>NC_140589.1:345581288-348348107 GCF_964204655.1 Triturus cristatus | reverse complement strand
AATGTTCGGGCTGATATGCTTCTGGGGCTGCGGGACCAGTGGACCAGGGACGGACTCGAGTTGGATGATGAGGACTGGCAGTCTGCTGTTTCCTCTCCTAAGGAGGTTGCGATCCCATCGCGTCCGAGGTTGGTGCAGCTCAAGATATTGCATCGAGTGTATGTGACGGGGCCGCGACTGGTTCACATGGGATTCTCTGAGGAAGGCCTATGTAGGAGGGGATGTGGTATGGTGGGTACTTTCCTCCATATCATTTGGGAATGTGGTGTCATCACGGAATTTTGGAGGCGAGTTCATGCGGTGATGGGGGAGGTGACGGGCATTGCTATGCAGCCGGAAGCGCGGTGTTGCCTCCTGAATGTCTGGGGGCCCACTGATCATGATGAGGCGCAGACCCAGTGGGTGACTCTGGGTAACATGGTTGCGAAGAGGGACATCGCGCGCTTGTGGGGTTCCGCGGGGCCCCCCACGTTAACCGCGTGGAAAGAAAATATGGACTGGAGTATGCTCAGGGAGAAGACAGTCTATTGCGCTAGAGGCCGCCCTCGGAAGTGGCATGCCATCTGGGGGCGGTGGAATCAATACAGGGGGGGAATATGTCTTGCCCCTGATCTGGATCCCCCCGAGGAACAGCTTTCTTCTTGATCTTCTTTCCAGCTTAGTATGCAGATGTGATGGTTAATTGACATCTTGGGCCTCTGCTTTCCCCCCGTTTTCCTCTTTTCACAGTACTGTAACTGTTAGACGATTGGGGTCCGGCTCCCCCCCTGAGGGGCTAACACCGTGGGTATTCAGTGTTGTTGCCTTGCTGGGGTTTGTTGTGTGTTTGTAATTATTTAAAAATGGAACCTTTTCACTGCTCCTTCAATGCACTGTGAACGCTTCTTTGTCCTCTCCTACCGAAGCTGCCGAACCTCCGGGTTGTCGGCTGAATAGCTGTGTCCAGATTCTTGAAGAAATAAAGGTTTTATAAAAAAAAAAAAAAAAAAAACTTTTGGTATATTAACAAGAATTCCCAAATATCGTATTGACTCCCGCCACACGAACTGGAAATTCAGGACGATCTGCAAGTCTCCCCTCTCAAGGGAAATATATTTGATTTCGCCCAATTAATTTGTAGGCCCGAGTAGTCTCCAAAAGCGAATAACATACTGAATATTAGAGTTTACATTTTAGCTAGGGTTGTTGCTAAAAACCAGAACGTCATCTGCATATACAGAGACCAGGTACCTGCACAGAAGGATTTTTATACCGTGGTCAATGCATCTTTCCTGCAGCAGTACAACTATAGGCTCTGCGGAGATTGCAAACAACAGCGGCAATAGGGGCAGGCAACTGGCTTGCCCCTGTACACCTAGAATGCGTCAGATATGTAACCATTCACTCAGAGTGGGAATTTTAAAGTGACTATGTTTCATTGGCAGTAATAGTAAAAACCTGGTTATATTCAGTGTTATATTCGCACTCCAACCATTTCCAAGTGCTGTAAAAACAGATATTCTTTTACTCAGTTTATGGCCAACAATTCACTGAGATTTGAGGGATAGGTTTAGCCTTGATCGAATTCAAACTTGTAAACAGCTGCATTTGTAAGCAGCAAACGTTTAGCACACTGAGCCATCATCATGAGACTATAATAGCAAACCAGCATTGCAAAGGCAATGGGTCTGGCATTGTCTGCCATCGTTCTGGAAATTATTTTTTTGTCATGGTTTTTGAAAAACTTTATCATTTGGGAATATAGAGGGCTCTAGTCAATCTAAAAAAAAACTATGATTTTTTGGGCTTAAACAAAAAACAACCATCCATTACCATAGCACTCCTTGGCACTGAAAGGAACTACTTTGTGTATGGATGCGTTCCTAGTGAAAGGGCAGTATGCCATATCTCATAATGATGTCAGCCAATTGCTAAGGTGGGCCGATACATTGCCCCCGGTGTGTGGTAGAGTGGATGAAAGAAAAATATGAATCTCACCAAACACAGGCTAATGGATGAAGTCTGCCTGAAACCCTTATAAGTAGCTACGTTACTCACCTCACCACACAGGCAAGGAAGAAGGAAGCAAAGTAACAAAAAAAAGAAAAAGGGGAAAAAATAAATAAAGAAGCAAAGGGCGGGAAAGCGAGAAAGAAAGAGAAGGAATAAAGTGAAGAACGAAGGAAGAAAGGAAATAGGAAGAGAGAAAAAAGAGAAGAGTAGGAAAGAAAAAATGAATGAAGCAAAAAACGAAAGACAAGGTAAAGAAGGAAGGTGAAAGAAAGAAAGAAGGAAATAGAAAGAAAGTAAGGAAAGAGAAAGGAAATGAAAAATAAATAACAAGAGAAGGAAAGAAAGGAAGAAACAAAGAAGGAAAAATAGGAGAGTAAAAAGAAATGAAGGCAAGAATGAAGAAAAGAAAGCACGCCACGCCCGCTTTCAATTGGTCCACTACTACGTGCTCCAAAGAGCATATCTGACCCCGGTGAAAATCAGGCGATATTTTGCTACGAATTCGGCGGAATGCCCCAGGTGCCCGGCCCAGGAGGCGGACCTTCTCCACATGCTGTGGGCCTGCCCGGGATTGTCATCCTATTGGGTAGAAGTGGGGAAGACCCTGGAGGAGACGACAGGGAGATCCTTATCGTTTGACGCGGCGGTGGGACTCCTGCACTGGTTCCCTCATACCCCCAAGAACAAAATATCTAGCAAGTTCATTGATTTAGGGCTGCTCCTTGCTAAACGAGAGGTGACCAGGAACTGGAAGGCACGAGCTGGTCCGACAGGAGGCCGGTGGCACAGCGAACTTTTGAAGTGGGCGGCGGGGGAGAGCACGCTAAGATACCAGCTAGCTTGGAGGCAGCGTAATGAGAAGGCACAGGAGGCAGCGCTGGAGTGGGAGACGTTAGTGCAGGCCCTTAGGGATTATTGCGCCCCCAGCGACTCTGAAAGTGAGGAAGCAGCTCGCCCCAAGTCCCGATAGACGATTGCACTTTTCAGCTCTGTTGCTTTCCCCATGGGTCCTTTAGTAGATCCTGTTGCGGTTGTATTAGTGCGCTGATGGCGGGGTTGGGTGGGTTCCCTTTGGTTCGTAGCGTTTTTGAGGGTGGGGTTTTTCTTTCTGGGTTTATAGGCTTGTTTGGAAAAGCAGATGACGGACAGTGGATCATCCGGACCAGCCTCGCCATCCTTCTGAGCCCCCATTGAATTTCGCCGCCCGACCCCAGGGGTGTGGGCTGAATGGCTGTGTAAGAAACTTACGGCGGGGGGACGGAGGGTTGTGTCTCATTGATCTTGCTTGTTATATAATGCTGGTCGATTATGTAACGATTTACTGATTCCTGCAATAAAAATATATTTAAAAAAAAAAAAAAGAATGAAGAAAAGAAAGAATGAAGAAAAGAAGGAAGAAAGAAAGAGAGAAAGAAAGAGAGAAAGAGAGAAAGAGAGAAAGAGAGAAAGAGAGAAAGAGAGAAAGAAAGAAAGAAAGGAAGAAAGAAAGAAAGAAAGAAAGAAAGAAAGAAAGAAAGAAAGAAAGAAAGAAAGAAAGAAAGAAAGAAAGAAGGGGAAAGAAAGATTTCAAGATGCGAAAGTGAAAGAAAGACGGAAAGAAAGGAGAAAGGAGGAGAGAGGCCAAGAAAAAAGAATGAAAGGAGGCAAGAATGGAAGGAGGAAAGAAAGAAAGATAGGTGTAAAGACAGAGCAATTAGGAAAGAAAGAAGGATAGAGAGAATAAAAGAACAGTAAAAAGAGGTTAACTTAACACAGAACAGTTTCAAATGGACACAATCTGATCTGGTTTGATGTGAAATAGCAGCCGTCAGAAAAACAAAACACTCCAAAAGCAATTTAAGACAGAATTGGCAGAGGATGAGATCTGGTGGGATCTCATAAGAATGATAAAGATTAAATGGGGATCAGAAGCATCCTGCTATCAGTTCAGGCTCTAATAACAAAGGCAACACTAAAGTAATTATAAAGTAAAAACAACAAAAACACTGGTACTGAAGGGAATTAGCTTGTGTTCGGATGTGCTCCTTGTGAGAAAGCAAAGTACATTTAAAGCAAATGTTTGAGTAGAAGACAGGAAGTAAGAACTGCATAGCTATAATTATTATAGTGCTGTTAGTCAATACGTCTCAGTCTATTTCAAACACTTGAGAACATTGAGCCATTTAGTTGCAAAACCAAAAATGTCCCCCTAAAAAAAAGAAAAAAGTCTTAATCGCGTACAAAAATCATCTCTGAATGGAAGGCTTGTTTTGATATTGAAGGTGGCCAACAATAGTACCAGAGTTACAATAGATTCAATATGTAACCAATATCGGGAGCTCAGGAGACCACAATGATCAGAGTAGACATCACAAACATAGATTACTAAGGACTGCCTGATTGAAAGGAGCATTTGTTTTAAATCTTACAGTCAGAATTCAATGGTTTTGCGATACGTATGGAGTTGCCACGTTTCAACGCAAGTATACTAGACAGGAATGAGGGAAGGATGGGTTAAAAGGGAAGGAGATGTAGCCTAACGGCTAGAGCTGCCGACTTTGGACCTGGGGAATGAGGGAATTGCCTAAAAAAATAAAATAATAATCTGAACTTGTGTAACCTAATCTATTTCTCATGTAAACTGCTCCAATGTTCTCGGACCACGTTCGTGCTATATAAAACTACATAAAAAGCACCATCAGGCAGTTGTAATAAACTGTATGTGATTCAGAAACAAACAAACATTTACAGTCTGAAGTGACTGTCAATAGGAATTCAATCCTCAAAAACCATCAAATCATAATAAACTGTAGGTTCAAACAAAGGTTAAGTTGACAGACCAGGACAGGTTACAATCTTATTCAGGTTACTATCTGGTTGTTTTCTATTGGAGAAACAAGTCAGACAATGCAACTCTCGACAAACAGACTGGACAAGGAAAATTAATAATCAGACTAATCATTGATGTATGCTTCTGGCATTACCAATCACAATATGGCCTGCACATGCCAGTTGATTAGCAAAAACACCTTTGCAATTAAGTAACGTAAGAGGACCTACTTCCTTATTCAAAATAACCTAATCAAACCACTCACTCAAACTCAAGTATTTAAAGAAGCCAAGTCAAGATGACAAAAAGAACAACTTACCTTCAGTACCGTTCTTTCTGATGATATGGAGTCTCCTGTAGATTCTTCATAAGAACCCATTCCCTAAACTACAAACTGCATCTGGAAGTTTTAGTAGCCAGGTTGAGTCATAGGCACCAGGTGGCACTGTGCGGTGCTACGCATGACTTCATCATAAATATAGTAGCAGATTCATATAAGGGGGCACAAGATCAAGTGCTCATTATCCTTGCCGTAAAAAAGGCTAAGGGTATATATGTATATGGTGCAGTGCCTCCTCTTGGTTATAAATCTAGATCGGTTCCTTAACTCCAGCCATATACCAGTGTATTATGCTGGTCAATCATTATTATGATTGAAACTCATTTGAAAATGTGATTATGATTGGGCTGTCCTCTTCTCCTGCCTCAAAATGGCTGTTGTGGGTGGCCGGGAAAGGTCAACGAGATGGTGCCTCAAGTACCACACCAACTTGCAGAGACAAGAACTGCTCCTGGGGAAAACCTTGATCTTTCTGGTGGATTGCTCCATCTGATCGCAGAGTCATCACCATGGAATATCCCCCAAGTGCCAGCATGGATCCAGAGAATTTTGCAGGAGTGCTCCTGCGTGCCACTCAGTTAAGTTGAGCGGCTTTGCGTTGCCTCCATACAGCCCAGGAAGTGACAGAGCAGAGCTGCATATTAGCACAACCTCTGCGTGCTGTAGCCAGCTTCCTTTCTCTGTCTTCATCCCCAGACAGGGAGCATAAACAATTGTTGGTTACAGTGTGCGGAGTGTTAACTTTAGATGTTAAAAAGAGATCACTATGGAGAATAGGTAGGTTGGAGGGTAGTGAAGCATCTGCAGTTAGAATGAGTATGCATCAGAAAGAACATTACCAAAGGTAACTAGTTTGTCTGAGGAATACTTCTAATCGCAGATTGATCACCTTAGAATAGATACAAAAGCAGTGCCTAACCAAAATGGAGGGTGTGTGTCATGGGCTCAAATCATAAAGTCTTGCAGAACTGAGTGGGTAAAGTGCACTTCCCCCTGGACCAGGCTGTCAAGGCAGTACGGCTTAGTGAATTTATGCACCGACGTTCATGTTGCAGCCTGGCAGATATTAAGGACTTGAGCTCCTCGCCCCAATGCAGTGGAAACGGGCTTAGCCTTGGTGAAATGGGCTCTCAGACCTTCTGAGGTGTGCTTCTTGGCCAGTGCATTGCAGATCTTGATACAGTGGACTATCCACTTTGACAAGGTTCTCTTCTGCACAGCCTACCCTTTCTTTTCTCCAGAGAGCCCTACACAAAGTTGATGGTCTTTTTGGTAGTACTAGGTACGATATATGTAAAAGTCTAGAGCTCTTTTGGTAAGGTCACCAGAGTCCTCAGCACCACGTTGTCCATAAAAACCGTGGAGTAAAACAGTTGCACCGACAGCTCTAGCAGTTCACTCATGTGAAGAGCTGAAGTTATCTCAATGAGGAAGAAAGACATAAAGGTCAGTAAATGCAGCGAGCAAGCTATGCATAAGCTCAAAAGGTGTTCACATGAAAACACATCCTTGTTCAAATTGCCTGTTGTGATGAGATTTATTAAAGGTCTCCCACTTTGGTTGCCACCATACTTACCATTTTTGCCATTTTGTATGGTTATCGGCACCTACCATTGTCATCCATGTGATTGTTCTATTTGTTTGTATTTTATTTACTTCTTTAAACTTTAATAAAAACGACTTGAACAAAAAAAAAAAGTTAAGAAACACAAGATGATGGACGGAGTGCTGAAACTTTTCAACCACTCACCCACAGTCAGAGATCTAGGTTGAATCCATTATACTTTTGCTCACTATGCCATCCCAGTTTGGATCACGCCACAATCAAATTAGTCTTGACCCTGATCCTCATGGTAATAGTCCAGTATGAACTGCCAGGCCAGGTACTCCCTGAACCGGAAACAAGAATCCTGGAACCAGGTTCTGGCTATCACCCCTCATTAGTGAGGCTAGCTTGAATCCAGTGGCACAGCAAGCAAGGGACCCATGTCTGGGCAAATCCTCTGCCACTTAAGGCAAACATAGAAAACACAACAAGATGGACGGAGTGCTGAAAATTTTCAACCACTCACCTCCCCGTCAAGAGATCTTGTTAGAGTCCATTGTTCTTTTGCTCACTATGCCACCCCAGTTTGGACCACACCATATGCAAATCAGTTTTGACCCTGCTCCTCATGGGAAAAGTCCAGACCAAACTGCCAGGCTAGGTCCTCCTTGGACCAGAAACAAGCATGCTGGGACTGGTTTCGGGGTATCACCCCTCATCAGCCAGACTAGTTGGAATCCAGTGACACTGCGAGCAAGGGACACACGTTTGGGGATACCCATGGCCACTTAGGACGAACATAGCAAACACAAAAAAAATGATGGACGGAGTGCTGAAACTTTTCAACCACTTACCCCCAGACATCAAGACCTCTCTTACTCGCTTAAAGAAAAAGTTACTTACCCTCAGTAACGCATTATCTGGTAGAGACTCTATTTATCTGCAGATTCATTACAGCGGCGATCAATCAGCTTGGCTCCTCGGGACGTAGCGGCTCCAAGACGCCCTTAAAACCAACAATGCCATCCCCATTTGGAATTCACTGGCTCAAGGGGATTAACTTAACTTCTAACATTTGAACAAGACAGGATTAACTCTACAGCATTGGAACCCAATACGGCGGTCCACTACCGGCACAAGAAAAGGAAAATGTGTGCCTTATGGTAGTCATCACGGGTGCACCTATGTAACTACACCCATGTCTCTTTCACATGAAATGACATATATTATTATAATTCCGCACAATATGAGGTGCTCACACACCTGTCCTGATGACTATCTCAACTGAATGAGATTGAAACGCTGTCGACCTTATAACTAATTAACTTCTTAATTTAGAATATAAATTCATGAATAGGAGTTTAATGTTTTATTTTTTTTAAGAGTTGCATGTTTTTACCTTCTTACACTCACTAGAGCATCTTCCCTTCACGTTTTTGTGAGCAGTGGATCATGAAAACAAAAAAAAGAGTGTCAATAGAGGTGTGGTTTGGATCTCGAGGAAGATGGCGGCCTGAGTCTGCACCTCCTCACAGGAGACAAATAAGCGACAGAAAAACAATGCTTTAAGGTTTCCTATAAGGCTCCAAGTGTGATTTTGGATCACGGCTTGACTCAGAGACCAAGTTCTTTCATATCCCTGGTGTTTTTACCCATCTAGAAGCACATACAGGAATACAACGGCGTGGCTGGACCATCCCGCAATCCACAGCGGAAGAAACAGGACGCTGATCATCTGAGACACTGAGGTACCCTATTGCCAAAATAATCGCAGTATAAACACCAAGTAAGGTCTACACTTAATCGCATCACAAGTTTAAGCGATGGGCATTTGCGCCTGCTAGTGGCATAATAACGAACTCTGCCTGCCTGACTGCCTGGCTGGCTCTAATATGGCGACTGTGTGCAACCGTCTGCGTATCATCAGACGATAACCAGCAAAGCATATTAATATGCTCACATTACTTTTCAACTGTGAGTAATAAGTACCGCAGCGATCATATATGCAGCCTTACATCGTCTTACACGAGTAACGAGTTCAACTGCACCGTCGGTGCATATCTTACATCGATAGGCGTATATCTGGTTGACACGTACAACTGTTAGATGCACGTGCTCTTGTACTCATAGCATTGTGGCCATGGTGCGAGGGCAGACAGAAAGTAGACGATTGCCTGCAGAGACCCAGTCTGTGTAGCATAGTAAACGCCAACGACAACACCGAGGGCATTGTGGCTTTGGTTCAGACAGCACAAAATGGCAGTCGGGACCCAAATAATGCTGCACACTGCTTGAGATCTGTACTGAGCACACTATTGTGGAGAAAAGACTTCAGCACTGCTTGAGATCCGCACTAAGAACACTGCCTAATGATATAAGTTAATAAATGTGAGAGTGGTGAATAGATGTAAAAAAGAAGCATAGTAGCGCATGTAAGAGAGGCAACAGAAGTAACAGGTATAAAATAGGAACCTATTGAGCCCTATTGTCGAGAGAAGACTTCAGAAATCATGGTGATCAAAAGTCACTGACCCATCACGAACCTATCCGCCTCTTGCTTATTCCAACACTAAGAATACGTCACTTCATACTCCCAAAGAGCAAATATAAAAAAGAGGCTCGCAGCTGTATAGCACGTCACTACAAAGAACGTGAAACAACGCTACTATTATCTCAGCTGACAATCCTTCATATATCACCACTGTTAGCAATACATAATAACAAAACCTGATCAGCGGGACCATCTGGACAGTCTTCATTCTCAAAAGTGGAGTAAGGTTTTACAGAGCTGTCTTCTACCAAGTATTATAACAGATATGTCTTTTGTGCAAAAATGGCGGAGAAAGAAAATAAAACAAGCCTAAAGAGAGTTAAAGCTGACCTGCTAAACCCAGACTCACCAACTAAAAATAAACAGGGCATCAACTCCACCATGGGAACCATCCAAAAAAAAAACTTGCAGATGTACATGAATTAGCGAAATCAATAAAAGAAAACACTGACTTTATGCAAAATGAGATTTCCACAATCTGCCAAGACATCAGAGTGACCAACACAATTGCAGAAGCAGAGAGTAAGATCAGTCAGTTGGAGGACTTGGACACAAAAATGAGCAAATCCTTCTAGACACTCTGTATTACCACAAATTCGCTTAATAAGCACCTCTTGGAATTGGAAAACAGGAACAGGCGTGGAAACCTCTGGCTTTTGGGATTTCCGTAGGGGGAAGACGACTCAGCTGGCTCATGCAACGCCTTCCTGGAGAAATGGTTCACACCAGCCACAGATCTAGTATTTAGCAAAGCCTTTAACCTTTTACAGGGCCCATAGAGTACCAACATGGAAGCTCCTGAATCAGAAATGTCCAAGTCCGATAATTTGCAAACCACTTCGATACCCACATGTAGAACTGATTTCAGCCTTTATGAGAAAGCACAGCCACATATTTATAGAAGAGCAACAAAATCTTCATATTTCAGTGCTACTGCAAAGACACGGCTGAAACGAGGAAAGGCTTCCTGGCCTTGAGCCCAAGACTTAAAACCATGAACTATCAGTTCTCTTTTGCTGGACCAGCTAAATATTGCGTCTTAGTCCAAGGGACTCCTTACATCTTCACTGACCATATTACTTTTAAAAAAAAATCATCGACGAGAAAGAGGAGGTGCTAATGGACATCTCAAAACCTCAGGACACCTAGGTAGATGTCCAGACATTAACTCTCTGCTCGAGCAAGAATCTGTTAGCACTGAGCTGATCGTAGTTTCACAGTATCACTGCTGCATGTATGTATGATATTTGTTTGTTACATAGCTTTTATAGATCTCACATGCTCTATTAAGAAATTTGATCCCCAGGCTGATAGGACCGATATCTAAGAGAGAAACCAGCACCACCCACTGCTTCTGCTCTTCATACAAACTGGTGTTCTCTCTGCTCTTTGCTGGTGTTCTCTTTGCATTTGTCCTCTTTGCTCCATTGTCCTATTGCTTTGGTCAGACTGGTCAGTATGACAAAGTAGATCAACCTGATTATACATTCCATGTAAGGGTAAGGTCTACCACATTACATGGTCAGGTTTACAACGGTCATTACGTCAAGAATTAGCAGTTCTGAAGAATCTCATTGTATACGATTATAATTGTTCCTAAAGTGTTACAAACCGCAGTGGTTCCATTAATTCAGAGATATATCAGGAAAATTACCTGTGTGATATTATGATTCGACTTAACTTGTTGCATGTAAACAGTTAGCAATAGATCCAGCATTATGGTCTCTTCTTACCTAAACAAGCCATAAGACTTCAAAATGTGAACGACATGCCGTGGCTTTACCAGTGGATTACAGATAATTAGACTTGAATCTTTGTTTTCATGGAGGATTGTTTCTTCCTCTTATCACAATGGCTGTTCACTATTTGGAGGTGTGGGGGGTGGGTCACTAGACTGGGGGCTTGGTTTAGTCCATTGCTTTATTTACCTATGTTGTTTTTTATTATTGTTTTTTAACATACAGGACTTCAAATATTCACTTTGTCAGCATTGCTTGTAGAAAAATGACTAGTGTTATTTCAACCAACTCATAACTTTATTAGGAAGACGCACCTCACAATGACTATATATTAATATCATTATATTAGATGGCCCTTAAGAAACCAATCAATGCATCCCAAGGAATCTGTGCTTACATAGATGAGCCTCCAAAAACAACCTAAGCTTACTATAAGAACTACTAGAAACCCGATCACATGCTACTCAATACCTTCTAGTGAGATGTTTTGTACAGACCTTCTTGTACTAATAACAATGATATCGACTACATAAAATTAAGATAATATCTCTGAATGTAAAAGGCACCAACCATCCAATCAAAAGAAGGAAAATTCTTGACTACATTTACAAACAGAAAGGAGACATTATTCTTATGCAAGAAACAAAGAATGATTACACACACATCAGCTCATTTAAAATTAATCAATACTCTGATGTAACAGGCTCTGCAGCCATGGGTAAAAAGAATGGGGTCCTAACACTCATCTCAAAGAGAGCCAACATTGACTTAGTCACAAGCACTTCTGGCACACCCAGGGAAGATGGATTATTTCAAAATTAGCCAAACATGGTACGATATTCTTCATTGCAAATATATATGCGCCTACCAAAGATGACCCTTGCTTTTAGGAAGAACTTTCTAAACTACTCAAATTAATTCCCAATTTAGCCACAATCATACTTGCAGGTGATTTTAATCTACTTCTAGATACCGCACTAGATAGAAACTCACACTATCCTTTCCGTTCAAATAAGTCACATAAAGCACTCAGAAATCTATGCAAGGAGTTTAACTTGATTGATACATGGAGAACACAAAACCCCACAGAAAGGGACTACGCTTTCTATTCTCACCCCTATAATTCATACTCACCTATTGACTCCCTCCTTATATCTGGAAATGCCATTAATCGGATCGGCCAGACTACTATTGAGCCAAGGGTGATATCAGATCACTCCTGCATCACCTTATCCATCACTGACCCGGCATCGTACACAAAACAATCTCTCTGGAGATTTAATGACGAAACTATTTCATCAGAAAAAAATAGACAACTCACTGAGAGGCCATTGAAAACTGAATGAAAATAAAATGTCTAAAGCGTAACAATCACCCGGGGGTATCTAGGCGCTAAGCTGATACGGACAAGCTAGAATCTAGAAGATGCCAGAATTCTTTGCTAACAAGCCAAGTTTTTAGATTCTTCCTGAATTCCAAAAGATTTATCTTAAGTTTTAGTTTTGTCGGGAATGAGTTCCACAGCCTCAATGTGCAATAAATCCTCTCCCTCCCCAGGTAGCTTTCTTAAGTCTAGGGACTACAAGATTTCCACTTGTGGATGAGCGCAGGGAGCGTGCTAGGATATAGCACTGAAAATGATGTATCAGATAGTCGGGCCAACTCCTTGTTGTGCCTTAAAGGCAATGCAGAGTGCCTTAAACTGAATGTGTTTACCTACGGGGATCCAATGTAATTGGATCAATGCTTGGGATGTAGATTCATGTTTCGGAATGCCTAGCAGTACCCGTGCTGTGGCATTCTGCAGCGTTTTGCAACTGTTGTAAAAAACGCTTTTGAATATTAATCAAAAAATATGTGTTACAATAATCTACTTTGGAGGAGATAAGAGTTGTAACTACCAACTTCTGTAGGCTCAGTGGAATGAAAGACAGCACTTTCCTTACAGTTTTAAAAATAAGAAAACATGAGGAAGTGATGTGATTTATTTGTCCTTCAAAAGATAACTTAGTGTCAAGAGTTACTCCAAGGTTTTTTGATTTACCACTAGGGGTAGGCAGAATTCCCAGTTCCTGGGGCCACCAGTTGTTCGACCAGAAAGAGGGATTGTTACCAAACAACAGGACCTTAGTCTGTGAGGAGTTTAATTTCTGGGCTGCCGTGGTTTCGGGGTTATCAGTGATAGATACAACAATCTGCGTGTCGTCCGCATACAAAACCAGAGAGAAGCCAAATGATCCCATTAAAGCTGCAAGTGGGGTAGCATACAGATTGAATAGATTGGGGGTTAAGGAATGAACCCTGAGGGACCCCACAGGGCAATGAGAAGGCTGGTGAGGTAAAGTCACTGAGAAAGACCGTCTGGATGCGGTCAGCAGGTAAAGAGGTGATAAACTTAAGTGCATTGTCTTTGATACCAACTAATTCAAGGTGATCAATTAAAAGAGTGTGGTTACCCGTATCAAATGCACTGAAAGATCCAAGAGGATCAGGGCCGCATTTCCCCCACTATCTATCGTCTGCCTGATTACTTCCGAAGCTGTGATCAACGCCAGCTCGGTGCTATGGTGACTCCGAAATCCGAACTGTGTAGAATCAAGACTCTTGGTTTTGTCTAGAAAGGTGGTCAGTTCCTTGCTGACGATTTTTTCGACCAATCTGGCAGGAAATGGTAGTTGAGTGATTAGCCATTAATTGTTGGGGTCACCAATGTCTAAGTTGATCTTTTTTTTATAATGGAAGAATAGACCCTATCTTCGAGTCTATTGGAAAATATCCTGCTTCTAATAGGTTGTTGAAGATGGCCGTGAGGTGTGTGGCTATCACCTCTGGGACCAAATTAATTATTCTGGCTGGACATGGTTCCTGTAGTGAACCCGATTTAATCTGCATCAGTATCCTTTGCGTCTCATCCATCGTCAAAGGCCCAAAATGGGATAAGATACCGATGCTGCGAGTGTCCATCGGCGATCTACTTTTTAAATCGACAGTTTGACTACTATCTAAGAAAGAATCAGAGACAGACTTAACTTTGACTTGGAAATGGAGTGCTAGTTTGTTGCAGAATTGTCGGTTAAAATTTTGGTTCTTTGGATCTGGAAATTTTTTGACTGTTGCAAATAATTCTATGTCAGGACTGGAGGCGAGGATTATGCCTTCTTTCTTCACTTTATTCCATCAGCAGCATGAAGGTAAACAAAGACTTCAATTCCCATGAACCATAGGGAAAAAAGTGGTAAAGAACCAAAATGGTAACAACCAATCAGTAACAAGAGTCAATATCCAATCCGGAGCGAGAGCGCCCAACATAGTCCTTTGCTAGTGTCGCCTCTTCCTCTTCCTCCGCAGCTAGATAAGTACTCTTCAGTTCTTTGTGCTGTTTAGTGCTTAGTTAGATATTTCTGGCATTTCTGCTGGGGTTCTGATATACTGTGCTCTTAATTTTGTGCTATTGCTGTATTGTGGTAATTTGACCGTATATCTTGCGCTTTCTCTGCACTGCTACCCGCGTTTTACTCGCTTTGTGTCACGCGTTTTAGGTGTTCGCGCGTGTTAGACTCGCGCTGCTGCGTTCGCTGTTGGGATACAGAGGCGCCGCGGGCTTGAGGGTTTTCCCCGTCCCTATGCGGCGCTTTGCTGGCTTTAGCTCTTTGGACCTCCCGCCACTAGAGGGCGCGGGAGGTCGTTTACGGCTCGGTGTTTGTTCTCTTCAGAGATTCAAACACCGCACGTGTCTGTCTCAAGAGCCCGGTCTGAGGTATATACCCGTGTGGGGTCCGTAACGGCAATAGGCGGCAGAATGAACTCGCGAGCTGCCGCTCTGTTTTCCCCGCTATGAGCGTTGCAAGAGTCAGTAGCTCTGTTTGAACGCCTTGTGTGAGGTCCAGTATTTCCCTGTCCAGGGATTCTTAGGGGGACAAGGCCCAGACCGGTGATCACCCCTCTGGCACTGGAGGTGTTTGTGATTTATTTGTACTTTTCTGCCAGCAGTGGTCCCCTGGGGCTTGAACCCCCTATAATTGCGGCTGTTCTTTTCTGCCCAAAAAGTTGGCTGACACCCAGCCTTTGTTATTGAAGGCCTTCCTACTGGCCAGTTCAGTTGCCACTCCATAGACATACCTTTGGGGAAATGGAATATTATGATGAGTTCACGGAGGAGGAGGATCCCCTTGAAGAGATGCCCTGAGGGGATGCCTTTTATGAGGCAGTTGATTATTCCATTTAGCAGGCTGTGGGCCATGCTATCTCCCCTCTAGAAGACAGGCTTTCGCGCCAAATAAATGAGGCGTTCTCGCGCCTGGAACAACGCATGGGTACTCCATCCACTTTGTCAACTCCTTCTGACCCCATTCCTGTAGGCTCCCCGCTGGCCAAGCGCCCCGGGTCCCTGGGGTGGATTCGGATGCTTTCGAGCGTTTATGGCAAGCCGGCTATTATTTCCCCGCCCTCCCCCCCGACCCCTCGGGATACTGACCAGGACGCAACAGGCGATCCGGACTCGGATCCCGGTCCTTGGCTCGCCCCTCGCCCTACTGGTCCCCCTTCAGTCACCTCAAACATGTTGGATCCAAATGATATTATTCATCCCCGCTCTTCGGAGTGGGTCCCTGGGGAGAAGGTGGCCGCTTATGTCGCAGAACACATCCGTCGGCCCTTGGAAAAAGAGGCCGCAACTGCCTGCGGGCGGAGTGCCCTCGCCCTTCATTGGAGGGGAAAGTAGCTCTCACCCCCGAAATTGACCCCAGAATGTCCACTTTCCTCCAAAATTTCATACGTGACCCTAAAAAAGGGATTGATAGATCCTGGAGGGCTTGCCAGGACAAGTTCCTGGACGCCCTTCGACGCCGATCCAAGGGCTTCCAGGAGCTTGATATGACCGAGGACGCCAAGGAATCGGGCTCTATTATTTCCCCTGAAACCCTCTCCAACTGGGCTCGAAGGGTGGTCATCTTCCTGGGCAATGCGAATTGCGCCCTCTCCACAGAGCGCCTCAGGTCCCTCCTTATAAAGATCGATCCCAAATTGGGAGACCTGGCGGATTCTGAGGCTGGCGCCGTGGCTCAAGGAGGCTTATTTGGTGAGCCCTTCGTGAAGGAGCTCGGCAAGTTTGTGAATACCTTCACATCCCTTGACAGGGCACAGACTACCATTAGGAAAGTTTTTCCCTGGGTTTTTCGCGGGGCTGGCCGAGGCAGGGGCCGCTCGGCCGGTTGAGGTCACCAGCAGGGTAACCAGAGAGGCTCCGGTCAGTCGCCGGACCTGTCCCGGTTCGGGAATCTCTACTCCACAAGAGGCCGCAGAGGCAAAGGAAGAGGATTCCGAGGAGGATCCGCCACCTCAAACTCCGGTGAGTTTTTGCCTTTTTTCCCTGTCAAAGCTAGGGGGGGCGGTTGGCAAGTTGTTATCAGGCTTGATGTGTCTCACGCACGATGCATGGGTTCTCCAAATTGTGCAGGGGTTTCACATAGACTTCATGGGGTCCCCAGTTCAGCGCACCAGCCCCCGGCCCATCCAGTTTTCGGCTCCAGATGCAGCGTTTGCGCCCCGCGATTGGATGGTCCGTTTGGACCTCAAGGACGCCTATTTGGTGATCCCGATTTTTCTTCCGCACAGGCGGTTTCTCCAATTCACCTGGCGCAACCACGTTTACGAGTTTGCTTCCATCCCATTCGGTCTCTCTTCGGCACCGTGGTGCTTCACCGAGGTTCTCAAACCGGTGGTGGAGTTTTTGAGGGCAAGAGGAGTCCGGATGATCGTGTACTTGGACGATCTCCTTTTGATGGCCTCTTGCCCGCCCCAACTGGAAGCGCAGCTTCGGATGGCGGTGGATCTCCTTCAAGATCTTGGTTTTGTCATCAACGAGAGCAAGTCTCTCTTACATCTGACCCAGTCACTTACCTTCTTGGGGTTCGTGATCGACTCAACGCCGTCCACTCTCAGTTTCCCGGCCAGGAAAATCTCAAAAATCAGACACGAGTTGCGTCGTGTCCTGTCCAGACAGAAGGTCTCCCTCCGTCAGCTCGCCCAAGTGGTAGGGCTCCTGTCAATTCAAGCCATTTTTCCAGGTCCGCTTCATTACCGGGCCTTGCAACGCCTCTAGGCGTACTTTCTCAGGAAAGGGTTCCCTTACTCTCACACGGTTTCCCTCACTCCCGAAGTGATGCCGAGATCCAGTGGTGGCTGGACCATATGGAGGCCTGGAACAGCCGGGAGATCTTCGGCTCAGCTCTAGATCTGGTCAGACGCTAGCAGAATTGGCTGGGGTGCACGTTGCGGGGAGTTGTCCACAGGAGGACTGTGGTCTCCAGACGAACAGAAGTTACACATAAATTGTCTGGAGCTTTTGGCCGGTTCATTTGCCGTACGATGGTAGACGAAAGACTTGATGCAGTCGTGTGTTCTGCTGAAGATGGACAACATTTCAGCAGTCCGGTATGTAAACCATCTGGGAGGCACCAGGTCCAAAGCCCGATCGGATCTAGCGGCAAGTTTCTGGCAGTATTGCCTAGACAGCCAGATATCGGTCACAGCGGAGTACCTTCCGGGTCGAGACAATTTGGAGGCAGATTTCCAATACCGCCACTTCCGTGACTCCAAGAAAACAGAACAAACAGTTCAAGCTGAGAATTACTCAACACAATACTTTCATAGCTCCTCAAAAGAAACGAAACTGAAAAGGAGGGTTTTATGAATTTCCTTATTATTTGACGGAAATGATTTGAATTTATTTCATATTTCAAAGATAATTTTGCGCAGAGACATTTCTTTTGTTGCGCTAAGATCTTATATACAAAATTTTACATAACATATATTGCAATAACACCTAACTGATGATCCCCTGGAAACAAAGAGAAAATATATGCAAACATTCATCTAACACTCATGGCCATTATACTCATGCATACACGGCAATCATACAAAAACAGTCAAGAACAAGGTCCTTGTGGCGACCTTTCTTCCCTTGTACAATTAATTACATTTCAATTTAAATGTCCAAAAACATTTCATTATTACATTGCCCAAATGAATATAACAAATTCTTTTGAACTTCACATGGAAATAGAATTCTTTGAAAGCGGTGCGACACAAGGAAATGAGAACTGGTCGACGCGTTTCGAACCCCAAAATTATGGGTTCTCCTCAGGACCAACCAATTTCTGAAATGAACAATAGAAAAGTTTTAGGATGTGATATTGGACTCAAAATAACTACGAAGCACCAACAGGGCTTCTCAAAACCCACCTTAGAACGTGGAAATCTATCTGCCTGACATGGATGCAAATCGTTTCCAATGCAAAGGGACCTAATCAAAAAAACACCAAGACCAACTATATTAAAATTTCTACTTGTCTACCACAGGCTAAACAAATAGCACATGACACACAGCAGACTTTGGACAAAGGTAGGTAATGTTCGCTCGACTTACTGGAGAAAGAGAAAGTGTCCTCTTTTCCGGCTGCCAATGTTTGAATACTTGTGTATCTAGAGGGAGGGAGGGAAAACGGTCGAAATGAATTCCGTTGACTATCGTCATCTATTTTGCAACTTTGAACAAACGTTAACATACGCATTCGAAAAACCGGACCGCAACCAGCTGTATGAAATGTAGAACTTACTTAGATAAGTTTCTCAGTCAAATTAAAGATGCTTTTCCCGCGCCGGAAGCTGAAAAGACAAAACGAAATGTGTAAATCAACAAAGGAGACTAAAACGGCCTGATATCTCAGAGCTCCTGTTTCCTAGACATGACTAATCCTTGTTTCCCTGCACGCTTACCGGGAGTACATTTTCCATCCGTCCGAAACCTTGTCAAACCACGAGTGAGGGTGAACCCAGTCTTGTGGGTGCTAGTGACGTATAGCTCTCATTCGGACTACCAGAAGCGCAAAGCTTACTGGTACATGTAGTTTATGCTCAGCGACCCTGCAGGTGTGTTTTTGAAATTGTGGCTAGGATTTCGTAAACCTGAGGAACAGTGTTGCAAATTTAAAATAATAAAGATGGTAAAGACAAGTGGCTTCCGGGTGTTATGGTTAAAAATTCTTCCTATCTAGTTGTGTGTTCATAAATGTAAAACAATTCCTTAGCTACGCACCTAAACTACGGGGAAGGCTTCCCCAAAGCGGGGAGTAATGCATGGCTAAACAAATGAACGGAACTCTCCATCAATTATAATTGTATAACAAAATGAAGCAGCAGAGCAGACCAAGCCCAAAACATAGAGACAGCGACAGAGACTAGGTGTTCTTTTTACTTTAAGCAATTGGTCTGAAATTTTCAGCGACTTCGTTCAGGCCATTAATAGCCGTGTTGTACTTCATGATTAATAATGCCTCGCGACGGCTTAATTGGCCTTCCAAATCTCCTCCACGTGGATCTCTTTCAATTTTTGACAAAACCACGCAGGAGGTGCGACAACGCATCATCCAGCATAAATCCAGGATCAGACGTCGAGTGGAGAATGCCCCTTTAGTCCATCATTGGGTCACTCATTCACACAGGGAGGCAGATTTGAGATGGACGGTTTTGTCAAAAATTGAAAGAGATCCACGTGGAGGAGATTTGGAAGGCCAATTAAGCCGTCGCGAGGCATTATTAATCATGAAGTACAACACGGCTATTAATGGCCTGAACGAAGTCGCTGAAATTTTCAGACCAATTGCTTAAAGTAAAAAGAACACCTAGTCTCTGTCGCTGTCTCTATGTTTTGGGCTTGGTCTGCTCTGCTGCTTCATTTTGTTATACAATTATAATTGATGGAGAGTTCCGTTCATTTGTTTAGCCATGCATTACTCCCCGCTTTGGGGAAGCCTTCCCCGTAGTTTAGGTGCGTAGCTAAGGAATTGTTTTACATTTATGAACACACAACTAGATAGGAAGAATTTTTAACCATAACACCCGGAAGCCACTTGTCTTTACCATCTTTATTATTTTAAATTTGCAACACTGTTCCTCGGGTTTACGAAATCCTAGCCACAATTTCAAAAACACACCTGCAGGGTCGCTGAGCATAAACTACATGTACCAGTAAGCTTTGCGCTTCTGGTAGTCCGAATGAGAGCTATACGTCACTAGCACCCACAAGACTGGGTTCACCCTCACTCGTGGTTTGACAAGGTTTCGGACGGATGGAAAATGTACTCCCGGTAAGCGTGCAGGGAAACAAGGATTAGTCATGTCTAGGAAACAGGAGCTCTGAGATATCAGGCCGTTTTAGTCTCCTTTGTTGATTTACACATTTCGTTTCGTCTTTTCAGCTTCCGGCGCGGGAAAAGCATCTTTAATTTGACTGAGAAACTTATCTAAGTAAGTTCTACATTTCATACAGCTGGTTGCGGTCCGGTTTTTCGAATGCGTATGTTAACGTTTGTTCAAAGTTGCAAAATAGATGACGATAGTCAACGGAATTCATTTCGACCGTTTTCCCTCCCTCCCTCTAGATACACAAGTATTCAAACATTGGCAGCCGGAAAAGAGGACACTTTCTCTTTCTCCAGTAAGTCGAGCGAACATTACCTACCTTTGTCCAAAGTCTGCTGTGTGTCATGTGCTATTTGTTTAGCCTGTGGTAGACAAGTAGAAATTTTAATATAGTTGGTCTTGGTGTTTTTTTGATTAGGTCCCTTTGCATTGGAAACGATTTGCATCCATGTCAGGCAGATAGATTTCCACGTTCTAAGGTGGGTTTTGAGAAGCCCTGTTGGTGCTTCGTAGTTATTTTGAGTCCAATATCACATCCTAAAACTTTTCTATTGTTCATTTCAGAAATTGGTTGGTCCTGAGGAGAACCCATAATTTTGGGGTTCGAAACGCGTCGACCAGTTCTCATTTCCTTGTGTCGCACCGCTTTCAAAGAATTCTATTTCCATGTGAAGTTCAAAAGAATTTGTTATATTCATTTGGGCAATGTAATAATGAAATGTTTTTGGACATTTAAATTGAAATGTAATTAATTGTACAAGGGAAGAAAGGTCGCCACAAGGACCTTGTTCTTGACTGTTTTTGTATGATTGCCGTGTATGCATGAGTATAATGGCCATGAGTGTTAGATGAATGTTTGCATATATTTTCTCTTTGTTTCCAGGGGATCATCAGTTAGGTGTTATTGCAATATATGTTATGTAAAATTTTGTATATAAGATCTTAGCGCAACAAAAGAAATGTCTCTGCGCAAAATTATCTTTGAAATATGAAATAAATTCAAATCATTTCCGTCAAATAATAAGGAAATTCATAAAACCCTCCTTTTCAGTTTCGTTTCTTTTGAGGAGCTATGAAAGTATTGTGTTGAGTAATTCTCAGCTTGAACTGTTTGTTCTGTTTTCTTGTATTTTTGGCTCAGTTCAGCTGAGTTTTTTTGAGCCACAACCCGGTGTAGTTTTCTAACTTCCGTGACTCCAGCATGTGGGTGTTGGACAGATCCATCTTTGCGGTTCTGAACGACCACTGGGGTCCGTTCTCAACTGATCTGTTTGCGTCCAGACTGGACCACCAGACGCCCCGGTTTTTCAGTTCGGATCCTTTGGCTGCGGCCACAGACGCGTTTCTCCAGGATTGGAGCCTGGAACAGGGATACGCGTTTCCCCCATTCGCGATGATCACGCGCTCTTCAGCGCAGATTGGCAGGCAGGGAGCGGACCTGGTGATGATCACCCCCCTTTGAAGTTCTTCTGGAACTTTCTTGGGATTTTCCAATCCTACTCCCCCAGTATCCCACTCTTCTCACGAATCCCGACGGGAGTCCTCACCCGCTGGTGTCAGCGGGTTCTCCGTTTCTCATGGTGATGGGAAAACCCAGGTCTTTCGCGAGCGGCTGAGAGCCTCATCTCAAAAGCTTGGGCGGACAGCACAGTCAAGAGATAAAAGTCCGCGTGGAACAGATGGGCCCGTTGGTGTCTGCGGCGGAATTACGATCCCTTGGTCTCAGACGTTGTTCAGGTGGTGAATTTATTGGCCCAGCTAGCTTCGGATGGGTTTGCTTATCGGTCCATCAATACTTTCAGCTCAGCTATTTCGTCTGGCCATGTTCCCGTTCATGGCACCCCTATAGGGGAGCATCCCCTGGTTTGCAAACTACTTCGGGCGTGAGGCTTTCTTTGCCTCCTGAACCACGTTATTCCGCCCTGTGGGACGTGAATCAGGTTCTCAACCTTTTTCTTTCCTGGAAGCCTAACAGGTTTATCTCTCGCAAGGAGCTTTCAGCGAAATTGGCAATGCTCCTCTGTTTGGGTTGCAGGCGCGTCTCGGATGTCCGAGCCCTGGATATTTCTGGGAGGATGTTCACCCCTGAGGGGGTCACCTTCACTCTGCTATGTCGCACTAAATGCCATACTAGAGTGATTTTGTACCCGGCGTTTCCAGACTCGCCGAAGTTATGTGTGGTCAGATGTCTCAAGGCATATGAAGAGATGAAGGAGGAGTTCCGTCCTCCCGGAAAACGCCAACTACTCATTGCACTCCGAAAACCCTTTAAAGCGGTTTCCTCACCAACCATCGCCAGATGGGTTCTGTGGGTGATGCAAGAGGCTGGTATAAGTCTTCGAGACTTTGGAGCACATTCTGCTCGTGGAGCGATGGCCTCGAAAGCGTTCGGCTTGGGCGCACGCCTAGAGGATATCCTCAATGCTGCTGATTGGTCGTCGGACTACTTTTAAGAGGTTCTACTTTAAACCAGCACTGAATATGGCTCAGCTGGTTGTGGGCAAGTTTTGAACAAGCATAATCCTCGCCTCCAGTCCTGACATAGAATGAAACATTTCCTAGCTAACGTAACGGAAAGTTTCAATTCTATTAAGGACTCGGAGGCAAGGATTATACCGCCCTTTGCTCCAGGAGGAGATCCCTCCCCGTATTGCAGTAAGTAGCTGTTTTCAAGTTGTGATTGTCACTTTGCTGAATTATGTGACCTGTTTTGCTCCGTAACAGGTTTTGGCTGTGTTTTCCCTGGGTAATATGTCCCTGTTATTTGCAGGTTCTGACGCTCAGAAACAGGATATTTGAATAGTGTGGAACAGCAGTCGTGCTCGGAAAGAGGAAGAGGGGACACTAGCAAAGGACTATGTTGGGCGCTCTCGCTCCGGATTGGACATTGATTCTTGTTACTGATTGGTTGTTACCATGTTGTTTCTTGACTACTTTTTTCCCTATGGTTCATGGGAAATGTAGTCTTTGTTTACCTTCATGCTGCTGATGGAATAAAGTGAAGAAAGAAGGCATAATCCTCGCCTCCGAGTCCTTAATAGAATTGAAACTTTCCGTTACGTTAGCTAGGAAATTTTTCATTTCGTAGAGGAATTCACAGTTCCTTCTATTTTTGCCACAAAGTAGTTATTTTTCTCAATTAGAATCATGTTTTGTAGGTCTGCAAATTGATTTTATATGTCTCTTTATCTACTGATTTATACTCAAGTCTCCATTTACGTTCTGATCTTCTACATTCCTGTTTTTTCGGTCTAAGATCATCGTTGAACCAGGGTTCAGGAGGATTAGTTTTATGGCTATAAGAGTTTTTAGCTGGAACTGAGTTAGCGATACGTCCAACCATGACGGTAATTACGAGCTGTTGTATCCAAATTAGGGCAGATCAATGGAGTTGATTGAATAAGGGAAGCACTAAGCTGACCAGCATCAATAGTGCTCCACAGGCATCGAATAGTACTTCCATTTTGTGGGCAGGATTTTTCTGCCTTGGATAGCCCATTGATCAAAACCATGTAAAGGGGAGAGAAGATACCCAGTTGAGCTGCAGATTGTCCGTAAAGATGCCATCAAGAAGATTACCAGCTTTGTGTGAAGAGCCCTGGACAATTTGTGTTAGACCTGCACCAGCCATATGATCCAGTAAATTCACAGAATCTGGATCCAGAGAGTTTTCCATATGGAAATTAAAATCGCCTAGAATAGTCAAATCTATAGTGCCAACTTTAGTTCTATAAGACTAACAATGGACTGGGTAAAAGCTGTTCTAGACCCGGGCTGTCGATAAATGAGAAGTCCATTAAAAGAATAGTGACTGTTGAGTTTAATTTTAAAATGTATGGATTCACAGAATGGCACACTAGGAAGAATGTTAAAAATTGTTTTAAAAGGATCTCAAAATAGGTCTGGGTCAGATGTTAAATCTGCCCAATTTCAGTGATAAAGGCTAGGTCAATATTCTGGCTCTCCATAAAGACTGCAAAATCTAGTGCATGCTTAACAAGCGATCTGGCATTAATAAGTTTACAGCTAAATCTAGTTTTGGGGGTACCCCTAGTAATTTAGTAGCAATGAACGACGTACAGTAAAAGTTTGTGAGAGAGAAATCACAAGCCGGGCATTTTGAGCCATCATTGCAGCAGTGAAGGTCTAACTGAGGACCCATACAGGGCTTACAGGAGGAGTCTAACAGGGTATCCCTTGAGTAGGTTATAGGACCATTAGTTTCTAAAGCCAAACTAGCAAGGGGGCTGGCGCAGCGCAGGGTCTGAGCACGGACAGGTGCAGATAGGCTTGGCTTTCGGAGTGCCAGTGGTGCACCTGGGCTCGCATCTGCTTTAGAAGCCCCCACATAGAAGGAAAAAGCTGGACCGTCACCCACACAAAATAGTGGCCTGCAAAGGAACTCTCTCCGCGCAAATAGGAGAACACGCGGCAGACCAGAGAGTCAGGCAGAAATGCGAAAATGTAAGATGCTGCTTGGCTGTGATGGGAACGAAGTGTCAGGAATAGCAATCAGCCCTCCCAAGCAAAACATTTAAAAGTTAAAAAGTACACAAAAGTAAAATATACTTTAAAATGTAAGCTTGTTCTTGAAGAGAATAAAATAGGTGACACCTCTGACCTTATAAATTGGGAGGCCTTAAAACGATAATAAGAGGGGTAATCCTTAAAATAAGATCAGCCAGGAATGAGGACGCTAATAGCAA
This sequence comes from Triturus cristatus, assembly GCF_964204655.1. Lineage (NCBI taxonomy): Eukaryota > Metazoa > Chordata > Amphibia > Caudata > Salamandridae > Triturus > Triturus cristatus. The sequence goes on along the minus strand of NC_140589.1, from coordinate 348,323,223 downwards.
TCTCAAAAAAATAGAAAAAGAGATTACAGATTTAGAGGAAAAACACATCTCGTCTAGAGATGAGCTACTTTTAAATAAAATAGTGAACAAGAAATATGAATATAATAAAATTGTAAGCACCAGAGCTGGGGTCTGGATTAATAAACAAAAAAGTATCAAACCATGCAAAACTTTTAAAGCTGGGAAAACTCTAGCATCATATCTGAAATCCAAACTTCAGAAAAACAGAATTATTGTGTTAAAAGACTTGAAGGGCTTCGTTCATACCAACCCAAATAAAATAGCGGATATATTTAGAGAATGTTCCAAAAGTTATATGAAAAAAACACGGCATTAGATCTCCCTCAATGCCAAAACTACTTAGATGAATGTATCCTGCCCACTCTAACAGAACAAGACAAACTCAATTAATGGCCCAATAACTTCCGAAGAAATTATAGACACAATTAAAAAACTTAAAACAGAGAAAGCAGCAGGTCTAAATGGATATAATGCCAAGTTTTTAAGACCTTAGCCACTCCGTTAATCCTTCCGCTATTGAACATGTTTAATCATTTCTCTGATACAGGACAGATTACAGGTACCCCAGCAGAGGCAATCTTGCAGTGATACCAAAAGAAGGTAAAGACCCTTAACACCCTAAAAATTATAGACCTATCTCATTGATAAATTTGGATTGTAAAGTCTACGCCATGATTATAGCTAGTCGCTTGCAAAACATGTATCCAAACTCACACATTCCTCACAAGTAGGCTGTTTAAAGTATAGACTCTCCAGCAACAACACGCGAATCCTGTGCCATGCACTAGAGAAAGCCAAACTATCAAAATCCCAGTTGCCATAATGCTAGACGCTGAAAAAGCATTTGATAAAGTGGACTAGTCTTACTTAAAAGCAACTTTAGAGAAATTTAACTTAGGTGAGGATCTGATTCGTATGATCATGGCCCTTTACCACAAGCCGATCGCTAAAGAGCAGGAGGCCCTATTTCCTCCACTTTCGACCTAAAACACGGTACTAGACAAGGCTGCCCGCTCTCACCCTCTTTGTTCCTATTAGCAATAGAGCCCTTCTTATGTCATCTAAGAGAAAATAAAGACATACCAGGCCTTCAATTTGGTGAAACCACAATCACAATTACTGCCTACGCCGATGATGTTCTGATTATCTCTGAAAACGCTGACACAGCTTTCCAGTCTTGAAGTCCTCGATACAAAGATTCTCTGAAATTTCCGGATATACGCTCAACAAGGACAAAACCGAGGTCAAGCTTCTCAGCAACATCGGTAACAAAGAAATCATAGGAAATACAGGTCTGTCAGGGCAACCAGACTGTATCAAATACTTAGGACTAGAGTTCACAAAAGATCTAATCACCACCCTGCAGACTAATGAAAGTATTCCAATTAAAAACAAGCATTTACAATGCAATGGTCTCGGCATTGGTAAAGTTAGAGCTATTGGCATTGCTCATGACATTATTTTTGTTTATGTTTTTGTTTTTAAAACATTTCAAGAAACGGCATTGTTATTTACAATGTCAATAGCTTAATCACTCTCCAATGCGAAACCTAGTGCATTTGCACCCACACACAGATTAAGCTATTGACATTGTAAATAACAATGCCGTTTCTTTACATGTTTTAAAAACATAAACAAAAATAATGTCATGAGCAATTCCAATAGCTCTAACTTTAACAATGCCGAGACCGTTGCATTGTAACTGCTTGTTTATCCATGTCACTGGAGTGAGTGTCTACTGCCCCATTCATTTCACTTTCTGCTTCTGTGTGCGAACCCAGATCCTAGTGCTACGGGGAAGGAGCCTGCCAATCCTGCAGGAGGTTTGACTGTACAGGGAGTAGCAGAAGTAGGTTGCCCTGGGTGGAGTATGAGTGTGCCACAAGAAGGAAAATTGTGGAGAGTGATCCATCTACATGTTCTGAGAATTGTGGGCACTGTCTCTTCATTGTAGCAGTTTCATATGGGAATCACGAACAGCAGTAATTGAGTCTGTAGACAAGAGCCTTGCCCAAGGCAGACTGCCACCGAACCCAAGATTTGTGCTAGAGGCAGACCGTGCCACCACCCAGAAACTATGTCCAAGACGGACTGTACTGCCACCATCAAGAACTGTGTCCAAGGTGGATTGTGCACTGTGAGCAAGGACTAGGCCCCAGGTGAACCCTGCAGCAGGAAATAAAGACCCTGCCACAACTGTGCTCATACTGCTGTGATCCCTGACTCTTGGCAGCCCATCTGCTGCACCTCACCTGAGACTCAGAAGAGAGTTCACTGCTCGCTGGAGACGGATGCATCATCTAGTGTCCATGCCTGTCTGTCAGAGACTGGCCCCTGTTCTTGTTCTAATACTTCCCTCCACTGGATCACAGGCTTTAACTTTAGTCTGCACGTCTTCTCCAAAAAGCAGGAACGAAGAGTTGTGTATTGCCAGGAAAGAACTCCGATGTTCGTGCTGTGGTGACACTGCTGAAAGGGGACTTTTGAATAACAGATCGACATACGGATTTAAAAGGTAACCTGCACGGTAGCCTTGACACATGCCCAATTCAAATTCGAAACCCCTCGAGGAGACAAGGCTGGAATTACCAAAGGAGAGAGGGAGGAAGGAAGGCTGAGAGGGAGGGGGCACCCAGGAAAAGGGGTGAGGTGGGGCAGAATCTATGGCACAGTAGATCTGGTACTGGTGTGTTATTTGTATCCACTAAATTGTTATGAGAGTATTAGATTTTAAATGTGTAGTAATTTTCTTTTACTAAAGTAAAACACCAGATTGGACAATCAGTTATTGTGCAGCTGGGCAATTGTTGAGTTCTGAGCTTGCATCCCACCACAATACCCATCTCAGAATGGATAGTCAAGCGCTGAAGCGATTGTACTAGGCCTAGTTCTTCAGACTCATGGTGGATAGACCCCAAGTCATCCGAGGCAAATTATCCCAGCCTCCACAACTGACACCCAGTAACCCCTGGTTGCCTGTGGCCCTCCCGAATGGGATTCTCTCTATAGGCCTGGTGGGGGCAACAGACAAAACCAGTTTGACCATTAGCAAACACTTTGCCTAACAAAAAGCAATCGCTATTGGCTTTGCCAAGGTTTGTTTAAATTTGCCTCACAGAAAATATCAGGATCCTGAAGAGGAAACTGACAAAAATACAGCAAGAAGGCAGTATGATCGTGGAACACACTACCAGGCTTGTATCTCCCAAACTGGCAAGCTATATAAAGTGAAAATATATGATGGCTGAAATGCTCAATTTAATGGTATTCACTATACCTTACTCTCCGACGCATTCCAGACCACGGTTTTTGCTTATTGTGCCACTGTTGATAGGGATTAGGTCTAAGCAAACCAGCCTTCGTTCTGCTCCAATCTGAACTGTCCAGCAACAACTGCCGGACCACAACCCCTCTGAATGGAAACACAAGCAACCACAGGTCAGCTGTAGCAAAGCTGGGCCTCGCCAGTGTTTTTCCCATGATTGAAGCACATCAAGGCTCATTAACACCCACCTATGTATTGGTAAGCAGGGGACAGTAAGAGGCATGCATGTGGATCGGTGAGATCAGACCCTTTAATAACAGCCCATGGACCGAAGCATGTTAGGGGCTATGCGATTCCTGTCAATGAAACGGAGGACAAGGGAAGCCGCATGATGGCTGCCACTGGACAGAGTACCGCGAACACTGTATAATACCGCGTGTGGACCAGGGGGCAGGACGAAAGACTGCCTATAGACAGAAGCACAGCATATTATGCAGTATTCAGCCATTTGCCACAAAGCAGGGGGTCTGCAATGCCTGCCCTCTGCTATTTTATCTGCCCAGGGACACGAACACGGTAGGGACCATGCCATTACATGTGCTAGGACTAGAAGAAAGATGATGCCCTGCACCACCTGTCTTTGGACTGATTAGCAGGGAACCCATTACAGCAGGGAATCCAGCACAGCGAGGTCTTGCCTGCCACTGGCTCTGCTGACAGCAGCATGGAGGGACGCAGAGGAGACCAGCTTCCCCAGCCAAGAAAGGCAGAGCGAAGACTGCAGTGTAGGAGCCTCACGGCAGCCGGGCCCTCACCAGCTGCCCATCGCAGGAATTAACCCCTCTCCAGGACAAGCTCTTTGGTGAGCAGATCTGGATTATCAGCTCGTGTGTGGAAGTATCTAAAACTGTAGCCTGAAGGCACAAGAGACAGGAAGAGCCGAATACCAAATAATGCAAAAACACGTTGCAGCACCGAGACCCACGTAAAGGGATGCAGCAGTACCCAGTCCCACATTCCATAGGATCCATAGGCCTGTCAGAGCACGTCCAGTCCCACAGAATCGGGTCTTTGGCCTCCTCGAACGCTGTGACACGCCCGGGCAGAAGAACTGATGCATAAGATTGTATAACAACCGCATCCCAAACCCACAAACCACACCAAAAAGCACGAATGCCTTTAAGTCAACCTCACAAATAGGTGTGAAGTCCTAAACTCAAGTCATGTACAGCTCCTCCAACTCATGGTTTAAGGACAACACGTTTGTATCCCAGCCTCACAAACTACAGCGACAGTATGAGGTGTGTGTCGCACAAACCTTAACCACATCAACTGTAAAGTATTTCTATTCCACCAACCTGACGCCATGCTCAGTGCTTGAATGGGAAAATAGAAGTGCAGGTACTCGGTATCAGAGTACCTGCTTGTTTCTGAGAAGTGCCATTACTCTCCCTCAAAATAAAAAAATGCCGGTACTCCGTACCGGACAGTACCGCACCATTTAAAGCACTGGCCCATGCTACAAGTGCAGCACACCCCGCAACCAATTAAAGAACCGTGTTTAGTACACTCGAAATGCATGAACATTTCAATCCATAATCCGCCGCTTATCGCCTCAGGACAACAGGTCCGTACTTCATCCTGACTAAAAACTGATCATGCCACACAAACAATTAAGGATCGTCACGACCCACGGGCACCATCCTCCACCAGAGTACAGCATAACTGCCAGTCAGCGGCCACGCCGCATACAGAATGAATATCGTGCATTCTTAACAGGGACCGCACTTTGGCCCTGTGCGCCTGCACACACTAACCTTGCCAAGTAGGTATGACAGCAGCCTGCACAGCGTGGGGCATTGCAAGAGGCAGTCCAATGCCGCAGCTGCTCCCGCCGCCGCTCCTTGGCTTGCGCCGCCGCCCCCTCCGCCATCTTGTGCCTGGCACAGCCCCGCCCCTCCCCCTGCTAGATCTTTTCCGTCTTTTTTTCTCCAACTGACCGGGCAGGCGCGATGGCATTAACACACGAGTGGGAAATACACACATAACCAAGTGTAAGAGGAGTGGCGCAGCGGCCAGGACAGGGTAAGGAGAGGTGAGGAGACCAGAGCAGCAGCCGGACGAAGGGGGAGCGGACGAGCACACGACCGCCTTTCTCCGAGGCACAGCAGAAAATGCCTCGGAGAAAGGGAGTGTCCTTTTCGGATTGGGGGGCGTGTTTTGCTGTTGTCTCCTCCCTGAGACTTCTCGCAAAAAACACGCCCCCCGATCCGAAAAGGACGGGGCTTCAACGGAGTGACTGGACCTCTTCTCCAGTGGCTGGCCAGCATTTAAGAGGCCAGCCAATGGAGAACAGGAGAGAAGAGGGGCGGGTGCAAGCCCCTCTTCTCAAAGTCACTCAAACTCATTAAATCTCGGTGCGAGACTGCGCAAGCGCAGCCTTTCGCAGCCGAGACCTAAAAATCACCACACTACTAGATGGTTGGTCTCCAAAATTACTATCCTGGTGGGAAAGAATCGAAATCTTAAAAATGATGAATACATCACTGGTCAACTATCTAATCAGCATGCTCCCCTTGACCCTTTCTAATTACTTTCTAAACAAAACCGACAACCAGGCACATGCATCAACCACAAAACCGGTCGCAAACGGGCAGATTCTCAGAATCCCCTATGCGACCGGTATTTTTGCATTTGGGATGCACCATCCTAAATGCAAAAATCGCAATTTAAGGAATCTCAAAATAGCGATTCCTTAAATAGCGATTGCATTTAAAGAATCCCTAATTGAGATTCCTTAAATGCAATGCATTCAAGTTTAAAAAATAGCGATTTCGCTACTAGCGGGAGCAAATTACCATGAAGCTGGACTTCATGATAATTTGCTAAAACTTAGAAAAATGCACTTATTTGCATTTTTCTAAGTTTCATGTTGCGCACACACATGCCCTTGGAGCATGTGTGTATGCAACATGTGTGCAGAGTTCAAATACATTGGTGCAATAGGGTGTCATTTTGACACCCTTGCACCCTAGAAATTGCGGGAGCAATTTGCGAGTACCTACTGGTACTCGCAAATTGCTCCCGCAATCTCCAATGCATTCCTATGGGCCTGGAGGCCCATAGGAATGAATGAGAAGCCATTCATTAATTGCGACTCGCAATTTGTGAGTCGCAATTAATGAATGTTAAGGAATCGCTATTTTAATAGCGATTCCTACATGCATAGGCTTTTGCGAGTCCTTAATTGCGATTCCTTAATATTCGCAATTAAGGACTCGCAAAAGCTTTTCTTGATGCATGTGCCTGAACATCTTTAATTCTTTCCTTTGGAAAGGGAAGAAACCAAGAATATCAAAACTTGAACTAGCCAAAGAGAATGGAGGGTTAGGCCTTCCCAACTTTCGGAATTATCAAACGGCATACCTTTGTAAACAAGGATTCTATTGGTTTGCAAATGATCTCGATTATCTTCCGACCTGGGTGAAAATAGAGAAATCACTTTTAAACAACATTCCACTCCCCACAATCTTAACAATAAACACCACTCACCTCCTGTACTCTAAATATATCATTCAAAATACGAAACAAGCCCACCTGAGATTAGATTGCCTATCGCAGATAAAAAATAAAAAATCCAATCTGACCTCCCTATGATATAACCCCATTTTAAAAATAGATGGACATACTGGCAAAAATAGTTGAATAACGATATCAATTTGATTAAAGACTTTTTTGAGAACAAAGTACCTCAACCTTTCTCTAGCCTGCAAATAAGTTTTAGCTTAGACTCCCTGGACTTCTATAAATTCTTGAAATTAAAAGCTCAGATAACGGAGGCGTGGCTTAGCAAGCCAGCATGGCGGACGTGTTCTAAGTAGGCTCCGTCCAGCCCTTCATGTATCCTTCATTGATCCTGCTCCCTCGGCCACAATAACTCCCGCCTGCGGTGTCCGGTGGTTGGGAGACGAGGTGACGCTTGTTGGCGGTGTCAGCGGGCCGGTGTTCCAGCCTGCAGTGGCGGTGTGGCAGAGATCGGCCCGAGGCCTGCGGGCGGCGCTGAGACCGCGGCCTCGAGTGTGGCCCAGCCGGCAGATCCTGTAGAGGCGGAGCGGCTGTGAATGGGGCTGCCCCCCGCTGGTGGCGTGGAGCGAACCAACCTGCTCCACTTTGATTGCCTGCGGACACTCCCCGCAATGCGTAGCGGCCTCCCTCTCCCCCCCATTGCTCGGCAGTCAGTCGGACTGAAGGGGAGGGTGTAGACGGTAGGGGAGGCGATTGTTGCTGTTGCCGCCATCTTGGGCCGCCCGTCAGTGGAGCTCACGGCCCATTGCGGATCCTGTGGCGGGCCCGTTGGTACCTGTGGCCAGCCTGGTGGTGTCGGCGGTCGGCTGAGGCCCGCCCAGCCTGGGGCTCTGTCAGGTTTACCATCGGGGGCCCACGCACACATCTTTGTGGAGTGCTGGGCTGCGGGGATTGGCCCATCCATCGACATACACGGGTGTGCTCCTGCTCATCTGCACTGTGCCACCGGCGAGCCCTGGTTTCCACGGGGATCGCCCCTCTTTGTTCGGAAGCCAGATTGGGCTGCGGGGAGGGCCCGGGTGCTGCCGGGTAAGTGGTCATATCCTCTGCTGGGCTCGGAGGCGTGCTGCGGAGGCCTGTTGGCAGTGGCCTGCTTCCCCTGGTGGATCTGGATCCTCCGCTTTCTCCCCCCCTGACATCTTCAGGTCTGTGCGGGGGATCGGCAGTGCTATCGGACCACGTGGGGGTGCGGGATGGTGACCGCGGCCCGCTGAACCTTCTGGTTCCTTTGGGTGGTCCTGTGGCTCATACTGTTCGTCCCGGAAGCCTCTTGTTGTATCTGTGGGCTACCATCGGGGGCCCAGGCTCTGAGACATATTGACCTGCGCCCGTGCGGTGCTTTTGGACACCCTGGCAGACCCCCCATTGCCCTCTGGTTCACTGCGGGGCACTGAGACTCACCCACCCGGGGATCGTTGCCGGGCTGGGTGGAACGGTGCCGCTTGGCACCCGGGGATCCCGGACACTCTGAGAGGGTAACTTGGTGGCCGCTTCGGCAGTTGGATTGAGCTGCGCGGACCGCTGCCGGACGCCCTTGTGCTGCTACCATCCGGGGGTGATCGTGGTAGCGCCTGCCTTTTGGGAGGGGGTCCCGAGGTTATTACCAGCCCACCATGACGAGAGACAAAACCGGTGGGGGATCATCTAAGCAAAGTACTCTGGACATATTTGCTGGCCCTGGCGGCTCTGCGGTGGCGGCGGGAGGGGCTCAGGGCAATGTTCCGGACAATGCTGCCCTCCTAGCGGCGATTACCCAATCCAGGGATGCCCTGGATGCTGAAATAGGGGCGGTGGGTTCGGACGTAATGTTGCTACGCCAGGACCTGCAGAATGCGGTGGCACGCATCACTGAAACTGAGACGCGGATCTCGGGAGTGGAGGATGTGGTGATGACACTGCAACAACGAGTGGCATCTCTGGAGACTGTTCAGCGAGGTTTGGCGTCTAGGGTGGAGGATGCAGAGGGCCGTGCGCAATGCAACAACCTCCGCTTTGTTTTTTACGGAGGGGGTGTGAATCTGGAAACCTGGAGAGGTTTCTCACCCAGTTGCTGGAGAGCTGGCTACCCCCCCCCCCAACTCCATGTCTAAATGCTTTGTTGTGGAGCGTGCGCATAGGGCCCTGACGCAGAAGCCTCCTCCGGAGGCTCGGCCGAGGCCGGTGATTGCGAGGCTACTTAACTATCACGATAGGGATGTGATCCTCAAGCAGGCCAGGGGCAAAGAACCTTTGTTGTACGACAATGCCCGTATCCCGATATTCCCTGACTACACTAAGCAGTCCCAACAACAGCGACAATCTTTCCTCGCAGTGAAGGCCCGCCTGTGAGAACTCCCTTATGTCTTGCTCTACCCGGCCCAGTTGCATATCATTCTCGCACATATTTTTTTGATTCCCCGGAGGAGTTCTTCCGTTGGTCTGATGAGTCAGTGCGGCTGCGCCCTCACTCCCTGCCCGGGAGAGACTCTGATTCGTCCTCGAGCGGAGCAGTCCGGAGTGTGCCCGGTAGCCGGGTGAAGGGGTCTCGCCGCTCCAGGTCCAGGAAGCGGTCCAAATCCAGTGATGTTCCATCACGTGTGGGATCTGCCTCGGATCCGGCTGCACCAGCTGATTGATTTATTTCTGTGTCTGTACACCTATAGTTCTAAGAGATGTTGAAGCGGCCGGAGGAGCCCGATGAGGGCCAGTATCTCTGTCGGTTATTTCAGACAGGGATAGGGGCTAGGGGATGATGGGCTGTAGTTTGGGAATCCATTGGTGGGTGAGGGGTGGTACGTCCTGTTGGGGTCTGCCTGCTCTGCCTGCCGCGACAGGTACTTCACTGTTTTTGAGGTATAGGGTGGGGGGTTGGTTGGGGTGTTCAGGGGAATTGTTGTTCTTCTTTCATCGCACTGTTCAATTGCAGGTCGGGCCGGGCTATGTTGCTTGTCTGGGGCCACCAGGGCCCATTCTGTTTCTGATGTTTTTGCATGGCCGCCATTGCGGGTAGTCCATTAGACTCCTCGGGGACCCTGCGCATTTTGAGCTGGAATGTCAGAGGGGCGCTAGATAAGATTGAGCGTGAAGCCATCCTTTAAGCAGGCTAAGCGCGCCGGCGCCGACGTCCTGATGCTGCAAGAGACACCCCTTATGGGGACTAAAGCACTCTGTTTTCAGTGCTTCGGATATATAGTAGTGTTTCATGCAGGCCTTGTGCGAGGATCCAGGGGGGTGGCAGTCTTGATCCACAGACGAGTCCCTTATATCCACATTAGAACATGGGGTGATGCACAGGGCAGATATCTTTTTCTCCAGGGTACGTTGAGGGGTGAGTCCACGATATTGGGTAGCGTCTATGCCCCACCGCTGCTGTCCTGGGGTTTTGTAGAGAAACTTGTGACCCTGTGTTCAGAGATCCCGGAGGGCCTGGCAGTGGTGGGCGGGGACTGGAATGAAGTGTTAGATCTGGCTCTTGACAGGCGGAGGCCCGATGGGGCCCCGACGGTTCGTAATCCCACCAAACTTCATTCCCTCATAGTGGGCCAGGATTGGGATGACCCATGGCGTCGGTTACCAGGCGGGACCCCGGGATTCACTTATCTCTCGGCAGTCCACGACTCCTTTTCTCGTCTTGATTATATTTTTGTGTCCCGGGGGATGCTGGCAGGGTGGCGGAGGCGGATATTCTCCCTCGAGGGCTTTCTGTTCACTCGCCTGTAGCCATCACCCTGCGTGCTGGCCTTGCTCACGGACCTTTCCGGTGGCGTCTTTCCACATGGGATCTCCAAAACACGGAGTATAGGGAACACATGGGGGATGCCGTGGACCAGTATTTGTTGCGCAATATGGTAACGGTTTCGGCGGCGGCGTCTTTGTGGGAGGCGATGAAGCCCACACTTCGCGGGGTGGACATCTACTGCGTGTAGGGCCCGTAGGGAATCTCTTATTCGAGCAGAAGCTGAAGTCTTGGACCTAGATGCGCATAGTAGAGACGAGGGGGGGTGGCTGGTCTGCCGTCAGCTGCTGTTGGCACAACAGGCTTACTCGTCCCTCTTGTTCGATGAAGCCCGTCAGGCATGGCTGGCAACCCGAAGGAGGATTTATCAGTGGGGGGCAAGTCGAGCAAACTCTTACATAGATTGTGCCAAGGGGCGACGGGCTCCCTGGTCCTCACGGGAATTGTCGATTCTGATGGGATACCGATCTCAGATCCGTCGGCCATCGCAGAATCTTCGCTGTCTATAATGCGGACCTCTATGCTCCCCGGGAATGTGTGTCGCCAGCGGTTATTGGCCGATTTTTGGATGATCTTCCACCCAGGGCTCTGACCGACGAGGTAAGCGCGGACTTTGACCGTCCATTTTCGGCGGACAAACTGAATTCTGCTCTCCAGGAGCTGCGGCCTGGTAAGGCACCGGGTCCCAATGGCTTCCCTAACAAATTCTTTAAATTGTATTTCCAGCAGCTTGGTCCCCATTATTGCAAGGTTGTGGAGGAGGCCAGGGAGCTAGGTCGTTTGCCCAGAGACTGGCGGCATGCTGAGGTGGTGGTTTTCCACAAACCTGGCAGGCCTCCCGAACACCATGCATCTTACCGTCCCATCTCCCTTCTCAATGTTGAGGCCAAGGTTCTGGCCAAGGCGCTGGCTAATCGCCTCCGTCCTCATGTTTTGTCTATTGTCCATCCGGACCAGGTCAGGTTTATGCCACAGCGGGCGACCCGCCACAATATCCGTAGGGCTCATGCAGCAATCGCGGCAGCCGGGCATTTGGGGGTACACGCGGCCTTATTGCTCGCAGATATGGATCGAGCTTCTGATTCACTGAGCTGGGAGTATTTATTCGTCCTCCTCCGCAGACTGAATCTAGGATCTCGTTTTCTCTCCTATCTGACTTTACTCTACACCGACATAACGACGTTTGGTCAAGGCACCAGGCAGGGGTGCCCCCTGTCCCCATATTTGTTCGCCCTGGCAATGGAGCATCTGGCCGCATGGGTGCGTATTGATGCGCAAGTGGCCGGGCTTGAATGGGCCAACGGACTGTCAGATCGTATAGCCCTATATGCTGACGATGCGCTGTTTTTCCTTACTCAGCTGGATAGGACTGGCCCGCGGTTGCTGAGTATCATGCAGGTGTTCGGGGAGACTACAGGCCTTTATATGAATGAGCGAAAGTCTACCCTTTGGGTCCTGGGTGGAGGGGTGGACTCTGGTGCCTGGGCATCCGCAGTTCAGGTGGTACGTGGGGGGGCTGAAATATTTGGGTGTGTTTCTCTCAGACGCGCGGTCGTCTGCCTGGGAAGGGAACGTGGTGCCGGTGTGGAACAGGGTGTGTGAAGATCTTAAAGCTTGGTCCCATATGCCCCTATCTATTTATGGTTGCTCAACCATCTTCAAAATGGTTTCTCTTCCTCGCCTGCTTTATCAGTTGCAAAATCATCCATATCCTATTTCTCCGGTTTGGTTCCACCAGGTCAGTGCGGTCTTGGGCCAGTTTCTATGGGGCGGGGGGGTTGTCAGGGTTGCTCTCCATACTTGCTTTAAATCCACGTATTGTGGGGGACTCGCTACCTCGGACATTCTACCGTACTATATGGCCTCACACCTGTTGATTCTCAATGAATGGTGGTATGGCGATCGGTCAGACCCGGCTTATGCCTTGGAGCGATATTTGATGGGTAATCACTCGCTACATACGCTCCTCTATTCTGCGCCCTTGCGGCGCTCTCTGCAGTGTGACACAGCTGGGGTTTCGGGTTTGGCGGCAGGCATTACGGAGGATGGGCTGGTGAAATCGCCTAACTCGAGAGACGCCGTTATGGCGCAATGGAAGTCTGCCGCAGTTGGCGGCCTTGCCTGGCTTCCAAGATTGGGATGCGATCGGGATCTCCACCCTGGGGGATGTTATGAGGGGGCCCGTCCTGAAATCATTTCAGGGCTTGCAGAAAGACTTTCAAATGTCACGTACTCAATTTTTTTAATATTTGCAATTTCTGCATGCTCTCTCCCCTAGCTTGGTGGGCCTGGAGGAGTTGGCCGACTTTAGTCCGGTAGAGGCGAAAGTTTTCATGGGGGACCTGCATGACCATAAAATTTCTAGGATTTACCAGTCCCTGGTTACGCACTGCTCTCCTTCTTTGCAGCGTCTCCGCGGGGCATGGGAAGAGGATGTGGGCTCGCTCGAGAGGAGGACTGGACGGAGGCCCTGGCTATTGCTATGAGCCTTTGACTCATTCAGTTTAAATGTCTCCATAGGGTCTATTTTACCAGAGTCAGAATGTACAGGGCTGGTTTAGTGGCATCCCCAGAATGTCTCCACTGCCTGCATGAAGAGGGTACTCAGCTGCATACTATATGGGATTGTTCCGCGCTAGCTAGGTTTTGGAGGGGTGTACTGGCATGCCTCTCAGAGGTCCTGGGTTGGGATCTACCCCATTCCCCTAAATTAGTACCCCTGCATGTTATGGATGATATAGGGGGTAACATCTACACGCGCCACCTGATGCTCCTGGGTTTCACCCTTGCCAAGCGCGACATTGCTAAGGCCTGGAAGGCGACTGCCGCACCATACGTCTCGGTATGGAAGGCAGGACTGGATTTCTGTATGGGCCCCGAGGCCCCCATTTTTATAGCACGGGTGATGCCCACGTAAACATTATAAAATCTGGAAGCGCTGGGCGGACTACAGGAGCTTGGAATTGGAACCCATTCCAGAGCAGGGATTGTGTGGGTTGTAGTCTTCTCCTCCCTTGTCTTGGGGGGGCCTGTATTATATGTGTATTGGGTGGCGGGGTGTCTCTTGGGCATTTTTCATAGCAATTGTAGAACTGGTGCTCCAATCATACTTGCTAATTTTGCTGGGTTGACTGTGCAATGGGGTGTGGGGTGGGGGGTGTTATTTGTTTTGTTGTTTCATTTTGTTGTATTTCATATGCACGTTTGTGAAGAGGTAAGTCCCGTAAGAATTCTTCAGAGACAGTTGTAATAGTTGAACTTGTAGGTTTATTGAAGCGAGTAACCGTGCAGAGACCCCACCCAGTCAAAGGTACAGATCAACTGCTCACACAGTTCAAGTTGCGCTAGGCAACAAATAAACATTCTAGAATAGGAGCTGCAAGCGCCACAGGAACCGGACACCACATCACCTCCCTCCAAACAAACAAGAACACAAAAAAAACAATATAAACAAAATAAACAAGGCATACAGAATGCATAACAATATAATTTTTTAATTGAGGCAAAGCAAAAATTAAATAACAAACATTAATCTTGGTAACGAATGGGAACCCGCTTTAAACGAACTAGGCCCTGGAGCAATAGAACTATGTAGATCTTCCGGCAAAGTGGAGCTTACTCCACGACTTGCAATGGAAGTATGACACTTAGCAACCCTGTCTAAATTCCAAATTCTGTGATCAACAGTTTTGATTGCATTCCTGAACACTTTTATCACCTTTGTTGGTTGACTGTATTTTGATACACCTGAACTTCTCTTTGGTAATCTGATCTTGACCCAATCACCAACCTCAAAAAAAGTGTTCTTCACAGCCTTCCTCAAATCATAAGTAACCTTCCTTTTCTCCATTTGAACTCTTTCTTTTTCCTTCCAGCCAACCATGCAATCAACATTATGATCAACAGACAGCCTTTTTTCTGAAACCCAAGAAGGAGACACCTCTATATTGGCCATGCGACCTTTGAAAACCCTAAACGGAGACTTTCCAGTCGAGGAATGAGGAGTGAAGCGATATTCTCTCACCTTCTTCCTCAGAGCAGCCTCCCAACAAACACCACAGGATCTGGCTTGCTGTATGGTTTCTTTAAGCACCTTAATAAATCTTTCAACAACCCCATTACTTTGTGGGTGATAAAGAGCCGACCTTTTATGTTTGATTCCCCTCGCTGATAAAAGATCTTCAAACAATCTTGAAGTAAATTGAACCCCGTTGTCAGACAAGGTCGACAAGGGAAAACCCTCCCTCTCAAAAAGTTCATCTAAGAACTCAATAACAACAGACGATTCTACCAAATTCACAATCTTTATCTCCGGCCACCGTGAACACATGTACAAGCATACAATGACATAACGATCTTGTGATCTAAACTTCACCAGGCCCAAAATATCCAGGGAAATAGCAGACCAGGGAGCAGCTGCTTGCTCCCTAATAACCATAGGTTGCGTCCTACACTTGATTGACTTGTCACAATTGGAACAGTCAGAACATTCACGCACAAGTCTTTCTATAAAAATGTCCATTCCAGGACACCAGTATCCTTCTCTGACTCTTTCCTTAGTCTTTGCTATGCCCATGTGAGAGGCATGGGCACTGGTAACCAATTTCTCCCTGAGTGCAGAAGGTGGAACGAGTTTACTCCCTCGCATCAGCAGATTGTCCACAACCGCCAATTCATCTTTCACATCCCAAAACCCTTTCAATCTCTCATCACAAACACCTTTCCTGCACCATCCATTCTTCACCATACTAGGCCTGGGCGGCAAATTCCGTTCCGCTCGCGGAATTTGCGGAATTTGCATACTTTTGCGTTCCGCGGAGAACGCGAAATTGCTCAAAAGTCTGCTTTCCGCGATTTCGCGAAATTTTTGCTTGTTCGCGTTCTCTAAATGCATGTTCGCGAGATATTTCTCCTCGAGCACGCAAACAGCAATTGCGAACAGGAAAAAAGCATCGCGAACAAGCAATTCCACGTGTTCACGGAATTTCTGCGTGTTCGCGGAGATTTTTTACCGTTTCGCGGAGATTTGCGTAACGCAATTCCGCAAATTCCGCCCACCCCCTACCCATGACCTTTTGTAAAGATTGATCGCTAGTGAGATTTTCTTTCCACACATCTTCCGAAATCACACCTTGACTGATCACACAAACATTTACTACCTCGTCCATAAGTTCACCAGCAAAATATTCATTTTCTTCACTTACATCATCAACATCTCCAGTTAGTCTAGAAAGACCATCAGCCAAAACATTGCAGGAACCAGGTAAATTCAAAACTTCAAATTCAAACTCTTGTAGCGTAACCACCCATTTTTGAATGCGGTGCGAAACAAAACCTATCCCTTTCTTTGAAAAGACTTCTTTAAGTGGTTTGTGATCAGAAAGCACATTGAATTTTTTTCCCCATAAAAACTTCCTCAATTCTCGTACCGCCCAGAAAACAGCTAAGGCTTCTTTCTCGGAATAGGTAAATTCCACACCCCTCAATGGTCTAGAAATGAACAAAATCGTTCTTTCAACATTTCCTTCCTTCTGTAGCAAAACAGCACCTAAGCCAGTCGAACTTGCGTCAGTCATAAGTATCGAGGGCTTAGACGGATAACAACTACTGAGACATGGGGCATTATTGAGGTGACCCTTGATATCAATTAATTCCTTCTCACAATTTTATGACCACTAAAACTCACACGCCTTTTTTAACATAGATCTCATGGATAAGGTTTTTACTGCAAAGTTCGGTATAAATTTATGATAGAACTCTGACATGCCAAGAAACTTGATCAGCTCATCTTTGTTAGAAGGTGTGCGTAAATTAATGATAGAATTAACAAGATTTTTCTTCGGTTTGATCCCCTCTGTAAATACCAAGTGTCCAAGGTACTCGATCTCCTTAAGATTGAATTTGCATTTGTCGGGACGCAAGGTTAGCCCAGCATTTTGTAATTTATTTAAGATAGATCTCAATCTTGAATCATGTTCCTCTATATTTGTACCATAAATGAGCAGATCATCTTGATAGACCTTTACACCCTTCACCTTTCCAAGAATAACCTCCATTACTCTCTGAAAGACTGAGGCAGCTGATATCAACCCAAAAGGCATTATAAGAAACATAAATGTCCCAAATGGTGTAATAAAGGTGGTATACTCTTGACAAGAATGATCCAACTTAATCTGAAGGTACGCAGAGCTTAAGTCAAGAGAAGAAAAGTGTTTTGCTCCCTCCAGAGAACAGAGCATTTCTGAGATATTCGGCAGGGGATAATGGTCAACTACTACTGCTCTATTAAGCTCCCTCAAGTCCACACAAAGTTGAGCCTCTCCGTTAGCCTTACGAGCCATAACTATAGGAGAGACCCACTCAGTTGCTTCAACTTCTTTAATAATACCTTTCGCAAGAAGTTTGTCAAGTTCCCTCCTCATGCTATCCTTCACCAAGAGAGGAACATTCCTCACTTTAGCAACCTTGGGAATAACACCTTCCTTTAGTTTTATTAGGTGAACGTAGTTCTTGAAACAACCAAGTTCATTAGCAAAGACACTTGGAAATTCTTTGATTAAATCATTTACTACAACATTCTCAACACTGACAATAGGTAAATCCTTAAGGCAGACTTGAGGATTTTCATTTGGATCGAGAAACACACGAAGATCTCTTTGATGAAGCCAACTTATTAGAGAGTCACCTTTCATTGACACATACATTTTCCCCGATATCACACTCCCTTTGAAATTTATGTCACCCCAAAAATAACCAAGTAAATCTATAGTAACGCCACCATAGCCTTCTGGTTTTATGTCTGGTTTTTCAAGAGTTACCTTATTTTGCAAAGAATTTTCATAGAAAGCCTTAGGAATAAGAGTTATTTTCGCTCCAGAGTCAAACAACATCTTAACAATTGCATCGTTAACAAGAACCTCTTCATAAGGTCCATCTAGATTGTCAACATTAACTTGACAAATAACAACTTCATCAGAATCATCATCATAAATGTCAACTTCTTTTACTGAACTGTTGGCCATACCAGATTTACAGCATCTGAAGACATGGCCTTTTCTTCCACAAGTTTTGCATATGGATTTCCAGCCAGAACATTTTTTTTAAATCAGCCATATGACCAGTGTCACCACAACGATAACACTTGCCTTGAAATTGTTTGCCCTTCCATTTTTGACTAGGAGTCGTTGACCTCTGAGAGAAAGAAGAGTTTTTACTGATGATATTGGAAAATTTCTGCTCTGAAAGATTTTTCAATTTATGAGCCGTATCACCGACAGTTTTCACTTCTGAATTGTCTTTCTTATCTGAAGAGGAATCTTTCTTAATGATGTCAACGCACGTTTTAGAGTGTTCATGGCTCTTAGCAATTGTAATGACTTCTTGTAAAGGAGGATCATCTTTTTGCCAAAGAGCATCCCTATTTTTTTCTTGAATACAACCTAACATGAACTCGTCTCTCAGACGTTCTTCCAAAGTTGCTCCAAAGTTGCACGTTGATGCCAATTTTCGCAAAATTGTAATATATTGCTCCACCGACTCATCTTCTCTTTGCATCCTACGTCCGAAATGATATCTTTCTAGTACAGTACTTATCTTTGGTAAGTAGTGTAAATCAAGTTTTATTATACAAATTTCATACTCATTAAGAGAAGATGACGCGCTTTCACTTAATTCAGGTAGGTGTTCGAACACCTCTTGCCCCTCTGCTCCCAAACAGTGCATTAGAAGAGAGGTTTTCCTCTCCGCACTGAGTGAGGTACCACATACACGAGCATAGTGAGCAAAGGCCTTTTTTCACTTTTGCCAAAGAAGAGGTGATTCACCTGGGGAAGCAAGGAAAAACGGAGGTGCAGTGACATTTTGCACTGTGTACCAAGAGAAAAGTAATAAATAGCAACTAATTATAAAATTTATAATGTAAAAGGTGAAAGGTAACGGCTGTGTGAAAGGAAATGGTTAAATAACCTGTAGAATCTGCACAAATATAATAGTGTATCAGTTTTTTTTTTTTTTACACGTTTTCGAAGAATAATAAATTGTGAGTGTACACGCAAGAGAAATGACACAACCAAAAGTCCAAAATTGCTGTGTGTGTCAGCGTATGAAACCAACAAATTGTGAAAACAGATTATACGTTTGAAATTGCTGTGTGCATCATCTTAGTTAAATAATAGCACACAAAATCAAACAATGTCAAACACACGAGATATGACACACAAATCAAAAGTCAGTACTGCTGTGCGCGTCAACGCATGAATTTGATGAATTTTAAATCTAAGATCAGCTGTGCGTGTCAGCGTTAAATATAGGACGTACACGCAGTGATGATTTGTCTCCAGAGGATTAAATTGGATTAAGCCCAACCTAAAATGGCCGCCACGTAGCAACGTGATGACGACAGTCTTAGAGACGAGACTTTCGTTGACGATGGCACAAAAGTCAGTACTGCTGTGCGTGTCAGCGCATGAATTTGATGAATTTTAAATCTAAGATCAGCTGTGCGTGTCAGCGTTAAATATAGGACGTGCACGCAGTGATGAGTTGTCTCCAGAGAATTAAATTAGATTAAGCCCAACCTAAGATGGTGCCACGTAGTAACGTGATGACGTCAGTCTCAGAGACGAGACTTTCGTTGACGATCGTATCCAAAAAATAAAGACGAGTACGTCTCGATGACGGGTGCAGGCAGAAAGTCAAACTTCTTCCATGTGAAGCGGATAGCAAAGGGTACGCCGCGCACCTACCTCCAGATCGTTGAAAGTGACTTTCCAAGTCCGCTAAACAACGTACCACAGTTCAAGTTTATCTCCGAGGAACATCGTCGCTTCACTGGAGAGTGGAGAACTCCTCGCCGACCCTTTCCCAGACGGGTGATTCTTGTTGCAATCCAGCGTCTGACTAAAATCACGCCAGGATGTGAAGAGATTTCCTTTGCATTAAGGCCTGAAGAGTCTGTTGGGGTCTCTGTTGGCGCGTGAGTAGATCGTCGCCAATGTGAAGAGGTGTGTCCCGTAAGAATTCTTCAGAGACAGTTGTAATAGTTGAACTTGTAGGCTTATTGAAGCGAGTAACCGTGCAGAGACCCCACCCAGTCAAAGGTACAGATCAACTACTCACACAGTTCAAGTCGCGCTAGGCAACAAATAAACATTCTGGAATAGGAGCTGCAAGCTCCACAGTAACAGGACACTACAACGTTCCTTCATTATTTTAATATTGTATGAGAAAACTGTCAAAGTCAGGATATTGTTCATTGATGTTTTGGGAGACTCTGGGATACAGAGCTCAGCTGTATGTGCACTTGACAAATAAAATTTGTTTCCAAAAAAAAAAAGCTCAGATAACGAAATGCTCAATACATCCCTTAAATCCTTTGATTCTTACGCTGAGGGGCCATCTCTTAAAATCTAGATATATAGTATCTAAGATAGATAAACTACAACTCCCAAACCCACGAAAATCACATTTCCGTAACAAGCTGAAATGGGAATCAGAACCAAATACCAGAAGTATACCTTTTAACTGAAAAAGTACACATAAAACACCTCTCTCAAACAAGAGCTCACCTTCACTAGCACAGACAAAATTCATGATCACTAATAGAACATACTGGACGCCATCTAGAATTTTTTAACTTAATATTTCTGAGAGCCCGATTTGCTGGAACTGCAAGCTACATGAAGGGGATTTAGCCCATATGCTTTTCCATTGCCCCATTATACAAAACTACTGTACGAAAACATTTAGCTGTATAAAACCTTCAACATAGTGCCCTCCAGAGATTTTTCCTATATCCTCCTGGGCTACCTGGACCCTCAACTGCATAATGAAAGTGAACGCTTATTTTTTTTTTACTTAATGCTTACACTTGCATATAAACAAATTTTTAATAATTGGAAAAATGCCAAGGCAGTCTCCTTTAAGATGTGGCATGAATGGCTCTCTTTTCTTAGAGGTACTGATAATATATCTCTACAGCTATCACCATGGCGACCTACATTTAGAAAGATGTGGGATTCACTTGATGCCACTTCCTTTAGCTACGATCCGCCCTGAAAGACCATGACACCCACAATATGCTTCTGAGGGTCTGGTTTGGTAACAATCGCGAGATAAATAATTCACCGTAGGGCATAGCCTAGCAGCGTAACCAAGTCGGGCCACTCATTTCACTCAATTAATGCTGGCAAATTTTCTCCCTTGAATTTTCTCCTTTAACTCAAGTATATATTTTTTTCTCCATTTTTTTCTGTTTTTCATGTTCTACCACCCACGTCATGTACTTCGCTCTGAAATGCTACACACCTCTTACGAGATGTGCCTATCGATTTGATGTATTAATATGTAATAATATAAACATGAGTACGATATATGTGATATGTAATATGTGATAGAGGTTATATCTGCTTCACTGTATTTGCTTCACTTTGTTGCATCACAGGATAGACATAGGAACTTATTGTTGCAATGCTATATGATGCAATGCACGCTACAACGCTGTGCTGTATGATCCCTACTCAAGGCATATTTGAGTGTTATGTATACCAATTCCCAAGTGTCCTTCACCATATTCTCTATTTTTGCATCTCCATCTCACAAGCATGTCTTCTTAATGGAACTTTGTTTATTCTTTGTTGAGTTATTTATATTTTTGTCTGTTTGAACCTTTGTTACTTATTCCGAAACTCTTCATAAAAATTACTTGGAAAAAAAAGAGTATATCAATATTCTCAAAAATTAATTGACATGTTGCAATGAACAAATTAATTGCACTATACATTTAAAAAATATTGAAGGTTGTCCTGTTTCATACATGCCATTTTTCATTAAAGAATGCATACTCTCGAGTCACAAATGAGTGCATAGGACCTAAATAAAAAAAACATCTTCCTTACCCCTGAAAAGAAATTTTAACGGAACTACTGGCCCCATTGAACCATTGTTCACCTAATAATACTAAATACCCCAGGTTTCCAAATTGTGGGGTCCACTTGTTTTGAAAACAGATACAAATGTCTTCAAGCGGAGTAGAGGATAGTAGCTTCCTTCTTTCTTGTTGAGTGTGCACCAGGATTGCTTTCTAGTGTCACATCTGCCTGTTTGTGGCATAATTGGATTGTTTGTGCAATCCATCTTGCAATTGAGTACTTTGTTACTGGTCTTCCTAGGGGACTGGTTGCAAATGACACAAAGAGTTGCTTTGGCTTCCTATGAGCCTTTGTCCTTTCTATGTAATTCATTACTGCTCGCCTTGCATCTAGAGTGTGTAATGTTCTTTCTGCGTGCGTCCGAGTAGTGAAGTAATGGCCACTAAAAAAACAGTCTTAAGTGTAAGCATTTGTAAAGATGTCTTATGTAATGGTTTGAAGGGTGCTTTTATCAATAGTGTGAGCATTATATTTAAATTCCATATTGGAGCTCGTAGACTTTTTTGGGGAAGCAAGTCTTTTTGCTCCTTCCAAGACGTTTGAGGACTGATGACGTGAAAAAACGTCTTCCAATGTGACCTTTAGTGTATCCCACTCCTGCTGCTAAGTGCACCTTAAGAGAAGAATAGGTTAGTCTAGACTCTTAAAGGTGTGTTAAGTATCTTAGAACTAGCTTTTCCTTACATATTATTTTCAAGAATCCTTCTTTCCTGCACCATAGTAAAAATTTTCTCCATTTTGCTGGATAAAATTTTCTAGTTGTTGGTCTTCTTGCTCCTCAAGACAGCTATTGTCTTTTTTAATTGTGTTAAGCGCCCTCGTGTACCCCCCTGCTCAGACACACCCCAGCGGAGCACAGAGATATGGGGTGTAGTACCACATAAAAAGCTAGCCTAAATATCAGAAAAAACATACTAATATAACCTATGGGAGAACGCCTGCACCGCCAGATGCCGACAAATAGCAATAATATGTTTGCACATTTTGTTTCATTTCAGAAAATAAGTAAATCTAAATAATAGTAATGTGACTACAGGATGAAATTGCAAATGGACCACTTCAGTGGGAAGACATATAGGGTCCCAGAATGTTGCATTTGTAATAGAGCCTAGATTTTACTGCAAGATTACCTCCTGTATGGCACTTCTTTTGGGATGCGCCCAATGATCTAGGAACTGCACCAAGCCGGGCAACAGTGCATTGCATTAAAGTTTGTAATATAATGTCTGTATATAGATTCTGAGCTGTATACTACTAACAAAAAGATTTGTTTTAAATAGTGTTAAGTGTCCAAACTCCAAGTCTTCAGGAGCCATGCTGGCAGACTTAAGGGCTCTGGTTCTGGATGGAACACCTTTCCTTTTTGCATTGACAACAAATCTTGTCTAATTGGTAGTCTGTAAAATTTCCCCAGTGACCGGTTTATCAGATCTGAGAACAAAGTCTGTCTTGCCCACTGTGGTGCAATTAGTAGAAGTGTTATGCTGCTGCATTTGGTGATCACCTTGTAGAGTAGTGGTATTGGGGGCAAAGCGAAAGCAAATTTCCCGGTTTGAGGAGGCTCTGGGGTTTTAGGAGGCTCTAGTTACTCGAGGTCTTCGTCCCTTTGCTCTTTCGAAGTCCAGGACTTGCTTGGGATACGGTATTTAAGACTTTCGTCAATGTCTTTTTTTCTTTAGTAGGATATTGGCCATTTCAACCTCGAGTATTCTCCTTTTTCTTTCGATCTCTGCCTCTTGCTGCTGACTGTCGAGATCTTTGTGAGTTTGTTCTGCCGACGACTCCTTAAACGGCAGCGTGCTCGCCGAACTGTGTTGTTCCAACTTCGACCTCTCCTGTTTCGATGCCAAAGCTTCTTTTCCTCGACCGTCCTTCAACTTCTTTGATCTTTCAGGGGTTTCTACCGCTGCAGTGTCCTTCTCGAAGGATCCAAGGGTATTCAGGCCAGCGCAGTTTTTGAGATCTTAGCCTCTGATTTTCGAGATTTGCCCACCAGCTTTAAGGACGCTGAGTCCTTTACCTCTGTTTTTGCAATCTTCTTGACCCTTTGGTCTGCATTTGCGATCTGGATGTCTGCTTCAGTTTTACCTTCTGGATGTTCAGTGATGTTCTCCTTCTTGTCGGCCCTGCATGGTATGGTGGGCTATTCTTTGCTGCTGTCTTACCCTCAGAGTCTTTGGGGGAAATATTGAAAAGGCGTTAGAATCATTGCTGCGATCATCCACCGGCAGGCAGAGGTTGCAGACTGGGTGCTGTTCCTTCTTGGAAAATTCATGGATGGTGGCAGTTTTTGCAAAACTGGAATGGTGTCTTCTGTATCACCAAGTACAGGGAGTCCCCTGCTTGCGCATTTTCAGAGTTTGTTGATGAAAATACCTTGCTCTGTTCCCAGAACTTCTCCGGTATCTTCTTTCGATGACTCCTTTGCTTCAGTGTAATTTCGGTGCTTCTTCTCCAAATTTTCTGTAACTTTCTTCTTCAAGTCGTCGGAGATCCTACTGCATACATTCAGACCCAACGATGGAAAAAAAAAAAAGAGTCTGAAGTTGGCGGCCAAAGGTGGGAGGTTCTAGAGGAAGCACGACAAAGTCATAGATTACACCACATGGAGGTATGTCAACACCCACCAACAAACAAACACAAAAATAGTAGAAAGACAAAAATATTTGGAGAAGATTCCGGACCCAACCACAAGATGGCAGAATAATGCACAACATGTGAATCCAGGAAAGATTCACGCTGTAAAACTTTAGGTATAGAAGGTACAGTCTTGGCCTCGATAAATTTATTTCTAAAAGATCACACTTTTCAAGTCATTTTGGCCAATGCCAGATCAGAGACGCGGGCTTTGACTTCCGGAGTCCCACAGGGCTCAGTATTTAGCCCAACGTTATTTAACATCTACGTCCGCCCTCTGACAGATGTAGTGGAGAGCTGTGGTTTGACTCTATTCTCTTACGCAGATGACACCCAAATTATCCTCTCCTTGTCATCTACACAGGATCGTGGACTGTCTGATATTAACCTGGGCTTCAGGCGAATTATCATTTGGATGAACAACTCCCTCAAGCTTAATGGCGACAAGACACAGGTCATGATCCTGGGTAATAGTCCACAACTCCGACACCCACAACATTGGCCTGATTCCCTATGTAGTCTCCCAGACTCATCTCCCAAGGTTAAGAACTTGGGCTTTGTTGTGGATGAGCGTCTTTCATTGAAGCCCCAGGTAATCAAGGTTACCTCCACCTGCTTTACTTTGCTCAAGTGGGGGAGAAAGATCATCTGGATGACTCCCTGATCAGACCAAAGGACACTCATTCAAGCCCTAATCTTATCTAGACTTGGTTATGGTAATGTCCTCTATTCAGGTATAGATCAAGCATTCATTCAACGTCTGCAGATGGCTCAGAATTCCGCCACTAGACTGCTTTTTCGGCTCCCAAGTATGCTTCGGTTTCATACCTCTTTCAAGAGCTTCACTGGCTTACAGCTGCAAATTGAATTGAATTCAAGGCCCCATGCTACATGTTCAAGGCTAGAGCCGGGCTAGGCCCACACTATATCCGGGTATTGGGGGTGCCTTATCTGCCTCCACGCTTGCTGAGGTCGCTGAACTAGGTATTATGTACTGTACCTAGGTTTTGCGTGGCTTGTATGGAGGTTGTTCCTTTAAAGCCTCAGGTTCCCAAACTGTGGCAATCTCTTCCTGAATCCCTGAGAATGTGTACCTCGCTTCCTGCATTTCGCGAGAGTTTAAAGACCTGGCTGTTTTAAGCGTTAATCTGTTTTCCTTCTCTTTTGCTCAGCGCCGGGAAACCCTTTTTGGGTAGCTGTTGCGCTTCATAGGACTTATAAATAAAGTAAAAAAATAAATTCTAAAAGCGCCATTCGCTCTGCTTCTCGTAGAATATTGTGTAAAAAAACAAAAACAAACAGAGGTTGCCTTGGAATCATTTGCCCACCATATACACATTTTAAGGGTAACAGGACAATGTAAACACATTTATCAGCAGAACAATGATTCGACAAAGATTCATCACTGCAAAAGATATTTGTCATCAAAACACATCAAGATCAATATGTTGATCATCTTGTATCACCACCATCCTTCACATTTCATCACTACACCATCATCTCAATTATTTGGCAGCAGAATATGATCTGTAACTATGGTTGTGACAAATAACAGGAATCAGGTCTTTAACACTGCAAGTAGCCACATTTTTTTGCGGACGAGATGGAAGTCTTTCTTTCTATTGTATATCAAAGGCTACTAGCTTTTTATAAATTTTAAAATATGATTAATAGGGTATTATGTTCAGAGTTCCAGCGACCCTACGTTGGAACACTTTGTCAGCTTTACTAACTCTGATTTATATGTATGTTATGTCTTCGATAGGGGAAATATACCAGATAGACAAGGTGATGACTGTTTCACAAACCCATTTGGTAGTCGAGGAGGCGTTTTAATATGGAGGTGGTAGTGTGAGATGTACTAATTGTGAGAAAAACTCTAATCAGTGATTAACTCTTTGGATTAACACTTTGCAGGATGGAGCATTATAGACTACATTTATGGGACAGGTCACAGGGTAAGGGGAACTAAGGTGCTGAACTCGGGATGGGTATGTGTTGCTGGGATGAAATATTTACAGGCAGTTGTATAGAGAGAGTTTAAGCCTATTTAGGGCTCACTATAGATGATAGAAGTTCATTAGGAAGGTGGGGCTTTGCAGGCCTAAGGGGCAAAGGTTTATCTCAAGTAGACCAAGTAATTCAGTCAGGGTGAT
Organism: Triturus cristatus; assembly: GCF_964204655.1. Lineage (NCBI taxonomy): Eukaryota > Metazoa > Chordata > Amphibia > Caudata > Salamandridae > Triturus > Triturus cristatus. The sequence continues at coordinate 348,296,916 of NC_140589.1, read as the reverse complement.
CAGCTTACAAACATATTGACGATTTCGTGAATGAGATTGAGGACTTCGCCTTGTTTCCAGCCCAAACCATTTTTCTTTATTCCTTTTATCAAATTCACTGTGAAGAGGTGGTGACAATGAATGGCACTGGTGCTCTTCTTGTTTACCATCCAAATCACCTTGATTTATTCCTTTTATCACATTCATTGTGAGGAGGTGGTGGCAATGACTGACAAAGTGAAAATACTCAGAGGTTGGTAATAGGTTTGAAACAAAAGGATGAAAGGGTACGCAAAACCACAAAACCTACAATGCCTAACTTTTTCCTGGCACGATAGCAGGGATAAACCCTACTGAGACAAAGGTTACCACTCTACATGCACAAGACCTTTATAGAAAGAAAGAAAAATTCTAGAGAACACACTGCCCTCTAGAGGTATCCTGGTGCTGTCAGAACTGGCTGGTTTGATAAGGATCTGAAAACTCCATAAAGCCAAGTCTTAAGAACCTTGAAAAAGACAAGCTGCTTGGGTGCCATTCAAAGAGGGAGGGGGACGATTTCCACAGCTTAGCCATAAAGTATGAGATGGCTTTGTTTCCTTCCCACGAAATGTCATTTATGAGAAGGAAGTTTACTACAGTTGATCCTTAAATTATTTTTGGGAACATCACTCAAAAAGCGCATTGGTACTTTGCTGCCATTCCGGTTCACCTACAAGGCAATGAAACAAGTTAAAGATGACAGGCACATTTTTCTCAATAAATGTTAATTTGGGGGTTTGGTCTCATTAACTTTCAAAGCAGTGTCAAATTAGTGTTTATGAAACTGCATGTAATTAGCTGAACTGGTGTAGTGAAGAAGATGTTGTTGGTAGGGAGTTTTAAACATGGTGTTGAGCTTGAAAGATTTCCAGTGGAAGTAAGCACCCAGAGAGTTACACAGTAGCAAAAAATATTGTCGTTTTGAGACTGATGTAATAGATGTGTAGAGCAAACTATCCAGTGGACAGGAGTTACTTTCTTTCTACTCCCCTTCCCATGACATGTAGTTGAGGCTCGACTATTTGTTAGTATAACCTTGACTGCTTTCTCTGGCACATCCTGCAGAAATGAATTCCCTGGTCAGACAGCAATTCAGTGTTAAGCAGCTGAGAATGTTGGCTGCTGTGTGAGGGAGGTGCCCAATTAATGGATCTGTAGTGATACCCTTCCTCAGGGATAAAATTCAAGCAAAGGATTTCGCAGAAACATCCAGACCTTTTTCCTGGATAATGAAAATAAAGATGTTGCCGATCTTACATTGTGAGATGGTTTTATAGCTACGACTAGTAAGAACTCATTGCAATTGGCATGGCCAATAAGAGAGCCTGGGCTCTGGAAAAAGAGAGATTACAAATTAGCATTAGGTATCCAGAGGGAATAATGGCCAATGAGGGCGTGAATTACACGGATAGCAGAATTTAACAACAACAGTCCACCCATGACACCTGTCCTAAAGGTGACATGGAACACCAAATGAGAGTAACAAACCAGTTAGCTTGTGGTTTACAGGTGCTGTGAAACAACAGAAAGGCTGTCAAGATAAAAGACGGCGAAGGGTAAAGTGAACGATAAAAAACATATTTAACGTGAACGTCAGATAATTCACAGGAAGCTGTACAATTCAAATTTCATGGGAAGTAGAGACTTAGTGAGAAACTACTGAGGGATTTAAAACTGCCTAAATTATGAATATACATTGAAAGACCCATATCCTTAGACTAAATTCAGATAGCTGTTAAACAGCATGCCCGGAGGTGACGCTGAAGACCCTGGGGGTGGATGGGGAGAGCAGATTTACAGTAAAGTTTTCTAAAACGTACACTGGCATACTGGAGCTTCGCATAAAGCAACTCTTCAATAAGATCTAGGAGGGATTACTGTCCAAGAAAGCTAGAGTCAATTAAATGAATGGACCAATGCCACTGTACCTCAATTAGGCTTACCTCCTTTTAAAATATTAATGTGAAGGCCACAGTCAATCAACTGGACAACTAGACAAACTCCTATCCTCATTCACTCTGAAAAAGTAGGCTTTTTTTATGGCCTTCTGGGGGTACATATCTTTCAGGAAGTGATTTATCTAGTTCACTTGGTTCAGGGAAGAAATGTTATTCTTCCTGGAGACCGAGAAAACCTTTGGCAGGGACATAGCAACAAAATTGTTAGAAAATATTTGTTGCACAAGATCACAAGCCCAAATCCACACTTTCCAAACACACACAGAAAACAAAATAACTAAGATGGGTTAGAAAACGTTACAGGACTGTCTATGGGAAAAGCGTAGACGGATCCATATTTTCATATGGAGGAAATGCAAGCATGCTCTTAAATCCCAGGTGAAAAACATTACTTATGGTTACCACTCACCATCACTGAAACACCCTATGTGTACTCAAGGTGAGAAGTCCTTTGTGCACTGGCTAGGTTCCTATAAATCTTTCACACAACCAACCTATAGCCATAAACCATGCTGGAATCACTAAGGAGATGTATCATAATTCAATGTAAACATTCACTTTCTGGCCTACTTTGGCCACGATTACCCCATGAAGCTCTTATTCAGTATTACAACTGTAACATTTACATACTAAGATTGAATTAAGTCAAGCTCTCGTCGTCATGTTTTTAAAATGTAAAGTCTTATCACCCTATTTGAATATTACCGTCTCTATATATTGAACATGACAGCGCAACACTAATTAACATGATACAGCCTTCTGCATTCTACTATATGTTCTAAAATGCTAAGTAACAAGTTACTTTTGAATTTGAAATTGAATGCTTGTGATGCAGTTGAGAGTCTGGAGCAGCAACCGGGAGAGTCGAAAATGGCTTACCATATCTTAAAGGTACATAGACCATAACACATATCCATCTATGTAATCTGGGACAGATAGAATTCACACATCAGTTTTGATCCTATTAAAAACTCTGGTCTCTTACGAGGTAGATTAGGGCATAATGTTTAACAATCGCACTGGCTGCACAGCTGCCATCAGCTGATATAATGCTGTAAAACTTTAGCAAGATGGCAAATATAAGGGTCCCAACATTCTTTCTAGTAAGTGCTTAATGTGCACCAGGTGTAAGAATGTCTCCCACTGACAGTATGGTATAGAGAACTAAAACAGATTCCTATACATTAAGCCCTTTGAGACAGCCCTGGTGATTCCAAGGCATTTTGGCACATGCAGTGGATGGTTAGGGTTATGCGTAAACTTGAAGATCTGCAATCTAATACTGTCATGCTAAAAAAACAAAAGTTCAGGATGAGAACGAGAAGTACCTTACAGTCATATGGCAAACCGAACCAAGTTCCCATGTCACCACAGAATACAGGTCGATAGTTAACCTACTAGGATACAATTGTTTACATTTATTGGCAATTGCCTCGGTGTCATGACGCTCAGAATCTGCTTCAGGGCCCTAATAAGCCATTCCTCCAATGAATATCCATTAAAACCAGGGAGTGAGTGAAAACAGACTTTCATTTGACTATCTCACAATCAACAGTCGAATCCTTATGCACGGTTTAAGAGTAAACTTCAGATGTGTGATGAATCTTTACAAGAGCATTTTAGTCTGTACATTGCGAGAGACAGGCTTCACAGGATCAACATCCACTGTGCTACTCCTGACCGCCAAGCAAGGCACTTCGCCGTTTTTATGAGCGCCGCACATAGCCTCTAAAGCTATTCTTGTGGAGTCAATCATCTGTCAGGACACTTCTCGTGTATTTTCTGTGATCCCTGTTGAACATACGTAAACTCAATAGCAGATGCAATTAAGCAGCTTTGGTCCTGGAACAAAGAAAACTATCCCAATGTTTAACGCAACTACACCTCCAGACCTCCTTATTTTGTAATTGAATAGCAGTGCTTGTGCCGATCACCTTCTAACCCAATTCAAACACAGGGTAGCATGTTTACCTAGCCAGCCTGCAAACATCCTGAACCCCTAGCACTGCTATGAGCATGAGCAAACGTTCATGATGCTCCTGCTATTGAACATCAATCGCCGTCTTCAGACTGCGGTATGCACAGCGTGTGCTGGGCCACTCGATCTTCTGCTATAAACTGACATGCCTTGAATCATCTTTCTCTCGTTTTTAGGTCTCGCCTGGCTATCGCGTAAGCGATCGCACTGCGAGACTTATGTAGGGGCTTCAGAAAATGCTCTCAAAGGCTTCCCAGGCGGATCGGGTGGCGGTTACGCGCATAACCACGCGCATTCCGTTTGCCACCAGCTACTTTCTGCGCGTGCGCCGCCTCACGCATTCAGAGAGATTTAGTAAGGGGCACAAGACCTTAGGAATGCGGTTTATGGCCAGTGCATGTGAGGCATTCAAGCGCGAAGCTGGCATCGGACTTGAAAGCAGCAGACTGCTTTCGCCAGCGCGCGCTCGGCCTCACTTCCTGCATCCTCTCTTACAACAATTAACTTTCGTTATAACTCACACCCCATATGCTCGTTCCCTCCCACCCTTCCTTTGATGTCCGCTTTTCTTGTTGTTTACAAACCACGCCACACACTGCTGCACGCCACACACTGCTGCACGCCGCACACTGCTGCACGCCGAACACTACCGCACGCCACACACTGCTGCGCACACTGCTGCATGCCGCACACTGCTACACGAAACACTGCTGCACGCCTCACACTGCTGCACGCCACACACTGCTGCACGCCTCACACTGCTGCACGCCACACACTGCTGCACGCCACACACTGCTGCACGCCTCACACTGCTGCACGCCACACACTGCTGCACGCCACACACTGCTGCACGCCACACACTGCTGCACGCCGCACACTGCTGCATGCCGCTGCACGCCACACTGCTGCACGCCGCACACTGCTGCACGCCACACACTGCTGCACGCCACACACTGCTGCACGCCACACACTGCTGCACGCCGCACAATTCTACACGAAACACTGCTGCACGCCACATACTGCTGCACGCCGCACACTGCTGCATGCCGCACACTGCTGCACGCCGCACACTGCTGCACGCCACACACTGCTGCACGCCACACACTGCTGCACGCCACACACTGCTGCACGCCACACACTGCTGCACGCCACACACTGCTTTTATGCGAGTTTATGCTACTGACATTGTAAATGACAATGCCTTTTATTTGTTTTAAAACCAAAACATAAATAAAAGGCATTGTAATTTTACAATGCCAATAGCTCAAACTCTTATAAATGCGAGACCTATTGCATTGCAAATGCTGGTTAAACTTTAGCATCAATTATCTATAAAAACATTAAATGAATGAAATATTTTGTAAGGCTGAATCTGTTGTAGGATTTAAAAAGAAAAAACACTTTTTAATTCGTTGAAAACTGCAAGATACAAATCCCAAATGTTTGCTTTTCTCTCCAAGCTCTTACCCGTCTGTTGAGGGCTGTTTTGCTGCCCAGTTTATTAGCATCTGCGAGGCTATGCTGTGAAACGCGCCTGTCAGCATCTTCATGTGCACCTACGGATAAACACACAGGTTTGCCAAATAAGCACTCACTCTCAATCCCAATCTGTTTTTTTTTTTGTAGTGGCTGGGCAGCTACTATTTTTTTTTTTTTTTTTTAAACACATTTTATTGAGTTATCCAAAAACATAGGCACATACACATACTCAAAGAAAGCTGCAAATAGACAGATTAAGTACAAACTTAGTGTTGAGTAGGATATTACAGTACCACGAGGCAGCACCAATCAACTGCAAGCAAAGAAGAAAGGAACTCCCGCCTACCTTGGGGAAATGTAATCAAATTGGGGGTAATCCCCGGCGCCTCTTTCACCATCTGGCAGTAGGAGTTAACGAAATCTATTAATAGGTATCTCTCCGATCAACTGCTGTAGCTTGGAACTCACCCAGCCCCCCCCTCCCCCCTACCCCAACTAACCCCTTCTCCCACTCCCCCCTCGGACTCAATCCCAATCTGTTTAAGGTGAAAAGAAAAAAAAAACATTTATTTCGGTTAACGTTCAGACAGCTAATGAAAATAGTCCTCTAGCACAAGCCACAATTAAATTCAGTGCTTAATTTGTGCCAACAACAGTGGTTGTCGGCACTCAATTTTGAGAACCGCACTTATTTTCCTCAGCAGATATTGACCAAGAGCAAGAGATCGAAAAACAAATGGGGGGTGGGTACAAAAAGATAAAGGATGAACCTTCAGGCGTGAGATAAAGGGCCAGGGAGTGTCTGGCAGTGGAATAAAGGGACATGGGCTGGATTCAACGCTACGTGCCAGGCTCGGTTTTCTCGGTTAATTTGGTTTGGATCTGGATGCACGCTTATGACCTTGTGGTAAGGGCTGCCAGGAACCAGTACATGGCAGCCTAGTGCTCGCCATTGGTCCTTATAGACTTCAAACAGTAGTCAACTGAAGTGCAGTGCAGTGCAGGACCGGACTGGGGAACCAAAAGCAGCCCTGGCAAAAGTGCTCAACCCAGCTGTGAGAAGGAGAGTACGGGGTTTACCTTTGGGTCGCCGTGGGAGAAACCGCTCCGCGTCTTGAGGGAGCCCAATGCATCATGGGACTTGAAGGCCGGGCTTAAACGCCAACCACCCACGCAACCATATTCCGTTTCTCCACAGAAGGACTACGGGAAAGAACCGGAATTGGGCGGAAGCGAACCCGGAAGTACTATTCGCGGCCCAATGAAAGGAGCGAACAACCGGAAGGAGGGGGCGCGGATCAATGGCTGTCAAGGGACGCAAGTGAAGAAGACGGAGGAACGAGATTGCGGAGCACCCGGCGAGGAAGACGCGGAGACCCAGGAAGACGCGGAGACCAAGGACGGCCGGGAGGAAGAAGAGGACTCTGAAGAACGGTGGAGCGAGGAGTGGTGGTCCCCAAAGGAGGAGGCAGAAGAGCGGCCGCAACTCAGGAGAGTTGCGGCAGGGCCAGTGAGTCACGTTACAGGGGAGAAGGGGGAGAGTGAACGGGAGGAGGAAGGCGATACGAAGGGGGGGAGCACGGGTAGGGAAAAAATAACTAGACAGGGCATGATACTTTCGCTATACTCTCACAGCATTTTGTTTGGGGAGGGGGACTACTGGCACAAGAAGTTCTCCTGCTTTCTTTTTGGCCCCTAGTTTTCACTTTTCGCTATATTGCCTCCGAACTCGTGGGTTTTTCTTTTCTTTTTGATCGTCCGTCATGCACTCCCTGGATGTCTATCATTCCTAAGTGTAGAGCACGCCTTGGCATATATACCTAGTGTCTCTCCTGGAGATACAGCACTCCCCCATTATTTCACTCCCCGGTGTGGTGACTGGCAAAAAGACCCTAAGATTTATTATAACCGGGCAATTGACGGCTCCTTTTTCTATCCTCTTCTATGAGCCTCCGGGGAGACCCCATCACGGGCAAGGAGGAGCCAAGAACATCGGTGTCAGACTCCCTGTCCAGCTCACACCATAGTACATCAAGAGAAGAACAAGAGAAGATAGAAGCTGTATATGCTGTTAATCCCCATCCTGAAAATAAATCAAGTGTCTTTGTAAAATATATTCAGCCTCCTGGCTTGTATATCAGACCCCACCTCCCACAAGTGGTATCAGAAGTGGGATTGAAGGGCGACATGGAGGCTGCGTTAACCAAAATGGCAGAGAACCAGGAACACCTGGGGAAGGTGATGGAACGCTTCCTGACTGTAGTTGAAGAGGACCGGGGTAAGCTACAGCAAGTGCTCGCAGGTCAAAGTCAGACCCATGGAGCAGCTATGGATAAAATTACCGAGGCTCTGGGACACCAGAGAGGACCCACCACTATGCCCTCTGTAGTCTTACAACGATATGTAACCGGAGAAGACCCTGATTATTTTTTTACAATTTTGAAAGGATGGCCACTGCCGCATCCTGGCCACCCGACAAGTGGGGACAATACTTGGGGCCTCTCCTGTCTGGGGACTTACAAGCAGCCTATCAGGCAGCTACCGTTCAAGGAGCCGTACCCTATACAGACATAAAACGGTGTATTATGGAAAGACTTGGGGTAGACGATGAAACCTACCGATTAAAATTGCGACAAATGAAGGAAGGTCCGCAAGAGACCCCTAGAGCCTTGTATTACAGAGTTAAAGATATGGCAGACCGATGGTTAATACCAGCCACGACAGATAAAGATGGTATTCTGGCCAAAATTTATTTAGAGCAATACTTGACCTCGCTTCACCCGCCTATTCAGAGGTGGGTGCGACAACAGGATAATCTAACTTTGGAAACCGCAGTTGAAATTGCTTGTGCCTACAACAGAGCGCAAGAGATTCAAAAGGGACGGGAGTAACCCATAGGGAAAGCGGGAAGTTCAGGGGTACCACGTCATCCCCGACCGACCCCAGTGAAGAAGCACTAACCTGTTACTATAACCCCGGGCGTCCCAATAACCAGGCCACCTAACATGGGACCTCAATGTTTTCAGTGTGGAGGGATGGGACATATTGCGCGGTTCTGTCCCCAAAAGGAAGAACGCATGGAAATCGGTATGGCTCGCAATTATTATTGCTCCCCCGCAGAGAGAAAAACTCCCCCCTATCGTTGCACCGTATCTGTGAATGGATGTCCCATGACGACCCTGGCCGACACGGGTTGCCTGCATAGTGTGGTTCGACCTCAGGACTTGGGATCCAGCCTAGGCCCGATTGATGGAACAGTAGCTTTTAAGATGTGTTCATGGTGACACCAAGCCCTATCCCACAGCCCAGGTGCGGATACAACACGCTCATGATCCCGGCACTACTCATACCGTGGGGTTGATCTCCAGACTGCCAGAACAAGCTATTCTGGGAAACGACTACCCAAAGTTATCCCATTTGCTAGAGGACACTAAGCCCTTTTCACAAGAAATAGAAAAGGAATGGCCACCGGCGAAACCAAAGAAAAGCCGAAAACAAAGGAGGGCCGAGAAAGGTAGAAGTCCGTTGGTTCTTCCAGTTTTACCAAATGAGAACCCATGGGACACTGACAGAAACTTCCATGCAGCTCAGCGAGAAGACCCAGTATTACAAGAGGCATGGAACAAGGCCCTGGAAGAAGAGCATCCCCATCATGTAGGTCCATATTTTTTTTAAAAAGAAGGGATTACTGTACAGGAAAGGGAGTTCCACACAGAGCCCCAAGTTATTAATACCCGGTCCTTTCAGGGAGAAAGTGCTGTATTTAGCCCATAGTCACTTGTTAGGGGGACACTTTGGGCTAGACAAAACTGAAAAACAGATCACGGAACGGTTCTATTGGCCGGGCATATATCAGCAAAAAAAATATTGCAGGGAGTGCCTGGTGTGTCAAAGAAACAACAAATACCACCCACCTAGAGCCCCCCTAAAACCTCTTCCTATAATAAGTGAACCGTTTAGCCGGGTAGGCATGGACGTTATCGGCCCTTTGCTACCAGTGGATGCTGTTATGTTCTCGTTCTAGTCGATTACGCCACTCGGTTTCCCGAAGCCATACCGTTACGTAAACCAGATGCTACTAACATAGCCAAAGCCATGATAACAGTCTTTTGCAGGGTGGGATTCCCATAGAAATTCTGACCGACCAAGGGACCCCTTTTGTGTCTCGCTTAATGAAACAAGTGTGTTTATTGTTAGGGGTGAAGCAAATTAGGACAGCTGCCTATCATCCTCAAACGGATGGATTTGTAGAACAGTATAATGCCACTATTAAGGCCATCCTTAAGAAACTCCTAGCCTTGGAATCTAGAAAATGAGAGGATATGTTACCCCTTGCCTTATTTGCCATCCGCTGCAAAGAACAGAAGAGTACAGGGTATTCACCTTTTGAGCTGTTATATGGCCATAAACCCCGCACTTTTCTAGAGATGGCCCAGGAGAAATGGGAGACCGAACCCGATAATACCAAACCATTAACGGAATATGTCTCAAATTTACGTACTCACCTGGGACAAATCAGAACGATTGTCAGAAACAACTTAGAGGTAAGCCCAGATAGCGCAAAAAGGGCAATATGACAAAGGAGCCAAAGTCAGAACCTTTGACATAGGAGACCCAGTGTTACTAATGATGGCCTCCTCAGATCATAAGCTGTTAGGACAGTGGCAGGGGCCGTACACTATCATTGAGAAGGTCACTCCGGTGACCTACCGGATCGAGGTTGACCCAGCAAGACGTATCTCTCAAATCTATCATATCAATCTGCTTAAAAAATGGGAGGGACCCGTTCCCACAGATATACACATGACGGAAGCTCACACTCCCTCGTTTGGTCAGTGTATAGATACAGGTCTCCCATCTCCCCTTTTACATGATTTAATGCAAGTACTGAGTCCACTACAAGATACCTTCTCTTCGTCCCCTGGTAGAACCACCCTCTTAGAACACGCTATAAAAACCCCCCTTGGGAAAAGAGTACGCCTTAGACCCTATCGTATCCCAGAGGCTCGTCGCCAGACCATTAAAGAGGAAATCCAAAAGATGTTGCAGATGGACATAATCGAGCCCTCCATAAGTGAATGGAACTCACCCATTGTCCTCGTACCCAAGCCAGATGGCTCGGTACGTTTTTGTATTGACTTCCGAGAAGTCAACAAGATTTCTGAATTCGACACATATCCACTTCCCAGGGTGGACGAAATGTTTGAAAGAATAGGGAAGGCCAAATATATCAGTACCCTAGATCTGTGTAAAGGGTATTGGCAGATACCACTCCGTGAACAGGACAGAGAGAAGACAGCTTTCTCTACCCCTTATGGGCTATACCAGTTCAAAGTACTACCCTTTGGGGTACACGGAGCTCCAGCCACATTTCAGAGAGCCATGAATATAATACTACGTCCTCATGAGAGGTATGCGGGAGCCTATATTGATGACATAATCATTTATAGCAATACCTGGGAGCAGCATTTGGTGCATCTTTCCCAGGTCATACAGACCTTAGGACACTATGGTCTCAAAATCAATCCCGCTAAAAGCCATCTAGCAGCTCAAACCGTGCGATATCTTGGTTATCTATTAGGAGAAGGAGTTATCAGACCCCAAACTACCAAGTTAGCTGCCATTTTACAGATACCCTTGCCACAGACCAAGAAAGATCTCCGGGCTTTCTTAGGTTTACTCTGATACTATCGACGGTTCATTCCGGGGTTCTCCCAAATGGCGACCCCTTTGACTAACTTACTCCAAAAATCAGTCAAGACCGAGGAAGTATTACAACAACCAACTAAGGACATAGTACAGGCCTTTGAGTCTTTAAAATCCTCTCTTACCTCTAAGTCTGTGTTAATTAGCCCGGACTATTCTTTACCCTTTATACTTCAAACGGATGCATCGGATCAGGGAGTGGGAGCCGTCCTATCACAAGAAACGCCCCAGGGAGAAAGACCCGTGCTCTACATAAGCGGTAAGCTGTTTCCAAGAGAAAAGAATTATGCCACTATTGAGAATGAGGCGCTGGCCATTAAATGGGCCATAGAGACCCTACGATATTATCTCGAGGGTCGGGAATTCACTTTATATACCGACCAGGCCCTCCTAGAATGGCTTGCCAGAAATAAGGGCAGCAATGAAAGAGTATTGAGATGGTTTTTATCGCTCCAACCCTATCGTTTTCAAACCAAACATCGGAAGCGAAGTGAACAGGGAAATACAGATTACTTATCTAGGTTTCCCCAAAATCAGAACACCAGTAGAAAGACAGCAAGGGAAAGGGGATGTGGGAAGGAGAGTACGGGGCTTACCTTTGGGTCGCCGTGGGAGAAACCGCTCCGCGTCTTGAGGGAGCCCAATGCATCATGGGACTTGAAGGCCGGGCTTAAACGCCAACCACCCACGCAACCATATTCCGTTTCTCCACAGAAGGACTACGGAAAAGAACCGGAACTGGGCGGAAGCGAACCCGGAAGTACTGTTCGCGGCCCAATGAAAGGAGCGAACAACCGGAAGGAGGGGGCGCGGACCAAGGGCTGTCAAGGCATGCAGATGAAGAAGACGGAGGAAGGAGATTGCGGAGCACATGGCGAGGAAAACGCAGAGACCCAGGAAGACGCGGAGACCGAGGACGACCGGGAGGAAGAAGAGGACTCTGAAGAACGGTGGAGCGAGGAGTGGTGGTCCCCACCGGAGGAGGCAGAAGAGCGGCCGCATCTCAGGAGAGTTGCGGCGGGGCCGGTGAGTCACGTTACAGGGGAGAAGGGGGAGAGTGAACAGGAGGAGGAAGGCGATACGAAGGGGGGGAGCACGGGTAGGGAAAGAATAACTAGACAGGGCACGATACTTTCGCTATACTCTCACAGCGTTTTGTTTGGGGAGGGGGACTACTAGCACAAGAAGTTCTCCTGCTTTCTTTTTGGCCCCTAGTTTTCACTTTTCGCTATATTGCCTCCGAACTCGTGGGTTTTTCTTTTCTTTTCGATCGTCCGCCAAGCACTCCCTGGATGTCTATCATTCCTAAGTGTAGAGCACACCTTGGCATATATACCTAGTGTCTCTCCTGGAGATACAGCACTCCCCCATTATTTCACTCCCCAGTGTGGTGACTGGCAAAAAGACCCTAAGATTTATTATAACCGGGCAATTGATGGCTTTTTCTTTCCTCTTCTATGAGCCTCCGGGGAGACCCCATCACAGGCAAGGAGGAGCCAAGAACATCGGCGTCAGACTCCCCGTCCAGCTCACACCATAGTACATCAAGAGAAGAACAAGAGAAGATAGAAGCCGTATATGCTGTTAATCCCCATCCTGAAAATAAATCAAGTGTCTTTGGAAAATATATTCAGCCTCCTCGCTTGTATATCAGACCCCACCTCCCACACCAGCCCTGCTCCCTTCGTCTCCTCCCACAGTCTTTCTCTTTCCATCTATTCATTCGCTTTCTCTCGTCTCTCTCGCTCTCTTCTACCTCGCTGACCCCATTCTCTCTACCTCTACCCCTTCTCCGTCTCTTAAAGCCTCCCTGTCCACCTCGGGGAGCTACGGAAAGTGATAGTGGCACCTGGATTGGCACGGAGCTTTAAAACTGGGCTCAGAGGGCTTCGGACCACTGGGGAAATGCCTGGGATTATAAAAGGCCCGTCCAGCCCTGCTGAACAGACTCTAGTTGTTCATGATGGTTGTTTGTATCCAGTGCAGGCTATGGACTGCTCCACTGTCGCTCCTTGGTGAGAGCCATAGAGACGCACACACTGAGCCAGAACAACAATTAATGAAACTGCACGCGATGACACACACTCTCGTCCTGCCATTAAACATCTGGGAGAAAAGACCCGCGATAACATCATCATTTTGTTCACTCACACATGACATCAAAACATGCTTTCCATATAGGACACGTAGGAATTCAACACTATGCCAACCAAGCTCTCCCCAACGCAGTAGCGATACATAAACGAACATGCATCCCATAGGTACCTGTAGTTTCGGAGTAAGGCACGTCTCCATTGGATGTTGCAGAGGTAAGCATGTTTTTGGCACTGCTGAGCCCACGGCTGTTTAAGAAGACAGGCAAATGGACGATATTGCGCATATAGTCGTGCCCATTGATGTTGGAATCTCGCAGTACACTATTTAAGTTCTGGTTGATGGCCTTTATAATAATGTGTGGATCACTCGCAAAAATTGCAATGAAAGGACCTTTTGAAAACAAGACGCGAACCTGTGAAAAGAGGAAAAAATATCGTAAACAAGAGCAAGAACAGACTAAGGCTAAACAATCGTTACACCGATACCGGGCTTTGTAGTAATGGACTACAGACTAGTTGAGGTATTTCATGAAGATTTATTGTAAGTTGTTAAGTAGCCTGGAACAAGCCCCACCAGGAGCAGCCCGCAGGAAGCTCAGCCCCATCATAACTGTGGCTTATCTTCAACCAGTACCCAACATTCCGTAGTGCATCACAGTGCAGAGGCATTCCACTAGAAGGGCATGAAGTGGGTAAAGGCATACATAGGAATATACAATAGGCAGGATACAACATACCTCCTTTTCTTCCACAACAGAACAATGAACAGAGAAGCATAGAAACTAAAAGAAGGAGAAAGCGTACCGATCATTACCTGCTGACACACCCACTGGCCAGACAGATGTGACAGGAGGCAATGCACAGCATGAGGGGTAGCAAATACAGAAAAGGAATTAACAAATAAAGATCAGACACACTCCTCTGTAAACAATGCAAAGCAAAATACATAAAGTAAAACAATAAGACTTGAGGAAGGTACAAACACAAAAATAAATACTCTTCTTCCCTTCTCCATAGGACAACGAGAAAGAGAATAGAAAGATATACCCAAGAACTACTCCAGACACACCAACTAGCAGGAAAGGTATGAAAAGAGACAGGTGTAAGATACTACATATCCTTATCTCCCTTTCTTCCCTAACCCAGCAACGGATAGAACAGTAGAGAAGAAAAGGACTGGAACAACAGAATAGGCAAAAAGAGAAAAGCTGCATGGAAGGAACAGGAAAATAGAAAGAGTGGGAGGAAACCACCGAAGAGTACGAACACATAAATAAATACTAATCCTCTCTATGAGAAAGAAAATAGAAGGAACAAGGAGGTAGCAAGAGTGTGAGAAAACCAAAGAAGGATTCAAACACATAAATATACAACCCCCTTTTTCATAGAACAACGAGAAATAAAATGGAAAATGGATAGAAAACCCAAGAACTACTCGAGACACACCCACTGGAAGAAAAGGTATGAAAAGAGACAGGCATTGAGTAAATGAAAATAGCAAACAGAGACGCAGAGGAAAGAACAACAAAAGATCCTTCATACCACCCTGTAAAACAGCATTAAAATAAGTTACATTGAGGAAACATTGAAAAATTTGAGAGGAATAAATCCCCATATCGACATTGAAGAATAGGGAGGAATAAACCCCCATATCGACAACCTCAAAAGTTCAAACATTGAAAAACATTGAAATGTTGAGAGGTAACAACACAAATTGACAACCTCACAAAGGTCACAAATTGAAAAACATTGAAAAATTGAACTATTGAGAGGGACCATTTGAAACCGTGAGTACAGTAGTAAGTACAACACAATGTAATTCCAACTAGGAAATACAACTAGAATACATGCAAATTGATAAATAAATTGAGATACACATTTCCTACCAAGAAATACTGCACGCATGCATGTACACTGAAATAATTGAGTAATTGAACACTCAGGAGAGAGTAGCTAAGGTACTATATATATATCCCATTGAGGAACATCGAAACATGACAGTATACAACCCAGCGAAGGATAAGATGTGAGGCAACTGCAACATTATGGAATATAGCAAGTACAGCGATATAACAGAGAAATTGAACACATGCAAGTACATAGATAATCGACAAATAAAAAATATTGAGTAATCGATATCTTGAGAGCATGTAACAAGGGTCATAAATATATACACCCCATTAAAGAAAATAGAAATACATGGATACCACTCAGCAGACACTTGAAGACAAGGTCATGTAATGGTTAACCATGAAAAAACTATGCAAGAAACATGAGAAACAGAATTTCTGTAGAAACATAACCTCAACATTGTGCCAAAACGTGAGAAAAACTTCCCTTTGAAAAACCCAAACATCATGCTCAGCTAGGCACGTGATCAATAGCTTGAATGTTCTTAACGGAGACCTGGTTTAAGGCAGACTCCCTACCCAATGTATTAGCCGCATTGCCTCCATCATACTCTGCCATTCGAGCAGATCGGCCTGAGGGCAAGCGGGGTGGTGGAGTAGCCTCAATAGCCCGGACAGACTTCTGCTTCCAGATTCTCCCCTCCGTACCCATTCCTGAGGTAGATTACCTTGTAGCTCGTTCAACTCTCCACCAGGTACCATTCACTTTTGTCTTAATTTACCGTCCTCCCCAGCCAACCCCATCCTTTCTCCCTAGCATTCAGGCTCTCTTAGCCACCTTGGTGGTTAACAATTCATCGGTACTAGTGCTAGGGGATCTAAACTTTTGGCCCAATGAACCTGCTGAGAGCCCTCAATCTAAAGAATTTACAGACTTTATGATTTCCTTGAACTTCTCACTGCTCACTCATGGCTCCACACATACCCACGGTCACATGTTGGATCAAATCTGGGCGTTAAATATTCCATCCACATCCCCCATAATTTCCCCGTGTTCCTGGTCCGACCATTCTATTATTTCCTTTTCCCTTGCACTGACCGCGCTGGTCAAACCTCCACTTCCTAAAAACATTTGGGTCAGGAAATGGGGTAAAACGGATATGCCCTCCTTTTGTTCAACCTTGGCCAAAACCGCTCCCGACCTTACAGATCTCACTGCTACGTCGCAACTGGCCGCCATTGATAATTGGCTGACTTTGGCGGGCGACGAATTCGCCCCCATGAGGCGACTCACTGTTAAGCGGGCCCATGCAGCCAATCGATGGTTCACTTCAGAGCTAAAAGAACAGAAACTAGCAGCTAGAAGAGCCGAGCGAGCCTGGAGGAAAAACTATAGCCCAGAGCTAAAGACTATATATTTGTCTATTTTAAAAACTTATAAAGCGGGTATTCTGGCGGCTAAAACTGAATTCTATACTAGCAGGATTATGGCAGCTGAGTCTCGCTCAAAGGAAATTTTTACCGCGGTCCATGAACTAGCATTATCCAGTAGAACCACGGCTACCATTCCCCCCTCTCAGTCCCTCTGTAACTCGCTCAATGAGTTTTTTATTGATAAAGTAGTCAAAATTAAACTTAACATTCCACCACCCTCCCTTGCATTCGTCAATCCTTCCCCTCCCCCCGCTGTCCCCAAACTTAATCTTATTCCACCATTAACTGAGGATACCTTCTTCTCATTACTTCACCGAGTCAAATCCGGTTCTCCCTTAGATTTTGCCCCCGCCCATATCCTCAGGGAAATTTATTTATCCTCCCCCACTCCCCCTTTGACCCTCCTCAATGACTCGTTAAAGAAAGGAAACGTTCCTGGCATACACAAATCAGCGGTTGTAATACCTATTATTAAAAAATCTGACGCTGATCCTTCCTCCCCCTCCAACTACCGTCCCATATCCCTACTGCCTTACCTAGCAAAAATTTTGGAAACTCACGTCACAACCACCTTAAGCACTCATGTTGAAATCAATCACTGCCTTTCCCCCCGTCAAGCCGGCTTTCGCCCATTGCACTCCACCGAGAAAGTGGTGATCTCGGTAATGGACGTGCTACGTGAAGGCATTGACACCAACCTTCCGCAAGCCTTGATTTTATTAGATCTGTCCGCCGCCTTTGACACGGTGGATCACTCCATTCTTCTCAACCGTGTCAGGGCGGCGGGCATAGAAGGTCCTGCCTTCTCGTGGATTGAGTCCTTCCTCACAGGGAGGGCC
This sequence comes from Triturus cristatus, assembly GCF_964204655.1. Taxonomy (NCBI): domain Eukaryota; kingdom Metazoa; phylum Chordata; class Amphibia; order Caudata; family Salamandridae; genus Triturus; species Triturus cristatus. Next base: position 348,279,555 of record NC_140589.1, on the reverse strand, counting down.
CAAGCCGTCCATTTGGCCAATTTCACCGCAGACTTTCGTAAGGTGGAGTGCGGAGTCCCTCAAGGCTCATCACTTTCCCCACTTCTATTTAATTTATACATTTATCCCCTCATTTTTTCGTTACAGCAGATGGAGGTCACGGTGTTTAACTACGCCGATGATCTCCAGCTAATCTTCAATCTCTCCAACTCCCCTTCATCTGCTTCCAATGTTCAGACTGTAATGACATTCATTCAGGACTGGATGAACTGCAACCACCTCAAACTCAATCCGGACAAGACTGAGCTAGTCCTGACCGGAGGTGGTTGCAGTCCATGGACCTCCGCCCACTGGCCCTTGTCACTTGGTGCTCCCCCTCTTCCTGTCTCCAAGGTCAAAACTCTTGGGATTTTTCTTAACACACAACTCTCTATTCACGCACATGTGGGTTCAGTGGTTTCTGCTTGTTTCTTTTCTTTAAGACTAATTAGGAAAGTATCCCGCTTTTTTTCCCTTCCTGCTTTAAAAATTATTGTGCTGGCTATGGTACTGTCGAGAGTTGATTATGGTAACATCATTTACAATGGAGCTCCAGCATATGCGTTCCATTGCTTGCAGCTCATTCAGAATCAAGCGGCTCGTTTGATCTATGGCTTACCCAAATACCATCGTGCCACCCCCCTGCTTAAAGCTTTGCACTGGCTCCCGGTGAGGGAGCGTGCCCTTTTCAAACTGGGTTGCCTTACTTTTCAGGCTAGATCAGGTACAGCCCCCGAGTTCATTTGCGCCGCCATAAAACCGTACCTCCCAGGTCGTGAACTCCGCTCTGCCCATAGGGCTTTTCTGACCATTCCTCGTTTCAAGAAAAAGAAATCTGGCGGAGCGAAATTTGCTGTTCTCGCCCCGCTTTTCTGGAATTCTCTCCCTCCTGCTCTCCGAACTTCTCCTTCATATACACAGTTTCGGAAAGATCTTAAAACCCTGTTATTTGAGCAAGCTTACACTGTCTAGCCCTACTGCCGACCGCTACTGCATCACTTAAAGCGCCATGAAACCGCATGGTATACGTGCGCTTAATAAATGTTTTTAAATTCAAATTCAAATTCAAATGTGCACCCAAAAGACATTGAAATAGAACAATACGCTCCTTTGAAACTTAGTTGAGGTGGAGCTGTCTTATTAAAAGCAGAAAATTGAGCACAGGCGAACCAGTGTCTCTACTGGAGAGCGTCCATACAGAATACTCACCGCGAGACTTGGCTTATCCAGAAAGAGGGCACAAAGGACAAAGTCCGGTGTCCAGAAGCAGAAATAACTTCCAAACATTGACTCAGTAAAAGTACTCACAAGACTTCACTGCATAAGCATTGAGGATGTAGATGGGCTCACTTGAGAGGTAGTGTCGTAGTGACGTGTTTGGCAAAGTAGAAATAAGAGCATCACAGAGGATTTCAAAAGGACGCCACGCTGTGAACGTCCTGCTGGGTGGCTAACGGCGCGACATTGCACCCAAGCGTCACACAGCAGTCAAAGACCTCACTGTCTAGAAGACGATCCCACGGAGGAGAGATGTCACAAGAGATCCAAGAAACGCTGCACTGGAACCAGCAGCAGAAAAAAGGCAGCAAATACAGTTACACAAACCCAGAGGCTACAAATATCCTTGAAAAACACGAACTGCACAGCTTTCAAAATAGAAATGGCAGGTAAAAAGGTCTAACAGTACAAAACGTACTTCCCTTGAAGGCGCAGTTGAAATTGATATAGACACATGTCACCGAGCAAGAAAATGTTGCCACTTGAGGTTGCACAAAGCGCGCAGAGATTGCATTGATATAGAAAGCAGCTTGAAGGCAGACCGTCCATAGAGCCACACTGTTTTTGTGCGTTGATTGAAAAGTCCATTAATTGAGACAGGCTTGTGAAGTGGGATCTGGCACATCCACAGCAGTTTGAAAATACACCGTAGATTGTAGAAATGAATCACTGCCTTTACCTTACCTCTTGAGATACTGTAAGAACAGAAGACACTAGGAAGTAGCAGGAACTGGAAGGTAGCAAGGATATGGGAGGCAGCATGGATACACAGGCAGGAGGAACTGGCATATATATATATTGAATAAGGTTGAAGTTGTTATGCGCAGGACTTGAACACCTTACTACGCAGGTAACACAATCAGACAACCACCAGTTACCTTCCTTGTTGAGATGCTGCTGTAGAAGAAACTGGAAATGGATTTGGTTGAAATTGATATGTCCATAGTTTGAATACCTTCCTTGTTGAGGTGCTTCTGTTGTGGTGTTGAGGTTGAAGTATAATAGAAATCCCTTGAAGTTGAAGTTGTTGAAAAAAAACTGGACTTGAAGAAATATTGAAGAAGAATCTGGCATGTGCAGGTAGGGGGTGACCGGTGAGATGGTCACTGGTGGGGCTCAGATGCCAGAGTCATTGCTTGAAGATAGATGAGGTTTGAATATCTTGCCTTCTTGAAAATTGAGTTCTTTAATTGACGTGTAGGTAAGATCAACTCGTCACCATAAAAAATGTAGTAATGGAATCCAGACTAGTTGAGGTATTTCATGAAGATTTATTGTAAGTTGTTAAGTAGCCTGGAACAAGCCCCACCAGGAGCTGCCAGCAGGCAGCTCAGCCCCATCATAACTGTGGCTTATCTTCAACCAGCACCCAACATTCCGTAGTACATCACAGTGCAGAGGCATTCCACTAGAAGGGCATGAAGTGGGTAAAGGCATACATAGGAATATACAATAGGCAGGATACAACAGCTATGGACATCAGAAAACGCCTGCCAGGACACGTCAAACCACTACCATTTGAGATTTTGCTCTAAATTAAGTGTTGGCAGACACTGGCAAACCTGCAGCGGTACTCCAGTAATGTATTGTTCATTTTGGGGCTTTGCATGAAAGGCCACGGATGTGAAGTATACGGTACACAATTGGCACCAATAGGATACCTAGAGATGGGAGAGTCACTAAGGGCTCGAGCCTTGCTCGAGTCAAAGGGCTGGCTCTGGCTCAGCTAGAGGTCCTTCTGGACCCTCGAGCCCAAAACGAGCCGAGCTTTATTGTGGCTTCTGTCTGCCTCCCACGCTCCACCATCATGTGCCAAAAATTAAAAACAAAGCCAAAACCCTTGGTGTTAAAATGGTGAGAAAGAGGTAGGCATCTAGTAAGAGAATTTCATAATGTGAAACAAGAAAGGGGGCCAATGCTGGCTTCCCCGCTTGGCCGAAATAGTGTAATCATAGACAAATATTTTATTTTATAGAACCTCCTTTTTCTTTATTAACACATTTAAGAGCACCTCCCAATAGGTGCATTCAGGGTGTTTTCTGTACAGAAAAATCTGATGCATTAAAGTGAAACGCTTCTGCATAGCCTTTTTTATTCAAGAGACTAACAGGTTTTCACATTATATTGATTTAGATGGCAGCTGCACTGGCTCGTAGAGGACAGCCAGCTCCCTGTTAAGAGTTGGCTCGCCCATCTCTAAGGAAACCAGCTAACATATTCCTGACAGACAGCAGCATGAGGCTGACTATACAATCAGCAGTGCCGCCTCTGGTTTGTTGAAAATGTATTTATTTTTTATTTTATTATATTTATATGCATACAGCGTTTGGGTATAGTGAGGGACCCCTGGCACAGTATACACATAAAAAACATGCCTTTTTAGAGCGTGCTTCTTTCTACCATCCCATTAGAACAGAACTGACTGATTTTACCTCATCCAAATAATGCATCATAATTCAGAGCGAGTTAAAACTCACTGAAAACGACATTCTTTAATGAGTTTATTTGTATTCTCTTTCTAATAACCATTAACCTCCGAATAAGACAATACCCCAGCCGTCCAATGTTTTACAGCTATTATTGAACTTTCAATAGTAGTGAATCTACTCTATGGGTAGGCAGATAGATGCCCATCGTATTACTCTAACAAACACTTTGGCATCCCCGTGTATGTGCCAAATGTTAATTAAACATTGGCAGCCCCAGCGCCGTCTTTTACATCCCACCCCCTCATTCTTATTGATATAAACTGCAGCCTTTTGGTAATGCAGTTTAATCGGACCATAGGAAGGGGTCATGTGAGCCAACGAAAGACTACATAGTCATCTGTAACATCGATGCACACGCCTTCCTTGCATTAGTCCAATGAAAGTTACAACTTCTGCAGGCTACACTAATGTTACCAGGCGAAAACGAGATGTGTCATTAAAAGGGCAGAGATGTAATGTAGGTTTACGAATGGCAGCGCATAACAAACCTTTCCTGGCAATACTGGGTTACTCACACAAAACCACGTACCAGCCATGAAAAATGAGGCTCGTTAATGTAACAAGTGGATGCCTCTTGGACCCAGTTTGGGCAAAAACATGATGTCCCTGCTCCGTAATGAAATACATCTGTTCTCTTTACATGTAGCGTGAGCACTAATTCAGAGCAGCAGATGGGATAAGAGAGAAGCAGCTTTTCAGGCTAAGTTAAAATAAATATGTCAGTAGCACAGGGTCGGATTGGTAAGGGGGAACTCGGGCAATGGCTGAGGGGCCGGTATCGAAGTTCCAGCTGTGGCTGCTTTTTTGGCAGCCTGGGGGCAGATTTAGGCAGTGTCTGGTGTGTTCGGATGTCACCAGCGGCCCAGTGGGTGCCTGAGTGGCCTTTCTGGAAGCAGATGGGCGTCCATTACCTCCCTTTTATCAACGGCAGAGGTGGCACTCCCTTTCTCTCACTGGGCAGCCCATTAATGTGTGCATACTGAGCAGGGCAGGAGGCCTGAGCAGAAGTGGCCTCACTTGTTTTCAGGTGTTTATAAAACTTCGCCGAAACAATATTTTGCGTAAAGGCAATATGCAAATTAGGGCCACTTTTTTTTATAGCGAGCCGGGCAGATTTCTAATCCCAATCTAACCCTGAGTAGCAGGGAAGCGAGGCGCACTGGGCATTATGGTGTCTGGGTGCTCGTCACTAGGCCCCTAAGCCACTCTGCCACTCTGCCCCCCCTAACCCGCACACCTCTTAACTCACCTCTTCACGAGCCCACAGCGCACGCTCGTACCCTACCCTTCGTTGCCCCCACTACGTTGAAGTCCCCCCACCATTTTACCTCCTCTGTCACTTGATGAAGGGTTCGCATATCCTTTCCTTCGAAGCACATCTTATTTTAGCAGATTACTTAACATTATTAAAGCAGATGCGCTGAACGCGAAGAGCATGCGCAACTCAACAAGCACATTACTTATTGCCAGCGTTGGATTGGTAAGGCGGGCTCTCGGGCAATGGCCGAGGGGCCGGGATCCCAGTTCCAGTTGTGGGCTGCTTTTTTGGACAGTCTCGGGGCAGTCTGTGTTGTTTGAATGCCGCCAGCGGCCCAGTGGGTGCCTGTGTCCTTTCTGGAGGCAGATGGGGGGAGGTGTCACTCCCTTTCTCGCACTGGGGCGGCCCATTAATGTATGCAGATTGAGCTGGGGTAGGGGACCTGGGAAAATGTGGTCTCACTTGCATTCATGTGTGGTTCAGCAGTGTGAACTAATCTATGCATTTTTTTTACCTAAGTGAAATGAAGAAAACATCTGCGAATAAGGGCAACTTTTTTTTTTGCGTGCCCAGGCCTATTTTTGATCCCAATCCAACCCTGCTTATTGCTCAAATAAATTCAGTCGATGTACTACTCCGATTGAGACCGAGAATGTTACTCTTTTTTGTCTCTAACTCTGTTTGTTGTTACCCTGTGCCGACTGTCACGTAACAGAATCCCACTGCACTATATTTATTACCTTTGTCAAAATTCTGACGACTGTCGAATACCATTTACCTTGTCTCCTGTCACGCTGTATAAAATCAGAGATGTAAAGCACAAATCTCAATAAGAAATATTTGAAAAAATTATAAAACGCTAATTACTGATGCAGGTTGCAAACAAGAACAATCACTGGCAAATAAATTAAGTCTAGCTTTTTGTTAGGGGAAGTGTTTTGGTAATAGCTTGGCGAATTTACATCCCATAATAAAGAAATATCCTGGGCTACAACAATATGGAAGCTGGGACAAACGATATTAACTGAGTGAAGCTGTGCCCTCAGAAAACAAACTTATAAAAGGAGTAGTAAGATGAAGTCTGTTTCTAACTATTCAAAATAAAATCCATGCATAGCAAAATACTGCATAATATATACTTTAAAGAAAGGGACAGTAGTTGTGTTGCATCTATAAGAAATTCAATGTGTGTGCATGTCTTCACTGTGTGAACAAAACAGCATTAATTCCAAAAGAACAAGTTACTTACCTTCGGTAACAATGTATCTGTAAGAAACATTAGTTAGTTAGATTCCTCACCTTAGAATATCTCCAGGCGTCAGGCTGGATCCGGAAAGATTTTTCGTCAGCAATACCCCTTGCGCGTCGCTAGGCGTCGTCTGCGGCACCGCGTCCGTCGTCGGCGTTGTGCGCCGGAATGACGTTGTTGGAGTACTTAGACGCCGCCCTCGCGTGCTGACGTCAGTTCTTGTACATAGCTTTCCGCGCCAGGAACGCAGAGCCATGCAAGAGACCGACACTCGTGCCAAAAAATCTAGGGTCCTGAAAAGGATAACCTTAACCCTAGATGTCAGTTCGCAGAACGGGGAGGATGGGTGGGTCGGTGAGGAATCTAACTAACTAATGTTTCTTACAGATACATCGTTACCAAAGGTAAGTAACTTGTTCATCTGAAAGAAACACGTTAGTTAGATTCCTCACCTTAGAATAGATACCCCAGCAATACCAACCCCAGTGGTGGGTCTGCGAACCAAGATCACACCAGAAAGTCCTGGAGAACAGAACGGCCAAAGAAGCCGTCTCTCCGGACTTGGCTGTCCAGGCAATAGTGCTTGGCAAACGTGTGCAGTGAAGCCCACGTCGCCGCCTGACAGATGTCCCGCAAGGGAACTCCCCGCCCCAGGGCAGTAGTAGCCGCTGTGGCCCGGGTGGAATGGGCCCTCAACCCAACAGGAGGGTCCTTTTTTGCCAAGGAGTAACAAAGTTTAATACACAACACGACCCACCGTGAGATGGTCTGTTTGTGTACCGCTTTCCCCTTCTTAGCTCCTACGTATCCAACAAAAAGTTGGTCGTCCACCCGGAAGTGTTTGGTGCTGTCCAAATAAAAGGACAGCGCCCGTTTTGGGTCCAGACGGTGGAGCCTCTCTTCCTCTTTTGAAGGATGCGGAGGCGGAAAGAAGGTGGGCAACATGACAGATTGCCCGAGGTGAAAGGGGGTCACCATTTTCGGTAGAAAAGAAGGACGAGGCCGGAGGACAACCTTGTCCGGATGAACAGAAAGAAAGGGAGGCTTAGATGACAGAGCCTGGAGCTCACTCACCCGTCTAGCCGAGGGGATAGCTACCAGGAAAGCAGTTTTCAGGGTCAGAAGACGAATGGGACAATTGTGAAGAGGCTCAAAAGGAGCGCACATCAGAAAAGTCAGAACAAGATTCAAGTCCCACTGAGGCATTACAAAGGGAACAGGAGGGAACATGTGAGTAATGCCTTTGAGAAAACGGGAAACAACAGGGGACTTGAAAAGAGAAGGCTGATCAGGAAGCCGTAAGAAGGCAGAGATTGCAGCAAGATAACCTTTCAAGGTTCCCAAAGCAGAGCCCTGCTGGGCCAAAGAAAGAAGAAAGAGTAGAACCTCAGAAAGAGGGGCGGAAAGGGGATCCACAACCTTTGCTGTGCACCATGCCACAAATTTGTTCCACCGGCAGGCGTATACCGTCTTTGTGGAGGGACGCCTGGCTGCCAGAATGACATCACAGACTTCAGGAGGCAAGTCAAATGGCATCAACTGCCGGCGCTCAATCTCCACGCATGGAGGTGGAGGCTGGACAGGTTCGGGTAGAGGACCGTCCCCTGCTGCTGCGACAGAAGGTCCTCCTGAAGAGGCAGTCGTATCGGGGGATCGATTGACATACTGAGTAGCTCGGGATACCAGAACCTTTGTGACCAATCCGGAGCCACTAAGATAACTTGGGCCCAGTCGCGCCTGATCTTCTTCAGCACTCTGGGCAGAAGTGGTATAGGCGTAAAACAGACCGCAACTCCACTCGCGACGAAAAGCGTCTCCGAGCGAGTGCTGCCTTGGAAATTCCAACGCGCAGAACTGCTGACATTTGCGCGTTCTCTTTGGTGGCGAATAGATCTAACCAAGGCTCTCCCCACTGCAGAAAGAGACCTTGCGCCACGACCGAGTTCAGACGCCATTCGTGATCCATCATGCACCGGCGGCTGAGTTCGTCTGCTCTGGCGTTCAGAGAGCCCGCCAGATGTTGAACCACCAGGGTGATGCCCTGGTGTTTCAGCCATGTCCAGAGGCGCAGAGCCTCCTGACAAAGGGTCCACGACCCCACCCCGCCCTGTTTGTTGCAATACCACATGGCGGTGGTGTAGTCCGTGAACACCTACACGGCACTTTCCCGGACAGAGGGAAGGAAGGCTTCCAGTGCAAGCCGGATCGCTCTCAGCTCCAAAAGGTTGATGTGGAGTTGAGTCTCCCCCGGAGACCAGAGTCCTCTGATCTCCGCCTCTCCAATGTGGCCCCTCCATCCCAGGAGGGACGCGTCCGTCACTACTACGTGCTCCGGTTGGGGTAGGGAGAGGGATCTGCCGCTGACCCAATCGCGGTCCGTGAGCCACCACTGCAACTGTTTCGCAGTGCCCTCCGAGATCAAGACATGGTCGGACAGGTTGCCTCGATGCTGGGCCCACTGAAACTTCAGGTCCCACTGCAGAGCTCGCATTCGCCACCTGGTGAAATGCACCAACAGGATGCAGGAGGCCATCAGCCCCAGAAGCCGCAGCACCAACCTGACCGAAACCCAGGATAGAGGCCGAAAGATGGGAATCAGAGCCTGAATATCCCGGACCCGCAGTTCCGGAGGATAAGCCCGGAACTGCGCCGAATCGAGAACCGCTCCGATGAAGAGGAGCTTCTGGGAGGGGCTCAGGTGTGACTTCGGCACGTTGATGGAGAACCCCAGCAAATGCAGGAGGTCGGCCGTAGTCTGGAGGTGGGAGACGACTTGCTGGGGCGAGCCCGCCTTCAACAGACAGTCGTCGAGATAGGGGAAGACTGGAACCCCCGATCTGCGCAGATGAGCTGCGACCACCGCCATCACCTTGAACCGTTCCTTCCGGAGGAAGGCGTTGACGCTCCTGAGGTCCAAGATAGGGCGTAGGCCCCCTTTGCCCTTCTTGGGAACCAGAAAGTAGTGGGAATAGCAACCACGGCCTACTTCTGGACCAAGAACGCCCTCGACGGCCTCTTTGGCCAAGAGGGCCGTAACTTCCTCCCGCAGAAGATTCAAGTGATCCTCCGATATACGGTGGCACTGCGGTGGCATGGCTGGAGGGGTCGTCTCGAAGGGGAGGGAGTAGCCCCTTCGGACGATTTGCAGCACCCACCTGTCCGAAGTGATGGAGTGCCAGTGGAGCAGGTGATGGCAAACTCTGCCGCCCACTGGCGTGGAATGAGCCTGAAAGCTCGGACTAGGAAGGCTTTGAGGTGGATGCTGCCGGGGTGGATGTGGACTGACCGGCACGTTGTCCTCTAGAACCGCCACGGCGGAACCCACGTCCGCGACCGCGTGCAGGTTGGTTCTGCGGCCGGTGGCTAGGCAGACGTGAAGAGGCGCCCCTTCCTTGGCCACGAAAGGGGCGAAAGGCGGAAGTGTGCGGCCGTGGGGCCGAGAGAACAAAGGACGTGGCCGTAGCCCGGGAGTCCTTAAAACGAGCCAGCGCAATATCCACCTTCTCACCAAAAAGGCGAGCGCCATCAAAGGGCATATCCATGAGGGTACTCTGGACATCCCCCGAAAAAGACGTGGACCTCAGCCAGGCGTGGCGCCGGAGCGCCACCGTGGTGGAAATCGCCCTACCCAGCGAGTCCGTGGTGTCAAGTCCACACCGTATGGCATGTCGCGCTGCATCTCGCCCGTCAGCAAGTGCCTGGGAGAGACGTGTCCGGGCCTCCTCCGGGCACAGTGGCAGCACGTCCTCCACCGCATCCCACAGAGAGTGGGAGAAACGGTCCAAGAGGCAAGCGGTGTTCAAAGACCGCAGGCCCAAACTCAGGGAAAAGAACAGTTTCTTTCCGAACTGTTCCAGCCTCTTGGATTACCGATCCGGAGGAGCGGATGGGAAGGAAGATTGGGAAGTGAAGGCCTGGATAACCAGGCTCACGGGGGTGTTGGAACAGGAAACTGGGGTCGCCCGGAGCAGGGCGGTGGCGCCGGGCCACGTTCCGATCCACAGGAGGAACTGTGGAGGGCTTGGACCAAGTGCCCTGCAGAACGAAGCCACAGTCGGAGGAGAGATAAAGCCAGCGTCCGGCGAAGTGTCCAGACCACTGGCATCCCCCAGTTCGTCTGCCCAGTCCTGTGAAAGTTGCCCCCATCATCCGATTCCTGATAAACAGGAGGAACGATCGGAGCCGGACGGTAGATGAAACGGTCATCCATCGGCGTCGGGTGCGGCGCCGGGCGGCGCCGTGCCGGCGTCGGGTCTGGACAGGGTCTAAACCGGGGAACGGCGTCATCCTGAGACGGCGCTGGAGGCGGAACAGGTGTTGGCGCCGGCGGAGGAGGCGTCGTGATGTCGACCGGTGCCGACAGAGATCCAGGCCTGGATCCCTCGGGGACCTGCGGCGTCGGGACCGAAGTCGGCGCCGGGGCCGGAGCCGCCACCGTCGGCATGCGAGGTCGCCCAGTCGAGCCCGCGGGACCCGAAGGCGCGCCGGCAGGCATCGACGGCGGAGTCAGGCCCCTCATGGCCGAGAGGAAGGCACTGACCTCCGCCGGAGTTGCGTCAGTGCCAGGGTCCGGCGGGTATGGAGACGGACGCGGCTCCTGCGGCTCCGGCAGAGCCGCGGTGGTGGGACCACCCTGACCCTCGGCCGAGTCGCGCGATCGGCGAGGGGAGTCCGAAGAGCGGTGTCGCCTCTTGGACTTCTTTGATCGCTTCGACTTACCCAAAGACTTCGAGCCCGACGAGCGATGATGGTGACTGCGGCTCCACGACCGGTCCTTGGACCTCCTCCTGGACCGGGACCGTGAGCGGCGCGGAGCCGAGTGCCGAAGCTCGAGAAGCTTACGGGACCACTCCCGCTTAGCCTTCGAGTTCAAGGCCTGACAATCGGGGCACGACTCCGCGTCGTGGTCGGCCCACACGCAGTAAAGGCACCGGCGATGGTGATCCGTCACCGACATCAGGCGATGACGCGTCACAGGCCTTAAATCCAGGCATCCTACCGGCACCAGAGTCGAGTCGACAAAAGACCAAAAAGAGTCAAAAAGTTTAGTCAAAAATTGACTAAGGGGTAAGCTCTTCCCGGATCGGCGCTGTCTGGCGCGGAAAAAAGAAGAACTGACGTCAGCGCGCGAGGGCGGCGTCTAAGTTCTCCGACGACTTCATTCCGGCGCACGACGCCGACGACGGACGCGGAGCCGCAGACGACGCCTAGCGACGCGCAAGGGGTATTGCTGACGAAAAATCTTTCCGGATCCAGCCTGACGCCTGGGGATATTCTAAGGTGAGGAATCTAACTAACATGTTTCTTTCAGATACATGTTATCACGAGAAGAGCGTCGTGAAACAACTGAACGCACAATGGCGGTTGGTGAATACCTCTGTGTCCTCATGACAAGCTATGGCATTTAAAGAAGAAGCACTTCTTAGCCAAAAAGACAAATCAGAAATTAAAATGTTGTTGCAGAAAGTAAATACTTCAGAAAACAAACAATGAGTCTTAATTACAAGCCACTTGTCACACCTGCAGGCTAACAAAATGACAATTTAATGGCACATCACACAAACCAAATGGGAAGAAACGTATGACAATATACCCATCCACAAAACATCATGGCTTTAATGAACAGCCCGTCTAAGGAATAGGAAACTATAAAAAAAAAACCTCCTAAAAGCCAGTCTCTCTCTGTACTAATTCTTATTGTACTTTATTTGAAGAACTGATAATTTGAGGTTTCACAGAAGGTCAGTAGCGAAGCCTCAACACATGCAGATAAAATGAGTCTCACAATGGATAAACAAAAGCAGATCACACAAAAACAAGAGAGCTTTTCTAATTTATTTCATTTCAGTAATTTATTATATAAATAGGACAAACATCTCCTCCGAAAATGAAAAAGGTATTGCAAGTCACTGAGGAGTTCCATGACCACATAGAGGAACGAGGACGAATGCAGAGTTCCTTTATAAGGTCATGGAAGTCAGTGAAAGGGTGCGATCCAAACAGTACTCTTTGGTCCAGAAAATGAAAATATGGATGTTCAACAAAGTCAAAGGGATTGTTGCGACCTTCTGAAGACAACATTACTCTCCACCACTGGGTCACAGGCTCAGACGCTTACTACTGCAATCTACATAAGGTATACAGTAATGCAGATCAAAAGGGCAGTGCAGCCTTACAGCACTCTTATGATGAAAGGTGATGATACTGGCACTCTCTGTTTGTCTAGTTCAGCTGAACCACAAATTCTCATGGCTCCACAGCAATCTATACATGGAGCTCTACGTAGATCTCAGTAGGCTGGGCCTTTCTTCAGTCTGAGTTAGACTAGGCTGTTTTCACACTGGTCAGTCCAGGCCTCTATCTGCCAAGAAACAGACTACAGTTTCAATCTTCTATTAAGGTCCTAGGCTTACAACCAGCCTAGCAGAAAACAGCTGCAGGGTTTCCTAGTTGTGGTACGCTGTCACTCCCAACAGATGTCCTAAATTCCAAACTACTGAAATATACAGGCTCTAGAGGTCCAATAATTGTGGAGATTGTTCGACACCCCAGTCCCAATCCAAAGGTGTCCAACCTTAAAATATCCATCCCTCATTGGATCAGAACAGGGAACCCTTTTCAGGCATTTTTTTTGGCTACCTAAATGGAGTCAACCTCTTGCCTGGGAGATCACATACTTGATCTGCTCACACAGCCAAGCCAGTTTTCACCAATGGATAGCAACAAGCAGATTTCTGGACTGAATGTGGAGTGCAACTCACAAACCAGAGCTTGGTGAGTGAATTTTGAAGATAGATGATGCCTTTGTTGCGAATCCTATGGATTGGAAGATTCATGCAGCATTGTGCAGGACCTATGGAGTCAGAAGCATGAGCAGCAATACATGAATTCATGTAGGCATGACAGTCCATTGGTAATCATTTCTATACATGTTCCATGACTCTCCATACATAGGAAGTGAGGCTGGATGAGTAGACTTTGCAGATTTACTTAGCAAACTGTTGGTCAAGTCTCACTTTCAGTCTGATGTTGCCTTCAAAGGCATGAATGAGGCACCCCTTCATTAAGATTGTCAAATGTGACCTAGCATCAGGTTTGAAGCAGGAATGGGGAGGTGGAAGGTGTGTAGACGACTAACAATACTGAACTCTCCTTCCAAAGCAATATGTTTTTTTTGCAAATTACCTACTGCATCAGACATTCAGCATGTGTAATCAAACATTATAATTTACTATACACAGGTCTACGCACACGCTATTCAAATTTCAATCTGCATTCAGTACACATTTGTTCATCGATATACACCATAAAAGGACATGACTCAATGAGCTCTTCAAATAATCCAAAAGTCACTTCTGATGTTCTTGTGTTCTTTTATTCTAATGGTTTTGCCCAGCCAACACGTGTTACGTCATGGGGAATTAACCACTTGACTTCCTCAGGGCTATAAAATAATAATCATATGCAAGGAATCAGTTAATCCAGCAATTCTACCAGGGTGGCTATTCATTCCACTCAATTGGAAATTTTGTGTTACTGCCCAAATTCACCAAATCATGGTGACATGCCCACACATCTACATTAAAAAGCAAAGAATTTTTCTAAGGTGCATTTGTAACAACCTTAAAGTGTCTCAACGTTGAGGTGGGATCCAGGTGACATGCATCACTGTAATTCATCATGTGAATAAATATCCAATAATGATTTATACCTGCGTTACAAACAGTTATTCATACTCTGCTCAACAAAGATTATGCGATGTGCCAAATAAATAAGTAACGGAGTGGGGAGACTAAAGGGTTGCACCCCTCCAAATTAATCGTTAATAAAAGCGAACATTCATGTTTATATATATGCTTGATCATCTCATGCTCATGGTAATAAAAACGGTCATGAAACAGTGTACTACCTGTCTGCAAAATATAGACTCTTTTGCGTCCTGCGGGAGGGCATATAAAGGGATACAATTTGTCACTCTACATCTCTCTTTAAGGTTATATTAGTCTGTACCAGCATATACAAGGTGAGTAGGTCACTCACCTCTCCGCCGGTTCTACTTCCGTCCCGGCTGTTCCTGCACTATTCCTGCATGACTTGGTTATTATAACATCTGTCAGCCGAGAAACCTGAGTTGACAGAGAATCATATTTTTAGGGAATATCTTGTGTAATTCTTTAGCACTGTGGTGAACTCCCAATGTATCTTATATTCTGTCAGGTAATCCGGTTCTTACCTCGACTGTATGTTCTTAATTATGAGGCTGCTTCTCTATTCTGGCGTGTCTCCTACAAATGTTGCAATTTGCCTCCGGTCGATTTTGGGTATAGTTGGTCCCTGGCGATGAAATAATTACGTTATATTTCAACCCCTGAACACGATTTTATCTCCCGTCTCCATCCCCACCTCTAAACCTACAATTCCAGTTGTGAGCCTTCTTACCTGAGCAAGTACGCTCCGCTCCTTCTTCCGTCTTCCCGAGCGCCCGTATGACCCGAAAGTGTCCCATTCTGGATCTTCCGGTCTATAAGAGTGAAATGCGGCTAAAAATGCTAGAGCGTGAACCCTCCGAGTACGTGGGTCGTGCTAACAGTAACTTCCTGTCGATCAGAACCATGCCTGATCTTTCGATCTGAAGCAGTGCTGCTCGATCTGCACTGCTCGAGCGCAAATATGTAGAGTGCATGTGTTTGATTACAGTCACCTTCGATACGTCAGACCCAAATATGTTAAAGCGTCATTCTTGTGATCATCTCCCCCTGTACATAACCATGAATATTTTGCCAATGGATGAGGAAAATTAAAACAGACATCTATAATTTGGGGTTATTAAGGTGTTGTTTGTGATTCAAATCATGAGGGAGGGCAGACGAGCAGGGTCACATAGTTTAGTCAATGTGTGCATGCATCATAGTCAATGTGATTTGCATTATCATATTTTCAATAACTTTCGGACCCGTGTTAGAGATGGCCCGATGTTAGCATTTCCAATGAAAAAACATATACCACACAGCATTATTAACCACATTATATCAATTTACAGGTGACTCTACTGTCTCAATACTGATGTTAAACACCATCCCCTTTTATTGTCTCACCGGGTCAGCGGTGGTCCTCTGTCTATATGTGTTGTCATCTGTCACGTGTCATGTAAAAAAAATACTGCATCTCCTGATCGGTATTGAGACCCCTCTCGACCGCCCTAAGGCGCATGATCCAAGTCGCCTCGGTACGTCTCAGTTTCAGCTCTCTGTTGCCCCCTCTAGGGTTTTGTGCAACCAAATCAATACCAAAGAACGAGAACTGCTTATACAGACCCTGGGACGTGCAGATTGCGGCATGCTTGGCCATGGGGTATTTCTCATCCCCTTGTTTTAGGGCTCGTGCATGCTCACTTATTCTTTCTTTCAGTGCTCTAATTGTGCTGCCCACATACATTTTGTTGCACTTGGACTCACTCACATATATCATGAATTTAGAATTACAATTCATGTTTTGTCGTATTGTGTATGTGCGTCCATCATGTCCAGTGAAATTATTCTTGTCATCAGCTGCCCATCTGCATTCTGTTTTAATTTTCCTCATTCATTGGAAAAATATTCATGGTTATATACAGAGAGAGATCATCACAAGAATGACGCTTTAACACATTTTATTGGGTCTGACGTATAGAAGGTGACTGTAATCAAACACATGCACTCTGCAGGTTCGCGCTCGAGCAATGCAGATCGTGCCGCACTGCTACAGATCGGAAGATCAGGCACGGTTCTGATCGACAGCAAGTTACTGTTAGCACGACCCACCTACTTGGAGGGTTCGCGCTCTAGCGTTTTCAGCCGCATTTCACTCTTATAGACCAAAAGATCCAGAAGGGGACACTTCCAGGTAATACGGGCGCTCGGAAAGACGGAAGAAGGAATGGAGCGTACTCGCTCAGGTAAGAAGGCTCACAACTGGAATTGTAGGTTTAGAGGTGGGGATGGAGACGGGAGACAAAATAGTGTTCAGGGGTTGAAATATAACGTAATTATTTTTTCACCAGGGACAAACTATACCCAGAATCGACCGGAGGCAGATTGCAGCATTTGTAGGAGACACGCCAGAATAGAGAAGCTGCCTCATAATTAAGAACATACAGTCAAGGTAAAAACCGGATTAACTGATAGAATATAAGATACATTGGGAGTTCACCACAGTGCTAAAGAATTAGACGAGATATTCCCTAAAAATATGATTCTCTGTCAAGTCAGGTTTCTCGGCTGACAGATGTTATAAATAACCAAGTCACGCAGGAATAGTGCAGGAACAGCCGCAATGGAAGTAGAACCGGCGGAAAGGTGAGTGATCTACTCACCTTGTATATGCTGGTACAGACAAATATAACCTTATAGAGAGATGTAGAGTGACAAATTTGATCCCTTTATATTCCCTCCCCCAGGATGCAAAAGAGTCTATATTTTGTAGACAGGTAGTACACTGTTTCATGACCGTTTTTAATACTATGAGCATGAGATGATTAAGTATATATATATTCAGTGAAAAAAACCATAGGTTTCACACATGTTATAGTTAACTGGACATTTTACTCGTAAAAAACCATTGAAATTGCCCCGTTATAGTTAGTTCAGCTAACTATAACTCGCGCGCCCGCAATGCACTGCTGATGACGTCACATATTACATCACTCATGACATGGTCAGTGACATCACTGATGACATCACTGATGACATCTCAAATGACATCACTGATGACATCACTGATAACATCATCCAGTGAATGTGTGTTTTTCTGAAAATTAAATATGTTTTATATATGTATATCTCAAGGTCGATGGAAGAATAAATGGGTATATAAGTGTCTAAATGGATGAATTGTTTTTGAAAAATTGATTGTATTACTGACTGATTAAGTGTATCTTAGTGAATACATGGCTTAGTGAGTAATGTTTAAATATGTAAATATCTGTATCAGTCTCTCACTTTGTGTATAAGTGGCTGCATGGGTTGGTGTGTAGCTACATGAGTGTCTAAATAGGTTATTAGTTGGTTTTTTGAGTATCAGTATGAGTGTGAGTGTCTGGTTCGGTGAGGGGTATTACGTAGTGCATGGGTGCATGAATGAGTGACTCATTGTTTGTATGTGTTGAAGACAGCATGTGTGCAGGACTGTATGGGTGGATGAGTGTATGTATGGGTGTGTTAGTGAGTGAATGACTGTCTCAATAGTGTCTTTATGTGTAACTACATATGTTTTAAACTAGTATATGTGACTATTGGTGTATATATGTGAGTATATGTGAGAGTGAGAGATTGAAAGAGTTCCTGTATGAATAAGTATGTGTTTCTATAAGTGATTGTTTAAAAGACTAAGTATGTGTAAGTTTCCGTAGAAGTAAGTGTGGTGGTGTGTGTATAACTGTATATGCAAGTAAATGTATGTTTGATTCTTTATTAGCATGACTAACTATGTGTGTGAGTACCTCTATGGATGAGTGGCATTGTGTAACAGGATGTATACGTGTATGAGTACATATGATGAGTGAGTACATGTATGAGTGACTGTATAGGACTGTTGGTGAATGAGTGGATGTGTATTTGGATCTTAGAATTACTGTATAGGTTGTTGTAACTGGTATTGGTATGTCCATTGTTTTTAAAATTTTAATTTCTATTTTTGATTGTGTGTATCAAAGGTTATATTAGGGGAAGAGGAGGTCTGCCACTCTATCACAAGGATGATGTCATCAGTGATGTCATCAGTGATGTCATTTGAGATGTCATCAGTGATGTCATGAGTGATGTCACTGACCATGTCATGAGTGATGTAATATGTGACGTCATCAGCAGTGCATTGCGGGCGCGCGAGTTATAGTTAGCTGAACTAACTATAACGGGGCAATTTCAATGGTTTTTTACGAGTAAAATGTCCAGTTAACTATAACATGTGTGAAACCTATGGTTTTTTTCACTGAATTTCTAAGGTTTTTTAAATGCTAATTCCTAACTATAACGTGTGTGAAACCTATGGTTTTTTCACTGAATTTCTAAGGTTTTTTAAATGCTAAGTCCTAACTATAACGTGTGTGAAACCCATGGTTTTTTCAGTGAATTTGCAAGGTTTTTTAAATGCTAATTTTGTTTTTTTTTCTTCTATTTTTTTAAACATATTTTTATTTTAATTTTCTATCCTTTTTTAAAGACTATGGTTAAATTTTTAAAATTCTATAATATGTTTTTTTTAATATATTTTATAAAATAAACATGTAAAATTTATTAGCAATACATTTTTTCCTTTTTTTTTATTATTTTTTTAGTACGCGTACCGTAAGCTTACGGTAAGCGTACGGTTTACGCAACGTCCGTAATTTATCTACGCTGTTTGCGTATAGTTACGCAATTTGCGTAGCCGCGCGTCCTCCGCGTGGGACGCGTACGCGTGTACGCTACACGCGCACGTTACGCGGAAGTGTCGGGTAGTGACTGTTATGCGCATGCGCGCAAGCGCGTGTCTTTTTTACGCGCATGCGCACTTTTGCCGTAAGCGTACCGTAAGCGTACCGTAAGCGTACGGTAGGTCATGTGATCATGAAACACAACTTTTGATTGGTTGAAACTACTTTCAGTTCTAGAACTCTCCTACACCACACCCATTCCCCTCATTTCTGCTTGTGATCCCTTGGGAGAAGGAGCTGGTTTGTCTTTGGGATACGATGGCAGAACAGCAGAGCTCTTCTGAGAGTGAGGCTAGCACTAGCAGCACTGTCTTGAGGCAGAGATCGAGGAAACAAAAGCCCTCTTATGTATGGGATTATTTTACTTTTCCTGAAGGCCAGCAAAAGGTGAATGCACCCTTAGTAACTTGCAGGCTGTGTCAGCGTGTACTTTCTAGAGGTAATCCTGACAGGAAGTATTCCTTTGGGAATCACACCATGAAGAGACACCTCCAGGATGTACACAGAAGGACACATGGTCATCTTTTTGGAGGTAACTCTTCAGAAAGACAAGCAAGTACATCCACAGCAGCTCAGCCTGGACCATCATCTGCAGGGCTGACTCCTTCTTCTGCAGGTCAGGTGAGCCCTTCATCTGTGGGGGGAGCATCTCCTTCTGCTGGCCCTCTGGAAATTAACCCTCGATTTCTGAGGGTTGATATTCGATGTGCCTCTTGTCATGATCTAATTTGTCATAGGGAGACCAGTGTTTCCCTAGTGAACAACAAAATAGATCAGCACACTTGTCACAGAGACTAATTTTTCCATGCTTTCTTTCCTCTGTCCCTGCATGAACACAACGGTTCTTTTAAGAGCCAACCTTATCTTTCATCTTTTTTTTACATATGTTTTTAAAAACTTTTTTTTTTTTTGTACGGTGCGCGTACTTTTTTTTTTTTTTTTTTTTTAAAAACACTAAAAATCAATTATCACATTACAAGGTCCTTGAGAGACTACAATTATTATTAATGACTTACCATACCCACTCAAAAAAATATTTATTCATTTGTTTTTTTAAAAAATAGCTTTAAAAATGGTTCTAGTTTTCGAAATTTTTCTATATCAATCTGAAAAAAAAGAAAAAAAAAAGTATTAATATTTTTAAAACATTTTATTATACAGTACACATATTTACATATTTTTCAAAAAATATTTTTGCCTTATTTTTGCTGTTTTCAGAATATATTGCCTTAGTGATGCTGAATGTATTTGCATTACAGACTGAAACCTGAAAACCCCACTCGCTTGTAAATACTGTGCATGATTATACATGGCAAGCAGATGGGTGTGTGCTAAGAGTCTGCTTCTTCCCCCAAAAAATCGCTCCCCCTTTTTCCTACTAATGCAACTGTGAAATCACCAAAAAAAAACGCAATAAATCTCTGCCTGTAATTCCTATTTCCACACAGAGTCATGTTTTCACATTAGTCCCAAAACGAAATTTCTTTGCCAATTTGAAAGCACACTTACTGCTCTTTTTTTTTTGGCCAAGTGAAAATCACTTTTACAGACTGTCACATTATGAAACCACTTTTTTCGATTTTCTTAAATGCACATGTCCAAACTTCTTTTTCAGACCACCTCCATGTGTAACCTGGGTGGCTGCCTACACTCCAGCAAGGGCAACCAGCCTTAGTGATGCTGAATGTATTTGCATTACTGAGTCCAACCTCAAACCCTTAAACTATTCTTTTTTTTTCCAGTACACCTTAATTTATTGTGAAAACATACTCCATATTATTTTACATGTTCCTCACATTTAAATTTCTCCCAAAACAGAAAATGATAAACGCAACTACAACAAAAAGAATTTCCATTTCTATTATTCATTTCTTAAGTTACCACATACATCCCCTCTCAAACTCTAAACTCACCTTTAAAATTAGTTAGTTGTGAAAGAAATGTGACACTCAAACAGCAGATTATCAGAGCCAGGATCTCTGTTGTGTTCACCTCTCTCCTCTCAGCAGAACCAGATAATGGCAAACTTTCCCTCTATTTTTCCACACATATACATGTAAGTTTCAAATCTCAGTGCTTCCCCCTTTTTTTCAAATGTAATCACACATTTCTATTGGTTGAAAACCAACCCTTTTCCAAAAGTACCCTGCCCCCAACTTGACTTCTGCCTAGTACCCTTCCCCCAACTTGACTTCTGCCTGCTACCATAGCAACAGCTCATGGAACACTGCTGTGTGGAGTTAGGTCAGAAGTTCGCCACACAATGTTTCAATTCCACAGAGCAAGAGTGCTTGACTTTTCAAACCTAACAGCAAATCCATAGTACTGTTCTTTGGTAACACATTTTTTTGTACCAATACAAAACATGCTTCTATTAGTTTACACATACAGCCTAGTTTTTATTCTAGAATGGTATGAAACAGCCAATCAGTTCTTTTTGTTTTGAAAAAAATATGTATGCCTCCATTTCCAAACTGTCTTTCTTTTCATATTGCCATTCTACTGAAAGACACCTCCTGAGTGCATCCAGTTCTCCTTTGAAGATGTTCACAGTGTGGATTGTAGGGCACAGCTATGTCTTCTGGAGTGAAAAGTTTGCAGAGAAAACAGATATGGTGAGAGACCTTGCTTTGCCAAATGTAGACATTAAATGGATTGGTCAGAGAGGGTTAAAGTGGCACCAATTGATGCCATTGGTGAAATCCTTCATGCAAATCCAACACCCTGACCTCATAATAGTGCACTGTGGTGGCAATGACCTAGGCACTTTGACTGGGGTAGGTCTGGAAATGCTTATGAAGGACACCTTTGCACAACTGTTTTCACTTTTCCCTAAAACTGCCTTTGTGTTTTCCAACATATGCCAAAGGCAAAAATGGAACTGGTCCAATCATTTCTGTCCGCAGATTGACAAAGCAAGAAAGCACGTCAACAAATCTGTTTCTGCTTTCCTCCGTGACTATGGTATGGGTGCCATTTACCACAACAACTTGCGTTTTGACATGCAAGACATTTATAGAGGAGACGGTGTGCACTTCAATGATAAAGGGAACAGAGTCTTCCTCTTGAACCTTAGACTCTGCATCGGTACTTACTTGTAGGTACCACTAAAAAAATGACTTCATAAACACAACGGCTCTTTTTAGAGCCCCCTAATATCTAAACACTTAAATCTGAATTTCATTTATTTTTTTATTTTTTTTTCTACCGTACGCTTACCGTAAGCTTACCGTACGCATACCCCGTGATTTTTTTAAAAATCAATAAATGTTTTCTTTGTACTTTACAGTCCTTCTTTGACCCCCTCACAAATGTAAGGAGTCTGTAACTCTCCTCATTGCCCCCTTTTCTTGTTTTCACTCTTTTTTTTCTGAGTGAAACACACAAAATGGCGGCCGCCGCTTCCTGGTTTCGGCCGATTCGAATGTTTACTAAGATCTAACAGCCAATCAGAATCGCGCTCGCGCACGCCACCGTACGCGTACCGTAAGCTTACCGTAAGCGTACGGTAAGCGTACCGTAAGCGGGCTCAGATATATATATTGATTTAAAGGCTATTTTCTCAGAATCTACTGAACAGATTTACACCAAACCTACAAAAGGCACTTCCTTGACATAGGGACTACCTCTCTGCCAAATTTCTAGTAATTCTGTTCAGCCGTTCGGACTGTAGCTCGTTCTAAAGGTCCTATGGAAAAATGCATGGGAAAAACGCGTTTTGGGACCCCCCTTTTATCTCAGCCCCCGCTTGACGTATCCCCCCGAGACTTTCAGGGTAGGAGCGGAGCGGAGCGTAGCGCCCCACCTATTTTGAGAAATTCGCGAGGATTCATCGACCGGCGCCAAAGTTATTCAAAATAGAATGTTGCGGATTTCCTATGGAAAAGGGGTCCTAACTATAACTACCTACTGGCGACCGCCAGTAGGTAATATATATATATATATATATATATATATATATATATATATATATGCTTAATCATCTATAATATAAACATGAATGTTCACTTTTACTAACAATTAATTTGGAGGGGTGCAATTGTGATTTCTTCACCCTCTAGTCTCCCCACTCCGTTACTTGTTTATTTGGCACATCGCATAATCTTTGTTGAGTAGAGTATGAAAAATAACTATGTTTATAACGCAGGTATAAATCATTAATTGGATATTTATTCACATGATGAATTACAGTGATGTATGCCACCTGGATCCCACCTCAAGGTTGAGACACTTTAAGGTTTTTACAAATGCACCTTAGAAAAATTCTTCGCTTTTTTGCTTTTTAATGTAGATGTGTGGGCATGTCACCATGATTAGGTGAATTTGGGCAGTCACACAACATTTACAATTGAGTGGAATGAATAGCCACCCTGGTAGAATTGCTGGATTAACTGATTCCTTGCATATGATTATTATTTTATAGCCCTGAGGAACTCAAGTGGGTAATTCCCCATGACGTAACACGTGTTGGCTGGGCAAAACCATTAGAATAAAAGAACACAAGAACATCAGAAGTGACTTTTGGATTAATTGAAGAGCTCATTGAGTCATGTCCTTTTATGGTGTATATCGATGAACAAATGTGTACTGAATGCAGACTGAAATTTGAATAGCGTGTGCGTAGACCTGTGTATAGATTTAAAAAGTGGCCTTTTGGTGTCCACCCAGAGGGCTTAGGGTGTTGTCCCCTCATCTACTGCACCGCTTTTAGAAGACAAGTTCTACAATTACGCTCACTCGAGAGGGGCCAGCACCCCACAGTAAAGAAGCACCCCACCTGTACCTCTTATTATAATTTACTACCTCCAATGGTTTTTCCTAATCTGGTCATAGGGAATACTCCTCAGCCCACAGTCCAGCACAGGCAGGGACCTTTCTCAAGGCAAGTGTTTGACTATCTCACCAAGTAAGAGTTTTCCATAGAAAGAACTACATTGTTTCATTTTTTTTTTTTTTTTTTTAATTCTATTGATTCAGCGAGTGAGCATTACATATTAAAACAAAAATATATAAGATTCTCCAACACACAGCACAAAAGAAGCCCACTAATAAATACATCGGGGTATACAGAAAAAGAAACATCATTCTTGTATCTAGTTTCTCATCGGCTCCCATATCCGAGCCCCTAGTTTTTTCTTTGACAAACCTTTTAGTTTATACAATGCCGATTCCGTGTTATATATTGAAATTATCTTAGCCCTCCAGATAAAAAAGGAGGGGGGGTCCGAGTCAAGCCACTGTGACGTTATACATAACCTCAGAACCGACATACAAATAAACTTAAAGCCTCTGTGGGGATCCACTCGTCCCATCAAATCTGTAACAGATTCAGATTCTATTCCAAACAGAGCTAAAATTGCTGTAATAGTTATCGGTATTCCCAAAGATTGCATCATAAAACCTTCAATTTCTGATAACAATGGCTTTAGAACAGGACAAGAAAAAAACATATGAATTGAATCTGCTGCATAGAAGCCACATCTTGCACATTTATCACCCCTCCCTCCCTTCCATTTTGCTATCTTTGCCGGCATATAGTACAAATTAAAGAGAGCCATATATGACTGGCTCTTAAGACTACCAGACAGCAAAATAGAGCCAGCAATTTGCGTTACTAATTTGAACTCCAAATTAGTTACCGATAATTTCTCCTTCCAAATTGCTTCCTGCCTAGCCATATCATCCCGTTGCATACCGATAATCTCCATATAGATTTGCCCTATTTTAGAATTCTGGTTTATTAAATCCAAGATTCGAATCTGTCGGGCCTGACATCTACCCCCCGTGATTGCGCCCTGAAGAAAGCTTCTCAACTGCAAGTATTTAAAAAAATCAACATTACTGATCCTGAATCTCCCTTGCAAGGCTGCAAACGAAGTCATCTCTCCCTGCTCCAGCAGATCCCCAATTATTTTGATACCATAATGAGCCCACCTCCGCATAACTGCATCATGAAACACCTCAGGTAAAATAGCAATCGAGTCTAATGGTGTATCCCATAAGATATCAGGCATATGCAGCTGCTTACATAACCACTACCAAGCTGAATATGCTGCCTGAACAATTTTAAACTTAGTTTTTTTGTAATAGCTTGGCTCCAAAATTTTCAATAATAAGCCTTGTGCTGAATCACCAAGACACCATTCATATATTGAGGGTGAGAAAGCAACATCTAAAGTCGCTGTCCGGCCACACACCAGAACGCCCATAAATTGAAGTAGCGTTGCACAATAATATAGATAAAAATTCGGAAGAGCCAACCCTCCCCGTTCCGTTGGAAGATAAAGCCACTTAATTGCTCTTCTAGATCGATGGTAACCCCATAAAAATCGTGTACACATTCGTTCTATTTTGGTAAATATGGATTTAGAAAAGAGAATTGGAATAGCCCGAAAAAGGTATAGAAATTTTGGGAAGATAGACATTTTCAGGACGTTACCCCTTCCGTACAGTGATAAGTGCAGTCGGTCTAGACGTTCCAAAGTTTTATTAACAGAAGAAATCATCGGCTCCACATTTATTTTTGGAATGCTTTGAGTTTGAGGTGAAATGATTATACCTAAATACGTTGCCTCTGTAACTACCTCCATCCCAGATACTAATCCGCATTCTGTGTGTAGTACTTGAGTTTTACTCAAATTTAATTTATAGCCAGACACTGCTCCGAACTTTTTTGTAATGACCTCAATTCTCTGCAGTGCCTTATTCATATCGCTAGAGAGGACAGCCAAATCATCGGCATATGCTAAGACTTTCACTGAGTATGAGTGCGCCCTTACTGGTCTAATTTCTGGGTCGGCCTCTAAACTAAAGATGAGAGGGTCAATAAATAAGGCGAACAATAATGGAGAACAGGGACACCCCTGCCGGGTGCCCCTGTTTATCGAAAACCTCTGTGACTCCTCTCCAGTCAACCGTATTGTTGCCCCCGGGGAGGAATACATTGAACGTATCGCCCGTATATAGCCATCAGGAAATGACTTCCACCTCATCACTGCCCATAAAAACTCCCAAGAGACCCTATCGAACACTTTTTCAGCGTCCAAAAGGGCCAACCCCACAGGAGCGCTCATCGCCTGGGCCCAATCAAATATAGAGATAACCCGTCTAACATGGTCCGTGGTCCCCCTCCCTGCGATAAACCCATGTTGGTGTATTGACACTAATGGAGAGATAACTGCCCCCAATCTTTTTGCCAAACATTTCGAATAAATTTTATTGTCCGCATTAATTAGAGAAATTGGTCGATACGAGGTCAAATCATGTGGGTCCTTTCGCTTTTTTTTAATAAACCACAATTACAGTTTGAGACCAAGAAGCTGGGGGTACCCTATCAAACGCCCCTTGAAACACTGCCATCATTATCTCCACTAAGAACTCCCTAAACTTAACATAAAACTCCAAGGGAATCATATCGGGCCCCATCGCCTTCCCTGGAGCTAGCGAAAGCATTGCCACTTTAATCTTCTAACAAGTAATCTTTATCCGCCTCCTCTAAACCTACACAAGGCATTTTATGGAGATAGCTCTCAGGGCTTAAAACTGACTCAGCCATGTATAATGTTTCATAATATTTTTTAAAGGCATCACGGACCTGAGACAGGGTCTCTACAAATTTTCCATCCATCGCTTTGATTTTAACTATCCTGGAGTGAGCCTCTTTTTGACGTAGTCTGTTAGCAAGAACTCTACCGACCCTCTCTCCGTATTCATAGCATTGATTTCTGTATACCTGATACTTGGCAGCCACCTCCTCTGCATAACCTTGATATATTTTTGCTCGGCAGGCAGCAGCTTCCGCCTGCACCTCCTTAACCATACCCCCGACATTAATTTCTTGAACCAGTCTCTGCTCCACCTGAGAGAGATCCGCTAAATCCTTCAGATACTTCAACCGGTCTTTTTTCCGTTTCCTAGCGACAAACCTAAGTGTCTCCCCTCTTACCCCCGCCTTCAATGTATCCCAGACAACATCAATCCTAGCTGAGCCTATATTTATCTGGAGGAATTCAAGAACCCATTTCTTCATCCAACTGCAATAATCTTCATTCAGTAACAACCTTCTATCAAACGTCCATTTTCTAGTCCCAGAGATCAAACCAGTACACTCAAATTCCAATATCACCGGATTATGATCCGATATTATTTTGGGTAAAACCTTAATAGATGACCTTGATAAAATAGCATCTGAGACCAGAAAATAATCCAGTCGTGCCATCTTTCGGTGTGGAGCAGAAAAATATGTATAACCATCTTGGCCTGGATTAAGCTCGACCCAGGCGTCATAAAGGCATTGATCCTGGACAAATGCTTGCAAACCCCTAAACCCTCTTGGCTTCCTTCCCATATAAGGTTCAGCCAATCTCAGATTAAACCCTGAGGGAAGGTGAATATTTAAATCGCCACAGACTATCATAGGTTGTGAATAAAGTGAAAGTTCTGAGTTGAGCTCCTGAAAAATATCCGGAACGTCTAAATTTGGCCCATATATTGAACAGAACGTAATAACTTGCTGAGATATAGCTGCCTCAATCATAACCCAACGTCCCAGCTTATCAACCTTTTGCTTCCTTACCTCCAACAATCCTTTCTTAGCCAATATTGCTACTCCCTTTATATTAACTGACTGGGATGTACAAGCTATTAATTCCAGTCCAAGAGAGCTAAGCCAGGCCATTGTTTCAAGTGCTTTAGAACAAGTTGGCTGCCAGTATTTGAGTGATACTCTAGCGGCACAAAACACTTAATGCTGGATGTCTTTTTTATTAAATGCATGCCATTCAAGATGTTTCAGTCTAATTTTTTATATTATGGATTGCTTCATCTGAGTCAGTGTTAAGCAAAGATGTATTGTAAGAAAGAATGTTGCCGATTTGGATTCTAGCATCTGATGAGGGCCGGTATTCTTGCCCAAGAGTGTAGTATTATACAATCTACCATCTGCCTGGCTGTTAATTCAGGTACAATCACTAATACCCATATATGTCGACTGTCTGGCTCACAATTAACAGCATTCTTCAATCCTTCCATGCTCTAGTAAAAAGTACTCAAGGGCTTAACCCCTTCCCTGCTCATGACGGAACCACTCCGTCATCAGCCACGGGCGCCGTGTGCTCATGACGGAGTGGTTCCGTCATGCTGCGGCCGTTGGCGGCCGCTCCGCCCACGCGGCACTGATTCCCCGCCTGTGCGGGCGAACAATGCAAGTGGGCGGAGTCGTGACGGAACCACTCCCGTCATGAGCACAGCTCGCCCGTGACTCATAACGGAGTGGTTCCGTCACGAGCATGGTGGCGCCGCGCTGACCCCAAACCCCCCCAGCGCCGCGGCGGAATTCGTGCCGCGGCGAAGGGGTTAAAGTACAGAAAAAGATCATTAGGGGAGGAAGACTCTATTGAAACAGAGATGTCCTTCACAATCCCTTACAAACTACAAAGCACCCTCAGGTGCATGTGCTTCACAAATTCAGCAATTGGAAGACAGTGAGCCAGGGGATAGAACAGAAGGATCGGGATCCCTGTATTTTTCCATATAGACAGGCTTAATAGCTGCCAGTGTCAGAAACACAGAGTTCTCACGGTGCAGTAAAACATTCTCATGTTGGTAGCAGCTCTAAAAGAATTTTAGATTTGAGCAGTTGCATTATTTAAAAAGAGCATAAAAGAGGTAAGGAAGTTGGGATCCCCAAGGGTGGGGTGATGGCAGCGGGCAACTGTCCTATTCATAGGCACCCCTGTGCAAGGCTTGGACCAGGCTCCAAGTAGGACGTCCGTGAAAGCTTCATAAAAAAGGGAGAAGTGTTTCGGAAGGGGTGACTCCAGGCTGAAGCACCTCCATCAAGATGTTTGTCTTGACAGCAACGGAAGGAAGCTGAAGGACGAGGACCTCGGCAGCACTCACCACCACCACCACTGCAAATGAGGCTCCCTCCTCTGAAGCCACAGTAAAAGGAGAGACAAAGCCAGTATCTGGGGAGGTGTCCAGACCACTGGCATCTGCCAAATTCTCACACCAGTTGTCCTCACTGGGGTCTAGGTGCTGGTATTCATAAAGGTCCAGTGGCCCCTCCCAATCTTCCCCGAGTACTAGCCCATAGGAATAGGGCTCAGCATCTAGCCTGGATGAAATGTCTCCAGTCGTGTTGGGCAATGCTCATCTGTCTCCGAGTCGGAGATGAGAACGGGGCGGAGTCGCTGGTACCGTTTGGGATGTCCTCTGTGGGGCCTTCGCAGAGGAAGGTCTAAGTGGATTGACTGTCATCAGTCCTAATCTTTTTATGAATCCAAGCAGCCCAACTGGCGCCGGGGGAGGGGGCGTGGGGGAGTTGAGTTGGGACGAACCCACAGGCAGAGTACCAGTTGGGTGCTTAAAAGCAGCCATTCATGCCACACCAGGAGACAATGTCTCAAAAAATCTTTGCCAAAACGTTGAAAAGGGTCAGTCAAAAAGTGACTAGGGGGGGTAGCTGTTCTCTGGATCTGTGCTGACTGGCATGGAAAGAAAAGAACTGACATCAGCGAGCTCCAGTGGCACTTATATAGGTGCAGCGCACGTCAATCCCAGTGCAGACGCCATACGGAGCTGAACATCTGCCACCTACCTGCAGGCAGGGGTACTGGACATGGAAACATTTCCAGATCCACTATGACGAATGGGGATCATTCTAAGGTAAGGAATCTGTGGCTAGAAGCCTCTATCGGATAAAAACAATAATATACTAAATCACTTAGGTAAAAACCATCTGCACTTTAGCATGCATAAATGCGTAAATTAGACACCAGTCCTAGGGGACCTTGACTGGTGCCTTACACCACAAAAAACAGAATAGGTATGTGGAAATACAAGCCTTCACGGTCTATGGAAAACATCCTGTGACACCAGTACTTTAGCTTACATGTGATACACTATGTGTTGGTCAATGCTTTTCCATCATGCACATGGTCTTATTTACCATATTCAAATGGAAATAATAAATAATTAAATGTGGAAAATGCGCAAAATATTACAACTATGCCAAAAAGCACTTCAAACATACCGTATCCAACATCTGCAGAACCTTGTCTTGCTCACAGGCGTCCAAGCCATCAATAATTACCACCAATCTTGTCTGGTTCTGGGTAAAGCCATCAATAGTCTTTGCCATTTTAGCCATTAGCTCCACTTCACACTTTAGAACCTGAAAAATAAAAATTGAAAACAAAATAAGTAAACAGTATTTCTCTTGCAGCTGTTTTTCTCTTATTCCTTAGATCTTCTCATATTATCAACTTCTGGAAGCCGCACTACATTGGTGAAGAAACAAACAGTTTCTTAAAATGATAAACCTGATTAAAGGAACCTATTTGAGATAATGATTGCATTCTCTTCATGCAAACATCCATTCCAAATATTATGCCATAAGCCACTTTACAAATCAACATCCAGTTAGAGGGCAGGTCTACGTAGTGGAAGGAAAAGTAACCTATCATAACTAATGTGTTTTTGAGGATACTAGACCTTCATGCAGATTGCTCACTGTAGTAATCTCCCTTTGCATCAGACTAGATCTGGAATTTTTCAGAAGTAACTTTGACTGGCACTAGGAAGTACAAGAGCAACCTGGACAGAAGGTTATTGTCACTATAATCAGAAATGACAGTGTCTCCATAAAGGTGCAGCACAGCCGATCAACTTGGGTTCTGGATATTTTCCCCTGATCCACAGAAGCCAGAACAAAAACAGACATAACTATTAGACAAAAGGAACATTACCACATAACAAAATCCTACAGAGAAGAGGAAAGCAGTGAGTGGAAGATGGTGAGGAATCTGCAGGATGATCAAGCAAGCATGGGGAAAGAATATTTCCAACTGTAAGTAACTTTTCATTTTAAAGGAAGCAGCTTTCGGAAAATTCATTTTAGTAGGACACCCAAGGTATCAACCATGCAGTTATGGTTTTAGGAATGAAAGCCATTTTCAAACTAGAAACCGTTTTACCAAACTGCATCTCTGACCTTAAATCCAGTTATAGACTGAAATGTTCTGAAAATGTATGTACAGACTCCCAAGTGACCATTTGAACAATAGTCAAACTGGTATTCCACTCAGCTCTAATGCAGAGCACATACAGTCTTTCCATTTATCAAACATGGTGCACAGAGAAAAGGTTGTTTGTCCTTGTAGTCTTTGAACCTCTCCACCTCATACCTGTGAGCCTCTATTGTGTCTAATTCGAGCTATAGCTCTTTCAACATATAAGGAAAAAGATGCAGGAAGTAGGCCAGCAAAAGTACATTCCGAGAGAAATGCAACTCAAATTAACTGATCTAAAACTTTACGCTATCGTCTCAATACCACCAGCGAAGCAAATACAGAATGTATGACTATCAGGATAACTGTTGATACAATTCTCTGTTATTCTGAAAGAGGCAATAGCCACAAGAAAAACTGTTTTCAGCATTACAAATCAGAGAACAAGGATGCACTGGGCGGCCCTACCCATATACGGACATTCATTCCAGACTGAAACCTCCCATCCCGCATCCACCCCCTCCCTTCCCACCCCCTAGGCGTGTCACTTACATCTAGGTCGTTAATGTATAGTAGACCAGTACCCCAAGCAGGGTGTCGCCATTGACTGGAGTAGCACTATAGGGGATCACATCTCATCCAGGCAGCAGAAGGCAGTCCTCAGTAGCTTGCTCCCAGACCTAAATAAACCTCCCCCTCCTGCAGCCTAACTTATGTCTGCTGGGGGAACACCTATAGAGTCTGCGTCCTCACCATCTTCAGGGAATTTAAGCACCACGACTAACGCTTCCCAAGCCCTCGCTGCTTCTAGTGCCCTCTCACTCCCTGTTCTTCTGGCTATCTGCTGTCTGATCACACCTTCACATTCGGCCCACTTAAGGAGTTCTGCTTTCCATCTTGCTATGCTTGGACCCTGCTTTGCTTTCCAATGCATGGTGATATCCCTTTTGGCCAATAAAAGACCCAGGTCTAAGAACTTACTCGTGATTTTATTCTTGGACGTGTGAGGGAACCAGTGTAGAATGCAGTGTTTCTGGGTCCGCTCTACTTCCCTGTCAGTAAGATCAGTAAGTAATGTCGTTATCTCCCCCCAGTAGCTGTCCAGGAACGGGCAAGCCCACAACATATGTTTGAAATCTGCGCCTTCTGTATTGCAGCGCGGGCAAGCCGCTGTTTGGGTTGGGAAATATTTATTGAGCTTTTCCGGAGAATAAGGTATGCCCTGTGCAAGATATAAAAATGTACTAATTGGAACCTAGCGTTGCGGATGTTCTTCCAGGCTCTCTCTACCAAATCCCCCCAGGTCTTCTCCGGGATAGCCTCCCCAAGGTCAGTTTCCCACTTGAGCCACAGTTCAGTCAGGGGGGTAGCGTTTCCCTTGTCATGCGCCTGTATAAGCATGTCACAGCTTTGAAGGTACCTGCTGCCATTACCACGTATTGGCAGTCCAGTGACGTTTTGGGCTCTGTGAGTCCTCCTCCCCAGTGTTATCGAATGGCAGCAGTGAGGGCTGTGTACAGCAGAAAATCCCCCCTAGGTAAGTCATAGCGGGCTTGTAGATCATTGACCCGGATCATGGCCCCCCTCTTCATATAAGTCTCCTAAGCTAGTCAACCCCTGTTCCACCCAGAGCTCCAACCTCTGTCAGTTACCTCCATGCAGCAAGGCCGTACACATAAGTAACGGGATTTCCAGCGCGTAAGGGCGTCTAATTTTAGCCCTTCGCAGCTACCTGTCCATGCACCGTCGTGCTGTGTCGAGCTCAGAGGTGAGGGCTGTGGGTCTGACAGGGAGCCGCAAGATGATGTGAGATAGCAGCCTCAAGGACTCAAACTCCTCTCTTAGCTCTTCTTCTCCTCTGACACTGCTCGCTACCCATTGCGCGAGCCACTGAAACTGCACCGCCAAATAATAGGTCTCATAGTCAGGTACTGCGAGCCCACCCTCCACTCTTGGTCGCATATGGAAAGTAAGTGCTACTCTACGTCTGCCAGTACCCCATAGAAAACCCGTGAGCATTGATCGGAGCAGGGCAAAGTACTTTGTCGGGATCCAGACGGGTAAGGTCCCAAAGTAGTGCAGTAATCTCGGGAGAGTGACCATTTTGAGCAGGGCTACGCAGCCAGCCAGAGAACGGCTATGAGCCCCAGAAGTCAAAAGTTGTTTTTTGTTCCTCTGATAGCTTTTCCTATGTTACCCTCTAGGATGTCTTCTTGAGTGTGGTATATTTGTATACACAGGTGTGGCAGGCACCTGTCTTCCCAAGTCACCCCCTCTGTTTCTCGTGGACCTATTCGGCCTCCTCGTGCAGGAAACAGGCAAGACTTCACCCAGTTCACTTTTAACCCTGCGACTCTGCTGAGGTCCTGTAGCAAGTTTTTCGCTCCCACAAGGGCATCCCCAGAATCAGCTAGAAAAAGCAAAAGGTCATCAGTGTACAGTGCAATGTGATGGATCTGCCTATGCACAGTGAGTCCCTGATAAGCCCGCCCTGATCTGGCCTGCGCTGCCAGCAGCTCCATCGCCAGGGCAAACAGCAGGGGAGAAAGGGGGCACCCCTGACATGTTCCCCTTCCCACACTACAGGAGTCTGAAATTAGCCCACCAGTTTTAACTCTGGCAGTAGAGTCGGAATATAGGAGAGCCGTCCAACCCACAAAATCATCAGCCAGCCCCATTTTCTGCATCGCATGGAACGAATAAGGCTATTCTAGGCTGTCAAACGCTTTTTCTATATCAATGGCGAAGATCGTCGCCACGTCTACAATATAGGAGTCAGCCTCTAGAACTCGCAGGAGGCGCCGAGTGTTGAGCGCCCTGTTTCTGGTAGGGAAAAACCCGGATTGATCTTTGTGTATCATGGCAGCCATTTGGGGGAGCAAGCGAGTAGCCAAAACCCTACTTAGTATTTTATAGTCTAAATTAAGCATGGATCAAGGGCAATACACAGTCTTATCCCATGACGGTTTCCCCGGTTTGAGTAACGGTATGATGATCGCCTCTCTAGTAGTTGCAGGTAGGTGACCAACCCGCTTTGCGTCATTATTTAACTGTACCAGCTTGGGAGCCAATAAATCAATGTATGCTAGGTAGAAATCAATTGGCAGGCCATCCGTGCCTGGAGTTTCTCACTTCTCCAAGCTCTATCTCGCGCCCTAGTGCACCTGCATTGTCCTCGTCTAGGGCTGGTAGTTCCACGTCTCGTATGAACTCGTGCAAACTCTCCTCTGCTGGAGTCAACTTACTCCGGTAGAGGTCCTTGTAATAGGCCAGCAACAAGTCATTGATGCCCCGCTGGTAATACCTTGCCGCCCCATCCTGGTCTCTAAGTTCCAAGATCACTGTGCCTCTCCTGGCGGGGTTAGCCAACCAAGCCAAAAGGGCTTCCGACTTTTCCTTTTTCCGAATGAGCACGGGTGATGTATTTTTTATAGTCGAAGCAACGCAGACACTTCATTTGCACTGCCACTGCCTCCCTAGCCTCCAAAATCTCCTTCTGCTTGGCCGGGTTCTCAGGCCTATCTTTTTCCAGGTCTCGCAGCCATTGGTCATCCCTCTCTATGTCTTTAAGGAGCACCTTCCGTACGCCCATCATCTCAGATATACAGCACCCTCTGAAGACTGCTTTGCATGCATCCCACTCCACTAAGGAGGATGTTGCAGTGTCAGCATTGTCTTGGAAGTTGTTGGTAATAGCTGTTCCTATTGCAGCATGAAATACTTGATTATCTAAAGCCTCCGGTCGCAAGCGCCAGGTAAGGATCTTGGGTCGCCAGCGGGACCACTGTAAGCTTACTAGTTCAGGATTGTGGTCAGAGAGCGTCCTAGTGAGGTACTTACTGCTGCAAATCCCCTCGTGGACATCAGGGGAGCACAATATGGCATCTAATCGGACATGCAATTCATTGGGTTATGTCTGTGTGAGCCATCATTTGTAACTTAAGCTTGAATAAGTCACCTTCTCATCCACAAGATGCAAGTATGTTTCTTGCGGGATTTGTGTTACCAAAGAGAACACAGACCTGGTTTTGCAGCCACAGTTGGTGTACCATACTCACAGCCTTTCCTTCCTTCACGAGAGATCAGTGTGAAATGTGCGCTGTGCCTGCTTGTCCTCCCCACCTGGCTTTCCTCAGAAGGTTCATGGGAACCTCCCTGCCCTCTCTCACAGTGGCATAGCTAAGCGGGGGTGGTCTGCCCCGGGCGGCACGAGTTTTGGGGGTGGTGGCCTCCCCCACTCTTGCCTGTCGTCTTGGGCGCCAATAGCAAGCACCCTAAATTCCTCACCCCCGCTCATCAATGCGTCAAACGCCGGGACCGCCACGGGTAGTCAGAGAGCTAGCTACGCCACTGCACTCTCAGAGGACACCCAGGAGAGAGTGTGGGAGGTCTGTTACCGCCTGGATAGAGAGCATTCAGTCCACCTTTCCGTGACCTCTTTGCTTGTGTGGATGCTTTGGTGCTAGGAGCATGCGCACAGATTTACTCTTGTACGAGGGCATGCCTCCATGATAATGAGGGAATTCTCTTCATTGAAGGCAGGACAGGGTCAAGAAGCACAGTCTGAATTACAGAAAGGGGCATATGACCCTTCTGTAGTACTATTGTGGACATGGAGTTTCGAGAATCTGGACCTGGTACCCAGTTTTGCACTAGAAGTGGAGTGATGAATGAACTTGTGTACAAGTTGCCTCCTCTTTCATAGATCCAGAGGACCACCTCATGTGGATTTAAAAAACAGTTTAAAAGGAGGAATCTGTTCAATCAGTTTGATTTGTTTTTGTTTTGATTTCTATTGCCATTCTTTGCTTCCCAGCAGACGCAACAGTCTCCTAGAATAAAAAATTGGTCATGTTTTAAACTGTTGTTGAAACTCATGGAGAAATGTATTTTGTTTTTGTGAGTGCACCTAAGGTGGTGTTTGAAATTTCTAATTTTAATATATTTTTGAAATATTTTGGTACGAATCTCTGTACATTTATTCACTAAAAATGTAAACTTAAACTGGTGCAAATCTTTTCTTAGAAGATAAAAAAAAGTGATATTCAAACTGTACAATTTCCTCTAAAAACTAGGTATGCTGTGTATATACGGTCTAAACCTCTATAAACACAGGTAATTGCCAATGATGGTTAGCTCTGCATTCTTAACTCCACTACCATGTATGCTGTTCAAGACATCGTACATCACAATTGATAGTCATTAGTCGGAGAAGGATGCACTCTTTTTGATTTTACTTTGAGTGAATTGTTTGAACTGTTTTTATCTGGGGACTGTTCACACTTGTGGAGGCTTTTAAATTTATTTTAAAAAACGTACTGGGGTAGGGGCAACGGAGTCTTTTGTAACGCGCAGCGAGGACGGCTCTCCGGTCCACCGCAATCGGTTATTCCGATTGATTGATGTGGAGAGAGTCCCTCCTTTAGCTTTCTCAGCCGCGTGGGGCGCCAAGGAAGCGGTAAGCGCTCTAGTGGTTGGCCCTCCCACCTATAACTTTCCGGCATTTCCGACTGCGCAGCGGATGCGCCGCTGGGCAAGCCCATCTGTGCCCGGACGCTGCCGGCCACCAGGGAATGCCGCCCGTTTACACACAGAGACCCCCGCTGCCTAGCCTGATTTATTCCCATGAGAGGCTGGTGGAACTCGGGCATCTTGCACCTTGTGCAGGAAGGTAAATTAACCTCCAAGCAGGGAGTGCCTCCCCGGTAGGGAAATGCCTAGGGTATGGATGGGCCCGGGAAGAATGTACACTTACATCCCTCAATCCACAACTATACTTCCCCCCTTAAACCCTCGCGGAACACACATGAGAAGGGGAATAAGAGGGATTTGGGGGGTGGGTTAGGAGTGCCCTTTAAAGGGCTCTATCTCAATGTTAGATCCATTCCAAGACATGTGGCTAAAATTTGGGATTTATTAGATGAAGCTAGGCCTGACATATGCCTCTTTACCGAGACTTGGTTGAATAATGAAGCGACCCCTGCACTGGCAATAGCATTCCCAGCTGACTATTCAGTGGTCCGGTTGGACAGACCTGGAAAGCGGGGTGGAGGTTTGGCCATCGCAACGCGCTTCCCTTATCATATTAAAACCCTAGATACCGTCTCCTCCTCCAACCGAGAGTTGTTGATATTTAGGGTACTGCGGGGCCAAGCCATTGAATGGGCGGGTGCCCTAGTGTACCACCCTCCTGGAGGTAACAAGTGAGAATTTTGCTCTACTCTGTTAGAAATGCTGGCCCCGTATATGCTCCAAGCGGACAGGTTCTTGCTGGTTGGGGACTTTAACCATCACCTGGAAGCTCTCTCCAGCATAGAATCTGCCTGTTTGGTAGCAGCGATGGAATCTCTTGATCTTTCCCCTAGAATCACTAGTCCCACTCACGTGGCGGGCCATGTGTTGGACACTGTCTTTACTAACATCAGTGAGGTGGTGGTGGAACCCCCGCAGAAGATGGGCTGGACAGATCACTTAGCTCTCAACTTCTCGTGGGTGTGTACGAAACCACCCAGCCCCTCACACAGTCATAAAGATCTCCGCAGACCTTGGAAGAAGGTGACACCGGCTGCTTTCAGTCGGGTCTTTATCTCACCCATATTTGAGGAGGGCGATGACGGTGATACAGCCTTAAGATAGGTTCGAAGCCGCCATAACTAACGCCCTAGACTCTATTGCTCCATTTAAGAGGGTAAATATTCAGGTGAGGGCAGCGCCGGCCCCTTGGTATTCAGACAGTCTTAGAAGAGAGAAAGCCTCTTGCAGGGCCAAAGAGAGAAGATGGAGAAAGTCCAAGTTGGAGCAGTATGAATCGCTCTATCGAACCGCGCACAGAGCTTACTTGAGTAGTTGTAACTCAGCCAGGAGATCTTATTTAGGCTCCTGTATCATGGAAGCTAAAAACTCATCTCAGGAACTTTTTATCATTCTAAAGGAGTTCACCAACCCTAGGGCCAATAATCCGCTCTCATCGCCTACTCAGACATTATGTGAGAACCTAGGGAGCCACTTTACCAACAAAATCAATGTGATTTATCGAACCTTTGGACCGGAGGAGGGCGTTTATGGCAAAGCTCCCATTTTGGAGAGTCAGAGTCCATCAAGCCTAGAACACATCCCCAATCTTACAGGGGAAGAAGTTTGTTCCCTACTAACCCTAGCGAAATCTGGCTCTCCATCAGATTCGGTGCCTCCTGCTGTTATGTCAGCGCTATCCCCAGTCCTTGCGGAGGCTCTTGCGAATGTTTGTAACATCTCGCTTCCCACTTCCACTGTCCCTCGTAAATGGAAAAACGCACATATAAAACCCCTTCTCAAGAAGGCTCTAGCTGACCCCTCCGATCTTCAGAATTTTAGACCCATTTCTCTTGTGCCGTGTTGTGCAAAAATCATGGAGGCTTTAGTCAATCGGCATCTCTCCCACTATTTGGAGCAGAAAAACATACTGGATACTTCCCAGTCGGGCTTCCGTGCCTCACACAGCATGGAGGCGGCAATGTTGGAGGTTACGGACACTATAAGGATGTCCCTGGATAGGGATATCCCTGTCATGTTGGTGTTGTTGGATCTGTCGGCTGCATTTGACACCATCTCTCAGCAGATCCTTTTGGACCAGTTGCGAGAGACTGGTGTCAGAGGCGGGGCCTTCAAATGGATCCAGAGCTTCCTGGCGGACAGAACTCAATGTGTCCAGTTCGGGTCCTTTGTCTCTCATACCACCAGTGTTGATAAGGGGGTACGACAGGGCTCAGTTTTGAGCCCCACCTTGTTCAACATATATGTGGCCCCTTAGCCTCAATTATTAGGAACTGTGGGTTTGAAATCATATCTTATGCTGATGACACCCAGGTGATAGTCCCTATTGAGAAGAGTCCTGCGGTCACCAAACTTAAATTTAGACACTGTATGACCAGCATTGCGAGGTGGATGAAAAAGAACTTTCTCCAGCTCAACTCCTCTAAGACTGAGATAGTTCTATTTGGTAAAGCGGAGGATATGTGGACCCCTGATTGGTGGCCACCAGAGCTAGGAGACGCGCCCGCCCCTAGAGGATGGGCCAAGAACCTGGGCATAAAAATTGATAACAACTTATCAATGGAAGAGCAGGTAAAGTCGGTGGCAGGCACCTGCTTTAGAACCATGCGAATGCTCAGGAGGATCTTTCCGTGGATTCCGTTCATGGCCAGACAGACTCTTATCCAGTCGCTCCTGGTTAGTCGACTGGACTATGGCAACTCACAGATGGTCGGGATGAGGGAGTATTTGGCCGATAAATTACAAGAGGTCCAAAACACGGCAGCCCGTCTTGTCCTCAACAAGCCGGCACAGACTCCCTCTTTACCCCTCCTGCGCCAATTGCATTGGCTCCCCATTTTTAAACTGCTATGTCTGGTTTTTAAATCCCTTCATGGGATGGGGCCAGCCTACCTGATGAAGAAGATCGAACGGTATCAACCCACACGACTGCTGAGATCCAGCAGCCGTAACTTGCTCTGTGTATGGAGAATCAGGAAGGCGAAGGTGGGTGGATGGGCATTTTCGTACTTAGCCCCCACTCATTGGAATATCTTGCCGGATGAGATCCGCGCTTGTACCAATTTCCACCATTTTAAAAAGCTTCTTAAGACCTGGCTATTGTAATGTTTCCTCTGCAATAGTGTGCACCTCTCTCAGGCGCCGAGAGATCCCCCTGGGGTGATTCGATGCGCCTTACAAATGAGTAAATAATATGAATATATAATTTCCTAGAAAGATGTGAGAAAAGGCTGGCTGGTCCGAATTAGGCGTGTATATACTACCTAGTTCTAAGTCCCTATCATCCAATCTCCCCGATACTACCACATACCTGCATTCTGGATCTATTATCTGTTTTGTGCACTGAAAGAGTACCCCCGCCCTTACCTATATGAGGACCCCCCGTGCATACGAGGTGTAAGTGGTGTAGTATGCTTGACTCCTCCTTTTGCTATTATGTGAGTTTCCTGAAGCAATGCGATCTGAATACCTCTGCGAACCAAATATGAGTGTATTTTATGATGTCTCCCATTGAGTGCATCCCCCTCACGTTCCACGAAATACATTTTAAAGCTAGTGGGGATCCCATTGTCTTAGGAATTTCCTGCATACATTAAAATCCCCCCTCCCCTGTGACGCGCCAGGCCTCCCCAACATTTCCCAACTGAAAGAAAACCCCCGACTCCCCCTCCCCAAGACAGGTACTGGAAAACTAGTTCCCATCCAAACCCTTCTAAAGCTTACAAACATTCAATGGCAGGTGCAGGGGTGAACGACCTACAGTCTTGTCCCCGGAATCCCTGTTCCGCTGCATCCCCAGTAAATAACCCAGACAGTAACCTCCGGGCCACTTAGTTGCGGCTCTCAGGGCAGTGTGACATACAGCTGAGTCTTTGAGAGTTCTTCTGGGTGCATATCTTGCCTTTGAAATCTTAAGCACCTACTGCGTCAGTACATGCATCACACAAGTTAGTCTGCAGTCTGGGGTGTAACCTTGGGCAAGTCCTTTCCCGAGCTGTCATTGTCGCTGCGATCTGGGGACGTTTCTGATCTTTCGGTGTACAGACCGCTCCTGCTCGATGAAGAGCTGAGACTTTTTTCGGCTATGTGTCGCTACAACCTGCAATGCTTTGCGGCGTTCTAGGCTAAGTGCTCTGGGCGATGGGGCGTTGGAGCCACTTTTGTGACTGCAAGGGCTCTGGTGCGGAGAGTTTGGAGCAGATGCGCGAGGGGTCGTCGGTCCACGCGTCTCGAGCCACTCCCAAGCCTCTTGTGGTGTGAGGCAAAAACGAGTTCTAGCTGGGTCTGCCACTCAAAGTCACGCGGGAAACAACATTGCGTATGGCAAGTGCAGCTGACGTAACTTCTTTTTGA
Source organism: Triturus cristatus (assembly GCF_964204655.1). Taxonomy (NCBI): domain Eukaryota; kingdom Metazoa; phylum Chordata; class Amphibia; order Caudata; family Salamandridae; genus Triturus; species Triturus cristatus. Next base: position 348,238,919 of record NC_140589.1, on the reverse strand, counting down.
CAGCCAAAAAGGACGCCCTGTTCCATTGTACCTACCTTGTGAAGTCCGGAAAAACCATTATGGCACTATTGTCAATTTGCAGACCTTGTTTTTGGCGAGCTCTCTGCAAGATGTTATCTGGTCCCGAAAATGCAGTAATCTTGCCACTATTGGTCTTGATGGGTCTCCTAGTTTTTGTGGTGTTGCTGGAACTCTGTGTGCGCGTTCCAGAGCATAGAAGGGTGACAACCCTTCCGGAGCCACCTCCGTTCTGATCCAATCCTCCAAGAAGCGCACTATATTTGCCCTTTCCATTTTTTCTGGCACTCCAATGACGCGGATATTATTCCTGCGGGACCTGCCCTCGCTGTCTTCGGCCCGCATTTCCAGCACCTTTATTTGAGCTTCTAGGTCCGTGAGGGATCGTTGCATCCCGAGCACTTTCTCCGGGATGCCTACCCGCTCTTTTTCATTAGTGATCACCCTTTCCTTGAGTTTGCGATGATCATCCTTTAGCATTAAGTCCATGCCAATTGCATCAATTTTCCCTTCTAGCACCTCTCTGGAGGCTGTAATTTCCTGCATGATGTGGGTCTCCTGGAAGTAGAGTCTCTCCCCGGCTCCAGGACTTCTACCTCGTCATCCGTCTGGGCGCCGGGGCATCCACGCTGAGGACATTGAACCCTCTCTCTTTCTGAGTCCTCCCCATTGTTTTGCATCAAGTGGGTGTTCTCCGCAAACCACGTTTGTTCCCCGCTATGCTGGGGGGACGTGCTATGTAGCCTTTGCCGGGCCCTTTTAGTCAGCTGCTTTTCAGAGACCTAATGAGGAGCTCACAGCCGAAATCTCCCTAGTGTATGCCTACGCACTTTAGTAGCGCTGCATATGCTGCGTCGTATGCCCACTAATACCTGTCCAGGAGTGATGTGCTCCTTGACCGCTCTTGACTCCGGATCTGCCCTGTATGGGTGTGGGACAGTCGCGTTCACCTCCTTGGGACTCTACTGGCACCACAGGGCCAGATGAAGATCTACTAGACTCCTATTTAGCAAAAGGGTGGCGCCCCGCGACCTCCCAGCTCCTCAATAGCTAGGAGACCTGCACCAGATGATGGTCTCTGCAGCCTCCGTGTGTGCTTCCCCAGAACTTAGGTGACTTACTGCTGCAAAATTGGAGGGGAGAGCATCGACGACATGAGCGCCACTCACCCAGCAGCACCCAGCGTCTTTCCTGGAACAGAGCGCGTCCCCACTGGCGCCGTCCTCTGCTACACAATCCCAGTGCGCTTCCGTTGGGCTTTCCGCTGCACAGGCGACAGCCCCAATCCGCGCGTCAGAGCCCAGCTCGCATGCGGTGATCAAGTCCAGGGGATCCAACTGGGGGAACGCAGGCCCCCTACAGCCGTAGGTGCACTCGCCAGACAGTCACCAGTGTGTGCCGTGTCCCAGAGTCTGCGTGGGGTGCAAGGCGCTCCTGAGCCGAGACCCCTCGCTACACCCTCAATGACACCGCAGGCCTCCCTACCTCGTGGACATCACCACGTCACCAGGCCACCACGCCAGGGGAGCTGCAGCACCGTAGGCAGGGAGCGACTACAGGTTCCAACAGCGCTGCATGCCCTCAGCACTGCACTACCGCTTTCCAGTGCCTAGCGTTTTTATAGGGGCAAAGTGAACGCTGCCAGTCGGTACTGTCCGTCGGTTGGTGATCTGCTCCACCAGCGCTGAGTCCGCTCTGGCACAGGCACACTCCCGCCGGTTCTGCCAGGCTCCACTCGGCTGTACTTGCGATGTACAGGTGAGCAGGTGAGTGTGTACATGTAGCCAGGCACTACTCATTCACTGCTTCGCCCCAGCTTCGCACCACTATCGGCAGCACTCCAGTCCCCCAGCGGGATCATACACTCTCCGCCACCGAGTCTTGCACATCTGCTGCGGTAGCTTCGCTAGGTCCGTTACGGCCCAAGCGCCATTTTGCAGCCGCATCCGCCAGGGTAGGCTTACTTCTCTGCAGCCAGGAGCTGGTCCGTTTACTGGCGCCCTCACCTCCACCACTGCGCTCCAGATCTCCCTGCTGATCCGGACGGGTTCCGCCGCTGGGGACTGCCTCTCCATCAGCGAGTCTCATCGGGTTCACCGTGGCATTCAGGGGATGGCTGCCATTTTGTTCCTGCCCCAGCCCAGCCTGCAATCCTCAATTATGTGTCAAATGGCATCAATTGTGATTCTGATCTCGCTTCGACTCGCTGGCAGCGCTAGATGACTTTCTGCCTACGATTCAGCTACCCCAACCCGGTTCGTTCGGGGGACAGGATAAATTACTACGGGGAAGCGGCGGTAGGAGCTCCTCGGCTCGGGTTGGTTCTCATCGGCTGCAGGTCACACCCCATCCTGAATGTGTTGGCACCCATGCCGGTGGATAGGGGCAGCCTCCCAGTGGTTATTCTGGGCAATGGAAGGGAATCAGTCAATGGCAGTGGGCCATCCATAGGGACTTCTCGAACAGTAGGTTAATGAGCAAGCTTATCGATCACTGAGGGGGACATACGAGCCTCCTCTAAGGGACTCTAGTATCATTCTTGAGGCATTCTTTAACAGTGAAGATCAATTAATTCCACAAAGCTGCAATAAGAGTGTTTTCTTAACCATCTGGTATCCTCCCGCCTCAGGGATATGACAAACTCCACTTCAGCCCAATGGAGCACATTAGTGTGCCAGTGACATATCCTAGGCAATGAGGAGGCCTTCCAGTTCACTGTTATTTGTGGACATGCCAGAAAGAGGGCTACGTCCAAAAATCTACTGTTTAATTTGCCAGACGTGGGCATGTGTAAAGGCTCAGTACACAACATTCTAGGCTGCAAACATTTTAGCAGCCAGGTCCAGATGTATGTATAATGGTAATCTCACCCCAGTAGGTGCTTACAACATGGCAATCCCAGAACATGTGTTTGATTTTTTTTTTTTAAACAGACTTTTATTGAGTTGCAAAACATAATACAGTCAATCCCCTTACCCAGCCCACCAGCCAAGTCAGTGCGTAGGGTAGTAACCAGTCCACCAAACTGACCACAACGGTACAGCAGTCCCCAGAACATGTGCTTGATGTCTGCTCCAGAAGCAAGGCAAAAAGGGCAATCCGATTTAGCAGGTGCATACATTTTACCCAACCATGTGGTGGTTAAGTAAGAACAGTGTCGAATGTTGCTTTGAATATACTAGAATCAGACATTATGAGAAATCGTGTGGGGATGGCAAAGCAAACAATCTGATTCATTCTGTGTAAATAGATGGCCAGTTTCTGTCTTCCATTTTGAGCACGGTTCAGCTACAGGGGCTGAGGTATAATGGGTGACAGATGTGACAAGCCAAGAGATTAATCATGAATCAGGTCCTTAGTTTAAAGTGTGTAAGGTAAAGAGTCTGTGGGTGGCTCAGTATGAGTTATATCCCATAATGTACAAAGTGCAGCAATGAGGCATCTGTGTTTCTAAAAACTGACACAGATTGCTAGGCAATGAGTCAAAGGGGATTAAGACTCCATCCAGACATAAATCACCAACACATTGGATCCCTAAGTTGTCCCATGCCTCAGCTAAGTATTTGTGATGCTCTCTCCAAGAAAATGGAAACTTCGCAAAGGAATCCCAGGTGCATAGGATATGGTATTGGGTGAGATGTTTAAGGCCCAACGATATCTATCATGAGTTTTGTGCAACATTTTATTGGAGTGTTTGAGCAGGGTAGATTTGGGTAGAAAGAGCTTCAGCACTTGATCTGTGACACCCGGTTTATGTAGGATTGACACTTTGGACAGGTAATGGCCAACCTCCCAACAGGCGAGCTAATGGAGTTGCGCTGCTAGATAGTAGCATTCAAAGTCTGGGAAGCCTGGTCCTGCACGGCTCTGCAGAAAGCCTCACCTTGGATAAGACAACCCTACACAGTCTACTGTTCCAAATCAAATCTCCCATCATTTTTTTCAGGTCAAGCCTGGGCAGCGCATGCGCTGCTCTGTGAGGCATGCTGTAATCTAGATTGTGGCTTGAAGCACCTCCCATCTTTTCTATTCCGTCCTGTTCATGCCCTTCATAAATGCATGCTATTGTTTTGTCAGCATGCTTAATTAGTCCCACCTTTTGGTGTTCTGCACCCTCCCAGCAGACTGCCCCTGCTACATGCAGTCTCACACTTTAAAAAATGTAGTTGCCTTCCTGTGTACAATTTTTTCTGTGAGGTATGCTTTGTGCTTGAGTTTTGGGGCCCATTTCACAGAGCAACACGTAATCTCCCCGTGCCATCCTCTATGCCACTCACACAACACTGCTTGACCACCCCCACCACCCCTCCTCGGTTGCTCAGCTGTGCCGCCCTTGCCCTTCACTGCTTGTAAGGAGGCCATTCTGGCTCTGTATCGAAACCGCACTCTACACTAAAATGGCGACAGCAAGATTCCTAGTGTAAGTGCAAGGGACCGGGAGGTGATGTAGTCAATCAGGAGGCATGTTAAACAGCTCCCTCTGCTCTGTTTGCTCTTTATTCCTCGTGCCCTGCTCCTTTGTGCTGTTACTTTAAGAGGCTGAATGTGAGCGCCGAGCTGCGTTAACTTGTGCCTCTCTGCGCTGCCTCTCCACTTGGTGTTAAACACAGCCAGTGTCTGTGCGCAGTGAGCGCCGCGGCCCCGTCTGCAGGACGTTAATGAGGCCCCGGGCACAGACTCCACTGCTGACCTTCTCTGTGTAAAGCAGAGACTTGGAATTCCATGTGTATCCACATAAAAAGGCAGATTTACTGCCTAGCAACATCGCCTTGGACTTATAGGAAATATTAGCATTTGTATCATACTCTGCTCTTCTCCCTACCTTTAAGATTCTGGGTTTAAATTTAACTTTGGAACTTTGAATGCTCACCTAAGTTGTGGCTGTAACTGCCGCCTGTTGTTTATTTTATATGCACAAACCTTTAGCTACGCTGCCACTACTTCAATATAAAGGTCATCTGACAGCAGTATCAGCAGTATACAAGATAGATAGATTGATGTAGGAAGGGGTAATGATGCTAGAGTGGCAGATAAAGGGATTGACTAAGATATATAGTGACAGACTGATGAATAGGCGATGCATGTTAATTGATAGAAAGAAATGTAGAAAAATTCATTTATGGGCTTGGCCTGTGTTTTCATCTCCTGTCTCTCCATGTGTGCCTCTTTTCATGTCTTTCTATGTCGGACACACTCCCTCTACCTCTTCCTCCTTCTATCTCCCCGTCTCTTCAGGTGTTTTTTTTTCCAGTCTCTTCCTTTTTAGGTCTCGCCTGACCCAGCTGGTCTGGCGAGACATTTTGTGAGGGCTCCAAAAAGTGCTACCAGGCCAGCCTAGACCTACAGTGCATGTGCGCGGGCGTCGAGCTTTACCGCTATTATTTTCACTTTCGCGGCCGCACGGCCGCTTTGATGTTTGATCGCGATCACTTACGTGTGCAGCCGCTTTGATGTTCTCCGTGAGGCTTCAATAGATTGCAGCAGTTAAAACAAGCATTGGCATAGCCACTAGGTCTCGCTTCTGGGACCTTATAAGTGTTTAGTTATGCAACCGTTGCATGGCTAAACACTTATAAGGTCCCAAAGGCGAGACCTATTGGCTATGCCAATGCTTGTTGTTTCTTTCACTGCTGCTATTTCTTTATCTTAAAGTCTGTTTCACCCATCTCAACCTGTATTTCTCTGCCTCCTCTGTGTTTCTTACTGTTCCTTTTTGTCTTTTCCTGTGTCATCTGACCTTTCTGACTAGTTTTCTTTCTTGCTCGGTCATCCTTTCTTTGTCCCCCCCTTCCTTTTGCCTCTGAATGCCCTCTCTTAATCTCTCTCTGCAGTCTCTCTTCATCTCTCTATTTTCTCCCATCTTCCATCTCTCGCCTCCATCTTTTACTGTCCTTCTCTGCCTATCTTTAGCTTTCTCTTGGTCTTTCTATGTTTGTCTTTCTCTGGTTCCATGTCAATCAATCAATCAATCAATCAATCAAAGACATTTATAGAGCGCACTACTCACCCGTAGGGTCTCAAGGCGCTCAAGGCATGTCTCTGTCCCCCGCCTCGTTCTTCCTATGACTATTTGTTACTCCATATCACTTTATTTCTGTTACTCTCTTTTCTTGTCTCTCTGCCCTGGGCCATACCCATTGTCTTTAAACGTGTGGGCTATGAACATCTTTGGATGTTCCTAATGATGCCTACTTTATTTATGTGTTGAATGTTGTGTCAAGTTTTAGAGAGGTGTAGGAGTGTTTATTTTGGTGCCCTTTTCCCCACATCTGTGGGGACAATAGACACTCTTAAATTGATCAAGATCCCACCATTGGACTCGGGGGAGGGATGGGGGGGGGGGGGGGGGATTGGGATTTAAGTTTAGTTTTCACATTCACACTGCCTGTATTTAGAACACACAGAGGGTAATTTAGGATTATACAGATGGACTGCCAACAGCGTGGCCACTATATTTAAACTTTCTAAAATGTCTCCAATGAATTGTTTTGCGGAAAAATGAATAACATCAGCTCCTATGAGCTGCAAAACACTCAAGTCACAGGGCTTTGGAGTTAAACATTCCCAGAAACCAAACCTGTGATAAAAAAAAAAAAAATCAGAATGTGGCCCCCTTGATCTGGTAAAATATATATGATTAATAATTCAGGAGCAAATTAAGCGCAGGCTGATCAAAAGGTGCAAGTCTCATTGGGTGTCAGACTTGGCAAATAGTCCATGGATGGCACTGCTTGCAAGAGTTTTATTCCTAAATATGGCACAGGTGAAATGACTATGATAAGTGGGATTGTTCTGTTAAAAGGAATGACTTGATTGATCAAAATCCATTTCTTCAAATAAAGGGGCAAACTTCTAACCAGTGTTCATAATTTAAGGTTTAAAGAACTCTACATCATAATGCATTAATTGTCAACAACCCAGCTACTTCACCCATTGTGGTTTGACTTTCTGCTGGTTTTGTACCCCATGTTGTGCTCCAGTGCCTTTTGACTAGGTTTGTGCAACACACATCATACATGCATTCACCACATACATAGTTGAAAGACCATATTTTCTGAAAGATATGCACATGATGTTGAGGTCCTACTTTTTGTTAATACAAGACTGATTTAAAAGGCTGCTTATGGGCTTCAAGCTTGTTCTGCCGTGCCAGTATGTCCTGCACTCCCCTTACCCATGGTATGATAGTTGTTAGGCGCACTATTTGTGCAGTGTGTGTCTTTGAGAGGGTCAGACCATGTTCATATATATTCTGTGGCTGTTCCTCTCTTCGTTCAAACAATCTTATAAAACTGTAAAATGGATATCAATTGTAAACTCTTATACTCCACCCTCAGATGTGCAAGAAATGCCAACTAACAATAAGCAACAGTTAAACGTTTTAACATTTCTCTTTTCATATCGACTTTAAAAAAAAACTTATAAGATTATTTGAAGATGTTGAGAGCGTGTGGGCATGCCAGTATGGGATAATGTGTTGCATGGCTAATTACTTATAAGGTCCCAAATGCGAGATCAATTGGCTATGCCAATGTTTGGTTTTAAATGCTTTTATTGAACTTTTCGTAAAAAGTCGCATGCGATACAATATACATTTGTGTGTGGTCAGTAACATAAAGAGGCAAGAAAAAGGATACATTGAAAATGTTATTAACATGTGCCTTATGTTCCATTTAGGAGACGGCATAGTTTTCCACAAGAGCAAATTAGAGATAACAGTAAAATGACTGAACAACACACAAGCTTTGGAAGGTGGGCGGCAAATACCGCCGTGTGACATGGTATCGGTAAAGTGAAGGAGGCAAGGACAGAATGGAGGAGAGTATTGCGAGCTGTGAGGGTGGCTCAACCGAAGGCATTTATGAGCAGCGTGAGTGCAGTGTGCAGTCAGAGCAGAAAAATTTGCTAGAATAGAAAATACTGTTATGAAATTGAATGAAGTAGCTGTAGAAACGCCAGCACAATTCTACACTGGATGCCAGAACAATCTTGCACAAATAACCACAGAGCAGGGAGGGTTCCAAGCACCATTGCTGATCAAGAGGAAATCCCACAATATAGATCTATGGAGGAAGAGTGTCATATTTGTTAGCATGTAAAGTTTAAATGAGCTCATTCCAGTCTAGTGAGAGTGGCTATTTCCAGAGACCCCTGGCCTCCTTGCTATGGAGCAAGTCGACAACCACAAAACCGCCATGAGGCAGCAGAGGGCAGAGCCGCAGTCTTCTAGAGATTCATAACTGATTTGAGCATGAGCACAGCTGCCAGATCAAGGAAGCCAGAAAGAGCCCTATGGTTTTTGGAGTTCTCAAAATCTCCCAGCGCACATATATCCCACCTGCACAAATTGTTGTATCCAGACAACTCTTGCAGCTGACCAATAACCTCAGTCCAGAAGAGCATGAGCCATGGGCATAACCAGAACATATGCTGCATTTCAGCACTCACTAACCAGCATTGAGGACAGGAGGAGTCTGTGCTTGGAGAGAATTCATTGATCTTATCGAGGATCACATAAGTCCTGTGTAGGACAAACAATTGTATAATCTTTAGCCAGGCATTCCTGGATAATGTAAACGGATGAGCAAGGGCATCATGGAACTCTCTATTGAAGTCTGCTTCCCATTTTGCATGGAGTACCTCTAGGGAGGTGGTCTGAGTGTGTGATATTACACTTTGTGAACCATCTAATGAGATACCGCCCGTTGACCATGACATTAAGCGACTGCAGAACATCATGTGTTTGCGGTTCCTCTGCCAATAGTTGGCAATTGTGGCGAAGCGTGTGTGTTAGCGCACTATAGGCCAGAAAGCGACCCTGAGGCACACCATAAAGCTCTGAGTTTCTTGAATGGAGCAGCAAACTGCTTTAAAAAAAAAATCAACCAGGGTCTCAATCTCAAGCACATACCACTGTTGGAGATTCAAATCAAATCTACCATCATGCTGTCTAAGGTGCTGAAGAGGCTTCCGGGTACGTGTAGTGGCAGGCTGCAGAAGTAGTAGAGGAACCTCTGCAAAACTACCATCTTGGTGAGTGCTACTCGGTGCAGGACTGTCAGAGGTAGAGATTTTTGAAACATGGTCTGTACCCTGAGCGAGGACACTGCACTTAGCGAGTTCTCATCAACCAGTTCTTTACTGGAGTGGTATATATTGATACCAAGATATTTAAAGTTAGAGGATTCCCATTTAATCTGATGTCCATCTGCTACTATGTTGTGCATAGGGCAACTGGGGTTCACTGGAAACTGGCAAGTCTTTGACCAGGTAACACTAAGATCAGAGGCCATCTTCAAGATGTCCAGCACCCCGCCATAGTTGATACCTCATCGTGGAAGTCCTTTGTATACACTAGCACTTCCTCAGAATATAGGGACACCACATGGATCTCATTGTTCATGGAGCACCAGGGGCTCGGCTGCAAGTGAACATTAGAGGGTTGAGAGTTAACACCCCTGTCACGTGCCTCTCTTTATGGAGAAATAATCTGAAATAAGGAGACCTGTTCTGACTCTAGCTGATGGCTGAGAATGCAGCGGCTTAGTTAACTGCATCAAATTGTTGCCGAGTCCTATCCTTGGAAGCACAGAGAACATATATTACCAGTCGAGCAGGTTTAAGTCAAAACTAAGCAGACAGCAAAAGGCTACCTTGGCGGCCCCTCTTGCAGCAGGCTATTTAAGTGATGTATATTAAGAGACATGGACCTGCTAGGAATAAAACTGATTTGGTCAGGTTTGACCTGATCTGATACAACCAGCAGCAGCCGCATTGCTTGAATTTTACTTAAGATTTTGTAATTCTGAAGGATCGTTAAGGGTCTATCAAAGGTGAGGATCTATAAGAGGTGACTTCCAGAGGGTCGCATACCACCTTGGGTAAAATAAAAGCACAAATAGAGACTCTCGGATGGAGAGATACACCACCCCTTCTTGTAACACCGAATTATATAATTCTTCCAATTTTAGAGCCCAGAGATCTATGCAGGTGCTGTAAACCTCAACTGGGAGGCTGTCCAGGCCAGGGGAATTGCACATCGCAAAGTTAAGCATTGCACCCCGAAACTCCTGTTCTGTGATAGATTCTTCAAATGAGCAGGAATATACATCTTCCAGTGGCTTAGCAGTTGAGAGAAGGTGTTTAAAAAGGTTTCTCATTTTATAGTATCTATTAAAATGATAGCCTTCTCAGAGTGCTAACAGTACTACCAAGATTAGCTTGGCCTTGGAGGAATGTCTTCCGAAAATTAGACTTATCCTGTTCAGTGACTTAATCTTGTACAGTAGCTATGCTACTGTAGCAGCTATGTAGCCAAAAGTCATGATGGTCCGAAATAACAGTCTGTCAATGTTTCAATCTAGTGGAACATCATCCTACAATAATCTTGTGTTTAGATTGGAAAACAAACATTGTTACTTGGCAGAACTAATATGTCACCCAGTCAGGGTTATGTCCGTATTCTTTCATCCTTTCTACTCTCCAAATGTGAGACTAGATTTCAAAATCTATATTGTGTTACATTCTGCTTCTCCTATGTGCCACATATCAGAAAGGATTTCCGAGAGATGCCATTCTTTTAGTTCAGGGCTAAACTTGTGTATGTATATTCACATCTGGTCATGCGCCCCTTTTCTGCAGAGCAAAATATATACAAAGACTGAAATACAGACTAGCTTCTTGCTGAGGAACTAGGCACTATAGCCTTAAATAATGGGAATACATTCACCCTCAAGCTCAAAAGTGTAAATACTACCAGCAGCAGCCTGATCTATTTCTGCAGGGGCGGGGGAATCAAATCACTAAAAATAGGATGATAATGGTTGCGCTACCATCCTGGATAGTGTTTCCAACTGTAACAGTTAGCATCACAATGAAGTAAGGATGGGACAACTGATTCGGGTGAATAGTTTAAGAGACTTTCTCTTAATGAATGCGAGAGGGGCCACAATTAGTTTTTTTTTTTTCTTCAAAAATCTTCACTGATACTTACCATTACGTAGGCTCTTCAGGACTCTCACAAAACTGGTTTCTCCCTGCCACTCATCTAAATAGCAACTCCCTCAATCAACATTCAGAAAGCACAAGCCTCAACATTCTGTGATGTTATCACAGATGTTGCACTCTGGTTGCCCTAGAATATTCCCAAGTGAAAGCACACATAGCACTGACAGAAACAGGCCCAGTTTAAATTTATATACAACACTGAGTGATCTGTCACAAAAGCATATACTTAAGTAAAACCATGCTCGTCAATTTTTCCTCACGGCACACCTCTACTAAGCAGCTCCCAAATACAAATATCCCAACTGTATGCCTTTGTATGTCCCCCAACAGCTTGAAATTGAATCCTCCACAAATTTCACTTTGGTGCTCTGGGACTCATCCAGGGGCCCTGTCACCCTCACTCGGTTCCAGCAGTCACAAACATGGGCAATTCTGATATCAATCTGTCTATTTCTCTTAATGCATAGGTTAATAGTTCTTCGTATAACTGTTTGATCACCTTAAATCATTAAACATATTCTACTGCTCCTTAATAAGGTGGTGCTAATGCCTTCACCTTTCCGAGATTACAGTATGGTAATAAAATGCTTTCCCACTTTCACTATAAAATCAGTAGAGGTCTCTAAAGCACATTTAGAATTATGTTGAACGCACAATGAGAAAAATTGTCTCTCTCCTGTAGAGTGGTAATTGCACTGGTCGTCAGTCTGTAGGAAAGCCAAGTACAAATCTCTTTGACTTGTCCATCAAACCGGTCCATATTTCTCCTCCATTAAATTCTGCTGTATCAGTTGAAGATTCAAGTTTTCTTCTCTGTCTTCACTGATTCTAAGATCAGACCCAAGAGTGCGAACATAAAACATCTGATGGGCAATTAATTTGTGTCCAGGCAGCTAAAAAGTGCTATATCCTGACCAGTACACTTAGGGAGAGATCTGATCATCAAACATTTTGAGAGGCTCTGAATATACAGCCCTACAACCAGTAAAACATGCACCAGTACAAAAGTGCACATAAAGCACGTGACCCTCCATTTACAATGTCAAAAAACACTTGGTGGGAAAGCTAACAGCAGAAAATTGCCAAATGAGACATTTATGGACCACAGTTAAGACAAGAAAGGTCTACTTGATGAAAACATAAGAATACACAAAATTGTTGTAGTAGCTTCAACTACTGTGACCAATCCGACAAAAGTCATAAGACCAGAGAGGTGGGCAGTTGTAAGGGAAATGTTTTCTTCTGATACACAGTCATTCAGGATTGTATAAGGATATTTATAAAAAAAAATAAAACAATATTTTTTTTTAATAAATAACCTTATACCAATGGGGAAGATTCGTAAATGTTGATTTTGTAGCCAAGACTGAATGGCATCCTTACAAATGAAATAAATGTATGATGATTCATAACTCAGCTTTTCATTATATTTGGTACAAACAGATGCGATATTGCATTTAGAAAAATAACGTTATGGTTATAGTACTTACTTTCATGAACCCTTCACTTTTCAATTTGTGGAGTTTTGAAGCTGCATTATGAAGTCTTTTTCTTTGGGAGTTTAAGATGGAGTCCATCACTTGCCACCATGTACGGCAGTTCCAAATAATGGCGAGGCCAACAGCACAAGCAATTGAAATCAGAATGGCATTTATAGTCATATTCTTTGACTCCACATGAAAAATAGCTAACAGTATAACTCCAGCCGTAATGCAGAATAATATGAAGATGCAGATCACAAAGGATGGGAGACAGCAGGTCTTCTTCCATTTCTTTTTACCTAAAATCATTCAAACAAGCAAGTTAATATTTACAATCAATCAATCAAATAATCTTTATTTCGGTCAAAGACCCTCAAAGATACAAAATTTCAGACAAATAGGGTACAAATGCAGAAGAGAAAGATAAAAACAGAATATAAATATTGTGTTATACAGATTATTTACAGTTAAAAACTATAAAATAAAAAGTTAAAAAAGGTACAGAAGAATAATTCTTCCTGAGTAAACAGTTAAAAAAGATGGATCTCATGGGTTTATAAAAAGGATTTTCTCCTGCGCCACATGGCATTAATTAAACGTGCGACCGAGAAGACTATAGGCGTGGGAGTATTAGTTTGTAGTATTCTGAGTGCCTGTTTATAATTACTGACCCCAAGATTTCTACAAGGTTTGAATAAGCCAGCGATGTCGTATGAGTTTGTATCCAGTACAGAAAAAAAAACATGGGCTACAGACTCTTCCTTACCCCCACAAGCCAGACATTCCATGGACTTATCATTCGACCATTTACATGTGAAAACCCTTAGTGGGAGTGTATTGTATCTAAACTGTAAATACAGTTTTCTCGCAGAGATCGGCAATATCTCGTCAAGGAATGGCTCTACTCTATAAACAGTTTTTAGATTAAAATAGTCAAGTGTGAGTGAGCCCAACCCAGGATTACTGAGAATAGTCGAGATGCTGTACGTGCGATGTAGATTAACCAAATCAGCACGAGACATCTCGGCGCAAAATAAGGCGGGATTAGACCAAAAACCTGGGATGCCCAATTTCACACTTGCATTCTTTATATAGGCAAACCAGGGCAGTTTGTGGGAACCCACGAGGGTCAACAGCTCTTGGGTTTCTAGTCTAAAGTGCAACAACTCAGGGGTTACCCAGAGTCTGCGCCAATATAATAGAGGTCGTAAGGTGACTACTTCTTCAATAGATCTAATGCCCAAGTCCATTCTAATGGGATTGAGAGGGGTGCTAGAAGGTAGAGCCAACAGTGATCTGAAGAATGCGTTTTCCGACCTGTAGATGTCAGATATCGAAGAGTGGCCCGACAGTTCGGCTCCATACAAAATAGCACCACGTGCTTGGGATCTATATATTTCCACGATAGAAGCGACTGGCTTAGTGGAGGACTCTCTATGGAGTCTTAGTATGCCACCTGTGGTTTGTACCAATCTTAATTTGGCTTTGGCCAGTTGTGGGCCCCACTCCATTCTGTCAGTTTTTTGTGTATTTATCTCCAACCCCCTTATGTGACAGAAGTTGGCAAAACTGTCCAGGGCACGTTGGATACCCATAGGCGATTTGGACAGAAGGAGGGTATCGTCTGCAAACATTAATGCAACCACCTGGTCATTAAGTAGTTTTGGGGCATCGATGTCTTTGACCCCTTTAAGGTGGGTAATTAATGGATTTACAAAGAGGCAGAACAGGGTGGGGGCCAAAACACAGCCCTGTCTTACTCCCCTCAAGACTGGGAATCTAGTTGTTAGGGCACCCCATTTGCCACTCCTAACTTGTCGCCTGATGATGTTAAGAAGGTTAGCGGGGACCCCCATGTCCTCCATCACTGCCCATAAAATATGACGGGCTACCAAGTCGAAGGCAGATTTGAGATCTACAAAAATTAAGTAGAGGCTGCCACCCTCTACTTTGATGGTTTTCCAGTATAGAAGTTGGAGCCTAAGTAGCTGGTCGACCGTAGATGTCTTATCCCTAAAACCTGCCTGATAGCAACTGAGAATCGACTGGTCATCTATCCAAGTCTGAAGCCGATCGAGTATGATGCGTGAAAAGAGTTTTTGGCTTACATATTTAAATGAATGAGTTAAAAACTGCATACACTGATAATTTAAGAATCAAAATTATGCCAGAAGTCTAAGGTGGTTCTAAGCAAGGAGTAGTCTTTATCCTTTGAACCAGGAGAATACTTTTCAGTTTGTATTTAATTTCTTCTGAATACGCACATTAAAGTTTTAAAGTGAAACTTGTGGGACTGTTGATACCCTTTAAGACTATTAGCTTTTAAAAAGAATTAGAATCATAACATACAAAAATACATAACAGATGTAGTTCAGAAACCAATGAGATTAAGCGAGAAATTTAACATAGTAAACTCCTACCCAACTCGCACTTGACAGGATCTACCGAAAATGAAAGGATCAATTACACTCAAGCCATAATTTACTTTTGCAGCGAATTCGGCCGGAATACATTAAAGGAATCCCTACCATGCATAGTCTTGCCCAAGCCTTCCACATGTTCGCCATAAACATCTCATGGAAGCATATTTTCTGCATTTTCTTGTTCCACTTCTCAAATGATGGAAGTATAGACAGCACCCAATGCACAGTAATATTTGGCAATAACACTGCTATAAAAAAGTATTTAAATTATAATTTTGACCAATCTCCTTTGTACAGGGCGCAGTCCAACAGAGCTATATTTGAGACAGGTAAAAGAACCTTATGTATCTGTTTACTAATTAACTTTTTTGGGCAAAAATCAATTTGCTTGGTGGAAACCTATGCCATTTGCAGCCACTCACTCAATGAATCATGCTGGCATCTAGGGCATGATGGTTCTGCTCATATTTCCACTTTATGAAGAAAATGCAAGCTTTAGGACATCTATGTACCAAAAAAACAGTGCAGCCAATATTTGCCCTTCTTAAGCATTTTAAAATTCAGGGCACTGGTATGTTTACATACTTGCTCTGAAATAAGTAACAACTCTTTAGTCCATTTATTGGTTTTCTGAAAATGTTTGGATAAGTATATTTCTGATAGTGATCATACCAAAAATGTAGCCCTTTAGCCCCCCGTTTGAAAAGCAGCGTGCAGTGGGAATGCTTGGGTGTACGGACTGATGTGACGAGTGAGGAGAGAAACTCTGAACCTACGGGCGACCAACACCTGCAGTAACCATGTGGACAGGGGCATAATTTTGGGGAGTAGGAAGCCTTGGAGTGTTGCTGTTGCAAGGAGCCCAGATCCATTGCACATCTCTTCCATGTAAAGTTCAGCCCTACATCGCGAGAACCATTGTAGTTGAGCAGCTAGGTAGTAGGCTTCGAATGACTGGGCCCGACGTCTGCATACAGGAACACTATGTGATTCCCGTCATCCAATGGAATTCCCCAAGGGCCCACTCTCATGACAGAGCCTGATAGCGAGAGGCTCCATAGAAAATGCAAATAGTAGAGGGGATCCTGGAGGTGGGATTGGTATACAGTAATTTCATGTAATTCAGAAGGCGCTTGCCTACTCTAATCCGGACCAGCCCTCGGAATAAGTAATCCCATGCGAGTGTGTTGAATGCCTATTTGAGATCCAATATCAGGCTGGCAGCATAGGAAAATTGCCGGGGGGGGCCCTACCCTGTACATTAAAGAGGCACCAGATGTTTTGAAACGTGCTGCGGCCTGGTACAAAACCATTTTGGTCTGGGTGGATGAGGTAGGGTAGCATCTGGGCGTATCTGTAAGCAAGGATCTTCCCTAGGATCTTGTACTCTGCACCAAGGATGGCGATTGGCCTGTGTGAGGAAAGATGAGCCGGGTCTCTGTCAGGTTTTGGGAGCGACACCAGGAGGGCTTCAATAAACACCTCGGCCAGCCGAGGAGCCAGATTCGAAGCAAAGGTGCCGTAGTATTTCACAAGCAGCCCATCAAGGCCCGAGGTTTGATTTCTGGCCAGAACATGAATGGCCTTCTTGATGTTGGCGGGCATTCTAAAAGCATCTAGGCATTCCCTGGATGCAGCAGGAATTCGGGGAAGGGGGAGTCCCATCACAAAAGCCCCAACCGTGTCAGTAGCAGGGCAGGAGGAAGCCACATAGACGGAGGAGGAGTACTCAAAGAATGCTTACAGGATAGCCCATTGCAAGTAGGGGCTATCGCCATGGGGTGTGTTTAGGTTCACGAAAGGGTCTGTGCTGGAGTCCTGCTGAATCAACCAAGCGAGAAGGTCGCCCGATTTGTCACCATTCCGATGTGTCGTTGTCACGTGGGTGTTGAACGTAAGCAGCCCAGTGGCTACAGGAGAGTTGCATGGTGGGTCTTGGCCTCTGCCAACACGGGTCCTTTAAATATGCCACGCGTCGTGGCCCTTTCTAATGTGGGCAGAAGATATTCTGCCTCTCCCACCTCATTCTCAAGCTTCTGACAGACCCCCGCCATCTCCTGCAATCAAACCTCCCTCATGCCCACCTTAAAGGAGTTCCATTTGCGCGCCCTTGTGGGTGCAGAATTATGATTTCTGCTGAAGTAATGCCTAATGAGCGGTCCCGAGGAAAGTAGAACGGGGCATTCCAAGCCACGTCAACAATGTGTGCATTGATGTCAGAGAAGACGCACCCAAGGCAGTCAGCATGCGTGATCCATGTCAAGTGTGGAGTTGGAACAAAGGATATGGTAGAGGCACACGTACAGGTTCCACTAGTGGAGCAGAAAGAGTAGATGTGTGGATACATGGTCCTCCAGCCGTTCTCAAGTGCCCATTGATGGGTCCACCCCGCAAAGTCCTCCAACTGAGCCTGCAGAGGAGGGCGGGGAAGGGGAGGGTAGTAACTATCTAGCTGGAAATCAAATACACAGTTATAATCGCCGCCTAGTATCCACGGCATTTGCGTTGTATCTGTTAGAACCCTCAGTAATGTGTCCCAGATGGTCCCCTGTTCAGTGTTCGGGGTATGATACCCGAAAGACACGTGAGCCGTCAAGCTTGCCCTCCACCAAAACATGGGATTCCTGGGCAAACCCAGATCAGTGTCCCAAAGGCCGCATGCAGAATAAGTGGTAGCATAAATATACTGCCTCTGCAATGGGCTGTAGCTCCACTGCTGTGGTGTGTGTATCTTGAAGGAGTATAATGTGCTCATGTTGGTATTTGAGGTAGGAGTAGATGGAGTAGTGCTTTCTTAGCGAGTGCATGCCACATAAATTTAGTGTAAGAATCCTAGTCGTCACGAGTGTAGCCATAATGTATAGGGGTCTGAGTGACTTGAGTGTGTGAACCTCAGCTCTGTCATCCGCCTCCTGGAGAGCACATAAAGCTGGTCTGTCAAGCCAAATCGTAAGGTACTGAAAAATGAGACTACTGAAACAGGTTAGAACAGCAACATTTAGAGCTTGCTGCAATAGGTAACACACCCAAATTGTCTAGTGCGTCAAACTATTGCGTAGATTGGGGTTGTGGCTGAGCAGTCAGGACAGAGGGTGAGCACAAGGAAGACCTATAGGACAAGAACTGATTGAATTGAGTTCGGCTGCAGAATGGCAATGACAGGTCTACGCTTTCATCCTCTTGTGCTGGAATACCAAAACATCATGTTCTTCGGCCAGTGGATTGCCATCATGGCAGTAGTCTATTGTCAAACTCTAGGATAAAGTGCAACTGTATCTTACAAGAATTCTCAGGTGGCTAAAGTCATTATATCATCGGCAGTCTGTGGACTCCAGTGGCGGGGACTGTTAGTCCAGAGGCGAGCGGTCCGGCAGGGCTGAATCGTCATCCGAAGAGAAGATGCAAGGGACCCTCTCCCCATTTGAGGCGCCAGTGTTGTTTTCTAGGGATGCTGCTGCTTGGAGAGCCGACAGCGGTCTTCGATGATTTGTTCCAGGTCCGGTGGCATGGCCAGAAGAGATATCGGAGGGTGGTCTTGTCAGGTTGGTTGTGCCACTTGCACCCCTTTAGACAGGGACAAGTGGAGCTCCCTGTAGCCCCTGCGTGTGCTAGCAACCATAGCACATTTCTTAACAACTTATTTGAACGTGGATCCCAAAAGGGTCGAAACAATGCCTCTTCGTAGTGATTATGCAAAGACCTGCAAATACATTTAGGAATGAATTCCCAACACTTTTTTTTTCTTCACAGACCTACATTTTACAAGGGCTTGCCAAAAATTCATTTATGAGGGTAGGTCCTCAATTTGAAATCCCAGAATCACAAGCAGCTGAAATGTACCCTATGCTATTGGCTGAGAAAAATAAAGACATTCTGGTAGCATTATGGAATGACACAATTATACATGTAGGGTGAGCAGCAGGTTTCTGGATGTTTCTTGTTGGACATGCCCCCCTCAGAGATGCAGAGTGGCTAAACGGGGGAGGAAGAAATATAGGTAGATACACCAGGAAGGGAGATCTAAGAAAAGAAAACAATAATTCACACCATCACTGGATTAATATATAAATATGCAATCTTGATGAGTATTTTCAGTATTCATGTACCAGAAGCAATGTATTTCAGAGCTTTTGACATTACACAGAACTATTCTATTAGAAGTCTTTTACACCTGTGAAACAAAGAAATAATACAATGTATTTACACCAGGTATATTTTAACACATAAAATAATGAGATGATGTTAATCAGAATGATGTCCCCCTTGTAGATGACCTGGAATCCAAATCCGGCATAAGCGTACGCTCAACATCCAATTGAATCTCTGCACCAAACTGCGCAGTCTCAAATTTTCAACGCCTGTAGCGGCATGGAACAATCCTAAACTCAGCAAGACACTCGAATGACACTTAGCAATTCTGAAACTTGCAAGGCTAGAATAGCCTTCCGCCTGCTCCTGACCGCCAAAAGGAAACACAACGCTTGAATATTCTGCTGCCCGCTCCCGACCGCCGAAAGGAAACAAAGTCCCCGAACAAATTCCAACTTAGCATAGTCATCAACAAAAAATTACAGGAACAACATCAACACCGCTGGAACTGAACCGCAAAGCCGTCGAGACGAAGGAATCAGTATCACGTCGCCCCACAATTCCTGACTCTTTAAATAGCTGACCAATTAACACTAGTTGTCGTGTTTTACTAAATTTGGAGTCCTGCAACCATGGCAGTTATACTGAAGTAGGATGTGTTGGGGAACTGCCACCAATATTTTCCTTGTGGCTCATGCTGCTTCATGCATAATTGCTCCTTCTTGTTTGTTAGTCACGGAGCGAAATGGGCATGATATTACCCCCTGTCTACGCCCATTTTGCATAGCCTGTGCCACTCGTGATGACAGAAATTGACGTATTAACCAGGCGGATTTAATGGTATATGCTGGTTCTCAAAAATGGTTGTCCGGTCCATAACCAGTATATCATACTAGATACCAGATATGTCCATTTCTTTTCTGCATCCCTTTGATTGATTTCACTTGGTACTCTGGATAATGTTAATGAAAACCGGAGGTGGGCAAGGTCTTGTCTTATGAGCAGGCATCAATAATAACGTATGAAATACAGGATGTATCTTCATGGTTGATGGCAAATGCAATTTGAAGCTCACTGGATTGACTTGTTTCACTATTTTGAATGGCCCCCTGAATTGAGGTTGGAATTTATGGCGGTATTAAAACTTGAGACATCTTGTAGACAACCACACCGTATCACCCCTGCTTGCCTCTTTCTGTCCACAAACAATTTATATTTCTTTTTAGCTGCCATGATATGTTTTCGTGTAACCTTAGCAATATTAGACAATTGTATAATATGTTAAGCAACATGTGGAACTTCCACATGTGAATAAGGAATTAATAATGGAAAGTAATATGGATGATACCCCCTAGAAGCAAAGAAAGGAGAAAACCTCGTAGAAGAATAGGGTACCATATGGTACACAAATTCGGCCAACCAAAGTGTTTCCTTCTAAGCCTTAGCATTGTCTTTCAAGAAAAAACAAAAGTATTGTTTAATACATTGGTTAACTCTTTCAGTTTGACAGTCACTTTGAGGGTGGAAACTAGTGGATAGACCAACTTGGATACCCAATGCTTTACAGCATGCCTTTCAGAATTGAAAGGTGAACTGAGTATCTCGATCTGAAGTGACTGTTCGAGGAATGCCATGTAGACGGACTATGTGTTCCAACAACAGATGCGCCAACCTTGGAGCAGAAGGGACAACAATGCAAGCAATACAGAGGGCCATCTTAGATAATCAGTCTACAACCACCATCAGCATATAACAGCATTTATATG
This sequence comes from Triturus cristatus, assembly GCF_964204655.1. NCBI lineage: Eukaryota > Metazoa > Chordata > Amphibia > Caudata > Salamandridae > Triturus > Triturus cristatus. The sequence continues at coordinate 348,218,135 of NC_140589.1, read as the reverse complement.
TTGGAAAGCCCACCATAAAGTCCACTGATATGTTCATCCACATTCTCTCTGGCATTTTTAGTGGCATGAGAAATCCTTTCAGCTTGGAATGATCAACCTTAGCTTGTGCGCGTACATCACATCAGGTTACATTTTGTTTAACATATTTTCTTTGTTCAGGCCACCAAAAGTGTCTCACAAAAATAGAATACGTCTTTGTGATGCCTAGATGTCCTTGCAGAGGAGAGTCATGACACCATTTTAAAGCTATTTTTCTTAATTCTGGTGTAGGGACATATAGCTATTTTCCTCTTAACATGTCTAGCTGGATTCTTTGCCACCAACTGTGCTAGTTCTACCAGTGCAAATGATTTTTTTTTTAATCTTTTCTTGAAACGTCTGTAGGGTAATAGCTCCTACAATGTGTGAAGGTGATATAATGAGCAGGGTAGATTCACTCTTAGGAGGAGACTATTTCTCTATATCTGAACTAGGAATCTGCCTCCTTATTGTCCGCTCCTGGTCTAAATGTTACTACGAAATCATATTGTGCAAAGAACAGTGGCCAATGTAATTGACGAGAGGTTAATGCCTTGTCTGATGTCAAATACCACACGTTTTGTTGGTCTACATACATAGTGACAGAATGTTGTGCCCTTAATAGATAATGTCTCCATTCTTTGAAGGCCATTAGAATAGCAAATAATTCTTTCTCGGAGATGCTGTAATTTACTTCAGTAGCAGAATTTCTTTTGAATAAATATGCGATGCACCTGTCCTGTTTCTTGGTTTTGCCATGACAAAATCCCTCCCATTGCTTCATTGGATACTTCTGCTTCCACTATAAAGGATTGCGTCACATATGGGTGCGCTAAAATGGGGCTGAATGTGAAGGCTTCCTTTAGTTGTTCAAAAGCATTGTGGCACTCAAGAGACCAAAAGAATGTTGTGTTTATGTGTAAAAGCTTGAAAATGGGGGCTATCAACCCAGTGAAATGTGGTATGAAGTTGCTGTAAAAATTTGCAAACCCCAAAAATCTTTGAATATCTTTATCAGATTGTGGAATGGGCCACTTCTTTATTGCTTGTACTTTTCTCTCATACATGTGTAATCCTTGGAGTGTTATAAAACCCAAGAATTCGAACTCTGCCACATGAACCTCACATGGGTACAGATCAAGATATCGTCAATATAGACAATTACAAACGGATCCAAATATTGACGCAATAGAAAGAAATTGGAATGCCGCGGGGGAATAGCATAACACAATACTCATAAAGACCAAATTATGGTACGAAACGTCATCTTCCAATCATCGCCTTCCTGAATTTGTAGAATTTGGGAGGACCCTCTAAGATCTAGTTGATTGTAGATATTAGCAAAGCGGACATGATCCAGTAAAAGAGATGAGGGGAAGTGGGTAACGTTTTTTAATGGTTAATGCTCTGTGATCTATACAGGTATGTAACTCACCATTTGCTTTCATCATAAAGAAGAGAGGAAATGCTGCCGGAGATGAATCTGTTCTCCAGATATTAGTCAAGGTATTTTTGGGGTGTTCATTTTTCTTTTCGGTTAAGGCATAGATGCGACTGCACAGTATTTGTTTACTGGTACTAAGTTTATTTGGCAATCATAGGGTGTGTGAGGAGGAAGAGTCTCTGAAATCTTCTGACTAAATACATACTCAAATTCTTTATATTGATCTTGTAGACAAACATCCTTTTCTGCCGCAGCGGCAACAGTATGGCATAAATGTTTTGAGCACAAGCTGATATTACTATTTTTACTACCTCCTTACACAATAGGAGGCCTAAACTCAAGAGTTCGAAGCTCTCAGTCTATGGCTGGTTGAGCAGTGTGAGCCAAGGCATGCTCAGAAAAAGCTGAAGTTGCAGTGCATCAATGACATCAAACTGTATGTCTTCCTGATGTTCTCCGCAATGCAATATCACCTCTACCATATGTTTAGTGATGGGTCCAGAAGACAACATAGTACCATACACTGCTCTCACCACTGTAGGTTGAGGCTTGTTGCACGGGTAGAAATTGAATTTTTGTAAATATTTAGCATCAATAAAATTGCCAGTGGCCCAAGAATCCACCATGGCTTCTACTGCCAATTGTTTAGGAGTTTCAGTTATAGCTTTCAGCACGAGATAAGGCATTGTGCTTTGCAAAGTATTAGCCACACTTACTTCAGGAGATTTATCTGATTCTCCTGCTACATACTCTTGCTTCTGTAACCGGAGACCAAGTTTCCCGCCCCTTGCAGTTCTTTTTGGGATGGGGTGGACATTCCTTTATAAAATTAGCTTGTTTGCCTCAATAAAGACACAATCCGTTCTTCCTTCTGTTGTCTCATTCTTCCTTTGTTAATGGGCCCTGTGTTCCTCCAATTTCCATTGGTTCCGGGACTTAAGGTGGAGGACTGGGAGGGGAACTGTAAAAGGTTTTGGTTTCCACCTTCGTTCTCTCACCTTCCCTTTTAGATAATCAATGATCAGGGCGTGATGTTAGATCAATGAGTTCTGAGCAGGTTGGGGTTCATTTTGTGCAAGAATATCTTTTAACTCATCCTTCAACCCTTTACAATACAGGGCAGCTCTTTTTCTTCAGGCCATCTTGATTCTGCCACTAACCTAATGAATTGCGTTATATAAGACACCAAATGCTTGCTGCCTTGACATAGGTCCAACAGCTCTCGATCTGTTGATCGAGTTATGGTTCCCCCGTCAAAAATCTTTTTGAACTCTGTTTTAAACCTACCACAATGATATAATAATAGGTTAACCTCATTTACCAATGGAGTGGTTCATATCGCCACGTCCTCTCCTTAATATAAAATGAGCAAGGCAACTCTTGACTGAGGATCAGAGAATGCTTGCAGATGTGCCATAAAATGTAATTGAACTGGAGTTAAAAAAGCTTGCACTTTATCAGGGTCCCCATAGAAGGGCTCTGCTGAGCTAATGACACTGGGGGAGGAATTGTAACCAAAACTTCGGGAGACGTTACATTACTATTATCTCTAACAGTTCTATCTGTAGTGGTGGGGATACTGATATTTGTCTCTACTCTTGTTTGCAATTTATTCACTTTAGTAGCTAGTGACGCAGTTTCAGGCCTAGCAGCCGACACTTTTCCCTATAATTCCACAAACATAGAACATAAGTCATCAAGAGATTCCATCTTGGTCAATTCTGTTAAGGAGGATCGCAATCACTTGGGTATGCTATTCTGTCAGGACCACAGATCCTCAGGAACGATATCTCACAATAGCCCACCTTCCATTATATATTGGAAGGTGGGATATATATATTAAATATGTATATATATATATATATATTACCTACTGGCGGTCGCCAGTAGGTAGTTATAGTTAGGACCCTGTTTCCATAGGAAAACCGCAACATTCTATTTTGAATAACTTTGGCGCCGGTCGACGAATCCTCGCCAAATTTTCAAAATAGGTGGGGCGCTGCGCTCCGCTCCTACCCTGAAAGTCTCGGGGGGATTCGTCAAGCGGGGGCTGAGATAAAAGGGGGGTCTCAAAACGCGTTTTTCCCATGCATTTTTCCATAGGACCTTTAGACACAGCTACAGCCCGAACGGCTGAACAGAGTTCCTTGAAATTTGGCAGCGAGGTATTCTACAGGTCAAGGAAGTGCCTTTTGTAGGTTTGGTGTAAATCTGTTCAGTATATTCTGAGAAAATAGCCTTTAAATCAATATATATATCTGAGCCAGCTTACGGTGCGCTTACGGTGCGCTTACCGTACGCGTACGGTGACGTGCGCGAGCGCGATTCTGATTGGCTGTTCGATCTAAGTAAACATTCGAATCGGTCGAAACCAGGAAGCGGCGGCCGCCATTTTCTCTCTCGCACTCTGAGGGGGGCTGCAAAAACCAAGACAAAAAACATCTACAGGGGGAGTATATTCAGTTCTTAACCACCCAGCATACATATATGTGTCCCCCAACAACCCCCAAGGCCAAAAAAACAAATTTATATTTTTTCGAAAAATCGCCGATTACGCTTACCGTACGCGTACGGTTAAAATAAAAAAATAAAAAAAATGATCCACACTTTCCCCATCGCGTGTGCAAATGGTGCCCTTAGGGCACCATTTGTGCATGGCATATTTAACAATTGAAAGTACAAATGAATAACTTTCTTTACGAAACGCATAATATGTCCCCCATGTGCGCACGGTGCGCGAAGCGCATCGTGCGTACATGGCCCATCCCGCGTAACGTGGGCACGCGGTGCCCGCAGCGCACCGCGTGACCACCGTGCGTGCACGGCACTAACTGCGTAAAGTGGGCGCGCACGGTGCGCGCACGGAACGAACTGCGTTAACTGGGCGCGCACGCCACGAATGGCGTAAAGTAACTTAGCATTTAAAAAACCGTAAAAATTCACTGAAAAAACCATAGGTTTCACACACGTTATAGTTAGGAATTAGCATTTAAAAAACCTTGCAAATTCACTGAAAAAACCATAGGTTTCACACAAGTTATAGTTAGCTGTACATTTCACTCGTAAAAAACCAATGAAATTCCCCCGTTATAGTTAGTGCAGACAACTATAACTCACGCGACCGCAATCCTCTGCTGATGACATATGTGTCTTTATGAAAAAAAAATATTTGTAATATATGTATAGCTAAAATTTAATGGAAGAAGACATGGGCAAATAAGTGTCTAAATACAGTATTAGCATCAGCAGAGGATTGCGGTCGCGTGAGTTATAGTTGCCTGCACTAACTATAACGGGGGAATTTCATTGGTTTTTTACGAGTGAAATGTACAGCTAACTATAACTTGTGTGAAACCTATGGTTTTTTCAGTGAATATATATATATATATATATATATATATATATATTTTTTTTTAAACAAAGGACATCCGCACTCTGGAACCTTGCGAATTATTAATTTAACAGAGCCCTAGTCTGTCACACCAACGCGTTTCAGCCAAACGGCCTTGCTCACGTGAGCAAGGCCGTATGGCTGAAATGCGTTGGTGTGACAGACTAGGGCTCTGTTAAATAAATAATTCGCAAAGTTCCAGAGTGAGGATGTCCTTATTTTCAAAAATCATTATTTGGCCATTGGCTTGGCCCAACACCCTGCACCCGCTGCTGAGCGATCCGGTTTGAAGCCACATTGGAGGAAGAAAAAAAATATATATATAAATATATATATATTATCTACTGGCGGTTGCCAGTAGATAGTTATAGTTAGGATCGTGTTTCCATAGGAAATCCGCAACATTCTATTTGGAATAACTTTGGCGCCGATTGACGAATCCTCGCAAAATTTTCAAAATATGTGGGGCGCTCCGCTCCGCTCCTTCCCTTAAAGTCTCGGGGGGATTCGTCAAGCGGGGGCTGAGAAAAAGGGGGGGTCCCAAAACGCATTTTCCCCATGCATTTTTCCATAGGACCTTTAGTCCAAGCTACAGCCCGAACGGCTGAACAGAATTACTTGAAATTTGGCAGAGAGGTAGTCCTCAGGTCAGGCATGTGCCTTTTGCAGGTCTGGTGTAAATCTGTTCAGTATTTCCTGAGAAAATAGCATTTAAAAGCATATATATATATCTATAAGCGCGCACCGTGCGCGTACGGTAAAACTAGCGCGATTCTGATTGGTTGTTAGATCTTAGTAAACATTCGAATCGGTCGAAACCAGGAAGTGTCGGCCGCCATTTTGTCTCTCGCAGTCTGAGGGGGTGAAAAACAAAGGTGGAGAACGTGAAAAGGGGGCAGGGTGGACAGTTCCTGACCCCCTAGCCTTTGTCAGGGGGTCCCAGAAGGACCCCCAAGGGCCAAAATTTCTTTTAATTTGTTTGCGAAAAATCGTGGAGTACGCATAGCGTGCGCGTACGGTAGAAACGGAAAAATTCCGCGAAATGCGTAACGTAGGCGCGCGGTGCGTGAAGCTCACCGTGCGCCCACAGCGCGCGCATGGTGAAAAACCTTAAAAAAAATAAAAAATACATAACTTAGCATTTAAAAAACCGTACAAATTCACTTAAAAAACCATAGGTTTCACACATGTTATAGTTAGCTGGACATTTCACTCGTGAAAAACCATTGAAATTCCCCCGTTATAGTTAGTGCAGGCAACTATAAATCACGCGACCGCAATCCTCTGCTGATGACGTCAGATATTACATCACTGATGACATATGTGTCTTTCTGTAAAAAAAAATATTTGTAAAATATATATGACTAAAAATTAATGGAAGAAGACATGGGTAAATAAGTGTCTAAATACAGTGATGTAATATCGGACGTCATCAGCAGAGGATTGCGGTCGCGTGAGTTATAGTTGCCTGCACTAACTATAACGGGGGAATTTCAATGGTTTTTCACGAGTGAAATGTCCAGCTAACTATAACATGTGTGAAACCTGTGGTTTTTTAAGTGAATTTGCAAGGTTTTTTAAATGCAATTTCTAACTATAACGTGCCTGAAACCTATGTTTTTTTCTGTGAATATATATATATTCACAGAAAAAACCATAGGTTTCAGGCACGTTATAGTTAGAAATTAGCAGTTAAAAAACCTCAGAAATTCACTGAAAAAACCATAGGTTTCAGGGGTGTTATAGTTAGCTGGACTTTTCACTTGTACAAAACCATTGAAATTCCCCTGTTATAGTTAGTTCAGCTAACTATAACTCGCGCGCCCGCAATGCACTGCTGATGACGTCACATATTACATCACTCATGACATGGTCAGTGACATCACTCATGACATCACTCATGACATCTCAAATGACATCACTGAAATGTTGCACCTAGGGGAGAGGATGTGGTGTTACTTCCAGAGCTGCAGACTTTGCAACTGGGGAACCAGGTTGGAGTTTCTGCTTCAGCTCGACATTCTGTGATTCTGGTCAAATCACTTAGTCTCCCCATGTCTACAACCAAAATGAATTTGTTCTTGTGTGATGTAACCAATGCTCATGTAAAGCTCTCCAATACCTGACAAGTCTGCACTATATAACACTGCAAAAACACAAAATAATAAGTGTTTTGCACACTTCTGTCGTTGGGCTATATTTGGGCTACATCTGGGTGATTTTGGGCTACATTTGGGCTCTTTTGTCTCCGGTGGCCATCTTGGGAGATTTATTTGTTATGAAGTTTCCTAATTTCCTCATGTACTGCAGTCTCCTCAGTAGGAAATGCTTTCAGTTTTTTACTTTGATTCCATCATGAAGGTATTCAGATATGTCACACATTTGCCATAAATTCTGAAAGTTAGCACTCTAGTTGCTCATTAGATCACTGTAGTAAAACTACTGTTCACCAGGGAAGTCTGCTGCTGGTATTGAAAGTGCATGTTTCAGTCTGCATGTCAGAATTTTTTAATGAAATAGAAGAAGATTTGAGAAGTCACTCAAAATGTGCCCTCATTTTCTTTCTTCAGCATTAATCATAATTTCTATGGCAAAATGAACTCCCTCATTGTGTTCTTTTTTAAATTAAATGTTTTAAGTGTTACCAGTTTATTCCAATCAAGATGGCTTCAGGTGTGCCATACTTTTGTCATAATGAAGACAGTAAGCGCTCTAGTTGTTTTTAAGAACACTCTGGGACATTCTGTCATTGGGCTATACTTGGGCTACATCTGGGTGATATTTGGGCTACATTTGGGCTCTTTTGTCTCTGGTGGCCATCTTGGGAGACTTATTTGTTATGAAGTTTCCTAATTTCCTCATTTACTGCACTCTCCTCAGTAGGAAATACTTTCAGTTTTTTACTTTGATTCCATCAAGAAGGCATTCAGATGTGTCACACATTTGCCATAAATTCAGAATGTTAGCACTCTTTTTGCTCATTAGATCACTGTAGTAAAGCTACTGCTCACCAGGGAAAACTGCTGCTGGTATTGAAAGTGCATGTTTCAGTCTGCATGTCAGAATTTTTTAATGAAATAGAAAAGGATTTGAGAAGTCACTCAAAATGTGCCCTAATTTTTCTTTCTGCAGCACTAATCATACTTTTTATGGAAAAATGAACCCCCTCATTTTGTTCCTTTTTAAATTAAATGTTTTAAGAGTTACCACTTTAATCCAAGCAAGATGGCTTCAGGTGTGCCATACGTTTATCATAAGTAGGACTGTTAGCGCTCTAGTTGTTCTTTGGAACACTCTGGGAAGCTGCAGTAGAACACAAAGGAATCAACTGACAGTCTCTGCCCTTGTTGGATGTACATGTTTTACTGAGAATGTCATACTTCATTCTCACATGACTGAGAAAGATAATGTGAATTTATAGAAAATAAGCTCTCAGTTTAGCTTATAGATCACCTTCCAAACCTCTGTGGGAAAAGCATGAGAAAATATTTTTCTCTCAATCATGATATCCCAGCAGAAGGCTTTTTCACATGGTGAAATCACCTTAGAACATACCACAATTCCTAAAATGAGTATGGTACCATCAACAAATGATTTATAATGTAACTAAAGTCTTAAAACCTTCTATTAACTGCAATGCTTTTTAATGAGGTGCTATCATGTATATTGGTCCCAAGATGGCTGCCAACACTTCTTGGATGAAGTGCTGACAGCAAATCAGATCTCAGGATGAGATGTGTGGTTAGGCTCCGCCCACACATATATATATATATATGATTTTACTTTTGATTTTCTCAGGAACTACTTAACAGATTGACACCAGACCTGCAAAAGGCACTTCCCTGAGCTAAGGACTACCTCTCTGCCAAATTTCAAGTAATTCTGTTCAGCCGTTCGGGCTGTACCTTGGACTAAAGGTCCCTATGGAAAATTGCATGGGGAAAACGCGTTTTGGGACCCCCCTTTTTTCTCAACCCCTGCTTGACGAATCCCCCCGAGACTTTCAGGGTCGGAGCGGAGCGCCCCACCTATTTTGAAAAATTCGCGAGGATTCGTCAACCAGCGCCAAAGTTATTCCAATTAGAATGTTGCGGATTTCCTATGGAAACACTGTCCTAACTATAACTATCTACTGGCGACCGCCAGTAGATAATATATATATATATATATATATATATATATATATATATATATATATATATAAATATAAATATAAATATAAGGTCCCAGACGAAAAATGGTCAACCACTGTGACGGCAGGAGAAATAAACGAAACGTTAAATGCATAAATACATATTTTGTCCCACTGAGATAGGCACACTTTTCCTGATGGAGCAGATTCCAGTGTGAATTTTAGGTCCCGGCATATGCAATTGGCATACAATTTCTTGAGTGCTACCAGGCTCCTTTGGCAAATCCTACATGATTTCCTCCAACCGTAGGAGCAAGTGGATCAGGCCTATAGCCATTATCATTCACTAGTCACCATAATCTCAGCCCTGCTGTATCAAGTATAAGCTTTCTCACAGTCCATAAAGTACAATCCAAGTGGTATTTTTAGTGGAAGCACACAAATTAGGCCCAATTAAACACTGTACTCAGAGGAACCAATATGTAGATCGCGCCTTTGCCCTTCTCTCAGTAGTATTCAGAAGCTCTTTTTTGTTTATCATATAAGTTCAGCCAACAGCTGCACAGTCAAGTCAGACTTAAAAATCAATGAAGATTATTTTAGACCTGGGCATTTCATACTGATCTCAAAGAGAAAGCAGCACTCTGAAGTCCATTTTTAACGATCGAAGGTGATGGAACAGCAATATTCCTCATGACTGCCCTCCTCCCATCCGTGCAGCTGCCTAAGAAGACCAGACACAGCAAGTTATCTAAGACACTTAAACATCATTACCATGCCATGTGTATGCCCACGAAAGTTCAAGCTCACGCTGCCATACTCCTGCTGGCTCAGGCAGCTGGAGAAATAAACAAAATATTCACCTCTTTGAGGAAGGGAAAATCACTTTTTTCAGTGGAAGCACACATCTGTCAAATCAAAACATGTACCACTGACTACCTTATGTGGTCGCAGCCCACACCCCTCTCTGTAATACTCCTGATAGCTCTTTTTAGGTTGATCACATTACATCTGGTAACAGTTGCTCCATCACGATAGACCTAAAAAGCAGCTAACTTCTTTAGTTTTTGGGATGTTATCCCTCCAAGGGTCTATGAAATCCATTTTATCCTTTAGACAATTAAGAGTCAAGCCTTAAGTCAAGGGTATAATTCGAACTCCCCCAATAATCAATTTGCCCTTGAGTGTCAACAAAGAAATTGTTACATCGAGAGGGATAGGGTAATCAGCTATCGGGCCATTGTAATTGACTACCTAAAAAATAAGGGCACAGAGTTGATTTGATATAAATATGTCTACTTCTCTATGTCAAGCCCTGAAACATTTTAATTTAGATTCAATCCAATGAGTTTCCTGTAAAAAAAAAATAATAATTGACTGGTTATAGCTCAAAGTCCATGATTCCATGGTTTTAGATTTTCACTGATTTTTAAAGCCATTAGAATTGTATGAAATGTGTTTGAAATTCCTCATTCTCCTGATGGCAGGGGTTACAATCAAGAAAATGAGGACTTACATTTTTTACTAACAAGCATCAACTTCTTGCACCACACCTGTAATTACTCCTAAAAAGCTTGTTGCCTCTTAACTAACAGATTTTCCCCAAGCTGCCCCTAAGCCAACTCCCTTGCTCAGCTGCTTCAGTTCCACCCTGCATGCATCTTGATGGTGATGCTTGCATTACCTTTTCAACCTATCTCTATCACTTAATGGTGCCATCGGATGCATCCGATCCCTAAAAACATGAGAATACATATTCTAACCAACCAACTTGTCATCATAGACACAATTTCAGAAATTACTCAACAAACAAGTTATTTACCATTGATAATGCTCTTTCTGGTAGATACTTTATCTAACTGCAGATTTCTCACTTGGGGCCAGATGTACGACGCCCAAAATAGCGCCTTGCAAATTGCGAGTTTTTTGCGACTAGCAATTTGTGAGGCGCTATTTTGGATGTACAACAGTGTTTAACACATTGTTAGCGATTCCCAATGGGGTCGCGAATTGAGAGGCTCATGAATATTAATGAGCCTCTCGCAATTTGCGACCCCATTGGGAATGGCAGGCCCTCCCAGGTATGGTGGCCTGCTGGGCTCAGCAGACCACCATGTCTGGGACTTGCTTTTAAATAAAGCAGTTTAAAAAAAAAAAATGAAGACCGTTCTCCTTAAAGGAAAACAGGATGCATTTAAAAAAAGGAAAAAATGAAACTTTTTCGTTTCATTTTTTAAGGGCAGGTAGTGGTCCCTGGGACCACTGCCTGCCCTTAAAAAATATTTTCCCATGCATTTGCAAAGGGTAAGGGGTCCCCCGGGGACCCCTTCCCTTGTGCGAGTGCATTACCACCCTCTTGAAGAGGGTGGTATTTTGCGAGTGTTTTGTGTCCGCAATTGCGGGCGCAAAACATTCATACATGGGTTTGCACACACTATTAGGAAGGGAACGCCCCTTCCTAATAGTGAGTCACCAAACCTATTTAGCGAGTCGCAAATAAATTGCAACTTGCTAAATAGGCTTTGCACATGGCCCATGCTGTTTTTGCATGCGCAAACTGGTTCGCAAACCCGATTGTGCATGCAAAAACCGTCGTACATCTGGCCCTTAATGAATATCCCAACCCATCACACTGAATCCAGAAAAGTAAATAACAATGTTCCGGAACGCTGGCAGGTGGCGTTGTGTGACTCCGCGTTCTACTCTGGAAGTGATAAGTGGAGTCACATGTAAGTGCCACCCATGAGTGCCGATGCCAGTTTGTTTTTTTCGCACTATCAGTAGCAGAGCCCATCAGCGAATTGAAAGAATCATGTGGGCAGTTTCCTAAACTGAAACCTTTTTAAATGAAAAGGCACCATTCCACAGAAAGGCAGAAAGGGGAGGTGGGTGAGGAATCTGCAGTGAGACTGAATATCTACAAAAAAAGGTGTTACCTATATAACTTGTTCTTCCGATGGATACTTCTAACTGCAGATTCCTTGTTAGAAATGGGATTTCTGTTAGGCTAGGGCATGCGCCAAAGCCAGGCAGAAACCCCCACTCTAGTCAGGGCAAGGGAGTTACACGCTGAAGGGAACCCTTACTCTCCCCCTTGGTCGCTTGGCAAGAGCAGTCAGGCTTATCCCAGAGGCAATGTGTAAAGCGTTTGCGCAACACACACACACAGCAGCAACACACTAGGCACACTAAAAAAGAAACTCCACACAAGGTTATATCAAAAATAGCCTTTGTATAATCATAAAACACATTAGAAACATAATCACACATTTACACTGTGCCAATTGGCACTAGGCAATATTCACAGGGGATAATATACAGCACCAGGCCAATCGGGCCACGGTCAGAACCATCAGATCAGGTAAGTAAATGCAAAACACAACCAGTAACTACTGGTACCATAATCACCTAAGCATTAACACCATCCTAAAATATCATAGCCTAACATTAGGCAAATCCACATTAGGCCCAAACCTCCTTAGCATAAACACATTACTTACTAGGCCTCACCAGCATAAACACATTACCCATTAGGTATCACAAGCATAAAAAACACATTATGCATCTCATTAGGTATAAACATATTACGCAATATCATATTAGGCCTAAATTAGCAGTGCACCACAGTGCACTACTACCAGGTGCATACATCACCTAAGGGCCTTGCGCCCTTTCACCATCACATAGAGGACCCCAGTCCAGCAAAGTCAGGGAGCTGCCAATGCATTAGAATTCACAAGTGCGCAATTGCGTTGGGGCAGAGGAGTGCATCTCACTCCTGTCTCATTCAAAATGCCCCCAAAGAAATGCTGGCCTAAACGCTGCAGCTGCCACTAATTGCCATGCAGCTGTGAAAGTACTGGGGCCACTGGCACTCACTGTGCCCTCTAAACCAATGTGCCCCACGTTACAGCTGCCTACACTCTTGCAGGGCAGCTGGGATTTGCCAATCGCTTCTGGCACCACCGTGACTTCTGGACCCCCTCTCTGGGACTCCACCAAAAAAATGCCCATAACGTTGCAGCTGCCCACTGTCAGGCGGGGCAGCTGGGATTGCCTAAACAAAAAGGCACGGGCCTCTGGACCCCCACGGGGGCCCTGCGAGCAATGTGATCCACCGAGCCCTCACTCACCGGGCTCTTCTCTCCTGGCGGCATGCGGGGCTCTGTCTTCATCACGGGAGCCCCGCCTGGAATACTGCTCCGGCCGCATTACACTGTATCCACGAAGGCAGGTGGGGGTGGCGGGGAGGGGGGGGGGGAGAGGGGGGGTGGCGGGGGGCCTGGACTTCCTCCGGACGGCTTCTGTTGCTGGTCTCGCGGCTGCGCCCACAGCCAGGCTGACTCTGCCTGGCTTCCGGGTAGCGCTGGAAGTGACCCGGCAGCACCTTTCTAGGCGGCAATACGGGGTAGGCTCCTGTTACAAGCAAACACCATTGCGGGGTGGGCACCCACCCACACCATCAAAACGCGGTATCCCAGCGGGGTGGGCTCCCGCAATTAATATTAAAGTAAGCGGGTTGGGCACCCGCCATTTCCAGCATCATGGGGGAATCCCTACGATGGGGATTCCCTCTCCAAGGGGATGTAGCTCAGCGCTGCGCAGTCCACGATCCTCTCTTCTTCTGGGGGAATAAAAATATAGAGCTCACGAGGCGCTAGATGCAGCCTAAGTCCTCAAGGCCCTGGAATTTAAAAAGTAAAGTGCTCACAGGGCGCAAGATGCCCTCCAGGGTCCAAGGGGCACAGCTGGGCCCAGGGAGGCCAGCACACAGGGCCCTGCAGCAGGGAGGTAAGCCCCCATGGATGTTCCTCCTGTGCCCAAGCAGCAGCACGCCCCCCCCCCTCCACTCAGGAACAGCACACCAGAACAACAACAATTTCATGGGGTCACAACCTCTATTTTTATACCACACGATCCTTTGTCTGCAGCGCAGGGCTTGGGGAACCAGATGCAACTGGTTCAGGGGGGATTTGGAGCACTTTGTTTACCAAGCTTCTCTTCCCCTTTGTCAGGTGGGCGCTAGGTGATCAGACACACTGTAGAGGGCAGAGCCAGCATTGTCCAGGCTGGACACAGTCCTATTCAGAGTCAGGGGATTACTCCTCCCACTACTCCCAGCACAGATGTCCCATTCAGCCTACTGCTAACACACCCTGCCTCTCCTGGAGCCACACACACCTCACAGCCCCTGTCACTCACAAGCCAGACATGCAATTCACATCAGGCAGGCAGACACATAGCACACAGAAATGCCAGCCTTTGAAAGTGGCATTTCTAAAATCGTTATAATAAATCTGCACCATTGCGTAGCATTTATTATTACTATTCCAAACATACCAGACTTAACCACGCTGCGCCTCTCATATCAGGAATTACAACTGAAACACTTATCAGGGAATCCCCAATGCATTCCTATGGGAGGGCAGCCCTACAGTGAAAAACCAAAAATGGCTGTTTGTCACTACCAGGACATGTCACACACTTAAGGTACATGTCCTATCTTTTACCTACAATGCAGCCTGCCCATAGGGCTAGCTAGGGCCTACCTTAGGGGTGACTGACATGCGGTAAAAGGGGGGGTCACGGACATGGCACACACTTTAGGTGCCAAGTCACAACGGCAGTAACACTGCGCGCACAGGCCCTGCAATGGCAGAGGCCTGGGATAGGTTTGAAAGGCTACTTTGGTGGGTGGTGCAATCAGCGCTACAAGCCCACCAGTAGCATTTAATTTACCAGCCCTGGGTATATGAGATACCACTTTACAAGAGACTGGCAGGTAAATTAAATATGCCAAACAGGTGTAGACCAATCTTACCAACTTTAACACAGAGAGCGCACACACTTTACACTGGACAGCAGAGCTAAAGTGCCCTGAGGCCTAAAACCACCAACACCATGTCGGAGAAAAGGCTAGGAAAAAGGCAAAAAACTAAAAAAAGTTTAGGGATGAACCTGCATAAAGGGCCAAGTCCAACGTTCTTCCGATGGATACTTCTAACCGCAGATTCCTCCTTTGTGCATAGATACCAAAGTAGTACTTCCCAAGTTGGTGGGTGTGTGAAATGGCCCAATATAATAAATGCTGCAAGACCAAACAGGCAAGATTCCCATCCCGGAGGACTTGACTGTCAAGGCAGTATTATTTCGTAAACATGGGCCTTGATGTCCTCCAGGACAGGCACTCTTCGTGCCAAAACAGTGATAGATGTGGCCCCGGAGGAATGAGCTCTGAGATCTTCTGAAGGCTGCATCTTAGCCAATGCATTCCAGGTAACACTCTCTCCTGGTACAATCTAGAGCCACTTGAAGGACGTGGGCCGTGTCATTCCTGATCATCTTCTTGACACAGGGCAAAAGAGGTAGCGGCGAAAAGGCCAACTGGAGAACCGTGCTCCACTTCTTAGAAAAAGCATGGATATTGCACATGCTCTGTTGTGGTGAAAAGATCGAGCCAGGGTTCTCATTTCTGGAAGATGCCCAGTGCCACCTCCGGGTGTAACTACCATACGTGACCAGCAATGCTTCTTCGGCTATGTTAATCCGCCCTGGCATTTAAATATTTTGCCAGGTAGTGTACCAGCAGGGAAATGCCTGAAGAATCAGCTAGTCACAGAGGTGTACAGCCTTCTGGCTCAGGTTCCCACCCCGCCCTGATTTTTACAATACCACATGTTAGTGGTGTTGTCAAAAAGGACCTGTACTAGCACCTGCACTGAACGTTGATGGTGGGCAGGAAGGTCTTCAATAGCAAGCAAATTGCGCTCAACCCCAGCAAACTGAAGTGGAGGGGGTTTCCACCAGAGACCAGACTCCTCTGATCTACACCTCGTTTAAGATGGCCTCCCCAACCCAGTAATAATGCATCCTTAACCACCATCAACTATGGGGGTGGGAAGGAGCGCGGACTGCCGTTGGTCCAAGTGTAGTCGAGCAGCCACCACTGCAGATCTTTTGCTGTCTCCTAAGCCAACTAGATGGAATGTGACAGGTTGCCCTGGTGCTGGGCCTAGTGAGATTTAATAACCCATTGCAGAGCTTGCATGTGCCATCTGGTATGGTCGGTAAGCAGGATGCAGGAGGCTGAAGGATGGCAGATCAAGAAGCCTTACAGCCATGCTCACTGGGAACCAGGACAGAGGATGAAACATTGGGATCATTGCCCAAATTACCTAGGAAATCGCAACATATCCAGGATGGCTCCGATAAAAGGGGAGACTCTACGAAATAGTCAGACTTGTGAACTTCAACAATGTCAAAAGGTTCTCCATCATCTGGAGGTGGTTGACAACAGCCTGGGGCAAGCCTGCCTTAAATACTAAGTTGTCAAGGTAGGGGAGAACTGGTGCCCCCGACCTCCGATGATGGGAAGCGACCAGCACCATCACCTTTGTGATCATCTGATGGGGGGCTGGTGAGTCCAAAAGGGAGCACAGAAAACTAAAAGTGCCTGTGGCCCAACTTGAAGCACGAACAGCACCTGTAGTCTTGAAGTACAGGATGTGAAAATAGGTGTCCTGCAGGTCCAATGCCATTGTCCAGTCAGCAGGATCCACGGCAGACAACCCCATGGCCAGCATAAGCATCTTGAATTTGTCTTTGTGTAGGAAGGCATTAAGAGGTCGATGGTTTAGAGTAAGACAATTGTCTCTATCCTTCTTTCGCACAAGGAAGTTGCAGGAATAACATTCAGTCTCTACTGCCGAAGCCGGAACCTTCGCTTTGCCTCCTTTGGCCAAAAAAGCCTGCACTTCCATAAACAAATGGCAGGACATAGACTGGTCAAACAATTTCCAGGACTCATCTGTTGGATGCAATATTTTATCACCCGTAAAGCAAGTGCCGTACCTTGCATCCAGCCAGATTGCTGTGTGCCACTAAGGGTGCACTAAAGTGGTTCTGGGGTCATTGCCAGAGGGGCAGGAATTCGGGACATATGCTGCCCTTGATGCCCTGGTGGAAAGGGCTGGGAGGCCTATTGTGGGCAGTGAGAACTGACTGCTAACATGAGAAGACCCTGGCTTATACCCTAAAAGAAATTAACCATTGGGAGGGGCGCTGGATTGTGACTGAAAGGCCTAAAGAACGTGCCGTTGCCCAGTTTTCTTCAAAATGCGACAAGGCAGAGTGCGCCTTTTTACCAAACCTGCGAAGGGAATGTCTATCAAGGATGCCTGGACATCCCTGGAGAAACCTGTGGATCACATACATGGGTGGTGCAGGAGCACCACACAAGTTCTCATAGCCCTTCCTAGACAGTCCGTGGTGTCTAGGCCCTAGCGGCTGGAAAACCCGGCAGCATCCCTGCTGTCTTGAATAGTCTGGGTGAAAAAAGCTAGTAAATACTCTGGCTGTAGTGTCCAAGGAGGAAACTGGCACTGACAGACCTCAAGGCAAGGCTTGCCGAGCAAAACATTTGTTTGCCTAAGGTTTCTATAAATTTGGATTCTGTTAGGAGGTGTAGTAAGGAAGGAGGTCCTGCTGGTGGAACCCTGCACAACCAAACTCTCAAGAGTTAGATGCTGAGTTGAGAAATCCAGTTAGTCTAGGGCTGGTCTATGGTGATAGACCGACTTGTCAGTTAATCGGGAGCACAGAATATGGTTTAGTTCAAGTGCCCAACAGCATGTCAGAGAGGGCCTGTTTAAAGTGCAGGAGAGGTTCAGTCAATGGCCAGGGAGTTAGAGGTGAAGGAAATCAGCAACAATTCTAATCACTATTGAGAAAGGTTCACTTTTGTTCTGTTTCTGGCATCTTGTGGGTCCGCCTACCAATTGCACGCATCATAAATTGGAGAAAACTCTTCTCCAACCGCTTTGTCATTTTCACATAGCAGGCTCTGATCGGAGTCCAAGCCAAAAAGATGGTGTATTGTTTCTACGCAGTTGTGCATCAGTGGAATCGTTTCAGAGTTTGATGGATAGGGGGCTGGATAAGGGGAAAGCCTCGGTTGTGGTCGAGAAAAGTTGATTCAGAGTCAAATACCACTATGAGATGTGGCTACTCCGGCAGCTTTAGTGCCGGCACTGACGTTCGAAGGACCAAGGTAGATTTTAGCACCGGATCCTACGTCGAAATCCATGTCGGTACAGAACCTAAAGTCGGTTCAAGGGGCTCAAATGGAAAAGAGAATTAATCTGCCAGCAGTAACTTGACTGGAGGCCCCTGTGACTTTTGGACCCCAAAGGTGAGCCAGAGGTAGCTTGAAGCATGCCAAAAATGCACAATATAGCTTATCAAAAGGCTTCTACCTTCTGTGACAATTCCAACGGACCCGGCAACTTGGGGTGCATTGGGACCAATGATGGAATCTGCTCCACAGTGAAATGGGAGCGAGACTGTGAGGCACTATTTTTTTTTAATTTCTTTTTTACAGAGTTTTATATAGCACGAAACATTCATTTTTGTTAGGCACAGGGAGATTAAGTGATTTGCCAAGAATCACGGGTTGTTCAGTGTCATTGCCGAGACTCAAACCCAGTTCCCAGATTCAAGGTCGACTGCCCTAGCCGTTAGGCCAACTCTTCTCCCTTTGTATGTTCTCTGAAGAATGGTGGGAAGGGGAAGAGTCCCGCTCAGACTTCCTGTGTTAGTTCTTGGACTTATCCAAAGACTGGAGCAGGACTTGTGAGGAGCTTTGCAGTGCTATTATTCAACATAGAGCTTCATTTTGCATTTTCTGGTGGCTTTTGGAATCATCTGGGTGCAGCTGTCACAGGCTTTGGAGGCTTGCTTTGAACACAAACACCAGTGGCACATCTCATGGACCAGCCAGCCACCTCCTTGCCCTTAATACCACCAATATTAAGCCAGACTCCATCACTCATCCCAGCCAGACTTTTTTGCTGCTTACTGCCCCCTGAGCTGCCAGGCAGAGAAAGCTGGAACTAGTGTGCTAGTACCTGAAAAGGTCAGTTTCTCGACCACAACTCCCTTTGTCTTGACCATGACCTCAGGGAATATTTCAGCTAAATGCAGCACCTTTTGGTACAAGCACTCAGGAAAAAGCTGCCAGTACGCAGCTGCCCTGGGTTTACAGCAGCCACTTCAATACTGCCATTCTAACACTAGAGCCCCATTTCTCATTGCCGCTGAAACCTTTACTTCATCTTCTCCATGAATAACCACTCTTCACTCAATAGTCAGCCAATAGTTGCCCGAGAATAACAAGTCAAGAAGAACTCCAAAGGGAGAAGCACCGACCAGCACTAATTCAATGCCATTTCACAGAAGGACCTATGGAAAGCAAAAAGCAAGGTAAACTAATTCTTGGCATTCTTACTCAAGGCATCAATGGCCCATTGCGTTCAGAGACATAGCCTCCCCCATTGAGAGGACACATGAAACCATGAGATGTGTATCCCATGCTACCAGTTTGCATAGCTTGCAAGCAACAATGATGTCAAGAGTATATAAAGGACCAGATTCCCAAAGCCAACATTGTGAGTTGGAAAACTATTCCTGTGTGGTAGCTCCTATGTTTGGCAAGAATCTCCACCTTTTCTAGTATTCACAGAAAATCATTTTGTCCTCCTGTAACTCTATGGGAGTACTCCAATGTGCAGAATGTACACCAGGTGGCAAGTACTATATGAGCAAATAATTGGGAAATGTTTGTTAGCAAACGTTTTAGTTCATTCCTCCAACGGGAATAACATTTCTCTGTGGAGCTGTCCATCCTTTGCTCATCCTTGAAAAAAGCATTTACTCACTCTAGTTCTTTTGCATTTTTTTTTCAGAGTCCAAAACGCCCAGCGAACTGTTTTAGAACAATTTTAAGAATTTGTAAGTTTGTTTTTGTAAACCAATTAGGAATTGGAGAATCAAATGGTCGAAGCTTCTCTCGCAAACTACAATTTGTAATACCCAAGTGGAACTTGAATACAGACAAAACAGATTGTGAACTGAACTCTCAGATATAAAAAAAGTTCTACGAGCTTTCAAAGCACATATTTTAATCATGGACAGAAGCAGACAATGCATACTTCAAGATCAAAATATAAGCATATCTTTATTTGTGGAGATCTGCATTTCTGGCATTGAAAATGATAATCTCTAAAACTGGTGGTGGTGTTGTTGTGCGATTTTTTACATGGAACTAGAGAGTCAGAAGCTCTGAGGAAACTTTTTAGAATCTTAACCTGACATACACAAACACGCTCTTCACTAATAGTTTACATTGAAATTTGACCTAAAGTCAAAAAGTTCAAACCAGGAAGGCCTCATAGAAACAGGTTGGGTCCAGATTAAGTCAAAAGAGCCTGAGTCAGAGTTGCATCTAAAGGGGTTTCTGACTAAGGAGGATCTGACAAGATTACTTCAGCACTCAATCTAGAGAGATAGTCAGTCTTGAGCATCTGTTAATGTTTCAGGGTAAATGATTGTGAGGCAATCAGCTGTGCTTCAGTATGCTCACCTGGCAACAGACAAGCCAAGGATCTCTTAAACCAGATCTAGGATCAGGATGACTTAGGCTTAAAAATACCTCGAATTGACTGGTCTGAAGGAACCAGTTGTTGACTGGTCTAAGGTGACCAGTCATAAACTAATATACCATTAGTATATTTTACTTTGTTATGGAAGGTGGAAGTCTATTTTTAAAGATTGAATAAGAGTGTCATTTTTTTCTATCAGTCCACAATAGCCATTAAATAAAACGGGAGTAAAGTATAAGTTACTTACCTTCGGTAACGATGTATCTGGTAGAGACGATTCTAGCCGCAGATTCCTTCATGTAGAATTATCCCCAGGCGTGAGACTGGACCCTGAAAACTTTCTTGCCCACATCTCTGCGCGCCGGGGGGCGGTTCCATGCGACTCCGCCCCGACGTCCTCCGCGGGCGTGACGTCAGTGAGGTCACATAAGCCCCACCCCGGCACGCTTCGGAGAACTTTTCCGCACCACAACGCGGAGCCATCACAACAAAACTGAGGAGCGCATGGGACAGTGTGCGAAAAAACCAGAGAAACAAAAATAGAGAGAAACAAAAGGGAAGAAACATCACCTGGTGGCACCAAGGCACCAAAAGGAAACAACAGCAGGCCAGAACAGGAAAAGAACGGAGCACCAGTCTGAGGAACAACCGCGCAAACCAAGGCAAAAGCAGCAGATGGCAGTAAAGCGCCAGAAGGCCACAGCAGCTAAGCCATCGCAAGAAAAGCACAAAGCACCACTTCTTGGAACCACCTCGCAAACCAAGGCGAGAGCCATCCTGGAGGCACAAGCATGTGAAAGCGCCGTGACAGAAAGAGAGAGAGAGAGACTCTGCAAGCACAACCACAAGGGGAAGGGCCACAAGCACCGTAACAGAGGAGCAACAGCAACCCATTGCCAGACTACACTGCCAAGGATGGCCCTACTTCCTGAAAGGAGGACAAGGAGCAGGCAAGCGATACGCAGACCACACTGCCAAGGAGGGCCATAACCCCTGAAAGGAGAGGAGGTCAAAGGACAGGTAAAAGGACCCCAGCGGAACCAGAGGCAGGGCACAAGGGAATACATCAAAAACCACAACGGTGGTGTAGAACAAGCAGGTCCGCACGGGCATACGCAGCCAGCAGCAGGCGACACCACGGAACGATGCACCCAGGACAAGCCAGACGCCAGCCGAAGGCAGAGGCCAGAAAGGGCCAGGACACACCCCAAGGGAGGGGCCGGGCCAGAAACACACCCACTAAAGAAGTGGAACCAGGCAGAAAAGAAAGAGAGAGACGGAGGACGGACCAACCTGTCCACCAGAACACAAAAACCAAGGAAAGCCAGTCCCTCCGGAACACCAGACAGAGGACCAAGTCGAAACCCAGACAGAAGTGGGTAACCGCTACAACACAATGCCGCAGACAGCAGCAGACCGGGCTAGCGACATAGCGACCCAGGAGAAGGACAGACCAGGGCGCAATGCAAGCTGCTTCAAAACAATCAGCAAGAAGATCGCACCTGCGACATACCGCAACGCCACAGAGAGCAGAAGACCGAAGTGCGACCACACCTCCCCAGCACATGATAGAGCTATGTAATAGCTACCATTACCCCACATAGGGTACGTTACGTCCCAAGAACATGGGAACACCTCTTAGGAAAAAGTTCCCAAAGCAGAGGACAAACAGAAAGACCTGCGGAGAAAACCGCAGACGGCTTGCCAATTAGCCAATAAAGAATATACAGAAGGCCTCATCTCAGGGCCTACACGGGTTGACCAACAGCCAAAACCACAAGTCACAAAAGGGCCGGACCAGCAGCCAACAGCACCAAGGTCCCAGAAAAAAAGGTGAACCCTAAGGCACATCAACCACACAGAACATGCAAACGGGGCTACTCGTGACAAGACCCCAGGAAAACAACGGAAGAACACCTTCCAAAACAGAGACCGACATACAGGTCACTGAGGGGGAGGAGGAGGAGGAGGAGGAGGAGGAGGAGGAGGAGGAGGAGGAGGAGGAGGAGGACGAAGCCCCGCAAGAAACCTCTGAATGGCAGAATCTGCAGGGGTATGGAACAAAAGAGCGCCATCAAAGGGGAGGTCAACCAGCCATTCTCTAACATTCTCAGGGAATACACTATCCCGTAGCCAGGCATGGCGACGAAGGGCCACCAAAGAAGCCATAGTACGACCAAGCACCTCGTCGCCAGCTCCCAGCCATCCAACACATGGTGACACAGATCAACACAGGCACCCTCCTGAGCAGCGGAAAACATAAGGGACTACGCTGAATTCCACAAGCAAGAGGTGGCTCTAGCAAATACACAAACAGTGTTAAGGTCCCGCAAAGCCGCACTGGAGGAGGCAAAGATATTGCGCCCCCAGGAATCCAACCAGATGGCCTCCCGCGACGGGGGAGACGACACCGATGGCAGGGAGGGAAAGGCAGTCTGTAAAAGAGGGCCCCTGGTAGAGGGGTGGAGGGAAAGACAGACAGGACCATGTGGGGCAGGACGGTGGTGGTGCAGAAGCGGCTGGTGCACTGGGTCCCCCGTGGCAGGACGCCCCTAAGCCCCCAAAAGAGAAGTGTGGAGCGAAGCCTCGAAGGGAAGAAGCAGCTCCCGACCACCAGAGCCCTGATGGAGGAACTCCAGCAGATGATCTGTGGGGAAATGGGCAGCTGGATCGCCCATGCACAAGATGCCCGCAACCGTGGAAACAGCCCGAGCGAAGGCAGCACTCGCCTCTGTAGGGCCCCGTAGCGGGGAAAGCAGTTCCTGCGTGGGCGACGGCTGCAAGCTAAGGCAGCCGTCCCCCAGCCCAACCGGAGGAAGGAAAGGCCAAGCCCGGAAAGGGGGAAGGTGGACCGAGAAATGGGGAACTTGAGGTGCCTCCGGCGAAGACTGCAGGCGCGGTGACGGCGAAGAGCCTTCCTTTGAGGACGCCGGGGAAAACGCCATGACGCGGCGACCCATCTCCGGAGAAGAAGAAAAACCAACAACTGCCAAACCTCTGGAGAAGAGGGGGCGTCCGAAGACGAATCAACGATTCGACGCCGGCACGGCGCCGTAGAGTCCGCCACCGGCGTTAGTTCTACGTCGACCGGCACCGAAGGGGACGCCGGAACGACCTCCGCCACAATGCGCGGCGCGGGAGACCATACAAGATATTCATAGAACAAATAAAGAACCGGTAGCAGCAGGACAGGAGGCACCAAGTTACACTCAGCATTAGATCACAGTTGTTTTGCACTGTATTCAATTAAATTTACAATACATCAGATTACAAATGGAGACAGTTCTGATTAGTTTACCCTGCATTACTTAGCAGACACAAGTTTCTCTCATTAAGTTACCAAGCATTTTTTTTTTAAAGAGATTATCCCAATTGTTTTGCCTTGCACTAAATTACAAAATAATATTACTCCAATTGTATTACCCATTAATTAACTGCAGAAAGAAATTGGTTAATTGACTCGATTAAAGTAATAGATTATGTTGATCACTCTGAAATAAAAGACACAAAAACTGCAGATTATTTTATGCTATATTAAATTATAAATTAAATCTACTTTACCCTACATTAGATTAAAGAACATTTTTATGACATTATACTATATTTGACTGCAGCTGTAGATTATTCTGCTTTTTCCACAATTTATCAGAATATTACTTTGATTACGTTACCAGGTATACGACAGCAGAATATTACTTCTACTCAAGTACCATATAATTGGTTATAGAAAGAATACCTTGATTGTGACACTAAATTAGAGTAGAGGAGGAAATTGCTTTGATAATTTTACCCTGCTTTACTTGAAGTCCAAGATTGTCATTTCTTTACACTGAATTGGATTGCATAATGTGCAAAAATAACTCAATATTAATCCGATTTTATTACCCTTTGATTACAATACCCAACAATCAAGTTACTCACCTTTGAAAATGCTCTTTCTGGTATATACTCAATATAACTGAAGATTCATCACCTTTAGAATATTTTCAGGTACCAGACAGGATCTGGAAGATTCAACCAGCACTCCTCCCACGTGCCAGTATGTGGGGCTGTGTGCCTCTGCACTATCTTCATTCTGGCGATCTACTTTGACAAAGTCCTTTGCTGCACTACACATATGTGGAGTGCAACACACGATCAATGTTCTGTAAACACTAGCCCAATCTTTCATGTGATGTCCAAAGGCAATCTTTATTTTTCTTAGAAATGGAACTGATCAGCCAACATGTTTCGTTCACTGCACGTGAACTTCATCAGGGCATGTATTTTGGCTTTCAGAGTCTTTGTGTCAAAAATAGCAAGCTGAGGGTCTTCCTTGTCTTTAATATTTCAATATTTTATATCTGGTTTAAATTCATCAGGTCTCCATGTATTTGAGGGTGAATATGTTATGTCATCAATGGTGCATTGGAAGCCATTGGGCACCAGAAGCCATTGGGCACCTGAGAGTCCCTTTATTCCACCTGGGCTCTCAGGTGTCCAATGGCCTCAAATGCATCGTTGATGAAGTAACATTCACCCTCAAATATATGAAAGAAATGAAAGAATGGACTAGTATTTACAGAACATTGATCGTGTGGTGCACTCCACATATACGTGTTGAACATTTCTGACCTTTGGGCGCACCTTTTAAAACAGCAGGTGCCGTGGTTGTGCACGCAACTATCCACGAAATAGGTTTTAATGACTTTGGGATAAGGAGGGAGGTGCAGTTAATGCGCTGGCTCGCTGTTTCATTTGTTTTGTATTCCTTTTCTGCACTACCTTGCCTTTCTTTGCCCCAGAGAACCCCCCCAAAAAGATGATCATCCACCTGGTGGTCTTTGGTACAATTGATGTAAAAGCTCAAAGCTCTCTTGGGGTCCAAATGGTAAGAGTCTCTCCTATCAATAGAGGTGGGATGAAGCAAAAAACGCTAGAAGAGAGATGGATTGCCCAAGGTGAAAAGAAGCCACAAGGTTAGGCAAAAAGGCCACTTCAGTTCTCAACATCACTTTATCTGGGAGAAAGGTGGTGTAAGACGGCAGCACGTAGAGAGGCAAAAGTTAACGCCACAAGGATTCATGTTTTAAGAGTGGAGAGACATAGTGGACAGTTGTGCATCAGTTCGAAGTGTTGTGTGTAGATTTAGATTCCGTTTATAGGTCTCCTGATTTATGCCCTTATATAGGTACAATTCACATTGCCCTTATTTGGACATAGAAATCCGACCCTTACTTAGACATTGTCCGTACACACCAAATACAGGCATGGCCACCTACATCTGTCCATCCATGTCACAACGATTTCTTGGAAAACAGACCCTTAAGCCTTAAGGAATTTCCCCCAGCTTGAATATTGATTTCTTCAAGAACTCATTAAGTATGCATGAACATCTATTCCTCAGGGGTTCATTCATGACGTTCCTCTGCCCGACTTTTACGTCAAAACTAGCATTCCTAGACACCTTCAAAGTATAAATATACCAGCACTTGCCTTGGCAAATTGCGGTTCCCGTAGGATTCGATCCAACCCAGACTACGCGATTTGCCACGGCAAGTTCGGAAGGAGATCGAGTTCCAGCCTGATGCACTGACCTGATACTGTCATCCTCCTCGCAGAGAATCCAGCTCCAGTGCTCTCTGACTTCCCTTGCGGGGGGTTAGACTATCGAGTCCAGAAAAGAGATTCCAACCTCTCTCATTCTCAGATATGGAGCGGACTAGAACTTAAGAGAAACTTTTGGCAACTCTTGGCTAAACTAAAATATAGCTAGCTATACTTTAGAAACAGCACCTACTTCCAACCTCGTACTGCACTTAGGTTAGGTACACTGGGGTAGAACAATTTAGAAGCATCAAAAGAGTATCACATTTTAGCATTATGTTATTTATATATGTATTTTGATTAATATATGTAATAGCTACAAACCATACTTTTGCAGTATTATTTTATCTTACTGCTAACCTCGTACATATTGTACTTCGCAGTCTTACGATTGTAGCAATTCATATCTCGTGCACGAGAAATAAGACTGTTCAATAAACCCTTTTTACTGAAAACGCCTGTCTCTCTAATTCTGTGCAACTCTGTAGAAACGAAGCATGCACGAATGACTGAGTGAAACTGTTATCTATTGTTTCCACGATTCTGAGACTGTTCCGATTCTAAAGGGAAACAAAGTTGTCATGTTTATGCGGTTGTTAGAGACTAATCCCTTCTTGTATATTCGAGAAGTTTCTAGTGACCTCTGAGTTAGCTGGCACACACAAGTAATTAAGTTTAATATACCTGATAGAGACATACTGACCTTAGTCCTAAGTCAAATTTATAGTGTATGTTATTTCAATGCGCAGAGCCTATCAGGGATATAGGAACTACACTATAGAAGGCAGTGGACACGAGTAAAGTGAGGACCAAATTGGGATCCCACTGTGGCGTCACAAAGGGTTTGGAGGGAAACAGGTGTGTCAGACCTTTACAAACATCATCACAGCAGGTGATTTGAACAAGTACGGAAGGTTCAGAAAACATTAAAAGGTCATGCGGGCCAACAAATATCTTTATTTGCGCCTACTGCAAGTCCTTGCTGTGCAAGAGAAAAAACAAGCAAGACATTCAACAGTTTGGCGGGTAAGAGGTCCGCATTGAGGGTGGCATGCCAGGCTACAAACTTGTCCCAGCACCCGGCATGGACAGACATTGTAAAGGGACATTTGGAAGCAAGGTTTACATCCACAACTACAGGAGGAAGATCAAATTCAGTCAACAGTCTCTGCTCAATCGTCATGCATGAAGGTGCAGATTGCATTGATTCAAGTAGAGGACCCTGTCCTTCTGCTGTGACTGGAGATCCTCCTGAAATGCTCGCTTGATTGGAGGACATATGCACATGCCCGAAGTTCCAGTTACCAAACTCTCCTTGCCCATTCCAGAGTAACTAGGATGACTTTGGCCTAGTGGTTTCTGATATTTTTCAAAACTTTGGCCAGGAGAGGTGGTGGCAAAAAGGCATTTAACAGTCCTTTGCTGCTCTCTATCCGGAATGCGTTTGTGAGAGAGAGCCTTCTTGGAAACTCCTGGGCCCAAAATATTTGACACTGTGCATTCCTGACAGCGGTGACAACATTTAGCCAGGGTATTCCTCATTGCTGGAAAGTGCACTGTGTCACCTTGGGATGTAAATGCTATTCGTGGTCCACCAAGCACTGTCAGCTGAGTATGTCCACCCTGACGCTCAAAGATTCCACCAGGTAGTTCATGACCAGGAAAATGCTCCAACACTCAAGCCTGCTCCAAAGGCAAAGTTCCTTTTTACACAGGACCCCACCCAACCCTGCTAGCTGGAGTACCACACAGCAGTGGTATTGTCTGTGAGATTTAGAACCAGCCTCCCTTTGATGGACGATAGGAAGGTTTTCAGCACCATGTGAAAGGCCTACACCTCATAATACATTGCTGTCATGTTGTCCATCCGGTTTAGGACAGTTTTGGCTAGGAGATGAGTTTGAAATGCTTTTAGTGCTAGGAAGACAGCTAAGAGCTCTAGATAGTTGATGAGGAGAGTTTTGTGATTGTTGCTCCACATGCATTGTATTGTGTAATCTTTGAGATGAGCTCCCCAACCTGTTAGAGATGCGTCTCCTGTGAGCACAAACTGTGAAACAGGGTCGATGAAAGGCCGACCTGCTGATAAGTTTTGTGGGTTCCACCACTGCAGAGAGCGATGTGTACTGCCGTCTACTAACACTAGATCGGTTAATAGACCCTGTGATTGATTCCACTGACGTGCTAAGCACTCTTGTAGGGGGCTCATGTGAAGCCTTGAATGGGGTACAATTGCTATGCAAGACACTATCATTCCTAGTAGTTGCATGAACACTCTGGCTGTTAAGGCTTGGTTGGGTCAAACTGTTGAATGGTAGCCTGAATATTGTGTATTCTGGCTACATTGAGAGAGGCTAGAGCCTTGACTGTGTCTAGATTGGCTCCTAGATAAGACTGCATCTGTGAGGGATGCATGTGAGACTTTTGTGCATCGATGGTGAATCCCAGTCAATGTAGTAGATCTATTGTGATGTGTGTGTGCTGCAGACAGTTTTGATGAGTGCTGGCTTTGATGAGCCAGTCGTCTAGGTAGGGGAAGATGTGAATTTGTTGTCTTCTGAGATGAGCAGCCACTACTGCGAGGCATTTGGTAAAAACTGTGGGCGCTTTAGTCACTTCGAAAGGAAGTACCTTGAACTGGTAGTGCTTGCCTGTTACCACAAATCTCAGGTATTTGCAATGTCCTGGATGAATTGGAACACGAAAATATGTGTCTTTAAAATTTAGAGCAGACATAAAATCTGCTGTTTGTAAAAGCGGGAGTACCTGTTGAAGTGTCACCATGTGAAAATGCTTCAACTGTATGTAATTGTTTAGTTCTCTCAGATCTAGAATAGGTCTTACCCCTGAGCCCTGGTACTGTATTGGAATTGGCACTACTACTCCTTTTAGTAAAAGGGACTGGAACTTTTGTTTTAGCAAGTGTATGTGTTCTGGAGATAACTTGTGAGATCGAGGTGGAATGTTTGGGGGATTGCTGGTAAGCTCCAGGCAATAACCATGTTGGATAATTCCAAGCACCCATTTGTCTGATGTTATAGACTGCCAAAAAGGGAGGAATTGCTGAAGTCTTCCCCGACAGGTGGGGTATAATCGGGGGGGAAGCATGGGTAAGTCAGTTTGTTGGGGGAAGTGGAGTTACAGGGTGTGTTACCCTTACCTCTACCCTTGAAGTTGTTTCCTCTATAACCTCCTCGAAAAAAACTCTGGAGGGAGAGGACTGGTTGTTACCTTTGTAAGCAGAGGTATTTTGATCTGGGGATGTGGTTTTTGATCCTCCTCTGTCCGAGGAGAGACGAAAGGAACGTCTGTTTGATGTAGTCTGAAGTGCTCCCAATGATTTAGCGACTTCAGTGTCTTTTTCATCTTTTCTAATGCCTGGTCAATGTTAGGGCCAAATAGGTGTTCCTTATCAAATGGTGTGTTACGGATGGATTGTTGGACCTCAGGTTTAAAACCTGAAATCCTTAACCAAGCGTGTCCCCTGAGCAGGATACTGGTGTTAATCTCTCTAGCTGCGGAGTCTGCGGCATCTAAAGCACAACAAATAGAGGAATTAGAAATGAGCTTACCCTCATTCCCTAAGTCCTGTGCTTTAGACTATGCTCATCTGGGAGATATTGAAACAATTGCTCCATTTCGTCCAATTGTGCTCTGTCATATATGGCTAAAAGGCCTTGGGTATTTGCAATGTGCCATTGAATTGCTGCCTGAGCGGCTATGCACTTGCCAACAGAGTCAATTAGTTTGGACTCTATCTGCGGAGGAGCATCCCCTGATGTTTTAGAATTTGGTCTCTTACGAGCATTCGATACAACTAGGGAATCTAATGGCACTTGTCCCTTGATAATAATGGGGTCTGTAGGAGAGGCCTTATATTTTTTGTCCACTCTAGGTGTTAAGATGCGTGCTCTGACTGGATCTTCAAAAAACTCATCAGCATGTCGCATCATGCCCTTAAGCATTGGAAGTGACTGATGACCTGTGTGTAGTTGCTAATGTCTCAAACAAAACATCATCTTCTAGTGATTCTTTGTGGAGCTCTACCCCATGATAATGTGCAGCCCTGGATAGGAGTTCCAGGTGTGATGCATTGTCGTCTGGAGGAGATGGTTTGGCTGGGTAAAGGTCTGGATCAGTATCACCTGGGGGATCCACTGTGTAATCTGTCCATAGATCTGCTGGAGTATCATCCCGCCATCATCATCGTCATGTTGAGATTGAGGAGAATCCTGAGATGTAATTTGCAGAGGAGTCTCAGGTGCTGAAGGCAATGGTGTATGAAAAGTACTTTTAGCCACAGACTTTCTCTTCAAGGGGATTTTGTAAGCGTCCTCTTATTGAAGCTTGAGTTTCTGAGGTGGCTTTACTTGAATATGGCCAGTGTCAGGGTTAATATGCAGGCTCTTTTGCTTCGGATCGTGTGGTAATGGAATAGTGTCCAATTTTGGATCCGAAGGTGTCTCTTTGTGTTTCGGCGCCAAAGTCTTCAGTGCTGACGTTTTCGGTGCGGACGGAGGCTGACCTTTCGGCACGGAAGGTTTCGGCTCCAAAGGCTGCTTGGCTTTTGGCACGGAGGATTTCAGCCCCGAGACGGACTTGTGCTGAGAACCGGAGGCTTTGGGCTCCGAGGACTTTTGTCGACTCAGTACAGAGTCGGAAGGCTTGACAGGTAGTTTCGGTGCTGGGCCCGGAGGCAGGGCATTGGAAAAGTCATCTCAGTGCCGACTTTGGCCAGGAGGCAGAGGTGGTGCCGTAGCCTTGTGTTTTATGGTGTTTGTGGGGGCAAGGGGTCTTCGGTACTCTCATCACCTTGTCCCTGCGGCAGTTCTGCAGCGTCGAGGTCTATCTCAGAGTCTGAGTCTTGTCCAGAGAAGGCTTCCTCCTCCTCTGTCGCTGATGCCTCGATGTCTTCTTGGCCAGAGTCTTCCCCGAAGATTTCCGGCGTGTCTTCGATGCTTTGACGCTGCATCTCTCGACGTCGAGCACGATGATCACACAGAGTCTTTTTCAATCAAAACGATCTGCAAGTGTCGCAGTCTTCTTTGTGCGGCAGAGACAAGCACAAGTTGCGCACCTTGTGTGAGTCAGAGCGCAGATACCTCGCGTGGCACTGAGGACAGAATTTAAACAGAGTCCAATCCATCGACAGAGAGCTGACTGGGCCGGTTAGGCCTCGAAGGCCATCCGTGAAAGTCGATTCCGATGTCGAAACGATAAGTAGAAAAGTGGAAACTCGCACGGAAACAATACTGTGGTGGGTAGAGAGGATTGCGCTTCGAAGGGAACCCGAAGAACGGTTTCGAACCGGAGCGCAGCAATACACGTCCAAACCAGATGGCGGAAAAAAACAATCTAAAAATGGAGCAGATGACCATGCACACTATCACCGAAAGGAGGAGTCACCTTAACTCGTGACTAGGAAAGACTTCTTTGAAGAAAAACAACTTGCAAACATCCAGACCCAACACTAGATGGCAGGAGTATGCAAAGCATGTGTATCTACAGCACACATGCCTCGTACATAAAGTTTCTTCAGCTTAAAATAATGAGAGAACATCTTCCAAAGTGTCACTAGTGTTCAACTTATGGAAAAAAACATGCTTTTAAAATCTTTCCAAGCCAACCTACAGTCACCTCGGTAAATCCCTATCCAGGAAACTCCCAACTCACCAGCGTCACACATGCAGAGCGGGTGTTGGGGCAAGCAGACAGCTCCCTTGCAAGAGAGCAAAGAGGCCAGCAAGCACACTCCTATCTCTGATGGGGGTGAGCTTGCCCCCCCACTGGCTCCTGCACTTGACACAGAGCTGTTCTGCTGGTGTCATGGCTGGGACACATATACACCAGGGCTCCACACAGCGAAGATGGGTCTGCAAATATAGTAGTGAGGCTGCCCTTCATTAAACTGACAAACGCAGACTACAGGTTGTGGCAAGCTGTTAAACTTTTCTGGTATGTTTCTGGTTGTTTGCACAGCCTTTAAGACGAGGGACCATATCAAGGTGATTACTTAAATAAAAATAGTAACACAGCCAAGAACAGTGAGGCACCATCACTTTGTATGGAAAACAATCAGCCTGCACTGCTTTGCAAATAGAAACTACAACATGATGCACACTTCGAATGTAGGGGCAAAATGTATAGTGTTCTCATTCCCCAGGTCTTGCTCCTATGACAGCACAATAGCTTTGTTTTTGAACACCACAATGTCACACCTAAATACTTAAGTGTCCTCTTTCACGCAATAGCTAGTGGTTAAAAAAAGTAAACCAGCACAGGAACTTGCATAGAGTCTCAAACACAAATAACAAGCATTGACAAATTTGCAGATTTCACCTTTGGGACATAATAGCTTTGTCAATGTTTTTTAGGCATATGCACCCCTAAAAAATTACACTATTTGTTTTCTTTTAAACGTATGGGTTTGAATTGTTAAATAAAAACCAAAGTAGCACAAAAGTGCTTTTTGTGAATCGTGGGTGTGGGGGGAGAAATGCAGAGGGGTGTGGTAGTGGGAGCAACACAGTGGGCCTGATTGGTTGAAAGCAACTTGGAGGGGGAAGCAACACCAAGTGCTGGGGGCTGGATAAGGATCAACAAGTGAGAGATCAATAAGGAGCGGACAGAGAAGAAGCACACAGGTGAGAAAGCTTTGTGGGAAGTACACAAAGGCGAGCATGAAATGGGGCTGGGAGAAGCACAGGGACGACAGACAGCAACACAGAGTTTAGCCGGACAAAAGTACACAAGGGAGACAGCTGGAAAACACAAGCACTCTTATGGAGTGCTTATCCCAAAAGAAAAAAGTAGATCCTGATAAGAAAAAGCAAGAAGTGGAAGCACAGAAGCCAGCCAATCAAAAGAGTTTGTAAAGAGGATACGCTCCATGGAAGGAAAAAACACAAGACTGACAAGTTGGAACACAAATAACAAACAGGCAATTGAGAGTGACAGCAAAGGCAGCCAATGGTAATGGGTGAGCTCCACGCCTCTGTATATCCTTGGCAAGCCCACATTATGTCTCGCATCAGACAGAACATGCAGTCTCGTAGGCTTACACTAAAAATGAGCATAAGATGGGACCTGCCAGGAATTACAGATCCTTTTGACTGGAGGTACAAATGGATCTATGAACAAGCCAGGATGTCTGGAAATATGTTAAGTTTCCCAAACATGTCTGGAGCCCAAACTGTGACCGACATAATCAACATTCTACAAACTGACACAGTGAAGACAGTTAATTGTGTGTTCAAATGGCAAAAGAAAAGTGAAATAAAATGGATTTTTCAAAAAGAACAAAAAGGTTGTACCTTGTGTCTCCTCTGTTTTAAAAACACGAAATAATCTTGTTGCCAAATAGCCAAACTCTCTTTCACACGCATCAGAAAGTGTTGCAATCATTTCTGCCATAGACGTTTCACCGCCCACGCTGGACAGTCTATTGTAGTCCGTAAACAGAAACCTTTAAAGAAAGATACAAAATGTTTAACAAGATAAAAACCTATACAAATAGAACATGCTAGTTGTTGGTTAAATGTCTTGTTCCAATAATTCAAACACTAAAGGTGAAGAGAGGCATGCCTAAAAATAACCTAAACCAATGGCAATCGTTCTGGGTAGCATTCCAATCTATAATATTTTACCCACTGTGTCACTATGGACTGAGGCTCACCTTATGCAAATCAGCACTGACGCTGCTCCTCCTGGGAACAGTCCCTTCCGAACTGCCAGATGAGGTTCCCCTACAGAAGGGAAAACAAGCAACCCAAGAGTGGTTCTGCCCTTTGTAGGGCTAATCTATTAAGCCATAGTTTACATTGCACCCCATAGGGGTAGCAAACAACAGCCCCATGCCTCTACGTCTTAGGGTGTTACATCAAACACACAAAAGAGGATGGAAGAAATGCTTGTAAACAGTCTAAACCACTCACAGTCCCATTAGAAGCAGGGTAAGTACTGAAGCAGGCAGAGAAGACAGACTGCATGATCTCAAAGCAGTAAGTGCTGTGGATAACAGAAGCTTTGAATGCACCAACAGATGACACTGAGGACCTCTCAGGTCCACAAACAATTCAACAAAGCCTCCTATGTGCTGTTGACCCATCACCCAGTACTCCGAACCAAGCCTGCTCCAACTCTGGTTGTTATGGCAAAGCCTCTTTCAGCTCATGTGTTGTCAATCTATGAAGAGTAGTAAAGCTATCCCACTTTGCAATCCAGGAAACACGCTATGGAAGAGGCACAGATGTAAACGGCTCTGCACTATGAAGAGCATTTCTATATCTTGTTTAGAAGGCAAACCAATAACCAGTAAAAATAAAAAATAGCTATAAATGTGAAAAACATTAATAACAGTTGGAATGATCAAACTGATTACCAAGTTTGTTCCAGAGTTCCGATAACTAGGTGCAGAGAAGGTAACTCAGGGAACTGAGGTGTGCTATTTACGCACTGCGTGCTTTTGATTCCATTAGGACATGCTGAAGCTTAGGTGGCACCATCCAATGCAGGGAAAGAGTGTGAAGGGTTTTCACCAATCTCAACCTGTCACTGTGGAGCGTCAAGGATCATGTATCTATATAGGGAATATATTTCTTTAGAATTCACTGTTCTATAGTCATACTGATCAATAGACCACCACACACATGAAACCCCAAAATCATAGAGTAAGATAGGAATACAGTTAAGCAAATAAAAACCTGCCCTAAAAAAAAAAAAATTAGTTGCCAAACTTGCCTACACATCTGCTTATAAAGCTATGTCCGGGGAACTTAGGCATATAAAACAAAGAGAGGATGACAGTGGAGCCAAGATGCAAGATATTATTAGAATGTTGGATTTACCATAGACTATGCTAATTAGACCTACACATGGATCATGAGGGACCCATCCATTCATTAGGGACATTAATTATGTTTATAATATTAATTGTATTGGGGTTTCACAGAAAAGCCCTAGCAACAACTAAGTACTGCCTGCTATCTTTCCCACTAATATTTTTTTCTGAGTTCTGTTTCTATTCACTTTAATGAAATAAGCAAATATACATAATTAAATTCTTATAATGGGGTGAATTTCAAGATATCTTGTCAGTTTGGGTCCTATGACATAGTCGGAGATCAGATTCCTTCGTGCAAAATGATGTAATAACCTCTATCAGGATTGTGATACTACCTAAAAAACAAACAGAAAGGACGTATGTGTTATGTAAAGATCCATCGATGTTTACATACACCAATTCAAAGTTTGTTTAACTCGGAGGTAGATAAAAATGCAAGTATTCACTTCATCATGCACATTGAAATGGAAAGTAAATCTTTCCTTGAGAATTGCCTCTAACCTGACTGGTAAAGCTTTCGTTGTCTGCTCCGGTAGTTCAGGGGGGTTTACAAACATAAGTTTAAGAAGAAGTTCGAGGTAACCAATTTGTCTTGATAGTCTGGTGCTCAAAACCCAGGCCCAGTTCCAGTTTTCACCTTCCCGCCTGCCTCCAAAGTAAACAGCAGCTGTGAGGAAAGATTTATTTTAAATTGTTAAATAGACTCAAAGACATAAGACAAGCCCTGAACAAAAATGTAGTATTCAGGGATCCAAACAAAAAAAACAATTACAGAACAAACCATTTTCCCAACATGTATTCATAGAAGCTGGTGATTTTATGTGAATAATAAGGAGAAACAGCACTTGACTTCATAGTTTTATTCCCTAGTCATATTCCGTACGAAGGTTGGACCCCTCATTATCTAAATGAATACCTGTGAGAAAGACGAGATCTTACTCACATACATTTAACAAGCATTGGTATAGCCAATAGGTCTCGCCTTTGGGACCTTATAAGTGTTTAGCCATGCAGCACATTATCACCCACCGGGCAGATTTCTGTAATGGAACTAGTACTAATGTAAAGTGCTTTGATACCTTCATTCGCGCTACATAATGCAAAAAATAAAAAGGAATGAAGGGAAAAGTGCTTTCAGATTTCTGAGGTGGGGGAGCGAAAAGATGCACTTTGTAGAATTACGCTGTGCCTACCTGCTGTAGATGTTTGGTTTTCCTTCACAACAATTAAGGTAAAATGCTGATTGTTAACGTTCTTCTGTTTTGTTTAATCAGAAGCATGATCATCCGGTCAACAAATGGTTAAGCATCATAATGTAGCTATTTACTGAAACCCCACAAGGATCTTCCCCAAGACATGAGTGGTCTTTAAGGAGCTTTAACTACTGTAGCAGCTGCTTGCTGCCTTCCAGGGTAGGCTTGTTGGCCAAGGCCTGCTCATTAGACGGTGCAGACGATTCCACTGAAAACTAAGATGTCACCATAATTGATTTTGTTTCTGTTCCTTTGTGTTTTAGAGAAAATGAAAGCGCACTCTTGTGACGGTAGGGAGGAGGGGTCGCGCCTTTTAATGAAAGCGGCAAGGTCTGGAAATGAAACCTGACCCAAAACAGATGGCAGCCTGCGCGCCGCTGCTGCTGGCTCCTATTATATAATGCCAGTACCAAATCTGTACCAAATCAGAAAGCGAGCATAGTAGAGAAAATCAGGAGCCGAATTGAAAGGTCGTGAAAGTGAGTTATCCCAGTGTGCAAGTGAAGGCAGGGCTGGAGTATGCTGCATCTTGGTGCAGAGTAAAAGATGTTTATTACCAACCAAATGAATGTTAATTAGTCCTTCGGCCTCTAGTAGGATGAAAGGCTGAGCAGACGCGCTGGAGGTCGAACCTGCGGCTGTGAGGTCAAACATAAGATTAATAGGGTGCTTGCCTTAAAGTTAAGATTGCATTATATAATGCCAGTACCAAATCAGAAAGCGAGCAGAGTAGAGAAAATCAGGAACCGTGTGTGTAAGCAGAGGCCTCGCTACCTCTGCCGCCACTGTCAAAACACGATTTTACTGCCTTCCTCCTTCTACAAGTCAACAGCAATGGGCCTAGCATGACAGTGAATGCACAAGTTTCTCATTGCAAACAGAGCATCGGCAGGGCTGTGCATGTGGCATGTGAAGGGAGGGTTGGTTAAAAAGAATGGTGCGAGAGAGAAGCAGGGGCGAGTGAGCACGGCAGCGCGGCGAACTGGCTAATTAAAAACAGATGGTGTTAGACCTGTCAGCCCTTTGGGTGGTCCCTCCTCATCATTATTTATTTTGTCCCACTTTTGCCTCAAACCCTGTTAGTATTTTTCCTTTTTTTGGGAACCACCAGACTTTTTCGTATTGATGCAGATTCAGGGAGCCATTTTATCTACCCCTGGAACTTCTGTCTGAGGGCCTGGAGCACAAAATGGTGGCCACCTGTGACATCATCAGAACCCACTGGAACCTACCAGCACCTTCCAGAACATTCCAGAACCCTGTGACAGTTGGAGGCGGTTTGGAATGTTGAGAAGCTAAAGCCAGAGTTGACAGTTGGAGCTGGCAGTTGGCACCTGACTGGTGAAGAGAGAGGAGCAGAAAGCTGAAGGAGGAAGGAGTGAGGCAGCAGGGGTGGAAACTTGTGCCTGGAGTGGGGTCCATAAACCCACCCTTGATACTAGTCCCTACTGACTGAGCCCAGCCTGGAGCCCTGTGTGGGAAAAAGCAAGAAAAACCATCTTAAGGACCTGGACAGCAGGAACAGGCCTTAGAAGTAAAGAAAAGCAAGAATCTGACCTGTTTATTGGTTTCCCTGGAGTCCGACGTCGAGAAGCCTGAGACCTGGAGCCCGAGGTGGAGAAGCGGCGCTGACTGGAAAGCAGACGTCGTACCCGGAGCCGCCAGAGGTCGAGAGAGGGCGCCGACGGAGGTCGTGAGGAGTACCAGAGGTCGAGGAGGAAGTCACCCGAGGTCGAGTGAGCGGCGTCGACGGGGGAGTGAAGTCCGCCCTCCGGAGTCGCCGGAGACCGAGGTGAAGCGTGCCGGAGGTCGGGAGTGGAGATCGCACTCCGGAGTCGCCGGAACCTGAAGAGAATCGTGCCGGAGGTCGGGAGTGGAGATCGCACTCCGGAGTCGCCGGAACCTGAAGAGAATCGTGCCGGAGGTCGGGAGTGGAGGTCGCACTCCGGAGCCGGCGGAAGTCGACATCGAGCCAAGACAGCCCGACGTCATCGAATCGGAGATCGACATCGAGCCGAGGCCGCCGACATCGAACCGGAACCGCCTACCGGCGTCGTCAAGAACTGACATTGTGCCGAGGCCGCCGACATCGAACCGGAACCGCCTCACGGCGTCGACACGACTCCAGCGGCGTCGGAGCTTCATATAAAGGGCAGTAAGTGGAATAGAGGGCGCCTAAGGCCCTGTGGAGCTCTAAGAGACCATCCTAAGGGATAAAGAGGTGTTAGAACCAGCCTGGAAGTGCCAGGGGTGGACTGAGACTGATACAGTGACCTGTGTGAGGGGTGGTGTAGTTTGGGAGAGCCAGATTCCTAGATTACCCTTGATCTACCTCAGTTTTAGCCTCAGCCTTACCCAAGCTAGGTGAGACACCCTCAGGCCATCCACCTAACCACAAGCTGTGACTGGGCCAAATCAGCCCATAGTATTTTAAATGTGATCTGATTTTACAAATGTCATTGTTGGCTGGTATTATTTATTGAGGGTACTGTATTTATTGTATTTATCTAAGTTATTCCTGTAATGTATTTATTGTCCTGAGCTAACTTATTTCTGTACAGTATTTATTCCCTCATAGTATTTATTTGACCTGAACCTATTTATTGCACCTGTAAAGTATTACTATTTATTTGACCTGCACTTTTTAAGGAGAAGCTTGTGTACTGTGATTGTATTATTATTTATTCAATCAGCAACTAAGAGAAAAGAAGATAAACACAGAGATATTTTCATAATTTTTAAGGTGTAGTGTCGTTTTTGGAACGGATGCACGCATGGTTATTGTATGGGTATTGCGTATGCTTAACACGGTGCCTGACCCCTGACCACTCGAGCCAAGCTACCACTGTGTATGTCTGGAGAGACCCCGTTACCACCACCCTTTCCGGTGTGGGAGTGGGGTTTTTCCAACATAATTGGAGTTCAGCGCTGGGATTGAGCTGTGCCTACGCATACTCGACAATAACTGTGGGTAGTCCATAGGCCTACACCTGGAGTTTTCTCAAAGCGGCCTTCCTAATTGTGAGTTTTTGTTTTTTCCAAATTTACTCTGGTGGTGGGAGGAGGTATTATTAAAGCATTGCTTCTGTAAAAACCTGTCTTCTGACCTGAGTGGGCAAAATGGAGTTTGTGCTAGAAGACCTAGAAACGTACACTGTGGCTCAACTCAGGGAGTTTTGTCAGCGGGAGGGGGTGTATTGTCCCCCAGGAGCAAAGAAGGGTGCACTCCAAACCAGCTTAAGGGCTTGGGGGGAGGGACGACGAGAAAGCAAGGCTGAGGAGGAAGACAGGGATAGAGAGCCTGACAGCGAGGGGGCTGGGATGTACCAACCTGAGGTGGGGAACCTAGTAGCGGGGCCCAGAACCATTTCCAGGAAGGGCAGCAGTGCCTCTAGCGGTGGCTTGTCTGAAGTGGAGTTAACAGACCGGAGGGAGAAAAGACAGCTCACATGGGACTTAGCAAGGCTAGAGAAAGAGAAGGAGGAACAGAGGATGGCTCATGAGCTAAGGCTGAAAGAGATAGATCTTCAGATCCTAAGAATCGGGGCACAAACTGTTCCTAATGGTGGCAGCAAAGACCAAGAAAGAGAGTTCACCAGGGAACCCAAACCCTACCTGCCAAAGGACATAGTAGCTAGCTATGGAGTCGGCGACGATATTGCCAAGTGGCTAGCGGCCTATGAGGTCTCGTTAAGGGCCCATGGGGTTCCAGAGAAGTACTGGGGAGCGGGATTGTACAAGTACATGCCTCCAGCTGGTAGGGATGCTTTATTGGCCCTAGAGGAGGATGAGCAGACCCACTACCCCACCATGAAGGTGGCGCTCATAAGAAAGTTTGGACTAACACCCGAAAAGTACCGACAGAAGTTCCGGGGTAGTCACAAACTGGGCACACAGAATTGGGTGGACTTCCTGGACTATGCAAAGAAGGCACTAGAGGGTTGGATTCAGGGCAATGAAGTGAGGAACTACGAGGGGTTGTTTGATTTAGTACTGAAGGAACACCTGCTCGAAAAATGTTTCCCTGAACTGCGTCAACACCTGGTGGATAGCAAGCTGACCAATCCCCGGAAGCTTGCTGAGGAGGCGGACATTTGGGCTAGTACCCGGGTGTCCACAAGGGGGACTGGAGGGGATACTCAAAAGGCCGGACAGGGCGCCCCCCAGAAGAAAGAGGGAGGGGAAAAGAAAAAGGAGTTCTCCAAAGGCCCCCAAAATAACTTCCAAGGGAAGGGAACAGGATTCACCCCTAGGGCTAACCCACCCAGAAACCCTAATCCTGGCCAGAGTCAGCAGCCAAGGGTTGTCCATTGCTACGAGTGCGGTGGCGTTGGACACTATAAGGGAGATGCGAAGTGCCCGAAACGACCACCCCCTCCCATTGGAGGAAAGACCCCCGGAGTAGCTAGTGTAGTGCTCGGGGAGGAGATGCCTTTAATTAAGGGAAGGGAGTGGGCGGGTGTCACTTTAGTGTCCCTGGGAGAACGGGAGATGGTTCCTAAGATCCAGGTGCCCGCAAATACCGTAAAGTATGGGCAGTGGGTCACCATCAACGGCCAAAGAGGGGAGGCTCTGAGAGACACAGGAGCCAGTATGACTATGGTACGTAGCCAACTGGTGTCTCCAGAGCAGGTAATTCCCGATGTACTCCACCCAGCCGCGATGGCTGACGGCAGAACAGGCCACTATCCGGTGGCCGAGGTTCCCTTTGAATGGGGGGGGGGTTGCAGGTTCACTTCGAGTTGCCGTAAGCCCTGCCGTGCCAGTCGATTGTCTACTGGGGAATGACATGGAGCACAATGCTTGGAAGGAGGTGGAATACCGGACTCATACTGAGATGCTGGGTACACCTGACTGGGCCTGTGTGAGCACAAGGTCTGTGACTACCCGGAGAGGGAGTTCGTTTCGGCTGGAGCCTGGAACAAAGGCCCAGCCAGCTGCCAGTCAAGGGAAGAACCGAGGATAGGAGGAGCCTGCCTCGGCGTCCGCACCCCGTAGGACGGATAGGCCACCGGAGGTGGTGGACCAGGAGTCTGCGGTGGGGGATGTTACCAAACTGGAGGACCTACCCATCCCGGCCGAGTGGCACGTGGAGGGAGGCCCGTCCAGGGAGGAATTCTGCCAGGGCCAGAGGGAGTGCCCTACCCTTGAGGGGCTGAGAAACAGGCCGAAGCCCAGGCAGCAGGGAACGTTGAAGGGAACTACAGTGTTTACTGGGAGGATGGCCTCCTCTACAGTGAACCCAAGGCACCCCTACATGGATCGTCACGAGCCTTGGTAGTCCCTCAACGTTATCGAGCCTTCCTTCTGGAGTTGGCTCACGAGATCCCATTGGCAGGACACCTGGGGCAAGACAAGACCTTCGCCCGTCTTGTCCCACACTTTTATTGGCCTCAAATGAAAGTGTTGTCCGATACCTACTGCCGGACATGTGTGTCTTGCCAAGCCAGTGGGAAAACAGGGGTGAAGCTGAAAGCTCCCCTGGAACCACTTCCTGTCGTTGGCACCCCCTTTGAAAGGGTGAGCATCGACATTGTGGGTCCGTTAGATCCACCTACTACAGCTGGTCACAGGTTTATCCTGGTTTTGGTGAATCATGCCACACGGTACCCAGAGGCAATACCTCTGAGGACCATAACAGCACCTGTTGTGGCTAGGGCCCTGATGGGAATCTTTACCCGAGTGGGTTTTCCCAAGGAAGTTGTGTCCGACAGGGGGACCAACTTCATGTCAGCGTACATGCGGGCCATGTGGAAGGAGTGTGGAGTGACCTACCGGTTCACAACTCCTTACCACCCCCAGACCAATGGTCTGGTGGAGAGTTTTAACAAAACCTTGAAAGGCATGATCAGAAGTCTGCCTGAAAGCCTGCGGAGGAAATGGGACGTCCTCCTACCCTGTTTACTCTTTTCTTACAGGGAAGTGCCACAGAAGGGAGTGGGCTTCAGCCCCTTCGAGCTTCTGTATGGGCACCCTGTACGTGGACCTCTCAACCTGGTGAGAGACGGATGGGAAAGAACTCCCAGAAAGCTTCCCCAGGATGTGGTGAGCTACATGCTGGCCTTCCGGAGCCAAATGGCTAAGTTGTGGAAGCAAGCTTCTGACAACTTGGAAGCCAGCCAAGCAGTGATGAAGGCGTGGTATGACCACAATGCTCACCCGGTGGAGTTGGAGCCTGGCCAGAAGGTGTGGGTGATCGAACCAGGAGAGCTTAGTGCCCTCCAGGATCGCTGGTCAGGACCCTTTGAGGTGTTGGAGAAGAAGGGTAAGGCTACCTACTTGGTGGACCTGAAGACCCCTCGTCAGCCCCTACGGGTGCTGCACGCCAACCGCCTCAAACCCCACCACGAGAGGCCCGAAGTCATCTTGATGATGGTGACTGACGGAGCAGAGGACGCGGAAAGCGAGCCTCTCCCCGATTTGTTTGCGTCTCAAGAAAAGGATGGGTCGGTGGAGGGAGTGATTCTCTCCCCACCTCTAACTCCTGAACAGCAGGAGGACTGCCGCCAGGTCCTGGGACAGTACTCTTCGTTGTTCGCCCTTGTTCCGGGTAGGACTCACCTGTGCGTCCATGACGTGGACACAGGAGACAGC
The DNA here is from genome assembly GCF_964204655.1 of Triturus cristatus. Taxonomy (NCBI): domain Eukaryota; kingdom Metazoa; phylum Chordata; class Amphibia; order Caudata; family Salamandridae; genus Triturus; species Triturus cristatus. The sequence continues at coordinate 348,175,437 of NC_140589.1, read as the reverse complement.
CCACCTGTGAAGTCCAAGATCTACCGGATGTCAGACAAGGTGAAGGCCAGCATTCACAGTGAAGTCACTACGATGCTGGAGCTAGGAGTGATCGAACCTTCTAGCAGCCCCTGGTCCAGTCCGGTGGTGTTAGTACCAAAAGCTGCACCACCGGGTGCCCAACCGGAACTGAGGTTCTGTGTGGACTACCGGGGACTGAATTCAGTAACCAAAACTGATGCTCATCCGATCCCTCGGGCGGATGAATTGATTGACCGGCTGGGAGCTGCCCAATATCTAAGTACCTTTGACCTTACTTCTGGGTACTGGCAGATCTCTTTGACTGATGGAGCAAGGGAAAGGTCAGCCTTCTCCACGCCCAATGGCCACTACCAGTTCTGTGTGATGCCCTTTGGGCTCAAGAACGCACCTGCCACGTTTCAGCGCCTGGTAAACCAGATCCTCACCGGAATGGAGAGTTTCTCTGCTGCTTATCTGGATGACATAGCCGTCTTCAGTAACAGCTGGGAGGATCACTTGCGTCACCTGCAAGCTGTTCTCCAGGCCCTGAGACAAGCTGGATTGACGATCAAGGCCAGCAAGTGCCAGATCGGGCAGGGGTCGGTAGTGTACCTTGGACACTTGGTGGGTAGGGGAGCGGTGCAACCCCTCCAGGCGAAGATCGAGGCCATCATGGCCTGGGAACCCCCCAAGACACAGACTGAGGTTCGAGCTTTTCTGGGCCTCACGGGATACTACCGCCGCTTCGTGAAGGGGTACGGTACCATCGTAGCCCCCCTCACGGAGCTTACGTCCAAGAAACAACCTCGACGGGTAGTCTGGACGGAGGCTTGTCAGCAGGCCTTTGTGAAGCTGAAGCAAGCCATATGCGAGGCCCCGGTCTTAAGGGCCCCAGACTTTTCCAAGGAGTTCATTGTCCAGACAGATGCATCAGAACATGGCATTGGGGCAGTGTTATCGCAACTCAATGAAGAGGGTCTGGATCAACCCGTGGTCTTCCTATCCCGGAGACTACTTCCCAGGGAACAGAAGTGGAGTGCAATAGAGCGTGAAGCCTTTGCAGTGGTATGGGCTCTGAAGAAGTTGCGGCCATACCTATTTGGCTCGCACTTCCTGGTTCAGACCGACCACAGACCCCTTCGTTGGCTGATGCAGATGAAGGGGGAGAATCCCAAGTTGTTGAGGTGGTCTATTTCCCTACAGGGAATGGACTTTCAGGTGGAACATCGGCCTGGAGTGGACCACGCCAATGCAGACGGTCTCTCAAGGTATTTCCGCCTTAGTGATGAGAACTCCCAAGGGGTTGGGTAGCTCTCCCCACTTTCAGCTGGGGGGGGGACGCGTGTTAGACCTGTCAGCCCTTTGGGTGGTCCCTCCTCATCATTATTTATTTTGTCCCACTTTTGCCTCAAACCCTGTTAGTATTTTTCCTTTTTTTGGGAACCACCAGACTTTTTCGTATTGATGCAGATTCAGGGAGCCATTTTATCTACCCCTGGAACTTCTGTCTGAGGGCCTGGAGCACAAAATGGTGGCCACCTGTGACATCATCAGAACCCACTGGAACCTACCAGCACCTTCCAGAACATTCCAGAACCCTGTGACAGTTGGAGGCGGTTTGGAATGTTGAGAAGCTAAAGCCAGAGTTGACAGTTGGAGCTGGCAGTTGGCACCTGACTGGTGAAGAGAGAGGAGCAGAAAGCTGAAGGAGGAAGGAGTGAGGCAGCAGGGGTGGAAACTTGTGCCTGGAGTGGGGTCCATAAACCCACCCTTGATACTAGTCCCTACTGACTGAGCCCAGCCTGGAGCCCTGTGTGGGAAAAAGCAAGAAAAACCATCTTAAGGACCTGGACAGCAGGAACAGGCCTTAGAAGTAAAGAAAAGCAAGAATCTGACCTGTTTATTGGTTTCCCTGGAGTCCGACGTCGAGAAGCCTGAGACCTGGAGCCCGAGGTGGAGAAGCGGCGCTGACTGGAAAGCAGACGTCGTACCCGGAGCCGCCAGAGGTCGAGAGAGGGCGCCGACGGAGGTCGTGAGGAGTACCAGAGGTCGAGGAGGAAGTCACCCGAGGTCGAGTGAGCTGCGTCGACGGGGGAGTGAAGTCCGCCTTCCGGAGTCGCCGGAGAGCGAGGTGAAGCGTGCCGGAGGTCGGGAGTGGAGATCGCACTCCGGAGTCGCCGGAACCTGAAGAGAATCGTGCCGGAGGTCGGGAGTGGAGATCGCACTCCGGAGTCGCCGGAACCTGAAGAGAATCGTGCCGGAGGTCGGGAGTGGAGGTCGCACTCCGGAGTCGCCGGAACCTGAAGAGAATCGTGCCGGAGGTCGGGAGTGGAGGTCGCACTCCGGAGCCGGCGGAAGTCGACATCGAGCCAAGACAGCCCGACGTCATCGAATCGGAGATCGACATCGAGCCGAGGCCGCCGACATCGAACCGGAACCGCCTACCGGCGTCGTCAAGAACTGACATTGTGCCGAGGCCGCCGACATCGAACCGGAACCGCCTCACGGCGTCGACACGACTCCAGCGGCGTCGGAGCTTCATATAAAGGGCAGTAAGTGGAATAGAGGGCGCCTAAGGCCCTGTGGAGCTCTAAGAGACCATCCTAAGGGATAAAGAGGTGTTAGAACCAGCCTGGAAGTGCCAGGGGTGGACTGAGACTGATACAGTGACCTGTGTGAGGGGTGGTGTAGTTTGGGAGAGCCAGATTCCTAGATTACCCTTGATCTACCTCAGTTTTAGCCTCAGCCTTACCCAAGCTAGGTGAGACACCCTCAGGCCATCCACCTAACCACAAGCTGTGACTGGGCCAAATCAGCCCATAGTATTTTAAATGTGATCTGATTTTACAAATGTCATTGTTGGCTGGTATTATTTATTGAGGGTACTGTATTTATTGTATTTATCTAAGTTATTCCTGTAATGTATTTATTGTCCTGAGCTAACTTATTTCTGTACAGTATTTATTCCCTCATAGTATTTATTTGACCTGAACCTATTTATTGCACCTGTAAAGTATTACTATTTATTTGACCTGCACTTTTTAAGGAGAAGCTTGTGTACTGTGATTGTATTATTATTTATTCAATCAGCAACTAAGAGAAAAGAAGATAAACACAGAGATATTTTCATAATTTTTAAGGTGTAGTGTCGTTTTTGGAACGGATGCACGCATGGTTATTGTATGGGTATTGCGTATGCTTAACACGGTGCCTGACCCCTGACCACTCGAGCCAAGCTACCACTGTGTATGTCTGGAGAGACCCCGTTACCACCACCCTTTCCGGTGTGGGAGTGGGGTTTTTCCAACAGATGGTGACCCCGAACAGATGGCGCCCCTGCTCGTAACCGCAAGCCGTAGGCCGTGGGCGGATACATTTCCTGGAAAAGGTGGGACATGCACCCGCCTTTGCTCAATTGCGTGCTGTGTTTTTACAAAGACGCGCGCAAAGCCTAATAAAAAAAAAAGCTAAAAAAAAAGTCCTGAGTGATTCCAAGAGGTCGTTTTCCTAGAGCAGCGCATTCGCACTGCGCTCAACCTAAAAAGTAGAATAGAATGTTCCCACCTTAGCCTATGTTAAGCCTCATGTGCTATTTCAAGTCTTTATTTATGCAGACAAATAGCAAATACAGAGTTGCTTTCACAAAGCAATATGGAGAAATCTGGGGGCCAAGCAGCAGGACAAGAATAACATGACACAGGGATATGATTTCCAGGAAGGTGCAAATAATATTTTGTATTTTGTTTCCTATGTAGGTCGTCATCATTAGAAAGCGCAAAATATATACACAAGAATCCAAAGAACAAGGGGGCTGCTGCCAAAATACTGCTTGTGCAAGATACCAAGTGTAAATCACGACACAGATAAAATACCACGGGGCAGATATGAGAGATTGTCAAAAGGAATGCTTGCTTTTCATTCAGCAGATTGAGCCTTACAACTCAATAGGGAAGGTTTATCATGGCTGAAACCTGATGCAAGAACCACAAGAGAAATTCTAGTTCTCAATTTTCTCCTGCATGTGGTTCAGTTTGGGTGTGGGCAACAGCGACTATGAAACCTGCCCTTGAAGTGGTCCTATTGAGATCTTAAAGAGCACTGGTGTGAACATTTCCAAGCACAAAAAGGATGCTACCCAGTAGGTAATGCGGTGATTTCAGATATGCTAGGCTCGTTGTTTTGGACCATATGGAATGAGTGATAGAAGTTGAAAATAGGGCAGCATAAGCATCTTAGTCTTGATGTTCATAGAGGACATTGTGGGGTTCTGTGAGAAGATTGAGATATGGACCTCAGAATGAAATTGGGGGGAGGGGGTATTTCTCACTACAATTAGCACAGTAGCCAAAAGGTAAATTAGTCTTCTTTTTCAAGGGTTTAATGTGATTGGCTAAGGGATGCTAAAGTATATACAGACATTCTGGTTATCTGTTCATCAACTTGAGGAACAATCAGTCACCAGTACACCATAAAATAGCACCACTAACACGATAGGACTCGCTCATATGAATATCATCTACTGCAAGGGCCATCTTCATAAACAGTGCTCCTTGTTTGCACCATTAATACCTCATACAACAGTAAAATCCAAGAAACAGTGAAGCAGGCATAAACAAAGTTAAAAAGACCACCAGCACCCAACCATATTTTCAAATAGCCCCAAAGCAAGCAAGCCCACACACCAGAGAACTGTAATATTCCCCAACACTTCTACAATACTCAAAAGCATTTTCATCTTGGAAGGCCCATAACTCTGTTATCTTGGTAGAAAAAGGTAAAAAAAAACTAGACCTCCAATGTACAACTGGTAACCTCTATATAACCGCAAAGGGGTTTGATCCAATGAGGCCTATCAAATGGGGAGGGATCAATATCAAAATGCAGAAATACTCAAGAGTCCCCACTCAACCATTAATCAGCATTAGTTTGAAAGAATAACAACATTCACATCAATCTTGTGTGCTTGAATAGTTATCTCAAATTATATTTCATACTTATTTGCCATTCTCTTAATATCAATCATATCCATCTGGTACAATCAAACATAAGGAGTAAAGAGTTACACAATACAGGTCACAACACTAACTGACATAAAACAATACAAATTCCAAAATGTTTTTTACGCTGAACATTAGTGAGTTGTTGCCATTAGATCCAAAGTAACTCACTCTAATGAATTGTCCTACCCCTTATATATATATGGGTTATATAGCCAGTTCAATGTTCCCACACTCAGCGTTATCCAAAGAAGGAAGGATTTCATAGTTCCTTTTTAAATGGAAAGATTCTTTTAAGAACCATAACCAGTAGTTATATGTTTGAGGTGGTACTTCCAATAGATCCCCATCGAAAAATGCCAACGCGTTTCGACCTCATACAGTGTAGGTGTATGTAAAAAATCTTTTAGTTCATCATCAGGGCAAAGGAAAAAACTTGTTCAGTGTGGATAAAAAGGAAAATATATTTTGTATAAGAAACAGCAGTTAATTCGGCATTATAAAAATGCTCAGTCCAAAAATCACCTGTATGCAGCTCCAAAGAAAGCTTGTACGCTTGGTGGATTAGACATAATTGTGCATGTCAGATTTACAGCCCCGTGCCATAGTACCTATAGTGAGACAGTAGATGGTAAACCATTTCAGCCCAAGGGTGTGTACAAACAGTCCACCATATATTTATTGAAAAGAGAGTGGACCAAACAATTAATTGAATATATATAAAATTAAACACCCTTTGTGAATTACCCACAGAATTTAGGTGAACCAACTCACCAGAGCTGGACGGTATGCGTCCACACGTCGTGTGAACGACCGTCGCACTGCCGTCTCGGTCTCAACAGTAAACCGGGGAAAAGTTATTTATCTGAAAACAGTAATTATTATACACTGTGTGAGTTATCTCCCACATAGGGCCGGAGTAAAAGTGGGAAAGATAAAACATCACTTACTTATGAGCTAGCCTTCCTTATGGATATTTACATGGCCCGCTTTCATCAAAGGTCTCCGTAACACTCAACGTCAGTTACGCGAGTGTACGGACAAAACTGTTATCTTCTTAGGCACCGGCAAAGCACATCCGGTTCAGGCTAAGAACTCATGGGAAGTGTAGTTTTTTTCTAATTCAAGGCTCATATGTGAAGTAAAAAACAGGCTCAAACAATATATCAAAGCAGTTATACATATGTCAATTATCATGATGTCTGTCCAGAGTTTTTCAATCAACATAAAACGAAATGTTTGTTGATCATAGACCTACAGCCGCATACAAAGACATCATAAATATGCTATGGAGAAAGCAATCTCTGAATCAATGGTGTAAAAATGAGATATAACCCATTTCTGCACTGGTCAAACATTTGTTTGCAAAATATGACATTTCATTCATATACATGTCCCCAGGAGCGTTGTCTTAAAAAAAGACATTCTCATATAAAAACATTTGCTAATTCACATAGCTCATTTAGGCCAGTTTCTGCTGTACGCAGTTTCATAATTAGCATTGCCTCTTGTCTATCCAAATTTGAGCCATCACCCAGAATTTGTTTCACTTGTCGCAATACAGTCCATTTTAAGTCACCAACGGAAGAGTTACTTACCTTCGGTAACGATATATCTGGTAGAGACACAGTCTAGCCACAGATTTCTTAACTTTCCCAGGCGTCAGACTGGATCCGGAACATCTTTTTCCCCAGCAATACCTCTGCACGCCGGGAGGTGGCGCCGCTCGGCTCCGTCCTGACGTCGGCCACGGAAGAGACATCAATGGAGCCATATAAGCCCCTTCCGGCGTGCTGACGTCAGTTTTCTACAGGAAACTTTGCCGCGACACAATGCGGAGCTATGACAAAAAACTGCGATAGCAGCGGAACAGTGTATGGTAAAAAAGAGAGAAAATCATTTATAATGAGAGACCAAAGTAAGTTGAAAAAGCACCCAGCACCAGGAAGGACTGGAGGGAACTCACAGAGCCCATGCTGCAAGCAAGGGCCTAACAAAGCTCCAAGCTGCGCCTCATGTCGTGGGGCTAACAGCTGCGGCACAAAGGATACGACAAGGCAGACACAGATTATCACCACAGGAGGGAAGGTAAAAGAACTACAATATTGAAGGAACATGTTGCCAGACAAGTGATGAGAAGTGTATGACCACCAGAAGTACACTGCACACACCCTCCGGTGATGGATGGACTGCAGTCCCAAAGAGAACCCAACCGACTGCCATAGAAAGAAGGAGGCACAGGCGGGGGCGGTGGGAGAGAAGTAAAAACAAAATAACTCCACGTGTAAAGAACACAGGTGGATCAACATGAGAAGGCAGTAAAAAGTATAGACCTAAGCCACCTAAAAACATGAACGGAGTGGAGAGACAAATGGCTCGAAAGTCAAAGAACACTCCCTGCGCTAACGGAAGGTACGAGAAAGCGCCACCAACCAACACTAGGATAGAGAAGAGCCCGAAAGCCCCCACGCAGAACAACACACCCTACCCCAGAGTGAGGTGCGAGAGCACACCTCTGGAAGACCAAGGCCACCAGAAAGAGAGAGGCTAGGTGAAAAGACACCAAATGAAAAGGTCTTCGCAGAGTGGGGAGGATGGGCGGGCGTTAAGCAATCTGCGGCTAGACTGTCTCTCTACCAGATATATCGTTACCAAAGGTAAGTAACTCTTCCATCTGAAAGAAACATCTAGCCGCAGATTCCTTACCTTAGAATAGATTTCAAAGCCATACCCCATAGGAGGAGGGTCTGTGAAACAACCACCAAGTTCCAGGAGAACATATTCGGCAACTGCTGACGAAAAAAGGTGGAAACCGCTATGCCAGGACAACGGGTATCAGACCCATGACCCACCTTAAGGAGAATGAACAAGGGAAGGTAAAGACACCAAATCCGACGAGGGACGGTGTGAGGCCTCTCTCGCCCAGACACAGACGAAAGGAAAACAGAACTAGAAAGTTCCGTGCCAACGTAAGAAACAATACAGCGAGACCTTCAAGAAGGATCCAAGCATCGGTCCCTATAATCCAAGAGGTACGAAATTCCAAGGGTCAAACAACATGACAGCAGTAGAGCATACCGCATGAAACCACACCACAATGGAAGTTACAAGAAACAGGGGACAGTTGGAAGACTGTCCACCCCAGAATAGGAGCCGCAGCATGAGGCCCGTGGGTGTAAGAAAAAAAACACATTAATGTGTACTGCCTAGGACATGTGACAACAGTGGGAGGGCCGAGCCCAGACCCTAGTGCCAACAGAGACAGAGGAGCCATCATTGAGCAAAGCTCAGGAGGTAGGCATGCAGCCAAACGAATTAAAGGCACCACTGTGAGTGGATAACCTGCACAGCTATGGACACATAGAGGACACTATCCCGAAGGAAAGAGTAAGCAAGAATGTCTGACACTAAGGCAAAAAGACTTAGCATGCGAGCACCCCAGTGGCGTGTAGAATCCACAATATGCCCACAAAGGGACAGGAATGTCGACACACGTAAGTGGAGTGAATAATCCTAAATAGGGGAGTCATGCAAGCGGTACCACAGCACCGGTGTGCTGCTTAACAGTTAAGAATGCAGAAAAAATAACAGGTCCCCGAGGTGTAAGAATCCTGTTCTCCCGTGAGACAGCGGAAACGTAGACCACAAGACTGCACAGACAGAAGCCTGGTGCCAAAAGCCTACACCGCCAAAGACCGACACCGTCTACCAAAATGTAGAACGTCGAGAACAATACACACACAGTAATGCTACCTAAAGAAGCACCTGTGCCCGAATGGGAGTAAGAACTCACACCCAGAAAAGTATCAGGGGTGGAGCACAGATCCAGTGGCAGAAAGGCATAGACCAGAGCCACTCCTTGAGAACAGGGAAAATGCACAGGACAGGGAGGGACAAACCGGACCCCATGTCCCGCAAGAAACAAGGAACCGGAGACCGTGCCAGGAAAGACCTGCCCCCCCCCCCCACCCCCCCAGGGGCGCATGTCCACAGATAGACAGGCAAGACGTGCACAGCGAGGTTGTAGGAACACGCCAGGGTGACAAACCCCTTACAGAGGCGGGGATGTATTACGGATCAACCATAGACAACCAATGGTAACCCTTGGAGAGAAACCAATCCTATGGATCTCAAGAGGAGGAGATATCCTACAACAGTAGGAAGAGTCAGCTTGCGTCAAAAGTTCCTGGGCAAGGAAGAGTAGCAAAATGATTGCCAACAAATACCCCACATAGGGTAAGGCACAACCCTACAAAAGAAGGGTCCCTCTTGAGACAAGCTCGTAGGCAGAGGCTCAAAAGAAAGGTAAACACAGCTCAACCAGCTGTACCAGAATAAGTAAACAACACGGCTGAGCAGCAACACTACCCAGAACATCTGCAGCCCACAACGGGTAACAGAAAGAAAGACGGCACCGTCACGAAACCAAATATCCTCCACAAAGATTAAAACCGAGGAAGATACATATACAGGAGGCGCCTGCCTGCTGAATCAGCATGGGCGTCAATATGAGTGACCCCATAAAAGGGTATATCCCTAAGCCGCTCCTGAACATGCTCTTGGAAAATGCCAGCATGCAACCATGAGTCCGTGGTGTCCATGGCAGACCGAATTGAAAAGTGCGCCATATCATGGCCATCACGGATTAGGCGGGCCACATCAGCACGAGAGTTCTTCGGCAAGTAGGGAGGAGCCATTCAACAGCGTCCCAAAGGGTAAAATGAGCCCGAGCAAATACACACAACGTGTTGAGGGACCGGAGTACCGAGCTGGCAGATGCAAACAAATCGCGGCCATATGACTCAACCACCGAGACTCCTGAGTGGGGGGATGCAACGGAACAGGAGTCACAGAGAGAGCTGCCTGAAGCAGAAGTCCTCCAGCTCCAGGATGGAGGGTCAAACAGGCGGGAGCCGGCCGATGTGCCACAGCACGATCCACGGGGTTCCCTGAGGAGGGCCGTGCCCACGTTCCGAGAAGGATGTCAAACAATAACTCTGCAAAAGGTAACAATGGTTACATGTTCCCCGCACCCTGGTGGACAATATATCCAGCAAAGGCTCCGAAGGACTAGAGACTGAGGGCGGCTCCATCCTTAAAATGTCTGCAGCCCTGCATCCAGCCCTGACGAACATCCCACTAGCCCCCGTGGCCCCGCGTTTCGGTGAGAGCAAGTCATCAGTAGGTGATGAACGGAAGCTAAACCAGCCACTTAATAGAGGCTCAGCAGCAGGATGAGTAGGCCAATGCTCCACTGGCGCCTGCGCTGGAGAGCAGTGAAAGGACGCAGGGGGTGGTGAACCCACCGGGACCATATCCTCCAGCAATAAAGCTGGAGACGGTACCGGCGTCGATCGGCGTCCAGGCGACGTCTAGCCGGCGTCTGAGACCTCTGAAAATGCCCCGACTGGCGGAGTGGAGCAAGCGTCGGCGACCTCAGAAGAGGCCTCGACTGCCTGAGTTGAGCCGGCGACCTCCGAAGAGGCCTCGACCCTTCGAGTCGAGCTGGCGTCGGTGATCTCTGAAAAGGCCTCGACTCGAGCCGGCGACCTCCAAAGAGGCCTCGACCCTTGGAGTTGAGCTGGCGTCAGAGACCTCCGAAGAGGCTTCGACCCTTGGAGTCGAGCTGGCGTCGGCGACCTCCGAAAAGGCCTCGACCGCTCGGAGTTGGACCGGAGGTGACTCAACATTACCCGAGGTGGAAACCTGCAGGAGAGAGAACGCCGAAGCAGTGTCATGCACCGCGCCGCAGCCACCTCCAGCGATGCCGCAGAAGGCTGTGCGACAGAGCTATGGAAGGGCCAGACATCGTGGGATGGCCCGCCAGGCTGTGTCCCAATGTGGCAGCGACTCTGGTGTCAGAGTCAGGGCACTCGGTTGGAGCCGAGAGTAAACCCGCCAGCGGTGTCCCAACCGGAGTCCCTAACCCCCTGGGGGGCCTGGAGGCACGCCAGAGAGGGGGGGGGGGATGCAATGCTTACCTGAGGTAGGCAACGTGGATGGCCCCGCCGGAGAAGGAGACCTGCGTCGCAAGGGATCCGTTCAGGACATCCGGGCAGACAGCAGCTTCATGCGGCGTTACTCGCAGGGATTTCAGCCGCAGCTGGTAGCATGCGGTGCACTCCATGGAATCATGGTGCTCTCCTAAGCACCACATACAGATAGCGTGAGGGTCCGTCGCTGACATCTGTCGCGAGCAGGACCGACACGGTTTAAAGCCCACAAGGGGCATCGAACACACTGTTCCTGGACACGAAAAAGGGTGCCGAAAAGGCCTGTAAGGAACAAAAACAGGCCCGCGGTATTACTTTCCCGGATCCGTGTTAGGACGCGGAAAAGAAGAAAACTGACGTCAGCACACCGGGAGGTGCTTATATGGCTCAATTGACGTCACTTCTGTGGACGACGTCAGGACGGAGCCGACTGGCACCACCTCCTGGCGTGCAGAGGTATTGCTGGGGAAAAAGATTTTCCGGATCCAGTCTGACGTCTGGGGATATTCCAAGTTAAGGAGTCTGCGGCTAGATTTCTCTATCAGATAGTGTGGTTCTTCTCCCAAAAAATTTGTACCAAAGGTGCTGTAAGATTACAGCATCGTATCCAAGACTTATGTTGACTAATCCGATGTCAAACTTCTTGGTTCGTTTGGCCCACACATAATTTACCACAGGGATACAAAATACCATAAATTAAATTTTTTGATTTACAATCTATGAATTCCTTGTGTTGAATTGAAATGTTATTATGCATAGACACTGACCCTTCAGTAGTTGATGCACAAGCCACACATGTACCACAATTATGATGCCCCAAACAGGTGGTAGACCCAATGTATTTCTTAAAGTCCATCGGATACCTTATATCTCAGTGTTGGAGTGGACCAGCTTCTCCTTAAGATTCTTATTTCTCCTGAGGGCAAATAGAGGCATTTCATTGAGAGGGCTCAAAAAGAGGGCTAAAAAAAGATGCACTACACCAATGTTTACGTATTACCTTTTTCACATCTGATGTCACCCCATTAAAAGTAGTTACACAGACTAAGGGATCAGTCAATTTTGTATTCTTTGGTTTTCATAGGGCCTCTCTTAGTGTGTCCCAGGCTCTCTTCATTGACCTGCGTAACAGACGATGGGGGTATTGACGGTCTTTCAACCTGGTCATTAGTTTGTTGACAATATCAAAATAATCAAATGTTTTTTTACAGTTCCTATTTAAAAGCAAGAATTGACTGTGAGGCAGATTATCCTTCAGGTCTCGTTGATGATGACTTTTATAATGAAGGAAAGTACTCCTATCAGTCTCTTAAGTAAAGAGAGTAGTGTGACTTTCTCCCTCATCATGTTTGATTGTCAAATCTAGGAAATTGATGGCCTTATTACTCCACTGGGCAGTGAATTTTATGTAACCTGTTCGATTATTTAACCACTCAATGAATAATCAAACCGAATGAAAAATCAAACAGGTGACATAAAATTCACCGCCCAGTGGAGTAAGGAGGCCATCAATGTCCTAGAGATGGGCCCTATTAGAACCAAAGAATAAAAGATTGACTGATCGCTTAGTCTATGTAACTACTTTTGATAGGGTGACATCAGATGTGAAAAAGATAATACGTAAACATTGGTGCAGTGCATCTTTTTTTAACCCTCTCAATGAAATGCCTCTATTTGCCCTCAAGAGAAATCAGAATCTTAAAGAGAATCTGATCCACTCCAACAATGAGATACAAGGTACCCAAAGGACTTTAAGAACTACATTGGGTATACAACTGTTTTGAGGCACCGTAAGTATGGTACATGTTTGGCTTGTGCATCAACTATTGAAGAGTCAGGGTTTATGTATAATAACATTTTGAATCAACACAAGGAATTCACAAATTGTAAATCAAAAAATGTAATTTATGGTATTTTGTGTCCCTGTGGTAAATTTTATGTGGGCCAAACAAGCCAAGAAATCCGACATCGGCTTAGTCAACATAAGTCTTGGATACGATGCCGTAATCTGAGAGCACCTTTGGTACCACATTTTTGGGAGAAGAACCACACTGTTGGTGACTTACAATGGACTATATTGCAACAAGTGAAACAAATTCTGGGTGATGGCTCAAATTTGGATAGACAAAAGGCACTGCTAATTATGAAGCTACGTACGGCAGAAACTGGTCTGAACGAGCTGTCTAAGTTAGCAAATGTTTTTCTGTGAGAATGTCTTTTTTTAAAACAAAGCTTCTGGGGACATATATCCGAACGGAATGTGTCAAATTTTGCAAAAAAAAGTTAGACCAGTGCAGAGATGGGTTGCATCTCATTTTTACACTATTGCTTCAGAGATTGCTTTCTCCATAGCCTATTTATGATGACTTTGTATGTGGCTATAGATCTACAATCATTTCGTTTTAAGTTGATTGAAAAACTCTGGACAGACATCATGATAATTCACATACGTATAACTGGTTTGATTTATTGTTTGTGCTCGTTTTTTACTTCACATATGAGCCTTGAATTAGAAAAAAAAGTACACTTCTATGAGTTCCTAGCTGGAACCGGATGTGATTTGCCGGTGCCAAAGAAGATAAAGGCTTTGTCCATACACTTGTGTACCTGTCCATAAGGAAGGCTGGCTCATAAGTAAGTGATGTTTTATTTTTCCCCCTTCTACACCGGTCATATGTGGGAGATAAGACGAACAAGTTACTTACCTTCGGTAACGATGTATCTCTAAGAAACATTAGTTAGTTAGATTCCTCACCTTAGAATATCCCCAGGCGTCAGACTGGATCCGGAAGATTTTTTGTCAGCAATACCCCTTGCGCGTCGCTAGGCGTCGTCTGCGGCTCCGCGTCCGTCGTTGGCGTCGTGCGCCGTAATGACGTCGTCGGAGTACTTAGACACCGCCCTCGCGCGCTGACGTCAGTTCTTGTACATAGCTTTCCGCGCCAGCAACGCAGAGCCATGCAAGAGACCGACACTGGTGCCAAAAAAGCCTAGGGCCCTGAAAAGGATAGCCTTAACCCTAGATGTCAGTTCGCAGAACGGGGAGGATGGGTGGGTCGGTGAGGAATCTAACTAACTAATGTTTCTTACAGATACATCGTTACCGAAGGTAAGTAACTTGTTCATCTGAAAAAAACACGTTAGTTAGATTCCTCACCTTAGAATAGATACCCAAGCAATACCAGCCCCGGTGGTGGGTCTGCGAACCAAGATCACACCAGAAAGTCCTGGAGGACAGAACGGCCAAAGAAGCCATCCCTCCGGACTTGGCTGTCTAGGCAATAATGCCTGGCAAACGTGTGTAGCGAAGCCCACGTAGCCGCCTGACAGATGTCCTGCAAAGGGACTCCCCGTCCCAAAGCAGTAGTAGCCGCTGTAGCCCGAGTGGAATGGGCGCGCAGCCCAACAGGAGGGTCCTTTTTCGCCAAGGAGTAACAGATTTTGATGCACAAAACGACCCACCGGGAGATGGTCCGTTTGTGCACAGCTTTTCCCTTCTTAGCACCCACGTATCCAATGAAAAGTTGGTCGTCCACCCGGAACTGTTTTGTGCGGTCCAAATAAAAAGAGAGCACACGCTTTGGGTCCAGACGGTGGAGCCTCTCTTCCTCTTTGGAAGGATGCGGAGGCGGAAAGAAGGTGGGCAAGGTGACAGACTGCCCAAGATGAAAGGGAGTCACCACTTTCGGTAGAAAAGAAGGACGAGGCCGAAGGACAACCTTGTCCGGATGAACAGCTAGAAAAGGAGGCTTGGACGATAGAGCCTGGAGCTCACTCACCCGTCTAGCCGAGGTGATGGCTGTGAGAAGTTGGCCTGATGTATGATGTCACTAGTTCTAGTGTACACCTTATATCAGTCCAAACAACCCTTATGGTGATTGGTTGTAAAGTCAACCTTATAGACCAGCTATCCTAGTGGTAGCATGGACAAGAGCAGTCTTAGGCTAAACTCTGAATGGCATGTGAAGCCAGCTGTGATACCATATGTAATCCCTTGAATACCAAATGAAAGGACACCACAACAGATATATATATATATAAAATAAAGTGTATTTATTCTAGTCAAACCCTCAACACTCTTTATGAGATTAGAGGTAAGTACAACACAGTCTTATTTATGCATACATTAAGTCACACAGGTAAGTAATACAGTTAGGCCCTAGGGGCCACGCAAACCATATACTAAAGAAGTGGTATAAGGACCACTGTCACGGAAATAGGATAGGCCTAGGCCTAGGGAATCGCTGGGACTACACTACACTAGCAACAGGTAGGAAGTGGGAGGCCCACGGGATTCAGGTGCAGAGTGGAAACACTCACGCGTATTGCGTAAAAGTCGATAGAATTACTAGCAGTTAGAAATTAACAGTTTAAGGACACTTCTGAAGCAGCTAGAGAGTCGAGACTCGGTAACTAGACCCTAGGATAGTCACTACCCTTGTGAGCACCGAAGTACCCAAGTTACCTAGCCCACAGGCTGCGGGTGCATAGGTGTGAACTTGCGTCGGGTTTCGTCGTGGACTTCTATGGATGCCTGAAGGAAAGTTGCTGACAGGCAGTCAGTGAAGAGTGTCCGGTGGATCCCAAGGCTGGGATCAAGAAGAGAGGAGACCTGCAAGCAGAAGGGACAGAGTCAAGGTCACTAGCCAGTGACCACGTGGAACCAGGAAGGAACCAGGCGATGTCGTGAAGATTGCAGGTGAAGGTGAAGCTTGTCGCTGCAGCCACGGGGACCAGGAGACGTCGAGGACGACCAGGAGGCGAGCTGTCCCACGAAGGCTCTTGCTGTCGGCGGTGTCAAAGTTGAACTAGGACTCACCAAGCCTTGGCAAGCGGAACCCACGAAGAACGGAGGACTTGCTTCTGGTGCAGACCAGGAAGGTCTGGGGTGCTTCTCTTTTGCAAGGAAGCGGGAGCCAGTCTGGAGGAGCCAAACCAGCAGTGAAGATTTCTGGATGCGTCGTCACAAAGGCCACTAGCCAACGGGCAAGCAACCGGACAGACGCGGCAAGCAGGAAAATGCAGAAGGGCCCCACGCAGGACTCGTGGAGTGTAGGGGGCTGATCTTCGGTGCAGATGGTGCTTGGGGTTGGGGCTTCTCAATCCCCGGTGCACAACTTCGAGGGTGCCTCAGAAGCTGCGCTGGAAGATACTAGCCACTTTTCCCAGGTAGCCGGTCCCACGTCTCTCGTCGCCTCCACGGATCTCAGCTCGGCTGTGGATGTGGATCAGGGTCGGAGAAGTCTGGAAGTCAAGGCTCTGGTCGGGCTCTGCAGTCGGTCCCTCGTACAACTTCAGCAAAGCAAAGGGTAGTCTCTTGATGGTGCCTGTTTGCACAGGGTAGCCACTCCTTGGCCACAAGGGAGATTCTTCAGTCTTCTTCTTTCGTCGAATGTCGAAGGTCCAGAGTTTCTGTTCAAGTTGCAGGTTCAGGATAATCTAATCTCCTGGGGCCCAGCTACCACTCTTATCCAAATCTGGGGGGCTGGGTTACCTGCTAGGTCACGCCTTATGGGTGGGACCTGGGAGGGGGGTGGTTACACCCGCTTCCCTTTGTCCAGTTTCGCGCCAGGACTGGGGCTGGAGCTATGCACGGGACACCTTGTGTGCCCCAGGCATGTCTCATTCCTTTCAGCCCTCCCTGCCCCAATACACTAAAGTCTGTCTGGGGAGGTGCTCGCACCTCCCAAGGCAGGAAACCTATTGTCCAAGCCTCCCTTGCCGGGATCACTCCCAGCAGCAGGAGGTCAGACTCGTGTCTGTGGCAGCAGCATCCATTTTGTGATGCTGAGGCTTTGGTTAGAGTTAAACAGCAAAGTAGGATTTTAACATGTCTCTCCCTCTAGAAGGGAGGAATAATATCCTCATCATCAGAAATGGTATGGGGGTATTATTCCAAAGAGTTAGACACCTTACACGACATGTTTTGATAAAGCCAAACCATAGTTACCATAACCGTTTAAGATTATAAGGCACTTTAAGAGTATATGGTAGGCTATATCATAGAACAGCTATAAGGACATGGATCCGAAAGCTGCAGACAGGCTCAGCTCATGCTAGAGCACCATCTCACATGTTACCAAGCACTCTGCCTCCAGGATTGTTAAGGCCTGCCATAGGAGTGACTGATAGGTACACATGTGTCTATATATAAGGGTAGATATAGGCATACTATATCTAAGCAAGGGGTGATTACACGACCTTGCCCCAGCTGAGTGATCAGCCAGTTGTGTCTGATTGGAAGGCCAGACCAGGGGTGGCATAATACATGCTGCAGCCCCTGGGAGGCCTAGGGTACACCTATGCCCTGGGTACCTAGGGTACACTGTACAGGGTCCAATAAGGTGATCCTTACCAATTGTGAATGTACCTAGGGTACATGGAGTCCATTTTAAAGAGAGAGCAGACAGCCTGAGACTCTGAATGGCAGGATCTCAGGCCAACTAAGTCGAAAAACCAGCTAGACACTAGGCAAAAAGTTGGGGGTAACCATAGTCAGATATCCACCTTCCTACAATGACTACCAGGAAAGCAGTCTTAAGCGTCAGAAGACGAAGAGGACAATTGTGAAGAGGCTCAAAGGGAGCGCACATCAGAAATGTGAGAACAAGATTCAAGTCCCACTGAGGCATTACGAAAGGAACAGGAGGGAACGTATGAGTAATGCCTTTAAGAAAGCGTTGAACCACAGGGGACTTGAAAAGAGAAGGCTGATCAGGAAGCCGTAAGAAGGCAGAGAGGGCAGCAAGATAACCTTTCAAGGTGCCCGGGGCAGAGCCCTGCCGGGCCAAAGAAAGAAGAAAGAGGAGAACCTCAGAAAGAGGGGCGGAAAGGGGATCCACAGCCTTTGCTGTGCACCATGCCACAAATCTGTTCCACCGGCAGGCGTATACCGTCTTTGTGGAGGGACACCTGGCTGCCAGAATGATAGCACAGACTTCAGGAGGCAAGTCAAATGGCATCAACTGCCGCCGCTCAATCTCCACGCATGGAGGTGGAGGCTGGACAGGTTCGGGTGGAGGACCGTCCCCTGCTGCTGCGAAAGAAGATCCTCCCGAAGGGGCAGACGTATCGGAGGATCGGTCAACATACTGAGTAGCTCGGGATACCAGTACCTTCGTGCCCAATCCAGGGCCACCAAGATGACTTGGGCCCGGTCGTGCCTGGTCTTCTTCAGCACTCTGGGCAGAAGTGGTATAGGCGGAAAGGCGTACAACAGACCGCAACTCCACTCGTGACGAAAAGTGTCGCAGAGCGAGTGCCGCCTTGGAAATTCCAACGTGCAGAACTGCTGACATTGCGCGTTCTCTTCGGTGGCGAATAGATCTAACCAAGGCTCTCCCCACTGCTGAAAGAGACCTTGCGCCACTTCGAAGTTCAGACGCCATTCGTGATCCATCATGCACCGGCGGCTGAGTTAGTCTGCTCTGGCGTTCAGAGAGCCCGCCAGATGGTGAACCACTAGGGTGACGCCCTGGTGTTTCAGCCACGTCCAGAGGCGCAGAGCCTCCTGACAAAGGGTCCATGACCCCACCCCGCCCTGTTTGTTGCAATACCACATGGCGGTGGTATTGTCCGTGAACACCTGCACGACACTTCCCCTGACAGAGGGAAGGAAGGCTTTCAGTGGAAGTCGGATCGCTCTCAACTCCAACAGGTTGATGTGGAGGCGAGACTCCGCCGGAGACCAGAGGCCTCTGATCTCCGCCTCTCCCATATGGCCACCCCATCCCAGGAGGGACGCATCCGTCACTACGACATGCTCCGGTTGGGGAAGGGAGAGGCTCTTGCCCGTGACCCAATCGCGGTCCGTGAGCCACCACTGCAACTGCTGTGCAGTGCCCTCCGAGATCAAGACATGGTCGGACAGGTTGCCGTGATGCTGGGCCCACTGAAACTTCAGGTCCCACTGCAGAGCCCGCATGCGCCGCCTGGCGTGATGCACTAGTAGGATGCAGGAGGCCATCAACCCCAGAAGCCGCAACACTAGCCTGACCGAAACCCAGGATAGAGGCCGAAAGATGGGAATCAGGGCCTGAATATCCCGGACCCGCTGTTCCGGCGGATAGACCCGGAACTGCGCCGAATCGAGAACCGCTCCGATGAAGAGGAGCTTCTGAGAGGGACTCAGGTGTGACTTCGGCACGTTGATGGAAAACCCCAGCAAATGCAGGAGATCCGCCGTAGTCTGGAGGTGGGAGACGACTGCCTGGGGCGAGCCCGCCTTCAACAACCAGGCATCGAGATAGGGGAAGACTGGAACCCCTGATCTGCGCAGATGAGCTGCGACCACCGCCATCACTTTCGTGAACACCCGAGGGGCACTGGTGAGGCCAAAGGGGAGCACGGTGAACTGAAAATGCTCCTGGCCCACCGTGAACCGCAGGTAACGCCGGTGGGCCGGCAGGACGGGGATGTGGAAATATGCGTCCTGCAAGTCCAACGCTACCATCCAGTCTCCAGGGTCGAGGGCAGCTAGAACCTGAGCCAAAGTCAACATTTTGAACCGTTCCTTCCGGAGGAAGGCATTGACGTTCCGGAGGTCCAAGATAGGGCGTAGGCCCCCTTTGCCCTTCTTGGAAACCAGAAAGTAGTGGGAATAACAACCACGACCTACTTCCGGGCTCGGAACGCGCTCGACGGCCTCTTTGGCCAAGAGGGCCGAAACTTCCTCTCGCAGAAGATTCAAATGGTCCTCCGAGATACGGTGGTGCTGCGGTGGCATGGCTGGAGGGGTCGTCTCGAAGGGGAGGGAGTAGCCCCTTCGGACGATTTGCAGCACCCACCTGTCCGAAGTGATGGTACGCCAGTGGAGCAGGTGATGGCGAACTCTGCCTCCCACTGGCGATGAATGGGCCTGAAAGCTCGGACTAGGAAGGCTTTGAGGCGGATGCTGCTGGGGTGTATGTGGACTGACCGCGTCGTCCTCCAGAACCGCCTCGGCGGAAACCACGTCCGCGACCGCGTGCAGGTTGGGTCTGCGGCTGGTGGCTCTGCGGACGTGAGGAGGCGCCCCTTCCTTGGCCACGAAAGGGGCAAAAAGCGGAAGCTTGCGGCCGCGGGGCCGAAAGGCCCAAGGACGTGGCCGTAGCCCGGGAGTCCTTAAAGCGAGACAGCGCACTGTCCGCTTTCTCACCAAAAAGGCGAGCGCCATCAAAGGGCATGTCCATGAGAGTGCTCTGGACATCCCCCGAAAAGGACGTGGACCGCAGCCAGGCGTGACGCCGAAGCGCCACCGTGGTGGAAATCGCCCTACCCAGCGAGTCCGTGGTGTCAAGTCCACACCGGATTGCATGGCGCGCTGCATCCCTCCCATCGGGCCAGAGCCTGGGAAAGTCGTGTCCGGGCCCCCTCCGGGCACAGGGGCAGCACGTCCTCCACCGTATCCCACAGAGAGTGGGAGAAACGGTCCAAGAGACTGGCGGTGCTTAAAGACCGCAGGCCTAAACTGAGGGAGAAGAACAGCTTTTTGCCAAACTGTTCCAGTCTCTTGGAATCCCGGTCCGGAGGAGCGGACAGGAAGGAGGTGTGGGAGGTAGAGGCCTGGATAACCAGGCTCTCGGGGGTGGGATGTTGCGACAGAAAACTGGGGTCGCCCGGAGCAGGGCGGTGGTGCCTGGCGACGTTTCTATCCACAGGAGGGACTGTGGAGGGCTTGGACCAGGTGCCCTGCAGAACGTCAGTGAGGGCCTCATTGAATGGCAGCAGAGGCTCAGTGGAGCTTGCTGCAGACTGAAGCACCTCAGTGAGGATGTTAGTCCTCACAGCCACGGCAGGCAGCTCAAGCCCAAGGGCTTCGGCCGCCTTGCGCAGCACCACAGAAAAAGCTGCACCCTCCTCCGAAGCCACAATCGGAGGAGAGATGAATCCAGTGTCCGGTGAGGTATCCAGACCACTGGCCTCCCCCAGTTCATCTGCCCAGTCCTGTGACAGTTGAGCCTGAACGGCCATAGGGTCATCAGACCCCTCCCAGTCGCCCCCGTCATCCGATTCCTGGTAAACAGATGAAAGGATCGGAGCCGGACGATAAACATAGTGAGTCTCGAGCGGCGTCGGATGCGGCGTCGGTGGGCGCCGCATCGGCGTCGGGTCCGGACAGGGGCTGAACCGGGGAACGACGTCGACCGGAGTCGGCGCCGGGGGAGGAGGCGTTACAAGGTTGACCGGCGTCGACGGGGGCCCAGGCATGGGGACCTGCGGCGTCGGGTCTGGAGCCTCCAACGGCGCCGGGGCCGGAGCCGCCGGCGCGCAAGGTCACCCAGTCGAGTCCGCGGGGCCCGAAGGCGCGCCGGCGGGCGTCGACGACGGAGGCCGTTTCCTCATGGACGAGAGGAAGGCAGCGATCTCCGCCGGCGCCGCGTCAGTCCCAGGGACCGGCAGGTATGGGGACGTGCGCGGCGCCTGCGGCTCCTGCGGAGCCGTGGGGGTGGAACCACCCTGACCCTCGGCCGAGTCGCGCGACCGGCGAGGGGAGTCCGAAGAGCGGTGTCGCCTCTTGGACTTCTTAGATCGCTTGGACTTACCCGAAGACTTCGAGCCAGACGAGCGATGACGTCTGTCGCGGCTCCGCGACCGATCCTGGGACCTCCTCCTGGACCGGGATCGAGAAGGGCGTGGAGCCGAGTGTCGGAGCTCGAGAAGCTTACGGGACCGCTCCCGCCTAGCTTTCGAGGTCAGGGCCTGACAGTCGGAGCACGAGTCCGCGTCGTGGTCGAGGCCCAAACAGTAGAGGCACCGGCGGTGGTGATCGGTCACCGACATCAGTCGGTGACAATCGTCGCAAGCCTTGAACCCAGGCATCCTACCGGCACCAGATGTCGATTGACAAAGATCAAAAGGGATCAAAATATTTAGTCAAAAAAGACTAAAAGGGGTAGCTCTCCCGGATCGGCGCTTACTGGCGCGGAAAAAAGAAGAACTGACGCCAGCGCCCGAGGGCGGCGTCTAAGTACTCCGACGACGTCATCCCGGCGCACGACGCCAACGACGGACGCGGAGCCGCAGACGACGCCTAGCGACGCGCAAGGGGTATTGCTGACGAAAAATCTTCCGGATCCAGTCTGACGCCTGGGGATATTCTAAGGTGAGGAATCTAACTAACGTGTTTCTTTCAGATACACAGTGTATAATAATTACTGTTTTCAGATAAAAAACCTTTCCCTGGTTTACTGTCGAGACCGAGATGGCCGTGCAACAGTCTTTCACACAACATGTGGACACATACCGTCCAGCTCTGGTGATTTGATTCACCTTAACTATGAGAGTAATTCACAAAGAGTGTTTGATCTAAAATATATTTAATTAATTGTTTGGTCCATACTCTTTTCAATAAATATATGGTGGACTATTTATACACACCCTTGGGCTAAAATGATTTACCATCTACTGTCCCACTATAGGTACTATGGTACGGGGCTGTAAAACTGACATGCACAAATATTTATAATCCACAAAGAGTACAAGCTTTCTTTGGGGCTACACACAGTTGATTTTTGGACTCGGCATTTTTATAATATGTTTTCCTTTTTTTATCCAGACTGAATGAGTTTTTCCAAAGCACTGATGATGACCTCCTAAAAGACTTTTTACACACCCCTAAACGTTGGCATTTTCGATGGGAATCCATTGGAAGTACCACCTCAAACATATAACTACTGGTTATGATTCTGAAAAGGATCTTTCCATTTAAAAATGAACTATTAAATCTTTCCTTCTTTGGATAACGCGGAGTGTGGGAACATTGAACTGGCTATATAACCCCATGAGTATATAAGGGATAGGACAATTCATTGGAGTGAGTTACCTTGGATCTACTAGCAAAAACTCACTAAGGTTGAGCGTAAAAAACATTTTGGAATTCCTATTGTTTTATGTCAGTTAGTGTTGTGACCTGTATTGTTTAACTCTTTAAGTTTTTTGTGTATAGTTATGTTTTGATTGTACCAGATGGATATGATTGATACTAAGAAAATGGCAAATAAGTCTGAAATATAATTTGAGGTAAATATTCAAGTACACAAGATTGATGTGAATGTTGTGCTTCTTTCAAACTAATGCTGATTAATGGGAGAGTGGGGAATGGTAACCTCAGCATGGGCAAACTTGGCCATAGGTATCATGAGCTTGTTCCAGGAATCTGGTGTATTCTTGAATGACCCGAAACCTGCCTACTTTTGATCCATACTAAAATAACGAGGAACATATTGAATGGAGGCCTTCTTAGAAAAGAACCAATTGTTAGACTTCGTACAGAATGTATTTAGACCCTCTTACAGTACGGAATCCGCTATGCTTAAGTTGACTGAGGCTTTGCATCCAGCTGCAGATGAAGGTGGCTCGACTGCACTTATTCTTTTAGATTTAAGTGCCACTTTCGATACAGTGTCTCATGGGTTGCTGCTTCAGCGACTTCTTAAAATCAGGGTGCAAGACAGGACCTGAGCTTGGTTCACTTCTTTCTTAAGAGATCGTTCTTTTCAAGCGATATCCCCAATTTCTCATCTTCAACAACAACTTTAGAGCACAGTGTTCCTCAAGGTTCAGCCCTAAGCTCCACCCTCTTTAACAGCTTCGTTAGGCCACTGGCAGATGTGTTAAAATCTTTTGGGATGTCTTTAGCATCCTACACAGATGATACTCAGCTAATCGTCTCTCTGTCTGTGGGGTCTACAGAGGGTGTTGTCAACTTCAAGAAATGGCTGCTGTTGCTAATTGGATGCCTTCTAACTGTCTGAAGTTCAATGCCAATAAAACTGAAGTTCTCCTGCTGGGGAAGCAATCTCGATCTGAAGTGACCACTGGTGGCTGAGGTTGTTAGGATCTCCACCCAAGCCAAAATCTGCTATATAAAATGTGGTTGTCTGGCTTAATGATGCATTATCGTTTGAGTCACAAGTCAAGGCTCTGTCGGGATCACGTTTCAGTACTCTCAGAAGCCTTAAATCGATTATAGGCTCTTCCATCCCCAGGTTCGACAAATTATCATACAGTCCCTAATTATCTCACAACTTGACTATTGTAACATTCTTTATCTGGACACCATCAGCTTAGTAAAAAAAATTGGCTTCAGACTGTTCAGAATGCAGCTGAAAGATGACTTTTTTCAGCTGCCTAAATTGTGCATTGTCTCTAAGCTGCTTTGTAAACTTCATTGGCTTCCAATAGAGAAACATATTCATGTTTGACCTAGCAGTTTGCAGCATAGGTCTTTTCTGTGTTGTATCACCTTGGTATTAGGGAACTGATGCCCTGAGCACATACAACACTAAAGTCCAGAAAAAAATAATCTAGTCCTCTTCCACTTTTCATCAAATCTTCCTTTAATTGGGTATATAGTTCAGCTTCACACCAACCGGAGACGCAACACGTGTTGGCTGGTGTGAGGCTGAAATATATATCCGGTTAAAAGGAAGATTTGATGAAAAGTGGAAGACGACTGGATTGTTTTCTTTCTGGACTTGAAGTTGTATGTGCTCAGGGCATCAGTTCTCTGAGTATTTCTGGGGATAAAGGGTTGACATCCCCCCCAGATAGTTGTGATTAGGTACACGTGGGTTACAATGCCTTTGTGTGCCTGATTTCCCTTATTCACCCTAAAAAGTCTTGTATAGCACCTTGGTATTAGGTTAGAACTGGGAAGACTTATTTGAAAAGGGCAGCTATGCACTTTATAAGTCTTTATAACATCATATTTGATTTTAGCTTTTGTGTCATTGAACCAGCTTTCCAATGTTGCAGAGAATTTGGGGATGTCTTCAGCAATATGCTATTTTCAAGCTTGAACAACTGGCATGAACAACAGCAAATGTAAGAACTGTTGAACCATACTTGTTAAGTTACTGGGTTGGGAAGAGGCTACCTGAGCAAACAAAGAAAAAAGCCATACTCTAACAGCTCTATGGTTTGTGGCAGTACACAAGATGTGAATACTGAATTAGACCAGGCAACATGACATTTTTCAGTCTCTTTGATAAGATATGAGAGGCGAATATTGCAGCCTTGTGAATGGTATCTTTACTAAATTTAACAAGATGAAGATATTACAGTTTGGAAAGCAGACTTTTGGTTATGGACAACCCAAGTTTGTCAAATCAGGTTCTTCAGTATGGAGAGGTTGCGGTGTTTTAAAGTGATGCCCGAGATAAAAAACAAGGAATGAGTCCCACAATGCATATTTTTATGTTGGTGCTCGGCAGATAAGAAGAACTGAGGTACTAATCAATGGTGCCCCATCACCTCAGGATAGCTATTGTGGTAGGGCCCTATAACAAGTCAAGGACAGGGGGGAAAGCTTTCTCATATCTCGCTCCCCAGCACTGGAATTTGCTCCCTATTACACTGAGGCAGTGTCCGGACCATCTTCAGTTTAGAAAGTCCCTGAAAACATTTTTGTTCTAGACGCTTCTCATAGTGCCAGTACTGCCACGTCTGTCCACGAGCGCAGAGATACCCCTTCGGGGGTGATTCAGGCGCTATATAAACTTTGATAATAATGATAAGATAGCTTGGGGAGGGATATCACAGTGGGGGTATGCAAATTTGGGATTTGCATGATATAGAGCAGTCATACATAAAAACAGTAGACAGCAAGGTCTTATCTTCATCTAACCCTGTTTATCAGCAATTTTCATGAGTAATGTTGAAGATTTTTATATGTAACTTTAATGGTGTCAATAATATCTCCAAATATGTAATTATTTGATGGTTAAAAGATATGAAACTTGATATTATTATTCTTGGGGAGACTTATTTTACATAAAACAAATCTAAAATTTGGACTCCTCAGTTGAAGGCAACAAATATTTAGTTGATAGCGACAACTGCTTGGAGGCGGGGAGGCGGGGCAATCTTTTAAACAAATCTATTCAATGAGAAATCCTATATTCCGAGCCAGATAATAAGGGTCATGGGATCATAGCCACAGCTCTAATTCAGAATACTAAATACTCATTTATTAGCTACTGCGGACCAATTAATAATGATCCCCGTTCTCTGCAACAGTTAAGTCAATACTTAATGAATTATTTTGGGTCTTTTATAATCGGAGGGGACTTTTATTTTCTTCAAACCACTACTTTAGATTCATCCAAGCAAGATAAGCAACAATTACAGTCAAGAACTGACAAAATGATTTCTCGGATTAGGCGTGAAGTTTTATTCGATCCTTGAAGATCTGTTAATCTTACATCACGACAATATTCAATGCAATCCTGTATTGAAATGGCCGCCTCCTAATTATAAATAAGGGATCTAATTGCGATCAGATCAGGTGGAAAAATTAATGTCAAACATTACAACACTTCCACATTAAATAAAAGGTAATAAATAGTAGGACATGAAGTTAACATACAAAGAAAACAAACACATTAATATTAGCCTGGGCTGCTAAGGCTTCTTATAATCGGAATTACATCAGGTCAATTAAAAACTCTATTACCAAACAATTAACAGAAGACCAGCATGATATACGCAAGTTGTTTTAATCTTTATGTCACTTTATTAAAAAGATGGTGCAGTTTCTTGAAACAAAGTCCTAAGCTATTAGGAGCAATTGCCAATTCGACCAATTTAATTTTAGCAGATTTTTATACTTACTCAACCCATTTTTTATCTACTTCCAAAAATGGAAAGGATGTGGGAATGACAATCTGCTGGTAGAATTTTATAAACTGTTTGTTTCAGCACTGAAAGATATGCTTTGCCTTCAATATAATGATATTTTGAAAGACAGCCACGTACCAGACTCATTCTACAAAGCAACAGTTGTACTTTTTTTATTTAGTTTTTATAAAAAGAACCCATTGGAAACCAAGGCTACAGATCTACCTTTCTGTAAAATGCAGATTATACACTTTGCCCATTTTTGTTTCATGTTTTAAACAACGAGCGATGAAAATTTGCATGGAAAACCAGGTTTTTTTTTTTTTTTTTTTTTTTTTTGAAAAAGTTTTATTGAGCAATAATTCGGTTACAAGTACGGGCCTACAACCACCCGGGCCGGCCGCTAGGTACAGAAGGAAATCTACACATATCAAGGCTGCAATCAGTTCCCAGGGCACTGCCCTGCAGTGGCTCCAGATAGTTCTCGAGGAACAGGAAGCGTAAGTCCAACAATCACAAAAACAAAAGGACAAACAATACACAACATAAGGCGAGTTATGAGGGAAACCAGTGCGGGCAGGCTCCCCCCGGGCAACTCCAGTCAGGACAATTGAGCAAACCGCTAAAGAGAGGAGTACCGGGAGGCCGGGGACGGAGGGGGGGGGGGGGGGGGGGGGGGAGGGGGTCAAGGAAGATGAACGTCCATATGTAGTTGTTCCAAAAGGCGCCAGGAGCCATCAAGGGTCAGGGGGACATGGCGATATCGGTATCTACCAGGGGGGGCGTACAGATGCCTCCGCGATACGCGTTCCATTGCCCCAAATTCTACCCCATGCCCCCGGCTTGCCACGGGCCACATACACAGTCTTCTCCCTAAACATACACCAGTCCATATTCTCCTTCCATACTGACACGGTGGGCGGCCGTTGAGCGCCCCAAAGTTGCGCTATGTCCCTCTTGGCAATCATGTTCCCTAGGGCCGCCCACCGAGTCTGAGCCGCGCTGTAGTCATTGGGCTCCCACACATTCAGGACACAGCGACGCACCTCCGGCAGCAGCACAACCCCGGTGACCTGTCCCATAACCGTGTGGACCCGGCGCCAGTAGTCCGCCACCTCGCGGCACTCCCAAAGGATATGAAGAAAGGTGGCGCTGAGCCCACAGCCTCGCTTACAGAGCCCGTCGCCGGAAAATCCCATCGAGACCAAGCGCGGACCCGTCACATACACCCGGTGGAGAATCTTGAGCTGTACCAACCGAAGACGAGCCGGAATGGCAACCTCCTTGGGGGACGACAGTGCAGACTGCCAATCTTCGTCGTCCAATTCCACCCCGTCCCCAGTCCAAGCCTCCCGAAGGGGAAAACCAGGTTTTAACACACATCCATAGAAGGACAAAACTGAAATTATTTGGAGATTACCTGATTTTGTATTTGAGAGTGGACTATGAAAACCTCAAGTAAACATATGAGCAACAGTACCATTTTTCTCAATTTACTGGTTATAAAGTCAATGATAGCAAAACGGATGTTAGTCTAATAGCAGTACCTTTTAATTTATGAACCAATTACAATATGTAATGTCAGATTACACACCTTGGTACACATGTCACCTCCCAATATAAGGATTCATACGAACAGAACTACATAAAA
The DNA here is from genome assembly GCF_964204655.1 of Triturus cristatus. Lineage (NCBI taxonomy): Eukaryota > Metazoa > Chordata > Amphibia > Caudata > Salamandridae > Triturus > Triturus cristatus. The sequence continues at coordinate 348,147,196 of NC_140589.1, read as the reverse complement.
ATGGTGAATAAAAGAATGACATGTGAGAAGTGGAAAATCATTTCCTTTAACGATTTGGGTCAACTTGTCCTGGTCAAGGTGAATATTCTGCCGTTAATATTATTTCTATTTTTCAATGTACCGAGTAAACTACACAAAACATTTTTTTAACCACCTCAGCAGATCTGCTACCCAATTTATATGGAAAAGACAAAGACCTCAAATAAAGCTATCTAAAATACATCTTGACAGTCAAGATGGCGATCTAGCCATTCCCAATTTTAGGCTATATTTTATAGATGTCTTGGCTAATTTTTAACACAACATAACCGACAGTCTATTCAAATGTAATTCTTTAATGATTCCATGATCAAATAATGCAGAAAGAAAAATTTATCAATACATCTTTAGCTATTACATCTACTAAATGTCAAAAAAAGAGTTGATGCAAACCTTTATAGGTGATAGGGTTACGCCAAAAACATTTCTTTTCCAAATACAATTTATAAATAGTAAATTAATTCAATACCCTGTGACAATGAGTACATATTGGTTTAAAGATGAACAGGTGTATTATAAAGTGGGAAGATGTCAGCTTTCAACTGATCTCAGATTTATGTTTAAATATTGGGACACTTAAATCTTAGGATGTAATTTAGACCTCATTTTATAAGGCTTGAGTATTGTTTTTTTGTATTAATTTCCAACAGACTAGAGGTTTTTTCAAGTCATCTCAATACAGTTAGACCAGTGCTTCTCATACTTTTTAAAACCACAACCCACTTTATAGAACAACACATTTTCATGACCCACCTAGCTTTAATGTACAAGAGGAGGGTGATTTTTAAATGTTCTTAAAGCATCGTGTGGCAGCCTACAGGCATCTACAGACTGCACATTTTCCATTGAAATAGCCACTAAATGTGCACACACATACAGTTATACTGATAAAACTATATTGCACACAAACGATAAAAGGTGGAAATCTGGTTTCAGGGAATATTTATTATATGTGCATCACCAAGTAAAGATTCTTTATTTGCTTTGATCCTAATATAATCTTTGCCTTCATCGCACTACAAAAATGTGCGTCATTTTTTCCTTTCCTAACTGCTGAGTATATACTGTTCATTTACAGGTATTTACATTTTGTTGTGGGTTACAAAAAAATTAAATCCTACAGGCTTTTCTTTCATTCTCTCTGTACCACAGAAAGCTTGCCACATAATTCACTTTAATTTTCTTTCTCTGACTGCAAACTGGGATAAGTTTGTAAACCCCAATCCCCGTGTTAAAAAACATGAGCAGCAATTTGTCAGAAGACACAGCCTGACATTTTAACTGTCTCTGAAGAACTGCAAATGTGACAAAATAAATACAGAATTTAAAAGGTCCTTTTTTACAACCCACCAAAAATCAGCTTGTGACCTACTCAGAGTTTGGGAAACAATAAATTAGACTATACTCCTATGAAATAGCTGAAGCAATCTTTGAGACTTACTTTTTTGGTATGAGCAAAGGACATTATATTTCTATATAATCTATAATTTTCAAGCTTTGATATACTAAAAGGGATAGGGAAAATGGGATCAAACTAACTCATAGAATCTGGAAGGAAACATCTGTATTTACTAACAAAACATTTTGGGGTGCCAATGTTTGGCATATGAATTATGCATGAGCCTAAGCTGTTACCTAACCTCAATCTCAACATTTCTTCCTGTTTTGTTAGATGCCAAAACGATTCTATAGGCAACTGGTGGTACATGATAGGAAGCAGTCCTAAATTGCAATCCTTTTGAGACTAGGGTTTTATATGACATTATTAATAAAATAGGTAGTCATATCGGCCCAGACTGCTACATAATTTTATTAAGTGCTTTCTTCATTTACAAGGTCTTTCGTGTCATAAAAGGAGATTTATATTAATCGCTAATCATTTTATGCATGGAGACTGCATTCATAAAATTGAAAAAATCTTGGGATATTTTAGAATTAACTAAATATATTCTTGTTTTTTCTCCCTTGCTGCTAATGGATTATGTTGCTTACCCTGTAAGCATCTCTTCTTGGCATGTAGTGCTGTGGATTCACATGCCTGGCACACTCCAGCCATCTAGTGTTGGATCCGGATGTGTGCAAGATGTTTTTCTTCGAAAAAGTATTTCGAGTCACAAGGTAAAGTGACTCCTCTTGGTGATAATGCATACGGGCATCGTTTACATTGTTAGATTGTTTTCCCGGAGCCGGGTGAGAATCAAGTGTAAGTAAGTGTCAGTAAAGAGATGTCCATGCTTATGCAAAAGGCAAAGGAACTGCAACGGCCACAGGTGTCTGGGGAGGAGGGTGGCCGTATGTTACTCTAAAGCACTACATGCCAAGAATAGATGCTTACAGGGTAAGTAACATAACCCGTTCGAGGCATGTGTGGCTGTAGGCACACATGCTTTGTATAGACTGTAAAGCAGTGCCCTCCTAAAGAGGTGGCTAACCTGTGGGCGTTGCAGTTGATTGAAAAGGTGTGCGTAGCACTGCCTGACCTACGTTAGCTTGTTGGCTTGCTAGAACATCCACGTAATAATGCTTAGTAAAAGTGTGTGGTGTAGACCATTAGACCATTAAGCTGTTCTACAAATATCAGCTAGTGGGATAATGCTCAGAAAAGCCATGTAAGCCCCTATTTTACAAGTAGAGTGTGCTGTAGGGGGCGCTGGTAAAGGTACTTTAGCTTTGGCGTAACATGTTTGAATGAATTTAATTATCCATCTGGCAATGCCTAATTTGGATATGGCTTTCCTTTGGGAGGGGGTGAAAAAGCAACAAAGAGTTTAGTTTTAGGAAAATCTTTTGTCCTGTCAATATAATACATTAGAGCTATTTTAGCATTCAATGTATGAAGAGCCGTTTCCGCAACAGAATATGGTTGAGAAAAGAATACAGGTAACTCAAATGATTGGTTCAGGTGGAAAGGAATTTTGGGTTGGTGCGAAGAACCACCCTATCTCTGCGTAGCTGGAAGAATGGTTCTTCTAGGGGTATGCTTAGAGTTCACCAACACGTCTAGGTGAAGTGATGCAATTAAAAAGGCAACCTTCCAAGACAGAAATTGGAGGGGGCAATTTTGTAGTGGTTCAAATGGTGGACCCATAAGTCTTGTTAGAACAATGTTAAGATTCCCCGTAGGTGCAGGCGAAACTCTAGGTGGAATCACTCTCTTAAGGCATTCCATAACAGCTTTAATGACTGGTACTTTGAACAAATATAACTGTTGCCTATATTGGAGATAGGCGGCCACTGCAGACAAATGTAATCATATGGATTTGAAGGACAAGTTACTTACCTTTGGTAACGCCTTATCTGGTAGAGACATGATCTAGGGCAGATTCCTTACCTTTGAACTTCCAGTTGTCAGGCTAGATCAGGAAGACTTTTCTTAGCAGTACCCCTGCGTGGCAGTAGGTGGCGTCTGTTCGACTCCGCGTGACGTCGTCGGCGTCGTGTTAGTTGTCATGACATCCGAGTCGTCAATATAACCGCCACACCGGCGAGCAGACGTCAGTACTTTTCACAACTTTCCAAACCAAAAGCGTGAAGCCATAAAGTGACTGACCATGGTGTGCTAAAAATGAACAGTTAGGGCCCTGAGGGGGAACATCCATGACACTAAAAATAATTCTGCAGTGTGGGGAGGACGGGTGAGTCGGTAAGAAATCTGCTGTTAGATCATGTCTCTACCAGATAAGGCGTTACCGAAGGTAAGTAACTTGTCCATCTGATAGAGACATCTAGCTGCAGATTCCTTTCCTTTGAACAGATATCCAAGCAACACCATCCCCGGAGGAGGGACTGCAGAAAGGTTTAGACCAGAAAATTCTGCAAAACAGGGTGACCAAATAGGCTTTTTCTGCAAACCTGGGAATCCAGGCAGCAGCGTCTGGCGAACGTGTGCAGTGATGCCCACGTGGCTGCTTGCAGATATGAGAAACTGGAACACCATTCTGGAGAGCTGTGGTGGCCACTGTTGCTCTGGTGGAATGGGCCCTAAGCCCTTCAGGGGGATCATTCCTCGCTAAGACGTAGCAAATTATTATATGAAGGATAATCCAGCTGTATATAGTCCTCTTCTGAACAGCACGCCCTTTCTTTGCACCCCTGTACCCTATAAAGAGGTGGTCATCCACCCGAAACTATTTAGTTCGATCGAGATAGAACAATAACACTCTTTGGGGTCCAGACGCTAGAGCCTCTCCACTTCCTTGGAAGGGTGCGTGGTGCTTAGAAGGTAGGGAGAGCAACAGACTGTCCCATGTGAGCGGGTGTCACCACCTTAGGGAGAAAAGATGCCCTTGTACAAAGCACTACTTTGTACGGGGAGACTGTCAGGTAATGAGGCTGTGGACCTGCAGTTTGCTCACCCTCCGGGCAGAAGTAATTGCCACTAAGGCTGTTATGATGGTGAGCAGCTGCAGAGGGCAGTTGTGCAGTGCCTTAAACAGTGCGCACATCAAGAAGGTGAGAATCAAATTAAGGGCCCACTGAGGCATAATAAAGGGTGAAGGGGGAAACAAGTGCGTTAACCCCTTTAAGAATCTATGCACCAGAGGGGATTTGAAAAGAGAAGGCTGATCAGGCAGCTGAAGAAAAGAGGAAGGGGCCGGAAGATAGATCCTTCGAGGTGCGCAGAGCAGAGCCCTGTCAGGCCAAATAAAGTATGGACAGGAGGACGTCAGATAAAGATGCAGGTAGAGGGTCAATAGACCGGTCTGTCCAATATTTACAAAATGTGTTCCATTGGCAGGCGTATACAGATTTTGTGGAGGGACGCCTGGCTGCCAAAATAACCTCACACACTTTAGCAGGGAGGTCAAAAGCTGTCAACTGTTCCGCTCAACTCCAGGAGGGAGGCGGCGAGTGGACAGGCTCGGGTGGAGGACCCTCCCCTGCTGCTGCAACAGAAGGTCCTCCGATAGGAGCAGCCTGATAGGAGGATCGATGCTCATGTCTAGAAGCTCGGGATACCAAACTCTCTGTGCCCAGTCCAGAGCCACAAGAATGACTTGTGCCCAGTCGCTCCTGATCTTCTTGAAAACTCTGGGCAGGAGTGGTATGGACGGAAAGGCGTATAGGAGGCCTGAGCTCCACTGGTGACGAAAAGCGTTGCTGAGCGAGAGCTGCCTTGGAAACTCTAACACGCAGAACTGCTGACACTGCATGTTTTCGGCGGAGGCAAACACATCTAACCAAGGCTCTCCCCACCACTGAAAAAGACCTTGCGCCACCTCCGGATGGAGATGCTAATCATGATCCGCAAGGTATCTTCAGCTGATCTCGTCCGCCATGGAGTTCAGAGAACCGGCCAGGTGTCGAACCACCAGGGAAATGCCCTGTTGTTCCAGCCAAGTCGGGAGACGCAGGGCCTCTTGACAAAGAGTCCACAACCCCACTCCACCCTGTTTGTTGCAGTACCACATGGCGGTATTGTAGTCTGAACACCTGCACGAGCCTTCTCTTTATCAACGGCAAAAAACAGATTGATATGGAGGCTGGCTTCAGCCGGACACCAGAGTCCTGTAATCTCTATCTCCCCCAGATGGCCACCCCATCACAGAAGGGACACATCCGTCACTACTGTGAGATCTGGGTGGGGAAGGGCGAGGGGTCTGCACTTAAACCAACCGCGGTCTATTTGCCACCACTGCAGGTCACTAGCATTGCACTCAGATCTGAACAAGGTTGGTGAGATTTCCTTGATGATGTGCCCATTAGAACGTCTGGCTCCACTGCAGAGCCTGCATGTGCCACCGTGCATGGGTCACTAGCAGGATGCAGGGGGCATGGGTCACTAGCAGGATGCAGGGGGCATGGGGCCCAACAGCATCAGAGTCATTCTCACTGAAATCCAGGATAGAGCCGGAAAAACCGGTATCATAGCCTGAATTTCCTGGACTCGGGAGGATAGGCCCGAAACTGCACCGTGTCCAGAACTGCTCCAATGAAAGTGAGCGTCTGAGAGGCGGCCAGGTGGGACTTAGGCATGTTGACAGTGAACCCCAGCGAATACAGGAGGTTCGCCGTAGTCTGGAGGTGGGAGACAACTGTTTGGGGCGAGCTCGCCTTCAACAACCAGTCGCCAAGATAGGGAAAGAATGGAACCCCTAATCTCCGCAGCTGGGCTGTGACCACCACCATCACCTTTGTGTACACTCGAAGGGTGCAGGTGAGGCCGAAGGGGAGCACTGTAAACTGTAAGTGCTTGGGCCCCACCGTAAACTGCAGGTAGCAACAATGGGCAGGCAGGATGGGGATATGAAAATAAGCATACTGCAAGTCCAGCACTAAAATCCAGTCTCCTGGATCCAGAGCACACAGGACCTGAGCTAGGGTGAGCATCTTGAACGTATCCTTTCTGAAGAAGTAATTGAGGGCTCCAAGATCTAGGATAAGACGAAGGCCTCTGTCCTTCTTGGGACCAGAAGTAGCAGGAACAACCACTGGCTGCTTCTGGCCAGGGAACTCTCTCTACAGCTCGCTTGGCCAAGAGAGTCTTGACTTCCTCGCGGAGTAAGGCAAGGTGATCCTCCGTCAGCCGATCTAACACAGGAGGCATAGGAGGAGGGGTAGTCTTGAAGGGGAGGGAATAGCCCCTTCGGACTATTTGCAATACCCACTTGTCCAATGTGATGTTTCGCCAGTCTTTCGCCAGTGGTGGAGATGAATGCGTACTCTGCCACCGACCAGCTGACAATGAACCTTGGGGGATCGGACTAGGAAGGGTTTGTGCAGGAGGAGGGGATCGTGGCTTGGCTCGACTTCTGGTTTTCCGACCCACAGGGCCAGGGTAAACCACTTCCACGGCCCCGGCCCCGCAGAGGTTGCTGAACTTGAGCGGCACGGTGGACGGAGTAGGATTGGCGCGGTTGATAGCCCCCTTCCGTAGCCACAAAAGGAGCAAAAAGTGGATGAAGCCCTAGGAGTTGCAGTGAGGCCCAAAGACTTGGCCGTCGCCCGTGAGTCTTTGAAATGCTCCAGGGCAGCATCCGCTTTATGTCTGAAGAGAAGGGAGCCATCAAAGCGCATGTCCATGAGGCCAGCCTGGAAATCCCCCGACAAACGGCCACCGTCCTGGAAATCGATCTGCCCAGCAAGTCCATCGTGTCCAAGCCACATGATGGCGAACCTAGCTGCATCTCCACAATCTGAAATAGCTGGGAAGAGTAAAGCCCTGTCCTCCTCTGAGACTCTGGGCAGCACTTGGGCAACCATGTCCCTTATCAAATGGGAATAGCGGCCCAAAAGGCATGATGTGTTCACCTATCGCAATGCCAGACTGGCGGAAGAAAACTTTTTCTTTCCGAAGCTCTCCAGCCTCTTAGATTCCCTGTCCGGGGGTGCGGAAGGGAAAGCTTGGTGGGGTGGGTGGTGAGGAAACGTGGGTCGCCCAGTGCAGGGCAGTGGCAGCGGGCGATTGTCCGAATCATAGGAGCTCATGTGCTGGATTTGGACCAGGTACCCAGTCTGTTAAGGCCTCATTAAAGGACAGTAGGGGTTCCGAGCTGGAGATCCCAGGCCGCTGGACCTCTGTCAAGACATTAGTCTTGACTGCCACTGTAGGACGCTGCAGGTCCAGGACCTCCACAACCCTAAGCACCACCATGGCAAATGATGCTTCCTCCTCCATAGCCAGGGTAGGAGGGGAAAGCATGCCAGAGTCTGGAGAGGTGTCCAAACCACTGGCATCCCTCAATTCCTCGTACCAGTCCACATCTTGGTGGTGTGGGATTTCTAAGGGATCCTGCTCCCCTTCCCAATCCTCTTCCTCCATCCCTAACCCTTCAAAATAGGACAGGGTGAACGTCAGGGAGTCATCCGGCTCCGTCGTCCCCATTTTCAGCATATGTGGGTGCCCTCCCGGCTCTGTGTCGTCAGGAATGAGGATCCGGGAGGCGCCGGCAATGCCGAGGACCTTGGCATCAGACGCAAGGCCAGGGAAGGTCGCTGTTGAGGTGCGACTGGAGTCAGTCTGGATCCAGGAACATGTCCAATCGGAGGCCGTGGTTCCGGGGCCGGAGCCGCAGGAACCACGGGCCCCTCCATCCTCTGAGCCTTCAGGACCCACAGGCGCGCCACCAGGGTCAGGCTGCCCAAATATGGCACACATGGCGTCATAAAACTCCTTCAGCTGGGAAGGGGTCGCTCCGGACCCGGAAAGTCTGTGAAATGTGGAGCCGACAGAAGCACCCGCTCCACAGAGCGGGGTCTTGAACGCCGAGGTTCCTCCTCCGCGTCGCGAGACGGGCTGGGCAAAGTCGAAGCATGCTTTGACTTTTTGTGGTGCCTCTTACCTGACTTCGACCAAAAGGACTTCGAATCACCGGAGCGGTGCTCGGACGTTCCTCTCAACCAAGACCTGGACCTGGACACGGACAGGGACCGACGAGGTGGCCTCCGCGGTGCCGGACGCCGGGCTGCGAGTAGCTTTAGTGACCGCTTCTTCAAAGCCTTTGGCACCATGGTCCGGCAGTCGCAGCACGACTTCGAATCGGGGTCGTGCTCCAGGCACAAGAGACAAACTAAAAGAGGTCTGTGACCAACATGGCGTGGTGACAGGCCCTACACCTAAGTCTTCTTACTTGACATGCCTAAACACACTGAAGTCGACAAAAGGGTCAAAAAAAGTCTGTCAAAAATTAACAGGGGTAGCTCTCTTCAACGGATCGGCGCTGGCTGGCGCGTAAAGAAAAGAACTGACGTTAGCATGCCGGAGCGGCGGTCATATTGACGGTGCGGATATCAGGACGAACACAACACCGACGATATCACGCGGAGTCGACCGACGTCACCTACCGGCGCGCAGGGGTACTGATAAAACAAATATTCCGGATCCAGCCTGTCGCCAGGAAGTTGAGAGGTAAGGAATCTGCCGCTAGATGTTTCTATCAGATAGCAAGGCCAGAGAGTTGTAGATGTAGAAGGTAACAGACAATATTTTGTATGGTAGCATTACATTGATTGATACTCTTTATTATTACAGCAATCTGAAACTGTTCAGCAGGTTCAACTTTCCTATAAAACAGGAAACCAGTATGGTAAACATGCTCAAAGTCATCAGAAAGAATCCTCAAGTCACCAGAAACAATCACATCTTGAGAAGTAATCAAGTACTCATTTTCAAATCATCCTCAGGTCATCCAATGCAATCACCACTTTTGAAGTCATCAGATACTCATTTTGAAGTCATCCTTAAATCATCAGACACAAGTTTCTATGATTTTCCGATGGCTTCAGGAGCCTGATGAAGTCTGACGTTGTGGAAATGACTTCTACGGTAGTTGGATGATCATCTGATGACTCTGGGATGGGTTTTAAAGTAATCATCTGTGACATTTGTAGGTGCATATTGCCAGGGCTGTGACATGATGCTTAAATACATAGGTTTCATTTTTAAGAAGATAGTTTGTTTTTCTATCATTCTTAGGATTGTGGTTCGATCTGCCTATTACCAAATAGTATATTTTAAAATATCAGTCTTTGTGCATTTACTGCTATGTCCCTACTTTTAGAGCTGTATTGCTTACGGATACAGCAGGTCAGATATACGAGCATTCCTGTACTGTTAATCCTATATTCTTAGCATGTCAGTGAACTTCTAGGGCACATTCAGGGGGCCAAGCATATTGTACAGCTTACCCTTCCTTTCCGTATACTACTTTGTCGCGTATTTTTCTCAAATATGATATTATTGTTGTTTTGCTCTCTGTATGCTTGTAAAGTGCTCTGACACCCGCACTATATAAAACTATCAAAATAAAATAAAATAAAATAAATAGAACAGGCACTTCTCTTCTATTAAGCTGCATAACGAGCTCTAGTAGTAGGATTACAAGCTTCTTTGAGAATGTCCAAACACAGAGGTGGGAGATTCAGATAACCAAATTCTATGATCTCATGAGCCAAATTACTAGGTTGAGTTCCCTGGGGAATTGGGACCCTGACTTCTCCATGGTTCTGAGTGAGAAGGTCCGACCTCAGGGTAAGCTTCTCGTGAGAAACTACTGAGAGTTCGAGTAATGTTGTCACCCGGCGTTGCTTCTCTTGTTGCTTACGGGAGATTCTTTCTCTGAAGTACAGATATGCCGGATTGGGCAGGATATAAAAACTTCCTTTGAAAGTGAATTACCGATCACAGACTAAGACGATATCTCCAGTAGCAATATACTAACAGACAGAAATCCTTCCCAGGTTGGAATAATCACCAGAATCAAGAGACTGCCAAAGAATCTCTATAGCCCTGAAGAAGTCGCGGGGTAACCTCTTGTAACAGTGACGAAACACGTGTTGGCTAATAAACAGACTAGTGGAGTACAGAACTAACTTCACTCACAGATGAACTTGAATTAAAGACCGGAAAATACAAGACAAGCATTACTGTGATATATAGATGCAACTAAGTGTGTTGTATTATAAACGTGTGCAGAGGATCTTTTTATTTTTGTATTCTTTATTCCTGTTTCAATTACAAATTAAAGCGATTTTTTTTATACACACTCCACCCCCTACCCCCTCTCCCACCCAAAAAAGAAATGAGAATGTGAAGGAGAGGTAGGAGAGGTGACGAGCAGAGATTTGCATTCTGGAGCAGTTTAATAAATGGTGGATTTTGCATGTAGAGTATTATTGTGGATGATGGCTAAAGATCCTAAATGGGGGGCATGGCCAAGATGGCGGTGGAGTAAGACGCGTTTCTCCGTCTCTCCCGCTCGCCGTAGCCTAAAAGCTTCTTAAAGCGGCCTATTGACTCTGGAAGACCTGGGGGAAAGTAGAGCCTGTTATTACGAGTGCCACACTGACCTGTGACTACAGCACAGCGGGGTGGTCCCCTTGCCCCAGAGCATAGACAGTGCCGCAGCAGCTTTGCGGCGTAGAGATCCGGAGAACGTGGCCTGCGCCTGGAGGCAGCCGATGGGCCTGAAGCGGCGGAAGAAGGTAGCCGGACGCGGCAGCAGTGGGCACATTCCTTTTCCCGAAGACGGCAGGGTGAACCCATGGAGATCCTGTGCGCGTTTGCCGCCCTCGCGGCGGCTAACACAGACATCGGGTGAGCTGGAGGAGGAGCTCTGGCTACGGCCTGAGAGCGCAGGCCCTTGCCTTCCTTGTCACACGGCAGCACAGCTGAAGTGCCTGCTGAGCCTGCCCAGAGGCGAATTCGGAGCATATGGGAGCCCCGGTGAGTGCTTGGCGGCTGGGCCCTTGCCGGGAGACGGCTTGTGCAGCATTCAGGGGAGGAACCAGGGAGGACTGAAGAGGCTCCGGAGAGGCAGTGGCTCCCCTTAACTCGAGTGGAACAGCTGGATCCTGCCTAGGTGGCCTGGGAAAGGCATGACAACTCCAGCAGGAGGATTGGCAGGCCCACCGGAATCTCAGTAGATCGAGGGAGTATTCCACGCGGAGCCTACAGGTTTGGTCACTGGTCTAGGGCCTGAGACCGCTTGGGTCACAAGAGAGTGCCCGAACAGACGAGTGGCGGGGGCAACGGAAGACAACACCCTGATTCACGACGCGAGGAGCCTTAAGGCCTTTTGCCTATCATCTGTAGACATCAGAGGCGCTCCCAGGCTTGGGAGCGGGAGTGAGTTGGCAAACCCCCTGACAAGGCTGTGCAGAAACAACACGCTCGGGGGGGGGGGGGGGGGGGGGGGGGGGGGGGGCACACCGGCAATAGGAACAAATGGCAGCTGCTAGAGTTAAAAAAGGGAGTACAATAAAAGAAATGCTACTAAAGTCTGGGGGCCAACAGGCAGTGGAGAACAAGAATTGCCCGAGCAGAGCGTCCTCTCCCACACAGAAGAAACGGAGGGTCCGGTCACACAGCCCTATCTAGAAGCCTTATTCTCTGGGCTGCAGGAGGATCTACTCTCACTTAAGCACCTCAAGAGAGAAATGCAGGCCATCCGGAAATAAGTCACGGACATTGGCGACAGAGTAGATGCGTTGGAAGCAAGAGACACGCCCGCGATAAAGAAATTTAACTTATGCCGCAGGAGATCATCCGCCTATCTGAGCAGCAGCTGGACTTGCAGACCCACACGGAAGATTTGGAGAATCATTCCAGGAGGAATAACATCCGAATCCGCGGGGTTCTACAGGACGCAGACGGAGGAAACATCGAAGCCTACATTCTGGACCTGTTCAAACACATCTTCGGCGATGCGTCACCTGAAGCAATCTGCCTTGACCGGACCCACAGGGTGGGCGCCTGGGAAGTCACGCCCACTGGACATTCTAACATGCGCCCAGGTGCGTGAAGCTCAGAGTACAGAGTTCCAAGGCCAGATGGTCATCTGTTTCAGGATCTCGCCGCCTCTACACTTAAAAAATGACGAGAATTCAGACATGTCACCACGTTTCTGAGGGACAAGAAAGTGGCCTACTCCTGGGGCCACCCCTTTCGCTTGGTGTTCCCATGGCAAGCTCAACTTCAGCAACAGCACTCTGTCTCTGAAGCATGTGAATTGCTGCAGCTTGAACATCCCGAGATACCATGATTTTGCATATAGGGCACTAGAGAGAGGCAAGAGGGCGAGAGAAGATGGCAGAGAATCCCCAGGGGATGCAGGGGCTCAGGCCCTGACAAAGAGGCCATGGCAGCTGACAGAAAAGCTGTGCTGGATAAGCTGTCGGAAGGCAACAAGTCTGGCACACCACAATGAGGACTAGCAATGCTGGTGGCGAAGGGGGGACGGACTGAGGGACTACGAGAGAGCGCAACCTATCCAGATAGCGGCACGGACCCCACATTGGACTTCTTTCACTGAAAAAGAGATGGCAGAACTCACCCGATCTTCTCACCAGGGACGTTACTTTTTTTGTTGTTGTCGTTCAGGGGTTGTTTCATGGGTGTCTACTGTTCACTTGTATTCTCCGAGCGACCTTAGCCCAGGTACCGACAAATGGGGGCTTGGGGGGAGGCAGATACTTGCATCGGGAAGCGCAGTAGGTCCTGGAGATGACTGCAGGTCCTGGGAACCGGAGGGTGGTGACCCTTAACGTTAAGGGTCTTAACAATCCAGTCAAGAGAAAAGTAATATTGTGCTATCTTGAAAATACACGGGCAAATATATGTCTAATACAGGAAACACACCTCCTTTGCAGGGATTGGAACAGACTAAAGTCCAGTTCCTTCCTACAACATTTCTTTTCATACACCTCAACCAAGGCTGCTGGGGTGGCCATCCTGTTTTCACATATCTTTCAGGGAACAGTAGGCATGAAGGTGGCGGAGGTCAAGGGCCGTCTCTTGGGATACTGAATACACCTGGGTTCACAATCCATAATTCTGGGTTCCATATATGCCCCAAACGAGAGGCAGGAGCAGTTTCTCCATGAGGCAGTCGGGGACTTGATGGTGACCTCAGACAGATGGATGGTCCTTGGTTAGTCTTCCATAATGACCTAGACCGATCTATCCAACGTCAGGGGGCAGCGGGGGCTATTAGCGCCGGGGGCTTGGCTGATTACAAGAGATGGGGTTGAGGGACCTATGGAGAGACCACCTCCCGGCATTGAGAGACTACACATTCTACTCCCATGCCCATAGAACGTACGCTAGATGGGACTACTTCCTGGGTGTCTAGGGAGGTTCAGGAGGCGTTGATCTCGGTGGAGATCGAACCTCGGACCCCATCAGACCATTATGCGGTTGTACTATATCTGGGGCTTCCACCCCAGAGCTGGGCGCCCAGAACTTGGAGACTTAGGGAGACTATGCTGCGCCACCCAGAAACAGTTGAGCAAGTGGGGAAAGCAATAAAGGAGTATCTAGTAATTAATGACAACCCAGATTCCCCCCTGCGATGGTTTGGGACACCTTGAAGGCGGTTTTCAGGGGCGAATTGATCGCCATTTCAGCAGCAGACAACAAGACAAGATGTGCTACCAGGGCAAAGCTTCAGGAGCTGGTACCAGGAACTTGATCGCATTCACCATCACACCGGGGCTTCTAGAGTATAGAGACCGTTAGAGGCGGCCCAAAAGCAGTTGGCGGCTCTAGACCTCGACCGTGCAGAATATGCACTCCTACGTCTTAAGCACGCATTTTACACTTGGAGTAATAAGAGTGGGAAAATGATGGCAAACAAACTGAAGGGACAACGACAGGCAAACACTGTAGAGGTCCTGATCTCAGAGACTGTGGAGGAGATCGTTGGGATCAGAGCAGTGGTAGATCGGTTTGGGGCATTTTACATGGCCTTATACAAGGCACAAGACCTACTGACAGGGCCGATTAAGGAGTATTTAGAGGGGAATGATGTTACTAAACTCTCGGTAGACCAGGCAACAGAGTTCGATGCGCCCATCAGAATAGAAGAAGTGATATCGGCAATTGCCAGGCGACAAACCAACAAGTCCCAGGGCTCAGACGGCTTCTCTTTTATAAAACTTTTTGTAACTCGCTAGCTCCCCTCCTTACGAGAGTGTTCAACGCAATCACAGATTCCTCGACGCTCCCTCCATCAACGCTGGAGGCCTCCATTACAGTAATTGCAAAGCCAGATAAAGATAGGAAGCTATGTGGGTCGTATAGACCAATCTCCCTTTTAAATGTCGACGCACAGTTATTTACAGGGATATTAGCTGCGCGACTGAACCCACTGATGGCTGGGCTGGTGGAGCCAGACCAATACAGCTTCATACCCACAAGGCAATGCCTCGATAACACCAAGCGTCTGCTCCACCTCATAGACAAGGCGTCACGGTCACAGTTGGAAATCATGCTTTTCTCCTTAGATGCTGAGAAAGCATTCGATAGGGTGCATTGGCCCTATCTAAGGCAGGTCTTACAGTGCTTTGGGATGGGAGAGAAGTTCCGCTCTTGGATGTCTAGTGGCTATGAGGGGCCCAGGGCGCCGGTGAGGGTGAATGGCTGGAAATTGGGGAACTTCCCGATTCCCCGCAGTACCAGGCAGGGTTGCCCCCTCTCGCCCCTTGTATTTGCGCACTACATGGAGCCATTTGCACAGAGAGTGCGTGAGGCAAGAGAATTAAAGGAAGTGTACTTCGGGGGCGATGAACACTTGATTACCCTTTAGTCTGACAACGTAATTGTCTCCCTGGATGACCCTCGCTCTTCCCTTCCGAGCTTCCTTCAGGAGGTAGAGAGTTTCGGTGCAGTTTCGGGCCTCCAAATTAACATCTCCAGATCACAAGCTTTAAGCCTGACCGTGACCCGCGCCATGAGGGAGCACCTCTCTCAGATTCTCACCATCAATTGGAGTCCAAGCATCAACTAGCGTGGTATCCAGCTCTTCCCGACCATCCCAGAGACGGTAGCCCATAACTATAAACAATTAACACCGGGTTAAGTAAGACCTTCTCCGCTGGCAGCACTACCCGATGTCCTGGTTGGGGAATGTAGTGGCCCTGAAAATGACAGTCCTCCCCAGAATTTTGAACCTGTTCTTGACCCTGCCTCTTTGCCGACCTCCCCCCCCCCACACCAACCGGTCGATCAAAACTATGCAGAAAGCGTTTCAGAATTTTGTCTGGGCAAACCGGCAACTGCGGATGAGACAGAACCTGAGCTGGCTCTACCCTAGAGAGGGGGGACTGGGCATCCCCTCCATATGGAGTTACTTTCAGGCTGCCCAGCTAAGATAGATGGGGGAGTGGTCCTAGGCAGTATCGGAAAAAATATGGCTGTATATGGATAGGGCCTTAGCAGGAACATACCTCGGGAAGATTCCTTTCATGAGAAAGGTAGGTCGCACCCTAGCCTATATATTTCAGCAGTCACAAAGCCGCTGCTTGGACATGGGATATAGTGGGAACAGCAAAAGTCCTTACCACCTTCACTTCGCCACTGACCCCAATAGCAGAGAACCCAGACTTTACACCAGGGATGGATGGTAAAGCATTTGAGGCTTGGCAGAACCCCGGCTGCCGATCGATGGGACACCTATTTGACCTGGAAGGGCTCAAAGCCTTTGAAACATTGTAAGCGGACCTGGCGATCCCCGAAGAGGAGAGGTTCCGATACACGCAAATTAGACACTGGGTCCTCGACCCCGGGGTGAGGGAGGCGGCACAACAACATCTAACCAAGCTACAGAGATGGCTTCTCGGGAGGGATACGAATAAACGGATAGTGTATGACTTATACAAATGTTTTACTAGGCCCAGAACCTGTCACAAAGTCCCCCGCCCAACAGAAATGGTAACGAGAATTGGGGCGCCACCTCACACAGAAAGAATGGTGGGACATATACTATAGGGCACGACATACGATCCCCAACACCTCTAATATGGAGACCGCAGTTAAGATAACCACATACTAGTATTGGATCCCAGTCCGGCTACATCGAATTAGCCCGGATAGGAGGGACAAATGTTGGAGATGCAAAAATTCCTCAGGAACCTTGATTCACATCCTGTGGGAGTGCCCAAGTTTATTTCATTTCTGGGATGCCACTTTAACAGAAATTGATGCCCATTTTGACACCCAACTCCCACAGTTTCCCTCCTATATAATATTAGGCCTACCTAACCCACTCACATACCCACTGCGCTCGAAACGGGGCAAACACATTACCATGGCCCTTCGGGCAGGCATCAAGCAATACGGGCTGTGGGGCACTGATAAGATTCCATGCAGACTGGCCTGGCTTCATCGTATTTGGGACTTATTGGGGATGGAGAGGCTAGCACGGACACTTGACTCATGAGTGGATGTGTTTAGAGAGACATGGCGACCATTCATAGCACTTTTCTCACAGGAATTCACCTAGCTGACTTGCCCTAGATACCTTAAGCTACTGAGACTGATGGATCCCCCTGAGTCCTAGCCCTCAAGACCCTTGGGTCAATGAGATTTATGACAGGTTACACTGTACAGACGGTAGGCACCCTAAAGGGGAGGGCTGGTACAGGATGGGGTAGGACAAGTTGGGCTTGGGGTTTGTTAAAAGCTGTATATGCGCAGGGCAAGCCGAATGTTGACGCCAACCAAGTTTGTAAAGTGTATTTTGAACTTGACTTGCAGCACAATAAACACATTTCAACATAAAGATCTTCAATGGGCAATGTTCATAAGAATTTTGCAGACTGCAGGTAATTGTTTGTTAGGATTGCTGCATTATGATTATTTTTGCAAGTTGAAGTGATAAAGAGCAGGTTTGGGTTGGAGTTTGAGATGAGGCCATGGATACCTAGATAATTCTTGTAATAATGATCTTACATTTAGGCATGGTAAGGAAATGTCTCGTTTTGCATAATCACTCCCCAAAGTCGTGGACTGATGCTGCTGTTTTTTTTTTTTTTTTTAATCAGAGCACTCAGGCCCGCTAATCAGACCTCAGTGCCAGTGCTTTGGCCCTTCAGAGTGTAATGTTAGATTGGCTTAACCCAACGGGCATGACTTAGCCCACTTATAAGTTCCTAGTATATGGTACCAGGGGTACCCAGGGCCTGTGAGTTGAGTTGTACCTCATGGCTGCGGCACTTACTGTGCCATCCTGAGTGTGGCAAAGTAAAATATGTCTCAGTCTGACATTGCAGACTGATAGAAGCAGTTTTAAACTGCTAACTCAACTTTGCCATTTAGACTATAGACAAGGTCCTAACCTCCCTTTTTAATATAGGCAAGACACACCTACAGCAGGCCTATCAAGTTCTAAGTCAGACTGCTGTATATTAAAAAGCAGGACATGTATTTTCATATGTCCTAACAGTAAAACTCCCAAATTGTTATTTTTACTGTGGAAAGGCTAGTAGGCCCTTTAGCGAGTACTGGGTTACATGCGGACAACTCAACTATGCTGACTTATGAATGGAGCTTCTAAAGTTGGTACTTCAAGGTATGAAAATAATCGTAACATTAAACCTAACTTGATGACCAGGTCAAATGTAATGTAACTTTTAAATAAAAGCAGGTTTTAGCAAGTTGCCACAAGACAGCGTTCTGCCCTCCTGGGAAGAGGTGTGAACGATTCCCATGAAATGACACAATAGAGGCATGCTGCTGAAAGAAGTGTTAGCTCTTTCTGGCAGGAAGCCACAAAGGGTGTGAGCCCAAAAGGTGAACTTCGAAGGGGAAAGCTTCAAAGGGAAAGCTGCCTTTGTAGGGCAAAGGGTGAACACACACGAGAGGGGCTGCTCTTCTGCCCTGGTAGACATGCCGGTTTTCCTATGGGCGAGTAGCCCTAAGGTAACCACACCGCTAGGCTTGGCTATCAAGTTCCAGACACCAAGAAATGGGTTATGCCATCTTGGCAGTGGGCAGAATATTGCATTCAGGGGCCACACATTGCAGGTAGTAGTTATCAGGTGGCGGGAACCCAGTAGCCCATTGGCTAATAACCGCTGCACCCGGAGGGCACTTTCTGGGTATAGATATGGCACTCAGACCTCAGATCGCGTCTGGACTGGAGAGAGGACAGAAGAAGGACTACCCTGCTGCTAAAGACTTTACTGAACCTGCTGATCCTTGATTTATGTTATGTTAAAATAAATTTATAAAGCGCACGTAAACCGGGGAGGTTTTATGGCGCTACTTTGATTGATACCCAGGTCCTAAGGCACATTTAGAAGGCCTGACGGAAAAGCCAGGTCTTAAGGAGGCTTCTGAAACTGAGATGATTGGTGCAGAGGCGTATTTCAGAGGGAAGGGAGTTCCAGAACATAGGGGCCAAGATGGCAAACCTGGCACCACCTGTGCACTTTAATTTAAAAGAGGGAGTGGACAAAAGTAGCTTGTGTGCTGAACAAAGATTGCATGTAGGAACGTGCTTATTGATCAAGTTGTTCATGAATTTAGGGCTTCTCCCATTGAGTGACTTAACAATAAGGCACCCAACCTTAAAGGCACAGCGCTGGACTACCGGAAGCCAATGAAGTTTCTTCAGAAGAGGAGTAACATGAAGGTGCCTGGGCTGATGAGCAATCAGGCGTGCAGTCTGGTTCTGAACCAGCTATAAGCGTTTCGATAGATAGAGGGGAATGCAGAAGTAAAGCGAATTAGCATAGTCGACATGGGACATGACCATGGCAATAATCACCTGAGTCCGGGCTTCGTAGGTAAGAAATCTGCAGATCTTTTTTATTTTCCCAAGTTGGAAAAAACAGGTAGAGATCACCGACCTTATCTGAGGCTTCATCGTGAGGTCCTGACTGATTATTACCCCAAGGCTCTTAGCCGAGTTCGATGGTGAAGGGGACTGGCCCAGCTCCCTGGGCCAAAAGTGTGGGCCCCAGGGATTTTTAGAAATACCACCAGTTAGAACCAGCTCCATCTTGTCCGGGTTGAGCTTAAGATGGTTGTTGTTCATCCACTGATTAATAAACAGCATGGTGGACTGAAAGGCGTGGACCGATTCCGGAGAGTTGCAGATAGGAAAAATTAGTTGAAAATCGTCAGCATAGTTAAATGTACAAACTTGACGCTCTTTCAGGGCTCGGACAAGAGGGAGAAGGTAAAGATTAAATAACAGGGGATAAAGCGAGGAGCCCTGAGGGACTCCGCAAGAAATCTGATTCTAGGGGCAGTTAACTGTGCAGTACAGACCGCCTGGGATCGGTTTTCCAAAAAGGAGGAGATCCAGCCCAAAAGCAGGTCCCGTGATTCCCGCGTCCCTTACACGGTCGACCAAAAGATTATGGTCGACCGTGTCAAAGGCCGCGGAGAGATCAAGCAGAACATGGGCCTGCGAGGAGCCACCGTCGACCTCGCTACGGAGAGTGTCCAACACTGAAGATCACCGCCTCGATAGAGTGAGCCGGGCGGAACCCCACTTGGTGGGAGTCATAGAATTCAGATTCTTCCAGGAAGCCAGTGAGACATCTCGTGACATGAGCTTCCAAAACCTTCGCTGGGTAGAGAAGAAGAGAGATTGGTCGATAGTTTGTTAAAATTTGCGGATCCGCACCTGCCTTCTTCAAGAGGGGGATAACAATTGCCTCCTTAAAAGTGGCAGGGACAGTACCTTGGGACAGTGACTCATTTAAGAGATTAAGGGCAGGGCTAGGGAGGGCAGTAAAAATTTCCTTCAAAGTACTAATGGGGCAGCAGTCAGTAGGGGAGCCAGATTTGACTTTGGACAGGAGATCCGCAAAGGTATGTTCGTTAATTTTAGGGAATTGCATAAAGGTGCTATGATTGCGGGTAGTGTGCAAATTAGAGTCCAGATTTTGGCAACCCAGAATGCTGGACTTTATCTTTGTGATTTTATCAATGAAGAAAGAATTCAAAGAGTTGCAAAAGGTTTGGGAGTGAGCAGGCTGGATTGAAATTCTGTCGGGATTAGACAACTCATTTACTATGGAGAAGATCTCTTTCGTGTGATTAGTTGCGGACAGAATTTTTGAAGAAAAGTATGCTGCCTTGGCAGTTAGGATAGATTTTTTTATATGTTTTCAGGGTGTTTGTGTTGAGACATTTATCTTCAGGTAAATAATTACTTCTCCATTTTATCTCCAATTGCCGTAGCGCAGGGAGTTAGCAGAGAGAAGACATGTGGTGCCTTGCTCACGGATAATCACTCTTGAGCTACAGACTGACTTCTGTTACAGCACCAGCCCGCAAAAGTTGAAAAGGACCACCTAGGCAATAGTCAGTAGACCTAATCGCTTGAGATCCACTGACCGCTGACGTGCAGCCAGGGAGACAGAGCCCAAAACACCCAAAAGTTGCGCCTAAGTCTGCTGGACCTGGGAGAATCATCAGAGTGCAGTTTGGTCGCCCAAGGAGAACAGCAGCCCTCACTAAAAGAAACAGCTGTTTTTGTTGTGACCGAAGACAGGTAGTCCAGTAGCAACTACACTTTTGCTGGACACAAAAGGACTTCGAGGGACATCAACCCCTGTAGGCAAAGTCGCCCCATCAGGACCATGGACAGAGGAGTAGCCCCAGGCAGCCCCCCTGTCAACCTCACAGGATCCTATAGGATCTTCAGCATCCTGTATCCCTTGCATCAGGACCATTCCATTGAAGTCTATGGTGGGTCACCGATAGAGTGTAGGACTGGACTGGTGACTGCTTTGGTAACAAGGTAACTTTCCTACAACTCCTTACCGCCCCAACCTACTCCTTGTCGGAGTTGGCCCCTCAAAGGTTTAACATAGTTTGCAAAAATTCCGCAGTAGTTAAAATGCTTGTTGACATTTTAAGTGAAAAGCTGTGATTTACATTTTATTTCAATATCTATATTTCAGGACCCCTTCAGTCGAATTTGTTCATTATGGTGTCTAAAGATTAATAAATACAAATCTATTTCTATAAATTTGTGTCTGGTTTCTTGCATGTTGTATGGCCTTGTTATTTTTGCTGTTTTGGTACTTCTACATGCTTTACAGTTGTTCCTTTGTTTAAGCCTGACTGTTCAAAGCCACAGCTATCCAGGGGAGGCATAAATTAGTATGGTGAGTGTTTGAGGGAACTTAGTATGTGAAAGCAAAACTGATGGTTGGAAGGTTGCGGTAGCAATGCAAGGTAAAATGTAAGACGGGATAAGTGTAGAACGGGAATGAAGGGTAGAGGTAAAATCAAAGACATATAAAAAGGTAATATAGCCTACAAGGTGTGAGGTAAGGAATAGGGTGAAGAGGTCGAAAGAGAGATGGAGGTCACTGAACTCAACTCAATATAACACGTGTGCTGCTCTGACGGCAGAGACACACATAAATGGATACATGGTGATTCCTCACAGGTGCAAGGGTGGTTCTTTGTAGACTACAGATAATAGGCCCTACCACATGATGGTAGACCCTTCTCCTTCACATTAGCTGAAGCTCAAGGGGCAAGATTGCAGCTCTCCAAACAGAATGGGCTTCTCACACACTGCAGAAGTGCTAATCTACTTGCTACACGCAATGGTTTGCTTAATGGCTGCCCATAGCCTGGATCAAGCTGTGCCAGATGGAATGAAGTAACCAGTTAACTTTATCTCACAGGCTGCGATTAATGAAAATTCACAGACTACTGAAGGTGAAGGGCAGCTTGTATGATGGGGAGGCTGGTACAGTGAAGACTTGAAGGAAACTTACTGGTTAGTTGCAGGGGACAGTTGTCGAAGAATGTGGCGTTTCTCTCTTTACAAGTAATAAGTAACAACAAGAATACCAGTACTGATATTAAGCTTTCACTCCACTTTTTTTATGTGGGGACATTTTGAAAGGAAACAAAATGAACAAAGACCACTTTTTCAGTCGATTTAATCAATCGATTTTGGATATTTTTCTTTCAATTTACCATATACTCATGGTGTATTAACACAACTTAATTTGAACAAATAACACGAATTGATAACTGTACATATATAGACAAACTTATTTACATACTGTATTCATTACAAAACATTCATATCAACATTTACTCCCATACCAAACTGGACAGTCCAGAAACAAACATACTCTCAACTGGCAGATTCAATAGTCACTTCAAAGACATAAATTTGAATAGGGCCATAGGGCAGTGTTAAACTCCATAGAAAACAACTATACATTTTCAAGTAATTCTTTGAGTCCTTTAGGCCAAGGGTCTAGGGTCTCTCTTTACAGCATGATAATCTACCCAGACTGTAGTAGATGACTGATTTCTGTGTGCGTGCTGAGGCTGGAGGTTTCATCATCAACTGTAGGAGGCCCTCACAGATCATAGGACAGCTCTTTACAGACTGAGGAGAAAGGCAGTGGCACTTGCTCATCACAGACTGCAGAAGGTGAGATTTTTCCACATTCCAGGTGAATCCTCATATAGTGCATCTGAACTACCCCACACATTAAAATATCACTTTGAATGGAGAGAACATGCTGCCTCCAGAAATCCTTTTACCTGCAATGTGGTGCCTCTCAAATGAGATCAAACATCAGCAACAACATGCTTCACATGTACACCATCAACTCGCTAACCCTCTGACCACAGAGGATCTAAATTAGAAAGACCATGATAAATGTACAATTTTTTTGATACATTTTTATTGATTTTAAACAGGAAAATACCAGCCAATCATCAAGGTTCCATGATAACAAATGGATGTGTACAATAGTCTGGACAATTCAAAGGTAAAGTACATGCAAATCAAAAGGACAGCATCTGGAGAATCCCCTACGAAACTAAACCAAGCACCCCAACCACTTCCCCCAAACCCTACGGTACTTCTTGCGGCAACCACGCGCTGCATACATAGTTTTCTCCTGTGCAGCGCACCAGTCTACCCCGGCCCGCCACTTCCCCACAGTGGGAGGGTCAGGACTTTTCCAAACAGAGGCTATATCCCTCTTGGCCACCACCATTGCTGTAGTGTAAAACAATTTTTCCTGTCAGTGAGTTCCCCCTCAATGTCTCCCCAGAATCGCGCCAAGTGAGGGCATGACTACACCATATGGAGAAAGTCGGCTGGCTCGTAGCCGCACCTCATGCAGGCGGGGGTCGGCTTTAACCCCGCGCGGTGCAGACATGCCGGTGTCAAATAGGCAGAATGTAAGAAGTAGAGCTGTATCATACGCAGTCTGGCAGAGGCCGTGACTGTCCTGGGCGCCATAAGGGCGCCCCACCAGTCTTCCTTTTCCAGGGAGCCCACCCATTCCTCCCATTGGGTCCGCAGCCGCTCAAGTGAGGTGGGGGTATTGTTAATGAGTGCCCGATAGATGCGGGAGATGCCCCCCCCCCTTCCCAGGTCCCCCAGCATGGTCTGTGCCTCAGGTGGGCTGTGGTCCGGGAGACGTGTGCCAGTCGTGAGGTGCACCTGAAGGGCGTGACGCAGCTGTAAATATCTGTAAAACAGAGTGATGTAAGAATTATCTTGCCTGAAGGTCCTGGAAGGAGCGCATATGATCACCCACCCAAAGGTCGCCCAGCTGTGAGATACCGATCAGGTCCCACAACCGAAAGCCCTGTAGCCCGTTGACTACCCTGGGCCAGTTCCCCTGCCACAAGGGTGTGTATTGGGTCAGGGTGCGCATCTATGTGGTGTGGCGGAGTGCAGCCCTCCATGCTAGGAATGCCGAACGAGTCATTTCGGGGTAACGAGATGGGACAGGTGCCCCATACATCATTGATTGGAGGTTGGACAAGCCCAACTCACGGAGTTCCAACCTGTATGCCGGACCAGACCAATCCCCGTTGAACCAGTCATGCAGCACAAGCAAGCACGTTGCCAGATAATATAGGTATAAATGGGTCATCCCTAGACCCCCGTCAAAGGAAGGTATCTGGCAGACGCCCAGGGGCAATCGGGCCCTGCCCCTCCCCCAAAGGAATTTGGAAGCCAGGCTGTCAAGCTCCCGGAACCACACTCTCGGAAAATCAAGGGGAGTGTTTTGAAGCATGTAAAGGAATCTGGGAAGAATCATCATTTTAAAAAGTGCAACTCTTCCCATGAGATTCAGAGGCAGTGGCTGTCATTTCAGCAGGTCATTCCTATCCCGCTTCACCAGGGGAGTGACATTAAGAGCCCAGCTGAGCGCAGGGAGCAGAGACACCCATATCCCTAAGTACTTAAACGACTGGCGGCGGAGCAGTATGGTGGACTGCCACTCAAAACACTCTCTGGATATCTGGAGGGGACCAAGACCGACTTACCCGGATTAAGCCAGAGGCTTGCTCGAAAGACCGGAGGCATTGGGGTCCCAAACTCAAGGGGTCCGCCAGATAAATCAGGACGTCATCCGCGTAGAGGGCGATTTTGTCAGCTTCTGTATTGGGCCATTCCCAACCCCGCACCTGTCAGCTAGAGCGTATCAGGACTGCCAGGGGCTCCATCACCAGCGCAAAGAGCAGGGGAGGGAGGGGGCAGCCCTGCCTCGTTCCCCTACAGATCTGGAAGGGTTCGGATAGAACCCCGTTCACCAGGACACAAGCCCTCGGGTGAGCATACAGTACGTGGACGAGACCACGAAAGCGGGGTCCGAAGCCCATCTCCGCCAGGACGTTATCCAAAAACGCATAAATCCACCGAATTGAAGGCTTTCTCAAAGTCTACCAGGAGAAGTCTGAGGTAGGGGGTGAGTAAATTGCGGTAGGCCAGGGCTGAGTGGAGCTTCCGCAAACAGTGACGGGTACCACGGGATGGCATGAACCCGCATTGGTCTGGATGGACCAGAGTGTGTAAATGGGGTTTGAGGCGCTGAGCGAGTATCGTGGCATACAGTTTTAGCTCTGTGTTAATAAGTGAGATGAGATGACAGTCCGCACACCGAGGCGAGGGTGGCTGGGATTTAGGCAGGACCACAATGGTGGCCACATCAGTCTCCGGCGGAAAGGAACCCTTCTCCACTGCCTCATTGAATAGCTGGGCAAGGTGTGGAATCAACGTCTCGCGGAACAGGGCATAATACTCCTGGGGGAGGCCGTCTGGACCCGGCGTTTTGCCGGATGAGATAAGGGCAATCGCCTCTTTAATCTCATCACGGGTGATGGGGCGGTCCAGGTCAATCTGCACTGCCGAATCCAGGTGAGGGAGCCGACCGTCTCCAGCTCGCAGCATGTCTGAGAGAGACAGGGAGGGGATCAATTTACAATTTAAATGTCGCTGGCTGCCACAGGCTCCAAGAGGACTGTGTGACAAAGCAGATAAAACAACATTCAAAACCTAGAGCTGTGTTGTGTTTCTATTCCTAAAGGTGCATGCACCCCTATTATAATCACAGACCCAAGGTGACTACAGTTCACTTCACCAGGAACCAACAGAGAAAACTTGCAGAATCCAACACACTTCGACTCCTTTCTTGCAGTAAATGGATAATGTCATTCAGAATTGACAACGGTGGGGTGTCACTCGATATCTCCAGAAGTGCCCAAAATCAAAAATTATTGAGTAATCTGGTAACCACCTGGATCACATGATATTCATGGTTCCAATGAAATCCTTGAATCAACATTTGAAGCACTGGGGCAGAGGTTTACTGAAATATCCCTGTATACTAGCTGACAATACAGGATAAATCACCCAGCAGGTTTGGATCTCATTCCATTGAGATGAACTATTGGTGTGGGGCTACTGATATAATCACCTTTCTTCTATGTATTGACAATTAGAAAACGTTCAGAATCAAATTTATTAGCTTCGCTTCCAGTGTCTTCTGCTGACAACAGGCCATAAATGAACTGGCAGATGGCGGATAGCAGTCAATCAATCACAATAGGAAGGCTCCAATGCATTGGATACTTTTAAATCTCCAACAATGACTACCACTTCTGCTTCAGGTTTAATTTCAGGGAGTCAGGTAGGACGTGAAGATTTTCCTGGATCAATGCAGGGCCAGTTGAAAGGGGCAATCACCAGTAACAAGTAGCCCAAGATGATCAGCTTCTCTTAAAAATGATAGTTTGTGATGAAGAGTGAGTCCCAAAGTGAATGTCATATAAGGAAGGTATGTTACCCTCCATAGGGGGAAAAGCAGTTCAGGGGAACACTACACTGATATGTCCAGCAATGTACCAGGAAGAAATTTCTCTACAGAGATGGGAGAAAAGTATGGTGAATGTACTGACAGGTCCAAACTAACAAAACGATGAGAACCAATATCTGCATATTTTAAAAAAATTGATTCAGAATGGATTACTCAGATCAGTCACTCATTCAAGCAGAGGTAGATAATAATTTCATTCTACCTCAAACACAATGGCTCCAATGTCATCCTGAGGTCAAAATGCAAAGAGGAGCTCTTTTTACAAGTGGAACATAATTCTAGCCACCAACCAATTATTCTACTTCTGTTCAGATTCCATACAGGAATATGGATGTAAGCATTTTCAGTGTTTGTGGCACATATTTAATACCCCTTAACTAAAGGAAGGGCAGGATCATGGCAGAGTCGCCATGTAAGGAGTCCGTCCTATGAATGGCTGAAGATCAAGAATCTTCTATGCCTCAAGCAGCAGTTCTGGTGAGGCTAGGAAATCAATGGGGTGACTTCAGCAGAAAGACAGGGTCTGAACCATGGACAAATCACAAATAAAACCCAAGTAGTCAATGAGATCGCCCTTCCAGCTTGAAGGTACAGTAAGAAGGGGGTCTTGAGGCTTCTCTAGTTGGATTGCAGGTAGGCAGCTCTGAGCCTTTGTTCTACTTTGGTGTTACATGAACCAAAATCGGCCTTTTAAGCTTTTCTGATGCTTCATCCTCTATCTAATAAAAGTTGATCATGTTCATTGATTCATTAATATATTTATTTGATTTTATATTAAAATTATAAAAGCACATTAAATACATAATAAATCAGACTATAATGA
This sequence comes from Triturus cristatus, assembly GCF_964204655.1. NCBI lineage: Eukaryota > Metazoa > Chordata > Amphibia > Caudata > Salamandridae > Triturus > Triturus cristatus. The sequence continues at coordinate 348,119,997 of NC_140589.1, read as the reverse complement.
CACATTAAAATACATAATCTCATCAAAAATGTAAATCGGAATTATGACAATATATGGACGTTAAAAAGATGAGACCAAATTTCATCTAGTCCATAAATCATTTCCTAACAATCACTCCCATGGATTTTACCACGATAAGTCTAACCTAATTCATTATTTAAAGTACCTGTGCAAAACCAGCAAGGATTCAAAAATCTTATTGTATACCTTTGCCTCAACCTCAGGGCTGAAACAATACAATTTTAAATTGGAATCCACTCCCTAGCAAAATAAGTCAAGCCCAAGAAATTATTAAAAGCACTTGTGCAAAGACTGGAAAGCAAGGATTGAAACATTTTAACATATTTCATTTACATAACCTCAGAGCCTGATTAACTAATGTTAAAAAAATCCTAACATGCATCTTTTCCCGAACATTAAAGCCTGAACAATACAATTTAAAACTGCTGTGCAGTTACACCGGTTAGTCAAGGAGGAAATTCAAACCCTCCTTATTTGATTTAAAAGATTTCCCTCTAAGCACAGGGTGTAAACAACGTAATCTGTACGAACCAGAGCGGACAGAATAACATAAAATGACAGGTGGTTTGACAAGATGTCCCATCATAGGCGCAGTTTGACTGTGAGGAGAACCAGGATCCCATAACTGGAAAAGCCCGTAAAAAATGAATCATTTTAAGTTGCAGCAGTAGTAGATTACATTTATGTTGCAGGGCATTAATCCACAAAAGGTAGGGTTGCATACCATTACATGTAGCAAGCCAGGGATAGTGCTGGACTGTTACCATGTTAATTGCCATCTTCATCCTTATATTATCTCTTAATTCCAAGTTTTTTGACTTGACCTCTGTCTGGAAAGAGGAACTAATTTCAGCTCTATTTACCCATACATTTATCATCTCAAGGTCTTGGGAGTGACTTTTTTAACACAGGCGAACCAGGTAATAGAGTGTGCACTATTTAGTTTCATACAGTCCTCCACTATATCGCGCGTGAACTTTAACTCTGTTACAGATCATAGTTTAACCGAAGAAAGAATAGGTGCCAGTCTCAACAGATCTTTTAAGAATTGATCCGGTTTAACATTATGATGAACAAAAACAAGAAACTCACATCATCAGATCTGAATGAAGTCAATGTCATGTTTTCTAGTAACAATAAAAGGAGACAGCATATAAAAAGGGCAGGTAAGTACATAAGAAGCTCTGTAGGTGCAGCACAGATTTCTACTGAAAGATTGCCTTTTTTTACTATGGTAATCATGAGGTTGGAAAAAAAACTTAAGAGGATGGCACACTGAATTGAAGGGGGTATTATAATTAAACATATCCTTTTTTTTTATGTGTGTTTAACAAGGAAATCAAATACTTTAATTGATCACAAAAAAGAGTAACATGTACCTTCCCGCATGCTGGAATCATTTTACAAAGAAGGGAAGCAAACAATATCCTATGGATTTTTAAAAGCACTCAAGAATAAGTTGAAGAAGAACATGGGAAATTAGGTCATGAACAGTCTGTGAATAATAACCAGAGAAAGGCAAGTTCTCTTGATGGCTACATTGAAAAGGTAGTGGGTGCCATCAGCAAAGACATTTCCAAAGTAGAAAGACTTTCTTTTGCTCCTATTATTGATAATGTTGTAGCATCCGAACACCACCCCTCCCCTTCATACAAGATCAAAGAGGAAGAACTTGCGGGCAGAAATACCCAGGGCTTACAGGTAGAAGATCAGGCCCAAGTGAATGGGTTCTTCTCCACTCAAAGCACTCTCCCTTCAAATAAGGCTAATGCTGAAGTGGCAAAGCCTCCATGTTCAAAACACAAACTAGGTACTACCTGGAAACAAAGTAACACCTTAACTCAACCAAGTGTCGTAGGGAACAAATCTGCAATGGTGGTGAGACACTGACAGACTGCTCTGAGGGCAAGGTGGACCACTTGGGTGAGGTGTTTCTAGCACTCATGGTCATATGATCGCCCGGTGCCTATCGAGGCTAAATTGTTAACCGCATTAAAAAGCCAGGACTCTGGGCGCATCAAACAGGCTTGCTCGATTGCCGGTAAAACTCACTTGCGGGCATCGCTGTATTTAGCCAATGGAGGCTGGGAGGCTGAATAAGAGCTTAGGCCCTGGCAAAGGAGCCAAAGGTGTTGAGCCAACAGCAACTTGTTCATCACCAGCTCGTGAGGTGCAGGGACACCGTGATAGGACACCTTCTGCTAGCAACAACACTGACACTACCGACACAACCAGGTGTCATTTGGGTTGAGCTCTCAGTTTGTCTCCTAGGTGTGACCTCCCACCTGCGGCTTGCCCCTTTGCCATTGTGCTCACAGATGTGCCAACTCTACGACCTGAATCAGTGGAGTCTACTGAGGATCCAATTTATAAATCTCTTCATTGGATCCATTGAAATTGGTGTCAGCACAAGTTATTTAATTAAGAGCTTATGGTCAGAAGGATTAGTTGGGTTCGGAAGATGCACAAGGAATTTTTGGGTGACTATGTCAGCGTTACTTTTGGAAATGCAGCAGTAGCAGGGAACGTGTGAGCATAAAGCCAGTAAAATCAAGGTTTTACCACTTGGCCACTTTTATAGACCACCAGTCACTAACCCATTCACGTTAGTCAACCAAAAGGGCACGCAGGATGCTAATCTTGCCCAACAACAACTTTATAATATTCAAGTTCAGATTCCCACTGGGAAGCCTGACTGATGTGGATTGACTCTGTGATGGCCAGATAAAGACAGTGTGTGTCCCCCAGGAAGCTGGCCACAGCCCAGGCAGCCCTACTGTTGGGCATGGTTCCTTAAATTTAACTCATTTTACCTCCCCTCTTTTTGCAGATCGTAACTTAGCCCCTGTAGGGAGGAACCTTGTTAGTATTAACCAACATGTGAAATTACTTTTTAGGTCTCGCCTGACCCAGCGCATGCACTGATCTGGCGAGACTTTTTGTGAGGGCTCAAAAAATGCTACCATGGCCAGCCTAGAGCTACAGTGCGTGGGCACGCGCTTAGGAGCAGAGGCTTTCAAACCTCGTCATGCTCATTAAGCGCCCGCGATCACTTTCACTCGTGATCACTTTCCTGGCGCCCCTTTGATGTTCTCGTTCAAAGAACATCAAACATCAAAGAACATGTTGTTGTGTTAATGCTTTGCTGCGCCCGTTTGACTTACAATGTGCTTTTTCTTTCCACAAACTCGATGTTTGTGTTCCTTTATTTTGAGATGCTTTTAGTATTACTGTTTTGTGACTTAAAGGAAATGTTACTGTGAAACTGGACAACGTTCACGGTGTTTATTTCTGATCGCAGCGGCTGCTTCATGTCCGTTGCACCATTCAGGGAGTCCTTTCGTTGGCGCTTTCATGAGGACATGATGAGGAAGCTGGAAACTTTTGTCACATTCTCTTTAAAAGCACAGCATGTTGGCGACTGGTTAATCGATTAGACCTATGTAGCGCTTTAGATCTCAAAGCGCTATGGTGGGTTACAACTCATGAAATATGGGGTGCAACTCACAAGGAGGGGGCAGGTTTGAGTGCACATTGGCTGCAATCGAACTCTTAAGATGATGGGCTGTGTGTATCCATTATCAGCACTCAGTCTTCGCTAAGTGATCTTGTTTGTTTTGCTGTTGTGTTAAGGCTTTGCTGCGCCCGTTTGACTTACAACGTGCTTTCTCTTTCCACAAACTCGATGGTTGTGTTCCTTTATTTTGAGATGCTTTTAGTATTACTGTCACACACACAACCACAACCACACGCACAACCACACAACCACACACACACACACACAACACCACACACAACCACACAAACAACCACAATCACACACACACAACCACACACAACCACACACATAACCACAACCACACACACCCACAACCACACACATCCACCCACCCACCCACAACCACACCCACACACGCAACCACACCCACACACGCAACCACAACCACACACAACCACACACGCAACCACAACCACACACACAACCACTCACAACCACCCACTCACAACCACACACACACAACCACACACAACCACACACATAACCACAACCACACAACCACACCCACGCACAACCACACCCACACAACCACACCCACAACCACATACAACCGCACACACACAACTGCAACCACACACAACCACACACACAACCACACACACAACCCCACCCAACCACCCACAACCACACACAACCCCACACAACCACACCCACACATACCACCCACACCACACACACCACCCACAACCACACACACAACCACAACCCCACACACAACCACGCCCAACCACACACACAGCCACAACCACACACACAGCCACAACCACACACACAGCCACAACCACACACAACCACACACACAACCACACCCAACCACACATCCACACACACCCACAACCGCATCCACACACAACCACAACCAACCACACATCCACACACACCCACAACCGCACACACACAACCACACACAACCGCACACACACAACCACACACACACACACACACACAATCACATCAAGCATTGGCATAGCCAATAGGTGTCGCCTTTGGGACCTTATAAGTGTTTAGCCACGCAACAGTTGATGTGGTTGCACCAAGGATATTGTGCTGCACAACTAAATACTTAGAAGGTCCCAAAAGTGAGACCTATTGGCTATGCCCATTCTTGTTTGTAATGTTGCTGGGCTGGCCAACAAAAAGGATGATTTTTTAAAATGTATTTTTGTATTTGATAAATGGGTTACTCATCTCAAACAATGATATGATTTTTCTTCAAGAGACCTGGGTCACAGAAGCTGCCAGCCTGGATGGCTAACCGCTCATGTGGTTCTGGCGATCCTGCCAGGGCAAAGTGAGGCTTATTGGCCTATATGTGCGAGTTACTTACCTTCCGTAAAAATGTATCTGGTAGAGACGGTCTAGCTGCAGATTCCTTAACTTAGAATATCCCCAGGCGTCAGACTGGATCCGGAAAACTCTTTGCAGCAGCACCTCTGCGCGCCGGGGGATGGCGCCACACAACCCCGCCCTGACGTCGTCCACGTACGTGACGTCAGCGAGGTCATATAAGTCCCCCCGGCGGGCTGACGTCAGTTTTCTTCGGAGAAGCGTACCCGCGACACAACGCGGAGCCACCAATAAAAAAACTGTGAAAGTATGGGAACAGTTTGCAATGGATGAAAATCTGTGAATAAATAAGGAGGATGGTGCACGACGCCATCCTAAAAGACAGAATTAGACACTACCTACATATAAGTGAAAAAGATGTGAGAAAGAACCTCGCAAGCTAAGCGAAGACCCTTCCCAAGTGCAACAAGGGAAGAATATCTCAACAGACAGAAATAGACTTATTACCATGCAGAACAACAGACACAAACAGACTGTCAGTACCATGTAGACCTGTGCCATCCAGCAAGAATGGAGCACAAAGAGAACAACAGTCCACCGCAGGAAGGTATGAAAAGTCTGGCACTGCCCATATAGTAATGGAGGTCTGAAAAAGAGATGAACAGATCCCCAAAGAAGACTACTGTAGAGGAGACCAAAACCCTGAGCCAATAGAGAAGGTGAGAAGGCAGCAGGAGAAGATAAGAAAATGAAGAGTAATCTCCTGGTGAAGGTCAATCAAAAAGGCATTATTTTACAGATAAGAAACCCTTGAGAGGGAGTCAACTGTATTATGGTAACAGAAACCCCTGAGAGGGAGTCAGCTGTATTATGGCAAATCTCAAAGGGAACAACAATGTGAGCACCCATGAGAGAAAAATCAATGCCAACTGAAAAAGGGGGGCCAGCAGAGAACCCCGCTTGGCAAGGTCCTCGCAGAACGGGGAGGCTGGGTGGGCGTTAAGGAATCTGCGGCTAGACAACGTCTCTACCAGATACATTGTTACAGAAGGTAAGTAACTCGTACATCTGATCGAGACATCTAGCCGCAGATTCCTTAACTTAGAATAGATACCACAGCCATACCCCAAAGGGGAGGTGGGTCTGTGACAGGACAACAGACAGCGCCAAGCATTTGAGCTGGCAACAGAGTGACGGACAATGGGGAAGGCTGTGGCAGAACAGCTAGACAGCAACCCAAATAGCTCAAAAGATAACGGGATGCAAGACGTCCCAAAAATGCCATAATGGTGCTACACCATACCTGTATAAGCATGAGAGGTAGAAACAGCACCAGCCATATACCAGAACAAAAGAAAGAGAGAGGAAGAAGGACCACTCTCAGCGTAATGGCGCACTATGTGAACACCGACCAAAGGTTGAGAAGAAACATGAAGCGATGCAACCAGAGCCTACCAGGCTAGCCCACGGAAGGAAGGCCAGAGAGGCTACAGCCAAGAACCAAAGGTCAAGAGATAGAAATTAGCAATGTTTTTAGAATTGCAGGCGGAGACATGAAACACGCCAAGTGCACACCCAGTCCCAAAAGGGGGAACAGGGGCGAACAGTAACAATCTGAAGCCCACTGATGAAGGCCACCACAGAAATATGCGCAGAGCAAACAGCTACAGAGACCATAAGGTGGTGTAGCTAAAATAAGCATAAGGTGGTGTAGCTAAAATAAGCATAAGGCTGCTCGACCAGGCCGCGGTAAGACCAAGGTGAGAACCAACACACGAAATACGGATATGCAGGGTGGAGAACTAGGACAACTTTTTCCTCTACTACAATCTGGGATTTTTGAAGATGAACTCCTGGCACATACTACAACTTCTAGGAAGTGCCACGGCTACGCACGAACGGAGACGCGCAACATCGAGGGACTCAAGACTGTGTATTCTTCATTAAAGTAAGTGCAGCGCAGCGCTGGCCCGGCCTTACCGGCAGTTACTCTCAACGGCCTCCGTAGGGATTTTCAAATCCCGCACGCTATGCAACTCCGTTTCCATGGCTCTCCACTTCGCAGTGACGTGGCACAGCTAGTGACGGCAACGCTCCTAGAGCTCCACGGCCCATTGCGCACGCCGCAGAGGGCAGCTGATGTCAGCGCACTGAAAGGTCATGTACAGCGGCCATTTTGGTGGTATCAGAGAATTGTTTTCAGGGCAGGGGACTTGGCTCACTACCAGAGTTTTTGTTCATGCAGGATTTGTTTGAAAAAAAGGAAATATTTTACAAATTCACAGTACTGTTACATTTATTGTACGTGCAAGGATGTTTTGCAGCTCATTTTCGTTCTCCATTGGTTCTGAGCAATGACATTATTCTTTTGTTGTTTTCCTATATGCTAATTGACAGCTGTTTTTGGCTGGCTTATAAGTGCTAGCAAAGACATTTATTACATCACAGGTTGGTTTACAGTGCCAAGCCAGTGACACTTGTTTATAAAGGGCTTATTATTTCTCGTAGAGACATTTCCACAGTGTGAAATTACATTTCCTAGCCAGTTTCTTCAAGTGGATCAAGGGTTTTTTGGCTTTTTGTGTGCATCTAAGGTACTGTTCTTTCTAGCCATGTCTCCAGCACAGACAAGCACAGCCGTGGGCAATTTTACTGGATCTACTATGCATATTAAATCCCCAAAGAAATTTTTACCCATTCCTGGGGAACCGCTTGTTTCATGGAACGACAGAGTACTTTCTTAATTATATTGCTAATCCTGAAGGTCTTGGTGGAAATTTTTCTCCAGAAAGGAAAAAAATAATTCTTATGTATTGCTCAGGTCCTGAAGGTTTACGTGTGTATAATGAATTGCAAAAACATGAGGGTGGGGGTATGGATGTATTTAAAGTGGTAATCTTAGATCTTGATTACCACGTTTCTCCCACTGTTTGCAAAGTGGTGACAAAACATTCTTTCTTTCAGAGGAAACAAGAAAAGCATTAAAGTACTGAGGAATATGTTTCAGCTTCAAAGAAATTAGCAAGCAAATGTAGATTTGCGCAATTACATGATGAATTCATTCAGGACCAGGTTGTTATGTACACTAAAAACAAGACCATGCAAGACAGATTATGAGTGGAAGGTGAGGGATGCCTTAAAGATATTGTCGCCATGGTGAAAAAGGCAGAGTTGTCTGAACATTGTGCGAAACCACTCTTTCTCATGACAAGAAAGATACTGAGGTTGTTGGAATAAATTCTGACAGTAAATCAAGTCACAAAGGTAATCATGACTATAAGAAAAGTGAAAATTTTGAACCTACAAGAAAAGGCAACCCAATTTGTTTCAGCTGTGGTAGTCTTTCTCACTCAGCTAAGTATGATAAATGTCCTGGAAAGTCAGCAAGGTGTCTTGAATATGGCATTATTGGACACTTTGCCAGAGTTTGCAAAAGGAAATCTAAGATGAAACCGAAAAGTAAAGTTGCATGTGTACAAGAAGGGGAGCAAGACAGTTATTCTAGCTCCAGTGATGAAGAGGCGCAAACACAACTTATTCAAAAGAAAAAGGTTGTACTGAATATTTCTAACCATTCTTCTTCCAAACCCATGTGTCAAGTTTCTTTAGGTGGAATTTCTATTCAGCTTGCTGATGATTCATGGTCCCCGTACACCATCACAAGATGTATTGGAGAGGTATTTCAGAAGCAATATTGGCAAGTTGTCTAGAACCCAATGATATTTCTACTGATAGTTACACAGCAGAGAACATTGATCTCTTAGGCTTCAGAGTTCTGGTTTTCCGTTTCAAGAAAAGACATTTTGCTGGTAAATTGTACATTGCCAAAGAGGGGCCATCGGTATTAGGATGAAAAGACCAGAAAAAAGGTTTAAACATCATCATTGATCCCAACAGCAAGGAGCAAGTACTTATTTTGTTCAAAAGTGAGGATACCAAGAAATGGGTACTACAAGAGTTTCCCACAGTATTTGCAGGTAATATGGGTAAACTGAAGGGGTTTACTCATCAAATAAGATTGAAGGAAGGAGCTGTTCCAAAAGAACACAAAGCACATAATATTCCCTTCATTGTTAGGGTTGAGGTCAAAGCTGAGCAGGAAAAAATATTGAAAGCAAATGTTATCGAACCAGTGGAAGCATCAGAGTAGATTTCTCCGTTGGTCGCTGCCCGCAAGTCCAATGGTAAGGCCCGTTTATGTGTTGACTTAAGGTATCTAAACAACAACATCCTTGTAGATCAATTTCCCCTGCCCAGAATTGATGAGATGCTGTTTTTGACTCAGCATGCCAAGTGGTTTTAGATACCAAGAGTAGACATTTCACTACGTTTTGCACACCTTTTGGATGCTATAGGTTTAAATGTATGCCGTTCGGTTTGGCATCTGCCGCGGCAGTATTTCAAAGGTTAATGTCAAAATTGTTCAGTCATATTCCTGAAGTTGTCTTCTTTCAGGATGACATCTTAATTATGGGAAAGAACAAAACTCACCATAATGCTACTCTCAGGCAAGTTCTCATGATTCTGAGGGAAAATGGATTGGCAGCTGAGGGTAGCAAGTGTACGTTTGCTGAAAAATCTGTCACTTATTTGGGGCATGAAATTTGTGACAGCAGCATCAACCTAAAACAAAACGTGTTGATGCCATTGTCAACGCTCCTGCACCCAAATGCAAAGACGAACTCAGGTCTTTCCTGGGTTTGGCCGAATTGTATTCTAAATGTGTAAATTTTTCTCAGAAAACATATGAAGTGCATCAATTGATGAAGAACAAAACTGCTTTTCTGAGGAGCGATGCTTGTCAGAATGCCTTTAGGGAAATTAAGATTGCTATTGCAAATGCTCCCACGTTACAAGGTTTTGACCCAAGTGCGGATACCTTTGTCACCACTGATGCAAGTGGTACAGGTTTGGGTGGTGTGATTTCACAAGTGGCAGAGCACAGTAAAGAAGTAGTTGTGGCCTTTGCTTCACACTCTTTGTCCCCAACGGAGGAGAAGTACTCCGCGCTTGAGCGGGAGACTTTAGCTTGTGTATGGGTCATGGAACCTTTCCGGAAGTTCATTTGGGTGAAAAAGTTTGTTCTTCACTCTGATCACAAGCCCTTAACAAACCTACTTACCACGGAAGGTTTATGCAAAGCCTCTTCTGGGATCGCTAGATTATCCATGAGACTCCAAGGTTTTGTAGGGCCTGTTCAGTTTCTGCGGGCTTTGCACTATGACCTTTCGGCATCTGTCAGGTTTGGCCCTGCACTTCTAGCATTATGCTAGGGGAGGGCGTACAACAGGGCTGTATATTGATAGCCTTGGCACTGCCCTTTTTTGCTTGCATTACAGATGTCCCCCAAGTTGACAAGAAAAACGTTCCAGCACTACTCTATGCGAATAATGCTGTTTTACTTGGCTGAACTTTTAAGAGCCTTAACATCCTGTTCCAGGATTTTGTTAGTTTTATGGGGTCTCTAGGCTTTGCTACCAATCACTCTAAAACGTATTGTATGGTCTTTGGCCCTAAATTACTGAAGATGGAGAGTGTATACTTTCATGGCCATCCCGTTGCCTCTACTCAGGACTTCTCGTATTATTGCAGTCTTTGATGCCAGGGAAAACTGGGGATCCTGTAAGCTCAAAGCTTCCCAAAGGTTTCCTAGTGAGACTGAATATAATTATAATCTAGCCTCATGTATTGGTAGACAGCTTATGGTCCCACTGTTGGAGATCTTCAGAGTAAATGCCTCCCCATTCTTACTTATGGGGCAAGCATTTTCGGTTACTCAAATACCATTGCCCTACAAACAGAAGAGAACAGGGTCCTGTGGCACCTTTTGGGAGTCTCCCGGGCTTGTGTAACTTATTTTGTACATTAAGAGCTTCGGGATGGGCATGTAGAAGAGAGCATTACACAGGCTCCTCTGGCACTATTGTGTGCAGTCTGGGCAAATCCACACACAGGCTTCAACCGGGAAGAGATCCTTGACTATCTTGCATGTGGCAGAGGCTTGGAAATACTTTGGTTGCAATATATTAAGAAAGAAATGTCTAATCTGGGGAGATCAGAATTCTTCTCGAGCCCCTCTGTCATGTCAAAGTCTGACCTAGTCTGGGTTAAGAATGCGTTTAAGACTAGGAAACATCAGCTCAAAGAGGAAAATGAGTCCTCAAAGTTCTCTATTACGGAGTATATCAATCTCCAAACTTGCCATAAAATTGAGCCGTATTTGGCATGGGTAGCCGATACGTGGGATAGAGTCCGTTTAACCTGATTCAGGCTTGGCTATGAGAGATGGCACCAGGGTTTCCCCTTGGAGCTATTTGATGGTGGTAAGGTGATAATCTGACCATGTAGCGAGTCGTCGCCTCAGAGTCTGCTCCACTTTATCTTCTTTTGCAAGTATTAGATTCTTTGTTCGAAGAGGTTTTTAGTTCCCCTAATAAGAGAATGTGGTATTGGAAGATGTGCCGATGCCTGGTCATATTTGGAACAGGTAAACCTCTCCACTCTCTGTAGCAGCATGTGCTCCTTTCTAAAGAGTGCTATCACCAAAAGAAAACAGATGACATTCTAATTTCAAGAACCCCCTAGTCCCACTTGGTCACTTTTTTAGATGCTAACTTAGGGGCATTTGCTTGATGGGTTTGCAAAGGCTTTAGAACTTTAACCTTATAGGAAATTAATCATGGCTATCTGTCTAAAGGGTTTTCATTATTCTGTGTTTTTATTTTATATTTTTATTAAGTGTTTGCTTATCACTGCCTATGAATTGTGTGAGTGCTTGAGGATGTGATAATGTTTTAATGATGTCTCAATGTTTTTACTGTGCTTTTATGGCTGCTCTTTGCATTATTATCGTATCTTAGCTGTAAAGTAAAACAATGTTAACTTTGCACAGAAAAAAACGTTACATAACATAATATGCAAAAACATAGCAATTTCCTGGATTTTGAAGCACAGTTACTCAAAATGTTTGTAACATAAATATACACAAGTAATTAATACTCTTTTGGAATTCCATTCCATTCAGGTTCAGATCACTATTTGTTTGGGGTCTCAACAACTTGTTTCTAGTCTAAAGCCAAAACGGTCATGAGACATTTTAACCCTAGACTAGCTAAAATGTTTATTCTACACCAGAATTTTATAAGACCCATTGTTTAGGGAGCAAACTCTTAATTTTGCTTAGTCATCTTCTTGCTTCTTTTTCGTTAACCAAAGCAACAAAAACTTTTTAACAAGTTATTTTTCCAACTCCACATTTGGACTTTTTTTCTAAAAGTGAACATTATTCTTCACGCAAATAAACTTGTTATAGAAACACTTTTCTCATTAATCCAAATAATGGTTAAATCTTTCTTTTCTCTCAAGTGTTCCTTGCTCTTGTCAAGATAAGGCTTCTATAGATAGGATTAATCATAAGTAAAAACGCATACATAATAGATGTAGGGAAAACATGATTTTTCCATAAATAAAGAAAATGTATATGTACAAAATCAGCAAGGATAGAACAATGACTTTAAATGTAGAGAAAAAGAAAATCCACTTGGTTATATCGTAACCTACTGAAATTTAACAAAGTACTAAACAGACTTACTAAAGAAGATGTACATGAGAGCCAACAGGCTAAGCGACACAGCAATCCCAAGTTTTGGATCCACAGTGAAGGACAACAATAGGCCCACGCTTCCACACAGCGAGAGAGTAAGAAACACTATTAGCCATGAGAACTGAAAGAGAGGCTCGATCTGCTGTCCAGCAAAGGTTTTCATTTCATCTAGAAAAAAAACAGAAAACATGCATTATAATACAAAAAAAAGATTATAAATATATTTACTGAAAAATACAAAGGGTAAAGTGAAATTATTAAAAAAACGAAATTCACCAGGTATAGTTAACTGGCATTTTTCGCTTGTCCCTCTGATTCAATAAAATAAGCAGAACTTGAATACCCTTGCAGTGCTCTTTGGTAAAACTTTGCATATGGATTTGGTCAATCCCTTTGCACTGGCATCAGCAATTATAGAGCGCACTGAGCCTGAAAGAACCAGTTGTGCTGTCTATGACTTCAAACTGTCTAACGGTTTTGCAGTCCCAAAGAGATTAGGTTGTCTGTTGCATCACTGGCATGGAGGCCCTATGTTTGCATGGGGCCCGAAAGCACATCGGCATGACCTTTGTCAAGGCCTCAATCTGCTGCAGAGTCCATGACAGCTGGGAAACTCTGGGTGTGTCCGCACCAACTGAGGAATCAGTTCCATGGCCACTGACCTTGAGGGATTGCTACTTGCATCTTGATGCCCTCACGCCTTCTTGGAGTCAGAGTGGATCTAGTTCTGCTTTGTTTTTTTATGTTTACACTTGGACTTCAAATGTATGGTGTTAAACGGAAAGCATGTGCAAATGTTCTCTAAAATGTTTCAACATAGCATTTCGCCCTTTTGTCATTTAAATGGAGCATAAATGCGCAAATGCATAATTTGGGCATTTCTTGTCACCAGCAATGGAAAGGAAAATGCTACTTACCAGTGTGCATCTGTTCTTGGCATGTAGAGCTGCAGATCCACACACTAAGCATAGATTGCATCGGGTGTTGGGCCCGGATGTTTGCACTTGTTTTTGTCCCTTACTGCCAGGGTTTGCCTGGCGGTGAGGGATAGTGAAAAACAGCTTTATATACGCCCATCCTATAATTGGGCAGGCGGGCCAAAAGCCAATTCTCCAACGGTGATTACTCTGTCGGCTTTCAGAGAAGTATGGCATACAGTGGAGACAGGGAATTCTCTACCGCTGCAGGCAGGTGTCACAGGGAAAGAGTTGACTGGGTAGGTTCCTTTCGAAATGGGCGTACATTTCAGGTTTTTGACAACGGCTGTACATATAACATCTTGCCTGTCTCCTGCGGGGTCCTGCAGGGGTCCTCACTCGGCCTCAGATTAACATCTGCCTGCAACCATTAGTGGACCTTGTAGATCCTTTTGGGATGTCAATAATCACCTATGCAGATGACACTCAGCTGGTGTTCTCATTTACGTCTGGTTCTGACACACCCTCAGTTAACCTCGGTTTTTGCTGAAATCAGTTAGCCATCTGGATGAATCAATCGCGGCTCAAGCTCAATGGATATAAAACAGATCTAATGATTCTGGGGACTAGGCCTTCAGCCCAATACGACCTGGGCTTGCTTACCCACCTGGGTCCCTCCCGGCTAATAAGTCAACTATAAAAAGTCTTGGATGTGGATTTATCAATCAATCAATCACAGTTTATAAAGCGCGACTAATCACCCGATAGGGTATCCAGGCGCATGCAGCACCGGAGGCTTATTCAAACAGCCAGGTCTTGAGGGTCATTCGGAATTCCAGAAGTGAGGTGACGTCCAGAAGTGAGGTGATGGTCCGGACGTGTGTGTGGTGAGGCTGTTCCTGGTTTTTGCTAGGAAGTGGGAGAAGGAGCATCCTCCACTTCTGCTTCGATAGATGCAGGGAGTATGAGTAAGTGAAAGGGAGGCGGAATGTAGTCTTCTCAACATTTGGTGCAAGTTCAGGCGGTGGTTAATGTAGGCAGGTCCTTCGTTGCCTAGAGCCTTGTGAGGATGGGTCGGGAGCTTGAATTGAGCCAGTGGAATTTTCTGAGATGGGTTGTGTTGTGGGTTAGTTGGGGGAAGGCCGAAGATGAGTTTGGCTGTTGAGTTCTGCATGGTCAGAAGTCTCTGTAGGAGGTGTGCGGTGATTCCTACATAGAGGGCAGTGCCGTAGTCTAGTTGGCTGGTGCTGAGGAATTGTGTTACTGTGCGTCTCGTGTGTAGGGGTTGCCACTTGAAAATCTTACATAGCCTGCACACAGTGAGGAAGCAGGCAGAGGAGACCGCATTAATCTGCGATTTCATGGTGAACTTGTTGTCATTAATAATTCAGAGGTTTCTGGCATGGTTGGAGGGAGTGGGTACGGGTCCTAGATCTGATGGCCATCAGAAGTCATTACTGATACTCGGATGATGGTAGCCCAGGCCACCAAGATATTAGCCAGTTGCTTGGGCCTTTTGCGGATGCTGCATAAGATCCTGTCATTGCTCCCCAGACCTCGAGGCCCGTGGTGGTCCAGGCATTAATTATTTCTCGCCTTGACTACGGTAACTCTTTCTATCTGGGTTCTTCAAAGACGCCATTCAGAAATGTCAAGTGTACAAAATGTAGCTGCACATGTGTTTTGGGGTATTCCCGGGTCCCAATGGGCCCGGCAGAGGTTGAGGAATATACACTGGCTCCACATTGCTCACAGAATTGAATTTAAGTTGCTCTGCATTGCCCATTGAGGCCTCCATGAATAAGGCTCGGTCGTATTTCAACAGCTTGTTACTCATTATGGCACTAATAGGACTCTACGCTCTTCCAACCTGCATCTAGTTATGGTTCCTGCAACTAAAGGAAAGGAGGACACTCTTTTCAGTTCAATGTTACCAAGCTTTCGAATTCTCTCCGCTTGGCCATTAGGTGTATGGACAATGAGCTGCGCTTTTGCAAAGCCATTAAAACCTGGCTCTTTTAGCTTCGATCTTTTAGAAGACTGATCTTCCCCAGATCTTCGGCTTGCCGTGTTCCCTCTCTTTCTTAGCGCTGGGATGCCTCTGGGTTGCCATGCGCTCTACAAATCCTACAAAGGAATAACTTGATAGAGTCTCTATAAGATAAGGTGTTACCAAATGTAAGTAACTTGTTCATCTAATTGAGACTTATAGCCACAGAATCCTTGCCTTAGATTAGATACCCAAGCAATACCTCTCCGGAGATCTCATTTCCTGGGGAGGCGGGTAAGTTGCATGTGAATCCAGAAAAATATTCAAGCTGCAAAACTACTTCTACAGGTAAGTAACCATTTAGTTTTGTAGCATGAATTCTTTCTGAATTCACATGCTGTGCATTGATTTTGAGGGAATTTTCTTCACTGTGGAGGCTGGGTTGGAGATGAGGTTGAGCTTGTAAATAAATGTTTTAGTACCGTCTGTCCCACTTGAGCCTCCCCGTTCATCTGTACATCGATGCAGTAGTGCTTTCTCAACGTGTGTATTGACGACCAAGTGACTGCCATACACGTCATTTAAGAACATTTGCTAGGAAGGCTAATGTAGCTCTTTTCTTAGGTGCTGAATGAGCTCTTGGTCTAGCTGGCAGTTGTATGCCAGCTGCCCTGTGGCACATTCGGATTGTTTGAGTAATCCACCTTGAAATGATTTTCTTAAAAGCCGGTTTACCTTTGTTATTGTCTGAGAATGATAAAGAGAGCTGTTTTCCTTTCCTGATTGGTTTTATCTTCTCCATATAATCAGGGCCACTGGAATTATGTGGCAGGAGAGGGCCAAATATACAGCAGAGTTGGGTAAATTATGCAGCAAGGAAAGGCAAATTATGTGGCATTATGCAGCATCTTTTGGGATAGTATTTATTCATTATATTCTCATTTGTAAACTTGTTAACACTCTATGGTCCTGATTGCAACTCACTAGCACCAGTTTAACACCCAAACACACACACAAGCTACAGAAAGGGGACTGGTCAACCTTAGCAAAGGACCTTCCACTGCACGGCAACACGTGTCACTACATTTTTAGTAACTTTTGAACCGTTTGCGCTAGAAACAATTTTTTTGTTAAAATCTGCAGGTTAAGCAGTGAATGATGGATTATGTGGCAAATGCGCCAAATCTAAAATGATGTGAAAATAGCCAAAACCTTACAACTGCATCATTCCAGTGGCCCTGCATATAATACATAACCACCCGTCGCGCATCTAGTGTATGTATTGCTTTCTCTGCCTGCGTCTTTCATTCCTAGAAGAAGCTTGTGATTTGTATTGTCTGGTTTATATGAAACTGGGACAAGACCTTTGGTAGGAAATGTGGGCTGGTCGTTATAACAATCCTGCCCTAGTGTATTTGCATGTATGGTTCTTGAATGGAGAATGCTTGCAACTTACTTACCCTACGGAGAGATGTTGTTGTAATTAGAAAAGATGTTTTGACGGCGACAAATTTTAAGGCGGCATTGTGAAGTGGTTCAAAGGGTTCTTTCATAAGTTGGGTCAGCACTACATTTAGGTTTAAAGTAGGTGTTGGTGTACTCCTTGGTGGGGCTATTTTTTGGCCCTTCCAAAAATCTTTTTGCTCAGTGGTGTAGTGAAGAAACTTCTTCCTATGTATCTCATTGTGTAGGCCACTACTTCTGCCAGATGCACCTTTAAAGATGTATAGCCTAGTTTGCTGTCTAGCACATGCACAAGGTATCAAATAACTGCGGTGTTTCTTGTCCTGTCCTGTCCTGAAAGAGGCCAGATCTCTGGCATCACCTTATCTCTCCCACTTGGCCGTGTAGCATTTCCTTTCTATCGGCCTTCTTGCTTCTCTGAGCACCGTAATTGTTCCTTCTGGAAGTCCTAATTGTCTGAACTCTATGTCTTCAGGCGCCATGCTGCTAGAGTCAGTGTGCTTGGTTCTTCGTAGAGAATCTTTCCTCCCTGCATGGAAAGTAGATCTTGTATCGCTAGTAATCTCTGTACATTGTTGTGTGCCAACTCAATTAGGTCTGAGGGCCAGGTCTGTCTTGTGCGCTGTGGAGCAATGAGTATTAAATTCATCTCTGACTGCCTGCATTTGTTGATTAGTGATGGTGATAGTGGGATTGGGGGGAAAATGTAAGCTAATCTCCCTGACGAGTCTATCAACAGTGCATTCTGTAGAGTGTCGGTGTGGATGTCTGGACGCAGAGATTTGGCATTTTGTGTTCTTTGGTGTAGCAAAATGGTCTACTGCTGGTTCCCCCCATCTTCTGAATACCTTTTCGATTACTGTCTGATTCAGTTGTCACTTGTGCGAGGTGGATGCCTGTCTGCTCAGCTTGTTCACCGCCACATTGTCTATTCCTACTAGATGTATTGCCGTAATCTTCATTTATTTCTGGATGGCCCATCTTCAGATCTCTTGTGCTAGTCTTGTGAGAGCAATGAATCTTGTACCTCCTTGTTTTCTGACGTAAAACATAGTTGTTGTGTTGTCCGTTTGAAATTGTACCGCTTTTACCCAAAGTTGCTTCTGAAAGGCTTTTAAGGCTAGGAACACTGTTTTCAGCTCTAGCACGTTTATGTGTTGCACTGTCTCTTCGGGTCTCCAAATCCCTTTTGATCTTGAGTTTCTCCATAAGAGTTCCACATTCCATATGCAAGGCCAGGTGTCTCTAGTAATGGTCACGGATGGAGTTGGCGACATGAATGTGCTTTCTGTTGTCATATTCGTCCTGTTCCACCATGCTATTGTCACCTGCACCCTTTGTGGGACAACCATTAGATGTTCCCAACTCCCTGTGGCTTGTGACCACTGACTCAGGACCCATTTCTGTATTTGTATTCTGTGTAACCGTGCATATGGATTAGGGGTAAGCAGGAAGACATCTTTCTCAGCATCTTCCCTACAGTCCTCACTGTCAGAGACTGACGCTTCCGGTATTGGCGAGTTCCTTGTACTATTGAGGGTATTCTCTTTTCACAAGGTACGCTTTTGCCTCTTTTGTATTGATTCTTACTCCCAGGAAGAGCTTCTTTTGTTCTGGTGTGGGTGGCAATGTTTTCTTGTTTATAGAAAATCCAAGTTTGTGGAGTGTTAATTGTTTATGTTTTTCCTGCATTTGTGTAGTGAGTTTGCCTTTACTACCCAGTTATCTAGGTAAGGCTACATGTGTATCCCTTGTCTTCCCAGGTGTGCCGCATGTGCCACTAGGCATTGCATAAACACCATTGATGCTGATTTTATTCTTAATGGTAGCACCCTTAATTGATAGTGTGTTCCGTCTACTAAGCACAGGAATTTTTTGCACTTGTGGTTCACTGGGATATATAGATATTCTCCCTTCAGGTCTATGGTCAAAATGTAGTCCTCTTGATGAAGCTGCAGAATGACCTCTTGCAGAGTTGTCATCTTGAACTTTGGTGTCTATGAATTTGTTTAAAAAACAGAGGTCTAGAATGGGATGACGGGACCTGTTAGGTTTTGGTATCAAAAAAATAGGTTGAGTAGTTTCTCTAGTTGATCTCTGTCCTGGGCACTCTAAATTGCCTTTTTTTTCAGCAATTCGTTCGCCATCTCATCGTAGACAGGTATTTTTTTCTCTTGTGTGGATGCTCTCTTATGGTCTTGGTCCAAGTGGGTTTTTGAGCACTTTTATACAATAACCATGCTGGATGATGTTAAGCAACCACTTGTCTTAACAGACCTTACTCCACCCCTGAAAGAAGCCTCCTACTCTCCCCCACACAGGTGTTGTGTGTGGTTGGGGATGTTGGTTTTCTAAATACTTGCTTGCTGGTGTAGCCTCCCCTTTCAGTGGCTGCTATCTGCCTTTCGCCGACCTGCAAAACACTTGTATCTTTGGTGCAGGGTATTTCCACTGCTGTGTCAGTGTCTGTGCCTGGCTTGCACTTTGAAAGCTCTGGTGTGTGGTAGCACTTTTAAAGTCCCCTTACCCAGCAGTCTACTGGAACGTGTACATCCTCGTCTTTGCTGCACCCTGAACTGTGGGGCTCCCATCTATTTTGCAGTATTGTTATCTTTCTTCAGATGCTGCAGGCTATGAGCCACTGAGCTGCCAAAACGTTCATCCCTGCTGAAAGGGGTGTTAATGGTATTTGCTTGAATAACACTTTTGAATTCCAACACTCGTAGCCAGGCATGCCTTTTTAGAGTTGTCCCTGCCATCATTTGTCAGCTTGCCATTTCTGCAGCATCTAACACAGATTTCAAACAGGTGTTGGTGATATTCTTCCCTTCTTCTGCAAGGGATGCCACTCTCCTTTGATATTGCTCTGGTAGATGTTTGATCAGCTCTGCCATTTCCTCTCAGTATTGATAAGCATATCTGTTGAGCAGGGCATTAATGTTAGCTATGTACCATTATGTCATTAATCCTCTACAAACTTATTCCCCACCATATTCATTCTCTTACCCTCCCTATCCAAAGGTGGTTTGAAGGCCGTAGCCACGTTTGCCCTCTTCCTTGCAGTGGCTACGATGAAGGAGTCCACTGGCACATTACCACTAATATATGGCAGGTCGTTCAAGGAGTGTTTGTACTACATTTCAGCTCTAGGTGTCACAAACCTGCAGGTTCCTTCAAAACCTCTCTCCCCTGGTCCAGTATGGTTGAGAGCATGGGCAGGTAATGGCTCTTACTCTGTGTGGGTAGCAATGTCTCTAATAAAAAAATATGGTTCGGACTTCCCCATTTCCAACTCTACACCTTGACGGATGTGTGTCTATTCGCTCCTCTAGGTAATATGTCTCGAGGTCCTGACATTGTATTTCAAGACATTCACACCCTTCAGTATCCGGAAACAGGTCCTGTGATTCTGGGTCCTCTCCCTCACAGAAGAGCTCCTGATCGTCTTCTTCCTGTGGCTATGAGGTCATTGGAGGTTCTAATTCTTCCAAATTATTGTCCTTGTGCTTGCTCCATCAAAGGTTTCGAAGGAACTCTCGGCCATTTCGGCTTCGAGACACGGTTTCTTCTGTTCGATCTCAATCGCGCGCTCTTCGTCGTAGAGTGTGGTTGTCAATCTTTTTCGACATCAAGGCCTCTGGTATTTCTCTCGACCCTTCCTTTGCCTTCTCTTGACTTCAGTCATCTTTCCACCTGCAGTATCCTTGGTGTGGGACCCAAGAGGCGCTTTAGACTTCTGCTTGCCTTCGGTCGGCGAGAATTTCGGCACTGAGGCAGCTTTTGGTGTTCTAGAGTTTGTTCAAGACTCGCCTGCACTCTGCTTTTTGGACGTTACCTGTGGCCGTTTATTCTTATGTTTTCAGTGTTCACGTTCAACGTCAATGACCTCCTTTTCAACGTCTGAGCCTTCTCCTTCAGTGATGAAGCCCTCCTCCTCGCTCAACAACCCCAGGTTATTCAACAACGGAGCATACTTATACCCCGGCATGGCGTAGTATGCTTGGCTTTGTTTCTCCCTTGCTCCTAAGGTCTTCTGTTTGAATTCCGCACAGGCATCACAGTAGTCGGTGCTGTGGTCTCTTGGTAGGCAAAGGTTGCACACCTGATGATTGTCACTCCGGGCAAACTTGTGATGACGAACAAGTTACTTATCTTCGGTAACGCATTATCTGGTACAGACTTATCTAGCTGCAGATTCCTTACCTTTGAATTTCCCAGGAGTCAGGCTGGATCCGGAAACTTTTGCTGAGCAATACCCCTTGAGCGTGCCGTCGGGCAGCTCCATTGGGCTCAATGTGACTTAGTCGGCGTAATTAGCATCGGTTACGACATCACGATGCCTATATAAGCGCCACCAAGGCGAGGCCAAAAGCGTAGAGCCACGAAGTAACTGATGTAGTCGTGTGCAAAACGAAGACCCTGAACAGGGGAGTGAGCCTGGCTCTACAACATCAGTCTGCATGGGTGGGCTGTAAGGAATCTGCAGCTGGATAGAGTCTCTACCAGATAATGCGTTACCGAAGGTAAGTAACTTGTTCATCTGTCTCAAGACACCATAGACATACGAGGTGGAGATCGGTGACCAACATCATGCGGGACAGGCCCGCACGACTTCAATCCTGTCTTACTGAAAGACATCCCTTGCACAGGAAGCCTCCAAAAATACAGAAGTCGACAAAACGTAGAGGAAAAGAATTGCCAAAAAGCGGCAGAAGGCTAGCTCTTCTCGGATCGGCGCTTAACTGGCGCAGGAAGAAAAGAACTGACATCCGCGCGCCTGGGTGGCGCCAATATAGGCACCGCAACATCATAACCGACACTAACGACGTCATGCAGAGCCAAATGGAGCCACCCGTTGAAGCATGCAACGGGTATTGCTCAGCAGAAGTTTCCGGATCCAGCCTGATGCCTTGGAAATTCAAAGGTCAGGAATCTGCAGCTAGAAGTCTCTATCAGATACTCCTGGCAGAATCGAAAAGGTGTGTTCTCCACATCACTCGAAGTAGGGGTCCCACTGCCCGTGCATTCTGTGGTCTTCTTTCGATGTGTAATCTCACACTAACTTCTCTGTGGAAACCGCCTAGAATTCTTCACAAATCAGTTTCAAGTATCAACAGTTTCTGTCCAGAACTTCGTTTTTTTCTTCTGCGAATCTTCGTGATGAACAAGTTACTTACCTTCGGTAACAATATATCTGTAAGAAACATTAGTTAGATTCCTCACCTTAGAATATCCCCAGGCGTCAGGCTGGATCCGGAAAGATTTTGTGTCAGCAATACCCTTGCGCTTCGCTAGGCGTCGTCTGCGGCTCCGCGTCAGTCACCGGCGTTGTGCGCCGGAATGACGTCGGAGTACTTAGACGCCGCACTCGCACGCTGACGTCAGTTCTTGTACAAAGCTTTCCGCGCCAGGAACGCAGTGCCATGCAAGAGACCGACACTGGTGCCAAAAAATTCTAGGGTCCTGAAAGGGATGACCTCAACCCTAGATATCGGTTTGAAGAACGGGAAGGATGGGTGGGTCGGTGAGGAATCTAACTAACTAATGTTTCTTACAGATATATTGTTACCGAAGGTAAGTAACTTGTTCATCTAAAAGAAACACGTTAGTTAGATTCCTCACCTTAGAATAGATACCCTAGCAATACCAACCCCGGTGGTGGGTCTGCGAACCAAGATCACACCAGAAAGTCCTGGAGAACAGAATAGCCAAAGAAGCCGTCTCTCCGGACTTGGCTGTCCAGGCAATAGTGTTTGGCAAACGTGTGCAGCGAGGCCGACGTTGCTGCCTGACAGATGTCCTGCAAGGGGACTCCCCGGCCCAGGGCATTGGTCGCCGCTGTGGCCCGAGTGGAATGGGCCTTCAGCCCTACAGGAGGTTCCTTTTTAGCTAAGGAGTAACAGGCCTTGATACACAAAACGACCCACTGAGAGATGGGGCGCTTGTGCACCGCCCGCCCCTTCTTAGCGCCCACGTAGCCGACGAAGAGTTGGTCGTCTACCCAGAACTGCTTGGTGCGGTCCAGATAGAAGGACAGTGCCCGTTTTGGGTCCCGACGGTGGAGCCTCTCTTCCTCTTTCGAGGGATGCGGAGGCGGAAAGAAGGTGGGCAGCGTGACAGACTGTCCGATGTGAAAGGCAGTCACCACCTTAGGAAGAAAGGAAGGACGAGTCCTGAGAACAACTTTGTCCGGATGGACAGAAAGGAAAGGAGGCTTAGAAGAAAGAGGAAAGAGCCTGGAGCTCACTCACCCTCCTAGCAGAGGTGATGGCAACCAGGAAGGCAGTCTTAAGCGTCAACAGACGAAGAGGACAATTATGAAGTGGCTCAAACGGAGCGCACATCAGATACGTCAATATCAGATTCAAATCCCACTGAGGCATTACGAAAGGGACAGGAGGAAACATGTGAGTAATGCCTTTGAAGAAACGAGAAACAACAGGGGATTTGAAAAGAGAAGGCTGATCAGGAAGCCGTAGAAAAGCAGAGATAGCCGAAAAATAACCTTTAAGAGTGCCCAGAGCAGAGCCCTGCTGGGCCAAAGAAAGAAGAAAGAGGAGAACCTCAGAAAGAGGGGCGGAAAGGGGATCCACAGCCTTTGCTGTGCACCATGCCACAAATTTGTTGCACCTGTAGGCGTATACCGATTTTGTGGAGGGACGCCTGGCTGCCAGAATCACATCACAGACTTCAGGAGGCAAGTCAAATGGCATCAACTGTCGCCGCTCAATCTCCACGCATGGAGGTGGAGACTGGACAGGTTCGGGTGGAGGACCATCCCCTGCTGCTGCGACAGATGGTCCTCCTGAAGAGGCAGTCGTATCGGGGGAGCGATCGACAGACTGAGTAGATCGGGATACCAGTACCTTCGTGCCCAATCAGGAGCCACTAAGATGACTTGGGTCCGGTCGCGCCTGATCTTCTTCAGCACTCTGGGCAGAAGTGGTATAGGCGGAAAGGCGTACAACAGACCGCAACTCCACTCGCGACGAAAAGCGACTCCGAGCGAGTGCCGCCTTGGAAACTCCAACGCACAGAACTGCTGACATTGCGCTTTTCTCTTCGGTGGCGAATAGTTCTAACCAAGGCTCTCCCCACTGCCGAAAGAGGCCTTGCGCCACGTCCGAGTTTAGACGCCATTCGTGATCCATCACGCACCGGCGGCTGAGTTCGTCTGCTCTGGCGTTCAGAGAGCCCGCCAGATGTTGAACCACCAGGGTGATGCCCTGATGTTCCAGCCATGTCCAGAGGCGCAGAGCCTCCTGACAAAGAGTCCACGACCCCACGACCCCACCCCACCGTGTTTGTTGCAATACCACATGGCGGTGGTGTTGTCCGTGAACACCTGCACCACACTTCCCCGGACAGAGAGAAGGAATGCCTTCAGTGCAAGTCGGATCGCCCTCAGCTCCAGAAGGTTGATATGGAGCCAGGACTCCGCCGGAGAACAGAGGCCTCTGATTTCCGCCTCTCCCATGTGGCTCCCCCATCCCAGTAGGGACGCATCCGTCACCACTACGTGCTCCGGTTGGGGTAGGGAGAGGGATCTGCAGCTGACCCAATCGCGGTCCGTGAACCACCACTGCAACTGTCTTGCAGTGCCCTCCGAGATCTGGACGTGGTCGGACAGGTTGCTTTGATGCTGGGCCCACTGAAACTTCAGGTCCCACTGCAGAGCCCGCATTCGCCATCTGGCATGATGCACCATCAGGATGCAGGAGGCCATCAGACCCAGAAGCCGCAGCACCAACCTGACCGAAATCCGGGATAGAGGCCGAAAGATGGGAATCAGAGCCTGAATATCCCAGACCCGCTGTTCCGGAGGATAAGCCCGGAACTGCGCCGAGTCCAGAACCGCTCCGATGAAGAGGAGTTTCTGGGAGGGACTCAGATGCGACTTCGGCACATTGATGGAGAACCCCAGCGAATGCAGGAGGTCGGCCGTAGTCTGGAGGTGGGAGACGATTGCCTGGGGCGAGCCCGCCTTCAACAACCAGTCGTCAAGATAGAGGAAGACTGGAACTCCCAATCTGCGCAGATGAGCTGCGACCACCGCCATCACTTTCGTGAACTCCCGAGGGGCACTGGTGAGGCCGAAGGGGAGCACGGTAAACTGAAAATGCTCCTGGCCCACCGTGAACCGCAGGTAACGCCGGTGGGCCGGCAGGACGTGGATGTGGAAAAGGGCGTCCTGCAAGTCCAATGCTACCGTCCAGTCTCCAGGGTCTAGGGCAGCCAGAACCTGAGCTAAGGTGAGCATCTTGAACTTCTCCTTGCGGAGGAAGGCGTTGATGCTCCGGAGGTCCAAGATAGGGCGTAGGCCCCCTTTGCCCTTCTTAGGAGCCAGAAATTAGTGGGAATAACAACCACGACCTACTTCTGGACCACAAACGCACTCGATGGCCCCCAAGGCCAAGAGGGCCATAACTTCCTCCTGTAGAAGCTTCAAGTGATCCCCCGACATGCGGTGGTACTGCAGTGGCATGGCTGGAGGGGTCGCCTCGAAGGGGAGGGAGTAGCCCCTTCGGACAATTTGCAGCACCCACCTGTCCGATGTGATGGAACGCCAGTGGAGCAGGTGATGGCGAACTCTGCCTCCCACTGGCGTGGAATGGGCCTGAAAGCACGGACTAGGAGGGCTTTGAGGCGGATGCTGCCGGGGTAGATGTGGACTGACCGGCACGCTGTCCCCCTGTACCGCCGCGGCGGAATCCACGTCCATGACCGCGTGGAGGTTGGTTCTGCGGCCTGTGGCTAGGCAGACGTGAGGGGGCACCCCTTCCTTGGCCACGAAAGGGTCGAAAAGCGGAAGTTTGCAGGCGCGGGCGCGGGCCGAGAGGCCCAAGGACTTGGCCGTAGCCCGGGAGTCCTTAAAGCGCTCCAGCGCACTATCCGCCTTGTCGCCAAAAAGGCGACTGCCATCGAAGGGCATGTCCATGAGGGTCCTCTGGAAATCCCCTGAAAAACTCGTGGACCGCAGCCAGGAGTGGCAGCGGAGCGCCAATGTGGTCGACATCCCCCTACCCAGCGAGTCCGTAGTGTCCAGTCCATATCTGATAGCGTGCTGCGCTGCATCCCGCTCCTCTGCAAGAGCCTGGGCGAGCCGTGTCCGGGCCTCGTCCGGACACTAGGGCAGCACGTCCTCCACCGTATCCCACAGGGAGTGGGAGTAACGGTCCAAGAGACAAGCGATGTTAACAGACCGCAGTCCCAAACTAAGGGAAGAGAACAGCTTCTTACCAAACTGCTCAAGTCTCTTGGATTCCCGATAAGGGGGAGCGGACGGGAAGGAGGTCTGGGAAGTCAAGGCCTGGATAACCAGGCTCTCGGGCGTGGGGGGCAGGGACAGAAAACAGGTCACCCGGTGCAGGGCGGTGGCGCCGGGCTACGTTCCGGTCCACAGGAGGTAGTGTGGAGGTCTTGGACCAGGTGCCCTTCAGAACGTCCAGTAGTGCTTCATTAAACTGCAGCAGAGGCTCCGAGGAGCTTGCTGACGGTTGGAGCACCTCGGTGAGGAGGTTAGTCCTCACAGCCACAGCAGGCAGCTCTAGCCCAAGGGCTTCGGCCGCCTTGCGCAGCACCACAGAAAAGGCAGCACCTTCCTCCGAAGCCACGGTCGGAGGAGAGATGAAGCCAGAGTCAGGGGAGGTATCAAGACCACTGGCATCCCCCAGCTCATCTGCCCAGTCCTGTGATAACTGGCCCTGCCGGGCCAGAGGGTCCTCAGACCCCTCCCAGTCGTCACCGTCATCCGATTCCTGGTAGACAGGTGGAATGATCGGAGCAGGGCGGAAGATGAAATTGCCACCCATCGGCGTCTGATGCGGCGCCGCTCCGACACCGGGCCCGGACCGGGACTGAACCAGGGAACGGCGTCATCCGCGGGGACCTGTGGCGTCGGGACCGAAGTCGGCGCCGGGGCCAGAGCCACCGGCTCGCTAGGCCTCCCAGTCGAGCCCACGGGGCTCGAAGGCACGCCGGCGGGCATCGACGGCGGAACCAGGCCCCTCATGGCCGAGTGGAAGGCACTGACCGCTGCCGGAGTCGCGACGGTCCCAGGAACCGGCGGGTATAGGGACGGACGCGACTCCAGCGGCTCCAACGGAGCCGCACGGGTGGCACCACCCGAACCCTCAGCCGAGTCGCGCGACCGGCGAGGGGAGCCCGAAGAGCGATGTCGCCTCTTGGACTTCTTACTATGCTTCGACTTACCCGAAGACTTGGAACCAGATGAGTGATGGTGGTGACTGCATCTCCGCGACCGGTCCCACGACCTCCTCCTCGACCGGGACCGTGAACGGCGCGGAGCCGACTGCCGGAACTCAAGTAGCTTGCGGGACCGCTCCCGCCTAGCCTTCGAAGTCAGGGCCCGGCAGTCGAGGCACAACTCGGAATCGTGGTCGGCCCCAAGGCAGTAGAGGCACCGGCGGTGGTGGTCCGTAACCGACATCAGTCGGTTACAGGAGTCACAGGGTTTGAAACCAGGCATCCTACCGGCACCAGAGTCGAGTCGACAGAATAGACCAAAAGAGTCAAAAAGTTTAGTCAAAAAATGACTAAAAGGGTATGCTCTTCCCGGATCGGCGCTGTCTGGCGCAGAAAAAAGAAGAACTGGCGTCAGCGCGCGAGGGCGGCGTCTAAATACTCCGACGACGTCATTCCGGCGCACGACGCCAGCGACGGGGATCGGAGCCGCAGACGCCTAGCGACGCGCAAGATTATTGCCGATGAAAAATCTTTCCAGATCCAGCCTGACGCCTGGGGATATTCTAAGGTGAGGAATCTAACTAACGTGTTTCTTTCAGATAATCCTCTTCTTTCAGTGATTGGAGAGCCTTCAACAATGCTTCCAGACCCAAATCTGAAGATGGCAATCAAGCGTGTAGGCTTCCAGGGAGGGACGTCTGACATCAGGAAAGGTTAGACTAGGCACCAAATGGTGGTCAACGCCCAACAAAAACAAAAAAAGGAAACAAAGGAAGGACTAAGATACAAGAGGAGAGTTCCGGACCCAACCACTTCATGGAAAAATAATGCACAGCATGTGCATTGAGATAAGATTCATGCATCAAAAATACTTTTTACTTAAAAGTGCTCAATCTTCTTAGTACAGTGTGTGTGATTCAGTGAATAACGAAACAAGGTTTTGTACTGTTACCACGGTGCCCCTGATCCCTTCATAGGGATTGTTAGCAACCTAAAGGCAACACCTCTATTTCTATTTGAATTTCATATTGAATAGTATTCTGCGGGGCTACAGTAACCGGTCTTTCACATCCATCGCTGGTGCATTGAACCAAGTTCACAAATGTGTCACCTGTAGGTGGGAAAGCACACCTTGTAGACTTACACCAAAGTCTTAGCTTACACAACAGAGTTTATAGATCCAGTATGACACCTGGTGATAATTAAAGGTTAAGGAATCAGCGGCTAGAAATCTCCATCTGATGTAATTTTTAAATATTTTTGACAGAGGAGCAATAGTATTTCCACACAAAAACGTTATCACTGGTAACAATTGTACATTAGGTTACAATCAATTTAGGTGCTTACACACAGCTGTTGGTATGATGGTAGGTGCTGAGGAAGCTAGATGGAAGCAAGACAATATTTATAGTGACGGATATGTGCATTATGTGGTTCTCCAGGAGAAAGTTATAGTGGCACAGTGAAAATGGATGTCAGCGTAATTGGGGCCCAGCATTATAGGGAACGAAAGATACGTAATTTTCAAGATCTAGTTGTAGGCACACGTAGAGGTCAGCCTTAAGTGAATGGATGAGGTAGCTTGAAAGTCATCTCTGTGAGCTTAAATGAAGGAGTTCCAGTAGCTTGAAAGATCAGAAACAGAACAACACGACACTGGGACAGCAGGAAGTGAAGACTGACACAAGATAGGCGTCCTTTGGGGACACTGGATACAAGGCTTCAGGAGAGGCAGATGGAGAGGTGTTCCAACTGCTTTGTGGGCTAGGATCAAAACATCTAAGTTGACCATAGACAGGCGGCCAACTAGGTGATGGAAGGAAATGGATAGTTTGTGCCTGAAAGGGTAAAGGGTATAGTTTGGTAGCTAGATGGGCATTATCTGAAGGTAAAAACCTGGAGGTTTGGTAGCTAGGTGTGCATTATCCAGAGGTAAAAAGAGTAAACAAGAAGATCAATAGTGTAATTATTCTTTATTACGCTAAACAGATTTAAGTTTTGACTGGGCAAAAGGAAAAGTAAAGGCACACTCTAGGCACGCGTTGTAGATGAAGATAACATGGAGTTTTCAGTCATAGGGGACAGGGTCAGAGTGTCAGATGGGAATAAGATCAAGGGTTATCAATGATGTTGGGTGATGCACATATTGGGAAATAATGATTTCTGTTTTAGATGAGGCTGGTATGATAGAAGAGAGCCTTCTAGTAACCAATGGCTTTAACACAGGTATAACAATGGAGGTGGGGAAGGAAAGAATGTCTGAAATATTAACATTTAGAAATCATGTACAAGGAGGGCATAGGAGAATCCAAACAGGGAGATGAGGTCACTAAGGAAGGCAGTGTAAAATGAAAACTTGACAGCAGAAAGTAAATCAGTCAAGAGTGAGTCCATTACTGCCACGACAAACAATGATACATCAGGCAGCACTGTGGGGTGGTAAACTCTGTTAAAAACAGCAGAGATTCATGGAGTACAAGGACAAGCAAATTCTCTTGTGAAACATTGATAAAACTGGGCATGTCAATGATTTCTCTTGAGCAAAGTGCTAAGAAGCCCGATTGAAAAGGGATAAAGAGGTTGATTGAGGTGAGACAGTGAGTCTATTTAGCATAAGAGATTCACAAGTTCCATACATGCATGGGTGTTCAGCAACAGGGAGTTAGAGGGGTATGGATGGTCAACAGTATGCTTTTTTTGCATAGTGATGCAACAATTGCCAGCTTAATGGTTTTTGAGAGGCACGAGAGGCACCTGAGCCGAGGAAATGACTGAATCACAGCCTGAATCTCAGGATATACCTCAGAAGCAGTACTGGAAAAACTTTTATAGCTTGAGGGCTGAAAGTGTCATAGAGGGCATGTGATGATTTGATGACACATAATGCCCTATATATGTTCCTAAAACTGCCTCTAGGTGCTGTTCACTTTGTTTCTTGCAATTCTCAAACATTCAAGCTAGAGAAAAAGCAGACAACTACAAACATATGGTTACAGGGTAAGCATCATTTTCTGTTTGTAGGGTGTGTTACTTTAAATACACATGCTCTGCATAAACTATAAAGCGGTGCCTCCTCTAAGCAGTGGCTAGCGAGCAGATGTTGAAGACGCTTAAAACAAGGTTCTTAAGACAAACTGGCCAACTAAAGCCTATTGACAGGCTTGAGAATCAACAAAGTAATTCCTACTAAACATTTTTGTGTTGTCTGCTACTGTAATGTCACCCAAGAAGGGCATAGTGGTTCTCTTATTATGAGTGGAAAGTGCCCTAGGCACTACATGCAGGGTGCGTTTGAATACACCGAGCAATCTGTCTGGCTAAGCCCATCTTACCACCTTTAGAAATGGGGTTTCCCATGTGAGGCATTGCAAGAGCAATAGTTGCTTAGTTTTGCTCATGGATGTTGTCCTATCAATATAAAACAATAATTAGCTTGTGAAGTGAAGTTTGTGTATGAAATGTCCTTTCTGCTACTGACTCTGGGTGTTGGAAACTCTAGTGTCTGCTTTATTGAAAGGGGCAAACCACCTTTGAGAGAAAATGTGGGTTTGTTTGTATCCCCATGCTTGTGCACTTGGAAAACGTTTTTTTTTCACTGCAACTTACTAACTCTTCCGGTAAGGTGATTGGCACAAAAAATATCAACTTCCAAGGCAAGAACTGCATTTCACAAAAGAGCAGCAGCTCACATGGAGGCCCTGAAAGTCTTGTTAAAATGACATTAAGGTTCGAGGCTGTGGATGTTCTTGGCGGAATGACTCTTTTGAAGCTCTTCAAGAAGATTTTAATAGTAGGAACTCTCAACAGAGACAACTGTTCATTGTTTTGTTTGTAAGCCGCTACTGCAGCTAAATGAAGACAAACAAAAGTGTATGCTTATCCTGCATTTAGAGGATACAGCAAGATATCCTGAAAGGATACTTTAATTGCGCCCAAGTGGTTTTCCCAAGCAGAAACGGACAAATCTTCTGTGTGGTGGGTAAGCGCACCTCAAGTAGGATTAGCATCCACTCACCTGGAAGTTTAAGGTAATCCAACTCTAAGACCGGAGTTGGCTAGATTAATCTCCTTAATGTTTGGATGTCTGAACTGCCCTTGATGAAATGCCAAAAGGTATGGTCTCAGTGGCAGCTTTACGGATAAATTGACATCTCTAGAAGCATGAAATACCACGGCTGTCTTGCTCAAGATGAGACTGGAATGAGGGTCATTGAGGTTTGCCTCATGTTCCTCACTATGTATCAGAAGTGGTTCATGTATCGGAAGTGGTTCATGGTGCAGTGCATATGGACTGTGGATGTAGGTATCTGGGTTAAGTTTTGGCATTTTCGGTGGTGGCAAGCACATAGACCATGGCTGTGCAATATTACTTGGGGATTCATCTCCCATTTGAAGACGTGTTGATGTGTGCTGCTTAACAACTCCGCAAAGTTTTTGTCCCCTTTAAGCAGAGGTTTTGTTAACAACTGACTGCAAGTGAGAAGGGTTCAATGTCAAATTTTCTGAGCTAGTGCTGGGAGTTGTGTTAAAAGGGTCCCACCTTGTTTCTGTATATAATTCATGGCAGTTTACAGTCTGACTTTCTGAGGGTTGTTTTCCCCTGCATTAGGTAGTAAAATGCTCTAGTGCCCATTGGATTGCTGTAAATTCCAGGTGGTTGATTTGTCAACCCTGTTGATCCAGCATGCAGTTACCCTAAATCGTCATGTGGCGGAGGTGTCCCACCCCAGTCCACGAGTGTGCTGTCCATGGAAATGGTAATCTCTTGGGTAAACTCTAGCATATACCATGGTGGGCTCAACTGCTAAATATGCTAGGAGTATCTCAACTTTAGGATACTGATCACTCTTAAAAATGGTATGTATGACCAACTATGTCTATTCTCATACTCAGCACCTGATGGTTTTGCAGAGCGACATTCACTGCACCATGTTTGAAGCACAACTTTAAACCGAACACACTTCATCCAAAATCCCCCATATAGACTAAACAGCATCCAATAAACCATCAATAATGCTCTCTCACAGGGAGCTCAGGAATTAAATTCACATTGGGAGAACTTTGCAGCATTGTCAGTAGTATGAAGTACTACAATACAATAGCATTCCAATTAGTAGATACAAAAATAAGTTTAAAAATAAAATACTTTTAAATGTGTCAGAACTAATTTCACTTGTTCTACTCGTTTGTCTACGTTTAAGCTCCTACATAAACATATGAAAAGAAAATATTTGGTTGCAAGATGTTCACATGCATCATATAACCCATGCAAATACGTTTTCAATTAATGTTACCTTCCAATTTTTTCAGCAGAAATGATTTGCCACTTCCCCACTGTGCATACAGCCCAACACAGATGGGTGGCTGCATGGTAGGTTCACTGAGTATATCTGCCAATGCACTGCTATACAGATCGTATCCCAACATATCGCCATCAGATTCTGTAGGGGATAGGTGCCCTATAAGAGAAGCAGGATAACATTAACTAAATGTAAATAACAGAGACCATCCTTTGTTACAACCATGAAACATTAGAAGGCTTATTGGCTTAGTTAGAGATATTAATAGTGTCTATCACTGGAAAACAACACTACAATTTAATAAACCATTATAATAGTCACAAAAGAGTTTATCCACAGTAATATTTTAGTCTTAACAGAATGTTAATAATTCATTCACAGTAGGTCCATAATATTGTGTCAAAATATATCTGCCTTGGAAGGTACAAAGCATAAAAAGGACTTTGTAAATACTTCACTTCCAACTCTGTAGCGGCACAAGTGTTTTAAAATGTGACAAAAAACAAACATCAGACAGCAATGCCAGTTTCACTTCTCCTGTGTTATACTTGTTATATTTAAATGTGCCAAATGCACAAGGATATGGCAGTGGCAAACTTGCTGACTTCCATCCTGCCATCCAGAATTCCAATCCTCAACTCTGCACAGATATCATTGGCCGTAATACTTTATCTCTGCTCCACCCACATGAGAAAAAGGGAGTTGGGAGGGACACATTTTCTGCTCTGGACACAGTAGTGGAAAAAGCCATACCAGAGATCGCTCCTAATCATTTCATTATTAAAATTCACAAATCAGCATTTAAATATTTTTTGTGACAGAGAACTAGAACAAACAACAACAGAAAACACATTAGCAAAGCTCACTTTACCCTCAAAGTTATATTGGTATTTTAGTGAACACTGAGTTCACACTACTGACAACCAAATTCCAGCCATGAAGAAACCACTCAGAACTCAAAGAAAAAAGCACAGGTCCTGGCAAAGGGAAGGTAGGAAAAAGAAAACAACAACACTGAGGCAAATCAGCCTCCATGGTACAAAGGCTACATGTAGGGAAAAACAGAGAATGCCATAAGAACAAGTTACTTACCTTCGGTAACGATGTATCTGTAAGAAACATTAGTTAGTTAGATTCCTCACCTTAGAATATCCCCAGGCGTCAGACTGGATCCGGAAGATTTTTCGTCAGCAATACCCCTTGCGCGTCGCTAGGCGTCGTCTGCGGCTCCGCGTCCGTCGTCGGCGTCGTGCGCCGGAATGACGTCGTCGGAGTACTTAGACGCCGCCCTCGCGCGCTGACGTCAGTTCTTGTACATAGCTTTCCGCGCCAGGAACGCAGAGCCATGCAAAGACCGACACTGGTGCCAAAAATAAAATCTAGGGCCCTGAAAAGGATAACCTTAACCCTAGATGTCAGTTCGCAGAACGGGGAGGATGGGTGGGTCGGTGAGGAATCTAACTAACTAATGTTTCTTACAGATACATCGTTACCGAAGGTAAGTAACTTGTTCATCTGAAATAAACACGTTAGTTAGATTCCTCACCTTAGAATAGATACCCAAGCAATACCATCCCCGGTGGTGGGTCTGCGAACCAAGATCACACCAGAAAGTCCTGGAGGACAGAACGGCCAAAGAAGCCATCCCTCCGGACTTGGCTGTCAAGGCAATAATGCCTGGCAAACGTGTGTAGCGAAGCCCACGTCGCCGCCTGACAGATGTCCTGCAAAGGGACACCCCGTCCCAAAGCAGTAGTAGCCGCTGTGGCCCGAGTAGAGTGGGCGCGCAGCCCAACAGGAGGGTCCTTTTTTGCCAAGGAGTAACAAATTTTGATGCACAAAACGACCCACCGAGAGATGGTCCGTTTGTGCACAGCTTTCCCCTTCTTAGCACCCACGTATCCAACGAAAAGTTGGTCGTCCACCCGGAACTGCTTTGTGCGGTCCAAATAAAAGGAGAGCGCACGTTTTGGGTCCAGACGGTGGAGCCGCTCTTCCTCTTTGGAAGGATGCGGAGGCGGAAAGAAGGTGGGCAAGGTGACAGACTGCCCAAGATGAAATGGAGTCACCACTTTCGGAAGAAAGGAGGGACGAGGCCGAAGGACAACCTTGTCCGGATGAACAGACAGAAAAGGAGGCTTTGAAGATAAAGCCTGGAGCTCACTCACCCGCCTAGCCGAGGTGATGGCTACCAGAAAAGCAGTCTTAAGAGTCAGAAGACGAAGAGGACAATTGTGAAGAGGCTCGAAGGGAGCGCACATCAGGAATGTCAAGACAAGATTCAAGTCCCACTGAGGCATTACAAACGGGACAGGAGGGAACGTGTGAGTAATGCCCGTTAGAAAGCGTGTAACTACAGGGGACTTGAAAAGAGAAGGCTGATCAGGAAGCCGCAAGAAGGCAGAGATGGCAGCAAGATAACCTTTCAGGGTGCCCAGGGCAGAGCCCTGCCGGGCCAAAGAAAGACGAAAGAGGAGAACCTCAGAAAGAGGGGCGGAAAGGGGATCCACAGCCTTTGCTGTGCACCATGCCACAAATTTGTTCCACCGGCAGGCGTATACCGTCTTTGTGGAGGGACGCCTGGCTGCCAGAATGATATCACAAACTTCAGGAGGCAAGTCAAATGGCATCAACTGCCGCCGCTCAATCTCCACGCATGGAGGTGGAGGCTGGACAGGTTCGGGTGGAGGACCGTCCCCTGCTGCTGCGACAGAAGATCCTCCCGAAGGGGCAGACGTATCGGAGGATCGGTCAACATACTGAGTAGCTCGGGATACCAGTACCTTCGTGCCCAATCCGGAGCCACCAAGATGACTTGGGCCCGGTCGTGCCTGATCTTCTTCAGCACTCTGGGCAGAAGTGGTATAGGCGGAAAGGCGTACAACAGACCGCAACTCCACTCGTGACGAAAAGCGTCGCCGAGCGAGTGCCGCCTAGGAAATTCCAACGCGCAGAACTGCTGACATTGCGCGTTCTCTTCGGTGGCGAATAGATCTAACCAAGGCTCTCCCCACTGCTGAAAGAGACCTTGTGCCACTTCGGAGTTCAGACGCCATTCGTGATCCATCATGCACCGGCGGCTGAGTTCGTCTGCTCTGGCGTTCAGAGAGCCCGCCAGATGTTGAACCACCAGGGTGACGCCCTGGTGTTCCAGCCATGTCCAGAGGCGCAGAGCCTCCTGACAAAGGGTCCACGACCCCACCCCGCCCTGTTTGTTGCAATACCACATGGCGGTGGTGTTGTCCGTGAACACCTGCACGACACTTCCCCTGACAGAGGGAAGGAAGGCTTTCAGTGCAAGTCGGATCGCTCTCAACTCCAACAGGTTGATGTGGAGACAAGACTCCGCCGGAGACCAGAGGCCTCTGATCTCCGCCTCTCCCATATGGCCACCCCATCCCAGGAGGGATGCATCCGTCACTACGACATGCTCCGGTTGGGGAAGGGAGAGGCTCTTGCCCTCGACCCAATCGCGGTCCGTGAGCCACCACTGCAACTGCTGTGCAGTGCCCTCCGAGATCAAGACATGGTCGGACAGGTTGCCGTGATGCTGGGCCCACTGAAACTTCAGGTCCCACTGCAGAGCCCGCATGCGCCGCCTGGCGTGATGCACTAGTAGGATGCAGGAGGCCATCAGCCCCAGAAGCCGCAATACTAGCCTGACCGAAACCCAGGATAGAGACCGAAAGATGGGAATCCGGGCCTGAATATCCCGGACCCGCTGTTCCGGTGGATAGACCCGGAACTGCGCCGAATCGAGAACTGCTCCGATGAAGAGGAGCTTCTGAGAGGGACTCAAGTGTGACTTCCGCACGTTGATGGAAAATCCCAGCAAATGCAGGAGATCCGCCGTAGTCTGGAGGTGGGAGACGACTGTCTGGGGCGAGCCCGCCTTCAACAACCAGTCGTCGAGATAGGGGAAGACTGGAACCCCTGATCTGCGCAGATGAGCTGCGACCACCGCCATCACTTTCGTGAACACCCGAGGGGCACTGGTGAGGCCGAAGGGGAGCACGGTAAACTGAAAGTGCTCTTGGCCCACCGTGAACCGCAGGTAACGCCGGTGGGCCGGCAGGACGGGGATGTGGAAATATGCGTCCTGCAAGTCCAACGCTACCATCCAGTCTCCAGGGTCTAGGGCAGCTAAAACCTGAGCCAAAGTTAACATCTTGAACCTCTCCTTCCGGAGGAAGGCATTGACGTTCCGGAGGTCCAAGATAGGGCGTAGGCCCCCTTTGCCCTTCCTGGGAACCAGAAAGTAGTGGGAATAACAACCACAACCTACTTCTGGGCTCGGAACGCGCTCGACGGCCCCCTTGGCCAAGAGGGCCGAAACTTCCTCGTGGAGAAGATTCAAATGATCCCCCGAGATACGGTGGTGCTGCGGTGGCATGGCTGGAGGGGTCGTCTCGAAGGGGAGGGAGTAGCCCCTTCGGACGATTTGCAGCACCCACCTGTCCGATGTGATGGACCGCCAGTGGAGGAGGTGATGGCGAACACTGGCGTGGAATGGGCCTGAAAGCTCGGACTAGGAAGGCTTTGAGGCGGATGCTGCCGGGGTGGATGTGGGCTGACCTCGTCGACCTCCAGATCCGCCTCGGCGGCAACCACGTCCGCGACCGCGCGCAGGTTGGTTCTGCGGCTGGT
Organism: Triturus cristatus; assembly: GCF_964204655.1. Classification (NCBI taxonomy): domain Eukaryota; kingdom Metazoa; phylum Chordata; class Amphibia; order Caudata; family Salamandridae; genus Triturus; species Triturus cristatus. Next base: position 348,083,003 of record NC_140589.1, on the reverse strand, counting down.
GGCTAGGCGTACGTGAGGAGGCACCCCTTCCTTGGCCACGAAAGGGGCAAAAGGCGGAAGTTTGCGACCGCGGGGCCGAGAGGCCCAAGGACTTGGCTGTAGCCCGGGAGTCCTTAAAGCGGTTCAGCGCACTGTCCGCTTTCTCGCCAAAAAGGCGAGTGCCATCAAAGGGCATGTCCATGAGAGTACTCTGGACATCACCCGAAAATGACGTGGACCGCAGCCAGGCGTGACGTCTAAGTGCCACTGTGGTAGAAATGGCCCTACCCAGCGAGTCCGTGGTGTCAAGCCCACATCGTATAGCATGTCGCGCGGCATCCCTCCCATCGGCCAGAGCCTGGGTAAGTCGTGTCCGGACCTCCTCCGGACACAGGGGCAGCGCGTCCTCCACCACATCCCACAGAGAGTGGGAATAACGGTCCAAGAGACAAGCGGTGTTCAAAGACCGCAGGCCCAAACTAAGGGAGTAGAACAGCTTCTTGCCAAACTGTTCTAGTCTCTTGGAATCCCGGTCCGGCGGGGCGGTCGGGAAAGAGGATTGGGAGGTGGAGGCCTGGATAACCAGGCTCTCAGGGGTAGGGTGTTGGGACAGAAAACTGGGGTGGCCCGGAGCAGGGCGGTGGCGCCTGGCGACGTTCCTGTCCACAGGAGGGACTGTGGAGGGCTTGGACCAGGTGCCCTGTAGAACGTCAATGAGGGCCTCATTGAATTGCAGCAGAGGCTCAGTGGAGCTTGCTGCAGACTGAAGCACCTCAGTGAGGACGTTAGTCCTCACAGCCACGGCAGGCAGCTCGAGCCCAAGGGCTGCGGCCGCCTTGCGCAGCACCACAGAGAAAGCAGCGCCCTCCTCCGAAGCCACAGTCGGAGGAGAGACAAATCCAGTGTCTGGAGAGGTATCCAGGCCACTGGCCTCCCCCAGTTCATCTGCCCAGTCCTGTGACATTTGAGCCTGAGCGGCCATAGGATCCTCGGATCCCTCCCAGTTGTCCCCATCATCCGATTCCTGGTATACAGGAGGAAGGTACGGAGCCGGACGGTAGACATAGTGTGTCTCTAGCGGCGCCGCACGCGGCGTCCATCGACGCCGTAGCGGCGCCGGGTCCGGAGTGGGACTGAACTGGGGCCCGACGTCGAGCGGAGTCGACGTCGGCGTCGGGGGTGGCACCGGTGTCGACGCCGGCGGAGGAGGCGTGACGAGGTCGACCGGCGTCGGCAGGGACTCGGGAACGGGTCCCTCGGGCGATTGCGGCGTCGAGGCCGGAGCCGTCGACAGCGCCGGGGCCGGAGCCACCGGCAGGCAAGGCAGCCCTGTTGGGTCTGCGGGGCCCGAAGGCGCGCCAGCGGGCGCCGACGGCGGGGCCAGGCTCCTCATGGCCGAGAGGAAGGCACTGACCTCCGCCGGCATCGCGTCAGTCCCAGGGACCGGCGGGTATGGGGACGTGCGCGGCGCCTGCGGCTCCGCCGGAGCCGCGGGGGTGGAACCACCCTCACCCTCGGCCGAGTCGCGCGACCCGCGAGGGGAGTCCGAAGAGCGGTGTCGCCTCTTGGACTTCTTGGAATGCTTCGACTTACCCGAAGACTTGGATCCCGACGACCGATGGTGACGTCGGCTGCGGCTCCGCGACCGATCCTTGGACCTCCTCCTGGACCGGGATCGAGAGGTGCGCGGAGCCGAGTGGCGGATCTCGAGAAGCTTACGGGACCGCTCCCGTCTAGCCTTCGAGGTCAGGGCCTTGCAGTCGGAACACGACTCCGCGTCGTGGTCGAGGCCCAAGCAGTAAAGGCACCGGCGGTGATGGTCCGTAACCGACATCAGGCGGCTACAGTCAGCACAGGCTTTAAAACCAGGCATCCTACCGGCACCGGAGTCGATTGACAAGATCAAAAAAGATCGAAAAAGTTAGTCAAAAAATGACTAAAGGGGTAGCTCTCCCGGATCTGCGCTTACTGGCGCGGAAAAAAGAAGAACTGACGTCAGCGCGCGAGGGCGGCGTCTAAGTACTCCGACGACGTCATTCCGACGCACGACGCCGACGACGGACGCGGAGCCGCAGACGACGCCTAGCGACGCGCAAGGGGTATTGCTGACGAAAAATCTTCCGGATCCAGTCTGACGCCTGGGGAGATTCTAAGGTGAGGAATCTAACTAACGTGTTTCTTTCAGATACACGTGTGCTCTACCGTATGTTGCAATACCCATCTGTTGTGGAAACTACAAAGAGGTCATGCATATAGAGGATTGGAGGTCACTCTTAATAGACTGCTGCTTTGCCTCTTCGTCTGTGTAGTGTGGATAAGAAAGAAAATAAAGAGTTTTCGGGTCACCCTTGATGAAGAAGCGTAGCCTCATTCTTACCATGGAAACTACCTCATGTATTTGGAGGACAACAAGTTATGCTAAAGTATGCCCAGCAGTTGTTCATCCTGCTGTAATTTTAATAGGGTGTCTTGTCACTTTCCCCACAGTCACAGGCCCTTTTGAGTTCCCTCTGAATATCTTTATATTTATGAAAGTCTGCATCTCTAAGCAAATGTTAACTTTTACTGGTGTGATTCGAATCAGGGGTGTGTGGAGATGGTAAAAAGCTGAAGTAGCTCGGTACTGCAGCTCATGCTGAACCTCAGCTGCAAAAGAGTAGAGGAAGAGATGGAGTAATGGATAATAGACTACATGTTAATGCCAAGGTGAGCGTCTCACAGTGGGGTTAGGAAAGCATCTCACAGTGGGGTTACAAAATCCCTACTATCCATCCCCATTTGAGGGTCTGAATAAAATGCATATATATTTGAGCTCTTAATGGAGAATACATCCTCATCAGACTAGACCTTGATCTTATTAGTTCATTTGCCACAGCAATGGCAACAATTGTTTGATGGGCCTATAACTTATTTTATGCAAAAGAAGGTACTCTCAGAGATATATGGAGGCAGGAATCCCTAAAAGTGCACACAAAAAATATTCTTTTATGGAAAACGTAACATTTTTCTTAAATGAATTGGAATGCAAGATAGAATATTTATATACCTGGACCCCTGCGCAAACTGAACTTTTCGTAAAAACCTTGATTCCAAGATGAAGTCTCCAAAGTGACATCAATCACTGTACGAATCTCAAATTATACAAGTCATCACCCATTATTTCAGATGCTAATCACCTTTGAAAATATGTATGATTCACCCTAGATCACAGAGTCAGGCATGTAACATTATAACTTAGGCTGGGAGTGCTACCATTTAATACCTATGAAAGCCACTGGAATAACCCTAGCTAATTAATTGCCAGTGTGATTTGTGTTGCGCACGGATCTAAGATTTAAGATATGCACTTTATATTTGCCCTGAAGTTTCTACAGCACATCATCAATATTTAACCCCTTCATATTTTAGATTTAATTTAATAAGAGCTGATGAGGGGGAGGAGCCAAGATGGCGACCGGAGCAGACGCTTGAGCGCCCGGCTCCGTCGGCCCTTGGCCTCGGACTATCATCCTGCTTCCTATCCTCGCCGATTTTCGAGGTGCAACGTGTGCGACGACGCGCTGACCGCGCCGCCGCTTTCCCGGAGTCTTAGCCCGCCCGGACGCCGGAGTTCTTGGTGCTTTTGTTCTCCGCACTGGACCCCTGCTCTATTGTGGCCTTGGCCGGCCCCCTGGAAGCTCCGCAGTTACCGGACCCGCTAGCGTAAACCTGAGCCCCACGGTCCCGGTCCCACCTCACACCACGGACTGTCGCCGGATGAGCCGGGGGAGGGACGCCCAGACACCTCCTGCACCCCGCAACTGATGGGCTGGAGCTACAGGGTAAGCCCCGGTGCGGCGGGTCTCCTGCCCCGTTCCGTGGACCGCGCTGTGGGAGGCTGCAGACCCCCTTCTTCTATTGCCTAGTCGGCTGCAAAGAGAACCCGAGGGAAGGGCAACGATTGTTGGCTTTTCCCTGTTGCGGCGCAGACCTGAGGGGAATTGCCTCCTTGCTACGACCTCCCCCCCTGGCCACCGTACCGTGCTGCGGTAAAACATGGCGATGATTGCCTGCTCGCGGCTGGGGGATGCTACTCTGGTCTCGCCCGCTGCCCGCTTCGCCCTCCCTCTACCAGACACCAGCTCCACAGTGCCGTCCCGGATTGCTACCGATGTGGGGGAGCAGGTTCCGCTGACATGCGGCTCCGTTCTGGCTGCCCTGCGGGACTTGCGTCTACAAATGTGTCTTGGCTTGCAAGCGCTGAGTGAGCGGTTTGACTCCATACTGTCGGCTGCGGGTCGTGAGCGCCCCGTTTGTCATCAACAGGGCGTGGGTCTGCCAGTGCTTTTGTCCTCTTGCGGGGACGCAATGGCTGTTTATGATCGTGCTACACTGGTGCCTGCCTCTGGCTTTACCGGCACCCAGGATCAATCGCTCTCCAGCTCAATTGCGGATACTTTGTCTCCCCGTTCATTGCTGCCTGCTTCGTTGTTGCCTGCCTCACCGTGCCCGCAAGGGTATCCAGCAGAGCGACACCTGACCTCCTCGAGGAACTGTTCACGGTGGCCTACTGCTTCTTTTCTGTGGAACTCCTGTACTTTACATGCCAGGTTTGGACTATATGTGGTGTACAAGGGGACCTCAATAGATTGTCGGCGGCCATTTTGTGACTCTACTTCACCATCTTCTCCCAAGCGGCCATATTGTCTTTGTCTGCACGGGGGGCGGGGCCTTCATGTAGGGGCTGGGGTAATCTTAAGCCCGCGATCGGGCCAGGGCTAAACTGATTTATATCGCCATGGTTTCACGGATGGGCTGGACTGGGACTGGAACTGTTTGCATATGTTGTGCGCACTCGTCGCGGTTTGTCCGCCTTCACTTCAATTGTTGTGACACGTTATCTTCCCACGACCGCCTTCGGCGTAGTGGGTTCTCAGTGGGTGGAGGCCATAGCTGGCCGATGGTTTCGGGCGCTCTGGGGTAACGTAGGCTCCTCCCCACTTACCTCTCTGTTCTCTTATTTTTCTTCACTCTATTCCTACTTTCTCTCTTGTCTATATTTCGGGTTCATTGGGCGACAGGCACTATGCTGGGGGGGGGGGGGCAGGCCGTAGCCTCCGCATTGGTGTAGGGTGGGGGGGTAATTCACTGTTTCTACTTAGTTCTATGGGCCTTTTTCTTTTATGTTTCTGCGCTATACTTGTTTCGATTCGGGGTCCGGGTGTGGGGTGGATTGAGTGGGGGCGGCTCTGGAGGGGTGCATATTTACTCATGTGACTATCCTGTTATATAACTGCATCGCCTCACTGCCTGAGGTTTTCCTTCCATGACCGTTTTAATGATGCTGCTGCTCTCCCGTGTGGTGAAGCTATCTTGCGGACTCGAATCTCCTTGGTTCTCATTCTTTACTGATTTTTCCCTGATAAAATTATTTTAAAACCTTAAAATTAACCTTCACTTCTCCTTCCCCTGGTGTCAAGGATCTCTCCAGTGTATACCTCATGACTCGTTGCTAATCTTGACCGTTGATGCACAGGGGATGTAATGTTTGTACCAGTGCTTAACCGTACCGTGGCCGGCCTGACGGTTGTAGGCCCGTATTTGTTCTTTTAATATGCACAAATAAAGGTTTTTAAAAAAAAAAAAAAATAAGAGCTGATGAAACGACTAACCTCATAATGTTTATACTGAATGAATATGAACATTACAATGTATTTAAATTTGTAAAAACATTTTTAAACTTGTTTTAATGTGTGGATATGTGCAATAACACTTTTATGGTATGATTGCAGTAATACTGTTTTATATTGTTGATCCCGGTAGGAGTCTAAATCAATAAAGCATGTAGTGCATTGTATTGCCAAGGTGAGCAGGATAGTTTTGGGCTTGGGGGTAGGCAGCTAAAGTGAATATTTTGCTGGCTCCACTTTTTACATTCCCCTCACAACTAGTGCCTACCTCATCATGCAAGTGTTTTGCTGGTAAGTGTGGTTGGGATCAGGAGAAAATGAGCAGCTGGTGGCGGAGTTCATGGTGTTTGCAGCATGCATGGCCTAGTACAGTGCTGTATCACCATACCAACACTCAATTTCTCCGGTCTGGGCGGATCTGACTCAGATAAGTGTTGATGGTGGATAGCTACTCTCTTCACCACAGAAATGGGAGAAGCAAGGTGAGATGTGTGGGTGTCATTCTCAGAGACCAGTAGGGAGCTTAGACATACGGAAACATAGAGAAACTGGGAACCTTTGCAAGGTTGGTAGTCTTTGGCAATAAAGGAATGATAGGCTGGTTCACCAGGTTTAACTTGAGGGGACAAAGGCATGTGAATATTTGAAGAGAGCCATTTCTTAGGGGCAAAGTTTGAGGGGGAATTCGGATGTTAAAATATTAAATACACGCCTCAAACACATTCAAGAGAAATTGCAGCTCTTGAGCAAGTATCAATGATACTTGTATAGGAAAAAAATATACAAGTAAAATTAACAGAGCTCTTTAGCAATTGGGTAAACCATCTTAGGAAGGCTGAGCGTGCTGGGGAGCCAAGCTCAGACAAGGGGCTACAAGTATAATAGCAGTGGCATACCCATACCCAACACTGATACTTGCTGCACTCAAGAAGCACTCAACCCATATGAACTACATATAGTTAACTCACGGGGGGATAGGAATATAGTTAAGTTACGAATTAAGAATGTGATCATAGGGGGAGGAGCCTAGCGCGCAACCAAGATGGCCGCATAGGCTTAAGGCTCTCGAGGGCCTCCGCAACCTTCCACGTCTATCCTGACTAAATCCTGCTAAATTTGACGGGCTTTTGCTGATGCATTCGCGCTGAGGTGCCATCCGTTTTCCGAATTCTGATCGGACGCCGGGAACCCGAATGGTTGCCCTCCGAAGTTTGCGGCCTGCTGGTGCCTAGGTCCCGGTCTCGAGTTGGTGAGGTGCCCGGGTACGAAGTGAACAACAGCGGCATGCAGGGCTTGACCTGCCCCGTGCCCCGCACTTTCACTTTCGTTTTCAAGTCTGCTGTTTGAGATCGGGGGAGGGACCCTGGTGTTTCAGAGGAGCGCGGACAACGGAGTGTCTGGCCCGATCTTTGGACTATCCACGAACGTCCTGTCTGCGATCGCAGTGTCTGCTTAAATTAGCCAACGGGTCCCTGTCCCTGGCGGGTGCCAACCTTGGTGGCCTCCGGACGATGGCGGCGAGACTCGAAGGGGACAAGTCGAAATCTAAGTCAACCCGGAGGGGATCCTATGGTCAGGCCAACAACATGGACCGCTACGCGCAGCTAAAGGGATCCCCCGCTGGCCTGCATAAATCGCCTGAGCGGTCTAAGGAGCTGGCGGGCCCGGCGTCGGAGTTTACCCTGCAGGACGTTATGGGCGCCATTGAGGAGATGAAGGCTGCTGTGGGTCAGCGATTTGATACCCTGGCACATAAGTTGGACGCGGTACTGATCGATGTGAATTTGGTCAGGGCAGACCTGTCCAAAACCAACGAGCGGGTCGACTCCTTGTCACAAGCGGCGTCGAGCCTAACTGTGGACGTGGCCGCCCTGCAGACGGAGGTCCGTAGGTTGCGGCTTGCCAGTGACCAGACTGATCGTCGACTTGAGGATTCGGAAAGCAGGGCTAGACGGAACAATGTCCGTATCATCGGAGTGCCGGAAAGATCGGAGGAATCTGCTGCTGATCTTTTTGTGGAGGATCTGGTGATCAACCGTCTCGCGCCCAAGGGATTGAGCAAGTTCTTTGCGGTGGAGCGGGCCCACAGGATTCCGGGTGGTGCGCCCAAAGTGGGTGCTCCCCCACGGCCTATAATCGCCCTACTTTTTAACTTTCGGGATAGAGATGCTATCCTTCAGGCGTCGCGGGTGGCTGGGCCGCTGAAGTTTGAGAACTCCAATGTTAGCTTTTATCCGGACTTCACGCAAGCGGTCCAGAAACAGCGGCTGGGATTTTTGGGTGTCAAGCGGCGCCTGAGGGACATGGAGTTGAAATACGCGATGTTATTCCCGGCGAGGTTGCGGGTTGAGTTCCAGGGTCGTTCCCACTTTTTTGACCGACCGGAGGCGGTTGGTGACTGGTTGGATGACCTACCGCGGGGACAGGATCGAGACGATCGGGCGGAGGAGAGCGGACGGGATGTGGTGGAGCAGGACTAGAACTTGGTTCCTGGCGATGGACTAGATTGACTATTTATTGCACCTTGGCTCAATTACACTCTAATCCGGCACATCATGCCCTTCAAATGTCTGGGGGTTGTGGGGAGCTTTTTGGGGTCCTTTCCTCCTTCTGGGGTTCTTTTGTGGTATATGTTAGGGCGACAGGCACACTGCAAGTTGGGGGGGCTGTTCGGGCTCAAGCAGGGGTGCAGGGAGGGGGGAGGGGGGAGTTGTGGTTTTGGGTCTGTGGGGGAGGGGGGTTGTTGGGGATGGTTGTTGTTTTTTCGTTTCGCAGGGCAATGTGAAGTTGTTTGCTGATTTCTCCGGGTTGTGCTCTCCGGGATGTGGGTATCATGTGCGGGAGTGGGATGGGGGATAGGGGATTGCGAATCCTTTCGTGGAATGTGAATGGTCTGGGGGACAGGATCAAGCGCGGGGTGGTGTTACAGTTCTTGAAGCGGCTCTCGCCCGACATCGTTTTCCTGCAGGAGACACATTTGGTTGGGAACTCCTTCCAGGCCCTAAATAGGAGGGGCTATCGCCTTGCCGCTCACTCTGGTTTCACTTCTGGCTCTAGGGGAGTGGGCATCTTGGTTAGGACCTCCCTCCCATTGGCAGTGGACGAGGTGCTTCACGATGATAGGGGGCGATATGTGGCGCTGGTGGGGAGATGGGAGGGCAGAACCAATTCACTGGTGGCTGTGTATGTGCCCCCGGGGTTGCAGACGACTACATTTGCTGACTTGGGGCGTTTGGTCCTGGGGCTCCCTGGGGGGGTTTTGGTGTTGGGTGGAGACTTTAATGCCGTGGTCTCTGGATTGGAGGACCGTCACCCCCCCCAGGGATCTCCCTAGGGCTCAGGCCTGGTTGGGGAGTTTTTTGGACACTTTGGGACTGGTAGATTGCTGGAGAATGATGCACCCGGGACAAGCGCAGTATACCTTTCACTCGGGGGCCCATGGGAGTCTCTCGAGACTCGACTATATGCTCATGCCGGCGACCCAAGCGGGGATGATTGGGGAGGTGCGTCATGTAGCCAGAGGTATTTCTGACCATTCCCCTATATGGTGGCAATTGAGGGTTGACCCTGGCACAGAGGGAAGAGTGGCACCTATTGGCCCCTGGTATCTTCGTAACCCTAAGATCCGCGCGGAGTTGGTCAAGTCCACTGATCACTACTTCACTGATAATGTGGGGTCGGTGTCGTCGGCCGTCTCCCTATGGGAGGCTTATAAAGTGGTGGTCAGGGGGCAGGCCTTGTTCCTTATCTCCCATACTAAGAGGTGCGAGAGAGCTGAGGTGGTTCGCCTGGAGGCTGAAATAGCTGAAATGGAGGATGACTTGGAGCGTGGAGTTACTGATGAGAAATTGCATGTTCTCAGCCTCAAACAGTCAGATTATAGAGCGCTAGTCACGGAAGCTGCTAAAGGGATGTATAGAGAGCAGCAAGGGCGTCTGTATGACGTGGGGGATAAGGCCGGAAAGTTGATTGCTTGGTTGGATAAGAAGGAGAGAGCGAGCAGAGTGGTGCCCGTTGTGGAGAGAATGGATGGAGTGCGTGTGACTGACCCTGTGGAGATTGTTGACTGCTTCGCGGATCACTTCCGCGGGGTATACTCTCCGGTTTCCGTGCGTTCGGAGGAGGATTCTCATCTGTTGCTTAGAGACATCGCACTGCCAACCTTATCGGAGGCGGATGCAACATTGATGGAGGCGAAGTTGTCGTCAGATGAGATTGCTTTGGCCATTCGCTCGATCGCGTCTGGTAAGGCGGTGGGTCCTAATGGTCTTCCCATTGAACTATATAAGTTACGTCCTGATAAGATAGCGCCGTATCTTCGTGACATGTTTTCGGCGGCACGTGCGGCGGGCTTCCTTCCCCCTGACCAACGCCTCGCCACCATAGTGGTGATACACAAAGATGGGAAGTCGCGAGACCGCTGCGCCTCCTATAGGCCCATTTCGCTGTTGAACGCAGAACCCAAAATTCTGGCTAAGGTATTGGCTAACCGACTGGTTCGGGTCGCGGGCGACTTGATTCATCAGGATCAGTCCGGTTTTATACCCCATCGGAATACCGCCCTAAATTTGAGGCGGTTGCACGGTGTGCTGACTAGAGCCGAGTTTATACGGGAGCCGGCCATCTTGGCATCTTTAGATGCTACTATGGCGTTCGACACTTTGGAGTGGCCATATATTTGGGCCGTTTTGGCGAAATTTGGATTCGGCCCTGAGTTTATTGGTTGGGTAAAATTGCTATACGCTGACCCACTGGCTCAGGTGGTGGTGAATGGTAGGGTGTCGGCTCCCTTCGCACTGGGGAGGGGTACGCGACAGGGATGTCCGCTATCACCCCTTCTCTTTGCGCTTTCTTTGGAGCCTCTCGCCGCTAGGTTGCGTTGGGAGCCGTCGTTGCGAGGCATTAGATGGACGCCGGAGTTCGAAGACCGCGTCTCCCTTTACGCGGACGACATCCTTCTATATCTCACTTCCCCCCGACAGTCACTAATGGTATTGGTGGACGTGTTGACTTCCTTTGGCCGCAACTCCGGCCTGGTTATCAACTGGGCCAAATCGTGCGTCTACGTCCTCTCCGGGGACGCCCCCCTCCTGCCGCAAGACTGCCCTGTTCAGGTTGCTACCCTGGGGTTCAAATATTTGGGAATCTTTATCTCACTGGATCCCACGGTCCGCTATGAGCGAAACCTTCTCCCTCCCCTCCAACGACTGAAGGCCGACGTCGCAAGATGGCGACGACTTCCGCTTTCACCGCTTGGACGGGCGGCATTGTTTAAAATGATGTCGCTGCCTCGCTTTTTGTACGCTTTGCAAAATACTCTGGATGTCGTACCGGCCCGCTATTTCCGGGAGGTTGAGGGTCTTCAGCGTCAACTGTTTTGGGACGGGCGGCCGCGGATTGCTCTCGCCAAGTTAACGCTTCCTTGGTACGATGGGGGGGTTGCACTCCCTGATATCAAACGATACTATTGGGCGTCTCAGTTGGCGGCTGTGAACCACGGGATATATGGTCCTGCCTTAAACCCGGCGTTCGAGATGGATAAATTCTTCTCCCGGGTGGGGATTATAATAGGGCGCTGTACTCGGTGACCCCGGACACGCGGCTGACGGGACCCACGCGGGTGGCGGTGCGTGTGTGGCATGCGGCGAATGCTGCGGTGGGGTGGAGGGATCGCTTGACTCGGGCGACGCCGCTGTATGCCTCTGGGCGGTTGGGCTGTTTGTGGAGATCGAAAGGCTTTGAGAAATGGGACATGATTGGTATATGTAAGGTGGGTGATCTTTGGGTGAAGGGAGCTTTCAAAACGTTTGAAATGCTTAAAAAGGAATATAAATTGAATGATAGAGAGTACTTCCGATATGCTCAAGTCCACCATGCGCTGTGTTCGGTTTTTCCGGACGCTGCTGCCATCCCCGAGTATTCCCCACTGGAGGATAGAGTGTTGGATGGCTATGTGCCCGACAGCACTATTTCTCTGATTTACAAGAAACTCATCAACGATCGCGCGGACTTGCTGCTCCGTCTGAGGGAGGCATGGACAGGCGATGGCTTAGAGCTGGATGATGAGGACTGGGTGTCGGCGGTGGCCTCCCCGAAGGAGGTGGCGATCCCGGCCCGCCTCCGGTTTGTACAGCTGAAGATCCTCCATAGAGTGTATGTCACAGGGCCCGGTTTGCTGCGTATGGGTTATTCGATGGATGGATTGTGTAAGCGTGGATGTGGCCTGCCGGGCACGTTCCTTCATATATTGTGGGAATGTCCGGAGATTGTGCGATTCTGGAACGGTATCCATACCGTACTGGAGGGGGTCACGCACGTGGCCCTGTTGCCAGAGGCTAGGAGGTGTTTGCTGAATGTCTGGGAACCGAATGATTGCAATGTGGCACAGACGCAGTGGGTGACCTTGGGGTATATGGTGGCTAAGCGTAACATTGCACAGCTATGAGGCTCCCCGAGGCCACCCACGGTTGATGTATGGAAGGAGAATATGGACTGGTGTATGTTTAGGGAAAAGACGGTGTATGTGGCGAGAGGTAAGCCAGGGAAATGGAGTAGGGTATGGGGTCCGTGGAATTTATATCGAGGCCGTATCTGCGCCCCGCCTTTGCCATTAGAGGTCGATATTGCTTTGACCCCCTAGCCGCGCATTCTGCGGGAGTGTGTGATGTGTGTTCCATGCTTTGTTTTCCCATTGCCCCCCTTCACCGCTTCTGGACTAGAATCGCTTTGGACACTGTATGTTGTTCCCCGTCCTGGGAAGAGCACGCTGCTATCTCGGACTCTCATTGCCTTGAGTGTGTTTTATGTTTAATAAAAAATGAAACCGTTGTCTTAAACCGCTCCTGGCCTATGGCCATGGTCTGTTATAGGTACTTACGGACTGCCGGGTGCTTTGCCGCTGGTTCATTTGAATGTATGGCGTTACACTGCGGGCCCACGGGCTCTATAGCGGCCGGCCCTGGTGGTTGTAGGCCCTTGTATGTCTTTTATTGTGTGCTAACGGTTTCTAATAAAATATTTTTTTTTAAAAAAAGAATGTGATCATAAGCTTACACAGAAGAAAAGTAAATACATAATGCAACAGACTAGACTGATATGGCTGGATCTCAAGTCACAAAATATGTGCAATAAAATCTGTTTGAAAAAAGTATAATAACAGTGGCAATAACAGCACGACTAAAGACAAAAATATTTAAGAGTAACATTCTAAGAAAAAATGTAAGACAGCTAATTATTAAACAATTGATCATTTTTTTTGCACTTAGTACTGGTGCTCCAGAAAACAGAACAGTAGAAATGGTGAAGAACACTAAAGCAATAGAGGCAACTCGGAATCCTTTTACTGATATCTCCAAAGAAAAGCGCTTAAACGGGGGGGGGGGAATTATGGTCTATAGCTGAGCGGAGTGAAACCTAGCAAAGGTAACACAAAAGCTGACAGAAACAAAATAATTATGGGTAAAATATATGTAATCTGATCTGGGAAAGATAAAGGTAAATTGGACTCTCAGAATATGAAGCGCCAGATACTGAAAAAACCAGAAAGGGAGACAACAACGGGGCACTCAGTCTAAGAATGTATTATTTAAAGGGATACCAAATAATTTTGAGCATGCCGAGCATGCCCAAAGACATAGTTAAAGACGATGGTTAAGGCATCTATAAAGATACAACAAGAGACACAAGTTATAGAGACAACCAAAGTTGTAGAGATACCCTAACTATCTTTGAAAAATCATCTGAACAACCAATCGTGCTAATCCAGGTTATGAATGCATTAAAGGCATACAAGACACTATGGACACAGTCACAGTTAAGGATGATCTTTGTCAGGCTAATATCAACACTCAATGAGCTGAAATTAAGAACCGGCTCCAACAACAAGCAGATCAAATAATGGAAATTTAAAATGTTAATGGTTAATTAACCAAACAAATGAGTTCAAGAGGAACGGAGGTCAAAACATATTTAAAATAATGTATTGAGTAAGCATGAGCAGAGGCTAGAATTAGACAAATAATATTTCTATTATTGGTATACCAGATACAAAAGAAATACACTATAGACCTAAATCTTTCACTACTAAATTTCCTGCTGATCAAGTTAAAGGTCACTCTCAAACAACAGATCGGAATGCTAATATGTAAACAATGCATAGAGAGACTTCCTTTGACTCACGTGAAAACCTGTGAAACCAAGGAAAGCTTGTAGTGAATTCTCAGACTTATACTGTAGCTGAGAGCATGTTGACTAAAGCGCACAAACCAACTCAATAAAGAACAGTTCATTTATATCTGCACCAATTTATATAAGTGCAATGTTCAGTGATGATGGTTTAAATTAAGGGTATCCTCAAGTTTACTTTCTCTCCCCTCCCAGGATCTCCTTAATGGAGCCCGCAGACTGACCCCATTGAACATGTCCTGACCAGATCCCTTTGCAGCATGTCATCTGCCCCCTTCTCCCTGTGCTCCAGGCTTGTCATCCCTCTCTAATTTATTGCTTTATATTTACTTAGCTCTTGCATTTTCTTTTCTTTTACTTAGCTCCCAGGCCTTTAGGCTCAGTGCCTAGTCCATGTTCTGCCTTCTTGGACCGTCTTGGCACAGTTTTGTTCCCGCTTCCCACCACCAGCTTCACACCGCCCGTTTCCCGCCGCCTGCCTTCCAAGTGCCCTTCCCCATCCCAGGACCGACATAATAGAGGTCACAAAGAGGCTCCGGCAAAGGTAAGTCCATCTGCATACGTCTGTACCTGGACGGCGCCAGCACCAGGAACCCTGGTCCTCCAGGAACCCACAGGTACTCCACCGCAGGTCTCCGAGCCCTGGACCCAAGATGCCGCAACAATTGCTGCATCGCTTCTCCTCATTCCAAAGCAGGATCATTCAACTGCTGCCATTCTCTTCACATGCAACCTAGGACCACTCACCCCCCACAGAAACCCATGCCATTCCCACCTCACCGACCAACACCACCCTGGAAACACTCTGATGCCTCCTGATGAATGCCAGATTGCTCTGCAAACACACCACTGAAGTCTGGGATACCATCTTCACTCTCGCCTCCGACGTAACCTTCATCAAAGAGGACTGGCTCAAACCCCCACCACTACGCCCAACAGCTACAAGATAATACACAGGGACCGCACCTACAAACACGGAGGTGGCATCGCCATCATCCACAAAGAATCATCCGCTGCACCACCACCGGAGACGACCCCACATCAATCATGAAACACCTTAATTTCCAACTACACACCAATGACAAAAAAAACATCAAAGGCACGCTCGCCTACAGACCCCTAAGACCACGCACCAGCCTTTGCAACACCATTGCAGCTTTATCACCCCTCTCGCCATTGAATTCAAGCACTGCATCTTCCTTTGAGATCTTAACTTTCACCGGGACGATCCCACAGACATGAACTCCACCAGCCTCTTTGGACAAATGGACAACATTGGCCTCATCCAGTTGGCCAAAGACACCACACACAGAGCAGGACACACCCTGGACCCTATTTTCACGACAAGCAACAAAATAAAATACAGCCATACCATGGAATTCACCTGGACAGGCCACTCCATCATCCACTTCACAATCGCAGATCACCTCGTACCACACCCAACCCTCGCAGCATCTGCTTACGCAGCTGGAACAAAGAGACACAGACCCAATGAATAGAAGCCCTCAACACCACCCAGCCGGACGTCGCAACCAACCTGGAACAGGCAGTCAAAACATTCAACACCAGGATCACCAATGCCACCGACAGAGTTTCCCACATCAAATCAGCAAAAACCTGCAGATCCACCAAACAAGCCAGCTGGTGCACACCGTTGCCCAGCACAATGAAACGCAGCTGCAAACAACCAAAGAGAAGATGGTGCACCAACAAAGACAATACAAACTGAGCCGCATTCAAGTTGGGTCTCAAAAAATATCACCGACTCAAAGACATGAAAAAGAACACCTTTGCAGAACGCGTCGAGGCCAGCACCAACCACACCAAGGAGCTCTTCATCATTGTCAGTTCTCCTGCCCAACAGCCACCAAGAATACGATCCCTCCCTCACAGGAACTTTGCAACGTTCTAGTTAATCACTAATCCACAACAAGATATTCACCATCTACCCCAACCCACCGACCTCCTCATGCTCATCACCCCAACGGAAGCCTCCCCTGACCATCATCTCACCGATTGGGAACAGCTCACCACACAGAACACCACACCCATCATGAACTCCATCCACTCTGGAGCACTGCCCCCACCCCCTCTTCAACCTAGGAAGTGATGAGATCAGCCACCAACTCACCACCATCCTCAAATCATCCATCGCTACAGCCATCTTTCCTGACAAATGGAAACACGCAGAGGTCTGACCCCCTCAAAAAAGGGGACTGCAGACCGCAGTGAGCTCCAGAACTACCGCCCCATCCCGCTGCTCCCGTTTCCTGCCAAAGTCCTGGAGGAGGCCATCAAACAACAGCTCACTGAACACTCAGAGAGAAACAACCCGCTAGATGCCTCCCAATCCGGTTTCTGGCGCAACCACAGCACCAGGACCACCCTGATTGCTGCTACTGACGACATCCACACCCTTCTCGACAGAGAAGGGTCGGAGACCCTGATCTTCCTCGACCTCTACGCAACCTTCGACACCGTATCCCATCACACACTCATCAAGAGACTATACCAGATAGGAATCAAGGGAGACACACTCACATGGACTGCATCATGCCTCACGGGACGCACGTAAAGAATCCACCTACCCACCTTCACCTCAGAACCTACTAGCAGCGTCTGCAGCATCTCCCAAGACTCATCCCTCAGCCCCACTCTTTCAACACTTACATGACGCCCTCAGCCGACACTGTCAGAACCCACAACACCAACATCATATCCTATGCCGTGACACCCAATTCACCCTCTTGCTCTCAGCTGACCCCACCACCACCAAGACCAACTTCCACAACTGCATGAAAAATGTTGCAGCCTAGATAAAGGACAACTGTCTGAAACTCAACACAGAAAAGGCTGAAGTGCTGATCTTTGGCAACCATCCCCCATTCCCCTCGGGACGACACCTAGTGGCCTGCCGAATTTGGACCCACCCACACACCAAAAGACCATGCCCTCAACCTCAGCATCATCCTGGACAGCAAACTCACTATGAAACGACAGATCAACAGTCTCATCTGCCTGCTTCCACACTCTCCATATGCTTTGAAAAATCTTCAAATGGCTCCCCATAAGCATGAGAAAAACAGTCATGCAAGCGCTAATCACCAGCTGTCTGGTCTATGGTAACGCGCTATAGGCAAGAGTCACCACCGTGCTCATAAGAAGGCTCCAAACGACAGAGTTCTGTTGCCAGATTGATCCTCAACCTACTTAAATGGAGTCACATCACCCAACACCTGCGGAATCTCCACTGGATCCATGTCTATAAAAGATTCCAATTCAAACTACTGACACACGCCTACAAAGCCCTCCACGACCTAGGACCAGCATAAATGAGCCATCGCCTGAACTTTCACCAACCATCCAAAAACCTTCGCTCTGCCTACTTCGCCCTTGCGCAGACACCGCACATTCGTCGTAGCCACAGCGAAGGTTGTCCTTTTCCCACCTCACCGCCAAGTCCTGAAACGCCCTCCATCTTCACCTCCAAACATCACCGATGCTGATGGACTTCCGGAAGAGACTAGATACCTGGCTTTTTCCACTAATCCCAGCAACACAGTACCTCGATACCCTCACAAGTGATAAGCTGCGCTCTACAAGTACTTTATTTTTAAAGTTTTATAGAGCGCGAACCAGACCCAAGCTAGGGTATCAGAGCGCTTTACACAAGGCATACGGTGAACACATTCAAAAGGGGAACATTGCATATAAAGAGACATACTCTGAAAGTAACAAGGAGTAACAGCATTAAGAGGACTAGTTCTAAGCAGTAAAACCATTCAAAGTTCGTGTCGGTTTTCACTTCACGAGGCAGCATTGGGAAGAAATGCTCTGAGCATTGCAATACAGGTCAAGTTCGTGTAGGTTTTAAATTACGGGCAGAGGTAGTTAGGGGTTGTAATTTAGGGGTCGTGGTTGTGCGGATTTAAAATAGGAATTTGCTCATCAGGTATAATTTTGCTTCCTTTTTGAAGAGAGGTGTAGCGGAGATTTTTCTGATGTATGGTGGGAGAGAGCTCCATATCCTTGGCGCTGTCCCGGAGAATGCGCTGTTGGAAGTTTCAGACTTTTTGAAACGTGAGGGTTTCAGAAGTAGATTGTTTGAGCTCCTTGAATGTCTGTCTGTTTCCTCCAGATAAGGTGAGTTTTTGGGCTAGGTACTGAGGGGTGTTGTGGTGTAACGCCTTGTGTGTGATGCAAGCCATTTTTAGGTGGATTCGGGCTTCGTAGGGTAACCAGTTGAGTGCTTTCAGATGTGGCGATATGTGGTCAAATTTCCTAGACCCTGTTATGAGTCTTGCTGCGGCATTGAGACAGGCTTCTAGAGGTGCGGTTGAGATTTTGGGAAGTCCAGCGAGGGTAGTACATCCGTATTCAAGCCTTGAAATAACTAAGGACTGGACGGCGGATTTGAGGTCGGAATTCCTCGAGAAAAGGTTTCATTTTTCTGAGATAACTGAGGTGGAAGCGGGCATTTTTAGTCAATAAGTTGATGTCAAGTACTGTCTGATTGATTGAATATAACATCCATTCCTAAATCTAAGAAAAAAATGAGGTTTGATATATTATGAGACACAATTCCCATTTAGCTAAATACAACTACTACCCACAAAATGCCTACTGCATCAGTAACGATAGGAAACATCAATTAGGGATACTATTATCATGGAGAGAAAATCCCTCCAGTTAGATTACTGACAGCTACATTGGATCATACGGGAAGATCGGCTGCAGTCACTGTTAATATTAGATGAACAAATCTTTATGATAGTAAATATATATGGCCCTAATAGATAATGCATTTGAGTTGAAATGCTGACACAAGATCCCTGTATATATCTGCAAGAGGCTGGAATGTAGCACTATAACCTTTAGATAGGTCTAATAAAAGAAGTTCAAATTCACAATAAAAAATGAGGGAAGCGATAAAAAATTTGGAACAGATTTATGATCTGCATGAGCCATAGTGGTAGACAAAACCGTAAAATTCAGGTTGTAGTTTCAGCCTAAGAGCGATACTTCATACTCTAGAAAGGATTCTTTGCTGGTGTCATTTATCTAGCTGAAAAAACTATACATATATATATATTTAACTCCTCGTTCCCATCAGATTATGTTATGTTCACATTAAGTATTAAAACATAACTCCTTGTAATCCTACTTTGCTCAATGCACTTTTGATAATCACTTATTAAAGATGGTGAATTTTCTTAAATGGTGTAAAATAAAAAGAACAAATTCTTCAGACCCAATTTGAACAAAGCAGATATTCAACAAGTCTAAGATTCAAAGAAGTCCTAGTTGTATAGTTAAATAATATTCAATCAGAAGGCGGGGGGGGGAGGGAGGGGGGGGAAGAATGGAAAGAGAAAAATTATCTGCAAACAAAAGGTACAAAGAGAACAATAAAGCAAAAATTAGTTAATAACAGATTGCTGAGAAAATTCTTAAAGTCCACAGCAAATATGAAGAATGGGAACCAAACCAAATCCTGGAGAAACGAGCCAGGCACCAGGACAGAGTATATAAACTTTGAGGGAAAAGTGGCAAGATGTTAGCATTAAAGCAAATATAAATTTTGAGGAAACAATGTGTTAGATTTTGTGACTTCATATTAACTAACAGAAAACAGTTTAATTGAAAGAAATTATCAAACTTTTCAGCAAACCTCACAGTACTTAAACTATCCGAAATGAAGCAGGGGGACTATCACTGCAAAGGAAGATATGGAAGCCATACAATTAAGGAATAGAAGCACGGCAAGGCTTGATGGTTTACATGTAAAATAGTTAAAGTATTTGACAGACAGACTCTAGGATCATTCACTGCTCTCTGCATAGAAGTTAATAATTCTGGCAATACTCCAAACACTTGGTATGACGATTCAATCGCAATGTTCCTCACGCCTGACAAAGATCTAACTAAATGGTCATAAAGTAGGCCAATATCTCCATTAAACTCAGACAATAACATTTAAGGAAAAATTATCGCCAGTAGACTACAACATTTGTTAACAAATCTGATACATCCAGACCAGTAAGACTTCATCGAAGCTTGAAAGCTTGGAAAAATGTTACAGAATCTGTTGCTATCATTATTTTTGCTTGTGTACACTAACCAAATGTTACAGCTCAACCACTAAGAGTCATTTTGCTTGACTTTCAAAAGGCTTTTTATCTGGTATTCAGGGATCATTGATAGGAAGGAAAGTGTTACTTACCTGTAGACATCTGTTCTTGGCATGTAAAGCTGTAAATGCACATGCTTTGCATACTCCTGCCATCTAGTGTTGGGTCCGGATGTTTGCAAGTTGTTTTTATTCGAAGAAGTCTTTTCTAGTCACGAGGTGTGGTGACTCCTCCTTTCGGTGATAGTGCGCATGGGCATCGACTCCATTGTTAGATTGTTTCCCATCTGAGGGCGAGAATGGAGTTAGTAATGTAGAAAGAGATGACCATGCGTATGTATGTAATAAGTAAATAACTAACTGCAACAGGTACAGGTACCAGGGGAGGCGGGTGGGCGCATGTGAATCTACAGCTCTACGTGCCAAGAACAGATGTCTACTGGTAAGTAACATTTTCCGTTCGAGGCATGTGAGCTGTAGATCACATGCTTTGAATAGACTATACAGCAGTTGGCTCCCAAAGGGGCGGCTATCCTGTAGCTGTTGCAGTTGTTTGAAGTAGTGTCTTAAGTACTGCCTACCCTACATTAGCTTGTTGTCTTGCTAACACATCCTCACAGTAATGTTTAGTGAATGTGTGCAGAGTAAACAATGTTGCAGCTTTGCCGATGTCTGCAATGGGAATGTTCGCTAGAAAGCCATAGTAGCCCCTAGTTTGCAGGTGAACTGAGCCCTAGGGGGTGTTGGTAATGTTCTTTTTGCCTTGCATAGCAAGTTTGAATACATTTTATAATACACCTTGCAATGCCAGGTTTTGAAATAGCATTGCCCTTATGCATTGGAGCAAAGGTCATGTATAGTTGCTTTGTGTTCCGAAAGGATTTTGTCCTTTCAATGTAGTCAGGCAAAGCTCTCCTAACATCCAATGTGTGAAGAGCCCTTTCTGCCACTGAATCTGGTTGAGGGGAAAAAAACTGGCAAGTCAACAGATTGGTTTATATGAAAGGCAGATACTACTTTTGGTAGAAATTTAGGATTGGTGCGAAGAACCACTTTGTCTATGTGCAAGCAGAAAAAAAGATTCATTAATAGTTAATGCCTGAAGCTCCCCATCTCTCCTCAGCGATGTAATGGCAATGAGGAAAGCAACTTTCCAAGTGAGAAATTGTAACTCATATTTGTGTAAAGGTTCAAGGGTGGACCATTAACCTGGTAAGGACAATATTTAGATTCCACGCTGGTGCAGGTGGAAGTCTGGGAGGAATTACTCTTTTTAGTCCTTCCATAAATGTTTTGATGACAGACACTCTGAAGAGTGACAAATGCGGTCTGTTTTGCAGAAATGCAGCAATTGCAGCAAGATGTAGTCGTATGGATGTGTAAGCTAGATTTGAACATTGTAAGGGCAACAAATAGCAAATTATATTTTGTACTGAAGCATTTAGTGGGTTGATGTGGTTGTTATTGCAGTACATAACAAACCGCTTCCATTTGGCTGCATAGCAAGCTCTAGTAGTAGATCTTCTGGCCTCTTTAATGATATGCATATAGTCTGGTGGAAGGTCTAGGTAACCAAACTCTATGACTTCAGGAGCCAAATTGCAAGGTTCAGCTCCTTTGGATTTGGATGCATTATGTTTCCATGGCTCTGAGTGAGGCGACTTGGGGTGAGGTGTAATTTCTGATGTGGAACTACTGAAAGCTCTAACAGGGTTGTAAACCATGGTTGATGGGCCCATGTGGGAGCAACCAGGAGCAGTGGTAGGGATGTTTGCCTCAGCTTCTGTTCTGCTCGATTTTCCCGGCCTTCTTGTGAGGAAAGGTGATTGAATGTGACTTCAGTCTCTTACCATTCAAGTCTAAGGGTTAGAGTAGTGAATGGAGCCTATTTACTAGGCACTTCAAC
Organism: Triturus cristatus; assembly: GCF_964204655.1. Taxonomy (NCBI): domain Eukaryota; kingdom Metazoa; phylum Chordata; class Amphibia; order Caudata; family Salamandridae; genus Triturus; species Triturus cristatus. The sequence continues at coordinate 348,061,135 of NC_140589.1, read as the reverse complement.
ATGATCCTGTGCTCTTCCCCATAGATCAGGGCTTGCACACATAGCCTAGGGGATAGATTAGTTAGTATTAGGGATAACCTGTCCTGTAGTGAGGGTATTTCATGGAGCCGTGCTGAATTCAGGCCTGGTAGGCCTCAAACGGGAGAGACTCCATCTTTCTTTCTGCTCCGGCAGCTTGGGATGCTTCTAGGTCAAATGTAATGTTTTAGTTATGAGGTGTTATTCGCTTGGAGAGAACCGGTTCAGGCCGGCCCTTATCGAAGGATTGTATTTTTTCTTCATGGCGAAGACACTACATCAGGCCGGCCGGCTGGGAACGTGTCCTTGGTACGGGGAGGTACAAGAATTTGGTGGGCGGCAGGTTACGGGCCGGAATTTTCCATGAGGAAACGCACCTCTATATTAGTGAAAGTTTGAGGCAGTTACATGTTCAGTCCGTAGGCGGCATCTAGCCGTTAGCAGTAAAGCTACTACTTATTCCAGGGAAGACAGACGCCATCTTGAAGGCGGAGAAGAACCGAGAGACAGATACTCTCCTAGCAGAATAGCCAGAGAGGAGAGAGTAGCCGATAAGGAAGAGGTCCCAGTGACTCGGAGAAGGGTGAAGGGAACAGCGCATAGTGGTGCAGACATGTATCCGTGACTGCGGAGGTGTGACTTCCAGGCGAGCCGAGGCACAGACGAGAAGGGAACCTAGATGACCACTGGGTGCAGGCTACATACTACTAAGGTGATGTCGACCCTTTCTTATTAGAGTACACAACTTAATCTTTCACTTTTCTTTGCAGGTTATGTGTTATATTGTAATGTTATGTGACTGCGTATGTAATGAGTAATAAAGTACCCAGTTTGTAGTGAACCAACATGTGCTGCGTGTTCTTGTATGAGAGGGTAGCCTATTCTTCTAGTCAGCTGCGGCTACATGAACAGATGTTAACCCTGATCAGGTAAGTGGTAACTGAATAGGGGAAAGAGGAGCCCCTCGAACCGGAGAACAGGCTATGCTCGAACTGGCAGTCCTTGTGTGATCTGATGAATAGTGAGACTGATTCCCTTTTTGTATGTTATGGTGATCATAGGATGAACTGTCGTATGAGACTGCCGTCTGGGTAGAGAGGTCTGGATTCGTATGGGATCGCGAGGCCGCCACTTGTGATACTGTCGTATGGGCAGAGAGGTCTGGATCCGTATGGGATCGCGAGGCCGCCACTTGTGATACTGTGGTATGGGCAGAGAGGTCTGGATTCGTATGGGATCGCGAGGCCGCCACTTGTGATACTGTCGTATGGGCAGAGAGGTCTGGATTCGTATGGGATCGCGAGGCCGCCACTTGTGCTGAGACTGCCGTCTGGGTAGAGAGGTCTGGATTCGTATGGGATCGCGAGGCCGCCACTTGTGCTGAGACTGCCGTCTGGGTAGAGAGGTCTGGATTCGTATGGGATCGCGAGGCCGCCACTTGTGATACTGTCGTATGGGCAGAGAGGTCTGGATTCGTATGGGATCGCGAGGCCGCCGATTGTGCTGAGACTACCGTCTGGGTAGAGAGGTCTGGATCCGTAAGGGATCGCGAGGCCGCCACTTGTGATACTGTGGTATGGGCAGAGAGGTCTGGATTCGTATGGGATCGCGAGGCCGCCACTTGTGATACTGTCGTATGGGCAGAGAGGTCTGGATTCGTATGGGATCGCGAGGCCGCCACTTGTGCTGAGACTGCCGTCTGGGTAGAGAGGTCTGGATTCGTATGGGATCGCGAGGCCGCCACTTGTGATACTGTTGTATGGGCAGAGAGGTCTGGATTCGTATGGGATCGCGAGGCCGCCGATTGTGCTGAGACTACCGTCTGGGTAGAGAGGTCTGGATTCGTATGGGATCGCGAGGCCGCCACTTGTGATACTGTCGTATGGGCAGAGAGGTCTGGATTCGTATGGGATCGCGAGGCCGCCACTTGTGATACTGTCGTATGGGCAGAGAGGTCTGGATCCGTATGGGATCGCGAGGCCGCCACTTGTGATACTGTCGTATGGGCAGAGAGGTCTGGATTCGTATGGGATCGCGAGGTCGCTGATTAGAAGAGGTCTTGGTATGTATAGTAGGAATTCCCTGTCCTTAGGTGGTAGATATATGTGGTTACCTATTGTAGATAGGCCCTAGGGAGGGGGAGGGGGTAACGTTCTGGCTGGGTTAGTGAGGCTCTGATGAGCGGGTTCTATCTGATCCGAAAACCCAAGCAGAACATTTGGCGTCACGAACCGTTTACGAAACCTGTGTGCGTTGTGGTTGTATCGTGTTTGCTTTCGGCGCGTGCGTGGTTTCGTTTGTATATTATTTGTATATAATTGTGTGTATAGTTTTGTTTTTTTTTCTCTCTTCTTCTCTTTCTTTTTTCTTCTTCTTTCTTTTCCGAGATGTTTTCTAGAAAGTCGAAATCTACTTTTAAGTTGCCCGTTGATATTCCCGGCTGGGATTCAACGCCTTATGAAGCCTTAGCCCGTGAGTGGGCTGATTCTACTGGTTTGAGTGAGAATTGGAATTCTTTTTTGGAGCTGGCGGAGCCGGCTAATGTGATTACTTGTTTACAGAAGGCGCCGGTATCTAAGGGTGATGAGCTTCCCGTTTTGGGGCGCAGAGGTTGGATTGTTCTGTCTGCGTACAGGATTCTGCATGAGAGGTTGTTGAAGTTACAGAAATTGCATAAGGATGTGGAAGCGAACTTTGTTGAGATTCAGAATGCTCATACTTTGTTGCGGTGTCAAAATAAGTTGCTTGCTGACAAACTTGAGACGTACCAAACTATTGCCGAGAGGGCGGCTGTGCGAATTGCTCGTTATAAATACAAGAATCGGCGTGGTCGGGTTTCGACGCGAAAGGTGCGTCTGGTCGTGGCGAAAGCCGGACTGGATTGGAATCCTGATGAATGGGATGGTAATATCTGGAACTCGAGTGATTCTCCTTCCTCGGGTGAGGAGTCTGCCAAGCGCGAGTCCTCTCGCTCCGGCCGTGATTGTAAGTCTGCTTCTTGCGCCTCTGATGGTGCACCCCGTGATTGCGCTCGTCCTTCGAGTGGGGTCGATGCTTCTTACACTGATTGTTCCTCTATGTGTACTGGTCGAGCTCCTTGTGCTGCTCGTCCCGCGGTCTCGGTGCATCCAGTTTTTCGGCGGAAGTTGCAGCAGGCTCCCGGTGCTCCGAATGGTATTGCTTTAGACTCTTTGGAGGATTTTACTCAACAAGAAATTAGTGATATTTTGCAGCGATTTCGGCAGCGAGCTGGTGAGACCTTACTCACATGGATGGTGCGCCTTTATGAACTGGGCGCTGCTGGCATTATGTTGGATGCTGGCGATTGTTTGAAGTTTTGTTCCTTGAGTTCGGATTCTACTGTACAGGATCATTTTCGTAACTTTAATGGTGGTGATCAAATTACTTTGCTTCAATTGGCGACTGAGGGTTGTAATCAAAAATATCCTACTGAGTCTGACTGGCCTGTGAATGACAAACCGTGGTATACTTTGCGCGATGCTGCACAACGTCTCAAAGAGGAGGTGATGAAAACGGCAATTTTTCTGAATACTGCTGACAGGTTGCTTGATGGTTTGTTGACATCTTCTGTGCGGAATCGTATTATTCGTTCTTCCCCTGTTGCTTATAAGCAGGTCATGATGACTTTATTGATTAATCAGACTGGTAACATATTATCTACGGTGCTGGAATCGGTACGCCAACTCGGTGAGTTGGGTGAGTGGTTTAAACCTGAACGGCAGTCCCGGCCTGACACTCGTACTCCTGGTGACAATAAACTTACTAGACGTGATATGTTTTTTGGTCTTATGGCCGATGGTGTGCGGAAGGAGGACATTGACGGTGAGACTACTTCTCGTTTGTGGGAAATGTTTCGCAAACGTGGCTTGGATCGCAAGGAGGGTGCCCGGCGTGTTCGGACGACTGAGTGTGATCGTGGTTTTTCTGACGGTAGCGGTGATGACGACCGCCGTGGGCGCTCTGATCGTCGTGATGATCGACGTTATGTACGTGATTTGTCCCCCCGTCGTGAGAGAGACGGAGAGAGAGAGGGGGAAAGAGAAAGGGGGAGAGATGATTATGTTAACAGCAGACGTAGAGATGATAGGGATCAATCCCCTGAGTTGAGAAGGAGAGAGGATCGACACAGATTGGCCGATCGAAACCCGCAGTACAATGCAGAGGACAGGAATCCATTTCGTAATAGAGATGGATATGAACAGGAGGTATCGATACCTGGGAAACGTGAGAGTCTTTATCCTGATATATCCTGGTACACAGAACGCAGTAAAAATGACTAGGAAATAGGTCAAGCTCCAGTACACAGATGGGCTCACAGAGATAATAGACCCTATGTAGATATTGATATTTATTGGAGACATCGTAATGTCCAAAGGGCCCGAGCATTGGTAGATACAGGAGCGGAGGCCACTCTTATTCATGGAAAATCAAAGAAGTTTAAAGGTCAGCCTTTTACAATTACCGGATTAGGTGGAAAGGAAACTCCCGCAGTTCAAACTTTACTTGAAATGAGAATAGGTAGAATTCCTAGAAAAGAATACTCTGTATTAGTGGTACCACTCTTAGAATTCATAATTGGAATTGATATTTTGAAAGGAATGACTTTGCACTTAGATGATGGATGTTACCGATTTGGAACTAAACATTATATATCGTCCAGGCCTGTACGGGTTGGTCGTTTAAGAATGCCCCCCATAAAAGTTCCCCAGGCGACAAAAGTGGTTCGTCAGAAGCAGTATCGTATTCCAGGTGGTCATGAAGAGATTAGTACCACTATTCAGGAGTTGGTGGATGCAGGAGTTATAACCCCAGTTACTTCTGCTTGGAATAATCCTGTTTGGCCTGTACGTAAGAGTGATAATTCTTGGCGCATGACTGTTGATTATCGAGAATTGAATAGACACACACCCTCTTTGACTGTTGCAGTACCGGATGTTATTACCCTAATTGAAAGAATCCAAAAACATCCAGGTACATGGTATGCGTCCATTGATATTGCTAATGCTTTCGTTTCGATTCCGATTGCCCCTGAGTGTCAGGAACAATTTAGTTTTACGTGGAACGGGCGTCAGATGACGTTTAGAAGTCTTCCCCAGGGCTATGTGCATAGTCCTACGATATGTCACCGGCTGGTGGCAGAGCATTTGACTGAGGTACCGGTTCATCCGCAAATTCAGATATGTCATTATATTGATGATATTTTGATCCAAGGCGAAACACAAGAGGAAGTTCAGACCCAATTGGACAGAGTCATTGAGTGCCTGCGTGAGAAAGGTTGGGAAATCAACCCGGATAAATTACAAGGTCCGTCCCAGGCTGTGAAATTTTTGGGTATTAATTGGCATGAGGGGCACCGAGAAGTGATCCCTCAGGTTAAACAGAAAATTCTTGATTTTGCAGTTCCGAGGAATAGGAAAGAAGCCCAAAGCTTCATTGGTTTGTTTGGTTTTTGGCGCCAGCATATTCCTCATTTGAGTCAAATATTGGCCCCTTTGTACCATGTCACTCGTAAAAAGAATGCATTTGAATGGGATAAACCACAACAAGATGCGTTCAGTCTGGCAAAAGAAGCAATTCAGCATGCTCTGGATTTATGGCCTGTATGTGATGGTGATGTGGATTTGAATGTGTCTGTACAAGGCCTTTATGCGAATTGGAGTTTGTGGCAGAAACAAGGCAAGAGTAGAGTACCGTTAGGTTTCTGGACCAAAAAGTTACCTGATGCTGGTGAGCGTTATACACCTTTTGAGAAACAGTTACTTGCATGTTATTGGGCTCTGGTGGATACCGAGCAATTGACTTTGGGACATGATATAGTTTTGCGACCTGAAATTCCTATCATGCAGTGGGTTATGAGTTCGCCGAAAACTCACCGAATTGGACACGCTCAAGAGGAGAGTGTGATTAAATGGAAATGGTATATACAAGACAGGGCACGTGTGGGACAAAAAGGAGTTGCATCTTTGCATGAGCAGGTGGCGCGGGCGCCATCGACTGAGACTGAGAGTGAATGTTCTGTACCTTTAATACAGGAGTCTCCTGTTAAGTGGGGTAGACCTTTTGATGATTTGTCCTCGGAGGACAGAAACCATGTCTGGTTTACGGATGGTTCAGCAAGGTTCATAGGGACGAAACGGCATTGGAAGGCGGTGTCCTATAATCCGATCACACAAAAATTGCTGAGTACAACCGGTGAGGGTAAGAGCAGTCAATTTGCTGAACTCTATGCTGTTTATCAAGTTCTGAAACAAGAGTTACCTGGCACATGTCATATTTTCACCGATTCTTGGTCTACTGCCAATGGACTGGCAGTTTGGTTACCGACTTGGCATTCCCATAGTTGGAAAATCCATTCAAAAGAACTGTGGGGAAAAGAATTATGGCAGGAGATTTGGGAAATGCTCCCACAGAGTACTGTTACAATCTTCCATGTGGATGCTCATACCCCGATAGACTCTCTTGACAAATTCTTTCATAACATTGCAGATGAGAAATGTAAAATTGCTGAGGCAGTGGTGGACAGGCAAGATTCTGATATTGCGGGATTGGCGAAATGGGCCCACCAGAAAGCAGGACACTTTGGAGAGAAAGCCACTAGCAGGTGGGCTGCTGATCGAGGAATTTATATTCCCCTAGATTTAATCAAAAATGTTATTCTACATTGTCCCATTTGTCAGCATATCAGGCAGCGCAAAGTGCCCCAAATTGTTAAAGGTCATTTACATCGCTGGAAATTGCCCGCTCAAATTTGGCAGATTGATTACATCGGTCCACTTCCTATGAGTAGGAATTGTCAATATGTTCGCACTATTGTTGATACATACAGTGGCCTGTTGGTGGCCCTTCCCTGTAAGCAAGCTACCCAATTGAATACTATTAAAACATTGGAATTGATTATGATGCATTATGGTGTGCCATTCCAAATTCAATCTGATAATGCATCCCATTTTCGTGGAAGATTGGTACAGGAATTCTGTGTGGAAAACAATATTGAATGGGTGTTTCATATACCATATTATCCACAGGCCTCGGGTCTTGTGGAGAGGTTGAATGGCCTGCTGAAAGATCAGTTACGTAAATTAACAGATGACAAGTATAAGAATTGGCGAGACTTTTTGCCTCAAGCGTTATTGATTTTGAATAACCGTCCTTTTCTAAATGCTGAATCCCCACTTATGCGTTTGTTTCCTCCGAATGTTGATGCTAAGCCCAATGAAAGAGACGGTGATGTACTGGGAAATTACTCCCGGAGCTTTGGCTCCATGTAGAGCGACCCCAGGGTCGGCAGGTTTAGACTTGCATGCCATGGATGACACCGTTATAAAAAGTAAGAATCAAGTCATCATTGAAACTGGTGTTGGTGTTCATATACCAACTGGGAATTTCGGATTAATCGCCCCTAGATCGGGGCTGGCTGTAAAAGGCATTCAGGTGCTTGGAGGAATCATTGACAGTGATTATCAGGGAGAGATTAAGGTGCTCCTGCTGAATAGCAGTGAGGTTGACTTACTGATACATCAAACTGACCGAGTGGCTCAATTGCTAATAATGCCTGTTTTCAGTGGTGAGATCACAAAAGGCACTGCCCCAACGTTGCTAACTGTACGAGGCCAGAAAGGTTTTGGCTCCACAGATAATCCTGGGGCCAGAGTTTGGGTGCAGTCGCCTAAGAATCCCCCTGAACAAGCAGAAGTCATTGCAACCGGTCAAGACAACACCATTTTAGTTATGAGACCAGGGAAAGATAGCTGGGAAGCAGTCCCGGCTGACAAATGTTACTTACGAGAATGAATAATGCCTGTATTTGATTCTCTTTCAGATCATTCTTTGGACTGTTGCTGCAGGATGTGTCGGCGTTGGACTCCTTTTGGGCTGGTACGACGAGAGAGGAGGGATCCCATCAACCCGGGCTGAGTTGAGAACCCGAGTGTCGCGTTCCTTCGCTGCGTGGGATTCATCGTCGAACTTTTGGACTACGTTAGCCAAACGAGTGACTAAAGCCCCTCATTTCTGCTTGACACCGATGAGATCGGTGACTGACATTCTAGCGACTTGTTTAGTTGCTGTCCCTGCTTCATTGGAGACTTTGACTCATATTTTTAATATATCGAATGCTCGCCCCAATGTTCTTCTGGGCGATTTTGCTACCTATGAGTATTGCCCCTTGTGTACTGTACTGTCAGACCCGATACCCCCCATCCAGTCCCAAATAGTTACCTATAATATCACACAGGGTGATTTGTGTTTTTTCCTTACTTGTGATCCTAGTGCGATTTCTGAATGTATGCGTTTAAGATTGAAAGGTGCCACTTCATTCACCGCTCATGAACGAACTTTGTGCCTTCAAAGGACACCGAAAACATGTACTTCTGTTCAGAATAACATGACTTGCAAGAGTTTGGTAGTTACCCCCAGTCATTATCGCACGATGTTACTACCTGCCGGATGGCTTTTCTCATGTGGTAATACTTCCTGGCCATATATCCCCGCAAATATTTCTGGAGGCCCTTGTGCCATTACTAGACTGAGCTTGTTGATGTTTTCATCACATCCGAATTCCAACTCTCGTGTGATTCGAGATACAGTGAGGTTACAGGAGGATTGTGACTCATCTTTGCATTTATATTCCAAGTCTGAATACCTTAGCCTGGCTATTTCAATTGTTGGTGTTCCTGCTTTGGCAGTTTATAATGCCAAATCTATTGGGAAAATGGCCTGCTGGATGGTAAAATCCATTAATCATACTTCTACAGTCCTGTCTGACATGCTATTAGACGCCCAGGGTGAACGTAGAGCTATCTTGCAAAATCGAGCGGCCATCGATTATCTTTTGCTTAAACATGGACACGATTGTTCTGATTTTGAGGGTCTTTGTTGTTTTAACTTGTCTGATCATACGAAATCCATTCAAGCTCACATTGATAAACTACATGACTTGACAGAAGAAGTTAGAAAACACATTGACCAGGGCTGGTTTGACTGGCTTTTTAATTGGTTACCTGATTTGCATATGTTACGTCAGATATTAGGAGGTATTCTGATTACTATCGGCATTTTGATTTCTATCTGTTGCTTTATTCAGTGTATTCCTTCACTACTTCAATTCTGCACACCTGGTACTAGACATAGATCAGTTAGTTTTGTTTCATATTATTCTTCCACAGATATTAGTTCTGTTTAATGAATGTATAATAGACTGAAGTCAAGGGTGAAATGTTCTGCTCGATTTTCCCGGCCTTCTTGTGAGGAAAGGTGATTGAATGTGACTTCAGTCTCTTACCATTCAAGTCTAAGGGTTAGAGTAGTGAATGGAGCCTATTTACTAGGCACTTCGACATGATCCTGTGCTCTTCCCCATAGATCAGGGCTTGCACACATAGCCTAGGGGATAGATTTGTTAGTATTAGGGATAACCTGTCCTGTAGTGAGGGTATTTCATGGAGCCGTGCTGAATTCAGGCCTGGTAGGCCTCAAACGGGAGAGACTCCATCTTTCTTTCTGCTCCGGCAGCTTGGGATGCTTCTAGGTCAAATGTAATGTTTTAGTTATGAGGTGTTATTCGCTTGGAGAGAACCGGTTCAGGCCGGCCCTTATCGAAGGATTGTATTTTTTCTTCATGCCGAAGACACTACATCAGGCCGGCCGGCTGGGAACGTGTCCTTGGTACGGGGAGGTACAAGAATTTGGTGGGCGGCAGGTTACGGGCCGGAATTTTCCATGAGGAAACGCACCTCTATATTAGTGAAAGTTTGAGGCAGTTACATGTTCAGTCCGTAGGCGGCATCTAGCCGTTAGCAGTAAAGCTACTACTTATTCCAGGGAAGACAGACGCCATCTTGAAGGCGGAGAAGAACCGAGAGACAGATACTCTCCTAGCAGAATAGCCAGAGAGGAGAGAGTAGCCGATAAGGAAGAGGTCCCAGTGACTCGGAGAAGGGTGAAGGGAACAGCGCATAGTGGTGCAGACATGTATCCGTGACTGCGGAGGTGTGACTTCCAGGCGAGCCGAGGCACAGACGAGAAGGGAACCTAGATGACCACTGGGTGCAGGCTACATACTACTAAGGTGATGTCGACCCTTTCTTATTAGAGTACACAACTTAATCTTTCACTTTTCTTTGCAGGTTATGTGTTATATTGTAATGTTATGTGACTGCGTATGTAATGAGTAATAAAGTACCCAGTTTGTAGTGAACCAACATGTGCTGCGTGTTCTTGTATGAGAGGGTAGCCTATTCTTCTAGTCAGCTGCGGCTACATGAACAGATGTTAACCCTGATCAGGTAAGTGGTAACTGAATAGGGGAAAGAGGAGCCCCTCGAACCGGAGAACAGGCTATGCTCGAACTGGCAGTCCTTGTGTGATCTGATGAATAGTGAGACTGATTCCCTTTTTGTATGTTATGGTGATCATAGGATGAACTGTCGTATGAGACTGCCGTCTGGGTAGAGAGGTCTGGATTCGTATGGGATCGCGAGGCCGCCACTTGTGATACTGTCGTATGGGCAGAGAGGTCTGGATCCGTATGGGATCGCGAGGCCGCCACTTGTGATACTGCCGTATGGGCAGAGAGGTCTGGATTCGTATGGGATCGCGAGGCCGCCACTTGTGATACTGTCGTATGGGCAGAGAGGTCTGGATTCGTATGGGATCGCGAGGCCGCCACTTGTGCTGAGACTGCCGTCTGGGTAGAGAGGTCTGGATTCGTATGGGATCGCGAGGCCGCCACTTGTGATACTGTCGTATGGGCAGAGAGGTCTGGATTCGTATGGGATCGTGAGGCCGCCGATTGTGCTGAGACTACCGTCTGGGTAGAGAGGTCTGGATTCGTATGGGATCGCGAGGCCGCCACTTGTGATACTGTCGTATGGGCAGAGAGGTCTGGATTCGTATGGGATCGCGAGGCCGCCACTTGTGCTGAGACTGCCGTCTGGGTAGAGAGGTCTGGTTTCGTATGGGATCGCGAGGCCGCCACTTGTGATACTGTCGTATGGGCAGAGAGGTCTGGATTCGTATGGGATCGCGAGGCCGCCGATTGTGCTGAGACTACCGTCTGGGTAGAGAGGTCTGGATTCGTATGGGATCGCGAGGCCGCCACTTGTGATACTGTCGTATGGGCAGAGAGGTCTGGATTCGTATGGGATCGCGAGGCCGCCACTTGTGATACTGTCGTATGGGCAGAGAGGTCTGGATCCGTATGGGATCGCGAGGCCGCCACTTGTGATACTGTCGTATGGGCAGAGAGGTCTGGATTCGTATGGGATCGCGAGGTCGCCGATTATAAGAGGTCTTGGTATGTATAGTAGGAATTCCCTGTCCTTAGGTGGTAGATATATGTGGTTACCTATTGTAGATAGGCCCTAGGGAGGGGGAGGGGGTAACGTTCTGGCTGGGTTAGTGAGGCTCTGATGAGCGGGTTCTATCTGATCCGAAAACCCAAGCAGAACAGCTTCCTAACCACTAATGGAAGGAATGGGAGAGGCGGAAAAGCATAGGCAAAGATTCCTGACCAATTTATCCATAGGGCATTGCCTTTGGACAATGGGTGAGGATACCTGCCGGCGAAGCTTGGGCATTTTGCGTTCTGGTGAGTCGCAAACAGATCTATTTCTGGAAAACCCCTAATTTGAAAGAATGGAAGGAGAACCTGAGGATATAGTTCCCACTTGTGGATCTATTGTTTTTGACTGCTGAGCAGGTCTGCTATTTGATTGTTTTCTCCTGGTAGATGCTCTGCTAGGAGATAGCTGTTTTGATGAATGGCCCATCTCCAAATGGTCTGTGCAAGATGTGACAGTTGGAGAGATTGTGTCACCCCCCCCCCTCCTCCCCCCCCAGTTTTTGTATATAGCACATTGCTGTCATTTTGTCTGTACGGACTAAGACAGCTTTATGTATGAGGTGGGTCTGAAAAGCTTTGAGTGCTAGGAATATTGCTAGCAGTTCCAGCTGATTGATATGAAGCTGTTTCTGCTTCGGACTCGAGAGACCTTGAACAGTCAGAGTATGGAGATGTGCTCCCCAGCCTGTTAGTGATGCGTCTGCTGTTAGCACCATCTGTGGAATCGGGTCGATGAATAGCCGCCCTTTGAACAAGTTTTGTGGGTTCCACCACTGCAGAGAGCGATGGGTGCAGCCGTCCACCAACACTAGATCTTTTAGCTGACCCTGTGATTGATTCCACTGACGGGCTACGCATTCCTGAAGGGGACGCATCTGGAGTCTTGAGTGGGGAACTATGGTGATCCAAGATGCCATCATTCCGAGCAACTGCATGAATACTCTTGCTGGAACGGAGTGGTTGGTCTGAAACTGTGAGACTAGAGCCTGAATATTGTTTATTCTGGCTGCACTCGGAAAGGCTAGGGCTTTTTGAGTATCCAAACTGGCTACTAAGTATGTCTTTAACAGATTGACTGTAAAGCCCAGACTCTGTAAGAGTCGTAGACTGCTTTGTGTGTATTGGAGACACTTTTGGTACGAGCTGGCTTTGATGAGCCAGTTGTCCAAGTACGGGAAGACATGTATATTTTGTCTTCGCACTTGAGCTGCACTACTGCCAGGCATTTTGTAAACACTCTGGGAGCAGTGGGGACTCCGAACAGAAGCACTTTGAATTGGCAGTGTTGTCCTGCTACCACAAATCTTGGGTATCTGCGATGAGCGGGATGTATTGGAATGTGGAAGTATGTGTCTTTTAAGTCCAGAGTGGACATAAAGTCGCCTTGTTGGAGAGTGACCATATGGAAGTTATCTGAATAAATGTATAGGTTTAATTCTCTGAGGTCTAATATAGGTCTGAGAGAAGCGTCCTTTTTGGGAATCAGAAAGTAAAGAGTATACGCCTGTCCCTTGATATTGTAATGGCACCAGCTCTATAGCTCCTTTTTCTAGAAGAGATTGAGTAATTTGAGTAGGTGTATATGTTCTGGAGATAGTTTGTGTGTTTGTGGTGGAATCTTTGGAGGGTTGTTGGTAAGCTCCAGTCAATAACTAGATTGGATAATTTGTAAAACCCATTTGTCTGATGTGATGGTATTCCAGACTGGGAGAAATTGAGTGAGACGTACCCCGACAGGTGTTGAATGATCGGGGGAAGAGGAGACTAGTCACTGTTTGTTTGTGGCTGGGGAAGTACAGGGTGTGTTACCTTTCCCTCTTCCTTTTCCATTGTTTCCTCGATATCCACCTCAAAAATAACCTCTAGTAGAGGGTGATTGACTATTGCCTCTATATGACGTGGAAGACCCGTCAGTAGGCATGGTTTTTGAGCCGCCCCGTAAAAGGAGCGGCGAAAGGAACCACGATTGGATGGTGTTTGTAGAGCTCCCATGGATTTGGCTACCTCAGTGTCTTTCTTCATTTTTTCCAATGAAGTGTCCACTTCAGGATCAAATAAATGTTCCTTATTGAAAGGTAAATTTAAAATGGAAGCTTGAACTTCTGGTTTAAATCCTGATACCCTGAGCCATGCGTGACGTCTGAGTAGGATGCTGGTGTTAATAGCGCGTGAAGCAGTGTCTGCTGAATCTAGAGCACACCTGATTGAAGTGTTGGAAATATGCTTCCCTTGCTGGATGAGGTCATGAGCTTTAGATTTATGTTCCTCAGGCAGATATTGGATCAGTTGCTCTAACTCATCATAATGAGCTCAGTCATACCTCGCTAACAGTGCTTGTGCGTTAGCAATGCGCCAAGGATTAGCTGCTTGCGCTGCTACTTTTTTGCCTGAGGCATGTAGTAATTTAGATTCCTTATCAGGAGGTCGGGCATCTCCACTTGTTTGAGAATTAGCTAGTTTACGAGCCTTTGATACCACTAAAGAATCTAATGGAACCTGACCTCTGATGTAAATTAGGTCTGTAGGTGCAGCCTTATATTTTTTATCAAGTCTAGGTGTGATAACCCTAGCTCGCACTGGGTCTTTGAATACCTCATCTGCATGTTTTAATATACCCTTAAGCATAGGTAATGTATGTGTAGTCTTTTGTGATGCACTTAGTGTCTCAAATAGGAAGTCTTCCTCAAGAGCCTCTTTAAGGAGCTGTATCCATGGTACCGTGTAAATCTATTAACTACCTCAATAAACCCTACATTATCGTCTGGAGGAGAAGGCTTAGATGGATATAGGTCTGGATCGTTATCATTATTGGGATCAGCGTTATAATCCATCCGTGGGTCTGGACTATTGTCCTGTGGCACTTCACCATCTTTTTCCCCCATCTTCTTCCACTTCCCCATCATCTTGATGAACTGGGGATTGTGGCTGAGGTGAATTAGTGGGTGTTATGAGTAAGTTAGGATCAATAGGTGAAGAAGGTGAAAGAGGAGGTGGAGAAGTGTTAGTACCCATACTCTTTCTTTTAAGAGTCCTCAAATTATGGCTTCCTTTTTGCTGGCAGCTTTGTATAAAGGTGTCCAGTTATAGGATAAGCGTTACAACAAAAAATGATGGACGGAATGCTGACAATGCATACATTCTCCCCCAGTCAAGAGATCTGGGTTAAATCCATTGTTCTTTTGCCCACTACACCACCCCAGTTTAGACATGGCCATGTGCAAATCAGTCTTGACCCTGTGCCTCATGGGAACAGTCCAGCCCGAACTGCCAAGCCATGTCTTCCCTGGACCGGAATCAAGCATCCTAGGACCGGTTTCTGGCTATCAGCCGTCATCAGCCAGGATAGCTTGACTCCAGTGGCGCAGTGAGCACGGGTCCCACGTCTGGGAATACCCATCCCACTTAGGGCGAAAAGCGTTACAACAAAAAATGATGGACGGAATGCTGACAATGCATACATTCTCCCCCAGTTCCGGTCCAGGGAAGACATGGCTTGGCAGTTCGGGCTGGACTGTTCCCATGAGGCACAGGGTCAAGACTGATTTGCATATGGCCATGTCTAAACTGGGGTGGCGTAGTGGGCAAAAGAACGATGGATTTAACCCAGATCTCTTGACTGGGGGAGAATGTCTGCATTGTCAGCATTCTGTCCATCATTTGTTTGTTGAAACGCTTTTCGCCCTAAGTGGGATGGGTATTCCCAGACGTGGGACCCGTGCTCACTACGCCACTGGAGTCTAGCTATCCTGGCTGATGACGGCTGATAGCCAGAAACCGGTCCTAGGATGCTTGATTCCGGTCCAGGGAAGACATGGCTTGGCAGTTCGGGCTGGACTGTTCCCATGAGGCACAGGGTCAAGACTGATTTGCATATGGCCATGTCTAAACTGGGGTGGCGTAGTGGGCAAAAGAACGATGGATTTAACCCAGATCTCTTGACTGGGGGAGAATGTCTGCATTGTCAGCATTCCGTCCATCATTTGTTTGTTGTAACGCTTTTCGCCCTAAGTGGGATGGGTATTCCCAGACGTGGGACCCGTGCTCACTACGCCACTGGAGTCTAGCTATCCTGGCTGATGACGGCTGATAGCCAGAAACCGGTCCTAGGATGCTTGATTCCGGTCCAGGGAAGACATGTCTTGGCAGTTCGGGCTGGACTGTTCCCATGAGGCACAGGGTCAAGACTGATTTGCATATGGCCATGTCTAAACTGGGGTGGCGTAGTGGGCAAAAGAACGATGGATTTAACCCAGATCTCTTGACTGGGGGAGAATGTCTGCATTGTCAGCATTCCGTCCATCATTTGTTTGTTGTAACAGTTATAGGATAAATCACAAGTTCCTTTTGTTTGTGTGCCAATGATTTTGGAGAGGAGGTTTTCAGTGTTGAAGGGTTAGAAGGCTCACTTGGTTTTGTCACGTCCCAGGGTAGATAGAGGGTGGAGACACGTTAGGCATGTGTGTGTGTGTGTGTGTGTGTCTGCGTTAGCTTCTGTCTACTGAAACTACATTTCCCATAAGCCTGTGGGCCTCGTCACATGCCTTGTGGACAGGAAGCATACATAAGCACCACCCACAGGCTGCCCGGTGCTTGTCAATCAAGTACTTCCTGGTAGCCCGATCGCCTCGCTTTGCCATCCCAACGGAGTTCTTTGTCCCCTATTTCGCTGAGACGGACGTCGCACGAGGATGAACACGCACGCCGTGTGCCCCAATGCTACATTTGTCCGAGAGACATCGTAAAGTGAAGACGCGCTGTAACCGCGTCTAGAGCCGTTGCTCGGCTCCCTCCCTCAGGTGCGTGAACTCGTGCACGCTGCATTCCGAATGAGCAGGGGCGTGACTCTGAGCCGGTGCTCAAGCCCGTCTCTGAGGAATGGATTCGCCTTACCGCTTTGATTTTGAGTAACGTAGTATACGAGCAGACGCTCGTCAGAAAGCCGCTTGAAAGGCTCGGATCCCGTTTAATTTTCCTTTCCGTTTGGTTTTCTGTGCTCATCAAGAAGACGCTTGCGGAATTCCTGCACGTGCTACAGAGCCCTTGTAAGGCTCGTCTTTGGCGCTGGTACCGATCCCCTTCAGCTGGGGGAGACTAATTGGACACCGCGTAGGAACGCTCAGAAGGCCACGGAGAAGCCTGCATTGAGCGACCCGCTTCCTGCACCTAGGAGGACCCTTCACAGCTAAGTTCCGTTTATGTTTTGTATACATACTTATCACTGGGAGAGCAGGACAAGGCGCCTGCGATAACCTGGTGCTACAGAGCTGCCAGTTGGTGCCTTTCTTACTTGCACCCTTGGCTCTATGCACCCTGCTTTGGGTAGTGTGCAGCAGAACCGCCACATAAGTGCTCCTTCATGTTTAAGTAATAGTGCCTTGCATTCAGGTGGTTTGTTGGTACACATGTGTGTTGTGTTTCTGTTTCACTGCAGGGAACACGGAGTTAGACAGCTGGAGATCCCGGATTGAACTGAGGTCTATGCCCACGTGCCTTCTCCCCGAGTGTGATTTCGCAGCTGCACCTTTTAGTTTCTTTTCATTCCTTTTTCCCTTTCCCCCCGTTATGGAGCTGTCTGTTGAGTGACGCATATATATCCTCAAGGGCTACTCCGTAAAGGGGATAGGGTTACTACGCATCGTCCCTCGCTCCCGCTGTATCCGGCTTGAAAAGGTTAGTGGTCTCACAGGTTTGGACTTCGGTGCTGAAGTTTGTTACCCGAAGGAGGCCGACTCGGTCCCGAACCGGAAGGCTTTGTTACATGTTTCGGTGCTGAGCCCAAAGGCAGGGCGTTTGAAACTTTATCTCGGTGACGACCTTGGCCCGAGGACAGAGGAGGGACCGAAGCCTTTTTAGAGGGCACCATGTGGGGCAGGTGAATATCTTTACTCATAGTACGTTGACACTGTGTGATGTCCTCTTCGATGTCGGAGTCTTCCTCGAACATGTAGATGTGTTCCTCTTCCTTCTCAGCTCCCTGTGCTTCGGATATCTCTTGGTTGTAATCTTCTCGAAGACATCTGGAGCGGAATCGCTGTGTTGCTGGTACATTTCGTGACGTCAAGCCCGACGGTCACGGAGCGTCTTCTTTGATCGAAACAATCGGAAGGCTTCGCAGTTTTCTTCGGTGTGTTCCGGTGACAAACACAAATTGCACACCTCGTGCAAATCGGTGCAGTGGTACTTAGAGTGGCACCCGGGGCAGAATTGGAATGGAGTCCATTCCATCTACTGCGAGATGGCCCGACGCGGCAAGGTCCAAGGTCCTTCCACGAGACTTTCGATTGAAGTTTTAGGAGCTGATACGATACGCGAAGGAGGGAATACGCGATCGATAAAGAATACGGTTGAGGGTAGTGAATTGCTTACTGAGGGGAACCAGAGAACGGTGTTGAACCGGAGCGCAGCAATTCACGTCCAAACCCGATGGCGGAAAAAAACAATCTAACAATGGAGTCGACGCCCATACGCACTACCACTGAAAGGAGGAGTCACCATGCCTCATGAATAGAAAAGACTTCTTCGAACAAAAACAACTTGCAAACATCCGGACCCAACACTAGATGGTAGGAGTATGCAAAGCATGTGATCTACAGCCCACATGCCTCGAACATTATGTTATCATTTCAATATCCAATTCAATTTATAACAGTGATTCAAACTCTCCACCAAAAACCCAACTAATTAGAAATTATCAACAGTTTATATAGCAAGCAATTTTAAATATAGAGAAACAAGACAGGTCTGGCATTTATCTTCATTGTTGTTTTCCCTTTTTAGAAAGCCCCTTGCTGCCTCGCTAAAAGGTAATCTACAGATTCCAGGATTTAAAAACATGGCATTTTCTTCAGAAAGTCAAACTCTATCCTGATGACCTGAAAGCCATTGCATCAACCCGTAGAAAAGAGCATTAGAAAGTCTTGAAATAAAAATGGAATGGAATATTACAAAGGAAAGTACTGCACACCTGTTGACTAGAATAGGTGTTACAAATCAAGTAGAAATTTAGGGGTACAAGTCCTCCCGACAATTAAAAAAGCTACAAAGAAAACAGCAGAAATGAACACATTGCTGGATCAAAATCAAGATCTACCTATCTCAATTCTAGGAAGAGTCATCTATATTAAAATGGTTATAGTGTTGCTGCTTTTCCTATTTCAGCAGCTCTAGATTCACAAGTTAAGCTAGAATTGATAGTTTCATATGGCTGAATAACACTTCCAGAATCACAAGAAAAAGGTAAAATAGGGATACAAATATTTGAGGAAATATTAGTGGGCTGCACCCCAAAAATGTCACGAGGAACAATTTATATTCTTGTTAGAATTAATAAATCATAAATCATCAAAATATTTGTTTTAATTAAGGTTAACAATCAGAAATGCGTTTAAAACGGCAGTGCAGGATCTGGCACGTTTGCCAGGACATTCAAAGGTATCTAAAATACCTAACATGTTACTTATTCAGTGACCCATGGGGTAATGCAGATTTCCTCTGCTTCAAGTTTCATCAGAATCAACAGTACTAAATACTACTGAATGCATGAAAGATGTGTGAGTTGAGGCAGGGAAGATCATTTCACTTAACCAGATTATATCTATTCACCAAGTATTTAATATTTGCCTGTATCATACATTAAGGCCAACTTTTAAGAATTTAGATAGTAATGAAAGAATGCAACTAGTAAGACAGGAATTTTCGCAAGTGATAGATAATTCTGAATATCATTATCATACAGTTTCTCAGAAATTACAATATGAGAAAAATAACTGTAATCAAGCACTGGCTAACAAAAATGGAGTACCAAAACAACAGATCAATAAGTTACATTCTAGATGTATATGGCACTTACTTGCGTCAGATATTGACAACACCATCAAAACAACAGATAAATAAGTTACATTCTAGATGTATATGGCACTTACTTTCAGAAGATATTGACAACACCATCTTATGATTCTCCATCATGTTTATCATACCACATAAGCTCTTACACATATATCCAGATTCAACATATAAATGTCTCAGATGTCATGAACCAAATGTAGATCACCTACTTATGTTATTTATGTACCTCAATCTATCGGCATTTCGGTCTAAGAAGGCAGAATATCTGACAAATAGTTTTTAGAAGACAACTTACTCTGGATGCATTGGTAGCTATACAATACACAAATATGCTCACATATGTGTGCAATATTGTGCAGAGAAACAATGGTGAGAACATTAATAATAGCTAAATTGTGAAAAAACGTTGAACCCCTTTAGTTTCTAAACCTTGGGATAGACAGATATATATTTCCATGATTGGAAAAAAAATCATAGCATGCAAAGAATAAAAGATGGCATAATTGATGTGGGGGAGGCATTCGCAGTGTGTGGATCTTTTGGTTATACGAAATACATTTTTATTCAGACTCAAAAGGTCTAAACAGGACCTTAGCTTCTGTGTAGTAACATTTTAAGATGCTGTCCTCAGATCCATGAATCCTAAATGGATAATACCTTGTTTGAGGTGATGTACATTTCGTGATCAGGAGAGAGTGCAATTTTGATAGGCCTTGCCAAGTTTTAAGTTAGTCTGTATTATATATAGCCAAGAAGTTATTCTCCTCCGTTAAAGACAGGATCCTGTTTACAAAAAACATGCAGAAGAATTCATCTAGGAGTTCTATCCAACATAGGGCAAGATCTATTACCCTTGTTCTAAATCAGTATTATGACTGAATAAGACCAAGGTGTGAGCAGATATTTAGGACATATTAAAAAATCTAGATTGGAAGCTAAAGCTCCAGATTAATTTTGTAGATATCCATATGGACCTCGTAGGAGATGAAAGGGAAATTTCTTTCTCAGCTCTAACTGATTACAAACCTAACCTCGTGCACAGAAACCTCTAGAGTTGAGAGGCCACCAATAAATTTGTTATGTTTTAAGACTAAAGGGTCTAGAAAGCCTGCATAGAGTAGTTGGAAGTGTTGCACCAATTGGTTAGTGGGGGTATTTATTTCCGAAAGGCCTGCACTGCAAAGGTCTTTGGAGGTATTGGCAACTAACTGCCAACAGTTTGCCATGTCTGTTTGGGAAAAACGATATCAAGTTCCCTCCAGTCGAGAGCCTGGTGGGTCCATATTTGTTACTTAAAGAACTGCTTATAACCAAATTGGGCACATTTGTCAGCAATATGTAATCTGGACTTTAAAACTCTGTTAAGCTTAAACTTGGCTTGTCTTCATTTCGTACTAAACTAAATGCTATTTTTATAAGAAGTGATTATACATGGTTTGCAGAGTAACCTCAGGGAATTACTAATCAGTTAACTGTCCCCCTCAAACAAATGAACGATATACTGGCTTGTAGGGCCAACAAAAAACTGCAAAACGCTCAGCTGCAGGAAATATGACTACCTATGTGATAATAAAGTCAACAAGATCCCACTTCAAACGCTTTTGATTTAAGCTTTCAGCATGATCTAATGTTAGCCTTTTAGACACAAGAAAAATATGTTAACAACATTCATTTGGAGAGAATGGGCAATAATCACTTTCTTTTCTCATGATCATTAAAATCCTTAATTCTTGTTAAGGTTCCAATCATAACTAGAATGTACTCAAAATAACACATGCACCTCAGGCCCTTTATTTTGGATACACCATAAAATTACAAGCAAAATGGCCATTTAAATTCACCTCATCTAAGTAAGCCAACAAGTCAAGAAGAGTTTCACCTTTTGTCTATAAGATGGCCATCCACACATGGTTGGTACACCCCACATAATTCTGGAAATTCATGGATTTGCTGTTACAGTCATCAGCCCTCTGTGGGAACCTGGTAATCCACATCAGCCATGGGTGTCATTCCTGCCACAAGTGGCAATGCATTAGCTTAGTATTCACCACAGGATCTAAAATGCCCATCAAAGTGCCTCGATCATGTTATCATTAGTGTTGCACTGGCTAGAGGTAGAGGTCAGGCTGGAAATGAGGAGGTGGAGGGGCTGAATGCAATAAGCTTCTCAACTCTTTGTAGTCATGCAAGTATCTTGTGCAACAGAGATGTCACCGCATGCAAATCCTTTCCTTATCAAAGAGCATGGTGTTTATAGAAAAACACATCAATAACTCTTAGTCACTCCACGATGCTTGGGTGCAAGTTTGGATGCATATATGAAAATGTGGTCCCTACTCAGTCTCTCGAGATAACCAGATATCTGCTACATTATTACTTTAAAGTTAAAACAATATTGTGATGATTTCTATATGGATCAACACTAAAGTGTGTCTGTTATGGGCACAGGGTAAGACGGGCCTGGTGCAGGAAGAACATGCATGTGGTTAGCAGCTTATCATGTGTGGCCGTTGCCATGGTGCAGGAAGAAGATGGTAGTATAGCCTAGCCACACTGACCAATTTAAAATAATTATCTGGATAAGGTATAAAACCAACCCTGCAAAGCAGCTAGCCTAGTTGCTATATAACATATCTAGTGTACAGTAAACAGAGTTGCACATGCATAGTGAATATTAACCCCTTCTGTGCCCATGACGAGATAGTCTCGTCATGGAGCGCGGTTGCGCTGTGCCCATGACGAGACTATCTCGTCATGGACCCCGCCCGCTAATACAAGGCCCGGCACAGGAGGGGGAAAGGGCGGGGCACTCAAGGGGTTAAAGCTACTGTTAAACTGTGCAGCTAACAAATGTTAAACAACATATGTAGTGCAGAAGCAATTGCAAAAACACGCACAAACATTTTTCTTTCACCTAAAAGGAGGTCTTTAGACCAGAATGGGCATGAATGTCCATTCCCAGAATGTAGGACTCCCCGTGTGTCTATTTTCTGACGTATCAATGCTTTGACACATTACTGCTGTTTGAAGATCTGCGCTGAGAAAGAGCTAGATGGCAGTCCTATACTTCTGTTTTCAGTCCTTCAGCCGCGGCCTGTATAGGTAAGAGCGGTGGGTCCGGGCGAGGGGGGATTTTCACGGACGATGAACAGGGAAAATTAAATTAATAAGGAAAATGCTATTTACCAGTATGCATCTGTTCTTGGCATGTAGAGCTGCAGATCCTCACACTTAGCATTAGATTGCCATCTGGTGTTGCGCTCGGATGCTTGCACCTTGTTGTGGTCTTGGAAGAAGTCTTTGTAGTCACGAGATAGGTGACTCCTCCCTTGGACGATAGTGCGCATGGGCATCGACTCCATCCTCAGATTGTTTTTCGCCATGATGGAGTTAGTAGAAAAGAAAGAGATGTCCATGTGTGTATATCTAAGTAAGATAGTACTGGAACATATACAGGTCCCGGGAGATGGGTGGGCGTGTGAGGATCTGCAGCTCTACATGCCAAGAACAGATGCATACAGGTAAGTAGTATTTTCCGTTTGAGGCATATGAGCTGCAGATCTCACACTTCGCATAGACTGTACAGCAGTATCTCCCCTAGCGGTGGTCACCTGTATCTGTTGCAGTAGTTTTGAAAAAGTGTTTTAAGAACAGCTTGGCCTACAGAAGCTTGTTGCTTGGCCTGCACGTCAACACAATAATGTTTAGTGAAGGTGTGTGTTGTAGACCATGTCACTGCCTTACAGATGTCTTCTAGGGGAATGTTCCCTAAGAATGCCATGGAAGCCCCTAGTTTGCGTGTTGAGTGCGCTCTAGGGGGAATTGTTAATGTGCGCTTGGCTTTTTGGTAGCCTATTTGGATACATTTACCGATCCATCTTGCAATCCCAGCTTTTGAGATGGGATTACCCTTCTGCGGTGAGGAGAAAGCTACAAACAAGTGTTTTGTTTTGCGAAAGGATTTAGTCCTGTCAATGTAATAGAGTAGAGCTTTTTTGACGTCTAGGGTGGGAAGAGCTCTCTCTGCTACGGTGTCCGGATTTTGAAAAAACACAGGTAGCTCCACAGATTGATTAAAATGAAATGCAGAAATGACTTTAGGCAGGAATTTTGGGTTTGTTCTGAGAACCACTTTGTTACGATGGATTTGTAAAAATGGTTCTTGTATGGTTAAAGCCTGGATCTCACTTACTCTCCTGAGAGAGGTGATTGCAATAAGGAAAGCTACTTTCCACCTGAGGAACTGAAGTTCACATTTATGTAGAGGTTCAAATGGTTGTCCCATGAGCCTAGTAAGCACAATGTTGAGATTCCACACTGGAGAGGGTGGTAATCTGGGAGGTATGATTCGTTTAAGGCCTTCCATAAAGGCTTTAATTGCTGGGACCCTAAAAAGTGACAAATGTTGTCTGTTTTGAAGGTAAGCGGCAAGTGCTGCTAGATGTAGACGTGTGGATGAGTATGCCAAATTACATCTTTGCAAATGTAGTACGTAGCAAATGATGTTCTGGATGGACGCATCCAGTGGATCGATATGATTGTTAGTGCAGTAAATGGCGAATCTTTTCCACTTTGCTGCGTAGCAAGCTCTTGTGGTAGGGTGCCTGGCCTCTTTAATGATATTCATGCAGTCCGGTGGAAGGTTGAGGTAACCGAACTCAAGGAGTCAGATCGCGAGATCAGTTGAGTTGGATCGGGGTGCCTTATCTATCCATGGTTCTGCGTTAGTAGTGATGGGGAGAAGTGTAGTTTTTGGTGTGGGACTAGTGAGTTTCAGTAGTGTTGTGAACCACGGTTGGCGCGGCCATGTGGGAGCCACTAGGATAATTTTTAGAGACTGTTGTCGGAGCTTGCGTACTACAAGTGGAATCAGTGGGAGTGGCGGAAATGCGTACGCAAATCTGCCTGACCAGTTCATCCATATCGCATTGCCCTTGGACAGTGGGTGTGGAAACCTGCCAGCGAAGGTTGGGCATTTTGCGTTTTCGTGTATGGCAAATAGATCTATGTCTGGTTGGCCCCACATTTGGAAAGAAGGTAGAAGAACCTGTGGATGTAGTTCCCATTTGTGAATCTGTTGTGTCTGTCGACTTAACAGATCCGCAATGTGATTGTGAACTCCTGGAAGGTGTTCTGCGAGGAGGTATATGTTTTGTGGGATGGCCCACCTCCAAATGTTCTGTGCAAGCTGGGACAGTTGTAGAGAATGTGTTCCTCCCTGTTTTTGTATGTAATACATGGCCGTCATGTTGTCCGTTCGGATCAGGACGGCTTTGTTTTGTACATGGAGTTGGAATAATTTCAGAGCTAGAAATATCGCTAGTAGTTCCAGATGGTTGATGTGGAGCACTTTTTGTTGAGTGGTCCATTTGCCCTGCATTGTGTGAGCTAAGACATGGGCTCCCCACCCTGTGAGTGATGTGTCTGTTGTTAGCACTATCTGTGGAACAGGCTCGAGGAACGGCCGCCCTTTGGACAAGTTTTTGGTGTTTCCACCACTGCAGAGAGCGATGTGTGCGGCTGTCCACCAACACCAGATCTGTAAGTTGACCCTGAGCCTGATTCCATTGATGTGCTAGACATTCCTGTAAGGGACTCATTTGAGTTGCATGAACACTCTGGCTGGGAGAGAGTGTTGAATTTGAAATTTGGTGATGAGAGCTTGTATACTGTCTATCCTGGCTGGAATGGGATACGCTAGAGCTGTGGAAGTATTTATTGTGGCCCCCAGATATTGATGTACATGAGAGAGCTGAAGGTGCGACTTGGTATAGTTGATTGTGAACCTCAAGTTGTGTAGTGTTTGGAGGGTTTGAGGAGTGTGTTGGATACACTGGTTGAATGATCCGGCTTTTATTAGCCAGTCGTCCAGATACGGGAAGACATGGATCTGTTGTCTTCGTAGGTGTGCTGCTACTACTGCAAGGTACTTGGTAAACACTCTTGGAGCCGTGGTGACCCCGAATGGAAGGACTGTGAACTGATAGTGTTGTCCGTCCAGTAAGAACCTTAGATACTTCCTGTGAGCAAGATGTATGGGAATGTGGAAGTAGGCGCCCTTGAGAGCTAGTGTGGCAAGGAAGTCTCCTTGTAGTAGTGGAAGCACCTGTTGGAGAGTGATCATGTGAAAATGATCATAGTGTATATACTGATTGAGGGGTCTGAGGTTGAGAATTGGCCGTAGGGTCCCGTCCTTATTGGGGATTAGGAAATACAGGGAGTAAACCCTTGTTCCCTGGTGAAGTAAGGGGACTGGCTCTATGGCGTGCTTTTGAAGCAGTGAGAGAACCTCTTGTTTCAAAAGTGTAAGATGGTCGGCAGACATTGGATGCTGTCTGGGTGCTATGTTTGGGGGGGTAGCTGTAAGTTCCAGGCAGTAACCATATTGGATAATTTATCTTACCCACCTGTCTGTTGTGATGGAGTTCCAGACAGGTAGGAACTGTGTTAATCTTCCCCCGACTGGAGTGGAATGGTCTGGGGGGAGCGGAGGGAAGTCACTGTTTAGCAGCAGGGGAGGCCTCTCCCTTTATTGTTGTTCCCTCTGTAACCTCCTCTAAAATATCCTCTATTGGGGGATGTTTGGGTGGAGGTTTTAAAGGTGGATGGGCTATCTGTGCCCACGTTCTTGGAGGCTCCTCTATAAAAGGAGCGACGAAAGGAGCCCCGCGTTTGCGGAGACTGCAACGCTCCCATGGACTTAGCAGTCTCTGTATCTTTTTTCATTTTTTCAAGAGCAGTGTCCACAGTCGGCAAAAAAAGTTGGTTTTGAATGAACGGCTGATTTAGAATGGTTGTTTGGACCTCCTGCTTGAAGCCTGAAATGCGCAGCCAGACATGTCTTCTGAGCAGTATACTAGTATTAACAGACCTAGCGGCAGTGTCGGCACATTTAATTGATGCGTTGGTGATTAGTTTGCCCTCTTGGATTAGGTAATTTGCTTGAGTTTTATACTGGTCAGGCAAATGCTGTAATAGGGTTTACAGCTGGTCATAATGGACCCTATCATATCTAGCCAGCAGTGCTTGAGTGTTGGCTATGCGCCAGTGATTGGCCGCCTGCGCAGCTACCCTCTTGCTAGGTGCGTCTAATAATTTAGATTCTTTATTAGGGGGCAGTGCGTCCCCTGAGGTTTGTGAATTAGCTCGCTTTCTAGCATTGGACACTACAAATGAATCTAGGGGCAGATTAGCTTCGATGTACGCAGGATCGTCAGGGGCAGGTCTATATTTCTTATCGATCCAAGTATTAAGAATCCTGGCCCGTACAGGATCTTTAAATATGTCAGGAGCATGCTTAATGACCCCTTTAATCAATGGCAATATTTGTACAGTTTTCTGGGACTGTTCAAATGTGTCTAGAAGAAAATCCTCCTCTGGTGTGTCTGAGTGCATGTGCACACCATGAAATACAGCAGCCCTATTGATGAGTTGTCCAAACCCAATATTATCATCTGGAGGAGATGGTTTTGTTGGGTATGGTTGGGGGTTTGGGAGGTCTGGGGGATCTACTGGATCATTGTAATCCCAATAGTCTTGTGGTGGGTCATCTGGATCTGTGAACGGGTCATTAGGGTCACCACCCACCCCTAGGTCATCATCATCATTGTCTGGAGGTGGTGTATGTGGTGGAGAAGTTACAGGCTGAGGCGGTGTAACAGGTTTGGGGAGAGGAGGGGTGTTAGATGGAAGGACAGGAGAAGAAGGAGGCATAGGTGATGTGGTAAAGTCCTTCTTCTTCACAGGCACTGGAGGGGTTTGTGCTGTGTCCAATGTCCTCTCCTTGCATGGCACAGCTGTGACATGTCCTGTTTTAGGGTTGATATAGATCTTTTTCTGTTTAGGATCAAGAGGATCTGGATGAAAAAGTTCCTCCTCCTCGATAACCGCTTTCAGCGTCGATTTTTTCGGTTCCGAGCGGGGCTGTTGCTGAGTCTTATGCTCTTTGACCTTAGGAGGCGTGGTGGAATCCTTAGGCTTGGTTTTCGGTTCCGAAGGCTTTGGTTTAGGAGCCGTGGCGTGATTTTTAGATTTAGAGGTGTTCAACGCCGGCTTATCGACGGGCTTCGATGTGTTTAAGGCCGGTTTGTCTTTGGAAGTGGAAGGAATCGGAGCCGATTTCGGAGCAGAATGTTCTTTTGGCTTTAGCGCCTAAGGTGCCGGTGGGACTGGTACATGCGGTTTGCTCGGTCCCGAGCTACCGGAAGGCTTGTGTCTTTTCTGCGGAGCCGGGCCCGGAGACGGGGCTTCTGAAGTGTGCTTTCGGTCGCGACTGCGGCTAACAGGCGAAGTCTTGACCGGTGCCTTCTGCTGTGGTGTGGGGGTTGGGGTAAGGGCAGTAGTACTCACTCGTTGCCCAGGAGTGATGGGGTTGTCTGAGTCTTCTGCCTGTGACACGATTTGGAGATCTTTGGAATCTTCTGGGACATTTGGGCCTTCGTCCAAGATGTCCACCAGTTCCGGAGCTGATTTCTGCGCCATGACGTGTCGTTGAGCTCGACTATCTCGAATGGTCTTCTTTGATTGAAAGGAGGCGCAGGCTGGGCAGCTGGACTCGTCGTGATCTGGTGAGAGGCACAGGTTACAGACCTTGTGATGGTCACTGTGTGGAAATTTTGCTCCACACTGGGGGCATTTTTTGAGGCTAACCCCTTAAAACCCCAAAATGTCACTGTACTCTGCAGACCAGAGGCTTTTCTTAGTATTTAGAATTAAGAAAGTGAGAAGTGGGGGATGTTCTTTTGCCCATCTGGCAAGCTAAACTTTGGAACTCCCTTCCTCTATCCTTAAGATTGACAGATTAAGAAACCAAATTCAAGAAACTTCTTAAAACTCACCTCTTTTCAATGAATCTCCTACTGCGCTAGCTAGAGGAAGGACATAACTTCAGCTCTGGGAAGCCCATTGGGTAGCCATGCGCTTTACAAATGCCTACAATAGCATTTCAAAGCTGTGAAAAAGTATCCTGCTTCTTTAGAGCCCAGGTGTTCCCACTACCCAGGATGCAGTGTACTGGCACTTTCCTCACAGAGTCAATCCCATTCTATGGTAAGGTGTGTGTTGTATGTTTTTTTCTAATCCCTCACCCTACCCATCTGAGGAAGAATGTGGGTCGTTTATGACTTCAATTTAGATCAATGCAATGTAGAACTAGGAGTACAAGTAAGTAATCTTTTAATCTTTTCTTCTGTTCATAGGATCATTATTGATAGTTATAAATGTTAGAATGGAGTAGCAAGCTATTTAACAATACTGAGTGTAATTACTGCACTTGTTGAGAAAGAGTTCCTCTATTTAAAGAGGTTTCTAAGGGTTGTCCTCGCCATTTTTGCAACAGACCTATTTGCCTAAGCCTGTCCTGTGTATCTGTGTTCATATTTCCATGTTTATCCCCTACAAATGTCAGAAATTGATACACTTTCAATCTATACTGTAGCGATTCTCACAGAGTGAGCTTTAGGCTTACCTAGAAGAGGTTTGTTCACTAACTGATAGCATAATATGATGCAAGCTACTATCCATCTAGCGAAAGACAGTTTAGATGTTGCTAGGCCTTGCCTGCCACGGCACTAATTTAAAACAGTTGTTTTGTCATCCTTATAACCTTAGCTTTGTCATGGTAGAAATTAAGGACTCTTCTAATCTCTAGTGAATGGATGGAGTGTTCTGCAGATGGATTGGAAAATAAAGTGGGCAGTGTATTAGTCTGATTAATGTGAAAGTCATAAATTACTTTTGGAAGGAAAACAGATATGTCCTCATAACCATCTTATTAGTGTGGAATACAGTCCAAAACTATACAGCCGATAAACCCTACCAAGCAGAGGTGATGGTAACTAAGAAAGCTTCTTTCCAGAAGAGATGCTGTACAATAGTATTGCATATCTGCTCACAAGGAGGCCCCATCCGTTTTGATCGAACAATGTTCAGTTCCCATGGTAGAAACAGTATCTACCTGGTAGGAACATCTTTTTGAGTATTTCTTAAATGTTTTAATGACTAGGATTTAAAAAAATGACATTTGATTTAGACATTTGCTATAAGCTGTAGTAGCAGCCAGATGGACGTTTATTAATGAAAACTGACACTTGGATTAAGCTAAGTGAAGGTACAGTATTATGATGTCCAACAGACAGATAATAATATTATGCTCATTATTCTCACACCATATGCAGAATCTCTTCCATTTCATGGAGTAGTACAATCTTCGGTTGGAAGATTTAAAGGCACCCACACACCCAAGAGACACCTCAGATCAGCTGACCTCTCTCTGGCCACCATCCCACACATCTACAGGACCAGAACGGGAGGAAAGTCCTCCTCCTACCTCTCAGCCAAGGCCTGAAACGACCTCCCCTCCACCAAATTCCTGCACTTCTAAAGTTCAGGAAGGACCTCAGATCTGCCTCTTCGGATGACCCCAGCACTCAACGGAGCAGCTCCTAACCCCCAGGTGCCTTGAGACCCCCAAGGTTGAGTAGCTGCGCTTTACAAATCCCTGACTGATTAATTGAAATGTCATTACTGTCTGACCCCAGTAGCCATGCTGACAAATTCAAGGCCGTAGCGTTGAATTTGTCCCCTGAAGTCTGGTCAGCAGATTTGGCTAGCACTGTAGTCATGGACTTCTGCAGAAGGTGCGGGTACTATCATTGCCCTGGCCAGTCTGGCACTATTGATATAGTTTTTCTGGAAGATCTCTGCAGTTTCAATATTACTTAATAAATTATTGGGATTGGTGGGAAATACTCTTGACCAATTTACTAAAAGGGCACTGCCTAGAGACCCCATTTCTGGTAGTCGGGATGGAATGTCTCAGAATTTTCAGATTTTTTGCCATTGCAAAGAGATCTACTTGTAACAGGTCCCTACTCTTCTAAGCCGTCATTTATGACTTTGTCACCCAAAACCCACTTGTGAGTTTCTCCGTAATAGCGATTGGGGAAGTCTGCCTGCTGATTCATTGTCCCTGGGATGTGTCGTACTGCTAGCGGTGGGTTTCCATCCAGGGCCCAGTGCTCGATCGCCTGAGCTTTCACGAATAACTTTCTCAACCTGGTACCGCCAGGTTTATTCAGGTAATGATGGTGGTGGTGTTATCGGTTTGAATCTGTATGATTGGATTGTCAGCTTCTTCAAGGACTAACAAAAAGCATTGAGAGCTAGATGGACTGCTCTAAAGTCCAGAAAATGTATGTGGTATGAAGCTTCCTTGAACATCCACTGCCCCTAAATCACAGACATCCTACATGGGCTCCCTCTTCCTGACAGAGAAGTATCTGTCTCGATAACCTGTGATGGCATTTCCTTTGGAAAGGGAACTGTTCTTAATAAAATCTGAGTCTTGCCATACGATTAAGAGAAGTCTGTCCTCTCAATTGCTCCATTTCTGACAAACGTCGTCCTCTAGACATTGATGCAGGAGTCTCATATATAGACATGCATTTGGGACAATATAAAAACACTATGCTATAGTGCCTAGAAGTAAGGAGATTTGCCTGGCTGTTGGGCTGGTATGTTACACAGCAGACTGCATTCATCCCGGTTAGAATATACTCTCTTCTCTAAATGATAAACTCGTCCTTCTGCTGCGCCTAAAGGAGATAGTCTTTTGACCAGTTTTGAGATCAATGTCTAAAGGTTGATCTGAAGTCCCAGCTTGTGTATGAGCTCTAAAGTTGGTAAAGCACAGTTAGCAAAAGGGAAGCAGGATTTATTTTTTAAGTAGCCAGCCATCCAGGTAAGGATAGATTAAGACTCCCTTCCTGCATTGGTGGGCTGCTACTAGTGCCATACATTTGGAGAGCGTGTAAGGAGCCAATTTCAGCACTGTATACCGATAGTGAGTGTTCCCTACTATGAATCTGAGGAGTTTTTAGTGATGTCTTAATATTGGTTTGTGAGAACATGCATCCTGCACTTTTACCGACAACATCCATTTAATGCATTTCACATGAGGAAAAATTGAATGAAAGGCGAGCTTTCAGAACTTATCTTGCTTGAAACTTGTTCGTAAAGAAAAAATTACTTGCCCTTTTTTAATACACTTTCTGGAGGATACTCTATCTAAAAGTAGCTTCCTCACTGCAACACCACCTACCTGTTCTGTGGAGTGGACTCTTTTTAACATCCAAAAAGGTCCTGTGTTACACAGGAGGGAAATGCCAATAGTGAAGTTGATATATATATGTGTCCAAAATGAGAAACCTTGATCAGAAAGAGACCTGTGCCTTTTTTGGCTCTCCACCGTTGATGACGCAATAATTGAGGTCTAGGAGAAGATACTGAAGTCTGTTTTATCCTTCTTGATGGAGACATTGGTGTTGGTCTTCATACCATTCTGAGAAGCTAAACTTGCAAGGGTTGCAAAGGAACTTGTATTCTATCTTCAAAAGGATTTATAGGTTTTATTGGTCTGAAAGGTAGTAGATGTGGATTCGATGTGACAGGGGGATGCATCGATTGACGAGTCTTTAAAGGGAACTGTAGTCTCTTTTCTGAGTTGGATATGGTAAAGAGGTGGAAAACCATGGAGTTACCTTAGGAGGCATGTTAAGATGGTGAGGGAATGATAATCAAGGTAAATGCACGCAGTGACGTAGTCAAAGTGAAACTAACAAGTCAATGGTGTGGCCATCATAGGTACTGACCTCGGAGTAGGTGATACCTCCATCCTTGCTCTTTGTCATCAATGTTGATTGGGAACTTGATGGCGTCCTGCAGTGTTTCCTCTTCGATGTTGAGGAGTGTGGTATCAAATGATATTTCAATTTATACATCAGTGATGAGGGAGGTCCTGCCAATGTAAATTGGTGCGCTGTCTTTGATGTCAACAACAGTGAAGGTTTTGCCAAAGTCAATCAGTGGTCTGTTTCTGCCGCTAACAGCTCTTTAGGCCAGAAAAAGAGAACTAACTCTGGGAGGCAACTGACGCTACAGTGCATCATGGGTAGAGCAGGTTCATGGAGTATTCAAGGGAGAAGATTCTTTTTCACAGCTTTAAAAGTAAACCTATTGGGCTGCATCTTTTCTTCTCATAGAGTTTCACCCTTTCTTGCACTTCAGATGCTGCAATGTACAGTTGAAACAGCCTATAGCTAGGGAATAATTTAGCCTCTGAAAGGCTAGTACAGGGGCTGCTCATCATATGGACAAATGGACACCGACACCCTGTGTTATTATTCAATGGACAATATATCTCTGTAACGTGCTCAGTCATCTACACACCTAGTAGAGAACTATCCTAACATTTATAACTACCAATGATGATCATATGAAGCAGTATCTTATAAATGAGGAATAAACTAAATGTGGTGGTGATCAGAGGAATCAGACACAATGGATCACATGACTCCTATGGCTATAAAAAACATCCTTTCAGGATGTTGGAAGTTACAAATATCCGCAATTAACACTAGGCCACCGTAAGTTTGGGCCTGCATTCTCTTGAAACACTAGGCTTTAGTCGCCAGCCCCATAGGTCTTCACTTTCATCAGAAGTGATGCAAAGCTCCACCACCACCAAGTAAGTGGAGGCCTATTGAGATTCTCACAGAAGGAGAGAGGGAGAATGTTTTACATGCCCAGGAACTGGCATTAATGTCTATGCTTCCCTCAATAGCCAGATAAGCAATGCATGACCTCTTGGAGAGGCCCAAGGGAGGAGAGTGTGCCAAATGTATTCCTGACCCCATAATAATAACAAGCATTTGCAATGCAATAGGTCTCAATTTGACAGCTAATGCCATTGTAAATGACATTTTCTTTTATTTGTGCATTTATTTGTAAGATATAAATAAAAGGCAGTGTTATTTGCTATGCCAACATTTTAAACTCTTGTAAATGGGAGACATGTTGCATTGCATTTATGCGAGTTTGAGTTATTGTCACTGAGGCGTGCGAGCTGTGCCCAAATTTTCGCTATTTATTACAAATTGTCAATGTGCATATCGGAAAACACCGGCTTAAATTAAGGCCTGTTATCTTCAAGGCTGGGGAGGGGTAATCAACAGCACACCGACCAGAGCTCAGCGGTCGAGGTAGAGCGCCAGGCAGCAGCCTAACTTTATTGTAAACGAGCTGGAAAGAAATGCTTCGACTGTGCTGCTACTGAGCGTGGTATCCCTGAACTGTGCACCGTGCTAGGTATTACAAAAAAAAATTAAAAAATTTGGGGGGCGTGGCTTGGACGGCAATGGGTGCAGACGCCTGAATCCAGCGCTCCGCCGACCCTTGGAAACGAGCAACAAAAAGAACACACACAAGCTGAGGAACCTTAAAGCAAGCATATGAAATGACGTCGGAACGACTGGAGGAGATGATGAGCTGCTTATCAGGTCCAACCCCAGCAACAGAGTGAAGTAATTAGCGAAGAAGAACACTCCCGGCGAGAAAGAGAAGGCAGATCCAAGATGGTGCCCGCAAAGTGAAACCCCCCTTGCCGATGCCTGAATCGCATGCCGATCGAGAATAATAACTACGCTCGCAGAAAAACCAGCAGCTAGCTCACCAGGTTAGTGCTGGGGACCTCCAGTGAGGCTTCACGGAGGCAACGATACTCAATGTAGGAGCCCGGGTGGGGAAAGTAAGACGATCGATAACCTCCCGAAACCTGGGATGGGGGCCGCCATCTTGTGAGTGCTGGCAAAACAACTCGGCCGGCAGTAAGTCTGCAGCCGGAGTGCAACGGGGGTGATTAGAGACACGATAAAGCATCACCGCAGTGAAAGAGTGAAAAGTGCGGCCTTTGGCAAACGCAAGGGCGTGTTTTGGTCTAATGGGTGCTATCAAGCAAGAAAACTAACAAGGACAGATGCTGTGTGTACAATAAAAAAAAAAAAAGGAACGAAAACGAAAGCGCAGTCATAGCAGGAGCTGCCGCTACATACTTTGTGCCGCCATCTTAGCTCCACCAGACAATCAACTTGGTCTATACATGGTCCTTGTCAATGCGCGCTCAGCAGAACGGGGAGAGCACAACCCCTTGTAGCTTCGGATGCAAACAGTGGAGGTCCGACACAACCCAGGCTAAAGAGGCTATCGTGAGGGGGCTACTGGAAAGCAGCCGAAGCAAGGAAACGAAAGAGAGTCATCAGTAACTACCACCAACACAGAGGGGGAAAGAAACTTATAATAAAAACCTCCACAATTGGCATGCTGGCATACCGGTAAACGCACAACTTAAGGGCTGAACCCCTGGTGAGCCATAAGGAAACGGGGAACAACCTTTACAACGCAACTTTTACAACGCACTACCATTACAACGCATTTTTTACAACGCATAATCCATTACAACGCATGATATTACAACGCATGACACTACAACGCATTTTTAAAAACTACCATTACAACGCATTCCATTACAACGCATACTACCATTACAACGCATACCATTACAACGCATAATATTACACTATACTATCCAACACTTACCCTACTGATGCACCCCCTGGAGTTAGAATAGTAATTTTTACCCCTATACTATCCAACACTTACCCTACTGATGCACCCCCTGGAGTTAGAATAGTAATTTTTACCCCTATACTATCCAACACTTTCCCTACTGATGCACCCCCTGGAGTTAGAATAGTAATTTTTACCCCTATACTATCCAACACTTACCCTACTGATGCACCCCCTGGAGTTAGAATAGTAATTTTTACCCCTATACTATCCAACACTTACCCTACTGATGCACCCCCTGGAGTTAGAATAGTAATTTTTACCCCTATACTATCCAACACTTACCCTACTGATGCACCCCCTGGAGTTAGAATAGTAATTTTTACCCCTATACTATCCAACACTTACCCTACTGATGCACCCCCTGGAGTTAGAATAGTAATTTTTACCCCTATACTATCCAACACTTTCCCTACTGATGCACCCCCTGGAGTTAGAATAGTAATTTTTACCCCTATACTATCCAACACTTACCCTACTGATGCACCCCCTGGAGTTAGAATAGTAATTTTTACCCCTATACTATCCAACACTTTCCCTACTGTTGCACCCCCTGGAGTTAGAATAGTAATTTTTACCCCTACACTATCCAACACTTACCCTACTGTTGCACCCCCTGGAGTTAGAATAGTAATTTTTACCCCTACACTATCCAACACTTACCCTACTGTTGCACCCCCTGGAGTTAGAATAGTAATTTTTACCCCTACACTATCCAACACTTACCCTACTGTTGCACCCCCTGGAGTTAGAATAGTAATTTTTACCCCTATACTATCTAATACTTACCTTAAATGTAATTTAATATTATGCGTTGTAATGGTATGCGTTGTAAAGGTAGTATGCGTTGTAATGGTAGTGCGTTGTAAAGGTATTTTTTTAAAATGCGTTGTAGTGTCATGCGTTGTAATGTCATGCGTTGTAATGGATTATGCGTTGTAAAAAATGCGTTGTAAGTGCATGCGTTGTAATAGTGTGCGTTGTAACGTCATACATCCTAAGGAAACATAACAAAGGCAGGCACACAAACCACAGAGAGACTGGAAAGACCCCAACTCCTGTGTCGCGGCCGCTCATAATATCACAGAAACGCGATTCCAAGAAAGGGGTGGCGGTGTTCCTAAACAGCTAAATAGCTAAATAGGGTATGACCAAGGTGAACGTGGTGATCAAAACTCAGCGGGGTGCATAACGTGGATGAACCAGTAGCAGCCAAACTCTAAAAACAAGAATATAATTCAACGTGGTCTAATGGATAGCAGCAACCAACTCACTTGCACAGGGCAGCCGACATAAATACCAACATACAGAGCGGGCGAGAGCTTTTGGAAGTAAAACTAAGTCTGCAAGAACGCAAAGCCCAACAACAGCGCATCGGCTCAGAGCCTGTACTGTAACCAAGGGAGGTCAAAAGGGTTAACTAAGAGTCAACAAGGGAGGATCACATAGAGAAACAATCCTAGAGCGGAAAGCTAGAGGATGGCTCAGCCTACAGCAGGAAAGAAGAGGGCTAGTAGCCATGGCTGGGAACGACGGGAAACACACGCAGCAGCCAAAAACGAATAAGAGTGATACTCTTGACTCCCCCATCAAACAAAGCCCGGATATCAACAGCACGCTGGACATGATTTTGAAAAAACTGGCGGAAGTGCATGACCTAGCAAAATCGACTAAACAAACCACGGATGCTATCCAGCTGGAAATGGCTGCGGTCAGAGCAGGCATACATGCAGCGAACAATAGACTAACGGAAGTAGAGCAGAAGGTGAGTGATGTGGAGGATAGTGAACAAAAGGCAAACAAGGCTTTAGTCCGAAGACAAACTGCAGAACTAGACGACCGCAACAGGAGGGGGAACATTAGAATACATGGGGTCGCCGAAGGAGAAGAGGAGAAATGCGGGTCGTGCATTGCGTTCATACAGGACATGATCCCCAAAATTACTAACATTAAAGTTTGACCTCCCGCTGGAGCTAGACAAGGCATACAGAGTCCCAGCCTTCAGAACACCAAATAACACTACACCACGTCCCATAATTTGCAAGCCTCTTAGATTACAACACACTGAAGCCATCTTCGCAGTGGCAAGGAAAAAACAGAATATGATGTGGAACGGTCAAAAAATCATCCTCACCCAGGACTACTCCAAACACACTGTGGACGTAAGTAAAGGATTTCTAGCCCAGAGAGATAGATTAAGGAAGGAAAACATCCTATTCTCATTCATAGTCCCTACCAAGTTCATAATCACCGACAAAGACAGAATGCACATCTTCGAAGACCCCAACGACCTGTCCAGCTATCTAAAAGGTCCGACTCAACAAGAAATGGAAGTCTCCCGAGCAAGCGCGAACAAGAGGAGAGCCTCGCCAGAGCTAGGGGGAATGAATAAGTGTATGTCATCTCAAAATTCTTCCTTTGCGGTCGATCTACACTAATACTCAATCATTCACAATCTACTTCACAAACTACCTCAGACAGACCGCTAATTTCGCACACTCATCTACCTCAATGGCCAGACGTCCGAAACTACCTCAGGGGAAGGACCTGCACGTGGATCTTAAAACCACCACATCGGTTTTGGAACACTTACTGTGCGCGCAAAAATAAAAACATTGACGAACAAATAAGGCTGATAGGAGAACAACCTAAGAACTAATATCCTTTCTGAGATAATTACTACTGTACTATTTTCCTCAAGAGGGGAACACAGCGCGCTAGACGGGATGAGCTTAGCTTTGAATCTAGGGTGATTAAGCCACGGATGCATACACATAAGGTGTTTTTGTACTCGTTTTAGCTTTGTGGGAGCACCAGTTTTCCTCAAGAGGGGAACATGGCGTGCTAGACAGGATGAACATAACTCTGAATCGAGTGTGGTTAAGCCACAGATGCATGTACATACGGTCCCACAGTATCCCAGGGGAAGCGGAGCTGGATCTTTGCTGTCGCACGTCCAGAATTCTATGCGAGCATTGCAGGGGGGTGTGGGGGGGCGGGATTTTGAGGGGGGTTTGTCTTTTTTACGTCATGTTAGTAATGTTTGTCAGGCACTCATGCTTTGTCTCTACCCTTTCCTCTTCAAAACTTTCATTCTACACTTCTGCACGCACTGTAGGGAAGGATATCAGGCCACAGGAGGGAGCGGGATGTGGGTCCAGAGAGGATTGCCACAGAATTCGCACACAAGAAGTCTCAGTGAGAGTAGGAGTAATACCGAACGGAGAAGGAAAATGGCTATGATCTATAAACCACCACGGAGCATATTAAAATGACATCTAGCCCTATGAAAACATTAACGTCCAACTTAAAGATAGTATCACTAAATGTTAAAGGTCTCAATCACCCAGTTAAAAGGAAAAAAATACAGGACTACCTAGCTAAAACTAAGGCAGAAATCTTCCTCCTACAGGAGACTAGGCTATCCCTGGACGATGCAGAACGGATTAGGGCGAGATGGGTTGGTCAGCTGGCATGCTCTCCGGCCCTAGGTAAGAAACAGGGTGTTATCACTTTGACAAATGGGAACTCCAAGATGAGTATTGAAGATCAACAATGCGATGGAGAAGGGAGAATTCTAGTAACGCGGCTGAAAAGGGGGGAAGAAAACATTCCTGTACTCAACATCTACAGACCAAACACGGATGACTCTGGTTTCTGGGACGGCATATCGAAAAGGCTGGAGTCACTCCCGCAAAATGACCTAACAGTGATGGCAGGGGAATTTAACAGGGCGTTACACTACACTATAGACAGACAATCACAGTGCCATACACTACCCCCGGGGGCCCACACCATACTGAAAAATCTATGTACCAGATTCAATCTCAAAGATACGTGGCGACTTCAACACCCGGACACTGGAGATTACACACTTTACTCAAACCCACACAATTCATACAGCAGAATAGATTATATACTGATCACAGGTACACACACACATTTAATAGAGCATACAGACATAGCCACGAGAACTGTCTCAGACCACTCCTGTATCCGCCACCTACTGTGTGGTCGCCACAATGAGGACCATCCCTGAAGATGGAGATTCAACAGCGATGTGGTGACAGACCACAGCAACAGAGCCAAAATAGAGATGGCCATAAAAGAATACATTAACTTAAATGACAATACAGACACAGACCCCAAAACCATGTGGGACGCTTTGAAAGCCACAGTTAGGGGGGCAATTATGGACATTAAAGGCAAGATGAACAAGAACGCAAAAGCACAGTTAGACCAATTAGAATCGGATATCCAAAGACAAGAGGCAACCCATATCTCAGACCCAAAGAACGCAGGGGCACTTACAGAACTCACAAAGAAGAAATACGAATTCGACAGAATTCTGAGTGAGAGAGCGGGTCTGTGGATAAACAAATTTAAAGCAATAAACCTATGTGAGGCCAATAAGCCTGGGAAGATCCTGACCTCCTACCTAAAACAAAAACAAAGACAGCATACCATCACCACATTCACAGATTCACAAAACATCACACATACACAACAAAGAAATTCTACGCACATTTACTGGATTTTATCAGGAGCTTTACAACAAAGACTCAAACGCTGGACGAAAAGGGCTGCACCGAATACCTTAACAGACTACATCTCCCCAAATTAACACCAGAAGACGCTCTCACCCTAGGAAAAGAGATTAGTTCCGCTGAAATTGAGATGGCAGTTAAGTCCCTTAAAGCTAACAAGGCACCCGGGCCAGATGGATACACAGCCACTTTCTATAAGACTTTCATAACACAGCTACTACCAACTATGAGGAACGTTTTTAACCATTGCGAGGGGGCAGGGAGGGTCTCAAATACCATGTCCGAGGAGAATATCATAGTTATCCCCAAAGAGGGCAAAAACACCCAGCTCTCCCAAAACTACAGGCTTATATCTCTAATTAACATAGATTGTAAGATCTATGCAAAAATCCTGGCATCAAGGCTTAATAAGGTTCTTCCACAACTTATAAGCAACACACAAGTTGGCTTCCTCAAGACACGCATGTCACACGATAATACCAGACTTCTATGCCATATTCTTGAGAGAGCGGCCAAGTCGATCAAACCTGCAGTGACCATCACACTAGACGCAGAGAAGGCGTTTGATAGGGTATCGTGGCATTTCCTTGAACAGTGCATGCGGGCTTTCAACTTGGGTAACTCCTTCACTAGTAAAGTTATGGCACTATACGATAAACCTACGGCTCGCATTGTGGTAAATGGGGTCGTTTCTGAGCCCTTCCCTCTGCAAAGAGGAACAAGGCAAGGTTGCCCCCTGTCCCCCTCACTATTCTTACTAGCACTAAAGCCTTTGATTAAAGACATTGAGACCAATGAAGAGTTGAAAGGCTTCACCATCAATGAGGTCAAAATCAAACTAGCAGCGTATGCGGATTACATCCTTGTTGTCACGGAAAGCCCTAGCCCCTCTATCAAGGCCCTCATGGAATCCATAGACAAGTATTCGGCTTACTCCGGTTATAAACGTAACAAAGACAAGTCAGAATGCAAACCACTCAACATACATACCACTAGGGACATATTGGGGGATTCGGGTCTCGCTTGGCAAACCAGTTTCGTAAAATACCTGGGCATTTACTTTGGCAATGACCTTAGAGACACACTGGAACAAAATGAAAAAACAATGCTAGACAAAATAAAGAAGCTGCTGGAGGGCTGGTCACCTAAATTCATTACGTGGTGGGGAAGGATTGAGACAATTAAAATGATGGTTACCCCAATGGTCAACTACCTGGCAAATATGCTCCCTCTAACTCTCACTGACGACTTCCATCGCAAAATAGATAAGTTGCTGAATAACTTCATCTGGCGAGGCAAAAAAGCAACGATAAGCCTTAAAAAACTAAGACTGGGGAAAAAACTAGGAGGATTAAACCTGGCAGATTTTAAGACCTTCCAAACGGCCTTTTTAGCAAAACAGGGTAGCCACTGGATTCTACCAGACCAGGAGTACACACCAGCCTGGCTGCGAGTAGAGAGAGCCATACTGAACAACCTCAAAACTTTAGCACTACTAACAGACAGTAAACATAAAATGGTAGTAAACCCAATACTCAAAAATACTAGAAGCGCCCTACTGAAGGTAGACCAGAGGATGGAACATAGCGTAAAAAACTCGAGATGGGAATCACTATGGGCAAACAATAGGATAAAATATAAAGGCAACCCGCTCTCTATAGACGCGTGGAGGAAAACAGGGATTTCACTCCCTATTCAACTCGAAGAGGGAGTGAATCCCACCACTTTCAGGACGTTAAAAACCAAGCACAAATTACCAGACATTGAACTTTATAACTTCCTAAAAATCAAAACAGCATTGTCCAAATCGAGACTCTCTGCTACCAAGCCGTCAATCATCCAGTATATGTCCAACCTCAATAAAATAGGGCACCAAGTTTCACACATATATAGACTCCTACTGCCGAACTCATCTAAACTTAATGAGAAGACTTGTAAATACTGGGAGTCGCAACTAGGAGTTACACTGAGCGAGAATTAAACCCAGGCTCTTTGGTCCTCCCCCACACACAACAAGATAACCCCGGTATTAGCGCAGCCAAAATTCTGGACTCTACACAAACTACACTGGACTCCAGCGTGTCTGGCGAAACTAGGCTTGAACACCAATGACCAATGCTGGAATTGTAATAGCGGAAGGGGGGATCTGGCCCACCTCATATTTCACTGTCCCAAAGTCAAATCATACTGGGAGAGGATCTGTGCCTTTTTAAACGACATGTTAGGATGTTCCCTCAAAACCGAGTTTGCCACCCTAGTAACAGCCCCTATTAGGACAGAGATAGCACCACAACAGGATAGCGACTTACTTGATCTTCTACTAACAGCAGGTGTAAAAATGGTTCTAAGTAATTGAAAAGACACCACCAAGGCATCGTTTAAGGGATGGCTCAACTGGGTGATGTACCTTAGAGGTGCAGATACGGTGGCCCTTCGAGACTCACCGTGGAGACAGCCCGCCAGGAACATGTGGGCATCCCTGGACAAATACTTAGACCCCTATGACCCACCCTGAACCACCCTGTAGATGTCTAGCATTTCGACCTGATACCAACCCTTGAGACAAAGACACGAGAACAGAGGGTGGGTGGCAGCCTAAAAATGAATCCAAAAAATATGTATCTCAACTAGTACATCCAACATGAGCTGCCCTGTAACATTATGCAATACAAAGTGCATGTTTTATGTTTTACGTTTATTTGTATTTGTTTTGTATGGTTTTCGTATATGACAAAACTCAATAAAATTCTATTGAAATTTTTCAAAAAAACAATTTTTTTATTTTTTTTAAACGAGCGCTGTCCATGGGCCTGCTAGAAATAAGCGACTCTGCTGAGGGGAGACATGCTAACAACAGAACGTAATTAAATCTTTTTTTTTAAACTTGTGTTTTCAGAAAAGTTACATCCTGAGGGAGATAGGAGCATATTGAAAGGACACGGGTGAGGAGCAAATGAAGGGAGATAAAGTTTATTACAGAGCTGTTATTTGGGAGTGGGGGAGGTGTGCTGTGTCTGCCTGATGTTACTGTGGTGGCGCTGGCCTGCATCCTGTGAAGAGTTGTCACAACAACATTGTAATTTAAGTGCAGTGAAGCACCCGAGGATGTGATTAAAGTTGTGCATTAGCAGAAATTAAAAGCAGGATGCTCAATGTTGTTTAAATAGTGATTTTATATATGTTATGTTTACATTTTTGGATTTATTAGATTTTGCTGATGTGCGTACCGGCAAACACCAGCTTAAATTAAGCCCCCTGCAGGGGATTACTGCGCAAACATTAGAACTGACCCCTTCCCTCAGTGGGTCGCACTCAGACTCCTGCAGGTCGCAAGCTGTCAATATATAACACAAAAAACGGTGGCATACGATGCAGGGTCAAAAATACCACATATGGCCTCTACTAAAAGTAATTCACACCCAACAGTATTTAGGTTCTCTCCTGCATGCGTGCACACACACACGCTGCCCGGGCTGCACCAACATTAGAACTGACCCCTTGCCTCGGTGGGTCGCACTGAGACTGGCTTTTTGGCAGCCTCCTCCTGCTGGTCGCAGGCAGAGGCACATGAACTGTGCCCACATTTTTTGTATTTATTACAATTTATGGATGTGCACACCAGCAGACACCGCCTTAAATTAAGGCCTGTTATCTGCAAGGCTGGGGGAGGGGTAGTCGACAGCACACCGACCAGAGTACCGGGCAGCAGCCTAACTCTATTGTAAACAAGCTCGAAAAAAATGCTTCGACTTTGCTGCTGCTAAGCGCGGTGTTCCTGAACTGAGCGCCGCGCTCGGTATGGAATTATTAAAAAAATTAATAAAACAAATGAGCGTTGTCCATGAGCCTGATGAAAATAGGCGGCTCTGGATATAAGCAGCGTGCTAATTTGGGTGCAAACAAAATAATGAGGACAATGCTTTTTTGATAGACATGTTTATTCTCTCATACATATAAAAAGCACACATACGTATGTATATTGGATGAATCATAGGCCTGAGATAACAGTGATTCTAACTGTTGCCACAGTGTTACTGGAGGCGCAATGAGAAGTTGATATGGGCGATCATTTCAAGAAAAAACATCAATTTATTAAAACTTTAATGACTAAAATTAACTTGTGAAATAGATACATTATAACTTGTATAGTGCTCCCTTCAAACTGCAACATAAAAAAATGTGGCAGATGATAAAGGTACAAAAATACTACTAGCACAATACAGGCTGTGCCAACTTTAGAACTGCCCCCTTGCCTCGGTGGGTCGCACTCATACAGGCTCTCTTCAAGCCTCCTCCTGCTGGTTGCAGACACAGGCGCGTGAGCTGTGACCTGCTCTGGACGCTCCTAGGAAAGCCTCAATGTACACAAAACAACAAGCTGCTAAGGCTTCCGCAATGTTTAACTAGCTCTTACTTCCCAAAAAATAAAAAAGTTTGTACCCTGTACTTAAAGGAGAGCTTCTAAAGCTGCCAAATGTGATTCGGGTCCGGATGGGCGGAGCCAAAAAGGAGACTGGCCGGTAAAAAAAACCCTAATTGCAAATCACAACACAGCATTTACCATAAACGATGACGCAAGCCAATCAGAAAGATGGGCGGGGCTTCATTTCCACTTCCAAAATCTCCTCTACCACAACATGTCTCGCAGAGCGAGCAGCACATGCGCGCGGCAACGCTAGGCGAGACCTAAACAAAGGATGTTTGTTGCATGCTTTGCTTTCATGCCAGAGCAGTAGCAACATTATCACTTTCTCTTTCTCAATTATACCCTCTCCACACTTTCCTCTGCACTCTTCCATATATCTTGCAGGCCAGATGACAGCCAGGAAGTGAAAGCTAGGGGCATAGGCCTAAACAGGTACTAACCTAGCAGATTCCATTGACACTTTAAGGTCTATAATTGGCCTCATACCCGGAATTCTTTTCTTCACTAAAGCGGTCGTGATCAGATATCGATACAGCCTCCAAAGGTCTAATAAAAACCTGCATTATTTCACAGGAAAAAAGTGGAAGGGATTGGATTGGGACAGTCACTAACGTTTCAGCTGATGAGTGCCTTTGGTATTCTTGCCATTGTCTTCATGCCCCTAACTTTCTCAACAGCTGGGGGCCCAAACTCAGGTAATTAGAAGATAATTTGTCTCCTTATTATGCTCTTGCAGGCTGGGTCTCTGGTACTGTCAGACAAAAACTAGATGAGATACCTCCTAAAAAGTGTGATGGTACTCATGGTTATCCTGTTAGCAGAAAATAGAGTGCACACAACTTCATTTAATTACTTCTCACCTGAAACTATGCACAATGGCTATCCACTTTGCTTTCAACATTAGGGGTTTCAGCATGTCAAGAGTGTCAATAATAAGTTAGTCCAAGGTCATTTGAAGACAAACTTTAATGGTTTGCAGACTGTCAGGCAGTAACTACTTGTCTAGTTCCTCTTCATGAAGGGCAGATGAAGGGTTAAAATCCACTAGTTCATTCTCACCTTGTAGTTCATCTCATTAACCTTTGTCTTGTACCAATGACATTAAAGCCCTCTCCCAGACAACCAGATGGGTACAGGTGTCCTCAAGTAACTGTGCTTGCACTGTTAGTTGAAAACTTATGTCCCTGCAGATAACTAGATGCAGATG
This sequence comes from Triturus cristatus, assembly GCF_964204655.1. Taxonomy (NCBI): domain Eukaryota; kingdom Metazoa; phylum Chordata; class Amphibia; order Caudata; family Salamandridae; genus Triturus; species Triturus cristatus. The sequence continues at coordinate 348,016,268 of NC_140589.1, read as the reverse complement.
TTGTGCTATCAAGGGCACTTTGGTATGTTAAGTTCTCAGTTTAGACACCTAAAAGAGCATCAACCTTATTAGGAATATTAACATTAATAGGGTTATCTATTTTGAGATATAGTATGATGTTGAATGGCAGAGCTAGATTAAGAGTGAGAGCGTGAACAATATTGAAGAGAAGCACTCAACGCTAAGGGAGAACTTGTGATCGTGGAGACCCGAACATTGGCAACAGAGATGCTCATGGCTATGATGCCGGAATACATTGAGAATCAGAGGTTTTAACAAGATAACCCTAGCCCTCTTGCACAAAGGCAACTAAGAACCTAGCTCGCTGAATGACATTGTGCCCTTTTACCTCTATGTTTTGTCCACGCACAAGACAAGAGCTGTAGCTGCATTTGTCCTGTCTGGGCAGGACACGTACTTTCTCCTTTTCTCTTAATGCTTTTATCATCTTAGGAGCTCTCTCTCCGGGCCTTTCTATTTATCATCAAGCACACTGTGCAATTTTCAAATGAATCACCAGGGTGGAGATATTAAACCTGCTAATAAGCCTTCCACTCTGCAGAAAGCACACAGTTTGTAAAATGAACCCAAACATGTGGGAAAGAACCAACTCAACAGAAAGAATTGCAGTCAGGATATTTTTTTCCTTTTAGAGACCTATTTTAAAACAAGCATTTGCAATGCAATAGGTCTCGCATTTATGCGAGTTTGACCTATTCGCATTGTAAATTACAATGTCTTATTTATGTTTTGTTTTTTAAAACAAATAAAAGGAATTGTCATTTGCAATGCTAGTAGCTTAACCTCTGGCAAATACGAGACCTATTGCACTGCAAATGCTTGTTAAGAATTACCAGAGAAATGAATTGAAAAGCACATCCCACTTCAGTCCTAGCTGCTACAAGATTAGAACAATTAGCCAACTCCTTTTTTCCACCACCTCATTTCACATGGTAACAAAATTGATTTTTCCCCATGAGTGCTTCGGACTCCCTATGCATTATCTCTTCTCTATTAGTAATAGTGTGCTCCTGCTTTAAGCGGACCCATTCTTTAGGTTCCTACAGTTTTGAGAGTGTACACGGATACTCTTCTGTCAGGCCTGGTCTATTTTCCAGCCTGGTTACACAAAGGGGCCACCAAAGCAATTGATTAAAAAAAAAAACCATACTCAGCACACTTAAGCTATGTTTTTCTTCTAATGTGGATTCCTAAATTTGGTACTAGTAGCTTCCACATTAAAAATACACCCCAAATGCTGCCCGACTGCTTTCTTAAGTTTCTTATTATTAAGAGTTACTTATAATGATTTATAGCCTGCCTCGCTGGACATTAAAGCCCATAACGGTAAAAGACAAAAATAACACGCCAGGCAGTCATTATTATCACGCAGTAGACAGCCTGTACACAATAACACACTGAGGGTAGTGGACAGGGGTATCCAGCACTTCTCTCTCACATGGACCTTTCTAATTCTTTGAAACTGGAGTGTTCTTTGCGCCAGACTTTATTCACTTCAGTAATGTGTGGTAAATATTTCATTACCGGTACTACGGTACTATTTTTATGCGGTAAAGTCTAGTAAGAATAACTCAGTAAAAATAAGAGGCAGAATCCGTGGTATTAGAGGTTCTGAAAGGCTTTATTCCTCTACAAAGGAATTACGGTTCGAACCATAGGCTTCAAATTCCATCACCACGAGGGTTCAGGAAGGGAAGGCAATACATTATTGACAAGTAAAGATATTTATATGAAAAGCATTACATTAAGACAGATGCAGGAGGCGTAACAGCTGATAATACAGATAATAATACACATACGTAATGAAAAAAGGCGTACATATAGGCGTAACTAGAAACGTCATTAAACATGATGTCACAAGTGGGTGGATCCATAAGAGAATCCTGCAATGTCAGCAGAAATATTTGGCAGAGATGAGCGCGCAGCCGCATGACGTGTGATTGACGTGCAACTAGAGGGTGAAGGGGACTTGACATTTAGCTCTACATGTGGAGACAGAAGTCTGAGGGGTCATGTCAACCTAATCCCAAATCATATCTAATATCTTATGTTTAAAGAACTGTATTATCCAAAAGGAAAGGTCTCTAGGACGGAATCTATTCTATACTGACTGTTAGTGCGTGTACAAGCGTCTAAGTGTCTACATGAGATGCGAGGGGGCAGGAATCTTCCATGGTAACAGGGGCTATGATTTACTTGCATGAGGACTGTGAGGCCTGGCCCTTTGCTCGGCAGCTGGAAGAATGTTTACCTAAACTACTAGACAGGAATGCATCGGATGAGGAGCGGAGCAGATAATCTTGAAGGTGAAATACAGTTTTTGGCAGGCAATAGGCCGGATCAGGCACCGTTAGCCGCGCAGGGAGTAGGACAAAGTTCATGGATACAGATGCGGGCTCGGACTGGAGCTTTCAGAGGCAGAAGGCAGAAAAAGGCTTGATGACAGAATTCAGGGCCTACTCGCCTGAATCTGTAAAATGTGGAAAGTGAACCACATAAAGTCGGTGGCCTTTCATACTTAGGAATGGAATATCTGACCCATTCATGGCGGATCTGAAAGAGGACATGTTGACGGTGGACGCACATGTATTTGCGTCTTCATAACTGGAACTGGAGGGAACATACATGTACTTGTAGCATGCACATGGAGCCGTTGGGGTCTACGATAGGGGACATAACTGATCATAAAATTCATATTTCCTCATTCCCTCCTTGTCCCCTACGGACCCTCAGGAGATATCGATCTTCATCAATCCATCGATCTGTTCATATAGCATCATTTGTTCTTCTTTCTTCTTCCGGGATCTTGAACGAAAACTGGGATGCGGGATACACGATGTGGCACACAGACCACAAATCGCTGGCCCACATTGTAGACATAAGCAGCAACTGAATAGTATGAGAAAGCCAATACCTAGGAAGGATAGGATCCTCCATCCCCAGGCTGACAACACGCTCCAGAACCAACCGGACCAAGTCCAGGTGCCTGGACTCTGGTGTATCTGGCTTATAATCTTATGAAGGCGAGTTATGGCTTTATATACTGACGGCGAGTTTTCTGGTATGAAAACACAGCAACTTGATCCGATGACCCTACAAGCTCCGCCCCTATCGGCCAGGATGACGTCAAGGACAAGACGATTTTGAAGCACAACAATCCGCATCGCAGACTGCTCTTCTGTTAAGTTGCCTAGGGCGGAAGTAGTTTCATTCACTACTGCTTCAAGGGTTCTAGGTAATGTACGTATCAGCTTACTATTAGTGACCGTACCTATATAGGGAAAGAAACCTTTATTGAAATCTGTGTATTGCTCCCATGCCGTTTCAGTGTAATCGACAATCGGGAGATCTCTCTGCTGTCTATTGTGTACTAAATGGGTATTTCTGTGATAATCAGGAGGGGCTAGGAAAACAGGTGGCAGAAGGAATTCTATGTAACAGGTACCATCCCAATCTAGAGGTAAACGTATATATGCAGTCTGGCCACATATGAAGTAGGAATGACGAGAGGCTCTGAATGTAGACTTGCCTTGATCACTGAATTTTATCACAGTGGTACATTTACTATGGCCCATGTGTATGGAACCATTCTTACTTACACATAATTCACCTTTAACTGGAAATACTGACATAGCGGGCAAGATTGGTGTAGCTTCGGATTCAACATTCAGAATCATGAGGTTAAGTGTAAAATTACCTAATCCATATACTTCATTTTCTAGATCAGTTCCTGTTCTTTTGGGAAGTCCCTTCTTGTTAGGGTAGCAGACTTTAAGCAAAACTAGGTTCAGGTTTCCCCATACCCAGTTGTCTTGATAAACTGCTGAATTTGAATCTAGGGAATTAATCAAACTAAACCATGCTCCACAGGAGCCATTGTGTGTGAACGGATACGGAAAGAGAGGCAAAACTCCCTTATAGTTCTGATAGGGAGGGAGTCGGCCACATATCCAACAATTGGTAGCATTGCTGGTCTGATGGGAATGATGTAACATACTAATAAAAGTGTTGTTGCGCAGCGCAAATCTATAAGACAACTCATGCGGAGGTAATTCGCTAAAAGAATGTTCAGCAGTAACATTGTAAGCACGCTTCGAAATAGGGTAATACATATGTAGCAATACACTAGAAATGATGATCAGAAGACTTAGAAAAAACAAAATTAATAATGTCACTATGCAATGACTACGAAGTGATTTACAATACGCATGTTTTTTAAGCTGTATCTGTCTATTTCTCTCTCTATTTCGGTCTAGAGGATACATGTCAGAGACAAATTCAACCGATTCACCTTGGAGAGGACTTAAACAATCAAATTGTCTGACTTGCTAGACCTTAGTTTCAGTTTATAGAGTTCGTTCTTTGTCTGTTCAACCAAGGGGAGCTTTGAGTCTGTCTGTGAGGGAATGCAGGGCTGAGTGTTCACATCGGACGGTAGTCCATAAAATTTCTTGATATGACTCGAGTGCAACCACCCTTTACGTCCCTCAATCTTCACAGCTGTCCTTGTTGTCAGCAAGACGAGTTTGGGCGACTTCCACCTGGGCTCCAGCTGGGTCTTCCGGTCGAAATTCCTTACAAGAACCAGGTCACCTGGAACCACGTCATGGGGCTTTACCTCAGTGTTATCGGGAAAAGCTGCAGCTACCTGTGAACGACAAGATTGTAGTGCAGACATCAAGGAAGCCAGGTAATCTGTCAGCATATTACAGTCAACATCAGTGATTTTACGAGGTATAGGCGTCCCCCACATATTTGGTGGTCTACCGAAGATCACCTCATACGGGGATAGCCCTGTTCGAGAATGTGCTACCATTCTCATGTAAAAGAGCGCAACTGGTAAGGCTACTATCCAATCGACACCTTTTTCTCTACATATTTTGGACAATCTAATTTTCAGAGTTTGATTATGACGTTCCACGAGGCCTGCTGCCTCGGGATGTCGGACACAGTGGAATTTCCATTGGTAACCTAACAGAAGTGAAACGTGTTTCATTAGTTCGGATGAGAATGGCTGGCCGTTATCTGAGTATACAACACGTGGCAAACCGAATCGTGGGAAGAATTCTCGAACTAGCTGTTTGGCAGTAGTCGGGGCAGTGTAATCTGAAACCGGGTAGGCTTCTGTCCAACGGGAAAGAGCACAGACAACTACGAGGACATATTTGAATCCTCGACATCGTTCCATCTGGATATAATCCATCTGGAGGACTTCAAAAGCATGATCGGGAGGTTGAAATCCACCCTGCTCTACGGGAATGCTTTTACCTGGATTAAACTGACAACATATCATACAGGTACGTACTTTCTGTTTGGCTGCTGCTAGCAAGTGTTTGTTGAACCAAATGTGTTGAATTCTGTCTAGCATAGCTTTTTCTCCTAGGTGCGCTGGACTATGTATTGTGTTAATGATGACTTGAACCATGGAGTCGGGAAGAAACCATATAGATTTTTCCTTCGTCATCCATCCTTGATCCGTTTGGATCCCTCCTAATTCAGTCCATTTCTTTATTTCTTCTGGTGTAGCATGTGTCTGTATGTCAATTACATCAAGGGCGGGATCCTTAACTGTCATGCAATGTGTTGGTGTCGGAACTATTGTCTTTGTCGTGTCAGTTGTATGAGTCTGGGCCTGAGCAGTCTGTTTAGCTGTTCTGTCAGCTAGGTCGTTACCCTGAGAAATGATATCGGTAACTTTTGTATGGGCTTTGCATTTCACAATCGATATTGCAGTAGGTAGATGAATCGCGTCTAATAGAGCTTGAATGAGGGGTCCGTGTTGGATGTGGGCACCGTGAGAAGTTAAATAACCTCTCTCTCGCCACAATACGCCGAAGTCATGGACGACTCCGAATGCATAACGTGAATCTGTGTATATGTTGACTTTCTTATTTTTGGCTTGAATACAGGCTTGTGTCAGAGCGATGAGCTCTGCTGCTTGAGCTGACAAAGTGTTAATACAATTTGTTTCAATGACTTCAGTGTCTGTTGTGACTGCGTAAGCGGCCACTAACTCTCCTGTACTTGTTCTCATACACGAACCATCTACATACAACGTCAGGTCCGGATCTGATAAAGGGATATCTGTCAAGTCTTGTCTGGGTTTCGTCGTGATAGTAATGACTTCAATACAATCGTGTGCTAATGGATCTGTTCCGTTTACTGGCAAAAGTGTGGCAGGATTTAATGTATTACAGCGTCTGATTTCTATGTGTGGCTGAAACAATGTTAATTCATAACCGGTGAGTCTTGCTATAGTCAGGTGTTGTGTTTGTGTGCGGTTCAAGAGAACCTCTACTGCGTGTGGTACTTGTACGGTCAATTGATGTCCTAACACTATGGCATCGCTTTGTCTGATTGCTAAAGCTGTTGCTGCCACTGATTTCAGGCACGCAGGAAGAGCCTGAGCTACGGGATCTAATGTACTAGAGAAATAAGCACATGGTTTGTGTGATCCTGCTTGTTCCTGAGTGAGTACTGACAAGGCAGTACCTTCGCGTTCTGTAACAAAGAGTGTAAAAGGCTTACTGTAACATGGTGTTGCTAAAACAGGTGCTTGGCATAAAGCTTTCTTTAAGCTTTCAAAGGCATGTGTATGTTCTTGAGTCCAAGGGAGGACAGTCGATGTGGCTGCCTCCTGTGTTGTCAACTGAATGAGTGGTTTTGCTAGAAATGCATATTGAGGGATCCACTGCCTACAGTATGAAGTGAGACCTATAAAAGCCCGCACCTCCTTTTGTGTCTTGGGTGGTGGCATGTTAGCAATTAACTGGATGCGGTCGGGTGTAAGCTGTCTTCCCTCCTTGGACAGCAAGTGCCCAAGGTAAACAACTTGCTGGACACAGAATTGCAGCTTAGAAGGGGACACCTTGTGCCCCTTGTCGGCCAGAAATCGTAAAACCGTTAGTGACGCTTTTTCACATTCAGGTTCGCTTCGGGCGGTGATCAGCAGATCATCGACATATTGAAGCAGGGCAGTGTTAACTGGCATGTGGATACTGTCAAGTTCTCGTTTCAGTGCTTGGCTATAGATGCTGGGGCTTTCTGTAAATCCTTGAGGTGCGCGTGTGAATTTAAAACTTCGTCCATTTAAACTGAATCCGAACAAATATTGACTTTCCGGATCTATTGGGACACTAAAGAAGGCATTCTTGAGATCAATTACAGTAAAGAACGTTGCTTCTGAATCAATAGCTGTTAGTAATGAAGAGATATCTGGGACCACAGGGTATTGTGGTACAATACATTTATTTAATTCGCGCAGATCAATAACTAATCGATATACTGGTGGTGCTTTTGGATCCGTTCTTTTAAGAATCGGAATTATCGGGGAATTACATACATTGGAGTCGGTTTCCACAACCACTCCTTGTGCAATGAGCTCGTCAATGATTTGCAGTAAAGCCACAACAGCATCTGGTGGTAACTTGTATTGTCGCATTCGCGGCAGTACTACTCCTGTTTTTAGTGTGACTCGATATGGTGTAATGTTCATGCAACCAACATCAGTGGGGCCTTGTGCCCATAAATGTGTAGGTAAATTCTGCAGCCGGTGATCCATGTCTCTGGACACGTAGTGACCTTTGAAGTCACGTAAAAATAATCGTACTCCTTCCGGAGAACAACATATTATAGCTCCTAGAGCTTTCAATGTTTTTATACCTAACAAGTTTTCTGGACATGATTTAGTAAGCAATAAATCTGTAGTTCGTGTCAATGGACCAACCGTAAGTGGTAGGGGTTGCGATACTTCATTAATGATAGGCTTTCCTGAGAATCCAAAGGAAATATTCTGTGAGCCTGAGAGGGGTGCCCCTGGAACTTCACTGCGTCGTATAGTTGTTCTGCTTGCCCCTGTGTCAAGTAAAAACTTTCTGTCTTCCCCTAATAGTTCACTATGTACATAAGGTCCCTCTTGATCTACAGGAACCTCGATAAGGGGTAAGCCAACTTCCCTCTCTAGGCTATTTCATGTGTATCGCTGATAATCGGGATAGTCAGTTTGTGCATACTGGTACATCTGTTGCGTTGTTGCTTGTGTGGCAGCAATAGGCTGCTGCTGTGGCGTTGCTACGGTCTGTTGTGGAGCTGCCTGTCTGTGTCGGAGCTGGCCTAGATTGTGCATGCTGAGGGATTTGTGATTGGTTCTGATCCTGTCTAGGTGGACGTGGTCTTTCCTGGGTTCTACCCGTGGCGATATTATGTTTCAGAACTGGACAATCGTGTATATAATGACCTTGTTGTTTACAATAGTTGCATGTCCCTTTCGTCGGACCTGCGGAATCACCCTTTTTATGACCATCAGCTGGAACTGACTGAGCCACAAGCATTTTCATTTTCGTGTCTTTCATACGTCTTTGTTCATGTTCTTGTTCTTCTCTAATTCTATTGTGGTGATATTGTAACATCTGTAACATCTGTGACGGGGTGTTACCTTGCCAGGTACTCTCAAATTTCAATACTCTATTCTTAACTTGCGGTAGGGAATTTTCAACTAATTTTTTCACAAACAGATGTGGATATGACTCGCTACTTGCTTTTATGCCACTATTTATACCAAAACATTTTTCAAATCGGGAATAGAAATCACTAGTGTCTTCATCTTGCTTTTGTTTACAGGCTGAGATTGCACCCCAGTCCTCCTTTTTCATAGTTAATAAACGTGGCAGTACCTGCACTAGTAATCCTGGTAGGGCTGTAGTCTTTTCCCCAAGCCCTGATCCTGCAGCTCGGGCCTTTTCTCCGTTTTCTAATGCTGTCCAATCTATCTTTTGGTCTCCCACCTCCCATTCCTTTTCTTTGAGTTTCTCGTAAATACCGGCAGGCATTAATACTTTTAATATTTTCATAATGTCGGGGTAGGTATACTCTCCCATGAGTAACATGTCTTTTATCTCACGGTGGAAACCTGCTGGATCCCTGTCATGGCTGGGTACTACTTTCTTCATTTCTAATAATTCAATTTTAGTTATAGGCGTGTACACAAACACGCGTTTAAAGTTATTGTCTTCACCCCTGATTGGGTGTACTTCGCGTAAGGGATTCTGTCTATCTATGTGATACATTTTTCTTCCCATAGTGGGAACTGGAACATGTTCTGGGCATACGAAAACTATATACTGGTTTCGAAATTCTAGAATTTCTTTAATTAGATCAGTACCTGACCCTCTCCATTTATTCGTGAGTAATTCGGTCAATATGTCAGGTAAAGGTCCAGGATCGGAGTGTTGGCTTTTATACAATATAAGGAGGTGTTGAATCATGTATATACCAGCTAAACGCTGTTCGTGTGGGGCAAGGTTCAGAAACGTGTGTGCTAGTGCATCTTCACTGTATTTGTCGGGACTGTCAGCCCATTGTACTGCTGACCTGGCCAATTCTTGTTCATCCATGGAATCGAGCATATGGTACCCCCTTCGGTCTCGGAGTAATTTATCAGCGGCTTGGAATAGGTGTTCAGGAGACCTTGTATTTAACATAGGGGCTTGAAAATGTCTATTACATTCTGGACGTATCGGACGTATCGGATCATTAAAGCATCTGGTATTATTAAAAGGTCTTCCTTTACCTACATAAGCCATCGTTTCTAAGTGTCCTGTAGGCATTTCGTCCTCCTCTCCCTCTGATTCATGTTGATCTGACTCTAATCTTTCTGTATGTATTCGTTCTACTTCTTTGCGAATCTTACGGCACATAACTACTATACATGTCTGTTTATCATGTTTCCCTTCTGATATATTCTGGCCCCATCTGGTAAGTACTTGCATTTCCTCCTGATCTACCCCAGGCCTATCTCTGTTTCTGATCACACAGTTTATGAAGAAGCGTAACAGTTGTCTCTGTACATCCACTTTCTGGTATTCCATAGCTTCGTCAATACTTTCAGGGCCTCGCCCTGATTGGACAAAGTGATATATATTATCTAAATGTGCCACCATTCCTGGTAGCGTCGCTAAATACCTTGAAGCTCGTCGTATACGTAGTGATGACAGCAGCATGCCGTCCCGTCTACCGGGCACAGGATCATATCTACAATCCACTAGATGCTCTTTAAACATGTCGGAAGTTGCTAGTTGGGGTGTACGTTCGTATGCTAAATCTCTAAGGGATAATTTATTTCCTCGAGGTGGCGAGGCAAAAATATCTGTCGTACCTCCTGTCGCACCGTCTGAGGTGCTAGGCACGAAAGGATTTGTTGGATGTAAGATAGAAACTGTAGAGGTAGGAAAAGCGGTAGAAACAGATGGACCTGTGGGAATGTGCGTAGGAGTTTGTTGTTGCGGGGATACAGACGGATGATCTTGGCGTTGAGCACCATCGGTGGGCGGTGTGTGTGGCGGAACATTAGCATATTCAGGAGCTACATCATCTAAATAGGAAGAAAGGAAAATATCTTTTGCTGTTTTGGGATGTGCTTTTATCGGGAGTAATGGAGGTGTCAAGTTTTTCGGTATTTCCGGGGTGGCCTGAGGTAACCCTTCGGCCAGAAGAGGATACATACCATTCATAAGAGTGTTTCGTTGTCTGTCTACTTGTTCTGCTTTTACTCGGGTACCTTCCTCAATTAATAAATTTTCTCGGGTTTTATTCGAATTCTCCCTACCTTTCTCTTCCTGTCTGAGCGCTTTTTCTGTACGTCTATATGATTCTTTACGCCATAATTCAATGGCATCTTTCTGTGACTGTCTGGCTTTCTTTTTCCATAATTCTTCTTCTACTCTCATGATGCAATCTGCATCCCAGGTCCCCGCTGCGGGCCACCTCTGACTCTCTGGTAAATCCTTGGTGTAGTCCACCGATAGATCAAGAAATAATACGGCATCTAGGCCATGCTTATGATACATAAAGTACCCTGGAGTGTCCCTAGGTGGAATGGGAACAGCTTCTTCGAGTACCCCTTTTCTGGTTTTGATCTGTCTTAATTTTGAAAAGATCGGCATTTTTAGACCTTATTACTTGAACACACTTAATACAATAAACACAATAATGAACAATCATTCACACCACAATATGTAGAACGTATTAAAACATTTAACATTTAACAGTTTAACGAACGATGATAACTAATAGAAAACTAGTTACTGACATAATACTAACACTAGATAATACTGAATTATATGCAAGACATACTAGATATACTGCTAAACAGTACAGATACACTGCTGAAACAGTGCAGACCGGATTTGTGTACCCAAACCCGTCTTGACCGGCACAACCTATGTGCACGTCTAAATGCCTCCCCGGCAACGGTACTCACCGGGTAGCGCGGAACGGAAGGCCTCGGAACTGAACTGGACTGGACCGGACTGGACTCGACTCGACTGGACTCGGAACTTCGGAACCTGGTGGGCCTCTGTATACCTCGGATCTTGCTCTCTCAGCTAGGCTCTGGTCGGGATACTTCGCACTTCTCACCGCCTCGTCTGGGTGTTGATCGCAGCCTCAGTCACCCCCGCTTGGCCGGAGGGAGATACAGGAAATCCTGCAGGTACGCGTTTTTGTCCGTTCAGCTGTGGCAGGAGACCGGGCCTGCAACGCACCTCCGGCGCGTGAGATGAGAAAGTGTCCCTGTTCGGGCGCCAATTTATGTGGTAAATATTTCATTACCGGTACTATTTTTTATGCGGTAAAGTCTAGTAAGAATAACTCAGTAAAAATAAGAGGCAGAATCCGTGGTATTAGAGGTTCTGAAAGGCTTTATTCCTCTACAAAGGAATTACGGTTCGAACCATAGGCTTCAAATTCCATCACCACGAGGGTTCAGGAAGGGAAGGCAATACATTATTGACAAGTAAAGATATTTATATGAAAAGCATTACATTAAGACAGATGCAGGAGGCGTAATAGCTGATAATACAGATAATAATACACATACGTAATGAAAAAAGGCGTACATATAGGCGTAACTAGAAACGTCATTAAACATGATGTCACAAGTGGGTGGATCCATAAGAGAATCCTGCAATGTCAGCAGAAATATTTGGCAGAGATGCGCGCGCAGCCGCATGACGTGTGATTGACGTGCAACTAGAGGGTGAAGGGGACTTGACATTTAGCTCTACATGTGGAGACAGAAGTCTGAGGGGTCATGTCAACCTAATCCCAAATCATATCTAATATCTTATGTTTAAAGAACTGTATTATCCAAAAGGAAAGGTCTCTAGGACGGAATCTATTCTATACTGACTGTTAGTGCGTGTACAAGCGTCTAAGTGTCTACATGAGATGCGAGGGGGCAGGAATCTTCCATGGTAACAGGGGCTATGATTTACTTGCATGAGGACTGTGAGGCCTGGCCCTTTGCTCGGCAGCTGGAAGAATGTTTACCTAAACTACTAGACAGGAATGCATCGGATGAGGAGCGGAGCAGATAATCTTGAAGGTGAAATACAGTTTTTGGCAGGCAATAGGCCGGATCAGGCACCGTTAGCCGCGCAGGGAGTAGGACAAAGTTCATGGATACAGATGCGGGCTCGGACTGGAGCTTTCAGAGGCAGAAGGCAGAAAAAGGCTTGATGACAGAATTCAGGGCCTACTCGCCTGAATCTGTAAAATGTGGAAAGTGAACCACATAAAGTCGGTGGCCTTTCATACTTAGGAATGGAATATCTGACCCATTCATGGCGGATCTGAAAGAGGACATGTTGACGGTGGACGCACATGTATTTGCGTCTTCATAACTGGAACTGGAGGGAACATACATGTACTTGTAGCATGCACATGGAGCCGTTGGGGTCTACGATAGGGGACATAACTGATCATAAAATTCATATTTCCTCAAATGTGCAAGTAGATGTGCAAAGGAAATAAAAATACCACATGGAAACATATTTACTCCAAGTGACCTTGGACTCACAATAAAGCGCCTCTGAAGTGAAATTCGGCTGACATAAGGGTTCACCGTTTAAAAAGTGTATAAAAAAGTGTGAAAATAGAGGCAACACTTTTACTAGGGTGCTGCAGTGAATAAAAGATTTCCGGTAAACGTTCAGCGGGTGCGTGGAGACACATGGATGTAACACTCGGACACACAAGGGTAACACACAGACACCCACCCCGCCCCCAAAAATGTACATAACCAGCGTGAAAAGAAACGTGACACTTTTAGTAGGGTTTTGCAGTGAACAATTGATTCCAGGTAAATCCCCTGAGTGGGTGTGGAGAAACAAGGATGTAAAACAAGGACACAAAACATTTTTACTTACTCGTATAAGTGAAATCCGACATCGAACGTGAACCCGTGGCAACCAGCAGCTGCGAGCAATGCCTTCTTTCGGTTCCGAAAGGCAGGAGGAGGGGAATTCGGGGGCATTGTTGAAAAAGCGGCTGCTATAATCAAAACGTGCCCTGACTACAAAAAGAAATATTCTACATCACATGTTTAGGATGTGTATATTATTTGCTTTAGTGCACCAAAAGCTTTTACGCTTCCGCGAGGTGAGCCTACTACTCTCCTCCCTGCCTCTGCCCGGCTGGCCCTCAGAGAAGGATGGTAGGAGGCAACCCAACGCCCGCCGCCCTGGAGCCGCAGTCCTCTGTGCGTGTGGGCCTTAAAATGCCCGCTATTCACAACTCGGTGTCGCCGCAGAAGCTTAAGGTGATGAAGGACGTGGAGAAGCGTACCCATAGTGTACTTCCCACTTCTAAACACGCATGTCTCCAACTGTCCTGTGTCTCAACACCTAACAATGAAATAAGCCATAGAAATAAATAAATAAACGGATCGTGGTGTTCCTAAAGCGGGAGCCGCGCTCCAAATTAAAGTAAAAATAAATAAATCAATGGAGCGCGGTGTCCCAAAAGCGGGAGCCGCGCTCCGAATTACAGTAAAAATAAATAAACGGAGCGCGGTGTCCCTAAAGCGGGAGCAGCACTCAGCATGACCATACAACTAATAACAAGCTGTCGCCATTGTGCGAATGAGAAAAAAAGTTCCCACCGACTATATCAAGGAGACTGTCACGCCGCAAGTAAACGATCCAGTCCGGATGGGCCATCCGAGAAGGAGACAGGGTGGTAACAAGGAAGACGCTTTTTCAATCACAAGCCAGCGTTTAGCATAAACGATGACGCCAGCCAATAAGAATGATGGGTGGGGCTTAAACTCCACTTTAGAAATATCACGATTACAAGAAGCCTCGCAGAGCGAGCAGCGCATGCACGCTGCCAACGCAGGTCTGCGAGACCTAAACAATCGAAACGTGTCACAAGTAGGTTTTGATGGGACAAAATACAATAGATGGAAAGAAAACAGGAGACAATGGAAAACCACGTAACAGGAAATAGATACCAAAATAGTAGAAAATATACTGTGATTTTAACATTGGTTGACTGCATGATGGGTGCCCTCCCTCTTAGGAGAGAAGGCGGCCCCACCCTAAAAGGGAAACATCAGAAACATCAATAAGTCATTTTGCTGCTGATTTAAATCCACATTCTACAAACTTCGACCAAAAGTTTTATTAAAATAAGTTAAAAAAAAATGATCATTAAAAAAACAAGTCCTGTGGATGTTTCCTTTGGGTGGAGGAGGGATGGAGGGAAGGGAAGTAGGACTTCAAAGACAAACAAGCATTTGCAGTGCAATAGGTCTCGCAGTTACGCAAGTTTGAGCTACTGGCATTGTAAATGGCTATGCCTTTTGTTTTGGTATTAGTTTTTAAAACAAAAGACATTGTCATTTACAATGGCAAAAGCTTAAACTTGCGTAAATGCGAGACCTATTACATTGCAAATGCTTGTTAAACCAGTGATGAGCTGCATTTTGGAAGTTGCAGTTTCACTTTTGACATTTCTGATATATACTCATAAATCGTAGCATGCAAACTGCTGTTGCGAAGAAGGAAGCCATCATTCAATGTGCCACACACGACGTGAGACCTCTTGTTGGCGATGAAAAAACAGGAACTCTGCAGTTGTAACGGGCCCCACATACAGGAAATCCTTGGTTGTAACGGGCCCGCGTCTGTAGGAGTTCCTACCACTTCTATGACAGTCACTCACTTATAATGAGAAACATTGAAATACGAGTCTCAAAAGCCAGGGTCACCGGCTACTTAAAAGGACTGCCAGAGGGTGCTCCAGGTAACATGGCCCCAAGTAATAATATTGGAAGAAGGCGCCAGGAATGTGGTATAAAGAGCAGTGTCGTTAGTGGATCCTGCGTTCGTTGCAAGCAGAGAACGGACCCATTTTTATCTGAAGTGCAAAGAAAGTAGTCATTCTTTTATGGTAGTGTTTGGTGAAATGTCTTGCATCTGTCAGATCACTGGATCACCATAGAAGCTCCTGAAGATAGTACAAGAGCTGGGCGAGTAAATGTGCTTTTTGCAGATACATTTGCACGCCTTGGAGGCCAAAGGCTACACTTACATCAAACTGCAAAGACTGGGCATGCGCTTTCTGCAGAAGCCCGGCCCTGCGGCCAACCCCAAGCACAATCAGAGGCCGTGTGCGGCATAGGGTTGGCTGCCTTGGGGTGGCTGCATGCGGGGAGTTCAATGCATGGCATGGCTGCAAGCAATCTCACGCTGTGTTCAACAAAAGGCCATGCGCAGTGTGTGGTTGGATGCCTGCGATCAACCTCGAATCGTGAGGTTGGTTCCCTGCAGCCAACACGCCCTCCCCCCACATACAGCCGAAGGTCATGAGTGGCAGGGGTCAGCTTTACATATGGTAACAAAATATTACTTTACATACAGAAAAACCCTAGAAATCACCTGGAAAAAAAACAATGTTAAAGTAAGGTTATAGTTAGGTGAAATGTTCAGTAACAACGTCACATTTTAAACAAAAAATATCAGAAATTCACAAGTTATAGTTATCTCAAGTAACTATAACTCGTGCCCTCGCCATGCACAGCTAATTACCCCACATATTACATTACTCATGATATCTTCTATGACATCATTGATATCACTGCAACGCTGGCCATGAAATATTGATGAGAAAATTGTGCATGGCAGAGGTGTGAGTTATAGTAACTATAGGACTTGAGATAACTATAACTGGTGAATTTGTGTTTTTTTAGTTCAAAAAATTACGTCCTTACTGAACATTTCAACTGACTAACTCTACCTTACCCTTTGTTGTTTTTCAGTAAAACAAAAAAATTATACATATATACATACATATATACATACATATACACATAGATACATACGCACACACACACACAATAAACGCTACTGGGCACTATGTAATTAACCTTCCCACACTCAACAATGGTAAAAAAACGGGAAAAAATGGCATATTACTATATATATCCACTTCATACATACATATCACTTTTTGAATGAACTCTTATGGCTAAATACACCATCTGAAAACATCCTGCTCATTTTGAAGTTCTATACGAGCAAGTTACTATTTAATTGAACAAGATGGATCTTTCAAATATGAGAGGCAAAAACTGGATAATTTCTCAACACTCTCCATGCTTCACAAATTATAAAATATAAAAAATATTTGGCAGTGTGAAAACTGGGCAACTTCTCTTGACTGGCCCATATATAACCAGCTCAGCTAAGAAAAAAGACTCCCACCATGACTGGTGGAATTTACCAGTTGCACTAGTACAACAAAAAGTTGAAATCCAATAAATTAGCGAACAAAGACAGTACGTGTAAAAGGATCTTGTGAAACTGAGGTAAATGGCAAAGAATGCCAAAGCCAGTAATATGGAAAAGAGCAGTAGCGTTCTTCTCCAATCGCTTAAGCAACCCAAAAAAACACGTTCAGCATTGTTTGCTGCCAGGTTTGCATGCCTTCCTCCAGAAAGGATTTCAGCGGCACACAGGACAACGCAATGCCGAAGATCGCACGTGGGAAACAAAGAGCTCAGCTGACTGGCGCACACACCCAGACATCCTCTGCAGTACGGGTCCCCGATGCATTCTGCAAACAGAAAAGACGGACTCTGCTCTAGATACGTGCACGTTAAAGCCAGCCAACCTCTGCAGTCTTCATTCCAAATGCATCCTGCAATGAGGAACAAGCCGGATTTATTACTTGCTGGGAAGACCCGAAGACCCGGCGGAGGCGAGCTGCATGTCTCGCTGAGTCAGTGCGCGCGCGCTCACGTAGATGAGTTTTGAAAGTGCTGCTGAAGACTGGCGGTTCGCGCGTGCACGGTCGCGTGAATGCAAGCTTGTCGCCAGCCAGCAGCACTTTGAAAACTCACCTACTATAGTCTCTCCGAGCAGCGCATGCGCGCTGACTCAGCGAGACCTAAAAATTCTAAGCATCCTGTGTAGTACTTTTGTGTTTATAATCAGATTTTTAAGTGTATTCACTTGAATGTGAACCATCCAATGTATGGAGCTATGCAATAAGATTTAAAAAAAAAAAAAAAAGATGATCAGCGTTCAAAGTAAACAAACTCTATAATATGAGGTTGCTGCAAAACTATTCAAAGTCCACTGCTAATGCAATATCCCAAAGTGAAACAGCAGTGCATATTGTCACAGTTAACGTCCCCTCACTCCGTTTCACATTTATTTTTTGTGAAGGGACATGGTGTGTAATAATGGCAAATGTGTACTTACTGGCACCAAATATTTGAGTTAAAATACTTTTTTGATTAGAACAATCAATGTTGTATGGTGTCTCTCCAGTCTTGTTAGGCCTATACAGTAGTCTGCCATCTTTTGGATTCCTCAGCAGCAGTTCAGCAAGCTTTCGGCTTCTTCCGCGGATTGCAATATGAAGAGGAGTATCTCCTTTCTGTAACAAAAAAAAGAAAACGATTTCCTTGAACCATCGCGATGCCTGCATTTAAACTTAGAATAAAACTTTAAAATGTTGTATTATGAGTACTTTGTGTCTAGAGGGCAATTTGGCGAATTGATAAATTAATTAAGAAAATGTTAACTTTTTGCTATCTTGATGACCTGTGATTTTTTTTCTTTGTTTGAACTACTTCTAATCTCTTTATTGGAGATGGAACAAAGAAGATGAAGAACCCTCTAGGTTGCAGACTTATAAACAAGAAAAGGCTGGAACACATCAAGTTCAAGAGAGAACCCGCATTTCTCCCTGTCCGAGAAGGATTCTGGGGTTTGATGTCCAGGAACAACAGTAAACAGGCCTTAGCATATGTTACATCTCAAGACGGCAAATCAACAGGGATACCAGCATACTGTAAACCTCACTTCACCACCAAAAACCATTGCAAATTCTGATCAGGCGCTACATTTGAAGCAAAGTTCCAACCCTAGGCCTTCACAAAGAATTACAGGACTACGCCTGGGAAGTTTTAAGACATGACATATCCTATAAGTACTAATATGCATATATATTTTAACATTCAAAAATACATCGAGTATATATTTCAAAATGTGTAAATATAATGTATGAGTGTATTACAGAAACAGCCATTACAACGCAATCATAACCACGTGTGACCGTTACCAGAAAGCCATCATCATGCAAGCCTTTAACACAAATATGCCTTTACCACGCATGGCTTTACAACTAATTTCGTTCTAAAGGCATGATTGATAAAGACATATGCGTGGTAAAGGTTTTAAAAGTATTATTTATTTTAACGTTGCAAAGGAATGAATGGTAAAGGCATATGCATGGTAAAGGTTTTACAGATAAGTACAGGCAAGTATTAAGTGTTGTGTGATTTCCAAACTTACCTTGTCTACAGCAGAAACCTTAGCACCTTTATCCAGAAGAAGTTCAACAATTTCAATATTCCTCATCTTGGTTGCCTTTATCAAAGGTGTTTCACCATCCTGAATAGAAGAAATATTACACAAAATTAGGCAGCAACTTGCGAAGGGCAGACATTTCTACACAAAGAACACAAATTGCAAATTGCCATGTGATACATCTGCGGTAGAGGGACTCAACTGGATTCCTCATTAACTATTATAGCTGCTAATATCACGCCAGAAAACACAGAAGAGGGGCACCCATGTAATGTAGTAAGAAGAGACGATCAACAGGCCAAACAACATTTTAATATGAACCATTCTGTTTGGTATATTTCTACAGTAATAGGCCACGGAGTGCAGTCTATAGTGAGGCTGGCGAAACACCTAGCTCCCATCTCTTAATAATATGAGGGAGTTAAGAAGTAGATCTTCTGCAGTAATCACTCAATTTTAGAATCAGACATCACCTGATAAAAATGTCAGCACACCACAGAGACCGAAAAAGGCATCGGTCGGATATTCTTATTTCAAATTTAAAAAAAGTGAAGGCACTGTGGTCAGTGTCTTTGCAAATCTTCCAATATGTCCATGAACTTCAAAGGTTCCACAGCCCAGTAAACTCTTGTTCTGACTATGTGTTACAGTTTAGCTTCTAGTTGCTCTGATTTTCTTCTCCTCACCTCATAGAAGGTGCAATTATTCTATACACAACTATTTTGTCTCAGGGCTACCTCTCAGAGTAAACAAGCATTTACAATGCAATAGGTCTCGCATTTTGCAAACTTTGACCTATTGGCATTGCAAATAACAATGCTTTTTATCATGTGCACTTTGTACTTGTATGCCTGCAGGTTTTCAGAAGACATAAATTAAAGCCACAGTCATTTACAATGCCAATAGCTCAAAATCATGCAAATGCGAGACCTATTGCATTGCAAATGCTTGTTATATTTTGCCTGGATGTTGAGATCTAAATACTTGTCCCTTGCACAGCGAGAATTTTGCTTGATAGTGCTGGCACGACTGTAGTTGTGGCTATGGAAATGCACGTTGTATTTTATTACATTTTAATGCAATAACAGTTTGTATGGTAACCTATGGCATTTGAGGTTTTTACGAATTTATTGTATTATAGTATTGTACGAGGTTTTCAATTTTATTATGCTGTGCCTAAACATTTTTAAATGATATACATATGTATTATTTGCTCTGTTTTACGGGAAACTTACCTAAAATAAACAGCTATTTAGTGATAGAGCTGCATTTAAATCAAGGGAGGAATCCGGTGGAAATGAATAAATAAAAAAAAATATATAGACCCTTTCCCGACCAGTCCATAAAAACATTCCTACAAAGCAAGAACTAATCTGAAGATTCTGGAAAGTAACCCCCGGAACCGGAAGTGGGCACTAGTTGTGTTGCGTTTCAAAATGTGTTAGCATCAAACTCTTTGCTCTTCTTTATTGGAATATCTGAGTTTTGCACAGGGGCAAACTCTACTACTGCAAACTTGTGGAACACAAACAAATAAGTATTAGCTTCCGTACTAAAGGACTCTTTCCTGTAAAAAGATGTAAATCTGAATCCATGGACATCCTCCTTTCCTGCGGCACGGGGCATAAACTGATTTCTCTCCTGTACAAGGCCATGAAACAGGATTCAACCCCCCCTGGTGCCACCATCCCGGGCTGCCTGGGAGGCGGATCTCGACATTCTGCTGGAACACAGACAATGGGCACGGATCGGCTCCCTCACTGTACGGTTTCATGCAACGCAAGGTTTAAACTGACGCACTTCAATTTTTTACACCGCACCTACCTAACCCCGGTATCCCTGAAGCGTATCTCTGGGGATAGGGGAGATGGATGCCTTAGATGTGGCGCTGAGAAAGCGGGCTTCCTACACTTAGCATGGGACTGCCCTTTGATCAAACCATTCTGGGTGGGGGTGGTGGAGCGAATAGGTGCAGCTACAGGCCTTCGGATGGTGCTCGAACCGCTGCATTGTCTGCTTGCTTTAGTCCGGAAACCCAAGAAAAAGAAACTCTCGTATAAATTCCTACAATTAATGTTGGTACTAGCCAGGCGCAGGGTGGCGATAACTTGGATGGGGCAGAGGGCCCCGGAAGTACCCACTTGGCTTAGAGATGTCCGAGAGTGGTCCCTGGCCGAGGAAACCCACATGCAACTCACTCGGAGGGATGAGAAGCCGCAGGACGACTTAATGGCCTAGCGCGTTATGTGTGCGTCTGGGCTGGCAGAAGAGGAGCCCTCCCCACAGGGCACAACTGACAGTGAGGGCAGTGGGTTGGACACGCCCGTTGGGTCTGGGTCAGACGGGGAACGAGAGGGTCGACCCTAGTGATGTTCACCGCCTGCATCAGTGCCATGCCCGGTTCCTTCCTCTTGGTGCTATAATTGTATGTTATAGTTTCCTTTCCCCATGAGTCCTTCCCTCCCTGATACCGTCTGTAGTCCTAAGTGCCGCTAAAAAGGTCATCGATCTGCTTGCATACACTGATTTGATGCCAGTTGTGTGTTATTGTTTATGATATATAAACTGAAAATAAAGTTTAAAAAAAAAAAATCTGAATCTATTTTAAATAGCCGATTGCAATGTTGAAACATTAAAATGCGGATCCCACTAATAATGTAACCTAAGAAGATTCATGGCGGTTTAATATGTCTAAAATACATTCTTACTGCAGTCACTCGCTGCTTTCGTGCAAAATTCGGAAACAAGTAATAATCGTACTGTAAATCAAAGCTTCTCTGATCTGGTGTGAGACGCTGACGCTATCGCGCTCACGCTGGGGAGGCATAGCAGGGCTGCGAGAGATACTTTCAGGCATCTGGCATTTTAAACTTTTCCTTGTTTTTAAATATATTTTATTTGTACTCTCTCCTTGCGGTTACCAGTGCTGTTTCCGACCAGTAGCGGGGCCTGTCCGTGCGATCGGGCCCGTCTTCCGGCGGTCAGCACTCTAGTCTTTTCGCCACTAATATAAACAGCGCGCAGGCGCACTAAAGGAAAGCCCGTCTGCGCCCGGAATGTGTCCGTGGCCAGGACCCCTGCTCCGGTGGTATCAGTCCATTATACTCTTCAGGCGCTCTACAAGCTCCGGCCACCACCCTGTGGGGCCGGTGTCATGCTCAATCGTCTGGATGATCTTGGTTTGCCTTGTTGCATTCATTGTAATTTTGCACCGCTTACCAAGCTTAACACCACTATGCAGAGTCACGCTGACGAAGCATGCCATACCGTGTTTGGCGGTAAGGATGTTCTTCCTTCTCCAGCTGCCCTACGCACAGGCACATTACCTGTTTCGAGTGGGACAGCGGAGCAGACCTCACTGAAGACGTTTAAGGGCACTCTTTTAAATGTGCGTTCGGTGGCCAAGCACAAAGTTGAGCTTGAAATTTTTTTAAGTGAACACAATTCCGATATGGTTTTTCTAACCGAAACTTGGGCGGAGGCCTCCGCCCCTGATTGGAATGTTGCTCTGCCCCCAGGTTATGCTGTCCTGTCATTGGATCGCTTGGGCAGTAGAGGTGGAGATATCGCCATTGTTTACAAGCAAACTTTCACTGTCCAGACCATGAATGTTACAGAGCTTCATGCTGAAGCACTTCATTTTGCTGTCAAGTGGAAGGAGGTTACGATTTTTCAGGGCCTGCTGATTTATCAACCCCCTGGCCCCAGGGCTCCCTTTTCTTTGGCTCTTATGACCTATATGGAATCCTGCACGGATTCAGACTCATATTCCATTTTGAGTGACTTTAATTTACATTTGGAATCTACCACTAGTTAGGATACGAACAGACTCTGTGATGTTATGGCAGCCTTTGGTCTTCATCAGTTAGTGACTGCACCAACACACAAAGGTGGCCATACTCTCGATGGGCTGTTCTCGAACCACCCAGATATTAATTATTGCAGGGCCGATCCGCTTCCTTGGACTGATCACAAATCGGTCTTCTTTGAGGTCGCGGCCAGGTTTGCTGGTATGAGCGCCCCTCATAAACCAGTTAAGGTTGTGTTCCGGTGCTGGTCTAAAATCACTAGCACTGATCTAGTGGATGCCCTTGACCATCTCCCCCCTATTTTAGATGTAGATAATGAGGTGGCCACGGCACAGTTTGATGACTGGGTCAGGGCAGCAATTAACCTTGTTGCCCCTATACAGATAGCCACTCTTAACAGGCGTCCGGCGGGGGCCCCATGGTATAGCCCTGATCTCAAACTTTTAAAAGTCCAATGCAGACGGTTTGAGCGCCGGTGGAGACAGGACTATACCAGGGCCAGTAAAGATCTTTATAACATCGCCCTTTATAAATTTAAAGCGGCCACTTGTGCAGCAAAGACATCTTATTTTATGGGGTAAATCTTGGCCGCTGGTAACTCCACTAAAGAACTCTTAAAATCGGTATCTTATTTGGCCAAACCTCAGCAGGGCTGTCTATTTCGCCCCGATCAGGGTTTCTGCGACCAGTTGGCTTCCTTTTTCTATGTCAAAGTTCAAACTATATATGAGGAGTTGTCGAATCTTGCAATCCCAGCTCTTGGTCAAGCTATCTCCCCCCAACCTTTCCCGTTACCTGTGACCAGGCATGGTGGTTTTTCTAGCTTCGGCTCCCTGACAGTTGAGGCTGTAACAGTTCTGTTAAAATCCACGAAGTCAGGGCCTGTCAATCTTGCATCCGGTTGCAGATAAGATCAGTTCCATTCTTACGCCTCTAATTAACCAAGTTCTGTTGTCAGGGAACTATCCCATTGCGTGGAAGACGGCGAGTGTCAGACCAATCTTGAAGAAGGCTTCGCTTGATCCTGCTGAGCCCAAAAATTATCGACCAATCTCGGGTCTGCCTTTTGTTGCCAAGATCATGGAAAAGCATATGAATACCACGCTTGCTGAATTTCTAGACCGTAATTGCTTTCTTGATCCAGCTCAGCATGGCTTTCGTTCTAATCATTCTACGGAGTCTGCTCTTATTGCTGCAGCGGAGGGGATCCAGATGGCAGTCGACAGAGGTGGGAGAGCTATTTTAGTTCTCCTCGATCTGTCGGCTGCCTTTGATACCGTTAACCATACGATCTTAGTGCAGCGACTAAAGGAGGCAGGCATCAGTCACCGAGCCTTGGTCCTTCTTTCTTCTTTTTTGCAGACAATACAGCAATCTCTTAGTTGGGAGGGCCTGAAATCTGATAATTTTAATCTGACCTGTGGCGTCCCGCAAGGTTCTGCTCTATCCCCTACTCTGTTTAATCTCTATGTGAGACCCCTGGCCGCTGTTGTGAGGAAGCATGGCTTTTCCTTCGTCTCCTATGTGGACGACTCGCAACTGGTCATTTCGCTATCAGATACACCAGAGTTAACTGCGGGGCGGTTCCATCTGTGTCTTAAGGACATTATGGCTTGGATGTCGCTGAGCTTTTTAAAAATCAATACGGAGAAAACTGAAGTTATGGAATTGGGGAAGGGACCTCCAATCTGGAGCAGCCTCTGGTGGCCACCAGAGGCAGGACTTTGTCCTCTCCCTGTGGGAAAGGTTAGAAACCTTGGCGTCATATTTGACACTAAGATGAATATGTCAGCGCAGGTTAACAGCATAACTTCTGCTTGTTTTCTCCTGCTCAGGTCTCTCCGTAAGATCTTCCCTTTTATTCCCGCTGCTCTTCAGAAGACGGTGATGGCCGCTCTTTTTATGTCAAGACTTGACTATTGTAACGATATGTTTTTGGGCATGGACAAGTTTCAGATCAGCAAACTTCAATCTCTCCAGAATGCTGCTGTTCATGTCCTGTTGCAAATCCCTAAGGGCCACTCCTCTGCTAGGAGATCATTGCACTGTCTCCCGGTCCAACAGAGAGTTGAGTTTAAGGCATTATGCCTCGTCCATAAGGCACAATATGGGGGTGGTTCTACCTACTGCCATAATCTTTTTAGACCCTATGTTCCCCGTCGTGATCTACGTTCGGCCAATCTTGGCCTTATGTGTACCGCTAGATACAGACGTGCAAGATGGGGTGGCCGCACATTTTCCATCTGTGCCTCTCAATTATGGAACAGGCTCCCAGCCTCTCTTCGCCTGGAGCCAGACCTTCTTTCTTTCAGGAAAGCTTTGAAGTCCAGGCTGTTTAACGTCCAGTCCAGTCTTTTCGTCTTCATTGCTCCTCTCACACCACAGCGCCAAGACGCCGTTGGCATTAGAGCGCTTTATAAGCCTTTTATACATTATACATTTATACATACATCTAAAGAAACCCAGATATAGAAGAGTCATGCCTAGGCATGTCTGTCTGGTACTGCACTGGAGATCACCCAGAGGGCTTCTGCCTGCTGCTCTACTTGGATTAACACCTGTTTTCTCCAAGAAGCACACATCAGGAATGCGGATGTATACAAAAGCGCAAAAGAACTGACGCCACCGTTTGGCCCCTCATCCAGAATCACTTAAAACACCCACTAAAACAAATGCGATAAATTGTGTTGACGATTGAAAAGGTACTTTAGGCACTCCAATTGAGTGCACATTTTGTACAGAAGCACGATACATGTGCGTGCGTGTGTGGGGTGGTGCTGGTGGTGGGGGTGGGGGTGTTATTTTAAATGTGGACCATAGAGACCAGAACATGTTTAACAAGCAAACAAGCCCGCAAGTGGTGTGCACGCTTGCCACAGCGAGACATGTGGTTTCAATGATCAATTATCGCGCCCGTGTCTGGGCACGATAATTGAAACCACATGGCGGCGGTGCGGGTAACCGACACCAATAGGCCATGGGCGGAGCAATGCGAGCGACTTTGGGCAATTGCATGCTGTCTTTCTTCAAAAGACGCACGCAAAGGCCAATAGCATGGGCCAAAAGGAAAAGCACACGCAAGAGTGTGTGCGATTTTTAAACCCCCTACAAGAAGTCTCTCACTGCGCGAGCAGTGCTGTGCACTGCAACGCTAGGCGCGAGACCTAAAAATGGAGGAAAGGATAATAATCTTGGGGAGTGTGAGAGATTGCTGTCCACACGGCTTCTTAAAGCATTTCTTCACCTGGCATTCAACTCATCCTGACAGTCAGAAATTAATATTCTGATTTTATTCATTGTACCCTCTCTTGCTGAAGATCATTTGAGTATAACAAAACACGTATAAGATTAATTTTGTCTCAAATGATCTTCCAAAACAAAATGTAACTATTATTGTGGCTTTATTAAATTAAATGGAGAATTATCATCCATTTTTTGCTAAGTTTGATTAAAGATAGCAGCTTTTTTGAAAAAAATAGGACTTTAAAATTAACAAAGTGCACACACTGCATGTATTGCTAACTAGAGGAACAGGCATCAAATAGCTGCATTATTTTTCCATAAATCGAACAACATTTTTCTTTGGATACCAGACTTCATGTATGGCAATGGAATACTTGGCATTCACCAATTTCTCTAAAGTTGCCTCCTTAGGAAGATCCTCAATGCTATACACTATATGCAGTACAAGAGTATGCTCCTAATGATACAGGCAACAAAAAAGGTAGCAAACACAATAAGATGATGGACGGAGTGCTGAAACATTTCAGGCACTCCACTCCAGTCACAGATCTGAGTTTAATCCATGATCATTCTTCTGCTCCCTAAACCATCCTAGTTTGGACCCCGCCATATGAAAATCAGTCTTGACCCTGGTCCTCAAAGGGAACAGTCCTGCCCAAATTGCCAGGCTAGGTCCTACCTGAGCCGGAAACAAGCATTCTAGGACCGGTTTCGGGTTTTGCCACTCAACAGCGAGGCTTGCTTGAATCCAGTGGCAAAGTGAGCAAGAGACCCACGTCTGGGCATACCCTGGCCATTTACAGCAAACATAGCAAACAAAAAAGGTAGCCCAACCAAGAATATTTCTCATTTAATGTTGGAAAAAATAAGCACATACAAACACAATAGATTTTGGCTTGCCCAATCCTTTCCCGAAAGCCCGGGCATTGGCTAACACTTATCCATCTTACGATGTGAAGAGAAGCCGACTTAAGTGTCTGTGCCTGAAGGTAAAGTGATCTGAACACGTCAATATCACCCAGGAAGAGTTGATGCAGGACGCTCCACTGAATAGTGCACCTTTACTATTATGGCAAATGATGCACCTGTTTATTATTTTATAAAATCTAAAAGTGGTTGCCTCACCTAACCTTTAACATGGCTATAAATGTAAAGTTGCGCTCATCACCAGAGGCACTTTGGAGAGAGGTGGTTTAAAAATGGTGTCACTTGAGTCTCCAGTGGTGTGCTTGCTCTACCCCATCTGTCATCACCAAGGTCAAGCTACAGCTGCCTCTGTACCTGCCTTCAGTCCTGATGGCACTAGGGGCGTTGTTACACCTTTTTTTTTTTTTTGCAACAACAATTTTTATTATATATCACAGGTACAGTTGCCAAATGTAGTGATCAACATATCCGCGGTCTTCTTTCAGTAATAAACACCAGTGCATAATACAGTAGAGACCACTTTCAACTATCAGCGCACTGTCCCCAACATTCCCCAATGCAGACAATCCCTCCCCCCACCCACATGTCAGTGTACCAGAGTCACAGGTACCGGGATAAGTCGATCGCGTAGTTAGCCGTTGGCGCGGCCGTGGGCCATTCCCCACCCCCATGGTCAGGTGCCAAGCAGAGCGGAGAAGGAAGCCCCCCCACCCTCAAGCGTGATCCATCAGCTGCCTCTCCGCCGCTACGCCGCTGCCTGCGCTCCAGCGCTTCAGCACCCTCCTCCGCATCTGTGCCCCACCCCCGGAGGTCAGCCACTAGTGCCTCCCATGCATGTGCCACGGCTAACGCCTTGTCATCGTTGCTCCGCAGCGCTAACTGCAACCGAAGCGTACTCTCGCTACCCGCCCATTTTGTAAAGGCAGCTCTCCACCTCGCAAAGCTGGGACCAGTTCTCGTTTTCCAGTGCAGGGTAATTTCTCTTTTAGCCATTACCAGCCCTAAGTCGCAAAACTTGCTCGTGACTTTCGTGCGCGGTGTGTGGGGAAACCATAGCAGCAAACAAACTCCCATTTCCACCCCAAGTTCCCGCCCCGTCACCTGGGTCAAGCAATCAATGACCTCCCCCCAGTAGCAGCTCAGAACGCCACAGGACCAGAACATGTGCTTAAAGTCAGCTCCCTCCTCCCCACAGCGAGGGCACTGCGGAGTGGGACCCCCAAAATATTGAAATAGTTTAGCTGGCGTCAGATATGCCCTATGCAAGATGAAGTATTGCACTAATTGAAACCTGGCGTTACGCGTGCTCTTCCAGGCCTGTCTCTGCAATGTGGGCCACGTCAAGTCCGGAATGGGCTTCCCGACGTCCCGTTCCCATTTAACCTTCAGTGCACTCAAATGGGCTAGATGTTCCGTCGCCATTCTCCGATATAGGCACGTAATGGCCTTGATTGTGCCCGCCGCCATGACCACATACTGACAGCCGGCAGCGGTCTGCGGTTCAGAGAGTCCCGAATTCCAGTGTTTTTGTAGAGCTGCCACCAGGGCCGCGTGGAGTAGATAGTCTCCCCTCGGGATCCCGAAGGAGTCCTGCAGTTCCTGGAATGGCTGAAGCACTCCGTTGAGGTATAAGTCCCCCACCATCTGTATCCCTAGGTCTTCCCACTGAGCCAGCCCCGACCAATCTCTGCCGTGAGGGAGGGCCGTGCACATCCCCAAAGGGATCTCCGGGGCGTAGGGGTGAACAGTGCCGGCCCTCCGCAGGCTGCGGTTCCAACACAACCGGAGCGTTCGTTCCTCAAGCGTCAGTTGCGACAGCTCCAGCCGCTGCTGGAAGACAATAAAACAAAGGACGTGTCGCGGGATCACCCTGCCCCGTGGGTCTTCAGGGCCCCTAAACTCCCTCGCCACTGCCTGCGTGAGCCATTGCATCTGGGCAGCCAAATAATACCATTCGAAGTCGGGCACAGCAAGCCCTCCCTCGGCTCTAGGCCGTCGCAGCGTGGCTAGCGCCACCCGTCGCCTGCCAGATCCCCAGATAAAACCCGTGACTATGGCTGTGAGCCTGCGGAAGACCGACACCGGCACCCAAATAGGGAGCGTGCGGAAGAAATACAACAGCCGCGGGAGCGCCACCATCTTTAGTAGCGCTACCCGCCCAGCTACTGAAAGTGGGAGGGTGCTCCAGAATCCAATACTGCCCGCCAGGCCTCTGATCGCCCTCCCTACATTCCCCTCCAACAGATCTTGTTGGGTGCGGTAGATGTGCACTCCCAGGTACGGCAGACAGCTAGCTTCACAGCGGATTGCTCCCAGGGTGGGGGGGTCCGTTCCCACTGTGAAATGGGGTACACACACGTCTTGCCCCAGTTGACTTTCAGGCCCGACAGGCAACCGAAGTCCTTCAGCAGCGCCTTGGCGCCGTGGAGGGCCCCTTCCGCGTCAGCCAGGAAAAGCAACAGATCATCTGCATAGAAGGAAATATAATGGGTTTCCCCCCGCAGTAGCAGCCCAGCGTATGCGCGTCCCAGCCGAGCATGGGCCGCCAGGGGCTCAACCGCCAAGGCAAACAGCAAAGGCGACAGCGAGCAACCCTGCCTCGTTCCCCTTCTTACTGGATAGGGGGCAGATATCGTGGTCCCCGTCCGCACCCTAGCCACCGAATTAGCGTAGAGCAACCTCGTCCAGCGCACGAACCCATCCCCCAAGCCGAATTCCTGCAAGACCCTAAATAAATAGGGCCACTCCACACTACACTATCGAAGGCTTTCTCCATATCAACCGACAGCGTCAGAGCGGTCGGATAAGCCAAGCGGTCCACTTCCATAACCCGCAACAGTCTCCGGATACATGTCGATGTGAGGGGCGTTGTTACACCTTGTTGGTTGACCCAAAGCATCTGCTGACCCCAAGAAAGGGTGACACCAAGGTGAACATTTATACACTTTTTAGCACAATTTGTTTGAAGGGTGTGTCCAGCACTCTGACTGCATCAACTCTTGTTCTGAAAGTGCGGAAGGGGCACACAGAAGCGGGGCCCATGTAATCTTTTAGAAGGAGAAGATTCTGTTTTTTTTCTCAGAATGGATAGCCATGGTGAGAGTCCAAGGTATGAAAACACACCAAGACATTCAGCACCGATAATGGCTACAGAACTGACATATCTCATTGAACTGCATTTGAATGTAAATAGTACTAAATATCTGGGGTAGCAGTTAGCAGCTTTAAAAGGTATGGTGTGGAAAACTACCATGATGGAAAAACTTCAAAGACACACTTAGGGATGGCTGTCTCTATGTTGGGCAGGATTGCTTTACTAAAGATGACCTGGGGATATAGATCTTACAAAACTATTCCTTCCCTATTTCTAAGAATAAAAAATAAAAATGTTATGGAAGAGTTGACACCCCTGGGTCTCATGTGCTAAAAGTTGCAAATCTATTTATGACGGGGGCTTAGGCATGAGAGACCACATTCTCTATTAAGAAGCAGTCCATTCACTGATAGCAAATGAGTGGATATATGTAACATACATATAAGCACAGGCAGATATCGCATACGGTGTTGAACTCTGGGCTATGAGTGGCTGAATGGCAGCAAAATCCCAGGTGATGACCCCCCTGTATCAAATGTTGTACTGCAAATCTAGGAGTACACACTCAAACAGATAGGATGGTAGGAAAAGAGAATGGGTCAGATGCCACTGTTGACTGGCACAAGCCTACCCAGAGGGTAGACTTTCTTTAGGGCTTTGAGGGATTTCTAGGACTGTCCCTACTGGGGAAGATGGAGGAGATAGTCACTGGATAAAATGAAGTTAAATTACACCCTTTTGGTTGAATGACAGGGAGAATTATATAGAATCCCTCGTTTTATAATCAACCGGAGCGCATATCCGCAGTTTAGCGTTCTAACGGATACCGCGTACTACGGTGCCTCCACTCGGCTGTTCGTTCACATTGGGCGAACAGCCGAGTTGAGGCACAGGAGTGCGTGGTATCCGTTAGAACGCTAAGCTGCAGATCTGCGCTCCAGTTGATTATAACAAGAGAGATTCTATATAATTCTCCCTGTTCATTCAACCAAAAGGGTATAACTTAACTTCATTTTACCCAGTGACTACACTGCTCATCCCATAATCAAAGGGTAGACATACAGCTATAACCAGAATCAAAAGATTAGCATCTATTAAACTATATTGGAGCAACAATTCCCCCGAGTAATGCAGCACCGGTGCATATGTAACATACTGCTATGACATATGAATAAGGAAAGGAGGAAAGAAATATTTGAGTCCTGAAGAAGGTGGCCTGTTATTGTCCCACCAAAGCGCGTCGCGCCGAGTACCATTGTTAAATTTGATTAAGTGTCAGCAGTCAGATAAAGACAGGGAATCTAATCCCCTGTAGGGTGCTGTCTATTAATGTTTCAAATTAACAACAATAAGACAAAGTTTACTGTCTTCTGCAAGTAGAACTTTCTCCTTTCCAGGGTATTTGTGATATTATATCATTGCACTATTTTGTGAGTCACAGTGTTTTTAACATGTTTATGTATTGTTTTATATGGTGATATACATGTATTTTTGTAATTTGTCTGACTAAATTTATTAAATATGCATATAAGTGCTAATAAAACCTTAGTGGAGCATTGATTATGACTGCATATGAGAGTTGACAAATCTGTTGGTGTCGCGGAATGTGGATAAACATTGTCTGGGATTTTCAAAGGGAATTTTTGTTTATAACTACTGAGTTTATAGGTGCTCTGTCCCTTTGGAATTTGAAGAGCTCCTCTCCTTGGTTTCAAGGTTAGTCCTTGATAAGACAATCCCACGCCCCAAAGTATCACTAAGTGTAAAAGGGGACTGCATAAATGATGAACCCTTCAACTCCCAATAAATGAGGCTAGAGGATGCCCTCGGAAAACAGTGTAAGATATGATGGGCCACATAAAAAGCCACAATAAAAATAAAAATATCCACCATAAAAAAAGGGGAGCTGAACTAGATGGAATCTCCTTGAGATGGGGAAATATGCAAGGGAGTGCCAGAAATGACATATTGAACTATAAATGTCAGACAATGAGGGGTGATGATGAAGGAGAGATGGATGGACTCATTTGTTTTAAAGATTTAACACTAGGAAAAATGCCTAAGATGTACAATGATTGAGGATAACTGTGTGTGCATCTAGTTTCATTTGTTACTATGATGAAAATAAATAATTAAAAAAGTTATTGAAAATTCACCATGATACAGGAGTGATCAGTCCTGGTGTTTAAGAGCCAGTAGTGAAGGCGAAACATGCAGGAGGAGGTCAGGGGTCTCAAACTGGTAATAAGTTGAAGACAGGCAAGTAGGTGTCCAGATGGGGTGTGAGGGCCGGGTGTACACTTGAAATCGCTGAAGAGATGAGCAGATCACTGCCCATGTCATCCCGTTGTCAGTAGGTACTATAAACAAGCCATTGTTCACAGAGAAGGGTCTTTGTAGAGGATGAGGGACTATTCGGGGCAGAGTAGGTGCTGTGATGGTCAGGCATAATAAGGAGAGAGACCATTGTGAGAAGGCACAAAACTGGGTTTGTGGGGTTAGGTGGTACTGAGGTCAAAGGTAAAGGCACTAGGATGAGCAGGCAGAAGCACTATGATGGACACAAGTGACGGTCAGAAATGTGAGAGTCAAGCCAGCAGGGCATTGTAAAGGCATGTGCTAAAAAAAGAGAGCTGAGACTAGGAGGAACTTGAGACATGGTAAGGAACTGTGCCACTGAGATTGAGAGGTAGGGACATTGTATATTGTAAAAGTAAAAACAGAACAATCACACAGAGCTGAACCCAGAAAGCAGTCCATGTGGCAGCATAGCCCAGTCTTTGCTGATGAACTCCTCACTTTGACTGTTCTGAGTTAATTTGCATGGGCTCTTCAGGAGTGAAGCTGATCTGCACACCGAGCTTTCAAACGAATTCAGTGTTAAATTATATTAAGAGTTTGATCAAGGTGATGACCAACAGCCTGCAGCAATATATTTCCTAATGAATCAATCATTGCCTTTTATTATACAAAGAAATAAATTACATAATACAAGAATTACTACTGATCATAAATCAGGAAAGCTATTCAAGGGATGCTAAAATTGCCCTGCCATTGGATGCTAAGGAGGCAGAAGCCTTTTGGGTCATGTCCAGGTGTGGTAGCAAGACAGCTCTATCAACAAGGTAGAACATTTTAAACTACAAACCTTTCAAACTCCAATTGCTCACCTGACAAGAATCTGCCATACCAACTCGGTATTTTAGTAATGGAGCCCCTGTCTGTGGTTAGCAAGAATAACATGGAAATTATGGGCTGGTAACAGGGGAGGTGAAGCCATTCTGCGTGTGGATCATATTTTCTCAGCCCTCTGTAACCCTTCTTATTCTATAAAAGATCTCATGGGTAATTGAACATGTCCCTCTTTTCTCAAGTACAAGATTTACTGAGAACAAGCATTTGCAATGTAATAGGTCTCGCATTTATGAGAGTTTGAGCTATTGGCAATGCAATAGCTTAAACTCCAGCAAATGCAAGACCTTTTGTGTTGCAAATTACTAGCGCCCATGCGGCGCTTTCGCATTCATGGAGGCCGCACCCTTTTCTTTAGACAAGCCACGGCTAAAGAAAGGGGTGCGGCCTCCATGAATGTGAAAGCGCCGCATGGACGCTAGCAAACTAAAAAATTAAAATAAGTATGCGTAGCTGCTATACTAAAAGCGGACCGCGCGGCTAAAATAAAGAAACGCGGCCGCTACAGTTGAAGCAGACCGACATTCGTAAATAAAATATAAGCGGGCGGTGTTCTGTGACGGAGTGTATGGTATAGGGGCAAATCATTAAACAAAGTACTTCTCACAGCCAAGATAAAGCAGACCGTGTTTCAAGACAAGTAAAAGGTTCTGTCATTATGGGAGGTAAAAAATGCAGACAAGGCGGTACCAAAGAGGGACTAACAAGCCTAATAACGACTCAGAAGCCAGCGTTTATGAAGGACAATGACATAAGCCAATTAACAGTATGGGCGGAAAATGGACGGGGCTTCAAATCTATACTCCAATACTGCATGCCTCGCAGCAGCACATGCGCTGCCCAGGCTCGACCTAAAAACAGGAGGGACTTCTCTGCTAATTTGTTTCCGACTTAAAGTATGAAATTAAGTATTTTCAACCTGCTATGGCTCAAAGGGAATGAAATACCCAAGTAGCATGTTTAACAGATAGAAAGGAATACATTGCACAGAGCATCTCTAGACCATACTGGGTACATTTCCAAATATAAGGCAAGATAGAATAAGTGGCAAAGTCACTGTAGGACAATATTTGAAACGTTCATGGTATAACCAATAAACTAACGTTAAAAGGGCTCCCACCAATCAGCGCCAGTGCTTC
This sequence comes from Triturus cristatus, assembly GCF_964204655.1. Taxonomy (NCBI): domain Eukaryota; kingdom Metazoa; phylum Chordata; class Amphibia; order Caudata; family Salamandridae; genus Triturus; species Triturus cristatus. Next base: position 347,982,184 of record NC_140589.1, on the reverse strand, counting down.
AGTCAGTTTTCTACTTGAAAATACAGCAGGAATGAGTGATGATATGCATGTACTAGAGGAGTTATATGAAACCAACGCTCTCACTCATAAAATAAACAGGGAGAAACAAAAAAAGAGAAGCATTGGAATGTTGAAGCAGAATGTCTGCATCAGATATTATTGGCCCTAAGCCACTTTATTGTCTGCAATGCGTCTCTCAACATTCCAATGTTCTAATTAACACTTTGAGAGAAAATCAACAAACCTGCACAAACTACACACTGTAGAAAACATGACAGGATGAGCAAGTTCTTCGGTCACAATATATGTAATGTATGTAATGTAATGTAAGGAATATTTGTAGAGGGCACTGCAACCCGCCGGGCATCCTGGCGCTGAGAGACGGAAAAAAAGCCTGTGGCAAAAGGCAGAATGGCATTATACTCTGGGAAAGAGCCAAGTCTTTTATTTCTTCCTGAACGGCAGGTGTTTCATCTGTCGCAACTCCGTGGTTAGGCTGTTCTAGAGCCTTGCAGCAGCAACACTGAAAGCTTGCCCCCCTAGTTTAGCTCTTCTGACCTTAGGTACTTTCACCCAATTAGCTAAGGAGGACCTAAGACAACGAGTGGGAGGATACCAGGTAATTTACTCTGCAACGGTATTGGTCCTAGACCGTGCAGTGCCTTGAACACGACACAGAGGGATTTGAAGTGAACCCTCTGCAGAATTTGGTGCCAATGAAGGTCCACAAGGGACTGAGAGGGGGAGGACTGACGAGGTCTCGTCAAGGCCAGCTTGGCCGCTGCATTCTAGATTCTCTGCAGTCTCCCGGTAAATATTTTGGGGACTCCAGCAGCAGGGCATTGCAGCAATCAAACCTGCTCATGATGACACTCCTTACTACCAATGCGCGAGTATGTATGGGGAGCATGGGGGGAATTTTCTTGAGGGTTCTAATAAGGGAAAAACAGCTCCCAACGGTCTTATTGACTTGATTTCCCAAAGTCAACTTCTCATGAAAACAGATTCCCAAATTGCTAACCGACTTAGAAGGTGTCATCGGGGGATCGGCAGGAATAGGCAAAAAGTTGGCTGGGTTTTCTGTAAGAGACATATATTAGTTATGGATTCCTTACATTAGGATTACCGCAAGGCGTCAGACTGGAGCTGGAGAATTTTTCTTCAGCAGTTCCCCCGTGTGTCGGTAGGTGGAGTCAGTCGATTCTGTGTTCGTCGTTGCGGTGTCTACTTAGACGCCGCCCATGCGTGCTGGCGTCAGTTCCTTACACGACATTCAACACCAGAGGCGCAGAGCCATGCAAGACACTGACCACTGGTGCATAAAACTAGGGCCCTGAAAGGGAGTTCCCTACTCTAGAAGTCAGTTCACAGAACGGGGAGGATGGGTGGGGCGGTAAGGAATACATAACCAATATATGTCTCTTACAGATATATCGTTACAGAAGGTAAATAACTTGTTCATCTGAAAAAGACTATTAGTTATGGATCCCTTACCTTAGAATAGATACCCCAGTAATAACAACCCTGGAGGTGGGTCTGCGAATCAAGTTCACACCAGGAAATCCTGAAGAACGAAGCCGCCAAAGAAGCCGTCTCTCCGGACTTGGCTGTCCAAGCATTAATGTTTAGTGAATGCGTGCAAAGAAGCCCACGTGGCTGCCTGGCAGATGACATGACAGGGGAATCCATGTCCCAAAGCAGTGGCTGCCGTCGCCCTGGTGGAATGAGCGTTTAACCCTACTGGAGGTTGCTTTTCGCCAAGGAATATTACATTTTAATGCAGAGAACGACCCATCTAGAGATGGTTCGTTTTTGCAAAGCCCAACCTTTCTTGGCGCCCACATACCCAACAAAGAGCTGATCATCCACCCAGAATTGCTTTGTACGATCCAGATAAAATGAAAGTCCACGTTTTGGACCCAGACGTTGGAGCCTCTCCTCCTCTTTAGAAGGATGTGGGCGGGAAGAAGATGGGCAAAGTGATGGTCTGTCCTATGTGGAGAGAGGTAAACACTTCAGGAAGAAAAGAAGGTAGTGTTTGAAGGACAACCTTGTCCGGATGAACAGCAAGGAAGGAGGTTTAGAAGAAACAGCCTGAAGCTCACTCACACTGCGAGCAGAGGTGATGGCAACCAGAAAGATAATATTTAAGGTCAAGAGTCTGAGAGGACAATTAAGTAGCAGCTCGAAGGGAGCGCACATAAGGTAAGTCAGAACAATGTTCAAGTCACACTGGGGCATTATGCAAGGAATAGGAGGAAAAAGGTGAGTAATGCCCTTAAGGAAAGAATTTACAATAGGAGACTTGAAAAGACAAGGCTGATCAGGAAGGCGAAGGAAGGCCGAAATGGCGGAAAGATAGTCTTAAGAGTGCCCAGGAGCAGAGCCCTGCTGGGCCAAAGAAATAATGAAGATGAGAATCTCTGAAAGAGGGGCAGAAATGGCATCAACAGCCTTTGCTGTGCACCATGACACAAATTTGTTGCATCTACAGGTGTATACCTACCGTTTTGGTGGAGGGACACCTGGCTGCCAAGATAACATTACAGACTTCGAGAGGAAGTTCAAAAGCTGTCCACTGCCGCTGCTCAATCTCCACGCAAAGAGGTGGAGGCTGGACAGGTTCAGGTGGAGGACCGTACCCTGCTGCTGCGAAAGATGATCCTCCCGAAGGGGCAGTCTGATCGGAGGATTGATGGCTGTGTTCAAGAGCTTGGGATACCAGACTCTTCGTTGCCAATTTGGAGCCACAAGAATGACTTGGGCCCGGTCGGGTTTGATCTTCTTCAGCACTCTGGGAAGAAGTGGTATAGGCGGAAAGGGGTATAGAAGACCGCAACTCCACTTGCAACGAAAAGCGTTGCCTAGCAAGTGCCGCCTTGGAAATTCCAACACACAGAACTGCTGACATTGCACCTTCTCTTCAGTGGCGAACAGATCTTCCCAAGGCTCTTCCCACTGCTCAAAGAGACCTTGCACCACCTCTGAGTGAAGACGCCATTCGTGATCCATCAAGCACCGGCGGCTGAGTTAATTCACCCTGGCGTTTAGGGAACCTGCCAGGTGTTGAACCACCAAGGACATGCCCTGATGTTCCAGCCACTCCCATTGACGAAGGGCCTCCTGATATATGGTCCACAACCCAACTCCGCCCTGTTTGTTGTAATATCACATGGCGAAAGTGTTGACTGTGAACACCTGCACTACTCTTCCTTTGACAGAAAAAAGGAATGCCTTGGGTGCTAGACGAATCGCCCACCGCTCCAGAAGGTTGCTGTGGAGTTCGGACACCGCCGGAGTCCTGAGGCCTCTGATCTCCATCTCTCCCATGTGGCTGCCCCATCCCATGAGTGATGCATTTGTCACCACTGTGAAATCTGGTTGGGGAAGGGAGAGGGATCTGCCGTTGACCCAATCCTGGTTCGTGAGCCACCACTGTAACTGGTGTGCAGTCCCTGCCGAGATCTGAACGACATCGGACAGATTCCCCTGATGCTGCGCCCACAGGAACTTCAGGTCCCACTGCAGAGTCTGCATATGCCACCTGGCATGATCCACAAGCAGGATGCAGGAAGGCATGAGGCCCAGCAGCCTCAGAGTCATTCTCACCGAAGAACAAGTTACTTACCTTCGGTAATGATATATCTGTAAGAAACATAGTAGTGATAGATTCCTTACCTTAGAATTACCCCCACGAGTCAGACTGGATCCGGAAAGTTTTCGTCAGCATTAGCCCTGCACGTCGGTAGGTGGTGTCGTGCAGCTCCGTATCCGTCGTTGGCGTAGTGGCTTTCAGTTGCTCTAGTGGAATGAGCACGCAGCCCCACCGGAGGCTCTTTTTTAGCCAAAGAGTAACAGGCTTTGATACACAAAATGACCCATCGGGAGATAGTCCTCTTGTGTACCACCCGACCTTTCTTGGTGCCAACGTAGCCAACAAAGAGTTGATCATCCACCCGGAACTGTTGTGTGCAGTTGAGATAAAATGAGAGCGCACGTTTTGGGTCCAGACGGTGGAGCCTCTCTTCCTCTCTGGAAGGAGGCGGAAAGAAGGTGGGCAAGGTAATGGTCTGCCCAATGTGAAAGGCCGTAACAACTTTTGGCAAAAAGGAAGGACGGGGCCTGAGCACAACCTTGTCCGGATGGACCGACAGAAAAGGAGGTTTACAAGAAAGAGCCTGGAGCTCACTCACTTGCCTAGCGGAGGTGATGGCAACCAGGAAGGCAGTCTTCAAGGTCAAGAGACGAAGATGACAGTTGTGAATAGGCTCGCAAGGAGCATACATAAGATAAGTAAGAACCAGATTCAAGTCCCACTGTGGCATCACAAACGGAATAGGAGGGAAAAGGTGTGTAGTGCCTTTGAGAAATCTATTTACAACCGGGAACTTGAAAAGAGAGGGCTGATCAGGAAGCCTGAGAAAGGCCGAAATGGCAGAAAGATAGCCTTTGCAGAGCCCTGCCTGGCCAAAGAAAGAGGGAACAAAAGGACCTCAGAAAGAGGGGCAGAAAGGGGATCCACAGCCTTTGCTGTGCACCATGCCACAAATTTGTTCCACCTGCAGGCATATACCACTTTAGTGGAGGGACGGCTGGCTGCCAGAATGACATCACAAACTTCAGGAGGCAAGTCGAAAGGAATCAACTGCCGCCGCTCAATCTCCACGCAAAGAGGTGGAGGCTGGACAGGTTTGGGTGGAGGACCGTCCCCTGCTGCTGCGACAGAAGATCCTCCCGAAGCGGCAATCAGATCAGGGGATCGATGCTCATACTGAGTAGCTTGGGATACCAGTCCAGGGCCACAAGGATGACTTGTGCCCAGTCGCGCATGATTTTCTTCAGCACTCTGGGCAGAAGTGGTATAGGCGGAAAGGGGTACAACAGACCGCAACTCCACTCGCGACGAAAAGTGTCGTCGAACGAGTGCCGCCTTGGAAATTCCAACGAGCAGAACTGATGACATTGAGCGTTTTCTTCGGTGGCGAATAGATCTAACCAAGGTTCTCCTCACTGCTGAAAGAGACCTTGCGCCACCTCCAAGTGAAGATGCCATTGTTCATCCATCATGCACCTGCGGTGGAGTTCGTCCGCCCTGGCGTTCAGAGAACCTACCAGGTGTTGAACCACCAGGAAAACGCTCTGATGTTCCAGCCATGTTCAGAGGTGCAGAGCCTCTTGACAAAGTCCACGACACCACCCTGCCTTGCTAGTTGCAGTACCACATGGCGGTGGTGTAGTCTGTGAACACCTGCACTTCTCTCCCTTTGACAGAGCGAAGGAATGCCTTCAGTGCAAGTCGAATCACCCGAAGCGCCAGAAGGTTAATATGGAGCTTGGACTCCGCCGGAGAACAGAGGCCTCTGATCTCCGCCTCTCCCATGTGGCTGCCCCATCCCAGGAGGGACTGATCAGTCACCACTGTAAACTCCGGTTGGGGAAGGGAGAGGGATCTGCCGTTGACTCAATGCCGGTTCATGAGCCACCACTGCAACTATCATGCAGTGCCCTCCAAGATCTGGACGTGATCGGACAGGTTCCCCTGATGCTGCGCCCACTGGAACTTCAGCTCCCACTGCAGAGCCCGCATATGCCATCTGGCATGATCGATCAGCAGGATGCAGGAGGCCATGAGGCTCAGCACCTCAGGGTCACCCTGACCGAAACCCGTGACAAGGGCTGAAAAATTGGAATCAGAGCCCGAATATCCCAGACTCACTGTTCGGGAGGATAGACCTGAAACTGCGCAGTGTCCAGAACCGCTCCGATGAAGAGGAGCTTCTGAGAGGGAATCAAGTGCCACTGCGGCACGTTGATGGAGAACCCCAGCAAATGCAGGAGGTCGGCCGTAGTCTGGAGGTGGGAGACTACTGTCTGGGGCGAGCCCGCCTTCAACAACCAGTCATCGAGATAGGGGAAGACTGAAATCCCTGATCTGCGCAGATGAGCTGCGACCACCGCCATCACTTTCGTCAACACCCCAGGGGCGCTGGTAAGGCCAAAACGGAGCACGGTGAACTGAAAGTGCTTGTGGCCTACCGTGAAACGCAGGTAACATTGGTGGGCCTGCAGGACTGGGATGTGGAAGTAAGCATCCTGCAAGTCCAGCGCTACCATCCAGTCTCCTTGGTCGAGGGCAGACAGGACCTGCGCCAATGTAGCCACGGTAGGAGGAGACAGCATGCCAAGGTCTGGTGAGGTATCCAGACCACTGGCTTCCCCCAAATCCTCTGCCCAGTCCTGTTCATAATCGCAATCAGCTGCGAGACGGTCCTCGGACCCCTCCCAGTCCTCCCCTTCCTCCTCAGGCCATTCCACAGGTCTAAAATAAGGACCAGGGACATGGGGATAGAAATCCCTGAGCAAAGTCGAGAACGGCATTGATCGACGCCGGAACGACGCCACGTCCCCTTCGGGGTTGAAACCAGGGTCAACGTCGTCCCAAGGAGCGGGCGACATCAGAGGTGGTGCCGGTGGGGTCGAAATCGGTGGAGGTGTGATGAGGTCGACCAGTGTCGACCGGGATCAAGGCCTGGGTCCATGGGGGTCCTGCGGAGCTGGGGCCGGGGCTGGCAGCGACGCAGGGGCCGGAGCCACCGGGGATGAAACGCAAGGACCCCCAGTCAGGACCGCGGGGCCCGAAGGCGCACCAGTGGCACCCGACGGCCCAAAGAGGCGTGCCATGGACAACAGGAAATCCTGTATTTGGGCCGGAGTTGCTGATGGACCCAGAAACGGAGGGTAGGCCGGCGGCGACACCACAGGCTCCACGGAGCCGCCGGGGAGGCACCACCCGCACCCTCAGCTGCGTTGCGCGACTGGCGAGGGGAAGTCGGAGAACGATGATGTTTCTTCGACTTCTTGTGCTTCGCCTTACCTGACCTAGAGTGCGAAGACTTGGACACCGAAGATCGCACGGTTCCTCGAACTCTCACGGGATAAGGACCTCGAACAGCGCGGAGCCGACTGCTGGGCCTCCAGTAGCTTTCGGGACCGCTCCCGCAAAGACTTGGGCGCCATGGCCCAGCAGTTGGAGCACGACTTGGGGTCGTGGTCACACCCCAGGCAGAAAAGACACACTTGGTGTGGATCCGTCACCGACATCATGCGGTGACAGTCCTCGCAGGACTTAAAACTGGACATCCTAACTGCACCAGGAGTCTAAGACTCGATGAAAAATAGAGCCAAAAAGGCCTCAAAAAGTCAGTCAAAAAATGACTAGGAGCACCTGCTCTTCCCAGATCTGCGCTTTCTGGCACGGAAAAAGAAATAACTGACGTCAGCGCGCGTGGGCGGCGTCTAAGTAGCGCCCGCGACGTTCTCTCGGTGACCACGACGCCAACGACGGATACGGAGCTGCACAACACCACCTACCAACGAGCAGGAGTACTGCTGACGAAAACTTTCCGGATCCAGTCTGACGCCTGGGGGGTAATTCTAAGGTAAGGAATCAATCACTATGTGTTTCTTTCAGATATCCGTGATAGAGGCTGGAGCATCGGTATCATAGCCCGAATATCCCGGACTCGCTGTGCGGGAGTATAGGCCCGAAACTGTGCTGTGTCCAGAAACGCCCGATGAAAAGGAGCTTCTGAGAAGGGTTCAGGTGCGACTTCGGCACGTTGACCGTGAACCCCTGCAAATACAGGAGGTTCGCCGTAGTCTGGAGGTGGGCGACGACAGCTTGGGGCGAACTCCCCTTCAACAACAAGTCGTCGAGATAGGGGAAGACTGGAACCCCTGATCTGTGCAGATGAGCTGCGACCACAGTCCTCACTGAACACCGAAGGGGTGCTGGTAAGGCCAAAGGGGAGCACGGTAAACTGAAAATGCTCGTGGCCTACCATGAACCGTAGGTAACGCCTGTGGGCCGGCAGGACGGGGATGTGAAAATAAGCGTCTTGCAAGTCCAACGCTACCATCCAGTCTCCTTGGTCGAGGGCAGACAGGACCTGAGCCAATGTCAACATTTTGAACTTCTACTTCCGGAGGAAGCGGTTGACGTCCCTGAGGTCTAAGATAGGACGCAGGCCTTTGTCCTTCTTGGGCACCAGAAAGTTGTGGGATTAGCAACTATGACCTACTTCTGGCACAGAGACTCGCTTGATGGCTCCCTTGGCCAAGGGAGCCGCAATTTCCCGACGGAGAAGGGGCAAGTTATCCTCCAACATGAGATGGAGTGTAAGTAGCATTGAGGGAGGGGGTAGTCTCTCAGGGGAGGGAGTAGCCCCTTCGGACTATCTGCAAAACCGACCTGTCCCACGTGATATTGTGCCAGTGGGGTAGGTAATGGCGAATCCTGCCACCCACTGGCAACTGGTGGCCCTGAAAGGTCATACTAGGAAGGTTTGGAGGCTGCTGCAGAGGGGGCACTGGTGGACAGACCCCCGCTGGCCCCCAGACCCACGGCGGTGGGTCCCATGTCACCACCCCCGCAGATGCTAGATAGTTTGCGCAGGCCTGTGGCTCTGGGAAGAACATGGTGGGGCACTCCTTCCGTAGCCATGAAAGGGGCGAAAAGCAGACTGCGCAGGGCGAGAGGTAGTAGCGAGGCCCAAGGATCTGGCCGTAGCCCTAGAATCCTTGAAGCACTCTGGCACATTGTCCGTCTTGTCGCCAAACAAGCGACGGCCATAAAAGGGCATGTCCAAAAGAGTCGATTGGACATCGCCCGAAAAGCCATTGGACCTCAGTCAGGCATAGCGTCTCAGGTCTACCAACGTTGAAATCGTCCTGCCTAGCAAGTCGGCGGTGTCCAGCCCACAGCGAATGGCAAACTTTGCTGCGTCCCTCCCTTTAGCGACCGCACAGAGAGTACAGCCCAGGTCTCCTCCGGGCACTGTGGCAGCACCTGTACAACTGTGTCCCACACAGAGTGGGTGTAACGGCCCAAGAGGCAAGCATTGTTCACCGACCGCAGTCCTAAGCTGGCAGAAGAAAATATAATCTTCCCAAAATGATCCAGCCTCTTGGATTCCCTCTTGGATTCCCTATCTGGGGGAGCAGTAGGAAACGCACCTTTGGATGTTGAGGCTTGGACCACCAAGCTCTCAGGGGTAGAGTGTTGGGAGAGGAAAGTGGGGTTGCCTGGGGCTGGGCGGTGGGGGTCGGGCAATCATCCTATCCACAGGAGTCCCTGTGCTGGGCTTGGCTCAGGTGCCCAGGAGGATGTCTGTGAAGGCCTCATTGAACGGCAGCAGGGGCTCCGAAGAGGCTGCTGCTGGGTGAAGCACTTCAGTCAGGAGGTTAGTCCTGACTGTCACCGTAGGTAGCTCAAGGCCCAAGGCCTCAGCCGCCCTACGCAACACCACAGCGTAGGAGGCTCCCTCCTCCGTAGCCATCGAAGGGGGAGAAAGCATACCAAGGTCTGGGGATGTATCCAGACCACTGGCCTCACCTAGCTCCTCTCTCCAATGCTCCTCACCCTCCTCTGGCTTAAACTCAGGGAGATAGGGAACGCTAGGAAAGTACCGGTCGGCGCCGGTACCAGCGTCAGTCGACGCCGATCCGGCTCCGTGTCCATGTCGAGGGGGAGGCCGGAGTCGACGCCGGCTGGGGACACAACTGGCGTAGGAGGGGTCGCCTATGGATTTGGCGCCCATCCGGATCCAGGCCTTGATCACTGGGGGCCTTGTGGTGCCAGAGCCTAAGCCGCCGGAATCAAAGGCCTAGAACCCCCAGTCGAGTCTGCGGGGCACGAATGCGTGCCGGTGGAGTCAGGCTGCCCAAAGATGGAGTGTAGAGCTTCGTAAAAGCTACGAAGTTGGGCAGGGGCCGCCCTGGCTCCCAGGAAGGGAGGTGAGCTCGGGCTGACTCAACAGGCTCCACAGGCGGAGCTGGAAGACTACCTTCCGCATCCCGTTGGCCGATGGACGGGGAGAAGGCGAAGAGCGACGGTGCTTCTTCGCCTTCTTTTTGTGCTTCTAGACAGAGACCTCGAGGGGCGCAGAGCTGACTGCCGGGCCTCGAGAAGTTTTTGGGACCGCGCCCGCAAAGACTTCAGGCTCATGGCCCAGCAGTCGGAGCACAACTTTGAGTCATGGTCACGCTCCAGGCACCAGAGGCACACGAGATGTGGGTCCGTGACCGACATCAATTTGTGACAGGAGTCACAAGGTTTGAAGCCGGTCTGTCGATGTGACATCCCTTGCACCAGGAGTTGAATGACTCGAAAAAAGAAGTCGACAAAAAGTCGAAAAAACTCTAGTAAAAAAAGACTAAGGGTACCGCTCTCTCTGGATCTGCGCTGGCTGGCGCGGAAAATGAAAGAACTGACGTCAGCGCGCAGGGGCGGTGTCTAAGTAGATACCGCGATGTCATTCCGGTGATCACGACGCCAACGGTGAACGCGGGATACTGCTGAAGAAAAATTCTTCTGATCCAGCCTGACACCTGGGAGTAATTCTAAAGAAAGGAATCCATAACGAATAGTCTCTTTCAGATAAGAGACATTTTAGTTACTGCATCATAAAAGCATGCAGAAAAGATATAGCCTAGATTATATAATTCGTACAAATAACATAGATTGTGATTTAATCAGTGACAGAGTGCTATATTTCATTGAAGTGTGCTACAAATATGTAAATGCTAACTTCTCACTTTATGGAGTTTAACTCTAATCCTTCTTCATTTTCATTTAGGAGTATGTTTGATCAATAAAGAACTTATTAAACATTAAGAATTAACCTGATTATGATGACAAGTGAAACGAAATGACAAAATAAAAACTGGTGTTACACATTCCTAATTAATGATGCCTATAACGAATTTCAAGTAATAAGATTTTAAATGTTTTTAAAAGTTAGTACATTCGAGGAGCAGAAGTATACCATAATGACACGTGTTACTTGTAACTATACTAAATAAATTCAAGTGCATCAGTTATACTAGAATCAAGTCTTTATGTTGTCTATGAATGTATGTTTAATAATCACATATGTTTTACGTTATATTATCTCAATTTAATGTAGGCCTGACTGCATATGTGAAGTCTCCTGACTTACTAAATCTACTGTTTGTGAGAGAATTCTTCATTATAACCAATAACATGAAACAGCGTTTTCTTTCCTGAGTTGTCATGTACTGTACAAGACTGCTAAAATAAAATTCTGTTACAATTCTGAACAGCTGCCTGGGAAACTGTACACTAGAACTCGCTTATGTGCTTTTGCTAAAGGAGCATTGTTCCGACGTGTCACTCAATGGATTGCTTAAGTACTGCATAATTGTCCCACCTATGTCCCTACATTTTGTGTCTTCTTTATGTCGCCTGAAACCCATTCTATATGAACTGACCAATGGACTGAGAGTCTGACCAGATGAGGGGATTCCAGGAGGTGTCACCCTCGCAACTTTATATAATATTGCCTGATTTAATGGACTGGGGCGGAAGTGGCTAGCTTGATGGTGTTAGAGGTGGATGAGCTGCTGCTATTTTCTTTGCTTACGGAGTTCTGCACGCATGCTGGTAACTAAATCCTGTGGTGGAAACTTTGTGGAACTTCCTTGGCAACCCTAACTTGTCTGATGTGAAGATTCCCAGCTTTTCCTTCCTGAACTGACGCATGCGCTGCAGCACATGGTGGTCTCTTCCTTTCTGGGAGACAGCTTGAGCTGGTATGTTTCATGCCCCTTCCTGAGCTTTGGAATTTCATCTTGAATGCCTGTTTAGAATCTGACCAAATCTATCATATGCGATATTACTGATGGACCCGTTTTACCTTCACCTTGATAAAATATACAAAAGTTTCCCTATTGGCTCAGCTATCATGATTATTCCTCTCCAAGTGAATGTGCATTCCAAATTTGGGATTATTAATGACCAGAGGAGATCGTATTAGAGAGATCTCAGAACATTAAATTCTGATGTTATTATTCTGCATAGCTTTAACTGAGCTCTTAGTGTGTATGATTTCGGCTTGCTGTTTCTGCAGGAGATTTGGGCTTGCCGTGATAATCTTTTATCTTTACAGCATTGTTTTTAGATTAATTTACAAGAATATAAATTATAGTTTGTAATTCAGTTATCCAATTCCTGGACCTCACCGGATGTCTGTCGGGACCCTTTATATCCAACCCCTCTAGGCACAAAACACAGTCCAATTGAGGACCAAGAGAGTGCTAATAATGAAATAATTGGAGAAGGAAAAATTACGTTTTAATGTTTGGGCCCAGCAATGCTACTGCAATTCCTTTCCCATGCATTGTTGCCTCTGCGTCTTCAAATCAAGTTGCTTGTATACAGATGGCTGTCTCTGCTCCCCTTTCTTTTGCTGAGAGGAAGTCCAATTAGCCAAAGAAAGGTACAAAAGGTGCAGTTTTTCAGGTGAGAGTGCTGTTTTGGGAGTGTGTGAAGAGGGGAAGGTCTGTTCACTTGCAGGATAGTAATGGGTTTTAATTTCTCGTTCCCCACCCCACTCCTTCCTCTCATTACGCACACTTGCTCAATAAAAGGGCAGTTAACAACTGGAAGGATAAATTAACAGCTGGTACTGCCTGAAGGTACATGGACTAAAGATTAAATCAAATATGGGGTCCAGGTTACATACTTTGGGCATGGTAGCACTAATGTTTGTTTGCAAACGTAGGTGCCATGTCTGTTAAATGACTTTTGCTTGCGCTGTTCTATGTGTGGCATATATTTTATGGAACTAACGAGTGCTGCAGCACCAATAGTTTTGAAACTTATCACTTTAGGCAAACTGGGACTTAGAATCTTATGAGTTAAAACAGTCTTGCTTTTGCCCATTGTTTTGTTATTTGTTTGCCACACTGTCTCTCTCTACAAATTAAATACTGGAAAAGTCATAGAAAAATACCACAAATGTTTAAGTTTTTGCATTGTGCTCCAAAGGACAGCGACCATGATGCAAGACTTGCACATTAAACCTTGCTTCCAGATGTTATCGGAAATCGAGGACCATCAGTCTTGTGTACTAGAGGAGACATTTTCTTCAGTTCCAAATTTAGAGTTCGAATGTTCATAATACATTATCCAGTATCAAGACATGAAAAACAGACTTGAAATGGTTAAGTTTAATACCATTTGTTGAAGAAATGGAAGGACTGTGCTGTGTAAAGAAGTTAAGTAGAATTTGAAACTAACTGCACTTTCAAAAAAAATATATTCGATTAGAAGAATAAACAAATATTATACGTTTGAGGACTGCTGTTAAAGGATGGCTTGCAAAAATATGCAAAACTCTTGTAAGCCTTTCTACTGTGGTGTTTCCTATACAGGCGCTGCCACTGGCAACTGAAGAGGGAAATATCAGACCAATTTCTCTCAAGTCTCCATGATATGCTGGCTCAAGTGCCATGTTTTTCCCTCCAAAGTGAGTGGGTGCATTTCAATTGAAAACGTCTGCTAGAAGAAGTAAGCATCTTCAAATTTAGTAGGATGCACGGCTGATGCTCTGTTTCCACCAAAACAATGGTGTAGCAGCAAGGCCACCAAAGTTTGAATGACTCTACATGCTCTCCAAGCTTTCACTTATGCAAGATCAATGTAGTGCATTGACTCTGTTAATCTTGTTATCAAACAGAAGGTAAGAACAATTACTATTCACAACTGTCAAGAGCAAAGAACTTGGAGCCAAATGCACAACCAATCCGTTTTGCGTGTCGCAAATTGTGATTTTTTGCAACTCGCAATGTGCAACTCGCAAAACGTCATGCACAAATGTGTCTTAGACACATTTAGCGATTTTCAATGGGGTAGCAAATAACCTGCCTCGTTAATATTCATGAGGTAGGTCGCAATTTGGGACTCATTGGGAATGGGCTACAATCACAGGGTTGGTGGCTTGCTGAGGACAGCGGACCACCATGTCCGTGTGCTTTTTAAATAAAGCAACATTTTTTTTAGGTCTCACCTAGGCAGCTCTTGGCTGTCTCTTCGAGACATGATGTATTTAGGTATGGACTTGAAGCTCCACCCACTATCCGCCCATATTTTTTAATTGGCTGCTCTCACTGTACTTCGTAAATGGTTGCTTTTGATTAGTTAATATGCTTTGTAGTCCTTCCTTAGTACCGCCTTTTCTTCTTTTGTAACCTCCCATGAGGACTGGCCCTCTTACATGTGTTGTTATGCATTTACAGTCCATGAGCACTATTTTCTTAAATGACTTTCTCCTGCCTGATGTTGCATGCAGGACACGCTCTTGCGCAGCTGCTTTTTTTTTTTTTTTTTTTAACCAGCCACGCCTTACTTTATAGGCCGCTCGTCATATTCAGGTTAATAAACAATTTTTTTCTTTTTTGAGCACCGAGACCTTGCGCTTTAACGTTTAATTTTATTATATTTCTTTTAATGTGCAGACGCGCTGCAAAGTTAAAATGGCGCCCGCCACCTTTCATTTGTGCTGGCAGGCAGGACACGGTCTCCCTACTGTGTATTCTATTTCTTTTCAGTAGCGGGGCATGCCGTCCTTAATGTTAAACAATGGCAGCCGCGCCTGATTCAGCACGCCCGCTTTCATCTTTGCCCTGGGACCAACAATCATTGTTTACGGGTGCTGAACACTGTTAAAGTTAGTCATTGTCCAGAGATTGACTGAAAGGTCTGTTGTATCTGATAAGGCAAGTACTTTTTAGACGGTGTCAAATCTCTTCTTAATAAATCTTTTCACTCAAGCACTGCCATCCATGCATGCAGCCCCTAATCTTAAACAATGCCAACCGGGCGAGCACGGCGCCTGCTTTTATCTTTTCAACGCGGGTGCCACACCTTATATTTCAGCACAGTGCGCGGGTTTGTCTCGCCATAAGCTTTCATTATATTACATTACAGTGAGTAAATTCTTGTTGTAGAAAGATCAATTAGACAATGGCTGTGCTGGAGGGAGTAATACACAATGTACAAATCATGACCAGTGCCCACAGCAGAAATTGAACTGTCCCTTAAATAAAAGGAATCATTATTACCCAACACAAATAAATTAATTTTAACTACATTACAAAGATGAAAGGATCAGTTGGTTACCGTACAATAGAAAAAAACATCTATCCAGAAGATGTTGAACCACTTGATACTCCAATTAATTTCTTTCTCAGGCCTCAAAAAGGACATGAATCACTAGAATCTTACAGAAAGACAACAGAGGTTTATCTTCCTATAAGAGGTTATTACAATAACGCGAACCCCTGGAGATTAAATGAGCAAGGTCCAATTTTAACATCTTCACCAAGGCACAAAGGATTCTTCATAACATAGCAAAAAGTCAAACTTCTCATTTTGATACAACACATAAAAGACTTTCCACTTTTAAGAGTCATGTTTGGAAATAAACTGCCTGTTTTCAAGTAGCCCATACAATCTGGAGAACTCTGAAAGGCCCACCCAGCTGGACCTTAAGTTGCAAACAACCAAACTAAGGCTTGAAGATAGACATTCAGAACTTTGCCCCTATCCTTAAAAAACTGGCTGTATGCTGCAACTCTCTCTTATTATTGGCAAACGTAGCAACTACACAGCATGCCTCTTATAGCTATGCCTTTGGATGGTGGCCTTTATACTACTTTAGGACTGTTCTGCTTATCAAAGGAATCTCCAGAAACACACATAGATGTTTCATTAACAAACGTATCAAAGGGGAATTGCCAAACGATTCCTTCTTTGATCACTGGGGCACAATTTTGTTGTTTCTTATTGATGTAAAGATATATTTTTCACACACCATACACTGAACAGGAAACACAGAAAACCCTTCTGAAGTTCCCACTCATAATCGCTAGAAATAAATCAGTAAACCTTTTCTGTCCACTTGTTTAGGAGATTTTGTAGGTGTTCTAGATATTGTTCTAAAGATCAAATCCAATGTCAGTTCTACAGACCTCTCTCTTGACTGAATTTGGATAATAAGACCCGGGGGAAGGCAACTGCTAGGAGATTAAAGCCTTTGAGGATGAGCACTGTACTTCTAGATCAATCCAAGTTTAGTCCACTCCACAAATCTGCACACTGTCTTTACAATTCTACATAAATTAGAACCTAAAATGGAGGCGGTGGGTGATCGAAGGGGCACCCAATCAGTGTCTTGAGTAGTAGTGAGTAAGGATGGAGCGTTGGTAACAGAGGATCGGCAGATGGAGAGAAAGGAGGCCTTGATGGATGTGGTTACAGAGGCAACAAGGACGGAGACGGTTGATGATAAAGTAGATGAAACCCCTGAACTGCCTGCCACTTGGGGGCATCGTAGCCTATGATGGACTTTCATTTTGTGACTGGAGATTCATTTGAGTAAGTCCAAAAATGGGGACAAAACCGAATATGGTCTCTGAATTAAAAGGAAACAATGGTGTATTCAAACTTCATAGACATCTGGAGGGAGTTACACCCGGACAGTAGGGAATTCTCATGCCACGCCTTGGCCGATGATACTTACAGCAGACTGGACAGATTCTTTCTCACATCTATAATGACACATAAGATTGGGGGGTAAGGTACATCACCATGCGCTACTGTTAATGGAGTATGATGCGAGAGAGCTGAGGTCCTGATTTTCCCACTGGAAGCTATGTGCCGAGGCCTTCCAGGATAAGTTTTATAAGAGGAAGTTAGCATAGATCCTTACGGGTTATTTTGACTTCGACTGGAATACTGCCGCGTTGTGAGGCACCAGACGGGAGGCTGTAAAGGTTGTGACATGGGGGGAGCGCCCTATAAAGGTTTATGAAGGTTTACGGCATCAATTAGAACTAGAGATACGAGACCGTCAAAAAAGAGTTAACACAATTCCAGGGCAGTGCACCAGCTTGGATGAAAAGGGAGTTCAAACCTTAGCAGTCAAGCGTAGAATAGAAGACATCTGAGATATATTAGGCCACTTCACGCAACAAGAGTATAGGAACAAACACCATAGGGAAAGGGATGAAAGGGGATGGCTGTTGGCATGGTTACTTAAAAGGGAACATCCTTTCCCTATGCTACTAGCCCTGATCAAATCCAAAGGCATGGCAATCCAAATGCAAATGGAGATCAATGAATTGCTCTGTTCCCTTTTAAAGACCCGTATCTGGAAACGGCAATTGATTCGCCAAACCGAGTGTCTGGGTTCCTGGACTTGGTGAGCCTGCCTAGTGTGAATGGAGAGCAGATGGTGGAAGTAGAGAGAGCTTCAGGGGGTGGAGATGGGAGAGGCCATAAAATAACTGTATCAGTGCAACACACTGGGCCCTGAAGGACTACTGTTTAAATGTTATCACCTATCCATGGCACAACATGTCAGTAGGCTTCTGGAGATATTTCACAAAGCTGGAAGTGTAGGGGCGAGCACTTACTGAGGGGGAAAACATGGCGGCCAGCTAGTTGCAGGTCGCGAGCGGCTCCCGAGGCGGATGGCGTTTTGTGTATGCGTTTGTTGTTCTATGCAGTCTAATGGATGAGAGTAGCCCGTCTGAAGTTGCGGTGCCTTGAAATCAGAACCTTTTTTTTTTTTTTAACGTCAGCGCGGCTTACATTTGAGCAGGAATCGTTACCTGTTCCGTTTCTTTTTCTGTCCCTTGCGGTGTACGGCGTATGGCGGGATCGGCTCACAGATCTCTACGGAGCTTGGAGACACTGGATAACATTGCAGAGGAGGAGCCGGTGAGCCGAGGTGACCACGGTTGGGATAGGGCGGCGCTTGAGGTTGGTAGGGGCCGCCGAGCAGCTGCCAGGATCGTCTTCCGAGGAGAGGACAGGGCAGAGGCAGTCAGGCTGCTGCTAGATCCGAGAGGGAGAGAAGATCGGTTGCTGCTGTAAAGGCACAGGTACATTCTTTACGCCAAAAACGTGAAAAACCCCAGCAACGACATTTTGAGGCATTAGAGGTCTCGTCTACTGTGCAGGTTAGATCAGACAGTGACGGTTTAAAGGCAGTGCATACCAGCAATCAGCTATTTGTTCAAGATTTTGGGAGTGACACTGCTACAGTTAGCGGCAGGGGGGTGAGGGGGGGGAGGAAGCAGGCATCTTCAGGTATCCGTTAAGGAGCGCAGGGAGAGTGGTACAGGATCTAGTTTGTAATCAAGGAGGCTTATCCGCATCACAAACTGAGGAGGTGAGGGGGGTGAGTGAGCCGAAGCGTAGAGGAGGGCAACGTGCTAAAAATAGTTCAGTGCATAATAAGTTGTCAAGGGGGGTTCTACTGGACAGCAAGATCAAGGTGACTCCCTCTCTCAGATCGTATTTTAAGGTGGTCCCTAACACACTGGTCCTGAAAGCTACACCCCCGATACAGCTAATTAGTTCAGTGTCTGCCCTGATGGGTGAACAGCTTCATCACAACTGTGGGTCTGGTACCGGGAGCCTGGGAGAGGGTCCAGATACAGACCTGGTGGATTGGTCGCCCCATTTGACCCCTAGCCGTTTTCAGGTTTTGGCTCCAGTTATGGGCGACGCTCCCCAGGTTCAGGCTCAGGGTGGGGTTTCTTCTAAGCCAAGGTGCTCGGTCTCTGTTTCTGCCGCAGCAGAAGGTATTGTTATGTCGGAAGTGGCGAGTATGGTTGCGCAGGGGTGCGAACAGTTTGAACATTTGAGTGAGCCAGGGATAGAGCCACACCCAGGGCCAGTGCAGGAGGGTAGTGACTCCCCTATAATTGTTATGCTTAGAAATCTCAGTTTGGAGATGCAGAAGAGATTTGAGAAGTCAGAGGCTAATCAGGAGAGTATTAGGGTGGCCTGTGATGTATTAGAGAAGAAGATTGATGATTTGAGCTCCCGTACGCTTGCACTAGAGATGGAGGTTAGGGATCTTAAGGCCGACGTCATGGTCAACCGCAAGAACTTAGATCAAATTAAGAACAAGGAAAGGGAATATGACGAAAGAGTAGAAAGATTGGAGAACATGCAAACGAGGAATAATTTGAAAATCCTAAAACTTCCTGAGGGAAGAGAAGGGGAGGATATTAGGTATTAGGAAGTTTGTAGTACACTTATTGAAGACTGAGTTACAGTTGGAGGAGACTGAGGAGGAAATCTCCAAAGATATTCAGAGAGTGCATCGGGATCCTTTCAGGCTGAATCCTAATCGTGCTAAACCTAGGAGAATTCTGATAAATTTTATGTCATTTACTTTGAAAGAAAAGATTCTAGCAATCGCTCTTAAGAAGAAAACTCTGGAAGCAGGTGGTGCTAAAGTTGAAATTAGGTCAGATTTATCTACGGTTACGGCTAACAGACAGTGGGAGCTTAGTAAAAGAATCGAACCACTGAGGAAATTGGGGGCTTCAGTTCAATTAAAATTTCCTGCACTGTTAAAAGTGATGTGGAATAATAAGATGCACTCTTTCCGTTTTGTAGAAGATGTAGACACATTTTTGGACCAGTGTCAATCGGGTAGCCTCGAGTAGGGAGTTTTGGGGTTCTTGTGGGATACTTTGGATGCTCTTGGTGAAAGGTTAAGAATCTATTAACTCTATTCATTGTCGTTCTATATTTTTTCATTGCGCCATCCGTCAAGGGGCGCTCATATGGCTTTTCAGCCATGGGTAGTAGGAAAGGGTTTTCCCGGGTAATGGGGTGGGCTGTTGGGTTTTGGTGGGTTTGGGAGGGAATGGGTAGGAAAATCCTCTTTTGCACTTTTGCTGCTACTGGTAGGGAGGGTGAGAGTACATTTTCCGGGAGAGATGAGTGGGGGTAGTTTAAACGAATTGAGGATTTTATCGTGGAATGTGAATGGGCTGCGTGTGAAGAGAAGAAGGGAACTGATTATGCAATATTTGAAGGACTCTCCAGCACAAATTATTATATTACAGGAGACTCATTTGACTGCTGAGGAAAGTAAATTACTGTTTTTATCTCAATGTTGGCTGGCTCATGCAGTCTACACTTCACAGACAGCAGTAACTAAAGGAGTGGTAGTCTTAGTTAAACAAGGTTTGAATATCTCAGTGGTGGGTAATGTGACAAATGTGGGAGGGAGATGGGTGATTGTCAAGTTAAAGGTATGTCGACAAGTGTATGTTCTAGTGGCTTATTATGGTCTGAACCAGGATGATGTCGGTCCTTTAGATGATTTGGCAAGGGAACTGTTAAATTTTCCTGGGCAGATTATAATGGCTGGTGATTTTAACACAGTGCTAGATCACAAACTAGATAGATCACAAGACAGTAGAGCAGTGGTAAATCCTAAAATGGCAAATAGAATCAGATTATTGATGTCTCAGCTGGGGCTGTGGGATATTTGGAGGAGGAGTTCTGGTCATTCATCAGGATTTACGTTTTATAATAAAAAACACAATCATAAACCCCGGATTGACTATTTCTTGGTAGATCATAGGTTGGTCGATTCAGTGTCGCTGGTTGAGCATATTGGTGTACATCTCTCGGATCACTCAGCCATTGACACTGGGTGATGGCTCCATGGCCTCAGCCTGGAGGTTGGATCGAACGATACTCTCTGAATTGGAGATAATGGAGAATTTGAAACAGGAGTCAAAAGAATTTTATGAGAGTAATCAGGGGTCGGCTAAGACTGAGATTGTCTGAGATACGTACAAGGCGTTCCTGCGTGGGAGGTTGGGAGCTTTGGCAGCCATGAAAAGAAGAGTATACTATAAGACTGTCTCAGATATTGAAGAGAAGATTCGTAAGCAGGAGGCAGGTTTAGTTAATTTAGCTAACTTGGAGGTCAGGGACAAGGTTTTACAAGATTTAACGAATTTAAAAGCAGATCTAGCAGGAATTCTTAGAGCTAGAGTTAAAGAGAAGTGGGATGCTAGCCAGCTTGCACATTTTGAGTATGGTGAGGGCTGCAGTTTAGCTTGGAAGATAAAGAGTGAGCAAGTGCGTAATCTGATTAAAGAAGTGAAATGCGACGTGACGGGATTAATATCTAGTGATAATAAAGGTATAGCTGCAGCTTTCTATGACTACTTTGAGAAGGTTTATCAGGAAGATCTGGTGGTGGATGACCAGGAAATTTTAAGATGGGTGGAACTTTTAGTCCATTTATCAGAGCAGTTTAAGGTTGTTCTCAACCAAGAGATTACGGAGGTAGAGGTTGAGGGGGTTATAAGACAGGGAAAGCGAGGCAAGGCTCCTGGTCCGGATGGTCTCCCGGCGGAAATTTATAAAGCCCTGTCTCCAGTTTTAACTCCTATTTTGACACAGTTGTTTAATGGGATTTTTACTGGTGACACTTCTCTTCCGCCTTCATGGAACGAGGCAAATATAATGCTTATTCTTAAACCAGGTAAATCTCGTAGGAAAGTTGAATCGTACAGACCTATCTCCCTCTTAAATATTGATTATAAGTTTTTTGCTAAAATTATGGCGGCAAGGTTGAACACGGCGATTTTACATTTAGTCCATGAGAATCAAAAGGGTTTTATTAGAGGTAGACAGTTGAAGGAGTTGACCTTTTGCCTTGTTGGTTCCATAGATTTAGCCTCTTCGTATGATCTTCCCTTGGCGGTTATCGCATTAGATGCCGCCAAGGCTTCCGATCGAGTTAATTGGGCATATTTGCACTCTTTAGTCAAACATCTAAATCTGGGTACAAATTTTTGTAAAATTCTGTCAGCTATTTATCAGGCCCCTACAGATAGAGTGCTCATGAATGGGTCATTGACGCAGCCAGTAAGGCTTAGGCGAGGCACTAGGCAGGGGTGTCCGTTGTCTCCGCTCGTTTGACTTGTATATAGAGCCTCTTGCCTGTATAATAAGACTTTCTGGGAGGATTGTGCCTTTTGAGGTGGGAGCTTGGTCGAAGAAGATCGGACTTTATGCAGATGATATAATAATTTACACTGCTAAATTACAACAAACTATGACTCATCTGTTGGATATTACAAAAACAATTGGGGCTTTTTCGGGCTATGATGTTAATAAGGAAAAAACTGAAGTAATGGCTTGGAATATGAATACGGAGGGAATTGAATGTAAAAAAGATATGAGGTACCTTGGATTAAGGATTACTCATAACCTACTAGATCTTACTAAGGTCAATTCTTTTAGGCTTAAAAAGGAAATGAGTGCCAATTTAAGGGGATGGTCGCATCTACCGCTGACCTTGTTTGGCCGTGTCAATTTGATCAAAATGATGATCCTGCCAAAGTTAACATTTTTGTTTGAAACAGTGCCCTTGTCTTTTAAGAAGGAGTGTTTTTTAAAACTTCAGAGTGAGATTGCTACTTTGCTTTGGGCATCTAAAGGGTCGCGTCTTTCCTGGAAGAAGCTGAGGAGACGGTTGTTGAAGGGTGGTTTGGCGGTTCCAGATTTTCAACTCTATTTATGGGCATTTTAGTTAAAAAATATGAGGATGTTGCTTAATACCCCGACGAACTCAACAATTGGCAGAATGTGTGAAGCTATGCTCAAGAAGCAGGACTATAATGAGAATGGATTCATGTACAAATTTGCTGATCCGAAATTTTTTAAAAAGGTTAGGTTGAAGGTTTTAAGAGACATCGCGGAGACTTGGTATAGAATCAGGCGGGTGGTTAATATTCCATATTATAGCCAGAAGCCTTCAATCTGGGATGCCCCAGGATCTCCATCGTGGTCTAAGGATTTGCTGGCTTGTCCTTTAAGGGAGAAGGGTCTTCAGAGACGGGAGCAGTTATTCCCGGATGGATCATGAAACACATGGGGTCAGTGTGAGGAGGAGTGGGGTTCTAGCTTCTCTAGATTCAAGTATTTACAGATTCAGAGATGGTCGGCGGGAATGTGTGATCAAATTGGTTCCTATAATGATTTGGAGGAGAAGCTGTTTTCGACTCGTGCTTTTAATAAGGAAATAGCCCTGTGGTACTGGTTGCTGCTTGAAATGGAGGATGGCCAGTTTACGCTCACAGAGACCTTGTGGGGAGTCTGCTTGCCGGAGTTTGCTACAGAAGATCAATGGCAAGTAACAATGTCTATGCTTTATAAAATTGTAAAACCTGCATTTTTAAGGAGGAATCATTTTTTCACAGTGCACAGGGGGTACTGGACCCTTCTAAGACTCTCCAAGTTCAGCTTAGGAGGTGTGGTTATGTGTCCCAAGTGCAAAAGCCCGAGCGAAGACGACTTACATATGTTTCTGCGGTGTCCAAAGATCCAGGCTTTCTGGGAGGCTGCGAGTTCTTTTTTGCCAAGTATTTTGGGGGCCCAGATTCGTGTAAGCCCAGAGTTGGTCATATCAGGAAGAGCTGATCGGCAAGGTAAGGGCACAGACAATAATCCTAAGCTTATTTTTTATGCCGTGCTTTTGGCTCGTAGAGAGATATGCAAACAACCCTGACAGGTGTGCCCTGTGTTGAACTGGGGGCTAGTCAACTGGCTGGTGCAAGGGAGCGGCGGAATCTAACTGGTGGTGGACAACAGGGATGGCCGTGTGGCGCCCAGGTGTATGTGCTACCTTGCTGCGGGGAGGAGCTGCTGCTTTGAACTGAATGTCCCCAGCCCTGGAGAAAAGGTTCGGGCTGCTACACCAGGCAGCTGTAGGGAGGTCCCGTTGCCAGCCCTGGTGGGACCAAGGCAAGTACGTTCCATCTGCCCTGCTGCCATTGGGGGTCTAACAGCAAACTTGACTGCATTTGACGTGACCTGAATGTGGCCCAAATTAGCTGGACTCTAAAACCAAAGCAACAAGGAAATGTCATTGGGGAGCCTCCGACTTGAATTTTGATGCTCAGCTCTGAGGTGCTGGGGGTCAGCATGCAAAGAGTGACCTCATACCTGCCAGAGTCTGCTGTATGACCTGTGGTTCGATGAGAACGTGACCCAGGGGACCGTACTGGTGCATCATAGGAGCCCCCATTTCAAAGAACTCTGCTGCTGCTGCAGCAGCGGTCCCCAACCCCCGCTCCTGCGCAGTGCGATTGGGGTTACTGGCCGGCTCGTGCCCACCATTGGACTGCCCTGGATAATAGGGTGTAGCGGGCTGGGCGGACTTACCATGTTGTTGCACTGCCATGCGCCGCAGATGCTGGCTTGTCCATACAGATTGCCATTGAAGATTAGGTGTGTGACAACTATCAGAGGATAATTGCCTCCCCTATCAGCCAGCCAGGACACCCCCCACCCCCGCTATAGCCATAGATCTGCCAGTGCCCCCCTGGTGGTTTTGCTCTGGAAGGGGTGTGGTAGGGGCCTGGAGGGAGGCTGCTAGCCTCCATGACGCATGTGGCGTCTTGTGGTATTCTAAAATTAACAAGGAATTGGAAAAAGCTGGACATAGATAATTTTAACAAACTTCTCTGTAACAATGCCCCTACCTTTAAAAACACTCTTGATATTGACTTAGTAACATTTGAATATTGGATCCGTAAAGCTACAGACACTTGTCTCCCTGCCTCCCGTAAGAGGGTTAGCAATCACCGCCCTCCAGCCCCTTGGTTCTCAGACAAGTTAAAAGCTGAGAAAACCAAATGTAAAAATATGGAAAGACGGTGGAGAAGGGCCTATGCGCCCAACGCTAAATCTGCTTATCTGCACGCCAAAATGGAGTATCTCTCTCTGTAGGGCCGCGCGTGCAAACTATGTTCCCTTAATTTGATCCGATGCTAAGAACTGTTCCAAAACATTATTTAAAATAGTTAAAGTATTATCAGGTGCTGCTACTCAGCCCACTCCCCCCAATTTGAATGAAACGCAATGTGAAGATCTTGCTCAATTCTTTACTAACAAAGTGGAAGTAATATATTCCACTTAGACTGGGAATATGTCATCATCCTTTGCGTCATTACCGTCCATCCCCATCCAATTAATTTGGCCATCTGTTGATAAAGTTCTGCTTGATATAAATACCATTAATAAAATAGATAATTGGTCACTACTTGACATGACGTTCCTTAAACAGCATCTGGGCCGTATTAAATCTGGATCCCCTTGTGATCTCCTCCCTGTTTCTGTACTGCAGCAGCTTGACCTGTCAACACTTGCAATTATTATGGAACTCCTAAATACATCTTTAAAGGAATCTCTTGTCCTCCTGGAATGGAAGCATGCAATGGTCATCCCATTATTGAAAAAGGCCAATGCTGACCCTATGGTGTCGTCGAACTATCGGCCAATCTCTTTGCATCCTGTATGTTCAAAAATATTGGAGAGGCATATCAATGGTCAACTGTCTCAGTTTATTGAAAATACCAGGATTCTGCATCCTTCACAATCTGGTTTTCGAACCGGTCATTCTACGGAGACTGCTTTTCTTGGCGTAACCAAAATGTTGCGCCACAATTTGGATGCAGGCAACAGTCACACTTGTCTTATTGGATTTGAGTGCGGTCTTTGACACGGTGTCTCATGCCGTGCTGATAAATGCCTTACAATCCATAGGGGTAACTGGTTCTGCACGTAGCTGGTTAACCTCTTTTCTTACTGGCCGTACGTTTCAGGTATTCTCTTCTGCAGCAAACTCCAAGATTCATTCCGTCCCGTACGGAGTCCCCCAGGGGTCCATCTTTAGTCCTTTGTTGTTTAACATTTATGCTAGACCCCTGGCAACGATCGTTGAAGCTGGGTTGTCGTTATTTTCATACGCTGACGACACACAGATTATTTTTTCACTTTCTGCGTGAAAAAATTCAGAGCCTTTTGCTCTTCGGGCTGAGTTGAGCAAAGTGGCTTCTTGGATGCATGCCAATTTTCTCAAGCTGAATGGTGAAAAAACGGAGGTCCTGGTACTGGGGAAAGACAAAGAACTCTGGGGTCCACAACATTGGCCCACAGAAATGGGTGCAGTACCGCAGCCTTCCCATCATGTTCGCAACCTTGGCTTTATTATTGGCGACTCACTATCTATGCGTCAACAAGCCATGAAGGTTGCTGCAACATGCTTCACCATTCTGAAGTGGCTGAGAAAAATCGTATGGATGCTTCCTAGCCCTACTCAGAGAACCGTAGTCCAGGCTCTTGTTACATCTAGACTGGACTACGGTAACATCCTCTATCTTGGAGCTAATAAAGATGTGGTACAAAAGCTACAGAGAGTACACAACTCCGCGGCCAGACTGCTTTGCCGAACTCCTAGAACAGCTTCTATTTCTGCTTCCTTGAGGGACCTTCATTGGTTAAGAGTTGAAAATCGGATTAAGTTTAAAGCCCTGAACTATATGTTCAGAATTAAGCACGGCATGACTCCCATGTATGTGCAAAATCTAGTCCATCTCTATTTGCCTTCACGTACTCTCAGATCTACTACTCAGGCTAAATTTCAGGTGCCAAAGATCAGACTATCCCGTATGGGTGGCCGTTCTTCTCCTATTTGGGCCCTGTTCTGTGGAATGCTCTTCCGTTGTCCCTTCGCACACAGATGAATGTTACACTTTTTCGTAAGTCACTTAAAACTTGGCTTTTTGATGAGTAAGTTTTACTCCCCTATCTTTTATTGTTTTCGCCAGGCGCCGGGAAACCCTTTTGGGTAGCTGTTGCGCCTAGATATAAATTTACATAACATAGCATAACATGATGACACCACATACCACTTACGTACTGATTGCGTGGTAGACTGGACTCCTCAGGGCTTGCAAGGTAACCTTCTGAGGCCACCTAATCTACAGCCTGACACATCACAAGGGAGATGGAGGCACGCCAGTCCAAGCTGGTGTTCGAAGGGAAGCAGCAGACACACCATTCAGAGATGAACAAGGCTCCAGGAGTCCACCACCGGAGCTGTCTCAAGAAGCCCAGCTGCAAGATCTAGACCTCCATGAGATCCCCACCGATGCGCCAAACAGCTTTTGTGCTTCTGACGCAAAGATTGATTTACTCACAAGTGACCTGGACCAGATGAAAGAGAGGATGGATAAACATGAAGATCGTCCGGACCACCTTGAGACTCGCGTTTAGACGCAGAGGACATGCAGACGACAGATGCCGAACATCTACTCTGCATGGACAAAGTACTAGAGAATATTAAACAAAAAAATGAAGACCTGGAAGAGTGCTCTTGGTGCACTCTAATCTCCCCATTCTTGGAGTTTCGGAGTCCACCGCGATGAACAAAATGTAGGACTACGAAGAAACAATGCTGAAGTCACTCTTTCAGGATGTCCTGTCATCGGTCTTCATTGTGGAAAGCGCACATAGATTGTTGGGACCAAGGCCTCCCACAGACGCTCCTGCCAGGCCCTTAATAACGCGCAACTCCTAAACTACTGTGATCGTGATGTAGTTCTCCGGCAGGCCCGAGAGCTCACAACTATTCAATATCAAGGAAATGAATTAACTTTTTACCCTGACCTTACATTGGCGGAGCAGGCTTCTCGCTGCAAATTTCTTCCAGCCAAGCGACTACTACAGAAGGCACAAGTGACATACTCCCTACTATACCCCGCGAAGCTAGGCATCCCTAATGGTGGGAAGTTCCAACATTTCACTGACGCCAAGGCCTCCTTGAAATTCGCCAGTCAGATCACAGCTTGAAATACACCTATGCAGAAATCTACTAGAGGAGGAGCATCTTAACGAAAATGATTAACGACTGGATGCCAGCCTCCCCCATGGTGAGACAAGCCGGCCACTAGCGTAAACACTAAATCGACCCCTTGCAATGATTATCCCCCCTGCCACTCAACAGTATCTCTCATCAGATGCCTTCACTGCTCCTACCTGGTGCATCCACACCTTACAACAGACACCCAATTCTCCTTCAACTGTGTTGTTCGCCCAGCTCTATGGTGCCTCCAAGGATGATTCCACAACTGTTACTATATTGCTGGGTTTTGAAATTAGTTGGTGGGTGGATTAGGTGCTCTAACCAAGTCCTTTTTGGCACAGAGCTCCACTTCCCATGATTTTCATGATGCTCATGAACAAAAGACTAGTTGGCACTCGGTATAGAATGCCTCCCCCCCCCTTTGCAGCACAATGACTTGAATTAGGTGCCTGACTCGGACTATTCGTAGGTTAAACTACCGGCGGAAGCCTAGGCTCATTCACTCATACCTAAACAGACACTACATCGACGTTTACTTCCTCCAGGAATTACATCTCACCCCTTCAATCACAGCTCACCTCTACTCCAACTATGCACGCGGGACAGCTATAGTACTGTGCAAGGGCCTCCCGTGGCACCCTACACACAAACTATACATGATACTGAGGGGCGATATGTCTTTCTTGCGGCTACACTCCACAGACACCCTGTCATTCTCACTTCCAACTATGGCCCTAGTGTTGGCTACCCGGAAGTTTTTTTTTTGGGTATGTGTCGCGATTGCTGGCAGCCATGGAATATGGTGCAGTATTCTGAGATTTTAATGTAGTCCTCCAACCTGATATAGAATGCTCATGCACCCTGCGGAGACACAATCCTACCGCGGCTGTACAACTCTATCCTGATGAAAGACAACACCCTGACAGATGTCTGGCGTCACAGCACCCAAGTAGTAGGGACGGTTGCTGTGTCACCGGGGTGCGAGGTCACCACATACACTATTGGTTACTTACCCAAGAGGCTCTTACCTTGACTTTAGTGGTAACACACTTACCCCACACGTTCTTAGATCACGCCCCTGTGCTCCTAGAATTATCCATGCATTTAGCTGTCCAGCAGGCCTTCACCTGGCGCCTAACCTGGGGGCACGGAGCGATTCGGTCTTCCAAGACTAGGTTTGCTGTGCAATTGGTGAATTGTAGACTACTTTGTAACCAATACGGGATCCATCCAGTCTGTTTCCACGATGTGGAAGACGTTTTAAGTAGTTATACACGTCTGCATCACAAAACAGATTGGTGCCTTCAAGGAGATCCGAGCACAGCTTGCTAAGCTGGTAGGGGATATCAAAGCTCTCTAACTGGAGTATTTTGCTACTAAAAGTAAGATAGCCAGGAGCGCCAAACTACGCCCGGCGGTCTGCTCCGAACTATGGCTGATTATTTCGCCCCCCCTGTACACCGCTACTCTAGTGCGGAGCAGTGAGGAACTAGTGGCATATTTTGATACCATACAATTTCTCTGGCTCAACCAGGCCCATTGACTATCTTGATTCTCCCTTTAGAGAAGAAGTACGTCAAGTTGTTCAGAGCTCACCTAATGCTAAAGCACCTGGACTGGATGGACTTACCACCACCTTTTAAAATGAGTAGGCAGGCCTTTTGAACCCACACCACACAGAGTTGTTTAACGATGCCCTGTAACTGGGAATACAACCCCCATCTCTCCGCGAGGCTGTCATCGTAACAATACTTAAGCCGGTTGAACTGGCGAAACTCATACAGGACATTATCAATGATTAATGTGGACAATAAGATATTGGCCAAGCTACTTGTGCTTGTTGAATTGCCGCTCGCTTACCGAACACGCCACTGAAATCCGGCTAATTCTGGAGGAAAAAAACCCGGATGCAATGTTTCTTACGGAAACTTGGCTCACCAGTTCGTCAGACCCAGCAGTGGTCCAGGCCCTTCCACCAGGCTACGCTATCCAAAGACAAGACCGGATATTAAGTAGAGGAGGGGGCTTGGCCATTATCCATAGGGATACCTTCAGCTGTCGGATCAAAGAGTGCTTGGTCTCCGATTGTGAATGTATTTCGTTTGCCATCTGCTTCTCACATACTTGCACCTTCTCCTGGGTTTTAATTTATCGACCCCCAGGACCTATAGGCCATTTTAACACTGATCTACCTGAAATAATAGCCAATTCAGTAAGCTCCTTGCCCAACTTCTCGGTATTGGGGGACTTGAATATCCATTTTGAGGGCACCTCCTCACCCAATTCGGAGGACCTCGTCGACAGCTTAGGTGCCCATTCTCTCAATTTGAAGGTAAATTGTCCAACTCATTTAAAAGGCCATCTACTTGACCCTATTTTTTACCAATATCAATTTAATAGTGGATAACCCCACTCCACTACCATGGAGTGACTACTACTGGACATCTTTTTCTTCGTCCTCCCCGACTAGTGACCCACTTCTGGATCCGGTAAAGAAACTTAGCTGTAATTTTTCCAGGCTTCCAATTGAGGCATGGGCATATACCCTTAACATTACTCGCCCAGTATTAGAAGCCGACCCAGAATCGGCCAACCATGAATTCAATGAATGGATCGGAGCCTCCTTGGACTTGGTGGCCCCGAAGAAGTAGATAACCAACAAAAAGTGCCCCAAGAGTATTGCACGGTACACCCCCGAGCTGAGAAAATTGAAATTAAAATGCAAACATTCAGAGAGACAGCGGAGGAAAGATTTCTCAGACGAGAGGAAGTGCATCTATAGGGAAGCCATAACAATCTATAAACTAGAAGTCAACAAAGCACAATCCCTGGATTATGCAACTAGGATCGCCTCAGCGTCCAATGCTCCGCGAGAAATATTTAAGATTGTTAAATCCCTAACTACCCCCCCACCTTCAGCCTCACCCGCTGTCGATACTTTAGGACACTGCAATGATATAGTTCTTTTTTGAAAAAATTCAATCTATTTGACATTTCCATCAGTTATTGCCTCTTCAAACGACCTCGCCTCAGAAAATAAGTCAAACTAACCTGTGACCGGATTGGAGGCCTTTCCTCCTCTGGACATAAAATCTCTAAAAACCTATTTGAATAAATTAAAATAAGGTTCCCCGAGGGACATGGCCCCTCCTACTGTTCTGAACCAAGTTTTTGATACAGTTGCCCCCACTATCCTAGAACTTATCAATCTATCTTTAGGTTCTGGGACTGTCCCCTCCTTATGGAAACAAGCCATGGTGAGAGCATTGCTTAAGAAAGCAGGTGCGGATCCTGAAGTGTTTGCTAATGATCGTCCTATCTCACTGCTTCCAGGGATTACGAAAATTGCCGAAAAGCACGTTACCTCCATTTTGTCCACCTTTTTGGAGGAGAATGACTGCCTTCATCCAACGCAAACTGTATTTAGATCCAATCAGGGCACAGAAACAGCTCTGATTGTAGTCGTTGAGGAAGCTAGGAAAATCTTGGACTCTGGAGGCTCGGCGGCAATTGTCCTCCTAGACCTGAGTGCAGCTTTCGATACCGTTAACCGTCAACTGCTGATCTCTACGATTAGATAAGCAGGGGTATCCGGAACTGCACTAATGTGGCTGGAGTCTTTTTTTAGACGTCCGCTCATTTCAGGTCTTCAAGGACATTTCCATTTCTAAGAGTATGCCATTCAGCTGTGGGGTTCCGCAGGGCTTGTCCCTGCTGATCTGTGGGCAATAAGCTTCTGAATTACCAGACAAGGTCTTGCTGAGCCCTAGATGAAGGCCTTAATGGTCTTATCTACCCGACTGTGGGTCAAGAGGGGTATTAATTGGGAAAGCATGCCTAACATACGTGATTCGGGGAAGGGTAACCATTTTCACTGCTGGAGTGTGTCCCCAGAGAGAGAAATTCAGGCGCAACCACTTCGCTGAGTACAGTCGCGTTTGCTCCATTAATGCCACCATGCTTTCTAGATCCCTATTTACTAGAATGCCCAGATATCCAAGGCGGGAATTCTTCCACTGGAATGGGTAATCGGCTATGGCGGTGATCTGCAACAACTGTAAGGCCTCTCTCTTTACCCAGTTCACTTTGTAGCCAGATATTGCTGCAAAAAGCATCAATAGTCTCCAACCCGGAGGAGCCAAGATGGCGGACGGACAGGACGTCTGAGCTCCCGGCTCCGCAGCCCGTCTGCTGTTTACATGACATCCTGATCTTTAATCCTGCCTACGGCGCGAGCAAATGTAACCACGAATGCGCTGATACTTCCCGCATTCCTCCGATGTTCCCGCCGGCTTTTTTGGTCGAGGATTCATAGAGTTTGCCGACTTTGGACTTTGCCCACGCATTCTGGCCCGACCACCACCGCCGGACACCGCTTATCACGTACGGTGAGACGACCTGGGGCTGGACCGGCGCCGGGGGAAATGTGACCGGACGTGGAGTGGGCGGCCTGGCGGAGCCTTCTTCGCGACGGAGAGAATTCCTGTACGATTGGGTCCGGGCTGGCGAATCTTCCTTTGTCCTCCTACCAGCGGTCAGAGCGGTGACCGTTTGAGAGCGCCCACCACCCGCATTGCAACACAGCCGAGGGCTCTCCCATCGTGTGAGCCCCGTATAGCGAGCAGCAACTCCTCTTGCCCTCACTATTGTTCCTCCGTCCTATGGAGTCGCCCTCACCCCTCCGAGGTGGGCTGGCGGCGGAAATGGTGTCGGCGCCGGTCTGCTTCGCCGGAGAGGCGGAGGCCGCCATGTCCCTGACGCAGGCTTCACTGCCTGCTGTCGAGCTGGAGGGTGTCCCGGTGGCGCCTTTACATACAGTCGGCATGCTGCAGCAGGGAGCAGACCTGACCTATGGTGATATCCTTCTAGCCCTGGGGGACTTGCGGGCGACATGGTGCCAACGCACTCGAGAACTGGAGTGGAAGATCGATGCTGCTATGCCATCCAGGGAACTACTGCGGTTGTCTGACCCCCCAATGCCTCTCATTCCCTTTGAGGCGGATACAAATTGGCGACAGGGGGGTACTATGGATCGTCCTCTCCCTGGTTACAGTGTCGAGGGTTTGTCTAATGATCAAGTTGCAGATACAAAGCTCCCTTCCACTTTACAAGCTGAGACTCTGCCTCTGCGGGTGTTGCCGTGTCTGCCTCAACATCGCCGGAGTGTGTGCCGTTCGGTGGGGAAAACTGTGTTTGTCACTATCGATGTGGTGATGGTCTATGACTGGGAACTCTCGCTTCTTCTCCCTCTGCGTCTTCTTTGCCGTGAGCGGCCATCTTGCTCCTTTGTTCTGCCTGAGGTACACTCCCAGCGGCGGCCATGTTTGGTGGGGTCTCCGCGTTCAGGCCAGGGTTGATGTTGCCTCCCTTGATGATCCTGCTTGACCGCCTGGCATGACCCGGACTAGAATATTTGCTTATGTATCGGTTGTGCCGCATGTGTGTAAATTGCTACTGTTTACCGCGGGGGTGGATCTGTGGGGCCGCTCAGGATCGGGCCGGGGCTGGGCGATTTTCTTCAGTTTGCTGTACGTATTGGCGGGCGGGGACTAGGATGAGGCTGCTAATTATCTGCTTTGCTCGCACATTTGAAATGGAGTCTCCCCACCTGCCGCTTTGCTTGCTTCTTCAGTTGTGCTGATGATTTTCAGGGTGGGGGATGCTTAATGGGCTGTGGTGACCGGGAGTATGTAACATTTCCTCCTCCTGCCTTCTCTGGGAGTCGGAGACTGGGAGGTTATTTCCCACTCTCCGGACTCTCTTTCCTACTTGGGGTTCATTTGGGGCGACAGGCATGCCTATTGGGGGGGGGTGGGCCATGGCCTTCCGCTGGTATGCAGGGTGGGGGGATGGGATGTGTTCTATGTCTTCTTCGTCTCTATGGCCCTCTCTCTCTTTCTTTCTCCCTTCCTCTTTGGTTTCCTTTTCTTTTATGTTTCTTTGTTTCTTCGGGGTCGGGGTTCAGTGTTAGTAAGGAGCTTATTGTGTTTTATCATTCTGTGGTATAGTGTATGCTCTTCGTCCCTGGATGGTGGCCACCTGTCTCCTTACCAATGCCTTCCTATATAACGCTTCCTTCTGGGTGCTCCGTGAACGGTGATGTCTCTCCTGGTCAGTGATTAGCTTCGACTCTGTTCGAAGTACACTACGTTGTACTCGACAAAACCATAAAATTAAACCTTTTCTTATCCTGACATTATTGTTCTATGTTCTCCAATGTCATAGCGGCCGGCCCCGAGGGGGTTGTAGGCAGACGCTGTGTATTGTGCATCTATCGAAATAAAGGTTTTTAAAAAAAAAAAAAAATAGTCTCCAACCCCACAGGAATGGAGGAGGGTAAGGTCGACAAGATAAAAGAAAAATTTAATCTGCGTTAAGATACAAGGTTGAGGGACCTCTGGGCGTTGGAATGCCCGATCCGTTCAGTGCTGGGACGCTGCTAAAGGTTCCACTGCAGTAAGAAATAACAGAGGGGAGAGTGGGCAACCTTGATGGGTACCCCTACGTACCAGGAAGGTGTCAGAAAGAAAGCCCTCACAATTGACGTGTGCTAAGGGGAATCATACAGCCATCTCACTTTGGAGATTAAGTACTCACTGCCAGAAGGTCCACTGCTAGTCAGACCGCATGAGCTAGCATGCGGAGATGTATGCGTGATAAGCGACCTGGGGCAAACCCCACTTGGGAATGGTGAATAAGAGAGGGAAGGACTCACTTAAGGTGGGCTGCTAGAATGCTTGGCAACATCTTAACGTCCCCGTTGAGCAGGGATATGTCGTGATAACTTCCACGAACAAGAGAATCTTTTCCTGGTTTGGGCAGGACCGAAATCAGCACCCTGTTGGACAATATACCCAAGAAGTCTGAACTATCACCCTCTGCGAAGGCCTCATACAGAATATTCACTACATCGGATTTGGTCAATTTACAGAACTCTTCTGGCAAACCACCCTCACCTGGGGTTTTGTGACAGGGTAGATCCGAGATGGCCTGCTCTATCACCTGCTTGGTGATCTTGCCCTGAAACAGCTGCCTGCCGTTCTCCAAGAGGCAAGGTTAGCGAATACCTGCAAGGCTAGCGAATACCTTCCAGGAAGGTGTTCATCTGATCTGTTTCTCGGTCAATGTTCGGGGAATTAGACGTTTTTGTAGTAGGATGCAGACGCACCAATAATTACTTGTGCCTTAGTGACCAGCACCCCTGAAGTGGTGGTGATAACAACAGTGGCCATTTCTGACTCCCTCTGCATGAGCTGTGCTGCCAGAAGACGTCCCGCCTTCCCTCCCTGTTCATAGTGATTGGCACTTTAACTTCTGTAGCACGTACTCGACTTTAGAGGTGAAGAGGGTATTGAGGTCCATGCGGGCCTCCTCAAGGGTGCACCTGATGATAGTGGAAAGGTGGACCATAATTTGCGTGTGAGGTAGGCTATATCTGCTTCTAGTTGTCTCCGACGCTACTCCCTCTGCTCATTGGACCGAGCTGCCTCCCTCATCAACTGTCCCCTGATGGTCGATTTCACCGCCGCCCACAACACCAGGGCAGAGTCGACTAAACCATCATTGCTCTGTCTGTAAGTATGCACAAGGGCTTTAAGCTGTATCCTGCTTACCGGGTCGTTGTATCGGGATAAGATGAGATGCCAGGGCTTGCATATTGTCCTTGAAAGACCCAGATCAGCCTCCAAGATAATAGATGAGTGGTCCAAAAGTGTGCCCTCCGATACGGAGGTCTTGCAGAGAACAGGAAGGTTCATCAGGAACAAATCCAAAAAAGGATTGCATACCATGGACCGGGGGACAAACGTCGCGGAGGCCATAATCAGCCACATGATTTTCATGGGGGGCTCTGTCCGCATTATTAGATACATCAATTGGACTTGTGCGGTCTAAGACTGCATTCTAGGCCAGATTTCGATCCCTGCCTATGTTCATCAATACTCATGTGGGTTGAAAAAGAAAGGCACGCTTCGAACCCGTGGGCGCATACACTGAGCCAATGCATAGAACCTTACCATTCATCTTTAATTTAGCGAATACATAGCGACCCTCTGGATCGACCAAAGCCTTGAGCACAATGTGGGATAATGTTTTCAAATCAGGATGGATATACTACGTTTCCGTGGGGTTGGTAATTCAACTGCCGCTCTCAGAGGACAACTGTGTATTTCCTTGCCCACCCAATACCGCCAAGGCTCCCCGCTTCTTTCTTGGTAAGGTGTGTCTCCTGGAAAAGAGCTATGTCGGCGTGTTTGGAGTTCAGATAGGAGAGCACTTTTATACGCTTGATGTAATGTGCAAGACTACTGACATTACAAAAAAGAATGTGCAAAGGCAAGTTCATGTTTATGGAGATCACAAGATTCAAAAGGAGAGTTAGAGGGTCGCAAGTTCCCAGGAATGTTAGTCAGATCTTGTTGACAGTCTACGGGTTGTTGTTAAGAGGGTAGACCAGGACAGACGAAGGGAAGGAGGGGGGAGATTAAGCAATAAAGAAAATGTGCAAAATTAAGGTAAGGAAAAAGATGATTACACTGAAAACAGAAGAGATGAAGGAGAAGAAGAGCAGGAAGAATTAGGGTGATGAAAAAAAAACGCACACATAAATACACTACTTTGTGAGCCAGAGATCAATTATACAAATCAGTATAACTGCTACGTCCTATTAACTGTACTCGGCTGATCTACACCTGAAAGGCCCGGGGTTCAGTGATTTAGAAGAAAACTAGGGTAATACAAGGATGGACCCTAACAGTAAGTTAGCAATGACAAAGATCAGACAGTAGATGAGTAATGACATGGAAGACAAAGGAAGCAAAACTTGTTTCTATGTCGACAAGATGAGTGGAAGTACAACTGGTGGTAAATAGGACATACTGTGTCTCGGCATTAGGTGATACATTGAACCACATGAATTATTACTCCATACAGTGTACATTTGAGGGGTAAAAGGTGGGGGGAGACAGATCTGCATTGTTTTTCATATTCTAATCTGTGGAAAGTGCAACTAAGTGGAGGATGACTTTGCAAGTTATTCTATTGGATGAGAGGTAAAAGGGAAATGAATGAATGTTTTTGTCAGACCACCAACAGGTAGAACCTGATATCAAATATTTAATAATGAACTACAATAAACATTGAATCAAAGACAGACTAGGAGAGAGGTGATCCCACCAGTGACAAACATGCAGTCTACAATACTCAGTCTGCAGCTTGGGAAAGTCCTGCAGGACCAGTATTACGTCTTATACAACAGCCTTCAGACTGATTCAGATTAAGTGCTGAAGGGGACTTGACTCGCCGTCTGCCCTGCGTGTGTTCCGCCACCGCTGTTAATATCTTCTCTTTGTCATGTTGTATTGGATGATTATTTTCTTGATGTCAGGGTTCCCTTGTATGTGTTTCAGAGTTTCTCTGCACATGAGATGTCAGGCTCCCCTGCATGTGTTTCAGAGTTCCTCTGGACAAGAGGGTCCCTCTCCAAGGCAGGGAGTTCAGGTGGGCAATGTGAAGTGTCCATGGCCACTTCATATAGTCCATTTAAAAAGGCCTGCAATTCCCCTGGATCAAAGAAGTTCCTCGACTGTCCGTTAGTTGTAATCCACATGCATGCCGGTTTGAAAAGGCCCAATTTAATGTCTCATTTGTGAAGGAGGTGTGGCAAGGAGACAAAAGCCTTTCTCCGATCAATTGTTTCCTTGGAAAAGTCTGCTGCCACCTGTATCTTGTGGCCATCAAAATCATAGGGTCCATGAGCTCTTAAAGCTGTAAGGGTCTGATGGGCCTGCTCGTGCCAGAGGAAGCAGGCAATATTAGGTCTTGTTCCAGAGGAGGCCGAGGCTCGCAGCGATTTTACTCTATGCGCTCTTTGCATCTCAAGCGGTGGTGAAAAGTCAATTTATAGAAGGGTTGGCAAAAAGTCATAAAGAAAGCCTCTAACATCTGTGCCTTCTGCTTTTTCAGGCATCGCAAACAATCATACCTTATCCCTTCGGCTTTGGTCTTTAAGGTCCACAACTTTGTCGTGCTTTGTGCAAATGCCCAGGTCTCTATCTGGCAGGAGCTCGACCCTGGATTCAAGTGAGTACAGGCGGTCATGTAACTTCTCTTCCTTGCCATGGAAACCCAAGATCTCAGCACGAATTGACTTCATATCGGTAGTGAGGTAAGCATTTTTGCATCCATCGTCTCCAGTCCACGACTCTCCGAAGTTGTCTCTTTGAGGATCAGGTCCATTGTGGCCTCCAAAGGTCCTTGCGGAGGGGGTGAAGGTTTAATCTGAGGGGCAACCTATGTGATGAGCATCTGCCACGCTGATTTCCAGGATGTCTTACTGGGCAGGCGAGCAGTTGATTCTTGACAACGGATAATAACCAGATATGAACAGTCTGTATCTCCTCTCCTCGTAGGGGGACATCAATTGAGTGCAGACCTCTTTGGCGGAGCCCACCTGTGCCTGAAAGAACGCAGACCAGCAATGGACCAGGATACCAGGGCTTTTCGACAATATCTCAGGCCTTCTGAAATGGAATGGATCATGTGCTGGTGAAACTACGGGCCAGCAGTTGTCTAGGGGCAAGGAATCTGGATTGTGGAAGTGATTGATTCCAGTTGCGCTAACTAGTTCCGTTGTTTGAGGATGGGGAATAACATATTTTAATCACCATTTTTAGTCTTCGGTGTTTACAGCTTGCTGCTATTCTGGTATCATGTTAATGCTCAAGGAGGTCTTTTTATGTAAACTTCAATCACTCTGACTATTCGCTAGTTTTGTAGCACAATATATAATTTAGGCTTCTTTTTAGCTGTGCTGTTTTATTTTATTTCTTAAACTCCGGCTAAAAGTCATATTGCCCCACTCACAGGCCTTCATAATCACCTGAATAGCTGAAAAAAGTGTAGGAGCTGTCCAAGGTTCGTAATTACTCCATGTGGAAGGAATCTGCCCGCCACCCACCCCCCTCCTATCCCTTATTGACTGCATTAACTGCCAAAAGGACTTGATCCTAAAACTCAAGGAGGCGATTCA
This sequence comes from Triturus cristatus, assembly GCF_964204655.1. Taxonomy (NCBI): domain Eukaryota; kingdom Metazoa; phylum Chordata; class Amphibia; order Caudata; family Salamandridae; genus Triturus; species Triturus cristatus. The sequence goes on along the minus strand of NC_140589.1, from coordinate 347,943,808 downwards.
CATTTCACCATGGAAAATGTCACCATTCATGAAAATAAAACTGTTGGTGTCCCCAGCTCCTCCACCTTATCTGTAACTGCTGCATCAAGATTTACGAGGCTTGAGAGGGCTCTGTACTCTGTGTTGTCCGATGGTTGGCATCACCTCAGGATGCAGGCCATACCTCCCACGACAATGTTAGGAAACTCCATGCTGGCAGCATACACAGTGCCCTGAAGAGCTCTGATCATTCCTTACACTAACCGACTCATTTTTCAGTGATCACAGTGGATGCAAACCGCAGACTGTCTGTACCTTCCCCCCGAGGCCTCTCGGCACTACGGAACCACAGCCTCAGGCAGCCATTTTCGTCAGTGGCCAGCACGTGCCCCCCTTTGCTATAACTTTCAGCACTTAGTTGAGGTATGCGTGTTTGAAACTGCAGTGTTCATTAATAATCTAAGGTGGAAAATTGTCTGGGAAGTTGGCTGTTTTAGGACTGCATGATATTTTGTCATGCATTTTTGCTATTTTCTCTTTAAATTATGTGCCAACGTCATTGCAAAGATCGGACAATGGAAAAGTTAGGTTAGCAGGGTAATTGAAGATGAGATTTCTCTGTAGATTTTGAAGAGCTCACCAAAAGAGATGGGGAAAAAAAACTCACTGAATGCAGAAAATAGCTTTCAGATCTGTTGATACCTTTATGATAAGCTCTCATGTAGATTTTGTCTCTCTCCAATTTGGATTCGACCACTGTATATGTTCCAATTTCACCACCGTCCTCAGCTACTGACATCTCCATGGCACATATTTTAAATCCTGAAGAAAAAGCATCACAAAACTCTACCAATGCATCCCATATAGAAGATTCTTCTGTGGATCTATATATAAATAAATCTACTGCATCTCTACAAGATGAGGCACCAGGTATCCTGGGCCATTTTCAAATGTTTATCTAGAGGATCAAGACTCAGTTACTCAGTTGCTGAGTTTAATATTAAAGGATATAAAGGTACCATAAGTAGAGATCACAGCTTTGTTGAACCAGAAAAAAAAACAGGCTGATGACAAGCTATCTCAAGTTGAAAACAGAATCAAGACTTAAGACTAATTCAGATGATCAACAGTAAAGTGCTAAAAATAAAATCATTAAGCTTTCCAAAGCAATCACATGAGTTAACGACAGATATGAAGATCTTGAGAATAGGGCCAGAAGAACAAACCTTAGATTTATCAGCATCCCATAAAATCATGAATCTGGCGCTTCGGTAGAAGATCTGGTCTACGGCATGATTAAAGCCTGAATGATTCTGGATTTTCAGGGAGATTTAACCATCTTCAGAGCCCATTGTGTATCATCAACAATCAATAGACCCACCTCCTGCCCACAGACTATTCTGGCGAATTTTGCTGACAACAGAATCAAATGAAAGGTTCTCTAGCAAGCTGTTCAGAGGAAATCCTTTAACAATCAGAATGAATGTAATTTGCAAGTTTTCTCGGATATGTTTCCTGAAACCAGTCAGAGGATAAATGAGTTGAAGCAGCGAATGCCTAGATTTAAAAAATCAGGTATCCAGGCTATGATGTTCCAACTGTCAATCTGCTACTCATGATAAACTGGAGCATGACAGTTATTTCAAAAGTACATGAAGCAATACAAATTCGGAATGATACTCAACAAATTATATAGGCCTTGATTACGAGTAAAGATGCTATTCATTGCATCTGATAAATAATGATACCAAGGGATATGTTATTTATTGCACCAAAATCTGCATGATAGGGTAAATACCGTATTATTTTGGAGAAAATAATACGGTTTGACCTGCCAAAATGTAACAAAGGTTGAATATTTAACGCATCCGATAATTAGCCCAAGCGTTAATACTACCAAACTCGTAATTCCGACCCCTGTACAAACAGTGGTTTATGCAGGGGTTGGAAAACAACTACCCATTCGCAATGAGGCCCATAGTATTCTTTCAAATAAACAGACTCCTGGATTTAGTTGGATAAGTTGCTATATTGCTGGCAGTAGAAAACAGCCGTCACAGGAAAGAAAGTTGAATGAAATGGCACGATGATTAGAAGGAAGCTCTATAGCTCACATAGGCAAGAGATTCCACAGAGCTGGTGCTGGGTGTTTAATCAAGGGGTGGAATGTGAGGAGGTAGTAAAGGAGAAATCAACAGGGCGAGCATGGTAAAGGCTACACTCATAGGTCACTGGTAAGTGTTTGCACTGATCGGAAATTGCTCAAATCTAAAAGAAACGGATGCTGAATGTAATGTATGATTCTAAAGTCATTGTTGATCTCACAAACAAATGTTCAAAATGTTTTAGCAAGGTTTCCTGCTTATTAACCTGTAGCTCAGTATGTTGGATTTTAGAATAGTGTCCCTTGATGCTAATGGTCTCAATAACCGGCACATGGGGAAAATCAATGGAAACAACGATCTTAGATCATAACCCCCCAGCATTAATGTCAGCACAATCTCCAATTCAAAACAGGTTCTGAGATCATCTGCAATAGCGCTTATGTTTCTCATAACCATGACCTCGATTAAGAAATCTAACTGGAAAATGAATAAGCTGCTGTGAAACAATGAGCGGTTGACTGACATGAATACATTTATAAAGGATTTTTAACTGAACTTACATAAGGCAGAAATGGGCATTTACTTGGATGCATTTAAGGTTAATATAAGAAAAACAACAGATCAGCAACCAAATAATTCATGGGGACCAGAAAAAGTCACAAGATAGTTTTGTAAACTGGAAAATCAGGACAAAGAGAGGACTATTTAGCCAGAAACAAAAACATGTCATAAGCTTGGATCACTGGATTAGAAATATGGGAAAACTGCCTTCCAGATCAGCTAATAAAAGTTCTACTAGAAAAGCCACAATACGTAAATTAAAATAATAAAAAAGCTGAAAAGTCTAAAGTCTAGAAAGAAACAAAAATACATGTGTTTACATTTCATAAAAGAACACTGAACCCTGATAAAGCATTTGCATCCAGGCATTAAAGTGGGGCTACTCACAAAATGCCATACTAGAAAAAACTGTTAAAGCCAACATAATGTAATACATAAGTAGTCAATTTAGGTATTCAGAAAATTTTAAAAGCAGGCTAGCATAAGGTGACTGGAACTACTGCAAAACACAACGAATTAAATTTTTTCTACTAGCTACAACAACAAAAGAAAAACATCAGATTGCAGTATTTTTGTTCTTGTATTACCTTTGTACACGTCTCAGTTTCGGGGTTACACTGTAAGATGTCCCGCACCATGGTAGCATTTCCTTTCTCAACAGCCCAGTATAGGGCTGTTTTGTTATCCTGGAAATGTATACAAAAGGAGAAGAATTTATGATCAAAGTAAGTAGCCATGCAACACTAAAAAACACATATAATTTCTAATGTGGTAGATTATACATTATTAAGAAAAGCAAGCCAGAAAGAGCACTATTTCAAACAATTAGGATATACAATTAGAACTACGTAGTGTCAACTCTATTATATATTTTGACATTCAGATGGGCATGACAAAACAACAAATCATAGAAACTTATCTATCGACAATTACTCGCCTGCTTGTGTACATCTTTCAATCAGACTACTTTTTTCTTTCTTGATTCTGTCTAAAGTTTTTTGGTTTTCTTATATATTTTAAATACTTGAATTAACACATCAATGAAATTATTTTATTGAAATTTCTGTAAATCATTGAATATCTACTAAGTTATTAAAGTCATCAATAAATCTGCCATTGTTGAAAATTGTATCTTATGAATGCCTTGTATCTTATGACTGCCTTGGGTAATGAACTAGTTTATTAATTATTTTAGTAAGTTTCTACATTTTAAATGAATAAAATATGTGCCCAAAGCTGCTTAAAAGATAGCGGTGATCTACCAGCTAAGGATGAGAACACTGAAAGAGTAAACCCAGCACCATAAAGCACATGGAAAATCATGGCTTAGTAACAAAATGAAATGTAGGCAACCTATTTTTTTCTGTAGTGGCCATATAAGAATGTTACTTACTGAAGGGGCCTAGGAAATACATGTAGTGAATTGTTATAGGATATTAGTGACTGAATCCTACTGCTTTAATTCATCAGTGGTGGAATTGTACAGCGGTCGAGACTTAGAGACAGAACGTGAGTGAATGGTAGCAGGCACTATCATGCAAGGAGCCTGCCTTCTAAACTATGCAATCATGAGCAGATTATTGCTACAAACAGTGAAGAATTAGGACTGTACTACTACTTGGAACAGTCCACGGTGAACTACACAAGCTGCATTTAAGAGAGCTACCATTTCAGAACACATTTACTAAGTGGTCACTGTTTATTATACCAGCAGTATATACAGCAGTGCGTATAAAAAATCTACAGCTAGTGCAAGAAATACCAAAGCGTAAACAACAACACCATTTTGTACTCAGAACTACTTTGCCATTGCACATGACTGCTTGATATCAGTAAGGAGGAAAACTATACCCAAAGGGAGGAGTAGTAAGTAGAGCACCATGACTCAGCAGACCCAAAGTGTCCATACCGCCAATTGAGATAATAGTAACATTATTTTATCACTACACATAGCAACAATGGACCAAGCACAATAGATTACCCTGTCCTTCTTCCACACTTAACACAACATTCTCCTTGCTTGGAGCTGTTGTGACCAAATAGATACATTAGACCCATATGATGGAGAGCTCTACTCTGGCGACTAGAACATTAAACAAGAGTGGCCAAACCACAAAAATGGTTTTCTAAAAAAAACAAAAGATAAATCAATATGCATAATTGTTGGTGCTTGTTTAATACTTCAAGGAACAAAATAATTTTGAAAGATTATTGCAGTAAAGGAAAAAAGGGATAAACAAATTATCAGTGAGAATAGTAGTGCAGAAGAATGTGGCGAATTCATTAGAGTAGAAATCAGATAGACTAGTGGTGGTCAGACATGGGACGAGAAGTTGATTGTGCCAGTTAGAAGTTTAGGGGGCAAATAAAGTGGCATGATTAGGTACTGTAAACATGGGCTATGGTATCATCGAGTGCAGCGGTGAGGATGTTTTGTGCAGGTTTACTAGATTTTAGGGGTGTGTGTTTTTCTCCATTTGAGAGTTGATAGCAAGCGATATTTGGGACTAAGGATATGTGTCAGCTGAAATGACAGTGCCAAATCGGTAATGAGCATCAAAAGCAGAGTTCAGAGTGGCACTGAATTAGTCAAAAAAATGTTGTTTGATCAAGCAAGATCATTGCAGATTTGGTCATGGTATGCAAAGATATGTCCTGGGCCTACTTTTCACTTAGCTATGAAAGATGTATTATTAGGTAAGGGGTAAGGAAGAAGATTTGTCAATAAATAAATATATAAGGGCATGAACTATGGGTGAAGGATCAAAGGTGAAGTGGGAGTTGATGGGCTACTCTAATATGATAATTAAATTAATAGGATTTCTGTGTAAATGATTTGGGGATGTGAGATTTAGACTGTGATCAAAAAGTAATTGAGGGAAGGGAGTGTTTTCAGTCTAAATCTTTTGGAGAGCTGTTAAAAAGGTCATCGGAGAATCAATCAATAGGCTCCTTGGGAATAGAGTAGGATCGGAATATGTATTTTATTTTGCAGCCATGATTGGCAGTGAATGAATGGTCAGCGGAAATTAGAGGTAAAATCAGTGTGGCAAGCGGGAGACGGTAACATGCTTGGTATGGAAATCAGCTTGTTTTAAACTCTTGTTGTGAGTCAATCAATGTGACAACGATAGCTCACATCTTCTGTGTTAGTCTACATCTCTGGTGATGTGAATCTAAACCAAAAGATTTACATTGAAAACACTCCCATCTCACAACTACTACTTGATCACAGTCTAACATAGACAACCCCAAACCATTTACACAGAAATCCTATTAAACACATACTGTCACAGTACTAACTCGCTATTTTGCCATTTTAACAGACAATGGGTTTCCAACCCTTTGAAAAACACAAACACTTTTGAAGAAATAAATGAAGGCAAATTTACCAGATCCTACAGAAGATTTAATCACCAGAAAAAAATTATTTTTTTTTCTTATGGGGAAGCAAGTAACACAATTTTATTATACCTTCTAATTGCCCCATGTAACATAGCTTGTGCAAAGCATACATCCTTTCATGTCGGATAAATATGCGTTCATTTGCACACTTCAGGTGAGGAAAAGTATACTCATTTTATTCTGCATAGTACAATTATACTTTAGGCGTGGTATTCAGTTTGATTTTACTCCGAGGGCTTCTAGAATCACCTCTTTCTATTAAGAACAGTACTTTACTTTAGATATATATAATAGATGTGTCTGGCTAGCAGGCACTGTAAGACTCAAGACAACAGACCTTAGAAAGAAAAGTAAAATGTTTGAGAATGTTCTTTACTCTGAGTACCAACTTGAAATATCTGCAGTTTTGAAAATAGTGTCTGTGGTGTATCAAGAATGTGCTCAAATAATGATGCAAAGCAATTTAACTACAACACAGCTAGTGTTACTTTCACCTCTTTTGAATATTAATATTTAACTGCTGCGTGATTTTGTCATTCTGCAGATAAAATCCATTCCCCAGTTCATCGACTGATGATATCAATATGGCCTGGTTAAAAGTTTCACCTTAATAGATCCAGTTTTATAGCTGAATACAGCATTCAGTAACTGAAAGGTTGCCCATTAATCATTGCAAAGAGTCTGCCACTGCAACGTATATTGTGTAGTGCAGCAAGGTTTGTTTTAGAACTTTTGATCTGTTTGAACAAGAAATAAACATTTTTGTGCAGCACATGGTGGAATATTCTGCAAATGCAGAAAATATAAAACTATGTGGAAAACGCTGTGACTGCAGAACCTCAATAACTAACAACTCTAATCCTTTTTTCCAATGTATAAAGTCAATTATTTAAATCTTGTCCCTCTGCCAAGTTTGGTTGAAATCCAGCAAGTTTCTGCTCCTTGATGCAGCAATCCTAAATGCTTATATATATTTTGTCCATTAATATCGAAACAATGGCTTAGACTATTCACCAAAGAAACTCAGATCGTACCTGTCCTCTTATGTCTATGTCAGCATACTTATGAAGCAGGGCTCTCACAATTTCAACATGGCCACCTCGAACAGCTCCAATCAGCACAGTATCCCCATTCTGAAAAATAAAGTCCACAGAGATTAACAAAAGGGATCACAGAAAATGATGTTCACACACTTAACACAATATTTTAAATGATCAGCATTGATTTAATCCCTTTATATGGACAGCCCTGCTATGTCCTTCAGTTCATAAAAAACCAGGTGACGCATACACTTATCCTACCAATTTCCCACGAAGAGGAGAATGTACGTCTTCTTTTACAAGTGGTGGCCAGTGAATTTTTTAATGTGGGGAGGGGGGGGGGTTGAAATATCATCTTGTTTGAAACTGATGACTTGCATGCTGTTTAACTGGCCAATGTCATGATTGGTATCTGGGCTGTGTATCCATATATGTAAGTTTCCTATGATCAAGATTTTTTTGGCTCTGATCCGCAGGTATAGTGCAAGTTAGTCCAGGAAAGTTGGGTTGTATCTAGGGATGTATATGCAAGTGATGTTACTTCAGATAAATGTTTTTTTTTAAAAAACATATGTGAAAGGAAGTGCTGGTAAAGCTCACTTGTATCAAATAAAGCTACCCCCTACTCACTTTACTTCTCTGTTCTTTAAGATGATTTTATAGCCCAGGAGATGGAGATCATCAAGAGAAGCGATTGTGTTAACTGCAAATTATGCTTTAGTGAGGCCAATAATGTGGCAATAGGACTCAAAAGGCAATGTTAATTCTGCCTCAGTACTGACTGGATGCCAATTAGGCCTAGGTTCTGACAGAGGTTCAGAAATAGAGGAGGGTCAGGGCCAACCGTAAAGTGCTTCAGTGGTAGTAGTGTATAGGCAACAGTGGATTCAGGGGTATGGTCCTCTGGGAGACAGTAAGGGAGCTAGGCTGATGTCAAAGCAGCCAGGGATGTTGGCTTGCATCATAATAATTTGAGGATTGGAGAGAAAGGGAGAACAGGCATGGTAGTGCAAGTAGCTGTACAGTGGTCCTGTGGCTCTAGGCAATTCTAAAGGGAGTTATTGAGTCGGTGAGTTGAAGATGTGAATATACCAATGCTCATTATTGATTTTTGGGGTGTTGCAATATTTCTTCAGTGGCCAGTAAGTCCTTGCCACAGGCATAAATCATAATGCTACCATTATTATACATTTTCATTGTGAGTTTCCTGGATACACCACGATGAAGGACAGAATTGAGTCTGTGACAGCCTTAGATTGCAGAAGGATACTTCATGCGAAGTTTGGAAAATAATTAATCTAACCGTGCCTCTGAGCTGTTTGTAAAGAAGAGACAATTGTGTTTGGTAATTTTTGCCTTGGAGTTAATATATATGTGGGAAACAATGGGCTATGGGTTTGATCTCAAGGTAATCTTTTTCTCATATTCGTGGATAAAGAGGTTGGACACAACAAGATATAGAGGCTCTGAGAGCTCTTGTGGGGTGAGATGTACGAAGCCAGTCTGTGATCGTAACCCCTGTGATTCACAAAATTAGAGGGCTTGTGACAGCAAAATGGCTTTTTGGTATTCACTTAACCCATTTTGCAATTCGGCAAAGGCTTACCGAATTGCAAATGGGTTTGGAAATGAATACTGAACAGCAATTTGGAAGAAGCATGTTTAAGGCATCCCTTCTAAACTGTGATTTGGTATTAGATGCATCAATGGTTTGCAACCACAATTCTGGTCACAAACCAATTAAAAGTGTCCGATTCCTCAAAGGTGGTGGTAAACTCATTCACAAAAGGGAAAACAATGTTAAAAAACAACTTTGTTTGGGAGAAGGTAGAGGTCCATGGGACGATTTGTAACTCAAAATGTCGAAAACGAAAAACAGGGTGCATAAAAAAAATACATTTTTAAAGGTGATCAGAGACATAGTGTTCTGTTTTGCATACCACCATCCGAGTGTTGGCCTCCAATCTGTGTGAGTTGTGATTTGCGATCTACCTCAATAACATTCATGCGATAGGTCAGTTTTTCACCCACTATGAATGGGAGTCTTGGGCACCGACCTACTAGTACACAGATAAGTAGGCAAAATCTGAAATAATGCACAGAAAGACAGTACGCAATTTACAACTGCTTTTTGAAAACGGATTATTAGTAAATATGATCCCATGTCTATTACCCCCTCTAGCACTGGTTGGGCTAACCACAGATAAGGGGTTTAATAGCCGAGACCTTAGACAAGTTCAAAGGAAAACCACAAAAAACGGTGGAGAAAAATCCTCTACGTGGGGGCCCTATGCTGTAAGCAGGGTCTGACCAATGGTATGGCTCTATAAAAGGCTATTCCAATTCAGGATGCAGCAACTATACTTATCAACAACATTGGTCACTGGGCCGATGCTAGATTTTTTGACATCCAAACACTATTAAAAAACATTTTTTGCAGTAGTATCTCTGCTACAGAACGTACTGAGATCTTTAGGTTGTGTTTCTGTGTCATATTTTCAACTGTTCTTTTCACCTGCATGAAAATAAGCAACCTCATTTCCATTGAACAGATACCATTGGCTTTCACTTTATTTATTGAGTGCTATTGGGTGTTATCAGCCCCCAGACTGCTTTGTTGCAGCGTCAGGAGGCACTGATGCCACTCTTTGCACATTAAAGCAACTCGAGGTCCCCGCTTCGCGGGAACCACGCACTGAGACCGGCACTTGTCTTCCTGCCTCAGGGGGACTCCAGCCCCCAGACTGCTTTGCTCCCGCGCCAGGAGGACCTGACGCCACTCTTTGCACCCGGAGCCGCATTAAAGCAACTCGCAGTTCCCGCGAAAGGCGCGCCCGGGCAAATCCTGCGCCCTTCAGAGCCCAGACGAGGCCGGGCTGGACCATCCCTCTATCCAGCGCCATCTAATAATTCTACTGAAGTGAGATAAATGTAACTTATAGCATTAACTGCCGACATATAACGCATTATGGGGAAACGTATCGGGATACAGAGTTCCCGCCCCATCACAAGCATAGACAGCATGTTGGAAAGGGCAGTTAATATAGTTGCTAATGAGATCGAGTTAACAGAGAGGCGTCTGTCCCTAGGAATTGTGGTACCACAGACTGGCCCTATGGCAGGGGCAGCAGGGGTGGCCTCAGGTGATTATTTGGCTCCCTCTTCGATGCTTAGCGTGCAGGCCATTACCACAAGCACTTCACCGCTCTTAAGACTCAGTTACAGTAATGAAGATAATGAGGATTTATTTATGGCACCTTGCAATGAAGAGAGTATTGTTGACTTGCCATCAAATTTCGATGCCCCCCAATCCCTGCAACCTCAGGAGCCAAACGGAAAAGGAAGTTGGTCAAACCTACCAGTTCAAAGAGGAAACAACCACCTTGTGTTAATCACCCCCGCACTGGACTGAGTTTGTGGATACATGGCCCTCTACCCCCTCTGAATGCACTGAATGCAGAGATTGTTGAGTCCACTGTTAAGTCTACACCAACTAAGGTACTAAACCGTTCCATCTGTATCCAGACCGATGTTGAAGTAACGTCTTCTCCCGGCTGTAGACTCGGTGATACCCCAATTGACATTATTGTGGACACTGTGTGCGACCGTATTAAAGAACTCGTTGATAAGAACTTTATTGCACTTTTGAAACGTTTGGACCATTTGGATACACTGACTAATCGATTAAATTCACGAATTAATAGTTCTAAGCCCGCTATCCAACATGGGGCGAATTCTAATATGTAAACTACTGGTGCACTTAACTCTAGTCTGCAGTCACAGGCAACGGCACCAATGCCTATTCCACCTACTGGTACTTGTCATACTTGCAGCAAAGTTCAGGAATGTTTTTTGATTAAATCTATTGTTGCCCAGGATAACCCATCCAATGTTGGAACTGCCAGCAGCTTCCCCATTACATCTTCACATAAGCATTTAGCTTCTTGTGAAGTGCTCAGGAACACCTTAGACATAGCTAATTTAGGGGATAGGGCACAACGGGAGGGTGTCCCAATTCCAACGAGCATGGTAACCACTGAGGCTAGTAGGGAAGCTTTAAGTCTACCTCCGGCAGCATGTCCCTAAGTTTTGGTCTTGGCAGGGGTATCTCCTCTTAGAAAAAATCAGGTAGAGACCTAGGGCCAATTGCGAAATAAAAGTGTTGATTGGCTCGCAAAACAAAGGGTTCCGTGTGGCAAATACCAGCGCCATTATAATGGTACGTAGGGTAGGGTGGGTTGGCACCTCCCCAAAGAACATCGAGGGAGATTGTACAGTTTTTAACTTCCGTTATCCATTACTGGTAAAATCATTATTGATGGCACAGGAGTCTACCACTGCCAACTCAACCCTTATTTGGTCATTGCATCTGGGCTATTTTTACAAGCCAACCATGCGGCCAAAAACCCAAGAAGTTTTCCCCTTAATCATGCATAATAGATTTTCCGTTTTGTCTGGCTTAGATAGCCAGGAGTGACTCGCCCCCGCTTCAACATCTTCTTTAACACCCGATGAGACGACCTCTATATCAATTATGCCTACGATCTTAGGTCATGTTACTTTAGCTACCCCTCTCATTGACCTAAATCTAAATATATTAAGCTGGAATGTCGCCGGTCTGGCATCCAAAATAAATTCTCAAAATTGGATAAAAATAGTCCAAAAATATGATATTCTTATGCTACAAGAAACTTGGGCCACACGGGATTTACACTTAGAAGGATTTGAATGCTTCAATGTCATCGTGCCCGTTCCCAGGGTTGGTCACCCGGTTGGCGGACTTTCAATCTAGGTCAACATCCTTGCAGGTGGCAGTACAAAGGCTCTTGTCACAAACAATGATAATTTTCAGGCTTTGATTTATACACGGGGGGCTTCTATTTGTTTTATTTTTATAATAATGATTTTCATACTTCACCGAATGTGAATTTTTTAAAATTGTTTAATTTTATTTCTAGCATACAAAGCCAAAAAGTGTATGATAAATCAGCTGGCATCTGCCTAGGCAGCGACTTTAATGCTAGGATCTCTAGGAACAATGAATTAGTTAAGGATTCCCTTATTAATGTGCTCCCACGTAATAGGGGGATAGATTTGCTGGGCCATCTGTCCAACCATAACTTAATCATAGTTATGGAAATTGCGGCTGTACCCCATAATGATAAGCATACTGTGCCAACATATAGAGGTTGGGGTTGTGCTTCTACTATTGATTATGTTTTTATATCTGCCATATTAGAAAACTGTTTGTTAAAGGCTGAGGTTATACCAACCGTACAGGGCGACCATAACCCTATTATAATAACAATGAGGTTCGCTCCCAGAATGGAATTCGAGTGATCTGGCGAGGTGTTGATAATTATTTATTTTTTAGAATGGTAAAAGCACACCCGTTATTTATCAACACCTGTTTGTCACCAATCGATCATAACCCTGAGGTAATTGATGCTTTTAATCAACTTTGTGGGGGTACTAAACAAATGATTTCTAGACCCAGAGTGGAATCTCACCAGGGATCAGTATGGTTCAACAGTGCCTGCTCCCTAGCAAATAGAGAGCTTTGCAAGGCACTCGCAATGAAACAGAGAGACCCAGCTCTTGTTAAGTTTTTGAAGCAACAATAGAAGTATACAACCAGGCTACGAAAAGATGAGATTTTAAAAGAGCGATGGGATAAGGATTAGTTACTTACCTGTAATCCTAGTTCTCTTCCAGGGGTATCCTCATCAAAGTCATAAGCACTAGAATATTTCCGTCCATGCGCGGGACCCCGGAAACACAATCATATATGTGACAAACATATATGTATCTATCTATCTATCTATCTATCTATCTATCTATCTATCTATCTATTAAAAAGCAATTGCAGCCTTTCATAACTAGAGATGAATAATGCTGTAAGGACTCCCCTGTATATCATAAACAAATACATTAAAAGCCAGGGAAAAACAACAGCAAAGCATGTTTGAAAACTGTTTTAATGCTTAGCACTTAGCACAATCTCTCAGATAGGACTGAAAGCATTGACAGCTCACAGGCTGCATTGCAGAAAAACATAGCCTAGAAAGGCTGAAAAGCTAACTCATAGCAACATAGAAATAAACTGGCACCGTGCCTTTAAGGCAGCCATGACCCCTAGCTTCCCATCATGCCTCAGGGGTGACAGTTAGGCCAATTGTTCTTTGCGGTGACTTAAAAGCCATGACACAAAGAGTTGAAAATTCCTTAAAAACAAGGTTCCTTTGCCCGGGGAGGCGGGAGGGTTGCTTATGACTTGGATGAGGATACCCTTGAAAGAGAACTAGGATTACAGGTAAGTAACTAATTCTTCTCTTCCAGGGGATCCTCATCAATAGTCATAAGCACTAGAATAGAATAGCGAGCCACACCTCTTCCACCTGCAGGCAAAGGAAAAAGTAATTAATAATCAAGCTCCGGTCTAATATTCCCCTCCGGAGACTCTCCTTTAAATATTTGGGGATCTGGATCACCCTTCTTCCGGAGCTCTGCTGGGCCCTCAACGTGGCTCCCGTGGTTAATAAGACCAGATCGGATATGGTGAAGTGGCAATCGCTCCCACTGAACCCACTGGGGAGGATCGCACTCTATAAGATGATGATTCTCCCCAAGTTCCTGTACATGCTACAGAACACGCCTTGCTCCTTCTCCCGCTCCTGGTTCCGGTGGTTCCGGGAGATGGACAAGATTGCGACCAAGTTTCTCTGGGGTGGCGGTAGGCCCCGTCTGGCCCTGGACCATTGTCGGATTCCCTCATATGACGGAGGCTTGAGCATGACCAACCTTTATCTGTACTATCTTGCAACTCGGCTTCTGGTGGTTCACGATTGGTTCTCGGGCGGGTGGGACGATCCGGCCTATAGGTTAGAGGTACAAATTGTGGGGTTCTCCTCTATTCAAAACATGCTATATGGGGCGGTGATCCCTCTGTCGCTCTCGGATGTTACGCGGGCCCCATTTTTGGCATGGCGTTCCGCTCTACGGCATACCCACTGGTCAAGGACACTGACCCTAGTTACACCGCTTTGGCATGGAACTTGGCTGCAGGAGGTGGCGGGATTAGAGGGGTTTCGAGCATGGGACCTTCTTGGGATCTCTCGTTTGGGTGACTTGTGGCGGGGAAGCCGCATGTGTTCCTTTCAGGAGCTTCAGGGTCGATTTGCGTTGCACCCTTCGCAATTCTATAAATACCTCCAGCTGCGCCATGCGGTCCAGACTCACGTCCCTCTGGATTCACGGATTCCCGACCACAGCCCGCCTGAGGCTCAGGTGATGCTGGGGTATCTTGGGAAGGGAGGAATTTCTCGTATTTATCGTTCCCTGGTTAATAACACCCCAGTGAACTGGGATGGACTGAGGCAGCGCTGGGAGACAGTGGGTGGGTCCATTGGACGAAGCTGACTGGAGGGACGCCCTTATGGCCCCCAGGACGATTACCACATCGGCTAGACTGCGGCTCAACCAGCTTTATTACCTGCACGCTGCCTACCTGACCCCGGCGCGCCTCTATCATGTAGGCCTTTCCCCGGATGCTTCATGCGCCCGCTGTGGGGTAGACCCGGCGGACTTCTTCCATATGGTCTGGAATTGTCCGCGCTTGGGGAGCTACTGGGCTGAGATTGAACTTGAATTGACAGAAGTCCTGGGGTGGGAGGTGCCCCATGACCCCAAAATGGCTTTGCTGGGGATAACGGATGATTTGGATGGCTCCCGCAATGAAAAATATTTCCTAACTACTGCTCTGGTAGTGGCTAAAAGGGATATCGCATCCGCCTGGAAACAGACTGATCCACCCAAATGTGCTAAATGGAGAAGGGGCGTGGACTGGTGTGCCGCACAAGAACAGACGTTGTATGCTGCACGTGGATGTCCCAAAAAGTTCCGCAGGGTGTGGGGGAAATGGTTAGGGGGCTTATTCTAGGGAGGGGGGTACGGGTAGGGGGAGCGGGAGGGCAAGGGAGGGGATGGGGGGTCTTGCTATTGACTGTCATTGATTCCATGATTTGTCACTTTGATGCCAGTTCAATCGGATTGTTGTATGTGTTCTTTGAGTTTGTTTTTCACAAGAAAATAAAAATTCAAGTATCAAAAAAAATAATCAAGCTCCGATAACCAAACTTGAAAACCCAGATATCTTATTATCTAAATAGATTTCTCAAGGAGGCTTGGCCTACTTGAGTATCCGCTCTGGAATCGGATTCAAGATAATAATGCCTTGTGAGGAGATGCTTGCTGAATGTCTGGGAACCAAATGACTACTCGGTCCCGCAGGCGCGGTGGGTGACTTTGGGATACATGATAGCCAAGCGTGATATTGCCCAATTGTGGGGATCCCAGAGGCCCCCTGCGGTGTCGGCCTGGAAAGAGCATATGGATTGGTGTATGTTTCGTGAAAAGGTGGTGTATGTGGCGAGGGGTAAGCCTGGGGCGTGGATGAAACTCTGGGGCCCCTGGAACGCCTACCGCGGGGGTATTTGTGAGCCGCCGCTGCTACCGGCGGCCTCGCCGGCTCCGTCTCCCTAGATGGCGCCCCTCCCTTGGCCGCGGGCGCACGGTCCCCCAGTCCCTGATCTACTCCCGTCCCCCTCTTCAGAATTTTGCTGCTGGTTTGGATCCCCCACTTATGGAGCACGTGTTGTCACTTTGGATCGAGGGTTGCCTTGCGGTTGTGGTTTGTTTACGTTGTTTCGCTTTAAGAAAATGGAACCGTACTGTGGGCATGGAGCTGTGAGGCCTGCACCATTGATCACTCCTGTCTTCCTACTGTGCACCGCTGAGAAAGTTTTTTGCTGTATGTATGTAATATGCTTTTGATGCTCTAGCGGCCGGCCGTGTGGTTGTAGGCCCATACCTGTAACTTCTATAAACTGCAATAAACGGTTTCAAAAAAAAATAAAAAAAAAAAAAAAAAAATAATGCCTTGTGAAAGTGTGTACCGATCTCCAGGTTGCTGCCTTGCAAATCTCTGTCATTGAAACATCATGCAAGAAAGCTATTGTAGCCGCTTTTCCCCTTGTGGAGTGTGCTTTAGGAGACAACAATAGGGGTTTATTTGCCAACTGGTTGGCCAATTTTATACAGGACACTATCCATCTCGAAATGGACCTTTTGGAAGCTGGAAAGCCTGTCCTCATGGAACCATAATTTAAAAACAATTGATCTGATTTCTTTATGCCCTTCGTTCCCTCCAAATAGAACTTGAGCACTCTCTTAAGGTCTAAGGAGTGGAGTGACCTCTCCGCAGGAGTAGCGGGATTGGGAAAAAAGATGGTAGGGAGATTGACTGGTGAACATGAAAATCAGATACAACTTTTGGCAAAAAAGCAGGGTGAGTCCTTAACACTACCCTGTTGTGGTGAAAAATAGTATATGGCTCTTTGGTACACAGCGCTTGGATCTCACTTACTCTGCACGCTGATGTTATCACCACTAGGAAAGCGGTCTTCCATGTCAAATGCTGCAACTTGGCCTTATGGATGGGCTCAAAAGGAGGACCCATCAATCTAGAAAGGACTAGATTCAACTCCCAAGGAGGAGAAGGAGGCCGAACAGGGGGATACACCTTCTTCAACCCCTGTAGGAAATCCTTAACCACCTGTAGTTGAAAAAAGTAAGGCTGGTTGGGAGACTTTCTGTAGGCCGTAATGGCCGCCAAGTGTACCCTGATCGAGGAATACTTTAAACCTGCTTTGGCTAAGTAAAGGGGGTAAGGAAGAATTACCTCCTCCTGCCCTGTAGTAGGTTTAAAATGATTACGTGTGCACCACAAGTAGAATCTCTTCCACTTAACAGAGTATGACGCCCTCGTGGAAGGTCTCTTTGCCTCTTTTAGGATGTGCATACAGTCCTGCGGTAGATTCAAGTGTCCATATTGCAGGACCTCAGGAGCCATGCTGCCAAGTTCAGTGAGGGAAGGTTGGGATGGAGAATCTTCCCGTCCATCTTGGTCAGCAGGTCCGATCTGTAAGGTAGTCTCTTGTGGGGTCGCACCGACAACTGTAACAGGTCTGGGTACCACCACTGACGAGGCCAGTCCGGAGCTATCAAGATCATCGTCATGCTGGATCAGATGAGTTTGGACACCACCTTTGGGATTAGAGATAGGGGAGGAAAGGCGTATGCCAATATTCCGGACCAATCCATCAAAAGCGCATTCCCCCTCGTCCCTGGACAGTGGAACCTGGAGGCGAAGGCGTGGCATTTTTTGTTTTGGTCGTCCGCAAACTAATCTATGGAAGGTTTCCCCCACTGACGGAAAATATCTGCCACTACCTCGTCGTTTAGCACCCAGTCTGGCTGATCTTCGAAGTGCCGACTGAGTGCGTCTGCCTGCACGTTTCGCTCCCCTGGAAGCTGCACCGCTGTGATGGAGAGGCCTCGGGCTAGAAGCCAGTGCCATATCGTTTGAGCTTCCAGGGAGAGCGGGCGAGAGCGCGTACCACCCTGTTTGTTGAGGTAATACATGGTGGTCGTGTTGTTTGTTTGGGTCAGGATCCAGTTGGACGAGATTGAGGGCTGAAAAGCGTTCAGAGCTAGATGGACTGCTCGCAGCTCCAACATGTTTTATGGTATGACTGCTCCTTGATGGACCACCGTCCCTGCATCATGTGTGCCCCCCATCCTTGTAGAGATGCATTCGTTACCAAGGACTGTGTCGGAACTGTTTGATGGAAGGGGACTCCCACCAAGAGGTTCTTTGGTCGAGTCCACCATAGAATGGACGACTTTGCTGCTTGTGAAAGCACAATTCGGTCTTCTCAGTGACCCGATGCTTGGTCCCACTTGTCCTCTAGGTCCTGTTGCAAAGGTCTCATTCTCAGCCTGGCGTTCGGAATGAGAAATATGCAAGAAGCCATCGATCCTAGTAGAGATGTCACTTGCCGGACCGTTGGACGAGCTGTCCGGAGAAGAGCCTTGCATTTCTGCTGCATTGAAGAAAGTCTCTCCTCCGAAGGAAACGCTCTTCCTATGTTTGTATCCAGAGTGGAGCCCAAATAATGCATCCCCTGGGTAGGCCGGTGAACCGATTTTTCCATGTTCACATGAAGACCCAGCCTGCGGAGTAGATTCAGACAGACTTGAAAATCGCTCCTTACTTGTTGAGGGGATGGCCCTTTCAGGAGACAATCGTCTAAGTAAGGGTAAACGAACAGACCCTTTCTGTGTAGGGCCGCCGCCACAACCGCCATGCACTAGGTAAAAACTCGTGGGGCAGATTTCAGTGCGAAGGGCAAGACCTTGAACTGGTGATGTTTGCTGCCGACCACGAATCGTAGGTATTTGCGATGAAGTGGAACGATAGGTATGTGGAAGTACGCATCTTGGAGGTCCATCGAACACATCCAATCTCCTGTTTGTAGATGTGGGCATATTTGATGAAGTGCCAACATGCGAAACTTCTCCTTCAAGATGACTTTGTTCAGCGATCGAAGGTCCAGGATAGGTCTGAATTTGTGCTATTGATCTCTTTTTGGCACAAGAAAGTACCTGGAATAAACTCCCTTCCCTCGCTGAGCAAGAGGAACCTCTTCTATGGCCTTTTTTCGCAGAAGGGTTACCACTTACTTTAGAAGTACCTTTAGCTGGTGAGGACGAGATCTTTTCGGAGGAATGTCCTTTGGAGACACACGAATACGTAGTGCGTATCCATTGCGCAGTATACTGAGCACCCAACGATCTTTTGTTATGCTGCACCACTCTTTCAGATGATGTGAAACACTTCCTCCCACTGAAGTGGGCAACGGCACCAGAGGAAGCTGATCTAGCCGTGGTAGAGGACTGCTGCTGATGACCTCCCCTACCTCTGTTTGACTTACGGCTTTGGAATTGCGACTTTCCTTGATTTTTGTTTTGGGAATACTGAGGGGTTTGAACCCTCTGTTGGTAGCCCTCCGCTGGTTGGGTCTGTATCTCCACCTGAAATCTTTTTTCTTGTCTAATCCCACCGCCTTGAGAGTGTCTAACTCGGCTTTCATCCTAGCCATCCCCTCATCGATATGGGTGCCAAACAGGGAGGAGCCAGAAAAAGGGAGGTTAAGGATCCTCTGTTATGCATCAGGCTTAAGAGCTGTTTGTCTTAACCAGGCAGACCTCCTAGCGCAAATCCCATGCGCATAAGAATGCGCCGACAGCGTAGCACCATCCACTGCTGTGCTAATCACTTGGTTGGCTACAAGGGATCCTTCCTTGATAACCTCCTCAAAATCCCTTTGATCTTCCTTTGGCAGCTTTTCCTTGAAACGGTCCAAGGTGTCCCATAAGGCTCTGTCGTAGCGGCCTAATAAGGCTGCTGCGCTAGATACTTTTAGCGATGATGCTGCAGACCCGCAAACCTTTCGTCCCCAAGAGTCCTGGGACCTACTTTCTTTGTCCGGGGGGACCAACGAAGTTGCAGTCACTGCGTGCGTTTTTCTTGCCGCCGCGATGATAACGGAGTCCGCAGGCGGATCTGATTTCAAGAATACAGGGTCTGTTTCAGCCGGCTTGTATTTCTTCTGATTTCTAGCCGATGCGGTTTTAATTGTAGATGGAGCTAGGAAAATGTCCATCACCGGTTCCAGAAGCCCAGGAAACAGAGGAAGCAACGGTCGAGACGCAGATCTCTGATGTAGTGTCTCAAAGATCACCGTTGTTGCAACCTGAGGAGTCGACATCTCAATGTTCAACTTCTGAGCCCCTCTCTGAAGCACCTCATGGTACGTATTTATGTCATCTATCGGAGACACTCTTGATTGAGGGCTATCCGATAGGGTGGGTGAATAGTCTCGTTTAGAGGAGCGGGTGGAGGAGGAAGACCATGTAGGAGACCTTCTCCTTTTGTGATGGAAAGCAGAAGTTCTGAGCTCTCGTGATCAACAAGTACATTCAGGGAGATCTTTGTCGCGACCTTCCTGAATGTCGCTCTGGGGAAGCAGATGATGAATGCGTTGAAGGGCGTCTCGAGGAATGAGAGGATGAGTGGCGTGATGCTGATTCCGTCACGAAAACTACCGAACCTTCTCCAGACCTCACTGATGTGGGCATCAACGTCGAGCGTATGACCTGCTCTGACGGAGCCCTTCTCGACACCGACCTTGACCTCTTTCTCGACGTCAATTTTCGGCCAGGTGTTGGAACCGATTTCGACGTCGACTCTCTGTTCTTCGACGTTTAATAACTCGCAGACTACGTCGCAGTACTTCTGCGCCTTGACACCGATCGTCATCGGGTTGACGACGGCGAAGGGCTTCTGCGCCTCGATGCCGAATGTCGCCGTTTTGAGGACGGCAAAGGGCTTCTGATCCTCGATGCCGATCGTCACCGGGTTGACGACGGCGGAGGACTCTCGCCCCTCGACGCCGATCGTCGTTGGATTGACGACGGCGGAGGGCTCCCTGCCTTCGACGCCGAAATGACAACGGCGGAGGGTTTCCGATCCTCGATGCCGATCGTCGCCGGGTTGACGACGGCGTAGGACTTCTGCTCTTTGACGCCGATCGTTGCCGAGTTAACAACGGTGGACTTCTGCTCCTCGACGCCGATCGCCGCCGGGTTGCCGACGGCGGAGGCTCACGACTCTTCGACGGTGACGGCGAATGAAATGACGCACCTGTATGTCGGCGTTCTCTCGACGGCGACCCCGCCGTCGAAGTTCTTTTCTTGGACGTATGTCCCACCGGTGGTAGTTTTCTCAGCGCCGAGCCCGACGCTGAAGAGGAAGAGCGAGGAATCTTGCTTCTAGAAGAAGATCTGGCCCTCTTAGAGCCCTTTCTCACCGGTGACCTGCCTCTTAAAGATGATTTATCCTTTTCTGCCAGTCCATAAAGACGGATACGTTCTCTGTCTTTTAGAGTTCTGTTAGATAAAGACTGGCAATGAGGGCAAGTCTTGGGGACATGGTCCTTAGGTAGACAAAGAATACAGACTGCATGAGAGTCTGACTAGGCCTTCTTTTTTCCACAAGAAGGGCAGGGGTCAAAAAGAGATGGCATTTTGGAGTGGAAGAAATGCCAAAATCTGTCAGAAAAAGACAGCACCTTACTTGACAAGTTGAAAAATGTCGAAGTAAGACAAATTTTTCCAGAAAACTGAAGATTATTTTTGACTAAAATCAGAAAGAAGTGGAGCTGTGTAACCAGGGTCCTGCCTGAAGGTGCCGGAAAGAACAACTGACCTAACTGTCACCCCTGAGGCATAATGGGAAGCTAGGGGTCATGGCTGCTTTAAAGGCACGGTGCCAGTTTATTTCTATGTTGCTATGAGTTAGCTTTTCAGCCTTTCTAGGCTATGTTTTTCTGCAATGTAGCCTGTGAGCTGTCAATGCTTTCAGTCCTATCTGAGAGATTGTGCTAAGTGCTAAGCATTAAAACAGTGTTCAAACATGCTTTGCTGTTGTTTTTCCCCGGTTTTTAATGTATTTGTTTATGATATACAGGGGAGTCCTTACAGCATTATTCAGTTCTAGTTATGAAAGGCTGCATTTGCTTTTTTATTATGTATGTATATATATATATATATATATATATATATATATATATATATATATATATATATATATATATATATATATATATATATATATATATATATATATATATATATATATATATATAGTAGGTAGTTATAGTTAGGACCTATTTTTCATAGGAAATCCGCAACATTCTATTTGGAATAACGTTGCCGTTGATTGATGAATCTTTGCGAAAGTTTCCAAATTTTTGGACAGCTCCGGGCCGCTCCTATCCTGAAAATTTCACGGTGATTCGTCAAGCGGGGGCCGAGAAAAAAGGGGGGGTCCCAAAACGAGTTTTCCCCATGCATTTTCCCATAGGACCCGTTGACGCAGCTACAGCCCGAACTGCTGAACGGAATTACACCAAATTTGGCAAAGAGGTAGTCCTCAGTTCAGACTCGTGCCTTTTGCTTAAATGGTGTAAATCCGTTCAGTAGTTCCTGAGAAGATCAAAAGCAAATTCACATATGTATCTGGGCGGAGCCTAACCACACATCTCATCGTGAGATCTGATTGGCTGTCAGCACTTCATCCAACAAGTGTTGGCAGCCATCTTGGGACCAATATACATGATAGCACCTCATTAAAAAGCATTGCAGTTAATAGAAGGTTTTAAGACTTTAGTCACACTATAAATCATTTGTTGATGGTACCATACTCATTTTAGGAATTGTGGTGTGTTCTAAGGTGATTTTACCACCGTGGAGAAGTGTGGCTCAATGATTAGAGTGGCAGACCCTGATGCAGAGGTCTAGCCCGGGACCAGGGTTCATTTCCCCGCCTCGGCAGGTCTTGGGCTCAAAAATTCCACAGACCTGATAATTCTCGCCTCCGTGCCATTCCAATCATGGAGTCCCACTCTGCAACTCTGGGCAATAGCTTGCTTAATCTCCACAACGGCCCCCACAACGCTAAGGATGCCTGGCCTCCACCTTGGGGGTGCCCAGGAGTGGACGCCTCACAGGGAAAGCCAGGATGGGTTCCACAGCGGTATTCGTACAAGCGCCTTGAGACCCTTGCGGGTGAGTAGTGCGCTATACAAGGATCAATTTTACCATGTGAAAAAGCCTTCTGCTGCGATATCATAAATCATGTTTGAGAGAAAACTATTTTCTCATGCTTTTCCCACAGAGGTTTGGAAGGTGATCTATAAGCTAAACTGAGATCATATTTTCTGTAAATTCACATTAGCTTTCTCAGTCATGTGAGAATGAAGTCTGACATTCTCAGTAAAACATGTACTTCCAACAAGGGGAGAGACTGTCAGTTGATTCCTTTGTGTTCTACTGCAGCTTCCCAGAGTGTTCTAAAGAACAACTAGAGCGCTAACAGTCCTACTTATGACAAACGTATGGCACACCTGAAGCCATCTTGGTTGGAATAAAGTGGTAACTCTTAAAACATTTAATTTAAAAAGGAACAAAATGAGGGGTTCATTTTGCCATAGAAAGTATGATTAGTGCTGCAGAAAGAAAAATTAGGGCACATTTTGAGTGACTTCTCAAATCCTCTTCTATTTCATTAAAAAAATTCTGACATGCAGACTGAAACATGCACTTTCAATACCAGCAGCAGACTTCCCTGGTGAGCAGTAGCTTTACTACAGTGATCTAATAAGCAACTAGAGTGCTAACATTCTGAATTTATGGCAAATGTGTGACACATCTGAATGCCTTCTTGATGGAATAAAAGCAAAAAAACAAAGTATTTCCTACTGAGGAGACTGTAGTAAATGAGGAAATTAGGAAACATCATAACAAATAAGTCTCCCAAAATGGCCACCAGAGACAAAAGAGCCCAAATGTAGCCCAAATATCCCCCAGATGTAGCCCAAGTATAGCCCAATGACAGAATGTCCCAGAGTATTATAACGAACAATTAGAGCGCTAACAGTCTTACTTATGACAAAAGTATGGCACACCTGAAGCCATCTTGATTAGAATAAAGTGGTAACACTTAAAACATTTAATTTACAAAGGAACAAAATGAGGGGGTTCATTTTGCCATAGAAATTATGATTAGTTCTGCAGAAAGAAAAATTAGGGCACATTTTGACTTCTCAAATCCTCTTCTATTTCATAAACAAATTCTGACATGCAGACTGAAACATGCACTTTGAATACCAGCAGCAGACTTACCTGGTGAGCAGTAGTTTTACTACAGTGATCTAATGAGCAACTAGAGTGCTAACATTCAGAATTTATGGCAAATGTGTGACACATCTGGCCTTCTTGATGGAACCAAAAATAAAAACTGAAAGTATTCCCACTGAGGAGACTGCAGTAAATGAGGAAATTAGGAAACTTCATAACAAATAAATCTCCCAAGATGGCCACCAGAGACAAAAGAGCCCAAATGTAGCCCAAATATCACCCAGATGTAGCCCAAGTATAGCCCAATGACAGAATGTCCCAGAGTGTTCTTAAGAACAACTAGAGCGCTTACGGTCTTACTTATGACAAAAGTATGGCACACCTGAAGCCATCTTGATTGGAATAAACTGGTAACACTTAAAACATTTAATTTAAAAAGGAACACAATGAGGGGGTTCATTTTGCCATAGAAATTAGGATTAGTGCTGAAGAAAGAAAAATGAGGGCACATTTTGAGTGACTTCTCAAATCCTCTTCTATTTCATTAAAAAATTCTGATATGCAGACTGAAACATGCACTTTTAATACCAGCAGCAGACTTCCGTGGTGAGCAGTAGCTTTACTACAGTGATCTAACGTGCAACTAGAGTGCTAACATTCAGAATTTATGGCAAATGTGTGACATCTCTGAATACCTTCTTGATGGAATCAAAGTAAAAAACTGAAAGCATTTCCTACTGAGGAGACTGCAGTAAATGAGGAAATTAGGAAACTTCATAAGAAATAAATCTCCCAAGATGGCCACCAGAGACAAAAGAGTCCAAATGCAGCACAAATATCACCCAGATGTAGCCCACATGTAGCCCAATGACAGAAGTGTGCAAAACACTTATTTTTTGTGTATTTGCAGTTTTATATAGTGCAGACTTGTCAGGTATTGGAGTGCTTTACATGAGCATTGGTTACATCACACAAGATCAAATTCATTTTGGTTGTGAACATGGGGAGATTAAGTGATTTGACCAGAATCACAGAATGTTGAGCTGAAGCAGAAACTCCAACCTGGTTCCCCAGTTGCAAAGTCTGCAGCTCTGGAAGTAACACCACATCCTCTCCCCTAGGTGCAACATTTAATCAAGTGGTCAACTGGATAAAAAAACAAAGATTACACATAATTTAAAAGGTCTTTGTCGCTATTTGAAAACTCAGAAAATATGCCCTCATTTTAGTTTTTTAGAGCACTAACCATAATTTTGATGCAAATAAGACCCTCTCATATATGTAATTTCTAAAGGAAATGCTCTAGGTATTACAGTTTTGATTACATCAAGATGACGTCAGGCGTTCCACACTTTTGTACTAAATATAGAATGTTAGCAATCTAGTTGTTCATTGGGATACTGTTGAGAGGCAGAGGCCAGGGGCACGGACTCTGAAAATTGAAGGCAGGTAGGAGAGTGCAGAGGCAACAATTTGACCACATTGGGCAGGCAGGAAGGGCAGTGGCAGCACAACAGACTATTGAGGGCAGTGGAAAGGGGGGCAGGGGCAACAAACCAACAATACAGGACTGGCAAGAGAGGCTGTGGCAATATAATAGACCATTGTGGGCAGAAGGAAGAGGCAGTACTAGTACAACCATACATGCCATCAGACCCGTTTCAGCCAGGAAACGTCCAATGTTTTTTAAGCTCGAATAGGCTTTATTTGATCTGTCTGTCTACAATCTCCTCTTTTTCAATGTAACTCAAAGGGGAAAATCAATACCCCAGTTTTTTTTCAAAATCTCCCTCTTACCAAGTTCAAAATGTTCGCAAGTATGGTACATTGGATCATGGTAGGCAGGAGGAATTGGGGTAGGGACATGGACTCGGATAACAGAGGACAGGAGGGACATTGAGAGGTGCACCAAACTGACCCTACAGGGCAGGCATCAGGGTTTTCAGCAGCACAATACACCACACAGGGCACGCGAGACGGGAGTGCAGCACAATGCATAGAAAGCAATAGGGAGGGGACAGGACCATGCACATGGACAACAGAGAACAGAGGGGAAAGAGGCAATGGTAGCTAGCTGACCATAATGGACAGACAGGAGAGAAAGCTGCAGCATAACAGACAATAAAGGGCAGGAGGGACGGAGGGACGGATCAGGGGCATTACAATGAAACAGACAAGCCAGGAGGGAGGGAATAGGGTCTGCACATGGAAACAGAGGGCTGGGGGTAAGGGGGCAGGGCAGGAGCAGCAAGATGACCATGGACATCAGGCAAATTGGGCACTAGAAACAAGACACACCATGGAGAGCAACAGTGAGACTATGATGGCATACACACAGACCATGGATGGAAGGTGGGAGGGGCCATGGCAGCACATGCATGGCAAGCGGGAGGGTTAGTGGCAGCACAATGGCTATGATGGAGAAGGCGGATGTACAGGCATGCACAAAGGACCATGGAGGATAGAAGGGAGGGTTAGGACCTGGGCACAGACAAGAGAGTTCAGGGGAAGGGGCCTCACAACAGACCGCGCGGGGCAGGCAGGAGGAGCAGTTGCAGCACAACAGACCAGGGAGGGCAGAAGGGTGTGGCAGTAAAATGGACCATGGAGGACAGGAGGAAGGGGATAGGGGCATGGCATGTGTACAGGCAGGGTGGAGGTGGCAGGGACAGGTTACAGTCATCTGACAATGCTAGGCAGGTGGGAGGGGAGTGGCAGCTCAACAGAACACTCAAGAGTAGATAGGAGTGGCAGGTCCATGGAACATGGTGGGCAAAAAGGATGGAGCAGGGGCATGCACAAAGACATCGGAGGGCAGGGGGAAGGAGAATAGGGGCAGCAAGCTAAGCAGGAGGTCAATGATGGGCCATAGAATTGGGCAATGGAGGGCAGGAGGAGTGGACTGGTACATCATGCTAAATGGAGGGCAGGGGCAGCACATCAGACCATGCATGGCAGGAGGAAGGAGGCTAGTCCATGGATTCAGACAACAGAGGATAGGGAGGAGGTGGATGGGGCAGCAAGCTAACTGTTCAGAGAAGGTGGGTATTAGGAACTTTATTGTTTTTAAAATGTGTGTCTGTGCGAACTACTTAAAATATGAACAAGTATGCAGCATAATCTCACTTTTATTCAGGAAGAAGAGGACGTTTGTAACTGTGACTCCGGGCTCACTTGGCAGAAACACCCCCTGACCCTCCACCCCCCCATCGCAAAATGTAATGCCCGTGAAAAGGGTAGGTGGACGCAGTGTTATATAGAACATAGTCCTGAGAGCACAATTGAAAATGAAAACTTGATATAGTATATGGTATAAACTATGCACCAAAAAGTGTCATATAAGATGAACCGGGGCGTAAAATATAATATGCAATACATTGTGCGCAATGACAAATTCATTGGAGAGCGCGAGATAGCACAGGCACTAGCGCGTGCTATGCGATATGCGCCTTGGAGTGTAATATGCACAGGGCAGTGTTGTGTAACCTAACTAGTCTCTAAAGTTGTATTATAAAATATGTGCTGGGGAGTGTAACGTTGCATATGCACTGTGACAAAGATATGGATCCCAGATTGTAATATGTATGGCATAGCGCTGTGTGTTATAACATAGGCATCAAGGAAGGCACGTTAGATGGGGCAATATAACCCATGCGAAGGCAAGGGTGGCATGACATATTCACGGGGTGGTGTTACAGTGCACATGGGCTAGAGAGTGTCATAGCATACGCACTAGCTGGTGGAATACAACATAGAGGTGTGAGGCACTCAGCGGGTGTAATACAGCATTGGGCTCAGACCGGAGCACGCTGTGACTCAAGTGAGGTTCGTCTCCTTTCCAGAGAGTAAAATAAAAAGTAATACACATCAGGCGATGCATGTGTATTTTATTTGTGTATTTTATTAACCGTGAGGGGGGTTTCTTGCATAGTTTGGCCGAATTTTTGTCGAATCCCCTTTGAATAGCTTGGTGTGCGTATATAATAAATGTGCCCGTCAATAGCTACCCATGTTTGTATAAATAAACGACAAGGGTGTCTACTTGGAGAGTACCCACCGGCGGGGGCGCAGGCATTAGGCACGGTAGGGCGTCAGACACGTCAGAGCTTCACTAGCGGGGTAAATACATTCCATGTGGATTCATTCTATGCATAGTCACCTTTTAATGAATATCACACAAATCGTCATGGTGATAGGTACATACGGTTTGTCCAGCATGTCCTAGGTGTTTCTATAAATATATATATTTTTTTAAATAATAAAAAACAAAGGCCGGCCCCGGGGGATGGTGTCCCCGGGGCCATAAGTGGCCTGAGGAGGGGGGCAACACAGCCCCCTCCTAAAGATTTTTTTTTAAAAAGGCCATGACCCGGGGGGTTGGGGTCCCCGGGGCCGATTAAGGCCTTGATAGGGCCAAATTTAATTTTTTCAACAAAAAAAATTAGGGTGGAGGACCTGGGGGATGGGGTCCCCAGGGCCAGTAAATTAGAAAAAGAAGGGGGGGCCACACAGCCCTCCTTCTTAAAAAAATAAAAAATAAATAAAAGACCGGCATCGCGCCGGAGGCCACGCCCCCTCCTTGCAGCACTCTGCAAACGCGCCCCCTGACCAGTTGTAAGTTGGGGAATTAATTCCCCTTCAATACTGAGGGTCCCTGAGGGCCAACTAGCCCAACAGGTATCTCCAGTATGCGCCAGGGAGCTGCGTTGCAGACTGGTGTTCTGAGGCCACGCCCCTTTTTTACACCTCTATGCAACGCAGCTCTGTGGCGCTTACTGGAGGTACCTAGTTGTGGAAATTTAGCTTGTAACTGAACATTATCTGCGCCATCTTGCCTCTCCCCAGCGCCACGCACAGCGAACGCACGGCCGCCATTTTAGGCACCCCACTCTCTCCCCCGCTCATTGTCGATCGCCAGCGCGTTCCCCTGGCGCTGCAAGCATCCCCCGCGCGCCGGCCACCCCCGCTCTCTCATACACGGGCCATAAACCCTCTCCTTCTGCGCGACCCTGCCATGGAACCACATCCTACGCCTGACCGACATCCCATATATGGTCACGCATCTCTTTGATAACCCCCTTCCTCTGCGCCCCATTGTCCGAACTGATCCCAGGCCATCACCTAGCCCTGCGGATGCAGTTTATTGCTCCTACTGTAAGGGAAACACCCCACATCAAAGGGATACAGTGGATCAAAGCCCCTAACCCCTGAGACCCGGCCGGTTGCACACACCCCCGGGAATTGGCGGAATGTCCAGCTGCGTGATAGCCATCTCCTACTGTAGATGGGGTGGGGACTTCCACTGTAGATATGTGTGGGAACGAGTTCGAAGTGGGGATTCCGAAGACGTTCTTTTATACATCAAAGTAATCTCAAGAATGTGCCATGTACAATAAAACCTGCAATAAAGTCATAAACCTGTGTATAAGAGGCCAGGCCTCAGAGATGCAGTTAGAGCACCTCGTGACGATACCTTGCTGTCTGATCTGATGTGTTCTGCTCCGACGGAATAAAACTTTGTTTCCTGCCTTCCAGTCTCCGGCGCCTGCCTCTTTCATTGGTAAATTATCGAATGGTATGAGAGGCGATTACCGCCGGGCAATACTTGAAGGGTTATCAACTGAAACTGCCGCTACCATTTAACAATTGGCGTCCCAAGAGAAAAAGCATATTGAAAGCATTGTGGAAAAGGCTTTTGAAGTAAAAAGAAAACTGTTTATTTAAGTGTTAAACAGAATTCGATCACTAGATAAACCAATATATGTAATGAAGGCCAAAAGTAGGACGAAAATAGTTATTAATAAAAAAAAAATTGTGATGTTTTTTTGGGAGAATGGAAACACAGTTCTAGTTCAGAGCCTTTTTTTAATGAAGAGAGTTATTCACTGAGCGAAAAATTATTGTATGCAGTTGACAGTGGTAGAGGTTATGAGGTTAGTGATGGTTGTCCAATGGAGAAAGAGAAAATGGTTGAAAGAAATGCAGAAGAAGTGATAGCTGATGAAGTTTTAGGGAAACGTGCTAAAAACCCTGTGTACACTTGGGATTGCAGTAGTGTTTGCAGTGTACGACAGGAATCTATTGAAAAATTATGTCGTTTTTTTACGAGCCTATACTAAAAAAAGTGTAAAACAAAAGATTAAGCTGTTGCAAGGACTAGACCCTTGCAGAGTGAGAAAACATACTGGTTTACAAGGTCATTCTCTGGCTTGTCTTTCTAGGAAAGCTTGTCAAAGTGTTTTTCACCATTTCAGAATGCTGGCAGTACATCATACTCAAATGCGGAAGTTAGTGAGAAGGTTGTATTATGCAAAAAGTCCAGCACTAAAGTTAAGTGAATTGAACAGTGCTCTTTAGCGTGGGTCAGTATCAGATGTGAAGCAGGTCTGTGAGGATATTGAGTTTTGTTACTTTGGGCCTCAGCAAGAGAGTGAAGAAACTGACACATTAGTAGAACAAAATGTTGAAGACAATGTAGAACCCGTAATTACAGAAAAATTTGAGGATGAAATCACAAAGTTTAAGGTAATTTCAGGTGAAAGACCAAATGTTTCTTGTATTTGTTGTCGGCGAAGTCACTATAAAAATCAGACTAGGGGTGTCAATCTGTATTTTAAAAGTGAAATAGAAGATAATGATAAGTGGAAGGAATTTGCAACTTATTTGTTGGTAGAGGATTGTTTTGATTTGGGATGTGAGCAGCGTATTTGCAAATATTGTTATAACAAATTAGATGAGAATAAAATGCCTGCTAGAGCTGTTCATAATAATCTAGAGTTGGTTGCTATTCCTCCAGAGCTGATAGATTTAAATACGTATGAGTCTATTCTCATACAATGTGTTCACCCGTTTCAGGCTATTGTTCGTATGGAGCCCCAAACAAGTAAATTACCTCCATCAGAGTTGCAAAGAGGATTGAAAGGAAGAGTTGTGTATTTACCCGTAGATTTAAGGAAAAATATTGAAACTATTGGTGTAGATGATGCAGAAAATGAGCCACTAGTCATTCTAGCCAATGGTGTTCCTACTAAGAATAAGAAAATCTGGCAAGAGTTAGTGGATGTTAGAAAAGTGCAAAAGGCATCATTGTATCTGTTAAAAAATAATGAGTACTATAGAAATGTGTTTGTTGGAGAAGAAGAAATAGATTTAGCAGAAGATACTGAAACATTAAGTGGACAAATTGAAAAAGTGGACATGTCCAGATGTGAAGAGATCTATGAACATTACAGTGTACATCCACTTCATTCCAAAGAGGTGATGGGGAATACGATTGAGTGGTTTCAAATGAAAAAAGCAACAGGAAGTCCCATGAGTGTATGGGAAGAGAACTTGGAAGCTCGTTGTTTCCCGCAGTTGTTTCCAAATGGAAAAGGTGGACGATATGATGAACGTCCGGTGCAGATTCCTGCATCTGAATATCGGACAACAAGATTATATGCAGAAGATCCAAGATTTCGTCAATGTATCCCTTATATGTTTCATCTTCTGTTTGAAAGTGACTTGTCTGGACTTTCATATGCAGTAAATCACATTTTAAAAACTGGAATGCATCTTCAAAATGTAACTGCAAAGGATTTTATGGATATAGTGCATCAGAGAGATGATCATTTAGAATCTCAGTTGATTAATCTGATGGCATGTCAGCGTGGGACTAATGAATATTGGTACCGTCGACATGGAGAACTGAAATGTATGCTACGGAACTTGGGAACTCCTACATGGTTCGTTACACTAAGCTGTGCTGAGTATGCTTGGGATGATTTACTTGAATTTCTTCGAGAGGCAAATTCCAATATAAAAAATATTGAATACAAGACACCTGGAGAATTGTGCTCATTGGATCCTGTCAATGTATGCAGATATTTCAATCATAGATTTGAAGCTATGATGTCTTTCATCTGCAATAAAAGTACAAGTCAAAGGATAAGTTCTATACCAAATGTCGTTTTGGATTTCCACGTCCTGTATTATCCAAAGGAAGAGTGAACAGTTTTATGTCAGCTGTACGACATACCATCACAAGAAAGTCTCAGAAAAACACCTACATCTTAAGAAGAAGCGAAGAATCGAAATACATAAATGACTACAATCCAGTTATTTTATCCATGTGGAACGCTAACATGGATATTCAGTATGTTGCGGACAATTCCATTGCTGTTGCTCGATATGTAACGTCTTACATTACTAAATCAGAAAAGACTGAATTGAAAGAAATGTGGGAAGAGATTTCTCACGAGAAGACTCTAAGTAAGAAAATATACAGTTCCAGTTTGAAGATGTTATCGCATCGTGAAATTGGAGCATATGACTGTTCAGATAGGTTATCATCTGCAAGTCTATATTCCAAAAGTAGAAGAATCATTTGGATGAGTCTAGGTCTTGCAGGAATGCGAAATCGGGTACTGAGATCTGTTCAAGAAATTGAATATTTAGCAGAAAATGATCCTGAAAGTACAGATATTTTGAAAACCAATATGTTGGACACATACTATCCAAATAGAATTCATCATCTTGAGAACATGTGTCTCTATGAAGTGCTGCAAAACTACACTTTTAAACGGAATACTATAGAGAACATCAACGATGGAAAATATGCAGTGATTGGTTCCGAAGGATGTCTGGTGAAACAAAGGAAAGGAAATTTAATTAATCACAGAAAACTGAGTTGCGACACTGCTGAAAAAAGGGAATTTTACTATTTAGCCCTTTTGCAAATGTTCAAACCATGGCGTTCAGAACTGGAATTACTTGGAGATTTTCCCAGCTATGAAGATTCATTTAATGCTTCTAAAGATAGCATACAATGTAGTGCTTTCGCAAATTATGTCAAAATGTTGAATGATGAAATTGATCAAGAAGCTATAATTGCAGCTGAGATTGCTAGAGACAGTTCTCAAGACAGTCAAAGTTCTGCTGCACTGAGTCAAGATCCACTAGGACAACCAATTGTTGAAAATGAAGCAGCGATTGCAATGAATGAGGTGGAAACAGCAATGTATCAAGCACAAGAAGATGCAATACAGTTAGGAAACTTGGAAGAGCAACTAAATGTTGAACAGAAACAAATATATCAGCAAGTAAAAGAGCAGATTGATCATGGATTACTTCATGAAAAGAGAGGGTGCTCATGTACATCATTTCAACCTATCCGAATGTATGCGAGTGGTCAAGCTGGAACAGGAAAAAGTTCTTAATTAAAGTAATTACAAGTTATCTGCAAAAAAAAAAACTGAGTTGCATTTGTCTTGTGTTGTCACTGCTCCAACTGGGTTGGCAGCACATAACATTAAAGGAATTACTTTACATAGTTTACTAATGCTACCAGTAGAGCATTAGACCACATTGGAATACCACAAGCTATCTGGAGAAGCTTGTTGTGAAGTTTCAAGAGTCCTGAAGAAAATGAAACTTCTCATTATTGATAAGGTGAGCATGGTTTCCAACTTGATGCTTGTCTTTGTGCATTTAAGAATGCAGAAAATTCTTAAAACAGAGTATGACGTGTTATTTGGAGGAAAACACATCATAGTTTTTGGAGATCAACTGCAACTGACTCCGGTAAAAGGACAAGCGGTATTTAAAACACTTGCTCATGAAGATACCAGAAAGTCTCTTGGCAGTGTTGGTAATGTGAACATTTAGAGTAATTTCGAATACAAAGAACTGACAACAAATATGCGACAGGCAAATGATGCTGAATATGGAAGTATTCTTCAAGATATAAGAATTGGAATTCTTTCAAAAAAAGGCAAAGAAGCTTTGGAGAGTCGATTACTTTGCAATGTCTTTCCAAATGAAAATGCAGTTCCTGCAAAAGTGTACGTGGAAATTGCTAAAAATAAGTCAGTGTTTGCTTAATGCCAACACTGCATGAGTGTTCAATATTCAACGAAGAATTATTAAAACTGGAAAATGAAGAAATTGTAAAAATGGAAGCCATTGATAAAATACTGCATGAAGGAATCACTATTATTTTGACGGGTAAGTTGAGATCAAAACTGGATTGTTTAGAAAAAAAAATATCTAAAACTGCTTGTTTAGAAAAGACACTGTATGCGTGTGTAAACTGTCGGGTAATTTTAAGGCGTAATTTGGATGTAGAGAAAGGTTTAGTTTTTTTTTTTTTAAAGATTTGTTGCAGTTCGAGCTCGAGCGCGCTCGATAAACCCCTCCCGCCAGAACTACAGTCCCCAGAAAACCCATGCGCGCCTCACGCAAGCCGCGTGATGCGTCATCACGCCCAAGCAGCCGCTACAAAGACGTTGACGCAGCCTCACCGAGCGTCGGAAATTCTTTCCTGGAGACGGTCCTGGTGTAGCGGTCGATGCGGAGCCGGCTTATCAACGGTGCGGTGATCAGAGGTGGAGGTCGAGCGTTTTCCAGTCGGGCGTCAGGTCCGGTAAGGGTGCAGTGCACCGAGTCCCAACGCTGCCCCCAGCCACTTCCTCCTTTCTCTCGTTGGTGAAGCTGAGCTCAGCTCATGCGGAGAAGGGGGAGTGATTCTGTTAAATACACTCGTCGTCTGTGGTACGGACCCAACGACTCCTTGACTCTCGATTATTACTCTTGTACCGGAGGCTTCCGGTTCATGTCAGTATATTGTGCCTCATCTGGCAGTATATTGTGACTCATCTGGCAGTATATTGTGACTCATCTGGCACTTTGTCACACGCCTGTACGAGGCAGTAACTTTGACCTCATAGCATCACTCAATGTTTGTTTGGTTGTGTCTTCACGTCGTATTGTCAACATTGCAAGCTGTCGGGATTCTGACCTCTGGGGGAGGTGGAGAAACCCATTGGCGAATTCCTCTCTGTTGTTGTTCCTAATGTGCACTGTTGTATAGTACTGTGTGTGCTCACGACTCCATCTTTAACAGGGAGCCCTTTAAAGTGTGCGGACTAGCACTCTTCCTGTGAAGCAAGGTGGAGCATTGTTTGGGGTAGGTGCGGGGAGAAACCTATACCGTGACATAACAGGTGTTGGGAAAAAGTGTGCTTAGCGGAAACGCTGTGGTGTTGTCCTATGATTGCATTGTTACTCTGTATCCTCTGATGTAGCACTCCCAAGAGAACAGCTGTTAGGAACCACCAGAGTGACGCCATAAAGCTGCACCTTCTTTTTCTTTACAGGTACATAGAGATGGTAATAGATGTATAAAGCGTACCAAGTTAACGAGGGATGCCAAGAAGTTAGGGAAGATAGGTAGGGTATTAATCGTGTTCTTTGTGTCTTACAGATCTCCCTCCCTGCTGTCCCCTTCCTTTCCTTCCCTCACTTGATCCTCCTAATGACCTGTGCCATAACGGCTATTTAGGCTTGGGTAGATCAAGAGGTGGACCTCACATAGCAACAATCCGATCCCGAGGACTGAACCAACGTGACAAGATTTTTATTGAGTTTTCCACCACCAGAATCCCGAGGACTAGCACTACACACAATAACATCATAATATGATCCAACCATCAAAATACACAGTAGGAGAAGTCCACTCTACTAGAGAAGAGAAAGGTTTAGTTAATGGTGCAATGGGCAAAGTGGTGGATTTTGTGAATTATCAGAAAAAAGAAGGAATTGAATTTTTAAAAATTAAATTTGATCAGATTGAAGAAGTTAAAGAAATTGGTCGTTGCTCAGTTCGTTTTTTGCTTGTTAAAGATTTATATGTCCGTAGGAAACAATTTCCATTTTCTCTGGCATATGCAGTGACTATTCATAAATCTCAAGGATTAAGTGTAGACAGTGCATTGGTGAACATTGGATCTATCGTATTTAAAGAGGGTATGGCATATGTTGCTTTGTCGCGAGTCAGAACATTATCTGGTTTGTTTTTGATTGATTTTGATGAGACAAAGGTTACTGCAGATGCAAACTGTGTAAAAGAGTATAATAGGTTAAGAAGGGTGTATGCTCCAAATTTAGGTCAATATCCTGTATTTGAAAAGCGTGTAGTTGGTCGAAAAAGAAGGTTAGAGAATATCTGTTCTGAAGGTGTTAAGAAAAGAAAAGAACAAGATAATGTTGTGATTGCAGGTAAAAAGAAATTGGACACTGTTGGAGAGATTGTTGGTTATCAGTTTGAAAATAGTCCTGGTGTCAACTGCTATGCTAATGTAGTGGTCAATGTTGTTTTTTATCTTGAAGGTTTGCAAGAACAAATTATGGAGAATCGGCAAAAAAGATTTTGTTCTCTGTTGCATTCTGTTTATGAAAAATTGACAACAGATACAAGTAAAATACAATCGGTTTCAGATGTTCGTAGTCTTTTGGATGTGTGTTCTGGTTCTACACAATTTACACAAAATATCCAACAAGATGCTCAGGAATTTTCAATGTATATGCTTACCATTTTTGAAAATGAAGGTGTAGAAATAGAAAATATTTTTGGCCTTTCTTACAAATGGGAAAATTGTTTTGAAAATTGCATGTATACATGTAACACGAATGTAGACACTGAGAGATTTCTGTATTTAACATTACCAGACTGTAAATCAGTGTCTTTCAATAAATTAGTGAAAGGTGCAATTCAAAACATGGAATGTAGCCAATGTAAATCAGAAATGTTATCCGCATTATTCTTAACAAAATATGGAAAATACATAATTTTAATGATGCAACGTTGTACAGCTGACGGAAGAAAGTTGGATACTTTAATAATACAATTTGTAGCAGCACAACTATCAATATCAGGAAGGACTTTTACAGCAATTGCAATAATTTTCCATGATGATCCTTCCACCACATCTGGACATTACACTGCCTATCTAAAATGTGACAAAGGGTGGACACTTTGTAATGATGCCCAGTTGGTTTTCAAACAACGTTTGCCTAGTGAATTACCAAATTCCTACCTAATATTTTTAAAGCCAATGTTTTAGGAAGATAATTCACTCTCTGAGGAATTTATGATTATAATTTAATAGGACTACCATTGGACAATTTACAGAAAGAAGAAGTGTAAAAATACCATTTGGCCTCAATTCGAAAGGTATATTTTTGAATTTTGGACTTTATGGTGGTCATTTATTCGGTGATTATTTTAATGCGGCAACATTTACAGTTTTAATAATTTAAATTTATAAAATGTTGTAATCTGTAAGCATTTCATATATGTGTGATTTGTATTTTCTGGTATTTTACTGAGAATAGTATGTTGTTTTTTTTTTTAACAATCTTTCTGATTGTGTTTTTTTTTTCCGGTGTGAAGTGATGAGTACGATTGAAATCACTATTTTTAGTGAAATTCAATATATTCTGAGAACAGCGAAAAAGGCAAACAAATTACTTTGTGGAAATTATGCTGTGTTATAAAAAATGTATTATTACGTTATAATCTTTTTTTTCTTTTCTTTCACAGATCCACATTTTTAAAACAAGCAATTTATATGAATTTAGATTGCAATGAATATATGAAAAAAATGTATACCATTTTTAGGTCTCGCCTGACCCAGCGCATGCGCTGGTCTGGCGAGACTTTTTGTGAGGGCTCCAAAAAGTGCTACCAGGCCAGCCTAGAGCTACAGTGCATGTGCGCGGGCGCGCGCGACACGCTTTACCGCGATTACTTTCACTTTCCGCTTTGATGTTTGATCGTGATCGCGATCACTTTCGCTGACGCACGGCCGCTTGGCATAGCCAATAGGTCTCACTTTTGGGACCTTATAAGTATTTAGTTATGCACCTGTTGCAGGGCTAAACACTTATAAGGTCCCAAAGGCGAGATCTATTGGCTATGCCAATGCTTGTTTATTCCTATTATTGTGAAAGTTTAAGTAAGTCTCAATATGCAGAATGACGAGGTCTGTAAGAAGCTACAAAGTTGAAACATGTTTCTAAAAACACTCTGTTTATACGTATGTAGTTTTCAAATCTGACCATAATCAGATATCATGTGACCTGCAAAAAAAGAGATTTGAGGGGTTCATAATATTTCCCATTGTACCTATTGAAGGACCGCAATCATTTCAATCATTCTTCTTTGAACATCTTTGGAGACAAAACTCTGCGATTACCTTCTATCATTCGCAAGGAATTTTGAAACCGGAAATATGTCACTTTTTGTAACATAGTTATTACGCAAGACACTTTCATATTTACAAAGAGAGGAAAAGGCACTCTGTGCACTTTTTATACTCCATGTAAATACAACCTCATCATACTCACCACTTTGCGTTGAAAGGGTGTTCTATAAGTGTTGTTGTGCATGATTGCACTGAATACTCATAGAACAAGACATATGTCTAGATTTATCAGAAATCATGAATCTCGATATGTGTGTGAATGGTGCACCATTCTAAAATTGGTGTAGAAAAGCACAAGAAAGAGAATTGTTTTAATTTCTCTACATTTTTATATCTTCAATGCATGCTAAAATGTTCAGCACACATTGAAGGAGAAAAATGCGTTTTCGGATTGTTTTTGTGCAGGAAGGTGTGTCTTCCTGCACAAAAACAAACAGCACATGACACAGATATCCTTGCACTATGGTGCAAGGGTGCCCTTTGTCACCACATGTCTGCAGTTTAAGCAGCCGTGCAGAGAGAAGCATAGATTTGCAACATATTTATGTACATATGTTGCATCCCTGTGCTCCGGAAGTACTACAGCACACTGCAGTTAAAGAGGTTACTGTGTGATGCTGCAGCACTTCCTCATAGTTCTGCACTTATACATTCACCATACGCTACTAATGCATTCATTCAGTCAATTACGTACTACACATACATTCATCTAAACTTTCACACACTAACAAAGAAATGTAGCTCTTTTTTTAAACCAGGAAACTTAGTTCTTACAATAACTTATTTTTTCTTCTTTTATAATTTTTTTTGGTTTTTCTGCAAAAACAAAATAAAAAACAAAATAAAAAACAAAACAGGAGGAACCAAACAATGAACTTCAGGGAACAATATAATAATTTTTTTTTTAAAAACTAGCAAATGTGACTTTCTTGCCGGCGGCAGATCAGATCGATCGACTGCTCACCATAGCACAAAGTCGCATTGCACTTAATGCAGAGCACTTTTAAAAATTGAAATTGAGGACGGATGTCCAAGGTTTGGGCTGATGGATGCACTCTTGATGTGCTCGGCTGCGATGAGGTGGATGGCGCAGGAGCAGGAGTGTTTCTCATCCGTCGGCACTCTTCTCGTGCAAGATTGTTTGGATGAAGGGTCCTCATGTGCTTCATCATACTTGCCGTGCCGCACAAGTATTTCTTGTTAGGATCCCCTCGCGACAGGACTCTTTTGCAAATCTTGCACGTGACCAAGGTGGCATTGGTCTTATTCTGCCCCTCAGGAAAAGTAAAAAATGTCCACACCACGGAAGAAAAACGTTCTTTGGGTGGTGCCTCGGCCAAAAATTCATCCTCAGAAGTATGAGGTGATGCAGGTGATGCAGGTGATGCCTACTGCCCTGAAGCCATTTTTGGTTGAAAAAAGTTAGAGCTAAGTGTAAACTTAGTCTAAAAAATCTTCTTCTCTCCAAAGAGATGGTGCTCTAAAGAAGGTCAAAGAAGAATGATTGAAAGGGGTGGGGTCTTTCAATAGTTAGAAGAGGAAGTGTAATGAACCAATCAAATCTCTTTTTTTGCAGGTCACATGGGATCCGCGCACCCTGCGCTGACGCAGCACGCACCCAGCGCACATCCGCGAAATTAATTAAAAAAAAATTATAGGATTAGATGTAAAAATATATTAGTTTTAAGACTAGTTTAGAGTTTGTCTTCAATTAATATTCACATGAAATACATATATACATGTTTTTTTAAATGTTAAATATTTTGCGGGATCCGCGTACCTACCGCATCATAGACGCAGATGACGCATCGTGGAAGCGCGTAAACATCGCGTTACGTACAACGAACGTGTCGCGTATAGGCTGGGAGAAGCGTACCGGTCGCATTGCAATCGCGCACTACACACGTACCCAACGCATGCTATTGCGTAGGGATCGAGAACGGTGCGCGTAGGGTGCGCGGATCCGAAAACAGTGAAAAAAAAATATATGAAATAAAGTTTTGAACATATAGTTAAAAAAATATGTTTGAAAAACCCATTAAGTTCAAATAATATTTTATAATTTTTAAAAGAATTGAAAAAATAAGTTTAAAAAATGGTGATAAAAAAGTATTTTAAAAAAAACGTAATTAAGGAAATTGACACACTGAATTTGAAAAATATACAAATCCAATCAAAATCATTAAACATGATATCTTCAGAGATAAGTTATAGATAGGAATTCGCATTTAAAAAACCTTTGAAATTCACTGAAAAAACCATAGGTTTCAGGGGTGTTATA
Organism: Triturus cristatus; assembly: GCF_964204655.1. NCBI lineage: Eukaryota > Metazoa > Chordata > Amphibia > Caudata > Salamandridae > Triturus > Triturus cristatus. The sequence goes on along the minus strand of NC_140589.1, from coordinate 347,903,811 downwards.
GTTAGGAATTGGCATTTAAAAAACCTTCGAAATTCACTGAAAAAACCATAGGTTTCAGGGGTGTTATAGTTAGCTGGACATTTCCCTCATACAAAACCCTAGAAATTCCCCTGTTATAGTTAGTTCAGCTAACTATAACTCGCGCCCCCGCAATGCACTGCTGATGACGTCACATATTACATCACTCATGACATGGTCAGTGACATCACTGATGACATCTCAAATGACATCACTGATGACATCACTGATGACATCATCCATGTGATAAATTACTGCATCTTCTCACACCCTAATTTAACCGTTGATCCACCAACTCAAAATTTCAGACGTCCATTCTGAAAACCATAGATACTCCAATACCAATAACTACATACCCACTCATTAACTCTTAAGTCTACATACACCTCCACTCACTCACCTGTACAGTCACTCATACTTACAGTCACTCCGTACAAGACTATCATATGCATTTATACACCTACATAGACACTCACACACCACCAATCATCCATAGAGGTACTCTCACACCTAGTCAGTCATGCAAATAATTAATCACACTCCCATTTACTCACCTATGCAGTTATACACACTCAAGTTCACTTACTCATAAAAATAGTACCACATTCTTACGCTCTTATACAATCATTGATACAAGCACACACTCATCCACACAGCCACTCTCACAATCACACGGTCTCAGATATACCCACTTATATACTCTTACACGTATATATACTGCCTTTCACATATGTAGTTACTGACACATGTACAACTGAGATATACATTCAATCCCTAACACACCCATACATACACTCACACAACCATACAGTTCATCACAGATGTACTCTTAAAACCATGCACCCATAGAATCACCCAGTCACACATCTATGCATAGAGTCACACACACCCTACCCACACAAACACTCAGGCACCCATACAGATACTCAGACAACCAATCAATAACCCATATAGACACTCATATAGCTATTCACAAAACCATGCTGCCACTTATACACCAACAGACAGACACATACAGACCTTCACACAGTTTAGTCACTAGTCTGCAGTAAGATACATTTAATGACTCACTTATAGAATCAGTTACGCACCTAGAAAATCATCCATTCACACACTTGTACACCCACTCATTCTTCCACAGGCCTTTCACTATAAATATATAAAACATATTTAAACTTTTCAGAAAAACACACAGTCACTGTATGACGTTATCAGTGATGTCATCAGTGATGCCATCAGTGATGTCACTGACTATGTCATGAGTGATGTAATATGTGACGTCATCAGCAGTGCATTGCGGGGGCGCGAGTTATAGTTAGCTGAACTAACTATAACAGGGAAATTTCTAGGGTTTTGCACGAGGGAAATGTCCAGCTAACTATAACACCCCTGAAACCTATGGTTTTTTCAGTGAATATATATATATATATATATATATATATATATATATATATATATATATATATATATATATATATATATATTCACTGAAAAAACCATAGGTTTCACACAAGTTATAGTTAGCTGTACATTTCACTCGTAAAAAACCAATGAAATTCCACGTTATAGTTAGTGCAGGCAACTATAACTCACGCGACCGCAATCCTCTGCTAATGACATATGTGTCTTTATGAAAAAAAAATATTTGTAATATATGTATAGCTAAAATTTAATGGAAGAAGACATGGGCAAATAAGTGTCTAAATACAGTATTAGCATCAGCAGAGGATTGCGGTCGCGTGAGTTATAGTTGCCTGCACTAACTATAACGTGGAATTTCATTGGTTTTTTACGAGTGAAATGTACAGCTAACTATAACTTGTGTGAAACCTATGGTTTTTTCAGTGAATTTGCAAGGTTTTTTAAATGCTAATTCCTAACTATAAAGTGTGTGAAACCTATGGTTTTTTCAGTGAATTTGTACGTTTTTTTAAATGCTAAGTTACTTTACGCCGTTCGTGCCGTGCGCGCCCACTTCATGCAGTTCGTTCCGTGCGCGCACGGTGCGCTTCGCGCACCGCGCGCCCACTTAACGCAGTTAGTGCTGTGCACGCGCCGTGGGCACGCGGTGCGCTACGCGCACCGCATGCCCACGTTACGCTGGATGGGCCATGTACGCACGATGCCCTTCGCGCACCGTCCGCACACGGAGGACATATTATGCGCATCGTTGTGAAAGGTTATCTATTAACTGTTCGCTGGATTTATATGCTATGCACAAAAGGTGCCCTGCGGGCACCTTTTGCACACGGGGGGGGGGGAAATATGGATTTTGTTTTTTTTAAATTTATTTTTTGCTGTACGCGTACGGTAAGCGCATTCGGCGTTTTTTCAAAAAAAATTTATTTTTAATTTTTGGCCTTGGATGGCCTTCTGGGACACCATAACCAAGGCTAGGTGGTTAGGAGCTGTCTAGCCTGCCCTTTTTCATGATATCCAACTTTGTTTTTCTTCTCCCCCTCAGAGTGCGAGAAAGAAAATGGTGGCCGACACTTCCTGGTTTCGACCGATTCGAATGTTTACTAAGATCTAACAGCCAATCAGAATCGCGCTCGCGCACGGCACCGTACGGTAAGCTTACGGTGCGCGCTCGGAGCGCGCTTACAGATATATATATTGATTTAAATGCTATTTTCTCAGGAACTACTGAACAGATTTACACCAGACCTACAAAAGGCACTTCCTTGACCTGAGGACTACCTCTCTGCCAAATTACAAGTAATTCTGTTCAGCCGTTCGGGCTGTAGCTGTGTCTAAAGGTCCTATGGAAAAATGCATGGGGAAAACGCGTTTTGGGACCCCCCTTTTTTCTCAGCCTCTGCTTGACGAATCCCCCCGAGACTTTCAAGGTAGGAGCGGAGCGTAGCGCCCCATTAGTTTTGAAAATTTCGGGAGGATTCGTCGACCGGCGCCAAAGTTATTCCAAATAGAATGTTGCGGATTTCCTATGGAAACAGGGTCCTAACTATAACTACCTACTGGCGACCGCCAGTAGGTAATATATATATATATATATATATATATATATATGAAATTATACACCCTAAACATGCAAATATATGGATATATACACATCAGAAACATTCTTCGTGACCAATATCCAACAACGGAATTGAGGAAATTGATATGAAAGAACTGCACCTCACGTGAACAGATGTCTCAGAAACGCTTGACCCACTGCAGCATCTGACATGCCGAATCCAGGCAGTAGTGCTTGGTGAACGTATGTACGTTCGACCATGTTGCCGCTCTACAGATGTTTGGAAGTGATACCCCAGCAAAAAGGGCTGTAGAGGCTGCCATCTTCCTTGTGGAGTGTGCAGCAACGTTTGCGGACAGCGGTCTTCCAGCTTTGTTATGGCAGAAAAGAATCGCAGAAGAAATCCAACGTGCAATTCTACTTTCTTGAAAGCCTTCCTCTGCTTATCTTCGGAAAGGTGTTCAAGAAGAGGCGCAAGATCCGACCACAATTTGCGGTCGTACCTCCCCAATATCGCCAAGGCGTTGGAGGCCTTGATGGAAGTAGCAGCCATAGTAGCAAAGCGTTAGCCAATGCTGCTTAGGTGTTTACCCTCTCTGTCCGGAGGCACCGAACAAGGAGATTGTGGATTCCTTGAGCACCTCTGTGCGGCTTGAATTATTACTGAATCCGGTCGAGGATGCCCAATCAAACACGCAGGAGCAGAATCGGGTGCTTAGTATTTCTTTTCCATCCTCGGCAATACATCCGGAACAGAGACTGGATGTTTCATAAGCTTCAAACCTTCATTCCATATATAATCCACGATTGGTATGGTTCGTACCGATTTTTTTAGCCGGATCTTTGAAATCATAGAGGAAGCACTCGGTTTGTAGCAAGGGCAAGTCAAATCTTTTAGAGGCCTTTTCTAGTAACTCATGGAAGCCTTCAATATCCCCCGGAGGCGAACTCGCTGGAAGGGGTGAGGGGGGGGGGGGGGGGGGTGAGGCGACGGCGAAGATGGAGCAATGTAATCATCCCATTCTCGGCCTCCCAAGTTGGGATCCTGAATGAGCTCACCCTCCTCAGGCTGATAGTCTGCTTCACTCTCGATGTAGTCGTCCTGAATCGTAAAGCACAGAGGTGCTGGTCTCTCTTCTTGAGAAGCGGGCGGTGGAGTAACTACTGGTGGTGGCGAATGAACCTCAATGCCCGGTCCTCCCGGCGTCAGCGGAACTAGAGCGTGAGAGTCCGGAAATCATTTGTAATAATCATGGAGCTTGTGCCGAAGGTCGGTGACCAAGGGGGATTGTCACCAGCATAGCATCTCTCCGTACCTCCTGATGCTCCTCGTAAGCTTCATATGGATAGTGCTCCTGGAAAGAGTCGTATTGTTGCTCCCGTGGACGACTCATGAAGGAATAATCCCTTTCTATATACTCTGATTTGTCCTGTATATGTTTCTCCTCATCCTCATCTGTATCCTGGCATTTAACACTGAGCTGAGATGGGCTGTAAGCTGGACCGAAGAAACTTTCATCTCCTGATTCCTCCTTATCAAGAAGGTGTGAGGGAGGCAGCAGTGAAATCTTGGTTAAAGATGACAGATCTGGAGACTTTTGGATCAACTGGAGACTTTTAATGTCCTGTTATTGTTCCGTCGATGACGCCGTCGACGAAGGGACACGTCTGAAAGTTATTGTCGTCGATATTGGCAGTCTAGCAGGGGATTTAAAACACTGTAGTCGACGGAGTGGCTGTCGACGGGGCAGTAGACAATGTGGTCAATGGTGTTCCAGTCGTCTGAGCCATAGACGTAACCGTTGACGCAGTGGTCATCGTCAATGCCATTGACGAGGTGATTATCGTCATAGTATTCGTCGACGAGGCCGTCACCACCGTCGACGTCGACACGGTCACAGCTACAGACATCCATGGAGATTTGTCTGTCTTTATCGATGACCGGTCCATCGTCAGAGCTCTTTCCGTAGACGAAACCTGTTTTAGACGTGTGACAGGCAGAGAAGCAGCAGAAGACTTTTTTAAACCAGAGTCTCTTTGTTTAGGGCTTCTTTTTCAGCAGAGGAGGATTTATCTGCCTTCATATTCTTAAGAACAGCCTTTAATGAGGTAGAGCCCTCACTTCTATGTTTCCTCTCAGCTGAGGACGGCCCAGGACTTTCTTCAACGTCGGATCCAGAATCCGATCAAAATTTTTACGTTTGGAGCCATAGCAAAAATCTGGCCTCCTTGTCCTTCAGAGTTTTGGCTGAAAAAGTTCTGCAGTATTTACAGTCCTTGGCTGTATGTTTGGGATAAAGGTAATAAAGACAGACTTTGTGGGGGTCCTCAGAGAAAAGTCTCGCCTTTCCACAAGATCTGCAGGGTCTAAAAAGCCTCTTCTTAGATCCCTCTGACATTTTAGAAGGAAAGAAGGTAGAAAACCAGTACATTGAGGTGAATTGTAGCAGGGTCAAAAGTTCACTCACTGACAAACTGAGCAGAGCTCAGGGAGACTCCCTTACACACGACGTGCGGTTAGAAATTTGAAGTATGGTGGCTCTGCTGGGGAGTTGAGGTCTAGGGCTTGTCTCTGATTGGTCAGAGTTGGACCTACATAAAGATGCTGACAAATGTAAAAGTTTCCTTTCTTTTTGATGGTTTTCTAAAGTTCTTTTATAGTACTGCTTTTCTAACTACCGTGAGACTCCCACAATGACGACGGGGAAGGTTCAATCATGTGAATCTATGAAGGATTCAATACTGGCGAGCCATCATTCCTCCTATTCCTTCCTAGAACAAGAGACCTACTACTGCCACGGTCCACAGTGCCTTCCATGAGTCAAAAAAGTAAATATTCACTCAAATTCCAAAAAAAGCAGGGAACATCCCAGAAGTATAAATGGGCTATTTAGGAAGGGTGTGGCTGAACTGTTCACTGAAACATGGCAGTACTTCTAGGTAGAGGAGGCTAGCTATCTAGTTAACTACTTTGTAAGAGCAAAGGTGTTTTATTGTGCACACATGGAGAAGCATGTTGCTAGGAAGGGATAGGTCACTACAAAATTAACAACCCACTATTTCTTTTTTGTTTGAATCTAGGTTTGAAAATTCAAGCTCAACAGCATTTAGATGGTGGATGACATATCTACATTGGAAACTTTTTCTTTCCACTCCCCAAACCTGACGGGGTCCAGGAAAAAAAACAAAAAAGAATAGTGCACCAATCACAGAAACCCATTTCACCTTAAGAAGTCAATCCTATTGTCCAAGTCTCAAGAGTGAAAGGAATGCATACTTTACACAAAAACTGGCTTATCCCTTTCCAAGAATGTAAGACCTGGTAGCAACCACCTGCATCTGGATCAGCCAGGCCAGCCTCTAGAGACCAATCGTTAGCATGACTGGCTTCACCACCAATGTAAATGTGTGTAATAATTTTTTAAGAATAGATTTTCTCTTGAATGTAGTGATATTTATCAGCCACATGCAGGTGAAAAGCAACATTGAAGTGGCATTGTTTAGTGAGCATTTTGACTAGTTTCCATAGCCCTGTGGTAGTTACCAGCAAATGCTATCCAGATAAATGTAATCTCTGCGCAAGATCTAGCCAACTGTTCAGTGCAACGTGCTTGAGTAGCTGAACTGACTGCATATCCATAACCAGCTGACATCCTCACTGCTCACCCAATAAAAAGCAGACTTTGGCTACTGATCGATTGCTGCCTTATCTCAGTACTCCTCGGGCTACTGCACCAGAAGACACCCAAGCAGATGTTGAACACAAAAGGTTAACAAACCTTCAGCATTTGTAACAAATCAGAAGGAAGACAGGAGCAATGGCTCACAACTCCAGTGTGAATACCAAGCAGAGTCTTAACATAGATGTACATCAGGAAGACAGCAACTGATGCCTTCAGCCCAATCATAGCATACCACCTGCATCATTTTAACACCTATCCAAAATCACATCCAGGGCAGACTCCCTCAGGAGGCACGTCATTTACTTCTTTGTATCTTGAGCACTCACATCTTGTACTCTGAAGTAAATGCTGCAAATGGACAAAGGTACTGCACTGGACGACTCCTTCCTAGGGTGTGCCTCACCAAACTCATATACAGACACACAGGATTTATTTTTCAATTCAGCAAACCATGCATTTACCAAGACAATCTATTACATTCTCATGATTACCACTATTTTATTACCATTTACCATTATTGACTCCCTTTTTGCTTTCTGCTTGAACAAATTGTAACGATTTCTGAATATAGCTCATCTGGACATTGAATCATTTTTTAACTATTTTAAATTCTTGAACTTTGTCCGTAATTACGCCCTTAGTCAGGACAGCCTTGTTCATGGCTTACTACCAAAACTACAAGGGTTTGTGCCTTTGAAGTCACTGCTCAACTTAGTGGGTGACAAACCAAAACTATGGGTGGTGGAAGTTTGGCAAAATGCATCATCATTGCCTGTGTTCACTTCACATTTCAATATCAACAGATAGCATATTTTGAAAATCTCTAAAATAATTCATACTTATTTATGCTACTACCCCTAACCAAATATAGACTGAAAATTCTTTGGCATTTATGCTACTCAAATACCAACCCTTTTCTGCATCTAATAACTTTGTTGAGTCTCAATATTTCATCAAACTAGATAGTGTTTATTGGAACTTGGTGGACCCCTCACATACTCAACTAATCTGTTACTACACTGTGTTTGAACCTAAAACCAACTTTACCAACCCAGTTCTAGGAAGCTTCATAATATGCTGCTGATCTTTATCTCTCTTTTTAAGTATTTTGGCCAAACCACAACTTAAAGAGAATGAATGTGCTTTGTGAGTGAAACAGTGTAGCCTTCTCATCAGCCCCTGCTAAATAATTTCTAGTTATTCTGGGCAATTAGGTATCCGTAATTAGTGCAAGATGCGCACTGTTGTACCTTTATGATGTAATGTTGCTTACATTAAAAATCAATCTAAATAAATAAACTTTTATAATATAAAAAGATAAATATTGAGACAAACATAAAAAGAACATTTTCATATATGACAAACAGCAAAATGCTTACTAACCCGATCTGGTATGTTAACATAGGTTCCCGCATCCAGCAGATCTTGTACAATTTCTGTATGTCCCTCCTTTGCTGCAATTGCTAGAGCAGTATTTCCATCTTTATCAGTCAAGTTGACATTTGGATTCCTTTTTAAAATTTCTTTAACTGTGTCTGTGTAGCCGCCTTTAACTGCTACGATAAGCGCAGTCATTGAATTCTGAAAGAAAGAGTAAATGAATTGTGAGGCATGAGCACAGATTTATTTACCACTGGCCTATAGAACCAGTGATATTTTAAATAAAGTTCAGGAAAGCCTGCAGTTAGACCAAACTCTTTTTTCACCAAACTCTAGGATACTGACAAAAGTGAAAAAACAATAAATTGTTAGCAGTAATGTTTTAATAATAAGGGGTAAAATATCATAGAACAGCTTGTTCATACCCCATGAAAAATCATGTATTGTGTGGATAGTTTGTGTGCATCTTAATCACAAAATAAAATAAAACCACCCAACACAGTGATGAGACTGGGAATGCAACCATTACATGACCTATGTGGACAATACTTATGATAAACCAAAAGAAATCCAAAGGTGCCAAATTTACTTGCTATTGCTTTACCTCTAGGCAAATATTGACTCTACAGGGTGTGGTACTTCAACATGTCAAATTCTCCATAAGATTCTAACTTAATGAGCTCAGAATGAGGCACGAAATGCTGTACTGGAGTTTGCACACCTTATTACTGCATGTTTTGCCTCTTCTAATTCTCTTTTAATCACACAATTTCCACCAGAAATAGATGGAGAAAACACAATCGGAAAGTGGATATTCAGCAAAAAATATAACTCAGAAACCAATCAGGATTATAATATGTGAGGATTTGGGTGTATTATATGGTATGGTTGTGCGATCTTATCGTGTAATACTCTTGCAAAAACTGTCTTTGGTCTAGTCAGGCTCGTTTGTAAAACCTTAGACTCAATCCTGGGTAGCTATGGCTTTGAGCAGGAAGGTTTAAACAAAGGAACTATTGTAAAGCATTTAAAAGTACCAAACAACGAAATAAGTAATCCACTGGACACAAAAGAAATCAGACACCAATTTATAAACATAGATTATATTATGAATTTTTAGAGTCCAAAATGAGCAAAATCATCCGTAGGGTTCCAGAGATACCGATTTTTAAAGATAACTAAAGATAAAGATAACTTACAAGCATTGGTAACTGTAAAGTTTGTAAAATTTTGATAAGTTTGTAAAAGTTGATTACAACCAACTACTCCGGCCAGCCCAAATCTGACAGGGTGAAAGTTTTGAGGGGCAATAAGGAGAATTTTGACAGTTACTTGGCCACCAAAGCATTTTCCATTCCAATTCCAAACTTTACAGCACAACCACCATAGACTTCAATGGAGTGGCCGTGATGCTGCGGAAGCAGGAGATAGCAGATGCTGAAGGAAGCACTGGGTGCTGTGCAGTCAACCGGGGTGCCTTTGTTGTTATTCCTCGGTCCACTGGTCAGGTGGGGAGACTTTGGTCACAGAGGTCGCGATCCCTCCAAGTCCTCTTTTACACAGTAGAAGACCAGCTGCAGTTGGGCTACCAGTCTCCATTCACAACAGTCCTAACAATATCCTTTTAGTGGAGGCTGGTGTCCCTCTTGGGCAACCAATCTGGGCTCAGATGACACTCCTGGGTCTAGCAGGCTCAGTGAAACTTTTGGCAGTTGGTGTGCCCAGTGGCAGGCATCAGCGATTCTCCAAAAATGGTTAATGACTTGTTGAGTTGGTCTTCTTCAGCTTTGATGGCCCTGGTGCTGATTCCAGGGGGTCAGTCAACTGACCTTTGGAGTCTCTTCCTTTGTCTGGGGCCTGGAAGTGACTTTCCCCAAGCTAGGAGCCACAGACAGTCCTCTCTTCGCTAGCCCAATGTGTGCCAAGTTCAGGGGTCAGCAGGGAAGTCCTTCAGTGCTTTCTCCAGTTCCGGCCTGATTTAAGGCTCAGGGTGCCATACTTATGCCCGGAAAGCAGGCAGGAGTAGGGGGGTGCAGGGGGGGATGGGACAGGCAATAAACAATGGGAGACAAGGTCCTTTCCCTCTTAGTTATGACTTTCCAGCTATGTGTGGCATCAAGCAATCTCAGTGTGCACTATTCTGCCCACTTTCAAGATGACTGAACTCTTCCTCGAATGTTAGGGGCTTGGTAGCCCACCCTGGCGGTGTGGCTACCTGTGGGCTACATGCCCATGGGAAAACCAGTTTGGGCACAGTTTTTTTCCTCTCTTTTCCTGCTGTCAGCCTGTCTATCTGAACAAAGGGCACGCCCTCAAGAGTGCGATTGTCATTTGCTCACCACAAACAACTTCGCCTATAAAGCTCGCTTTTTGGGTTAACTCCCTGAGTATCTTCCTGCAAACAGGAAGTAACACCTCGCCCTGTATCAGGCTGCTACTGTTCCTAAGCCTGGGAGTCGTTCACACGATTCCATAGGAGGGCAGAAAGCGGTCTGAATGGCAGTGACCATGTGAGGCCACTGGACAAACTGAGTCACAGAGCAACAACTTTCTAAAAGTTGCACTCTATAAAGGTGACTTTAAATTCGACTTGGACATCAAGTTTGGTTTAAAGCCACAACTAATTTGATACTTTACAATACCCATCTCAGTAGCCCCATTTAGAGGTCAGCCTGGCTGAGTGGTCAGCCTGTAACTGTGCTAGCCAATGGGGCTCCTAACTTTTCCAAAATAAAACGACAATTTGGATTTGTTGCTGTCAGGACATACATATAAAATACATGTCTTTTGTAATAATATACAGCTCCATGCCTCTGGGCTCGATAGGCCTTCTTTAGGGGAGACCTAAATATATTGTTAAGGGAAGTGGGGGCTTTGCAATTGGTTTGAATGGCAAAGTCGAATTAACAGTGTTGCCACTGCACTGCCAGTCTGCAGTGGCAGGCTGGGAGCCATTTTGTACTTAGTCACACACAGGGTGGCATAATCAGTGCTGTAGCCCGGGTTGGACACTCTGCCTTACATGCCCTGGGTATCATTTACTAGGGACTTATCACTAAGTCTGTCTCTGCCACTTGGGGATAGCCAATTCTACACACACTTTGTGATGGGTTGGAACACTGGCACTGAGTTCCAGTTAGCAGGCCTCAGTGCACTCTCAAGAGTTGAAAAACCAGCTGTGTCAGTCCACAATTGTGGGGGTGAACATGCAAAAAGAGGCATTTCCTTAGGTACAGACGGCAATAAACAAGAATAATCCAGAGATTTGCTGGATGTGGTCGCAGGAAATAAAGAGGAGGGTAGAGCGTCCTCAGGGGGGAAGTCATTGGAGACACTGCACCGTGATTGGGCTGTATTCTGAAAGTTTTTTCTTGTTCCATTTCCCATAGCATCATGGGAAATGTAGTTTTGTTATATCTTGTGAACCATTGATGGCAGCTGGACCTAATAAAGTGGAGAAAGAAAAGCCTAATCCTCGCCTCCGCGTCCTTAATAAAATTGAAACTTTTTTCTACAGTAGCTAGAAAAAATGTCATTCTCCAGTATTGGTATCTGTCATAGATTTACATGCTTGAATCATTACCCGTCGAAGTGGAAGTCCCACGGTACCATAATAAGGGCAGTCCGTATTATCATCATAGGCTATAATAGCCTATGTCATTTTTAAAAAAGAACCAAACTTCAGCCAATCAGGCGATAGCAACCTCTAGAATACTCCCAAGAGAGGCCAAATCCCTCAGATTTTCCAAGCACAAGTGGGAATTAAATCCCAAGCTATAAGGAGAGGAGAGTGGGTCGTATGTGAATCTATGAAAGATACCAATACTGAAGAAGTACAGTTACAGGTAAGCAACACATTTTCTTCTCCAGTATTGGATCTTTCATAGATTCACATGCTTGAATTAGATTAGCAAGCAGTTACTGTGTTTGTATACTTTATAGCATTAGCACAAATAGTGAATGGTGGGTAGAAACATATACATGATATATTCCTATGCAGTACACAAGAATCATTAAGCTTTCCATAAATACAGGCTCAAACACATGTAACCCAAAGAGGCTCACTGTATAGAAATAAGTGGCGTAATACAGCCTGTCTAACCACTAAATCACTGAGCGGTGCTAATTCCAGGCAGTAATTCAGCGTGAATGTATGCACACTCTTCCAGGTCGCAGCACAAAACATTTTCTCTAACGTATGGAGAGACCTTTCCCACAGGTGAGGTTGTATTTGGAAAGAAAGTCAGTAATATTATTGGCTCATTGAGGTGAAAGTCAAAATGGACCTTAGGAATGAATTTTGGATTGGTTCTGAGAACACAGAATCGCCCATGAAGCGCAAGAAAAGTTCTTGAGAAGTGAAAGCCTGTATCTCACTGACCCTTCTGGCCGAAGTGAGTGCTAGCAACAATGCAACTTTCCATGTGAGAAATTTAAGGTCTGCTCTGTCTATGGGTTCGAATGGACTTCTCATGAGTTGAGATAGAACTATGTTCAGGTGCCAAACCAGAGGGACAAGCCCTTACAGGGGGATAACTCTGAACAATCCTTTCATGAACTGTTTGATGATTCCGCTTGAGCACAAACAGAGTGAATGCAAGGAACGCCTATATCGAGATAATGCAGGGGGATGTATCTTGACAGAGGCATGCACCAGCCCAGACTGAGCTAGCGAGAGGAGATAGGGTAGTAGATGCTCATGTTATGCCTGTAGAGGATGCAGATTTGATTTCTGGCACCAAAAGCAGAAGAGTTTCCATTTCAGTTTAAACTTTTTAATGGTGGCTTCTTCCCTTGCTTTTGAGAGAATGTCCCTGCAGTCCTGAGGAAGATTCAGCTCTCTGAATTCCAGAAATTCAGGAGCCATGTGCATATGTGGAGAGAAGTCAGGTCTGGATGATGAACCTAGCCTTAGCTCATCGACAACAGCATTGGGGATACTTGTAGGTGAATGTGGTTGGTTTCCGATAGTAGGAGAAGTTCTGTGTACCAATGCTGCATTAACAATCTGGGGGCTATCAGGAGGCGACAGCGCTCCGCTTTCATTTTGATGAGAACCTTAGAGATCAGAGGGATGTGGGAAAGCATATGCAAAGATTATTTATTTATTTTAAAAGTTTTATAGAGCATGCACATGATCCGAACAGGGTATGAGAGCACTGTACATGTAAGCAAACCACAAAAGAAGTTAAGCAGACATAGGGTGATCAACATAGATATAACAGATATATGGAGACAAAGTAAAACATGGTTAAGAGGTAGATTCGGGATGTAAAGCAGGACCTACAAATTAGTTTGGTGATGTCAAGTCTATAGCAGCAGTCAGCTTTTCAAGAACAGCCCTTTTAGTTATTTTTTTAATTCAGAAATAGAGGGGTTAGTTCTGATTTCTGGGGGAAGGTCATTCCATATTCTTGGTATGAGGCGGGAGAAGGCATAGTTTTACGTTTTCTTCTTCTTGAATTTATGCAGTTTCAATAAAAGCGTGTTTGAGCTACTTAGTGTCCGGTCCAGACCAGATAGTTCGAGTTTTTGCCAGGTAAATTTGAGTGTTATAATGGAGCGCTTTGTCCGTCAGTTAGGTTATCTTGAACTAGATCTGTGCTTCAATAGTGAGCCAATTAAGTTGGGTTAAATCTGGTGTGATGTGATCTTCCTTTCATAATCCTGTGATGCGTCTGGCTGCTGAGTTCAACATAGCTCTCAGAGGGGGCCAGTCAGGCTTTAGGTAGCACCGCCAGTGTTGCAATTCCGTAGTCGAGGCGGGAGATGAATAGAGATTGGACTACATACTGTATGTCATCCGTTGGTGAGAGAGCTTGAGTTTCCTTAATGTGTTGAGTTGGTGATTGGCTCCTCTGGTGGTGGCACTGATATGGTTTTGCATATTTAGGCGTTTGTTCAGTTATGCTTAATGATTTAGCGGAGTCTACATTGTGAGGAGTGCAGTTGAGTGCCATTAGTAGTTTGAGCCAGTCTTGAAAAGGGGCCGAGTGATTTTTGGGGTGCAATCAGGAGGAAATCGGTCTTGAGTGTGTTGAGCATAAGATGATTATGAGTTAGGTTTTCAGCAGAGCAGAAGTAAGAGTTTTGATGCCATCAGGTGATGAGATTTTTAGGTATAATGGAGTGTTGTCGCGTACACGTGGTACTGGAAGTTTGTACAGTTCAGAATTTTGGTGAGGGGTCCCATGAGTAGGTTAAAAAGCGTGGGTGAGAGTGCAGATCCTTGGGGCACTCTGAATGGTACCGGCGTACTGTTAGCTAGAGAGTGTTTGATTTTGATTCTTTGCAATCTGTTGTGAAGGAATGAGGGAAACCAAGTTAAAACTGGGCCGGATAGCCCCATTGTTTTTTATAGGAGATGAATTAGGTTATCATGTTTGACTGTGTTGAATGCCGATGAGAGATCGAGTAGTATGAGAAGGCAGAGTTCGTTCTGGTCAAGTAATCTCAAGGCGTCGTCGACGATGTGTATTAGGGCAGTTTCGGTACTTTGTCCGGATCTGAAAGCCGATTGGAATTGGTCCAGGAATTGAAACTGTTCTATGTGATTACAGAGTTGTTTGTGGACGCATTTCTCAAGCAGCTTGGTTAAGGTCATGCAATTAGAGATTGGCCGGAAGTTGTTAGGATCAGACAATGCTGCATTAGGCTCCTTTGGGATGGGGGTGATTTGTCCTATTTTGAGGCAGTCAGGAATCAGGCCCTGTATGAGTGATTTGTGGACGATCTTAGACTAGAGTGGGAGCACGGAGGATCTAAGTTCTTTGAAGTACTTGGCAGGCAGTGGATAATTGAAGAGATTTGAAGGTTTCAAGGTAGTTATAATTTTGAATAGGGTAGTGAGAAGGTGTCCCCCGACGCTGGAGCGAGTGGGAATTTGGTAGTCATTTCATTTCTGTTTGGAGGGATCATCAGGAATCTGTCCCTTTACCTGATTATCATCCGATGATGTAGGATCCTCCCTCAGAGACACTGCAATGTTAGAAACACTTGTAACTATTTTAGCAAAGCAAGCAACATGAGACTGCATTTACCTTGCTGGGACGTCAAGCGGTGTGCTCCCACCCCTGTTCCTGTTTAAAAGCACTCCCATGAGTCACTAAGCTGACGAGCTCGTGGAAGAAGCACCCGAGCGCCAGTGAGAGGTACCTGACCTGATGTGATGTTTGGCAGCGTACTCAGCAAACCCCAAATTTGAAGCCTGTAATCTCCACTGATGACGGTTAAAGAACCAGAAACACATGTCTAGAGAATAGCACCATCTGAGCCAACTCTGGTGAAACACTCGCAAATATTTTAGTAAAGCAAGCAACATGAGACTGCATTTACCATAATGCCAGGGTCGAACCTTGCTGGGAGGTGAAGCTGTGTGCTCCCACCCCTGTTCCTGTTTAAAAGCACTCCCGTGAGTCATTGAGCTGACGAGCTCGTGGAAGAAGCACCCGCGAGCCAGTGAGAGGTACCTGATGTGATGTTTGGCAGCCTACTCTGCAAACCCCAAATTTGAAGCCTGCAATCTCTACTGATGACAGTTAAAGAACCAGAAACACGTGTCTAGAGATCAGCACCAATTGCGCCAACTCTGGCGAAACACTCGGAAATATTTTAGCAAAGCAAGCAATATGAGACTGCATTTACCATAATGCCAGGGGCGAACCTTGCTGGGAGGTGAAGCAGTGTGCTCCCACCCCAGTTCGAGTCATCCTGGGTGTTAAAGGTGGTGGGACTGGCCTTGGTGTTCTCGGTGATGGAGGTGGAGCACTAGGCTGCCCTGGCAATAGTGATGTTGCAAGCTCCGGAAACCTGTTTTGATAATCATTTGAGCATCCCTTGCAGGCCTTGCAATAATGATAGAGGCACCTACACTATAGCTTCTTGTGAAGGAGAGTGGCCATACTGTTGGATATGCTCTTCCTGATGTTTAGGTCTTTCCGAATATCTTGGTTCATAGTAATCTTGGTAATATTAGTCTTCCCCCCCTCATCCTCGTCCTGGAGTTAGACGTGGAGTTCTCAGGGGCTGTGGACTGTCCAGAATGGGCCGTCATCCTCTGACTCTTCCATGTCCAAAAGGTGGTTTGGAAGGAGAGGGGACACTTTGCAGGGGGGTGCGTGTTCTGGTAGGAAAAAAGTCTTTGCCATTTTTAGTTTAGTTGACGGTGTTGTCGACGATCCCTTGATAATCTTCAAAGTTTATAGCGTTATTCTTGTCGAGGAGGAAGTCGTCGACATGGTTGTTGTCGACGAGGTGGTCATCAACGGGGTCTTCTTTGACGGTGGTACTCGTTTTGTGGTAGGTGCTTTCAGGAATGGGAGTCAATGATAGTTTGGAAGGCGTCATCAATGTTGTTGTCGATGCCTTCGTCATCACTGTGATGATTGTTGTCTTCATCGGGGATGGTTATGTCGACGGCGAAGCAGTCGTCGGTGAGATTTTCAAGCCGTTTTTTGGCCTTGTTGTCGAAAGCTCTGAGGAAGACTTTTAAGGAGAAACACCAGGCTTTAAAGATGGAGTAGTAGGATCAGACCTGCTAGTTCCTGAGGAGATTTGTCTTGTTTCTCCTTTTTTGAACTGTCCTTCACAGACTTGTGATGAGTCTTCTTTAAGGCATATCTGGACTCTTCAGATGTCATTTGTTCAAGAAACCTTTCTCTCCAAAGTGACCTTTTGTGAGAGGTTTATGAAGTGTCACTGACCTCTTCAGAGCTGGTTGATTTTGTTTTTCTTTGGCTTTCTGAAGCCACAAAAGAAGCCATCCCTCTTTGTCTTTTAAGGTCTTAGGAGAGAAGGTGCAACAGATTTTACAGTCTTTCACCTTATGCTGAAGGTAGAGGCAGTAAATACACTATTTGGGGGGGGGTCATATGAATGAAGGCGTTTCCACCACAAGTACCCGAGGGTCTAAAGAGCCCTTTTTGGATGTTTTTTGGCATGGTAGTAGTAGTAAATATGTTTTACAATACCAGTTAGAAGATAAATGAGAAGAGCTCAGAAAGACTTTTGGTAGAATGTCTGAGGGATTCAGTCTCTCTTGGTAGTATTTTAGAGGCTGCTATCGCCTATTGCCTGAAATTTGGTTCTGGTTTTAAAATGACATAGATAGGCTATTAAAGTGATTGTTCATTGTCATAATAGCCTATGATAATGATACATACTGCTTTATTTTGGTACCATGGAAGTCCCATTACGAAGACGGGGAATGAGTTAAGCATGTGAATCTATGAAAGATACAATACTGGAGAATTCAATTAACTGACAGGTCAGTGAGGAGAATGCTGAACAGATCTATGAGAGTATATGTACGCGAACAGCTATTTGAGATGATTGCTACTTTTTATTGAAAATACTGATAGCCAAAGATGAAAAACAATCTCATATGACCATAAAATTGTACATCTTGTTATCTGTTTTCCAAGGCAAGGGCATTAAAGATGAAGAGAGAATAGGAAAAGAAATTGACAGAGAATGTCTTAATATTGTACATATAAATCATAATACTGTTATTTTGCCTTTCTCAAAAGACTCCTCGTTTCTATCACTCTCTCTCTCACACACACACAAATATTTTCTTCATGTGACCTGGGACCTTTCTCTATAGCTCCCAGACTCCCTTTTTGCAGCAATCCTTTTCAATGCTGCTGTGATATTGTTTGCTATACCAGAGGAATTAGAGCCAATTCGCCTCACGTCTGTTCCTTCTCTGCCCAACCGGGTGCTGAAATCAGGAAGAATGCATACAGAGCAAAACTTGCTATTAAGGTCAGGATTTTGGCTGACAAACGCAGAGTGCATAGTTGAACTGTCTACTTTGACTCCAGACTGCTTTTGAAATTGTGTGATGATTGATAAGCTGATGGACATCATTGTCTGGAGTCTTTTGATCCGGACAACACTCTAGCAATCCTACAAGAAGGGCTGTAGATAATAACAAGCATTAGAAAGGAACAAATCTGATTGGGAAGGTACATTTAGGATGGTTTTGAATGTGTGATATCAAGACTAATTTGAACATACATGATAAACATTTTGTACATTTTTCTATCCCATATTAGTATGCGTGCATTGGATTAGAGGACAGAATGGTAATAGGAAATCGTGTGGAGAGTACTCTACAGATTAGTTGCCGTAAAGCTAACTGAGATTGTTTGCAAGTCGTTGTGGAACAAGTTCCAATGGAAGCATTTCAGGAGTCTCAATCACAATAACCTTAGTGAAGTTCGGGGGAATTAAGGTTGGACAACAGATTAAAGGTTGTTGATTAAGGATTACTAGTAGGGATCTAGCAGCAGAAGGGTTTCCTGAAGGTAACTGGGGAGTTCTACATTTAATACTAGGGCCAGGACTTTGTAGAGAGCTCTGTTTTTAACTATCCACCACAGAAGAATGTCAAACAACAGCAGACACCCTCTGTCATGGGTGGAGCACACCTTTGGTGTAACCCATGGCCAGTAACACCTGGTGCTCTGCGACACAACATTAAAAAGCCAACAGAGCACACTTAGTGGAGATACAGACTGTTGTGTTTATAGAGAGGAACAAGTATTAGCAATGTGAGATCTTTTGGCTTTGCCAATGTCTTTTAGCCATTTTGTATAGCAGCATAACTGCTGTTTAGCAAGGCTAAAAGTTAGTGGTGTGGCATAGAGGAAGAGTGGAGCAGATGAGATTGGTGTAGAGTGAAATGGTGTGGAGTGACTTAGAGTAGACTGGAGTGGCGTATAGTGAAGTGGCATAAAGTGGCGTGGAGTAATGTGGCAAAGCATGATGTACAGTGGAATGGAGTGGAGAAAGGTACAGTAGAGTGTCTTAATGTAGAGTGGCGTAGAGTGGTATTGTGTGGAGAGGCATAGAGTGGCATACAGTGGAGTAGAGTAGAGTGGCATAGATTATATTGGTATAAGGTGGAGTGGTGTAGAGTGAAATGGTGTAGGGTAGCATAGAGTAAAGTGCATACAGTGGAGTGGCATGCAGTTGCACAGAGTGGAGTGGCATTGAGTGGCGTAGAGTAGAGCAGCATGGAGAAGAGTGGCGCAGGCTATAGTGGCTTAGTGTGGAGTGGAGTGGGGAGGGGTAATGTGGAGTTGTCTAGAGTAGAGTGCCATAGAGTGGTATTGTGTGGATGGATGTGGAGTGGTCAGAGGGGAGAGGCGTACACTGGAGTGGCATAGAGTGGCATAGAGTACAGTAGCGTACATTAGATTGTTATAGACTGGAGTGGTGTTGAGTAAAGTGGTGCAGAATAGAGTGACGCAGAGTGGGGTGGAGTAGAGTGGCATGGAAGGAAGTGGGGTAGAATAGAGTGGCGTATAATAGAGGGGCGTGGAGTGACATACAGTGGCACAGAGTACAGTGGCATAGAGTGAAGTACCGTATGGTGCCATATTGTGGCACTGTATGGAGTAGAGTCCCAGAGAGTGGCATATAATTGGTTGGCACAAAATGGAGTGGCATAGAGTGGCGTTGAGTGGTGTAGAGTGGCATAGAGTAGCGTGGCGTAAAATAGTACAGTTGTGGGTGTAAGTAACTAAAGCATCAATAGAAATGGCAAATAGCGTCAAAGCAACATAAATAAGAAGCCGTATGCCAGTGTTAAAAATAGGAAAGCACACTGCACATCCAGGAATGATACCGAAACGCTTAGAAAATTGTAAAAATTGTGCGTTGTTAAAAGACGAGGAAGAACACATGTACTAGGTCCATGCTCCAGGGAGGTGCTCACAAAGGAAAGGCAAGGAAACCTACTGGAGCTAAGCAATCGAAAGACTTCAAATCAGAGCAATAACAAAAACAAATGATGGTATGGTGTGGGTGAGTTGTAAGTTAATTGTAAATAATGCATCTCGCAGGACAGCGCATGTGCTGTGTAGGCTTGACCTGAATGGGGGGGACCAGTATTGCTGAACAGGGGTAGGATGGCAAGACTCTCCTTGACATGCAAGAATTTTCACCAACTGCGAGAGGTAAATATAGAATCATATATTTGTTGTTCCCTACCTCCTTCCAGGCAGCTGCATTGAGGGACAAAGATCAAATGCTCGGCTTTATTTTCTTGGGCATCCAAAACGATCAATGAAGGATGAAAATGGCGGGGATTACCACTTCTAGAGCATTTACACTCAAATGTCTGAGCAATAGCAACAGTTGCCAAGATGTTTTAAAAGTGATGCAACTTCAAAACACTTGTTAAGCAGTAACACCCATTAAATGCAACCCAGCCACAACACTGACTATTATGGTTTCTGTTCAGGTTGGGACAAGTGTTTTTGAAGAACATATTCTAAAATTGTGAAAATGTGTAGCATCAGCCTCCCTTGGTCAAACTGGGTTAACAGTTCAAACTTGTGTATACCCGCTCTTCTCATAGCAACTACATTCGAACACACTTATGGAAAAAACCTGCCTAAAATACAGCACACTCGTTTTAAAAAATACTGAAGCTAATTTTTTTTTTTACTTCTGATCTATGTTAAGTTTTTGACTTTTTCTACGAGCACATGACGCTCTGTTAAGACTCACAAATAAATAACAGCAGCGCTACTTACCGCTCCTTCTTGGTCGACGTCAGCCCCCATCTGAAGCAGGTATTTAACCGACTCTAAGTGGCCCTTTCTGGCAGCCCAAATCAATGCTGTGGTTCCAAACTGCAAATACGAACAGCATAAATCAGTGAAACACCCACTCATGTTTTTGTTTTGCTTTCACAGTTTATATTTTTAGAACATGAGACAATGCAATTTAGATATAATGATGGATATTATCAAACGTAAAGCACATTAGACAGGAGCACCAATTGGAGGCATTTTATCGCAAAATAAACCTCAAGCAGCTTCAGGGTGTCACACACACACACACAACACACACAACACACACACACGATAAACGCTCAATTAAGAGGTAAAAACACAACGCTGGGGAAAAATGTCAAACAGACCACTGTTCACTAGGTTATGTGGAACTGCAAAATCTAATTTAGTTCACTTTCCAAGAGTGCTCAGGAGTGCCAAGTTTAAGGATAGCCGTTTTGGAAAATATAAACCACAAATTTCAGACTTCAATGTTTTGGGAGGTGCACAAGAAAATAAAGCAATTAACAGAATTACATTTAATCCATAATGAGCACAAGCTTGCAATCATGTGCCCATACGTTTCACAGAATATGTTTGTGTCCTTTGCAAATCAGTGTTTCATCAGGGGAGGAATGAGCACTTATTTTCCTAAAATGAAATCTTTTATTGATGCACAAGTGCGTACTTCTACCGCAATCACGTACGGCTGTTTTGTAAGCAGCGGTCAAAGCACACAAAAACATACATACGTCTGTTCTAGTCATTTCCTTTAATTTACTTTTTGTTATTCTGGTTTTTAGGCACGCACATTTCCTACACATGTTGGAGCACTTGGCAGTATTAGACAATGGACTTTGGTGAAAATTAGGGCCTTATTGCAAGTGTCCCAGACACGCACCTAGTAAGTCACACCCTTGACGTTGGTGTTGTGAGGGGCTCGCTCGGGAGATTCAGAGTTAGATGGGGTCCTATTGAGGAACAGGGAATTATTGGGTGCAACTAATTTCGGGTCTGATTCACCCCGTAATTATCCATTCCTTGCCAGAGTTTTCCATTGTGTCGGCAGCTGACTGCTCTGAAGGAAACAAGCCAGGTCCGCTCGCTGTGTTCCCATGAACCTCTGCAATAGATTCAGTAGTTCACGTTACTGAGTCCATCTGAATCAATGAGCAACGGATAATGAGGGCTTAAGTGTTGAAGACAAAGATCAGAAGTCAAAGACCAGGACCCAAATAGCACAATTTTGGTATTCTCGTTATACAGCTTATGAAGCACAAAATGCAAAGCAATTTTTCTCTAGGTTTGGTAGGTAAACAGACGAGTAGATTGGAAAACTTGGAAAGAAAAAGACACACAACACAAAGAGATGGATCTTTGTGGATTTATCGAAAGTCAAATCAAGTGGAAAGAACGCGGATATGGAAAAGTAGTTGATTCCAAAACTGAAGGTACAGTACAGCGTAACATTGTTATTATTGTTAATTGATATTTAAATAGCGCTAATCACCGGCGGGTCTCTAAGCGCTTTAAGGGGAATAGCCAGAGGACGTGGGCAGATGAATGGCCCATCAGTGTGGTGTGTTTAAACATTATACAATGCTTCCCTAAACAGGAGCGTTTTAAGTTCCTTCCTGAAAGGGAGGAGAGACGGTTCTTTGCGCAGGTGGTAGGGCAGCTGGTTCCAGAGTTGTGGGAGCAGTACGGAAAAGGCTCTGCCCCCTTTAGATGCAGTGTTGCATCTTGGGGTGGCCAGGTGGCAGCCCTCAGAGGACCGCAGTGTGCGTCCCGGAACATAGTTCCTCAAACATTCCTTGATATAGGCCGGGGCTTTGCCATAGATCGCTTTATTGGCAATGCAGAGGCCCTTGAATTTTACTCTATGCTTGATGGGGAGCCAGTGTAGTTTGTGCAGTAGAGGGGAGGGATGGGCCCGTCTTGGTAACTCAAAGATAAGCCTAGCTGGATTGTTAATTACTACATGTAATTTATTAATAAGCTTTTGAGGGAGGCCTAAATATAGGGCATTTCCGTAATCGAGTCTGGAGACAATAGTGGCCGACACAATCATTTGTAAGGAGGCAGTTGAAAGGAGAGGGACAAGGTTCCGTAACTTTCTCAGGAGCCCTATGCAGGTGGCTACCACTGCACTAACTTGGTTAGCCATGGAGAGCTCCGAGTCAAGTTTAATGCCTAGGATTTTCACAGCAGTTGCTGGGGTGGGGGTGGCACCCAGTTCCCGGGGCCAGAATTGATCGCTCCACAGATTGCCTTTTGTAGGGATAAGAAGAACTTCCATTTTCTCTGGATTGATTTTTAATGAGTTTGTGGTCATCCAGTTTACAGTAAATCTAAGGATATTTTGCGCCGCTTCCTGGGCATGGGTGGAGTTATCAATCCGGAAAATGAGCTGGGTGCCATCTGCATAATTGAAGACACAGCAGTCCATATGGGCAAGGGCCGACACCAGAGGCTGCAGGTAGATGTTAAAGAGGAGCGGGGATAGGGCAGAACCCTGGGGGACGCCGCAGGTTAGGGCGCCACTATCTGATACCTGTTCCCCCAACTGAATCCTCTAGGATTGCCCCGTCAAGAAGCATTCCAGCCATCGGTGTGCCAGCCCCTGGATCCCCAAGTCCATTAGTGATCCAGTAGCCTGGCATGGCTGATCGTATCGAACGCTGCCGATAGGTCTAATAGGATCAGGGCGCTTGGTTGTTTACATCTATCTCCTTAGTTCCTGCTTCTGGATGCTGAAGTAGAAAGAGACTGCTGGCAGGACAGAGGCTTCTTCAGGATGTGTCAGAAGACATTTTGTTGTGTCTGTGTAACAGGGAAGACCTGGAGCAGCACTTGTAGGCTAATAACATCAAATGTAATTCCGGCTATCAATAGCAACCAGAGAAGGTTTCACAGTATGGAGGCAAGGATCACACTCCTTAAAACCACAAACAATAGGTTAGTTACATTTTGGTCAGTCTGCCGATATTCAGCATACACATTTGATGTGTTCTAACTAGAGGTTTGAGATTACCCACAAATGCTTCACACCCCCCCGGTGGGATGAAGAGGAGCATGCACTGGAATTGATTTAGCTGACTGAAACCTACGTTATTGCATCACTGACTTACATGACCATATTACGGTCCTGCTCCAGGAAGGCACATAGGTTTTACACCTCTTTAGGGAATGCCTTTTGTGATCAAAGAAAGAGCAGAACAAGCTGCTGAAGAGTTACTGAGGGAGAGTTAGGGGAAGCAGTAGAACGATTGCTTTAGTTTTAAATGTTTTTATAGGATAAAAAAACACAACAAGTACCAAGAACTTGTTGGCCCACTTGTAGAAACGTCACCAGCAATCAGTAGTTCATCACAAAACCATAAAATGTCTTCAAAAGCACACTCTCCACAACAATAAATGTATGCTAAACAAGAGAGAAAAAGGCAACACTGTGATCCATTCAAGACTATTCAGGAGCTGGGGACATACCTCGCTACCTCACTAGAAGGAACGATACCCTGTATGATCAAGGGTAGCTGAGACCCCATACTTCCCTCCTGACAATTCTTTCTTGTGATAAAATCCAACATCTATTTAGGAACTGAATGCTAGCCAGATCATTCTGGAGGAACATCATTCTGATAGCAGAACACAGAGCGCAGGTCTGCACCAGATGACTTTCAATAGACATAAGACTCACAGTTTGAGGATCAGCTGCTGCAAAATGCCAACAGCACATAGCAAATGGCTTGAAGCTGGAGTGTTGCCTCATAAGCCACTGATCTGAATGAATGATGAAGGTGAACAAAGGAAATAGCATACAAATAGACATAAAAAAAGACTCAAATACTAAGAGTAAGGCCCGAGTAGGGAAATTCCTAAGCACAAGGGATCCATAAGGTTCAGCAGATAAAAAGGAACTGGCGAGGGTCCACATACATGCACTTTTGATGGCATGCCACATATAAGGAGCTCATACAATGACAATACCCGATTACAGAACTCTATATACTGCTACAGAAGAAGTTTGTAGCCCAACAATGAGGAGGCAGGTCTACTGAAAGATACCAAAGGGAAAGAGCCAGGACATTAAGAATACTGGAAGTAAGTATTTGTAATTGGGATTTCTAGAGCGCATAATCACCGCCAGGTCTTAAGCATCCAGGAAGAGTGAAGAAAGAGTTTATCCCCCATGTCTTGCAACTAACTGAACTGTATTGTACCGATCACCAACACAAATACTAGAAAACAAGTGTTCTCTGAGCAAACTCAAACATGAAAAGTCTAAAAAAACTAGAAAGCCTAAAGTAACTGCAACCAGAACAACACCTCACACAAAAAGCTGTAATCTATGCATTTAAGAACAATTTGATTGAGGCACAAACTAACAACTGTACAGAACATAAGGGAATTCACCGATAAACAGAATGGGGCTGAGGGAAATATAAGTAAAGCAATGGCTCTTGTTGCCATCAAGAAGCCCAAATCACAAAAATGAGTAAATCGAACTTTGAAAAGGCATAAGAAATGCATATTTACAATTATTTTGCACTTTACAAAAGTGACAGGCATACATAACTCAGAGTAAACTTTGACAGCTTCCTTTAGGTACATCTATAAACACTTAAAACATAAACCTTGTACTTCTATTTCTTTAACGTCAATCTCCTTCTGCACCTGTATATCACAACATGTACTGATAATCAATTATGAATTTCGTTTACATATTCGTTTTAGGTCCCCTTTAGCATTAATATGTTTGCTAATTTGTATGGCTCTAGCAGGCCTAGAAGCCATTTTACAGAGGAAGTACATTTTAAGAAAATAATGAAGTCAGCAGTGCTTTAATGTAATGCATCTCTGCTTCAAAGACGTCTCACATTTTCTCCGTACAATCCTGCCACCTGCTCATTAGATACGTTTTGCAGAAAGTAACAAGTTTCTTCCATGTGTATGTGCCCCATAAACTTGTATGGAGTGAAAATGTATACACACCGTTCAATTTTACATGCATTTTAGTATTATATGCTCCAACTGGCTGTTTTGGGCGAGAGTTGTGGTCAGCTGGGATAACAATGGTCTCTTGATTATTTGCTGTGCTGCTCGGTATGATTGCATTAAACACCTTAGACCTTTGGCTTCCAGACGTGTTGTGTTTTGTTTTAACAACACTATCCCTATGATCAGAGATTGATCGAAGAGAGGTAAATCCTCCACTAAAGGGTTGGAATAAATGTGCAACTCATATTAAGTTTCTCTCTTCACATGGACATTATTTTCCATGTGGAGAAAACTCTCCCCCTTTATTCTTGAAAACAACCTCCACCTCCTCTCTCCTTGAATTCCACAAGAAGCTGAAGACCTGGTTTCCAATTAATCAACATATCATAGGCAGGGCTAGGCACACACACCTGCTCATTGCAAGGACACCCTTGCAGGGGATAGTGTGATTTACAAATACAAATAAAATATCATTACGATGTTTGAGGCACTTTCCCATACTAATTTGGCGACTTATGTATGGGGAAAGACACTGATAATGATATACAATACCCACAAAGTTACACTCTTGTGGATGTTTACCATATAACCTCACTGGCAGCTATCCGATACGACTCACATCTAAACAATGTGAAACATAACCAAATAAAATATCAACAATAACCTAGGTTCCGGGCCATGAGAATCTGAAAACTCTAGAGGTAATGGGACCTCCAATTCAACTTCATTGGAAAAAAACAATTTCCCAACAGCCTTAAAACTTAAAACTTTTTGAGTATCCAAATTAAATGGTGGATTTTAAAGTGCCTTCTGCACCCTCAGAGTTGAATAGATCCTGATTCTGTAATTTGCAGATGGAGACAACAATATGACATACCTAAAATTTTAGAAATTGGTCCCAGTATGCTTGGCTATGACAAGTCATGTTTCACGACATACAGCAAAACTATTCAAAACAATGGACAATTAAGGGAATGGGACAAAAAAATGTCTGTTCGCTAACTCGCCAAACATCATCTCTATTGTTAAATATATGCCACGCAAAACCTTCAGCTGAAAACCACAAATCCACAGAAACAGAAAGGACTGAGTTACATACAGTTAGGTACTAATAAGTAAGAATTTAAATGCATGCTTTGCAAACTTACTTTGTCAGAACAATTGACTTTAGCTCCATGATTCAGTAACAGTTGAACTATATCAGAGTGGCCTCTTCCTGCTGCCCAAATGATGGGGTATACGCTGTACTGCTTGAGAGAATGACAAGAAGTGGAAATCAAAGAGTCACATACATTTTTAAAGAAGATGTACAAAACATGTCAAATAATTTTTATTTAGGAGGCTAATCACCTTACAGCGAAAAAGACTGGCGTTGCCCCCACACACTGCTCATATCTGAATGTTCTAGGTGCATGTTACTCACATACACAAACCTTAATATAACAATCAGTTATCAGAAAACTGCCCCATGGTACAGAATATAATGTTACTTGCATGCAATACCAGTTCTCTATCTTGGGTGTTATCATGAACTTCATAAACAATCCACCCTCCTCCCCTGTACAGCTCATTTAAGGTGGATTATTATGAATGATTACGGACATTTACATGGTATTTCACATATGATTTAAGAAACATTTCATCAGTATGATGAATGCGGCGGGGAATGTGAAGTATTTCTTCTATATTCAGTGTCAAATTAGCATATAAAGAGCGCTCAAAATGCTGATATGTTTGGATTGAGAAAGGCTGTTGAATCAGCCGAAACGCGTCCCAATCAACTACAGCTATTTTTAGTGGTGCTTGTAGAAATACCAAGTGAATTTCTTTTTAACTCTGTGCAATTAAAATATGGACAGTTTCGGATCTCAGAGTGCAGGCTTTCTTTTATTTAAGAAGGCATTCTTGGAAGAAAAAAAATGAATATATATATCTTGGAAGGAAGTCTTTGTTTGGGAATATATATATATATATATATATATATATATATATATATAAAATTTTATTTTGTAAAATTCCATGGTCTTGGTGAAGCCAAACAAAAACAATATGGGGCCTTGCCCTGACGTGCACAGCACTGGAAAAACACGAGCTGTTGAGGCTTGGCTTCATCAAGTGACCGGAGTTAATCATCCAACATGTCATGGCACTTCCACGGGCCTTACAAGACAGTTACAAAAAACACTAGCTAAGGTCCGGAATACATGCCTGCTGTTGTTCCATGAAGGCACACTTAGCCGCTACTGGTTATTAAAAACAAATTATGCAACTTTCAAATACATATTTTGCAATTTTCAGTAATGCCTTAAGAACTTACCAAACCCGTAATATGTGGATTTGCTCCTTTTTCAAGAAGCATCTGCACGATTTCAGTATGTCCTTTATATGCCGCCCACATAAGAGCTGTCCAACCTCCCTGTTGAAAAAGGGACCAAAATGATTTAAAGGAAACGTGTGCTAAAACATAAGTTGCATTCAAGTTATAAAGTCATTCACATTCTCCAGTCTAAAATGCTATCATCCAAATAAAAGACCAAGCGAAGAAGAGAAAGGCAGTAAAGGGATTGAAAAATCTAGGTCTGAAACCTAGGTACAATCATAATGAATAACATTGAACTAGTGCTCCAAGAACCTTAAATATGCCTGTCCTGCCCCCGGTTTCTTCTGGGAGACTCTTGTTCCACTCACTGCCAAGAGACTTAACACCCCTTATTATTCCTGCTTGCCCATTCCTGATGCAAGCCCGATGATGTACCCCCAGTTCTAGTGACACACCCATCTAGGATTGTAGGTCTGTGGCCGAAATCCGTTTGGTGCCTCCTACAATATTCCGTCCTGATGACGCTATTCTAATTAAATTTGATTTGTGGACGGAAACGATGACAAGCTTTTACTGTGGACCATTTTTTTAATTGATTGTGGATTTCGACACTCTTAACTCAAGTATTGCTTGTTACATCATAATGTCCCTATCAGTCACATGTACATATATTATTATGTATTGCACTTGCGCACCATTTATTCACTTCATCACTTTCACTGCGTCATCACTAAAAAGGAGCACCTTGTCTTTTGATAATGTGAACTGGAAATCCTAGTCCTTGCTTTAGAAAAAGATTACTTGTTAAAATGAAAATAAATGCACAACTCACATAATAAACCTTACGAGTAATACAAGTTTTTTTTAACTATTGCGTGGAAGTCATGGGCCACACTTCCCCCATTGAGACCAGTTGCTTTGATGATAAGAGGATTAATCCCAGCAATGATTGGAGTTTCCAATAGGAAACTCTACAAATCATGAGATTCTTAAAATCAGGGTTACAAACTCCATTTTCTGAGCAATAACAAAACAGTTTTGTGAATGTGGCCATTAGGCAGTTTCGTTTTTAAAATATTCTACGTCTCAGAACCAGCCTCACAGACAGCAGCGCTGGGGACTAAACAGCCACTTCCAACTGCAACTTTCATAGAAGTCTTAACACAGCAGCAGGCAGTTCACTGACAAGGACTGGTGCAGTCACATGGAAGTAAGGAGGGGCCTGAAAATGCCCCTTGAATCAAGTGTTTACCCAAGCAAATACGTAGAATATCTACTTTAACCCCTTCGCTGCGGCGCGAATCCCGCCGCAGCGCTGGGGGAGTGAGGGGTGAGCGCGGCGCCGCCATGCTCATGACGGAACCACGCCGTCATGAGTCACGGGCGAGCTGTGCTCATGACGGCGTGGTTCCGTCACGACTCCACCCACTCTCTATTTCGCCCGCACAGGCGGGGAATTAGAGCCGTGTGGGAGGAGCGGCCGCCAACGGCCGCAGCATGACGGAACCACGCCGTCATGAGCACACGCCGCCCGTGGCTCATGACGGCGTGGTTCCGTCATGAGCGCACAAGGGGTTAAAAAGAAATATGGTACAGACGCTTTTTTCATAATCATGGAAGCAAAAATGCACACTCGGTATACTATGTGCCTAAGGGCCAGATGTGTGACCATGTCATTTAGCGACTCGCAAATTGTGCTCAATTGCGAGTCGCAATTTGCGAGTCGCTGAATGCCATGTACAACAGTGTCTCATTAATATGCATGAGGCATGCAATTTGCGACCCCATTAGGAATCGCTAACTGTTAGCGATTCCTAATGGGGTCGCAAATTGCATGACTCATGCATTTTAATGAGGCCCTCGCAATTTGCGACCCCATTAGGAATGGCTAGCCCTCCCAGGTATGGTGGCCTGGTGGGCTCAAAAGACCTGCATGTCTAGGACTGCTTTTAAATAAAGCAGTTTTTTTGTTTTTTTATGCAGCCCGTTTTCCTTAAAGGAAAATGGAATGCATTTATAAAAAGAAAAATGAAACGTTTTCGTTTATTTTTTTAAGGGAAGGTAGTCCCTGGGACCACTGCCTGCCACTAAAATGTATTTTCCCCTGCATTTGCGAAGGGGTCCCTTGGGGACCCCTTCCCATTTGCGAGTGCTTTACCACCCTCTTGAAGAGGGCGGTAAATTGCGAGTGTTTTGCAACCACAATTGAGGTCGCAAAACATTCTTACATAGTCCTCTGACTTGCTATTAGTAAGGTATGGCCTTGGAACGCCCCTTCCTAATAGCCACTCGCAATTCCTATTAAGCGAGTCGCAAAAAAATTGAGACTAGCTAAATAGGGATTGCACATGGCCCTATTGGATCTTGCATACGCAAACGGGTCTCAAACCCGTTTGGGTATGCAAAATAGGGTTGTACATCTGGCCCTAAAACTTTAGCGCATACCCGGAGATCTTTGTTTTTAATCCAATATTATTTTACTGCCCCATCTGAGCTGTTTTGTTATCACCACTTTTCCCCTCGCTCCTACATAGGGCCAAGTTTAGTACTGCACGATGAAACACTAGCTCCCCTGGAATCTTCCCAAAATTAAGGGGTTTGTGTTGCGGGTCTTGATGTGAAAACATTCTATTTCAGAAGCAAGAGAGGATCCTGCCTTCGGATCCGCACCAGGTGCATAAGTCACATATGTATGGGCTACAGATGGGGCTATGGTAGCAACTACTACAGAACAGGGCTACCCTGCTTTATGAGCCTCGCCTAAGTTTGAACCACAGAGCCCTGCAGGGTCACACACTGGACATGAGAAACCCACACTAATATTCAATATCAGACCATAAAGATCTGTACCCCCTAAAAGGTGTATTTTCAGCTTGAGAGCTATTTTAATTAAAATACACACACTATCTGCTTAAAACGCATACATACATAGTAAGCTAAAAAATCATGCCTCTTCATTATTGGTTTCTACCATTCAGTCAAAACAGGGGTGCAACTATAGTAAATCATGCTAATATTCAAGATTATGTTACGAAAAGCAGTAACATTACTTCCAATTCAAAGTAAACCACTGAAAATGAAACAATTACAAAAACGAATAAAATCTCTTAGCAAATATACCAAAACTAGGGGTTAATTATGTTAACACTTCATTTCATGGAACCCAAACTGCAATGGCATTTTAAAATTATACACCTGCATTTATACTCTGCTTTAGCAAAAGAAGCGAATAGCGTCAACAAGCATGTGTGGAGCATATTTGCTGACTACACCTATCTTGCAGCGCGCGATATAATTAAAGCAGCCAAATAGAAGCGGAGAAAGAAACTACAGATATTCAGCAGACGGAGAAGACAAATAAACGTGGCTAAGTAAGGAGTTAACCCTCCCAACAAAAACTATTTTGAAATGCATATCTTAAATACAACTAGTGATACTTACGAGTTCAAAGGGGAAATGCAACCAACCACACCAGTTCTCTACCGGGTAAGCACTTGCAACAGGTAAACGTTAGCACAGATACACCGTGGAAAAGAGTTGGATCTCAATCGCTAAATATGAAAGGTAATTCACCGGATAAAAACAAATCAACACAATACCATGTCCCGGTGCTCCAGGTTAACATTCCACTCGAGCAGCTCTCGTATGACTTCCACGTGGCCCTCCTTCGCCGCACAAATGAGAGATGTCCAGTTATCCTAAGGAAGAGGAACAACACAAAAAAACATGAAAAGCGCTACCGGTAATAAGGCTGAGCATAAGGCTGAGAGCAACAGGTAATACGGCTGAGCGCAACAGATAAGGCCGGGTACAAACTGTAGTCGTGCACATACCAAGTGGTCGTACCAGGTGGACATCGGGCCGGAATGTTCCAAGCACGAGACAGCAGCACGACTCGTCGGGAGCAGCGCGAGGCAGAGCGCGCGGTTTCGAGCCTGCTATTTTTCTGCTTACACTAATGACAGTACGCACTCACGTTCAAATTATATGATACGAGGATCTCGTTACAGCTTGCGATGCAGTTGTGCTTTTCTCAAATACGCTCTCAGCCTTTTAAACACAAGCTGTCGCAGTAACCACGTAGAAAACGGTGGAAGGAAGGTGTGTGCCGGGGCACAGCCGAGGAGGAAGTACTTTTACACAAACGTATTTAGTTGTTTCAAACCCTGTTCAAAAGCAGGCATTTTAACAGCACCCTAGTACTGCACACCATGTGTCGCTTAACGTAGGATAAAGTACCCCAAATGTATTCAAAGGGGCAATGCTAATACCAAGGAGCTGCAGGTGGAGAGGACGAGTGCTTTCATGATGTCCTGGAACGCCGAGGTGGCACAGTGCCCTCATGGCATGACATCATGACGCACCTGTCGCTGGGGTAGTTAGTTTCTCCTCTACCATATTACAAGTCTCTGTGGGGATGGAAGCTGCAACTGAGGCCACAACCAATGGTGGCAATGTAAGCACAGAGTGCTAAAGAAACGCTTGTTCTCCTGGCCCAAACAGTGTCATTGCAGGTCGGTACTAAAAGGAGTTTTGGATCTTAAAAGCGTCCCAGGAAGAGACCCGGTGCTGGGACTAAAGTCATCTACATGGTTTATGAAGCTCTGCTCCCTTGTCTTATACGATTCCTGACCCGCTCTGTGCATGTTATTCTCAGTGTGGTTGACTATCAGGCAAGTTCACCGATGGCTCCCATTTTATAGATTATGGGCCCGATGTAGAGTTTAGCAGTTTGGGCTTTGGGCACCCTGTCGAAATGGCAACAGAGTAATATCAATGCCAGACCCACCCCCCCCCCTCTCCCCACCACCCAACAGCTCGGTTTAAGGCTGGACAGGCCAACAATATGTTGAAAACTAAACGTACTCAGACTCCTTTGGCAGTCAGATGACAATTTGTTTGGGCTACCCATCATTCCCACTGGTGGTGAGGTACAAAAATCACCCCCCACACCATGGGAGAAGCCTCCCATGGTGTGGGGGCCATTAGGTTTACATTTTTCAAAAACAAACTCCCGTTTTGGGAGTTAGATTTTGCAAATGTAAAACATCGGAAAAGTTTGTTAGAACTATCAGTCAAACCTTTCCAACATTGACAGGAACCACCAAGCTGGCAGTTCCAACCAATATATAGTAATTGAGAGAGGGCTGGAGGGCATCTCTCGATTTGGTTCATGGAGTAAAGGCAGGGTGGCGGACGTAAAGTCCTCAGCCACTCTACCTGCCTTGACTCCCATCTGTCAAATTCTTAAATCTGACGTTAATGTCAAGATTCTAGTCAGAACCGCAGGGCTTTTTTTAGCTGCATCACTTTTAGTTTGCCAACCACTTCTCATAGGTCTTCAGTTTCCCATAGCATGTCTAGGACATGCATGGAAATTCGGGCAAGGGATGGTAGATGTGTTTGCGCGCATGTGTGTGTTTTGGAGTTCAGTGGATTTCAGGTATGTGCAATTCACAAGTTGGTAGTCTCCTTTGTAAGGGGCCATCGTTGTCCATTTCGAATACTTAAGTCTGCATGGACACTAGGCGTACTCCTCCCCAAAACAGCTTTAACTGTTGGGTGGAGGGCAGTACCGTGGCAGATTATTTGATATAGATGCAGTTTCCCTGTCAGTTAAAACTTTGACTGCCTTTTTCCTGCCGGTCTGTGATCTACATTCTGTTGGGAATGCCATTGATTCCTGGAACCATTTTGTATTTCACCAGAACCATCATGCGCTGATCTCAGGAGGGGTAGCACAGCTGCATCCTCTGGCCATGAAGTAATCACACTTCTTCTTGGAAAGACCCCACGATAATCAAAATGTATACACACTTTGGCTGCTGATCTGCACCTCATAAGGTGCGAGGATCAGATGGTGAGGGATTCTGTTGTTGTGAGGGGTAGAGAGAATTGTGAAAAAGAGAGGGAATAGCGAAAGAGAGAGAAGGGGGGGCGAGAAGAGATGCAGATGCACAGAATAAAGGCTGCTCAAGTAGAAAATGGTTGTGGTGGAGTGAGAGAGGATTATTACCAACCTGTTGGCTAAGCAGTTTAGGCATAAACTAACTTAGAGGGTTAATGTGCCTTCCAAAGAGCCCAGGATGGAACCTGCTTGCCACAGATTCCTATTCTCGTACAGTAGCTTAGTCGGCTTAAGAGTTTGTTGTAGAGATCATTCTGTTGGCCTTAGGTCACACATTCTGGTTAAATGGAACAGTGGGTTACACTCCTTGCAAATAGATTCAGGTTACGTGTATGATGTATTGTCATGTAAACCATATAGCAAGACTCAACTCTGCATTAGGCCTACTTGGAAAATGTTGACCTTTAGCTTATGTGTAAAAAATTGTGGTCTTTGCCCTTCTGGGGAAAATATATATGTCACATCCTTCTGACCCTAATGTATGAAGATGTCATATCCTCCCAGTAGTGACATATGAAAGACGTCCTATCCCCCAGTAGTGATGTATCAAGAAGTCATTTGCTCCTGGTAGCGACATTAATAAAAGTTCCTCGTTTGACAGTTGAAAGAAAGAGGGGGTCCGTACACCGTAGATGTGGTGAATGGAGCTTTATTAGCCACGTCGGAGAGCAGCGTCCAGACAGGACAGATTCCTTTGACAACTGCCTCACAGAACACTTGTGGAAATTAGCAGAAATCGTTGTTAGCATGAGCTGAAGCCATCTTGGTTGTGGCAGCCATTTTAGTTAGCCATGTGCTGGCCATGTGCTTCTTGTCTCTTCACTGTTGCCTGCTCTTCTAATCTGCTTGAGTCATAAGTTACAGTTAACTCCTTCAGCACTGAGCCAGAGCAATGCATGATCAGAAAGGCCTGTAGCTGCTAGAATACACCTGTTTTAGAATAGATCTGTCAGGCTGTTTTTACTGATGTAAGTAGAAATGTCTCCCCTCCCACTTTGTTGAGCAAGCAATTTTTGTATACCCATGTTAGTCAATAACTATTCTTGTATGTGGCAGTAACTCACCTTGGTCTCATGCTGACAATGCAACTAATGC
The DNA here is from genome assembly GCF_964204655.1 of Triturus cristatus. NCBI lineage: Eukaryota > Metazoa > Chordata > Amphibia > Caudata > Salamandridae > Triturus > Triturus cristatus. The sequence goes on along the minus strand of NC_140589.1, from coordinate 347,868,857 downwards.
ATATATAAGCACCATGGTTTCTGTACTCCTTGGACTCCATCATATAGTGGCCTGAGGATACCGTATGGACGTAGTCTCCCTCATGAGAGGTTAATAAATGTATTTTCTTTGATATTACAGCTTCCGTGCCAATTTCTATTTTATTAGTCTAAGGACTCAAGTACGAAGAAGGGCGAACCCCTGCGCCAATGGGCCCCTGAAAAGGCTCACTCCCACAAATTAGCACCCAACATGGGGCTCATCAGGAGACGCGGTCGCCCAAAAGAGTGGTCTCGACGGAGGATTGGAATCTCGCTGAGGATGTACACTGCATGATGAGACCCTTGTCTTTGCAGACCAAAGTGCTTTTCCAATTTTTCTGATTTGACCCTCCAGGTGGTGACCGGTCCCTGACTGAGATCCCTTTGGCATCCGTCTCACAGTGACCATTAGATCGATTCAGAACTTGACAGTTGGAAGCTGGAGACTTTTGTTTGGTAAGGTTGCGATGCGACACTCTTGTTTTGGAATAGCTTGGCCAAGATTCTGGTTTCTTTGTTTGTTTGCTGCAGCAAATAAAGGCAGGTAATATGGAGATTTTTCTCTACTTTTGGATAATTCTCAGGATAAATACGCTTTGATTATAATATTACATCGCATTGTAATATTTTTGGCATGCCTGCTCCTAGTACACTGTGGACCAAATACGCCAAAGAGGATCCTAATCTATGCACTTAGTAAAATTCGTAAATGGTGATATGGAGCACTTTTGAGTGTTCTGCCAGCTCCATTGGTAATTAGGTGTATTTTGGAAAAGGTCTGGGGCTAGAGCCTGTCTTTTTTAACATGTCACAGTCTTTTGGCTGTCTACTTGTCTTGGTGCAGTATCTGTACTATTTTTTTTTTTTTTTTTAAGAGTCTTTTCGTTTGTAAATATGATTTACAATTGGTATTTACAAATGGTTTGGTTTGAGTACAGTCTGTGGGCTGCCTTTTGTCCTAAGTGTTGATTTGTGGGTTGATTGTTTATTTTGAGTGTCTATATGGTTTGTGGACTGACACCGATGGTGATGCTTGTGAAGTACTTGTTTGAGTGAGTAGCGATTGTGTTTTTTGTATAAGAATGGCTTGCCTTAGCAAACAGTGTTGTGTGTTCTGAGTGTGCGGCTCCTTCTTGAAAATGTCTGGAATGATCTCAATTTGGTTTGTTGTAGTCATTGTGCTCTGCAGAGGTCATTGGAAGAATTACACTTTAAAATTCAAAGGATACATTGTATAACATATGCTAAATTGCTGCACGCTACTATTAAAAGTAAAGCAGTAACAAAGTATAGATGTCTGAAACTTCAATTATTATATTGAACCAGTGGTTAAAAAAAAAAAAATTAGAATTAAAAACCCAATAATGAAAAATAGGCCTCACAGAAAGTAAAGGGAAAAAACGAATATGTGTGCTTTACATAACTAGGACTTCATACAAAATGTTACAGCATTATCCTTAGATACATTATATTAAATATTAAAAGGCTTTCACATTTTTTGAGTAATTAATTGCTGCTAAAATAAAAGTGCCTCTTTTACCACATTGCACAACGATAGATTTTGACTGGCTTGGAATGCCTGAACTGTGCTCAATTCCCAGCCCCAGGAAGAGAGCTTTTAACAGCTGTTCAAAGCTGTCTGTCCGAAGGAACCTGTCTGTCAGGACAAACGGAGGTAATCAATGGTTTACAAACTTTTTGAGAACATTAAAATACAGCAAAGGGTTTTTCTCCTGAAAAAGCGTAAACGTTGACATCTGCTGGTTGTGAAACACAGCTGAGTAAATAACACATGGCTCACAAGCTACACTCCAACTAAACTATGTTGTTGCACCAAATTAAAAAGGTGAATATTAGTTTCTCTAGCAATGACAATATTACTGAATCTTAGGGGCAAACTTAAAATATAATTCCTAGTATGGCCTTATGGCTGCAGTCTGAAATGCACTTACAAGTTATGCAGAGAGTAGCTGTAGAAACATGTAAATTACATTGCAAGCCTTTATGCAATCTTTATGCACAAGAATTCTGAGCGCACTATGGCATTCAGACAACTGGAATTTTGAGTATGGTCTTTAGGTGCTAGAAAGCACATTTCACAGGAATAAAAACAAAAATAAGACAGCAAAACTGCATCCTACCTTTAAATTATCAGCAAACAGGCACGGAACAGGAATGTTTTTCAGCCATGCTTCTTGAGAGTTACTTTGAATTGTAAAGGCCGCATGGGATAGCCTTGCACAGACAGGGGACAACAGGTTTACGGGTCAGAGGCCAAGTTCTGTATTTAGAACTGACCAGCATTACTGGACGCAAAATGTCCACGCAGGGAGCCACTGTGACAGTGTGTGATTTCTACATTACACTATGAAAGCTTGTAATGTTGAAGAGTAGTTTAATAAACTGATTTCTTAGTATTAATTAAATTACCGGATTCTCACATTGTAGGGTAAAACACTATAGGTAATGTCAATTTTGCTCTAATGATGTCTGAGGCTATAATGTGCCTAGGAAAATTAGGGTCAAAATGAATTCTCAATTCAGGTTAATAATATTTAGGATACCGTCATTAGTAATTTAATTACATTTAAGAAATGGAAGAATTTACTTAGATGTTTCAATGAACTTATGGCCTTGATTAAGCCTTCCTGGAACAAGATTGGACACCACAGATCTGCTTTAGGTAACATTAGCTAAAAGAAATATTGCATATTCTGTTAGGAGCACATGGGGATATCACTGTTTTCTTGAGAAATAATACAAGTGTAGGAGATATGCAGGTGGGGTTTATCCTATTGAATAACATTATCAAGGGGTAGCAGCGTCTGTAGGCCATGTGCAGAGAATAGCTCTTTCATGCATACAGAAATACTGGTTTTCAATCAAAATTGCTGTGCTAGGGCCAGATAAAAAGGCTATGAAATAAAGTTTGCATTAATGTGCTATTATGTTACACAGCTCAATAAGCTAAAGGACTTGGTAGTTGGTTATTAATGTTTTCTAGTTAGCTCAATGTGCTATTTACCTCCTACAAGTCTGTTTGTGCCCAGCTGCCAAAAAGAGGGGTAAATATTGTCGACAGGAGGTCACCTGTTTAGGTTACCTACTGTCGAATGGGGGAAAGGAGGCTAGCTCCTAGGCAAATTAAGGGTAAGCAAATTTATCTTCTCTCTCTCTCTCTCTTTTTCTCACTCTCTCTTGAGCCTGTCTAAGCTGTCTAGGAACGGCCATGAGATAATTGGTTGGGCTCGCTTTACTCATTCATTCCACAGGATGCTGCACCCCACCAGTGCACGTCTAATTCGCTATTTAGTAATACTGTTTTAAAATTGTTAGAATTAATAGTGATAACACCATTATTGTTTGTTATTCTCATGCTATATACAGTTTTGCAAGGGCATTTCTAGTCTCTTATTAGTCTGTGTAATTGAGCGGACAGTCCTTATTAGAGCTGGTGAATAGGTTTTTTTCTTTGAAAATGATGTTACATAGTCCTGATCATGAAAAGGAGACTGCACAGGGTTCACAATGTTAGGAAAGACGCCCGTGTGATCCTCAGCAAACATTTTGAAGGAAAATATTGCTTTATAGGAGTTTGTTTGCCACAACAGGTTCTGCTGGAGAAATTCATGTACCCTCTATGTTGAGGTTCTGTTAGTTATTTATGTAGTAAGGATCCCTGTTAAATTAGCAGTTTTTAGATTTTCCCGCCATGCCTATAACAGGAGAGCATGGTCCTAAGCGTAAAATGTAGGTGTTTTTACGTAAGAAAAATAATTTTAGAAGTGTCTGCAGTCCTGTATAAGTAGTGGAAGGTTCATAAGTAGAAGTGTAGTGAGCTAGGACTTATGAAACACAAGCTTGCTAAGACAAGAGGCACAAAAGAATGCTTGTTCTAAAAATTCCCTTTTTTGAGGTTCTTTAGATGAATAATATAGGAATACACAATTGTAAGAATTCAGAGTATGTCCGCATTGTTTTTCTTTTTCCCTCAGAATTTAGTAAATAAACACAGACTTCCTTGGCTACTTGTGATTGGGAGAAACAAATCAAATCCTGTAACGTTTTACTCTTGTCAGTTCACCAAAAGTTCCTTTTATACTCGCTAATAGGTCCACGGTGTTTTTCTTACTCTCAGATAGATGAAGTGGTTCTTGGGTGCCCTGCTAATGTATGGGGTGCCCTGCTAATGTATGGAGCACCCAGAGACTTAAGAAGTTTTCTGAAATAGAGTATCCTCTCTGTTGGTAGATTATTTGTATGCCTTGTCTAAAGATCTTTTGTTATGACCACCAATAGATATCTGCTGCCCTACAACCATTGCCAGAGGGGCCCGGACATCAGATTCAGCTTGGAGCCGTGGTGAAGGGAACCAGCACAGGCATTGCTAGCAACTAGGATGGCAGTGAAGGTAGAAGGCCGGAAGCGCTGGGCCCATTAAAGAGACGTGAAGTGTGTACCCCTGCCACTGTCTTGGACAAAAGACGGGGTCACAATTCAGGACGGAAAATTCTTTGCGTTGGTCCAGTTTTTGATGCCCAGCTGAGAGACTCACAGACCAACAAGGACTGCAAGGAGGCTTTGCTTGAGGTGACCCCCTTTGAAACAAGGGTTGCTTGAGATACTCCAGCATCAGGCCTCTGAGTCCTGGTCCTCAAGTGAATGCAAGTCTGCACCTCTGTTTGTTGATCAAGAGGTGCCTGGGCATACTGGGTACAATCTGTGGCCCGACAAAAGAGCAGTGCGCCAGCGGAGCAACACAGGAGTTAGGAAAGGACTTGAGTTCAGGGTACAGGTGCTGTGCCTTTGGTCCCTGTTAGATTAAAGTGAAGAATACTGGTCCACTGCCTGAGACACTGGACAGGATTGTTGAGGGTGTTGCCCTGGAAGGTGATTGCCTTATCCTGAAAGAAGAAACTTTTCCCTTAAAACTGGGCTGTGATTGTTTTTCCTGAGTTGCAAGTTGTGCAGCTCCACCATGGTAAAAGTGAACAATAAGAGCCTGCCTGTGAGGCTCAGACGGACCTCTGGCCCCTCTGGCTGGTTGTACAGCGGCTTCTATTCTTCAAGTACTTTTTAGCAATGTACCCCTTTGGTCGTCCCATTTTTTAGTAGGAGCAGCCCTTTGTGGCTCCTCGTCCTAATTCCCATGGCCCCGTTTGGTCCTCCTGGTCCCATGAAGCGAATTTTTTTTTGTGATGATCTGTGTATGCTCTTTATTTTTTATTTCAATAAGATTTTGAGATTTTGTCATATACAAAAAACAAAAAAAACAAAAATCTAAACACGTAGACATAAAACCTATAACATGCACCTTGTCTCGCGTGATGTTACCGGGTAGCGCCTGTTGGTTGTATCGTTTGAGGTACAGTTCGTTTATTTCTGTTTCCTTATAGGCAGCCCTTCACCCTCTATTCTAGTAAAGGGTCACAGGTAGGAACAGGGAAGAAGGGACCAGAGCAGAGAGAAGGGACCAGAGCAGAGAGAGAAGAGAAAAACTTGCTCGCGATTGTCTAGGGAGGTTGGAGTCAAGTCGCTATACTAGACTTCTTCATGGAGGTTCATAGGGGTCTAAATACTTGTCCAGGGATGCTCACATTCCCCTGTCGGGCTGTCTCCACGGTGAGTCTCATAGGGCCATCGCGTCTGCACCTTTAAGGTACGTCACCCAGTTGAGCCAACCCTTAAACGATGCCTTGGATGTGTCTTTCCTCTTATTTAGAACCATTTTTACACCTGCTGTTAGTAGGAGATCAAGTAAGTCGCTATCCCGTTGTGTGATTGGTTCTGTCCTAATAGGGGCTGTTACAAGGGTGGCAAACTCAGTTTTAAGGGAAAACCCTAACATGTCTTTTAGAAAGGCAAAGATCTTCTCCCAGTAAGCTTTGACTTTAGGACAGTGATATATGAGGTGAGCCAGATCCCCCCTTCCGCTATTACAATTCCAGCATTGGTCATTTGTGTTCAAGCCTAGGTTCACCAGGCGCGCTGGGGTCCAGTGTAGTTTGTGTAGTGTCCAGAATTTTGTCTGAGCTAGTACCGGGGTTATCTTACTTTGTGTAGGGGAGGACCATAGTAATTGGGTTTCTTTCTCGCTTAGTGTACCGCCGAGCTGCGATTCCTAGTAATTACGTGTCTTCTCGTTAAGTTTCGATGTGTTCGGTCGTAGAAGTCTATAAATGTGTGACACCTGGTGACCTATTTTATTGAGGTTGGACATATATTGGATGATTGAAGGGTTGGTATGAGACAGTCTCGCTTTAGACAGTGCAGTTTTGATTTTTAGGAAATTATAAAGCTCAATATCTGGCAAGTTGTGTTTGGTTTTAAGCGAGCTGAAAGTGGTAGGACTCCCTCCCTCCTCAAGCTGAATGGGAAGGGAAATCCCTGTTTTCATCCACGTATTCATAGAGAACGGTTTGTCTTTGTATTTTATCTTATTGTTTGCCCATAATGATTCCCATCTCGAATTTATTATTCTAGGTTCCAACTTCTGGTCTACCTTGAGTAGGGCGTTTCTGGTGTTTGTGAGTATAGGGTTTACTAACGTTTTAGGTTTACTGGCTGTTAGAAGTGCTAATGGATCGAGATTATTTAGTATAGCTCTTTCTACTTTCAGCCAAGCCAGTGTGTACTCCTGGTCTGGTAGAATCCAGTAGCTACCCTGTTTTGCCAAAAAGGCCGTTTGGAAGGTCTTAAAATCTGCCAGGTTTAATCCGCCCAGAATTTGTCAGTCTTAGTTTTTTAAGGCTAATCCTTGCTTTTTTTGTCTCGCCAGATGAAGTTATTTAACATCTTATCTATTTTGCGATGGCATTCGTCAGTGAGAGTTAGAGGGAGCATATTAGTCAGGTAGTTGATCATTGGGGTTACCATCATTTTAATTGTTTCAATCCTCCCCCACCACGTAATACATTTCGGCAACCATCCCTCAAGTAGCTTCTTTAACTTATCCAACAAAATGTTTTCATTGTATTCCAGTGTGTTTTTAAGATCGTTGCCAAAGTAGATGCCCAGGTATTTAATGAAACTGGTTTGCCAAGCGAGACCCAAATCTCCCAATATGTCTCTAGTGGTGTGTAAATTGAGAGGTTTGCATTGCGACTGATCTTTGTTAGGTTTATAGCCGGAATGGTCCGAATATTTGTTTATGGAATCTATGAGGGCCATGATGGAGGCTTTAGGGCTTTCAGTGACAACGAGTATATCATCCGCATATGCTGCTAGTTTGATTGTGACCTCATTGATGAGGAACCCTTTCATCTCTTCATTGGTCTCGATGTCTATAATCAGAGGCTTTAGTGCTAGTAAGAATAGTGAGGGGGACAGGGGGCAACCTTGTCTTGTTCCTCTATGGAGCCTGAAAGGCTCAGAGACAGCCCCGTTGACCACTATGCGAGCCGTAGGATTATCGTATAGTGCCGTAACTTTCCTTGTGAAGGCGCTACCCAGGTTGAAAGCCCGCATGCACTGTTCTAGGAAATTCCATGATACTCTATCAAAAGCCTTCTCTGCGTCAAGTGCGATAGCCACTGCAGGCTTGTTCAACTTGGCCGCTCTGTCGATAATGTGGCATAAAAGTCTGGTGTTGTCGTGCGACATGCGAGTCCTGAGGAAGCCAACTTGTGTGTTGCTTATAAGATGTGGAAGTACCTTATTAAGCCTTGCAGCCAGGATTTTTGCATATATCTTGCAATCAACGTTAATTAGGGAGATAGGCCTGTAGTTTTGGGGGAACTTGGTGTTTTTGCCCTCTTTGGGGATAACTATAATATTCGCTTCGGACATGGTATTTGAGACCATCCCTGTCCCCTTGCAATGGTTAAAAACGTTTTTCATAGTTGGCTGAAGTAGGGTTATGAAAGTTTTATAGAAGGTGGCTGTGTATCCATCCGGCCCGGGTGCCTTATTAGCTTTGAGAGACTTAACTGCCATCTCAATTTCGGCTGAACTAATCTTTCCCTAAAGTGAGAGCGTCTTCTGACGTTATTTTTTGGAGGTTTAATCTGTTAAGGTAATCGGTGCAGCCCTTTTCGTCCAGTGTTTGGTCTTTATTGTAGAGCTCCTGGTAGAATACACTAAATGTGCGTAGAATTTCTTTATGTTGTTTGTGTGTGATGGTATGCGAGTCTGTGATTGCGGAGATGGTATGCTGTCTTTGTTTGTGTTTTAGATAGGATGCCAGGATTTTCCCAGCTTTGTTGGCCTCGCATAGGTTTATTGCTTTAAATTTGTTTATCCACAGACCTGCTCTCTCGCTCAGAATTCTGTTGAATTCGTATTTCTTCTTTGTGAGTTCTGTAAGGACCCCTACGTTCTTGGAGTCTGAGATATGTGCTGCCTCTAGTCTTTGGATGTCTGATTCTAGTTGGTCCAACTGGGCCTTAGCGTTCTTGTTCATCTTGCCTTTAAAGTCCATAATAGTCCCCCTAACTGTGGCTTTCAAAGCATCCCACATGTTTTTTGGGTCCGTGTCTGTAGTGTCATTAAAGTTAATGTATTCTTTTATGGCCATCTCTATTTTAGTTCTGTTGCTTTGCTCTGTCACCACATCACTGTTGAATCTCCATCTACGAGGATGATCCTCGTTGTGGCGTCCACTTAGTAGGAGGCTGATACAGGAATGGTCTGAGATAGTTCTTGTGGCTATGTCCGTATGCTCTATTAGGTGGGTGTGTGTGCCTGAGATCAGTATGTAGTCAATTCTGCTGTATGAGTTGTGTGGGTTTGAGTAAAAAGTGTAATCTCTCGTGTCCGGGTGCTGAAGTCTCCAGGTGTCTTTCAGATTGAATCTGGTACATACATTTTTGAGTACTATGTGCCCCCCCCCCCCCCCGGGGGTAGTGTATGGCACTGTGATTGTCTGTCTATAGTGTAATCTAACGCCATGTTGAAGTCACCTGCCATCACTGTTAGGTCATTTTGTGGGAGTGCCTCCAACCTACCCGAGATGCTGTCCCAGAAGGCGGAGTCATCTGTGTTTGGTCCGTATATGTTGATTGCATGAATGTTTTCATCCCCCCTTTTCAGCTGTGTTAATAGGATTCTCCCTTCTAAATCGCATTGATGATCTTCTATACTTATCTTGGAGTTCCTATTTATCAAGGTGATTACTCCTCGCTTCTTACCTACTGCCGGAAAGCAAGCCATCTGGCCAACCCATCTCGCCCTAATCCGTTCTGCATCGTCCAGGGATAGCCTAGTCTCCTGTAGGAGAAAGATGTCCGCTTTAGTTTTAGCTAAGTAGTCAAGTATTTTTTTCCTTTTAACTGGGTGATTGAGGCCTTTAACATTTAGGGAGACGATCTTTAAGTTGGACGTTAATGAATTCTTAGGGTTAGATGTCATTTTATGAAGCTAGGAAACGGTTGAATAGTCAAGGCCGTGTTCATTCTCCGTATGATAATACTCCTGCTCTTTCTGGGACTTCGTGAATGTGTTTTCTGTCTCAAACTTCTTCGTGCCCACACCCCCGCTCCCTCCTGTGACCTGGTTTCAATCTCCACAATGCGTGCAGAAGTGTAGGTGGAAAGTTTAAAAGAGAAAAGGGTACAGAGGGTAGAAACTAAGCATGAGTGCCTGACAAACAATACTAACATGACATAAAAAAGACTAAACCCCCCCCCCCCAAAACCCTCCCCACCTCCCCCCGCATCCTACACCTAGAATTCTGGACGTGCGACAGCAAAGATCCAGCTCAGTTTCCCCTGGGATGAAAATATGGAACCGTGTACACATGCATCTGTGGCATTAATCGCCCTAGCGTCAAAAGCTACTTGCAAATTATTTAGCATGCTACTCTATTCACCGTCAATGATCTTAGAAAGGATATTAGTGATTATGTTGTTCTCTTATAACTTATCAGCTTGATTTGTCCCTGCAAAGTTTTGTTCAAGGATGTGCTCTGTTAGTGCTCCAAAAGCGGTGCGTCCGTTTTATGATCCAAGTTCAGGGCCTTCCCTGAGTTAGTTTCAGCCGTCTGGCCCTTGAGGTAGAAAAGTGTACGGAAGTAGCGACCTGTCTGAGGTAAATGGTGAGGTGAGGTAGATGGATGTTTGCATAGTAGTGGAGGAAGACTACAATGCCAGAAATTTGGAGATGATATACCTTTACTCATTTCCCACCAGTTCTGGTGAGGCTCTCCTCTTGTTCGCGCTTGCTTGGGAGAAATCCATTTCTTGCGGAGTCGGACCTTGTATATAGCTGGACAGGTCATTGGGGTCTTCGAAGATGTGCGTTCTGCCCATGTCTGTGATTCTGAATTTTGTAGGGCTTATGAATGAGAAGAGGATGTTTTCCTTCCTTAGACTGTCTCTTTGGGCCAGAAAACGTTTCCTTATGTCCACTGTGTGTTTGGAGTAGTCCTGGGTGAGAATGATTTTTTTGTCCGTTCCACAGCAGATTCTGTTTTCTCCTGGCCACTGCGAAGATGGTTTCGGTATGCTGTAATCTCAGAGGCTTGCATATTATGGGGCGCGGTGTAGCCATATTTGATGATCTGTAGGCTGGAACTCTGTAAGCGTTGTCTAGCTCCAACGGCAGGTCAAACTTTAAGTTAGTAAGTTTAGGGATCATGTCCTGTATGAAAGCAATGCATGACCCACTTTTCTCCTCTTCCCCCTCGGAGACCCCTAGTATTCTGATGTTCCCCCTTCTGTTGCAGTCGTCTAACTCTGCTGTTTGTCTTCGGAGCATTGCTGTAGTTTTGGAAAGTTCTAGCAAAGCCTTGTTTGCCTTTTGCTCGCTATCCTCCACATCACTCACCCTCTGTTCTACTTCTGTTAGTCTATTGTTCGCTGCATGTATGCCCGCTCTGACTGCAGCCATTTCCAGCTGGATAGTATCCGTGGTTTGCTTGGTCGGTTTAGCTAGGTCATGTACTTCCGCTAGTTTTTTTTAAAAATCATGTCCAGCGCGCTGTTGATGTCTAGTCTTTGTTTGATAGGGGATTCCAGAGTGTCACTCTTATTCTTTTTGGGCTGCCACATAAGTTTCCCGTCATTACCAGCCATAGCTGCCAGCCCTCTCTTCTCCTGCTGTGGGCTGAGCCTTCCTCTGACCTTCCGCTCTATGTTGGTTCTCTTGTGGTCCTCCTTTGTTGGTACTAAAATATCACTTTTGACTTTCCTCGATTGTCGGCACAGTTTTTCTAAGCCGCAGGGTCGATGTTGGGCTTGGCGTTCTTGCCGTCTGCGCTTCTACCAAAAGATCTCTGGACCACTCTGTACACTGTATGATGGATTTGAGCCGGCTGGCCTACGCAAGTGAGCTGGTTGCTCTTATTCTTTAGACCACCTTGATCTTTTTATTGTATTATTGAAGCTTGGATGGTACTAGTTCCTCCACGTTATGTAACCCCCTGAGTTTGTAACGCTCACCTCATGCTCACCATGACATATCTTATTTAGCCCTTTACTTAGAGATAAAGCGCAGTGGCGCTTTACCTAGGCACGCACTAGTATGGTATTATCTCGTCCGTGATGGAAAAAGTTGGAGTCTATCAGACTCTGTGAGTTTTGTGAGGTTTTGTATGAGGCGCTATGGGGGTTTGTCTTTAGCTTGCTCGTTTCCCAGTATTCAGCATGCGGCGGTTTGTTATTATTATTTTCAGTCCGAGTGGCTGGGGTATGTTATTGCTGACTTTTTCATTTTCACTCTGGTTGTTACGTTACTTTCCGATCTCCCCCTTGCGCGAGGCTCCTCAGACACTTTGATCTCTTTGGGCTAGGTTGTGTTGGCCCTCCGCTGTATGTTTCCACAAGCTGTAAGATGCCGCAATCCCTCCCACTATGCTGAGCGTGCGCTGGCCAGGAGCTTGTATAGGTCCAAATTGCTTGTCTGGCGTAACCTAAGATGGCGGCGCAAACAATATGAGGCGGCGGCTATAGGGTGCACTTTCGATTTCGTTACTTTTTTTATTTGTTTGCACACTCCGGTTGTTACGTTACTTTCCGATCTCCCCCTTGCGCGAGGCTCCTCAGACACTTTGGTCTCTTTGGGCAAGGTTGTGTTGGCCCTCCGCTGTATGTTTCCACAAGCTGTAAGATGCCGCAATCCCTCCCGCTATGCTGAGCGTGCGCTGGCCAGGAGCTTGTACAATCCAATCTGCTTGTCTGGCGTAACCTAAGATGGTGGCGCAAACAATATGAGGCCGCGGCTATAGGGTGCACTTTCAAATTTTGTTTCCTTTTTTTATTTTTTTTGCACACGCACGAAACTCGTTAGATCTCGTGCATGGAGGTACAACGTTGGCAAAAACCGTGCTTGCATTTTACCCTAAGCTGCCCCGTTCGCTTTTTCGCAGATCCTTGATCGCTGCACTCCTGATATATGCAGAGTTGTTTGTCAGCTCTCTCAAGATGGCGGCCCCCATCCACCAGTATCAGTTTCAGTTTTGTTCTGGGTGGATTATCGATCTTCTACTCCCCCCGGCCTCTTACAGTGAGTACCGCCATCTCCGTGATACTACACGGGAGGCCCCCCAGCACTAACCTTAGGTGAGTTAGCTGCTGGACTCTCTGCGAGTGTGGTTAAACTTCAGGTATCGGCTATGGGGGGGTTTCAGTTAGCGGGCACCTTCTTGGATCTTCTTTCTCCTTCGTACTGGGAGTTTCTTTCTTCCCTGATTTCCTTCTCCTTGTCGGCGGGCTGGTTATTATAAGCGGATCAGCTTCTCCCCCGATCGTTCCGACGTCCTATGGTATATCCTTTTTTTTTGTTTATCAGCACATGTAACTTCTTTTATGTTGCTCTCTCCCAGGTTCAGCGGAGCGCTTGAATCAGGCGCCTGCACCCATTGCCGTCCAAGCCACGCCCCTCCTGTGTATGCTCTTTAATATTAGTATTTGGAGTACTGTTTTCCCTGCAAGAGAAGCGTTTTGTATACATGTTGATAAATACTACTTTGCCCTCCTCCTAAACATATCAATTGGTACTCTAGCTCTCATAAAAAGAACACTGGAGAGGTCTATTAAAAATGTTTTTTTAAAGATATTATATTAGACATGTGCTGTTGGATATTCTGAAGTTGAAATAGATGGTCACATCGGAGCCCTGAAACTTGGAATTGGACTGGGTGGTTTTGGGTTTTACTTTCTGCTTAGGGTTGGAGAATTTTGATAGTTCTGTTTGTAATAATAGCTATTATTTTCTCCTGCAATTTGTGCGTTCATTATGACCTAATGCTCTGTTCCCTTTGTGCTCCTGCTTATACCTTATATATACTCGTTCAATGAAATGTTTAGAATATAAATGCCCACCTTGCAATGGATCAGGATATTAATGAATTTTTTAGAATAAATGTGCAAAATATTTTCTATATTCCTTTCCGGATCATAGGGATGTCTTCAGCTAATGTTAAAAGGGCCGTCTGTGGATCTAGCAGAAATCGCTGTTAGCATGAGCTGAAGCCATCTTGGTTGTGGCAGTCATTTTAGTTAGCCATGTGCTGGCCATGTGCTTCTTGTCTCTTTACTGTTGCCTGCTCTTCTGTTCTACTTGAGTCATCAGTTACAGTTAACTCCTTCAGCACTGGGCCAGAGCAATGTATGATCAGAAAGCCCTGTAGCTGCTAAAATACACCTGTTTTAGAATAGACCTGTCAGGCTGTTTCTACTGATGCAAGGAGAAATGTCTCCCCTCCCACTTTGTTGAGCAAGCACTTTTTGTATACCCATGTTAGTCAATTCCTATTCTTGTATGTGCCAGTACCTCCCCTTGGTCTCATGCCGACAATGCAACTAATGCATATATAAGCACCATGGTTTCTGTACTCCTTGGACTACCTCATACAGTGGCCTGGGAGTACCATATTGACGTACTCTCTCTCATGAGAGGTTAATAAATCTATTTCTTTGATATTACAGCTTCCGTGCCAATGTCTATTTTGTTAGTCTAAGGACTTAAGTACAAAAAAGGGCGAACAAGTGCACCAGTGGGCCCCTGAAAAGGCTCACTTCCACACACTCACCCTGCTTGAAGCATGCCAGTTCTAGAATAGAACTATGTTATATGGCGAAACAAGAATACAACACATCTCCTTTTCCCAAATAACCAACAACAAAAAAAGTGAATGAATAACATCAAATTAAACATACAGACACATATTCATAACATCAATTCCCTAAACGTTATAATTATATACATCCATGACCATATTTGTCTGGATTAAATATACTCGACTAAAAAGCAAGGGTGAGGTTACCTATTTAGACATCACATAATCTGTCAACCTCACAGATAACTTCTTTTGGCGATCACCTCTTCGGCACATTCCTTCTTGTAGCATGAGTTGATTGCATTTCCTTGCAGATGTTTGCACCCCATTTAATTCCAAAACCTCCCTCTCATTACACCTGACAACTATACTCAAATGAATTTTTTTTTCACCTTCCAGTATCACTGTGAATTTATTAACTTCAACAACTTTTCTAGGTATGGACCATTTTGATGTACCTTTTATCACACCTTCCAACGGTCTAACACGCACCCAATCCCAAGCCCTCACTTCCAATGCTCTTCTATCCTCTCGACCAACACCATATTTCTCCTATTGTTCTCGCACAGTATGTTACATCTTAGACACATCCACCCCGGGTGCTTTTCCTTTACACATCCAATTGGGCACTGCCTTAGAGCATGGCATGCGACCCCATAACAGTTGAAAATGTGACACCTCTGTGGTGGATTGCGAGGTGGTTCTGTAACTACAAATACATTTTTTATGACATCCTTCCAATCAAGACTATTCTGAACTGCCAACTGTAAATTCTTTCCCAACACCCTGTTAAACCTTTCCTTCCCCTGGTCTATTTTCATAGGAATGCCCAATCGCAGTTTTCCTACGTTTCACTCCATTCAGAACGAGATATTCAAACTCACCAGACACAGATTGTGGGCCATTACCCATCACTACTTCCTCTGGATACCATCTCTACAGAATATGTCCTCACAAAATTCCACAATCATTGTAGAATTCACATCACTCACTAAAGCTACTTCTGGCCATTTCGAAACATAAAAAATCACAAGGAGGGACAGAGGACAGATAATGGTCCAGCACATGTGCCCTCAGGAATGTAGTTATGCATGAAGGTGTGCAGTTCCTGTAGGAAGGTCGGTCAGGGAATGCCTGCCTGAAGGATCAAGTCAGAGGGATCCGATCCTTCAGGAGCAAGAGCCCTCACACACCCCAAGGGGTGTCATGCTTTATCATAGGGCAGCTCCTCGTTGGGCCGGCGCTGCAATGCCCAACGGGCCCCGAAGGGGGCACTTTGTCCCACTGTGAAGTATGAGTATGAAGGTAAGGGTGCAGTGAACGAGTAAAGTGGTAAGTTTAAAAATAACTCCTAGGGAATTATAAATAACATTTGTAATATGTAAGACCCTAGGTTATGTTACGTGGGGTGTGTGAGGGCTCTTGTTCCTGAAGGATAATAGCCCTATGACTTGATCCTTTCAGGCAGGTATTCCCTGACCATTACATTTTTTTTTTTTTTTTTGTGTATTGGTTTGTGAACTAAAAAAAGTATCATTATTTCTGCATTTGTTTAATGAATGTTTGTTTCTGTGTCCCCAAATAATCCACTTTTCAAGTATACACCCTTGTAGTTTCCAGTGTGAAAATGCACCCATCACTGGTTGTACTTGAGACATTTACACAGTAAAGAAGAAATACATCTTTATTGCTCTTGCTGCCCATCAGTGAACGTCTTGGTGGAGCCTATTAATAATGTGGTTTAGGTGCAATTTTGACACGGTCTCCTCGCTAATATTATAAAGTGGATATGCAAAACTGGCCAGCTGCAAAGCACCATATGCAGCACATACGAAGGGATACTTGACAGGTCTGAAAACATTGTGTCCACATATCTATTGGGACACACAGAAACTGAGGTTAACCCTGATGAAACTTCTGCAGCTCTCTAGAGGACTCCCTGCTGTTACATCAAACATTCATACCACAATATATCAGCATTGCACTAGTTATTTGGGCACAGGCCAAGTATTTTTAATGTTGTATATTAAAACATCCAGCTCGGCACTAAAAGTTATGCTCAGGAGCCTTCTGTTTATTGATGTTGTTAAGGAACAAGTTTGTGTCTCCCTGCAAAGAGTCAAACACAGCTGCCAAGCTTCAAAGTACATGAGATTTCTAAAAATAAAAAAAACAATACTTACTATGTCATCTAGATTACAGTTGGCACCTTTGCTGAGCAGCTCTTGCACCATCTCCAAATTGCCTTGTTCGGCAGCTAACATGAGGGGAGTCTGCCCATTCTAAAAACGTGTAAACAAGAAAAGTACAGTTGTAAAAACACACAATTAAGTATGTTCTTCATGGACAAACCCAATTGTTTTACTATATTAACTATTTTTTCACTCATATACACAGCTGTTCTCAAAATTCAGCAATGATGTAGACAAACTTGAATGATTCCCCATACATTCTCAGGCTGTGAAAAGATGATGGTTGCCTCTCACGCTTCTTAGACACCACCTTTTCGGGTTATCCAAACCTTCTATGGTCTACGCACTACTGCAACAGATACCATCATGATAGGTTTTCGGGGTCACGACCAACACATTTCAGGTGTGCATATTTCTTCTGTTTGGATACAGGGATAGACTGTAAGAAATAGGAATGTCAAATACCAGAAATGAACATTTCTGGTAGCAGGTTTCTCCAAAAGGGTGTTTGTTTGCCCGAAAGAACATTATGTATTACAATTATGAGGATACCAACCCCTATTTAATGTAAAGTTTAGGGCTGTAGATAAACTCTCATTCCATAAACATGGATAGAAGATGAGAGGAAACAGACTAGCCACATGGAAAATTTTCACACACAACCCAAGGATAAAGTTACCTTTACTCCTAACCAGTAAGCTGTTTTCCAATAATCAACTTTGCTGGCACCCTTTCATCAAAAGACAGGACTGGAAATATATTTGAAAGGAGTTACTTCAGAGGTTCCTCACTGGTATCGCACAAGGATGCATAATTCATTCTCTCCATATATGTTCACTCTCCCAAAGTCCATTACTGTCAAAAGGAATCAAGCAATCACTGCATATTTTGTTAACGAGCATGAGGTGGGTGGGAAGGCATTGATTATGATAAACAGCAACACACCAGTAGTAACAGAGGTATATGAAACAGAACTGTATCATACTTTTATATCCTTGCTTCTTTAAATACTTAACTTTGTGGGTAGATTCAAAAACTGGACATGGGTAAGAGAGGAGGAGGAGAAGGCAGTAGAAAGCAGGTTAGGCCTGAGCAAAGAGGCTCTGTAGAATTTAATATCAAAACATAATATCATTCTGCGAGGAACCCTCATGTTGGCAATATCAGTGTGGGTTAGCCCATGCATCCATCTGGCATATGTTTTAGAGGAGGGAGCCTGGAAAATGGCCAGTGGTTCCCAAGTGTCGAGTGGGGGTGGTTGCATATGTGGTGGCGGTGGAACATAATAAAATGGTACCGGGTACATCGGTGAGCCATTATGTGGTCTCCATCCTCTTCCTTGACCATATCCCATTCTGTTACTTCTCCTTCCTCTGTTCCCATTGGCTCCTGAGCTAGAGTCTGCACTATTCGCTCATGTGTCGAATAAGTCCATGTCCGGATAAGCATTTGGCATAACTATTATGTTGCTCAACCAAGTCACACGTTTTCTCACATCTTCGCAGAGAGTGGCTACAGGCGTTCTATCCCCCCCCCCCCGGTGGACTCATGATGCCAGATTTAGGGACTATACATGTATGTGATGCATTTTATACCTATTTTATTTCATGTCCTAGACAACTATGTTTAATTTCTGCTTTTTGTCCTCGATATCTATGTTTTGTCATGTGCTCAGTGTAATTGTTTGTGTGTCACAAGTTTTTGGTTGCACTAGAAGTGTCCACCTCGATGAATGTTTACAATTCATCACGAGTTTCACACAGAGTTTATTAAAGAGTAGACACAATGTACCTGAAAACTTCCAACAGTGTCTGTATAGAGTTAGAAATATAGCCAGAGATCCTGGCTGACAAACCTTCCCAATATGTAGTCACAGATCATCCAGGCATAATACCATAATGGTGCTATATGTATATTTACTCTCCTTAGCATGAAAATGGTTTGCAGCTACAGTGTTTAACAGCAGTGGTATCAGGAAGTAGATGTCCTTGTCCTGATGAAAAGCCGTGGGGTAGGGTTTGAAACATGGAGACACTTATAAACTCAGTAACCTAATTCCATTGAGTCTTACTTTTTACCCGTTTTTTAACCATACCAACTAGAGGTGCGAATAAAGAATATTTTTCCAACTAGGCAGGTATTTTATAAATTTCCACGCAAAAAACCACTCCTAGTTTTTACCATCTATATTCATCTACTATATTACACCTATAAGTGCTCCCACGTAACTCGTAGGTCGCAGCACACCCTGTTCGGAATTAGAACGGGAAGAACCTAATGATGAAGCATGCCACCAAGGGGAAACCCTGGTGGCTGAGGGTTATCTAAAGAAAATATTCTGTTTTCTAACTGGATGTGGAGATCATGTCCATGATCGATGAATGGGCTCTTTTTGTTTGTTGACAATATTGGTAGGCAGACGAGTCCCTCGGTTTCCTTCCTCCCCCCCCCCTCCCCCCCTTTGTTCTGAAATATTGAGTGAACCCTCACCAATCTGGACCTACACACTTGCAACTAAATTGTCAGTGCTAGAAAGACAGCTGTTAGCTCTAGCACATTTACGATGAGAGACCAATCAGATCAACCTAACAAGGCATTAGACACTGTCTTGCAGTTAGCTAGCTCTATCTTACTCTCAAAAGTTAGAGTGACTGCAAGCTCTGAACGAGACAGGTGTTAGGGCCTATCCCCAAAAGACTGGAAAGATGTACAAAGATGCTAGAGTCCTGTGTTCATGTAGGTAGCTCATTTATTAGTAGAAAAGTACAGAGGGTGAGAAGTACCTGTCTAGATGCCGCGCCATGAGCTGAGTAGCTTCCTACTCAGTCTTCCCCTCCAATTGATCTTCACATTCACACATACACATGACGACATGCCTAACATTCCATACAGATCATTCCCAGCTGAGCAGTAGCAGGCCATAAAGGGCATAGAAGAAATCGATCCCACCACACATCTCTCCCTTAAAATGAATACGTAACTGTAGACATGTTAAGCAGCATCCAACACCTCTCCCTCCTCTAAATGATCACAAAACTGAGATATGTATCTGCACATTTAGACTTTAGAGTGAGTAGTAAAAACTCCAACCAGGACCCAATCAAGCTCCATTAAAACCAGCACAGCACACTGTGAACATAATTAGCCTCCAACCAATGTAGGATGAAACATAATGTTGGCTTCACTCATCCCTCTTGTAGGACATTCCATGTAATATACATCACTGAGCCCATCCCTGTTATTGGTCATTCCGTGCATTAAATATCACTGCGCCTGTCCCACTCCTATAGCATTCCATGCACTTTAACTGCCACACCACTAGTGGGACCGTACACTGCACTCACCTCTGTATAGGGCAATCTTTGCACTTCAACTCCCACTCAAGAAATGGGACCATATGCTGCACCAATCCCTTTCATAGGGCAATTTGTGAAATTAAACCCCTGCTCAACCTGTGGGAACACACAATGCTCTCGTCCCTGTCATGAGCCATGTGTTCACTTCAACTCCTACGACACTAGTGGCACCTTGCACTGCACTAATCTCACAATTATGTATTCCATGCAATATACCTTTGCATTCGCCTTGTCCCGGGGCACTCCATGCATTTTACTCTTCAGCATTCACCCTGTCATAGGGAACTCCACACCACATACATCACTAAACTGACCCTGTCCTAGGGCAAAACTGCACTCATCTTATTGAAAAGGGTGCCATGTATTCTACACTTCCACACTGACTCTCTCTTAGGGCACACCATGCTTTTATTATTGTTATAGGGTAACATGGCACTTCCAACTTGTACACCTTGCAGCACCATGTATGTGCTACTCGCCTTTCTCATGAGCCATTCTGTGAATATTGGAATGTACAGTCCCAACTACAAAGTGGGCCATTGTGTACTGCATTCCATGGACATGACACAGCTGCGTGCTCTCATCCCTGTAATAGAGCATTCTGCATTGTGTGTATGCAATCACTTCAAGAAAACAACAATAACCCTAGTGACCACTCTGACACATGACCTTCAACAGGCATTCTTCCTCAAACACAAGAACTACTGTGCTTGGCATTATGCAGTCTCACAAATGACATTTTAGCAGTCTCAATAAAACAGACTTATCAAACAAACAGCACCACCATATAAATACATAGTTGTTCTGTACAGCTAACAGAGTCTTTTAAGATGTGCTGGTTAATATAGAGAACATATTTGTTCTTTTTTCTTTTTCTGAATGACTGCCTAACCATGGAACACATCCATTTTCCTCAGTCTTTAATTGATCTATCGGGCATCTGTAAGGTAGTTAACGCCAAATGTTCTATTGTGCATCTGTAAAGTAGTTAACGCCAAATGTATGCCAACTCTTAAGTACGGCTCATTGATTTTTAAAGACATCTCTGGTTGGTTGGACAAAGTGCAATTAAGATTTTACAGACGTCTAGACAACATCCCGGACGCGGCACCATATTCACAGATACGGCTGGAATTTAGTCTTTATAAGCAATCCATAATGTTGAATGATCGGTTCTTGGGATACTATGTGAAGATCAGGGGTGCATCTCCAGGCTTTCTGAAGGAAATGATAAGGCGAGGTATCCAAGACAAAAAACTAATGTAGGAACCTTACTTGAAAGAGGCAATGGATGCCCTTGATGCCCAGAGCATCCTTGATCACAACTTAACTCCAAAACTTACTGCAAAACTTTTGATTAAAATGACGAAGATACAATCCAAAATTGACGACAAACAAGAACTATCTCGAAAAGCCCATGCCAGTTTAAGTGACCCATTGTACCGTAAGCAGGGAAAGCAGTGTACTTAGCCTGCCCCATTAAACCGGCCGTTAAAAGAAAGACTTGCTTAGGCGGAGATGCGGTCTTATTCCTCTAAAAGGCTATAAATTTGGGCGGTTTACACGGTCTATGGGACAGCACTGCCGCTTATGCAATTATAAGTCTCTCCCACGTAATTTGTGTGTGCCCAGATTTAAAAAAATGTACGATGCTACTGGTTGAAACACCTGTTCCGTAAACTTGACATTAGACAATGCAATATGGCTATCTCTGCATGGCTGAGTGGTGTGAACCTGCAGCTATCTGCTGGATGGGTGAAATTCCTCAAATTTTAATGTTAATGTTATTGACATTTACAGAGTGCAACTGCTACCCGAAGGTGTCCTGGCGCTGTATTTGATGTCCTGCAGTGGCCTGAGCGCGGAGGGGATGCAACTAGTCATTAGACCGTGAACAACCATGTTTAAAGCTACTGAATCTACTGTTGGAGGGGTTTAACTATCTTAACCGTCGAAGAATGCCTAGCTCCCTAATCCACTTTAGTAGGCTGCTGAGGCATTCCAACCAAACGATGATGAAAATTATGTTGCTGCCAGAGGGCACACTGCAGAGAGGCTTTTTGAAGGTTCTCCTTTGTGCATTTTAGCAAAAATAATTTATTAATCATTCCCTCTCTACAGATCTCTTAGTAGTCCCCAAATTGTCTGCGTATGGAGTGGGTTGGTCTTTTCTCTTTATTTGATGACCCTTTTAATCTCATGTGGACATCATCGCATCATCCACTTTAGTGGATCTGGTCGCTTATAGAGTAGAGTGCTGCTAAATTTATCGATTGATTAAGCTATGATTAGCGATTCACTCAGTTTTATCCAGATTGTTTTTATATTGTGATGTTTTAAATAACTTGCTACAATAACATGTTTTATCCTTATCCATCCTTATCCATATCAGTCTTTAATAGTACATCTTTCACTGAAGTAACTAAGTGTCACTAGTTGCTGGTATACGCAGTGAAATAACAGCACACATTTTTGATGAGTGTGCAGAAGGCTAAATTTGTATTTTTGCACACAGAACAAATGCAGGCCTTACTTTAAAGTCACTTGGTCTTAAGTGCAACATGCAAGCTCTCGAAGATGCAGGACACTGCATGAAGATCTGACCTTTGCTTAGAACCCACATCCTGTAAGCCCACAGCATTGTGACCTACCCAGACGTGTGTGCAATTATCACAGAGCTTGTGGTGAATGTTTTGAAAGGGAAGTAAACTGTGCTCTCTTGGAACAGTAATGTTTGGCTTATTGGGCGCCTTTTTCTAGACACTGCAACTGCAGCTGATGGCTGAAACATCCTAAGACCAGCAAAACGTCAGTACTGCAAAGCCAGTTGTATGGTTTGCTAAAGACATCTCGGGGATATTCAGAAAGTTGACCTAGAAATGCATTCTGTTGTTGCTTACCATTGGCTTTGTGGTTTGTAACTCACATTTTCTGGCTTTCTATGTACAGGCTTTACTTGCTTTAGGCTGTCCAGCTCAAGTTGGTCCCACCCGTTGTCAAAACCTTGTTTACTGTATTCTCCAACTAACTCACTTTCTATAAACAGGCCTTCAAATCTTGTTCTTATCTTGTCACATTTGCTATGACATTCACAGAGGTCACATTTTAGGCTGTATCTTTTTAGGGAGCTTGGGGTTTATCTTTCTTTCTCCATCTTCAAAGCAAGAGGATTTATGTGACAATCATGCTGGCTCTGGAGAAGTGCCTAAGGAGGCTTTATCATAAATATTTTTCAAGCACACAACATTTTAAATGTCTGTAAATGAACTGTGCTGAAAATCAAATCAATACACTAGGCGATGAAATTCCCACACATTGTTTGTACACTGTATACTATTTATCAGTAAAACTGTATGGGAGTACAAATGTAATGGGCATTTCAATTGAAGATGTGCTGTCTGTAAAGGCAATACGCTACCATACCAGGCATATTCCATGTTAACCCACTCCACTCTACTCTGCACTACTCCACGTCATTGCACTCTACTCTTCACCACTCCACACTCCCTCACTGCACTCCTCTCTGCACTACTCCACCCTACACCTCCCTATTCTACACCACTCCACTTTACTCTATTCCAATGCACACTACCTCACACTAATCTGCTATGCACCACTGCACTCTACACCACTCCACTTTATGCTACCCTCCTCTGCAAAACTGCACTTTATGCCCTGCACTCTACTCTGTACCTCTCCACTGTATGCTAGTGCACTCTATGCTAATCTCCTATACGCCACTCTAATCTACTCTGCACCACTGCACTCTACTGTGAAACAATCTACTCTACAGCACTTTATGCCACGGCACTCAGCGCTACTCCACTCTGCATCACTCTATGCCAATGCACTCTACACCACTTTGCTCAAAACCAATACACTCTGCCCTAATCTAATCTGCACTACTGCACTCTCCTCTATATCACTGCACTCTACGCCACTCTACTCTGTGCCACTGCAATATACATCACTGCACTCTACAACAATTTACTCTGCAACACTGCGCTCTCCCACTCTACTTCATGCCACTCTATGCCACTGACCTCTGCATCACTCCACTCCAATCCAATCCACTCTAAGCCACTCTAATCTACTCAGCACCACTGCACTCTACTCTACTCTATAGCACTGCATTCTACGCCACTTCACTCTACTCTGAAACAATGTACTATATACCACTGCACTTTATGCCACTCTGTGCCACTTCACTTTGTGCCACTGCAGCCAACGCTGCGCCACTCTATGACACTTTACTCTATGCCACTGCTGTATACGCCACTACTCTATGCCACTGCACTGCACCACTATACTCCAGTTCACTCTACTCTGAAACCATCTACTCTATGCCACTGCACTTTACTCCACTCTAAGCCACTGCCCTCTACGCTGCACCACTCTATGACAGTCTACTCTGCACCACTGCACTTTACCCCAATTCACTCTACACCACTTTAATCAAAACTAATGCACCCTACGCTGTTGAACCTACACCAACTACTCTGCACCACTGCACTTTATCCCACTATACTCTACATTCCTACTATATACCACTGCACTCTATGCCAATGCATGCAATGTGACTCTACGCCACTGTACTCTGCATGACTGCACTCTACGCCATTCTACGCCACTTCACTCTACTCTGAAACAATGTACTATATACCACTGCACTTTATGCCACTCTGTGCCACTTCACTTTGTGCCACTGCAGCCAACGCTGCGCCACTCTATGACACTTTACTCTATGCCACTGCTGTATACGCCACTACTCTATGCCACTGCACTGCACCACTATACTCCAGTTCACTCTACTCTGAAACCATCTACTCTATGCCACTGCACTTTACTCCACTCTAAGCCACTGCCCTCTACGCTGCACCACTCTATGACAGTCTACTCTGCACCACTGCACTTTACCCCAATTCACTCTACACCACTTTAATCAAAACTAATGCACCCTACGCTGTTGAACCTACACCAACTACTCTGCACCACTGCACTTTATCCCACTATACTCTACATTCCTACTATATACCACTGCACTCTATGCCAATGCATGCAATGTGACTCTACGCCACTGTACTCTGCATGACTGCACTCTACGCCATTCTACGCCACTGCACTCTATACAGCTCTACTGCACTCTACGCCACTGCATCACTCTACTCTATGCTAGTGTACTCAACTTTACCTTTCTCTACTCTATGCCTCTGCACTCTATCCTGCACCACTCCACTGTGCACCACTTCACTCTATGCCACTCCATTCTGCAATACTGCTCTCTATGCCACTGTACTCTATGCCAATCCACTCTAAGTCACTCTAATCTACTCTGCACCACTGCACTCTATGACACCCTACTCTATACCACTGCACTCTATGCCACTTCACTCAACTCTGAAACAATCTACTCTACGCCCCTGCAGTCTACGCCTCTCCACACTATGCCACTCTACTCCACAATGCGCTCTTCTCTGCACCACTCCAATCTACTCTTCCCTGCTTTACTCTGTGCCAATGCACCCTATCTCACACTACTCTACTATGCACCACTGCACTCTTTGCCACTGCACTCTACACCACTCCCCGCCACCCTACTCTGCAACACTGCACAACTCTACGCCAATGCATTCTACTCTATACCACTCCACTGTATGCTAGTGCACTCTATGCCAATCTCTTCTACGCCACTCTAGTCCACTCTGCACAACTGCACTCTACTGTGAAACAATCTACTCTACGCGACTATGCCACTGCACTCAGCGCCACTCCACTCTCCTCTGCACCACTCTATGCCACTGCACCAATGCACTTTGCACCACTTTGCTCAAAACCAATACACTCTACACTAATCTACTCTGCACCACTCCACTCTACGCCATTGTACTCTGTGCCACTGCACTCTATTCTGTGCCACTGCACACCACTCCACTATACATCACTGCACTCCACAACAGTATACTTTGCAACACTGAGCTCTCTACCACTCTACTTTATGTCACTCTTCTTCATGCCACTCTACGCCACTGACCTTCGCACCACTCTACTCTGCACCACTTCACTCTACACTGAAACAATGTACTCTACGCCACTGCAACCGCCGCTACTCCATTCTACTCTACGCCACTAATGTCTGTGCCACTACTCCCCTCCAGTTCACTCTACTCTGAAAGAATCTAGTCTATGCCACGGCACTACAACTCTAATCTGGGCCGCTGCACCACTCTAGGCTACTCTATTCTACTCTGCACCACTGTACTCTACGTCACTGCTCTCAGCACCGCTCTACGCCACTGTATTCTGAATGACTCCACCCTACGCCACTCTACTACACTCTACGCAACTGCATCACTCTACGCCATGCCAGTGCACTCTAAGCCACTCTACTCCACCTCACTCCACTCTATGCCACTGCACTCTATCCTTCACCACTCCACTCTGCACCACTCTATTCTGCACCACTCTATTCTGCACCACTCTATTCTGCACCACTCTATTCTGCACCACTCTATTCTGCACCACTCTATTCTGCACCACTCTATTCTGCACCACTGCTCTCTACGCCACTCTTCTCTATGCCAATCCACTCTAAGTCACTAATTTACTCTGCACCACTGAACTCTATGACACCCTAGTCTATACCACTGAACTCTATGACACCCTAGTCTATACCACTGCACTCTATGCCACTTCACTCTACTCTGAAACAATCTACTCTATGCCCCTGCAGTCTACGCCACTCTATTCCACTCGGAGCCACTCCCCACTACGCCACTCTATTCTAAACCACTACACTCTAGGCCTCTGCACTCTAGGCCTCTGCACTCTAGGCCTCTGCACTCTAGGCCTCTGCACTCTAGGCCTCTGCACTCTACGCCTCTGCACTCTACGCCTCTGCACTCTACGCCTCTGCACTCTACGCCTCTGCACTCTACGCCTCTGCACTCTACGCCTCTGCACTCTACGCCTCTGCACTCTACGCCTCTGCACTCTACGCCTCTGCACTCTACGCCTCTGCACTCTACGCCTCTGCACTCTACGCCTCTGCACTCTACGCCTCTGCACTCTACGCCTCTGCACTCTACGCCTCTGCTCAACTCAAAACCAACGCTCTACGCCCCTGCACTGTATGCCAATCTACTCTGCACTACTGCAATGTATGCCATTATACTCTACACCACTGCACTCTACGCCACTCTACATTAATCAATCAAAATACTTTATTTCTGCAAGAATATCTTCAAAAGTGTCACATACAACAATAGAGATAAAATCATTCATTTTAAAAAAACACACTCAAACAGGTAAAAATTAATTAGAATTTAAGATAGTAACCATCAGAACATCACTAGGATTAAAAGAATGAGTATAAAAAAAATTATATGTACACAATATTAAAACGGCCCAGGATCACTTTAGCGTAAGTGTAAGATAGAAAGGCCTCCTTATTTGTTAGACAATGATTTATGATATTGTATCCCCTATATAGTGCATGGAGGGATAGGCCATTTAGATCCTATATTGGTTGTCCTCTCAGTCTTTGTCCTAATGCCCCACATGTGGCTGAGGAACTTAGCAACTGCGCAGACAAATGCAGCTCTTGTGTCTGATTTTAGGATACGGAGAGCTTCCCAAAAATCCCACGTGCCCAGTTGCTGGCAGATGGGCTTAATCCATTTCCGTCTAGGGCAAACGTAAGCGGGGCAAGCAAACAGCACATGGACTATAGACTCTACAAGGGACTCACATCCTGGGCAATTGCTGGGGCACGGGTCTTTGGTGTGCCATTTGACTGTTACCTCATTCACTGGGAGCGTGCTAAGCCTGAATTGGACGTAGAGCTGTCTTGAGTTGCTTGTATGAAATCAAGATAGGGTTCAAGAAGTCTAGTCTGTTTATGAAGTAAAAATTCTGTGGTTAGTTTGC
This sequence comes from Triturus cristatus, assembly GCF_964204655.1. Lineage (NCBI taxonomy): Eukaryota > Metazoa > Chordata > Amphibia > Caudata > Salamandridae > Triturus > Triturus cristatus. Next base: position 347,841,367 of record NC_140589.1, on the reverse strand, counting down.
CCCTCTCAACCCTGCTGGTGTGTACTTGTGCAACCCATTCCCAATAGTGCTTGTTTTAAACAGCTTTCTGGAGCAGGGGAGAATCAACATTTTCCCAGGCTTTTTTTAGACCTATGTTAAATACAAGCTTCTTTATGTTGCTCAGCCACCCCACCTTGTAAAAAACGTCTAAGCGGGTGACCTCCGCCATGGCTTTGGTGTAGGATGACAACACCGGGGTCCTCCTGACTCTAGACCAGAAAAAAAAGGGACGAAGCTTAGCAATGTCACTAAAGGGATGTCGACCCATGTCTAGCATGAGTGGATAGATTAGGGTGCTTTGGGGCAGCATCACTTGGGGCCAGATGTAGGTAAATCTGAAATACCGATTTCTTAATAGCGAATTTTACCGATTCGCTATTAAGAAATCGGTATTTCCTATGTAGGTAAAGATTTGGTAAAAAATACCGAATCCTTAATATTCCTTATTACCGAATCGGTAATTGAGATTCGGTAATAAGGAATACCTACCCATTCATTTCTATGGGCTTGGAGGCCCATAGGAATGAATGTGAAGACATTCACTATTAGCAATTCGGTTTTACCAAATTGCTTATAGCGGGAGCACTTTCAAGGGTGCCAGGGTGTCAAAAGGACACCCTGTTGCACCCCTGAAATGTGCATGTGTGCACATGTGGCGCAAATACATGCCCTACGCGCATGAATGTGTGGCACATGGCACTTATCAAAAAACAAAAAAGTGATTTTTTAAAAGAAATCGGTAATTACCACCAACTTGAAGTTGGTGGTAATTACCAATTTCTTAAGGCTCAAAAGCACTCTTTAATGTGCTTCCTACATTGCATTTAAGGAATCGGTATTACTGATTCCTTAAATGCAAGAGCAATAAGGAATCGGTATTTACCGATTCCTTATTTACCGATTCCTTACCTACATTAGGAATGGCTAAATACCAGTCGGTAACTCTGAAATTTACCGAATTTCGGCGTTACCGACCGGTATTTAGTCACCTACATCTGGCCCTAGGTTCCTTATAAATTTGTGCTCCAATCTAGTGAGCGCCGATATCTTTTCGAAGCCCCACAGTTCACATCCGTACAAGGTGGAACTGACAGCTTTGAGGTCATAGACCTGTAAGGCAGGGGCAACTGGTTTGGTGTGGGAGGAATGAGGTTCTTTCACTAGTGCTTCCATTACACGTTTATGATTTAATGTAATTTTTGTTATGTGGGGGTTCCAGGACATTCTCTCCAAGAGTTTAATGCCTAGATAATCGAAGGTGCTTACTCTCTCCAGGGGTAACCCTCCTAGAGTTGGCTTACTCTTGTATGACCTATGGGGGTTAAAAGCCATACATTTTGTCTTGGAAGTGTTGATTTCAAAGCCCCGGGCAGTACAAAAATGGATGAATCTATTTAGTAGCGACTGCAGTCCTGCCAGAGTTTTAGACACCAGCAGGGTGTCCTCTTCAAATAATAGGGTCACTACCTTCTCCCCACCTAGATAGTGGGGACATCAGCCGGCTCTTGTGATAAAAAGCTTACGACTTCGGTCGTATAGAGGGAAGACAGCGTGGGCGCCAGGACGCAGCCTTGGCGGACACCCCTGCTAACTGGGATGCGGTCACTGAGTTGTCCCTGTGTTCCCCATCTTATCCGGGCAAAATTATATTCGTATAGTCGGATGACTAAATTCAGGATAGGAGAAGGAATTCCAATGTCTTTCAACACTTACCAGAGCTTGTATCTGGGGATTAAATCAAAAGCTGTCTCAAGATCAATAAAAGCTAGATACAGGCTACCCTGACCAATAGTTGCAACTTTCCAATAGAGCAATAACAGTGGGAAAACCTGATCAATGTTCCCTGTCTAATCTCTGAAGCCAGCTTGATATTGTGTTAAAATAGCATTGTCATCTATCCAAACCAAAATCTTCTGAATGAGGGCTCTATTAAAAACTTTTTGCAGCGCATCTATCAGGCTAATAGAACTATATTACAGGGCTGGGCTCTATCCCCTTTTTTAGGTCTCGCCTGCCGTTAGCAGCGCCCATGCGCTGCTAACGCCAGGCGAGGGCTTCTTGGAATCAATACGATTTCAGAAGCTTGCTTTTTGGTCTGCGTGTATTTTCTATAGGTGCACGTCATTTCGTGTCACCAATTATGCTAAACGGGGTGTCCCGTTGGATTTTTAGTCCCTCTTGGTTACCACCCGGTCCACTTACTTCCACGCCCATGTGGACTGGATGGTTTACTGGCGGCATGACACTGTGGGCTTTATAACGACTGTTGGCACTTTTTTTTAACCATTATATTCGTGTGGGCTGTGTGTTTGCTATTGGGTGATGTTTACGTGATAATGTTTTGCATTACTTCGCGAGCCTGTGCGTTTGCTGTTGGGTGATGTTTATGTATTAATGTTTTGCATTACTTTGTGCTACTTGTTTCACTTCTTCCGGAGTATAAAAGCACTAAATGACGAGCAGGCTGCCCAGTAACAGCTCCTATTGGTTTCTGATTGAGCTGCCGGAGTGAAACAGCTCGGCGTCTGCACAGGGAGGGGGCACCGCTGGCTCGAGCTTCGCCCTCTTAGGATGCGGAATTCTCACAGCAACAGATGATGGCTATCCGGGAGCTCAAAGTCTGTCTCCTCGGGGTCCCTGACTTCATTATCGACACGGCTGTCCTGTTTGTTAACACGGGGTGCTGGGAGGATGAGGGGAGAGTGATATGTGCCCTTGTCGGGGGTATACTTGTTTTTGGTGAGCTGTGCGCTTCTTTCAGCTCCTGGGGGCGATGGTGGTGTTCTGGCAAAAGCATTACTTGGGAAGACGTGAGGAAAGGTTTTGTGACATCTCTATGTGTTACGAAGCAGGCCACAGATTCTCTACGGGTATCCTCCTGTATGTAGCGTGTTTTCCTGGGACTCTCTCCTCCCTTCTCCTGGATGCAGTGGATAACATTTCCTGGAAATTCCTGCTCATAACATTCCCAGCCGGGATCCCTGCGGGCGGACCCAGACAGGAAACCACCTCAAGGGGGAGAGGGCGGGGAAGGATCCCCACTGAGGTTGACACATGCGGCTGTAGGCATAGTGTTTTGTTTCATTTTTTGGGTTCTTATTAAAAAGTCAGTTTTCAGCCACATGACCGCAGATCACCGAAGTAAATACTTTAAGAATTAAAGGGTTTCCTGTTAAGCCAGCCAGTGTCTTTCTTTTTGGAAATGGCTCAACTGGAAATTAAGCCACTTCTGTGGCTTTAATGAATTATATAATAGTCCACCGGAATAATCCTAGTCGAGGTAACTCCCCATAACGTTCCACAGTTGCCACATAACATCATCTGATGCTTAATTTACATCTTTGAACAAAGATGTTTTTCTAGCTCAAATGGATCAAACTTGAATATAAAAACACATGGGGCCACGCCAAGGCAGACCCTTAGCAAGGATTAACTATTCACTGCTCAGTTGCTGTATTTAAGCGTTAACCTCGTATTGTTGAGCCAAAACTTTTACTTAGATGGTATTAACCGGCGACAAAATAAGCAAATAATACTGCCACGGAATGTGCCGTATTCTAGTACATAATATGCCTCTTCTTGCTGCATAATGACGCACAATCAGGTACTCTTTGTGCCTAATTATAAGTGGCTCGCAAAGAGCAGGGGGTAACACTGGGATGGAAGGGACGTTGCAGCCAACATCATAGTGTTGACTTCAAAGGCTCTTTGTGTAAGCTGCGTTTTCCAGAGTTCTGACTCGTGTATACTGCACAGTGCGCACTAAGCAATCACAGCACAAGGCGATAGCCACGGAGGGAGTGTGCACCACAAAGGGGCCGGCTTGGGTACCCAATGGGGACTGATTACTCGTAAACTGGCGCCGTGCCATGAGACTGACTTTGAAACAGTCCTCATTTCTCAGTCAGCAGTAAGGAGCACGCTGGACGTTGTAGGTACATATCTGATACAAGAAAAATTGAACTACAAGCCCCAGCATGCTTAGTGCTGTAACTTGGAACAGCAGGAGTGGCCCAGAGTCATCCTCAAGGCATGGGTCCAGTCGGCAGCTATGTCATGTATTAACTGTCTGACGCAGACATGAGAAGCAGGGTGGAAGCTGGTTGGCTAAAGCAGTATATGTAGGGAAGGAAGTTATGGAACTGACCATAATACGTTTTGGCTATAGGGGGCATTTTGGGGAGTACGGCGAGAAAGCAGCTTCCTACTTCTATCTGAGCAGGGACCCCTGCTTGGGGCAGTCTTGCCTCGGTTGCAGTTGCAGACATTGCCTCTATAACTGTTTATGATGACGCAGCACCCCCTCCCCTCCACGCCCCCACCACCTCCTGACATCTAGCCAAGAGTAGAGTTTCGACATTTGTCCTAATTTTCTTCAAAATGATGACTGGGGGCCAGCTTCCTGTTTTTCCTTTTCTCTGCTCCTTTGTTCCCCTTTGTTACGAAAACGAAGGGCCTCTTGTGCCTGTTCGGACTAATGAAAGCTACAAACCGCTTTAGCCTTTGCAGGGCTATGCTGCCGTGTGTACCGACGCTTCACAGACCAGTGCAGTCAGACATCAGCAGAAAAACTTATTTTGTGTTATGTGGCTCTTATTGTTACACCATGTCCGCTGTGTGCGATTCCCCCGAGCTGTGTAGCTGGCAGTACTAGATGAAGGGCAAAACCCAAGAGCGAGGCCTCTGAGCGCTAGCCAACAGCATAAAGTACACCCCTCGCAGCTCTCTTTCCCATTGGGAAGTCTGTGGTATACAAATGTGAGGCAGCGACACGCCTAAAGTGAACGGTGCTCGGAAGGAGTTAGACTCCACAGTCATCGAGTTTTCCAGGTGTAATCGAGAGAAGGTAATTCATCCAGTCCAGGTTTTCTGTCCATTCCGAGACATGTAAGCCGGATTTTATAATTGAGATAAACAGGACTTTAAATCTCTGATAACCGCGGGTGGAAGGGGGTATTTGATACCTGTAAGTTTTACAATTATTGATCTGCACACAACCTTAACACAGAACACTTGGAACTGAGCTGTTATCCAGCCGAAACTGGCGCGCGCCTTTGTTCGGCTTCAGAAAGCTGAACAGACCATTCAACCCTGCTGTGATTTGAAGCTCAAGATGACAGCGAGCACTTAACCCTCTGGGCTATTCTATTGACTCCGGACACACTCATAAAACGTACTGGCCTTTGCACTGGGAATACAAGCTGCTCTGTTTCGGAAATGTGTTCTTCTCAGGGCACCCCATGACTGAAGGATACACGGTTCAGCGTGCAGCCTGCGGGTGTGCTGTGCTGGCATCATGCCTGGAGCTGCCTCTGACACAGCTTCGGCAGTGGGCACGAGACACAGAATGTGGCATCAGGTAAGGACCAACAGGTCTATTAAGGAAGACTGTGCATTGCTCCTCGGCTTACCCCTAAAGCACATCACAGCGTTACCTTGGATGACTATCTCTGTGATCCTGTGCAGAAGAGCAGACAAGTGCAATTTACGTCAGAAAAGAACGTTCAGCCAGCACAGGACACCAACCAGACATTCTGTAGATTATATATTGCTTAGGGGCACTGCACTAATAAATGCACTTTTGCATTTGTTCACTACAGTACAGCGAGACCGTTGAGAAAAAACAAGTTTAATGTCTCATTAACGATCTATCCTTACTTACCTGTCAATATTTCGGTTTTAATATATTGCTTGGATATTCTGTGCCTTATAAATTCGGGTTTTGATATTCAGGGTGCACACCATATATGATATGGGGAGACAGGAAACTGGATAAGGATGTCCTTGGAATGATACATACAGTTGGATACTTTTGGGGCAGATGTCTAAAACGGACATCAACAAAGTTGCCATACGCAGAGGAACTACCATTGTGGTGTATACAACACTTGAAAAAAGTGTCTACCTCGGTGGAATCTAAAGTATAGATGAGGGCTGGGATAATCGCGATGAATGACCTATGTATCAGCACAATATTGAAGAGCTTTAAGGAGTAAGTAGGGTAGATCTTGTATTATGGTGCTGTGTTGGGAGCAATACACTGCACGGGAGGCTTACTGCTGGATGAACTGCCTACCCATTAAATGTTGCACCATGTTGCTTACCATCGGTGGTGGGAAGAAACTAGTTGTCATACTATATCAGACCCTTTTACAATTGTTGCATGTGACTTTGAAGATCTTAGATAAAAACGGGAGGGCAATGTTGGCAGAAAACTATAAGATAGACGGGAGCTTAGCAGCTGGACGCCGCTTGAGGGTCTCCCACAACACTAGCCAGAAGCTTCTGCATACAGTTTTCTGCACAAATGTTCCTTGGTACCTTATAGACTAAGTAGAATATATCTGGGCACCATGACAGAATGATATTGGAGTGGATTTTAACCACAAATTATGGGCAGGACTCGTTACTGTTGATAGGGTCAAAGTAACAAAGTACTTACTGTGAGAAGTTGGCCTGGCATATGCTGGTCACTAGTTATAGTGGCCACCTTGCACCAGTCCAATTCGACTCTTAAGGTGATAGGTTTAAAAGACATCTATAACACAACAAGGCACTGGGAAATCCCAATGACTTAAAGGGTAAGAGAGGCAGGATTGGTTAGAGTATATCCTCCCTACAAACTATATTCACAAAAAATACTCTAACGGACCAACAGAGAGATCCAAAAAAGCTAAAGGAGGGAAATGAAAACTCCTGAAATTAAGGTTGTGCCTAATACAACCGTGGTCGTGGGGGAGATAAGTATTTCTTTAGGTTACCCTCACACACCCTAGTGGTGTCATGCTTCATCATCGGGTCAACCAGACCCCTAGAAGTCCGGGTGGGCTCGACCACAGTATTGGGAGTGCTTTTAATATGTTTAAGACAGAGGGGGTTAACTAGATAAAATACCTCAGGCAGATCCCCAGTTTCCCTTTATTTTTGGGTCTGTCTGGGTAATTAAAATAGAAAAAATGGGTCTTATAGGAGTATTATGGTCCTAGGACCCTAGTGCCGACATGTTTCAGTCCAAAAAAGGGCCAGAAAATGGTCCAGGACTTTCTTCAGGGCAAGGATGTAACTCCCCTATGTGATTGAAATTACTGGGATGGGGTGTCCCTATCCTGTCAGTATGGTGAGGGCAGAGTAGCTGCTCCATGTGATATTTTTTAAAAGTGGATGTGTGTCAACTGCCAGGCTCCATCTGGAAAGGAAATAGAAGACAAACAACATATAAAAATATCAGCGGTATGATTGCCGCCGTGTTCATTTCCCCTTGAGCGGTATAGTGAAAACCGCAAGTGGACATGCGTGAAATTGTGCGCATGCTTTCATTAGGAGGAGAGGCCTCCTCTTGTGCCACTCAAGATCACTGTAACATATCGTTGTATATGTGACAGGCATTCTGTGCGAGTGGCGATTTTAGGCAAGATTTTGCTGTTGGATCTTACAATCCTTGTTGTACCAGGTTACTAGGTCCTTTTTAGGTCTCGCCTACGCAGCATGCGTTGCTTAGGAGGACCTTTAGCCGTCGTTCTGCTCCTTTGGGAAGCGCATACTCGTGCTTGTGGTGGCATCCACCTTGCGGGAGCGCGCAGGGGCCCACCACAAGCACGAGTAGACTGCACGCGCACGCACGTACCACTCTGAGGAGGGAATTGACTGAGTCATCTTGCAATTATTAAACAGAAATGAGACAATAATATTGACGTTTATCATCCGACCGAGTGCATGATTTCACCGGGGTGGTACATTGAAGCACCGGGATTATTTCAGGTCTGACACAAGCTGGCTGCTTTGATTGAAATTGGTGAGGGGAATGTGCGCTTCCGGTCTTTTGTGATGCTTAGTGGGTTAATGCGTAAGCTGCGTAAGTCCGCGTGCAAACCAGGGGCAGGTTCTAAACCTTTAACCGTATAAACCTTCTATTATCCTGAAATTAATACAATGAGTTCTGTTGAGTTGGGTAAGAACACCTGTTATTTAGAGAGCTGTGAATTCGCGAGACGAAATGCATGCGCACGAACAATGCAAATGTATCTTCCTGTTGCCTTTCCATGTCCGCAGGCTGAAACGCAGCCCTTTGACTTTTAATATTGATCCTTGTTTTTTCGCAGAAGGTTACTTTAGTTTTAGCTGAATCTCAAGAGCAAGAAAATGACGCCAGCAATAAAGCGTAAAATGTACCGAACATCACACACTGTCTCAGCCGGGAATGCAAGACTTCCAGCTCAGCTTCCTAATGATGCCACTTTGACAGTTTTATTTTTTCAGTTTGTATTTGTAAAGCACCAATGCGCTGCTTTTCCAGAGTGAATTCAGGAGCAGCTAACAGTGACTAAAAGTTTGACTAAGATCACACATTGTATCAAGTTGAAAAGCCAGATGTCCATCTCCTTTCCTTAGCAATGACAATTTACTCATTTTATTTACGTATTTTACAAAGCACCGACATGCCACCTTACAGCCGCTTCAAAGCGCTTAAGTGCCATTTGTACTTCATTGGACCGACCGCCCATGTAGATCTTGTCTTATCGGCCCCTTCAAGATCTGCTGCTGTGAAGAACTATTGCCCCTGGAGTCAGAACCACAAGCTTAAAGTTTCTGAATATTTCACAATTCTCTCTTTAGAGTGAAAGCGTTGGCTTTTTGGACAATAAGTGTAGACAATTGTGCTATAAAGTGAACTATTTGACCACATTTTGGAAACATAGGACACTATGTGTTCAAAGTTTCTCTCTCTTGCAGAGTCTAAGCTGTGCAAAGAGGCATGTGTTGTAGGGAAGAAAACAAACATGCAGTGCACCCATTATCAGCACAGTGATTCCACCGCAAAGGTTTGCACAGGGTGCACCACACTGGCGCCCCTCCACCTATGGAACAGATGCAGCACCAAGGCAAGGATTGCACGGCGTTTCTTGTGCGCAAATTCGAAACCTTTTCGAAGAGGTTAGCAACTGTGGACTAAGGATTGCTGACCAATTCGGAATTGCCTCGACATACGAGAGCTCACTGACAGGGGCATATCATAGCCCTACATTCTTCGCCTACCAATTTTTGACTAATTTCGGATCCATTAGAATACGGTGGTGCAAATTCTCGTTCCGGTTAAAAGTACAACTTTGAATAGGGACTGATCACTTCTACTTGAAGAGCTGAATTCCTATGGAATATTCTTTGGGACGTATCCACTATATATTGAAGCCTTGAAAAAGTTATTTTATAACGAAACACGTGTCGGCTGCTGGTTCAACGTCTGATGGAAGGATCATTGTATCAAACCCTACACCCTTGGAATACAAGGACCATATATTTGGAAGAAATAACAAAGTTGTATGTTCCATATGTATATTAAACTGTACAGCAAGTAAAAAACGTTTTGTTTGCTGGTGTGTTATGACCTACGTGCAAATAGAAGTATTTATGAATTAACATTGAATTGATTGGAGTGCCGAGGTTCATTTGTATGTTTTGACATCTTAAGGATGCAAGGGGCCCTGGGGGAAACTTATTCTGGGGGCCCCTATTCAGGACAACTTTAAATTTATGATCTAATGTCAGCTCTTTCATGACCTCTTTGGCTAGGTCACTGACAGTGCACAGGCGCACTCCTCCAAATTCTAAATGTGTTTACAGCTAATATTCGGGAATAGTGACGTGTTGTTCAATATTGTAACAACAGCAGTTCAGGAATATTACGGCAAATAATCTCTTTGATACCCTCCCATTTCTCATATGTGAGGTCCTGTTTTGATCAAAATAAACTTTTTTAATGGATGCTGCATGCAACATGAGCACAACATTTCTCTGCAAAATGTCTGCAATAGACTCTCTCACATCACCCACATTAATAATGTGTTTATGTAGCATATTTTTAATGTTAGTGCTCTGTCTGGTAAACAGCAGCTCAGTGCTGCTGTTGACCAGATGGCCACACATAAAGGCCAGGATGGCCGCATGCGGTTCCCGGGCCATACTTTGAGTATCTCTGCCTTAGATGCTCAGTTTTGAATGACAGCGTGCTTTAAAATTAGAAGATCATTAATTTACTCATTCATAAATGTATGTGTGGCGAAGTGAAGCACTTCACTCATGTGATCAGCAACAGCTTTCAAAAGAACAAGCATTGGCATAGCCAATAGGCATTGCCTCTGGAACCTTATGAGTGTTTAGCCATGCAACAGTAGATGTTGTTGCACCAAGGATTTTGTGCTGCATAACTAAATACTTATAAGGTCCCAAAAGCAAGACCTGTTGGCTATGCCAATGCTTGTTTGATTTGATGGTGCTTGGTTTGTGCCCTGGTTTGATGAAATAAGAGCCTATTTGATCAAAGAAACGAGAGTGGACAGAGCCTACATTTGCCAGCCCTTCGTGACTCTTGGGTAGCGAATGTAGCGCAAGAATAGCTGCCGACAGATCCTGCCGTAGGCACCGAAGTTTGTCTTCACAGACGTTGACCTCTTGCCATTGCAATCTACAACCATCGTTTGTTGGGAGGACCTTCTTTGCAATACTCTGCGGTGGGAGCTCATTAAGGTTGCCACCCCACACTGGTTTCATACTCAGGCAAAGTGTGGTTATGGTCACTATAGGTTGTGTGACCCACAGTCATGTCAACGACACTCCTCTTTAGCCTCAATACTATTAAGATATAGTCAATTCGAGAAGGACTATTTACTCTGTTTTAGGTGTTTGCTCCTGAGGGATCCGGTTTTTTTCTCCCATTCACTGCACTCTACATCATTGCACTGTCACTCTACGGCACTGCACTCTACACCAATGCACTCTAAACCACTCCACTCTACACCACTGCACTCTAGGACAATCTACTCTGCAGCACTGAACTCTATGCTTCTCTACGCCACACTACTCTGTGCCACTTTACTCTATGCACTAAATTCGACTCTGCACCACTCTACGACTGCACTTTATGTCACTCTAATAGACTGTGCACCACGACACTCTGTGACAACGCATTTTACACCACTTCACTTTACGCCTCTCTACTCTGCACCACTCTACTCAATGCCAGTGCACTCTACCCCACTCTACTATGCACCACTGCAGTCTTTGCAACTGCACTCTACACCACTCCACTCTGCAACACTGCACTCTATGCCAATCAACTCTACGCCACTACTCTAGACCACTCCTCTACGCCACAGCACTCTAAGCCACTGCCCTCTACTCCACCCTGCACCACTCCACTCAACGTTTCGCCCCTCTACACCACTCTACCCAGCATCACTATACTCTACTCTGCACCACTATACTCTACCCTGCACCACTCTACTCTACTCTGAAGCAATCTATTCTGCACTGCACTCTATGCCACTTTACTCCGCTCTACACCACTGCACTCTATGCTACGCCAGTCTAAACCTCTGCAGTTTACGCTATACCACTCTACTCTAAACCACTGCACCTTTTCCAACTACTTTGCACCACTGCACTTTACGCCACTATACTCTACAACATTTTACTCTACACCAATGCATGCTACGTCACTCCACGCCATTGCCCTCTACACCACTCTTCTACTCTGCACCACTTTACTCTACATCACTGCTTTCTGCACCACTCTACTCTGCACCACGCTACCCTCCACTACTCTGCACTCTGACACTCTACTCTGCATAACTGCATTCTACTCTGAACCACTCAATCCTACGCCACTCTATACCACTGCACTCTATGCCACTGCACTCTACGCCTCTTCACTCTATGCCTCTGCGCTACTCTACTGTATCTTGCACCACTCCACTCAACGCCATTGTACTCTACACCACTGCAATCCACTTTGCACCGCTCTACTCCATGCCACTGCACTTTATGCTACTCTACATCACTACACTCTATGCTATTACACTCTGCACAGCTGTACTCAAAACCAACACACTACGCCAATCAACTCTGGACCACTGTACTTTAAGCCACTTCATTCTAGGCCACTCACTACACTACACTACACGATACGATACGCCTCAACATTATGCTCGACTCCATTAAACTCTGCTCCACTGACTCTCTATTCCACTCTATACCACTCCACTCTAAACCACTCCATTCTACAGCACTCTACTCCACTCTATACCATTCTATGATGCTACTCCACTCTATGATGCTCTACGCTAGTCCCTATATGCCACTCCATGCAACTTTACTCCACTCTATTCTATGACACACCACTTCACTGTATGACAATCTACTCCGCTCAACACCACACTGCTCTACAACGCTCTATGTGCAACACCCTCTACGCCACTCCACTCTGCTGTACACCACTCCACAACACTGTATGCCACTCTACTCCCTCCACGACACTGTATATTGCTCCATTGTACTCCACTTCACTCCTCTCCATAGCACTCGACTCCACAGTAAGCCCCTTTACTCCACTCCATAATTCTCCACTATACTCCACTCCAAGCCACTCTCTTCTGCCCCACTAACTTTTAGCCATGCTGAACAGCAGCCACTTTGGTGTACAACATTGCTAAAACATATTGGTGAAGCCATTTGCTCTTGCATAGGCGAGACCTATTGGCTTAACCAAAGCTTGTTTTATTTTGTTAACTCGACGCGTAGCACGGTGGGTCTCATAATAACCACCAATACAGAGGGAAAAAACAGACTGATAGAGTGGTACAACGCTACTGTAAAGACTCTGGTAAAGAAAATGATAAGTGTGGAGGGGAAAAAACTAAGACAAGATGTTGCTTCTTGCTCTATTTGTACTAGGAACTCAAAGGCATGACTAAAGGGGTTATTCTCCGATTGAATGACTGTTTGAAGGAAAGCCAAGAACTCTTAAATATGGTTCAAGCACAGAAGGAGGCGCATATCAACACTGAGCAACTCTAGTGTGTGTGTCCACTAAAAAAATATGCTTAATTTGATTTATAATTTTGCCATAACTGAACCTAACAAAGTACTTAGACAGCGACGATATGGAATTCCAGACGCCCAAAGTACTCTGTCCAATGCAGTGCTCAATTTGTGCCGGTGTTTTCCAGTGCTCGCCACCGGCACTTATGTCTCAACACTGTCACTGATTACTGACAATCCACCACACGGTGGCGCCGTCAATCTATTCTTGAAGGAATCGCATCCATAGATTGTTTAACATTTCAATATAAATGTAAAGTTATATAAAAAATACCTCATACAGTTCGTTCTAACAGCTTTAGTGACATGACATCCGAAATGGGGACACTTACTGGAAAGTTTTGTTATGCGGATAAACTGGCATTTGTCAGTGCTGGTAGGTTGCAGAAGCTGCAGTGATTTGCCATGAAATAAATTGGGCCCTGGCACGTATTTATGTTACAAATTAAGCACTGGTCCAATGGCAGTGGAGAAAATGTTAAAGATGGGTTCTAAAACATGAGTATACTTTTTCATTTTTATGAAATAATACCAGCAAATACTATTTTATGGAGAGATGTACAGACAGGTATAAGGCACCTTTAGCCACACTATCTGGCTCGGTCTCATTATACAAAGCATATCTGGAAAGAGTGGTGGGTCACCTTGTCTCTATGAATCCCACAGTTGCAAAATTGAGAATAATGGGTGGCAGGGGGCGGGACTGCAGGTCCATGGTAGGTATTGGCCTACTACGTGCAAAGCAGGATATTGTGAAAAAATGGTGAAATCCGGATCCCCTGCCCCGACATTGAAGCTATTGCTAAATGTTATGAATCACTGTGCTCTGGCAGAAGAAAGGATATACATACAAAACTAGAGGTTGGCCCAAAAATGTTAAAAGGTCTGTTCCTGCTGGAGAGAAAGTGTGGAGACAAATGATGATTAGACTAGTAGTTTGCGGCCTTATTAATTTACATATTGGAGAGAGAACGTCTTGTCGATGCCAAATGTAACTAATGTGTCACTGTTCAGTGTTCGAACACCAGATATGAAGTATGTTCAACATTTGCTGCTACCAACTGCATTCTGGAAGTTTAAAATATTTAAAAACAGTTATATAAAAAAGAACCTACCGTATGTAGTTGTGGTTAATTATATTGTCCACTACACATGTCTTATAGAAGCGGTGGTACAGAAGATGGAACAGCACAGATGTTCTGCGGTACAGCTACTGCACTGAGGACTCGCCGACAAAGAGATGATATTCCGAAGCCGCAAGACTCCCATCAGCATGACTACCTGCCCTCCTTTAACAAACATCGCATTCTCAAAGACTAAAAGGTACTATTTTTAAAGACTCACTGACAACAAGTACAGGAATACTGCTTTCTCGGCAGGTCTGTGTAGTGCCTTGAAGAGTGCACTGCTCCTGACGTCAAACACAGATTCTAGTGAAGCACTTCTTGAGAAGCACCAGTACTATGCCATGCAGCGTTAATCTGCTGAGCGGGTCCTGTAGTCTGGCATACTGCTCGAGTTTTGGTGCTGCAGGGCCTTGCTGGGAATCTTCCCTGGCACCTAAAAGCGATTTCTTTTGCCTTGAACAATCAAGGTTCGTTTGAAGTAGGTAAAGCTTAATTGACTCGCTGCTAGTTGACCCGATCATGCAACGACAGGTAGTTCCAGCCATTTTCCCCTGATAAAGGTAGGGGAAATGTAATTTTTAACGATAGTAGATGATGTGCGGGATGTTGTAGGCCCGGGTAGTAAGTGTGCATTTCTAGGTCATTTCAGGGACGATTTGGCCTCAACGCGACTAGGTAGTATCCCTAGGCAGCTGTCAGGTTGACAAGAGATATTTCTGTAGTTACTGCATCACTCATAAACTTCTGTGCGTCTTTGGCCTCCGGCAATCTATTTCAACCATTTCTGCTTTAAAGTGCAATTCATACGACCAGTGCTTTAAATTGAACTAGATAAAGCCTGGCACTCACAATCCAGAGTATTTGTTTCGTCTTGAAAAGTGCTGGTACTCTTCGTTTCATATTATAGTAGTGCAGGTACGCAGCACTGGACGGTGCTTGCCCATTTAAAGCGCTACACGAGATTAAAAAATGATGGTTAAAAGAAAATATAACCTGTGTTAGGTGGTGAACTGTGACGAAAAGAGATGGAAGAATGGTTGCTGCAGCTTGCCAGGGCCAATGATTCTGTGAACTGTACTCAGCCTCCAGTTCAATGTAATATGTTTGGCAACCAAACACTGCAGGTTTACCTTTACAATTACAACAATATAAATTCTCAAAACGTACCAATATACTTCAGATAAGGTGCTTTAAAAACACACTCGCATCATAGTGCTCTACAAAAAAACCTTACCTCTACCAAATATTATCTACATGTATCGTAACCTTAACTTCCACAGAAAACTTTAATTTCTTTGAGTGAGTGACTGAATAAATGGTACTCGCATCATATTGAGTTCTGCAGTCTAAATATTAATAGTTTCCTTATTTACTATGCAGTATGTTTAAGCACGTCATACATTCTATCTAAAAAGTAGATTTGCTTTGTCGTCTGACACAGTATATTTCACACGCCTTTCAGCATTGAAAATCCGCAGCCACAAACATCAATCGATCATCATAGCGTTAGATAACTGCAAGCATACTGATGCTAGCAACAGCAAGTATTTCACTTGGAGCTGGAAGGTAAGATGGCCTCATACCCTTATTCGAGGTGCAGAGCCACCAATTCTTGGGACTACTATTAGGTGTCGCTGTGCTCCAAGCAGAGCTCTGTTGCCGAAGCTCAACCTTTTTTAGGTCTCGCCTGGCGTGGGCTGCACACATGCGCAGTCTCGCTGGCGAGATTTAACGTTTGTAGGTATTTTCTGTAAAGGGCATTAAGCCCCGCCCCTCTTTTCCATTGGCCAGTGTCATCATTTATGCTAAACGGTGGCCAGTCATTGGAAAAGAGGTGTTTGTGACGTTTTCGTTCGGCTTTCTGAGCCGTCCCATTTGGACGGGCTCGTCTGCCTTCCTTCTGCCGTGAAAGCTTTCTTATCTTTATGGGGCCATGTGTTTCAAAACACATGGCCCCATAAGACAAGAGATCCTCTTTCACTTTCGGGACCGCACCGCGCTTGTTTTCTTGAGGGTTTGGAATTCTATCATGACACATGTCATGGATATGAGGTAATTTCAGTGCTGTATAAATAAGTGTTCAAATGCGCGCTCGACCTGCTTGTGTTCTTCTCGCCTGGACTGGCCTGCTTTAGGACGCCACACTTCGCACGTCTGACCCCCAACTCCGAACGTGCAAAAGAGCCGACGCGTCCTTTCTACCTGTGAAGTCATCACTGGGGTGTGCTGGGCAGTGAGGGTACATAGTGTGCTTTCTGAAGGCGCAGACTGTGGCAGCCGGGCGGAGGCGCAAATGGGGGGCCCGGGAAGATTGTAAGGACTGTGGAAGCTCTACAAGCCCCTTCTTTCTGTCTGACCCCAGTGCGCGCCTTCAAGCCCCTCTAACCCGGGAAGCCTTTGTTTATCCCTGGAAGGGAGAGTGGGAGGAGGAGCCAAGAGGAAAGGAGGGGGCTCCTCTCGGATGAACACAATCCCCTCTACACGCCGTGTAGAGACAGACACAGAGACACACACACAGAGACACACACACACAGACACACACACGCGCGCACACACACACACACACCACCCCCTCCTCCCTCCTCCCCCCCCTTCAGAAAACACAATGAAGCGGTCTTTATTTGGGAGCAATGTGCAAACATCAGCTACTCCGCAAGATAGGAAGGTGCGGGGCTGGACTTTGGGCTTCGAACCAGAGCAGCCCAGTATCATCGTTGTACCGCCAGCTCAGATATTTAGCCAACAGCAGGCTGCGTTCTGGGATTCATACTTTTACCTTTGACACTTTGTATTGGCTAAACAAGTCCACCGTATGTATATGCCCACACGTGCCACTGGCTACAAAACCAAGCTTGGTGCTGTATTATCTAGCATACTAGATGATATTATATGTGGTCCTGTTCTCTTCTGCCCGTACCTATATTTTTGTTCTAGAACGTTCTCTCAGGAACGTCGCGCTCCCAGGAACGTTCGATACTGCAAGTTGAACCGAATTCTGGATGTCGCCCTGTAAGATTCGGGCGCATGAATAAAGCGTTCCAATTTAAACTCACATGAATTGGTTCCAATTCTACTCTGCGACAATTGGTTTAATGCCACGAACAGCATGGGACGTGGCACCAACGAGATTTAATGCTCTGAATCCTTCATTAATTAGCAAGTGTAAGCAGTTCACCCAGGCATGGCTTAACAGGCATGGCTTAACGCTGCATTGTGGTACTTGCAGTAACGGTTATTAGTGAAATTAAACACAACTGCCATACATACAAATAGACTGGATACCAGCAGGAGACTCCCGATTTATTACGTAAAAAATGTCTTGATTTTAGCTGTCTCCCGTCTGAAATAGCTCCAGCTTCAGTAGAAGCCAATGGTGAATCCTTTCCCCCGATATTTTTTTCTCCAAATGTTCCCACTTTCTTGTTCCAAATTGGTGTTTATAACGTGGAGGGAACGCTGCTGAAACCTCTGTCTGCCCATATCAGTTGACTACCCTTTCCGATTTAAGTTATTCCGACGCAAAATAAATCCGATGTAATTCCGGTTTCTCGTACATATGACCGGGTTCTTCAGGTCTGCGGTATGCGTGGCTGCCGCTGCATAATATTTCACCCCCCTGGCTCCTCCGCCTAGGACGGCACCTGCTTATTTGATATCATACTTTCATAGGTGCTGCTGCTTTCGCTGGTGATTTAACAGTTTTTACAAATCACTGCCTGCTTTTCAAATCTAGTTGTGTGTGAAACTAACGGACATGCAAAGGTGTTTGGGGAGGAGGGCATAATTTTGCCTTGCTATACTGTTCAAAAATAACCAACTGGGTAACTGGGGGCGGAGAAGGGAGAGGGACAGGGAAACATGTATCAAGGACCCCCCCCCCCCCTTGGACCCTCAAAGCGGCTGCACTTTTTCACCTAGTGATACGCTTTAGCATTAGTGAGCGCAGGGAATCGCGCCATAATTGTAAATCCTTTACCGGGGCTATGGTCATGACTGGCTCAAGCAAGATTTACAGTGTGTGACCTTGAACATGTGCGTAATGTGATGGACTGGGCCTTCACTGGGATGCTCTTTCAGAAGTTGCGAGCTCACCTTCACCGCTCTGGGCTGGCAGCTAAGGTGGGACAGCTTCAGTCAGAAGGGGGATTAACGGAATGAAAGGGACTTAAAATAAGCCATCGCTGAAAGACTGGGCATTATCCCGAGAGAGAGGAGAGAGGAAGAGAGCTCACAGGGAGAGAGTGAGAGAAGGGGAAAGGAGAGCCGCAGAGAAAAAAGTAACTGCGCAAATGAGGGAAGGAAGACGAGAGTGAGGAGGTGAGGCGAGGTTAGAGTGAGAAAGATGAAGGCAGGTAGCAGGGAGAGAAGGAAGAGCGGGAGCTAGGAAGACGAGACAAAAGAGCACAAGGAAGAGGGTGAGTAGGGAAAGAGATAAAGGCAGGAAGAGAAGTAGAGGGGGGGCGAGTGAGACAGTAGGAGACAGACAGCAGTGAGAGGGAAATAGAGGCAAAAGGTAGGAGGAGAGCGAGGGAGAGAGCGGAATAGAACGTGAGGACAGAGAGTGAGAGAAAAAGGACACTTAGATCCGAGGGAGAGACAAGAAAAAAAACACATTGAAACTGCAATAGGTCTCGCCTTTGATTAATTTTAAAGCCATTAGCTTTGCTATATAATTCCATTAGCAAAGCAAATGGCTTTAACTTAATCAAAGGCGAGACCTATTGCATTTTCAATGCTTGTCTCTGATGAGCAGTGAGCCTTCCATCTGGAGTGCTCGTCTATGAACTATGAAGTCAGATTTAAAGATCACCCGTTGTTTTGCTTTACACATATCCAACGGCGTGCCTGCAGCGCAGTGTTAGTGTTCGCCCATCACAACAAGTGGAGCAAGAAACGGCCTTCACAGCATTGTAATGGCTGCAGGTCATCCTGAACGCATTGTGGTTGTCCAAGTACGCTCTTTCTAACCATTGAACATGTTTTGTTTAGTTGCCCGCTGTACAAACGTGCTGTGATGCGTCATTTGGTGGGGCATACCATTACTGCTGTAGCCCTGAGGGGTGTTTATGGAACCTCCCCCTCTGGGCAGTTGCAAATAGTCACGACCATGACGAAGGGGGGCGGGACCGTTTTCAAATAATGAGGCTCGGTGATCTCACGAGCAGTTGAACAGAGTATCCTACGTGTCCCCTGTATTACTTACATACGATGTACCAGCGGAGCTGTGGACACAACATTTTGGCGATGAAGCGAGTAGTTCCCGCGTTTGCTGTTGGACTGCTGCCGTAGTCAGTGGCTGGGCTGCCGTTGGTGTGGAGTACGCCTCCAGGGTTTCTTGGTCCCTGTGGTGGCGTCTGGGCCTGTGCTTCCCGGGTGCCAGCTTGGTCTTTGCTGGTGGTTTCTCTGCTGCCCGGTCGGCCCAGTTCCTTCCCGAGGAGCGTGGCCTTCCGTTTTGGTGCATCTCAGCTGTTGGACGTCTGCGAGGGAGTGGCTCCAACTGGGGAGTGCAGTCCGTCTGTACTCGTGTTCCCAGAGGGTGCCGGAGTGCTCTGGGGGCAGTTTCTCCTTGCTGTTTTGTGAGGGGTGTGGAGCAGCGTTTCGCCTGTCTGGAGCGGTTACTTGCCTGTCTTTCTGGTGCTGGACATTGGCTTTCGTCGTGGTCAGGCAAGTTCTGCTGGTTCCTGTTGGGGTAATGCTCCCCTTTTGCTCTTTTGGGTGTTTGGCTCCAGGGATTACACTTGTGTGGCGAGGCCAGGACTGGGGGAGCCTTGAAGGGTGACATTTGCTTGCTGTGATTCTTGCTCTCCTGCTATGTCAGCCATTCCCCCTGTGGAGCCGTTTCTGCTAGATGGTCCTCCTTCAGGTCAGGCTGCTCGGTGAAAGGACTGGGTGGATTGTTTGGAAACTTACCTTACTGCCATTGCCCTAGATGAGGAACGACTGCGTCCTATGCTGTTGCATTTAGGGGGACAGGCTATTCATCGTTTGGGTCAGTCGGTGGTTGAAGGGGGCCCGCCACTCACTTATGATACTTTGAAGCAAGTTCTCACCGCCCATTTTGATCTGCTGGCAAATCCCGATTATGAGCGGTTTTTGCTGCGTCAGGCAAGGCAGCTGCCGGATGAGTCCGTTGATGCGTTTTATGCCCATTTGCGTGATTTGGCGAGCACCTGCATGTTACCTGATGCTGTGGATGTGATCCGGGCTCAGTTTATACAGGGTTGTTTCTCTATTCAACTACATGAGGCTATCCTGCAAGTCCCGGACACGTCGATGGCTGGTATGCTGACCAGGGGCAGGTCTAAGGAATTGCCAAGAGTGCGGGCAGCCTATATGGAGGCGGCACTCCAACAGGTGGTGAAGGTGGAGCGGATTAATGCTGTTTCATCTGGGGTCCCTGACAGGAGGGTGCCGAGGAGTAATGTGTCGTTGGAGCCCAGGCACTGTTATGGTTGTGGAGGGCCTTTCCTCATAAGGGTGTGTGTCCTGCCTATGGGAAACGATGTTCTAATTACAATAAATTAAATCATTTTGCAAAGCTGTGTCACTCTGCCCTGACACGGGGTCATCACCCAGCACCCCCTAATCAGGACTATGTTGCTGAACGTTCAATTGAGGAGGGGGGCCTGGACGATGATGATGTGGAGGGGGCTATACAGGTCATCCATGCTTTGCAACCTGGGGGTCACCTGCAAAAGTGTATTCCGAAGTGCAGTGTGATGATGGATGGCCATCCGGTGCAGGCCCTGATTGACAAGGGTGCCTCTATTAATATCATGGCCCAGTCAATGATGCTCACATTGCCCGTTTCCCATACTTGAGCTCAACTACTACCAGGGTCTATGCCTATGGGTCCTCTGATCCTCTTCCGTTGGCAGGAGCTTTCACTGCTGAGGTGGCGCATGGATCTCGATCGACAAAGACCAGGATATATGTCACACAAGGTGGTGAAGGTATGTTGCTGAGTTGTCGGATGGCGGAACTGCTTCCGTTGGTCGCCTTCGCACTCAGTGTGCATCAAGGGAATGTGGAGGGCCTGCTGGCACAGTTTGCACCATTGTTTGAGGGTATTGGCTGTTTAAAGGACCGTATGATAAAACTTCATATTGATGAATCTATCCAGCCGGTGGCTCTACGACACAGAAGAGTGGCATTCCATCTTCGGCCGAAGGTGGTGGATGAACTGGCCAAACTGGAGCAGGCGAACATTATTGAACGGGTGGATGGTCCGACTCCCTGGGTGTCCCCGATTGTAGTGGCCCGCAAACCTAAGCAGCCAGGACAGGTCCGCATCTGTGTGGATATGCTCTTACCTAACCTTACAATTAAGCGCGCACTGCACCTTACCGAACAGTGGATGATATAGTGGTTGAAGTTAGTGTCTCACAATGATCTTCGTGCCGGCTATCATCAGCTGATGCTCGATCCTGCTTCCTGTGCGATTACCACGCTTTCCACCCATGTGGGGCTAAGGAGGTATAAACGTTTAAGTTTTGGGATCTTCAGTGCTGCAGAGGTTTTTCAGGACACAATCAGGGGGGTCCTTTCTGGCCTGGATGGTGTATTTAATGTCAGTGATAACATTTTAGTGCATGCCCCCACTCTGGATGGGCATTTTATCCCGCCTGCGAGATGTTTTTCAACGGTTGATGACGCATGGACTTCGCTCCATAAAGAGAAATGTGAATTTCTTAAAACGGACATTTAATTTTTTGGTTATTATTTTTCACAAAATGGTGCGTCACCAGATCCCCTGAAAAATCGAGATATACAAACTGCTCCTGCTCCCATTAATGTGTCTGGTGTGAGGAGCTTTATGGGGATGGTGAGTTATTGTGGCCGTTTTATTCACAATTTGACTGATCTTACTGCTCCCTTGAGAGAACTGACTAAATCCAATGTTACATGGAATTGGGGTCCGAAGCAGGAATGCGCCGTTCTGGCTACCAAGCAAGCCCTGTCGGCAGACACAACTTTGGTGTATTTCGATCCGGCGAAGGAGTCTGAGCTGTCCGTGGATGCCAGCCCCATTGGGTTGGGGGCAGGGCTTTTTCAGCAGCAAGGCAATGGGGAATGGGCCCCGGGGGCGTATGCCAGTCGTGCATTAACAACGACGGAACAACGCTACTCCCATATTGAGAAGGAGGCCATAGCTATCCATTGGGGATGCCGCCATTTTCATTTATATCTGTATGGCCAGCCGTTTGTTTTACATACGGATCACAAACCCCCCATTCCTTTATTCATGGGATCCTCCTCTAAACCTCCACCGCGAATCGAGAAATGGATTCTGCAGTTGCAGGATTATTGTTTTACTATGGTGTTTTGTCCAGGAACACAAAATCCGGCAGACTCTCGAGGCACTTCCGTCCAACCACTCCGAGTGAGGAATCAGATGCTGATGATACTGAGGAATATGTGCGCTTGGTGGTGGAGCGGTCTAGGCCACTTCCTCTTTCTTTGGAGGAGATTCTGGAGTCTACAAAGTTGGATGAGTGTTTCCAGATTTGTCTTTCTGCCGTGAGAAGCGGGGTGTGCTATTGGATAAAGCCATGTACTGTACTGAAGATGGTAAATCTACCTTGGCGTCCCTTCACAATGTGCGGGGTGAGTTGGTAATATCTCCGGAAGGCTGTTTGATGAGAGGCCCACGGTTGGTGATTCCTGGCTGTTTGCAGCAAAGGGTGGTGGATCTGGCTCATTTGGCTCATCAGGGGGTGATTAAGGCAAAATCAAGGTTGAGGTGCAAGGTTTGGTTTCCCGGTCTGGATGCTTTGTTGGAGTGCACTGTGAGGAGGTGAGCACTTTGTCAAGCCGCCGGGCCTGCCGACACTCCGGCACCCATCCTTACGGAGGACATCCCTTCGTTTCCTTGGCAGCCAGCAAGTCCTGATTTTGGGAGTCTCCCGGATGGGCGTCATATGTTGGTGGTCATCGACGATTTCTCCAAATACCCAGAGATTGAATTAATGGACTCTACCATGGCCAGTCAGTCTGTTCCTCGCTTTGAAAAAATTATGGCTACCCGTGGTTTGTTTAATGAACTTCGTACTGATAATGGCCCTCCTTTTTCAAGTCTGGATTTTGCTGAGTACCTTAAGTCCAGAGGGATCCGTCACCGAAAGATTACTCCCCTATGGCCTCAGGCCAATTGTGAGGCAGAGCGCTTAATGTACACTCTCAATAAGGCCATTAGGATTGCAGTGGCAGAACGGAAGGAGTTGGATTGTGCTTTATATGGGTTTCTGAGGGAGTATCGGATGACCCCTCATACTACCACTAAGGTCAGCCCGATGTCTCTGTGTATGAATCCACCAATGGGTGATGTTATCCCTCATGTCGGGGCTGTGCCTGCCAAAAATGAGCTGGTAGCGGATGACCTGCGGAAATGCAAGCTGAAGAATGATAGGGTTTCTTTGAAGCGGGGAGCAAGATACAGCTCATTTAATGTGGGGGATGCCGTTATGGTGTGGAATCGGCACCCTATAGGGAAATTTAGCCCGCCTTTTGAGCTTGAACCGAGGATTGTTCAGTCTGTACATGGGACTAAGGTCACGGCGATGAGGAACGGAGCGATCATCACGAAAAATGTGTCTTTCTTCAAGGCTCACTGGAATCCTGGTGGTGATCGATTGGGGGATTGTGTGCTTCCGAGTGATGGAGATCCGGGTTCCGATGGTGATTCTACAGACAGTGATGAAGTGGACAGTGTTGGGACTCCTGATCGGGTACTGGACCGTGATGGATCTCCTGGCCGGGATCAGTTTCTGTCGGGACAGAGTGGTGCTTCTTCGTCTGCGATGTCGCCACGTGGGCTCCTCCCTCAGCCCAACGCTGTTCAACATCTACATGGCCCCCCTCGCACAAATGGCCCGCCACCACAACCTCAACATCATAGCCTACGCCGACGACACTCAGCTCATCCTCTCCCTCACCAAGGACCCACGCACCGCCAAAACCAACATCCACGACGGAATGAAGGCCATCGCCGACTGAATGAGGAGCAGCCGGCTGAAACTAAACTCGGACAACACGGAGGTCCTCATCCTCGGACCCAACCCCTCGGCCTGGGACGACTCCTGGTGGCCGACCACTCTCGGGACAGCACCGACACCCACCAACCACGCACGCAATCTAGGATTCATCCTCGACTACTCCCTCTCCATGTCCTTGTCCAAAAAGGTCAACGCCGTCTCCTCCTCCTGCTACAACACCCTCAGCACGCTTCGCAGGATCTACAAGTGGATCCTGACCGAAACAAGAAGAACGGTGACACAGGCCCTCGTCAGCAGCAGGCTGGACTACGGCAACGCACTCTACGCCGGAATCCCAGCCAAACACCTACGACCGACTGATCGTCAACGTCTCCCGCTGCAGCCACATCACCCCCCACCTGACAAACCTACACTGGCTCCCCGTCGACAAGAGGATCACCTTCAAACTCCTCACCCACGCACACAAAGCACTCCACGACACCGGACCAGCCTACCTGAACAGCAGACTCAGCTTCCACACCCCCACCCGCCAGCTCCGCTCTGCCAGCCTCTCACTCGCCGCCGTCCCCCGCATCCAACGAACAACCTCCGGCGGCAGATCTTTCTCCTACCTCGCTGCCAAGACCTGGAACACCCTACCTACCCAGCTACGGCAGAACGAAGACCTACTCGCCTTCAGAAGACTCCTCAAGACCTGGCTCTTCGAGCAGTAGCGCAACCCCCCCCCCCCCTTCCCCTCTCAGCGCCTTGAGACCCTCACGGGTAAGTAGCGCGCTTTACAAATACCATGATTGATTGATTGATTGATTGGAGTGCCCGAGTGTGATCTGATGCCCCGTCCTGATGAACCCCTGGGGCCTGAGTTTGGTGTGCGGCGAGGGGGTGCTGAGAGGTACCAGCTTCGGCCTTGCCACGCCAGGTCTTCGAGGTTGAAGGACTATGTAACTTATTGAACTGTTTTTATGCACTGGCCATTGTTTTTTTTGTCTGAATTGTGTGTTTCGCTTTAGCCCAGTACTGGTGGTATTTTTGTGTTTATTTTGTTTTTATTTGCAGGTTGTGGAGGAGTGTGATGTGTCATTTGGTGGGGTGCATACCATAACTGCTGTAGCCCTGAGGGGTGTTTGTGGAACCTCCCCCTCTGGGCGGCTGCAAATAGTCACGACCATGACGAAGGGGGGCGGGACGGTTTTCCAATAAAGAGGCTCGGTGATCTCACAGGCAGTTGAACAGAGTATCCTACTTGTCCCCTGTATTACTTACATACGTTGTACCAGTGGAGCTGTGGACCCAACACGTGCCAGAAGCAGGTAGCTGAAACCGCATTGGCGGAATCTTGGCTTCAAGCATTATTTCCCTGCTGTTCGCATCCTCAGCTCTGATATGAGCAGGCTAACGTCTTTCTGCCTGAGCAGATTCTTATTAGCAATGGGAGTGATTAGGAAGCATTTATGTGCTCTGGACACGCCACATTAAGTGAATCTGCAACCCTTTATCATCCCGAGCTGGAAAGTCTGGATGAAGCCGGGATAACTGTTTTTCATATGTTGAATGTTTCCTATCTGTCGCGATCACATTTTCCTGGCCCCATGTTTATTTATTTTGGTTTAATACAGATCCGTTTATTGCACTTTGACTTTAATAATACTGTTTGTTGATCGGTGACATTTCGTTGGTTATGCACTTAACACTGTGTGGGGAGGCATGCGTGTAGCTTGCCCTACCAGTGTTTTTTAGACTTTTAATCTTGCTGTTTTAACTTTTTCATTTTAGAGAACATTGTCAATACGTAATAATGTATTTTATGTATATCGCTTTTATGGTCCTAGTTACCGAAATAAAGTGTTTGACGGACTACTGTTCGTAGTTCTTTCTGACGCAATGACAAATTTTACACAGTGGACAACCATCAGTGGCTTCAATGAAGACAGAAAAGAAACCGAGACTTGAATGTCTTAGATGAGGGGGGCGTGGCCACGCAAGCGTCCGAAATGGCCGCTCGCGATTGAAGCTCCGTCGGCTGGACTACCTTTTTAGGTCTCGCCTGACCCAGCGCATGCGCTGGTCTGGCTAGACTTATTGAGAGGGCTCCAAAAAGTGCTACCAAGCCAGCCTAGAGCTACAGTGCATGTGCGCAGGCGCGTGTGCCGTGCTTTACCGCAATTACTTTCACTTTCGCAGCCGCACGGTCGCTTTGATGTTTTATCGTGATCCCGATCACTTTAACTTTCACGGCGCAAGGCCGCTTTGCATAGCCAATAGGTCTCGCTTTTGGGACCTTATAAGTATTTAGTTATGCAACTGTTGTATGGCTAAACACTTATAAGGTCCCAAAGGCGAGACCTATTGGCTATGCCAATGCTGGTTTTGCATTATCATCCTGATGCCCCGATGCCACTAACCTGAAAAGGGCACTCCTGGTCATGTGAAGTGCCTCGGAATCCAACGGTCCATTCCTGTGAACCCAGCGACGCTCCGATCCTCAGAGACCAGCTGATGCGCGTTTTGGCTGCGGTGTGATGAGACTCCACTGGACAGGTGAAGGGCTCAGTGCGATCAAGGGAAACAACTGCCTGAGTGTTGGTCTCTGATCCAGATCCTTAATACGCAGGATGGCACCTCTATGCCCATGTCATTCACGGACTTCAATTCATCCTCCTAAGGTCTGAGGCGCTGCTCACATTTTCATCTCCCTCCCACCACACCGCTTCCAGAGTTTACTACTGTGGGGGCAAAGCACACAGTGATGATGGGGGTTAAGTAGCTCGCAGGGAGCCTGGTCAGTCACTCTTTTGCGTGCTGGGTGTGATCACTCACTGCTCCTGGATCAGGACTCCATCTTGCGCCTTGCCCGAGAACGGGGTGATGTCAATTGGCAGGGCTCTAAACTGCCTTTCTTCCCAGACTTCACTGTTATGGTCCAGGATGCCCACCGCAAGATCAACGGGGAAAAGCTACCCTGAGGAATCTAGGACTACGATACGGTATGCTGTACCCGGCTAGGCTTAAGGTGGATGTGGGGGGCAAATCCCGCATTTTTGACACTCCAACTGAAGCGTAAGAGTTTTGTCACACTTACAAGAACAACAACAATGGAGCAGTGAATGCGGGACGGCACTCTGCTTCTCCACAGAGCGGTTCCGAGGCCAGCATGGAGCTATTCTCCAATACAGGAACTGGTTAATCAGGCATTACTATCCTTGTCTTTTGATTGTGTTGCCATAATGATAATGCTTTTCATTCAGCTATGTTGTCGTAAATTAGTGGTCCGGCCGACTTGGCGTTGCCACACCTCATGGTGTTCACCTTCTTTTGGTTTCAGACGATATGGCAGTGCCTTTTCGCTGGTTTCATATACGGATGTACAGTTAGCCAGCATTGCAAACTGATTAGTTGGGCATGGTATTGCCTCGCTTGGGAGTGGGTGAGGCTGGGTGGTGGGTGGGGAAATTCACAATTGTTGCATGTTTTCAAAGATTACATAAAAAGGTTATTGTCACAAAGATTTTTTTTTTTTTTTTTTTTCAAAAAACCTTTATTCTTTTAAATCAGTGACAGCTATTCAGCCGACAACCCGGAGGCACGGCAGCTTTAGAAACACAACACATGTGAGCGTCCACATTTCACTGACAGGAGAATCAAAGGTTCTGTTTTAAATAAACACAAACCCGAACCTAAACACAAGCAAGGCGATAAGTACTGAAAGCACAAAAAGGGTTCCCATCAGGGGGAGCAAGCCCCATTTCGTCCATCAGACACAGGTCTATAGTAAGGGAAAGGAGGGGAAGTCAGAGACTCAAGAAGACAAACACATACCAGCAAGGAGTACAAAGCCGGAAAGAAAGCTAAGGGGAGAGCTGCTCCTCAGGCGGGTCCGGGTCTGGGGGCAGGCATATGCCCCCTCTGTACTGGTTCCATCGCGCCCATACAGAGTGCCATTTCCGAGGGCGCCCTTGAGCACAATACACTGTCTTCTCCCTGAACATGCTCCAGTCCATGTTTTCCATCCACGCTGTCAATGTAGGAGGCCTAGTAGAGCCCCACAGGCGAGCGATGTCGCGCGTCACAAAGATTTTTAGTCAGATATTTGCATACACATTTCTTGACACACGCTTGTTATGGCACATTTAGGTAATACATCTGGACCTTCTGGTTTGTCCTATATGTCATGGAACATACAAGGCCTCAACAACACGCGCAAAAGACGCCAGGTGCTTAGTTATCTTTTGCGACATAACATTGATATAGCCTGCTTGCAGGAGACACACTTATCAAAATCAGATATCGCCCGTGCGGCAGCTAGCTGGGGGGCACATAGATACTTCTCTAATCATAGCAGTTACGCCAGAGGTGTCACCATCCTAATACATAAAAGGATCCCTTTCAGTCCTGGTAAAGTGATTGAAGACAGGTAGGGCCGGTTCCTTATCGTCACAGGTACACTAATGGGTCACTTTATTGCTTTAATAGGCGTCTATGGCCCAAATGTAGACACTCCAGAGGTCTTTCACGCCTTACATGTACATTTGCTGACATTAGAATCCTGTCTGATTATTATGGGTGGTGACTTCAATCTGTCATTAGATCCCTCACAGGACAGTACCTTCACATCACCTGGAACCAAACCACGCTCCCGACGTGCATTGCAGGACATTTGTCAACAATTTTTTCTGATAGACATAGAGCGAACACACAATACTGTCTCCACGTTCTATACTCACTACTCTGGTTACCATGACACCTGGACCAGAATAGATTATTGGTTAGTCTCTACGGGAATAGCTGGCTGGTTCCGGGCTGTAGATACGCTGCCACGGACTTATTCTGATCATTCTCCTGTGGTATGAAGGTTCGCTATCCCTCGCCCTGGGGGCTTCGAACGGTAGTAGCAGTTTCCGAGCAGAGCACTTCAGGATCCAGTCTTCAATACAGAGGTGCGTGAGGCCATTGAAGATTATTTTGCCATTAATACTGGATCGGTAGATACATGGGCAGTCCTCTGGGAAGGTTCTATTGCTAAAAATGCGGGAGTACAAAAAGACTTGCGTTCCACACTTGCTCGCATTGAGCGGGACATATTGACATTAGATTCGGAGCTACTCAAGAATGCCTCTGATGAAGTTGAGGCTCGGCGTTTAGCTCTTTTGGTAGAATTTCGCGATGCGGCAGATAGAGAATTGCTCCATGTGGGTAAACATCACACTGCTAGAAGGTATGGGGAGGGCGAGCGACCTGGTAGAATTCTGGCACAAATGCTTCGCCCCCCTTCTAGCAAAGCTTACATAACTGAGATCTGTACCCCCTTAAACCAGTCGGTCTATTCTACCCCTGAGATTCGTGACACCTTCTTGGATTATTTCAAGACCCTATACAGTTCCTGGATCGATGACGATCTCAGTGCCCAGGAAGACTATTTGTCGGAAATTGCGCTAGTTTACCTGGAGAAAAATATGCAGGGCTTCCTGGCTGTGCCAATATCCCAGGAAAGCATTGTGGAGGCCATAGAAGCACTCTATGGATCCTCGGCTCCCGGTCTTGATGGGTTCTCTGGGGACTTTTATAAGGCTTATAAAAACATTCTCATACCACGGTTGATTGAGGTTTATGCAGAGGCACTTGAAAAGCAAGTCCTTCCCCCTACATTTCGTGAGACTGTCATTATTCTCCTTCCTGGCAAAGACTCTTCTTTATGTAGCTCTTATAGGCCCCTTTCATTATTAAATCTGGATTATAAAATATTGGCTAAAGTTATTGCTATCAGACTTTCTCTGTTAATGGAATTTATTATTTCTCCGGCACAGTCTGGATTCGATCCTCGTCGTTCCACCTCTCTTAATCTTCGGACTCTTTTTGCTGTCATCAATAGGATAGATCCAAAGGTTCCTGCAGCGGCTGTGCTATTGGATGCCGAGAAGGCTTTTGATTCTTTAGAAAGGCCTTTTTTCCTCTCGGTGATGTGCCGCATGGATATGCCTACAGGTTTTATGGCCATTACGGCTTTATTATATACTAGCCCCAGAGCTAGATTGCGTATCAATGGCACGCTATCTCAGCCCTTCTCGTTGACACGCGGCACACGACAGGGATGCTCCCTATCCCCACTTTTGTTTAGATTTGCTATGGATCCATTAATTAGACATTTTCAGGAGCGCCATATCCATCGGGGTCTGCAATTCAACACAGGACCATTATTAGTGTCACTCTATGCAGATTACACTGTTTTATACGTACGTCATCCTCAGACCAATCTTGAGCCAATCATTCGGGAAATACTTCGATTTGGCCGCTTCTCAGGGCTCGGCATCAATTGGCACAAGTCTGTAATTTTCCCATTGACGAAAGCACAACCCCGTGGGATTGTGAGTTTCCTCTTGAATGGTGCCAAGACGCAGTCAAATACCTTGGCATCCACATATATTTGGACACGGCTAGCATTATTAGCTTAAATTATGGGCGAGCCGTGAGCTCCTTGGAGTCACAGATAGAACGATGGCTGCGTTTTCCTTTGTCAATGGCTGGCAGGGTTGCTATAATCAAAATGATAGTGCTCCCTAAATTTTTATATTTATTTAATAATATCCCCATCCCCCTTACTAAGTCCTTTTTTCTGCAGCTACGTCAACACCTTCTAAGGTTGGTACGGGGGTAAAAGACCTCGCGTTAGTTGGCAGGTTTTGACTCTTCCGTATGATAGGGGGGGTTTCGGTGTCCCAGATTTCTTTTTGTACAACTTAGTGGCCCAGTGCAGCTATGCATATGCATGGTATCACCCGGATGCACAAATTCCCTTTCTGAGGCCAGAGGTCGACTTTATGCTTCCTCGGAAGCTGTCCACTGTGCTACCAAAAGGTGTCCCTAGAGACCCAATTGACATCCAGACTGTATCCACTACTAGCTGGGCATGGGATAGGTTACAGAGACTTCTGGGACTTGACACACTGTACTCACCAGCTTTACCCCTCCCAAATCCCCTGTGGCTCCCCATCACGGACGAAACACTAGTACAACGCACGCTGGCCAAATTTAACATCACGAAGATAGGTGATCTATATCCGAATGATCATATCATCTCTATATCCGAGGACACCCGGTTTCAGGACAGGTCCTTCATGGATGCCTTTATAATGGAACGTATTCACTCTGCAGTTAGAGCCACACTCCTTACTTATCCGATTGCACCAGAACCTATGGCCCTGCTGACGTTGGTAATTGAGAGCAAGACTGGTACCCATCTCATTTCTAAAATGTATAGGTCCTGCACTGGTATCCGACCGGTTCCCGACGATAAAGTGCGCACTGCATGGGAACGCGATCTCAGCCGTTCCATTACTGATGATCAATGGAAAAAATGTTGCATGGTGACGAAAGAAGTATCCCTCAACAGCAGGCACAAACTCATTCACTTTAAATTCCTCCGCAGGTTATATCATACGCCAGCTTGGTCACACAAAATTGATCCTTCCAGGCCGCACCACTGCCTGAAATGTTATACCCCCCATGCGGACTTTGCCCATCTTAGATGGACTTGCCCTAAACTACAGACATATTGGGAACAGGTGCATGCCGCACTGGGTGCAATGATATCGCTGACGCTTCTTCCCACGCCAGAAACTGCTCTCATGGGATACACGGTCAACTTTCCCAAAAAGGTCAGGAGGTTTGCTATACTTGGGCTATTGTTAGCTAAACGGAAGATAGCACTGCTATGGGGTAAGCGTACTGTTCCTACTTTACAGGCTTGGCTGCGTAGCCTGGCAAATTGTAATGTAAATTGCGAAATATACGCTTCCCTCATGCCAAGTTCCTCATGCCCTAAAGATATATGGGGCCCGTACAGGGTGTATATTGAGGAGAGAAGCCGTGAGTCCAGCTCACAGGTTGAAAGGGACAAGGTGCCGGAGGGGATAGGATGATGGGCCATGTTGTTAGATATGTGATTTATATTATCTGAAGCGTCCTTAGAATATTTTTATTATATATGTTTGAACATTTTGATAAAGTAAAAAAAAAAACATGCTAGAATTAGTAATCAACTGACATGTTGAAGACAAACCGAGAGATTTGATAACACTGTTTTTGGTATTTTGAACAGCTGTGATGCCTGTTACTTTGCTCTACATGTTGCAAGTAAGTGACTGATTTGTGATGAGATACCTGACAATGTACCACATTGGATGTTGTTTGTTTCTTAATGTATAAGAAAATTGGAAAATAAAGGATTAAAAAAATAAAATGATCAGAAAAAAAAAATGTCTTAGATGACATCCATACAAGATTTTAAATACCAAACGGTCTATCAAATTAAAACCTGCTAGAGGGCCACTCGCACTAAAAAGAAGGGTTGTCATGCATGATTCAGGAAGGCCCATAAGACTCATCTCTTCCCCAAAGTCTAATCTGTGTTGGAAGGTGTCTTGAGGGCTTAGTCCTAGTCAAGAGCGCCGGGACGCCCCTTTGTTGGGGCAGCTGTTGCGCTATATAAATTGTTATAACATAACATAACATTGAAAGGCAAGGGGAGTTACTGAGAATCTGAAATGTAACTGTGTCGGTGCGGCAGAGAGTACGCTTTCTGTAAAATCGGTCTCCATTAATGACGCCCTTCAGATATAAAGCCGTTTCTATTCCTCTCAAACAGGTGTTTGTTCACTCTGGTGGGACAGGCACTGCACCACGTTAGAAACGTACACCTTCTACAGGACTGTGGATAAACAAGAAACAGCACTTATAAAACGCCTGGGACTTAAGTCCCAGTAATCGAAAGTTCTCGTTGCCTTGCATGACCGAGGTAAACTGTGAAAAAAAAAAATGCGCGGCAATCTAATTAATCTGGGAAAGGGAGAAGGCTTAAATTTAAGGGAAATCCAATGTAATTTAAAGCACAAAGTCCAATCACTCATGTGACCACACGGTGGCGGTAGCCACTTTCTGTGAAAAACAGCATACGATGCCAGGCGAAAATGCTCTTGAGCCGGAAGTAGTAAAACAACACCATAACAATTGGAATGGGGTAAGGTAATGTCAATGTCCTTTTGAATTTCCTCGCCTCACCTGAAGTAATTGTTCACATGATGACGGCTGCATAAGAATAATGACGAGCATTAGCAATACCAACAGGCTCTGCACTACGCAAAAAAACAGCAAACATATAAAACAAGAATAAACAAAATAAAGGAGTGGTTCACCAGTTCGCCTTTTGATTGGCTGAGCACTTGACTAAAGTGGGCTATCCTATCCCATGTATGCTGTGGTGGGCGGAAGCAAAATCTGAATAACCCCTTAACGAACGGATGAAGGGGGCTATCCTAAATACCCTGTCGGTATGTATAGATGCATGTATTTATATCGTGATTCTTTGGGAAAACAGTAATCAAGCAAACAGATAAAGCAGTCTTTAGACCAGACATAAAAGGGTTGATATCCATCCTTTCTTTTACAGTTTCCCACTCACGTCACTGCTTGTACGTTGTAGCAGCAGGGTTTACGAAAAAGCGTAAAATACCTACCTGGTTGTAGAGAAAAAGACAAAAACATACTCTCAGCATGCAGGATTCAAGCGAATCAATAATGCTATCTTTGTGCCGCCAATGATTATAGAACAGTAGCGCCAGCGGACTTCTGCTGGGTGGAGGGTGTTAAAACAAACGCATATGTAGTCAATAGCATTGGTATTTTACTTTGTTTTGCTTTTCCTAATCCAAGGTACCCATTGCAATGTTACTTCACAAGCAGCGATACGTTGCAGTTACTTGACTGCGCTTGCTGACAGAAATACAAATAAGTGCACACATTGGACCAACAGTGTAGTAACTAATCTGGTCTACCAACTAAAGAAAACCCAAACTATAAGCTAACTTTGTTCCTATTATACCCACATGTTCTATTTGTAACCACCCCAACCTATGTAGAATAAGTGAACAAGTCCCTGTCACCCAAGCAGACTATACCCAACATCCATAAATGGACTGCTAAAAATAATAATTGTAATAACAATACGGACAATGGCTTGGTTCATACATATCGCTAAATAACAAAGTTAAGTAACAGATCTTACTATTACCGGCTGGAATTCAAACTCGTGTCAAGCTCTTAACTCGTGGGAACGGCTTGCCAGGTCATACGGTGCACACAGTCCACCCATGTGAAACCGAAAGCCACCACTGGGGTAGAAGCCAAGCTGCTGAAGGGATTCTGGTATTCAGAGGGATCACGGACCTCAGCAGGTCTCATGCAGCTCTCAAAACAAGAGGCTTCTCAAGAGCAGTTTTTGTTTAATTTATGTAAGGTACTTACAGCGACATAGAGTTTATTTCGGGAGGACGTATCCCCACCAGGAACCCCTTTCCGCCCTTCTGGCTCTGGAGAAGTTTCTTCTCTGTGTAGCTATCAGTGGCGGTGCGTCCATTAGGGCACTGGGGTGATGCCCCACAAGCCGCCCGCACCCGCAGCTCCCTCGGCGTCTCTGAACTTAAGTAAACTCTCAGTTTACTTAAATTCAGAGACACCGAAGGAGAACTGACAATCATGTCAGTCAGCATGACGTGGGTTGGCGGTCCGGCGTCATGTTGACTGACAGGCATTGTCAGGGCCCAGGGCAGGCAGCAGCACAAGTGCGCATGAGTGGGGAAGGTCGGCAAATTTTTCTGCCATGCCCAGTCATGCGCACTGGTGTCTGCTCAGGCTGGCGCACGTCCATTAGGAGAGCGAGGGTTGAGCAAAGGCTCAAACCTCGGTCTCCTAATGGGCTGGCTGGTGGGCGGAGATTAACCGTGCCCTAAGTCAATCCTGGTGCTGCTCCAGTGCCAGGATTGGCTGAGAGGGGTTGCCACTTGCCAGCACTGCAGCAGTGATGCGGCTGTTGAAGGCACCAACGGACCCGAGGCGGCGCGGCCCAGGTAAGATTTTTATTTTATTTTACAACCCCCCATCCCGCACCCTGCACGACACTCCCCCTCGCCCACACCCCGCGAGCCGCGACTCGCTTCTATTTTCAGACTTCAAGCTAATTAAATATTTTGGAAATGCGTGTGGCCCAAATTCATGTTCATACACTGCAGGTTTACTAAATCAAATGGCATTTTGACATCAAGAAAGTTGTTTGTCATATTTCTCATTAATACTTTAAAAAGTCAGCAGTTTGATCCGTGTGAACTAAAGTTTTATGTCAATTACGTATACGGCCGGCTGTAGGGTTCTTTCACAATTTTTTGCACTTTTCGATTTCCTAACCCTGACCATCTTTTGAGCTTGATAAACTCCCACAGTGATCATGTAATGTGCCTTTTTAAGTTGTGTCTGGCGAAAATATAAAATTTCTGTATCAGCGACAAAGTGTATGTACTTTAAGGTTGGAAGCTATTCGTGTTAGCATAATCTTAAGGCCCCCTACCTCTTTCGTGAGTTCAATGATTTGCTGTACTAAGGAGGCGGAATCATCTGTGGGGATAGAGGGGAAAGATTTTCTTGCCTGGGGCCCTGCGTGTATCAATTGTGACGGGGGCATCTGTACCTGTTCGGCAAGAGGAAGGAAACGATTACTGCACGGGATCGAGGGAACCTGTAGTGTATAGCCAATTTGTGAATGCCAGACCCATTGATTAGCTCGGAGTCTAGTGTGTTTTGGGAAATATGAGTTTCTTTTGAATGAGTTTCTTTTGTGGGACCATTGAAATAGCTCACTATATTGGGGGCCTCATGTTTGTTCTTAGGGGCTGAGCATTTATACCTTTTTGGATCCTGGTGGTGTTTCCGTTTAGGTATTGCTCCCGTTTCAGCATTTTGGGCAATAGTGTGAGTGTAATTAGTGTCCTCCCTCTTTCAGTAATTTTAGCCCTTTGACTAACACGAATCTCAGACTGATGGGAGGCCAGGTTACCCAGTGTCCCGTAGGCAACTGAAATTTCCAGCATAAGATGCAGAACATGTGTATGGCTGCACATAATGTGTAGGGGTGTATGCCTGAAAGAATGCTGTTCATTCAGTAGAATATCCGGATGCTAAATATCTTCGGGTTCGTTTGCCTTGAATGTAGGTTTTAGATAACTTTGTGAATGATCATCCCAGAATATGAAAATTAACCACCAACATACATCTTATAATTTTATATCGATTTTATTGACCATTTTGCGGGAACGATGGATCCATCCATTTGTAATAGATTTTTTTCTGTCATATTATTATTGTCTCTCAAGCACCTTGTGATGGGAGCTTGCACTCAGTGTCTTTTTTTGCACAGGTGTATTGCAGGGTC
This sequence comes from Triturus cristatus, assembly GCF_964204655.1. NCBI lineage: Eukaryota > Metazoa > Chordata > Amphibia > Caudata > Salamandridae > Triturus > Triturus cristatus. The sequence goes on along the minus strand of NC_140589.1, from coordinate 347,805,101 downwards.
CCTGCTTTCTTGTGGGGGGTTGTGAAAACAGCGGCTTTCACCCTTGCTGGCTTCACGCCTATAGCAAACACTTCGAGTATCCCAAGTCATAGCTAAATATCATGCAAGCAAAGCCATATGGCGGCAGAGTCTCACCCCTCACTTCCCCTCAGCTAACTCTCACATCCCCAAACCCACCCATGATGTAAATAACCTCTCACATCCTGCTACCATACCCCTCGCAAAGTCCTCCCTGGGCGCCTTGCATCTTGTTCTTTCAGGCTCACGTTTGGAGCAGATCTCCTTGGAGTATGCAAGCCTGAATGCATAGCTGCAGTCATGACAGCAAGTGAAGCTGATCTGCTGGCGCACGCCAAATCCAAGATGTGGTGCAACATGCTCTTCAGAACCGTGAGGCCGTGGACCGCAAGGTGAAGGAGACGAGCCGGAGCAGAGTTTGCCAATCTTTTTTAAATTTCTTTCTCAGGAGAGGGACTCTCCCTAGACCCCAGATTTGTCCATTGAACTTGTTCACATCGCTAACTAGTGTTTTCTAATGGTAAGGGTAGAGCCAAAGCAGTCTTGCTTAGTACCCTAGCCCTCTTCAGAAGTCAGACTTGCTTGGCAACCCAGAAATTCTCTGAAATAATGTATGAGTTTTCTTCTATGAATGCCTAGAAGAACCGAATTCCTAGTCCATTTATCACAGAAATAGTGCTGAAAATCACACCAAAAAGATGCCAAATTTGTAAAAAATGTCTTCACGGGTGGAGAACCCCCCCGAATCCCCATTAATGCCGCCAGGCTCGCTGCGCTCGCTCGCATACGTGGATTCGTTATGCTTACGCCTCACCAGTTTAAAATGTAATCAGCCGCCCCTGGTAGCTATAGTTTATAAGTGCCATTCTGATGCGTCTATTGCAGGCCTAGTGGCAGCAATGGCCATTCATGGTATTTGGCAGCAGCGGGGGGGGGGGGGCTTTTTCAGACCTCAACGATTAACGCCTTTTTATTTTAATTAACAACTAATGACAATTATTTATAGGCATGAAGTTCATCTTACCTCATTTCTTTCATCCACGTCCTTATATTTTTCAAGAAGTAATTTCAATGCAGGGACGTTGTCATCTTCGACAAAGGTCAGCAAGCTCTGAGAAACTAAACTCGCCATCTTCTTTTGTAATGAGAACTACTGCAATAGCAGCAGACACCTATAAACACAAACAAAGAACATTGAAACCTAAGTTAACAGGGACATAGACAGAAATGCTACTACACGTGTTTATCTTTTAAGAACATTATAAAAATATTCTTCCGACCATCCCCTTTGATTTACAGAAATCAGCAATAACTAAATTAGTCCTTTCCAAGATTGATCACTGCAATGCCCTTCATATGGGCATACAAAAAAGGCACATGAACAAATTGCAGACACTTAAAAATGCAGCAGCTCCTCTTCTGATGAAAATTCCTTAATAAACATCAGTCTCCCAAACCATCGAGCAGCTTTACTGACTTCCAGTTAGGGATATGCTATCTGCAGTGTAGGCTAATGTCGGCTGCACAAGTATAGTAGTTCTCAATCCTTTTGTTACTTGATGATGCTCAACTCAACGTGACCCCACCTCTTAGAAGTCAAACATAAGAGAAAAGGTATTTCTCTCCCAATGATAAAGCAATGAAAAGGAGCATATACTTATATACAATTAAGCTGTAAAGTACAATCAATATCTTTAAATCCACAAAATTCAAAAAAGTACAGAGCAAGGAGTCTTGAAGCTTCTTGTTTTCAGTTTGTCTTTATTTGAAGTCAAGTGCGATAATGCATACACCAGCCCAGCCAACGTGTTTCGTCCAATATGGACTTTGTCAGGGTTGGGTCTATCTTTCATAAATAGATGATGCGATCTTCTTTCTATTTTGTTGCAAACACACGCTGGAATTCCCCGTAGCGTCCAAACGGCTTCAAAGGATAATTGCCTTTATGTCAAATCTGCCATGTGCAGCGATCAAGTTCGAATGCCGCCCGGATCCGTCCTTTCTATTTATGTAAGATAGACCCAACCCTGACGAAGTCCATGTTGGACAAAACACGTTGGCTGGGCTGCTGTATGCATTTTCGCACTGGACTTCAAATATAGACAAACTGAAGACAAGAAGCTTCAAGACTCCTTGTTATATACTTTTTGAATTTTGTGGATTTAAAGATATTGATTGTACTTTACTGGCTGCCATTTGGGAAAAGAGCAGCTTTCAAACGTGCTTTGTTTGGCATACACAGCACTTACGATTCAGGCCCACTCTACTTGAGAAAGGTATTCTATGGTATGTACCCAAAAGATCCCTCCGTTATGGCTCTACCAAATTAGTGGAGACATCTAAAATTAGGAAAGAATCTTGAGGAGGAAGACGTCTTTCAGATGCCTCCCATTAAACTGTTGAATACGCTATGCTACCCTCGTACCTCAAATCTCTACCAACCCTTCTAAATTCAGGAAACGACTTAAAACATGGCTCTTTTCACAAAGCCTGAATCTTTAGTGCGATCTTTTACTCTGCCACACACGTTTTTTCCTTTCAGTATATACGGACGCTAGCGCCAAGACGCCCTTGGCAATCGAGTGCTTTATAAACTATCAATATCACTGGTAAAGTATACCTAGAGTAAGGCACGAGCTGATACCACGCTCACCATTACACCCTCAGTGCTAGGGTAGCAGCCCCACTGAACACCTGCCGCCAACCAAGGGCATCTCAGAGGGCATCTTCTCCCTTCAGTTGGAGCTTTGGGAGCTGTGGCCCCGCAGCCATCCACAAACCTGGAGACGTGAAAGGGCACCAATATTCAACTTACCTGCCATCCTCAGGATAAGGTGGCATTCATTTACGAATCTGGTACTAGGGAAATATGCAGCTCTCAAAAAAGTGTGGCAACTGTGTTTAGATAAATGAGCAGGTTAAGGAATTAAACCCATTCAGCGATCTATTCCATTTTGTTCAGGAGTGTCATAAAAAAAGTTTACCATACGGTTTTCTTCAAACTTATTCAAAGTATGGCCAGATATAGGATTGTGCTCCTATTCATCACTAACTGAAATTGTGAGAGATACTGTAACAGCAACCCCATCCCCAATAATCCCATGAGAAAAGGAGAAGCATTAGGGTTTGAGTATTATGGAAATACACCAAAAAACAAAATGCATTACAAAAATTACAATTTGATCGTCATTTTCCTTTTGGGTGAAATAATAAGGGGCTTCTGCTGGCAACCACTAATGAATGCTGACCCATTCGGCCAAGCAGGTGCTGGTTAAATTTCGGCTATTTAAAGGATACATAGCTCCTGCTCATGTCACACGCTTTAATTGATCTTACAATTATCTCACTCGTCTTGCATTAATGCACAGGAGTAAGCATCATCTCCCCTCTTTTGAAAACCTATTTTTACTTTTAACAGCAGATGGCGCGCTTGCATCATCATTTTATTCCTCACAGTCGAATAACCAAATCCAGGATATTTAAACCGAATTAACAGAAGTGTTTTTGTCCGTCGGGAAAGGTGGAGTACACTCAGCTACGTCATGTTACTTACTGTGTATTTATATTATCCAAAGATCGCCAATTAGTGGGCTTCTTGGTGCTTTTGCGGACTATAGTATGCTGTTTTGATTCATCCACCGGAGATTTCCTACTGTGGAGATTACTGCTGAGCCACACTTGATGTGCGTGGGTGAAGGGCGAGGATTATTCTTATGACGGAGAAGAACAAAGGGGTGGGCCTTGCGTTTTTCCAACCTAATTCAGAGTGAGTGGGTTTCACTTCTGACGGTTCGCCGAGAAGTGGGGGAGCGGGGGTGCCCGCGGCTTTGTATCCTCTGCGTGACCTGTGTCAACTGATCGTGGCTTATCACGAGTTAAGTTCAAAAGAACCCCAGCTTGAAACAAGGTAATGTCTGAATAACAAGCGTGTCAAGATAAATGTGTCTATTATATTTTTTTTTTTATTAGTATCGAGGTGAGACAGAGCGGTGTTGGTCTATAAAATTGAAAAAACACTACAAAGTGGTTAAAACAATGTGTCTCACTGACAAAAATAAAACAATGTGCCTCGCTGATGCTACTAAACATTAGAATGCAATTGGGCCACCCACAAGCACACAGTCCAGAAGAAACCAGGTAGTTTGGCGGTGCTAATTAAAGCCACTGGGCTATGGCTCCACGTGCACCGCACTGCAGAGGTGACTCGACTCAGAGTTATAACGCATGCCCATAAACTGTGTGACCTTGTAAATATTCCTTGCACAGTTTAGCCTAAAGCAATTGCTGCAATACAAAAATATTGGTTATAAGACGCACCTAGTGCGAAAGGCTTCCGAGATTCTCAATTACTGTTTACTTGTACTGATCACCCTCCAGTAACAGCAGTCCAAGGGCGCATTCTCACGCAGATCACATTCCCATCTGTGAATTTGTTCCAGCGTCCTGGCTCTCCACCAGCTAACCAAACACTGAGCATGCAAAACATACTAAACTAAACGATCCAGTACTCAAGAACAACTCACGCAGGCAGACATAGCACACAATGGGACAGAAACCATCTCAACACTTCAAAACTCACTGACTCGCTTCGGGAACACACCGGTCCCTATTGATCACTGAAAAGCCATGGTCTGCCTAAGTCTTAACCCCTGCATCCCTCCAAGTCAAAAGTAATAAATATCTTTACCCTCCCTCATCCACTACACCCAAATAATTACATTCAACACCCCTTTACACCTAAATGAAATTTCACTCAAGCTGCTTTGCCACCTCAGCTTACAACCCTTGGGCTTAGATCAACAGTCCGCTCCATCTTGGAATTTTCAATCCGTAGGGCCCATCAGGCACGCTAGGGGTATCCATCCATCAATACCTCAACAAATCGAACTTTATCTGAACGTATCATCAACATAGGACAGATGTCTTCTAAGATTCTACTGGATCAGCGGTACACTTCAGACTAAAATTAAAAAGCAGAAATAATGAATCCTTCATCTCATGGAAAAGGACAGAGACCCACATGAATAATCATGGTTCCATGACACTGTCCTAGAGGCTTTCATACTTCGCCTCAACTGCACCAAGCCACTAGATTCCTTATGGATCTGCAACTCTTCTCCTGGACACAAATCCCCCAAAAACCATCATCAGAATGGCACCAAATACAATTGATAAGGAAGATAAAGTCCACCTCTCCCAACCAAGTGTTTATAGCACAGTACAAGCCACTGCCCAGCTCACCAGTGGACTGAAAAACCAACAGGTCTCCCCTACATCACCACACAATTCACTAAAAGCTTCCTTGCACATCCTGCAAGACTAAGTAATGGAGTCTTGCACATTACAACACATCACCTCACCTCACCTCACCTCACAGTAAAAGAAAGATCAGCTCACTCTCCAGGCAAATATTCAGTTCCACCCTCTGTGCATTATTCACAAGACTGCCATCCACCAAGGGCCGACAACACACCCGAGCACGTGTCACTCTCCAGGGAAACCAGCATCAACAGGACCCAAACTCTAGAGAGACAAGTGATACAGAAACGTAAGCACGGAAAGATCAGCAGTAGGCTCAAATACTCTGGAATAATTTCCAGCTCGACCTCAGACTTGGATCAACATTTAGGCTGTTCAAGATACACAAGTTACACATATTTCTACTCCCCAAACCACACCTCAAAATTCCCTTGGTTTCCTGCCGAGCACTCCTGGACAATCATACTTCAAAAGAAATCTAAGCAGCGCATTTTGATAAACAATACTTTTTATAAGATTGGCCGGGTAGAATTACTGAAAAAGCTGCTTAAGCTTGTTCTCATAAATTGGTCAACGGTTTATTCCATGTTGTGTTTTTATGTGAGGCAGTTACAAAGATATATAATCATATCTAGACACAAGACAGTTAAGATAGAATCACAAAGTTTCTTCAGTGTGGCCAGTGTTTTTACTGTAAACTGGTTCTAGCATGTAAAATGCGAAGTGGGTCGCACACCGCTCGTCATACTAGCAAATAGCCCCATAGGATTCTGGAGAATGTAGTGACAGCGGCGGGTACACCTATGCCACGAGTAAAAAGTTTAAAATGCCATCCCTGGACACGTGTTTCGAGGTAATTGCCTCTCGTCAGCAGGGAGCAGGTACGTATGCGGGGTGCTGTAGACTGCCAAAAATTATCAGGTATAGTACCTCTCACGGCGCGCGGGTGCGGGATCCGGGCTCGTCAACCCATAGCTCAGGGAGCTTTAAATACAAAATGCGAAGTGGGTCGCACACCGCTCGTCATACTAGCAAATAGCCCCATAGGATTCTGGAGAATGTAGTGACAGCGGCGGGTACACCTATGCCACGAGTAAAAAGTTTAAAATGCCATCCCTGGACACGTGTTTCGAGGTAATTGCCTCTCGTCAGCAGGGAGCAGGTACGTATGCGGGGTGCTGTAGACTGCCAAAAATTATCAGGTATAGTACCTCTCACGGCGCGCGGGTGCGGGATCCGGGCTCGTCAACCCATAGCTCAGGGAGCTTTAAATACAAAATGCGAAGTGGGTCGCACACCGCTCGTCATACTAGCAAATAGCCCTATAGGATTCTGGAGAATGTAGTGACAGCGGCGGGTACACCTATGCCACGAGTAAAAAGTTTAAAATGCCATCCCTGGACACGTGTTTCGAGGTAATTGCCTCTCGTCAGCAGGGAGCAGGTACGTATGCGGGGTGCTGTAGACTGCCAAAAATTATCAGGTATAGTACCTCTCACGGCGCGCGGGTGCGGGATCCGGGCTCGTCAACCCATAGCTCAGGGAGCTTTAAATACAAAATGCGAAGTGGGTCGCACACCGCTCGTCATACTAGCAAATAGCCCCATAGGATTCTGGAGAATGTAGTGACAGCGGCGGGTACACCTATGCCACGAGTAAAAAGTTTAAAATGCCATCCCTGGACACGTGTTTCGAGGTAATTGCCTCTCGTCAGCAGGGAGCAGGTACGTATGCGGGGTGCTGTAGACTGCCAAAAATTATCAGGTATAGTACCTCTCACGGCGCGCGGGTGCGGGATCCGGGCTCGTCAACCCATAGCTCAGGGAGCTTAGGTGTACTCGCCGCTGCTACTTCATTGTCCAGAATCCTATGGGGCTACTTGCCAGTATGACGAGCGGTGTGCGACCCACTTAATGGTTGACTTTAAAGCTCCCTCGAGCTAAACGGCTGACGAGTCAGGATCCCGCACCCGCGCGCCGTGAAAGGTATTTAACCTTGTATATTTGGCAGTCTACCGGCACCCCACATACAGACCTGCTCCCTGCTGACGAGAGGCAACTACCTCGAAACACGTGTCCAGGGATGGCACTTATTTAACACTCGTAGCATAGGTGCACTCGCCGCTGCTACTTCATTGTCCAGAATCCTATGGGGCTACTTGCCAGTATGACGAGCGGTGTGCGACCCACTTAATGGTTGACTTTAAAGCTCCCTCGAGCTAAACGGCTGACGAGTCAGGATCCCGCACCCGCGCGCCGTGAAAGGTATTTAACCTTGTATATTTGGCAGTCTACCGGCACCCCACATACAGACCTGCTCCCTGCTGACGAGAGGCAACTACCTCGAAACACGTGTCCAGGGATGGCACTTATTTAACACTCGTAGCATAGGTGTACTCGCCGCTGCTACTTCATTGTCCAGAATCCTATGGGGCGACTTGCCAGTATGACGAGCGGTGTGCGACCCACTTAATGGTTGACTTTAAAGCTCCCTCGAGCTAAACGGCTGACGAGTCAGGATCCCGCACCCGCGCGCCGTGAAAGGTATTTAACCTTGTATATTTGGCAGTCTACCGGCACCCCACATACAGACCTGCTCCCTGCTGACGAGAGGCAACTACCTCGAAACACGTGTCCAGGGATGGCACTTATTTAACACTCGTAGCATAGGTGTACTCGCCGCTGCTACTTCATTGTCCAGAATCCTATGGGGCTACTTGCCAGTATGACGAGCGGTGTGCGACCCACTTAATGGTTGACTTTAAAGCTCCCTCGAGCTAAACGGCTGACGAGTCAGGATCCCGCACCCGCGCGCCGTGAAAGGTATTTAACCTTGTATATTTGGCAGTCTACCGGCACCCCACATACAGACCTGCTCCCTGCTGACGAGAGGCAACTACCTCGAAACACGTGTCCAGGGATGGCACTTATTTAACACTCGTAGCATAGGTGTACTCGCCGCTGCTACTTCATTGTCCAGAATCCTATGGGGCTACTTGCCAGTATGACGAGCGGTGTGCGACCCACTTAATGGTTGACTTTAAAGCTCCCTCGAGCTAAACGGCTGACGAGTCAGGATCCCGCACCCGCGCGCCGTGAAAGGTATTTAACCTTGTAATTTGGCAGTCTACCGGCACCCCACATACAGACCTGCTCCCTGCTGACGAGAGGCAACTACCTCGAAACACGTGTCCAGGGATGGCACTTATTTAACACTCGTAGCATAGGTGTACTCGCCGCTGCTACTTCATTGTCCAGAATCCTATGGGGCTACTTGCCAGTATGACGAGCGGTGTGCGACCCACTTAATGGTTGACTTTAAAGCTCCCTCGAGCTAAACGGCTGACGAGTCAGGATCCCGCACCCGCGCGCCGTGAAAGGTATTTAACCTTGTATATTTGGCAGTCTACCGGCACCCCACATACAGACCTGCTCCCTGCTGACGAGAGGCAACTACCTCGAAACACGTGTCCAGGGATGGCACTTATTTAACACTCGTAGCATAGGTGTACTCGCCGCTGCTACTTCATTGTCCAGAATCCTATGGGGCTACTTGCCAGTATGACGAGCGGTGTGCGACCCACTTAATGGTTGACTTTAAAGCTCCCTCGAGCTAAACGGCTGACGAGTCAGGATCCCGCACCCGCGCGCCGTGAAAGGTATTTAACCTTGTATATTTGGCAGTCTACCGGCACCCCACATACAGACCTGCTCCCTGCTGACGAGAGGCAACTACCTCGAAACACGTGTCCAGGCATGGCACTTATTTAACACTCGTAGCATAGGTGTACTCGCCGCTGCTACTTCATTGTCCAGAATCCCATGGGGCTACTTGCCAGTATGACGAGCGGTGTGCGACCCACTTAATGGTTGACTTTAAAGCTCCCTCGAGCTAAACGGCTGACGAGTCAGGATCCCGCACCCACGCGCCGTGAAAGGTATTTAACCTTGTATATTTGGCAGTCTACCGGCACCCCACATACAGACCTGCTCCCTGCTGACGAGAGGCAACTACCTCGAAACACGTGTCCAGGGATGGCACTTATTTAACACTCGTAGCATAGGTGTACTCGCCGCTGCTACTTCATTGTCCAGAATCCTATGGGGCTACTTGCCAGTATGACGAGCGGTGTGCGACCCACTTAATGGTTGACTTTAAAGCTCCCTCGAGCTAAACGGCTGACGAGTCAGGATCCCGCACCCGCGCGCCGTGAAAGGTATTTAACCTTGTATATTTGGCAGTCTACCGGCACCCCACATACAGACCTGCTCCCTGCTGACGAGAGGCAACTACCTCAAAACACGTGTCCAGGGATGGCACTTATTTAACACTCGTAGCATAGGTGTACTCGCCGCTGCTACTTCATTGTCCAGAATCCTATGGGGCTACTTGCCAGTATGACGAGCGGTGTGCGACCCACTTAATGGTTGACTTTAAAGCTCCCTCGAGCTAAACGGCTGACGAGTCAGGATCCCGCACCCGCGCGCCGTGAAAGGTATTTAACCTTGTATATTTGGCAGTCTACCGGCACCCCACATACAGACCTGCTCCCTGCTGACGAGAGGCAACTACCTCGAAACACGTGTCCAGGGATGGCACTTATTTAACACTCGTAGCATAGGTGTACTCGCCGCTGCTACTTCATTGTCCAGAATCCTATGGGGCTACTTGCCAGTATGACGAGCGGTGTGCGACCCACTTAATGGTTGACTTTAAAGCTCCCTCGAGCTAAACGGCTGACGAGTCAGGATCCCGCACCCGCGCGCCGTGAAAGGTATTTAACCTTGTATATTTGGCAGTCTACCGGCACCCCACATACAGACCTGCTCCCTGCTGACGAGAGGCAACTACCTCGAAACACGTGTCCAGGGATGGCACTTATTTAACACTCGTAGCATAGGTGTACTCGCCGCTGCTACTTCATTGTCCAGAATCCTATGGGGCTACTTGCCAGTATGACGAGCGGTGTGCGACCCACTTAATGGTTGACTTTAAAGCTCCCTCGAGCTAAACGGCTGACGAGTCAGGATCCCGCACCCGCGCGCCGTGAAAGGTATTTAACCTTGTATATTTGGCAGTCTACCGGCACCCCACATACAGACCTGCTCCCTGCTGACGAGAGGCAACTACCTCGAAACACGTGTCCAGGGATGGCACTTATTTAACACTCGTAGCATAGGTGTACTCGCCGCTGCTACTTCATTGTCCAGAATCCTATGGGGCTACTTGCCAGTATGACGAGCGGTGTGCGACCCACTTAATGGTTGGTTCTAGAATGTAATCTGTGAGACAAACCGTATTGGTTTCTCAAGTTAATTAACCCGTATTGTGATAATAATACAGAATGCGACCCTTGGACTATAGTAATGAATGACTAAAAGTGTGTATATTGGCACACAAGTTCTAAATAAAAAGTGTTATTTAGCCACAGTTGTGTTCACATATGGCATAAACACATATGCACATCCTCAAATACAACCCTCTGCTCAACCACATCTGCTTTTTTTTTTTTTGCCCCAATCCTCAAGATGTAGGGCTCGATTCTCAAACACATTTTTGGTTGTAAACTTGCTTTTAGGAGTGAAAATCTCCACATTTACGTATGCCAGCAACCCACAAAAGAAATCCTGGCAGGCATATAGTTTACTACTGCAGTTGTATCAGCCACAAGTGCGGAGAAATAAGCAGTTGTAATGCTCATGCAAGGGGTGGAAAGTGGGCATACTAAAGAGTGGTTAGCTGTGTAATTCTGTGAACGCCCACAAACACGTATGTTCGTAGGCATTCACAAGCAAACTGAAATGCAAGCATGCAATGTGATACGACGGGAGGGACAGGTTAGGCTATTAGTTATAAGCAAGCCTGTTTGTAACTCCCTTTTCTAGTCTTTTATTTCTTTGTCTTTATGAAATGCTAATAAAAAGATTCCAATACAAACTGAAGTTCAACCCATCCCCACCCTGGAAATGATGAGAGATTTACTTCAGCCAAAATGTGGAGAAAGTCTTGTTGTGTGATGAGCAGAGGAACAGATCGCTCCCAGCTTTTTGGGGGAGAATGTGGGAAAAGAGGTAGAAAAAACTTTTTTTCAGAGAAATAAAGGGAAAAATGCTTTTGCACATTTGGCTGTCCTTCCCACTGGAGTAGGATTATACGCTATATAAATTCCACAAATGAGTAATAATCAACTTTAAAATGCCAGACATGTTCTAATAACATTTGCAAATCTGCACCGGAGGTTCATTAAAGGTTTCATTTTTTTTCCTTTTGTAAAGCACAGCATTCACCCAAAGGTACCTTGGCACTAAAATCTAATCAGATAGCCCACACAGTGTCAAAGTAAAGCGGGTGCTACTTCAATTACTGAACTGGGAAAAGCAGTATCTTCAGAAAGTTTCTGAAATTGGTTAACGATGGTTCCTTGCACAAATGAAAGGACATCTTGCTCCAAAGTCTGGTGGCTGCATCCGAAAAAGCCATGCCACCCAAAGTGACCTGACAAATCTTTTGGGTATTGCATAAAGGTGACATTTCTGACATTACCATTTATCTGGTTTTTTTAAAAACAAAATCTTCCAGACAAAGGGCTGGAGTGAAAATTGTTGAGTTATTTACACACAAGGCATAAAGATTTGAACATAATTCTTTGGGTCTATAGGAGCACAATTCTACATATGCATAATTAACGTATTTATTAGTAAAATGTCATTTACATTGTTGAATAACGTGCATATTAATCCTATAAGTAGGTGACCACATTCAGCCATTGTGAGCAGCAACTGAGTTAACATGCTATATATAAGTTAGCCTTATTTTGTTCTCATTTTGAATTTTACACGTTAAGGCTAAGAGGCCAGCACATTTCATTTCCGTTTGTTTTACACGTTATGTGTTTTTCCACTCTAGCTGCTGTCTTTTTCCAAATGCCTTTTCCTAGCTAGTGAATGGTCTACTGTTATATAATAGACAACTGATAGTGAGGTTCTCATCAAAATAAGAAGGTGCCAGGATGGAAGGACCTAGGGACTCGTGGGAACAGCACACTGAATCCAACAGTCTGTACAGTGTAACAATTCAAGGGCATAGCGACGCAAGGGCCCACTGGGTTGAAACGAGAAAGAGGGGAGTTTACCTGCTCAAAGAGTCTGAAGTAATAAGACTGGCTTCCGAAAGTGAGAACAAGCAGTAATTTGGCTAACTAGTGCCCTGTTGAATAATATTAGTGTTTGCTCCTTAGGCTAGAAAGGAGACCCTAGCTGACTTTGAACAGAGAAGACCCTTCTCACCTCTGCTGAGCTCTGCTTCCAAAGTGCAAAGGCATAATGCCTAAGCATTCACATTCTGTTGTCATTTTCCTTTTTGAAGCTGTCACCTTACCTTATTTGCCTAACCAAATGCCCTTTCCTGACGTATACCTGCTTAATTTAGATTAGGCGTTTCCTTTAAGAAACACACAATTTGGATATTTTTGTATTTTGTTTAGTTCTTGTTAATGTTGTATTTTTCCTTATCCTGAAAAATCAGTTCCTAGACCATTTAAACTTGTAATCATCATGCTTAAATCTGAATACCTAATGCATTAATGACCTTAATTTAATTAAAATCATAAATATATCTTTTTAAAACTTATTACAATTCTCTTTATTTCCTGTGGAGTGTCATTGGTCTTCTTTGTTTATGGAAATGTATATAAATGATTGCTCCTAAATCTCTCCACGATGACAAAAACAAGCATTGGCATAGCCAATAGGTCTCGCCTTTGGGATTTATAAGCATTTAGTTATGCAGCACAATATCCTTCCTGCAACAACATCAACTGTTGCATGGCTAAACACTTATAAGGTCCCAAAGGCGAGACCTATTGGCTATGTCAATGCTTTTTTGGTGTGCCCGGGCCGTTTTTTGATCCCAATCCAACCCTGCAGAGGAACCCCCATTCTCCCACGCCTCCCTTGAGCCATGCTTTGGGCACACAAACTGCAAAGAATATGGGACACGTTTTTGCATTGTGACAAACTTTGGGCACGTGGACAGGTGAAGAGCTTAGGGCACATTGGGGGCGTGAGAACCTTTGGGTATATAGCCAATTAGAGAGGGGCTTGGGACACACAGTCAGTGAGGGGTGTTTGTGGAGTATGGACAGAATGAAGCCCTGATGCCACATGCATAGTCTGGGGAGTCTGGGGCATACTACACGTCAGTAAGTGGGGCCAATATAGTGTCGGGAATCTTGGACACAGAAGATGTACACTGGGCAGCCTGTGTGACATTCCAGGGGCACTTAGGTACAACTCAGCGAGCTTGGGTCACGTGGCTAGGATGAGGCTCTTGGGGCACATGGGACATGTGAAAAGCTTGGAGAGGGCCCTAGTAGAAGGCTGTGACTGGAAAGGATTGTGAGCAACTGGCGCTATCATGGCGATATAGCCCCTAGCACCCTCAGTGCGTCACCTGATATGATCAACTGAATCCAAAGCACCTCGCAGCGGCGCTACTTGCAAAATATAGTCTCTGTATTGTAAGGAAGGCGTTGATGCTGTGCGGAAGAACACTTACCCGTCGCTTAAAGCGCTATGTATATAACTCGATAGATATACTCCCAGTGTACCACGCACCTTCCGAACCCCCTGCGGGCGGTGTGCCTGTCGCCTTAAGATGCAGACTTTCCCCTAAAGCCTGTAATTGCAGTACCTGCTGCTGCCGGCGGCTAATCATCCTATCTCCAGGGTGACATCTGCGCCTGCCGTGATTACAGGGCGCGTCCACAGACTGTGAGGAACAGAATGTTTCCGGCCTGGTCCCTGTTGTAGGGGATGGGGGAGAGATGGAGGGAAGATGAGGAAGAAAGAAGTGCACGATGGAGGGTAAAAAACTGGAAAAGAAGTGACAGGAGAGACAAAAAGATAGAGAGATGGCGCGACGGGAAGGATGATGGCGGAAGAGGGAGCGCGAGTAAGAAGCAAAACAATATAAAGAAGAAGGAATGAGAAAAAGGAAGAGAAACTCTGGTAAGCGGGTAGAAGGGCAGGAGAAGAGGAGGAAAGGGAGAACAATGTGTTGAGGGGATTGGAACAGTACGGGAGAAAAGCAGGAGTAGAGATAAAGAAGACGGGCTAAGGGACAGAAACGGGGATACATGGACTCGTAGAGAAAAATAGATAATGGGGCGGGGGCAAAGAAGATAAAAGGTGGAGTAAAGAAGAGTGAGAAGAAAGGGTTTGAGAACCAGAGGTAAACGTATTTACATAGCAGCACAAAGGAAGAGGGTCTAGAAATGGAGGAAGAGCGAAAGGGAACAAGCATTGGCTGCGCGGCCGTGAAAGTGACACGGCCGCGCAGCCGCGAAAGTGATCGCGATCAAGCGCGGCGAGCGATGCGCTTCATGAGCATGACGAGGAAAGCCATATGGCGCCTCTGCTCGTAAGCGCGCGCCCGCGCACATGCACACAAGCTGTAGGCCGGCCATGGTAGCATTTTTTGAAGCCCTAACTAAAAGTCTCGCCAGACCAGCGCATGCGCTGGGCCAGGTGAGACCTAAAAAGGTCCACACCCGACGTTCGAGATTTAAGAATCCATGCTCCTTCAGGTAATAGAAAGCCAGTGCAGTTGCTGGAGCAGAGTTTTCTGTTTGTAAATTCGTTGGTTTTTGAAGCTCTGGCATGTCTATTTGTCATACTGATTTATTAATTATTAATAATTAATTATTTGTCTTGTGCAAGTGTGTTTATATTAATCAATCCGTTTGTCCTAATAAGAGAGAGTTACACGTGGGTGCGCATAAATGTGCTGTTTAACAATAACGTGCGTGTTTTCATGTTTAAACGTTGCTATGTGCTGTTTATTTTTGAGCACAAAACGCTTTCCGAATTAATGCTTTTCTATGTTGCAAGTGCTAGATAGATGCATACACATAAGGGTATTAGTGCGGTTAACACTGTTTAATCACTATGCTGTGGTAATGTTGTTTTTGTTTCTTTTAATTAAGATGGTCTGTTGTGGCCTATGGTGGCCTAGTTAAAGATGGCCGATTTTGTAAGCCTGGCCTCGATTTGAAAATAGAAAACTGTGATGGAAGAGAGCCCTGCTGAATATGGTCCTGAAGTCAGCTGACCACAGTCCTTGCTTGCCTTGTGAAATTTTCCGTGAGGACATCAGCAGCCGGGGTAATCTTCGAGTGAAATGGAACGTCCTTGGCAGCCTTGGGAAAACAAAGGAGCCTTAGAGAAAGACTCTGAACATTGGTCTCATTGCCGAGGAGAAGTAGAACTAACAAGATACATTTGTGATTCTTGGTTCCTGTTCCGTAGTCTTTATTTTGTGATTTTCCTGAGCGGAGATTTTCGAATGTAGCAATGTTACATCCTTTCCTTCTCGCTCTGCTCAGCGGTCCAGCGGACATTACAACTTTTCTATGTATCTTTCTTTTGTTCGATTTAGTATAAGAATTGTTAGCCTAGAGAGAGTTTTTGCCACTTGCCACTTGCCACTTGCCACATGCCATTTGCCTTTGCCGCGTACCGAATCTGCGCTGCTGAGGATTGATGCTGAAGGGACTTTGTCTTGAGAGACTTTACCGAGAGACTTGTCCTGACCCGTTCTGACATTTAGCTAGAATAGGTAACTATGAGAAAAATGATTTATTCTGCTTGATTTTCATTTGACTAATTTCAGATAAAGCAATATAATTTGAACATGGTGTTGGATATTATTTCTTGTCAATTATTGTGTATTATATTTTGATTATTGCCATATAGGTTGTATAGATTATGTTTATGGACAGTCTCAATAACCAGATCTTATCGACCCGATATTGATGCAATGTGACTAGGAGTTTTCTTTCCACAGGTTTATTATTGCTGGTAGAGTATATTGTTTAGTGAAATGGGCCCTAGCGTATGATGAATGTATGTGCGTGTAACTGTGAGATTACTCTATCTGTGGTAGTGGGAATATTATACACACCCTGATCTCTATCAATTTCCTGGTAGCAGAGGATGGTTATTGATGATTGTCTTGATCTGATAAGATTGCTTGTACATTAGCTTATTGATTATTGATTATTGATTGATGTTGGTATATGTACTAATACTATATGTTGGAGTCGTAATGTTGAGTTATATGTAGTGCTTCTGGAACTTAGGAGCTGGTAGCAGTTCCGTAGTAGGGCAGAGGGAAGTATATGCTGCTCTCGGGAAAGACGGAATTGTAAGGAATAACGTGTGACAATTGAAGTTGCGCGTCACATTGTCTGGGTTCGGAATCAGTGACATTGTCATATGTTACTATTAGATATTTCTGGTATATAAGGAGTGTGTATGATAGTGAAGGTTATCTGTGAAACTCTGGTCTTAAGTCCCAGGGATCCGTAAGGATTACCGTTAAAGCTTATCGCGGGAGAAATAATAGGTATTCTCTGAGCTTATTTGAGAAACTGAACAGAGGAAAGCTGTTTAGTTGATGTATGTTATAATTCTGTAGTGGAGCAGATTGTCTGTTCTCGGGAAGCAGGATTCTGTGCGTATGTACTATATTTCCTTGTATGAATGTGCGTGAATGTTCGTACATTTAGTTGATTGTAAGACTCTTTGGACAAGTCCTAGAGGAAACAGTTAATGAATGTATGTTAGAAGGGCAGAGTAGAGGAAGTGCTACTGTGTCAATGAGAGATTTCTTGTGAAATAGATTCTTTTTACTATTCTGTGGTTAGCGAAGCAGACAATGGAGATGTTTTTATGTTGTAGAAATTTTGACACGAAGTCTACTGAAAAGATTTTGTAAAGGAGGGGTAGACGAGTGACAGAAGACAGGAGACAAGCGACTGCAGCGACTGTTGACGTCAGAAAGACCGCGCTCTGATTGGATAGTAGATCAGAATAGTGTTCGCGCTAGGATTGGTGCGTTAGTGTGAGTCGCGCAAGGATTGGAAGAACTATTTAGTGACGTAGACGCTCCAGGATTGGTGCGTTAGTGTGAGTCGCGCTGCTATTGGTTGAAAATTCGTATTGTATATTTATAATACGGAAAGAGTAGAGAGTTTTTTGGTAAACGCTAAAATGTATTACCAAGAAGAGAAAAAGAAGAAAACATTTTTTGGCAAAATTAAAAAGTGGTTTAGCAAGGATAAAGATGTTAAAACGAGAGAGGGTGAGTTGTTACCTCCACCGAAAACACCTGCATCCTTCATGGCTGCAAGACATGGGTTTCATACCTGTATATGGTTGGAGAATTGGGTTAGGTATACTAAAGAAGATGGTGTTCTAGCATTTCCAGAACATGGTTCATTTAATCTGGCCGTGTTGAGAAATGTACGGGAAAAGATGTTATGTCTAGACCCGAAACCAAGACCTACACAGTTCGAGGCTTTAGTGGAATGGGAAGAGGAAGTACATGAGCGAGAAAAACAGAGATCTGGAGGGTACTACAGATATATGTTTGGGAGGAGACATGATCGTGAGACACATCATGATCGAATGAAAAGGTGGCGAGATGTTAGTATGTCAGAGGGATTATATCCGATGAGAACAGTTGAAGGAGGAGCAGAAAGGGTTCCTGAGTCTGAAATGAGAAAATATGGAGTTAATGAGTATGAGGATGAGGTCTTGAATGACATGATTTACAAGAGACCACCTCCATATAGACCAGAACCGGATAAAAGTACACCCGTTGTTTCTCCAATAAGAGATACAGTGTGTGTTAGTGAGACAGAAAATGAGACACCTGAGGTAAGAAGTGATCACTACCTTGATGAGAATGCCAGACAATTAGCCAGAACTACAACAGAGTTGACTGAGAAGATTAGGGAGTTAACGAAGAATCTAGAAGCTGTTACAGTGCCTGTAACAA
Source organism: Triturus cristatus (assembly GCF_964204655.1). Taxonomy (NCBI): domain Eukaryota; kingdom Metazoa; phylum Chordata; class Amphibia; order Caudata; family Salamandridae; genus Triturus; species Triturus cristatus. The sequence goes on along the minus strand of NC_140589.1, from coordinate 347,786,981 downwards.
TAGGTCCGGTTATGCCTGTGTTTGACAAACAGAGAACAGGTGAAAATGGACTGGTGATTCCATATGTTGGGAATAATTTGACAAATTCAGTTGGTCCTTCAGGAGATTCAGGCAAAAGAGCAGAAAGAAGTGACCTGAGACAATCAAGACATGACACATGTAGTGAAATATTAGATGCTAGTGAAGCTAGTTGTTCAGGGATGCCAATTTTAGAACCGCAAAAGAGAGTGGTTCCAGTGAGAAAAACTGCTGAAATAACAGTTGAGGATTTGAATGATTGGATGAAAGTTCTACAGAAAAAGGATAAAGATTCACAAGTAATTGATGTGGCTAGGTTACGTGTAGAACTAGAAGAGCTTGTTACAGGAACAGTTCCAACAGAAATTCTGAAGAGTCATCATGATGGTGAGCTAATGTTCATGTGCAAGAACATTACCTGGAGAGCAAGAAATACACATGACAGGCTAAGAGCAATAGCGAATGAGCAGGGAGTTGACATTGATAAAGTGAAAGCTTTACAAAAAACTTACAGGATGGATTTTACAGAGAAGGATATTGAAAATTTGAATGCTACTGGTAGAACAGGACAGATTAAGGAAATGGTAGCATTATTGCGAAGATGGGGTGATGTAGAAAAGTGGAAGGATAGGTGGTATAAGAAAAGAGATGAAGCTGAAGATAGAACAACTTATTCAGCATTTCCAGTGAGAGAAAAAGAGAAACCAGTGGATAATTATCCTATGAGAGAAATACCTGGAGGAGGATATGTACATGTTCCATGGACCAGACAGGATATTTTATCATTCACGAATGATTTCCCTCGATTGAGAGAAAAGCCCGTCGAGTGGTATAGGCAGGTAGATAGGTTTGTGAAATTGTCAAAAGTACTGTGGGTTGACCTGAATAGTCTGTTTGATATAATTGTTCCAGCAGACTTGTGGACTGAGTGTAAAATAGTTGTGAGTTGGCCTACTGAGGAATATCCAAGAGACCCAAGAACAGGGGCACCAGATCCAGAAGTAATGAGAAAGTATGATCAGGTGATGGTATACCTGAAGAGTAAAGTCCCTGCAAAAGAGACAGACTGGGTAAAGATAGATCGAACACAACAGGAAGCGAAAGAATCAGTTCATGCTTTTTACGAGAGGCTGATACTAGCATTTAAACAATTCAGTGGAGATGAACACCTGGGTGACAAAGATTTGAGTCATTTTGTATACAGATTTGTATATGGTCTCAGACCTGAAATTGGTGAGAGAATTCGTGAGCATACAGTGGATTGGCAGAGTAAGAAAGTAGATGAGATTCTGAGACATGCGAAATACTTCAGTGATGAAATTGAAGCGAAACAAAGAAAGCTGAAAGAGAAAGCAATGTGGGCACAAGTGAAAGTTGCGGAAAGACAGGAAGCACAGTTAGTGGAACAGGCGAATAATCCAGGAAACAATGCAGGGAATAGACCTAGATATGCAGGGAAAGGAAAAGGAAGTCTTGAGGAAGCGAAAAAAAAGTTTCCTTGTCACAACTGTGGCCAATTGGGGCATTGGAGATCGGAGTGTCCTAATCCACCATTAGTGAGTAATGAGAATAAATCCTTAAATCAACACGTGCAGAATGAAGGAAATAATCAACAACAGCAACAACAGAAAGCTGTGAGACAGCAGAGTCAAGAGCCAAAACCGCCCTTGCCGCAGAATAAAGGGTTACAAAAGTATAATCAGGATTCAGGATTCTACAATGACGAACAGGTAAACAAACCAAGACGTTCAAACAAGGTACAACAGTACTTGTTAAAGAGTGAAGGGAGTGAATCGGAGGGTGATTATTGACGGTGCCGAGGAGAGGAAGAAGAGTGCATACTTGGTGCAACTCTAGAAATAGACCAGGCAGGACCATTTGTGGATGGGAAAATAAATGAGGAGAGTGTTACTTTTTTGGTAGACACAGGTGCGACAAGATCAACTGTCAGGTCAACAGATGTTAGAAATCTTCCTCTCTCGGATGAAGCAATCCAAGTAGTTGGTGTAGCCAATACGCAAATCAGAACACGTCTTACTGAACCAGTAAGAGTACAGATAGGGAAATTTTCAGACATGCACAGATTCATTGTCTGTGACACGAGTCCAGTGAACCTGTTAGGTAGGGACTTGTTGTGCAAGGTCACTTGACAATTTTTTGTACACCGGATGGAATAGCCTTTGAGACACCAGATGAGGATGTTTTGTACCGAGTGACTCTGGAGAATAGAGAAAGTGAGTTAATTGGTGCATTTGCTGTGTTTAATCCGGAGGATTTGCCTCGAGAGCTGAGAGACACAGTGAAAAGGACAGTTTGGGATTTTACTGGAGAGGATGTGGGATTAATGAATAATGTAGATCCAGTGAAAATTGCAGTAAAAGAGGGAATTACATATCCTAACATTCCTCAATACAAAATGACACCAGAAATAATTGAAGGGATAACTCCTATAATTGAGAAAATGATTCAGCAGGGAGTCCTGAGAGAACTACTGAGTAGTCCGTGTAATTCACCGATAATGGGACTAAAAAAGCCTAATGGGAAATTTAGAATCGTACAGGATTTGAGAAAAGTTAATCAAATTGCGGTGGCATGTTGTCCTATCGTGCCAAATCCATCAGTGATCCTGTATCAAATTCCACATGATGCCGAGTGGTATACAGTAATTGATTTGTGTCATGCGTTCTTTTCAATTCCATTACATCATGATAGCCAGCCGATTTTTGCATTTAGGTTTGGCCAGCGCATCTTAGCATGGTGTCAAATCCCACAGGGGTATACGGAGAGTCCTTCGATATTCAATCAGTTATTGAAGAAATCGTTGGAGAGTTTGATCATGCCTGAGAGCTCAGTACTAGTGCAATACATTGATGACCTACTTGTGGCATCAAAGACACGTGAAGCTTGTGAAGTAGATACCATAGCTTTACTGAATCATCTGGCAGATGGAGGATTAAAGGTATCTCCAGCCAAATTGCAATTTTGCAAGAAAGAGGTGCATTATCTTGGACACAATATTGAAAAGGGTCTGAGAAAAGTGACGGATGACAGGATCAGAATAATAAGAGAAATGAAAGCCCCAAAAACTCAGAGGGAAGTGAGAATGTTCCTGGGTATGGTGGGTTATTGTCGTCAGTGGATAATTAATTTTTCCTTGATAGCAAAGCCACTGATTAAACTGACAAAAAGTGAGATGACAGATCCATTGGATCTAGATGCAGAACAAATGGCAGCATTTGAAGAGCTCAAAAATAAAATGTGTGAGGCTCCAGCTTTGGGTATGCCTGACTACGAAAAGGAGTTTGAGCTGTACTGCAGTGAGAGAAATGGATGTGCACTTTCAGTGTTAATTCAGAAGCATGGATTACTGAGAAGGCCTATTGCGTACTTCTCATCGACACTTGACCCTGTAGCTGTGGGTTTACCAGGTTGTCTGAAGTCTGTGGCTGCAACATGCAGGAGTCTGGAACAAAGTGAGGGAATCATAATGGGATATCCTGTAAGGGTATTCGTACCTCACAATGTGGCAATTCTTTTGACAAGAAGCAGAACCCAGTACATGTCACATAGTCGGTTGACTAAATATGAAAAAGTGATTCTGGGAGCATCAAATGTGACTCTTGAAAGATGTGTGAATGTGAATCCAGCGACACTCTTGCCGGATATTGAAAATGTGTGTGTGAAAATGGAAGATGATCATGATTGTTTGGATGTGCTTGAGTACTGTACAAAACCGAGACCAGACATAAGGGATCTTCCCTTGCATGAGAGTGATCATGTGTTGTTTGTGGATGGTTCATGCTTGAGAAATGATGATGGAGTGCTATGTGCAGCATATGCGGTGTGTAAAGTTTCAGAGGTCATGGAAGCATCACCATTGAAAGGAGTGAAATCTGCGCAAGTTGCTGAATTGATAGCATTGACAAAAGCTTGCGAAATTGGGAAAGATTTGAGGACGACTGTGTTAACTGATAGTCAGTATGGATTTGGAGTGGTGCATGATTTTGGCCAGCTTTGGCTACAAAGAGGTTTCTTGACATCGAGTGGAACTCCAATAAAGAATGCTGAAATGATTGGTAAATTGCTTGAGGCGATACAGCTGCCTAAAGAGTTAGCAGTTGTAAAATGTGCTGCCCATGGACCGGGAGAAGATTTTATCACGGTTGGAAACCGTTACGCCATTGATGTTGCGCAATACTGTGCCAAAACAAATCAGTCCATAAATCGGGACCGAGAGGGGGAAATGTCTTTTCTCTCTGTGATGTTTACTAATGTCTTAGAAACCTGGGATGAAGTGAAACAGTTGCAGGATGAGGCAGGAGAGGAAGAGAAAAAAGATTGGATTAAGGCAGGATGTGCTCCAAGAGAAACAGACCATGTTTGGGTCTACAGAGATGGCAGACCAGTAATGCCTAACTCCATTTTGTCGTCAATGGCAAGAATGTATCATGGCCAGGGACATTTGGGGAGGGATGCGATGGTTAGGTCATTTAAACAGACCTGGTACAATGCAAAGTTCAGGACAATTGCAGAAAGCATCTGTCAAAGGTGTTTGGTTTGTCAGCAATTTAACACTGGGAAGAAGACAGTGGTGAGTCTGGGAACAATAGGCAGAGAAGGAGGTCCTTTTACAAGAATGCAGATTGATTTCATTGAGATGCCCCAAGTAAACAGACTGAGGTATGTTCTAGTGGTAGTCTGTTTGTTTTCAAGGTGGGTGGAAGCTTACCCGACTAGAAGAAATGATGGAATAACAGTGGCAAAGTTACTGTTAAGGGAGTTGATTCCTAGGTACGGGTTTCCAGTAACAGTTGAGTCTGATAGAGGTGGACACTTTCAAAATAAACTGATGGGTTTGATTTGTGAAGCATTGAAAATACAGCAGAAGCTACATTGTGCATACCGACCAGAGGCTTCTGGTGTGGTTGAGCAGATTAATGGCACAATAAAGAACAGAATTGGAAAGATGTGCTTAGCCACTGGCATGAAATGGCCAGATGTTTTACCTCTAGTGTTGATGACTATTAGATCTACTCCAGATAGAACTACTGGCTTGAGTCCGCACGAGATAATCATGGGACGTGCAATGCGCCATGCATTCGTGCCTGTCAATAAGTTGGTGACAATAACTGATGACATGATTTTGGATTACTGTAAAGGCCTGGCTGACGCAGTTCATTCTGTGTTTCACCAGGTTGGAGAAGAAGCTACCACACTTGAGAAGAAGCAAGCCCATGATCTAAGTCCAGGAGACTGGGTGAGGATTAAAGTACACAGAAGAAGAAATTGCTTGGTTCCAAGGTGGGGAAGGCCAAGACAAGTTATTCTGACTACGACGACTGCAGTAAAGTGTGCTGGAGTGAGACACTGGGTACATGCAAGTCATACTCTGAGAGTTCCGAACCCAAAAGAAGGGACTGGTAAGGAGTATTTTGAAGAGTCAGATTCCAGTGATGATGAAGATACAGAACCAGTGGGGAAAGAAGTAGGAAAAGCTTCGAATGAACCACTGCGAGTATCAGAGAAGAGATCAGATTCTGTAAGAGAGCCTGAAGTTTCAAAAAGCAGTGAAGGAAAAAGAAAAGAAAAGAGAAATTTCACAGAGACTACTCCTGAATCAGAAGAGGAGGAGATTGAAGAACCACTTGAGATTATACTTGAAGAAGTAGGGTCAGAAGAAGATAGAGAGTGACAGATTGCGGAAGACCCCCGAGGAGGTGTAGGGAACATTCTTGATGAGCTAGGTGAAGGGACAAGTAGACAGCAAGAAGATTGCGTGTCGGAGACTCGAGGAGGGACAGAAGTAGGGAAATCTCAAACAGTGGTGAAAGAATCTGTGGAAAAGAAGAAAGCTGCTAGAAAACGGAAACAAGAGGCACTTGAAGCAGAATTGGATGATGAGAATGAACAAACAGAGGGTCGAGTTCTGAGAAAGAGAACTTGGATTGGAGAAAGAAGTAATAAAGAAATAAAGCCGAAAAAGGTGATAAAAGGAGATCGTTGGCCTAACAACAGAGTTAAGAGGCTGAGATACAAAATAATAAGAGCAAGTACATCGAAAGCTGAACAAGTGAATGAAGTATCGAGTCAAAGTTCAAAGGCTGAAGGAGAAGAATCAAAAAAGTCAAAAGAACCAGTGGAAATAAAAAGAGTAAGAAGACCCAATCAAAAGTACAGATCACCGGAATGGTCTTATGTGGCACTGTCTGAAGGAGGAAAAGAAGAAACAGTGACTCGAGATAATCCGGAAGAGATCTTGAGAGAAGTGGTTGAGGAAGATACTGGTGAAATTTTGAAAGTACTCTTGACTGACATTGGAGAAGAGTCGAGTACTGAGGATTTTGATGTTGGAGATCTAATACAATTTGATGTTGAAGAAATTGAAGTGAAGAATGACAAATATCCAAACTGAATAAAGAAAGGATTCACTTGGATTAAGTGAACGAAAGGATCATTTGGAAAAACTGAAAAGCTGAAGAATTGCTGAAGAATTTTAGAATTCCGACAGTAGTGGAGTAGTAGAGGCTAAACTAAAGTAGTAAAATGGCTAACATAGAGGATAATCGAAATAGATGTGCCTTCTTTAAAAGGTGGTGTAGAATGTGCTGCTGCTGTACTGGATTATTAATGCTTCTATGGGGTGTTTTAGTTTTATTAGTCACTTTTAAAGTAGAGTTTGAGATGCATACAGAGAATGTGACAAATGTAGAGGAGAATTCGCAAAAAGTAGTTAATACTTACATACACAAAGACAGGTCAATTAATAACTTTTCTAGTAATGTTTTTTCAAAATTGTTATATGAATATGTGAAAACAATGGAAGTAAGGGATTGCTACGTTTGTATGCAATTACCTGCATCCGTTTCAGAGGGTGTTACTTATCATCATTTACCAGCTACATATGGTATTTCTTGTAGTATTTTAAGTAGTGTTTTTTATTTGTTAGGGAAAGTAGATTACAAGATGTCTAATAGAGATTGTATTTTTGGGCACTTGCCAATGAACAAAGAGCTGAATCCAGCTAAAGAAGCTAACACTTTTGGTGAAATTTTTATTGAAGAAAAAGGATTAACATTAGATTACATTTTTAAGAATAATTTAACTTGCAGTCTGAAAGGAGAGGGGAAAGCTTTCCTGAATATGGTAGAAGAAAGGAGATTGAACATGCAGGAGAGAGCAGGAAAATATAAAGTGAGTGAGACAATTTGGGACATTGAGATGGGAAAAGAGTTGAAGAATGGGGCTAGTCCAACTTTAGCTTTAGATGCACCGCAGAAGGGTAAACTTTGCATTACAAGAAGGAAATCCCAATATGATACATATTTTGTTGGGACTAGTGAGTGCCATGATACATACTTCATTGCAACAGGTTGGGGTTTCAGAGGTGGAGAAGATACAATTTTTCCAGGAGTATATTATGTTTGTGGGAACAAGGCTTATTACAAGTTGACAAATACCGCTGGAGGGTTTCTTTTGGTGAATACGGAATTAAGTGCCGTACGTGCCATGTCTATGCAAAATCGACTTGCCCTTGATATTCTATTGGCCAAGGAGGGTGGAGTCTGTGGAATGCTAAAAGTTCAACATTGTTGCACTTACATTCCAGATGAAAGCAAAGACCTGAGGGTCTATATCAAAAATATTACTGATTTGCATGAAGAATTAGTACCACTTGAAGCTGAGAATTTATGGACTAAAATAGCTAATAAAATGATAGCTGTTAAAGATTTTATTGCAAACATAGGTAGTACTATTATAGGTAGAATATTGTTTCCTTTAACTTGTATAATTGTTGCTTTATTGATAATAAGATTGGTGTGTGTGTGTTGTAAAAACAGGGGAGGGAGGAAGAAATTGAATAAAGAGAAGAAAAACAAGAGGTTGAAAAGAGAACCTCAAGAAATTGAATTAGAAGAATTAAGGGAGAGTGTTTACTTAGAGACAAAAAGGGATGATGAAAGAGTGACTGGTGTGTAATGTTGTGTAAGGGGAAAAAGACATTTCCGATTTCTCCTAAAATGGGACTAAATTTTCACTATTTTTTTTTTGGGTTTATTTGGTGATAAAATCACCAAAGGGGGGATTGCTGGAGCAGAGTTTTCTGTTTGAAAATTCGTTGGTTTTTGAAGCTCTGGCATGTCTATTTGTCATACTGATTTATTAATTATTAATAATTAATTATTTGTCTTGTGCAAGTGTGTTTATATTAATCAATCCGTTTGTCCTAATAAGAGAGAGTTACACGTGGGTGCGCATAAATGTGCTGTTTAACAATAACGTGCGTGTTTTCATGTTTAAACGTTGCTATGTGCTGTTTATTTTTGAGCACAAAACGCTTTCCGAATTAATGCTTTTCTATGTTGCAAGTGCTAGATAGATGCATACACATAAGGGTATTAGTGGGGTTAACACTGTTTAATCACTATGCTGTGGTAATGTTGTTTTTGTTTCTTTTAATTAAGATGGTCTATTGTGGCCTATGGTGGCCTAGTTAAAGATGGCCGATTTTGTAAGCCTGGCCTCGATTTGAAAATAGAAAACTGTGATGGAAGAGAGCCCTGCTGAATATGGTCCTGAAGTCAGCTGACCACAGTCCTTGCTTGCCTTGTGAAATTTTCCGTGAGGACATCAGCAGCCGGGGTAATCTTCGAGTGAAATGGAACGTCCTTGGCAGCCTTGGGAAAACAAAGGAGCCTTAGAGAAAGACTCTGAACATTGGTCTCATTGCCGAGGAGAAGTGGAACTAACAAGATACATTTGTGATTCTTGGTTCCTGTTCCGTAGTCTTTATTTTGTGATTTTCCTGAGCGGAGATTTTCGAATGCAGCAATGTTACATCCTTTCCTTCTCGCTCTGCTCAGCGGTCCAGCGGACATTACAACTTTTCTATGTATCTTTCTTTTGTTCGATTTAGTATAAGAATTGTTAGCCTAGAGAGAGTTTTTGCCACTTGCCACTTGCCACATGCCATTTGCCTTTGCCGCGTACCGAATCTGTGCTGCTGAGGATTGATGCTGAAGGGACTTTGTCTTGAGAGACTTTACCGAGAGACTTGTCCTGACCCGTTCTGACATTTAGCTAGAATAGGTAACTATGAGAAAAATGATTTATTCTGCTTGATTTTCATTTGACTAATTTCAGATAAAGCAATATAATTTGAACATGGTGTTGGATATTATTTCTTGTCAATTATTGTGTATTATATTTTGATTATTGCCATATAGGTTGTATAGATTATGTTTATGGACAGTCTCAATAACCAGATCTTATCGACCCGATATTGATGCAGGGTGACTAGGAGTTTTCTTTCCACAGGTTTATTATTGCTGGTAGAGTATATTGTTTAGTGAAATGGGCCCTAGCGTATGATGAATGTATGTGCGTGTAACTGTGAGATTACTCTATCTGTGGTAGTGGGAATATTATACACACCCTGATCTCTATCACAGTGTGGGCAAAGCTGGTTTTACTGAGGCAAATTTTTTAATATCTAGCACTGGTCTAACTGCAGTATTTTGACCCACTTGAAGCTTTTGTACGGGTTTTCCGGCAGTGTAAGTTAAAGGGCAGAAATAAATGCACTGACAATCTGAATTTTCTGCTCTATAGTAAAAAGACCGATTATTTGCATTAATGACCGAAACTGGAAGAAACCAGATTTAACTACTGAATTAACTTGTGCCTCCATATTAAGATCCGAGTCAAACTGTATGTTCAGATATTTGACATTGATATTGTGCTTCTGATAAAGCGACAAGAACTCAAAGTGGAAATCCCAAACTGGTGAAAAGTGGTAAAGCTTTTAGCTGATCCGGTGTCATCCACTACATACAGCAGTATGTTATGTTATGTTATGTTATGGTAGCTTATATAGCGCATGGCTACCCCAGCAACGGGGCGTCCCAGCGCTTGCAGACAACCAGGTACGCAGCAGCCAAACCAGGTGTAGGAAGAGCTCCAGAAAGTCGGGCCTAAAGAATGGAAAATAGCCAGGTCTTAATTTTCTTTCTGAAAGCCAAATGATTTGTGATAACACGAGCTTCAAGTGGGATTGCGTTCCACAATTTCGGGGCCAAATATCTAAAAGATCGGCCTCCGGCTCTGCACCTCCTGATCATAGGAATGTGGGCCAGAGTCAAATCAGCAGAACGAAGAGCCCGGGTGGGGACATATAGAGAACCCAAATTCTGCAGAATTTTAGGGCCCGAGGAATACAACATTTTATGGATAAGGCAAAGTGCCTTGAATTGAATACGCTGCTTTACAGGCAGCCAATGCAAATGATGAAGAATAGGAGAGATATGACAATTTTTGGGCAGTCCAAACAGACTACGTGCGGCCGCATTCTGAGCTCTTTGAAGTCTATGAATTGTGGATTGATTGGAGCCCAGCATGAGGACATTGCAGTAGTCGATGTTTGACAGCACCATAGCCTGAATGATCGTCTGACGGACTTGGGGATTGAAGAAACCCAGAATGGGTCTCAGAGACCGTAAACGGCCGTAGCACAGACCTGCTACTTTTTTGGCGTGGGAGTCAAGGTCTAGTCGATTATCGACCATGATACCCAAGTTTTTAACTTCCTTCTTAGGGGTGGGTGCAGGCCCCAATGCAGATGGCCACCACTTGTCGTCCCATTTTAGGGTCTCCTTTCCAACCAGTAGCACCTCGGTCTTAGATGAATTAAGCTGGAGACGATTTTCAGTCATCCAGTATGCAATGGCCGATAGATCTTCTTGGAATTTAATTTTGTCGGCATTGGTGTCACTGGAGAAGGAGAAGATGAACTGTGTGTCGTCCGCATAGGATGTTAATTTGATGTTATGGACTCTAGCCAAGACGGCTAGGGGGCGGACGTACACATTAAATAACGTGGGGCTAAGTGCGGACCCCTGGGGGACGCCATGACCCAGTGGGAACCTTCCTGATTTATACAGTGGAGCATGCACCTGGAAGGAGCGGTCCTTCAAAAATGAAGCGAACCACTCTAGGGCTCCATCTCGGACCCCGATCTCCCACAGTCTTCTTAAGAGGATCTCATGGGAGACCGTGTCGAATGCTGCACTCAGGTCTAACAAAACCAGCGCTGCTGTGCCACCTCGGTCTTGCACCTCCCTCAGTTGTTCGGTAACGGCTAGCAGGGCCGATTCGATACTATGATTCGCACGGAAGCCATTTTGAGAGTCATCTAAAATACCATTGGCTTCTAGATAGTTGATCAGAGTGGAGTTTACATGGGATTCCGCTATCTTGGATAGGTAAGGTAGCAAGGATATTGGTCGGAAATTTGCCGGCTTGGAAGGATCTAGAGTAGGTTTTTTTAATAGAGGGACAACCTTAGCGTGCTTCCAGGATCTAGGTATTGTGGTAGATTCCAGGGTTTTATTGATCAAATTCCGACCTTCTGACAAAATCGGATCCTTATGAAGTCGCGCCATTTCGGGTTTTACAGGATCCTCAGGGGAACCGGATTTGATTTTAACAGTTAGTCTATCCATCTGATCTGCAGAAATCGGTGGGAGGGTGTCGAGAGAGTATGGGAGATCTTGTAGTGACTCAGCTGTGGAAGAGTCGGAGCTTGCAACGTTTGAGGGGAAGGATTTATAAATACCCTCTACTTTATTTATAAAGAAGGTGGCAATCTCGTTACAGTGCGCATTGGACGTAATCATATTACTAGGTCCTTCAGGAAGTTTAGTCATTTCTTTAATCATGGAGAATATTGTTTTTGATTGATTTGTGCTTGACAGAATCATGTTGGTATAGTATCTAGCTTTAGCTATTTTTATTAGTTTGTGATATATTTTTGTAGCAGTCCTGAATGTAATTTTGGCTTGGGGATCATAAGATTTTCTCCAAGCACGTTCGAGCAGCTTACATTGCTTTTTTTGTTCAGCAAGTGTCTCTGAGTACCAGAGGTGAGATTGTCCGCGTTTAGATTTAGATAGTATTATGGGAATCTGCTGGTCTAATGATTTGTTAATCCATTCTCTGTATGTGGCATCAGCTTCCTCCAGATTCGCCGACCAGATAGGGCATGTGGTTTTCAGGTTGTCTATAAATCGGCTGCTATCTAGTTTATGCCATGGGCGCCTTGGGATAGAAGGGGGGGGGCTGTCTTTTAGAGTTATCAGCTACCTGGATGGTAAAATGAACCAAATAGTGGTCCGTCCAGCTAAGAGGATAAGGTAGGAAGGCAGTAATGGCCAGAATGTTAGAAAAGACTGGGTCCAATAAATGGCCGGCTGCATGGGAGGGCCCTTTGACAAGTTGTGTAAGTTGGCATGCTTCTAAGTCATCTCGGAGACCTCTCACCGTGGGTATCTCACTGCTTTCAAAGTGAAGGTTTAAGTCTCCCAATAGGCTAAAATTAGCGGAATTCAGCGTCATGGTGGAGACAGTGGCCACCAAAGATTCACAAAAGGAACTTGAAGGGCCAGGAGGGCGGTAGATCAGAAGCCCAGTTAGGGTGAAGGTGTCCAGGATCTTAATCTTAAAAAGAGAACTCTCACAATCCACAATATTAGCCGGGGAGAGTGAGCAGGAAAAGGAAGATTTGAAGATCACTGCTAGACTACCCCCTCTCTTTACAGGTCTATTCTAGATTTGTATTAGGTATCCTGGTGGAAGAGACAGAGTGGGAATCGCCAAGGTATCTTTGGTTAACCATGTTTCGGTGAGAAACAGTAAGTCAGGAGTCTGGTCATCTAGAAGATCATAAATGTCTTCATAGTGGCGGACCAGAGACCTGCAATTCAGACTAAACACCTTAAGGTGTGTTAACTTATCAGGGGGTAGGAAGGTCTCAGTAGTTGCAAAGCCACAGTGAGGACAGTGCATCGTCGAGGAGCCAGGGTGAAAGAGATAGGGGGTGCAGACTGTCTGACTCCGATAGGAGAGAAGCCTCTCCCGTGTATATTTTAGCATATTTGAAAATATAAGTGCAGGGGGACTGGCAGCGTGCAGCGGACTTAGCGCGGACGGGCGCAGACGGGCTTTCCTTTGGCGCGCCGCTGCGCGCGTCCGCGCCTTCTCCCCGATTAAATAGTGAGGGGGCGTGCGATGCGTGCAAGGCTAGAACGCTAGCTTTCAGTGCAGCCGGAAGTGAATCTGAGTCCCAGCGACCCTCCGCTCAATCGGCACCAGCCGTGGCGGAACGAGGTCAGGGGCTACAAGCAGGCAAGATCAGCAATACAATTCAAAATAGTATTAAAAAGATGTGCAAATATCGCGTGTCAGAATGTTTTTAAAAGATGTGCAAATATCGCATGTCATGTGCAAATGAGCAAGGTTGACATTTCATGAGTAAAAATAGCAATTTTAAAAAAGAACTTCCCACAAATAGCTGGCTAAGGGAGAGCAAATACCCAGCAGTGGCCTCGTAGTCTTGGCAGCGCTGCGCGCGTCCGCGCCTTCTCCCCGATTAAATAGTGAGGGGGCGTGCGATGCGTGCAAGGCTAGAACGCTAGCTTTCAGTGCAGCCGGAAGTGAGTCTGAGTCCCAGCGACCCTCCGCTCAATCGGCACCAGCCGTGGCGGAACGGGGTCAGGGGCTACAAGCAGGCAAGATCAGCAATACAATTCAAAATAGTATTAAAAAGATGTGCAAATATCGCGTGTCAGAATGTTTTTAAAAGATGTGCAAATATCGCATGTCATGTGCAAATGAGCAAGGTTGACATTTCATGAGTAAAAATAGCAATTTTAAAATAGAACTTCCCACAAATAGCTGGCTAAGGGAGAGCAAATACCCATCAGTGGCCTCGTAGTCTTGGCAGCGCTGAGATTCAGCCTTTATATTGGGTGGCCCGTCAATTGAAAAGATAATCTGTGTGTCGTCAGCATAAATGAATAAAGCTAGTCCGAAAGACTACATTAATGAGGCTAGCGGAACAATATATAAACAGTCAAGAGGAAGTACTGAGGGCCCATCTTTAAAGCATCGTGCCCACTGACAAAGCATTTCGAATCCTAACAGGACAATGCAGTAGATCTATCTAGGCGACTAAGTACCACCTGTGGTCAACGGTATCAAAAGCTGCAGTGCCAACAGATCGAATAAAATCAGAGCTACAGGCGCATCCTGGTCGGCACAGCAGCGGGGGGCATTTAATACTGCTGGTACAACTTTTCCCATGCTGTACCCATCACGAAGCCTGCATGCACAGGATGTAAAAGAGTTTGTATGTCAACAAGCAAGGGCAGTTGGTTGAAAGTGTAGCTTCGCTAAATAAGGAAATGATTAAATTGGCCAGTAGTTCTCAATGCAGGTATTTTTAGTAGTGGGACAGTCTGCGATTTTTTCAGGTCATCCGGTATAGAGTTCGATATTAAAGAGGAGTTAATAATAGCCTGCAAAGGAGCCCGCGCCACAAATAACGTTTCTGCAGTTTTGCTTGAATTATGTCAAGACCGGAGCTTGAGGCTTTGCTGTTGCTCTTTGTTAAATGAAGAATAAACCACACGAATAAAGTAAAGTGGCTCAGGCAGTTTTCAAACTTCAGAAAATACCTGGAGTGTTGTTCGACACAGAGAAGTGCACAGGATTAGAAGTTAAGAGGTCTCTTGTGAAATGAACCTTTTTGTTTTCAAAATGTATTATTATTAAACCTGTGCTAGCGCAAGTACACAACTACTCGGCCCAACTAATAGGACTGTTGATTTGACCACCACTACAGCAGAAACTAATTCCTCGTGTACACAAACTGAGCCAACATTCGCAAATAGCATGTTGGGAAGGTCAAACGAGAACTTAATTGACACTATTGTGGACTCCACTTTTAAGCAATTGAAAAGTCTAATGGATAAACAGTTTAATCATATTTTTAAACGTTTGGATAGACTGGAAAGCCTAGTAAAGAAAGAAGACACCAAAAGGAAAGGGACCATTATTATTGATCAAATCAGGGGTGAACGGTTATTAAAAGATATGGAGGCAATTAACAAAGGCACTGCAGGGGGAAGTGGCAAATGTACTATACCTAGTGTAGATAATATATGTGTGAAGTGCGATGGCAACAAGGAGAGTTTGCCTCGCAACTCTACGTTAAGCAACTTGGTTAGTACACTGCCCTTGTTAAAAGTATCTGTGGCTAATAAACCCTCTTGTCACACCCCACTCCTAACAGTAGCTCCTCCTATCCCCCTTGAGATAGCACCCACAAAACCAACTTTACACACAAATCATGAGCCTATTCCCGTTATTCGGGCTAAAAAACATGCCGAAGCGGTACTCAATCTGCCGCCAGAAGCATGTCCTTATGTTTTAGTTTTAGCTGGAGTACCACCCCTGCATGAAAACCAAAGTGAGTCTTGGGATCCACTCAAGAACAAGTGCATCGATTGGCTATCTAAGTACAAGGGGATGGGTATGGAGATCGCCAACGAAATTCTGATGGTGCGACGGGTGGGATGGGTAGGACCCTCGACCAAAAATATTATGGGCGACTGTATAGTCGTGTATTTCAGGTATCCTTCCTTGGTAAAAGGTATATTAAAATGTAACATCAACCACTCTAGCATTCCAACGGCCATAACTTCTTTACCGCTGGGCTTCTTTTACAGACCACCCCAAAGAATCCACCATTCAGCCACCTCGATATATCCTGTACACAACCGGTTCGCTGCCTTGACTGATTTAGAGGGACAGGACTGACTACCAAGTGAATCCTTAAATATTGTAGCACAGCCCCGGGATGTATTAATAGCTAATCAGGTCACGATTAAATCCAGCTTCACCGGGAATCCTCAAATGGCCTGTCCAGTAGACTGTTTGCCTTCTTGTACTGTCATTAGTGAACCTATGTCCTCTGATCAACATCTAAAAATACTAAGTTGGAATATCGCTGGCCTAAAATCAAAAATGAATATAGTAGAGTGGACCAATATGGTTAGCAGTTTTGATGTTCTGATGCTTCAGGAGACATGGAGTACCAGTAGTTTGTTTCTTGAGGGCTTTGTTTGTTATAACAGTACTGGCTTGAGTCCTGAAGTCGGCTGACCCAGCGGGGGATTATCCACATGGATAAAGATTTCTGCAGGAAGCAACATCAAACCTCTGGAAACAAATGATAGTCACTTTCAGGCTACAATATACTCGAATGGGATTACGATATGTTCTATAAATTTTTATAATAACGATTTTAGATCACTGCCAAATAGGAATTTTATTACTTTATTTGATTTTATTGATAATATGTTAGAAGGAAAAAGGTTTGGCAAATTGGATGGAATTTGTTTGGGGGGCGATTTTAATGCGCATTTGCACAAAAGAATTTATAACATCACAGCCACATCTGTCCCGGCAATTCCTTGTAAAAGAGGGGAAGAATTGCATAATTACTTATCTTCTAGGGACCTAACCAATGTTATGGAAAAAGCTGGCTGTACATCTGATAAAGACCAATTGCCCACTTTTAGAGGCCGTGGCTGCTCATCGACAATTGATTATGTTTTTATATCATCAGCCCTTGAGAATTGTCTAGTTAAGGCTGAAGTCTTATCTACTAGCTATAGCGATCATAACCCAATTCTGACAATCATTAGATTTGTTAATAAATTTACCAAACGAAAAGAAATAGGGGCAAAGAATCTGGTTGCATCCACCGACAAACTCAAAGTAATTTGGAAGGGCATAGATAACAAGGCCCTACTTGCACGAATTATAAAATCCTATCCTTCATTTGTGGAAACGTGCTTGTCTAGTGAATGCCATGATACAGAGATTACTCGGGCCTTTATTGGGTTATTTATTGGCATTAAACAGGAAATCTCTAAACCTGTCAGGAAACAAAGCAAGAATAATAGATGGTTTAACGGGATTTGCTCACGGGCACACCAGGACCTTCGCAAGGCATTGGCCGAAAAACCTAGGGATATGATTTTGGTTACGGCCTTGAGAGGACGTTATAAAAAAGCAACCAAATTGCGTATTGATGAGATATTGAAGGAGAGGTGGGACTCGCTAGTACGCACTGCCGCACTTAAAGATGTAACTGGGTTCTGGGGCGAGGTAAAAGCTATGAGGTCCATGGGATCCAATTTAACTCCCATCAACTGTAATATACCTAGCAAGATATGGGAGGAGCATTTTGCAAGAATATACACAGCCCCAGTAACAACTACCGACTTTTTTTGCCGAGTTAATAAGGTTGCTATATCTATATCTGAAGTAGAAGATGCCATAAACCAAAGCGTAGGGAACAAAGCCCCAGGCCCTGACGGTTTATCAATTGATCTAATTAAATCTGAACCTGATTTCTGGTCCCCTTTGCTTTGCAATGTTTTTAACAACCTGTCCAATACTACAATCCCGGAAACCTGGTCAACCAGCATCATCGTACCCATCTTTAAGAAGGACGATAGATCAAACCCCAGTTGCTACCGTCCTATATCTTTAATAGACAACACATTGAAGATTTTGGGCAGAGTGATCTTTAATAGAATCAGGTATTGGGCAGAGGAAAACCAAACTTTACATTCTTGTCAGCTGGGATTTAGAAGCAATGTGGGAACCGTAGAACAGTGTTTGAAATTAAACCTTATACTAGGCAAATACACCACTGCTAAAAAAGTCCCTTTGTACTTGGGTTTTATGGACTTATCGTCAGTGTTCGATTTTGTAAATCGATCACGACTATGGGAGATTCTTTTAAATTACGGGTTAGACAAGACACTCGTTTATTTTCTGGCACATTTGCATAGAGACCTAAAAGCTCGCGTAAGGATAAATAATGAAGGAGAGGTCTCTGGGGATATTTTAATTGGTAGGGGGGTCAGACAAGATTGTGTCTTGGCCCCCCTACTTTTTATCCTTTATATAAATGAATTAAATAAATCCCTGTCCAAATCTACATGCGATGTGCCGAAAATTAATGGCAAACTCCTCCCCGTACTCTTATACGCAGACGATGCGGTCTTGATGTGCCGCACACCTAAAGCACTTCGCACTTTAATTACGGGCTTTGTCTCTTTTATGGCTGACTTGGATTTGTGTACCAACTTCAAAAAATCATACATCATGTCTTGCGGGCCCAAAAAACATCGCATTGATCACATAGCATCAGGAGACAATGTTTTAAAAAGCACTGGCACTTTCCCGTATCTGGGTTTGACCTTTTCAGACTCTGGATCATGGTCAGCACATGTAGCTCATGGCAGAAACAAACTCGGCAAGGCAGTCAACTCAATCATTAGCCTACGACAGCCAAAGTGGGCTGAGGTTGTGATACCCCTACTACAGATCTATAAATCACAATGCTTACCTACTGCAACATATGGTGCCGAGGTGTGGGGGTACACAAATTGTAGTGGTATCCAAACAGAAGAAAATAGATTCTGTAGAAAGGTTTTAGGGGCTCAAATCTCATCACCCACTTATATATGCCATAAAGAATTAAACCTGTACTATGTTGAGGATTTTATTAAATCTCGGCCAGCATTGTTCTGGCTAAAGATATGGCAAAACCCGGCCGCAATTTTAACTCAGGAAATAATTAACGACTGCCTCAAATGTGATAGGGGCAGCTCCATACCTTGGCTTAATGCCGTTAAGAAAAGTTTAGCTAGTATGGAATTGGAATATATTTTCTCCCATCCTCTAAATATAGAGGGCATGAATATCAAAACCATGAGAGAGGCATTGTATGATTCATTCCGAAGGGAAAGAGAATATTTAGAGCTCCATAAACCATCAACAATCAGATATATCTCTATTTTGTCTTGCCCTGGCAATAAAAAAGACATGTTACAGGAATACCTTAAGAGAAATATCGGTAGATGGAATAGGAGCCTGCTCCATCGCCTTAGGGATGGGAGCATAAAATACTCACTCTGTTTCCCACTTGGTTTTAATAAAAACTTAGAGCATTTGCTCTGCCCATGTGGAAATGGTCAAAAACAAACAATTTTACATTTCCTGTTCTTTTGCAATTTTTATACTATATACACCAAACAGTATTTGATTCCTTATTTTAAGTCACATGCTATTATTGATTTTAAATTGGCATTCAACGAAACATTGCGGTTAGGAAGTGATGTCATGATCCTTAGAGTAAGTTCATTTCTGCAATCTGCGGTACGTTCACGAAAAACCATGGACACCCTATAGATTGCATTTTATCTGACGCTCCCCTTTACTTAATTCAATGTTTACGGATTGCTCATTTGAACATTGATACAGTTAGGCTTGTTGTCTGTATAGTGTCCATACTGAAATTGTCAGCACTTTATTGCTAGTTTGCACAACTGCCTTATGATATTGATGAGATTGATTGGATAAATTCCATTCGTTTTAATTCAGTGGTGATGATTTGCACTTAAGAGACACTTCACATTCAATGCTTTTGGATTGCCTATTTGCACAAAATGTAATAGTTGGTTTGATGTTTACATGTTATGTACATTGAATTTATTTGCACTCTATTGCCATTTTTGCACACTTTGCCCACGTTATTAGTAATATTGTCATGAAATCGATCCTGTTTTTATTTTTGTTTTATGCTATTGCATATTTATATCTTATTGGTGGTGATGACTTGTACTTTTATGGATATTTTTATCCGAATAAAGACCATTTGACTTGACTTAACCTGTGCTGGGAATTGGGAAAAAGTGTAACTAGGGGTTTAGGTGGTGTCTTAAAAGTCCTATTGCACTTTTCCACTTTTCTTTGTGAATCGGACCCATAATGTGTTCTCTTGTAATTCAGGCTCTCCTGGAAACATGTTCTCTGTAAAGTACTCGGATGCCTTCTGCAGTGCTATGAAATATATCTGCAATAATCAATTGTATTGTATCGTAATTGTATTTATATAGCGCTTACTACCCCTGACGAGGCATCAAAGCACTTTTTCGGCAAGTAGCACGCGACTCCGGAACCCATAAAGGATTAGTGGCGAGTTAGTATAGTGAAATATGAAAGTAATTTGAGTGGTGGATATCTTAGTCATTTGGATTGAGAAGGATAGCGGAGGGATAGAATAAGGTTTGCATTTATGTAGCGCTTGCTACCCATGATGAGGTGTTGAAGCACTTTTTTGGTGAGTAGCACGCTACTCCGGAACCCATAAAGGATTAGTGTTTAATTAGTATAGCGAAATATGAAATTAATTTGAGAGGTGGACATGTTAGTCTGTTATGAATAGTATGCATGGACAATGCATAAACACACTTCTGTAGACCAGTTCTTTGCCTGATGCTAGCTAAACAAATACAAAAAATACAAATCCAGGAAATATTCAAGCTCCCAGCAGACACGGATTATAAGGCAGTACTCGTACTAGTGGAAACACACATTACAGTCTTTTAACAAACATTTCATTACATGTAGTCACACATTCACAATAACCTAAACTTGATCTATAAATCAATGATTCTGAGAAATTCTGCAGAAGCTTCTCTAGTTGCAAAGTTATCCTTTCACTATAAATTACAAGCCTAAGGAAGGGGCTCAGAGATCACAACATTCTCTGATGAAGAGCAATGCAGTCGAAAATATCAAACATGATCACTCTTACTGTGATAGGTGAATATAGGCAAAGGTGTTTAGGGTGAGCAAGACTCTTGTGCTCACTGTCCAGTCATTGCGATACACAGATATGTGTAGAGGAGTTAACTTCAAGGGAGGGTGGGCAGGAGGGGATGGGCGAAGCGGGCTGAGCTGTAAGGCACAAGCCTGGACATATGTGACACTTGACCAGACGTGAAGGAGTGTCTGGCAGTGGAAGCACTGAAAAGGAGGACTGAGGACACTGTGATAGAGAGCAGTGTAACAGGCAGAGAGAGGCTGTAGAAGACACTGCAAGAAAAGGAGGAACTGGGCACTGTCAGAGGAAGTAAGGTTGTAAAGTGGCCAGTGGCAGCTGGTGCTCTCTGAAAGTCGTGCAGCCTGCCAATGAAATGAATGACCCACAATGTCTACAGCGGTTCAGAAATGTTCTTAACCCCTTCTCACGCAAAAACAATCGGGTCAAGTAATGCATTTTACACAAAATGTTTTACATAAATTGGCTAGGAAACCATAGGCTCTTTAAGGTCCATAATCAAATATTCTAGTACTTTCATGGTGTGCCAACTACACTTCAAGCTCCGCACAAGAGTTGCAAGCTTGCCCCCTGTGAGACAGCTATGAGAACATAGCCACATTACAGTTAATTTTTCAGTACAACATTCCTAAAAAAAAAAAAAAAACATTTTTAATTACCCCGTGGTCAGATGGCTTACCTACTGAGTTTTTAATCAGACATATGCTGATCGTTTGGTCTCACACCTCGCCAGATTGTACTTGCAAGGTCTGTAACAGGGAAGACAGTCTGCACAACATGAAAGGCCTGGCAGACAGAGTTATTGCCAAAGTCACGTGGGATCATATGGACATGGTCCTTTACAGGCCTTTGTCTATGGTGAACCTAGATTATAAGATTCTGTTCAAAGTCTCACTGAAATTACTGTACTCACTCCTATTTGTCCGGATACACAAATATCAGAAACGTTTCATACCTACACACAATACCTCATCAAATATCAGAAGGTTGTTACTAATCAAGGTTGGGACTCCACAGAACCTGCTGTGGCGTTTGATGGCTGTGTCTGTAGAGTTGAAGAAGGTGTTTTGTACCCTCAACTAGAGGTATCTGATGGCAGTGCTGAACGTAAGGGGATGGGTGGAGGAAGGGTAAGTTGGATTTCCCTCTTTTACACTGAATAAAGGGCTGGGGTAAGGAGTGGGAGAGTTACATCCAGTCCATATAATATCCACAGAAAGACTGGGAAGGCATGTCTGCTGTCCCTATATGCCGTTTGCATTGCTCATAGAGCCAGTCACAGATATTTTGAGCAGATATTTTGAGAGAGGAGCTAGTGGTACACACATCATCTATATGCTCTTCTTGAAGGAAGGTGGGGCATAGCTGGGGTCAATGGTATACCATTGGAAAGACTAGTTTGGAAACACCTCTGGGCTCAGAGTAAACTAGTTGCAGATTTGCGCCTTCTTGATATCGATTGAAGGGTTGAGCTCTGGCAACTGGCTGAACACAGCATCATCTAAAAACAACATACATTTCGCTACATACGCATGAATATATGCCACGTGAAGGATGATGTAAGAGAAAGAAACTTGGGTAGAGTTCTTAAGGAATGCGCTGAATTTTAGAAAACTCTAGCTCTGTCAGTCACGGGCAGAATTATCCTAGTCAAAATGGTCATGCTACCCAGACTGCTCTATGGATTATCCTTCCCGTATGTGTCCCACGGAGCTGTTTTCAAGAACTGGACCTCATAATGAAGAATATAAGATGTGGAGATGGTAGACATAGGATAGCGCTTGACAAACTTCAGCTACCATTTACAGGAATGGGTCTGGGAGCCTCTAATTATCGGCTGTATTATCTTGCAGTACAGATGCAGTGGGCAGCGATATCGATAGATGGAACTAATTTTCAAGAAACTGCCATTGTCAGAAGGTATGGGACCACAGTCAATTAATGGCTATGATTCTGGAGGGTGGGAAAGTTGTGAGAGTTAACACAAGATACTTAGAACAGCACTTAAGTGCTGGAAGAGCTTTGCACAGAAAACAAAAAACAGGTCAAGTACCATTATACACTAAGGCCCTGCCCTAGTCCGGTCTGTCTTCCAAAAATGTATTATTTGGGGCCCATAGAAACTAGGCCTGGATTTGAGTGGGGATAGCCGTGATGGAGGGCTCTTTTAAAGCAGGGCAAATGAATACCCTTGAAACTCTCAGAGAAGTGTATGACCTATCGGCTAACAAGTTTCGAACCTACAGCACCATCATTAGAACTGTACAGATGAAATGGGAGCTACAAACAGCAAAACCCCAGACACATGAGGTAATAAATCCTATTTCTACAAAAGGGAAAAGTCATAAACTAGTTACTAGCATATATGGAGCTCTCTATTCCATAACCAAACACAATCTGGTGGAACTGAGAGCAGATTCGGAGAACTCAAGAAGGGAACTAAATGATGTGGAACAGAAGAGGGCATTGGAATACACACACAAAACAGATAATGAGAAATTTAAGTAAATACGGTTTAATCACATGCATAAAAAAGTATGTACCTCCCCAAACAAAGCAACATATTAATAGAACAAACATCAGCTTGCCCCAGATGTAATCACTTTGACCAAGATTTTTGTTCCCATGGGGAAGCCCAAGTGTAAACTGGCTCCACACCAGGGTAACCATACCATTAGAACAGTCACTAAATAAAGAGGGACTGCTGGTACTGGAATGTTGTCTATTGGATTTGTTTGCCCACCAAAAAAAGGATTGAACAGGTAACAGATTCATACAGCTAGCCCAAGTATTGGCCAAACAAGTCCCAGCAATGCACAGGAAGGCAAAGGATCCCCCCTCTTTTATAGAATGCAAGAGGGCAGTAGAAAACTGGGCAAGAAGTGAGAGTATCGCATGACCTGGAGCAGAAAGAAGTGGATTACAAAGGCGACCATTCACCCAGTTGTGGGTTGATGTTCTCGCTGCTTCAGAGGATAAGAGGGAACATGATCACAGTTGAACCTCCACAACACAGCTACGCACAACGTGAAAGAAAGAGTACACTGCACATAGTAGTAAACTTTCATCCAGCTTTGACCCCTAGTATAGCCTTAGAAAGTGTAAGCAAGTAATACCCTGTGAACTAAGGGAAGAAACTCCCAACCACACACACACACGTAGGTTTGATATGGAAGGAAATATAACATTTAAAACTACTACAGTCTAAGAGAACCTGGCCTTCAAATGTTGGTTACCCTATTGTTTTGTTCTTATAAACACGTTTCATATGGAAGCACAAATTGCATTGACCGGTTATGATGATGTAGATCAGCAGATCTAGATGCATGACAAATATCAATGGAAAGGATTCCTAATGGTATACTTGAAACCTAATGAACGAGTTACTTACATTCAGTAACGCTTTATCTGGTAGAGACGATATCTAGCTGCAGCTTCTTACCTTTGCATTTTTTAGGCGTCACACTGGATCCGGAAACTTTTGTGTGAGCACTACCCTGTGTGCCATCGGGTGGCTCCTTTCGGTTCCGTGTGGCATCGGTGCCAGTGTTGGCGCCAGATGTGACGTTACGGTCACCAAAGCACATGGACGTCAGTTACTTTTCATGACTTTCCACGCCAGAAGCGCAGAGCCATGAAGTGAACCAACTAGTGTTTGTCCAAACTAGTATCCTGAAAAGGGAGCAACCCTAGCCCTATAAATATGTCCTCAGAGCGGGAAGGCATGGGTGGGTCTGTAAGGAATATGCAGCTAGATATTGTCTCTATCAGATAATGTGTTACCGGAGGTAAGTAACTTGTTCATCTGACAGAGACTTCTAGCTGCAGATTCGTTACCTTTGAATAGATACCCAAGCCATACAATCCTGGCGGTGGGCAACAGACAAATTACTAAAGCCCTGCCGTACCGATGAAATGCCCATCCCTATCCCCAACTGTCCAGGTAGTAATGTTTAGCAAACGTGTGCAGGGAAGCCACGTTGCTGCCTGACAGATGTCCAGGACTGGCACCCCACGAGCCAATGCCGTAGCTGCAGCCTTACCTCTGGTGGAATGTGCACTTAAGCCTTCAGGAGGCTGCTTTTTAGCCAGAGAATATCAGATCATTATACAGAGAACAACCAAGCACAAAATGGACCACTTCTGTACTGCCCGACCTTTTTTAGCTCTCACAGAGCCCACGAAGATTTGATCGTACAGCTGGAACTCTTTGTGCGGTCAAGGTAGAACGACAACACTCTTTTTGAGACAAATGGTGGAGTAGATCCTCCTCTTTAGAGGTATGTGGAGGAGCATAAAAGGTGGGCAGTGACCAATTGACCCAAATAGAATGGGGTCACCACTTTAGGTAGGAAAAGAGGCCTGGGGGCGAAACTTTTTTTAAAAGCGTTTCTTAAAAATGTCTAACAAGCTTTGGATACAGTTTGCTCAGAGATCCAATTCTGCCTGGACTACCACTTACCAGTGTGTCTGTCCATGTTTAGGTCTCGCCTGACCCAGCGCATGCGCTGGTCTGGCGAGACATTTTGTGAGGGCTCCAAAAAGTGCTACCAGGCCAGCCTAGACCTACAGTGCATGTGCACGGGCGCGTGCGTCGCGCTTTACCGCAATTACTTTCAGTTTCGCGGCCGCTTTGATGTTCTCCGTGAGGCTTCAATAGATTGCAGCAGTTAAAACAACCATTGGCATAGCCAATAGGTCTCGCTTTTGGGACCTTGTAAGTGTTTAGTTATGCAACTGTTGCATGGCTAAACACTTATAAGGTCCCAAAGGCGAGACCTATTGGCTATGCCAATGCTTGTTTTACATTTGGATTCCTTTATTATTCCATCTGCCTCTTACAAGTAAATTCTCAATCGTGTTGACTCAGAATCTCCTTAGAATAGGTAGGGTGGAAAATAAAAAAAATCCACAAATTCCGCAATCTCATGTAGTACAGCACAGCTAAATAATTTTTACAAGGTCATACATATGTGCTGTCCCTCGGATTACACTAATCTTAAATGTAAGGTTTTCACACAGCATTGCTGATAATCACTCAATTATTTGCGTCTATATAGTCAATAAGATATGATAGAGTTTAGAGTGTATATAGAACTGTAAACACAAATTGCACTGTGACAGTGGGAGCTCTTCACAAACTGTGTTTATGTTGGGTTACCATACAAATGTTTTATAATATACTGATTGTCATGCACGTTGTGCAGCATGAAGTCACTAAGCAACTGGGACAAGAAGCGGTTTACTGGGTACTCTAACCCAACAATAAGTTGCACACTGTCTCTAACAGACAACTGTTGCATCCAGACACAGATTATATAACCTTGACTCGCCCAAGCAAAGGAGAAAGACCAGCTTGAAGCGTAGGAACCCTGCCTGTCCCAAAGGCATTCGCTATGATAAGTTAGCGGTCCTAAAATGATGTATGTTGGTGGTTTTTACATAGCTCATAAAATCTTAGATAGGATTTTCCTGAGCGAGATACAATGTTTGGTTATTTTTATTCTTGCAACTTTAACAGCCTCTGCATTGCTGGAATTTGTGCTATTATAATGACTATTACAACCCACATCCTACAATAGGTTAGGGTTGTAAGAAATAAGGGCCTTATTGTACAAAGGTATTTTGTGGCAGCAAAGCTTGCGATTCACAAATCACAGGGTTTGTGACAGCAAAATGACTTTTTGCCATTTACAAAAGCTCTTTTACGAGTCAGAAAAGTCTTTCCGACTTGAAAAAGGGGCTTGGCGATCCTGTATGAATCGTAAATAGGAGAGGGTGTGAAAGGGCGCCCTTATTCTATCTGGAATTCGGAGATGAATGTATCAAAAGGGTGGTATATGAAAAATAAGGGGTAAACTGTCCCCTGGCACATCTCCTTTGGGAGTCAAGACGGTGACTTCGTAGGAGAAAGCAGTCATTCCCTGGACCACTGCTTGCTCTGCCCAATGTCTTCCCAACAGGAAACTTTTTTCCTTAAAAAACAGCACTGGTCTGTTTAATGGACACGACCTGCTATTTTAAAAAGGCTTCCTGTTTGGGAATGCATAATGCTGCCTCTTGCAGGCCTCCATCACTTCACCTGCAGCCAATCACAGGCAGTAGCAAACTCCGACCTACCTAAATAATATTCATAGGCAAGTTGTTTTGCAACCCCATACCAATGTACAATTTGTGATGTAACCTATTAATACATCGCAAATTGCATTACCCGTTGAAAACCAGTCGGTGTGCAAATTGAACAGTCCTGCCTTATGAATGGGAACAGTACATCAGGCTCCAAGTGAGGCTTTTGACTGTTTTGTGTTAGGTAGAGTATTGCTATGAATACATTATGAGAAGTCCAACGGAAGTCCAGACGGACAAAGTGTGATTACTTTTTTCCTTTAGGCCACGAAATACGGCACTCAAATTGGGCTAAACCTCACTGTGCAAACTAGAGATATACACTATATCAAATAAAGAAGTGATGTATGCAGAATAAGGTCGGAAATTAACTCCCAGCACAGCATTACATTGTTCTAGAACCATATGTTCATTACAATCACGATAAGGCCACTGTGTTTGAAACACGAAGCTTCTGTAATACATTCGGAAATATCATTATCGGCCTCAAATTCAAAAGGACCAGTCTGAGAACCAAGTATTTTTCACCACATACACACGTGTTGCAAGGTTGTCACGAATGTTGCATTTCTCTGAGATACTTGGACGAAGTAAATGGGTTCTTTTTTGTGGACTGATTTCTTAGTAAACACTGCTCCTACTATTTTTTCAAAGAGCAAATTAGTCTAATCTAAGAAAGTGTGTCAGGCTAGTACATGTAAGAGGGACGGAAACAAATGTGGGCTTCTGACCACTGGGATTAAGCAGAGATGCCTTGGTTCTGGAGTTTTGGTCTTGGTTTACGGCCTTGGGATTTAGGGCTGCTAGGTTTTGGAAACGGCTGGTGCGGTGGCTCAAGATTGGATCCTAGGGCCACTAAATTAAAGACCTGAAGTGTGCGGAGCACGATCGATAAAAAACATAATACTGCATTTCGAAATCAAATCTAGGTAAATATAAAAACAAGATCATGGTAAGGGGGCTTTGCTTATATTTTGGTAAAATTGCCAGCCACTGAGTTCCCAGCTGATAGATAAATAGTTGGAAACCAGTTCTGTGTCACTATTTTCTCAAAAGGGGAATGCAATTTTTTGTGTGCATAAGATCTATATAACTTTTGTCACCCCCCTCCCAAGTAATCTGATATTAAGCTGCATGTCCAAGCCATATATAGAAATGTAGCTTCTCTAGTCCCACATTTTGGGCATTCTTAAGGCCTAGAGAAATATCATATGTAGTCTGACTGTGGACAGGTAAGTATGGTGCAAATAACGAAAGTGTGTCAGCTTGTATCTGACATGACTGGCTATCTCTTGAACGTGTGCAAAGGTCCTTTCTCATTATGCATCTGACAGAGGTGCCTGAAAGCCAGAGGCGAGACGGGGGGTGGGAGGTGAGGGGTGTAGCAGTGACCTATGCACCCTTTCTATCAGAAAATAACAGTTAGATGCCCATGGGTCGTAAAGAGTTCTTCACCCATTACTCCAGGAAATTCTACGGGCTGCATCCTCTGCTATCGACAAGAACACAACAAAACAGAGGTTATTTGGACTCAATAGTCCCTCAATGTCTTCCAGTCTGTCCTCAGGGAGGCCGGCCTGCTCTGATACAGATCTCATCACAGTCAATGAGTCAGCCACATTCGTCGTCAGGTGCGGCAATGTCTTCTCTGTTTCTAGTAATTTTTTATTTGCATTATGGAGATCAGCTCTTGCCCGGTTCACCTCCAGTGCAATGGTGTCTATTTTATTCTTCAGTGAGATCTTCGATTACGCTATTGCCCTGAGGATTTGGCCCTTAGTTGGCTCCTATGAGGTTGGTGAGTCACGACAATTCTCCATACAGTTTTCAGTCTTGTCACCCATGTATTGCTCTATGTGGGTTTGTTGAGATTTTTTAGGGAATCTATCTCGCCCTATATTGCCAGTGAAAATGTTCATAAGAGGCCTATTGTTTAATCACTGATGCTGGTCTGTTCTATACTTATAGTCTGCGGGTCTAGTTACCTTCTCGCAGTCTGACCCTTTGTCTTTGGTCTCAATGTGTTTGAGATCCTTATCCTGCTCTGCCCTCTCCAGGCTATTCTCCTTGTACGTATACCTCTGTATCACTTGATGCTGCTTATAGGGAAGTCTCTCCCTAGCAGACAATGCCTACTTGGTGCCCATCCTCTGTGTGTCTGCATTTAAATAAACAAAGGTGAAGTTGTGACCATCTTCTTTGTTCCGTTCCATTCACACTCAATACCGGGTCTATTTTAGCCTCTTCCCAGCCCGATGAGCTCTCTGCACCTCCCAGCCTTACCTGAAAGAGGGCTGAGGAGGGAGCAATCCATAGCAAATTCTTGCCCCCATACGCACTCACCGCATCCGGCCCCCTGCTTCATCCTTTGACAAGGGTGCATCCTCTTTTCATGCCAAGCCTAGGCCCCAAGGTACCACACTTATACTTAACCCATTCGCTTGCAGGGGCAGCAGGATACTTCTCAGTAGGAGGCGCATGCAACAGATATGTTTCTACCGCATCCCCACTGTCCTTTGATCCACTCCCTTTATGCTCTTGTGAGGGCTGGGCTGTTTGCTACCACTTTTTTAGCAGCTTCCAGCCTGTTTTTGTTTTGTTACATCGGCTGAGTTCTGGGACGCCATCTTGGATCTTCCATCAGGCTGCTGAGGAGCGGGATCAGACTAGTTCACTGTTTCTCTTCGGCGAGTTTCTCAGTTTTGTAGCATTACGCTATCTGTATTTTTATAGCACGCTAATTACCCATGAAGATATTAAGCGCTCTGTAGCAGGTGTGTGAGGCCACCCCTGGAGGATTACTCGGAAAGTCAGATCTTCTTTTTTTTTTTTAACACACTTTATTGGTGACTGCTGTAAATTATGTACTTTTCAAAATATAGACATACAAATAGTCTTTTGATTTTCTCCCCTCAGGTATCATTTACATTCCCAGACATTTGTACCAGTCTGATTTTCCCCATTTTGCATTAGGGAGGAGTCCTGTATAGTACAGTATGAACTTAAAATAGTGCACTGATTAAATACAACCCCCAACTATTCCCCCTCCCTCTCTCCTATCCCACCCTAACCCTCTCCTGGTCAGTCGAACTGCCGCTATGTCCGTGGTAGCAGGGGGTCACTATTGGAGCGTCTGCTCCGGGGGTACCACGTACTGGTCAGATTCATAGCCTCTCCGTTCCTTGAACCGTACCGGCCCGAATGGACTCACACTCTGTGTTTTAGATTGTCGTGGTGTCTGGTGTGGGAGCCAGGTCCAGTGCAATCAGTGTGGCCTCCCAATCTAGGGAAATGTGTCGCTTCCTCAGCTCTCTCTCCTCCTCCCTCCTAAGGGCCGCCCCCTCCGCCCTACCCCACTGGAGCACGTCAGCCTGCCACACCGTGACCGCCGGGTCTCTGGGAGATTTCCACCTCATAGTGATCACCCTAATTGCTAAGATGAGGGCAAGATCCACAAACCTGAGCCGCGCCCTCTGCACTTTGGAGCGTCTGCGTAGGCCCACCAGGCAATTCAGGGCATCGTCTGGGACCGGTAGGTGTGTCGCTGTAGCTAGGGAATGCCGTACTCCCTCCCAGTATTCCCTCAGTCGGGGACAGGACCATAGCATGTGGATAAATCCCGCCTCATCCTCTCTACATCTGGGGCAGCTATGGGGGGAGTCTGGGAACATACGATGGAGCCGCTTCGGCGTAAGGTACGATCTGTGCAGCACCATCGTCTGTATGAATTTAAGCCGTGCATTGCGCAATACTTTTTTAGGATGCTCCAGAATGCATTTCCATGCATGGTCTGTGATTTCCACCCCGGAGTCCGTCGTCCATTGCTCCCTAAGGAAGGTAAGAGCTATTGCTGTGTGCGCTCGTACTCCAGTATATAACCAGCGCACTAAATGTCCCCCAGGTCCCATGTAGCATAGGAGGTGTACTAGGGTAGTGCTGTGGGGGTTTCAATCCTCTGTGGGGCCCAAGTGGCTCTAATGTAGTGTGTGGTAGCGGCGTGTAAGAGATAGAGGCGTGGCGGCGCCCCCGTGGCCCGCAGAAAGGTATCATGGTCCATCAATGTGCCTTCCTCGAAAAAGGCACCCACCTCATCTATCCCGCTGTCCGTCCAATCCTGAAGTCTAGTCTGTGTAAGTCTCCCTTGTGGCGTAGGCACGCCTAATAGGGGTATATTCCCAGCATACGGGGTAGCCACCGACGTGTATGCCAGGGCCTTCTTCCAACACCTCAGGGCAGTCCGCAGTAGTGGGGGGCAGAATAATAGGGTGTGTAGCTCCCCTCTATTCAGCCTCTGTGGTGTGAACCTAATCTCGCCAAGATTCCTCCCTGCAGTCCAGTAGGACAGCCACTGGAGTTGGCTGGCATAGTAGTATCCTCGGAAGTCAGGGACCCCCAGGCCGCCACTCTGCGTCCCCAGCTGAAGCTTCCTGAGACTTATCCGTCTCCGACCCGCGCCCCAGATAAGGGTTAGTAGCAGGCTGTCCAGCGTATTAAAAATGGATTGTGGGATATTCACCGGTAAGTTCACAAAGTAGTAAAGCAAGCGCGGCAGCATCACCATCTTAGCGATGGTGATCCGTCCCATTACGGAAAGGGGCAAGGAGGACCAGAAGCTCACGCTGGCCCGGAGCCCCGTTATTGCCCTTTGGATATTGCCATCTATCTGGTCCTCCTGCGTTCGGTATACCTGTATACCGAGGTATTTAAATGTAGTGGGGGCCACCGTGAAGGAGTAATGTGTGCTGTTTCTTGAAAGAAGTAAGAGGTCGATTTGTCGGGGTTTATAGCCAGACCCGATAGACGCTCGAACACCGCAAATAAATCCGGGAGAGGGGCCGCATCAGCTGTAAGGTCCCGTAGGTATAACAGCATGTCGTCTGCATAAATAGACAGTAAATGGTACACGCCGTCGATGCAGATACCAAGTTGGGCCGCTGATCTTCGAAGAGCCAGGGCTAGTGGTTCTAATGCCAACACGAACAGCAATGGGGACAGTGGGCATCCCTGCCTTGTGCCCCAATGGATGCTATATGCATCAGAGATATAGCAGCTCGTGTGGGCCCGGGCCGTCGGGGACGTATATAATAAGCGGACCCATTGTAAGTATGTGTCCGGGAACCCAAAGCGTTGTAACGTCACGAACATAAAATCCCACGATAGGGAATCAAACGCCTGCCTAAGGTCCAGTGCAATACATCCGGCCTGGTGGTGAGTCCTTAGGGTAGCCGCCATTATCGCTTGCAGCCGTGTAGTATTAAGTGAAGTGCTGCGGTTTGGAAGAAAGCCACACTGGTCGCTGTGTATAAGTGCCGGGAGGTACTGTTGTATGCGGTTGGCGAGGGCCTTACTCAGTATTTTGTATTCAGTAGCCAGCATAGAGATAGGTCTATAATATGACATGTCCAGCCAGTCTCTTCCCGGCTAAGGTATAGACATAACCAGCGCCTGCATCGTGGAAGCTGGTAATCGTCCCGTCTCCATGGCCGTCCTATAGACGGTCTCAAGAGTAGGCACCAAGGACTCTGCGTAGGTAAGATAAAACTCTACCGGGAGTCCGTCCAGACCCGGTGTTTTATTACGATTTAAACCTTTAATCGCGCCCCGAATCTCCTGTTGGGTGATTGGTCCGTCTATGCTTTTCTGTACTTCCTCCGAAAGGGTCGGGAAGGGGAGGTCCTGGAAGAAGTCGGCAATCGAAGTGCCGTCCACCGGGGAGGGGGGGGGAGATGGAGGGTGGGGGGTGTGCATATAGTGTTCCCAAGTGATCCCGGAAGGCGGTATTTATTTCCACCTGTGTGTGGACTACTTGGCCCGTCGTAGTGCGGATGCTAGATATGATCGGCCGGTCGGGTCTGTCTCTTGTCATGCGGGCAAGCAGGTTACCCGCTCTGTCCGCCTCCACATGCTTACGCTGCAGGTATGCTTTGTGGTCTATTATTCTCAACGTCTCCAGGGTTTCTGCATGGTCTATGTGAGTGGATTGCAGCCGCTCACCCTTTTTAGGGTCTGCTATCACCTCCCTCTCCAGGGCGTGTAGTCTACTCTCGATATCTCTCAGCCTCTGGTGTGACTCTTGGCGGGCCCCCACCAACTGTCCTATCGTTGCCCCTCTGATCACTACCTTCAGGGCGTCCCATTCAATAAGGCGCGATGTCGCAGTATTCCAATTATCCGCTAGGTAATTAGTAATAGTGTCTGGGAGTGTCGCGCGGAATGGGGCGTCTTCTAGCGGGTATGGGTGTAGCTTCCAGGTAGGCACCGGGATAGGCACCACGCCCCACTGAAGTGAGAGCTCCAAGGGGCTATGGTCAGAGAAGGTCTTGGCTAAATATGTGGAACTATGTATTTTCGCGATAAGTGAACTGGAGCAGAGGAACCAGTCTAGTCTGGTGTGCAGGCCATGCACCGGGGAATAAAAGGAGTATTCCTTATGTGTAGGGTAGAGAGAAAGCCACGCATCCGAGAGTGTCCACCCACTTGCCCATGTGGTGAACTGGTCCGCGATCTTACCAGCGGTCGTACCATGTGGGGGGGGGTGTGTTCTATCCAGGCCAATATCTAGCACCATGTTCCAATCCCCTCCCAGCACCCATGGCATTCCGACCCAGTCAGCCAATGCTCCACTCAGCCTGCCTAGAAAGCAGGCTTGATCAAAATTAGGGGCATAGACACTCCCAAGAACCACCAAGGACCCATCAAGTGTTCCCTTCACCAGTATGTACCGTCCCTGATCGTTTATCTGGCGTTCCAGCGGGACAAAGGGGACCCCATGACGTACCCAGATAGTCGACTCTCTAGCGAAAGCAGAATAATCAGTCAAGTATAGGGTACCTCTCAATTTTTTCCTCATTTTCTGCGTTTCGGAGTCAGTGAGGTGAGACTGTTGAAGGAATGCTATTTGTGTCTTATGTCTGAGGAGGAATGCTTTTATGCGATGTCTTTTCTGTATTGCCCCCAGGCCCCTCACGTTCCATGTAAGCAGATTGTACGACCCTATTACGGCAGCAGTCCCCGGCATGGTCTCATGTTGTAGCGGAGCGCACCTCCGTGCGGCCCCAGCGAGGCAGTACCGACCAGGAGACCCTTTTCCCCCAACAACTTGAACAGAACTTGACACAACGCCTAAACCGCGCTGGGCCCAACAATATTGCACAAATGGTACTTAACAATTAACAGTGCATACGCCGTGGGGGAGGTAGCCAACTCTATATCCAAGCATAGTTCCTCAGATGGCCCAAGACCCAGCGGCTCGACGGTACCCTATCTCCCGGGGGGGGTGGAAAGTGTATTGCATGGTAGGTGGGGCGCTAACATCAGCATAGTTAGAATCTCAATGTATATTGCATAGTCCCCCAGTAAGCGTCCTACGCGCAAGATAGCACACTTGTAAATGAATATGGTGGCAGAGCCCATGGCCAGCCCCGCACCCTACCCTCACCAGCTCCACCATCGCACCAAACCGCCCAGTGAACTATCACTTTGTGAAAGGATACATCAGTTTTTCAATTACCGGGTGTGAGTTCGCCGTATATTAAAGGCACTAGTAGGAGTCTCAAATGTCAGTGTCCCAGCTTCACACCTTATTCATCAATCAGGTCGTCTGCCGCTCTCGGCGTGATGGTAGGGAAGAGGACGATACTATGGTCAGAGTCGGAGTGAACCGTGCCATCCTCCGAGTCCGTGGCAGCCTTGTTCGAATCAGCGCGAAAGGAGCCGGCCACCGTCAGCGCCCCCCTCTGGTCTCTTCGTTGCTGTTCTCGCGAGGGTCCCACTCCGCCTTTACCTCCGTTAGCGCCCTGCGATCTTCTAGAGGACCGCTGTCGGAGCTTTTCCGAGTCCTACGAGGAGCTCTCCGGGACAGCAGCCTGGCTAGAACCTATGCCCATGACCTCCATCCACTCCTCCACATCCGCTGGGCTCTCGAAGAAATGGGTCTTCTTGTCGTGCATCACCATCAGGCGTACAGGATAAAGGGGTGCATATTTAAGTTGCGCAGTCTGTAACTTTTTCTTTACTGCCTGATAGGACGACCTCTGTCTCTGTACCATTGCAGTATAGTCCGGGTATAGTGAGACACGGTGGTTTTCGTACTGTATTGGTGTTCGTTCCCTAGCCTTCTGCAGGAGCATGTCGCGGTCTCTATAATTAAGTATTTTGACAATGAGAGGTCGGGGCGGCGCTCCAGGTCTTGGTTGTCCCGTTGGTATTCTGTGCGCCCTTTCGACGCAAAAGTAGGGAGAAAGACCTTCCTGGGCCACATGTTCCCGGAACCACGTTTCTATGAAATCAGCCGCCCTATTCCCTTCACAATGTTCCGGCAGTCCTATGACGCGGATGTTGTTGCGCCGGTTTCTGCCTTCCGCATCCTCCACTCGATCCAGGAGCGAGGCAACCTGCCCCTGAAGCCACTGCAAGGAGGAGGAGTGGTCAGCCACCGCAGAAGCGAGGTCCGCAAGGGATTGGCCGTGGTCTTTGACTGTGTCAGCCAGCTTGGCATGATCCGCCTTCAGCAATGTCAACCCCGTAGTCAGCGTACCCATCTGCAGCTCCATCGCGGCCCTTGAGTCCCGCATCTCCTGCAGGATGAGGTCCAGTTTATTTGGCGGGCCCTGCGCAACAGCTGCCATGGATGTCCCCTGCAAGGGGGGGCCGCCGGCCCGGTCCGATACCGTGGGGGGGTCAGTACTCCGCTGACCCTCCTTAGTCTTTGTCCTCCCCATGGCCCCACGTCACCAGCGGCGCGTCCTTGTAATTGGTTCTGTGGGGGTACACTCCCACCCCTAGGGCTAGTGCTACCCGATCTTGCTCCTCACGTGTGTAGCAGTAGGGGGGGGGGGGGGGAGGAGGGGGTTCGGCTCCACCACCAGAGCGTTCCGGGCCTCCGCCAGTCAGCGGATGCGTAGACTCCCCCAGCAGGGGAGCACTGCACAGCGTCTTCCAGGACCAGCCGAGTCCCCCCCACACTCGTCTCTCCCCCCCCCCCCCCCCCCAACAGGTTCTCCCACAGCAGAAAGTCAGATCTTCAGCTTCTTGTGAAAGTCAACAAGAGAGGAGGATGCTCTGATGTTTTGTGGAGGTCTTCCAGGGTTTAGGGGCTAGGTACAAGCAGATCTGGCCCCCTGCTCTGCTTCTGGATATGTGTGGGGGGTGCTAGTGAGAGACCAGCAGATTGAAGGTGTCTGAAAGGTTGGTGGAAGTGAAGGCGGCTGTTCAGGAAGACAGGGCCAGTTCGCATTCCCTAGTGTCTTCCCCTAGTCGGGTTTGAGCCTTGCAGGGTCAGATTCCCCCCCCCCCCCCACTCTGGGTGCAGGATTCCTGTAGATTTGCTTGAGGGGCCGAGCAGCAGAGCTCAGAGTGCGTGTTCAGATATGTTGCTTTGCCACGTCCCGTAGTTGTTATTAATAGTGTAAATGGATTTTAAATAAAAATTTGCACTTGTCTGGGGAAAAGTCATGATCATGTATTTGAACCAAGTGACATGAGAGCAGCTCTGGTTTCATAGCTTTTAGGGGGGGGAGGATTGTGGAGGACGCGCTTGTGAATACATATTTTAAGTTGCAAACTGATTGCTTGATCCACAGTACCATTCTTTTGACTTAAACAGAGGTATAAACAAGTGAATTGAATGCAAACAGCTAAACCTCTGGGGCCCTGGGGAAAAAAAATATATCACAAAACTCCTTTCTGAGCAATCTCTCCATCCGATTATATTATCATTAGTGCCCCCACCTCTGTGAATGAAGGCTCCCATGCCAGGAGAATTATTAAGGAGTAGGCAATGGGACGAGCAGATCCTTTGGCATTCACCTTGGGAGAAAAAAGGGTCCAAAACGGCATAGCCTCCATTTAACCGGGTCAGATGAAATGGTCATCCTCAGTCACCACAAACCAGCCCTCAGGCCAATCCATTTGGTCTCAGCTACTAAGCATCATGGAGGTGATTTCATTAGCACTAACATATCACACCAACAAATTGGATACTCAAGTTCATCTTCTCAGCGTACTTGCTGTGCATGTCCAGGGTATTGATCTCAAACTGCAGGAAAATCAGAAAAGTACCGCGCGATCCAACTACTGCTATCCCACTTGTCAATGTTCCGCCACCATGGAGACTCTTGCCACAGTCCCAAGAATACTTTCAGAATTACTGGAAGAAGTGAAGGTGTCCCAAACAAGACTCTCTTCCAACAATCAGTACGTTATCACTGAACAGGGCCGACTTGTTAGCCCAATAACAATAGGAACATCGGTCAAACTTTCTATGCAGGAGGAGCAAGGAATATGTTTTGCCTTGCAAACAGAGGAACCACTACTGAAGGAATCAGACATCATTCTGTCAACGCACCCAGCCATACAAAATGACCTGGTAGAGGGCACGCTGCCTTCAAGCCCATGACCCTCACTTTCAAAGAGGGAACATAAGCGACTGAGAAAATCCAGAAAAGACAAAGGCAAAAAATGACCAACGGTGAAACTTCCGCTCTTCCGATCAAAAAACAAACATATTGATGCCATCCGAATAGGAGGATAGTCATAGAGCCAAACCAAAATGTACATTCTATCATCACTCCATACCCAATATTTCAGTGATCGGAGGATCGCTTGGAAGCCTTAGATTGTGCCACCGTTCTTGCGTCAAGCAACCGCTCTGGTCCACTAGCTCTGACAACGCCAGATCACGTACTATGAACTATGCTACCACACCAAGGAGTTATTCTTGGCCACAAGCCACAAAAACGCCTGAATTGCAAATCTCCACTCAGGTTTCCTCTGTCGACAACATAGGTTTTCCAGCGCCATATCGGAGTCTCGAAGTTACCCAGGATAGACCACACTCAATCACCGACTTATAGACCATTAATCATGACAGAACAGAATCACATTACAGGCATCCCTCTGCAGTAGGAGGTAACAACGTTCAAAGATGGGTCACAGTAGTGGATTCGCACACAGAAAATCAAAGAGCGCCCGACACAACCTTTTGCTATTCAAGCCTTTCAACCCCAGGTGCAGCTGCCAGTGGAACCGGAGGCAATCACTGCGGTTCAGGAATGATGTCAGGGGTCTGGCATTTCTAACCATGAAAGTATAAGGGTCGAATTGATCCCCCAATATAAATCAATGGGTCTCCATGACATATTAAATTAGAGCGCAGTGCTAAGGTTGCTCAAAATAGTACAAGGTCTGAATCAAATAGGTCTATCAACATACAAGCGGTCAAATTCAGACCCAATCCTGAGCAACCAGGGAATGATATCACCACTATTACCTGGTCCGACAAAACCTTTGCATCCCAAGTCTGGCAGCACAGTAAAAAATTTGCAGCTTGGGTATCGACATGAGGAAACCAGTGACAGCTCGCTATGCCAGCCCCTTGCTCTCACCACTGCCAACAACAGGTATTTTGAAGTGGGCGATCAGGCCTGAGAACCCAACATTAGTTAGGGAAGGTCTACAAATAAAGCCAAAAAGCCCACTTACAGCTGTTCAGCAGCAGGTCAATCCTGATAGTCTCCAGCATGTCATGATTACAAACAGCAGACCTTTCAGAGTCACATGAGGTTTGTCCCAAAGTACGCACTCCCAGGACCACTCTTGCAGAATCTGCGCCTGGAATGTGAACTGACTTGGCGCAATAGGTGTGGGAGGACGATTTTCTATCATTCTTATGCAACTATGAGATCGTACTCCTGCAAGAAACCTGGCAGCAATCGTCAACACCAATCGTGGGATTCAAGGAATATTTTAATGCAGCAACATAAGAGGCTAAGTCAGGAAGGGCCAAAGGAGGCATGGCAATTTACATCTCGACTGACCTCTTGTGGGCACATGAGGAAGTGGACGTGGGTCTCTCATGGATGTAGTGTGTTACGATCATAATGGATCCGCATATCACCCTGTTAATTGTAAATCTGTACACCCACCCATCTAATAAGCACAAATCCTACCAGATCCAAACCCTAATTGGTCTTCTTAAAGCCTAGAATGCCATGTATCCACAAGCTTTCATATTAGTATCGGGTGATTTTAATATGAATCTACTGCAAAGCTCCGATATCAAACTTCCAAATCATGTCCCGGAAATCGCTAGAAATCAAATTATAAGGGATCTACAAGGCAAGTTATGCATAACAGCCGTAGAAGCCCAGAGTTTCTACACACTAAATGGGCGAAATCCATTGGATAATCCTGCAACCTTCACTAGAGTCCCAGAGAGGTCAGGCTTCACTTTAGACTATACTCTGGCTGACCCGGATCTATTCAAGGAACTTACCAATTTTGTCATAAAAACAAGATCAGATAGTGATCATTTTGCCCAAACGTTTACTCTGGAGCTCACTTTACCTCGGGCCCAGAATTAAAAGGCCTGGCAACACCATCCCAGACATTCAGTTTGAGGCGCCTCACATGGAAGGACACGACAACAGGGACTATCATGGACTTAATGGACCTACTTCATCACCAACCACCTCACGCATGAAACTCTGATCCCCAATTCTGGTTTGTCTCCTGTCCAGGCATGAGAGAATTTTGTCGAAACTCTCATCGTTAACTTTTCTACAAAATATCTATGACATCCAGGTATTAGCCAGAGTAGGGAACACCCCAATTACGCACTATGAAGAAGAAACTCTATAGAGAGATCAGGAGCGCCCGTTTGTAGGGTAGTGAATCCAATCAGGTTTTGTCCAAAATATCCAAAATGAAACAAACCTACAAAAAAGTGATCTGGGCTGCGAAACATTATTTCAGAACAGGCCTTTGAATGAACTATTACAGGAAAGCAAGCAAATGAGTTCCAAATTATTCAGGGCCGAAATAAACTAACTGATCAATGGGCGGAATCAGCACCACAATGCCAACATTACGGAAGCTGCCTGGTCAACACACATCGCCACAGTGTATAATTTAGTGGACCTTGATCCCCCCTTGCTGTTACCACACACTGGCTTGTCTAGCCAGGAGAAATGACAAAGCATGTTCCCACCAGAGGCAGATTACCTATCGATCAATGATACACAGGTAGCCCAAACATTACAAAGGCTTTGGTCAGAGGGGGCACCAGGGCCTAACGGCCTTCCAAACACCTTATTTAAAAAGGATGTCTGCTTCTGGTCCTCACACTTATTCTCTCTTTTCAATTATGCCATGGTATCAAACACTACTCTGGAATCCTGGGGTGTCAGTATCTTTCAGCCTATCTATAAATCAGGTGAACACTCACATCCGCCCACCTATAGATTAATCGCCTTAACAGACATACATTCCGAGATCTATTCCTCAAATTTGCTAATTGATTTAGAGGACTGGGTCTAATGTTCAAACACAATCCCTATAACACAGACTGGCTTCAGGGCAGGAATGAGAACTTAGGTAAATATGTTGGCGGGCACCTTTTTAGCTGAACAAGCAACTGCCAAATCCAGCAAGCTGTGCTCCTGTTTTATTGACCTTAAAGCAGCCTTTGATAAAGTCCAGAGGGCTCTGCTGCGGAAGAAAATGGCAGGGTGGGGTGTACCGGTGAAACTGCAGGAGGCAATAATCAACCTATATTCCAATAGATGGGTTCAAATTAAGATAGAGCACTGTCGAAGA
This sequence comes from Triturus cristatus, assembly GCF_964204655.1. NCBI lineage: Eukaryota > Metazoa > Chordata > Amphibia > Caudata > Salamandridae > Triturus > Triturus cristatus. The sequence goes on along the minus strand of NC_140589.1, from coordinate 347,746,699 downwards.
ACTACCAAAAATAATCTATACAAACATGGGCTTAAAACAGGGGTGCGTCCTTGCACCCTGTTCATTTAATATCTTCATGGCCGACCTCAACAGCCACCTCGCTCTAGTGCAGGGGGATCCACCCAGGTTGGGCACAGCACAAATTAGAAGCCTGCAATATGACAACTATATCGTCCTCCTGTGAAATACCCCAACTGGGCTGCAGCGTCCATAGATCAATTATTGGGGTATACCAACAATCTGCGTCTGAGCTTGATATACAGCAAAACAAAGGTTCTTTGCTTTAGATGTCGAGGTAGTAACAGGCAGCCCAAATTCACCTAGAGGGCTGTTGGTAAACTTTTATAATTTGTAAAGACTTATAAGTATCTTGGCATCCATCTAGGCTCCCGTTTAACACACAAGCTGAATCTACAATCTAGACAAGCCATCACTAATAATCTGTAGTTTGCATTCACAACTTTGAAACAAATGACACGAAACACTTTGACGCTTCATCTCTTTTAGTTCGTTGTAGAGCAAAATTCACTCCTTCAATATATTACTGCAAGGAATTGCTTAAAGGGAAAGACGCTGTAACCTTAAACATCTTGCAATTGAGCCTCTTTAAAAAACTATTTGCAATTCCGCAGTACTTCTTGAAAGCCCAAATCAGACTTGAGTTTGGCCTGCTACATCAGAGCCCATCCAGGCCGGGTGCCCTGGTAAAATTCTGCTGGAGGACGAGGGCAGCTGTAGCAAATTCGTTGGCACACCAGAGTTGGATGGAAATAGAAAAGCAGGCCCACATAAAGCACTCTGTGTTTCCAGCACAACAGTTCTCAATTGCAGCTCTGAGATTAGAAGATGCCTGCCACACCCACATAGACTATGCCACTTTTAAAATTATTACAAATAAAGCTGCCAAATTATCATCATTCATTATTGATACGGCTACCACAGCAAGCAAAGGGAATGCGTGGGCAGTCATGCCATTATATGCATCTTGGGGATCCCAGCCATATTTACCTGCACACTTTTCAGAGGCCAAGCAACACGATCTCATGCTTATACATCAGGGCATGTTCACATCAAAAGATCTTATGCCCCTTGAAAACAACACTAGACCACCTCAGAGTGCTGGCTCTGTGGCCAAAACAATGAATCATTGCTCCATCAACTGTGCGTTTGTCCAGCCTTGTTAACACACAGACAAAGACTCTTACTTCCATCTCTAAGAGATCTGCAAATCATCCAGCTGTTATTTCTCTATTGGGGGGAGCTTCAGTGCAACTGGAAACTAAGACAGTGAGATTATTTTTATTTTTTTAACTCTTTTTAATAACTTTGCTCAAAAGGCCATACATTACAGAAATTCCATGTGCTTGTACATTATTATGTTACATCATCTCATCAATCTTGTTCGAGAGAGGTTCAAGATTGTTTGCCTCCAGTGGTTAAAGGGGCACCTTTTCAATATGAGACCTATTTCCAAACAGTGAGCGCAAACATAATCAATCGGAGCCGTCCTCTATCCAGTATGGCTGGTGCATGTCACCCATCCCCCACAGGCTCGGTGCTTACGACATGGTGCCCATATCTTCTCCCACTTTTTAGCGCACCCCCTACTTTTATACACAGTCTCTTCAGCTCATTGGCACCAGTCTAGGTCTCTTTCCCAATCTCCCAGCAACGGTAGTATGGCCGCCCCCCACCTCCTTGCAATGTTTCTTTTGGAGATCCCCGCTGCGAGGGCCAACCTTATGCCTGCGTGCCTGGGGCAGTCAATGTCACCACAGATCATCAAGAGGAGCCATTTTGCGTCCATTGGCACTAACACCCCGTACAACATCGACATTGTTTCTGTGACTCTGCCAGAACCGGGCAACCTTCTGGCACTCCAGTAAGATGTGGAAAAAAGTACCTTCCTGCTGGCATCCCCTTGCGCATTGTGTTGTTTGTGCCCTGCCCCATTTATGTAGGAGTATACGGGGATAGTAAGAACAATGGAGTATCTTGAGCTGCACCAGCCTAAATCTTGTCCGGATAGCAATTTCTCTTGGGCTCTGTATTGCCTTCAGCCACTTCTCGTCCTCTATGTTTCCAAGGTCGTCCACCCATGCAGCTCGCAAGATCATCAGGGGGTCTGGTACGTTGTTTATTAGTTTACGGTATATTGTGGATGTCACTTTTCCAGAGATGGGGTCTATCAACAGTCCATCCTCAAAGAAAGAAGTGGTAGGGAACAGGAGTACCTCGCTGGATATGCCCCTGCAGGGCATGCATCAGCCTCAAGTAGTGGTATCGCTGCATCTGATTTATATTATATTCTTGCTGTAGGTCTTCGAAAGAGAGGGGGGCCCCACACCTCCACACGTCACCCACGAGCTCAACACCTATTAATTGCCAACCTCTGAAGCCCGTTAACGAGGCTACCTGTCTCAGGGGGTCCCCCACCCACAATGGAGTCCGACTGATCAGACTTCCCTGCCAACTCAGGAATCTATTTGCCTCTCGCCAGCATGGCACTACCACCCCCGTGTGCGCCGGCCATTCCGGACATGGTTTTCGGGAATACAGGGACAGTGAGATTCTTGAACCTTGCTGCTAAGGAGCTGTAAAAATTCAGCACCTAATTATTTGACTTGTGTTCCCAGTCGAGGTAATATCAATAGTTTCCATTGGTGATAGCAGGTACATGGCACTTGCATACTTTGGGACTTGCCAGTATTTTACCTTCCTAGTAAAATGTTACTTCTAGGCCAGTGACTGTACGTTAAGCACTGCAATGTCCTTATATTATCCAGTCAGGAAAACAGCCTTTTTACTAAGTCCAAAGTCAAGTGATATAAAAAGCACCTTATGGCAACATGTTTGTACAGAATGTTTACACTTTTACTATCACTTGTCGAGGGGTTTCCAACTTCAAGCAGGCCTTGGTCTAGTCTTATTATACTGGATGTTATATCTTAAATCGATTGTATTTAATTATTATTGTGTATGCCTCGATGCCTCGATGGCTCAAAAGTTCAATTTGAGAACATGCACTGGTTTGCAGTTTCTCTGATTTAAGATGTTGTAATGGCTATATTGCATTTTCATGGAAATATTTCAACCTGATTTGCATGCACATGTAATGTTTTAACTAAGTATGCATGACATAAACGAACTTACTTACACTCATAGATTGTCTTGTCTCTTGATAAATGCATGCTCTCTGATCAAGCATGCACTGAAATTTAGAAACCTACTTATTGATTTCAAACCGGACAACCAGGGTGTTACTGAAGACCATGCTGCTCTTGGAATTGCTTTGGCTGTTCCCCAGGCTATCTTATTTATCACACCATTTAGATTAACTTTCTGGGTGGTGGCATTGCTATTACTACAAATTCACTATTACTATTATGGTTTGGAAGATCTCTTTATCTCAGGACTGTGAATCCCTTCATTCATTATTCATCATCTCTCTCAAATTCATATTGGTTTACTGATACCTGGGCCAAGTGAAACACTTCCTATCTTCTTTTCAAGAAAGTGTTTCTTTACATTTTGCTGAATCTAACAACCTAGTTATTTTGGGGGACTTCAATCTAGATGCTGACATTCCGGCTGACCGGCAGGTGGGGGAACAGAATAGCATTTGTGATACAGTTGATCTTTTCCTTTTAGACTACTGTCCAACTCATTTGTTAGGTCACACGTATGATAAGGTTTTTCTCCTCCTCCCCAACACCCCTTCGATCTTGCCTACCTTGCCCATTTGTCCAACTTTCCTTGGACTGATCATAAAAATATATTCTTTACTATCATATCATCAAATCCCCTTTAAAAAGTTGGCTACGTCCTCCTCTTACCCCACCCCCAATCTTTTGCAGAATTGGGCCAGACGTAAACTTTCTTTAACTGTGTTACCTTCCTAGACCCTTCTAGCTCTACATTTTAGTGAGCTGTCAATTCATTCCTTGAATAGTTTAATTCCTAGACTGAATGCACTTCAACCTATTCTTTCACTTAAACTTACACACTCCCATAGACTTACTTCATTGCTATATGCATGAACTCGACACAGTAAAAAGATGTTGCAAACAATGTGAGAGTCTTTGGCGAATGTGTACTGTCCTAATGCCAGGCTGTTATACAAACAAGAGCTGCCGACTTATAAACAACTATGGAAAAAATGCCATATCACACTACTACCATATACATATTACTTCCACCTATAATTCCACTAAGGATTTTTTTTTTCTACTTAGCATTTTTTAGCCCATCTTGACTCAACGCCTATTTCTTATTCTCCTTTTCAAAGGTTTTGCTATGCTCTCTCAGACTTTTTTTAGAAACAAAATTCTCAACCTTATCAAACCTTCTCTTCATTCTTTTCCCTCCTCTATTGAATTTGCCTCCACTTCTTTTGAACAATGGTCCTCTTTTGCTCAAGTTATTCAGAAGCATCTTATGGCAAAGCTTAATTCCATTTCCGAGGGGTCTCCTTCTCATCTCATACCCACAACAATTATTAAAGTTACTGCTCCAACTTTAATGCCCGGCATTCATACAATCTATAGGGCCTCTTTTGAGTCTCGCACAATAACAGATGCTTGGAAGAGTGCTAATATTACACCCTTCCTTAAGAAACATCAGTTTGACCCTTCACTGCCAGCTAATTACCACTCCATTTCTCTTCCACCTTTATTGGCCAAACTCGATGAACACTGTGTAAACATCCAACTTAGCAGTTTTAATCAATCATATGCCCTACAAAACCCCTGCAGTCTGTGTCCCCTCTTCCCCTCTGGGATATCGAACTACTTGCTGCTATGGGGAGAATGCGGGCGTCAGCGCTCCCCTCTATAGCTGCATGATGTGTCATGGGCAGTTGCAGTCATGCAGTAGTGCTGTAGATAAATAAGGAAGTGCTGCACAAAGTGTTAAACACTGAAATGTTATTGCTGCCAGCACTTTTCTCACGAACCATGCCATTGTCTCCACCGTCGCTCCCACCCGCCACAGTTACACTCTTATCACTGCTGCTTCCATTCATTATGCCCCAAATACCTCTGACATAGTACATGTTGTAGGCAATGTGCTATCTAGTACGCTACGACCTAAAGATGAGTTATTCAAGAGGAGACTACTGAAATAGAGGACAAAGCTGTTCAATCATGAACAAAGGGCTGGCCCAAGGCCAACTCTATACTGGAAACAGTTGGTCTGGCCAACAGACAGCTAAAGCGGTTTGTCGCTGATACCTGGCAAATGTTGGCAATGCCAATAGGTCTAGCTTACGAATGAAAATGACTTTTGTGTCCCTAATAGACTTAAGCACTCAATAAGTCATTATGTATGTACTCTGTCACTCATCTTTGCACTCATACATCTGCTCATCCAGGCAATTACCTATTTTTGCGCTCCCTCTTTGACACAACCATAAAGAAAACACACACAAACTCAATGCAGATAAATTAAAAGAATACATGAGGAGAAAATAAAACGTACGGTCATCTAAACACAGAGGGAATGAGCATGCAGTAACAAAAGTTAACCTAGGGACAGGTGTCCATCTTGCAGTGGTATTGTACAGAGTCTACAATGGCTTTAAAGTTCTAGTATAGTTGCAAAGTTTAGAACAAACATGTTGACCATTTTAGAATGGTGAAAACATTCTTTCCCATGGAAAACAGAATTCCATAATTCTTGGGGATGTAGCTTCACAAGATGAAGCACAAAGTAGAGTAAATGAGCGGCAAGCAGATTTATAGCTGTTATTATTGGCTTGTCACCATAACCAATTCAGGCCTGCTGTATCGATCTTAAGCTTTCCCATAAGGCATACAATAACATTTTTTAAATGTATTCAAAATTACCATTGTACAAGCAAAATACTATCTCTCTGTAGAGGGTCGAACAATGATTCTCACAGTACAAGTACTCTATACCCATGGTTTGTTAGTGGGGGATATGAACAGCAAAACCCTTGCCTTCTTCTGTAATGTGCGAGATTCCGTATGATAAAATAATTGCATACAAGCTTTGGAACGGTTAAACTACTATCTACTCTTGAAAGCATGCTGCCTTTAACACATGCTTTTCACAATAAGTAGGTCAGGCCTACTTGCTTTGTCACAACCTTTCATTATAAACTGGTCACACCCAAGGAATAGGATATAAACTTTGTCATAACTTTTCATTATAATCAGATCACACCTCATAAATCTGACATAACTTTCCCCAAAGAACCAATAAGGCCTATAGCCTTTGCCATTGGCTTGACGCTATAACCAACAAAGGCCTACTGAAGCGCGCTTAAACTGCCAAGTAGCATGAATACTACATACAGTAACAGAATTACAAATAAGTACAGCATTACAGTTGGCAAAACAATATACTACTCCTCTCAATAGGGCTTAGCAAGGACAATATCTATGGGAAAATCTACTACCAAGGTTTGTCAGAGTGGGTGACCAACAGCAAAACCCTTGCCTACTATGATAATCTATGGGATTACATGTAACAAAATACCAGTCTATAACCAGCAACACAGTATAACAATCTGCCGTTAGAGGCCTATTTGCTTTTACAAATGCTTTCCACTATCAATAAGTCACCTTTGCCATAACTTTTCATAAGTGACGGACAAGACCTATGGCACAACTTTTCCCAGTGTACTAGTCAGGCCTAAATAGCTGTTACTGACACCCACAACCAACTCAGGCCTACTGTAGGGAGTATGAGCATTCTCACAGGCCAACCAGCCATACAGTCACAAAAATACAAGATCATACAAACGTACAGCTGTTAAAGCAAAACAATATCTTTCCCAAGAGGGCCTAACAAGGATTCTCACATAGCAAATATTTTATAGCCACGGTTTTTCACAGGAATAACCAAAATAAAAACAGCTGCCTACTATAGTAGTCCATGAGATTCCATGTCAATACTGTGTTCGGAATTACTGGACTGGTGTGGTGAGATGTTTTTAATGGGGGATTTTAACTGGGTTATTGATAATGCTATAGACTCAACTAACCGTCATACTGCTCCACAAATGGTTACATTAAGGTCACATGCATGGGCTTATGGATGTTTGGAGGACGCTATGTCCTGCGTTTCCAGGGTATATCTATTACTCATCCCCGCATACGCATAGTTCTCAGTTGGGCATGATCTTTATTAAAAGAGGAATTCCTGGAGAAGTAGAAATGGAAGTCTGTCCCAAGGTCTTATTGGACCATAATATTTTTATCCTGTATATTGGTCTGTCTGGGTTGGTGTCAGCGTCAATTTTCATTTCCTAGACATCTTCTTACTAACTTAGAATACTGCAAGGTGGTTGTCCGCTCCCTCACTGGGTTTTTGGAGAACAATACTGGGACAGTTTCACCTTTAGTGCAGTGGGATACCTTGACAGTCTTTATGAGGGGTATCATGGCACAGTTTATTTACACACAAAATAGGGGTATAAGAACAATGTCAACCAGCTAAAAATCTCCTCCCATGTACCAGCTATTAGGGCTGGGAGCACTGAGGAGCAAGCCAAGTACATTTGGCTTAAAAATAAACTATACCAGCTCGGTCAAAACCTCAGGGGAAAAAATACTGCCACCTATTTTAAACAAAGATCTTCAGAATGAATAGGAAGACCAAGTCGGACGAGTACTGGATCATCAGATTTCGGATAGAAAAGCTCAGTGTTTGATAAAGAGTACAAAGGGGAGTGACAACTTGCTATATACCCTACCTCAGGCAGTCTATTGCTAAGCAATTTTAGTTGTTTTATCAAGAATTGTACAAACAGATCATAGGATGCTAGCTCTCTAGCAGTTACGACTTACGTTAAGGGTATCAGGTTGACAAAGGTGGGGGAATCACAGCTAAACAGGACGTCCTAGATGGAGCAACAGATCTTTGACTAAACAATAAGCTCTTCAAAACCAGCCCAAAGAAGGGTGACGGCGGAGATTTCCAAAATGACAATTAAAATAATGTAAGCGTTAGTAAAGGCTATAAGTCTGCCTTTTTAATCAAAGGATTTATTATAGATAAGCGAGTTTGCGCATGTGAGTGCCTTTGGGGGAATGTGTGAACGGCTGTGAGAATCTATTATTGGGTGTGCATAGATGGATATATGAGCAAGTCATTCATGGAAGGATGGTTGAATAGATAGTTGAGTATTTGCAAGAGTAAATGAGGTACAAGTATACGAGTGCATGAATGAATGAAAGGGCGGCTGAGTGCATGGACAAACGAGTGAATATAAATGAGTGCTACCTGGGTAGATTAGGGGATTATTAGGAGAACGCATAGATCTCGGACTGGTGAATGTATGGAGTGATTACTAAGTATGCGAAAATCAATGGATGAATAATTTAATGAGTGCATGGATGGACAAGAGCGCAAGTAGAGGAGACTATGGATGGTTATATACGAGTTAGTGAGTGAATGGACATATTTACAAGGATGAATGAGTGGGTGGATGAATGAATGGATGGATTACTCGATGCATAAGGTTATCCTGAGTTGTTGCAGTTTGTGGCAGAGGAAGCTACAAGGTTGGTAGGATATGTAAGACGGGACAATCCAGACCAAATAACACAAGTAAAAGAGCAAGCACAGCAGGCTATTCAGAGGCTGTGTATGTGCCCTCAACACACTTTGGACCCAGCTTCATCTCTGTCACATGAACTATTGCGATGCCAACTACCTCTCATTAGGGGTTAGACTGGGTTATAATATTGTTTGATCACATGTTCATTCAAACTGTAACCTCTTGACAGAGCGCACATAATTGTCACATGTGCACCTGTAATTACCATATACCAGCGGCTATCAAAATACCACAAAATTCAAGAAAAGGAAATACTGTATTTACAGGACGGGGAGTTGGGAGGTGGGGGTTGTAGATAGCACAGTGAAGGGGTGATGCTAGGAAATTAATGGAGAAAGTAAAAATAGCGTAGAAGAGGAAGGATGTATGAGATCTTACCAATATTTAGTACTGTCAGAACTGAAACAATTTTAATTATGTTTAATCACATCAAAATCATTGTTTTTACTCACGGATTATTTCGTTTTTGTGGAGTTTTATATAGCGCGAACTAGACCCGAAGTTATCAGAGCGCTTTACATGAGCACCAGTTATGTTACAGACGGATTTGAACTGCTAACCAGCATTGGCAATGCGAGTAGGTCTGGCTTGTTTGAATCACATGTTCTGTGTGATATGTCTGTATGCAATAGCACAATTCACAGAGGAGTGACTTCAACGCTCGAAATTGTTACTGGAAGTGTGTCATTTCACATTAGAATGTCACTCATAACAGAAACCATAGAAATAGCATACAAGCAGTCTGAAAACTTGGCAGCTATGTATATATTGATCCTTCACCAGTCTAATGTGGGAGACATCGCAGCATGCTACACGTATTTCCATGCTACTTGGTAGAAGGGGGGCGCAAACAGGTGCACTTCTGTTAAGCGAGACCCCCAACACGGCGCCTACTAGTCTGACTGATTGCGACAAGCAGGGAGCTACTTGACCCAGGCTGTGATGGTCTCAGCTGTCCATAGGCAACAGGTGACATGGTTAATTAACGCACTTTTACCCACCTACATTCTCCTAACCATTTGCAACACACAAAAATGTGCTCGTTCGAGAGTTATACCATAATATGGAATCAGGACGTGTAAAGTGCTTCACGTCTGCTGGGTCACTGGATAACAGTAACTCCTGTTACCCGAACAAATAGGAATTAAAAGGCCAGTCTGGGAGAAGTCTGGTCTCCAGCTCTGCCCTTGCTGTCCTAGGCTTACTGACCTATATGCCCCATGCACGAGCATCTGTTGTGTTCTGGACATGTCTGTGCACCTCAGTGACATAACATAGCCCCCCACCTTCCCCCGCCAGACCCTGGCCTAAAACCTCTTGACTGAGTCCAGAGGGGGCCCCTCCCGGTACTTTGCTGAGTGTGGGGCGTGGCTCAAGTTTTGTTACGTCACGGGTGCGCTTCAAGCGTGTGCAAGGCTCCAGCACTGAAGGCGCGCGTGACATGCCTCCAGTGTGTTTGCGTGTAGCGGGTCTACACGCACAGTTTATGTGTAAGCTGTCTGTTTTGTTCTGTGAATGCCTGGGTGTGTTTATTTGTGTGCGCGCCTCTTTATGTGGCAAGGCGCCCCTTCTACTTGTATATATGGTGCGCTACGAGCCTGTGCTGGTTTGTGAAGAATTCCATCTAAGGCTGTTGAGATAATTCAGTGGTGCGCGTAACAGACATCAATAGGCCATGGACGGAGCAATGCACCCGCCTTTGGCCTATTGAGTGGTCTGTTAAAAAAAACACGCGCGCAAAGCCCAATAGCGGAACCCAAAAGGAAAAGCACACGCACGAGCGTGTGCGATTCCAGGGTCCGTTTCTAAACCCCCTACAAAACGGCTCGCCTGCGCAAGCACTGCTGCGCAGTGCATCACAAGGGGCGAGCCCTAAAAATGAATGTCCTCCCTAAATTTTTGTATCTTTTTCGCTCTATTCCGTTAAAGGTTCCAAATGCTTTTTTAAAGAAGTTAGAAAGTGCTTTAAGTAGTTTTATCTGGGGGTACATGCGCGCGAGGCATTCAATAAGTCTTCTGAAGTTACCGTATAGACAAGGGGGGGTTACAGTTGTCAGATTTTAAATTATATTTTTGGGCAGCATTTGCAGGGCGCTTATATACTTTGCTCGCTCCAGTTACACCAAATACACCTTTTTTTTTTTTTTTATACTATTTAGTGTTAGGGCCCGAAAGCAGGCTCTTTTTCTATAGTATCACAGACCCAAACTATTTACAAGTGAGTAAGTTTCAAGCTTGTATGGGATGCAGTAACAATCTGACGGGAGATCTGTGCTAAATATTCTGTAAAACTGCTCCATGAGAACACGCCTCTGTGGAATAACCCGGGTTTTCCTTGGGTGTTTCATGATGAGGTTTGTGAAATATGGCACAAGCTAGGCATATTTACAATTGGGCAGTTGTTTGGTATAAATAGTATTCGCACCTTCACTGAGGGACAAACGGAGCTAATCTGTATTGCGCCATCCTTTTAAAAAAGTATTTACAACTCAGGGATTACTTCCTCACAGAAGGCAAGGAATTACTTGAATTGGAAGCTCCCGCTATTTTGGCAACTATTATTAAAGCCAATTGGAAATCGCTCATTAGCACCGTTTATCGAGAGCTGAGCGAGCATAGGAGAGACTACAGCAGCCGAGTGCCTGCAAAATGGATCAAGGTGCTCTCTCATGTGGTGCTTCCATTGGAAATTTACCGGGCTTTAGAACTGCTGGAGGGAGCTGTACATTCAGTCAAGTTAAAATAACAGCAATTTAAGGCAGTTTGCATGCTGTATTAAACACCCGAAAAACTGATGAGGTGGGGTGCGAACCTTTATCCAGATAAAGCAAGGTGGCCCAAGTGAGGATGTCATGCAGCAGACATTTTGCACATGTGATATGCATGTCCTGTTTTGAAGGTATTTTGGGAGGAAGTAGGTAAACTAGCTACTGCTAGCTTGGGTTTTGAACTTCAGCTAAATCCCACAGAAATAATGCTTGACTACAGGATGGAATTCGACGTTGGGCTTAGACGACTACTGTCCATACTTATAGTCTCAGCCAGACTTTGTATAGCCAGATCATGGGTCTCAGAAGTCCCACCGCGGTCTGCAGAATGGTGATAACCATTCGGCAAATATATGACGCTGAAGCTGCGCTGGCTAGAGTACGGGGTGTTCGATCACTTCAGAGGTTAAACAGAATGTTTGCATAGTTTAATTGGGCTCTGTAGATTAAGGCTCAGGATAGCTTATGGGCGGATCGGATATGTTTACAAAATATTTTCTTTTTTTACGTTGTTTTATTGTACTAAAATTATGTTTTGGGGGTTGTGATCGGATTAATTCGGATTTAATACAAATATTCAACAACAAAAAAAAAAGAAAGATTCCATGTCACACATCCTTTTCTGCAGGCTTTCATACAGAGCAATAAAAATTCACCCTCAAATTGACTGGTATTAACACATGCTTTTCACAATAAATACTTCAGCCTTACTGCCTTTATCGTAATATTTCATAATAAACAGATTAGGCCTTTAGCCATGATCATTTTCTTTCCACCATAGGTAACTTAGTCTTGCTGAGCTAAGCACTGCCTCACACCAAAAAGTGCAATACAAGAACTTTTTTCAGTGAAAGCACATTTATTTGGCACTATCAAATGCTGTACTCTAAGTAACCCACGTGTGGGTGGAGCCTAAGCTGCTCTCTCAGTAGTACTCTGAAAACTCATATAAGGTCTAATGACAGCTGAGCTATCAAGTCCGACATAAAAGTGCATATAGGTTAGTACAGGCCTGGGCATCCAATACTACTCTCAAACGCACAACGCACTCTCAAGTTTAATGTTAATGATGGAAAGAGGAAGGAGCCCGGACTGGAAAACAACAATACCTTCCGTATGACTGCCCTGCACCCATCTGTGCAGCTGCCAGAGGAAAACAAATATGTAAATTATCTAATCTAATACACTTTAACAGCTCCACCTTATTTAAGTTTGATACTTTATGCATCTTAGTGAGCCTTCTCTAGGCAACTACACTGCTGCTGTCTCAGTCAGCTGGATAAACAAAATAGTCACATCTTCCTGGAGAGAAATAACTTTTTTCTGTGGAAGCACACAACCTCTGTCTAGTTAAAACATGAACCCCTGTCCATCAACATGTGGGTGGAGCCATATCTCTTCTCTGTAGTACTCCTGAAACCTCTTTCTTTTAGGTTGATCACATAAGGTCTGGAAACAGATACACTATTAGGTATTCTGTTAAGCTAGACCTAAGAAGAAGGACAAAAACACCTGAGGAATTGAACTCATGCTGCATGTTTATACCTGAACAAGAAAAACTGAGCATAAACTTAAATCTATTAAAAAAAATAGCCAAGTTCAAAGTCCTTAGCCAAGTGTAGGAAGTCTATGGTGCACTGGCATCGCAGAAACTGGCCCAACACGACTCACTGGGTTGACATCTCTGAACAAGCAATGCCAGCCTGATCACTTAAGACCAATTCAATTGGACAAAGCACAAAAACACCCCCATCACAGTACTGTATCACTGACTAGTGAATGCACTGTGTCCAAGGCAGTGCCACACTGCAGGCAGGATACACTTGGTCACACAGACATAAGGCTGCTCCCCACCACTCCATATTTAGGAGGGAACTGGCTCCAAACACAGAAGACTAATGGAATATTAATGGCCTGACGATTGTAAAAGTGTGATATCTGTTGCGGCCAATTGAGGCTCTTTACTTTTGATGCATCTGTCTATACCTTTCATCTTGTTACATTCAACCCTATGTACGGCGCTCTCATACCCCTGGGTCATGTGTGTGCTTTATAAAACACTCTAAATAAACACATACAAATGTCTTGTCTGGCCCACCATGGGCAAGATATTCCTAGTTACTTGTTGGAAGGGTTTAACTGTCGATCACCATGCAGAAGGAGTCACACTTGCAGGTCCAAGGTGATGAGAAGTGGTCTAGAGGCAACATGTTTGTGAAAATATATCATTTTGTAAATAGAAAGATATACAAGATGGAAACCTTTCATTTTACCTTTTGATTCGTTTCTGAGAAACATTTTGCTTTAAAATAACCTTTTTCAGTTGTCTGGCATTTTAAAAGCAAGAAGTAACTTCTGCTGCCCTACAGATAAGCTTGCTTCTCTGGATTTTCAAAGCACTGATAATGCGCTCTGAGAGCCGTACCAATAAATAAAATGGTTCTTTTGTAGTTATGTGCTCCCCAGCCGCAAAATAAGCGGATGGGAAACATCAAATAAAGCAGCTGCTATTGTAGGGATGCCCTTGTTTAATGTTTATTTCCAAAACTTTAAGCCCAGAACAAGCGCTAGGTCTGAGGAAGAAAAATATATTTTCCATTATGATAAGCACATTAAGCATCACCCAGTAACATTCGAATGAGTGTAAATGTAAAAAACAATATCTGTATTAACATATAGAAAACAAAGCCATCAACGACTGCCACCTTCTATCTGAGAAGTTTAAAATACAGCTGCTCAATTCGAATCTCAGTGAACACCTGTGTGAAATAACTCATAGTAAATATATTGCATTAAAGATGGGCTATAAAGAATAACAACGGTGTTTTAATCAAAAGTTTGTGAATGACCTCAAATACAACAAGAGCAAAGCTTGAGTTATCTCTGACATCACTCAGGACCCTGAGGTGAAAAACATACCTTTTGTTTATTTTTTACCCATCGATAAATGTATGTTCTGTGCAGCCCCCCAAATCATCTACCCCTGCTTTCAACGGCAATAGCAGGGCAGAGAAGCAATGGGGGAGCTATACATAGCATGGCCTCTCTGAAATACACAAACAATATATCTGGCCTCCTGCCACCCATTCCCACAACATCTTTCCCTCGCCTCACACCAAAGTTGGGATCTCTGCTCTCAATCTGAGCACAGAGCCCGTACCACACTGACAGGATGTCTGAGAACCCTTTCAGAGTGGCACTGAATCTCTTTATGGCATAGAAACCGTGCAAATACACATTGAATCACGCACTGCTGCTATGTCATAGCAGTAAACAACCAATTTATAATCTGATATATAACCGTTACTGAGAGCCAGTAGGGTTTATATCATACAGAATGCGGGGGCATAAGATAGGTAGACGACATGCATGGACAGGAACAATTTGAGGAAGTATTGTAAAACCTACTATGTGGGATGATGGTTTGTGGTCTCTGGAGTTGGTTTCTGCGAAAGTGGTGCAAAGCTGAACACCACGGTGTGGGGGTGAAGATTTGTATAAAGCAACTGATGGCGATCATAAACTCCCCACTTGTAGCTTCTTGGAATGTGCCTGCATTCACCATATACTATGCAGAAGGATTTTGTCACAATCAAGACTAACTACGAGTATAGGATCTTATTTTTTGAGAGAGGGGCTACGATCTAGAGCAATCTGAAAGAAACAAAAAACATGCACAATTTATTTATTCCGTTTGCGCCTGGGGCAACTCAGATGCGTTTCTCCTTCCTCAACACCCACATAGAGCTCTGGTGGTAGAGGTATTTCTAACATCAAGACATACAGTGTGACTTCATGGGGTGGCGGCCCTGCAGCACTGCAGGTGCCTCAAAGACACGTTACGGTGTGTTATGGGACAACTGATTTGTGAGTCCTGCTCTCTGTACTGCCCTCTGCTGAGGACGCATGGCCTATACATCCAGTGCTAAAAGGGACAAGGAGTATATATTTAAATCCATATAGGTCAGTTCACAAAACAATAGTCACACTTTAGCTCATTTAAATTTTAAATTGCTGTAACGTGCATATATATATGAAAATGTTCTCAAAAGCCCAAGAGATGAAATCAAGGAGGCACCGGAGGATGCAGGTATGGTAAATACTCTGCACCCGCCATATGCACACTAATTTCGTTAATGGCGAGATCCCGCTCTCAGACAGCACCTTCTGGTTTATTTTGTCGTAAAAGTTGTATTTTTAAACTCGTGAGACACAATTAGTCCCTGCTAAAAATGACAACACAAAGCACCTTTGCACATACCACAGTATTGTCCTTACCCCCCAATCAGGCACATTGCATTGGAAAAATTTCACATGTCCCTTTTCAAAGTATAAGCCATTTTAGCCAATTTTTTTCAAAATTGTGCTTTAAATGTTGAGTTAATCTATTTCACAATTCATACGGGACGGCGAGAACCTACTATCAAAACCTTACTTGAAAAAGGTTCCCTTGCTGAAATTCTGATTGGGTATTACATCTGGCTTTCAGTAGTGCCAGTTGAGGATGTGGGTGGAGACAGGGAAAGTGGGTGCAAGCTCCTGCAAAAATTTGATTACCAGGACTTAATATTTTACATATTAAAGCACTGCAGGATTATAGAAGGGTAATGGTGAGTTACGGGATGTTTTTCACCAAGGGCATCTGATTGAAATGGACAAGAAGAGTAAAGCTCGAGTTGTCCATGATGTCACTCAGAAGCGCAGCAAGCCAGGTCGAAGGGGATGCTGTTGCAAGGATTTCAGTGGGTGAATAGATCATATGATTTGTACGTTCCAGTATGTGGATGACATCCACCTGACTGCTGCAAAACGACATACTTCTATACCAAGACTGATGGATATGTTACTGCTAATTCAGGCATCCACGTTAAAAATTATCTCCCCATCGAGATTTTTTTATGTGGTACAAAATAGCTCATTTTGGATTCTGGATATTTCTTCTGGCATGCAGAGAGCACACTCAAGAATACACCATTCAATGTATTAATGCGGAATTGTCGTACCTTATTTGAGGGGGCACTATTGAGCAGGCCTTCTTGATGACCACTCTTACTAACTCCTTGATGAAACTTCTGTGAAGCTGGACAGGCAAGTTATGGGTAGGAGCACAGCCCTGACTAGGTTTATCGAGGTAGAACACCCAGCAAAGGTCCCTAAGACTACAGCAAGTGAATGGGGTTACAACAGGCGGTCCCCAATTTTGTTACCAGAAGGAGAGGCACTGCAATTTATTTAAAAAATATTGATCAATATACGAGGCCTTGGGATGCACGGGTTGGGCTAAGAAGTGCCAACATTTGCAGTTTATGGATAAACTACTAAACCATTCTGATGCTTGAAATTGAAGTAAAACTCCACTGCAGGAAATGGTCTGGTTTGGTTGAATCCACAAGCAGATTTATCAGAGTATACCTGTGTACTTCTTTTAATGAATACCTATTGATCACAGTTGAACCCAGTGAGGTCTACTTAGCATTAAACTATCCATTACTCCACAGAAAGCCT
This sequence comes from Triturus cristatus, assembly GCF_964204655.1. Taxonomy (NCBI): domain Eukaryota; kingdom Metazoa; phylum Chordata; class Amphibia; order Caudata; family Salamandridae; genus Triturus; species Triturus cristatus. The sequence goes on along the minus strand of NC_140589.1, from coordinate 347,729,839 downwards.
GGTAGAATTAGCTCCCTTCTACTGCCATGCAGCGTTAAAATGTGTTTTAGGAACTCAACACTCATTCGGGAAGACTTTTTGTCAGACCAGTGAAATGGAATCAGTATTTTTCCAGCCTTGATCACATACTCTAAAAATACATAACATCTCAGTGAATAATGTCACGGGATGTCTTCCTCTCTTAGATTATTTCCTAAGGCAACCACATGGGAAATCATTTTAGGTATGTGTTCTGGCGTCAAATTTATAGAAACACACTTAGAGAGGGATACATCTGGGGTGGTGGTAGAAATGTAATACACTGAATACATGAACATGCATAACATATATAAATGCTAACACACACTGCATTGCTACATACATGTCTCCTTTTGTTACAGTCGCACACTTGTGGCCTGATTCAAACGTATGAAATCTGCTCTGATGTTTGGAGCACATTTCAGGCCTAAGGATTCACAAAGAATCCCAGAAGCACGTCTGGAAGTTTGTAAAGTTCTAAATGCCATGCAGTATTATGTTGATTTTCCATCAGGTGGAAAAATTTGTCTACGGCAAGGAGATGAGAATCCACTTTTAGCAATATTTATTGTATCGAGAGGGGTAATTAAGTCCGTACAGGGAAATCTCCTCATGTTACACTATAGGCAAACTCATTAACTCCAGCCTTTAACAGGAGCAGATGTGTGTGCTTCCATGGTGTCAAACTACCAAGAAAGCTAACACATTTTACGTTTGTGGGTGTTCACCTCATTTGGTATGGTGCTATACCCTAAAACACTTACAGTCACACCCCTAACTTCAAACATATGAAAGCGGAAATTCCACCATACAGTCACATTTTCCACTTTCCAAAGTAAAATTTGACTGATACTAATGCGGTTTATAAGGATTTGGAATATAAATTCAGAAAAATGCTTTTGATTCACACATTTTCGCCAAAATGTGCAAAATTATTTGTGATTTGGGCTCAGTGGGTTTGAACGACTCATTTAATTCTTATCTGTTCAATATGCGTATGGTTGAGTGGGATAGTGGTGAGCCATAAGACTAAATCTACAAGTGACGAGCAGCTGACGGAGGATAAGACCTTTCTTTTTTGAGGACATGCCTGTGGCATATTGTACCTGTCGCCTCTCCGTTTTAAAATCTTACAGAACATTTCAAGAAAAAAAAATGATTGCTCTCAAATCGATTTCCACCTTCTTCTCGTAATATTTTTTTCTACTATTCACTTTTGTACCTGCACAATGATATTTAGTCTTCAATAGAAGAATGAAGATAAATCTAGTGTCCTTACAGTCTTCCTTGAAGAAAGCAACACTTGATGAAAATTAACCGGTTGATGTCAAGTATCACTAAACAGCAGAATCATTCTTCAATGTGGCATAATGGAGGATAGCAAAAGCAAATCCTGGAAACTTTCTTGCAGCTGTCTCAATGTATTTTTGATTCGAGACTGCGCATCCGCCTAATGAGAAAATTTAAGATTAGAGATTAAAACCAACAAATAGCCCAGCTCACTGCTACTCCTAGATACACTGCCAACAAGTCCACAGTTAGGCCTTTTAGACAAACAGTTAAAGTCTTAAGTCCGGTCACATATCCCTAGGACAATTCCAGTGATGTGTAGATTTCTTTGTTGTCACTGCTCCAACCGAGATCATGAATCCAGTCTTCTACTCCAGGTGGCCTCTTTTTGATCCACTTCATAAGGATATGTTTTGCTATCAAAAGGACAAACTTTACACTTAGTTTTTGCCTTTAAGCACTTATTGCCAACTGTCCAGGTGGCATTTTAACAGTAGATCTTCCCGTCATGTTTCTGTTTCTTAGCAGCCTCTATTTTAGTAGCTTTTACCATGATATCGGGCTAGAAGTTGTGTAATGTGGAGCACCACCAGAACAAGCATTTTATATCAGCTTCTAAGTACTGCACAATGTCAGGTAATAACTGGACACTGGTGAAACATATGCACGCTGGTGACACAGAATACATTCTATTAAAAAAGCCCAAAGTTGGCATGTGAGGATGATGTATAATCCACGACAAAGGAGCAGGGTATTATCAACTGGTTCTCTGCAAGGGAAGCGTCCTAGGTCTCTCACAACTTTGTAACATTTCCTTGCTCTCAGCCCCAAGCTTTCTTTTTTCTTCCCTCCCCTCCTTGCTCAAGTATATTGAATATGCTTGTGTGCACCTTGCATTATTTAATCTGCACCCCCATAACATACTTAATTAACTCTGCACAGGGATAACCACGGATTTGCATCTCAACCTACGACCCACTTAGTTACGATACACCTTACATCGATCCCTTAACCCATGCAAAAATATATAGCTCACACAATTAGTAACAAGCATTTGCAATGCAATAGGTCTCGCATTTATAAGAGTTTGAGCTATTGGCATTGTAAAATTACAATGCCTTTTATTTATGTTTTGGTTTTAAAACAAATAAAAGGCATTGTCATTTACAATGTCAGTAGAATAAACTCGCATAAAAGCAGTGTGTGGAGTGCAGCAGTGTGCGGCGTGCAGCAGTGTACGGCGTGCAGCAGTGTGCGGCGTGCAGCAGTGTGAGACGTGCAGCAGTGTGCGGCGTGCAGCAGTGTGCGGCGTGCAGCAGTGTGCGGCGTGCAGCAGTGTGCAGCGTGCAGCATGCAGTAGTGAGTAATGCAGCAGTGTGCAGCAGTGTGTGGCGTGCAGCAGTGTGCGGCGTGCAGCAGTGTGTGGCGTGCAGCAGTGTGTGGCGTGCAGCAGTGTGCGGCGTGTAGCAGTGTGTGGCGTGCAGCAGTGTGTGGCGTGCAGCAGTGTGTGGCGTGCAGCAGTGTGCGGCGTGCAGCAGTGTGCGGCGTGCAGCAGTGTGAGGCGTGCAGCAGTGTGTGGCGTGCAGCGGCGTGCAGCAGTGTGCGGCGTGCAGCAGTGTCGTGCAGCATGCAGCAATGAGTAATGCAGCAGTGTGCAGCAGTGTGTGGCGTGCAGCAGTGTGTGCCGTGCAGCAGTGTGTGCCGTGCAGCAGTGTTTCGTGTAGCAGTGTGCGGCGTGCAGCAGTGTGCGGCGTGCAGCAGTGTGTGGCGTGCAGCAGTGTGTGGCGTGCAGCGGCATGCAGCAGTGTGTGGCGTGCAGCAGTGTGCGGCGTGCAGCAGTGTGCGGCGTGCAGCAGTGTGTGGCGTGCAGCAGTGTGTGAGGCTTGCAGCAGTGTGAGGCGTGCAGCAGTGTGAGGCATGCAGCAGTGTGAGGCGTGCAGCAGTGTGAGGCGTGCAGCAGTGTGTAATGCAGCAGTGTGTAATGCAGCAGTGTGCGCAGCAGTGTGCGGCGTGCGGTAGTGTGCAGCGTGCAGCAGTGTGCGGCGTGCAGCAGTGTGCGACGTGCAGCAGTGTGTGGCGTGCAGCAGTGTGTGGCGTGGTTTGTAAACAACAAGAAAAGCGGACCTCAAAGGAAGGGTGGGAGGGAACGAGCATATGGGGTGTGAGTTATAACTAAAGTTAATTGTTGTAAGAGGGGATGCAGGAAGTGAGGCCGAGCGCGCGCTGGCGAAAGCAGACTGCTGCTTTCAAGTCCGATGCCAGATGCCAGCTTTGCGCTTGAATGCCTCACATGCACTGGCCATAAACCGCATTCCTAAGGTCTTGTGCCCCTTACTAAATCTCTCTGAATGCGTGAGGCGGCGCACGCGCAGGAAGTAGCTGGTGGCAAATGGAATGCGCCTGGTTGTGGGCGTAACCGCCACCCGATCCGCCTGGGAAGCCTTTGGGAGTATTTTCTGAAGCCCCTACATAAGTCTCGCTGAGCAATCGCTTGCACGATAGCCAGGCGAGACCTAATTAAAAATGAAGCTGTTTTTCCACAATGTGGATGAGGTTGAATGACACATTGTTTTTTCTATACATTTTAATATCTGCGTTTGTACTTCTCGCAAGGCTGTTTTGTAGACATATGTCGCCTAGGTGACTGAATGTGGCACACCCTGGGAAATGCTACAGATGCCACCAAAATGTAAACCTGCAGCAAGCAGCTCGGGAGCGACGCACAGAAATAGAATGTAGAGGTGCAAAAAATGTACTTGCCTCGGGCACCAAAATAGCTTGAGACGGTCGTTACTTCATATGTTGAGTTGTTTACTCTCGTGGTGGGTCTTTCCGTGTGTTCGTTATGCTAGCTAAAGTCAGCTGCGTTCACGGTCACCTCCGGTGCTAGTTTTTTGGTCAGCTACACACTAGTAACTAAATAAAGCAAAGCAAACCTGGCGCCCTAGGAGTGGCAGCTGTAAAGCAGCCCAAACTTAGGGGGGGCAGAGCTTGCCGTGCAGCGAGATGGCTGCGTTCTAAGCGAGCTCCTTGCTGAGGCCCGGATTAATCCTATCATAATCCTGCACATCAAACTTTAATTGCTCTGAATTAGGTGCGTCTGGAGGTCGCGAGTAGACTGGTGCCTCCAGGAGCCAGAAACCGGCTATTCTGAGCACCTTGGCTGGGAAAACGTGAGTCCGGCTCTCGGGGCCTTGCTGGGTGAAACTGAAACCAAGGCAGCGACCTGAAGTAGCGAGAGGAGTGGGGACGTAAGGCACACACGGCGGCCTTATCTATTGGTTGGCTCCGGTGGTGCCGGAATACACAGCGGATACCTCCGGATGACAGCCGTGGCGGAGAGGAGGTGAGCCCGGCGGTGGGGGAGCGATAGAATCAGCAATCCGCATGCCCCTAATACGGAGTAACCTGTCACCCGCCTGCAGGTAACGGATTGTTGAACCACGCGACCGCCAGCAATCGCGGGCATCAGTGAGAATGAGCCGGCGAGAGAACTGCGCTGCACAGACCAACATTGTGAGGGACGACAGCGCGAAGCGCTGAAAAGCGGTGCTCATCCAGGCAGGAACAGGAGGTGAGTGCTGAACCCTGGGGGAGACAGCGCTCACACGCAAGAAAATCGAACTCCCCCAATTTACAAGCTGCGTGACGGTGGGAGCTGAGAGCAGGAGTGTCATCTGCTTGTGCTGGATCGAGCTCTCAGGCCTCACACAAAAAAAAGTTGTCCCTGGGGTTAAATAGGGATAAGAACATTGGAGATCAACACTGCTATGAATCAACACCACTGAGGGACGTCTATCAAATATTTTCAACAGAGAGGCTGGGGGCCTGGTTCCCACACAGCATACAGAACTGAGCGCACCCAGAGGGGGAGACACCATATCCCAAATTTAGCATCAAAATGCCCGTGGTTAGGAGGTAGGCTTGTCAAGGTACTACGCACAGCATTGACAGGCGCCGACTTATATTTGATTACCTGGACACAATTGATTGGTCAGGCCTCTGGATGAAAGCTGTAATGGTAGTGGTTGGCGGGGAAGACGTGCTGGATTGACCTATCTGCTGGCTAGTTGCGAACACAATTGTCCCACAAGACTGATATCATTGCATGCTGAGTTTTGATGTAACCTGTGCTACTGCTACAGCGCCACACAACCCTCGCAAAACAGGCAAGAACAGTCACAGCACCAGCATATCGGCGCCGGCGGTAATCCCCACCCCTGACATCTAAAATTCGCGACAATGCGGGCATAGGGCCAGCCAAGAAGCCGGGAATATGGGCAAGACGGACAGGACCCAGCCGAAGTTAACATTCGAGCATACCAAAAGAACCGTCGCAGCAACAGGAAGAAGCGGGCTACTAGTGGAGTAACAAATGTCGAAGTGCAGGCCATGTTCACTACTATACAGGCTGCTCCTACCAATATAGATGGGAAAATTGATGCTCTCACATACCGCGTCGACAGGATGTCTGAGCGCCTGGAAAAGCACACGGAACGTCTAGACATGACCGAACAACGAATATCGGACGCAGAGGATGCTCAGGTACAGATGGATATGAAGCAGACGAGAATGGATAAGCAATTGGCAGCTATCTCGGCAAAGGCAGAATATTTGGAAGCGAGGTCCCGCAGAAATAACATTCGCCTGACGGGCATAGCAGAGACAACAAACACAGGACCAATGGAGAGATATGTGGAGCAATTGCTATTTGCAATGCTGGGCCGGGACACATTCTCTGAGATATTCATCGTTGAGCGTTCGCACAGATCCCTGGTGCCAAAACCGCCGATCGGCTCATCACCAAAGCCGATCATAGCGCGAATACTGAACTATAGAGACCGAGATGCAGCGCTCCGGAAGGCAAGAGAGTTGGGAAAACTGACGCATGAGGGCATGGATATCTCAATTTACCCCGACTTTACGGTCTCAGTGAAGGAGGCCAGAAAGAAATTCAGCCAGGCGAAACAAAAACTGAGAGAACTGAATATTCTACACGCAATGCTATATCCGGCACGGCTCCGGGTCACGGATGACGCGAAAGTGAAAATCTACAACGAACCAAAAGAAGTGCTCAAATTTATACAACAGAGAGAACATCCAAAACCGAGACGTAGATCCCCGCGGGGGGACCAAGAAGACCAGCATACCCCATCGGATGTCAAATGACGAGACATAGCAGGGAGAAGAGACCACCACTGCACGTGTGACAGATCCAAAATGGCCTAGGAGACAAGGCATGGTTGCATAATGAATACAGCCTCAGGAAGCGGATGAAAATATTATAATCAGGTTGTTGGTGGACTACGGGACATTGGCCATGAACAGTGGAATAGCTGCAGACGACTCTGCATCCCATCGGGCTACCAGAGTTAACAAGCAGTAACTAGACGCAGCTCAGAGGGCCCAGTGATCCACACAGATAAGTTGAACATCTCCATACTTCGAATCACTTTGAGTAATGAAGTATTACGCACTGTGTTTAACTAGGTTTGAAATATGCACAACCTTGGAAACGCTGCAGACTTATTGTGGACTTGCCAGATGCACCTATATTAACAAAACATGTTATGTTTGGTTTTGATGTATACGTTTTTGCAGGGCGTTTGCCCATGTGGGGGCTCCCACAGGAAACGGGCTGGCAGCTCTTGCCCTCAAGTGTACACCACACTAGTTCATTGTAAGGGTTTTTCTTTTTCTGTTGGTTTTTTCATGATTAATCGAGTTGTGAATGTCTCCGCTTTTGGGGCTAGGGCGGAGTGGGTGGGGGCGGGGGGGTGGAGATAATAAAAAAGATCTGATCGACAGAAGCGGTTCACGCAACTGCCACTTCACATATACACCATGCGAGGAATACGCCAATGCCAAGCTATGCCACATGCACATGGCTGACACCAGAACGAACACTAGGACACTGACGTTATTGACATGGAATGTTCGCGGATATCAAAATCCACAAAGAATACGGCAAGTACTTGCGTATCTTGATAGACACGGTATTGATGTGGCGTGTTTACAAGAAACACACCTAACCTCTGCTACAGAAACACGGGTGGGCACTAGATGGGCCTCATACCGCGTAGCATCATCATACTCCACGTATGCTAGAGGGATTATACTACTGATAAGGCGGATCATCCCATTTCAGCTGCTCCATGCATTGGGAGATGATCAAGGTCGCTATGTTATGGTGCAAGGTAATTTTGGAGGCTCTGGGTTTACTATAATCACATCATATGGCCCAAATGTTGATGATCCAGGCTTTTATGCGGAAATTTGGACCAAACTGAGGGAATTCCCCAGTGCTCCAATAATATGGGGTGGAGACTTTAACACCTGTCTGGATCCGGCACTAGATAGGTCCACGGGTAATGAGAGGTATGGCAGGCGAGCAGCTAAAGTCCTTAGAGACGGTATGGCAACATGGGGAATGGCCGACATATGGAGAATGAGGCACGCAGGCTGGAGGGAAGGGACATGCACATCTACGACACATAACACATGGTCCAGGATAGACTACTGGCTGCATACGGCGGAGGCATGCACATGGACACGGACGGTCAAACATCTATCCAAGACATTGTCGGATCATTCCCCGGTTAGCCTTATATTAGACATCCCCACCCATATACCCAGGCATTTCTCGTGGAGACTGCGGGGTAGTGCCCTGTTAGACCAAGTATTCAAGAGTGAGCTTCGACGAGCAATCACAGACTACTTCAAATTGAATACAGGGTCTTTAGCGAGTGCAGGGACATTATGGGAAGCATTCAAGGTAACGGTACGGGGACACTGTATTAATAAACATGCTGGGATACTGAAGGATATCCAACAGCAACTGACTACAATAGAAAGGGACATCAGTACACTTGAGGCGGAACATACACGGACACAAAACCCAACCATACTGGCTAGAATAAGGGAAAAGATGGACGATTATCAGAAATACGCTGCAGATGAGGTAAAATACAAATCAAAAAGGTACACAGCACGAAACTACGGGGAGGGTGGTAGGCCGGGACACGCCCTGTCGAGTAAGATCAAACCATCATACACGACGTCATACATAATGCAGATACGGGACAAAGAGGATCAAATGCTATATGACACTCAGTCCATATCTGTTTCCGGAAATATTACACACAGCTTTATAACACACAAACCAACACCACGGCAGAGGACATAAACATTTATCTCCAAGACGTAGCTTTAGCATGGCTCTCAGATAATCACCGTAAATTTTTAAGTCACCACATTACCAAGGACGAACTAACGGACGCAATAAACTCCCTACCAAACAACAAGGCTCCTGGGTTGGATGGACTACCTGGGGAGTTCTACAAAACATACAAGGATCTGCTGATACCTCACTTAGCCGAAATGTATGAGGAAGCATATGAAGAAGGTAAACTCCCCACCTCACTATGAGAAGCTCTCCTAGTGATGCTCCCTAAACCAAATAAAGACTTATCACAATGTGACTCGTTCGCCCCTTGTCATTAATAAATATAGATACAAAGATTCTGGCGAAAGTCATTGCCACTAGGATACAGCTATTGCAGGAGAAGCTGGTCTTACCTGACCAGGCAGGCTTTGTTCCCACACGATCCACTACACAAAACATACGTACCATTTTTGCTCTATACCACCATCTGGATCCAGAATTGCCAGCAGCAAAGACGCTGCGAAAGCTTTCGATTCAGTGGAGTGGCCGTTCAAGTTTGTGGTGCTGCGTAGAATGGGGTTTCCGGAACGTTTTTTTAAATGGATTGAGGTGTTATTCCATGCCCCAACAGCTAGAGTTAGGCTGAATGGACAAATATCTGACCCTATAGAGGTGAAAAGGGGGACAAGACAGGGCTGCCCACTGTCACCGATTCTATTTACTTTAATTCTGGAGCCCCTTGCCAGTAGGATTTGTCAATGCCATAGGGAGGCAGCTTTACAGTTTAGCCTACGACCCCTCAACATATCATTGTACGCTGACGACATGATATTTACACGACACCCTAATATACATTTAGATAATCTAATTAGAGAGTTCATCCGTTTTGAACGGTATGCAGGGTTACGGATTAATTGGTATAAATCGGTGGTTATACCACTAACACCAACAACGACTCAACCAGTTTTAGACTACCCCTTGAAATGGCAAACAGACCCAGTGAAATATCTGGGGATATGGATTCATAGGGACCCAGACCCCGTCATAAGGGAAAACTATGGTAGGGCAATGATCAAACTGGAGGAACAAATAGCCAGATGGACACAGTTGCCTCTATCACTAGCAGATAAGATTGCACTGCAGAAGATGATCGTATTGCCCAGGTTTTTTATACCTATTCATTAACATCCCAATCTGACTGACACAGGCCTTTTTTGTAAAATTGCGGTCCACAATGCAGAAGCTGACGTGGGCGGGTAAACAAGCTAGGGTCAGCTGGACTATACTGACAAAACCATACCATATGGGTGGGTTTGGAGCTCCAGACCTACAGCTGTATTTCTAATGCGCACAGGCACTGCACGCCCACTACTGGACCCAAAAGCATGGATACATTGCACACGTGGCAGTGGAGACAGACAGTATACAACCCACTCCATTGATGACTTTCATATCAGACCCGAGGCCTTACACACATAGGGACGCGATACAGCCTGTGCACTGCACCTCGAACGCATGGCACGCACTGGCACATAGGGCAAACAAACTGCCTGTCTATGCACTGGCGCTCCCGATTGCCAACCATCCAACATTATCAGTAACACAAGAGAAGAAGATGTTGCTACTGCTAGAAGAAATGAAAATCTGCACTATGAAGGACGTTTTCCCTAACGGTAGATTTATACAAAGAAATGACCCGTCACTAAGCATGCACAACACACCAATGAAGGTATTTACACATATGCGACTGCAAGCGGCAGTCAAAGAACTCTATAATACTTACCCGGAAGAGCCAACAACGCTAAAGGCATTACAAGCCCTACTTTTAGCGCCAACTAGGCAGAAGTTAGTCACTCGCCTATACAATACGTCACAATCAGAACAAAGTGAGGCGACCACCAGATCTCTAGCTAAATGGGAAACACTGTTAAAAGACAAGATAGAGGAGCGGGACTGGGAATATAGCTGCACACAAATACAATTATTGACATCGAACTGTAATCTACGGATAATACACTTTAAATTTCTTCATCAATTTTATTACACACCGACTCAGCACCACAGATATGGCCTAAGACCACATGACAGATGCCAAAGGTGCAACGCCATGAATGCTGACTTTCTACATTTGGTGTGGGCATGCCCCAAAATACACCATTACTGGCAGGAAATTGTGGGGGCAATAACCGCAATGCTGGCTGAGCAAGTGCTGAACGAGCTACTTGTATGTTTATTGGGGATATATAAATTGACACCGATGAGAAGGCGAAAGTTCTTGGCGGTAGCGCTACTGCTAGCGAAACGACGGGTAGCCATTGGATGGGGCAGTAAACGGCCGCCTAGATTCAAGAACTGGCTTACGGACATGTCATATTGCAGGAAAACCATGGAGACGTATGCGGAGGAAATACCTCTCTCGTCGAGAGCCCGATATTTCTGGGAACCGCTGAAACAATACCTTTTGACAACACAGGAGAATAATTAATGTATGTAAATAGATGGCAATGTACAAACATAAGTGATGCTCTGTTATAACCTTTGCTCCTTTCTGCTATTACACAGTAGATGTTAGGTTTTCTGTTTATATTCCATGTGTAAAATAATGTAATTTTTTATTGACAAATTATGTGATGCAGACTTAAGATGTCGAGTGTATTAATGCCGCACTACACGGAGATGAGAAATCTGCTGGCAGCCTTGATTGCATGACCTGAAAGTGCAATGTCGCCGTACATTGGAAGCTTACATTTGTCCTGATGTATACCTAGTAACAAACGGCAGCATGGTATGTATAACCTGTACTGTTGATCGGACGAAATAAACAAAAGTTATAAAAAAATAAAAAAAGCAGCCCAAACTTTTCTCCTCTTACTAGTGGCTGGAAAAGGGCAATTGTGAAAAGCTGATCATTCAAAGATGGCTATTTTTTCAGCAAACGTTTAATTTACTACAGCCTTTTGGTTTAGTAGTGCGGCATTTACCAGGTGGGAAAACTTGGTTCTGACGCTAAATAATAAAGCACATTTCAGAGGATGTCAGTTTTTAAAAATGGGTCTTTAAAAGGAGATGTGTTTTTCTAAAACGGTAATAGGATTCTGTGCCTGTGACAGACATTGGAGGGTGTCACAGAGATGGCCGCCAAGACAGGGTCATCAGTGCCTGTCCTGCTGTTCTCTACTAATCTAGAGCATAGATGCCGAGGTTTAGGATTGCTTTGTGTGTGACATTCTCATAATTTTAGTGCAATTATGTGTGACATTCAATGACTGAGTGACACTTTCTCGCGAGCAAAATCGCGCAATGAAGAAGAGGGAAACATTCAAATATCAGAAATTACACCAGTTGAAGCAACGAGAAACTCAATGCCCCTTGGTTTGGCCTCCCACTCCCCGAAGAGGTTGGGGAGATGGCTGGCCACCCCCAGGGAGTAGAACCCGGACTAGATAGGAATAGTAAGAGGGATAAAAGGAGGCAGGGAAGTTACTAGGCAGTGGAGTGTGTCACTGGGTTCAGGCCAGTCGTAAATTTGACTTGAGGAATTTGGCCTTGGTGGTGAGGGGGAATTCAACTGCAGGTGGCTGGCATGGGGATCTCTTTCTCCTGGGCATCCTGCAGAGGAGAGAGGCGCTGCGGCATTGTGTCAGGTGAGCCGGGGGAGTTGGGTAGGGGAGGGTTAAAGGAGTGTCAATACCTTGGAATGGATAGGATACTATGCAAGAGTGAATTGGTTGGGCACAGGGCCGGCGCTAGGCATGGGTAGTGTGGACAGCTGCCCAGGGCCCCGTAGTCAGCCCTCCAACTTGGGCCCCGCACCAATGCGACAGAGTCAGACCATGGCCTGAAAGGGGACACCTTGCAAGTGCACCACCTTAGGAGGCTCCCCTTCCCTGGCCTCACTGCTATGGTGTAACAAGGGGAACAAGAGGGGAGGAGGGGGCCCATTACCAGTTGAAAGAAGACACATTCCTCAGGTTTGTCTGGCAATTAGGCCTCCACTCCCCACCGATGCAGAGGCACAGCGGGATGGCTATTGCCCTGCTGTTTAGCTCCTTGGAGGTATTAACCTTCTCTGGAGAAAAGCAACCCTCACAACTTCAGCCCTTGATGAGCTGTTAAGAGGTGCTTGTAGGTGTCTGAGAGGAAGGGGCTGCAGCTTCAGGAGCAGGGGAATCTATTCAAATGCAAACAGTCCTGAATGTGTCACGTCTTTCTGCCCAGGGCCCCAAAAGTCCTAGAACCAGCCCTGGTTGGGCAGATACCCAAGGTAAAACGATGCAATGGGTGAGGAGGGGGCTGTAGGAGAGCAGTAAGTAGGAGATAAGATGATCTGGGAGGGTCCACAGGCGAACGGTAGACGGCAAAATCTCAGTGAGGGTTCTGTTGAGTAGGGGGAAACATTCGGCATAATGTGCATAGGAAGATGTGGGACAGAGAGTGTTCTGGGTAGTGGGCAGCTTGAATAAAAAGCGCATTATGGATTCATGTAAATGATAGTGCTGGTGTTATTTATAAGCTGATGTTCCCGCTAAAATGTGGGGACCCAATCACTCCTCTCACATAGCTTATGGCCTGTCTTTTCTCTTCTTTGATACCACGGCTTCTGGAGTTCTGGCACATCTGGAAGCTGGGCAGTGGGGGGGGAGGGGGCACTAGTGGAGCTACATACAAGGCTGTGGAATGAGCTCATCGTATTGAATTGCTGGGCCGCAGCAAAGACTTATGCCAGAGGGCCTTCCAATCATGCGTGTCTTCTGGGCACAGCTGGTGGTTGAGGGCCAGAGGCTGTGGGTATTGAGTGGGGGGGGGGCGGCAGAGGTGAAGCTGGGAAGTAGTTGTGTGACGAAAAGCAAATGGAGAGTGGTGCGATACAGAGCAATGGCAAAGAGTAAGAGAAGGGAGTGGAGACACAACAAAAGGAAAGAGAAGGAACAGTTGAGATATAAGTAGGGAGGGGAAAATGACAGATCAGTGAGAGAGAGCTGAATAAATGAAATATGGAAGTCGAGAAAGGGAGACGGAGAGAAAATAAGATTCAGAGAGGAGGGAGAGGAATTGGGTGATGGGTGAACAGGAAGAATGAAAGGAGAAAGAGAGAGAAAGGCGTGCCGAAGGTAGAGGAATGAAAGAAGGGGGAGAGGCAAGCGTAAGAAAGTTTATTTAAAAACGCTGCAAGATATTTATGTAAAAAACACAGCAAGATATTGGAAAGACAGTCTATCAAAAACACAGCAATAACTTAGACACTTGTGAGGGACTGGAAAGGGAGGGAGTACGAGGAGAAATAGGGGAAGCATTTGTTTCCGATCTGAGAATATTCAACTTCGTTCCTGGAACACAAACGTTTAAAAGAGCTGCACATGGTCCACAATGCCCACATAAGTAGCACATTCTGCAGTGGTTAGTATAGGCCACAAGTCCTAAACAAGCATTGGCATAGCCAATAGGTCTCGCTTTTGGGACCTTATAAGTGTTTAGCCATGCAACAGTTACATAAGTAAATACTTAGAAGGTCCCAAAAGCGAGATCTATTGGCTATGCCAATGCTTGTTTCTGTTGATTACTGCTCTGTAGTAATGGAGGCACCCGTGCTTTTGCTTAAACATCTTAAGCTAAAGTAGGGTGCCGAGATTGCTTAAAAAGTAAAGAATTGTCTATTTCTTTACTTTTGAAGCAATCTCAGCACCCGACTTTAGCCTAAGATGTTTAAGCTAAAGCACGGGTGCCACCATTACTACATAGAAGTAATAAACAGGAAAAAAAAAAAAGAACTGGCTCACGGAGAACATCAAAGCGGCCGTGCTGCAGTGAAAGTGATTGCGATCAAGTGCGGCGCGCGCGCCCGCGCACATGCACTGTAGCTCTAGGCTGGCCATGGTAGCACTTTTTTGAGCCCTCTCAAAAAGTCTCGCCAGACCAGCGCATGCGCTGGGTCAGGCGAGACCTAAAAAATAAGTGGGGGGATTAACCTAGTTAATCAGTATGCAACTGACATCACAGCGCGTGACATCATAGGAAGTGGAATCATAAAAAGTGACATCCGATCTTAAGCCCCGCATATATGTTTAACATATCTTATCATGAGTACATTGGAGCACATTTCGAGTATACATGCAACCCCTCCTGATTTAGGCAGAAGATTCAATTTTTCTTAAGCTAAACATAAAACAATGTTGCCTTTCGTCAGCGTAAACTTCCTCCGCCCATAGAGCTTTACAAGAAAAAAAAGTGCAATTTAAAATATTACGCCTCTTCAGGGGTAGTAAGCACTATATAAATGCTATTTATTTTGTGTAAATACTGGGAAAGACCAACACATCTGACATTCTTACAGTGCATGCATATCTCCTAAAAAGGGACTGAACAAAGTAAAAAGCTGCTTCTCATAAGTATGTGTGAAGTGCTAACAAGGCGTGAGCCTTTGTTTCCCCTTCTGCTGCATTTGCTTCTAGGTGTGAGGCTCGTGACTGCTGCCAGCCAGGAGACTTGAACAAAAGGAGGCCTGATGACCCCTCAGATTCGGCCTTTGTTATGGGCCCAGCAGGAGGCAGGAGTCTGAAGTCTGAACTAAGAAAGCCCCCTCTCCACCTTCACTTTGTTGCAGATCGAAAGGAGACAACAATGTGCAGGCGTTGTTGAATGCCTCCCGGTGTTTGAAAAGGACACCGGGACGAATTCAGCATATTTTTAAGTGGGGACCAACTTCTTGGCAGGGTCGACGGCGTACACCATGTGAAAATAGTGGGTGGACACCGTCCACCTGCGTGTACCCCCGACTTTTGCTCTGGCCACAGCGGAGGTGTCTGCCTGCCTCTCCTGCTGTTTCAGCGCAGGGGCCCGCACAGTGAGCTGGAAGACGCCGGACCCAGGGTCCGCACAGTGAGCAGGGAGGCGCCGGACCCAGGGGCCCGCACAATGAGCAGGGAGGTTCTGGATCATCCCACAGCCCTCGACTGAAAGCCTTCACCAGCCCAGGACCTTTCCCACATCCTTCTCCGCAGCTCCGCTATAGGAGGTGTCTGTGGCTCACAGGAAGCTGGGGTGGGCAC
This sequence comes from Triturus cristatus, assembly GCF_964204655.1. Classification (NCBI taxonomy): domain Eukaryota; kingdom Metazoa; phylum Chordata; class Amphibia; order Caudata; family Salamandridae; genus Triturus; species Triturus cristatus. The sequence goes on along the minus strand of NC_140589.1, from coordinate 347,714,320 downwards.
ACTTTTTGTGTCATAGTTGCAGCTAAAAAATAAATGCACTATCTTTGGCTCTGCTAAGGGGTGAACAAGGTGAACTGTGTGGTCATGCAGTGGTTGCACGGCGCATTTCGACCATTGGATGGGAAATTCAGAAGGGTGGCATAGGGATTATAAATAACTACAAGGATATTTAGGGGGCATGGTATTGATGGTATGTGCTCAGGATCACACGTTTTTAGGGCACACAGGTGTACATTTTTCAAACGGTCTCAGTAGTAAAAGCAATTATCGAGGAGCTTCCGGGTGTGGCAGCAAAATAGTGGTTTTCTGGATTCCAATGCAACTAGTAGGGCAAGGTTAGGGCTCAGTGCAGCAGAGCCGGCTGTACTTTGGGGATGGTGCTTGCTGAAGCGGGGCAGGTCAGACGGAAGGGCATACGTTACTGTATTAAGTGTATTTTACAAGCCCCTTTTTTACTCATCTGGGTCTTGGTGGTGGCTTTCCCAGTATGATTATGTTTTGTTGATGGGCCGCATTAGCACAACAGCCCATTACCCTGGCTAGTGGTATTAAATTGGGCTACAATGTTGGTGGCTGTCACTTTACATGGAGAATATTGTAACTTTCAAGGTAAAGGAGCAGAAAAATGTGTAAATTAGCTGACGGTTGCAAGTATATTTCATATACAATGAACTGGACCCTGTCAGACTCACCCGGCGCATTGCAGAACCGGCATGCTGCGCCAGCCTACGGAGGCATTCAAGTCCTGCTGGAAGCCCCTCAGCTCCACTGGACAAGCCTGGAATACACCACTCATCTGCTGCCTGACCACAGTAATGGTTCGGACGGGACCGCGGACAGAGAGTGGTGGTTCATGACTGCCTTAGCAGCCGCTTTGCCCAGCACTGCAGTCCAGTGCAGCCAATGCTGTGCGAGTTGGTCGGAGAGTCTGACCTCCTCGACGGCAGCACTGCCTAAGACGGTGCCAGAGGCTGCCAAACAACTATAAACTATGCCGGGCCTGCCTATGGTGATTGGGTAAATGAAAGTATGATACTGAAGACTCGTGAAGGGACGTCACTAATTACTGCGGGCTGACCCAGGTGACTGGGCAAATGAAATCACAATGCTGAAGACTCGTATGTGAAGTCAGTGGAAGTGCTAAAAAGCAGCCTTCCGGCAGACAGCAGAGGGGCTATAAATGCGTGGCAATGCATTTCAGTGCGGTAATGTGGACCACCAGACTGAAATGAGTTAGTCTAACGCCTAATGTGTGGAAATTGGCAGGGCTATTAGAGGAATTGGCCATACATTTCCTTGGCAAGAAGACAGCAGGTGGGATGGACCGTTGAACCTTGTAAAAGGCCCAGTGCAAGACAACGTTTTCAACTGGATCTTATGCGTAACAGCTAGACAGTAGCGCACCAAGAAAGATTGACAGTGATGAATATGGCCACTGAGTGAACCCTCTAATAACTACAAAAACACATCTTTACCAGGACCCAAAAAAACTCCATTAGCATTATCTAGCAGATACATCGTCAATACTGATGTGGTGTGTCAGCTGCTGCTTTCAAGGTGCACACTCCGCACTGCCCTGTCATGCGCTGACCGAGCAGACTTGCTCTTGCTCTGCCCAGCGGACTTAAGTCCTCTGCTGCTCTTACATGCTGATGCTGCGGACAGTGCACCAAAAAGTAGACTATCATTGTATTCATTGTATTGCACTGAACAAAAAGTTAATACAGTGCAAATACAAAACATTCTGCGGTGTGCCCTCTTTCTCGTTCTATGCCCGTTTTCTTCTCCAGTCTAAGGCCACTGTCTCGCTTTTCTCTTTCTCTTGTTCTATTACCCGCCCTTCCTTCGTTAAGTTCTCTCTTCTCCAGCAGAAATTGGTAGCCAGCGGTTTAAACACTGGAGCTGACCAGGCTAAATACAGCCTGTGGCAGCATTATCAAAGAACGCATCAAAGAGGAACTGAGTAAACAGGCACCCAGTGCAAACATATAGGTATTAGGCATACCTTCCAGTTGTTCCAGCTTGTGAAAGAGCAAGTGCAGGACAGTTATCAGTAAAGCCCAACTGTGCCACCCTGTGGCTACCACGAACTAACTGCAGTAGTCCAGGACTGACAAGGTTCGACTGTGCCAGACTATGACTAACAGAATCAGACTCTATTAAAAGAAGTGGGCGAGCCAATAAATTAACAGGGAGACCCAGTGTAAGCCAGGCTAAGGACAAAGCCCGTCTCTAGGAGCCCACACGAGCCAAGCCATGACAATATTCTGCATGCAAATCGTGAAACAAATATCATGTACAAATATGAAAATTCGAAAAGTAGATCTTTAACATGATGAAGCATTTCAATTTAGTGCATCAGATTATATCACTGCATCGAGAGGTACTTAATAAAAGTTGTTAAATAATATGTAATTAAAAACATTACTCCCCCGCACCAGGAAGACAACGCATTAGTAGATTAAGAGGCAAACAAGTTGTGATATGTATCCTATATATGGCCTAGATTCTTACTCTACGTGAAGCTATATTATAGTCTGTCTCTCACACACACAAGATTTTTGTACAATGTACATCCTGAACTCACATTTTTAAAATCTCCCATTTGTAATAATGATTTAAAAGGAGGCTAGGGGAAATAAAACCTTTGCCTGGTAACACACAATTTCGACAAGCAGGGAAGGCAGGATTGACCCCAAGTTTTCTGGTTTTAGATTCATCCACCAGATGGGTATCACTACCTCCCGTTTTCTCTCAAAGGTCATTGTTTCTCGTTGGCCAGCCTGTGCGTTTGTTCCTCTCCTGGAGCTTTGCCCAAGTACGGCTTCTTTGTTCCAGTGTGTTTCCTTCCATTGCTCGCTCTTTCGGAGGTACTTTTTTTTTTCTTTTACTGTTTGCAGTCGTCATTGCTTATCCGTCATAGTTTCTTGCCCAGTTTGCACTGCTTGTTCTTGTCCATTGTTTCTTGTCCCACCCCTCCAACTTGATGTTGCTTCTCTTGTTCCTATCACCCCTCTCATGCACGGTGTTGCTTCTCCCATACCTCTCATCCTCCCCTCGTGTTGCTTGCCCCTCCTCTCCCATGCCCCTCTTGCGTTGTGTTACTTAAATCAATCACACCCACCTCTTCCCTCTTTGTGTTGCTTGCGTCGTCACCCTCCGGCTGTACAAAACCAAACTGTGAATAAATAAACCAGACTATGACAGCCTTAAACCAAAAGGACAGGCTATGCCCGCTGGTGATTAAGCAGACCTTTTTGTGGAAGTCTGTGACTAACAGAATTAGACTGTACGAGCCTATGAGTAACATAGTTCCTGTGCCAGCCTCAGACAAAAAGGAATTTTCTTTGCAAGCTTGCGCTTAATTGTTTAAACTGTGCCAGCCTGTAACTTGAGTGTCAATGTTCACCAACAGACCAATGATTTAAAATGGACTCCAAATGATCCTACATGCCCAGAGATTATTTTTTCACATGTGAACCGGTTGATCAACTTCATAACAAGCATGACACACAGCACTGCCCTAGATGGACCAGAACTCTCTAAATATATCAACAATAGAATGTTCAATCTTTAGTGAGTGATGGCAACTTTGGAATCGCATAGACAACACCCAAGGCATTAGACAGTATTACGAGGCATACTCTTGGGAGATGATGTACATGCATACACCAATATTTTACCATGACCACACCGTGCTACCCCAGTTTAATAGGATAAAGCTGTGCCAGCTTCTAAGTAACATGCTTAGGCACCTGCACAAAACTGCATGCTCATAAAGCAGAGGATCTAGTTGCTGCTTACCCCTCTGAAAGTTCAAGACCTGAATTCTGTTACAGGCTGGCATTGTTGGCACTTATACTCTATATCTAGCTACAGGGTTAACAGGATTACTAAGGCAGGGTTCTGAGCAGGAGAAAAGAGTCTCTGCAGGAGGGCAAGGCTCTGTGATGGAATGGCAGAGGTCTGGGCAGTATGCCAAGGCACAGTGCAGGACAGTGATCTCTAATGATACCCACTGCCAGATCACCTGGTGGACTTCTGATCGCTCTACACTACTTATGCTGTAATTAGCAAAATATTGAAACTACATAATCAACCTGGTATTTTCAAACGTAGATGTTTGCAGAAAATAGCTGCAGAGCCCACTTCTGAGGCCCAGGACTGGAGGGGGCACCGCAGGCAAGGGTAGGACTCACTGATGGGAGAGTCCAGCAGTTGAAGCAGAGTTGCAAGAAGTCTTTTGTGTCACGGAGACTTCAGTAAACGGGGGCAAGCCAGCGAGAACTTGAGTTCAAGGGTGTAGAGAACAGGTGCAGTCCTTCTCACTTCCAGGCAAGAAGCAGCAGGCCAAGACAGCAAGGCAGCTAGCAAAGTGCAGGTACTTCCTACAGCACAGCAAAGCAGCCAAAGGCCTCCTGTCCGACCTGGATCCAAATCCTCCTCATCCAGCTCTTCCTCTGTGGTCCTCATAGAGAACCACCGCGAAGCCCCGCAAAGCATCGCCACACAGCTTCCCGGGATCGGCGCGAAGCACCGCAAAGCCTCGCCGCACAGCTCCCCGGTATGAATGCAAAGTGACGCCAAACCCCACAAAGCATCACCGCACAGCTTCTCGGAACCGACACCCAATGACATGAAGCCTCATAAAGCAACGTTGCGCAGACCACGCACCAGGATTTTAGGTACTATGTTCGGCAGGCCCTAGTGGGTCCCTTTAGCCAGCACGCACTCCATCGCATTCGGCCTAAACTTGTGACTTTGTCCCAGTCTGGCGCAACCAGATAACCACAGATGGCGCTTTGCACTTTTATGTGCCATTTTCACCTATACCTTTAAAATTCCGTACTTTGGCTTTTAATTATTAGATTTTTGTTGTTTTGGTCTTGTTTTGTTCAGAATATAATCATCTATTTTTTTAAACTGGGGTGGAGTCTTTTTGTGGTGTTTTCACTTGGATACTGTAATTTAAGTGTTGCACAAATACTTTACACATGGCCTCTTAAGTTAAGCCTGACTGCTCTGTGCCAAGCTACCAGAGGGTGAGCACAGGGTAATTAAGGGTGTGTATCCGACTTACCCTGACTAAGAGTGCGGTCCCTACTTGGACAGGGTCCAAACCTCTGCTAACTAGAGACCCAATTACTAACAGAATTCATTAGTGTGTGATTGTTATTGTATGTTTTTGATCCTGGACAGTAAATACATTATAAACAGACACACTTTGCATTTTTAGATACATTCTTTTTACATTTAAAAAAAATGTATTACAGTACAGAGAACATGAACTACTCACTTCACAACCAAGCTCTTTCTGTATCTCCTATGTATTCCCACCAAATGGACCCAGATCATTTGTGATACATCAGCTAGCCATTTCTTTGCAGTTTGCAGCTAACGTCACTTGACTGCAAAACAAATCCTGTTTGATAGGTCCTGTTCACATAAAAGCCAGAAATGGCAGTTGAGGTCAACTACAGTATGTTTCAAGTTGAGAGCTATCTCCCCATGGTTGCTCTGCGCTTCCCGCCAATGGTCACTGAGCTCTGTGGACTCTCAAGCAATAACCAAATACACTAACCCATACTGACATGATGCACTAAATGTGTCTACTACTAAGTATATACTGTACATGATGCACCAAATCATTCTGGCAAAGGGAGTATGGTTAGAGTGTTGCTGTATCATGTCACTGACTTCATGTCTCTGTTGGTAATGTGTTAGTGAACCTACTGGAGAGACAGATCTCCAGCCTGCAGATCACAAGTTCTAAATTCAGCAGGATATCATCATCATCAATCAGTCTTTATTTCGACTTGTTGTCATAAAAGACACATATAAAAACACAATTCATCATCAGGTACATAAAAAAACACAGTTCATCATCAGGTACATCCGTTGGAGCTACACATTTGAGTTATACACAGAAAATGTAACACTGAAACTAAAAACAGCAGGATTTAAAATCACTACATAAATGGTATTCCTACTCGACCAAATAAGAAAATAAATATCTGTCTTCCATAAAAACATACTAAAACTATAAAGAAGTTCCACAATTGTACTGGGTTTACTTTAGGGCGACTGGAGAGCTTTCAGTTTCCCAACTCTTACTGTCCACATCCATTTTAAAAATGTTGCTGTCGCTATCACTATTGTTTCAGAACAGTCAGTTTGAAATATTCTCAGTGCAGTAATCCCCGTCATAATACCCTTTTGAATGCAAACTGCTCTTATCCATTTGTGACGGGGAGCCTTATATTCTGGGCAAATAAACAAAACATGAGCTATAGTTTCCGGGTGTGTTATACAGAAAGGGCACATTTGGTCACTTTTACTAAATGCCCATTTACAGGTGACCGTATTCAATGGGAGGGTACATACCCTAAACTGATGGAATAATTTCCTATCATGAGGCATTGTAATCAGATCCCAGTACATCTCATACCCAGGTGTGTGTTTCAGCTCCAAAAAAGCCTTAGTATACGATGGAGCAGTGTGTGACTGGAACTCCTCCTGGGATATGAATGACCAGTAGGCCTCTTTTAACTGTTGTTTGGTAGGAAATAGTGTCTCCTGAGGATTATCCCATAGATCCCCCATACCTAGAGACTTAAGGAGGGGTTTAACCTTTCTAAACCATAGAATATTGTCCCCAGAGTCCATATCACGCGTTTCCAGGAGTGCTAACGCATAGTGATGCAATTCTGGGGTTACCCACAGTCTTCTCCAATAGGCAACTGGTCTAAATCTGCAGATATTTTCTAGACTCTGACAGCCCAGATCCATGCGCAGAGGTACGAGTGGTGTGGAATGTGGAAGCCCTGTTATACAGCGGAGAAATTTGTTGTGTGCTTTTTGTAGACCTGCTATATCAGACGACCCCCACAGTTCCGCTCCATATAGCATGGAAGATCTTACTCTTGAGTCATAAATTCTTAATACTGGGGCTACAGGTTTAGTGGCTGACAACTTAAATTCTCTTAGAATGGCACCAGATAGTTGTGCGTGCTTAGAGATTAAATGGGCCACATGCGGCTTCCACTGTAACCTAGAGCCCAATGTGATGCCCAGGTAGCTGAAGCTATCAGTCTGCTCTAACGGTTCCCCATTCATAAAGACTCTGCCCCTAATGTTCCTGTGCCTATGCATCGTCATAAATTTGGTTTTAGAGACATTAACAGAGAGGCCATAGTCATTGCAAATTTTTTCAAAGCAGTCTATTGCCTTCTGAAGCCCTTCCTGAGTCTTAGATAAAAGGAGGGTATCATCGGCAAACATTAGCAGGGGGACGGGGATGCCGTTCTGTTTGGGTGCATCAGTAGTGGAGTCCCTATAATAATCTATAACTCTATTTATATATAGTGTGAATAATGTGGGGGCCAGCACACACCCTTGCCGCACACCCCTTTCCGTTGGAAATCTGTCGGTCACCTGGCTCTGGTTACCCCATCTGACCTGCGCGTAGTTATTTTCATGTAGTTTTATCAAAACCGCAAGCAGTTCTGGTGGGATACCCTGCTCGTGGAGCGCTCTCCACAGCCTATCTCTTGGGACTAGGTCGAATGCAGCCTTTAGATCAACAAAGGCTGCATAAAGTGTGCCACCCCCCAGGACCACCCATTTCCAATATATTGTGGAAAATCTAAAAACTTGATCTACCGTGCTAGTCAGGGGTCGGAAGCCAGCCTGTAGGGTGGACATGACTCCCGAGTCCTCGAGCCAATTCTGGACCCTAAGAAGTACCATTCTGGCCACAACCTTCTGAATACAGGCTATTAGGCTAATTGGCCTATAGTTTCCCGGGTCAGCTCGGTCACCCTTCTTAAAAATTGGTATGATTTCTGCTCCCCGCCATATATCCGGCACCGTAGTGCCTTTGGCAATAGTGTTCGCCAGTAGTTCGATGTAAGGGACCCAGACTGATTTACTATGCAGAAACAAATCTGCAGGAATTTTATCTAAGCCCGGTGCCCTGCCCTTGAGTATTAAGTTAAGGGCACATTCAACATCTTTCTTGGTGAACACTAGCGTGTTTGCTAATAAAGGACGGCTGAAAGAGGCCAGGGCAGGTGTTGGGACATTGTTTGTGTTAGCGAACTGGGACTTAAAGTGCTTAACCCAATGTTCTGGCGGGACATAATTAACCGGGGTTGGTTTTTGGTTCCCCGTGCCCCACCTCACAAGATGCCAGAAGTCCGTCGGATCTCTGGACTTGCTGGCTACCAATAGCTCCTCCCAGTATTTAGTGTCCCACGCTTTTTTCGCGGCATTTTGTGTCCATTTGTAATGGTTCCTTGCCGCCCGAATGGCCTCCCTGTCAGTGGATCGCACTGCATCAGCTAGGGATTTGTATGCAGTCCTGCAGTTTTTATCATACCATGACTCCGGTTTTCTTTTCCCTTTACCAGAGTTCCTCTTCCTCGGAATACTAAAATATTTACCTAGTTTAAAAATAAAAAAAAAAAGGGTCGAGTGAATGTGGACTACCCTGCTGCAGTAATCCTCATAATCCAGCTGCCCCTGTATTTCAATGATTGCTTCATTTACCATGTCATTCATTTCACTAATGGTTTCGGGTTTACCCAGACACTCGGCCCATCTTACCCGCCGAGTATCATTTGCCATGACGATGTCATCTACTATGTCATCTGATGTTAACCCCTGCCCTTTGTGAAGCTGTAGCTCAAGACTGAGAGGGTTGTGGTCACTTTCAATACGATGAATTACAGTCATATCACGTATTGATGACCAGAATTCGAGATTGACCAGAATATAATCAATTCTGCTAGTGCTCAGTCCGTTGTTAAAAGTTGGATTACCCTGCTCATCCCCTTGTGTCCTGCCGTTCACTGCTCTCAACCCGTGTTCTAAACTGAAGGTCTTAAGTTGTAGGGCTGCCTGGGTCCACCGTTTAATAGGGGGTATACTAAGGGGGGGGATTTGCCAACAGATATCCTCTGCCTCAGTGAGCTCTAGATCCGTGTGGTCCAGAGGCTCATAGGAGCAGTTGAAATCTCCGCAAATTAGTATATTAGCACCTCCCCTCCAAATACTAACATAGTGTCCCAGTGCCGCCACGACTTCTGACAATTTCCCTCCCGGCTTTCCCCTGGCGTACACGTTAAAAATAATGAGTTCACCAAATGAGGGAGATTTTAACTTAACCCCCAGAATATCCCTTGAGTTAATTGCTAGTTGTGTAGTAGTGAATCCATCATCCTGTTTTACCCAAGTGGTCAGTCCCCCCATAGGTCTTCCTTTATTTATTTTGGTTGCAGCTATTGCGAAGTGACGATACCCTGGTCTGTGTTGGGGTTCTAATGCCCATGTTTCTTGCATACTGACAATCATGTAGTTATCAATAAAGGTAGCCCAATCCCTGGAGGCCATCTTATTCTTGAGACCTGCCACATTCCATAGACCAAAAACTGGCTCTCCACATTACTACTTAAAGGATTGTGAACGTTTGTAGTGTCTCCTATGCTGCTGTTAGCCAGCACTCCCTCTGTCTCTGGTCCACTGGCCTCCACCAGACAGCCAGTTTCGTTAGCCTTCCTTGAACAGTTACTAGGTGTAAGATAACCTGTGACTCCAGGGACAGCTTCATATTTGATTAGACCATGGATTGTTGTATCACTTACACGGCTACCTTGGTTGTCTGTTTGTGTGCAGTGGTCAGAATTATTTGGCACAATTATAATGACATTAGTCGGGTTAGAAACTCCATCAGATATCCTTGAATTAATGGGTACATTCCCTTCCAAAGCCTCAACCAAACCACCTGCAGTTAAAATATGTGCACCCACTGTCTCCTCCCCTCCTGACTGTAGACTTCAATCACAGGCATCCAGACCACTAAAGATGTCAAACCTATTTGACATTTCCAGTGGAGTGAATGGTACTGGATAGTCCATGCTCCTATGTACAGTAATACTTGGCCTAGTGGGTACTATATTCCACCCAGGTGTTTCTGCAATTGGGGCTGCATGATGCACATAGGCTGAATTCCTGTTATTCATCATAATGGGGAAGTGGGTAGTAGGAAAAGAGTAACCATGAGCAGGTTGGGAAGGAAATACTACAGATCTTGGGTAGAAGTAGGTCAGAGGGCGTGGGATGATGCTACTGTTAAGGTTAACCTGAGGCCAATTCAGGATGTAGCGTACTGCATTGTGATCTCTGAAATTGACCACAACCACGTCCCCCCCGATGTCTTTAGGTCTTCCACCCAACCACTGAAGACGGCGTACATAGACTATTTCGCCATCTATGTTGCTGGCAATTGGCCTGTGTGATGTCAGCCAGTGTGTTATTTTGTTCTTCAGTTGGGAAAAACCTTCCCTCTTGTTCACTGGGAGCTCTGGTACCCCTGTGAGAATCACTACATATGGTGCGGCCTCTGGCGGAAGATCCGGTAGTGGTCTCCTTGACTGTTCCCCCCCGGGTCTGCCTGAGGCCTCCCTCCTCATGTCTCATTGACCCAATCGGGCGATTGCCCAGATCTCTGGTAGATTTATTATCAGAGGTTGATGGATAACAGTTGGATTTAACTGTTGCAATACTTGCAGGAGCATTTGTCTGATTAGTAGTGGAATTATTATGAACGGGTTTAGGAGCAGGAGCTGTCCCACTCAGAGGGTGACTACTAGAGGACGGGGCGTCTAATGTGGGGTTATTTGAAGTTGTATTTAAAACTGACACAATTTCGGTAGGTGATGGTCGAGAGTTATTGGCGGATTTAGCCGCTAGGGAAGGAACTGAGACCAGTTTGGGCTCTAAATTAGCTTTTTGTCTAGTAGGGCTTCTCTTCCTACCCAAGTCTGCTTCTATTTTCCCTAATCTGTTCTCCATATTTTTCAATCTTTCCACTATTGCTAGAGTGTAGGTTCTCATAATCATCTCAATACTATCCAAAAGATTACTGGTGTGTATTGTATTAGACCCATTATCCTCCAAGCTGTGTTTAGTGCTATGTTCCCCCTCTGTATGTGCAGAAGTTAACAATGATATGGTAGCATTATCCATTCCAGTCGCGTCCATGGGAACTGCAGCAGCTATAACATTAGTACTAGAGGGGATAGCCTGCTTCCCAAAGTCAGTAGAGCTCAGCTTCTGCTTGGAAGGTTCCATCCTTTTGCGTCTCCTCTTGGTAGGTGGTGGACCATAATTTGTAGTTTGTACAGGTTTCTTAGACCTTTCTCGTACGGTCTTGGGAGGAATAGGTGTCACAGCAATCAGAACTCCAGAAGTACTGGCAGTGCAAAAAGGATTATGTGGTGAGATTGGAATGTCTATTCCAGTAGAACAAGTGCTAGGCACTTCACAATCTCTCAGCAAAAGAGGTACACCATCTGTGAATAAGGTATCATTAGCTAGGTCTGGGGCTAACTCTTTATTAGGAATGGCTGCGGGGTTAGGCTCAGACAGTGCCCTATTCTTGATATTTTCAATAGAGCGTCGACGCTCAGCTCGGCGCTCTGCGAGTAAAAGTTCTGTTGAGCCTCCGGATGGTGTTCTAGTAATATATTTATCCAGAGTGCCATTCAATAAAGTCCCCACTCTATCAGCCACCGTTATTGTCGGACTCAGCACAATCGAGGACATGTTATAAACTTGACAAGTAGATGACGTAGCGATAGAGTGTAATAGCAACTTACTGTACGCTGAGTTCTTTTAAATCACAGTTTGGCCAGGGGGACGGGTCCAGTCCAGTCTCGTAGGTCCTCGGAGGGCCTCAGAGGGCCCGCTCTTTGCCCGGTCTTCGCGTGCGTCCCGCGTTCGCGTCCGGAGGCCTGCCTATGTAGGAGGAGAAAGGGAGCGGGAAGAGGCACCAGGTGCGCGCGATATCCAGGCGCTAGCACTTCTGGTCCTCGCAGTCCCGCTCCCTGTGTCAGGGCGTCAGCTCTCCCCACCAGGTTGTTAGCGCCCAACAGGAGGAAGAATGACCGAGCACACGGGCTCCCAGGTCAACAACAAGAGTTCGCCAGTTACGGGCAGCAAAGGTTCTCCAGGACGTGGTCTGCAGGCAATAGGAACGACTACGAGCGGCTCCCGCGGAGCGGGGGCCGCGAGTCGTTTTGAGGATGCAGGGAGAAGGGGGCGGGAAGAGGCACCAGGTGCGCGCAATATCCAGGCGCTAGCACTTCTGGTCCTCGCAGTCCCGCTCCCTGTGTCAGGGCGTCAGCTCTCCCCACCAGGTTGTTAGCGCCCAACAGGAGGAAGAATGACCGAGCACACGGGCTCCCAGGTCAACAACAAGAGTTCGCCAGTTACGGGCAGCAAAGGTTCTCCAGGACTTGGTCTGCAGGCAATAGGAACGACTACGAGCGGCAGCGTAGTCCTGCTCCCACGCGATGCGCGCCGCTCTCACCAGCTGCAGCAACGCCGAGACCAGGGGAGACGCCAACACCAGCGACCCTGCCGCAGCCAACAAAAGCTCGATACTGCCTCCCAGGTAGATGCGCTCCGCTAAATCGTCTAAGGAAAGCCAGGATATCCTTTTTCCATCATTCTGAGATCACTAAAAATAATCTAACGGTACAAGACAGGAGTAACACTAATCACAATTTTGAAGGTGCAAGGTCGGGACACCGGCCACTATATAGAAACAAAGTTAATCTTACTGTTCATACCGCCTTCACTGGGATAGCAACAGAGTTTTTGCAAAACAAGAACAGTTTTACTGAAGGTAAACATCTACACGTATTAAAAAAGTGGAAGCATTTTTAATGCTTCAGTGAATGCTTCTATGGGGCTCTCTGTATGCTGGTCCTTTGGTGGACACTTTAAGGGTACGTCCAGTGGGGAACCTGTCCTGCAGGTATCTAGAGTTCCGTTCTGTTCCAGTCAGTTTATCATCAGTAACCACAACAAGAGTAGACTGACATGGTAGATGCTACCCGGGCACTGACAGAAGTCAGCTAGATTGTTTTCTGAAAGCCGCAAAGTAGCAGAAACTGTCTGAGGCAGCAAACAAAGTCAGGCAAGGAGCAAGGGCATAACGCAGGCCACCTTTCATAGGACCCCCCATTCAACCTAAAGACTAAAAAGATCTGAGAGTCTCAGGTGTACCTCACGAGATTTTTACAGGAGAGGTCCATTATCTTGTGTTACGCCAATGGTAACAACCCCGTCTAGTTGTTCAATGTTGTTCACACCTTCCTGATACTAAGGCCACTGTCCACTGTTTTCATTCTCGCCAGCAGTTTGTGGATAAGATCTACTCGAACAACCTCAACAGATGTAAACCTAGCTAAAACCTGGATATTCACTCCCAGGTCACACAATCAAATGATTTTTGCCATGAATTGAGACTATGCACATTCCTCTCTCAATTCCTTCATCTCATCAATTATGTGCTGCATGCTACGTATATTCATGACTCTTCCCCTCTACTCCAAAATGAAGCCTGTCTTGTCAATCCCACAATCAACTTTTGCATCCTAAGAGTGGCCAACTTGCTTAAAATATTTAAGTCATGGTTGAAGCTGGGCAGGGAGTGATACAATGCTCATTATTGAGGATACTTACTAGGATTAAGAAGTAAAATTATCAAGGCCCTCCCTCATGAATATTGGCAACTGTCCAACCGGCTGAATGAATATTGATCTACACCAAAAAGAATGAGCCAGATACAGCCTCATCTTCATGTCGTCTGTTGATACACAAATCTCCTGAGCTTCACTAGAGCGCCCTCATACTGTCCCACTGCAATAATGATTTTTACATCTAGGTGAAGCTCTGTCGGCCCCTTAGCTCCCAGATTTTAAATCTCTTGTCCCTTTGTCATCATAAGCACTTCCAATCTACTGCGGAATACAGCGACAAATGAAATGCAAGTACCGGATTTCATAACTTTAAACCCTTCTCTAACAGGTCTAGTGTCAGTTATCTTAAGGCTATCTTCAAAAGAGACATTGACTCTTAGATGCCATGTGGGAATACTCGCTAACAGCCTCCTTCAGATGCTGATGCTTATGCTTATCAGAGGTGTGTGATCAGAGATTTCCTTCCCCAGAACAGTGAAACTTCTTACAGGTAAAAAATAATAAATCTCAATGTGTCCCTTATACAGGTACAAATAAAGAGATTATTCCTTCAGTGTTAGGTGCTGCCTTTTCCAGATATCCAATGGAAAGGTTATACAACTTCCCACTGATATCTAGATGAGGTATCACATCTACTCAGCAGTGCAGCACACTAATCGAATTCTGAATTCACACTACAGCTAAGCACCATTACATTCCTCAAATAAAGCTAAGATTTGTATACTGAAAGAACAGAGACATTACTTCTATGAATAATGTGTGTTTCTCTATACCAAGACTTTAATTATGCAGTAGGCACAGAATCCTGCCATCTCATTAACCAACATACCTGCAAATATGCATCAACTACACCATGACTTTCACCTCTAAAAACAGAACCCTACTTACCAATCATATATAACCTACCGAGTATGTCAAACATGAAAATCCAAGTACTTTCAAAGCGCTCTTCCTTTCAATACAAACCTCAAGACACAATGTTTTCCTGTAAAATGCTTCCAGACTATGGTAGTTTTCAAAAAAACTCACTGCATACCTTTTCTTGTGACTCATGTCTCAAATATTCCCTAAGGATATTTTAACCTGACACATAACTGTGGCTGCCTTTCATTAATATTCCCCTTATCCAACCCTCCTCCCTTTTCCAATACTGCATGAATGTTGCATGCTTATGTTCCAACCACTGTTCGGTCTGGTTTCCATTTTTTACTATCCACGTCCCCAAAAAACATAACTGGCTAATCCCAATCCAAAGTACCCAGTCCTGTAAACCTTCCGCCCCTTAATAATAATCCCAACAAATTTACCAATGACAATGACACAAGTAGAAAGCTTGCAATCTGAACCCAGTTTATGCTACCTCATTCACCAACTAGTCTCCGAGGTGAGACAGCTTCAACTGTCTCACCAACTGCAGGTAATAGAGCCAATAATCCACAGGCCTAGAAGTGCTACCAACCTAATGAGCTTTGAGTCTTTTTTACATGCACACGAATCCCAACATGCTGATCAATAAAGATAAAACCGAGGAGGAGCCTAGCGCGCAACCAAGATGGCCGTGTTGGTGCGAGGCTCCCGAGGACCTCCGCGACCTCCTACATCTATCCTGTCTTTCTCCTGATTTGGTTGAGGGGACTTTGTTGGTGACACTGAGCCGAGGTGGTGCCTGTTTTCCGTCTTTGAATTGGACCCTGGGAACGGTGGTGGGCATCGCTTGAAGTTTGCGGCCCGCTTCACTTCTGACCCCGGACTCGAGTTGGGGGGTGACCCGGTGGCAAAGTGAACAACAACGGCACGACGGACCTGGAGGGGCGCGTACCCCACACTTTCGCTTTTGAGCCTGCTCGCCTTCCTCGCTTTCGCAGCTTAGGCGCTTCCGCGAGGTGTGGTGGTTGGCCTGCTGGGGACACTGCCTATGCTGCCGGGACCCGGTCTATCTTTCGGAGGCGACTGCTGGGGCCTTCGTGATTGACGGTTTGCCCCCCGCTTCTGACTCGTGGGGCACAGCCTGCAGTGGGATGGCGACGAAGCAGGATGGAGAGAGGCTGAAGGCCAAGTCGACCCGCCGCGGGGCCCCTACCCAGGCTAACGTAATGGACCGCTATACCTTGCCGAGGGGGTCTCCTGGCGGGTCGCATAAGTCTCCGGAGCGGTCTGCAGATGCCCCGGATTTACCATCGGACCTGACCCTGCAGGATATCATGGGCGCCATAGCGGAGGAGAAGGCCGCGGTGGGCCACCAGCTCGACACCTTGTCGCAAAAACTCGACGCGGTCCTGATTGATGTCAACCTCGTCAGGGCCGATCTCTCGAAAACAAATGAGAGGGTTGATTCTTTGGCCCTTACCGCGTCGAGTCTGACGGTTGATGTGGCTGCTCTCCAAACGGAGATGCGTCGGCTCCAGCAGGCCAGTACTCTCGTTGAACGGCGACTGGAGGACTCCGAGAGTAGGGCCCGGCGGAATAATGTTCGCCTTATCGGAGTGCCTGAGGGGTTGGAAGATTCGGCTGCGGATCTCTATGTGGAGGATTTGATCTCCAACCGACTGAAGCCTAGGGGATTGAGCAACTTTTTTGCGGTGGAGAGGGCCCACAGGGTTCCTGGTGGCAAGCCAAAGGTCGGAGCTCCCCCGCGGCCTCTCATTGCCCGTATTTTTAACTTTCGGGACAGAGATGCGATCCTGCAGGCTTCTAGAGTGCAAGGGCCGCTCAAGCTCGAGAACACTGAGGTGAATTTCTATCCGGACTTTACACAGGCGGTCCAGAAACAGAGACTGGGATTCATGGGCGTTAAACGGCGGCTCCGCCAGATGAACTTAAAGTACGCCATGCTCTTCCCGGCCAAGCTGCGGGTGGAGTTCGAGGGCCGCTCTCATTTCTTTGACCGTCCGGAGACGGTGGGAGATTGGCTGGACACTTAGCCGGGGACACCTGATCGAGGGGGGACGGGGGCCGCGGGTGGCGAGTGCCCACCGGACCGGGCCTAGTGCGTTGATGTTGATACTAACCTTTGATGGTGCCACCTTTTTATTGGGCTCAGGGTCTACTTGAATATTCTCCTTTTCTCCCCCCCTGCCTGGAGGTAGTGGTGAGTCTCAAGGGGGTTCTCTTTCCTCCTCCGGGGGTCTCTTTTGTAGTTTAGTTTAGTTTATGCGAGGGCGACAGGCACACTGCAAGTTGGGGGGGCTGTTTGGGCTCACGCAGGGGTGCAGGGAGGGGGGAGTTTTACTTGGTATGTTGGGTTGGGGTTGGGTTTTGTTTGTTTGTATCGCAAGGCAGGAGTATTGTTGTTCTATGATCCATGTGCTCTCCGGGGGGGGGCTGATTGGTGCTGGCTGTGATGGGGGGTAGGGGACTGAGACTTCTTTCTTGGAATGTCAATGGACTGGGGGACAGGATAAAGCGTGGGGTGGTCCTGCAGTTTTTAAAACGGATCTCTCCCGACATTGTGTTCCTGCAGGAAACACACCTCATTGGTAATTCCTTCCGTGCCATGAATAGGCGGGGCTTTCGCCTCTTGGCTCACTCGGGATTCACTTCTGGCTCGAGGGGTGTAGGCATACTGGTTAGAACCTCTCTTCCATTGGAGGTTGATGAGGTGCTCCATGATGACAGGGGGCGCTACACGGCACTTGTGGGCAGATGGGAGGGTAAAGTGCTTGTGTTGGTATCTGTATATGTCCCGCCGGGTTTGCAGACGACCACTTTTGCGGACCTGGGGCGCTTTCTCCTCGGGCTGCCGGAGGGGGTACTAGTGGTGGGAGGGGACTTTAATGCAGTGGTTTCGGGGGCCGAGGATCGTTACCCTCCGCGGGACCTCCCCCGGGCCCAAACCTGGTTAGCTGGCCTTTTGGACACCCTGGGTTTAGTGGATTGCTGGAGGCTAAAACATCCTGCACAGACACAGTACACTTTCCACTCGGGGGCCCATGGTAGCCTTTCGAGACTTGATTATGTTCTAATGCCATCGGCCCAGGCGGGGAGGATCGGGGAGGTGCGCCATCTTGCCCGGGGAATTTCAGATCATTCCCCCCTTTTGTTACACTTTGATGTTGTCCTGGGTACGGAGGGGAGGGTGGTCCCGATTAACTCCTGGTACCTGCGTAATCCCACTATTCGTGCAGCCCTGATTAAATCTCTTGAGCGATACTTCAAAGACAATGTGGGATCGGTGTCATCTGCTGTCTCCCTATGGGAGGCTTTTAAAACGGTGCTTCGAGGAGAGGCCCTGTCCCTTATCTCCAACTCCAAGAGGTGCGAGCGGGAGGAGGTGGTTCGTATTGAGTCCGAGATCTCTGAGCTGGAGGGTGAATTGGATGGTTGTGTTACGGAAGACAAACTGCATGTTCTTGGCCTCAAGCAAGCGGATTACAAGGCTCTGGTCACTGAAGCTGCCAAGAGTGTGAGTAGGGAGCAACAGGGGCGTTTGTATGACATGGGTGACAAGGCTGGGAAGCTGATCGCGTGGCTGGATAAAAAGGAGAGAGCGAGTCGTGTGGTGCCGCAGGTTGAGAGAGTGGATGGTGTGTGTGTTACAGATCCCGTAGAAATTGTTGACTGCTTTGCGGAGTATTTCCGCGGGGTGTACTCCCCGGTCTCCGATCGCCCGGAGGAGGATTCCCGCATTATGCTCAGGGACATTGTGTTGCCGTCCCTTTCGGACGATGATAAATTGTTGATGGACGCGCCTCCGACGTCTGAGGAGATCGCCCTGGCCATACGGTCAGTTGCCTCCGGCAAGGCCATGGGTCCTAATGGCCTCCCCATCGAACTGTATAAGCTGCGTCCGGACACGCTAGCGCCTCATCTTCGCGATATGTTTATCGCGGCCCGTGCAGCGGGCTCCCTCCCGCTGGACCAACGCCTTGCTACCATTGTGGTTATTCATAAAGAGGGGAAGCCGCGGGACCAGGTCACGTCCTATAGGCCCATATCGCTTCTGAATGCGGAACCTAAAATCCTCGCCAAGGTGTTGGCTACCCGCTTGGCTAGTGTGGTCTGTGATCTGATACATCAGGATCAGTCCGGCTTCATCCCCCATCG
This sequence comes from Triturus cristatus, assembly GCF_964204655.1. Lineage (NCBI taxonomy): Eukaryota > Metazoa > Chordata > Amphibia > Caudata > Salamandridae > Triturus > Triturus cristatus. Next base: position 347,695,727 of record NC_140589.1, on the reverse strand, counting down.
TAATACTGCACTTAACCTGCGGCATTTGCATGGGGTGCTTGCGAGGGTTCCCTTTATTCGTGAGCCGGCCATTTTGGCGTCCTTGGACGCGACTATGGCGTTTGATACGCTGGAGTGGCCGTATATTTGGGCAACGCTGGAAAAGTTTGGGTTTGGCCCGGGATTCATTGGTTGGGTGAAATTGTTGTATTGCGGACCATTGGCTCAGGTAGTGGTAAACGGTAGGGTGTCGGCTCCCTTTGAACTGGGCAGGGGCACGCGTCAGGGTTGTCCGTTATCGCCTCTCCTCTTTGCACTCTCCATGGAGCCCCTGGCGGAATGGTTGCGATGGCACCCTTCGATTCGTGGACTCCGATGGACTCCTGAATATGAGGATCGTGTTTCTCTTTATGCGGACGATATTCTTTTGTACCTCGCCTCCCCCCGTGAGTCGCTGATTGTGTTAGTGGATGTACTGCGCTCCTTCGGCTGTAACTCCGGGTTGTTCATCAACTGGTCTAAGTCCTGCGTCTATGTCCTCTCTGGGGAGGCCCCCATCCTTCCGCGGGGTTGCCCTATTCAGGTTGCCCAGCAGGGTTTTAAGTATCTGGGTATTTTTGTCACTCTGGATCCTGTGGCCCGGTATACGCAGAATCTACTTCCCCCTCTCCAGCGTCTGAAGACGGATGTGGCGCGTTGGCGGCAGTTGCCGCTCTCGCCGCTTGGCCGGGCGGCGCTGTTTAAAATGATGTCGCTACCGCGGTTTTTATATGCCTTACAAAACACGATGGATGTCGTGCCTGCTAGTTTTTTTCGGGAGGTTGAGGGTCTCCAGCGCCGATTGTTCTGGGATGGGAGGCCGCGAATTGCTCTCGCCAAGCTAACGCTCCCGTGGTATGACGGGGGGGTTGCCCTCCCTGACATCAAACGGTATTATTGGGCCTCCCAATTGGCGGCGATAAATCACGGGCTTTACGGGCCGGCCCTCAACCCGGCCTTTGAGATGGACAAACTGTTATTGCCGGGCGGCGACTATAATCGGGCGCTCTATTCCAGGTCGATTGACGCGCGCTTGACAGGCCCGACTCGGGTTGCGGTCCGGGTGTGGCATGCGGCGAGCGCGGCGATGGGGTGGAGGGATCGGCTGACCCGGGCGACGCCATTATATGCCTCCGAGCGGTTGGGTGGTTTGTGGTCGACGAAAGGCTTCGAGAAGTGGGACATGATCGGCATCAGTAGAGTGGGTGATCTCTGGACGAAAGAGGGATTTAAAACTTTTAATGCGCTGAAAGCTGAGTATCACTTGCACGATAGGGAGTACTTCCGATATGTACAGATTCGGCACGCGTTGCGTTCCGTATTCCCGGAGGTTGCGTCTATCCCGGTGTGTTCCCCGTTGGAAGATAGAGTGCTTGACGGGTACGTGCTGGATAGCACTATCTCCTTGATCTACAAGAAGCTAATTAACGACCGATCGGGGCTGTTAACCGCCCTTCGGGATGCTTGGGTTGCTGATGGACTGGAGCTGGATGACGAGGATTGGGTGTCGGCGGTGGCCTCCCCGAAAGAGGTGGCCATACCGGCCCGACTTCGCTTCGTCCAGCTTAAGATACTTCATAGAGTGTATGTCACGGGACCTGGCCTGATGCGTATGGGTTATGCGGTGGATGGGATGTGTAAGCGTGGGTGTGGTATGGCGGGGACTTTTCTCCATGTTCTGTGGGAGTGTCCGGAGGTGACTCGGTTCTGGCGTGGTGTGCATGCTGTGCTGCAGGCAGTCACGCATGTTGCGTTGCTCCCGGAGGCGAGGAGGTGTCTGTTGAATGTATGGGAACCAAATGATTATACGGTGGCGCAAATGTGGTGGGTGACACTGGGATATATGGTGGCCAAGCGTGACATTGCACGGTTGTGGGGCTCCCAGAGGCCACCCACGGTCTTGGCCTGGAAGGAAAATATGGACTGGTGAATGTTTCGAGAGAAGACGGTGTATGTGGCGAGAGGCAAGCCTGGGAAATGGAAAACGGTGTGGAGTCCCTGGAACTCCTATCGCGGAGGAATTTGCACCCCACCCCTCACGCGGGACCCGGATGATGCCTTGTCCCCTTAGTCTGCACATTCCTGCGATCCTGTTCTACTGTGATAATTTTGTCTCTGCCACCTGCCCTCCTTCCCCCCTCCTGTTACTGTCCTTCTATGGATCCCTCCCTGCTGTGATGAGCACCTTTTGCCACTTCGAATTTTGCTGCCTTGCGGGTTTGTTCGTTGTTTGTTTGTTCTTCATCACTTAAAATGAAACCGCTATATGTGTTGTTTGCGACTTCTCAACGCCGCCAGTGACACTACTCTGCAACTTGGTTATTTATTGTTGTTGCTTGTATTAGTGTGGTTATGATTATGTCATTTGTTGGCGGCCGGCACGGAGGTTGTAGGCCCGTGTCTGTATATTTTTTGAAATTTGTAATAAAGGTTTAAAAAAATAAAAAAATAAATAAAGATAAAACCACCATACTATTCTACCTCCGCTCTCTAAAAGAAGAAAATTAAAACATCCCTACTTAATCACAAGGCCAAAGTGCAGCCTTAATTTCAGGCTTTTCCAGCGTTCTGCTGGCCTTTAGCAAGCCTGACGGTTCTGGATCACCCTTTCCCTATCATGATTTCAATTCGCCAGGAAACAGGAGTGCAGGCAAACCAGACGAATGAGACATCCTTAGAATGGCACAAACACTTACTCTTCACACAGGTACTGCACCTGCACCTATAATGTTTAGCCAACTTCATATTACTTTTCTTAAGTCTGTTCTGTATATCTGTCAAGCTGTGGAAGAGAAAGGTTTTCTAATCACAATTTATTGTTTGAATGGCAGGATATCATAACATGTTTCTGACATGGAAATGTCAAGTTTCTCTTGAGTAAGAAACACGATCTATGCTTTTTTTGTACTTGTGTTGTGTAATTATGAACGATCAATACCTCATGCGACTCGACTAACAATGAGCCAATCGATCTCACGTACTGTAGCATCCATCTGTGGTACTTGCAATTATGAGTCTTTGCTATTGCTGCTGTCGGGGGTTGCCCTAGTGGTGGCTGCCTCTTTCAACAGGGAAGAATGGCAACAATACGTCTTTACTTATTTTCTTAAGGAGTCATTTCTCCAGAAAGGTGGCTTTTTCCAAGCCGCTTTTCAGGTTCATTAGCCTTACATTACAGAGACCAAAATAACGTCCCATGCTGTGCTTTAGAACTTTTATTCTTCTTTGTATCTCAGACACTGGTAGCATTTTGACGCTTGTGCCATCTCGAAGACCTTTGTATTACCACCACTATCTCCAAAGCCTTCTGCAGACCTTAGTTTATGACCGACACGAACACCAAAATTTCACTAATTTTTGCCTCCAATAATTCAACAGGATGCATTAATTGTCTATAAAATATTTTTTACTTACTATTGCCGCCTAACCTTGAGGCAGCAGGCGCAGCACACTTCAGACTCGCATAGTCATAGAAGCCAGTAGATAATACGTATGTGAACTTTCCACACCTGAATGGCACTTGTGCAGTGGAAATTCCATGTTCCAAGGCCAGTAACAGAGGGCCGTCACTGCCAGGGTGACAAACGCTGCACCACTGGAGTAAGCATTGCTGCTGTACTGCACTACACTTTTCAACCAGCAGTTATGCATTGTCCTAAATCTGCTCAATGTCAGGACTCCAAGCACCAGTCCAAGGGGCAGCCATTCAGAAAGCAATTTATTTTGCATAGTTGGTGAACCGTATATTTTTCTTGGTATTGCACAAGCTATTAAGCACATGGAATAAAAGAGCGTGGATTATGATAAACACATTCACACTACCAATGTTTGCCTCTAGTAATTTCATTTGATGCATTAATTGCCTGCTGTATTTCTTGCTTAATATCCTGCCTTATACTTTAGGCAGCTGGAACAGCACACTGTGCACCCCCTATGCCAGGGATGTCAAGGTGGACCCACATGTAAACTTTTCTGTCTAATGCACAATCTAAACTATTCCACCGATCTACCTCTGGAAGGCACATCTGCAGTGAATTATTCAACGAGCAGTGGTTGTTCCAGAATGGACAAAATCGAGAGATGCAATGCTTCTTTCCTGAAGGACAAGATACTGATCGTGGCACATTGCAAAATAAACACTTCAGACGTGGAAAAAGAGTACATATGACAAGTTTGTCAAGCAGATGTTAGCAACATTTCAACAGAAATTGAAACATTGCACAATGCGCATATCCCTTACACAACTGTATTAATTCCAGAATATATGCATAAACTTATTTAGTAACGCAGGTCACACATGCATTTCAATTGTGGCTATTTAATATGCTGAGACGCCTTATTTCTCGAGTAAACATTAACAGCTTATATGAAGCAATGCTGATGTGACCTTTGTACCATTAACTATTACTGTAGATAGATGAACAAACACCTGCAGCAAACGTTTGTGCGCCTACTTGCAGAAGCGAAATATGCTCTGATGCTTCCAGTCTTGGCTTTAGCATTTCAAGTTGTCAACTTGAAGGCTATTATTTCATGCGCACATCTATGAAACTAAATTAGGATGGTACTGGACCAATCAACTCAATGCCCCAAGCAAAGAGCTTGACATTGTTTTTTTACTGTAAAACACCATCTTTATCCTTAAATACCGGCTCTTTGTTTTTAGTAAAAACATGTTTAGTCACAAAACATCAGCTTGTCATTCTTATGCTCAGGTCTGACAGCGCAGCTGTCACCAGCCAATCATGTGAGCATCACTAGAGAGGGGCTTTGGCTCTGTCCATAAGTTGAGAGCCACGAGTACGATTTAATAAGGCAGACGTGTGCTTCCACAAAAAAAGTGCTTGCCCTCCACGCAGCTGTGATTATTTTGTTAGTTTATGCAGAAGATTGAGCTTGGACTTTCAGGGGCTCACATGACATTGGAATGCTATTAAAGGTTCTTAGTTAAGATCATTTATGTTGTTTTACAGCAGCAGAGATGGGAGGAGACCAGTCATTACCATACATGGATTTTTAGGTCTAGCTTGACAGTGCAACTGTCACCTCACCTTTTAACCTACACCAAGATTATTATACAGTCCGTTGCTTCCACACAAATACATACCTATTTCGATGCTATTTATATATAATGCTTCACATTACCATACGACATTCATTGAAAGGGAGACCTTCTAGCATTGCCACTGTTCATGTATCAAGTACTCATGAGAAATAATGAATCAATGCCAAACATGAACACATTCAGTCTTAGTTCAATTACCCATGTATCACCATCAAACACAATGATCCAAAGAGAAAGAACAGTGTGGAGAAGCAAGAGGCAGATAGCTCCCAAGGTCAACCAAAGTCACCAACCAAAGTCAAGACAAATCTATCCAAAGCTCTTAAGTTTTCCACTTCCATGCGTGAGGAACTGAGCCAGTCCCGGTTGTAATTCCACATTCTGGGACCTGTAGTTCTGATTATGCCTCAAGACATTCAAGACTACACACACCAGAATACAATAAAAAAAAATGGACTGGATGAACTGCTCATGCATGGAGCTAAAAAACTTCAGAGCTCTGGATATACATTTTTAACATGGGCTCACAAAAGTAGTTTAATGAGAATTTTAAATTTATCGTCTAACAGTACTTTTACTGGAGTTTTACAAAGCAGCATTCTTGAACTGAGGCTCTCGACGAGAGGTCAACAAAGAGAACTAAATTTCATTTTTATTATACTCTAATTTATACCACAGAAAACAGTTCTAAAATAAGCTTTCTTTTTTAAATTGTTAGCAATGCACATTGTTTTTGTATATGTACAACTTGAGCGTTTATAGCCACATACACCTCATTAAAATCGTTTGCTAAGCTTTCCTTGGCATCCTCACCAGCACAGGACACTCTGTATGCCCCCTGCCACTCTTCATCAGACATTAGTAAACATAATAAATATATAAATATATATATTTGCTAGTGTCCAGTAATAGATTATTATTGTCCAGTCTGGTTCTCCTGATGGGTCTTTTTATTCCCATAAACCCAGTTCTGAGACTACAAGACAACTACAAATTATGGCTGAAATCTTTTCATAAGAGTCTTAAAATGATCAGCAGCAAGCTATCACAAAGGTCTAGAATGTTCTTTACACCATTACTACCCTTCCTCTCATTTTACTCCGTTCCTCTCCTTTGTCCTATCATCTCTTGGTCCATGATGGGTTGCGACATCTTTATCTGTGCTACACCATTATATCATTCCTGAACTACTCTCCTAGCAGCCTGGCATTAGTGTGATTTACCATCGGAAATAAATGAAGTTATCATAACGCTTTAGAGTACATGGATTCATTATTTGAGATTAGGGGAAAAATGTTATATTAAAGAAACGCTGTGCGCCCGTGCAAGGAACGCAAATACGCTCCGAATTTTCAAGATCTTTAATTCAAGCGTGAATAAGGGCGGATCACGCAGTCCGGGCCGCACGCTCAGCAGTCCAGTTGTGAGTAGTTCAACAAAAAAATGAAAACAAAGGTGTGCACTGTATTACTTCATTAGTATAACATCACACACTAAAAAAAGAAAGTTCATAAGTCGTGAACTTCAACAGAAAATACACAGACTGAAATACATGGACACGTTAAGTGATCTATACCTTAAAAAGTTACAACCTCTAATATGAGTGGTAGCAGGAAGTTAAAACAAGCATTGGCATAGCCAATAGGTCTCGCCTTTGGGACCTTATAAGTGTTTATTTATCCAGCACAATATCCTTGGTGCAACAACATCAACTGTTGCATGGCTAAACCCTTATAAGGTCCCAAAGGTGAGACCTATTGGATATGCCAATGCTTTTTCCTGTGAGGAGCTGGAGAAATGTTATCAGGGAAAGTCAGGGGTTAGGTGGCGTTTCCGGTAACGGAAGAACATATCACTACTGATGGAAACACAGAGGCAATGTCTGAACTGCAAGAGCAACTGAAGAGCTGACAAGCCACTGGGCCAGGAGCCTGGCACACATCCTGTGCCCACAATCAACTATAGCAAAGCTTTGTGGATGAATGTAGCGTTTACTGTCCCAGTAGAGGCATTGAAGCGCTTCACGGACCTATAGCACGCTAGCCCGTGTAGCCCGCAGTTGGACTGTAGTGTTACTTGCAAGCATCGGAACAAATTAAATCTTATGCATCATTATTAGAGTTGTTATACTCATTTGTTGCACGTAATTTTTAGTCTAGCAGCAAGTTAATTGTAATTAGATAAACAATTTACAAGTACGACATAGCTCATGAATAATTTTAGAATATCAAAGTAGATAACAGGCAGAATATTGAAGTCGTCTTGGGGTGCAAAGCGGTCACATCTCCAAACCCTTGTTGGCCCTATTTGATGGTATGCCATCAGTTACTGTGCCAAAGAATGAATGGGCAACACATTTCCACACTGATTCTGGCGGGAGGGCCAGGGTGCTGTGCGAAAATGGTTCGTGTTACATCGGATGCCCTCATTACAAGTGCAAAATAAATCCTGATTCAGGATTCACAGGCCAAACAATGATTACAGCCAATAAGGACATTCCGCACCTAAATGATTTTAAATTCTCATCTCATTATAGTCCCAAATATTTCAATCGTCGCTTAGCATTCCTTGGACCCATCAAACGTTAAACGTAATATAGCCAGTATAACAATTTTCCAAAAGCTCATTTTGATTCCAAAAGCTCATTTTGATTCCAAAAGCTCATTTTGATACTTAGGTTGCTAGCTTTTTTCTCATATATAACCAGAGAGATAAACAAAGGCATTGGGAACAAGCACAGACTGGGTGACTCTCAGCAGTGGAAAAATAAACGGAAACCTGCAGCGACGGGCAAGAAGCACTAAAATTAACAGGCAGCGATGGGCGGGGGAGAAAGGGGACCATGGCATGGGATATTAAGTGACTGTTGTTAGACCTGACACCCTTGGCGTGGGTCTCCCTTCTGATTTTTGCTGTTGCCTCATATGTTTTTGCTGGTTTTAGATGCTTTGGGCACTGTGCCACTGCTAATCAGTGCCACAATGCAAGTGCTCCCTATTGTAAAATTGATGTATGGATTAGTGACTCCATGATTGGATTATTTGATTTACTGGTCAGACCCTAGTACAGTGCACCATGGGTTCCCAGGGCTTCTAAATCAAATGCTGCTAGTGGGCTTGCAGCACTGGTTGTGCCACCCACAGAGGCAGTCTGTAAAGTGTCTCTCAGGCCTGCTATTGCAGAGCCTATGTGCAGTCTGGTACTGCCATGTTGACTGGCCAAGTGCACCCACTTGCCAGTCCCTAAACCTTCCCTTCTCTTCATATCAGGGTCCAAACTGGAATGGCATGGTGAGCAAAAAAACGATGGATTTAGGCCCAGATCTCTGTACTGGGGTGAATGTATGACATTGTTCTGCATTCTGACCATTACCAGTTCTTTTTGAATTTGTCACCCCGAGTGGGACGGGTATGCTCAGACGCGAGTCCCATGCTCTCCATGCCATTGGAATCAAGCTATCCTGGCTGAAGAGGGGTGAAACCCCGAAACCGGTCCTAGGATGCTTGTTTCCAGTCCAGGGAGTACCTGGCCTGGCAGTTTGGGCTGGACTGTTTCCATGGGGCACATGGTCAAGACTGATTTGCATATGGCTGAGTCCAAACTGGAATGGCATGGTGAGCACAAAAACGATAGATTTAGGCCCAGATCTCTGTACTGGGGTGAATGTGTGACATTGTTCTGCATTCTGTCCATCACCAGTTCTTTTTGCATTTGTCAGCCAGAGTGGGATGGGTATGCTCAGATGTGAGTCCCGTGCTCTCCATGCCACTGGAATCAAGCTATCCTGGCTGAAGAGGGGTGAAACCCCGAAACCGGTCCTAGGATGCTTGTTTCCAGTCCAGGGAGGACCTGGCCTGGCAGTTCAGGCTGGACTGTTCCCATGGGGGACAGGGTCAAGACTGATTTGCATATGGCTGGGTCCAAACTGGAATGGCATGGTGAGCAAAAAAACGATGGATTTAGGCCCAGATCTCTGTACTGGGGTGAATGTATGACATTGTTCTGCATTCTGTCCATCACCAGTTCTTTTTGGTATTGTAATCCGGCAGTCGGACCAATGGCCTGGATATCAGGCAGAACACAGACGGCCCATCAGTGGCAGTTCACCCAACATCAAAATGAGGGCATTAGTATGGAGGGAGGAGGAGGGGTGGCGGGCAGAATCCCAGGAGAGGAAATTATCACACCGTATATGGCGTATTTAAATAGATAAAAAACAGAACATGCTAAAAATAAAGCCACTGCGCTTCTGTATTCAGTCTCCTAACCACAAAGCTCATTGTGACAAGGTTTAATGTTATTTTTATTCGACTCCCCAGTGGGTAGGGGTAAAAAAAATATGGGGAATAATTCTACCTTTTTTTTAGAAGATCAGCATACTTCAGCCCTTATGAAATCCCTTGAATGGGTGTTCAAGGCCTTCTTCAGGAGCAACCCTTCAGGAACAACCCTCTCTGTATTTATAATGTGTGTAGGAGTAAATTCAATAAAACTAGCACATAAGCACAGATACTGAACCCAAGTATCTATATGTTGTACAGTTGTCTCCAGTGTTGTATAGATATGACAATGATAACATTATAAATATATATATACATACATATATACACACACACACACACACACATATATATATATATATATATATTCATTCAGCAACACGTTTGCTTTTCAAAATAACATAATTTTAAAGAATTATTAGGAGTGAGACAGTGCCACCACATTCACAATTGTGTAGAAAACACATGCGGGTTGACAGCATGCTAAAGCAAGGAAGCTATTCACATCCAAAACCATAGGCTGGTTGTATATCTTACCCTGGCTGGTAAGCTGCTGCTAACTCCACCCTTGGTATGAGAGGGGAGGGGGCCCGTAGAGGAAATCATCCCACTGCATGTGTCATTATGTTTAAATGAATAAAAAGACATGCTAAAACAAAGCCACTGTGCTTCTGCATTCAGTCTCTTAACTATAAAAAATGATTCGGACAAGGTTTAATGCTAATCTATGAAGCATATATAAGCATAAGTAGCCAGTATTGGTAACATTTAATAATTCTAACTTCAGTATCGGACAGGAGCACTAATTATTGATTGCAAATGTGCCTCGGGCTCTGCGAGTTAACTAGCAGGAGACTTGAAGAGAATAGGTTAAATAGTGTTTGAGTTGTATATTTGCTGATAAAGCTTATAACTGTTCCTCCTACAAGTCTAATCGGGAAAAAGATGCTGAGACAAAATATTAACAAGCATTTGCAATGCAATCAGTCTTACACTTGTGAAAGTTGGAGGTATTGGTGTTGTAAATAATATTGTTTTTTAGTTATGATGTTTGCAAATAAAGTTGTGAAGCAAGAAATGACGTAACCTACATGTTTTTTGTAAATCCATTACATTAAGGTACACAAAAAATAGCCTATAACCACTTACTCTTTTACATATAGTAAAAGTGCTTGATTCCATGTAAATATTGCAGTTTCAGTGCAACACGAGCTGGAACTGTCATATAATTAGAGATATTTTGACTACAAAGATCAATAAATTAAAAAAATACTTTGTTCTTGAAAAGGTCTACCCTTATACGAGTGATGATTACAAACCACCTGAATTTAACCACCGAGGCTGCCATTATGGCTCTAACTACTCATCATCGGACAGAGACAAATGGTCCAGTGACTCGGTCTCAAGCACTGATAACTCCCGACCAAAACACACAAAGGAGAGAGGTTAAAGGAGATGACGTGGACCACGAGTAGGTCCTCAACCGAACCAGTGGTGGCCCCCTAACCCTTGGGCTACCCCCCTTTCCAACCATCAGGACTAGGACCACAGGGACCCATGATGGTATTCCAGCCGCTGCCATCTTCTAGATACAACCAGTCTTTTTTAGGACAGGGCCGCGGACGGCCCAGAGGAAGAAGAATGCAACAAATGCACTGGACCCCCCCATGTCTCCACACAACACACAGAGCATGACAAAGAGCATGTCACAACCTGGGTCGAGCAGAGATACAGACAAGTGGTCAACTTGAGTCAACGGGTTTTGACTGAGGATGAGGAACAGGTACTCAACCGAGGCCTTGGATTTGTACCTACGCTTGTTGGTGATCTCTTTCAGTTACATCAAGAAATACACCAGTTCTTCCACAAAATAAGGCTACATTTCTTTTTTGTTGAGGAAACACCAAGCAATAAATAGGCGCCCAACAACATTACCAATCTGTGTACCAAGTCAAAATTCAATCCACCAGTTGCACTTCAACCAGTAGAAGTAGTCACATTCGGGAAAGCGGTCTTGAATGATATTAAGACACAATTGACAACAACGCCTCCTGTTTACCACAACCTACCGAAGAAGGAGCAACTGGCCTTACAAGCTTTCAGTGAAGATAAATCCACTGTAATAAAACCGCCCAACAAAGGAGGAGCAACCGTCATAATGGATACTATCGCATATAGGACGAAATGTCTGCGACAACTTGGGGTAGCTACATCTTATGCCCCCTACAAAGTGACCCAACCAACAGGCTACTGTCAACGATATTGTCAATGGTCGATGAAGCACGAGACAATGAGTGGATAACACCTAAGGAGGCTGAATTTTTTAAAACAAAGGCGCCTGTCACATTGTACTACAGAGCCGACAAGACGGAACACTCTCTGGGGTCTCCCACCGGTGCTTGGACATTATCCATACGGTTTATGTGAAGTGTGTGCACAGACCTCTGTCACCAAGACTATTGGCATAGGTACTGGGAAACCCTGGATACTCAGGCACCACACGAATTGCAACAGTGATAGATTGATATATCTCATCACATGCCCTTGTGGACTTTGGTATGTAGGCATGACCACACGCAAAGTGAAAATCCGGATACTAGACCAAAAAAGCACCATCAGGTGCGAGAAGCAAGCAACAAAACTTATCAAACATTTTCTGGAGAAAAACCACAAAGTGGATGATCTGAGGTGGACAGTCTTGGACAAGCCTAATTTGTCTCCTATGACATCCGATATAAGTAAAACTCTATTGAGAATCGAGCAGAGATGGGTGTTCAGACTGGACACAGTAGACAGAGGGATAAATGATGCGATACCTTGGCTGTCGCTCACTTAAACAATATTTTTGTACCCGGAGCACACACCATGCAAATTAGATGAACTTTACCATTATGTGAACATGGTAGTTGAGGGGACACACTACAGAGAGAAGCATGAGCGATTCAACATGAGTGTACAACTCTGCTACACTCACCACCATAAACTTATACATATAACGCTGTTAATTGGTTCCTCCCCAATTTACTACTGGTGCTAAATTCGAGTGATAAATATACTAGCTCCACTGGGACTTTATTATCTACACTCTTGAGGTCCATCCCGCCGCACGGCGTTCCAAAATTAACGCATATACCATGCCGCCTAGTTACATTAATACAAATTACCACCACTGTTGGATTGCCGCGTATTCCGCTCAACGGTGCTCCGAACTTACTTATTACATATTACCACCACTTTTGAAATGGGGACTATTCCGCTTAATGGTGCGCCAAATTTACACATATATTCTGTAATGGGCAACACAAGTGACTCTCTATACTGGCCTATTTCTGTCTCAATATACTCTTTCACCACTCTTTATAATGGCAAGCATCGCAACCAACATGTCTCCTGAAGTCACGCTCCATTTCCAACTAATAGGCCCTTGTGTCTCGCGACATCGCTCGGGAGCCAGAGTTATTTGGAGGCATTTTGACGGGTGATGCACAGAGGACTACATTTCTCTGCATCCTCTGCGTGAAGTTCAGGAAGTAGTCGGGAGGCGGGTCACCCGGTACTACAAATCTGTGGCAGTTCCCCGCCTCCGACACCTTTCCTGTCTAAGGACAAACGTGTACTGGGGATACTCCTGAGCCACATTGGTGAGTTTTGCATGGCGTTTTTTAGGTGGTCGCCGATTACTCAAACGGCCCCATCGCATGGTATGCTCTCCCTCCCTTTTTGAGCTTAAAAGGAGTATAATGCGCAGTAGTCACTGGCTTTTTTGTTGTCCTGTTAAAGCCTTTTCATCAACACGACTCTCGTCTTGTCTGCGCTAATACAAATAGACATGTGATCTCTCGGCCCATTTTTTAGCGAATCACATACAAGCGCTTTGTCCAGGGTGTTTCCCTGCGTATTACGAGTATGCTCCCTGATCATTTGCGCTCACAACATACAACATGTGATCACAAGGACCCGCTTCCAATGATCCAGAGATTTGCACGCTTAGTCTTCAGCTTCTCAAACTGCCCCGACTATCATCGGGTCCTTTTTACAACATGCCTTTCACATTGTTTGCGTTAATGAGAGAGACATGCTTCAGTGTCAAGGTCATTAAGGGACCAAAAAAAAAAAAGCTATTAGCCCGAAACCGGTCCCAGGGTGCTTGTTTCAGGTCCAGGGAAGACATGGCTTGGCAGTTCGGGCTGGACTGTTCCCATGAGGCACAGGGTTAAGACTGATTTACATATAGCTGTGTCTGAACTGGGGTGGCGAAGTGAGCTAAAGAACGATGATGGATTCAACCCAGATCTGTGACTGGGGTTGAGAGTCTGAAAAGTTTCAGTGCTCCGTCCATCATCTCCTTGTGTTTGCATTGAGGGAGTTAACCTGCAGCTATGGGGTATTTGTCCTGTACTACTTGTATTTTTCCTGTGCCACTGGAATTCCATTTTTATTTCACAACTCTACTCTAACTGCTAGTACATAGGGTGCATGCAATAGACCCCTCTTTTGTCTCTTTTGGACATAAAACATTATGGTTCTCTTTATCATCTGGAATCACAACTGTTAAATACTTCATGACTTTCCAATATAACTTTATTGGATGCAAAACCCAGATACATTCAGTTGTGAATGTCTCTACCCACATAGAGCTGATTTGGTTGCCGCCCTTCCTCCTACTGTTATGCTGGTTACTTTCACCATGATACTAGAATGGTTTTTAACACCACAACCTTTAATAGACAGGTTGGAGCAGCGTTTGCACCTTAGGCAATCTTGTCAAAGGACAGGTGGGGCACTTTGCCTGACTACTGCAAGTACGTTGTTTCCTATCTGAGATAACCTATCACGGTGTCACATTAATCTCTTATAACTGCACGGCACCCTCTATGAGGAGGACTCTTCGGGGTGTCCTGGGATGTTATGCCCTTCCTTTTTCATAACATATGTATCTATAATTGTGTCTCAATAAACTGTGCGAGTCCTGCACTGGCAAATATGGGCTGCTACATCTCACATTGTTATAAATCTATAAATTGCTTGGTATATTGTTTTTGGTCCATGGTTCACATGGTTTTGTATCAAACTGAATATACTGACTTAATGCTAAGTTCCGTTACTTTCTGCACACCTTTTTCACTTTCACAGCAGGAGCCAACAATAGATCCTGAAGAAAGCCACAACACTTTCTAGGTCACTGGCTGAAACATGTCCATCTATGTTTAGTACAAGTGGATCTAATGACTATCGTTGTATTTTCTGTTTTTAATCCAAGCACAAGGTAGCCAGAATAAAGGATATGTGGTAAACCCTGTAGCTGGTTTTAATCCACTCCTTCACTTGCACTGCACTCCTCACGACACCCCGCCAGCTCACACTGGGTTTTAGTAACAACCCCTCCCATACATAAAAACATCCATGAGCTCCTACCTCGCAGTGAGGGGGTTGTAGCCCGCACCATGAATAGGTTTCATGGTGTGAGGAGGATTCCCAATGATGAAGCATGCCACCACTGGTGGGTGAGGGAAACCGTCCTTTAAAAGGACGCCTCCTTTTGAATCAGCTCCCTTTTTGTTCTTTTATCTCTTTGTTTGTTAGACTCGAGGGCTCTTAGTGTATTGAGCCATTTGATTCGGGGAGTTCACCCTCGTTGGTCTTTACAATCTCCTCGGCCCCCTTTTGATGTGTATCCCATCTCCCTCCCCCATCCACTGAAAACTCTTGCCTCTGCCTATATAGTCCCACAATCCACTGTGTTTTATGGGCCGCTGATGGTCAGATAGGGGATCTGTGGATCTTTGACCTAGTGGATAACCTATCGCATAGTAAGGGAGCAAGGCTAATTCCACTCCACCTCTGAGGTGTCTGGTGGTAGGGACGAATCTGCCAGGGTTTCTATGTCTAGTTCTTTAAGGCTATCTACTAAGTGATCCCAAGCCTAGGCCTTATCAATTGAACCATACACCCTCCTCGCCTCCTGGAATAACATTGCACCCTAGTATCCTGGCGATCTTATAAGCTCATCCCTCCATTTAGGTAGACTGGGGCCTCTAGGCGCTTTTCAGGGCATGGTAATTTTTCGTTTCGTGAGAACTAGGGCCAGGTCCACTAATCTGGTAGTGATCTTTTTGTTTCGGTGCAAGAAGCCTCCCAGCAAGCATGCCAGTGGGGTGGTAAACAGGATCATTCGTTGAGTTATATTGTTAATGCATGTAATCCCCCCTGCCCAAAAGTCAGCCAGTGTGGCGCACAACCATACCATATGAAGCATTTCAGCACCATGCTCGCCGCATCTGGGACAGAACGCCTTGGTTGCCCAGAAGACCCTAATGATGTTGCCTGGGGTAAGGTATGCCTGTGTAAGAAGTAAAAGTTAATCAAGTAAAATCTGGCGTTACGGGACACTGTATGCACTGGCAAGGATTGTCACCCAGTCAGCCTCTGTGATTGCAGTTGTAAGGTCCACCTCCCACTTCTTGCGGAGTGCAACCAGGGGTGAGACAACATCAGCCCTTAGGGCCAGATTCAGGTTGGTAACCACCTTGACACGGCTGATCTTTGTGCAGAGAACCGTACAGCATCGGTGCTCAATGGTTGTCCACTTGAATTAATTTTCATGTTGTCACGCTGACAGAAAATGAGAGGTAAGTTTGGTTGTAGAACACATGCCCTTAATATTGCTACAATGCCCTAAGATGGAGTCTTGATTTTTTGAGTTGCAATGCCTAAGTATCTGAGATCACATGGGCATTTTAATGAGGAAGATCCCCCCAATACTATTGCAGTTCGCAAAGTTACGTATTATCCCAGGTGTCCCTAGGCCCAGATCAAGGGAAGTCCTCTATTCTGTGAAGGGACATCCAGTACATATACCACAGGTATGGTGTGCTGTGATCATAGTTAAAATCCATTAAGATGTCTGAACAGGGTTGTCCAGCTGTCTTGTAGGTACCAGCACCTCTCACAGGTACCGACCACCAGCCACATTGAGGGGTACCCAAAGGGCCTGAGTCAAACCAGCATCACGTGGACAATTATTGAGAAACCAATGAAAGATGATAATTCAGAGAATTATTCATGAATACTATTTAAAAAAAAGAACAGAGTGGTTGTTCAAACGGAGAACCCATATCGTTGGCATCAACGATGACATACCTTTGACGTCATTTTAGCAATGATTTCCATCCATTCATTTATCAAAACTTAAAGCTACTTACTCAATCTGTATATTGAACCACCATAACTCCAGGAGAACTACAGAATTCCACCTTCAACCATATAACGATTGAAAGTACACGTCATGAATATCGGATCGCTGTCAATATAGATGGATTACCTTACATATTGCCGAGGTCATTTAATTACGTAAACATTACAATATGTTTATCCTTCTTTGTGCTATCGACAAGGGGCGCAATAACAAGTCCTGATTTTTTTGTTATACATGTTTTTACTGCAGGCACATGCATACTGCAACCTTCATACTTGTTAGCAATTGTGTCTCTGCAAACACCACAATCATTAGCCTGAGCTTAAAATTCCCGAGTGGCTCTGGTTTCCTCTTGCATTCGGGCATTTGATACCAGATTGGCCTACAATATCCATCAGTCCGAAAGAGATTTAAATGCACTTCACTCCCCACTGATCACAATGTGCCTTGGATTTAGATAGAAAGCCGGAGGATTAGTGCACCGGGTACTGTTACCCTTGCTGTTTAATCACAGCCCAATCCTGGATTGCAACAGGAGTTACAATCATTAGAATTATTTTGCCTCTGTGGCCATTCCGAGTTAGGCTTATAGGAGAAACAGTTAGTTACAATCTTTTTCAGAAAATATAGCAACCAAATACTATTCATAATATACTCATGTCTCCTGGCAATTAACTTGCATAAACAGTTAGACCCGTTTGGAATACTAATTAGTGCTCCGGTCTGAAAACGAAGATGCAATTATTAAACTTAAGCAATACTGGCTACATTTACTTATACATGCACAACAGATTAGATCGAACTGATCCATAATACTAAACCTTGTCATTGTCATCTTTATAGTTAAGACACTGAATGCAGAAGCACATTGGCTTTATTTTAGCGTGTCTTTTTATCCATTTAAACATAATGACATATGCAGTGCGACGATTTGCTCTAGCCCACACCCAGTCAAGGCCCCCAAATCCAAGCCAATAGATACTGATTTCTCCACCTAAGAACTTATCTGTCTTTTTTGTGCAGTGGCCACATTGATGGATCCTTTCACCAATGTGAGGAGCGGCCACATGATAAAGCATGCCACCTCTGGGTGGAACAGGGTTTCCATCCTTTCAAAACAACATTTTTTTCCATTGACATCGTATGAGTTTATGCAAAAAGAACTAGTGATGGACAGAATGCCGAACAATGTCATACATTCACCCCAGTACAGAGATCTGGGCCTAAATCCATCGTTTTTTTGCTCACCAAGCCATTTCAGTTTGAACCCACCCATATGCAAATCAGTCTTGACCCTGTGCCTCATGGGAACAGACCAGCGCGAACTGCCAGACCAGGTCCTCTCTGGACTGGAAACAAGCATCCTAGGACCGGTTTCGGGGTTTCACCCCTCTTCAGCCAGGATAGCTTGATTACAGTGGCATGGAGAGCACGTGAACCACGTCTGGG
Organism: Triturus cristatus; assembly: GCF_964204655.1. Taxonomy (NCBI): domain Eukaryota; kingdom Metazoa; phylum Chordata; class Amphibia; order Caudata; family Salamandridae; genus Triturus; species Triturus cristatus. The sequence goes on along the minus strand of NC_140589.1, from coordinate 347,677,720 downwards.
CATACCCGTCCTACTCGGGGTGGCAAATGCATCGTATGAGTTTATGCTACTTTTAGATTCCCTGGGCACCCCAACCTTATGTAACAACGTGAAGAGGAGGGGATGCCTACGTTGTACTCTTTCCCTCCTTCTCCTCCTTAGTTTGTTATATACAGGGAAGACCACAGACATTGTTTAATTGTTCTTGTAATGTTTGGGTGTTTTTGCCTTTTTTTTTAGCACAAATTGATGCAAAAAATTGCCTTTTGACAAACTAAAAATTGCAATGTATTTTTAAAACAAATACAACAAAAGCCATTTATTAAAGAATGAGTTAGTATGTCTAGGGGTTTAATTCAAAGAGAAGGAATACAGATGTGAAACTGATGTTATGGAATATTCGGCCAATGAAAATGACATTGAGATTGAGGGTTGTCGTTTCTTCCTTGATATAAAGACAAAGAACCTGCCCAATGGTATTATGCCTAATTTATGTCCAGTATTGCTGTTATCTTTTTCTGTGCCAATGTTGATAATGCCTTAATTACATTACACTCCCATCACCCACACCCTGCTGCACAAGTTTCTTTTTCTTCCCCGCATATCTAGCATATAATTGTTTCTCTGCCACAGCTTGTGGAAACTCTCAGAATATAGAAGACTTTATGTACAAATTTTGAGTGGATTAGTGGTAAATGGGGTATAATTACAACTGATTTGCTGGTGTTGGTGACACTACGCACTTCTCATACTCTGTGGATCTCCCAGTTTTTTCTCTGCTTGCCCAAGCTGCAGGTATGAAGTCTCAAGAGTCAAACGTATATGGGGACGTTAGTACTATCTCTTCTTACGTCCTCATTCTGACGTAGTTGGTTTTACTGTGGGATAAAATAATTCAGTGGTAAATCGATAATAAAATGCAGATTTAGTTGTACTGCACCCAAAATCTGCAAATGCTCCCCTTTTAATGACCCCATTTCCCCTGAACAAATGCCTCCAGGTTCTATCTGGAAAACGTTATGCAGGAAAATGGGGGGGGGTCGAAAATCCACGCTACTCCGAAACCGAAATATGGTGTAAACACTGTTTGCTACCGGGTTTTGATTTACCCACAGCACTTGAAATGAGGGCATTAATGTATTCTATAATGCAGATTTTAATAGCTCATTTGTTCCAGTTCTGTATTGACTCTCCACTGCATCTCAGTTAAAAGAATTCTTGATTACATTTTAAAATGCTGTTGTCACTTGGACTGCACAGACTTGTCCCTTTCTTATACGTTTCTCCTTTTAGCACTGCAATCTCTATAGTTGTGAGATTTCTCAACCATTTTTAGTTTTACTAAAACATGGGTGAGAAGTGAGCAATACTACAATTTTTTTACGGGTTTTACTTCCTCTTCAAAAGCTATTCCCATCACGAAGGAACTATGGCTCTCATATTTTGTATAATTAATTTTGTACAACGTAAGCATGAGAATAGATGGAATGAACCAGTAGAAATGTAATCCTAAACATGGCTCCATAAATGATGACATCACGTTCAATGACAGGAGAAAAGCAGGGATAGTAGGGCAAGAGGTGATTTCCTTGGTCTAGCGCTCATCTACGCTGCATGCAGTGTTTTGAAGACTGGCACACATTTTTTCCAGGTACATGAGAATGAAGAAAGAAAGACCATGGGAATAATACATAAAAAGATGAGAACGAGATACAAAATAATAGTTCTAAAAATCTAAAGATTCTTAGTATGGCTTTTTCTTTAGCACACATTTAAATCTGCTTCACAATGTTAAACGGGATTTGAATAGAATGGATTTGAAATATATGTTTAATCACCATTTCAATCCTTCTTTCATTGTAAGCTACAGAGCAATGTTTAAAATAGATGTCTTACTGTTTTATATCAGGATCATTTGTGCTGTATCAATGAGGAAAAGAAGACAATACATAAGATGAATCCTTTTCATTTTGAAGCATGTTAATAATTCTAAGAAGCAGATTGACACGAAATAAAACACTTAAAACAACTCTGTGCCCAGGCAAAACAACACCACTGCTCAAATCACTCCGACCCGGAATTCTCGACCTCTTCAGATAAGGCTCTCCTCTCCTTAGTAACCTTTCATTAGCAGTCAAATGCTTTTCACTTTCATAAATCTCAGTGACCAGTCTGTCATATAGCCGATAGGGACATTGGCGACATAGCTAAGTTAGCATGAGCTCTGCTGCCATGATACAGCTTTTGCACACGTTCCTACATGACGTTATTTTTGCAAGACTGTTTATGCCTTTCGCATGAGGACCGTCTGCTTTGTGCGTTCTCTGTCTGTTCCTGGAGTTTAGCCTGAATACAGTGAACAAGGTCGATAAACAATGCCCCTTGTTATTCTGTTCTGGTCAGTCCTTGGCACCTAGACAAAACATGTCAGCTGCGGCTGCTGAAGACTTGTGCTTTGATATTATGGGAATGCATGTTTGGTTGACACACACTTGGAGCAGGACCTTTCCAGGAAGAAGAGCCATGCTGTTTCTATGATGTAGATATACCATCTAGGCACTAAGGTATGGGGTCTGCTGACAAAGCCCAGAGATCTTCGATTATATAATAATACTTCTTCTTACCAAGGAGAGGGTGGTTAGGCCTTATAGCCCCTTATCCACTGGCTTTATAAGATGACATCTCCCTTTATGATATATGGACTTGCTACAAAGCTAACTGAGTTGAGTATATGCATTTTGTTGTTGGTTGTGGCTCGTATACTGCGTTATAGAGCACAATAGTTAAAATAACCATTTTAAACTATACTCGTGTCTCAGACAATTCTTATTGTGGACAAGTACGAGTGACTGTGCAAAAGGGCATGTCTTGTTACCGTGATTCATGAGAGAGTCGGAGTGTTGTGTTCTGGGATGTCTAATCATTTGCATCTTTGTGATTGTTTAGGAGAGTGAGTGAGACACTATAGGCAGTCCTGGGATTGTGGGTACTGAGGTGGTAGGAAGGCTTAGCCCCTATACACCAAGGTCCCGTATTCCTGCGTATAGTTCTGTGTATGTGCAGAATCCCTGCAACAAGTCTTCTAAAGCACGGGTTGACACCTAGGTCTCATTGAGAAAAGGTATTTTCCCACTGAAATTCATCAAAACTTTAAAAGTCTCCCTTAACAGCTAGAACAATTACTACTTAGAATTGGAGGGAGACCATAATTATTTTCCATTGGCTACAAATAACAAAGACATAGTAATTAGTGCCATTATAATTAACCTAAACTGAGTGCAAATTGCTCTGTGGTTGGTCATGAGTATACCAGAAATCAAGACCATCACAAACCATATAGCATCAAGACATCCATGAGATCTTTCATAGATAATGGTACAAGTGGCCAAGGACTATATAACAAGACCTTTTTGAGAGAAACACAGATTCATCAATTAATTACTGGAAATATAATTTCAATTTAATGCAAACCACTAGCTTGGTGTAAAAAATATTCTAATATAGCCAATTTTACAAACAACCAAAACACCTAACAGAAGCCTATGTCCACAATAGAAAACAATAATTACCACCAACGTGTCACTGTACTAAGGTACATACATCACAACTAATAAAACAGGCTCTAACCACTGTACAGCTGAAAAAGAAAACCAAGGCACAGATTAATTATACATCTAGTGGTTGGTTGACTTGCGTTATATGTCATGATCAAAGCAAAAGCCAAATAAAAGGAGTTTTATGAACAATTTCAATTACATGGAAAAGAATGGCTCCTGAAGAAGTCGTCTTCAGTCCTACTAGATGGGCAAACACAACATTAACTGACAACAGAACACATGCTAGAATCCTTGGATAAAGACTAACCAGGAACCCTAATTCTACTGAACCTCTTAGAAGCATTCAATACAGTTTAGAGAAGTAAAGGTGGAGTACAGAAACTGTGTTAGCATGAACTCTGTCCTTTCTACAGGTCTTTCACATTTTAAAAAAAACTTACAAAACATGCATGTGACATCCATTCAGTCACTCCAGGATCAGTGTTTCCTCATGGATCCTCAATATATAGATGAGACCAATGGCAAAATTCTGAATCAGTAGGACATGCAATTGAAAACGTATGCTGATACACATTATGCTAGGTCTGGGGAAAACAAAATGAAAAAAATCATCCAAACTATGACCAAACATGTTCAAACAGATTTACGAGTACCAGGTCCTATGAAGATGCCCCATCAATGACTCACATCACAGGAAAAAGCAAGCATTTGCAATGCAATAAGTCTCGCATTTGCGAGAGTTTAAGCTGTCTTTTATTAAGCTGTTTTGATAATTAACACATATATAAAAGGCATTGTCGTTTACAATGCCAATAGCTCAAACTCTTCTAAATGTGAGACCTATTTCATTTCAAAGAAGCAGCAGCCATTGTCCTGGGCTGCTTGGAAAGTGAAAGCGAACTTGGTGTGCTGAATGTTGCAGGACAGCATGTCGTGCCTGCAGTAGGATAAACTCATTAAAGAAAATAGTACTTTCAGACTAAATAAGACATACCTTGTAACAACAAGTAAAAGGGCCAGTCCTCATGGGAGGTTACAAATGAAGACAAAGCGGTATTAAGGAAGGACTAACAAGCCTATTAACGAATCAGAAGCCAGCATTTACAAAAAACAATGAAAAGCCAATGAAAAATATGGGCGGAAAGTGGATGGAGCTTCAAGTCCATACTCAAATACAGCATGCCTGGCAGAGCAGCGCATGCACTGCCACAGGCTCAACCTAAACAATCATTGTTAATGCAATAGGCCTCGCTTTTGCGAGCGTTTAAGTGATTGGCACTGTAAATGACAATGCCTTTTATTTATGCCTTTTAAACCCAACAAATATATATAAGGCATTGTTATTTTTAATGCCAATTGCTTAAACTCTTGCAAATGCGAGAGCACTTTAATGTTGATTTGATTGATTTGATTGATTTGATTTTTGCATTTGTAAAGCGCGCGATTGCCCATAGGCGTCTTGGCGCTGTGATTTGACTCTGACTCTTGAGGTGTTTAGTTTAGGGATATGCCGAGAACAGCCACGTTTTTACTTGCTTTCTGAAAGATATCAGTGATGGACTAGTTTTTATATCTAGCGGTAGTTTGTTCCAGATCCTCGCTGTATGTACCAGGAAGCTTCTTCCTCCCCAGTTTGCTCTCTTGAATCTTGGTACCGCAATTATTTTCTTTTGGCCAGATCTGAGGGTTCTATTTGGCTCATATATTTTTAGATGAGTTTTTAAAAATTGGGATCCGGTTCCATTGGTAGCTTTATATGCTAGGCACAGTATTTTAAATTGTATTCGTTTTTCGATTGGCAGCCAATGTAGGTCTCTAAGTTTGTGGCTGATTCTTTCAAATTTAGGTGTACCTAATATCAGCCTGGCTGCTGCATTCTGCAAACGTTGAAGTTTGGTTAGAATTTTTTTTCTGGCTCCAGCGTATAGGCCGTTCCCGTAGTCCAATCTGGACATGGCCAATGCTGTCACCACTGTCTTTCGTGAGTCAAGTGGTATGTAGGGTAGTATTTTTTTAATCATTTTTAAAATGTACCACAGGGATGATGCCAATTTATTCGCTTGGGCGTCAAAGGAGAGATTAGTGTCTAGAGTAATTCCTAGGTTTTTTACCTTCTCCGTTGGTTCAGGACATCCTCCTAGTTCTTTTGGCCACCATGAATGGGACCAGATTTTTTTGTCCCCTCCTAGGATCATGACCTCACTTTTGTCTCCATTCAATTTTAGACAATTTGTTCTCATCCATTGGCTTATTTTTTGCATGCAGATTTGAAATTTTTCTGCTGTGTTCTCTACGTCTTCATTTATTGACACCACTATTTGGGTGTCGTCGGCGTAGGATATTGGGGTGAATCCACAGTCCCTTATTAGTTGTGCGAGGGGGGTGACGTATAAGTTAAAAAGAGTGGGGCTAATCGATGAACCCTGTGGGACTCCACATGGTAGGTTGAATTGATTAGATTTTGCTTCTCCTGATTCTATAGAGAACGTTCTGTTCTCTAGATATGAGGTGATGAGTGCACATGCTGATTCATGCAATTGTGATGTTGACAGCGCCCCTTTCTTTAGACGCTGCTTGCCGTATTCAGGTTACAGGGAGCAGCGTCTAAACAAAAGGGGTGTGGCCAACATTAAAGTGAAAGCGCATATGGTGTGCTTTCACACAAAGCAAAAACAAAATGATTAATTTAGAAACATTCTGCAGGGCGGCCGCTGAAGTGAAAGCGGCCCGCACTATTAATTAATCAAATAAATAAGCGTGGCCGCTAATGTGAAAGCGCCCGCCTGTAAAATAAATAATTAAATAAGCGCAGCCACTAAACTGAAAGCAGACCGCGCCGTAAATTAAATAACTGAATAAGCGCCGCCGCTACAGTTAAAGTGGACCACGTAGTAGTTTAAATAAATACAGTAGTCAACGCGTACGGCGTGCTGCAATGTCGTGGGTGAAATTGGGGAAGAGCATTAAAGAAAATAGTGCTAGGGATGTGGAATTCCTATAGCCAGACGCCCGGGACATACTGTTTGGGTTCAAGGGCAACAAGTTTTCATGTGTATTTTGTCCTTGGGACATGTAGACCCAAAACCCTACAGCTCAAACCCTTTGACTGCCAGATTACAGTGCCACATTATGGAACAGGGAAGGGCATTGTCAGCAGTTAAGGTAATATTTGCGTTCATGTGTTTATGCTGTTCAACGTGTATTTATGGTTCATTAATGCCTTTATTAATATGGTGAAAGACACACAATTGATAGACGGAATGCAGAACAGATCAAAACATTCACCCCCAGTCAAGAGATCTGGGATAAATCCATCATTCTTTTGCTCACCATGCCACCCCAGTTTAGACCTGGCCTTATGCAAATCAGTCTTGACCCTGTGCCTCATGGTAACAGTCCAGCCCGAACTGCAAAGCCAAGTCCTCCCTGGACCGGAAACAAGCATCCTAGGACCGGTTTCGGGGTTTCACCCCTCTTCAGCCAGGATAGCTTGATTCCAGTGGCACAGTGAGCCCAGGATCTTATTTCCAGTCCAGGGAGGACCTGGCATGGCAGTTCGGGCTGGACTGTTCCCATTGGGCACAAGGTCAAGACTGATTTGCATATGGCTGGGCCCAAACTGGAATGGCATGGTGAGCAAAAAAACGATGGATTTAAGCCCAGATCTCTGTACTGGGTTGAATGTATGACCTTGTTCTGCATTCTGTCCATCAATAGTTCTTTTGCATTTGTCACCCTGAGTGGGACGGGTATGCTCAGACGTGAGTCCCATGCTCTCCATGCCACTGGAATCAAGCTATCCTGGCTGAAGAGGGGTGAAACCCCGAAACCGGTCCTAGGATGCTTATTTCCAGTCCAGGGAGGACCTGGCATGGCAGTTCGGGCTGGACTGTACCCATTGGGCACAGGGTCAAGACTGATTTGCATATGGCTGGGTCCAAACTGGAATGGCATGGTGAGCAAAAAAACGATGGATTTAGGCCCAGATCTCTGTACTGAGGTCAATGTATGACATTCTTCTGCATTCTGTCCATCAATAGTTCTTTTGCATTTATTAATATGGTGAGCGCTCTAAGTAAATGTTATCTTCGACTGCACTACTGACAGTGGTTCCAGTATAAAGATGTGTACACACATTTTCAATGATTAGCAATATGAGGCTATGTATAATGCTCCCAGAATGCCCTCTGATTAGATGCAAATATTTGCAAAAGCTTGAAAGCATGATTGAGGATTCATTGCTTTCAAAATAAAATGTTCACAAAAAAGATGCAAAAACATTTAGCTAAACTACTGTAAAAATGTAGGTACCATTTCTTTGCAGCATCATTTAGTAAAATGTGTTGATGTATGCTAGTATTTCCCAAACATTTTCAAAATGGAAAATCAGCGTAACCAGTTTTAATAAGATTATGAGAAACATAAAAATAAACAAGCATTGGTAAAGGCAGTAGTTCTGAAATTGTTGGTTACCCTTTTGGTTTTGTCAATGAGTGACTTGTTTTGGCATGGCTTTTGTAAAGTCACACACACTAGCCCTAGTTGTTAACTAGGGATGGGAACTAGAGGCACAGGACCTAGGGATCAGCCAGCCTCCAATACGACATGTAAACACAAATGGGGCTGTCCCTAGTTGGGATTCCTACAGGATTTCTAGAGATGCGTATCCAGTGGGGGCATCTCACAAAAAGTGAAGGACTGGCCTCACACACCACCTAGTGTCATGCTTCATCATAGGCTGTCCTCGCCCTAGTTTAGAAGTGCATCCCTGTCTCCAGGTGTATGCCCGCCCTCTATCAAACAAAGCTTTTAGAGGGCGAGGATGGCCTATGATGAAGCATGACACCAGGTGGTGTGTGAGGCCAGTCCTTCACTTTTTGTGAGATGCCCCCACTGGATACGCATCTCTAGAAATCCTGTAGGAATCCCAACTAGGGACAGCCCCATTTGTGTTGACATGTCGTATTGGAGGCTGGCTGGTCCCTAGGCCCTGTGCCTCTAGATCCCATTCCTAGTTAACAACTGGAGCTAGTGTGTGTGACTTTCCGTACAGCTGTAGGCTGTGGGAACACCCTTAGGGCAATCTTTGGTCATATAATACTGAAGGACCGGCTAATCTATATACCGGGCCCGTAGAAAATATTAAACTGTAGAGTGACATAACTGACTTCACTTGCACCGCAACACCCTAGCACTAAAAATGGATACCGAACTGGCGTTCGATGAGAGCACATATGCTTTAAATGGGAAAAAATAAGTGCAGGTACTCATAAAATTGAGCTGTGGACATGGGCGGGACTTTGGGTGGGGTTAGGGGCGGGGCAAGGTGCCAGCATCCAACGAGATCAAGATACTCTTGGATTACATCTGGGAATGTTGATGAAGAAATAGATATTGTTTGTGTGTATTTTACTTCACCGACACTGGCACTGAAATACAAATTATATAAACTGCATAGTTGATATAAGATATAAGGTTGCATTTTCATGGAGTGTATTGAATTATTTATGTAGGAGTTTTATGTAGCGCTGTGCATAGTGGCACTATAACGGGGAGAGGATGTGGTCCATCGGCTACGCTGCCGACTTTGGTGCTGGAAACCAGAGTTCGAGCCTCGGGGTCGCGTCCACATCCTGTGATTCTGGGAAAATCACTTAATCTCCCCGTTCCTGAATGTGTAATGTAAATACGGTGCTATGTAAAGCGCTCCAATACCTTCGGGTCGAGTTCACGCTATATAAATCTGCAAAAAAAAACTTCACCGTGCCAAGATATGAAGTCGTATTCACATTTCCTGGGCATGCCCTATTCATTATGTGTTGATGAGCATCCAATGCAGCACACAACTCTATTGCATTGAAAAGTTATCAGCGTAATCTGCTGAAATAGAATAACTTTTTCCATATCAGCTCATAGTGCACATTTGTGACACATATACAAGTAGGTTCTCACACAGACACTAACACGCACATCATTCGCTAAAACTGATTTTTACAAATGCAATATCCAAGCTGTACTTTAAATGTATGTGTTTACCCTGATGATTAGCGGCATCCCCCTTCACTCTCAGCCTGACAACAGGCACTCAGCACCCAATGTCATCATTTCCCATGTTTCATACAGCCCCATTATGACTGCAAGAGAAAGGTGCACAAACGTTTCTCGAATTCATACCAATTTGGGATTTAGCGCGTAGCGCTACATTGGGATTGTGTGGGTAGCGCTACCTGCTGACTGCCCAAAAGTAAAAGGAGTCCTGACCAGAAAGTTCCTTGAGCTATTATTTTGTTTCACTAGCAAATGTTCTGAAACTGCTGTTCCCATGATTGCCAAACTACGACAGGACGCCTGTTTCACCTCGAGGTTTGTGCTGTAATCACCCGGATCTCTAGGTGGCGAAGCAGAAGAGTGGGAGAAGCTATGTAAATAGCAAATCTCAGCAGGTTTTGTTTCAATCGAGGCGTTATCGGTACTGGCCGCCATCTAGGATCGTCTGTCAATGCACACATTCAGGACTCCTTTCGTAGCCAGCAGGGACGCAACGAGAGCCAAATTTCAGTGGGGGGCCCACTAATAATTTCGGGGGGGTGGGGGGGGGGGGGGAGGGGGGAGATGCTGATTCTTCCAGCAATATGTGTGGAGATGCAGGGGCTCTAAGAAGGGGTGAAAACACAACAAAGCCTCGTTAGCAAGTGAATGCACTTTTAAAGACCTGTGAGGTACTCGGGTGCGGCTGCAATAAGACAGTCGCCAGAAGCTGCCTCAGCCCGGAATGAGACACGAGGGGGAGGGGGGCCTGGAGGGGGGGGGGTGTTGCTGAAGCCCTTTGAGCTCTATGGACGTTGCGCGCCTGATTGCTGTTTCTGATGAGACTGGCTATGCCTGTCCAAACAACGTTGCTGCACGTTCGTAATGTAAGCCTGGCTACTGCCCCAGAGTACCAGTACTCTCCCTGGCCAAGGAGAAGTTCCGGTACTGAAGGTGGAACAATTTGGAAGTGCCGGTACTCAGTACCGGTGAGTACCGGCCCATTTAAAGCACTGGCGGAGATGAACAAGTTACTTACCTTCGGTAACGCTTTTTCTTGTGGATACAGTATGTGCCTGTGGATTCCTCACCTAGTGAATATCCCCTGCGCCAGCAACATTCGGAAACTTTTGTAGCAGTCCACGCCGATGGGGTCGAAGACGACGTCACAGAGACACGGCTCCGCTCGCGACTCCGCTGACGTCACCGGCTCCATAAGAAGACCTCGTCGGCGTGATAACGTCAGTTCCGCCCCTTTTTTCCGTGCCTTCGAGGCACACGGACGGACGGACAGCAATATATATATACACAGTATACACAATACACAATATGCATATCAACACACACAGTGTGGAGAATAAATAACAAAGCACAAGAAATAACATAATGCCTTTGACAGTAATAAACACATTTGAAACACCATCAATAGAAACACAGGCATAGAATTAAAGGTATAGAAGGATGGACAACGGGGAGGCGGGTGGGTCAGTTAGGAATCCACAGGCAGATACTGTATCCACCAGAAAAAGCGTTACCGAAGGTAAGTAACTTGTTCTTCTGATGGATACATCTGCCAGTGGATTCCTCACCTTGTGAATAGATTCCACAGCAGTCCCCACTCCCGGAGGAGGGTGTCCACCCTTCTATACCAGAAAATCCTGAAGGACGGAACGAGCAAAATGTCCGTCCCTCCTCACCTCGGTGTCTAAACAATGTTTTGCGAAGGTGTGGAAGGAGGCCCAAGTTGCCGCCCTACAAATGTCCTCCACAGGATTACCCCTAGATAAAGCAGAGGTGGAAGACTTTGCTCTTGTAGAATGAGCCCTCAGACCCTCCGGAGGTTCCTTACCAGCCAGGGAGTAGCAAATCTTGATGCACAAGACAATCCACCTGGAAAGGGTGCGCTTGTGCACCGCTCGACCTTTCCTGCAGCCAGCAAAGCCCACGAAGAGCTGGTCATCAACCCTGATGTCCTTTGTCCTGTCCAGGTAAAAGCTCACCGCCCTCTTAGGGTCCAAACGGTGAAGTCTCTCCTCCTCCTTGGAAGGGTGAGGGGGAGGATAAAAAGTAGGGAGGGTAATGGATTGCCTCAGATGGAAAGGAGTTACCACCTTAGGCAAAAACGCAGCCCTAGTCCTAAGTACCATTCGTTCAGCATGCACAGTCAAAAATGGGGGTTTTGAACTAAGAGCTTGAAGCTCACTTACCCTCCTTGCCGAGTTCATTGCAATAAGGAATACCGTCTTAAAGGACAACAGCCTCAAGGGACATTTGTGTAAGGGCTCGAAAGGAGAACCCATAAGATAAGTTAATACAATGTTTAAGTCCCATTGAGGCATAATAAAAGGAGTCGGAGGAAACTTGTTTGTAAGGCCCTTTATAAAACGAAGAACAATAGGTGACTTGAATAATGACGGCTGATCCGGCAAACAAAGGAAAGCCGACAAAGCCGATAAGAATCCTTTCACAGTAGCCACAGCAAAGCCTTGCTGAGCAAGTGAAAGGGCAAACTGTAGAATGTTAGACAAACGAGCCTTCAAGGGATCAATGGACCTCTCTCCGCACCAAAGCACAAATTTAGACCACCTATATGAGTATATAGATTTGGTGGAGTGTCGCCTGGCCGATAAAATAACATCCACCACATCTGGTAGGAGAGAGAAAGAATTCAGGTTGCCCCGCTCAATATCCAGGCATGAAGGTGTAAGCTCTGGAGGTGGGGGTGTAGAACCTGCCCCTCCGACTACGAGAGGAGGTCTGCCCTCAGAGGGAGACGGAGCGGAGGGCACGAGGAGAGGTGGAGAAGATCTGTGTACCACACCCTTCTTGGCCAATCCGGGGCGACCAAAATAACTTGGGCGCGGTCTTGGCGAATTTTCCTCAGAACCCGAGGAATCAAGGGTATGGGAGGAAACGCGTAAAGGAGTCGTGAACCCCAGCTCAACTGAAACGCGTCCCCTAACGCTCCCTGCATCGGATACTGGAGACTGCAGAATGACGGGCAGTGAGCATTCTCATGAGTGGCGAACAGGTCCACCCGAGGAGTTCCCCACATCCGGAAGACGTGACGAACCACCTCCGGATGAAGCCTCCACTCGTGGTCGGCGGCGAACTGCCGACTGAGACTGTCCGCACGTACATTCAGAACCCCGGCCAGATGATTTGCCATCAGACAAATCCGATGGTCCTGAGCCCAGGACCATAGATGCAGGGCCTCTCTGCAGAGACAAAGAGACCCCACTCCTCCCTGTTTGTTTATATACCACATCGCGGTCGTGTTGTCCGTCAGGACTTGAACAGACTGACCGCGAAGGGAAGGGAGGAGGGCCTTGAGCGCCAAACGTATCGCCCGTAACTCCAGAAGGTTGATATGAAGCAACCTTTCCTCTGGAGACCAAAGACCCTTGATCTCCAGATCCCCCAGATGAGCACCCCACCCTAAAGTGGATGCATCCGTTATCACTGTGGCCACCGATGGAGGTAAATGGAAGGGCTTCCCTTGGGACAGATTGCCCTCCACGCTCCACCAAGACAGTTCTGCTGCAGCTTCTCTGGAGATCCTCACAGACTCCCTGAGATCTCCTTTGTGCTGATACCACTGCTTGCGGAGGCACCACTGGAGCGCCCTCATGTGCCAGCGTGCATGGTTGACCAACAGGATGCAGGAGGCGAACAGACCGAGCAGGCGAAGGACCTTCAGAACTGGAACGACCGCTCCGCTGTAAAATAAAGGAATCATTTGCTGTATGTCGAGAATCCTTTGAGGAGGAGGGAATGCTCGACAAACAATAGTGTCCAGTACCGCACCTATGAACAGGTTGCGCTGAGAGGGCACCAGGTGAGATTTGGGCACGTTGATCGAAAAACCCAATTTGTACAACAGCCGAGTTGTATCCTGCAGATGACGCAGCACCTTCTCCGACGTCTCCGCCTTGATCAGCCAGTCGTCTAAATAAGGGAAAACCGAGACCCCCGACCTTCTGAGATGGGCTGCCACCACCGCCATCACCTTCGTGAAGACTCGAGGTGCCGAAGTAAGACCAAACGGGAGAACCGCAACTGATAATGTTGCGACCCTACCGTAAACCGGAGATACCTCCTGTGCGACTTCAGGATGGGGATGTGAAAATACGCATCCTGCAAGTCGAGCGACACCATCCAGTCCTCCTGATTCAGCGCCTGAAGAACCTGCGCAAGGGTGAGCATCTTGAACTTCTCCTGTTTCAGGTAAAAGATTCTGAGGTCCAATATCGGACGTAACCTGTCGTCCTTTTTCGGAATCAGGAAATACCGGGAGTAGCATCCCTGACCCCTCTCCTGCTCTGGAACCACCTCTATCGCACCTTTCTGAAACAACTTCAGGACTTCCTCCTGCAGGAGAAGACGGTGGTCCTCCGAGCAAGCTCCTTGGCAAGGAGGGTAATTTGGAGGGAATTCCCGAAAGGGAAGGGCGTACCCATTTTCTACAAGATCCAGAACCCAGAGATCCGTAGTTACAGACTCCCAGTCTTGTAGAAAATGGGTAAGCCGGCCCCCCACAGGACCAGCATGATCCGGAATGTCGAATCTAGGGCTGCTTTGCGGTGGTGGGAGGGGCTGAGGAAGAGGAGGAGGAGAGTTGACGGCCACATGAGCGACCCCTAATTCTTCCTCTGTATCCCTTGGACAAAGAGCCTTGCTGTTGTTGCTGCTGCTGTTGCTGGGTCGGTCTATAAGAGCGAAAAGTCGCCCTTCCAAAGCCCCTATATCTTTTGAAAGATCCTCTCGGCTGGGATTGAAGGCCCAACGACCTAGCCGTAGCCTTACTCTCCTTGAAGCGTTCGAGAGCAGCATCCGCCTTCTTCCCGAACAAACCAGACCCATCAAAAGGCAAGTCTAATAAAGTCGACTGCACATCCGAGGAGAATTCAGAGGACTTTAGCCATGCACCCCTCCTGGTGGCGACAGAAGACCCCATGACTCTGGCAACTGAGTCTGCTGTGTCCAGCCCACTCTGAATGACTTGGCGAGCAGCCGCCTGGGCATCAGTCAGAACTTCATTGAAGCCGGCCCTATCCTCCTCCGACAGCTTTGGTGCCAACTTCTTCACTGAGTCCATGAGCGCGTGGATATAGCGCCCCAACAAACACGTCGCGTTTGTTGACTTAAGAGCCATACTGGCTGATGAAAAGACCTTTTTGGACGATTGGTCCACCTTTTTGGCCTCTCTGTCTCCTGGAACCTGAGGAAAGGCCCCCTTTGATCTTCCCGAACAAGCCGCCTGAACTTCCAAGCTCTCAGGCGAAGGGTGCGAAGTTAAAAATTCAGGATCCCCTGGAGCCACTCTATATCTCCTTGCGACCGCCCTGGAGACCGCAGGAGCTGAAAAAGGCTTGCGCCATACCTCAAGCACAGGTTCCATAATAGCCTCATTAAAGGGTAACAAAGGCTCCGACACTGCAGTAGGCGAATGCAGCACCTCAGTAAGAATGTTAGACCTGAACTCCGTGGTTGGTAACTGAAGGTCCAACAACTCCGCAGCTTTTCTGATGACCGCATGATACGGCGCTGCATCTTTAGAGGGCTCATCTGATGGTGGAGTGATTTCCCACTCTGGAGACAATTCCAGTCCACTTGCCTCCTTTAGCTCTTCAAACACCTCATCAGATTCAACTAACTCTCCCTCTTCAGCCTCTTCCAAAAGAAAGCGTCTCTCATCCACCACTCTCTGTGCTTCCCTTCTGGAACGAATCCGTACCAGCGGCGTCGGCGGCGCCGTGTTCTAATCCGACGGCGCCGGCAGCGGAGTCAAACGCGGATCCGCAGGAGCAGCCGGCGTCGAACGAAGTCGAGTCGGCGCCGGTGAAGAGGGAAGCGGCGCCGATGTTCTCGGCGCCGGTAGCTGCCAAGACGGCGTCGCCGGAAAGAAAGGCATGAATGGAGCTTGAGGGTAGACCTGCGGCACTCCCAAATTAAAAGCCATCGGACCCATCGGACCCATAGGTGCACCAGAGGTATACATGGCCCTTGAAAACACCCCGTACATGGCATTTAGATAATGCGTGGGGTCCTGACCTGGACCAGGGAATGCAGGATACTGGTCAGGCATCACCGGACTCGGGCCTGCCGGCGCCGACGGTGGTACAAGCGGCGTCACAGTCTCACCCGGTGCATGCAGATCCTCATCCGGGGCCGGAGACGGGGCCGGAGACGGAGCCGGAGAATAAACTGGAGCCGGAGATGAAACCGGCGTCGGGGATGACACTGGCACCGGAGATGCAGCCGGAGCCCACGAAGTCACCGGAGAAGAAGGAGCTGGAGGTGAAGTCGGGACTGGAGAAGGAGACACTGACTCTCTCCGACGTCGAGTAGGCGACTTCGACTTCGGAGCCGAACCTTTATCGGAGTGATGATGTGAAGAATGCCTCCTCTTCTTCTTATGCTTCTTACTTCTCGAAGCATGCCCCGAAGTCGATTTGGACGCCGACCTCGACCTCGACCTGGATCCAGACTTCCTTCTTCCTCTTTTTTCCTTCTTCTTCATCCGAGCGATGAAGAGCTTCGCCTCTCTTTCTTTAAGAGCCTTCGAGCTCATCTTGCGGCAGCTGGAACAACCATCCACATCGTGGTCGGATGAAAGATACCAAACACAATCTTCGTGTGGGTCGGTAATAGACATGTGCTTGCCACATTCGACAGGGCTTCAAATCCGACTTCCTTGTCGACATCTTCCCGAAGAAAGACAGATAAATTCTAGAAAATACACAAAGTAACAAGTAAAGCTACTAGTAACGATTCCCGAAATCCGTTGGCGTCGTCGGCGCGGAAAAAAGGGAACTGACGTCATCACGCCGACGAGGTCTTCTTATGGAGCCGGTGACGTCAGCGGAGTCGCGAGCGGAGCCGTGTCTCTGTGACGTCGTCTTCGACCCCATCGGCGTGGACTGCTACAAAAGTTTCCGAATGTTGCTGGCGCAGGGGATATTCACAAGGAGAGGAATCCACTGGCAGATGTATCCATCAGAAACTAAGAACACCATCGCTTCTAGCTGAAACGGTGGTAGCACAAACCATAAAGAACTCTGATGAGTGGGAAGCACTGTCAGCAAAAAAGTAAGAACAGATCAGGACGGCCCTACATGGGGCTTTTATGACAGAGTACCTAAGAAAGAACGCGGCACCACGAGGACTTGTGGTTACCAACGAGCCTAGGTTGTTACTAAACAACAAAGAGTTTAGGATCAACTGGTCAAGCATCGCTTGGAAGTGTACCAAGGATTGGTTGGTGTTAATCATCAATACGGCTAGACAACTAGCGGATGCCCTTATGGTCGAAATACAACAGAGTGGGAGCAAGTTGAAGACTACAGTCCACATCACTGTTTACAAAAAGAAATTAGAAGAAATAAACAATGACCATTCAGCATACAGAGAATACCTTACACAATCCAAAATTACCAAACTACAGAAGGATGTGCAAAAGTTTAGCTGGGAAACAGTATACCCTTACACCACCGACGAGTACTATGAGAAACCTCCACAACAACAGACACAAAGACGTCAACAACGCTTTAGACCTACTCCCCGAAACTGGTCTTTTAGTTCAGATGAGGAGAGAAGTGACAGTAGCAGTGATGAGAGCACCTGAGGACAACACGTAGAGACACCAGAATCCCCAACAATCGATGTTTACCCCACCTATGCAACCATTTGGATTTTGGCCACAAAAATACTACCCACCGGGTTTGGTTTCCAACAAGGCCCGAAGCCTTTTTAGGTCTTGCCTGACCCAGCGCATGCGCTGGTCTGGCGAGACTTATTGAGAGGGCTCCAAAAAGTGCTACCAGGCCAGCCTAGAGGTGCAGTGCATGTGCGCGGGCGCACGCGCGCCGCGCTTTACAGCGATTATTTTCACTTTCGCGGCCGCACGTCCGCTTTGCATAGCCAATAGGTGTCGCTTTTGGGACCTTATAAGTATTTAGTTATGCAACTGTTGCATGGCTAAACACTTATAAGGTCCCAAAGGCGAGACCTATTGGCTATGCCAATGCTTGTTTATTCAGAGGCCAAGGAAGGGGAGGAGGCAGACAAAAACCAAGAAGAACTTCCAGAGTGCAATGGGAGAACGAACCCACTACCATTGGAGGAGCAGTTACACGGAGCAGGGGCGGTGTCCCAGCGATGAATAAGGATTGACAAGCATTGTGAACCTAAGTGATTACTCAATGAGCAAAGACGAAGAAGCAGTGCTCACAAGAGGCCTGGGCTTTGTCCCTGCATCGAACAATAACCCATTTTCTCTTAACACCGAACTGGCACAGTTCTTCAGGAAAATCAAGCTGAGAGATTTCTTTGGTGAAGCACAGGGAGTTGATGATGGGAACACAGGCCTACGGAAAAAGTCCACTTTCACTCCACTCCACCAACCCAAAACATCTCATGCAATGTGCTTGCATTTGAACAGGCAGTACTGAAAGAGGTTGAAGCAATTGACTTTAACAATACCAAGGGGTTCCAGAACCTGACCAAAGGAGAGAGGTCAGCACTCCAGCAACTCAGAAAAAATTGTGAGTTGTCATAAAACTAGCGGACAAAGTTGGGGCTATAGTCCTAATGAACTACAATATGTACAGAGAAGAGTGCCTACACCTTCTATCAGACACAACAAGCTACATCAGAGTGACCCTATGAGACGGATTATGAATAAGATCAAAAGCCTGGTCAGTGAGGGTATGACCTGTGACTGGATAACAAAACATGAAGCTGAGTACCTCATAAATACCGAACCGAGAATACCCAGGTTCTATGCCCTCCCCAAAATCCACAAAAACAGGATGCCACCCCCTGGAAGACCTATAGTGTTGTGCATCGGCTCAGCACTAAAACCTCTGTCGCAATTTAGCGATTGGTTCTTAAAACCCATTGTACAGAAGTCCCCATCGTACCTGAAGGACACGAAGGACGTGTTATGCCACCTAAGGGATCTGGAGGCCAACATCGAAGAGGACTTGTTCATAACTATGGATATCGAAGAGCTATATATGAGCATCCCTCAAAGACGCACCCTGGAGGTGGTGGAGCAAATCCTCCTAAACCAAGAATGGTCCTACATAACATCTATACACTTCATTATGAAGTGTGCGGAGCTGGCCCTCACCGAAAACTTTTTCGAGTTCGAGGACATACTATACTACCAGATCAAGGGCACGTCTATGGGCAGCACATTCGCGCCCAGTATGGCGCGCCTGTATGCCCATCAGTTCGAGGAAGACTACATCTTCAATACCAACAACCCATTCACCCACCAGGTGAAAAAGTGGAAGCGATACATTGACGATATCTTCATCGTGTGGCTCGGTACACCAGAGGATGCCACGACCTTTGTGGAGTGGGTCAACAGCAGAGACAACCATCTCAACTTCACCCACACTATCGAGAAGAATCATGCTATATTCCTCGATCTAGACATTACCCTGACGAACGAGGGGATCTCCACCAAAGTGCACATAAAACCAACGGATAGGAACAGCCTATTACTGTACGAAAGCTACCATCCGCGAACACTACGCCAGAATCTACCAGTGGGACAATTTCTCAGGATACGGAGAAATTGCTCTGATCTAGAAACATTCCAAGAACAGGCAGACACCCGGAGACCAAACTTCTGGCGAGACACTACCTGAAACAAATGATCAGGAGAGCCAAGAAAAGGGCCAGGAATAACAATCGGGAAGCATTGCTGGACACTACACCAAAAGAAAAATCTGAACGCATGGTGTGCGTGACTACGTACGCTCCTACATCAAATAAAGTCCAGAGCATTGACAATGCAATAGGTCTCGCCTTTGATTAAGTTAAAGCCATTTGCTTTGCTAATGTATAGCAAAGCAAATGGATTTAACTTAATAAAAAGGCGAGACATATTGCATTTTCAATGCTTGTTTTAAATTTAATTGCAAAGTACGCAAGTTACCCCTGTCAGCCAAAGACAGAGCAAAAGATGTGAGATTGTATTCTATTACATTACAGTACGTTCTGGTGTCTTGTAATATCGTATCTGCGTTCTACTCTAGTACAAAGCTCAGTAACACAGTTACACAGTTATGGGACCTTAAAACGGAATAAAGTGAGCCATGTACAGCAGAAGTGATGCGTTTCTTATTTCACCCCACACACCCTCATACATAGCAAAAACAGAACCCTGCAGAGTAGATAAAATGTACTGCTTTACAAGTTAGTATAAGCTGCCCAAAATAATGAGTTTTGAGCAAGGTACAAAAAAATAAAGTAGAGTTGAAGGGATGTTTGCATTGTGTTCAGACATACTGAAGAAGTTTATAGGGGAATGCAATCTGCGGATGCAGCATTTAAGCCAAATTACACATTATTCGCCTGAGAATGGAGTCAACATATTCAAGAGCTATAGGAAGTACATAGATTGGATTCATTGCCTTAGTCAGGATCTGGGCACACTGGGCATATACTCACAATGGTATTGTAGTGAAGATCCCGATTTGGAACATCCCCGTAATAATCTAGGAGGTAATCCTATACACACCGTACTATTGCTCATGTCAAGCTTTCAACATGTAAACTACATTGAGTTACTGGGAGCATCCAGGCAGTGCTTTAAGTTGGATGAAAAAACTGGGGGGGGGGTAGTCTCTCAAAGGGGCGTGGCCAATGTAATTAAGGGCGTGGCTTAAAACACATAAGCTAAAACATATGTGTTTAGCATAGTGTCGCCCAACTTGTATTTTGAAGGTTCTTTCTTTTTATCCACCTATAGAATACAAGTAAGATTACACCTAAAACAAGCCAGGACTATTGGTTTTGTCAACGGTTGTTAGTTACATAAGGTAAATAAGCAACAACTATTGCTTCGTTCTGACATGATGAGACTGTGAAGTTGCATCAAAGGCAGTGAAGGGGGTACTGCTGCAGAGTTAAGGTTTTTGTTCACCCTGATGGTGAGGGCAAAAAGGGAGAGCCCGATAGGACCCATTTCAGTGCCTGCTTTTTAGAACTGCCCATGCTCAGCACCAGCAGACCCCGCAACACTTAAAGCTCTGCATCCGGAGCTGAAAATAGGCTATATGAACTCCAGCACTCACCAATCGATCCGCAAGTACATACCACTGACTCATAGCGGGAATACAAATATAATATAACTCCTTCATTTGTACTTCATTAACACAGTGATGCATTACAATAAATAAATATGCAAGCATGCTACATTTTACCACTCGACCATATTCACAATGCAGAAACGTCTTACTCTGTCAATGATTTTTGTTCCCACCAAGTTCTTTTTACTGTGACAAAAACAAATATAGGCTATCTTAATAAAGCGAGCGGATAAGAGTCGGAGTATCGTGGCTTCATCCAGGCAACTGTACAGACTATGAGGCTGCATGGACTCCACATACAAAACGGACCACCAAGAGGACAGTATGCAAACAAAACTACCCGCCTAGGTAACTATGCACCTAAAGCACAATCGCCTTACAAAGATGGATATACTTAAAAATATTATCAGATTTCTGTTCTTGGTCTCGGTGCTTTTAGAGGAATAACACAAAGATACAAAATACAAAGTAAACAAAAACGATATGTGATGGAAATATTTCATACAGGCTGTTGGCTTTGGCAACAGGAATTTTAGGAAATCTTCACTGTACAGAACGATGTGGCTTGGGACAAGGAAATGACACTAACAGGCCTCGAGAAGACGGCAAAAAAAACTTTACTTAAGGAAGCAAATATTAGCCTCCGGCCCTTGTGACAACTTCGTCAGTCAATTGGAGATTAAGCAAGCGTTGTGCTGCGTTCCGGGTTGAGACTCTTGGGGCACAGAGAGGCCTTACGTGCACAAATGATCGCCAAACATCTAGTGGGAAACATTAGATGTCGGTTGATACATTTGTGTATCAGCTCAGAAAAGCAGCAAAGGTTGGAGCTCATTCCAGGCATGTAACACGTGTCACTCTGTTTAATAGTGCAACTCCTCCAAACTGTACCTGTGCACACATCGCTCAGCCAGTCCGTTTGCCTGGCCTTTTGAGTTCCTTCCCTGTAGTTTAAATATATCTGTGGTAGAGGAGACGAGTGATATGAGTTAAGGGAAGAAGAGACTGCACAATTAATGTAGCAGATGTGGTAAACAGGCTGAAAGCAGCACCAAGAACCGCCAGCCCCTCTCCCTCGCCCCAATGTGCTGAGAGGAGCAGGACAGAAGCCTGCCAGGATCCCAGAACTGGACCAATGGTGAGTCAGAAAGGACCAGATCGAGCACTGATGGGTAGATTCAGTCAGAGCCACCTGCCCCAATTAGTGTTGTCCAAGTGTACCCGATTGCACACTATCAGCAACAAGTGAAAACCCAGGGGAGGGAAGGGCACCGGGGTGTCACCGATGTGGAAGGGGCGTGCAAAAGACAAGAAGGGTAAACCTCCCACTTTCCACCCTCACCCACAAAAGCGATAGCAGCAGAAACTGAAAAAAAAAGTAGTAACTCTGGAAGAAAAGTGTCAAAGTGTTACCACCACCTACCTGCCATACCTAGGCTATAGGTATGCCCTGCCCCTTACACCTTGACCCCACTCACCTCTCAGTGTTGCTGAAATCAAAGAAAACGAAGTCGCGCTTAGCGCAGGTCAGCCTCCACGGGCTGCTGTTGCAGAGCGGGCATCTCCACAGCTGCGCACAGCCCCTCGACATAGTCTACTGCAGTGCTTTCCAAACTTTTCAAGTTGGTGACACACTTATTAGACATCTATTATTTCGCGACACGGTAATTGAGTTTTACCAGCAAATAATATGATGTGTAAAATAATAACATACATACATTTCCAAGACTGCTGTCATTTAGGAGTAACAATATGTAAATATGTGCAAGAATTAAAACAATTTGAATATAACCAGCAACACTTAGTATTTTAAAGAGATGAGGTTGATAGCAAGCATATGGAGCTGCAGGAGCCACGTCACAGGCAATGCTGCTGTCGCCTCCCCCCTGTGCAAGCTTGAATAGGTCTGCGGGCAGCGGCAGCAGCAAGTGCTGCAGGAGCCACGAGCATGTGGATCTGCGTCACTGGCGATGCTGCTGTCGCCCCCCACATAAGCTTGAAAGGGTCTGCGGGGGCAGGAGTCTGCAGGGGCGAAGGAGCGAGAGCTGCTGCATTCCTTACCCACCGAATAAGGTTACAGAGGTCTGCAGGAGAGCAGCAACAGTGAGTGCCGGATGGCCTCCCCTGCCCTAGATTGAACGGGACTGTGGGGGGTGGCGCAGAGCACTGCACGAGCCACCAGCAGTTTACTCACCACCACTGCTGCTTCCGGATGCTTCAACGGGTCTGCAGTTGGGTGGCTGTGAGCAGCAGTGATGCTCTGTCTCCAATCACGGCTTGATGTCCACCACAGGAAACTCCTCCTCTTCTGCAGGAACAGGTACTGCATCAGTAGCATGCGCAGTACCATCCTGCATGATGCCTAGACCGCGTTGTCTAGACTGCATTGTGTGACACACCTAGAGACAGCAGCCGACACACTAACGTGTCCCGACACACTGTTTGGAAAGCACTGGTCTACTGTCTCCAGCAGCCCAGTGCAGCACCGCACCTCCCCGAGGGATCTCAGCCAGTCTAGGATGGTTTAAGTTGCAGGCAAGTGCAGAAGAAATTAACAGCATAAAGGGTTCTCCTAGACTGCTGGTCATTTGATTGGATTGTAGAGGCGGTCCCTGATAAAGTGTCCATTATTTTTTTCTATCAGAAACTGCTGAACGGATTTTCAGCAAGCCCAAAACACGCCACTTTATCTGAATATGCTGAAAATTCATCCAGCACAAGTTTTCACTTTATCAAGATTACACTGATTGTATACACATGGCCTGCCAGCCGCACCTGTCATGTGGGACTTTTGTTTTCAAAGCAGAGCATTACGGTTCCAGCTGATGCCTACAGAGGGCTTCCAACAACAACCGTCACCCTTCGTAGAAATGCCGGTGGACACGGGCGGTGTTACTTTATGAGCAGCGACCATTTTAAGAGCAGGCTAAAAATATTCTATGTAGAATGCATTTCTCGAAAACAAGTTGTTAAAGATAAAGGTTAGGTCAGCATAACCGTAGAAAGTTTATAAACGCTAGTGTCTGTTCATACATGGCAACAATTTAGAAGGAAGGAAGTGGTATAAAGGTAAACAAATAAAAAAAAGCCGACCACACGCATTTTGGTGTATTTATTTACTTTTGTTACAATGGTGGCACCCGCGTGTTAGTTTAAGCTATTTAAAGCTCAAGCGCCGGTGCCGCCATTGTAAACATAAGTAAATAAACAAACAAAAATCAGAAGTGGGCAACCTTTGCGTATTTTTTTGTTTCCCAAGTCATATTTACATGATAGTTGTCTACCTGCTTTTGTTTGTAAGGCACCTAACAAAAAGTAAAGAACAGCGTCCCACCAGTGGTGTGTGCGCGCGCTGGGAAAAGATCTCTGCCAGCTGCGTGTGATAGTGGTGTAGTACTGACACGGACCGACGGCGAGAGCGCACTTTTTAAAAGCAACAAAAAACAGCCTGTGTACTGCTGCCAGTAAACGATCTAATCCCGGTGGGCGGGGCCAAAAGGAGACAAGGCGGAAACAAGGAGGGACTAAAAAGCCTCCTTTACAATGAGAAGCCTGCGTTTAGCCTAAGCTATGACGCGAGCCAATAGGAAGAGAGGGCGGGGCTTCAAGTCCCCTTCATCAACCGTATTGATTTCAAGAAGCTCTCGGATGCCGAGAGCAGCGCATGCGCATGCTATCGCCAGCCGAGACCTAAAAAAAATGGGCAATTCTGAACAGGGGACAACGACAGTGGAAACCTCCCCTCTTCGCTTTCAAGAGAAGCAGGAACCTCAGGGACGACTTGTACACTCCAAAATCACACACGAAGAGGACAGTGGTCAGAACACCCTTTGGAGCCAACCAAAACCAATAGGCCACTTTCCATGTGGCAGCTGCATGTGCTGCCCACTAACCACCACCACGAAAGAAGTGGATATCGGCACAAATAACCAATGGAAACTTAAGAACTTCAGTAACTGCAACACTGAGAATGTGATCTACCTTTTGAACTGTCCGTGCAACCTGAAGTACATTGGTATGACGACAAGGAAAGTTAAAACACGGATTAATGAACACCACAGTACAATCCGCTGTAAAAAAATCAAATACTAGATTGACAAAACATTTTAGATGCAAACCACACCGAATCAGATCTACGTTGGTTGGTTCTGGAGGTGATGAGGAAACAAAAAACAAACACTAGCAGACAACTACATAGCAGGGAACAACGCAGGGTATACCGGTTGCGCACATGGGATACAGGCCTTAACGATGAAATCCCATGGCTACAACTGGCACAGTGACCAGTAGTACAGTACTATATTCAAACAATGTTATACTCAAGTAGCGTTACAGCCATGACTAAAAATGAACTAACACCTTAGCCAACCACACAACTTACTCTCTCAACATGCGCGCTAAACATATATGCCAATATACATGTCTAATATGATATACTAACCTCCAACACTGCACATGGCACAATGGCACTGAGCTCGACCTGAATGTGGGTACCCACTTGGATAAACACACATTTACTTTATGTTAATATTGGTTGATGCCCCTCAAATTCTACTGTTTAATAAATTATTAAACATTGCACCTCTATAACCAGAGGGATCTTGCCCATAACTTTCGAACATTCCCCATAAAGTGCGGCAATTAAAGGAACTATTAATTTCAGTAAATACCAACTTGGGCAGAAACAAAACACGCATGCGCACAAGGCATACAATATAGCCGCTACACGCATACGCCCTCACAACAGAAGCTCTGGACGCATGCCCGAGAGCTCTGCTACACGCCCAGACGGGAACAGGGAGGAGAGCTGCGGGCGCATACACACGCGCGCTTTTACTCACCCCATGGACCACAGACACTCCCTCTTAGGGAGGATGTGGCTCACAAGGTAACGCCCTCAAACAGGCAACCAGGCACCTCTCTAGCCATACACTAGACCTTGCTCAGGTGCTATCTATTGCCTCTCAATTAACAGGCAATTAGACAACGTACGACAGTATAAAAGACCACTCTCTTCCCACCATTACTCACCGGCGGGGAGGCGAAGCGGACAACTGTAGGACACACGGCTGGAGGCGCTGAAGATGACAGTAAGAGTATGTGTGGTTTGGATGGATGAAAGAGCGTACTTTTACGCTTTTAGGTGCAATTACACCCCTCCCACGAGGAATGCACCTTTTTAAACATGTATCTGTGTGTATGCCTTTTACTCCCTATCATGGACCTGATTTATCAATACTAGGCTATGATTCTATGTCTCTTTTTTCAGAAAGCCACAGTAGGCTCTTCCACCCTCGACCTCCCATGGAGTAAGTAGGTTAGTGACCTAAGGTAAGCTGTGAGAGACATGTCTTATCTCTCCTTATAAGTGTTGACACGTATAAATGACACGTGTTTCACTTAGATACCACCAAGCGCGTTTTTAAGTGTGGTAATGTATGTAATGCAACATTACAAACAGGATACTTACACATTCGGTATGTACCTGTTTTCTTCCTTTTCCTACAGGTTTTTCGTGCGAGTACTAGACTAGCGGGGGATTGATCCTTACAACCGCCGGTCTTTTAGTGGTTGATCCTTTATACTACTTGCGTAAAAAGGTGGAGCCCTTTAAACAACACTTGGTCCTGACGAATGCTATGTACCCTCCGGGGACCCTAAAGCAGAAACATGTTGACCAGATTTAGCAAGGTGATGGGATAATTAGTTCACAAATCACCGCCCACTTCTTTTAATACCATGCAGTTGTTCCTTTAATTAAATTAGTTTATCGACAACTATAATGGTTTTTAGATCACTTTTCACAAATTCACGGGCCACCATTTAATTTAGAAGTGCATCCCTGTTTCCAGGTGTATGCCCGCCCTCTATCAAACGAAGTTTTAGAGGGCGAGGATGGCCTATGATGAAGCATGACACCAGGTGGTGTGTGAGGCCAGTCCTTCACTTTTTGTGAGATGCCCCCACTGGATACGCATCTCTAGACATCTTGTAGGAATCCCAACTAGGGACAGCCCCATTTGTGTTTACATGGCTTTTGTAAAACCTTATTGGTGTGGGAGCTGCTGGCACCTCACCATTATAACGAATATTGGCAAAAGCAAAAATTGTTTTGGTCTCAAAAAGCACACATTGCCACAGTAGTTCCTGGCACTGAAAAAAACAACTGTGTGTCGCTATGCTCCTTGTGAGACAACAGAATGCTGTCACTCACAAGCTAGCCCATATCAAGAGAGAGAAAGAGAGAGAGTTTTTAAAAAAACACAAAAAGGTCTTGGTTAATGCCAAGCCCCAATTATTAAATAAAGTCTCAAAAGTGCACCTATGTCCTCGCATTAAATGCGGATATACGGCTTTCGTGAATTCACAATACTTTACAGAAGTAGGCAAAGAAATAGATCTCCTAGAAAATATTTGTGAACTGCATTTTAGCATGAGCAAATATGCAGGTGTAGATTTTCTCATGCGAAAATCTGAGTGTTTGCAAGTTCACCTCTTTTTATCCCAAGCCTGGAAGAAGTTTTCTGTCTGCCACTGTCAGAAGTAAATTTCCAACCTTTCTCAGTATGAGAAAGATTAGAGAAGAGTTGGTGAAAACAGTTAAAACATGCAAGTTAGTAGGTTTGCACAGACTCAAAATGGCATTCCAACCCTGGAACTGTTGTTTACCATAACCTTCAGCCCCAGTATGTAGATATGCAGAAACGTGGCAACATATGGGAATTGCTAATATTCAAACTCTACTATGGAAGAGCCCTGGCGGAGCAAACACTGGGGGACCTATATGCGGACGGAACCTTACCACCATTCGGAGCATTAATACAAGGCACAAATATTCCACTGATTCAATTCTTATTGCACAATTCGATTATGTCTGTCCTGACTAGGGCTTGGGGGGGGGGGGGGGGGGGGGAGGAGCTGAACACTGAACCCAAATCCCACTTAGTAATACAATACCTACATGTTATGGGAACAGGCAGTCATATTGTACATTGGCTAATGGAGGCACTTTTGACACATACACAGAGGCCCCTTGTGGCACTGCGCACCAACTGGGAAATGGACAGGGGCAGGCCCTGGGAAGACAAGGAATGGGATATACTAGCAAACACTGTACAAATTCCGCAGAACGCAAAATTCCGCATAAATACAGTTCTACATCATACATAGAGCCTATTTATCCCCAGACAAAATAGATACTTTCAACTAACAGACACTGCATGCCTCCGCTGTGAACAGATTGGCACTGACCTACTCCACATGCTGTGGAACAGTCCCCTGGAGGTAGGTCGGGCACGTCTGTCGGAATGCACCGACCAGCCACGGCTACAAACATGGGAGGAATGCATATTGGGAGTGTATCCCAGACTTAAAAAAACACAAAGTCACAACCAGATTTATAGAGCTAGGTCTCATAACAGCTAAAAGACTAGTAACCCGTAAATGGAAAAATAAACACCCTCCGTAGCTAGAGTCATGGAGGAGGTCATTCCTGGTGTGGGCTCAGGCTGAAAGTGCAGTGCTACACAAAGAAGATACAGTGGGGCTACGCAAATATCCCACTGCATTACACTGGGAAACAATACTGGTGTCGCTACAGCAACGATTGACAGTTGGGGATAAACCCAAAGCACAGGTGCACCACTCTGTTTAAGACAAATCAATTAGAACATTAGTATAGTCCAGATCCAATCAGTGAGTAAGCAAAAAGTTCCATTAACACATCTCTTTATTCAGTTTTCATGCTAAAAGCACAACACAGCCGACGCGTTTCGTCCTGATACAGGACTTCTTCAGGGCATTGAGAAAAATGAAGAGTCATTAAACTTCCATCGGTTGAACGAAATATCATGAAGGGAAAGTCCTTAAGATCAGTTCCCCATCCAAGAGTATCTATAAGTCAAGGGTTTTATGATCAGGACAGAATTAAACAATTAACTCATAATTAGGCCGCTAGAATTGCAGTAGCATTACGTAGTGCCTATTTAGACCCTGATTACGAGGTGAGGTGCTATTTATTGCACCTGATAAATAACAATACCACGAGTTATGTTACGTATCACATGCAATAAATAGCACCAATTACGAGTTGGTGGTGAAAATCATTTGGATTTTGGTGTTTAACACACTACAATATGCATGATACGGTGTAAATACCCTATGCGTTTCCCCGAATAAATTTCGGCAGGTTGAACCTACTGAAATTTGACGAAGGAAGAATTATTTAACGTATGCGAAAATTATCGGATGCCTTAAATACCTACTAACTCTTAATTTCGACCAGTGGGTAAACAGGGCCTTAATTCTCTTCCTTCATCCTCCTCGTGGACTTTCTGCCATAGAAAAGAAGTCTGTATGTGGTGCCCAAAAAAACACCAACAGGTACATAAAATTACAAGGGGGAAACATGCTAAATGGTTTGGTATTCAGATGTCTATAACGTAAAATGGAATCATGCGTAAAGGGCATGTGACCAGAGAGAAAAAAAAATGACAAATTTTCGTGATGGGTAAACTGCCCCAGTCATACCCTTAATGCACAGATCATTGTTCAATTATGCCCATAATGACAACAGCGTCAGATAAAAATGCCAAATGTAATTACAATGGATACAGCACGGTGACCATATACATGCACAGTAAACCTAAACACTGCTCAACCCTTAGTTGCACCCAGTTAAATATGTCAGTGATGCCTCTAGGATTTTTACTAATCTATGCAGTCAGAGCATTTTCACAATGTACAGAGCTGGAATAAACTGTGGGTTCGTGTATTCTTCTCTCGAATTACGTTCAAATACAGAGATCAGTTCTTTCCACCGCAGCACGCATTAATTCTCGCCTCTATTTGGAGGCAACTCTTCAAGGACGACATCACACGACGCTTCGAAATCCATGCCAATAGTGCCATAATTGGAGTATCTAGGGTCTATACTATATATAAATGTAAACACGCCCTCCAGTATAAAGGGGTCCTTGTAAAGAAAATATGTTGGGTGACGGGAAAACATACGAGTAGAATGGACGTTTGAAGAAGGAGCATAATGCACGAAGGAGGTGAATGATGGGCTTGGTAGGTGCATGATCGATGAAGAGGTAGAGGGGCCTGGGTGCATGAACGATGTTGAAGGGGTGCACCATCGATGTAGAGGGGTACTCAATCTGTTAAGAGGGTGTGTGTGAAGGGACACACGTCGGGGCGAAGGGGGTACATGTTGGGTGAAAGGGAAGACTTGATGGGTAGAGGGGTAAGCGATTTAAGGTGAGGGGGAGCAGAATGTGTGGGGGAATAGGTTAAGTGGCATGGCACGACAACGGAATGGAGAGTAGGCAATAACACTATGGTGATAAATAATGCTGTACAACGCTGGTGCCACTGCTGCTGCCTGCCCGTCTTTGTCTGACAGCTCCATTTATTTTCAGGCATCGATCAACCATTCGCTCCTGCGCACTGAGCACAACAACCACTTATCCCACTCCTTCAACCCCGTCTTCATTTTCTTCTCTTTGCCCAAACCCATGAACCATGCTACATACCGCACCTCTGGGCAGCCCCGGGGGGCGGCAGCAATCGGTACAAGGTGTCTTGAAAACCTTGATGCGAGAGCGCTCCGTCTCTCACTGCACTGTTTGCTCTCTCAATCCGCTGTTCCGCTTGTGGATGAGAAGACATACAATGACGTTTTAGTCACGTGTTCATAACAGACGCCCTTTGAGGGCGCATGCGCCTCACGTGCTCTTTCTGAAGATGACTAGAGCTCCAGCAAAGTACTAGCAGCAAAGTGAAACCTGAAGCACCTCACGCCTAGCTGGTGGGGGTCCGGTTGCTAGGACCTCGCACGGGATAACATTGCACGGGATGACATTTTTAAACTGTTTTAAACATGTCTACGCATCTTCCCTACCGGGATGATAACACTATCTTTCTAGATTTAAGATTTCTTGAGTAAACCAAATAACTATTTAAAGAAGAAATCAGCTCAAAGATATTTAGCATTAGTGCCCCACCTGTAACTTTCCTGCCCCCCCCCCCCCTTGCCGCACCAGCACCACCGGTTGGCATTGGCATGGCAGCCTGTGAAAGATGATTTCCATGGTAAAAATATAGTGTGTACTTTAGATTGGCGTTGCTTGACAGGTGATCCGGCGCAAGACTGGAAAATGGGGAATAACATTTACCGATACCCTCCCTGCGTCGCAGACCCGACGTCACACTAGCTCATTCACACACGCAGTCATTGGTGGGGCCCATAACACCAACACTCATACGCAGCTGCTCATACGTTTCTCTCACGAGTCTGCACACACAGGAGGGATGAGTAATTCAAGCGCTGGACATGTGGGGGAAATACCTTATATAACCTATAGGGAGAGAAGAGTTATTTTACAAAATATACATTAATATCCTTCGCCTATAGATCCCTAGTCTCAAACATCAAGGCACTCCACCCACCTGGTCAATGGACCATTTTAGTTGGATTGGTTGATGGTGATTTAGAACCAGCTAAAACACAATTTAAGACTCAGAATCCTTATTTCCCTCAATGAAACTGATGCAGCGTGGAATGTCAAATCCTCCCTTCGTCACAGACCAAAATATCGCAATAGCACATTAACTCAATACATTCATTGGTGGGGCCCATAACACCAACACTCACACTTCATTGATCTGCTCTCACGAGAGGGATACGTTTCCATACGCTGACATGAAAGGAATATCTTTTTACCTAAACTCTAATATACATTGAATACCTTTATTAACTTTAAACCTCGTGATATTCCCCTCATTTGGCGATGAATCAGTTAGTTGAATTTAGGTATTTGGTAATTCAATTATTTTATTTATACTCTTCTCTTAATCTAATTTCTTCAAAAAAACGACTCAACACATTTGTCTATTAATCAAAACATCGTTTATCTAATTAATTGCAAAATTTAGAAAATCATCGACCAAACCGCAGAACATCATATTTACCTAATCTGGCTATTAGTCGTCCTCTAAGTCAATCAAGTCGTGGAAAATCTGTAATTCATCAAAGTCAGGCCGCAATTCAGTCTGTCAAAGATTCATGGAAACAGCTGTCCAGCAGTGTCACCGTCCTCTCCGTCAGCATAACGTCAGGAAATTCGCAGCAAGACAAATCGAACGAACGCATCAACTCACTATTCTACCAACTTTTATAAGGATTTTAATGTCAAAATGTATCAAAAATGAATTTTAGACGGTCCTGATTGGTGGGTTTGGGGTCATTCGGTGAAGTTCTCACATAGTCCATTCGATTAAGTCATCACACTTGCTGGTTCCGGTTTTAAAGACAGTCCTTTGTTTTGTGGTCCTGGCAACTCTCCCAGTACAACCTTGGTTGGTACATCTTGCCTGGGGTCAGGACGAGGCCACTGTTGCTGGCGGTAGCGCAGGCGCACTTCACCCAAAACCTCGTGATACGGCAGCAGTCCCGTTGTGTGTCTCAGTCAGCCATCTTTCTTAGGCCCAAATGGTCAACTTAAGCAAAACAAGTACAAAACGTAATTAAACATAGAAATGGCTAATAAAATTTTAAACCCTCACTAATTCCCCTATGTGTATGTAATTAACTAGCATAATAGCAACATTTAAAGCGTTTATATTCACCCAGTGATGTCATCTGGTGCAACTTACAATTACGTCACAAAAGCAACATATATCATGCAATATTCTAATTTTCTACCATTAGTATGCGTACATATATTAGTATACAATTAGTTTTGCCATGCAAAATGCAAGTCCCACGTGTAATTCTTTCGTTAATATAATTGGTAGTTATCACTTCAAACGGATTAATAATATTACAATTAATAGATTATTCGTATTAATATAAACATGCAGAATGGGGGGGGTATACAACATTTTGTACTACCTGCTCCAGCAATACCACAAACTCATATTTCTTGTTAATCAATATTTGTTTATCTAAATTTTCATAATGATTGTTATTTGCATTTGTCTCATCAAAGTTTAGAGTTTTTTAGATCAATTCAAATAAATCGCAGAAAATCATATTTACCTAATATGGCCATTTGAAGTCCTCTAATTCATTGGCTCTGCATAACCAAAATTTGTTGTAAATTGTCCGAAAAGCAGGCCAAAGCTCAAAGTCCTCTGCTCAGCACGCTACAGTCCCAATTTATCAAAGGACCAGAAATCGTGCAAGCATATATCATAGCCCGTGGATTTTTAGAAAAAGTTTGCAGTCATCAAGTGGTCGGGCAGCATCTGGATCTTCGGAAAAGGCGTCACAACAAACGTGGAAAATTATAAATGAAAAGAAAGAGAG
Source organism: Triturus cristatus (assembly GCF_964204655.1). NCBI lineage: Eukaryota > Metazoa > Chordata > Amphibia > Caudata > Salamandridae > Triturus > Triturus cristatus. Next base: position 347,644,736 of record NC_140589.1, on the reverse strand, counting down.
ATCATCATCCGCGCCCTCCCTATTCTACTACCCTTTTTATAATAAAACAAGCCATAGAAGATACAAATTTAAACTTTAGAACAGTCGTGATTGGCCGGTTGAGATTGTACGACTAATACTCCAAGATTTTCAGTACAGTTCGAGGGGTGAGGTCATTGGTTAGTGAAGTATCGGCTTGTTCTGGTTTACTGTAAGGTTGATTGTTCCCGTGTCTTGGCGAATGTCCCGTTTCGTCTCCTTGACCAGGGACACTTTGAGCAAAGGTCGCTACGAGGTTTAGAAGATTTCTTGCACATGCGCAGCTCACTCCGTGCCTCATGAGGCAGTGGCCACTTCGGCGTGTGATGACAGCGGCCATATTGGATTTAGGCCCAAATGCCAACTTAAGCGAAACAAACACAAAATAATAATTAATTCATAGAAATGGTGATCCAAATGTTAACCCCTTGCTAATCCCTCTATGTGCTTGTATATATCTAGCATATAGCGACATTTAAAGCAATTATATTCACCTTTTTCGATCCTCCTCAAGGGTGCAACATCACAAAGCAACATATATCATGCAGTATTCTATTACCACATATACTATTGTTAATATGCGTACAGATTTTAGTTATAAAATTTATTTAGCCATGCAATTAGCAAATCTCATGTGTATTTTTAGTATTAATAATGTTGATTAGTATACATGCAACATTCGTTTAATAATATTATAATTAATAGATTATATAATTAGTATTTTCATGCAAAAATAGAGGAGGTATACAAAATTTTGCACTACCTGCTCCATCAATCCCCCCCTTTGGTGATTTTATCACAATACCTAAAATTTTGTAAATTTATTATGAAAAGAAAATGAATTCATAGATTTTTAGTTCACATTTCTGTTTCCCCCATTTCGTCTTCTCTCGCTTTTCTATATATACTATCTTTCATTTCTTCTAATTCTACTTCTTCAAATTCTCTTTCTCGTCTTTTATTCTCTTTCTTTTTCAAAGTTTCTCTTTTTTAAGTTTTTCTGTATTTTCTTTCTTTTGCAACAGAAACATCCTAGTCTCATAACTAATACTAGAAAAATTACACAGGTTAATGGAAATAGGATCTTATCTATAAATGTACTACCTCATTTTAATAAGAACTCTTTAATAGAAGATAATTTCTTTCCAATCATTTCCCAGACACCTTCAACCTCCAGTGGTCCGGAATATAATTACAACAATGTTGAACTTTCAGCATTCCACAAACTCCATCCTCTTTTGCCAAAATTATATCAAGGGCAAGTCGATTTTGCATTACCATGGCACGCATGGCAACCATTTCTGTGTTTACCAATAAAAATCCTCCATAGGTGCTTGTTGACAAGCGGTCCACTACTGTTGATAATTTTCTAATTTTATGTGCATTCAGAGATATCCCCACTGCTGGTATCAATGCTCCAAAAATGTCTCCCACAATTTCTGACCAAGATTCTCTCTTTCTACGTGTTAGTTGTCTACCTAACTCATGTACACAATCTCTTCCTCTTCCCACATGGAATATCTTTGTGAAAACCAGGCCCACATAACATGTGCCAAACCAGTGATCTGGTAATCGATAATATGCTTTGTTCTCGCAGATAAAATATAATCCAGGAAAAACTGGATCATTCTCTCCTTTAAACCCCATCCACCTATGATTCGATATGTATCATGGCAATCTGTCATACTCCTTCACTTGCGGAGCCGAAGACAAAGGCGCGAATATCGCGTCTTCCCGTTCCGAGAAAAAGGGCGCAAAACTACAACTCCCAGAGGCTGGGCCATTTCCGGGTGAGGACCCGTATACCCAGGAAGTCAATAAAAATACTTCCGGGACGAAGAGACGGCGCTTGACAATCCGTTCCGGACCCTGGCTACAAGCGGACGCTTTCTTTCCCGCGGATTGAGTGAGCGGCTTCTCATCTGGGCACACCTTAGAGGACATCACAAGAATCGTGGTGCGGTGAAGACTTCACAAGAGCGGAGGTAATCGTACCAAAGCCTCCGATTTCCTAAGTATTCCTGACGCTGTCGGTGAAGGCAGAGAAGCCAGTCTTTCTTTGCAGCCGATTGCAAACCTTGTTCTTGCCGAGTGAAACACGCTTCCTGTTCTTCCAGTCACTTCCCTTGAGCTAACAGGTTCTGTGTTGCTCTACTTCTCGAGCTTTAATTTTGACTACCCCATAATTACTCTTTTGATTATCGCCTTCCCGCAAAGTGCTTATCTGGGCATCCTGACGGCTCACACTGAACTTGGGGCTGAGACCAGAAGGGCACATAAGTCAGTCGCTGTGATTGGTAACAGTGACACTTCATATATGCGTTTACACTCCTGTAGATTGTGAGGAAACAGCGCAGGCGTGACGCATAGTACAGTTCTCAGTCGGGGATAACAGACCCTCAGGTACTTCTATGACCTTGGTAACCAGGAAGGGGAAAAACAGGGTCATTGAGGGGTTAGGGGGTCGTGCTAAACTTCCCTAATGTGTATTTCTGTGTCCTCCCTACAGGCAGTTGAGGTTCCCTCGTAGGCCAGACGCCCAAGGCCAAAGACCCTGAAGTGCTGTTTTCTGTTCCTTGTCCCCCGGGTGCGTTCCCTCATAGCTGTATCATATTACACTCTGGGGAGAGAACGTGTCCGGTGGCGAAGGGATCATATTCTTCTCGACATCGTCCCTGCTGGCTGCTACGCAGAGGTTAGTGGGTTCTATTTCCTTCTTGAGCTGCTGACACCTGACACAATCACTGTTACCTACAAAATAATTATCATAAACAGTTTGATTCCTTCTAATACACAACTTTCCTTTCTGAGGCCAATCTAAAGCCATTGTTGGACTAGCTTCTCCTTTCAAATGTTTTTCCTTTTCAACATCCCAGACTGTCCATTCCTCTTTTCCCTCAGATACTTTCGTTTGCATTTTTAATCTCCTTTCTTTCACCATATCCAAGAACACTTTCTCCTCCTTCTTTAAACTACAAGTTAGATTATTTCTAAATATGGACTCTAATGTTAATTCTTTAGTTTCTAAGAAAAATTCACCCAATACCTTTGCAGGTTTTACTATATTCAATTTGTTAATTACAGGTACTTGTGAAAATATGTTATCTATATCTGAAAAGTAATATTCTAATTTCCCTATTTTGTAAAACAAACTTGCTATTACACTACATGTTATTCCATACGTTACTGGCAGTCCCTTACGTCCATTGTCTTTACATATTCAAATAGTAGTTTCGAAAATGCATTGTTAGAGAAATCATTTATAGACCTGTCTTTATGTAAATAATTCCTATCTATTTTAGTCGGGTCTACTGTCTTAAACTTTTCTACATTAGTTTTATTCTCACTATGTCCTTCTATTGTATCTAGTGTAACTTTAAATGAGATCATCAAAGCCAAAGCACTCCATAGAAGCATTAGTTATCATGTACAACAACAACACATTTTTAACCACCTTCTAAGAAATATACATTTAGTTTTTCTACTCTCTGTGTTTGCCATTTCAAAAAATGATCAGTGTCTTTTGACTTAGCCTCTTCTACTTCACAACTAGTTGTTGTCTAACCCAAGGCTCTAAGCACCTACTTGGTTCTATCAGTTATGTCTCTTCCAGTAATTTTATTGTCTTTCCATTGGTATCACTTTTGGTCTTTTCAGTTTGGCATTTGATCGTCTTTCACTTTTCTTTCACAATCTTGATACAGAACTTCCTGAACATCCATTTCTTCTCCAATGTCGGACAAGATAACTCTCAGAATTTCTGATTCTTCGTCTTCCTCTACCACTTCTGGTACAGTCACCTCTGGATTTTCTTCACTATCCGCCTCTTCTTTCATTTCAGGCAGCGCCACATATGACCATTCCGGCGACTTATACTTCTGGTTTGGTTTGCTAGTTATCTTATTTTCTTCGGTTGTCGTTTTTCCCTCGTCTTTCAACTTTTCTTGACTAGATACTTCATTCACTTGTTCAGCTCTGGATGAATTTACTCGTGTCAGTCGGTATCTCAATCTCTTTATTTTGTTTGGCCAGGTTTCATCTCTTGCTGATCTTTTCAAATTATTTTCTTTTTCGTTTTTCTCAGTTCTCCATGCTCTTTTTCTCAGAACTCGACCTTCTGGTACTTCTTCATCACTGTCCTCTGATTCTGTTTCAACTTGACTTTTACTTTCAGCTGTTTTTCTTTCCACCACTTCTTTTATTTTCTCTACTTCTGTCCCTCCTCGTGTTTCTTGCACACAATCTTCCTGCTGACTAACTGTCCCTTCTTCTAACTGGATGTTTGAATTCCCTACAACTCCTCAGGGGTCTTCCGCAAAAACCTTTCCCTCACTTTCTGTCACCTGACCATCTGCTTTTGTTACTTCAGGTGGAATTTCTCTCAACTTTCCATCAGGAATTTCTTTATCGAGAACTTCTTTAATTGTCTCTTCACAGTTTTTCTCTTTTCCTGTATGTACTTGGGCTTGTTTAGTTTCTGAGTCTGAGCTGGTGTCTGAGAACTGCAACTTCCTCCTCAAGGGAATGTTCTCTGGGGCAACAGTCAAATTTGGTTCTGTTTCCCCCCTTTCAGAGTTTTGTCCTGTTCTGGTGTCTTCAGTATCAGATTCAGAGCTGGATTCTGATTCTTCAAAATACTCTCCTTCCTTGTTATCTACTGGGTTTGTAATTCGCAAGGTATGACTAGCATGGATCCAGTTCTTTATTCTGGCACACTTTACAGCTGTTGTTGTAGTTAAAATCACTTGTCGTGGTTTTCCCCAACGTGGGACCAAACAGTTCCTTCTTCTGTGCACTTTAATTCTCACCCAGTCACCTGGGCTCAGATCATGAGCTGGCTTCTTTTCAAGGGTGATGGCATCCGATCCAACCTGATGAAACACAAAATGTACGGCGTCAGCCAGCCCCTTACAGTAATCCAACACCAAGTCATCAGAGATAGGCAATAACTTGTTGACTGGTATGAATACATGCCTCATTGCTCTCCCCATCACAATTTTGTGGGGACTCAAACCTGTGTTCCTATCTGGAATTGATCGAATAGTCATGAGTACCAGAGGCAAGACATAAGGCCATTTCAGTCCTGTGGCTAAACACATCTTCCCTAATCTGTTTTTAATAGTGCCATTTACCTGTCCTACCACACCAGAAGTCTCTGGCCGATAGGCACAATGCAGTTTTTTTTGTACATTCAATGCTTCACACCTTTGATCTTGAACCAACGCGGAACTGCACCAGGACTCTCCTTGCCCCACCGACGTGAGCACCTCGCCGGACCCGCTGCGCGGGTCCCGCAGCGTCCATCAGGATTTGCGGAAACGGTTTGGAGCAGGACTGAATAGAGCCGGGTTTGAGTCAGCTGACAGGGCTGCGAGCAGCAGGGGACTCCATTGCCCAGGAGCCCCTGCGCACCCAATTGCTTACACCTGGGCAGCTCTCCCTGGAAGACACGCCCCCAGCTGATCTGCAAGCTAAATCTGCTCTTCCACTTGGAGCCTTTGGGACTCACCTTTTGATCTTGAACCAACGCGGAACTGCACCAGGACTCTCCTTGCCCCACCGACGTGAGCACCTCGCCGGACCCGCTGCACGGGTCCCGCAGCGTCCATCAGGATTTGTGGAAACGGTTTGGAGCAGGACTGAATAGAGGCGGGTGTGCGTCAGCTGACAGGGCTGCGAGCAGCAGGGGACTCCATTGCCCAGGAGCCCCTGCGCGCCCAATTGCTTACACCTGGGCAGCTCTCCCTGGAAGACACGCCCCCAGCTGATCTGCAAGCTAAATCTGCCCTTCCACTTGGAGCCTTTGGGACTCACCTTTTGATCTTGAACCAACGCGGAACTGCACCAGGACTCTCCTTGCCCCACCGACGTGAGCACCTCGCCGGACCCGCTGCGCGGGTCCCGCAGCGTCCATCAGGATTTGCGGAAACGGTTTGGAGCAGGACTGAATAGAGCCGGGTGTGCGTCAGCTGACAGGGCTGCGAGCAGCAGGGGACTCCATTGCCCAGGAGCCCCTGCGCGCCCAATTGCTTACACCTGGGCAGCTCTCCCTGGAAGACACGCCCCCAGCTGATCTGATCTGCAAGCTTCACAAATTAACTTCATGATTTCATTATGGAAATGTTTTCCTCTATCTGACTCAATTGTGACTGGAAATCCAAATCTTGGGATTAAGTCCCTCAAAAGCAGTTTTGCTACTGTTATTCCATCACTTCTTCTTGTGGGATATGCTTCTACCCATCTAGAAAATAGGCAGACCATCACTAAAACATACCTCAACCTGTTACAGAGAGGCATCTCAATGAAATCGATTTGCATTCTGGTGAAAGGCCCTCCTTCTCGACCTATCGTTCCTAGACTTACCACTGTTTTTCTTCCAGGATTGAATTGCTGACATATAATGCATCGTTGACAAAGACTCTTAGCTACAAGTCTGAATTTTGCATTGTACCATGTCTGTTTAAATAGTCTAAGCATTGCATCTCTCCCTACGTGTGCTTGTCCATGATACATCCGGGCCATGGCTGACACCCTTGGTGCACATCCTGCCTTGACCCATTGTCTCATTTCCTCATCTCCTGCTTCTTCCTGTAACTGCCTCACTTCTTCCCATGTATTCACAATGTTAGTAAACAACAAGGGACATTAATTAATTTCCTTCTCTTTTGCCCTGTTTACCGAATTCTAGTTTCGCGCACAATATTGAGCCATATCGTTTGCATACTGATTCCCAGCTGCGATGTAATCTCCGGTCTTGGAGTGTGCAGCACACTTCAAAACAGCCAATTGCTTAGGCAGCTTTATCGCTTCAAGCAATTTCCCAACCACTTCAGCATTCTTTATAGGGGTTCCACTTGAAGTCAAAAATCTTCTCTGTGACCAAATTTGGCCAAAATCATGCACAACACCAAAGCCAAACTGACTATCAGTTATCACAGTCACTCTCACATGCTTTCCCAACTTACATGCTCTGGTCATAGCAAATAGCTCAGCAACTTGGGCTGACTTTACTCCTTTTAGATAAGATGCTTCCATTACTGCTGCTACTGTGCACACTGCATATGCTGCACTCAGAGTTCCTTCGTCTGATCTCAAGCATGATCTTTCCACAAACATCACATAGTCACTTTCTGTCAAAGGTACATCTTTTATATCAGGTCGTGGTTTGGTACAGAAATCAAGCACATCCAAACAGTCATGATCCACATCATCTCTGACTTCCACATTCTCAGCATCCGGCAATAACATTGAAGGATTCACATTCAGACATCTTACAAGGCTCACATTTGTTGCACCTAATATGACTTTTTCATATTTAATCAGCCGACTATGTGTCATGAACTGAGTGCGGCTCTTTATTAAAAGGATTGCCACATCATGAGGTACAAATACTCGCACAGGATATCCCATCACAATTCCCTAGCTCTGTTCCAGACTCTTACAAGTGGCAGCCACTGCTTTCAGACAACCAGGTAATGCTACAGCTACTGGGTCAAGTATAGCTGAAAAATATGCAATTGGTCTTCTCAGTTTTCAATTTTTCAGTATTAATACAGAGAGTGCACATCCATTCCTCTCGCTGCAGTATAGTTCGAATTCCTTCTCATAATCAGGCATACCAAGTGCTGGTGCCTCAAACAAACTGTCTCTCAATTGTTTAAAGGCTGTTAACTCTTCTTTATTCAATTCAATGGGATCTTTTACATCACTTCTTGTCAGGCGTACCAAAGGTTTTGCAATCAGGGAAAAGTTACTTATCCACTGACGACAATATCCTACCATTGCAAGAAACATTCTCACTTTTCTTTGCGTCATTGGTGCTCTCATTCCTTTTATTATCTTGATTCTTTCTGCTGTTATTTTCCTCAGTTCCTTTTCAAATTTATGGCCTAAATATTGTACTTCTTTCTGGCAGAATTGCAATTTCGATGGGGATACTTTAAGTCCTTCATCTGCTAGATGATTTAGCAAGGCTATGGTATCCACTACACAAGCTTCTTGTGTTTTTGACGCCACAAGCAGGTCGTCAATGTATTGGACTAGTACTGAGCTCTCGGACATCTCTAGATCTTCTAAGGACCTTTTCAATATCTGGTTAAATATTGAGGGGCTCTCTGTATACCCCTGTGGGATTCGGCACCATGCCAAAATACGTTCGCCAAACCGGAACGCAAAAATCGGCTGACTGTCTTTATGCAATGGGATGGAAATTAAAGCATGACACAGGTCAATCACTGTGTACCATTCTGCATCATGTGGAATCTGATACAAAATCACTGAAGGATTTGGTACAATAGGACAACATGACAACTATTTTGTTTCTTTTTCCCAAATCTTGCACTATTCTGAACGTTCCATTAGGCTTTTTCAGGCCCATAATTGGTGAATTACATGGACTACTCATTATTTCTCTCAAAATACCTTGTTTAATAATTTTCTCTATTATAGGAGTAACTCCTTCAATTATTTGGGGTGTCAATTTATACTGAGGAATATTTGGGTAACTTATTCCTTCCTTTATAGTCACTTTTACAGGATCCACATTTTTTATTAACCCTACATCTTCTCCTGTAAAATCCCAGACCTCTGCCTTTAGTGTCTTTTTCAGTTCCTTTGGTAGTTCTTCAGGGTTAAATACAGCAAATGCCTCAGTAATCTCAGGTTCCATATTAGCCATAGTCATTTTATATAGTACATCTTCATCAGGGGTCTCAAATGCTATACCATTGGGAGTGCAAAATATGGTGCAATTGATTTTGCACAATAAATCTCTTCCTAACAAATTTACAGGGCTTGAATCTCACACGACAAAGCGGTGCATTTCAGAAAATTTCCCTATGTTAACTTTTACTGGTTCAGTGAGATATGTTTAAATCTGTCTGTTGGATACCCCAACTACTTGGATTGCTTCATCCGAAAAAGGAAGGTTTTTAACATCAGCTGACCTGACAGTTGAACGAGTAGCACTAGTATCTACTAGGAAAGTAATATTTTCATCATTTACCTTTCCATCGACAAAAGGGCCTGTCGGGTCTACTTCTAGAGTTGCGCCAAGTACGCACTCTTCTTCCTCCCCTCGGCACCGTCAATAGCTTTCTTCTGACTCACTCTCATCGCGTTGTAGCCAATACTGCGAAACAGCACTAGCGCGCGGCAGCTTAGTTACCTGTTCTTCGTTGTAGAATCCTGTCTCATTACTGCATTTCTGAGGATTTACGCTCTGTGGAAAAGGCGGTTTTGGCGCCTGATTCTGTTGGGCAACATCCTGCTGCTGTCGCTGTGGTTGACAACTCACCTCTTTCTGCACCTGCGAATTCAATGATGCATTATCACCATTAGTACTCCGGGGAAATTTACACTCAGATTTCCAGTGCCCTATTCTTCCGCAATTATGACATGGCCACCTCTTTTTGGCTTCCTCTATATTAAATTGTCCCTTTCCCTTTCCAACATTAAATTTAGGTTTCATACTTGCACCATTTGCCTATTCAATTAATTGAGCTTCCTGTCTTTCTGCCACATTTACCTGTGCCCACATAGCTTTTTCTTTTAACTTACGTTGTTTGGCTTCAATTTAATCACTAAAATATTTGGCATGTCTCAGTACTTCATCTATTTTCTTATTTTGCCAGTCCACTGTATGCTGTTTAATCATTTCACTTATTTCTGGACGCAGCCCATACACAAATCGGTATACAAAGTGACTTAAATCCTTTTCACTCAAATTTTCATCACCACTGATCTGCTTAAAGGCGAGGATCAACCTCTCATAATAAGCGTGTACTGATTCCTTAGCTTCCTGATGAGTCCTGTCAATTTTTACCCAATAAGTCTCCTTGGGAGGTACTTTGTTTTTCAGAAAGGTAATTACTTGTTCATATTTTTCATCACTTCTGGATCAGGGGCACCTGTTTTTGGGTCTCTAGGGTATTCTTGTGTAGGCCAATTTATCATTATTTTACACTCTGTCCATAAATCTGCTGGTACTATTATGTCAAAAAGACTATTTTAATCAATCCATAAAACTTTTGATAATTTTACAAACCTATCCACTTGCCTATACTACTCGACTGGCTTTTCGCGTAGTCGAGGGAAATCATTGGTAAATGACTAAATATCTTGTCTAGTCTAAGGGACGTGTACATATCCTCCTCATGGAATTTCTCTCATGGGACATTCTGCTACTACCTTTTCTTTTTCTCTTACGGGGAAAGCTGCAAACGTGCTGTCCGAGGCATCATCTCGTTTTTGGAACCACCTACTCTCCCATTTATCTACATCTCCCCATTTTCTTAACTAAATGATTATGTCTTTGATCTGAGTTGTTGTTCCTGCGGTATTCAGATTTTCAATATCTTTTTCAGAAAAATCTACTCTGTATGTTTTTTGTAAAGCCTTTACCTTTTCGAAGTCTATACCCATTTCATTTGTCACTTCTTCTAGTCTCTCATGTAGATTTCTTGCTCTCCAGGTTATACTTTTACATAAAAATAGTAATTCTTCATCCTGATAGGCTTTTAACTTTTCCGTGGGGATAGTCCCTACTATTAATTCTTCCAAAACAATCTTCAGCTTGGCCACATCTATAGAATGGGATTCTTTATCTATCTGCTGCAAACTCCTTAGCCATTCACTTAATTCATCTGAAGTAGGCCCTACACTATCTTTCTCAGTAGTTTGTTGTGCTAATCTCTTTGGTGATCCTGGGACTGATTCTGTCGTCATTATTATTCTATCCACTAGACTTTGATTTACTGTCAAATTTTTAGGAGTACTTTGTTCTGAAATACCTTTTGTTTGTCTCCATGGGTTCTCGTCTGCAATTTTCTCTGGTCTCTCATTTTGTTTATTACTGTTATAAGGAATCGTCAGACAATGCTCACTATCCTTCTGTTTATCAAAAATAGGCATTACAGGTCCTATAGTTACTGGAACGGTTACGGCATCCAAATTGTTTGTTAATTCCCTAGTTTTCTCAGTTAATTCTAAAGTGGTCTTCGCTAGTTCAGCTGAATTTTCATTACCTATTTTACCATGTTGTGTTTGCTCTATTTCTTTAAAGGGATTGTTTCTTTCTGTTTCTTGTGATACTGATTCAAATTTTATATTTCGTGGTATCTCTTTCATTGGGGCACTTGGTGTCAATAATGTGGAATCTGATTGATAAGGGTGTTAAATGGTAGCGGCAGTGTCAGTCGATAACCTTTCAAGTATTGCCCGGCGGTAATCGCCTCTCATACCACTCGATAATTTACCAATGAAAGAGGCAGGCGCCGGAGACTGGAAGGCAGGAAACAAAGTTTTATTCCGTCGGAGCAGAACACATCAGATCAGACAGCAAGGTATCGTCATGAGGTGCTCTCACTGCATCTCTGAGACCTGGTCTCTTATACACACGTTTATGACTTTATTGCAGGGTTATTGTACATGGCACATTCTTGAGATTACTTTGATGTATAAAAGAACGTCTTCGGAATCCCCACTTCGAACTCGTTCCCACACATATCTACAGTGGAAGCCCCCACCCCATCCACAGTAGGAGATGGCTATCACACAGCTGGACATTCCGCCAATTCCCAGGGGTGTGTGCGACCGGCCGGGTCTCAGGGAGTAGGGGCTTTGATCTACTGTAATCCCTCTGATGTGGGGTGTTTCCCTTACAGTAGGGGCAATAAACTGCATCCGCAGGGCTAGGTGATGGCCTGGGATCGATTCGGACAATGGGGCGCAGAGGAAGGGGGTTATCAAAAGAGATGCATGACCATGTATGGGATGCCGGTCAGGCGTAGGATGTGGTTCCATGGCTGGGTCGCGCAGAAGGAGAGGGTTTATGGCCTGTGTATGAGAGAGCGGGGGTGGCCGGCGCGCGGGGGATGCTTGCAGCGCCAGGGGAACGCGCTGGCGATCGACAATGAGCGGGGGAGAGAGTGGGGTGCCTAAAATGGCGGCCGTGCGTTCGCTGTGCGTGGCGCTGGGGAGAGGCAAGATGGTGCAGATAATGTTCAGTTACAAGCTAAATTTCCACAAGGGGGTGGATTTTTATAAAACATGTCGTTAAAGAACATCATCCTCCGATTCATGCACACCATACCCTCTTGACTCAATATTATTTCTCTTTTCCATACATTTTCAATTGCTATTTTCTTCAGCATTTCTTACGGGAAACAAACCCTCGGTCATATTTGCGCTTAGCCATCTCCTCATTCTATCATCATGATTCTCCTGTCCATATGATCTACCAAACATATATTTGTACCTTCCGCCACTCATCTGTTGTTCTCTGTCATGCATCTCATCTTCCCATTCTGTCAATGCCTCAAACTGTGTTTTTCCAGGTCTCGGTTCTAGATTCATCATTTTTTCTCTCAAATTTCTCAAAACCGCTTAATTAAATGAACCATGTTCTGGAAATGCTAAAACTCCATCATCTTTTGTATACTTTGCCCAATTATCCAACCAGATACAAGTATGGTTTTCGTATTTCGCAACCATATAGGATGCGGGTGATTTTGGTGGAGGAAGCAACTGTCCCTCTCTAGTCACAATCAGTTTGTCCTTTTTAAATAGACCTTTGATTTTTCCAAACCAAGACTTTTTTCTTTTTCTGGTGGTTCGAAATACATCATTTTGTCTTTTCAGTACCGCTAGATTTTCCCTACGACTATTCTGTTGTTTAACCAATCGCAGCGCGGCTTACACTAACGCACCTATCCAGAGCGTTTATGTCACTTCTGTAATTCTCCAATCCCAGCGCAACTCACACTAACGCACCAATCAAGAGCGTCAACGTTGTTTTACAGCTGGCCAATCCCAGCGCGTTCTTTCTGACGTCAGCTTTTCCCGCTACTCCTGCTTCTGCTGACCCCTCCTTTACAAAATTTATCAGCAAACTTTCTTACGTTCTTTCTGACTCACAAATCTGTTAGTAACGACATAAAAACACCACCATTATCTGTTTCGCTAACAAAAAAATAGTTAATGACCTTTCTTACAAGAATTCCGTCTTTCCCGAGAGCAGCGCTTACCTTTGCCCTACTACGGAATCGTTACTTCCATTGATAAAGTAGCACATCCCTCTACCTTACCCTTCTAACAAGCATTAGCTAACCGTTTCTCCAGAATTAAGACACCCAGTTGGAGACGCTCTGCTCCTGAGAAATAAAACCAGAGTTTCACAATTAACCTGAATGCTATTTCATTCACGCACTTTCATACGGAAAATGTAGTTCATTCACACAGAATTCTGTCTTTCCCGAGAACAGCGAACAGTCTGTCCTACTGCAGAATTATGACACTCATTAATAAAGTAGCACTTCCCTCTACTTTATCCTTCTAGCAAGCTTAGGGAACACCTATTACCTTTCCAGTGATAAGCGTAATCAGAGTGCCTTTTGGTCTCCTGGTACCTAAGACCAAGATTTCACAGGTGACCTTCGCTACCATACATTTCTCTTATACAGAAAATGTCCTTAATAGCAACACACAATGATGTTACCGAATCGAACCCAGACAATGCGTTGTGCAACTCCAATCATTGCACGTTTTCCCCGTGTACCTACAGGGCAACAACAATTCCGTCTTTCCCGAGAGCAGCGCTTACCTCTGCTCTACTACGGAACCGTTACAAACTTCCGACTTCCTACATCCCAGAAGCCGTCAAACAACATAGAACTCGACGCGACCCAAATTAGAGTGTTAATACATAAACCAATACTTTCCACAATCAATAATCAATAAGCAATTTACAAGCAATAATCACCAAACCAAAACAATAAAAACGATCATACTGCTACCAGAAAAACTGATCCAGCGCAAGACTGGAAAATGGGGAATAACATTTACCGATGCCCTCCCTGCGTCGCAGACCCGACGTCACACTAGCTCATTCACACACGCAGTCATTGGTGGGGCCCATAACACCAACACTCATACGTTTCTCTCACGAGTCTGCACACACAGGAGGGATGAGTAATTCAAGCGCTGGACATGTGGGGGAAATACCTTATATAACCTATAGGGAGAGAAGAGTTATTTTACAAAATATACATGGATATCCTTCGCCTATAGATCCCTAGTCTCAAACATCAAGGCACTCCACCCACCTGGTCAATGAACCATTTTAGTTGGATTGGTTGATGGTGATTTAGAACCAGCTAAACACAATTTAAGACTCAGAATCCTTATTTCCCTCAATGAAACCACAAACTCATATTTCTTGTTAATCAATATTTGTTTATCTAATTTTTCATAATTATTGTTATTTGCATTTGTCTCATCAAAGTTTAGAGTTTTTTAGATGAATTCAAATAAATCGCAGAACATCATATTTACCTAATCTGGCTATTTGAAGTCCTCTAATTCATTGGCTCTGCATAACCAAAATTTGTCGTAAATTGTCCGAAAAGCAGGCCAAAGCTCAAAGTCCTCTGCTCAGCACGCTACAGTCCCAATTTATCAAAGGACCAGAAATCGTGCAAGCATATATCATAGCCCGTGGATTTTTAGAAAACGTTTGCAGTCATCGAGTGGTCGGGCAACATCTGGATCTTCGGAAAAGGCGTCACAACAAACGTGGAAAATGATAAATGAAAAGAAAGAGAGATCATCATCCGCGCCCTCCCTATTCTACTACCCTTTTTATAATAAAACAAGCCATAGAAGATACAAATTTAAACTTTAGAACAGTCGTGATTGGCTGGTTGAGATCGTACGACTAATATTCCAAGATTTTAAGTACAGTTCGAGGAGTGAGGTCATTGGTTAGTGAAGTATCGGCTTGTTCCGGTTTACTGTAAGGTTGATTGTTCCCGTGTCTTGGCGAGTGTCCCGTTACGTCTCCTTGACCGGGGACACTTTGAGCAAAGGTCGCTACGAGGTTTAGAAGATTTCTTGTACATGCGCAGCTCACTCCGCGCCTCATGAGACAGTGGCCACTTCGGCGTGTGATGACAGCGGCCATATTGGATTTAGGCCCAAATGCCAACTTAAGCGAAACAAACACAAAAGAATAATTAATTCATAGAAATGGTGATCCAAATGTTAACCCCTTGCTAATCCCTCTATGTGCTTGTATTTATCTAGCATATAGCGACATTTAAAGCAATTATATTCACCTTTTTCGATCCTCCTCAAGGGTGCAACATCACAAAGCAACATATATCATGCAGTATTCTATTACCACATATACTATTGTTAATATGCGTACAGATTTTAGTTATAAAAGTTATTTAGCCATGCAATTAGCAGTATTTTCATGCAAAAATAGAGGAGGTATACAACATTTTGCACTACCTGCTCCATCACAGGACTAGACAGCATTAAGCTTCAGCAGTTATAAGTGTGCTTGTTTATGTTTGTGCAAGAGCCCCGAACGTTCATGTAGATGTTATTTATAACTAACAGATTTTTTCCCCGAACGCCAGCACTTTGGTCTTGTCCGTGTTTACTACTAATTTCTTCTTACTACAGTACTCCTTAAATATATCCAACTTTCTTTGGAGGCATATTTCAGTCATTTCCATAATGACAAGATCGTCGTTCGCATATTAAAAACAAGCTATACGTGTACCGTTCATGTTTGGGTTTAGACCCTTAAATGCATCTAAAACTGAAGGTAAATCTACTATCAACCGGAAAAAGAGCAAAAGGACCAATACAGTGCCCTGTCGCAATCCATTTTTAATTGGTATTTTCTGGGTTAGCCTTCCCTCTATATCAATAATTACCTGTACCCAATTCTGCCAAATGGTTTCTTTCAGATTGACAGAAGACTCTCTGGGATCTCTAATTTTATTAATGTTTTCCATTAAAGTTAACAATCTATCAAATACCGCTTGAAAGTCTACAAAGCAGCAGAACAACCCCATTGCTCCTGAGACGTCTGAGCCAATTGCCATAGGCTAAAACAATGGTCTGTTGTAGAGTGACCCTCCTTAAATCCCACTGTTCTATGGGGATTATAATATTTATTTCTGTCCATTCTGTCATCTTACCCCAAATTATTTTTGGAAACAGTTTTTCACCCACATCTAGTAAATTTATCAGCCTATAATTCTTGGGTCTTGTTGCATCATTCTTTTTATGGATTGGTTTTATATTGAACCCTTCAATTTTTCTGGGAACTGGCCTATTGATAATATTCAGTGATACACCATATAGTAAAATTGTGCCCACAAGTCAGCCAGCATTTGTTTTAATTATGATGACGGGTAAATAACAATTCTCCAAATTAAATGCCAAGAGAATCTGATTTTCATGAAAGACACAGAGGCTAACATTATACATTATTCCTTTAATCCCACTCCACATCATGAAGAAAACATCCTAGAACAGAACATCCATTACATATAATAAGTCCATGCGCATAGAAATCTGCCTCTTTGGAATGCGAAACTTGCTCCCTCCTTCATGGCTGAGCAAAGATAAAGAATGGATTAACAAAAATAAAGACACCACTAAGAGCACAAAACCTCAGAAGAACAAAGCTCCTTGTAGGAATCTAACTACTGGTTATTATCTGAAAGGAAAAGGAAACATCAATACACCAACTAAAGAAACTTTAAAGAACAAGATAATCATCAAATAAATGTTCATTTACATTCATAACTTTTTCCCTTCACTCTACCCTTACTCCGTTTTGTCTCTTTTAAACACCATACTAACAAAAGATAAGTCTCCACCTTTGGGACGGGAGGGTGGGATAATGTTAGCTTCCATGTCTTTAATGAAATTAAGATTCTCTTTGCATTTAATTTGGAGAATTGCTATTTAATTACAAGACCGGAGGCCACCATTATGTATGTTGGTAGCCCTCCAAAACCACATCAGACGTGTTTAATTGGCTTACAGTAATGTTTTGCAAATGTGTTAGAATTAGGGACCAGTCAGCGGCCCTTAACATATCCTCCAATCTGCCACCTTTCCAGAAGGACTGACTATTCATAGCCCCCCTCATAGAATGAGCCTGAAACTTCTGTAAATCAACACCAGCTAAATGCATAATTCATTTCACTCATCCTGCTATAGTTGCACTGGTAACCGTTTTAAAGGCTTTTACAAAGTAAATCAGAAGTTGGCCAATACCATCAGAACGAAACTCACACATTCTGGATTAATATTCTTTCATGCAGTTCACAACACACAATTTTCTGCAAGAAACACATTTTGGGTAAAATGTTGTCTCAGAAGTTACCCCAAAGGTGGGGGGTGCTAGAGGGCGGGCTTGCAAAATGGCCGCAAACTAGTGAGGCTCCTGCAGTCCGGGACACAACTACATCATAATCCTGCACCTGGCACACACATCCGAGGCGAACAATGAGTGGATAATGTAGCAGACACTGAGAGGGGGCAGTTGGAGTTGTTTTTCTCTGATATTACTGGCAGAACACCATGTTCGAGTGACCCACGTAGAGAGGCCTGCGGTGAATTAAGGTACAGTGGACCCTGCTGATGGCGGAAACTGATGTGCGGACGCGGAGGCAGGAGACGCCGGCCGAAGAGAGAAAGCTGGTGAAGAACAAGGTCGAGGCAGCAGGGTCTGCAATCAGATTTTGGATTAGAGAATCCGACTAGGAAGTGGTCGGCGCTGCGTCTGAGAAAGGCACTGGGGCCGAGGGGGGGGGGGGGCGAGTGAGTAGCGGAGCAGCTTGGAGGGCTGCGTGGCGGTGGAGGGTGATTTTACAGACACCCACTAAGTCGGGGTCACAACAACCCCCCCGATAGACCGGCACACAGGGAGGAGGAAAATCCGTTGACTTAGCGTCCCACACCTGTTTTCAACAACTGGAACGACAACAGCTGGGCAGAGGGCAAGTCCGCCATCTTGAGACACGCCATGAGGCACAGGAAAGGACAGAAGCAATAGTGGAGGCTGAGACATTTACCCTGGGTAAGGTGGGGGACAAGAGGAAGAGAAAGCTGATAGACTGTTGGGTGGCAAAGGAGGACGTGTATTCAGGTGCCCATACGGCTGAGAACTACAGCGCCCTCTGCCCCCACCAGTCAACCAGCATACAGAGAAGATGTAAATCCCTGGGACAAAGACACGGGGAAGCATACACCTGATGAGCAAACATATGGCTGTCACGTTAACTAGAGAAATACCACAAGGCCTGAGTGGAGGGGGAGCACTTACTGATGTCCAGTGGAGGTCCTATGAGGAGGTGACGGACCACTGTTAATAGGCACGCACAGAGCGCACTCACAAATTGCAAAAGGAGGGGGCCTGTCAGACCTGGCCTGCCCTGGGCTCAAGCGAGTACTCAGAGATTGGCGACAGAGAATGGCGTTTGGGCTGTAAGTGGTGAAGGGTTATGGGACAACAGTGGCTGGAGAGAGGAATCCTGGTGAATTAAATACAGCATACCCTCCCACTTGGGGTGAGCTCTGGGGAGCAAGGCGCACGAGACAGAGCATGCGGGGTGAAGACAAGCGCAAAGCAGGAGCGGCTGCTGGTCACTAGTTTCTGAAAAGAAGCTTTCTCCCAGCTGATGGTAGTGGAAAGAGCGTCATCGAACGCTGGCGCCTACCCCCCTGGGCTCCCCCTAGGCCCATAGTGGCGAGGCTTCTCAACTACCGTGATCGAGAAACAGCTCTGCACAAGGCCAGGGAGCAACAGTCTGTAACATTTGAGAGACACAATATCGCCCTGTTTCTTGATTTCGAGCTGACGGTCCAAGCGGCAAGAAAGAAGTTCCTCCCAGCCAAGAAGAAGACGCAGCAGGCCAATGGAACCTACGCCATGCTCTATCCTGCCCGACTGCGATTCACATATCAGGGCAGGCACCACCTCTGCGCGACGCCACAGCAGGTGATGGACTTTATCAAGAAATTGCCTAGAAGCCCCCTACGGGCAGGAAACTCTCTGACAAGAGAAGGTGCAGTGTTACCGGGACTGGCTGGGGAGTTAGAAAACACCACAGCACATGGTAACACGACCACGGCTCACTCTAGCCAGACGTGCACCCTATTTTCTCTCTGCTCACGACACTCTGCGATTAATGTGCAGAAAGCCCTGTAGTGAAATGCTAAATGACAAACTCAACCAGGGGCTACAGTTACGATTCGCTCTCTATTTCTATCTAAAGAGTGGCATGGATGCGAGTTGACGGCACTCTGAACAATACACCCCACATGAATTAACAAACCAGGTGCAACGCACAACGTCCCGGACACCCTCTCCTCTGTTGAATTAGGCAGAGGGGAGGTCTGCGTCGTCCTTTAGATGGCAGTTTGCAATAGGAATTCCCTCTTAAGAACCTTGAGGACACTAACCATTGTGCTTCTAATCAACTATAAACACTAAATGCGAGGTGGGTCGCACACCGCTCGTCATACTAGCAAATAGCCCCATAGGATTCTGGAGGATGTAGTGACAGCGGCGGGTACACCTATGCCACGAGTATATAGTTAAAATGCCATCCCTGGACACGTGTTTCGAGGTAATTGCCTCTCGTCAGCAGGGAGCAGGTAAGTATGCGGGGTGCCAAGTAGACTGCCAAAAAATTATCAGGTATAGTACCTCTCACGGCGCGCGGGTGCGGGATCCGGGCTCGTCAACCCATGGCTCAGGGAGCTTAAATACAAAATGCGAGGTGGGTCACACACCGCTCGTCATACTAGCAAATAGCCCCATAGGATTCTGGAGGATGTAGTGACAGCGGTGGGTACACCTATGCCACGAGTATATAGTTAAAATGCCATCCCTGGACACGTGTTTCGAGGTAATTGCCTCTCGTCAGCAGGGAGCAGGTAAGTATGCGGGGTGCCAAGTAGACTGCCAAAAAATTATCAGGTATAGTACCTCTCACGGCGCGCGGGTGCGGGATCCGGGCTCGTCAACCCATGGCTCAGGGAGCTTAAATACAAAATGCGAGGTGGGTCGCACACCGCTCGTCATACTAGCAAATAGCCCCATAGGATTCTGGAGGATGTAGTGACAGCGGCGGGTACACCTATGCCACGAGTATATAGTTAAAATGCCATCCATGGACACGTGTTTCGAGGTAATTGCCTCTCGTCAGCAGGGAGCAGGTAAGTATGCGGGGTGTCAAGTAGACTGCCAAAAAATTATCAGGTATAGTACCTCTCACGGCGCGCGGGTGCGGGATCCGGGCTCGTCAACCCATGGCTCAGGGAGCTTAAATACAAAATGCGAGGTATAAACACTACCTTTTCTACCTTTTCTCCCTATTCTTACACTTCAAGACTTTCCTTCTACTCCAACCTCCTTCTTACTTTGGTACTATGGTACTCCTCCCAATTCGAATGTTATCTGTAGACATAAAACACTCTTGCCACAAGGCTACGGCACTGGGAGGGGTGAATGCTATTTGAAAAGTTCAATTTTTGGGGGGGGGAATGGGAGGGGGAGGGACAGTCCATGGTACGTTGGAGATGCCGGTGTGGGAGGGTGGGAGGGGGTACAGTTGGGGACACAGTGGACACCGAACAGATGCGAGACTAGACTGTAAAAGCACATCTCCACCACAGAAAACGCAATCCCGGCAGGAGCGCTGAAACAGCAGTCATATTGTGGTAAATAAAAATTCCTTTACCGGGACTGAATTTGATACAGAAACATTATAAAATAGCTCAGTAAAATGAGAGGCAGAATCCGTGATATTAGAGTTTCGGAATGGGCTTTATTCCAATAAACGATTATAATCGGATGCCTCAAGTTCCATCACCACTGGGGTTCAGGAAGTGAAGTACATACTTTATTGACAAGAAGTAATTTTTATAGTACATACATTATAATGAAGTGAATACAGTAGGCGTAACAATTGATAAGGACATTGACGTTTGGTTTGCGTAACCGAAAAATGGGTGTAATAATGAGTAAAAAGGAACATGATTGGTTATGACGTAATACATAGGTGGATCTATAAGATAATACTTGGCATTGATGCGCGCGCAGCAGCATGACGTGTAATTGACGTGTAACTAGGGGGTGACGGGGACTTGACATTTAGCTCCATATGTGGAGACAAGAAGTCTGGGGGGTCAAGTCAACCTAATCCCAAATCATATCTAACATCCTATGTTTAAAGAACTATGTTATCCATAAAAGAAGGACTCTCGGACAGAATCTATTCTATACTGACTGTGCGTGCGTGTACAAGCGTCTAAGTGTCTACACTGAATGCGAGGGGGTAGGAATATTCCATGGTAACAGGGCTATGAATTACTTGCATGAGGACAGAGAAGTTGGGCCTTTTTGCTTGGTAACTGGAAGAATGTTTACTTAAACTACTAGGCAGGAATGCATCGGCTGAGGGGGAAGCAGATAATTCGAAGGTGAAATACAGTTCTTGGCAGAGAGTAGGCTGATGTCAGGCTTCGTGAGCCGCGCAGAGAATGAGACAAAGTTCATGGTCACAGATGCAGGCTCGGGCTGGAGCTTTCAGAGGCAGAAGGCAAGAGGAGTTTTGATGACAGAATCAGGGCCTACTTGCCTGGACTGAAAAATGGCATAAGTGAACCATATAAAGCCGATGGCTTTTCATACTTAGGAATGGAATATCCGGCCTATTCATGGCGGATCTGACAGAGGACATGTTGACGGAGGACGCACATGTGTTTGCGTCTTTATAACTGGAACTGGAGGGAACACACAGGTACTTGTGACATGCACATAGAACTGTTGGGGTCCAAGATAGGGGACATAACTGACCAGGAAAATCCACATTTCCACATTCCCTCCTTGTCCCCCTACTTGCCCTTCAAGAGATATCGATCTTCATCAATCCATCGATCTGTTCATATAGCATCATTTGTTCTTCTTTCTTCTTCCGGGATCTTGAATGAAAATCTTGATGTGGAATGCACGATGTGGCACACAGACCACAAATCGCTGGTCCACATTGTAGACATAGACAGCAACTGAATAGTATGAGAAGGCCAATACCTAGGAAGGATAGAACTCTCCATCCCCAGGCTGATACCGCATTCCAAAACCAACTGGACCAAGTCCAAGTGCCTGGGTTCTGGTGTATCTGGCTTACAATCTTATGAAGGCGAGTGATGGCTTTATATACAGATGGCGAATTTTCTGGTATGAATACGCAGCAACTTGATCCGATGACCCTACAAGCTCCGCCCCTATCAGCCAGGATGACGTCAAGGACAAGACGATTTTGAAGCACAACAATCCGCATAGCAGACTGCTCTTCCGTTAAATTGCCTAAGGCGGAAATAGTCTCATTCACTACTGCTTCAAGGGTTCTAGTTAATCTACGTATCAGCTTACTATTAGTAACAGTACCTATATAGGGAAAGATGCCTTTATTAAAATCTACATACTTGTCCCATGCCGTCTCAGTGTAATCGACAATGGGGAGATCTCTCCGTTCTCTGTTGTGTACTAAATGAATATTTCTGTAATAATCAGGAGGAGCTAGGAAAACAGGTGGCAAAAGGAATGCAATGTAGCAGGTACCATCCCAATCTAGAGGTAGACGCATATATGCAGTCTGACCACATATAAAGTAGGAGTGGCGAGAAGCTCTAAATGAAGATTTTCCTTGATCACTGAATTCTACTATAGTAGTGCATTTACTATGGCCCATATGTATGGAACCAACCTTTCTTACACACAATTCACCTTTTGCTGGGAATACTGACATGGTGGGTAAGACTAGCTCAACTTCGGATACGACATTTAGAATCATGAGATTAGGTGTAAAATTACCTAATCCATACACTTCATTTTCTAGATCAGTTCCTGTTCCTTTGGGGCGACCCTCCTTGTCAGGGTAGCAGACTTTGAGTAAAACTAGGTTCAGGTTTCCCCATATCCAATGATCTTGGTAAACTGCTGTGTCGGAGTCTATGGAATTGATTAATCTGAACCATGCTCCACAGGAGCCATTATGTGTGAATGGATGTGGAAAGAAAGGCAGGACTCCTTCATAATTCTGATAGGGAGGGAGTCGGCCACACACCCAACAATTAGTAGCATTACTAGTCTGATGGGAATGATGTAACATACTAATGAAAGTGTTATTGCGCAGCGCAAGTCTATAAGACAATTCATGCGGAGGTAAGTCACTAAAAGAATGTTCAGCAGCAACATTATAAACATGTCTAGAAATAGGGTAATATATGTGCAACAACATACTTGTAATAATTATTAAAAGACTCAATAAAAACAAAATTAATAATGTCAATATGCAGTGGCTACGCAGTGATTTACAATACGCCTGTCGTTTCAACATCTTTCGGGTATTTTCTCTACTCAGGTCCAAGGGATACATGTCAGAGACAATTCAACCGCTTCACCTTGGAGAGGACTTAAACAATCAAATTGCTCGACTGGTTGGGCCTAAGCTTTAGTTTGTAATTTTCAGATTTGTTAGGTTCAACAAAAGGGAGTTTTGTATCAGTCTGTGAGGGAGTGCAGGGCACAATGTCTATATCCGAAGATAGTCCATGAAATTTCTTGATGTGGCTTGAATGAATCCAGCCCTTGCGGCCCTCGATCTTCACGGCTGTTCTTGTGGTCAACAGGACCAACTTGGGTGCTTTCCACCTGGGCTCCAGCTGAGTCTTTCGGTCGAAATTCCTCACAAAGACAAGATTACCCGGAACAACGTCATGGGGTTTCACCTCAGTGTTGTCGGGAAAGGCTGCAGCTACCTGTGAACGAGAAGATTGTAGTGCAGACATCAAGGAAGCCAAGTAATCTGTCAGCATATTACAGTCAATATCAGTTATTTTGCGTGGTATAGGCGTCCCCCACATATTCGGTGGTCTACCGAAGATCACCTCATACGGGGATAGCCCTGTTCGTGAATGTGCTACCATTCTCATGTAAAAGAGTGCAACTGGTAACGCTACTACCCAGTCGACACCTTTCTCTCTGCATATTTTGGACATTCTAATTTTCAGTATCTGGTTATGTCTTTCTACGAGACCTGCTGCCTCGGGGTGTCGGACACAGTGGAATTTCCACTGATAACCTAACAGAAGTGAAACGTGTTTCATTAATTCGGATGAGAACGGCTGGCCGTTATCTGAGTAAACAGCACGTGGTAAACCGTACCGTGGGAAGAATTCTCGAACCAACTGTTTGGCAGTAGTCGGGGCAGTGTAATCTGAAACCGGGTATGCCTCTGTCCAACGGGACAGAGCGCAGACAACTACGAGAACATATTTGAATCCTCTGCATCGTTCCATCTGGATATAATCCATCTGGAGTACTTCAAAAGGATGATTAGGGGTATGAAATCCACCCTGTTCTACGGGAACGCTTTTTCCTGGGTTGAACTGACAACAGATCATACAGGTACGGACCTTTTGTTTTGCTGCTGCTCGTAAATGTTTATTGAACCAAATGTGTTGAATG
Organism: Triturus cristatus; assembly: GCF_964204655.1. Taxonomy (NCBI): domain Eukaryota; kingdom Metazoa; phylum Chordata; class Amphibia; order Caudata; family Salamandridae; genus Triturus; species Triturus cristatus. Next base: position 347,620,372 of record NC_140589.1, on the reverse strand, counting down.
CTGTCTAGCATGGCTTTTTCTCCTAAATGTGCTGGACTATGTATAGTGTTAATTATGACTTGGACCATTGAATCAGGAAGGAACCATACAGACCTTTCCTTCATCATCCATCCTTGGTCCGTTTGGATCCCTCCTAATTCAGTCCATTTCTTTATTTCGTCTGGTGTAGCATGTGTCTGTATGTCAATTACGTCAAGAGTAGGATCTTTAACTGTCATACAATGTGTCGGTGTCGGGACTATTGTCTTTGTCATATCGGGGGTTTGAGTTTGAGCAGTCAGTTTAGCTGTTCTGTCGGCTAGATCATTGCCTTGGGAAATGATATCAGTAACCTTTGTATGGGCCTTACATTTCATAATTGATATTTTAGTGGGTAGATGTATTGCATCTAATAATGCATGAATGAGGGGTCCGTGCTGAATGTGGGCACCGTGGGAAGTTAAATAACCTCTCTCTCGCCACAGCACGCCGAAGTCATGTACAACTCCGAATGCATAACGCGAGTCAGTGTATATGTTGACTTTTTTATTTATGGCTTGAATACAGGCTTGTGTCAGAGCGATAAGTTCTGCGGCTTGAGCTGACAAAGTATTTATACGATTAGTTTCAATGACTTCAGTATCTGTTGTGACTGCGTAAGCGGCTACTAACTCTCCTGTACTTGTTCTCATGCATGAACCATCTACATACAAGGTCAGGTCTGGATCTGACAATGGGACATCGGTTAAGTCTTGTCTGGGTTTTGTTGTTATTGTAATAACTTCAATACAGTCATGGGCTAGTGGGTCTGTTCCGACTACTGGTAAAAGTGTGGCAGGATTCAATGTGTTACAGCGTCTGATTTCTATATGTGGCTGAAACAATGTAAGTTCATACCCTGTAAGTCGTGCTATGGTCAAGTGTTGTGTTTGTGTTCTATTTACAAGAACCTCTACTGCGTGTGGTACTTGAACTGTCAATGGATGTCCTAACACTATGGCATCGCTTTGTCTGATTGCTAAAGCTGTCGCTGCCACTGATTTCAGACATGCAGGCAAAGCCTGAGCTACGGGATCTAATGTACTAGAAAAATAAGCACATGGTCTGTGTGCTCCTGCTTGTTCCTGTGTGAGTACTGACAAGGCAGTACCTTCGCGTTCTGTAACAAAGAGTGTAAACTGTTTTCTGTAACATGGTGTTGCTAAAACAGGTGCTTGACATAAAGTTTTCTTTAGGCTTTCAAAAGCTTGTGTATGTTCTTGAGTCCAAGGGAGAACAGTCGATGTGGCTGCCTCCTGGGTTGTCAACTGAATGAGTGGTTTTGCTAGAAATGCATATTGCGGGATCCACTGTCTACAGTATGAAGTGAGGCCTATGAAAGCCCGCACCTCCTTTTGTGTCTTGGGTATTGGCATGTTAGCTATCAACTGAATGCGGTCTGGTGTAAGCTGCCTTCCCTCCTTGGACAGCGAGTGTCCAAGATAAATAACTCGCTGGACACAGAATTGCAGCTTAGAAGGGGACACCTTGTGCCCTTTTTCGGCTAGAAATTGTAAAACTGTCAGTGATGCTTTCTCACATTCAGGTTCGCTTCTAGCGGTGATCAGCAGATCATCGACGTATTGAAGCAGAGCAGTGTTAACTGGCATGTGGATACTGTCAAGTTCTCGTTTCAGTGCTTGGCTATAGATGCTGGGGCTTTCTGTAAATCCTTGAGGTGCGCGGGAGAATTTAAAGCTACGCCCATTTAAACTAAATCCGAACAAATATTGACTTTCCGGATCTATTGGGACGCTGAAAAAGGCATTCTTGAGATCGATTACAGTGAAGAATGTCGCTTCGGAATCAATAGCTGTCAGTGATGACGAGATATCTGGGACCACAGGGAATTGTGGCACAATGCATTTGTTTAACTCGCGCAGATCAATAACCAATCGATATACTGGCGGAGCTGTGGGATCTGTTCGTTTAAGAATCGGAATTATCGGTGAATTACATACATTGGAGTCTGTTTCTACAACTACTCCTTGGGCAATAAGCTCGTCAACGATTTGTAGTAAAGCCGTTACAGCATCTGGTGGTAACTTGTATTGTCGCATTCGTGGTAGCACCACTCCTGCCTTTAGTGTGACTCGATATGGTGTAATATTCATGCAACCAACATCAGTAGGGCCTTGTGCCCATAGATGTGTAGGTAAAGTCTGCAGTCGGGGATCCATGTCTCTAGATACATAGTGACCTTTAAAATCACGTAAAAACAACCTTACTCCTTCCGGAGAACAACATATTATGGCTCCTAGGGTTTTCAACGTTTTTATTCCTAACAAGTTTTCTGGACATGATTTAGTAAGCAATAAATCTGTAGTTCGGGTCAAAGGTCCTATCGTAAGTGGCAGAGGTTGTGACACTTCATTAACAATAGGTTTTCCTGAAAAACCAAGGGAAATATTCTGTGAGCCTGAGAGGGGTGCCCCTGGAACTTCACTACGTTTTATGGTCGTTCGACTTGCCCCTGTATCGAGTAGAAATTTTCTATCTTGGCCTAATAATTCACTATGTACATAAGGTCCTTCTTGGTCTACTGGGATTTCAATAAGGGGTAAGTCAACTTCCCTCTCTAGGCTTGTTCATGCGTAACGCTGATACTCGGGATATTCATACTGTGCGGTCTGATACATTTGTCGTGTTGTTGTCTGTGTGGCAGCAGCAGGCAACGGTGGTGCAGCTGGCACAAACTGTATTGGCTGTTGTGCGGCTGGCATGGCCTGGGCATGCTGCGTAGCTCCTTGTTCATTCTGATCTTGTCTAAGTGGCCGTGATCTTTCTTGTGTTTTACCTATGGCGATATTATGTTTTAAAACTGGACAATCGTGTACGTAATGGCCTGGCTTTTTACAATAATTGCATGTCCCTTTTACAGGTCCTGCTGAATCGGAATGTGTCATACCCTTTTTATGTCCTTCAGCTGGAACTGTCTGGGAAACTAGCATTTTCATTTTCGTGTCTTTCATGCGTCTGTGTTCATGTTCTTGTTCCTCTTTAATTCTATTGTGGTGGTACTGTAACATTTGTAACATTTGTGTTGGAGTGTTACCTTGCCAGGTACTCTCAAATTTTAATACTCTATTCTTTACTGGGGGCAGAGCATTTTCTACTAATTTTGTTACAAACAGATGTGGGTATGATTCGCTACTTGCTTTTATGCCACTATTTATACCAAAACATTTTTCAAATCGGGCATAGTAATCACTAGTGTCTTCATCTTGCTTCTGCTTACAGGCTGAAATTGTACCCCAATCTTCCTTTTTCGTAGTTAATAAACGTGGCAGTACCTGTACTAGTAGACCTGGTAGTGCTTTAGTTTTGTCCCCAAGCCCCGAACCTGGACCTCGGGCCCTTTCTTCTGCTTCTAATGCTGACCATTCTATCTTTTGATCACCTATCTCCCACTCTTTTTCCTTGAGTTTCTCATAAATGCCAGCAGGCATCAACACCTTTAATATTGTCATAATGTCGGGGTAGGTATACTCTCCCATGAGTAACATGTCTTTAATTTCTCGGTGAAAACCCGCTGGGTCTTTGTCATGACTGGGTACCACTTTCTTCATTTCTAACAATTCTATTTTCGATATGGGCGTATATACAAATACGCGTTTAAACTGATTGTCCTCACCCTTTATTGGGTGGACTTCTCGTAAGGGATTCTGTCTATCTATGTGATACGTAGTTCTTTCCTTGACGGACAATGGAACATGTTCTGAACATACAAAAAGAATATACTGCTTTCTTGATTCTAGAATTTCTTTAATTAATTCAGTACCTGGACCTCTCCATTTATTCATAAGTAATTCAGTCAGTATGTCAGGCAAGGGACCAGGGTCCGAATGCTGACTCCGATATAGTATAATGAGTTGTTGAATCATATAAATCCCAGCTAACCTTTGTTCATCTGGGGTAAGATTCAAAAATGTGCGTACTACTGTATCATCACTATATTTTCCGGGACTGTCCACCCAATGGACAGCTGCCCTGGCTAAATCTTGTTCATCCATAGAATCGAGGAAATGATAACCCCTTCGTTCTCGGAGTAGTTTGTCGGCGGTTTGGAACGAATGCTCGTTAGACCTTATATTAATTATAGGTATTTGAAAATTCCTGTTATTATCTGGACATATCGGATGTATTGAGTCAGTATGATATCTAGTCTGATTTTTATTACAAGATCTTCCTTTACCTACATAGGCTATGGTGTCCGACTGTCCTGTGGGCAGTCCTGACCCTTCTTCCTCGTTTTGTTCGAACTCGTCTACCTCTAATCGCTCTTCGTGTAGGCGTTCTATTTCTTTACGGATCTTTCGGCACATGGCTATTATACAGTTTTGTTTATCATGTCTCCCTTCCGATATATTCTGGCTCCATCTTGTAAGAATTTTCATTGCTTCCGGGTCTACCCCCGGTCGGTCTTGATTTCTGATCACACAGTTTATGAGGAAACGTAACAGTTCCCCCTGTATCTCTACTTTCTGGTATTCCATGGCTCTGTAAATACATTCTGGATCTCGCCCCGTTTGGACAAAATGATATATATTATCTAGATGCGCAGTCATTCCTGGTAACTTCGCTAAATACACTGCGGCTCGTCTGATACGCAATGATGCTAGGGTCATTTCGTCCTCTTTTCCAGGCACCGGGTCATATCTACAATCTATAAGAAGTTCCTTAAGCGCACGGGCACTAAGGAGTTTGGGTGTACGTGAATGCGCTGACTCTTGAAAAGTAAGTTTATTTATTCTGGGTGGCGTAGAAAAGATATTGGTAGCTCCTCCCGCGGCCCCATCTGGGGCGTCGGGTGTAAAAGGATTCGTCGAACGTGACACAGCAACTACAGGTGTGGACACAGCCATAGAAGTAGCTGTAGGAGCGGATACAGAAACAGATGTGCTTGCCGGAACTTGTGACTCGATTTGTTGCTGTAGGGATACGGGCACTGGATCTTGGCGTTGAACCTCCCTGGTATGCGGTCTACGTGGGGCGGAATTAGCATACTCGGGAGCTGCGTCATCTAAATATGAGGAAAGAAAAACATCTTCTGCGGTTCTAGGATGCCCCTTAGGATGTACCTTGATTGGGAATAATGGGGGTGGCAAGTCTTTCGGTATCTCTGGAGTAGCCTTAGGTAATCCTTCGGCCAGAAGGGGATACATACCATTCATAAGGGCATTTCTTTGTCTGTCTACTTGTTCTGATTTCACTCGGATACCTTCCTCAATTAATAGATTCTCTCGAACTTTATTGGAATTCTCTTTACTCTTCTCTTCCTGTCTACGTGCTTTTTCTGTTCGTTTATGTGATTCTTTACGCCATAATTCAACGGCGTCTTTCTGTGACTGTCTGACTTTCCTTTTCCATAACTCTTCCTCGACTTTCATGATGCACTCTGCATCCCAGGTCCCCGCTGTGGGCCACCTCTGACTTTCTGGTAATCCCTTGGTATAGTCTACCCATAAATCAAGAAATAATATAGCGTCTAAGCCATGTTTGTGATACATAAAGTGCCCTGGAGTGTCCCTAGGAGGAATAGGGACGGCTTCTTCGAGAACCCCTTTTCTGGTAGTGATCTGTCTTAATTTCGAAAAGAGCGGCATATTGAGAACTGACCTTATACTTGATTTTGACCTGATGCTTGAATTTGAACAGACTTAATACAATAAACACGATAATGAACAGTCATTCATACCACGATATACAGAACATACTTAAACACTTTAAACATTAAACATTAAACCTTTAACTGAAACAACAATGATGATCGTCTGCATAACTAAATCACCATGCTTAATTCTTGACACTAACTAGACAATAACTAGATACTTCGGAATACTTCGGAATACTTGATATACTGCTAAACAGTACAGATACACTGCTAAAACAGTGCAGACCGGATTTGTGTACCCAAACCCGTCTTGACCGGCACAACCTATGTGCACGTCAGAAATGCCTCCCCAGCAATGGTACTCACCGGGTAGCTTCGGAAACGGAAGGCCTCAGTAACTTGAACTTGAACCGGACCGGACTCGACTCGACTCGACTCGTCGGACACTGGGCTTGACTTCGGACTGGTGGGTCTCTGTATACCTCGGATCTTGCTCTCTCAGCTAGGCTCTGGTCGGGATACTTCGCACTTCTCACCGCCTCGTCTGGGTGCTGATCGCAGTCTCAGTCACCCCCGCTTGACCGGAGGGAGATACAGGAAATCCTGCTGGTACGCGTTATTGTCCGTCCAGCTGTGGCAGGAGACCGGGCCTGCAACGCACCGCCGGCGCGTGAGATGAGAAAGTGTCCCTGTTCGGGCGCCATCATGTGGTAAATAAAAATTCCTTTACCGGGACTGAATTTGATACAGAAACATTATAAAATAGCTCAGTAAAATGAGAGGCAGAATCCGTGATATTAGAGTTTCGGAATGGGCTTTATTCCAATAAACGATTATAATCGGATGCCTCAAGTTCCATCACCACGGGGGTTCAGGAAGTGAAGTACATACTTTATTGACAAGAAGTAATTTTTATAGTACATACATTATAATGAAGTGAATACAGTAGGCGTAACAATTGATAAGGACATTGACGTTTGGTTTGCGTAACCGAAAAATGGGTGTAATAATGAGTAAAAAGGAACATGATTGGTTATGACGTAATACATAGGTGGATCTATAAGATAATACTTGGCATTGATGCGCGCGCAGCAGCATGACGTGTAATTGACGTGTAACTAGGGGGTGACGGGGACTTGACATTTAGCTCCATATGTGGAGACAAGAAGTCTGGGGGGTCAAGTCAACCTAATCCCAAATCATATCTAACATCCTATGTTTAAAGAACTATGTTATCCATAAAAGAAGGACTCTCGGACAGAATCTATTCTATACTGACTGTGCGTGCGTGTACAAGCGTCTAAGTGTCTACACTGAATGCGAGGGGGTAGGAATATTCCATGGTAACAGGGCTATGAATTACTTGCATGAGGACAGAGAAGTTGGGCCTTTTTGCTTGGTAACTGGAAGAATGTTTACTTAAACTACTAGGCAGGAATGCATCGGCTGAGGGGGAAGCAGATAATTCGAAGGTGAAATACAGTTCTTGGCAGAGAGTAGGCTGATGTCAGGCTTCGTGAGCCGCGCAGAGAATGAGACAAAGTTCATGGTCACAGATGCAGGCTCGGGCTGGAGCTTTCAGAGGCAGAAGGCAAGAGGAGTTTTGATGACAGAATCAGGGCCTACTTGCCTGGACTGAAAAATGGCATAAGTGAACCATATAAAGCCGATGGCTTTTCATACTTAGGAATGGAATATCCGGCCTATTCATGGCGGATCTGACAGAGGACATGTTGACGGAGGACGCACATGTGTTTGCGTCTTTATAACTGGAACTGGAGGGAACACACAGGTACTTGTGACATGCACATAGAACTGTTGGGGTCCAAGATAGGGGACATAACTGACCAGGAAAATCCACATTTCCACAATATGTACATATGAATGGAGAGTAGTGAAGGGCAAGGGGACCTGAATTTTCTAAAATGGAATGTTAGTGGGCTGGGAGATCCAAGAAAGGGACGACATCTCCTTGCATATTAAGACAGGCACAAGATAAAAATAACAACAACAAAAAATCTGCGGGTCTCTACGAGTTGCTACCATAGGAGATCCCAAATGATGTAGTTTGCCATTCTGATAATCAAAAACACCACTTGCGTAGCGGGGGGCCTAAACTCCCCTGGAGGCAGGCACAATGTGGTTTGGGGTAGCCTAACATCACGGTCTGTCAGGCGGGTGAACTGCTATGGGCCCAACATAGATGACAAATCATTTTTCACCACCCTGCGGGGATTGGTTATAAACATAGGCTCCTCATACATTATATGGGGCGGGGATTTCAACGTAACAGTTCAACCGGAGCTGGACAGCTCGTGCCCCCAGTCTCAGCACTACACCAAAGCCCAACACCAACTGCGGCAAATTATAGAGGAGCACAGGTTACTTGATGCGTGGTATGACACGCATCAGGCACACAGGGAGGGTACCTACTATTCCACAGTGCACTCTAGCTGGTCTCAGCTGGACTTCTGGCTGATCTCCAGGGGACTCACAACTTGGTCACCACAAAGGTGACACTTGCACGAACATACTCGGACCACTCACCGCTACTCATGAAGCTTATCCCCCCAGGGAGCCCACCCAGTACTATATCATGGCGTTTATCCCTACAGGCGTTACTTGATGCCCCATTCAGAGCCAAACTGGGACAGGAGCTGGAAGACTTCCTTAAGCTGAACATAGATTCGGTACCCACACTGGCAACGGTGTTGGAGGCTCTGAAAGTGACAATACTGTGCATATGCATAGCTAATGCAGGGGTGTATCTGAAAGACATCAGATGTACGCTAGGGAGGTTGTAGAAGAGCCTCCATATTCCTAGGGTGTCAGCTTAACTCAATTCGGGAAGAGGCAACTAGAGCCCTAATTAAGGAAACACTTACTGAATATCAAAGCACAGCTGAAAGAGAAAGCCTCTTAGAGCTAGGCAATATGGAGAGGGGGAGAGGCCGAGCAAAGCGTTGGTAGAATTGATACGCAAACCCCGATTCTCCAACTATGTAATGGAGATCTGATATGCGAAAGGGAATTGCCACAAGGATACTGTGACAGGTTCGACGGACCTCATGACGGGGATAGGGACAGTGACCCTCTATCTTCGTTGCAGGAACAGGACTGGCCTTTAAGGAAGACGCGGACTCTGTGGAGGCGGAGCTGGCCCCCGTGACGACAGCTTTTGTCGACCTATCCCTGGTCTCACCATCCTTGAAGAGGGACGGCCCGGAAGACGCCAGAGGGAAAGCCGTGAATACAGAAGAAGAGTCGAGCGAGAAGTCCGGAGAGCGGAGGAGAAAGGTGCACGTCAGGGACGACGAAGCGAACACCGGGAAGAGAGCGGAATCATCAGGCGGAGGGCCAGGAGGCCAAGTACACCGCGCATCGCCCAGCCGCACTTCAGGAGAAGTGTGGCTACCCGAGGTACGGAGGAGAATCCGGGGGTTGTTCTCATTGAAAGGGGGAAGCGGGTGAATTGCGGAAGGGACAGCCCAGGGGGATCGAGGTTCATGCCTAAGTAGGTTCTCTCTCCGTAGGGAAACGTGTACAACCTGTCACATTTGGTGGTGGTCTCTGGTGAAATCGCAATTCCCGCACTCCCGCCCCTAAACGTATAAATAGATCCCACGAGTATCCCCTTAAAGCCCTATATTGTTTTTTTTTGTTTTATGACATCGCTTCCACTGCTGGCCGTGAGGAAACGCCGGAGGGCACGAGAAGTCGGGGGAGAGAAAGAAAACCGGCAAGCAAGAAGACCTGGATGGGTTCTATCCGGACTGTTGTATTCTGTTTCTACCTGCCTTAAATAAACCACCTTAGTAAACTCGCCATTGTATTGGCTCCTTCCCTTCTTGTCCCTTCAACCGGGTGACAGATACTAAGGTGATAATGCAGGCCTTCTACACACATTACTCTTCGTTGTACTCCACTAGGAGAATGATCCCACTTGAAGCTGAACCTTACCTAGAGTTAATAGAGCTTGGGTGGCTGGGCACTGCCCAACAGGAATTCCTCTACAAAAAGGGAGGTATGATACAATAAGGCCTATTTGTGGGGAGGGATCTATATAATATAGCACAACATTTATATCCCCCACATTACCATCAATCCATCTCCAATTTTTCAACACAACATCCGCTTGAATCCAGTGTGTTTAAGAGTTAATCTCATGGTTTATTTTCCATTCATTTCTATCAAGACTTTTCCCATTTTACCTTGGTATCCTCATGTACGGTATATGTACAATATCAAATCCAATAAATCAAAACACAATGATTTATAAACATATATATATAAAAAAAGACATGACAGCCACAGATAACGTATTTGACACAATCCAAAATTCTCATTAAACTGTACAATGTCCAAATTATTTTCAGTTCACTACATCTCATGTGCTCCCCCTCTGGGGATGAAAAAACATTTTTCAGATTCCCTCTCTTATTATGACAAATGCTTTATTCTTAGTGACTTATATCTCTGTTTTATATCCACAAGTGATATGTTGCACTTATGTGTAGAGAGGGATCACAGAATTCTTTCCCAGATCGCGTACCAACGCATTTCGACCTCTGTGTGGATCAGTGATACATGCGTTTTTATGTCGAGGTCATCATCAGGGCGTAAACTTCAATCTGGACAATACTATAAAGAATAAATGAGAATTTGGATAATGGTCCTATTTAAAGAAACCATTATTTATTTATATACAGATGTTTTTCTAATGCATCTATAGCAGACATCTTGTCCTTTATGGTGCCGTGCCTATTTCTTTTTACATGCAGAGTCCCATGCACTATCCAGTGTCCAGTGATCATTGAATACTACCAGTGCAACCAAGAAGAGTAGAGTTCCTAGCAGCTGCGAGTGAGTAGGACGAAATTCAAACTGCAATTATGCAACTAGGGTCAGGCAAAGAGTCAGGGCCGGACAGACTCCGAGCCGAATTCTATAAAACATACATTGATATCTAGGCTCCATTCTTGAAACAATTATATGAAGAAGCTGTCCTACTAGGAACTCTCCCTCAAACCATGCGGGAGGCCCTTATTATCTCCCTTCCAAAGCCAGAAAAGCCCACTGACAACTGCTAGTCATTTAGGCCCCTAGCATTAATAAATTGTGAGGTTCAAATACTTGCCAAAGTATTAAATCGGCTAAACTTACTCATGGACGGACTGGTACACCCCGACCAGGCAGGCTTCATTCCGGGTAGGGCCACCTCATACAATTTGCTTAAATTGTTTTCGATACTCCAGGATAGAGACCCAGAACTCAATGCCGCGGCGTTGTTCCTTAACGCCACCAAGGCCTTTGACTCCCTGGAGTGGGACCTTTTGCTGGTTGTCCAGTGGCCTGTTGGAATCCCCCGCAGTACTGTGTATGGGTGTGGCTCGTGTATCACAGACCAAAGGCAAATTTGCCATAAATGGGGTGCAATCCCCTACATTTAACATAACCTGCGGCACCGGGCAGGGCTGCCCATTGTCCCCCCTCCTATTCGCCCTGGCAGTGGAACCATTAGCAGCTATGCTTAGACACCACCACCAAGAATATACGTTACGCTACCCGTCAAGACATGTGCTGGTGTCACTCAATATTGATGATATCACGCTGTACGTTAGAGAACCTCACATAAGCCTAAATAAAATACTTCTCAAATTCATCAGATATGGAGAACTCTCTGGAATACCAAATAAATTGGGAGAAAAGTCAGATCTTCCCACTCACCTCCAACACCCACCCAGTGGAACTGGAATTACCATTGATATGGCGTGATTCAAAACTTAAATACCTGGGAATAGACATCACCAGTAATAAAGACACCCTATTGAGGGCTAACTGTGGGAGGGCATTGGGCAGCCTGACAGACTCCGTCACCTGCTGGATCGTTATGCCTCTGTCACTTGCAGGATGCACAGCGCTAATGAAAATGGTGATCCTACCTCGCCTGCTGTATCTCTTCCTAAACATCCCCTATCACTCGGGGCGCCACTTTTACAAAAGTCTGAGAAGTCAATTGATTCGGCTAGCATGGGGAGGGAAACAACCTAGAGTCAAGTGGAACACCCTCACATAACCCTTCTCTAAGGGGGGGTTTGAGTCTCCAGATCCAGAGTTATATTATCTCAGTGCACAAGCGCAATATGCACACTACTGGTTCCATCCCCCATCCTTCATATCAGATCTTGCTGTGGAAAAAGGATAAATGGATCACATACCGTTGACCGGGTTTTTGGGGAGTGACCGTGGCACATCAGGGGTGTAGAATCTACAGTTGCGTGATCAAATGCAGCATGGACAAAGCTCATGAAAAGATTGCAGGCACCCATGATATACTCGCTGGCACTGCCACTGATCTACCAACACAATATCCCAGTCACGCAAAAAATAATATGCCGCTGGATACTACAACGCTACAACATACATACATTGGGACACTTTTACAGTGAGGGCTAATTCTGGGATAGGGAGAAGTTCTTCGGTGGGTGTGCCCCCCCACCATAGAGCTCTTTTGATACATAAGGCTAAGTAAAGAAGTCAGGGCAGCTACCCCAGCCTTTCCAGAGGACCCACCCATGCTACCCCCACTACATATTCTGCTTCTGCCCACCAACCACTCGCATATAGGGGCCCATTAGGATGTCGGGCGGTGGCCCCACCGCGGTGCTGGCAGTGCGGAAAAAAGATATTTATGTGCCGATAACATGGCAGAGCCCCAAAATTTAAGGAATAGCTACACGATATGACATACTGTCAGGTGCAGCTAACCACATACGCAGGATTTCTGTTGTTAAATTCTAGACCCCTAGACATATGGGAGCCATTACGGGCGTACTTACTTCTGAACTCACAAACAACAGATGCTGAATAAGAGCACACTATAGACTTTTGGGTTGCCATTGATAGACTGCCCTCGCTGCAAGATCCTTATAATGGGTTAACACACAGGGCTGCATTGGTGGCAAACCTACCCGGGACCAGACTATAAAGGCACAGTGGGAGCTATACAGGTGGAAACTGAAAACAATAGACATACCTCTCTAGTGATGTGAATAAGTTGTACAATTACTCCACAGTGCTATGTAACAAGTTGTTGTTGTTATTGATGGAAATTCTAATAAAAAGAATTTAAAAATAGGTTACCTAAGCATCATATACTCTGTTACCTCCAAAGCTTTAACATCTGAAACTCAACAAAAGGAAATTAGATGAAAGGAAGCAAGCTTCTTAGAAAGTTTTTTCTTGTCCAAATATCCATTACCAGGCCAAGGGGAAAACATACTTAGATCAACATTTACATCCCATAGAGTGTCATAACTAGGTCTTGGGGGTCTTCTTGACTTTATACTCTTAAGTACTCTACAGACCAGAACATTTTTTCCCACACTCCTGACATTTACTAGATTGTGTCCTGCAGAAACTGCAGATCAGTAGCAGTTTAACCTCCTGTTCCTAAGACCACTATCAAACAGCTCTACCAGACAAGTTACCACCTCAACTATAGGGGCCTCCAGGGGATCCTTTCCAAGCACCAACATACCCACATCTTCCATATTCCTTTATGCCTATAGGATCTTCTTGGAGCCCAGGACTCCTCAAGAAGTTTCCCTAAAGATCTCCTGATATACTTCGAACAAGAGAGAGTCCCTGTCAGAACCCCAGAGGATGTCCCTCTCCATCTGCATCTCTCAATAGACCCTCTACGGCAGGAAAAAAAAGGGAATGTCGCAAGCTAACTCCAAGGTCATTGGATACCCAAAAGGGAGTTATCAGGACAGGAAAACATCTCTCTTGCCTCACCTTCTGAAGAACCCTCTGAATCATCGTGAAAGGCGGGAATGTGTAAGCATTGGTCCTCTTCCAGTTCTGAAAGAAGCCGTTCAACATTAGAGCACCCAAATTTGGCATCCAACTGTAGTACCTCTTCAGTTGAAATGTCAGCCTGCTTGCAAAAAGGTCGAAATCTAGTGGTCCCCACATCCGACAAGATTTCCCGAAATAAGCTCTGTTCAACTTCAAATCTCTGAAGTCCCTTAAAAACCTTGAATTACAGTCCACAGACACATTTGCCTTTCTGGGCAAATACTCTGCCTTTAAGCTGATCTTGTGCTTCAGGAAAAACAGCCAGAGATTCTTGGCTAAGTCTGATAGGTCTGAAGATCTCATCCCTCCTAAGCGATTTATCTATGCTACCGCAAAGAAATTGTTAATCTTTAACAAAACCCCTCTGCCCTGCAAACAATGTTTGAAACTCATACGGGCCTAGAGCCCTGCAGTCAACTCCAAATAATTTATGTGGTGTGCTCTTTCTGTGTGTAACCCCAATCTCCCAGTGTCCAGTGCACCCAAGCCATGTAAACTCGCATCTGACTCCAGAATAAATTCTGGGGAGCATCCAGAAATCACCCTGCCATTCCAGGTATCCACATTCTCCAACCACCAGTTCAAGTACAGCTTGGCTTCCTGATCTAGCGCTACCCTGTCTCCATACCACAATCCTGCCAGAAGGCCCTTTGCTTTTATTCTCTGCAAAGCATGGTAATGCAAGGGACCTGGATGGATTGCCTGAATGGAGGAGGACAAAAGACCCAGAAGTCTGGCTAGTTCCTTCAGAGTCAAAGACTCCTGTTTCAGCACATAACATCTTCTTTGTTGATCTTTGTTAAGGGCAGAAGTAGAACCATATTCACTCTTTCTATTGTGAAGCCTAAGAACTCTAGAGACATGGAGGAAGTAAGAATAGACTTCTCCCTGTTTACTATAAAGCCCAAACTCTCGAGAAGGGACATAACTGTAAGAAAACTGCATCCAGAGGAAAAACCTCAGAGAAAAAAGATGCAGAGGACCAAACGGTCTTCAGGAAATGTATTCCAATTTTATTCATATACGAACATCCAGGAGAAGCGTGTCAGGTATAATGGTTGAATGGCATAACAGACAATTGCAACCCCATATATTCAATCCCCTATATTCAAAAATACACCCTTCCCCACAACACGAGCAAGCTCGTTATCAACAGTACATCTCACATTTGAAAGACAACATCAGTGCACATAACATATAACGATCATGTCAACTCACAAAGGCGCTGTATTTACAAAGAAAAATACAAACATGTGAGCTCGAAAGACGTTGCGCTCGCACGCATGCAACACACCTTCCCCCCTAATTTTTTTTTATGCCAGTACATAATCCTGGAATCTTATGGGTGGATGTCTCACTCTCACATTCCTGGGAGCAATCCTGGCACTACCAGCTACATCTGACTCCATATTCTTATTGCATTCCACCTCCTTCACATGGAAAAACACATTACTTCTTACATTATCCAGACTTTTCACTCTACCTCTTCATAATGAAATTCTGTTAAGATTCCAACCCCCCCCCCCCCCCCCCCACCCCCCAATAACTGGAGTGGGATCTGACCAGATACCACAGCCTTTACCATCTGTCCGGGATTTTTTGACGTGAACTGTGTCACCAACCTCCACCTTCTGCTTACTTATACTCCCTTTCCTATTTCTCAAATCCTGTTTCATTTTAAACGTATATTTTTCCATTCTGCATTGAATCCCTTTGAAATTGAAAACTCAAAAGGACTTACTGAAGTAACTGAATTAGGTGAAGTCCTAAATGCTAACAACATTGACAGTAAAGCATGGGGGGCGTGGCCAGGCGCCGAAGATGGCGACGTGTTTTGCTAGCGCTCCATGCCTAATCCCCGAATTATCCTGGACTTCCTGCTGACGCGGGCTCCATCCGACCCCAGGGCTTACCTGCTATGCATATCTGGAGTCGTGCTACCTGAGGAGGGTTTCCAGAGTCCTGTACTCGTCCCGCGGTGACCTTGTGAGCTGCGGCCTGCTGCGTTGCGGGGATTTGGGCCCGGCCGTCCGGCCGCGTGACTCACCCGCAGGGGACGATCCTGCTGCCTCCGTGTGGGGGGTGACTCCACAGCGCTCCCGTGCCTGCCTAAGGCTACCGCGTCCAGCCCTGGAGATACCGTGGGAAGCGGTGGGCACTCTGCGACTCCTGCGACTCCTTCAAGTCGGTGATTGCTGCCTGGGAACTGACTGCGAGAGGAGCCCAGATCTGGCGGCCTGTACTGCGGCTGTGGGGACCACTGGCCTAGCGCTGCAACTGACCGGCGAAGCCTTCCGGCCGAGGTAGGCCCGCGAGGGGCGCAGCGAGGTGCCTTCTGGTGGGGCCACGGAGGTTGATTGGGCCTGGGGCCCGCTGCCAAGTTGAGTTGCTGAGGTTGTCTCCGTGTGGGGGATGACTCCGCGGTGCTGCCGTGCCTGCCTGAAGCTGCCGGGTCCTGCTCTGGTGATACCGCGGGAGGCGGGGGACGCCCTGTGATTCCCTCACGTCGATGGTCTCTGCCCGGGAACTGACTGCGGCAGGAGCCCGGATCCGGCGACTTGTGCTGCGGCTGTGGGGACCACTGGCCTCACGTTGAAGCTGACCGGCGGGGCCTTCAGGCCGAGGTAGGCCCGTGTGGGGCGCAGTAAGGTGCTTACTGGTGGCGGCGGGGGGCCACGAGGGTCAGTCGGGCCTAGGGCCCCCTGCTAGGCTCTGTTACGGAGGCCGGTCAGACCTGGGGCTCTGTGAGGACTGCTACCTGGTAGCGAGCAGCGGACCCAGCGATTGTCCTTGCGGTGCGGCGCCCATGTGGGTTGGGGGTCCACGGGGGTCGACCGGACCTAGGGGCCCTCACCTGCATGGGGGCTGAGACTGTAACGCGATGCTCGCTGTAGGCCTAGAGGGGTGGCCACGCTTGTGCCTGCTGCGCCCAGAGTTGTCCTTGCCAACCGACATTGCCCTCCCTCCTGGAGTAATCACGGCCTACGGTGCTACCGGCGGTGACCCCTCCCGCGTCCTTGCGGTGGGTCATCCCACCGGGGGTTCTCTAGGGGAGGACAGGGGTCCTGTGACGAGCCGGGCGCCTGTGTGGGATTTGCTGAGGAGTTGATCTTGCTGGGGGGGCCGCAAGGGCCGGTCGGGCCCAGGGACACTCAACATCCTGGAAATGTGGACTTCTCACTACCGTGAGTTGGTTAATCCGTTGTGCTGTCCGTAGTGACCCCCTCTGGTTTACTGGACGCCCGATGCGGGAAAGACACTGCAACATGCCTTGTCCGGCCTTTGAGAGGTACAACTGAGGGTGAGCTGGAGAGTGGCGGAGTCCAGCGCTGGTCGCCCTATTGGAGCTCTTCATTCCCCTGCTGTCCCACCTGTGTAGCACCAGCGGAGGGTCCCATATCGTGTGTGGAGACCGTGGTGACGGGCCTGAGGCTGGGGGTATCTTGACTGCACGAGACTACGTGGGCCGGGCATACTTCACGGAGCCTCGGGTAAGGCTGGGGGAGTGGTGGACCACCCCACACTGGTGCCCGGACGGGTGACGCCAAGTCCCGCGCTGGAGTTACACCCGACAACAATGCGACAGTTCTTACGGAACCCAGTTGGAGCGGACAGTGGCTGTCTCAGCGCATGTTGGCGTTCACAGGCGCCTGGTGGACGGTGTGCTTGGGACCCAATCTCTAGTGTAGCGGCCCCCTCGCTGTCACACCACCTCGGCTGGTGGTCATCTGCGAATGCCCACGGCGCAGCAACTCGTGATGGGTCGTATGAAAGCCAAAATGCAACAGGGGCCCTCGCGTGGGAACGACCTAGACCCTCCGTCTTTGTGTACTGGTGGCACACCGGAACCTACGCCCACGGCCCTAGCAGCAAAAATGTATTCCGTCCTTGCAGCGATGGAACGGATAGGTGCCACAGTGGAACACACCAGAACCTCCCTGGAAAACCAGAATAGATAAGATCGCCTCGGACTTCACCCTCCTGCACGCGGACCATCATAAGTTGGCCGATAAGGTCGCGGTGCAGGGCCAAACAATTAAGGAGCTCCAGCCTATCACCCAAAGCCACACTGCAGCGCTACAGGACCTACCTCGGGTTCATGAGCTGGAAGACAAGGCGGACGATGCGGAGGGCCGTTCTCGCCGCAACAACGTCCGCGTGGTGGGCCTGCCGGAAGGTGAAGAAGGTAGTCATCCAGAACAATTCATGGAACGGTGGCTTCGTGATCTCATACCTCAAGCTCTCCTGTCGCAGCAGTTCGTTATTGAAAGAGCCCACCGCATCCCAGCTCGGAAGCCTCAACCGGGAGCCAGACCACGGCCACTCCTCTTTAAGCTGCTCAATTATAGGGACCGTGTCGTGGTTCTCCGTGAAACGCGCAAGATGGATGCTCTCACAGTGAGTGGTAGCTCGGTCATGTTCTTTCCTGACTATACTGCCCGGGTGCAAAAGCGTAGGAGCAACTACACTGCAGTGATACAGCAACTCTGCGCCCTTGCAATACCATATTCACTGTTATTTCCAGCACGCCTGCAAATTACAGCTAAGGAGAAGACACACTTTTTTGATTCCCCAGAGGAGGCATGGGACTGGCTTGAGGAGTCGGGCTATGGTCGGGTGCGAGACCGGCAAACCCAAACAATGGCGCTGCAGCGGGTGGTGGAGCCCGTCGTCATCGCGGAGCCAGGAAGCTCATCCAGCCTGGGATCATTGCCCCAACCCCGGAGAGCATGCGCAGGGAGAGATTGGAAGCTCTTGAAGCAGTTACCACCCTCGGCTCCCCACAGGCCCAGGAACGCTTGGACCCCCGCATACAGACCACTCTGGTGCCAAGCGGCACTTCCTCGCCCTCCACTACCGCTTCAGATGACCTGATCCTACCGGTGGTGACTACGCAAACTGCTGATGATCTTATCTGAACAAACCTTCTGGTGATGGCCGCCATCATGGACAGCTCACGCAAGTAACCCATTGGCAGTCCCTGCTGGACCCTGACTGTGGCTGAGGGCGGGGGTGGATCTATTGTACTTGCGATACTGTCCGGCCCTGCTGGTGTTGGAGTGGTGGTGACCCGCCTGTTGTTGGCTGGATCGCGCATGCCCGCTCATGGGGCCGGGGTGGGGGGAGGGGAATGGACCCGGAGGGTGTTGCATTCCTCTTGCCCGCCGACCAGACTCGCGGTCTGTTGGTCCCACATGTTGGCGTCAGAGTCCACACAGTTGTCACACATACGCAGGAATGAGGGGGAAGGCTACGGCACGTCACAGCTGGCGCGCACACCCTCACAGGTACCCTACGGACCTAGTTTACGCTACTCCATTGCTATAGACGTTTGGACGGACATTACGCAATGTCTGCCCCTGATGTTACCCTGTTTTTGGTTTCTCAGTTGTGTTTCTTCTTGCAGCACTCCGACACGATATTACCGGACCTTGGACCTTGCCCCTTGCCGTGCCTGCGCCCGCCTTAGCCCCGGCGCCCCTATCATGCTGGCTCACTCGCGATGGCGCGCGCTGACATAATTACGTGGAACATCCGTGGCATGTACACGCCCTCACGTTGGTATTCTATCTTTGCATACCTCCGGAGACACTCTGCAGTCATTGCCCTCCTGCGGGAGACAGATATGACCCAGCCGGAGCTAGACAGGTTGCGCAAACGCTGGAGAGGCCAACTATATGGCACAGCCTATTCAGCACGTGCTCGGGGCACACTGATCTGGGTGTAGGCGGGCACCCCATTTGTATGTGCGGACACAGTGATAGACCCCGCAGGCAGGTACACTCTAGCTCGGGGAACACTAAATGCCCAGCAAATATTACTAGGCTCCATTTACGCTACGAACATCGACCAACCCTCATTCTTGGCACAGCTGTCCCAGTCATTGGCCCCTTACGCTGGAATTCCATGGTTATTGGGTGGGGATTTCAATTAGGTACTAGATATACACCTGGACAGGTCCTTTTCGCCCCTCCGCACCACGCAGGCCAGTTCGAATGGCTTTCACATTGGGCATTGCCAGATGTGTGGCGTTGCCTGCCTCCGGACACTCGTACATATTCTTACTACTCTGCGGTGCACGATCTTCACGTGCGATTGGACAGGGTAGTGGGCACTCCCAGGCACTGTACCCGCTGATTGTGGAAGCTGAGTATTTGGGTCGTACCCATTCGGACCACAATCCCCTAAAGCTGCGACTGAACTGGGACCCTGGTCGCCCCCCTGTACCCACATGGCGTCTTCAACCCGCCGCGTTGGAGCACCCGGAATTTCGTGCCTCTCTGGGAACGGCTATCCTGGAGTATTTTGAATTGAATGAAGGGACCGCGAGCAATGCGCTGGTGGAGTGGGATGCCCATAAAACGGCTATCAGGGGCCACTGCCTTGGTGCAACGTGGAATATACGCAAACAATTAGCGTGGTCACTCACTCGCATCAAAACGCAATTACTTAAGTATGAGCGAGACGGCGAGGGAGGGGATCGCCACTCCGCACATTTGGCACGCCTTCGGGCACAGCAGGCTGACCTTCTGGAGCGTCTGCGCTGCCACAATTACACGGCGCATACGGCACGCACTCATGCCAAAGCGGACAGGGCAGGTCGCTTGCTAGCTTGGTTACTCAGGCAGGAAAACGCCCACGCCCCGATCGGGGCCATACATACGCCCGAGGGCCCCCTGGTCTACACGCAGCGTGAAATTCACCAGGTGATGATCGACCACTATGCGCAGCTGTGTCGCTCCATGGGACGATGCTCCGGGCTTGAGCTGGACGGTTTCTTGGAAGCCGCCCACCTACCCACGGTCCCCGGTGAACATCTGGAGCCGCTTGACGGGCCCCTTACCTTGGAGGAGATTGGCGGGGCGATCAGCTCCATGGCCACCGTGAAGGCGCCGGGACCGGATGGCCTCCCGGCTGAATACAATAAGGCCTACAGGGAGTCCCTAGTGCCGAAACTGCACGCCCTTTATTCCGCAGCTCTCGAAGAGTGCGTTCTGCCCCCTTCAATGCGCGAGGCCTACCTGGTGTCCCTGCTTAAACCAAATAGGGATCCCGTGAGTCTGGGATCATACCGACCCCTGGCTCTACTTAATGTGGACTATAAAATATTGGCCAAGGTGTGGGCGGAGCGCCTGGCGCCGGTGGTGCCCCTATTGGTGCACAGCGACCAGAACGGATTTGTGCCTAAACGTAGTACCTCACTGAACCTGAGGCAGTTTTTCCGGGTGGCCTCGGATAGTGTGCAGAGGTGGCCTGGGGCGGGTTGTCTCGCACTAGACCTCGAAAAAGCCTTCGACTGCTTGGAGTGGGGCTACCTTGAGGCGGTGCTGATGCAATATGGACTGGGCCCGGGGTTTCTCCAGATGGTCGCACTCCTGTACAGGAATCCTTCAGTGAGGGTAAAAACTGGGCCCTACATCTCTGCTGCAATACCAATCTGCAGGGGCACCAGGCAGGGGTGTCCGCTTTCGCCCCTCCTGTTTGCGCTGGCAATGGAGCCCCTAGCCACGGCGTTGCGCACAACACTAGGTGATGGAATCCCCCTAGGAGACGCGACACATCAGGTGTCACTGTACGCCGATGACGTTCTGGTGTTCGTCAGAGATGTCAGTAACATTCCGGTCGCACTGGAACACATACTGCTTAACTTCGCCGCTATCTCGGGACTTAAGATGAACGCCACGAAGTCCTGTTTGTATGCGTTTGGAGGGGATATCCTGGACCCAGGCTATATCCTGGATGGCGTGCGTGTGCAGTGGAAAGCGGACACTTTCCAATATCTAGGAGTCCAGATGTACCGCCAGCCGGCGGACCTCATTGAGGGCAATTTGGGCAGGGCTGTGACGGCGATTAGGTCCCAGGTGCGTTTTTGGAGCACGCTCCCACTCACGGTCACCGGCAGGGTAGCCCTGTCCAAGATGGTTATACTCCCCAGTCTTCTGTATTATTTTGCCAATCTGCCAACATATATCCCAGCGGCCTTCTTCGCCGCGCTTACGAGGTCACTCCGGGATTTTATTTGGGGTAGCTCGCGTCATAGGATGGCTTTGCCCAAGCTCTACTTACCTACCGACCAGGGAGGCCTGGCTGCGCTGTGCTTTGAACATTATTACTTGGCAGCGCAGCTTCAATGGATAGCCCGCTGGTTAGCAGGTAGGGGCCTAGATGACACTGCAACAACAACACCTCCCCTGTTTCTAGCAGACATTACCAAGCTCTTTCATCCTGCCGCGAAAGCCCCAATTCCGACACCACTCCTCATGGTAGTAGCCTACAAATGCTACCGCCGCAGCCTATACCTCACTAGAACCCTGGTTCCTTATGCTCCGGCCATTCCACTGGAGGGCTCCCCTACTGGGCTGGAGGTGCACACCACCCCTGAGATAGCGGAGTGGCATGCAGCGGACATTCAGACCTTGGGTGACCTCTATCAGGACGGCACTCTCATGGACTACGAATCCCTGGTCGATGAGGCGGGCCTGCCACCTGGACAATTCCTCAGAAACCATTCCCTGGTCGCGACATTGACTTCTAGATGGGGAGACATGGCGGTGGAACCGAGCCAACACCTCACCATACAGTATCTACATGTGATGGGGTGTGGTAGGCACTTGATACGGTGGTTTGCGGCCTCCCTACACACGCATGCGGCGATCAACCTAGACCCACTTCGACCCAAATGGGAGATAGACCTGGGGAGGCCACTGGACGACAGGGAATGGGGCAAGATACTGCAGAGCCCAATACGCGTACCCCGCATCATGCGGTTCCACCAGATACAGTTGTTTATACTTCACAGGGCGTACCTCACACCCGAAATGATTAATAGATACTTCCACCACAAAGATGCTGTGCGGAGTTGGGAACTGGACTGGTGCACATGCTGTGGAGTTGCCGCAAGCTGCTCTCATACTGGGAGTCAGTCCACGAGGCACTGCATACATGCACAGGCCGCACCATACTATTTGAGTGGCCCGTCTACCTACTACACCTATTCCGCAGAACATCAGCCATGAAAGTCACCTCCCGTTTCCTTGATTTGGGATTGGTGGTGGCTAAACGGCTACTCACCAAACACTGGAAGGCACCGGACCCGCCACACACACGGGCATGTTGGTTCTCACTCCAGGCATGGGCCAAAGCGGAAGGCATAGCTCTCCTGAGGTAGGAAACACTGGGGCTTCGGAGGACACCTATCATAACACAGTGGGAAGGTCTCTTACAGGCCTTGATGTGGATTGAGGGGGACACGGCAGAGAGGCACACTGCCCAAGAGGGAGGGGTGTCCCCGGAGATGGCTGAGCGAGTGCATGTGGTCAGTTAGCCTGCCCAGTAGTCAGCAGCGTAATGACTGAGGCCCAGGGGGGACAATATCAGGTTTCCTATGTGGGACTGCTCGTTTGGGGGGTGCTCGGGGGTGGGGGAGGCGGAGGGGCTGGGGAAATAATGTGAAATATATGTTTGCAGGTCGGACTCTGCTGCTGTTCTTGGTTGCTGGGGGTTCTGGATGTTCTGCCTCCTGTTTATGTTCCATTTTATTATCTGTACACGCAAGTATCCTGACGAATCAGCATGTACATTACACTTCTCATTCACAAATTCCAACCGACACAGGAAACCCTGTAGTCTAGAAGCTAATCTTGCTAATATTGCAGACATGGTACGACCACCTCCTGGTGCCATGATGTAAACCAGAGGCTTATGGTCCATGTTAATGATGAATTTAGTACCCCACTAGAAAGTTCTGAAATGCTCTGCACCAGGCGCGGTGCGTCCATTGGGGCGTGGGGACGTAGCCCCCCCGCCCGCACCCGCGCCCGCAGCTCCCTCCTCTGTGAATGTCCGCAGCTCCCTCCTCTGTGAATGTCAGTCAGCATGACGTCGGACCGTGAGCGGTCCGGCGTCATGTTGACTGATATCATTGTCAGACGCCTTTGGGAAAGGCAGCACAAGTGCGCATGAGTGGGCATGGAGCTTAATTTTTTACTCCGTGCCCTGTCATGCGTACTTGTGTTTTTGCTGCCTTGCGCATGCCCATTAGGAGCCCCTCGGTCTCCTAATGGGCAGGCGGCAGGCGAGGAGTAGGCTGTGCCGTCAGCCAATCCTGGCGCTGCTGCAGCGCCAGGACGTGCTGAGGGCCGGGTTGCCAGTCACTTGCGTCACGTGGACATGGTGTTCCGGACCGTTTGAAGGGGCAGAGAGGCGCCAACGCGGGCCAGGAGAAGAGGCGGTCACCGGTCAGGTAAGTGTTTTTTAATTTTAGGGTGGTTTGGCTGGGTTGGGGTTGGTCAGGTTTGGCTGGATAATCTGGCCGGGTTGGCGCCTCGGCAGTGCTGGGCTTGCTTGCAGTTTTGCTGGTACTAGTAATGTCGGCCTCCATGTTTAAGACTGTCTTTGCTCTGCATTGCTGCCAGGGCCTACGTTCGATCTTGGCAGAGGGCCTTTTGCCTCTTGGGCTGCAATAGCTCTCCGGTGTTTCTTCACTTATCAATGTCGCCTTGGATGTCTTTGGTAATTGGTTTACTCCTGGGCTCCTACCGCTTCATGTTTTTTTAGCCGGCACACCTTCAATGGAGACAGTGCTCCAGTCCCTTCTGGCAATTGGGCATTCCGTGCTCCTCTAGTTTTTGCAAACTAAGCTGGCTAGTGTGTACCTCGTGACTCTTCCAGTGCTCCGTTACCTGGATTTCAATCACCTGTCCTGAACAATATCCCTGTTTTTTTGTACCTTGATGGAGTTCTAGGGAAGTACTCATACTGTTCCTACCCAGGGACTACAGTGGGGTGTTGAGCAAGCAGTAGAGTAGCAAGGATGCCATAGGCTCAAGTGTAAGCAGGGGAAATGGCCCCTTTGCTGTTGGAGCGATTAAATCCAGCAATTACTAGGGTTTAATGGCCCTTTCAATTCCCTAGTGCGACTGCACCTGCTGCACCCATGCAAGGTGACATTGAAAGGGATGGAGCAGAGCAGTCGATTCTCAGGTCTGCTTCATTCCCCTGCTGGCCACGGTTCCCTTTCCTTGTTTTAGGCATTTATTCTTTACACTCTCCATCCCCTCAATCTACACCATAACAATCTAATTTCAAGAACTGCCCAATTTCTTAGACTCTGTGTAGAATTTGAATAATGTCTGCATACTCACCATCGCGCTGTGTTTGACAGAGCAGGGTCCATTCAGGCCCTGTGCTGTCAATCATATTCGCACTATTGTGTGCATTTGTGCAAACACAGTCATCATGACAATACCCTGGCAGTGCCAATTAAAAAATCCATGGTAAATATCCTCGACAATGCACCAATTGCACACTATTTTTACCCCCCAAAATTGGGGGGGTTCTACCTTATGACGGTCGGGCTTGCTCGCCGTGCGAGCACACCAACAGCCACTCATCCCAAACCTTTACGCCCCACTAATTTCAAATGTCACCAGCCGCCCCTCCTCTGCACCCCAAACACAGGCTAATAGCTCCCTTTCAATCAAAGAGCAATTCTTCTCTGCATCCCTCAGTGCCCTGGATACGTATGCAACAGTCCATTCTTTGCCACTATCTCTTTGCTTTAGCACGCCCCCAGACCACTGTTGCTGGCATCTACCATTACCACACACTGCTTGCCAATCACAAACGGTTTCAAACAAGGGACAGTCACCACAAACTCTTTCAAAACCTAAAGGCCACATTCATATCGTCTGTCCAGACAAATTTAGCATTCTTCTTTAGTAAGCATCTGAAAGGATTCACCTAGTATGCGTAATTAGGAATACATTTTGCATAGAACTCTGCCAGACCAAGAAACACCACTAACTGCTCCTTAGAACTTGGGACAGGAGCATTAGTGATGTTTTCAACATGATTCTTCTTCGGTCTGATACCATTCCCACTAATGTTGTGCCCTAACTATTCCACTTCCAATTTCTTAAATCTGCATTTATCAACCCATAATGTGAGACTTTTTGATGATAAAGACGCTAAAACTTCTCTCAGATTATAATTCTGCTCTTCATTATTCTTTCCAAAAACCAGAATGTCGTCTTGAAATGCCACAGCTCCTGTCAGTCCTTCCAGTGTTTCTTTCATGAGACTGCACTATCAAGACCGAAAGGCATTCGACAGAATCTGAATAAGCCCTCAGATGTTCCAAAAGCAGACACATTCTTAGACTCATCATCCAACAACCTGGTGGTAAGCACTAGCCAGTGCTTAATTTGAGCCGGTGGTTTATGGTACAAAGCACCAGCACTTAATTGTCAGCACTAGAACTTGCCAGACATGCTGCCACAAGGTGGCACTGTCTGGCTAATTTAGAGAAGACCACAACAGTTAACTATTAATTCAATGTCCATTAAAAATGATTATTACCTGCCACCCAAGCCCTTTTTTATAACTTTGGAGACCTGAAATAGTCAGAATTGTCACACTTGTAGGAGTGTGATAGTTATTAGTGGTGTTGTTACCATCATTGGCAGCATAGCAGGCGCAATGTGTGGTGCAAGCTGCAGTAGCCTCCTGACAAGAGTCCTGGCACTTATTGATTTTTACAAATAAAGCACTGGTACAAGCAAAATCATTACATGAAAACACATGCACCCCGGCTAAGGTAGTGACCATTTAGTGCAAATTAGGAAGTGGATAAGCATCCACCCAAATGGCGCTGTTTAGACTGCACAAGTCTACACACAATCTCATTCACCAGAATGTTTGACCAAAATCCAATCGGAGATAACCATGGTGATGATTCTACAGGTGCAACGATGTTTTTGTTACAAAGATCACGCAACATAGCCTTAAATTTACCTCTGTATGACAAGGGAACATTTCTGACTCTGTGCCGAACCAGAACAGCACCCTCGACCAATTTGATGCAGTGTTCAAAACCTTGATACTCACTCAAGTTATCGCTGAAAACATTGGGAAAAAGTGTTTTTAACTCGTGAATAAGCTTAGCAGCATCATCACCATTATTTCTAAGAGATCCTATGGAAACAGGAGGATCAGCTCTGGGATCTAATCTTATCCCCATGTCTTCTTGATTTGGCCAACCTAAAAGAGATAGACCATTCCTGGCCACATAAACCTTGCCAAATTTGCATCATCCTGTAAATTCTAAATTAGCCCCAAAATACCCAACTAAATCAATTTTGTGACCTGTATACCCACCAGGAGCTATATGCGGGGTAACGGTAATTAAACTCCTATTTTTTCTTGACAATATCATGTGAAATAATGGTGTACCAAGCACACGAGTCCACTAACACATGTATACCAACCCCATCAATTGAGATGTCACATGAAGGAAACTTGGTGTGATAATCACTCCCACAGATGTTCAAGACAGTATTTACATCCTGTTCATAGTTATCATATGGACTGTCACAATCATCATAACCATGCACATAATTTACTCTCCTGGGTGCTAATCTGCATGCTCTACTGAAATGCCCTTTCTTGCCACACTTTGATCAAATTTAATCAACCACAGGGCATATTTTTGCATTACCTAAATGACCATTGCTACCACATCTATAACATAAATGTATATTTCTCCTACCCTCTTGTTTCATTTCCCTGTACTTTCCATCATTTCTCAGGGGCCGATTCCGATCCGGGTCGGACAGCTCTCCGAGAGCTGTCCGTAGCCTTACCGTGCGACTGTCACGTACCCGTAGCCGGTCCGTCCTGTTGATGAAATACGATGCACATAACTGCCAAAAACCCGACCGACACGTAGGCTGTGATTCAAGCTTCATTCTTCGTCCGAGCCGTAACTCCGAACGCCGAACTGAGTCGCCCGGAAGCAGTATCCATAGCAGTTTACGCCCTGACAAGTACGATGCAAACTTCCTACGCGCCGGACGGGTCGCCACGTACAGCACGTCACAGCATCCGGAAAAGAAGCATATCAGCTACGATTCGCGCCACAACTCAATCCACGGCTACAAGACGGACCAGCTTGCAACGGGTACGAGACGGAGCAACAAGCAGCGTGTACGAGACGAACACATCATGAATCCCATCGCGCAGGTCATACCAGTACTCTACATCTATGACCAGATCAGGAACAGACGCGGACGGCGCAGACGGTAAGTCAGACACCTACCACACAAACAAACGACACGTACCCGCAAAATGGCACACACACACACAGGGGATCCACATCCTGGTCACTAACAACAGGCCACCATAGGGGTTGTATGGCCAGCACCACTACCCCCCCACCCATAGGGGACCTGTTGCCCATCACTACTGCCACCCCCACCCCCACCCATAGGACTTATGGTGCCCATCACCCCTGCCACCCCCACTCATAGGGGACCTGTTGACCATCACCCCTGCCACCCCCACTCATAGGGCTTATGTTGCCCATCACCCCTGCCACCCCCACTCATAGGGGACCTGTTGCCCATCACCCCTGCCACCCCCAAACATAGGGGACCTGTTGACTATCACCCCTGCCACCCCCACTCATAGGGGACCTGTTGCCCATCACTACTGCCACCCCACCTATAGGGCTTATGTTGCCCATCACCCCTGCCACCCCCACTCATAGGGGACCTGTTGCCCATCACCCCTGCCATCCCCACTCATTTTTTTTTTTTTTTTGACATGTTTTTATTAGGGTTTTGCATATATTACATCATATGAAACATTCACAGATATGAGTCTGAATCGCTGTATTGTAACATTCTGGGTCATTGGGAAAGACATAGTGTGTGGAAGCTGTAGTCCATTAGCCATCGGGTCTTCCCCGATGGTTCGAGAGATCTGTCCTCCCCTGTGCTGGTGTCATCTGGTCTCCCTGTCTAATGCCCTGGTCGTGTCTATATCTGCCGTCTCGATCAGGGGTGAATTTATCTTCCTATCTCGGTCTATCTAGCGTCTCCTCTTGTCTCACATTCCCTAGCATGTCGTGTAACTAGAACAACAGAATGTAAACCGCCAACTGGGATCATCTACGCCTGTGAGGCTGTTTGGAAAGGGCCCTGGGGTAGGGGGGGGGCCCCCGAAACTGGGTATGTTATGGGAGGAAGGGAGGAGGTGCGTGAAGTGTGGAAGGGGGGGAGGGGGGATGTGAGGCCGGCGGGCGAGGTGCTCCTATGACACAGTATGTACGGGTTGGTGGTAGGTGTGTGTGGTGTGCTTGAAGGCTCCCCAGGGGGGAAGGGAGGGGGCGGGTGGTCGGATTGCCATTTAACGCCCAGCCGGGGGACCGGGTCTGCACATGCCTTCGCTGCTGGGTATGTTGTCTTTCCTATGGGTTGTTTGTGTCCTCCGTTGATCCGGGGTGGTCGGGGGGGGTCGCCGGGGTGCGGGGAGAGGGTTGTGACGTGTCTGGGGTGTCTCCTGTATTGTCTGCTTGCTTAAACAGGATGAGGAGTTGTGCCCACTCCATGGATATCGGGTGTCTGCGGGCGCCCTTCGCTTCCTCCTCTCGTAGCAGGTCCTCCTCCGCCGCTCCCCACTTGAGTACCGCGCCCACCCATGCCGGGCCGGACGGCCCCTCTGGGGCCCTCCAATGCATTGCGATGTTTCTCTTCGCGAGGAGATGGGCCAAGGAGGTGAACTTCCGCTGTACTTTCGCGGATTTCCTCTTCGGGGCGATCCCCAGTGCACATTCCTCCCATGTGGGGGTGGACTGGAGTTCGGTCGCGGCTCGAACGGCTCGGTGTACACCGCCCCAGAAACGTTGTACGGCTGGGCAGACCCAAAACATATGTTTGAAGTCGGCGTCTGCCTGGTGGCAGCGGGGACATTCGAATTGTGTATCGGGGTAAAATCGGTGGAGTTTGGCTGGGGTAAGGTACGCCCGATGTAGGATATTAAATTGAATATTTTTAAAGCGCGCGTTCCTGGACACTTTTTTCGGTGACTCCAGGGCTTTGCGCCACTCCGCATCATGGAATGCCCTGCCTGCATCGTCTTCCCACGTCTCCCGCAGTTTGTCCAGGGTGGTGTCTGTGAGCTCCCGGATCGCTTTATAGAGCCAGGTAATGAGATGGCTGCCTGCTCCCATACGCAGCACCGTGTGTAGCACCGGGTGTGTCGGGGGTTCCCCATTGCGCGCGCTGCCATCCCCACTCATAGGGCTTTTGTTGCCCATCACCCCTGCCACTTCCTCTCATAGGGGACCTGTTGCCTATCACCCCTGCCACCCCCACTCATAGGGCTAATGTTGCCCATCACCCCTGCCACCCCCACTCATAGGGCTTATGTTGCCCATCACCCCTGCCACCCCCACCCATAGGATGGGTGATGCGCCACACATCCATCACACTCCAACATTAGGTATGTCAGCAAAATACATCCCCCATAACATCATGACAACAGTGTGTAGTCTGTGACAAATTCCCACAACAGTGATTATGACTTCGAACATACAATGTAACTTACAGCACATGTGTGACCAACAAATGAGTGTGGCCTACACAAGGCAAGCATCACTATAGCACTGTGTCAATGTAAAAATAACACCCCCTCACTGTGTAGAACAAAAGTTAAGTGTGGGGTTCCAAACTGCAGCAAATGTCGAACATTGTGGTGATGGGGTCTAAAACCCCCCTCATAACAGTGACCAAAAGTTAAGTGTCATCATGGTCAAAGCTGCAAATGCCAAACAGCATGTATGATTCCTGCTCCCAACACATGAAACACTTTTGGGGCAAACTAGTGGTTGTGTCCCATACCCACAGAGATGTGGTGAGGCTAACAGTGCAGTGTAAACAAAACATACTCTCGGCCATGTGCAGACAAGCACCACACATGGGGGCTGTCAATGCATGCAGTGTACAATGACACAAGAGCAGAAGTGACCATCACTAAGCATACACACGTCTCGAAAATAGACACACTAATCAAAACAACCTGTGTAGACTGTAGGTGTCAGGTCACATACTCACATTTCATGCCAGCAATGGCACCCAACAACCAGGATGAATGTGCAGAATGATGTGATATGACTCACAGGGACAGCAGGGAAAATCCCAGAAACAGCATCCAGACAATGGCCCACAAAAGCAATACCAATGCACTGAAGCAGATGCATAAACACAAACAGGCAACCTCACACTGCACATCTGACACAACATGTGTGTGTGTCTGTCTCAGTATCCCCAGGCAACTACACAACACATGAGGGGGGCTGAACCACAGTGACACAGATGTGGACACAGTGCATTCAAAAGTAAACCATCATTGGGACACCCTTAGTGGGCAATCAGGCATTGTGAGATGAGATGGAGCACAACAGACACATGTGACACAAGCTGGAATGAACACCAACTAACACATCAAGAGACTGACACACAACAGCAGTACCCCCAGAGACCAGACATTGGGGTGACACAAGCAGGCATGATACCTCCACTGTGATGACAAAGGTAGATGTCTTACAAACTGTGAAAACCAGACATGTGTCCTGTGCCACATACGTACATCACATCTACACAAACACAAATCACTCAGCATGGCCAGTCATCCATGGACAAACGGGAGCTAGGGGCCCATCCATGCAAACATTTACATCAGTCCACCCTCAACAGCACACACCCTGAACTGCAACAATGTGCATCTGTGAAGCCCACATGGATAGGTGACATTGCCAGTAAAAACTTTATTTCGCCGCAAAGCCATAAAAGTGCTTACATTTTAAAAAGAAATCACAGATACAATATATTTACAAGCCATTTACATCCTTACATGTCAGGCCTCTCCATAGCAACACGATCACAAAATCCTTAAAAACTACTAAGTTAAAAGAATAAAAGGATGTTAAATCTATCATTAAAAATAGATACAAGAAAATCTACAATAGTAGAAATGGCGGACATCAGGCTGTGCCATTAGACACTCCAATACAATTACATACAGGACATTGTACATGCACCCATGACAAACACAGTAATGTTGGGAGGAACTAAGGTGCACAGACTCATCATACAAGGACTGCCCTGGTGAATGACAGACATACTGCACAGTATGCGGTACCTGGCCATGATGTCAAAGCCCACGTAACCTTCAGAATACCTCCCACAGTCCCCGGACAATGCAGAAGCCAAGGAGAACCACAAGGCACACATGCTGACACCTGCAAACATTGCAGCCCTGAACCTGACAAGTGGGAGCAGTCACACACAGATACACATGTCTCAATCACTGAAAGGTATCACCTAGGGACAACTACATGATATTGCGAACTAGCAAGTGCCTTGGGGACCCTTGACTGTGTCCCATCTGTGCCTGACAACATCACCACAACTCAGAACTGAAAAATTCCAATGATGAAACACCAATTAACAGTAGTGTGTCATGCACCCCTGGTAGCCAATGGCAAAGTTGTGGGATACACACAATACTACTCAGCAAGCATAAACAACAGGAACATATCAAGGGAACACTGCCTGTGTATGAAAAGGGATGTGGACACACACACATGCTCACACAACACACACCATGGGCCCAGGCTATGTCACGGAACAAAACATCCGTGACATAGCCTGAGGGGACCCAACTCCTGTGGAAGCCCAGCTGTGCCAAACATAGTCACAGCACGTCTCACTCATGTCAGCAGAACACTTGGTCAGTCAGCCATCAGTTACCACACAATGAAGGCTCTGGTCACAACAGCCTGGGTACGTGAGTCTCCCCTAACTCATCTGCACATACTCAACACATATGTACAGCAAGTTGCACAGAGGACCCAGTTGCTCCTATACCAATGATGCCCACACCTGTAGGTCCAGTGGAGATTCGCCCAAAGTCAGGGAAATAGACAAATTGGACAATGGGAAGCACATCATATGTGCATGGGTGCAAGCCACAGATGTGACCATGCAAATGAAATGTTCACAGAGATGTCCACAAATTGTTGATCATGACACACCCAGTTAGCTGCAAAGGATGACATGGATACCAACCAGAATAGGATACATATCTCATGGACCACATGGAGTACCTCACATCAACACCTCAGTATTCAACATTGGAAATCAAGCATTACAGGTGCAAGGGTATGCTAAACATCATCAACCTAATGTACAGCTAAATCAAGTTCACAAGGATAAAGAAAAAAGCTTTATTCAGCATATGAAAATTTAAACGTCCGTTAAAACAAAAGGCCAATGGCCAGTCCATTATCAAATTACAAGGAGTGAACTTGAGTGACAACTGTCACATGTTGCTTGCCTGCACTGGTAAGGACAGGGGACATCACCTCGGAGGGGCATACATGGGGGTAGGCCAGGCACCGCATGGACAGGATCAGGGCGCAGCAGAAGGAGGCAGTGACGGGGAAGTGTATGCAGGAGAGTCACTTGCAACTGCAGTGGAGCTGACTGAAGTGGTGGGTGCAGTCACAACTGTGGGGCACAAGTCAGATGGGGTGGGTGCCGGCACAACTTCAGTGGGCAGGTCAGATGGAGTGGATTGGGTCCCCACTGCAGTGACCGAGTCAGACGGGGTGGTTGTGGACTCCACTGCAGTGCCTAAATCCATGTGAGCGGAATGGGGTGCAGATGAGGTCGGCAGGACAGAGGGGGGGGACACGGTCCCCACATCAGTGGCACTAACCGCCTGACCGGGTGTGGAGGAGCAAGTGGTAGGGGGGGAGGGCCGCAGCATTTTGGGGATGGTGTATCTGTGGGTGGGGGAACCCGGGGCAGGGTGTGGCAGGGGAACCTCTGGAGTGGTGGCCTGGGGGATGGAGGACGGAGACTTTGCCTTGGAGCTGCGTGGCGGTGGTGGGGTCTTGCTCTTCCGGCTCCGGGTGGACTTGCGGGTGGGGGCCTCATTCTGACTGCCCCTAGGGGAGGGTGTCTGGGTGTGAGGGGCACTCCCCTCTGTGTGTGGGGACTTCATCTTCCCCTTGTAATCTGGATCTGCTGGGTCGGTGGGGAAGAGGCCATGGTCATGGAGGAAGAGCTTCTGTGGAGATGGGGTTGCAGGTGAGGCAAGGGAAGCGGGCTGGGAGGGAGAGGTTTCGGAGGAATGCGGAGTGGTTGTGGATGAAAGTGTGTGTGCCTGCAAACCAGCCCCAGTGAGTGTGGTATCAGTCCCCTGCGCTTGCTTGTGTGCACATCTAGTCCTTGGTTTGGGTGTTTGTGTGCTGCCCGTGTCTGTTGCTTTGTGAGAATGTGCAGGTGTGTGTGTGCTTGGGACAGGTAGGCTGCTAGGAATCGTGGATGGTGCAGGGGTAGGAAGGGTGCTGGACTGTTGGAGGAGGGACACTGCTGCCGTCAGGGAGGAGGCCACGGACTGATTGGTCCTCTGTAGGGCAGACATGCCCGATGAAATGCCCTCCATGAACGACACCAGTTGCGTCAACAGAGTGGTGTGTGCATGGAGGACACTCAGCATCGATGTCTGCCCTACATGGATATGTCTAAGTAAGTCCACAGACTCCTCACTCAGGGCAGCAGGGGACACAGGGGCAGGGGGTGCGGTGCCTGGCACAAAGCAGACTTGCTCCCTTACACGGGAGCCTCCACGGACCTCTGGGATGGGAGCCAATGGGAGGGTGGTGATGGTGGTGGTGGGGGCGGGGACAGCCTCACTAGCTGGGGTTTGGTGGCTGCTGACACCCGCCTCCACAAGGGGGTCATCCTCAGAGCTGCTGTGGCCCTCAGCTGGGGGGATGGTGCTGACGACTCCTCGGTGTGGCTCCACTCGCCTTCCGTGCCACTGGGTCCCCCCGACTCCTCTCCTTCTGTCCCTGTCAGGCTCTGTGGCTCCTCCTGGTCCGTGGCACTGTCCCCTCCTGGGGCCGTGGATGTATCTGGATAGGAATAGGAAGAAAGAGAACAACATCAGTCATCTGCACTGACTGCACACACCGCAGTGAGTACATCACATCACAGGGCAAGCCCTGGCATCATCAGCTGAACACTGCTCAAAGTGCCAACACTGTTTAGAATAAGCCAATTGTCATTCTCAACATCAACCATGGCACACATAACCCTCCTTGACTTGCGGGGGGCGGAGCTTGCCGGGGACTATGGCGGACGCGTGAGCGTCGAGCTCCCCGTACTATCCCTCAAACTATCCTTCCATTTATCCTCTACAGCAGAGCAGACGAGCGCACTGGCGGGGGGATTCCCTCCCATATCTGGCTGCCCCACCTGAGACCTTCGGCGGTGACCGGCGGAGCCTGGAGGGACGAGTACCGCGATCGGCGTTTTCGCCTGGCGGACTGGGCCGCCATCCTCGGGCTGTCCTGCGGTCTTCCCCGGCGTGCTTCGCTCGGAGTGCTGCGGACGGCGAGAGGGCGGGCACGGCCGGCCGCGACCATCATCCTAGTGCGGAGAGGCGACGGAGCTGAGGTGCTGACGGCGGTCCGGGGCGCACAGGCCCCCCCGCGCCGCTGAGCGCATCAGTGGATCCTGACTGGCAGAGAACTATACAAGAGGGGGATCTTACCCGGTGGCCCCCTCAGCGCCAGGGTGACTGGCGGACCGTTTGTATAGGGCGGCGGAGGTCAGTGAACGAAGGCGATCCCCCCCAGACGCATCTGCGGCTCGGCGCTGGCCGTGCCCCCTTCCTTTGGGCCCTGCCGCGACCCCCTCCTGATCCCCGGGGGGGCATCTTGCCTGGAGAAGCTCTCTCACGATACCCCTGTTTTGGCGTGCGCCCGGTTCCTACCTTGTGGCTGCGCT
The DNA here is from genome assembly GCF_964204655.1 of Triturus cristatus. Taxonomy (NCBI): domain Eukaryota; kingdom Metazoa; phylum Chordata; class Amphibia; order Caudata; family Salamandridae; genus Triturus; species Triturus cristatus. The sequence continues at coordinate 347,585,233 of NC_140589.1, read as the reverse complement.
GGGGGCGGCCCAGGCTACAGGCGGCAGAGCTGTGGTCCACGGTGGGGGCTCGGAAGATTGGAGCCATCGGCCATAGTTTCGACCTTGCTGCGAGTCTTGGAGTGACCTGCGGGCCATTTGCCTGGACTGGGACCCTGCGCAAGGGAGCCTCGCCGTTAGCTGTGACCGGCTATCGCCCTGGGGGTGCCTTCCTGGTGCCGGACGAAGGCGGACGGCGTGGAAGAGAGTGGCGCGTCCTGCTTGGACGGGGAGAGCCGCGCCTTGCGGCGGTGATTGTGGCCCTCCGGTGGTGGCAGCCTGTCTGGAACCCTGCAGACGGACTCGAGATAGGCGCTGAGAAGTGCACAGGGAACGGATCCGCGATTCGGAGCCGGGGGCCTGGCGGACTTGCAGACCCGATTACTTCGGAGAGCCCAGCTGATCGAACCTCGGTGGGGAGTGGCGGTGTGCCCCTCGGCTTGCCTCGCTGGGGTTGCTTGCCGCGTGGTCTCCCGGATTGAACTTGAAGCCTAGTTCGGAGCGGTGGGACTGTCGGGGACGCTGACCCTCAGACTCACCATGGGCAAAGGAGACAAGACCCAGCCCAAACTATCCTTTGACCCCCGCAAGACGAAGGGGCCCGATGTCGTGGTGCCGGAGAAGCCACCCTGCAGTGCTGCCTCGGAGAGCACTATGTGTGCAGACATCAAAGAAATGTTAGCGACAATGGAAAAGGGTCTGCAGGGAAGCCTGACAGCGATAGGCACCAAGCTTGATGCGCTCTCCTATCGCATGGACCGCATGTCGGAGCGGGTGGACAAGAATGCGGAACGGCTGGACATCTCCGAGAAGAGAATAATGCAGGTGGAGGAGGCGCAGACGGAATGGGATTCGGACCGCAAACAATTCAGCAAGTTGCTGCAGGTAATCAAGGACAAGTCGGAGGAGGTCGAACATACGCATAACGGGCGTGGCTGAGTCGACGCACACCGGGCGGATGGAACCCTTTGTGGAAAAATTGCTGCATGCCCTGCTGGGAGAGGACGTGTTTTCCCCTATGTTCGTCGTCGAGAGAGCACATCGTTCGCTGGGCCCCCGCCCCAAGCCCGGAGCACCTGCGAGACCCATTATAGCAAAGCTGCTGAACTATAGAGACAGAGACACAGCCCTGCGGGTGGCAAGAGAAAAAGGGAAGCTGCACTTTGAAGGAATGGACATCTCTATTTACCCAGACTTCACGGCGAAGGTCCAAGAAGAACGGAGGCAGTTCGCACCCTACAAAAAACAACTACGCGACCTGGGCCTGGACTACGCTATGTTATACCCGGCGAAACTCAGGATCAACAGGAAGGGTCATTCGCACTTCTTCACGGACCCGAGGGAGCTGCAACGGTCCCTGAAGGAATGGTCGAAGGAACAGCGTAGCGGCCCGCGGGGCAGCATTGACACTAGCGCGGATGCCTCCAGGCTGGAGGAACATGATTAGATGACTTCTTGCAGCTCTCACTTGCGGGCTTCCCCTCGGCCTGGGCTTGTTGGCCTGGCTGGGGGGCACCCGCTACCCTGGCAGAGGCTTGACTCCTGGAGCTGTGTGGCGGCGGAGAAGGCGGCGGCCGCACCTGAGGACTTCGCAGTCACTGCTGGGTGAGGCCTTTCTGATATATGGAGGGCGGCCTAATATTATGGTCCAGGACTCGGGGGGTTTGGGGAGGGCGGTTTATCTGCACTAGCTGGCTGCCGGCAGGGCTACTCCCATAGACTTTATCACTGGGGGGTCCCCACTAGTCTGATTCCTCACATTTGCTATACCGGCCCGCCTCTGAGCCTATCGGATGTTGAACTGGATGTCTATACGGAGGCTCCCTTAGACTGGCAGGCCCGCCTCGCTAGATGGGGCTACTCGACCCTGGCGGAAGTGCTGGGAATCCCCCCCCTAGACCTATTGGAGGAGGGAAGACGACAGCTCGAGCTGTACTGATATTTGGGGGTAATGGAGCGGGGGCATGTCTACACTGTGGCCTGTTGAACGGTTGGGGTAATCGTTGCCCGGTGGCCTCTGCCCCAGTGCTGTTAGCTCACGTGGCCCCCTCGGGGGCCGGTCTGGGGAAGGTTCTATGTGTTTGTTGTGATGAGGGGAGGTGGGTAGGGATGGGGTCCTGTCTGGCCAGGTTGGGGGCGGTCGGCTGTGGGAGGAGGGGTGGGTGGTTAGGGGGTCGTTTTGGGGTTGGGGGTTGGGAAACGCACGATACGCTGAGTGACAAGTCTTCTGTCCTATCTTTGCATGTCCGCCTTATGCTGCCTGGTGGTGACTGGTGGGTGGTGCTCCCCGTCGGGCTCTTGGCCGCAGAGGGTATGGTATGTATCTGCAGGGATGTCTGCGCCCCGAGTGTTGATTGGTGACAACGGCGATACGGCCCTTAGAGCGCTGACATGGAATGTCAGAGGATTGAATGATTTCCGCAAACTGCGAAAAGTATTGAATTATCTCCACAGGCACCACGTTGACCTGGCGCTAATACAAGAGACCCACCTCCCACTTACTAGTAAACTGTTATCAGCGAAGGGACTGATGGGTAATAGTGTGGCGGCGGGCTTTACATCGCACTCCAGAGGGGTGGTCACATGAGTGAACCCACGGTCCTACTTGAAGCTAACAATGCTGACCGCCGACCCGGACGGGCGCTATTTAATCGCTCGGTGTGCCGGAAAAGGTCATGATCTAATTGTAGTCAATATCTATGGCCCCAATTATGATCCCCAGAGTTCTATGCCGCGCTGGCCTCACAATGCAGGCAATACGTGCACGCTGGCATGGTGTGGGGCGGTGACCTTAATTTCACATTCAACTCGAACTTGGACCGCTCCTCGGGGCAGGTGCGCCGCCCGGCGGCTGCCGCCTTGCACACGCAGGCGGAGCTGACTAGACTCGACATGGTAGATGTCTGGAGACACAGACACCCTGGGAGGGGGGGATATACACATTACTCTGCATACCACGACGTGCACACCAGAATTGACTATTGGCTGGCATCGCGATCACTCCTGGGGGTTATCAAGGGGTGCGAGGTTTTACCGCGTACTCTGTCGGACCACTCCCCCCTTCTTATGGTACTGGCTACGCCGGTCAAACGTATTCCGTCGTTCACGTGGCGGCTGCCGCCCTACTCACTGTTAGACGAGGTGTTCCGGGGGGAATTGGCGGATGACATCGACTCCTTCTTCGCGATTAACTCAGGGTCTGTTCAGAGTTTCCAAACGGTGTGGGACTCGTTTAAAGCCTACATTCGCGGTGTAGCTATGGCTAAGCACTCCGGTGTTCTTAAATCCATATGGCAGCGGCTGGGGACCCTGGAGACGCAGCTTGCGCAGTTAGAGGAGCGCCAGGGGATATCTGCGGACCCCGAGGTAACAGCTCAGATTCAGAAACTGGTCTCTGAATACAATAGCAAGGCGGACAGGGAGGTGCAACATATGGGCAAGTACGCTACGGCTCGTACCTACGGGGAGAGCGAGCGCCCGGGCTCCTTATTAGCAGGGATACTCCGCAATGCTAGGCGGCCCCTGGTCATTGACGAACTTGTTACAGCTTTGGGGGCAGTGATTACCGATGAGTCGGGGATTATAGACGAATTCAGGAACTACTACGCTGGACTTTATAAGTCTAAGTCCTCTCAAATGGAAGAGGAAATAGATGACTACCTCAGTTATATCAAAATTCCCTTTTTGTCTAACTCTCAGAGGGAATTTCTGGCGTTGCCCGTACAGAAGGATGAGACCCTGGAGGCTCTGGGGGGCATGAAAACGGGTACTGCCCCGGGAGCGGAGGGGCTGACGGTGGCCTTTTACAAGGCCTTCCAGGATAAGCTTCTCCCGCACCTTATGACTCTCTTTGATGATATCTGTCAGGAGGGTTGTATGCCTGACACGATGCGGGAGGCCCTGTTAGTTACCATTTTAAAACCCGGGAGGCCCTCGAACCTGTGTGGGTCCTACAGGCCGCTTTCCCTGATAAACGTAGACGCCAAGCTATACGCTAAGGTCCTGGATGCGCGCTTGGCGCTGCTGGTGCCGGAGCTGGTGGCCCCGGAACAGGCGGGCTTTATCCCGTCCAGGAACATTACATATAATATCCGCACAGTCCTTGGGGCCATGCAGCACGTGCGTCCGGAGTGTAAGGCGTTGGCGCTCTTCCTAGACATGGAGAAAGCGTTCGACTCCGTGGAATGGCCCTTTATGGTGAGGGTCTTGAGGAAACTCGGGTTGGGGGAGCCTTTCCTGCAGATGCTTGGTGCACTATATTTTCGACCTACTGCCAGGCTGCGTATAGGCGACCAAGTCACGGAAGCCTTTGCAGTCTCCAGGGGGACCAGGCAGGGCTGTCCCCTTTCCCCCCTCCTATATGCCCTGGTGGCGGAACCCTTAGCGTGCGCAATGAGAGAATACCACAGATTTGAGGGTATTAACTTTCCCTCCTATAGGATCTGTATTTCCACCTACGCAGACAATACGCTGCTATATGTCCGCGACCCGGAGGAGAATCTATCTTCTGTGTTGAGAGAGGTGGTCCGGTTTGGGGCCCTGTCGGGCCTCAAGGTGAATTGGAACAAGTCACTGGCATTCCAGCTGACTCCGGTTACTTTGCCGTTCCCTATGGAGTACCCTCTGCAGTGGACGACAGACTCAATCCGATATTTGGGGATCTGGCTCCACAAGGATCCGGGGGTTCTGCTCAGGGAAAACTACGGGGTGGCTTACTCCGGCCTTGTCGATGATGTTGAGGTGTGGAGTAGGCTCCCACTGTCGCTCATGGGCAGAATAGCCATCATGAAAATGGTGGTCCTGCCGAGATTTTTGTTCCTCTTCAACAACATCCCTATAGTGCTCTCTAGGGCATTCTTCGCGCAGTTGACTCAGACCCTTGTTCGGCTGGCCTGGGGTGGTAAACAGCCCAGAGTTCAGTGGCAGGTGTTGACGCTTCTTTATGAGATGGGAGGGCTTGGAGCCCCAGACCTGGAAAGGTATTACAGGGTAGCGCAGGCGGCCCACCTGCATACGTGGATACATGCCAACTCGGATGTACCTCACGTGATATTGGAGAGACTGCAGATCCGCTTCCTCTTCCGGCGACTGTCTTCCAGCCGGTGGATCGCAGCGTGGGAACGCTGGATTCGCTTAAAGCCACGAACCACGCGTGGCATGTGTTGCTGAGGGCGCAAGGCCGTGAACTATTGTATTCCCCGCTGATGCGGGTGGAGTGGGCGGTCTGGCTCCCCCCCCTGAGAGAGGCAGGAGTACTGCAGGCGTTAAGCGCTTTGGGCGTCGTTAGGATGGTGGATCTGTTTCTGGACGGGGTGGTCAAGACATGGGAGCAGATCGTCTCAGCCCGACCTGAGACTACTCTACTCCAGCGCTTTCAATTCCACAGGATATGTAGTGCGCTGTCGGCCCTGTTGGGACCGGGCATGGCAGAGCCCCCGGAAATCCCGGAACTTACCTATGTCATTAAAACGGAGGCACCGTCCAAACTGGTTACGACCCTCAAAAAAATCGGAGATCAGCACAGGGCGCACCAGTGCTCTGCAGCACGACGGCGCTGGCAGACTGACCTCCAAATGGATATTACAGATGAGATGTGGAAATACTGCTGCTCTAGTACCAAGAAGGTGTCCTTAAATGGTCGGCACAGACTGATACACTTTAAGTACCTACAGCGGGTCTATTATACCCCTGAGAGACTTCATAGGTATGGGCTTCGCCCGACAGCGGAGTGCGAGCGCTGCCATTTCCCAGTGGCGGACTTCATACATATGGCCTGGCACTGCCCGGGTATAGCTCGGTTTTGGACGGCGGTGTTTCGGGAACTGAGCCAGATACTGGAAACAGAAATACAACCCAACCCAGCGCTGGCGTTGCTGGGTTACTCCAGGCCTCTCCCGCTCGCACTGAGACGTCTGACAGACATGGCGCTGTTGATAGCTCGGCGGGTTGTGGCGGCATGCTGGATGAGAGGGCCACTTCCCACTAAGAAACGCTGGGCCAGGGACATGCTGTATTGCAGCACACAGGCGGAGACATATAGTGAATTGCTAGCCCCAAAAAGTCGCCCCAAGAACTTCTGGGGGCTGTATAGAACATACTCGGCTGCCGGGACCACCGAAACGGCTGGTCAGGAGGAGACGCAGAGCGATGAATCCACTGCTCACAGCGGGACGGAGGGAGGTGTGGTACTAGCCCAGGACCCTACGGACACATGATGGGGTGTGATGTTGGCGTAACAGCCGGGATGGACGCTTGTGTGTTGAGGGGATGGAGGGGGATCACTCGGATATGACTGGGGCGCTCTACGTGGGGTCAAGTGTGATGTGAACGAGGGCAGCAGGGTTGTAAACGATCTGAATGCGGGGGGGCGCAATAGCTGGTCACTGCTAGATGTCAGGCCTACGGATGTGTCTGCGTGTAGATGAAACAAAGGAGGAGACGGCGTGCGTGTGGTGGGTGGGGGTGGGGGGTGGGTGTTGTGACATGGTTACAAATTCTCAGGAACTAGACCGGACTTGTAGGCGATGGTGGATAATGGTAGGCATGCCAATTAAGCATGTCAGGCTGTAGAGTGGACTGGAGTCTAACGCAGCCACCATTTTTCAGAAGCAACCATGACTGGTCTATCATATGTGAAGTTTCTATTGTAAATGCCGCCGGTCCTCCGGGATGTCGGCTGAATGGCCGTGTAAGAGACAACTGAACTGCCCTGCTGGCCATTAGGGTTATCCCATTGCTATGTGATTTCACGGCGCTCTGACCTGTCCTTTTCCTATATGTCAATAAAGGTTTTTGAAAATTTAAAAAAAAAAAAAAACCCTCCTTGACTTGCACCCATATGTCTGTTGCATGTTGGATGCTAATACCCCAATGTCCGGACATGCACCACCCACACATCAGTTGGACATGCAAGTGAACATGTAGGAGTATGTCACTATACACACAGCACATCTCTTGCCACTGACTCAGTACAGGTGTCCGGATGAAGGGATGGGCAGAGACTCATTTCACATGCTTGTGATGCATGCCAGCAACACACACTATGATGTTCTCATGTCCTGATAGTCAATGCCACAATGGGGTGCATGGTGCACACTTGAACACAATGCAGGATCACTCATAGCAAGTTAAATGCCATGGCACCGGAATGCCTGGAAAGTCAGTCAATACTGTCTCCTGTCACAGGGGCAGGGCATCCAGACAACAACAGTATACACTGTGTCACAATCATAGCTCAGGGGTAAAGCTAATTCTGCAGATGACAAGTGCACTTGCCATCCCCTGCAAACAACATATCCAGGACCCAGAAGACCCCACATCATGCAAATCAGACATATGAGTCTCTGCAAACACAACTCCCCGTACATTAGCACATCACAGTCTGCCGTGCATGTAACCCAGCTGCCTGAAGTACACAGTTGCATACACCATTGTGCGCTGTCAGATGATCACACACCTATATGTCACACAGGTCTTGTCTCTCACAGTCACATCTCAGATGTCCTGCCGACCCTCCAAATCATGGACACCCCAGTTGTATGTAACAGGAAGCCACACCATAATGACACAGAGGCAGACACCTGAAGGCACATGTCACTAAGCACAACCTATAAATTGATACACAGGAGTGGGATTATAGAGTGTTTCTAAATGCCCTTGAGGAGGCATGACTGCCCAGGTCTACGTGAAACAGTGTTTGGCCCTGGACAGTAGTCAGGTGGCTAAGCAAGTGTGACACACTTGATATACATACTCCTGAGGCCCACAAATTGGAGTCCCCTGCAGCATGGTTTTGTTTGAAATACCCCAGCCACATGTGGCGAGTCAGACCAGCAATTGGAACACATATCAAGGGCACACACAGATCACATGTCAGATCCCAGGCATTGGGTAAACAATTGAACCACCCACGAAACACTCAACAGAGTCACGGGAACAGATGCTGTCCGGTAGCTGAAGCAGAGCTGACTGCAGGGACACAGTGCCCTAGTGACACAAGCAACAGACTGTAGGGGCCACACCTGTGGAACAGATGAGGCGGGTGCATCACACAATTGAGGGACCTGAGTATTGGACTACAAGACCTACGTAATGTGGAAGTGTGACCAGGCCAAAAGACTGCAATTAGCATGTCAGACATATTACACAGATTAGGCATGGACTTACCCCCTTCTTGCTGCTGTCTGGCCTTCAGCTGCCCATCCAGGTCCGGGAAGACCACCGCCAGGATCCGTAGCATGTGGGGGGTCAGGGTCCGTTGTCCGCCCCTCATGCGTGGAGATGACAGCTTCAGCTGGACTCTAGCGATCCTCTGGGTCCAGCCCCGAAGGTCCTGCCACCTCTTCTGGCAGTTGCGGATCCGGCGCTTGTAGACCCCCACCGAACGAACTGCCCGGGCGATGGTCAGCCATATCTCCTGCTTCTGGTGGGCATCAACCTGTGAGGATGACAAGTCCATTAACACACATGCCCCATATTTGTGATGCACACATTTGGATATACATGTCATCATCACAAAGGAAAATGAGTCACACAGGTAGTGCAACCATGGGAAAGGACAAATAACTTGCATGTCTGACATGTTAACAATGCCTGGGAAGTTTAAGCTTGCACTAATGCACTTTAGCAGCAGAACACCTGTTCATTACATGTACCTACACACTTTGGGGGATGAAAGTAGTCAGTGAGAATGCTTGCCACTGGTGTACACACTGCTAGTACTGCTAGTCAGACAACATGCACAATTAGGAAGGCAGTGGACTGCACGCTCACTTGCTCCCCTGGTTTCCCATACAGCTTGCTGTACTGTGGAAGGAGCCCGTCCAGCAGGGCCTGGTTCTCCTCCTCAGTGAAGGCTGGGGCCCTCTCCAGAGTATGTGCCATAGCGGGAGCCAGAGGATGCAGAGACAGCAGCAGTGGTAGCAGGGATGTGGTCCAGGAGCATGTAGTGCAGGCAAGTAAGCTCCCTGGGGGCCAGCCAGCCTTATATCTGTGCTGCAGAGGCAGAATCTGTGCCATGTGTCCCAAGTGATAGGTCCAACACGGTTGCATTCTATGAATCTGGCCAATCCATGGAAATGTAAGACTCGTACACGCCTTCCGCATCGTTCAAATCTTCACCTTCATGAAACACTAGGAATTGCAACATTGTTGTAGGCATTCAACTGAATTTCCAGCGCACAACTCGTACAAGTTTTGAATCCGCATCCGTCTCCATGACAGTCCAGAGCCAATGGGTGCGCCCGGCTCGGTCAACTGACTGTACAACGCGTATTTTTGAAGATACACATACACCTGTCTCCATACGATTCACTGGCCAAGGCGTACGCCTGTCTTGGACCATGCCTGCCCGATGCGCATGCATGATAGTCACCCGCGTCGGGCCTCATTGCAGTCAATGGCAAAGCGTACGCACGGCTCGGTCATGAACCGCGCAATGCGTACGCATTGTCACCCGCATCGGACCTCTTTGCAGTCAATGGCAAAGCGTATGTACGGCTCGGTCATGAACCGTGCAATGCGCACGCATTGCACCCGCGTCGGACCACATTGCAGTCAATGGCAAAGCGTACGCACGGCTTGGTCATGAACCGTGCAATGCGTACGCATTGTCACCCACGTCGGACCTCATTGCAGTTGATGGAGTGGGTAGTACAAAATTTTGTATACCCCCCCCTATTCTGCATGTTTATACTAATTAGAATAATCAATTAATTTTAATAGTATTAATGTGTTTGCATGAAGTTTAATCAACATTACTAATGTATGAAAATACACGTGGGATTTGCATTTTGCATGGCTAAATAATTTGTAATTAACATATGTATGCATACTAACGCTAGAAAAATAGAATATCGCATGATATATGTTGCTTTGTGACGTTTTCGTAATGTTGCACCAGATGACATCAATGGGTGAATATAAACGCTTTAAATGTCGCTATACGCTAGATAATTACAGGCACATAGGGGAATTAGTGAGGGTTTAATATTTTACTAGTTATTTCTATGTATTAATTACTCTTTTGTGTTTGTTTCGCTTAAGTTGTCCTTTGGGCCTAAAACCAAGATGGCCGCCAAATTAACTCGACGCGATGGCCACCATTCCACAAGGTTTCGAACGAAGTGCGCATGTGTTGCAACATGTACCAGTGGCCTCGATATGACCCTACACTTGATGTACCCAAGCAAGGTCACGATGGGAAGCCCGCCAAATACGCTAACAAAGGACATTTACAAGAAACCGGAAAAATCCGAAACCATTACACAACCTCTTGAACTGTGTGAAACCTCACCGGACGATCCTAACCGACCAATGGGTGAAGCCCAAATTTTGTAAAATGTATCTTCTAGACCTCATTTTCATTATAAAATAACGGTAGAATAGAGAGGAAGAGTCGATGCTATGTGTGCTTTTTCTTTTGCTGATGGAGACGACGGTGACGCTGTGTTCCTGAATCTTTGACAGACTGAATTGCTGCCCATTTCTTTGATGAACTGAGGACTTCCTAAAATCTATGGGCACTGATAGATGCTTGCACAGCTTTAGCCCTTGTCCATTCATGGGACTGTAGCGTGCTGCATGAAGAACATTCGAATTCTGACTGATTGACGACAAAATTTGATGACTTAGAGGACGACCAATAGCCAGATTAGGTAAATATGGTGTTCTGTGATTTGCGTAATGACTAATAAATTCATTAGATGGAACTAAATTCTTGCATTAATTAGATAAACAAAATATTGATTAACAAGCAAATGTGTTTTGGTCGTTTATTGAGGGAGGTAAAGATCAAGATATTGAAGTGTTTTTAGCTGGCCTAGAATCACCTCATCAATCCAACTAAATGATCCATTGATCACGTGGGACGAGTATCTTGATGTTTAAGATTGAGATCTGTAGGAGGTATGGCTATTAGTGTATAAATGTGTAAATAAATTTCCTCTCTATAGGTTAGAAGGTATTTCTCTCATGTCTTGGAACATTCATCTCTCCTGTAAGTGCAGACCAGTGAGAAGTGAAGTGTGAATGTTGGTGTTATGGGCCCCATCAATGATTGTAAGAGTGAATGTGCTAATGTGATATTTGGTCTGTGACGGAGGGAGGATATTTGGTACGGGGTTTTTGTCCTGATTCCCGTTACCCCGGTTCCGCGCTGCATCAGTTTTTCTGGTGGCAAGATGATGGTTTTTATTGTTTTGATCTGGTGATTTTTGCCTGTAAATAGCTTATTGATTATCGGAAAGTATTGGTTTATGTATTAACACTATGTTGAGTCGCGTTGAGTTCTATGTTGTTGACACAGCTTCTGGGATGTAGGAAGTCGGAAGTTTGTTACGGATCCATAGTAGAGCAGAGGAAAGCGCTGCTCCTGGGAAAATCGGAATTGTTGTTGCCCTGTAGGTACACGGGGAAAACGTGTGATGATTGGAGTCACACAACGCATTGTCTGGGTTCGATTTGGTGACATCGTCGTGTGTTGCCATTAGAAATATCTCCTGTATGAAAGAAGTGTATGGTAGCGAAGGTCACCTGTGAAATTTTGGTCTTAGGTATCAGGAGTCCAGAAGGAGCTCTTATAACGCTTATCACTGGAAAGGTAATAGGTGTTCCCTAAGCTTGCTAGAAGGATAAAGTAGAGGGAAGTGCTACTTTATTAACGTATGTCATAATTCTGTAGTAGGGCAGACTGCTCTCTGCTCTCGGGAAAGACAGAATTCTGTGTGAATGAACTACATTTTCCATATGAAAGTGCGTGAATGAAATAGCATTCAGGTTAATTGTGAAACTCTGGTTTTATTTCTCAGGAGCATTGGGTCTCCAACTAGGTGTCTTAATTCTGGAGAAACGGTTAGCTGATGCTTGTTAGAAGGGTAAAGTAGAGGGATGTGCTACTTTATCAACGGAAGTAACGATTCCGTAGTAGGGCAGAGGTAAGCGCTACTCTCGGGAAAGACGGAATTCTTGTGAGTAAGGTCATTAACTATTCTTTGGTTAGCGAAGCGGACAATGGTGGCGTTTTTTATGTTGTTATTAACAGATTTTTAAGTCAGAAAAACGTAAAGAGAAATTACCGATAACATTTTGTAAAGGAGGGGTCAGCAGGAGCAGGAGCAGGAGCAGGAGCTGCGACAGTGAGAAAGAGCTGACGTCAGAAAAGCCGCGCTGGGATTGGCTAGTCAGTAAGAAGAGTAGACGCCCCTGAATGATGCATTAGTGCATGCTGCGCTAGGAGTGGAGAATTACAGGGTGACGTAGGCGTTGCTGATTGGTGTGTTGGTGTGAGACACGCTGGGATTGGAAAATTAAAGGGTGACGTCAACGTTCCAGATTGGTGCGTTAGTGTGAGTCACGCTACGATTGGCTAAAATAACAGAACAGTCGTAAGGAAAAGACTAGCGATACACGAAAAGACAAAATGATGTATTACGATCCACCTGAAAAAGAGAAAAAGTCCTTGTTTGGAAAAATCAAAAGGTGGTTTAAAAAGGACAAACCGATTGTGACTAGGGAAGGACAATTGCCTCCCCCACCAAAAACCCCCGCATCCTTTATGGTTGCAAAATACGGATATCATACTTGTATTTGGTTGGACAATTGGGTGAAATATATGAAAAATGACGGAGTCTTAGCATTTCCAGAGCATGATTCGTTTAATTTAGCGGTTTTGAGAAATTTGAGAGAAAAAATTATGAATTCAGAACCAAGGCCTAGGCCAACACAATTTGAAGCACTAACAGAATGGGAAAATGAGATGCATGACAGAGAAAGACAGAGGAGTGGCGGAAGGTATAAGTACATGTTTGGTAGATACGGGCATGACACTCATGATGAGAGAATGAGAAGGTGGCGGAATGCAAGTTTGACTGAAGGTTTATTTCCTGTGAGAACGGTTGAAGAAGTTGGAGGTAGAAAATGTACGGAAAAGAGACATAATCTAGAACCAAAGGGGTATGGAGTGAATGAATTGGAGGACGATGTCCTTGATGACATGTTTTATAAAAATCCACATCCGTATCAACCAGAATCTGAAATGTTGAAACCAAGTGCCCCGAAGAGAGAAACTTTGCGAATTGTTAAGACAGAACCAATACCTCAAGAATTAGGGAAAAATAATTCCATGAGAGAGATAGAGAGAAAATCAGACAATAAAATAAATGGTGAGAATTCGGCAGAATTGGCAAAAACAACTTTAGAATTAACTGAAAAGATAAGAGAATTGACCAAAAATTTAGAAGCTGTAACTGTTCCGGTGACTATAGGCCCTGTGATGCCTATTTTTGATAAACAGAAAGATAGTGAACATTGTTTAACAGTTCCTTATAACCGTAATAAACAGACTGAAAAGGCAAAGCAGAGCCCAAATGAAAATCCAGGGAGACAAACAACGAGTACAATCGAGCCAAATGTTTCAAATAACCCATTTTTAGGTTCGTAAAGAGCAGAAAGACGAACAATGTCAGTAGAATCAGGATTAGGGACTCAAAGGGACTTAGAACAAAATAATGTAGAGAAACCAATAGGCCCATCTTCAGAAGAATTGAGCGAATAGTTGAGAAGCTTACAGAGAAAAGACAAAGAATCCCAATCAATAGATGTGGCTAAACTACGAATGGTACTGGAAGAATTAATAGTAGGAACTATTCCCACAGAAAAGTTAAAAACCTACCAGGATGAGGAGTTACTGTTTTTGTGTAAAAGCATAACTTGGAGATCAAAAAATCTGCATGAAAGATTAGAAGAAGTAGCAAATGAAATGGGTATAGATATTGAAAAGGTAAAGTCCCTACAGCAACCATATCGAATAGATTTTACTGAAAAAGATATTGAAAATTTGAATACCACAGGACGAATAAGTCAGATTAACCCCTTCAGTGCCACGCCCTTTCCCCCTCCTGTGCCGAGCGTTACATTAGCGGGCGGGGTTCATGACGAGATAGTCTCGTCATGGGCACAGCGCAACCGTGCTCCATGACGAGACTATCTCGTCATGGGCATAGAAGAGGTTAAGGAAATAATTATCTTGCTGAGAAAATGGGGAGATGTGGATAAATGGAGGAGCAGATGGTATCGAAAACAAGATGATGCCTCAGATAAAACTTTTGCAGCTTTCCCTGTTAGAGAAAAGGAAAAGATAGTAACAGAATGCCCCATGATAGAAATTCCAGGAGGAGGATATGTACATGTTCCATGGACTAGACAAGATATTTTGTCATTTACACATGATTTCCCTCGACTACGCGAAAAGCCCGTCGAGTGGTATAGGCAAGTGGACAGATTTGTGAAATTATCTAAAGTATTATGGATTGATCTAAATAGTCTGTTTGACATAATAGTGCCAGCAGATTTATGGACAGAGTGCAAACTAATGATAAATTGGCCCACACAAGAATACCCTAGGGATCCAAAGACAGGAGCCCCAGACCCCGAGGTAATGAAGAAATACGAACAGGTTATTGCTTTTTGAAAAATAAAGTACCTTCCAAAGAAACTAATTGGGTAAAAATTGACAGAACTCATCCGGAAAGTAAGGAGTCGGTACATGCCTATTACGAAAGATTAATTTTGGCCTTTAAACAGTTTAGATGTGATGAAAATTTGAGTGAAAAGGATTTGAGTCATTTTGTATACAGATTTGTATATGGTTTACGTCCAGAAATTAGCGAAATGATTAAGCAACATACTGTAGATTGGCAAAATAAGAAAATAGATGAAGTATTGAGACATGCAAAATATTTCAGTGATGAGATTGAAGCCAAAGAGTGTAAATTAAAAGAGAAGGCTATGTAGGCACAAGTAAAAGTGGCAGAAAGACAGGCAGATCAGTTAGCGGAACACGCGAATAATACAGGCCCCAGAAAATTCACTCCTGGGAAAGGTAAGGGAAATTTTAACATAGAAGAAGCCAAAAAGAAAATCCCATGTCATAATTGCGGTAGAATAGGGTAATGGAAATCCAAGTGTAAATTTCCCCAAGTACTAATAATGAAAATGCATAATTGAATCCACAGGTGCAGAATGAGGTGAGTGGTCAACCACAGCGACAGCAGCAGGTTGTTACCCAACAGAATCAGGTGCCAAAACCGCCTTTTCCACAAAGCAAAAATTCACAGAAATACAGTAATACAGTAATGAGACAGGATTCTACAATGAAGAACAGGTAACTAAGCTGCCGCACGCTAGCGCTGTTTCACAGTATTGGCTACAACGCGATGAAAGCGATTCAGAAGAAGGTTATTGACCGTGCCGAAGGGAGGAAGAAGAGTGCGTACTTGGCGCAACTCTAGAAGTAGACCAGACAGGCCCATTTGTGGATGGGAAGATAAATAATGAAAATATTACTTTCCTAGTCGATACTGGTGCTACTCGATCAACTGTTAGATCAGCTGATGTTAAGAATCTTCCTCTTTCGGATGAAACAATCCAAGTAGTTGGTGTATCCAACAGGCAGATTAAAACTTATCTTACAGAACCAGTGAAAGTTAGCATAGGAAAATTCTCTGAAATGCACTGCTTTGTCGTGTGCGACACAAGTCCTGTAAATTTGTTAGGTAGGGATCTGCTGTGCAAAATGAATTGCACTATTTTCTGTACCCCTGATGGTATAGCATTTGAGACCCCTGATGAAGATGTGCTGTATAAGATGACTATGGCAAACAGGGAAACTAAGGTTACTGAAGCCTATGCTGTATTTAACCCTGATGAATTACCCAAAGAATTGAAACAGACTGTGAAGGCTGAAGTCTGGGATTTCACGGGAGAAGATGTGGGACTAATGAGAAATGTGGACCCAGTAAAAATAACGGTGAAGGAAGGAGTAATCTATCCAAATGTGCCTCAATATAAACTGACACCTGAAATAGTTGAAGGAGGTACTCCAATAATTGAAAAAATGATAAAACAAAGCATTTTGAGAGAAATAATGAGTAGTCCATGTAATATGGGACTGAAAAAGCCTAATGGAAAGTTCAGGATAGTGCAAGATTTGAGGAAGATAAACAAAATTGTTGTAGCATGTTGTCCCATTGTACAAAATCCATCTGTAATTTTGTATCAGATTCCCCATGATGCAGAATGGTATACTGTAATTGACTTATGCCATGCTTTCTTTTCCATTCCATTGCACCATGACAGCCAGCAAATTTTTGCGTTTCGTTTTGGCGAGCGTATTTTGGCTTGGTGCCGAATTCCACAGGGGTATACAGAAACCCCCTCAATCTTTAATCAGATATTGAAGAAATCCTTAGAAAGTCTAGAGATGCCCAAGAATTCAGTGTTAGCACAGAACATCGACGACCTTCTTGTGGCGCCGAAGACTCGGGAAGCCTGTGTAATGGACACTATAGCATTGCTGAATCATCTAGCAGATGGAGGACTTAAAGTGTCACCATCAAAATTAATTGCAATTTTGCAAAAAAGAAGTACATTATTTAGGCCATAATATCGAAAAAGGACTGAGAAAAATAACGATAGACAGAATCAGGATCATAAAAGGAATGAGACCCCCTATGACACAAAGAAAAGTGAGAATGTTTCTTGGAATGGTAGGATATTGTTCGATAGTGGATAAGCAATTTCTCCCTGATTGCAAAGCCCTTGGTACGCTTGACAAGAAGGGATGTGAGAGATCCCATTCATTTGAACAAAGAAGAACTGGTAGCATTTAAACGATTGAGAGATGGTTTGTGTGAAGCGCCAGCATTAGGAATGCCTGATTATGAGAAGGAGTGTGAGTTGTATTGCAGTGAGAGGAACGGATGTGCACTTTCTGTATTAATACAGAAGCACGGAAAACTGAGGAGACCAATTGCATATTTTTCATCAATGCTAGACCCAGTAGCTGTAGCCTTACCTGGGTGCTTGAAAGCAGTGGCTGCTACCTGTCGGAGTTTGGAACAAAGTGAAGGAATTGTGATGGGATATCCTGTGAAAGTGTTTGTACCCATGATGTGGCATTCCTTTTAACAAGGAGTCGCACTCAGTACATGACACATAGTCGGCTGACTAAGTATGAGAAAGTCATATTAGGTGCAACGAATGTGAGCCTTGAGAAATGCTTGAATGTGAATCCTTCAGCATTGCTGCCTGATGCTGAGAATGTGGAAGTCAGAGATGAAGCAGATCATGATTGTCTGGATGTACTCGACTTCTGTACCAAGCCACGTCCGGACATAAAAGATGTACCATTGCCAGAAAGTGATTTTGTGATGTTTGTAGATGGTTCTTGCCTGAGAACAGATGATGGAATGTTGAGTGCAGCATATGCAGTATGCACGGTTGCAGCAGTAATGGAAGAATCCTACCTGAAAGGAGTAAGATCAGCCCAAGTAGCTGAGCTTGTTGCTTTGACTAGAGCATGCAAGATTGGTAAGAGTGTGAGAGTGACTGTGATAACTGACAGTCAGTATGGATTTGGTGTGGTGCATGACTTTGGCCAAATATGGCTACAGAGAGGATTTTTGACATCAAGTGGAACTCCCATTAAGAATGCTGAAGTGGTTGGAAAATTGCTTGAGGCGAAACAGCTACCTAAGCAGTTGGCTGTTGTGAAGTGTGCTGCACATAGTCCGACTGGCGATTATATCGCTACCGGTAACAAGTACGCCAATGATATGGCCCAATACTGTGCACGAAATCAGAATTCAATCATAGGGCAAAGGAGAAAGAAGTGACTTCTTGCACCTTAATGTTTACTAACATTAAGGGTACATGGGAGGAAGTAAGACACTTGCAGAAAGAAGCAGGAGATGAGGAAATGAAGCAGTGGGTAAAAGCAGGTTGTGCACCAAGGGAGAAGGACCATGTTTAGGTCTATCGGGATGGAAGACCAGTTATACCTGATAGCATGATGTCAGCCATGGCACGGATGTATCATGGTCAGGGACACAGAGGGAGGGATGCTATGATTAGGTCATTTAAGCAAACCAGGTACAATGCAAAATTTTGACTTGTAGCAGAAAGTCTTTGTCAGAGATGCCTTATATGCCAGCAATACAACCCTGGAAGAAAGACAGTGGTAAGTCTAGGAACAATAGGCCGAGAAGGAGGGCCTTTTACCAGAATGCAAGTGGATTTCATTGAAATGCCTCCTTGTAACAGGTTGAGGTATGTTCTGGTTATGGTTTCTTTGTTTTCTAGATGGGTGGAAGCATTCCCAACGAGAAGAAATGATGGAATCACAGTGGCAAAATTGCTATTGCGGGAATTTATTCCCAGATTCGGGTTCCCAGTAACAATTGAATCAGACCGTGGAAGACAATTCCATAATGAGATCATAAAACTGATTTGTGAAGCATTGAATGTACAACAAAAATTACATTGTGCCTATCGCCCAGAGGCTTCTGGTGTGGTGGAACAAATAAATGGTACTATCAAAAATAGGATAGGAAAAATGTGTTTAGCCACGGGTATGAAATGGCCTGATGTCCTGCCTCTAGTACTCATGACTATTAGATCAATTCCAGACAGAACTACATGGTTGAGCCCCCATGAAATTATCATGGGTAGAGCAATGCGACATGTGTTCATACCAGTCAACAAGCTGTTGCCTATAACCGATGACATGATGTTGGATTACTGTAAAAGCCTGGCTGACGCAGTTCATTCTGTGTTTCATCAGGTTGGAGCGGATGCCACCACCCTTGAAAAGAAGCAAGCTCATGATCGAAGCCCAGGGGATTGGGTAAGAATCAAAGTACACAGAAGAAGAAACTGTTTGGTTCCAAAGTGGGGAAAACCACAACAAGTGATTTTGACTACAACAACAGCTGTGAAGTGTGCTGGAATCAAGAACTGGATTCATGCGAGTCACACATTAAGAAGTCCAAATCCAGTGGATAGCACAGAAAAATAATATTTTGATGAAACAGAGACTAGTACTGAATCAGATGATGAAGAGACAGGAACAAAAGAAAACCCTGAAAGGGGGGAAACAGAATCAGATCTAACTTTTGTCCCAAAAAGTATTTCCCTGAGGAGAAGGTTACAGATTTCTGATACCAGCTCAGACTCAGAGACTGAACAAGGAACTCTACGTTCGAGAAAAGAAAAGGAAAGCGAAAAGACAATTAAAGAAATTGCTGAGAAAGAAGTTCCAGATGAAAAATTTAGAAATTCCACCTGAAACAACAAAATTAGATGGACAGGTGCCAGATACAGAGAGAAAGGGAAAGATTCTTGCGGAAGACCCCCGAGGAGGTGTAGGGAACTCCAACATCCAGTTAGAGGAAGGGACAAGTAGTCAGCAGGAAGATTGTGTGCAGGAGACTCGAGGAGGGACAGAAGCAGGGAAAACGAAAGAAGTGGTGGAAAGAAAAGCTGTTGAAAGTAAAATACAAATTGAAATAGAGTTGGAGGAAAGTGAAGATGAAGTACCAGAAGGTAGAATCTTAAGAAAGAGAGCTTGGAGAACTGAAAAGAACGATAAAGGAAGTAAACGAAAAGATCAGCAAAAGATGAAGTTTGGCCAAACAAAATAAAAAGGCTGAGATATCGACTGACACGAGTAAATTCACCAAGAGCTGAACAGGTGAATGAAGTAACTAGTCAAAAGAAATCAAAAAGACGAAGAAATAATTATAATTGGAGAAAACAAAAGAACGAGGAAACCTAACCAGAAGTATAAGTCGCCGGAATGGACATATGTGGCCCTGCCTGAAATAAAAGAAGAGGCGGATAGCCAAGGAAACCCAGAGGTGACTGTACCAGAAGTGGTTGAGGAAGACGAGGAATCAGAAATCCTGAGAGTTATCTTGTCCGATATTGGAGAAGAGACAGATGTTCAGGTAATTCTGCACTCGGATCACGAAGGAAAAGTGAAGGACCATGAAATGCCAAACTGAATAAAACAAGAATGCTGCTAATGGAAAGATAATAAAATACGGGAAAAAGACAAACTGGTAGAACCAAGTAGGTGCTTAGAGCCTTGGGTTAGACAAACTAGTTGTGAAGTAGAAGAGGCTAAGTCAAAAGACACTGTTCATTTTTACAAAAATGGCAAACACAGATAATAGAAAAGGTAGATGTATATTTTTGAAGCGGTGGTGTAGGATGTGTTGTTGTTGTACAGGATTACTAATGCTTCTGTGGAGTATATTAGCTCTGATGATCTCATTCAAGGTTACCATAGACACAATAGAAGGACATAGTGAAAACAAGACTAATCTAGAGAAGATTCGAAAGGTAGTTCCGACTAAAATAGATAGAAATTATTTACATAAAGACAGGTCTATAACTGATTTTTCTAACAATGTATTTTTGAAATTACAGTATGAATATGTAAAGACAATGGACGTAAGGGACTGCTATGTCTGTATGCAGTTACCTGCATCTGTTTCAGAGGGAGTGACCTATCATCACCTTCCAGTAATTTATGGAATAACATGTAGTGTTTTAGCTAGCTTCATCAAACAGGGAAGCTAGAATATTATTTTTCAGATGTAGATAGCATATTTTCAAAAGTACCATCGACTAATAAGTCAAATAAGGTAAAACCTGCAAAGGTATTAGGTGAATTTTTCTTAGAGACTAAAGAACTAACATTAGAATATATATTTAGAAATAATTTGACTTGCAGTTTAAAGAAAAAAGAAAATACATTTTTAGATATGGTTGAAGAAAGGAGACTGAAAATGCAAAGGAAGGCCTCTGAAGGAAAAGTGGAAAAGACAGTTTGGGATGTAGATGTGGAAAAACACTTGAAGGCAGAAGCTAGTCCAACTATGGCTTTAGATTGGCCTCAGAAAAGAAATGTTTGTATTAGAAGGAATCAGACTGTATATGATAATTACTTTGTAGGTAACAGTGAGTGCCATGATACATACCGAATCACTGTCAATACGTCACTATGGCGGCGGGTACATTTAAGGCCATCACCTGTCTCTATATGCAGCTGTCCACGGAGAGACTTCCTCCCCTGGATGCTTTGCGGGAGAAATGGGAGGGGGATCTTGGTAGGCCTATTCCAGAGATGACGTGGTCGCAGTTGCTGCGGCGAGCCTGGAAGGGCACGCGCAACGCTAGGTTTCAATTGGTCCAATTCTACACTCTCCACAGAGCCTATTTAACTCCGGCAAAGATATTGCGGTACTTTGGAGGGTCCCAATCTCCGTGTCCTAGGTGCAGTGCGGAGGGGTCTGATTTCGGGCATATGTTTTGGTCATGCCTGGGATTGGGTTCTTATTGGGTAGATGTGGTGACGTGTTTGAATCAAGTGACAGAGCATGCATTGGAAGTGGAGATAGGTACTTGCCTTTTGCTTTGGTTTCCGCATACCCCCAGTACCAAAATCACGAGCAAGTTTTATGATTTGGGGTTGATAATGGCGAAGAGGGAGCTCACCATGCATTGGAAGGCAAGGGCTGGCCCAAGCATTCGAAGGTGGAAGACGAGCTTCCTGGCCTGGGCAGGGAGTGGAGGGACGCTTTGTTTACAGTTGGCCAGGCGTGCCTCTAATGACAAGGCGCTGGACGCTGCCCAAACGTGGGGAGCGTTGGTAGAGGGGCTTCGTTGTCCGGAGGAACAGGTTGGGGGGACAGGGCTCCTGTGGGAGTGGACCAGAATGCGGAGATTGCGGTGGGAATCCCCAGGGCTGCTGGGAAGACTTCCCAAGATGAGGTCACCTAAGCACTTTCAGCGAGGAATCAGCATCTGCCCAATATATTGAGAAGGGTTGAGGGGTCAGGATGGGACCTAGCAGAACACATGGGTGGCAGTGTAGAGCCTCCTGTTTCTTGTGAACGAGGATAGGGCCCGCACCATTGTTCTGAATTAGGGTTTTCTTGACGCACGTGGCATTATATGCCCCAGTATGGGAGGGATTGATGCGGGCACACTGACAAGGGGGGGGTGGGGGTAGAGAGGGGGTGGGTGGGGGTGTTAGGGAGAAAATGCTGAAGATTGATTTCTCCTGATATGTCTTCTGATGATTAAGCCTCTTTCAAGAGGCCATTACTTGAAACGTTGCCATTTCGTTATATTGGATGGAGGAAAATCAATAAAAATCTTTTACAAAAAAAAAATGATACATACCAAATCATGGGTGGATGGGGATTTAAAGGAGGAAATGATCCAGTTTTTCCTCGGTTATACTTTATCTGCGGGAGCATGGCGTATTATCGTTTGCCAGACCATTGGTATGGCACATGCTATGTAGGCCTGGTTTTCCCAAAGATTTTTCACATGGGAAGAGGAGAAGATGGTGTACTTAAGTTAGGTAGTTATTTAGCACGTAGAAAGAGAGAATCTTGGTCAGAAATTGTAGGTGACATCTTTGGAGCATTGATACCCGCAGTGGGAATATCTCTGAATGCAAATAAAATTAGAAAACTGTCAACAGTAGTGGATCGCTTGTCAACAAGCACCGCTGGAGGATTTGTTTTGGTAAACACAGAAATGGTTGCCATGCGTTCCATGGTAATGCAAAATCGACTTGCCCTTGATATATTATTGGCAAAAGAGGGTGGAGTCTGTGGAATGCTGAAGGTTCAACATTGTTGTAGTTACATTCCAGACGAAAGTAAAGATTTGAAAATTTATATTAAAAATATAACTGAACTGCATGAGGAAATTGCACCACTGGAGGTTGAAGGTGTCTGGGAAAAGATTGTAAAGAAAATATCTGCTATTAAACCTAGGCAGTACCTTTATAGGTAAAATTTTACTTCCATTAACATGTGTGATTTTCTTAGTATTAATATTAAGATTAGGATGTCTCTGTTATAAAAGGAAGAAAATTCAGAAAAAGTTAAAAAGAGAGAATTTAAGGAGACAGAATAAGAGACAGGAGAGGGAATTTGAAGAAATAGAATTAGAAGAGGTAAAGGAAAGTATGTATAAGACAGCCAAAATAGAAGATATTAGGGAGACTGAGATGTAATAATGAAAGCAAGAATTCACTTTGACTCCATAAAAAGTGATACAAAATTTTAATAGTGTGGTGATAAAATCACCAAAGGGGGGATTGATGGAGCGGGTAGTACAACATTTTGTATACCCCCCCCCTATTCTGCATGTTTATACTAATTAGAATAATCTATTAATTTTAATAGTGTTAATGTGTTTGCATGAAGGTTAATCAACATTACTAATGTATGAAAATACACGTGGGATTTGCATTTTGCATGGCTAAATAATTTGTAATTAACATATGTATGCCTACTAACAATAGAAAAATAGAATATCGCATGATATATGTTGCTTTGTGACGTTTTCGTAATGTTGCACCAGATGACATCAATGGGTGAATATGAACGCTTTAAAGTTGCTATACGCTAAGCACATAGGGGAATTAGTGAGGGTTTAACATTTTACTAGTTATTTCTATGTATTAATTACTCTTTTGTGTTTGTTTCGCTTAAGTTGTCCTTTGGGCCTAAAACCAAGATGACCGCCAAATTAACTCGACGCAATGGCCACCATTCCACGAGGTTTCGAACGAAGTGCGCATGTATTGCAACATGTACCAGTGGCCTCGATATGATCCTACTCTTGATGTACCCAAGCAAGGTCACAATGGGAAGCCCGCCAAATACGCTAACAAAGGACATTTACAAGAAACCGGAAAAATCCCAAACCATTACACAACCTCTTGAACTGTGTGAAACCTCACCGGACGATCCTAACCGACCAATAGGTGCAGCCCAAATTTTGTAAAATGTATCTTCTAGACCTCATATTCATTATAAAATAACGGTATAATAGAGAGGAAGTCGATGCTATGTGTGCTTTTTCTTTTGCTGACGGAGACGACGGTGACGCTGTGTTCCTGAATCTTTGACAGACTGAATTGCTGCCCATTTCTTTGATGAACTGAGGACTTCCTAAAATCTATGGGCACTGATAGATGCTTGCACGGCTTTGGTCCTTGTCCATTCATGGGACTGTAGCGTGCTGCATGCAGAACTTTCGAATTCTGACTGATTGATGACAAAATTTGATGACTTAGAGGACGACCAATAGCCAGATTAGGTAAATATGGTGTTCTGTGATTTGCGTAATGACTAATAAATTCATTAGATGGAACTAAATTCTTGCATTAATTAGATAAACAAAATATTGATTAACAAGCAAATGTGTTTTGTTCGTTTATTGAGGGAGGTAAAGATCAAGATATTGAAGTGTTGAGGGGGCGTGGCTAGGCGCCCAAGGAAGATGGCGGCATCGATGTGAGCGCTCCGTTCGTACCGGAGCTTACCGGCGGTTCGCGCTTCCAACGCGCAGAATGGAAAGTTGCCTTTGACGTCGGAAGTTGCCGGGAATGCGGTGAGCCCGCTTCTGGTACTGCGGCGGTCCTGCTTTCAACCCTGGTTCTCTTCTAAATCCCAGTCGCGGCTCTGCACTGGCCGCGGCCGCCATTTTGTCGACTCTCCTGATGATTGCATAACAGCCCCTCAGCAATGCGTTTCAACGCGTAATGGATGTCTGGCTTCCTCGTGGATTTTATAATGTGCCTAGTTTCTACAGCTACTATAAGCATGCGCTCCAGGTGACTTTTTGTCAGTTTTGTTGGCTTTCTCACGGAATTAATTGACACTCTCCTGTTCTCTTCACCTCTGGCAGCCATTTTATGCCCTCAGCCTGCATTTCTTTTTTTTTTTTGCGAAAACCTTTATTGCAGATAAAAAAACAATACAAACATGGGCCTACAACCACCAGGGCCGGCCGCTAATATATACATGTTCAAGAACATCAAGGAAGGAATAGGCCCCCTGGGGCTCAGCCAAATTAACAAAATATTGAGTGCACCTCAGAGGTTATCAGGATACATAACTTTTAAAAATACAAACAAAAAGAAAAAGAAAATAACACCAAAAAGCAAGGCGGAAACCATCGAATAAGGGGGCGTCTAACCACGGCCGGGGGACCACACAGTACCTACTCCACCCTCGGGTGGTCAATGAGGATGATCAAGGGGGAGGTGGGGGCGACGGGAGAGCCACAACCATCTACAGGTGAAATGTAATAGTCCTGGAACCTCAGGATCAGGGGGACAAGGCAGCATCAGATGTGTCCACTAGGGGGGGCGTGCAGATGTTCCCTCGATACGCGTTCCACTGGCCCCAAATTCTACCCCACGCCCCCAGCTTACCCCGTGCCACATACACCGTCTTCTCTCTGCACATGCACCAATCCATGTTCTCCTTCCATACTGACACGGTGGGAGGCCGCCAGGAACCCCAAAGCTGTGCGATGTCCCTCTTAGCAATCATGTTCCCAAGAGCCGCCCACCGAGTCTGAGCCGCGTTATAGTCATTAGGCTCCCACACGTTCAGCAAACATCGGCGAACTTCAGGCAACAGGGCGACCCCAGTGACACGTTCCATGACAGCATGCACCCGGCGCCAATACTTCGCCACCTCACAGCACTCCCAGAGAACATGGAGAAAAGTGGCGCTGAGCCCACAGCCGCGCCTACAGAGCCCGTCTTCAGAAAAACCCATCAAAACTAAACGAGGGCCCGTCACCTAAACACGGTGGAGAATTTTAAGCTGGACAAGACGGAGACGCGCAGGTATGGCCACCTCCTTAGGGTAGGACAGCGCAGACTGCCAGTCCCCGTCGTCCAGTTCCACCCCATCCCCGATCCACGCCTCCCGAAGACGCACGAGGAGATCCGCCCGAATGTTTATTAGTTTTTTATAGATAAGGGAAATAGTACTGTCGGGCAAGTGACCGTCGAGTATGCGGTTCTCGAGTGGCGAAGACACAGGGACTGCAGTCTCTGCCCCGATGGCCGAGAGCAAAGCGTGCCGAACCTGAACGTACCTAAAGAACTCCCTCTCACTCAATTCGTACTCACTCTGCAGCGCAGCGAAGGATTTAACCGCACCCTTCACCCAAAGGTCACCTACTCTGCTGATGCCAATCGTGTCCCAACGCTCGAATCCCTTCGTCGTCCAAAGGCTTCCCAATCTTTCAGACGCAAACAAGGGGGTCGCGCCCGTCAAGCGATCTTTCCAGCCCATGGCCACATTCACAGCCTTCCACACGCACACTGCAATCTTAGTGGGACCGGTTAAGGTCCGCCCAGCCGATCAGGAGTAAAGCGCTCTGTTAAAGTTGCCGCCAGGCAACAAGAATCTATCCATTTCAAAAGCCGGATTCGGACCAGGTGCGTACGTTGCATGGTTAATAGCAGATAGCTGGGAGGCCCAATAGTACCTCCTGATGTCCGGGTGCGCGATGCCCCCGTCGTACCAGGGGAGAGTCAGTTTTGCAAGAGCAATACGTGCACGACCGTCTCAAACAAGTCTCCTTTGTAAGCTCTCCACTTCTTGGAAATAGGCCGCAGGAATAATATCAAAGGAGTTCTGAAGTGCGTAAAGGAATCGGGGAAGAGACATCATTTTAAAGAGTGCCGCACGACCAAGGGGAGACAAGGGAAGCTTACGCCAACGGGCCACGTCTAACCTCAATCTCCGAAGTGGAGAGAGGAGATTATGCTCGTAGCGGACAGCCGGATCCAATGAGACGTACACCTCCAGGTACGTAAAGCCGGAGTTGGACGCCTTAATGGGAAAACGAGAAGGCAAGAGAGGAAAGCCACCGGATATAGCATAGACACAAGATTTGGACCAGTTGATGATCAAACCAGAGTTCTTGCCGAAGGAAGTGAGGATGTCAAAGAGCACATTGAGTGACTTATGTGGTGAGGTGAGGTACAAAAGAATGTCGTCCGCGTACAACGAAACATGATCCTCGAAGCCAGGGGCCCACTGGATCCCTCTTATCGACGGTTCCCAACGAAGCCAAGCAGCGAGCGGTTCCAAAGCCAACGCGAAGAGCAGGGGAGACAACGGACACCCCTGCCTAGTGCCCCTCCCAAGAACGAAAGGCCGGGAAACCCTCCCGTTAACGACCACCTGTGCCAGCGGGGCAGCGTATAAGAGTTTAACCCAACTAATAAATCCCGCCCCGAAGCCGAACTTTGCCAGGGTGGCCCAGAGATACGGCCATTCTATGGTATCAAAGGCCATCGTGGCGTCCAAGGAAACCAAGATGGCCGGCTCTGAAAGATATTCCGCCCTTGCAAGTACGCCATGTAGGCGCCGCAAGTTAAGGGCCGTATTCCGGTGCGGGATAAAACCGGATTGGTCCGGATGCACCAGGTCGCAAATAACAGTAAGCAGGCGGTTCGCAAGAACCTTGGCAAGGATTTTCGGCTGTGCGTTCAACAGAGAAATAGGCCTGTACGAGGCGCAACGGTCCCGAGGCTTACCGTCCTTGGGAATCATGACTATAGTGGCCAGACGTTGGTCATCAGGGAGAGAACAGAGTTCAAGCGACTCCGAGAACATACGACGGAGAAATGGCACAATTTTATCCGGTTGCAGTTTATAGAGTTCAATCGGGAGTCCGTTGGGGCCCATAGCCCTGCCTGAGCGAAGGGAACGAATCGCAGTAGCAATCTCATCGACCGATAGTGGGGCATCCATCTGCTCACGCTCATCCACCGACAAGCAGGGCAAAGCAATATCCTTCAACTGGTGATGAGAGTCATCTTCATCTCTAGCAGACACCGGGGAGTACACAGCACAGAAGTAGTCCGCAAAACACTCCACAATCTCACCAGGGTCAGTCACACTTACTCCCTCCGACGTCTGAAGCACGGGGACCACTCGATTCACTCTCTCCTTCTTATCAAGCCAAGCAATCAATTTACCCGCCTTATCCCCAGCATCATACAGTCTACCCTGCTGTTCCCTATACATTGTCCGAGCAGCATCCGTGACAAGGGACTTATATTCGAACTGCTTCAGGCTGAGGGCATGGAGCCCTTCCTGAGTGACACCCGTCTCCAAGGCAGCCTCCAACCCCGATATCTCAGCCTCCAACGCAACCACCGCCCCGTTCTTAGCTTTCTTGGCCTCCACGATCAGGGATAGGGCGTGTCCTCGGAGAACCGTTTTGAAAGCCTCCCACAGAGACACTGAGGACAAAACGGACCCCTCATTCTCAAGAAAATACTGATCAAGCAACTTAACGAGACCCTTGCGAATCTTGGGGTCACGCAAGTACCAGGGGTTAATGGGGGCGATCCGCCCAGCGGATCGCATCCCGGTATCGAAGAGGAGCCACAATGGGGAATGATCGGAAATGCCCCGGGCCAGGTGCTTAACCTCCCGGACCCGGGCGGTCTGGGCCGCGGGCATAAGAAAATAATCCAGTCTGGAGAGACTCCCGTGGGCCCCGGAGTGGAACGTGTACTGACTTTGTGTCGGATGCATCAACCTCCAGCAGTCCACTAGACCGAAAGTGTCCAAGAACCAGCCGAGCCACTCCTGGGCGGCAGAGAGGCCTCTGGGAGGGTAACGATCCAACTCGCCAGAAATCACGGAATTAAAATCCCCACCTACAAGCAGGAGACCATCAGGAAGTTCAAGTAACATACAACCCACACGGGAGAAAGTGGAGGTCTGGAGGCCCGGGGGAACATAGACCGAAACCAATGAAAGAGTCTGCCCCTCCCACCGTCCAGTCAAGGACGCATAGCGCCCTCTATCATCAAGAGTAACTTTGTCAATCTCAAGCGGGAGGGAGGTGCGCAGCAAGATGCCCACCCCTCTGGATCCAGTGGTGAAGCCAGAGTGCGCAACCAGCCGGTAGCCCCCCCTGTTCATAGCATGACATACATTGCCCACCAAGTGCGTCTCTTGAAGAAATAGCACATCAGGGGCCAATCGACGCAAATATTGCAACACAACCCTACGTTTGATACGGTCCCCCAATCCGTTGACGTTCCAAGACATCAGTTTCAACCCGTCCCCCCCCATCCCAACACAAGAAGCTGGAGTCCCCGGGCACGCAGCCAGACACCTGAAACTGAAAGGGAACAAACACACCGCCTTGAAAGGAAAAAACACACAACCCAATAACCACTGCCACCCTCCCACCCCCACACCAGTGCAACTCCCCCCACCCCGCACCCCTGCATACTATACAGCCCCCCCAACTTGCAGTGTGCCTGTCGCCCTAACAATCCCATGCTACAAAAAGACCCTAGAGGAGGAAAGGGATCCGTCCCCGCCCGCACCCAGACGAAACATTAATAGACAAAATATACAGTTGAAGTAGAACCTGGCTGAGCGCAGAAGGAAATGTCAAAGTGGAGGACCGAGAATCCTTCCTGCAGAGGCCCACCACCCTCGGCACCGCCAGTACGCCCAGTCCGGTCTCCCCGTTCCGGCAGGGAATCCAACCAGTCACTCACTGTGTCAGGGCGTTCAAAAAAGAGAGTCCGATCTTCATATTCCACACGAAGCCTGGCAGGGAAAAGCATAGAGTATTTGATGTCCAGTTCTCGAAGACGGCGCTTCACCCCCTGAAAGCTCATTCTCTGTTTCTGGACGAGTTGGGTGAAGTCCGGGAAGAGGTTAACGGAGGAATTCTCATATTTAACTGGGCCGTGCACCCTCGAGGCCTGCAGGATCGCATCCCGGTCTCTGTAATGAAAAAGTTTTGCAATGATAGGCCTCGGGGGAGCGCCTGGTCGAGGCCTACCGCCCGGGACACGATGGGCACGTTCCACGGCGAAGAACTTGCTCAGGCCTGAAGGAGCAAGATGATTGAGGATGAGATCCTCGACCATGAGGTCCACCGGACGATTGCTGGAAGTCTCCGGTACGCCTATGACACGGATATTATTGCGTCGTGCCCGACCTTCGAAATCCTCCAGCCGCCGGGACATCGCGTCGTTTGCAGACTTTAGATCGCCAAGAGTTGCCTGGAGGTCTGATACATCCGTAACAAGTGTGGATGTCCTCAAGTCCAGCGATTGAACCCTCTCGTTAGTCTTAGAGAGATCCGCCCGGATTAATGTAACATCGATGGCAACCGTGTCAATTTTACGGGCCAGAGCCTCGTACTGCTGGGCGATGGTCTCCCTTATGCCATTGATGGCGCCCATAACGTCCTGCAGCGACAATTCCGTGGGGACGGACGGGCCCCCACCGGAGTCCTCCATGGCGGCACTTGCTGGCCCCGGGGGTTCCTTTACCCTGGGTATAGCTATCCTTGATGTTACTCTGGACTGGTCCCCCACGCTGGGATGTCTTGGTCTTCCGTTTCTCGGGATCCCCCTTGCCCCCCATGTTGAGCGATGCTCACCGGTGGGGTCCGCCCGGACCGATAGCAAAGGGGCACCAGCAGATCAGACACAGACTGTCCGAGAGCCCGCTCGGGAGAGTTGAGAAAAAGGCACAAATCAGTCCAGTACCAAGGCCGGAGGGCGTCCCAGCCGCGCTAAGTAGCTTCTCGACCAGGACAAGCAGAAGTGCAAAAGTGAAACTGAAAGTGGGGGCGCGGTCATTGGCAAGGCTCCGATGCCGTTGTTGTTCAACTACTCCCCGGCCCCACGGTTCACCAAAGCACCGGGCACAGCTTCCAGGTGGGCCTCCAAAATGCAAGACGCTGTATTTCAGGTCTCCCCGGTCCGATTTACGTTCTGAAAAGAGTTATGGATTCAGCCAAGGTTCATCTTCCAGAATCCATCCACAAATCCAGGATAATGTCAGGATAAGTTGCGAGGAGCGGCAAGGGTCCGGGGAGCCCTGTGCTCACGTGACCATCTTGGATGCGCGCGAAGCTCCTCCCAGCCTGCATTTCTTGATATTGTGACGCTCTTGTCTCCTGCTGTTTTTTTTTTACTCTCCCCCTACCCTGGCACAGCACTTTTTTTTTTTCTCGCCAACTCCTTCCATTTACTCTTTTTTCGCCTCTCTACATTTTTAGGTTCCCACAAAGCACTTTGTTCTATTTTCAGTCAGGCAGAGTGTCCTTTGTGAACCTGCGCTCCTCAGATACGTTGATGGCTGATTTTTCCAGCAAGTCCCAAAAGCGCAATCATATCAAAAACTCCAGGCTTTTTACGGAGCTGGCTCATTTAGAGGCTTCTCAGCATTTACCTACCAGTCAGATGACGTCGACCATGGAAGCCTCTTCACAGCCTTCAGTAAAAACGACGCCTAAGAGGTTAAAAAAAGATCCACCTTCGCCTCCTAAATCCTCTTCGACCATTTCGATGGAATTACTCCTTGTAGAGATACGCGCACTGCGTCCTTTCATGGAAGAAACCAACGCTAAGTTGCAGGTCTTAACTGATAACTGGGCCTCGATGGATGAGAGGATGACGTCGGTGGAACGCGATGTCTCCTCCCTTCAGGATTCTGCTGCCAAGATCACCCACATGCACACGCAGGTTTCCTCTCTCCAGAAGCAAGTGGAGGACTTGGAAAACCGAAACAGACGTGACAACCTTCGTCTTTACGGCCTGGTGGAGGGTTGCGGGGGAAGTGATCCCATCAATTTTTTCAAATCCTTTCTTCCTAAACTGTTACACCTGCCTGAGGATCCCCCGCTCAATATCCAACGTGCCCACAGACTTGGTCGTGCTTCCTCTTCTTCGTCCACGTCAGCGAAGCCCAGGGGCGTAATAATGTATTTTCTGGAATACACAGATCTGTTGAAGGTTCTCTCAGCAGCCAGAGCCTCCCCTCGCCTCACATGGTCTGGTTCTACTTTGTTCTTTGCGCAGGATTACGCCAGAGCCACTGCAAACCGTCGTAAAGCCTTCTTGGACATGAGACCTGACCTCCGCTCCATTGGTGCCAGATACGGTCTCTTCCACCCCTGCTTATTCAAAGTCACCTACAATAACAAGACTACGACATATGAGGAGCCTACGCGACTTCGGAGTTTCCTGAACTCTTGTGGCCAGGCGGACATGGAGCTTTCTGGGCCTTCCTCTTTCATTCCACCTTGACTTTTTCTGCTGTTATGCTACGATGTCTCCATTTTTTATGCTTGCTGTTTTCTCTAATTCAATTGTTCTTAGATTTGCATACTCTCTCGTTGAGTCTATGTTTTCCATTGAAATATTGGTTACTGTTGTTGTAGCTCTTTAGCTCACCTCATTCATTGCTTGTCTTGTTCCCCTGTCATTTGACGTCGCCTAATCTTATTACCTTTTTTTTTTCCCCCTTCCATCACAGATCATTGTTACGCGTTCCGTCCTGTTCCTCTGGTTGAACGTTTCACTCACCCCGAGTGCCCTGCCTTTTCCAGTTGGCCCTACCTCCCTCCCCCCGTTTCCACGTACGTCCTTGCTTGTCCTTGTTCCCGATCGTATCTTCCCTAAACTGCCCTTCGTAAGTATTTCTTATCCCTTTTTGGACATGTTTGTTTTCGTTTTGTTTCTCTTCCTTCTGATCTCTCCCTTTCTGTTTTCAAGTTTATTGGTGTCAATACCTCTTTTGCGCTCTTCTTCCTCTTCTCTCTTTCGTTTCTCTCTTCTTCTCATCGTCTACTGGCTCCCTTGCTCATATTTCCCTTTTCTTATATATTTCACTCCTTTGTCACTTCATTTCTCGTTTGGCTCATACATACACTCTTCTCCTTTTGACCTTCTCTTCTTTTGTCCTGCTTGTTCATTGATCTCTTTACGTCTATTCCTTTTTCTCTTTTATTGGACCTTACCTCTCAGTACTTCTGGACTTCACTTATTCTTTTCATCGATCTCGGCAACGTCTTTGTTTCCTTTTATCTTTATGATATCTCTTAGTCTTTTCTTGCTCTTCCTTTTCCTGCTCTTCTCAGTTCTTCTTTATTCTTATTTCCTCTCTTCTCTATCCCTTGTTCTTACTTCTTGCGAGGCTTTTTCTCGATGTCTCACTCTTTCTTTGCTATACTCTTTTAATAATCCTTAATGTCAATACGCATTGTTTCTTGGAACGTCAAAGGTCTTCATTCTCCTATTAAGAGGCAAAAAATTATCTCTCATTTAGCCAAGTTGAATGTAGATATTGCCTTTTTACAAGAAACCCATTTGTCTGTTGTCGAAGCTGCTAAGCTCAGAAGGGGTTGGGTAGGCGATGTATTTTCTGCTCCTGGCGATGGTAAGAGAAATGGTGTGGCTGTGTTAATTCGTAAATCCCTTTCTTATTCGCTTTTGTCCTCTGAGTCAGACCCTGAAGGTAGATGGTTGTATGTAAAACTTTCCTCGAAGGACACTCCCTTCTCCCTTTTTAACATTTACGCACCTACTGGTGGTGACCCTGCTTTTTGGCGCACAATGACCCCCCGTATCTCTGAATACGTTGATGACAATTTTATTTTGGCAGGAGACTTCAATCTACCCCTTGATCCCTTTTTAGATAGGAACTCCAAGGCATCTTATATCCCTAATAAATCTCATAAATTGTTTGTTCAGGCAATATCCCAACATAAACTCATTGATGCCTGGCGTTTATGTAACCCCACTACGAAAGAGTTTACCTTTTACTCTCCGTCCCACCAATCACAGTCCCATATTGACTATATCTTTCTTTCCCATCATATCTCTCAGTCCCTCACCCACGCCGATATTGGCCCCATTTTGTTTTCTGACCACGCCCCTGTCCTGATCAACATTGATGTCTTACCCAAGTCCACTGGACCAAAACGTTGGCGATTTAATAATACCCTACTTCTTGATCCTAAATTCACCACCTCCTTTGCTGAATTCACCACAGAATTTTTTGCCATTAACGACACACCCACTATGCCCAAGCATACTATTTGGGACGCTTATAAAGCTGCAGCCAGGGGTTACATTATTGATCATGTGACTAAAAAACGTAAGGCAGCCCGCAAACGTGCTAGTGATCTTCTCCTCACGATTAAAAAATTGGAACATTCTTTCTATACCTCCCATTCGCAGGAAAGTTTGACTACTCTTTTTGAAGCCAAGATGCAATTTAATAAACAGTCCACTGATGATGCTTCGTTATATTTGCTGAAATCGAGTTCAAAATTCTATGGAGGAAAGAATAAGGCGGGGAAGATTTTAGCCAACTATTTAAAAGTTAAGCAACATAAATTAAACATTGAGTCCATCTATGATGTTAATTCTGTTTTAAAACATACTGATGTTGATATTTTAGAGGAATTTTCTCGTTTTTACTCCACACTTTACTCTTCTGAAACTTGCCCTACTCCTCATTCACTTGCTACCTTTTTCTCCACTATTCAAGCACCTCCCAACTTTCCTGTTGATTTATCTATTCTTGAATTGCCCATCTCTAGTTCCGAATTACACACTGCACTTCAGTCACTTAAGAAAGACAAAGCCCCGGGTCCGGACGGCTTCACAGTTGAATTTTACCTGCACTTTTCAAAATTTTTACTACCCACACTACATTCTCTTATTGACTCTTTTATTCTCAGCGGTACTTCCTCTGGTACTTTCTCGGATGCCCATATATGTATCATACCCAAAGAAGGAAAAGACACCCAGCATTGCAAGAATTATAGACCAATCTCCTTGGTTAACATTGATTATAAGATATATGCTAAGTCCCTTGCCTTAAGACTTGACCCCTTTCTTCCCGAGCTGCTGGGCCCGGAACAATCTGGATTCGTCAAGGATCGTTTCATCTCGGATAACACTAGACTTTTATTTAATATTCTGTCCAAATCATCACGTTTCCAAGGTTCCTTAGCGGCAATCGCTTTGGACGCAGAAAAAGCGTTTGATAGAGTAGAGTGGACTTTCCTTTTTTCCGCTCTTCAATGGTTTGGGTTTGGTCCTAATTTTATTTCCTTTGTCTCTTTCCTATACTCCAGTCCCAGAGCAGCGGCTTGCGCTAATGGTCTAGTCTCTTCTTTCTTTAATCTAGGCAGAGGGGTCCGTCAGGGTTGCCCCCTTTCCCCCTTCCTCTTCAATTTGGCTTTAGAGCCATTTCTCTCAAAACTCCGCCAAAATCCCAACCTACATGGTTTTCAAGTCTCCCAAACAACCATCAAACTTGCTGCATATGCAGATGATATCCTACTTTTTATGTCCAATCCTACCATCTCTATTCCCGCATTTTTATCTGAAGTTCATGAATATTCCCAAATTTCTGGCTATAAGTTGAATAACGACAAATGTGAAATTCTACCCCTTACCAAATTTACTTTCAAACCTGATTTTGCTGCGTCCAACTTCAACTGGAGTTCCTCACACATCAAGTATCTTGGTTTATACATTACCCCTTCTCTTTCCGACACTGTCTCGCTGTGCCTTAATAAATGTACCCAGAAATTGTCCGACCTCACTTCTAGATGGCACCCGCTTTACCTTTCTTGGTGGGGTCGCCTTGATACGATTAAAATGATGTTATCCCCAATAGAACTTTACACTATCTCCAATATTCCAATTCCTATTCCAGCTAAAAATTTTAGGAAAATCAACAATATTCTTTCTTCTTTCCTCTGGTCTGGTAAAAAAGCGTGTATGTCCTTGTTCAGACTACGACTTCCCAAATCAGAGGGTGGGGTCAACTTCCCGGATTTTCCCACTTATCATAAGGCATTCCTACTTCGACAAGCCTCCCTTTGGTTGCGGGATACTGTTGAATCTTCTCCCTCATGGCTAGATATTGAGCGTCTTTCTTTATCCCCCTATAGTCTCTTACTGAATATCTCTCATTCTCTCGTAAGCCCCAGTTTCTTTCCACCCCCATTCATAAGTTCACCGCCAAACTTCTTCTTCCCACTCCCCCAACTCCTCCTGCCTCTGTTGCCGAGTTTGTCAAAACCACCATTTGGCATAATAACAGTATCCTTGTTAATCACAAACCCCTCTACTGGAATTCTTGGAGACAAAAGGGTTTGATCTGGGTATCTCACCTTTTCTCTGGCTCTGATTTTTTACCTTTTTCCGCTCTTAGTCAAAATTTTAATCTTCCTCCTTCCTTTGCCCGTAAATATTCCACGCTTAAAAATGCAGTTATGTCCACCCTTGCTCAATTTTCTGCATCTCCCACCAAATCAGATTCTCCTAATCCCAATCTCCACCTTCATTCCTTGTTACGTACTCATCCCTCAGCTTCCTCAATTTACAATTCATTCCACACGACTCTCACACCTAGGCCAAAATCCAAGGTAGAGGAACAATGGGAATCTGATTTTGACATTTCTTGGCCCACCGCTCTCTGGGATAAACTTTGGACTAAACTCCGCAAATCGTCCAGGGCTGCTTCCCTCACACAAACCCTCTTTTTTTATCTATAACAGACTTCTTTTTTCACCTCATGTGCTGAGTAAGAGATTCCCTTCACTCTCTGATTTTTGTTGGTCCTGCACGATGCCTAAGGCTACTCTTTTTCATATGCTTTTTGCTTGTACTGCTACGCACAATTTTTGAAAACAAGTTTGGGCTCAAATTAATGTCATATTTCACACTACATTTCCCTTCTCCCTCGTTAATATTTTCTTAGGAAGTCTTTCTCCTTGCTGGGCAGATACGAATTTCAATGTGCAAATTGTTGACTTGCTACTAGCTGTTGCATTCCAGCAAATTACTGTTAATTGGAAAAATTCTGCTAACATTTCCTTTAGAGCATGGTGGTACAACGTATGTCATAACCATAGGCTAGATACAGTTTTTGTTTATCCCCTTAGCTTAGTCAAAAAAGGACATGATCTTTGGCTTCCTGTGACCATGTACCTTGACATTTGTGCTAAACGCTCATCTCATTTATCTCCTTTCCAGCAGGAGGTCTCTAAGCCACCTTAATTGACCTTTTTTGTTCCTTTGCATTTTTCATAATCCATTTTACTTTATGTTATCTTTAGTACTGCATTTGATATATAGCCTCAATCATTTGTTATTTCTTAATCTTATGTTCATTTTCATAGTCATGTTTTTTATTCCTCTTTTTATACTGCTTATATTTTCTGCTTTCTTATGTATCGACACCTTTATTTATCTAATAAAAATCTTTTGAACTGAAAAGATATTGAAGTGTTTTTAGCTGGCCTAGAATCACCTCATCAATCCAACTAAATGATCCTTTGATCACGTGGGAGGAGTATCTTGATGTTTAAGATTGAGATCTGTAAGATGTAAGGGTATTAGTGTAGAAATGTGTAAATAAATTTCCTCTCTATAGGTTATAAGGTATTCCTCTCATGTCAGTACTTGGAACATTCATCTCTCCTGTAAGTGCAGACCAGTGAGAAGTGAAGTGTGAATGTTGGTGTTATGGACCCCACCAATGATTGTATGAGTGAATGTGCTAATGTGATATTTGGTCTGTGACGGACGGAGGATATTTGGTACGGGGTTTTTGTCCTGATTCCCGTTACCCCGGTTCCGCACTGCATCACAGTCAATGGCAAAGTGTACGCACGGCTCGGTCATGAACCGTGCAATGCGTACGCATTGTCACCCACGTCGGACCTCATTGGTGTGACTATTTGACTGATTCAACACACAATTACTTCCCAGGTACACCTGTGCATACTTACCACACTACAGCATTGGCCACGCAGTTTCCCATGGCATGTTAGGCTGCATTCCCTGTGTGTTGGGGAGCAACATTTGGTTTGTTGGGTTGTACTTTTGTTCAGCCACTCCCAGGCTGTGCACGTGTACATGGGGGCAGAATCCTTTGTGTGTTGTGCACATTACCACTGTGATGTGCAAATGTACAGTAATGGGCATGAGTCAAGGACACAGTTGCAGGTTGGATATGTTTACGACATGTCATATACACCCTGAGTCCTGGGGGTGAGGGCATGTACGTCACAGTGAGACGTGTAGCCACAATTCAGATGTGTACCCATAGTCTGTGTGCATGTTGTGTCTCAGATGTGTCTGATCAAATGTGCCCAATGGGAGACAGTCTCCACATCCATGTGGTATATGCATCAATCTTGATGGTGTGTGTGTGTCTAAGAGACGTACATGTAGGACCTGCAGGGACAACAGTGGCCACTACCTGCGGGACTCACACTTGCCTTGTGGTGTGTACGTGATACGCCATGTCCATGCCAGTGTCGATGTGGCAATACAGAGACCCTGGGTATCTGCATGGCAAAGATCTGTGATGCCTGGGAGACATCAGGCCTCACTTGTCACTGTGGTGTGTGTTTGTAACGTCACAGCAGTACATAGGTCGGGTGACACAGCCAGATGATTGGCCATTGCACTACATGGGACTTATGTGGACATGTTGGATGAGATGTGAGGTGATGGTCATGTAGGTGACATATGTGTCCATGCTCAACAGCACACACCTCAGTACATTGTGTAATGTCATGATGTATCATGTGATATTGAGCCTGGTCATGGCCACATGGGTGGATGAACCGACAATCTTCCTTTGTTCATCTCTGTTCTGCAGGGCACCAGCTGTCCATCGAATGTTTCCAGACCTTCAAACCATGCAGGAACGTGACTGCATCCGATGGTACCACTTCACCAGGCCACTGATTGAGGAGTTGGCGGAGCAGTTTGCACAACATCTGCTATCTGGCCGGACATACCCTACAGCACTGACCCCAGAGGTGAAGGTGATGGCAGCCCTGCACTTCTTTGCTACTGGTACCTTCCAGTACACTGGGGCTACAGCAGGTGGTATGTCGCAAACTATGTTTAGTCGTGTGCTACGCGATGTCTTGGAGGGAATGTTGCATTATCTTGACCTGTACATCAAGTTCCCTAGCCCAGCTGAACTCCCTGAAATAAAGGATGCCTTTTATACACTGGGGAGGATACCGAATGTCATTGGATCTATTGATGGGACACATGTGGCCCTGATACCTCCACAGGCACATGAGCAGGCATACCGGAACAGGAAACATTTCCACTCGATCAATGCTCTCGTGGTATGTCTTGCAGACATGTGTATCACACATGTGTGTGCACGGTTCCCTGGTTCTGCGCACAATGCCTACATAATGAGGAATAGTCGCATTGCAACGCTGATGTCACAGATGCCAGCTCAGCGTGCCTGCCTTGTCGGTGTGTACTAACTGTTTATCATTGTGTGTGTTTGTCAATGTTGTATTCCGCACTCCTACAAAACTCAGCTACTTGTTCTTTTTTGTGTGTGTAGGTGACTCCGGATACCCCAACATGCCGTGTTTGCTGACACCCCTCAGGAACCTTGTGACACCAGCCGAGATACGCTACAATGAGGCCCATGGTCGGAGCAGGAGGGTGATTGAGCGGACATTCGGCCTCCTGAAAAGCCGTTTTCGCTGCCTGGACAAGACCGGAGGGGCCCTCCCATATGAGCCTGCAAAGGTTTGCAAAATAATCCTTGTATGCTTCATGCTACACAACATGGCAGTGCGGAAGAAGATGCCTCTCATCCAGGATGACGATGACCAACCTCCGGCACCTGTGGGGGATCCCGGCCTGGGCCACGATGCCAGTGATGATGAGGATGAGGGTAACGTCCACTCACAGCTCATCAACAACTTCTTCACCTGAATGTGAGTTTCCAGGGTTGTTATGTCAATGTATGGAGTTAGCCTGGAATGTGTTTTGACTGCTCTGTTGCTTTATGAGTGTGTCTGTGTGCCACTTGACTGGATGCGTGCGGTGATGTGTCTATTCAGGTGGTGTGTACTCCACAATAGGGTAGTACTGCTAACTTGTTTTTGTGTAGGTTTCTTGTGGCATGTTTTGTGCATGTGTATTGCATTTCTCTCCTATTCTGCTGTGCTTTTGACTGTGTCTTTTGTCTGTCCTTCACAGGGTAATTTGCCTGTTGTTTGGTGAACACTGACCACCAACACCCAGAATCTGACACCAGTGTGGGAGTAGTCAATTGACATCCAGTGATGTGCCACACACCCCTGGACTACACTTCTCAGACACTCTGTGACCGCGTGTCCACCGTAACGTACAATTGCCTTGCAACTATTTTTGAATAAACATGTTGCTGATGTGTAATGAACCTGTGCTAGTGCGTTGTCTGTCTTCCCATATCTGAGTGACATTTGCTTATCTCACCTGTGGACTTGTTACCAATGACTGTGGATAGGTGTTGTGTTTGGGCATACCTATGTGTTTCAGGTCAACATCATTGTGTGGGATGAGTAACATGGCCATGGTGAGTATGTGTTGTGTTGCCATAGTGGTGTGTCTCCCTCACATGTGTCACATCACCATGACTCACCTAACGTTGGTCATATTGTTGCAGTATTTGGCATGCACTGTGTTGTGTAGCAGATCGACATCTCCATGACACATGACAAGTTGGAATCACAACAGAGGCAAGTATGGTGTACTGGTGAGTTTATTTTCGAACATGTGTGAGGAAAGTGCACAGGATGGTGGGTGCTGTACATTGGTTTTTGAATCTAAAGTTCACATTAGAGTTGGAAGTGCTGGTAGATGAAATGTCCAGAGTAAAGTCCACAGTCATCTGCTACATGAACCCTCCATGTCATGTGGGTGAGTTGTGTGCGATTGAACAAGGTGAACGGGTTGTGCACAAAGAACATTGTCCAGAACAGGTTTAGAGGCCCTGCGGGATGTGCCTGGATATCTGCCTCTCACATGTCCTTCTTCGGACGACCCCTCTTCTTCTTGGGGGGGATCCTTAGGTGCAGGCCTCTGCGGTGCAGGGGACTCTCCGCCAGAGTCCTCCTCCCTCCCTGTGGCGCTGGCAGATGGTGTTGCAACAGATGTTGTGGCCACACAGGGAGGTGTGGACAGGTTTGTGTTGATCTGGCGGAGGCATTGGAGTATGTCCCGATGCACCGCAGTAAGGGCATCCCACTTTGCCTCCATGCAAACATGGTGGGCAGCCTGCTCCTGTTGCATGTCCTTGAGGATCTCCACTACCTGGCCAAATCCTCAGGTGCTATCCTGGTACGCATCTATGATGCGTGCCAGTTGGGGGTCATCATGCAGTCCAGACCCTTCTGCAAGGCGCGCCCTCTGCCTCCCACCCCTCCCAGCACCCCTATCCACACGAGGAGGACCAGCGGCGGGACGCACAGGTGACACTGGGACCCCTTGGGTGGTGTTGCTGGTGGTGTTTTCTGTAGCTTCCGGGGGGTCCTGTGTCCCTGTGCTGTGGGTGTTCAGTGGCCTTGGTCTGTCCGTGTTGGCGGGGGTGCCCTGTCGGTTGCCAGATGCTGGAGGCGTGGGTACAGGGGGTGCAGTTGTTGATGCTGCTGGTGCTGCATGATGACTCACACCGGAGGGGCCAGGTTGGTCGTCGTCATCCGAAGAGGACAGAGACAGAGTCAAACCAGAGAGCTCAGTGTCCACCAGAGTCTGGGACTGGGAATCCTCTTCATTTGGTGCTGGGTCCCCAGCACCACATGTGTTTGGAAGAGACACACAATGTAAGTTATGTTTCTACAGGCATCAATGGTTCACAAACATGACATTTTCTACTGTACGAACAGATGCCTGCCTGTACACTGCTTTTTTCCAGCTTGTCATGGACAGAGTTTGATATTATTGTTGCCCATTTCCCACCAGGGCCTTGTGCTCCCCACAACCAGGGCCGGACTGGGAACCAAAACCAGCCCTGGCAAAGTGCTCGGCCGGCCCCCCGGGGCTTGGAGGTGCCGTCGAGCTCTTTGCCAGGGCCAGTTTTCGGCCGATTTTGTTACAGGGCCGATTTTGCAGCTGTGCTGCAAAAACGGTCCTGTAACAAAAACGGCCCCCAGGGACCCAAAATCGGCCCCCACCCGTGCGGCGCACCAGGGGATTGCCCGGTGCCCGCTACGGCCAGTCCGGGCCTGCCCACAACAGATCCCAGTGTCAGACATCTTGTCAGTCCCTTCCCACTTCCTGTGAGGCGAGCATGGTTCAGTGTATGCTTGCTGGGCCATGTGGGTGGGTGTGGATTGTCTGTGACTGCAACTCCCATCATGCTCGTGGCTACACCCCCCTTCCCACCATGCCCATACTTCCTCCCTCTTGACTCTGCTTCCCTGTGAGGGGTTGTAACAGCAATGGCAAGATGGCTGATTGTGAAGTCCTGGTGTTTGTTGTTGCCCATTTCCCAGCAGGGCCTTGTGCTCCCCACAACAGAGCCCAGTGTCAGACATCTTGACAGTTCCTTCCCACTCCCTGTGAGGCGAGCATGGTTCAGTGTGAGCTTGCTGGGCCATGTGGGTGGGGATTGTCTGTGACTGCAACTCCCATCATGCTCTTGGCTACACACCCTTGCTAGCATACCCATACTTCCTCCCTCTTGACTCTGCTTCCCTGTGA
Source organism: Triturus cristatus (assembly GCF_964204655.1). Classification (NCBI taxonomy): domain Eukaryota; kingdom Metazoa; phylum Chordata; class Amphibia; order Caudata; family Salamandridae; genus Triturus; species Triturus cristatus. The sequence goes on along the minus strand of NC_140589.1, from coordinate 347,543,223 downwards.
GGGGGTGTGACAGCAATGGCAAGATGGCTCACTGTGAAATCCTGGTGTTTGTTTGGCTACAAGTCCAAAGAGAGCCCCTGTGCTTCACACAGCAGCACCCAGTACGGGGTATCTTTTGCTGATATTTCACTGAGGTGTGGGTCAATGCATTCTACCCGGTGAGTTGTGTGGAGTTTGTGTTGACGGTGGGGGGGGGTGTCTCCACATACTGGTAAGTATGGTCAGAGCTGTCAGTCCTCCTTTCCACCCGGCCAGACATCCCACCATGAAACGTGCTTCCATTGGAGGGCGTGCAAGTTGTCTTTCAGGATGTCAGTAAGTGTTGTCCTGCTTCTGATTTGCGCACAAGCCCTACCAGGGTCTTGTGCTCCCCACAGCAGGACCCAGTGTCAGACATCTTGTCAGTCATTTTCCACTCCCTGTGATGTGGGCATGTTTCAGAGAGGTCTTGATGGGCCAATCAGGAAGGGGAGCATTATCTGTGACTACAAACCCCATCATGCTTTTGGATACACTCACTTCACCTGCATCCCCACTATTCCTTCCTGTCAGTCAGCTGCACTGTGAGGTAGTGTGTTTGTGGTGGCAAACTGTCTGGCAGTGTTTATTTAGCTTTGTGCCACTACCTTGCTCTATTTGTTTGTAGGTTGGTGCATGTCATTACACAGTTCCAAGTCACTATGAGATGGCAGGTATTGTGTTTGACTGGCATACACATCTTGGGATGATTATCTATTGGTTACTGTGGCTTTGCTTGCGGTGCATGGTTTCACTGTCCCCTTGCCACACAATCTTGGGTATGTTGTTTGTGTACTCACCAGGCTCTGGTATGTCTGTTAGACCATGGATGCTGTCTGTTGGTAGGATGTCCCGCACCTTCTCCTCCCAGGTCCTGAAGTAGACTGGTTTGGCAGGAGGGCCACCACCGGTGCACTGACTCAGGGCGTGATCTTTTTCGATGAGTTTCTTGACCCTCCTGCGCATGTCATACCACCTGTTCTAGATATCGTCCTTTGTGCGCCTTGCTGGTGCTTGAGTGTTCACCTTGTCCACAATCCTCGCCCACATCTTTGTTTTCTGTGACATGGGGGTCCTTTGGACCAATGTACCAAACAAATGTGGCTCTACTCTGATGATCTCATCTACCAGCACTTCTAACTCACTATCTGTGAACTTTGGATTCTTCTTTGGGGGCATGGTGATGGGTGGTGGTGGTGAGTGATGTGTGTGTGAGGGTGCAAGTGAGGATGGGTTAGTGTTGGTTTTGCTGGCTGTATGTGTGTGTGCTTTTGGATGAGGTGCTGATGGTGTGTGAGTTGTGTGATGGGTGAGTTGTGAGTGTGTCTGTGGTTGCTGTGTAATGGTGTTTGCTGCTGGCTGTGTCTCCTGTTTGCAAGGGATCATGGTAGTGATTGCAGTCCTTTATATAGTTGGAGTTGTGGGTGTGTCTTTGTCCCAGTTTTTTTTTATTTGATATTTATTGGCTTTGTCATTGCTTATTTGGTCCTTTTTTTGTCTTTTTTCCATTGGGTTTTGTAGGCATGAAGGAGACGTTCTTCTGACGGAAACAGACGCTGATGTTGGCTTGTGCGGGCTTCTCCACCTTGTTCACGCTGCCTATCTTCTGTGTTTCATACGCGTCGGTCGCGGAGATCTCTATTACTTGTGGGACCGGGTTTCTGTGCGTGTCGGTCGTGCGGCTTGGTCTCTGTGCGAGTCGGTCTGGGTTTACACGCATTGCATCGTACTGCGCGGATCAGACATCGCGGGTACGGGTCGGTCGGGTTCACTCTGGGTTTGTGTCGGTCGGTGAAACTAGCGTCGGTTTTCCGGCCGGATCACTATTTTCCCTATGGCTCGGTCATACGGCTTGTATTCAGTACGTGTCAGTTGTAATTAACACGCGTTGCATCGTACTGCACGGGTCGTACGGCGCTGGTCCTTGTCGGTCGGTATCCGGTCCGGGTCCGTGTCGGTCGTTACGATTTGCAGACGGAATCATAATCGACCTCTCAGTGTAACCCCACTTTTAGATGGATAAGATTTCCTTATTTTCTTACAATCCTTTAAAACAACATGCAAGTCATTTTTCTCTGTACCTCTTATTTCCTGTACACATTTTTCTGAATGCTCAATACCTTTCGCAATATCAGTGGCAGCGGATCACTGACAGAATATCGACAGCAAAAATGCCGAGCTATAAAAATATCGGGACACAAATATCGTTGTCCAAAATATTTAAGTCCTATCTTCAAAATGGTAAGTACAAAAATATCGATAAAAAAATATCGTTGTTAAAAATATTGTTGTTTAAAAAATTGTTTTTTTAAAAATGTTTAAGAAATAGTGTAAAATAATGCAAATAATACATATATTTTAAAGAAAAGATAGTTAAAATTATTAGAAAATGTTTAAAATTATAAGTAATAAATATAATGTAAAATAAATTAAACCTACATATATAAAATATAAAGGGGAGAGGAGTTGGCCTAACGGCTAGGGCGCTCGACCTCGGACCTGGGGAACTGGGTTCGAGTCTCGGTAATGACGCTGAACATCCTGTGATTCAGGGCAAATCACTTAATCTCCCAGTGACTAACAAAAATGAAAAAATGGCAGGGTTCCCCACCGCGGCTCCCAAGTGGATGTGTAATACAGACAGTGGAAAATGGATTTAAATACCTAGGAATATACGTAACACCTGATAGATCACAATTCATTGCTGAAAATCTCACACAGCCCCTAATATGATTCCTCAAAGACTTAAGGCACTGGTGCTCCTTGCGCTAACACTTCTGGGAAGAGCGGCTCTTTTCAAGATGATGGCGCTACCCAGGTTCCTGTATGCACTGCAGAACACGCCCTTCCCAGTATCTCCAGCATACATCAAAGCAATAAACACAGAAGTGACCAGTTTACTGTGGGATGGGAAAACACCGCGGATAGCACTCCACAAACTAACAAGGAGCTGGTACGATGGGGGTATTGCACTCCCTAATATCAAGATATACTACTGGGCATCGCAGCTCACGGTGGTTAACCATTGGCTACATGTTCCCGGAGACGACCCTGCCTATCGCATGAATAGACATCTGCTAGACACTGTAGGAATAATGGGTGCGCTGTACAACAAGGTTAGAAGGCATAATCTTACGGGCCCAACGTCCCATACGGTAAAAATCTGGTTCGAGGCTCAACATGCATTAGGATGGGAGGGAAAGATAACACAAGCGATGCCGCTATGGGACACAAAACGACTAGGCATGCTACGTAATACTAAGGGCTTTCGCCAATGGGACCTGATAGGAATCTCACGAGTCGGGGATCTGTGGAAGAAAAAAGAAGTAGTCACATTTACTCACCTACAGGCTACATATGGCTTGTCAAATACTGAAAATACCGATACCTGCAGATCAGACACGCTCTCATGGCCGCAATCCCACCAGACACACAGCTAGCGGAGTCGTCGCCGCTAGAAGACAGACTTCTCACAGAACAAAAAAGTCATATCTCAAACGTACTGGAAAATAATAAACAACCAGCCGGACCCCCTGACAGCCCTTAAATCCAAATGGGAAGCGGAGATAGGAGAATTAGATGACACAGACTGGCAGGACGCGCTCTCATCCCCTAAGACAGTAGCGATACCTTCAAAACTAAAGTTGATACAATTAAAAATCCTACACAGTACATATTGCACCCGAACACTATTATATAAACTGCACCGGACGGACTCACCGCTTTGTCTCAGACAATGTGGAGAAGAGGGGACTCTCTTTCACACCCTCTGGCTATGTCCCGCAATTGTCCGTTATTGGAAGGTAGTTATGCAAACCCTCTCGCAGGTCACAAAAATTACGATTCTCCCAGACCCAAGGAGATGTCTCCTTAACGTATGGGAGCCGACGGATCTAACTCGTACAGCGCAAACATGGGTAACACTGGGCATGATTCTGGTGAAGAGAAATATAGCACAGCAATGGGGGTCCCAGCAGACTCCTACCCTTCCTCAGTGGAGTGAGGCAATGGATAATGCAATGATTGTTGAAAAGACAGTATATATTCACAGAGGGTGCCCAAAAAAATGGTCTCTGAAATGGGGAGGGTGGAATGCTTATCGTGGGAATATATGTGAGCTCCCGAGGGAGGATCCAGACTCAGAAGTAAGCGATTGAAGGGACCATTGAAGCGGAATGTATGATATTATATAATTTAATTATGTGTGCAGGGAAGGGGGTGCAAGGAGGGGTTCAATATAATAACAATGTCATCAACAGGATATATCATATGTTAAAGGACCATATACTTGTTACTGATTTGTTTTTCATGATAATCAATGCTGATAATGTTCTGATTCCGTTGAAAAATGTCAATAAACATAATTAAAAAACAAAAAAAAAATGAATGTGTGTTCTCATGTAACGTAACTGGTGCTATGCAAAGCGCTCTGATACCCGATACCGGGTCAAGTTCGCGCTATATAAAACTCTGCAAAAAAAAAAAATATATATATATATATTAACTTGATAAAACTAATAAATAAAGATTTTAATCAATTAAAAAATATTAAAAACATATTAAAAATTATAAATAGATATATATAAATGCACCAGTAAAATACAAAAAAATTTATATAATAATAAATTTAAATATTTCTATTTTTTTTACAATTTCATTTGACACTTCATTAACTGCAACAGTAGTGAAAATGTTGGATAGCGGAGGGGATAAAATTACTATTCCCTCTCCAGGAAGTGCAACAGTAGGGAAAATGTTGGATAGCGGAGTACAATTTACTATTCCCACTCCAAAGAGTGCAACAATAGGAAAGTGTTGGATATCAGAGGGGAATACTTTACTATTCCCACTCCAGGGCGTGCAACAGTAATGAAAGTGTTGGATAGTGTAGGGGTAAAAATTACTATTCCCACTCCAGGGAGGGCAACAGTAGGGAAAGTGTTGGATAGCGGAGGGGTAACAATTACTATTTCCACTCCAGCGAGTGCAACAGTAGGGAAAGTGTTGGATAGCGGAAGGGTTACAATTACTATTCCCACTCCGGAGAGTGCAACAGTAGGGAAAGTGTTGGATAATGGTGGGGATAAAATTACTATTCCCACTCCAACAAGTACAACAGTAGGAAAAGTGTTGGACGGCATAGGGGTAAAATGTACTATTCCCACCCCAGCAAGTACAACAGGAGGGAACGTGTTGGATAGCGGAGGGGAATAATTTACTATTCCCACTCCAGGGATTGCAACAGTAGGGAAACTTTTGGATCGCAGAAAGGTTACAATTACTATTCCCACTCCAGAGAGTGCAACAGTAGAGAAAGTGTTGGATAGTGGTGGGGATAAAATTACTATTCCACTCCAACAAATACAACAGTAGGGAAAGTGTTGGATAGCGTAGGGGTAAAATTTACTATTCCCTCTCCAGCAAAATAATTAACATTAATTAACAAACAATAAATAATTCTGAATAATTTACCTGCCGCCATGCTCCCCTATAAATAACTCCAATGTTGTAAAACATAACACCATTAACCTAATTAATTAACAATTAATAAATTAATTAATAATTAACAAACAATTTAAAAACAATCAATAATAAATTAATTCACACAAATAACACTGAAAAACAACAGAAAATAGTTGTTATAAAATACAGTAAAAAATAATATTACAATTAAATTAGTTCCCTGCCTACTCACCTATCAACCCACAACCTGCTCTTAAAAAAAATAACACCAATAACATAATTAATCATTAAGTATTAATCATTAATAGCCAATTAATAAATAAATATGATTCAATTATTAACACAATTAACAATATTAAATACATACATATTAAATATTAAAAAATATAAATTAATTATTAATAAAATACTTCCCACCCTACTCCCCTATAAACCCCCAACCCGCTCCTATAAAAATGACACAATTACGATATTTACCAATTAATTATTAATAATTAATAACCAATTAATAACAACGTAATTACATCACTTAACAATATAAAACCTGATAGAGATGCCGCCCGACCAGGCATGCAATATTCTCGGGACCAAAGCTAGGTTCAGGGAGGAGGATCTCAGAGTTCTAGAAGGAGTGTAATGGGTAACTCTCCTACTGAGGTACCTCGCGCCGCTCCCGTGGAAGGCCTTCAAAAATAGCACTAGGGTCTTGAATATAATCCTCTTTTTTACTGGAAGCCAGTGAAGAGCTATAAGATGGGTGGACATATGAGTTCTGGATTTCAGCATGAGAATACCTCTGGCCGCTGCATTTTGGGCCACCTGCAAGCGTTTGAGGAGATATTCTGGGAGGCCCAGGTATAGGACATTGAAATAGTCCAATCTGGAGGTAATCAATGCCTGGACCCCGGTTTTCCTACAGTCCCAGGACCGAAGTGAAGGAATTTCCTCAGCATCCGAAGGAGGCCAAAGCAGGTTCCTACTACTGATTGGACTTGGGCTCTCATGGCTAGGGAGTTATCTATCATAATACCCAGGTTTTTTACCTTTTGTTGTGCGGTGAGAGGGCGTAACATATCTTCCGGTCACCAAAGTCTCCATTCCTCCGTAGAAGGGGAGCCGAAGAAAATGATTTCCGACTTCTCTGGGTTACATTTCAACTGGTTGGTCCTTAACCACGTAAACACTTTTTAGAGGCAGGTTTTAATCTTTCCTCCCTCAAAGCCCTTTCCCTTGTCACAGATAAACAGGAGCTGCGTGTCATTGGCGTATGAGATGATTTTTGCTCCACACGCTTCCACCAGAGATGCCATAGGGGACATATATAGATTGAATAGCATGGAGCTCAAAATGGAACCCTGCGGAACCCCAACATTCATATTAGGGATTCCAGCCACAAAGGGAGGAGTCCAAACCTCCTGGTCTCTATCTTCCAGGAAGGAAGAGAGACATTTTGTAACAGAGCTGCCGATACCAAGAGTCTGTATCCTGTCCAAGAGCCTATTATGGGAAACAGAATCAAAGGCCGCTGACAGAGCTAATAGGATCAAGATGGCTTTTCCTCCCACATCAAGGCTCTCCTTAATGTGTTCAGAAACCTCTAACAGTGAAGACTCAGTACTGTAGTTGGCTCTGAAGCCAGACTGACAGGTTATTTGTTTCCACGTAGTAAGTGATGACCGTATTTACATATTTCTCCAGTTCCTTAGAAAATGCAGGTAGCAGGGAAATGGGCCTATAATTTGCCAACACCATTGCTTCAGCAGAAGGCTTTTTAAGCAGAGGCAGAATTTTAGCCTGCTTCCATATGGAAGGCATATGACCTTGCCCGAGTGCCCCGTGTGTAAAGCGCTAGAGCCTGCGGGCGCCACTTTCGGGCGAGAGCCCCTGCCCTCTGGTACTCGCTGCCTCTCCCCACTCTGTGCATCCAGGATCACTAAGCCTTTAGAAGGGCCATGAAGACCTGGCTATTCTCTGATCATTAGCTGCTGCCTGCCGGCTCTGCTCTGCTGACTACAGCGCTGGGATGCCCCGTTGCTGGGGCAGTCATGCGCTCTATAAATATTTTAACATAACATACAACATTCTTCCCCTTCTAATACCTCTTCATAAACTAAGAACACAGGTTTCCGAATCTCTCAATCCATGGATGGTTCTCAAGGAACAGTGAGGCATAAGGGAGGTGGCACAATAACCAACATAGTGCCAATTAAGTAGAAATCTGCAGTAAATAAATACAATAGCTCACAAGATGTAATGACCCAAAAGAAAAAAATGGAAAGGGGGGGCTCTTGGCCCCCCCACCTGCATGGCGGTGCAGCGACCTCCCCCTTTCCTTCCGGACCTCTCGGTGGTGGGGCGTGTCCTCTGGGGCGCGCCCTGCCACCGATTGGTTGCCACCTTGACCCGGATGTCGTTAATCGACGTCCGGGTCGGAGGGGAGGGGGGGCGGGCCACTGTGGAATAAAGAGGCGGGGAGCGCCCAGGTGACTCCCTTGTTGCCTGGACGCTCCCCCACAACGGACGTGCCCCGGCGTTCGGGGCTTCAATTTTCTTTTATTTTCTTTTTCAGGGCCACGGACGTTTCGCCAGCTGGAGGTTCCTGCAGTCATCGGATGCAAGCAGGAGACCTGGTCGGCAATTCTGCTTTCGGCGCCTTCCTTCGTCGGACTACGGACGGGCTGACGCGTGGACCGGGTTAACCATCCAGCCTGACTGATTCCGCTCAGGGGTCGTTGGTAGAGCAAGGTGTGGCGCGCTAGCTCGGCGCCCAAGTGCGAGGCGGACGCACGTTTGGGGTTTTGCTTCGATCGCGAGGTAAGGTGTGGGGGGGGGCATTGGACGGCCATACCAGGCGGCGGGTGCATTATTTGTAAGCGGGAGAACGTGGCACAGCACTCGGAGGGGCAGATTTAAGAGCTGGGGTTCCGTGTTCGAGCCCCAGCCTTGTTTCATCCTGGTCGTGGAGCACAATACAAAGGGAGTGTCCTTCATTAAGCATTGTAGGGGACATTAATTTTGCGTTCAGTGATTGGTGATTGCGAAGGTAGGGGAAACGGCCAAGGGCAGTGGAGGTACATTTGTGGTCTACAATACATTATTGTGGTGTTTGCTATCTGGCATATATGGTTTGGGCGGCAAAATTTGGTTTGCACTCCTTTTTTCGGTAATGTTTGGTTTTGAATATTGAGGGTTATTATAATTTTAATTTGCTTTTCTACATCCGGTGTTTAACATTATATCGTCTGCTTTCGCCAACTGCTTGATTTCACATTTCCAGGAACTAATACTTTCTTTATTTTAGACATACTAGTACTGCATTCCTGCAATTTCATGTGGTAAGCTCTGAGTGGTGGACAGCGGTTGTGGTCGCAGGTCGAATTCTGGCGGGGAGTGCGCAGGATTGGAACGGTAAGAGGAGAGCGGGGGGCTCGCATTACATTGCTTCTGGTAGCCGCCGGGTGGGTCTACGTTAGAGTTTACTCACCCCTGACAATCCGGATAAGCCGGGGCGTTGCGGTTACGGTTGCATGGTGCTTACAGCCCCCTGTACATCCTCCAGCTGGTGAAGGTAAAAGCGCACTTGCATCTGTGTTGGAATACTAGGAGTGTAGGTCAGTGCTCCTCAGTCATGCCGGGGTCGAAGGGTGGTAAAGGGGGATCCAGGATGGAGGTTATGATGCAGGCCATGATGCGTGAGATGAACAGCATTAATAGGAGGTTGGGGAAAGTGGATGAATTAGAGGCCCGCATGAATTAAAGGTTTGCTGATCCCCCAGGTCCTTCGGGCAGGCCCACGCGGCGGCGAAAGGCACCCTTGCCAAGGGGGGATTTCGCCAGCCCACCAAAGAAGTCTCAGGCCAAGAAGCCCAGGTGCAGTACCCCAGCCCCGGTAACTCCGGTTTTGATCCCTCCCGGACCCGCGGTTCCCGTGCCTTTTATACCTGTGCCGGTAGTTACGGAGCCCGCTGCACCGGCTCCTGCCATGCCACCGGCGCCACCTCCTGTGGGGCCTGCCTCCCCGCCCGTGGTACCGGTGCCGGGCCTGCCGCCGCTGGTCATTCCGTTGCCTACCATATCAGTGCCACCAGCCATGCCCCAGGGGGCGCCCGTAGTCCCAGCGGATAACCCGGACTCGGTCCCGCCTGAATTGGTATCCCAAATAGCGGCCTTATTGCCTTGGCTACAAAAGGGGGGCGTATTACCAGCGTCATCAGATCATGCTGCGGAAGCAGCACAGTTGGTAGAAAAGATTAAATCAGCAGCGGCGGCTGATAGAGCTGCGGTTCACTCATCTTCTTCACTTACAGGTTCCAGCCCCGGCCAACCGAAGGCAGATGGTGGTCAACCGGCCCGGGTGCAAGAAAATGGTAAGGAGGGGGCTCTGCCTCTCTTGGGTGATGGGTCATTGCCCTCTAGGAGTGAGAATTTGGCACAACATGTGTCCCAGGCAACGAAAGAATTGATCTGGGCGGGAAAATATATTTACATTTTTTCAGTGCTACTGGATCACAGGGAAATGGAACAGGCAAAGACACTAAAGGAGTGGATGTATCCAAGTGAATGGAGGGCACAGTGTGCTAGATTTAGGGTAGAGGAAACTTTGCTCAATTGGGTTAGGGCTTTCGCAGTATTCACGACCATCATGGCCGAACGGCCTCCTAATGTGCAGGCGCCATTGGCTTGCTACCAGAGTAGGATTGTGGGGTGGAGCGAGCAGTACCCGGGGGATGCCTGGAAGGAGTATGATGTCAATTTCAGGAAAGCTAAGGAATTTGACACATCATTGACATGGGACAAGGTTGACTCTGTGTCATGGCATAGGCAGTTCTCAGGGAGCTCAGCCCTACTCCAGTCCACAAGTGCGGTCAGGGGGTACTCCACCAGACCTCAACACCCCTTTCGGGTGGCCCAGGGGAGTGAGGTCCCGGGTTGGAGTAGGGGGGGGGTCTGAGAGAAAAGGGGTGTGTTGGGATTTTAATAAGCGCACCTGCACGAGGGCCCCTGGCACCTGTAAATTCAGACATGCATGTTCAGTCTGCGGTCACCCCTCCCACCCCGAGTCATCTTGCAGGTCTAAGCAGGGCAACCACAGTCAGAGGGGGAGGGGGAAGCCAGTGTAGTTCAGATATTTTGGATATCCCAACCCCTATAGATGTCTGGCAATGATCCCTTGGTTGAATAGGTACCCGAATCACACAGCGGCCACTCTACTTCAGGAAGGTTTTTCTCAAGGTTTTAGGATCCCGGCAGGGGGGTACACAGGTAGCGCACATTGCAGGAATCAACTGTCAGTACAACATAACCCCGCAGTGGTGGCTGCTAAGATTAGCAAGGAACTGTCCCTGGGTAGGATAGCTGGCCCTTTCCAGAAGGTGCCTGTCCCCGATTTTGTGTGTTCTCCACTAGGGGTAGTACCCAAAAAAGAGAAAGGGGAGTTCAGATTGATCCACAACCTGTCGGCACCTAGAGGTGCGTCACTGAATGATGCGATTGATGAGGGGATTTGTAGTGTAAAGTATGCCTCATTTGACCAGGCAGTTGACTTATTGCGGGCGCTGGGGCCAGGGGCATTGATGGCAAAATCAGACATAGAATCTGCCTTCCGTCTCCTCCCAGTCCATCCTCTGGACCACCATCTCTTAGGTTTCACTTTCGATGGCAAGTTCTATATGGATAAATGTATGCCCATGGGCTGTTCCATCTCATGTGCTTACTTTGAGGCGTTTAGCTCATTTTTGGAATGGGTCATGAGAGAGGCGACGGGCCACTGGCAGGTTATGCATTATCTGGACGATTTCCTTTTCTTAGGTGCGGCGGGATCTCAGGAGTGTGCTTGGGCTTTGCAGGAATTTTGTGTGCTCATGCGCGCTTTTGGGGTCCCGCTAGCGCCGGGGAAGACGGTTGGACCGTCCACCTGTTTGGAATTCCTTGGTATCGAAATTGATTCAGTGGAAGGATGCTTCAGGTTACCCATGGCCAAGGTGTCTAGCTTTAGAGCAGCCCTACGTCAATGCCTACGCAAAGACAAGGTTACATTGCAACAGCTACAGGAGGTGGTGGGGCAATTGAATTTTGCGCTTCGGGTCATCCCAATGGCACGCCCTTTCTCACGCTCTATTGCCCAAGCTATGAAAGGGTTACGGGAGAAACATCACCGCACGAGGTTGTCATCTGAGGTTCGCCAGGATATGCTTATTTGGATGGCATTCCTGGAGGATTTTAATGGCAGAGTAGTGTGGTCAGGTCCTCCCTCCACATCAGCAGAATTGGGCTTATGGACAGACGCTGCGGGGAGTACGGGCTTTGGCGCCATCCTGGGTACCAGGTGGGTCGCCCAGCGGTGGCCAGCAGAATGGAGGACATGGGGATTGACCACCAATATTGGCTTTCTGGAACTCTTCCCGATATGGGTAGCATTGATGGTCTGGCCGGAACACTTATGCAATCTATCCGTGGTGTTCTGGTCGGATAACGTGACGGATGTGGAATGTATAAACCAGCAGGGGGCACGCTGTCCATTCATACTGCGCTTACTAAAGGAGATTGTGTTGCAATGCTTAAAATGGAATGTGGTTTCAGGGCCAACCATGTCCCTGGCATCCTCAACAATGCAGCTGACTCCCTTTCTCGCTTTAAAATGCAGGTTTTCAGGGAACATCTTCCTGCAGCAGATCCCCAGCCGGCGCAATTCCCGGCAGTACTTTGGCAGATTGGTGCCCCAGATTACAGGACCTCGTGGTTGCTAGCTTAGCCCCCAGGACCAAGACAGCTTACGAAGGGGCGTTTTTGTCTTACCAGGCTTTTTTGGGGCAGGAATGGGAGGTTAGGTGGGCCCAGGAGGACAGCTTTGCAGCTTACCTAGAATCGATGCACAGGGAAGGGCGCTCAGTGGCGGCTGCGAGCAGACATAGGGCGGCGGTCTCCTTCTTCGCGCAGGGTAAGGGCATGCGAGATCCCACTAACACCTTTCTGGTGCGCAAAGTCTTGAGGGGTTGGCGCCGTTTACAGGGTTACCGGGGTGATAAGAGAAGGCCCATTGGACTGGCACGGCTGACAGCCTTATTGGGGGCGCTGCACAGTGTCTGTAGCTCGCAGTGGCAGGTAATTTTGTTCAAGGCTGCATTTTCCCTGGCCTTCTATGGGGCTTTGAGGGTTGGGGAGTTAGTTGCTGGGTCGAAAGCTGATAGGGTGGGCGGAATACGGTGGGCCGGTGTGGAGATCAGGGAGGACGTTATGAGAATAACAATTCAGAGATCAAAAACTGATCAGGACTCTCGGGGTCACACCATAGTGCTCCACCGGGCGCGGGCCAACCCTTGCTGCCCGGTTTCTCACGTGGAGGCTTTCTGCAGGCAGCGGGAGGGCACGGCGGGGGGCACACTGCTGTGTCACACCGATGGTACACCATTGACCAGGTACCAGTTTAGGCGAGTCTTGGAGCTAACGGTCAGACTGGCAGGTTTCGATCCAAGGGAATTCGGCACCCACTCATTTAGGATTGGGGCAGCAACTGAGGCAGTGGCGAGGGGTCTCTCAGTGGAGAATGTGAAGAAACTGGGGAGATGGTCGTCCGAACGTTACAAGAGTTATGTACGAATTGACATGTTGTGACAGGATGGTGCTCACGCCCGGTATGTTTCTGTTTTTTTGCAGTTTCTCAAACCTGTCAGGCAGGGGAGGAACTCGCCACCGGGCGCCAACGACCGACATCGGCACAGCACGGAGGACACAAGAAATTGGTGACTTGGATTGTGGGCCACTCTTATGTTAGGCGTGCGGAACATGTTTTTCTTTCAGGAGATCGTAGGATGAAGGCGGCGCAAAAGGGTTTTGTTATCTCATTCTTCGGGAGAGGGGGTTTATGCCTCAGTCAGTTTAGGAATTTTTTCCAGGGACTCTTAGCTCAGCAGCCCGCCCCCCCGTCAGTGGTGATACTTCACCTGGGGGAGAATGATTTGGCCAAATTGGGGAGGCGCATGCTTATTGAAGAGATCATTTCCACTGCGGGGTGGGTGGCCAGGACTTGTCCGGGTTCCACAGTAGTTTGGTCGCAACTTATTCCTCGGTGGCAGTGGCGAGGGGGGGACTCGGTCAGGGCGTTGAATCACTCGGTACGGAGGATCAACACACAGTTGGACAAATTATTTCGGGCCCCCCAGTTGCAGATGATTCCACATGGGTGTATCTGGGGCGAGCAGTTTTACCTGAGGGACGGGGTGCACTTGACTGAGGCAGCGAACGTCTTGTGGTCTAATAATGTCTGGGCCTGGTTGGAGGGATTTGCACAGTAAGCGCGCTCCTGGCTTAGGTCTAGGTAAAGGGGGAGGCCAGATCGTCGGTTAACAATGCTGGCCTGTGGCGGTAAGGTCATGACCGGTGAGCAACTATTTGAAGGTCTGAGGGGGCGGGCATCATCCTAGGGAGGTGCCCGCCCAGGGGGAGGGGCCATTGGCCCCTCCTAGAACTTCAGGGGCAAGGTAACTGGTGCTTCAAAGGGGCGCGGGTTGGGTAGTCAAGCTTTCCTTAGGCTGGTAGCCACCCCGCGCGCATATACTCATGACGTCACCGGATGGCGCAGAGTAAGGGCCCTCCTTTAGTGGGTAAATGAAGTTCACGGCGTGGACCGGGTAATTACCGGGCCCGGCTGCGCATGCGCACATCTGTAGGAGAGGCGCAGCTAGTAGGACCTGACACCGGTTAGCGACCTTGCCATATGGCCCAGAAATGTTAGTATACAAAAATGCAGAGGAGGATGTTAGACTCGGTTAGGAAACAATCTGTATTAGAGTCTTTGTTAAGGATTGTCACTCACACCTGTTGACAATAATGTATCTAATGTCCTGCTGATTTTTGTATAACTGTTTATTATGCAATTATAAAATTTATTGTTTTATAACTTAATAAATACGGCCGGGGGGTCTTGCGACCTCCCGCCTTCCAAAGATACCACGTCTATGTTCCTGTGTCCGGGGGTGGTGAGGTCATAGGGGGAGGGCGGTAGCCAGTCACTGACCATGTGGAAAGGGGGGGCTCTTGGCCCCCCCGCCTGCATGGCGGTGCGGCGACCTCCCCCTTTCCTTCCGGACCTCTCAGTGGTGGGGCGTGTCCTCTGGGGCGCGCCCTGCCACCGATTGGTTGCCACCTTGACCCGGATGTCGTTAATCGACGTCCGGGTCGGAGGGGAGGGGGGCGGGCCACTGTGGAATAAAGAGGCGGGGAGCGCCCAGGTGACTCCCTTGTTGCCTGGACGCTCCCCCACAACGGACGTGCCCCGGCGTTCGGGGCTTCAATTTTCCCCACCCACCATCCCTGGAGTACGCGGTTGATGCGTTACTAGTCCGAGTAGTGGGGATTTGGCGCGGTAAACTGTTCTGAAATGTTATTTGTTGATGAGGTTTTCTTTTAGGACTTTCTCTCCCATTGTAGTGATCAATATTGTATCTTGAAGGTATGTTCCTGATTATGCTTTCTCGTAGGCCTTTTTCTCCCACTGTAGTGAATGGTACTGTATTATGTGTAACCGGTGCAGTTGTGTTTAGGCCCTTTCTTTCCCTTGTAGCTTTACGGTGTTATACATGATGTGTGATGTTAGTCAGTGTAGTTGTCCTTTAGAATTTTTTCCCATAGGTCGTCGTATTTATTAGGTATGGGGCATGCGGTAAGGTCATGACCGGTGAGCAACTATTTGAAGGTCTGAGGGGGCGGGCATCATCCTAGGGAGGTGCCCGCCCAGGGGGAGGGGCCATTGGCCCCTCCTAGAATCCTAGAACTTCAGGGGCAAGGTAACTGGTGCTTCAAAGGGGCGCGGGTTGGGGAGTCACGCTTTCCTTAGGCTGGTAGCCACCCCGGGCGCGCATACTCATGACGTCACCGGATGGCGCAGAGTAAGGGCCCTCCTTTAGTGGGTAAATGAAGTTCACGGCGTGGACCGGGTAATTACCGGGCCCGGCTGCGCATGCGCACATCTGTAGGAGAGGCGCAGCTAGTAGGACCTGACACCGGTTAGCGACCTTGCCATATGGCCCAGAAATGTTAGTATACAAAAATGCTGAGGAGGATGTTAGACTCGGTTAGGAAACAATCTGTATTTGAGTCTTTGTTAAGGATAGTCACTCACACCTGTTGACAATAATGTATCTAATGTCCTGCTGATTTTTGTATAACTGTTTATTATGCAATTATAAAATTTATTGTTTTATAACTTAATAAATACGGCTGGGGGGTCTTGCGACCTCCCGCCTTCCAAAGATACCACGTCTATGTTCCTGTGTCCGGGGGTGGTGAGGTCATAGGGGGAGGGCGGTAGCCAGTCACTGACCATGTGTGGCCACGGTTGTCACCGTAGAAGTCAATAAGAAGGGTAGGCGCTTCACCGCAATATGCACACACACTTAACCATGAAATAGCAGCTTGAATCCGTTAGGAGAATTCAAAAGCAGAAAGTCAGGTGTGCACATCACCGTGCTAGAAACGTTGGAAGGAAACTCACAATCTGGTACTTCTTTAGGTAATTAAATATCACCCTCCATGAGCACCAAACACAAAAGGAGAAAAGAAAGAACAGAAAAAAACAGTGTACCAGTGCAAAGAAGAAAGAGACTTCCTTCAATGCTCTCCGTCGTGGCTGCAACTGTTCCTGAACCGCTAGCACACAATATGAAGAAACGCAGGGTATCACGCGTGCGAAAAAAACCAAAATGCTTCTTGGTACTGAGTAACAAGAACCAAACGTCCGATCGGAATGCTGAACGGACGGCTGCCTCAGCCAATTCCATTGCAGTGTCGGAGGTTACACCTCCAGTAACCAATCCGAATCCAAAAAAGACACCAACACCACTTCATCTAATTCCAATGCAGTGCCGCAAAGGTTGAACTCCACAAAACGAATAGTGCCATCCTCCAAATAAACAGCGCATAGCTTCGCCCGCTCGCCGCCAGTGTAAAAAAATTGCATCCAGAGGAAAAACCTCAGAGAAGAAAGACGCAGAGGACCAAAACCTTTTCAGGAAAAGTATTCCAATTTTATTCATATGAGAACATCCAGGAGAAGCGTGTCAGGTACAACAGTTGAATGCCACAACGGACAATTGCAACCTCATATATACAATCCCCTATATTCAAAAAGACACCCCTTTTCACAACACGAGGAAGATCGTTATCAACAGTACATGTCACATTCGAAAGACAACACCAGCGCACCTAACATGTAACGCTCGTGTCAACTCACAACGGGGCTGTATTTACAAACAAAAATACAAACACGCGAGCGCAACTTCTTTTGCGCTCGCGTGTTTGTATTTTTGTTTGTAAATACGGCGCTGTATTTACAAACAAAAATACAAACACGTGAGCGCAAAAGAAGTTGCGCTCTTGCGCCCATGCAATAACCATATCCTGGTCCTTCAAAACCTGTGTCTTGCATTGAGACATGATAAGGATATCCACCAAGTAGACGATCATAAGTACACCTCGCTCTCTGAGCTCTCATCACCTTGGAATTGCACCATGGAGCCAATGAGAGACCAAAGGGGAGTGCACGGAATTGGTAAAGATGGCCTTGCCAGGTGAATTGAAGATAGTGCTAACACTCCCTGGCCATTAGAATGGTCCAATTTTACCAACCAATCCTTCTCTTGCAACATATCCCTTAAGAGATGGATTCCTACTATCGTGAAATGTCTCTATACAATATATTTGAACCTGTTCAAATCTCATAGGTTTATCACGGACCTCAGACCCTTGTCTTTCTGTTCCTCAAGGAAGAGTGTACTTGCCAAACCTTGTGGTCTAAGGGACCTTCTATAATGGTGCCTTTCTGCAACATACATTTTACCTCTTCATTCCATCACTCTCTGCTGATCTGTGGTCCAAAACGAATTCTCTTGGGGGAACAGCTTGGAAGGGTTTCATCAGGAAATCTATCTTGCAACCCTGGACAGAATCTAGCACCCAAGGGTCCTGCGTAATTGTTTCCCAGGCTTGGGTAAAAAGTCTGAGGTGATCTCCCACTCCTCCCAGGAAAGAGGAAGTTGGTGAAATTTCTGTACTCACCCTGGTAATTGGTTGAGCCTTGTCCATACAATCTGTTCCCCCTTGCACGATGCAGACGTCCTTTTTGGGGATAGAAAGGTCGTGGTTGCTCCGGCTTGATGTCCTCTGCCTAAGCATCTTTGTCTGAAGTTTGAGAAGTGGGACCTTAGGGAACCTCGGCCAGCAGAAAGTCCCCTTCTGCAAGCCCGTCCAAAAACACTTGGGCTGAAGTCCCTGCGCATGTGATATTGGGCTTTGTCGAGGGCAGTAAAGGTTGCCACAAACTTGCCCAGTGTTTTGATCATGTCCAAACCGAAAAGGAGACCCTTGGGATTCTTAGATGGTTCTCTCTTGGCTACATCTCCGAGTTTGGGATTAATTTTCATGAGTGCTACTCTTTGCCTCTCAGCATTGAGGCCAATGTTGGCATTTCCAAGAAGGACCAAATCCCTTTGGCACCAGCCCCTGAAGAGGTTTGCGTCTGATGTGAGCTCATTGACATGTGCCTCTTCAGCCATGTCACTGATTCTTGCCAGGGGTCCGAGTACGTTGAAGACGCAGTCCCGACAAATCTTAAGGGGTCGCTCAAGCCCTTCCTTGGGTCCCTCCCTAGCTTAAAGAGGAAGGTAATGAGCTCTGGGTCTAGGTTAGGGGTCAGGAACACTTTCTTATGTCTTACAAGTCTTGAACATTTGGCCTTTCGAATATTACGCACTTCTTTCTCAAGTGGGTTCCTAATCTATCACTTGATGAATTTGCCCACATGGCCCAGGGCCACCACTCAGCACTCCTGGGGTGTCTAATGTTTTGTGAGGAAAACTTTTCCTCCCCCAATGGGTCTTTAACTATTCCCTTGGAGGTAGAAGGGGTTTCATCCTCATTAAAGAGGTCGTCCTTATCTAAGTCCCGCTGGGTTAGGTCTTGTACGTACTTGTCTAACGGTACTTCGCTCCCTTGCCCCTCCTCATGCAACTCAATCTCCTGAGTGCCCCAGTGGACACCTGGTTCTGTTGTTGTGCTTTAGACACCTATCATATGTGTGCTGCATAGGACACCCATCACCTTCGAGGTGCTTAGACCTCGCATTCTTTTTGAGGTGCTTGGACCTCCCAATCTTTTAGGGAATACAGCCCCTCTCTCAATATGTTTTGATTTTTTCCTTCTCTTGCCTCCTTTCTCACTCTACTCAGAGTCTCCCCATCCCCCGCCCCCAAGATGGACCCACAGACTAACTCATTATCATATCTCATAGACCTTTTTTTGGCCTTTTTTTGGCCATCACCTGATCAAGGGTCTCACGTACATGGGTACGTACCTCATGCTGCATCAGTTTCTTGATTCATTCCTCATTAATCTTTGCCTGAGAAATCGCAGGACTCTCTGTCTCCTGTCTCCAACATCCTTAGTGTAATCAGGGGGAAACTTTTCAATAACCTTCAAATTATAGATTGCAGTTATAATAAGGGAGAGGCTTATTATTATTATTATTGTTTAAATTCATTGTGGGCGCTAAATCACTGCCTAATTACAGCGCGGGTGAGGAGCAGAAAATCCTGACTAACAGACAGCTGCTTGCAGAGACACTGAAGCTGTCACCATTCACTATAACGTTACATTGTCTCCTAGCACCCGCTTAAACACATTGGAATGAGTTGAAAACAACCCATACTAAGATGGTGGCATGCAGTGCACTGATCCATTACCCAGCACTTTCGCTTAATCTCAACCCGACGCGTCGTTGCCTGAGATCTGTTAGGTGAATGCAGCCTACTGCATAGCGTACAGCTTCAGGGTAGTCGAAGAACCCGTCAATTCCAGGCCTGCCGGCAGACACATCGTGGGGTCATGGTAGTGAGAGTTGTGGCCCCCAAGTGCATGCACACGCACTGTGGGGTCAACAGTGCGAGGACCGGCCTCTGAGATCATCTGCACACACAGTACGGGGCTCATGGTAGCCGGAGGCACTCAAATGCATCCTTTGTGGTCCGGGCCCCATGGGGGGAGAGTGGTGCGGAAGAAGGCCTGTTCAGGACAAGGTACGTCAAGAGCACTAGCAACCGGCAGTAATAGGCTAACGTTCTGCTATCCCAATATGGCAATGCTAACTAACAAAACAACTTTAACTAAACAGTACAGCTAAGATTCATGAATTGGAAACTGCAGCAGGCACACATAAAAATATGGTGTAGGTCTCATAGCTATGATCTCGTCCATGCTTTTCAACATCTACATGAAGTTATTACCAGAACTGATCAATCAATTTCACCTCACGTTCTATAACTATGCAGATGACACGCAAATACTCCTTCTACTGGAATGCCCCAAAGACATTGGAAAATCCCCAATTTTCAGTTGTCTCAGAGCCGTGGATCAGTGGATGACTTGGAGCTATCTCAAATTTAATGCTTCAAAAACAGAAATACTCACGTGTGGCGATTGGAAACATTATGACCCGCTTGCCACCTGGCCTGATGAACTGGGACACCGCCTAAAGTACTGAAGGAAGTAAGAAACCTCTGAATGACCATGGACTCCAAGTTGTCGATGAATGCGCAAGTGGACAAACTAGCAAGATCTAGCTTTGTCACTATAAAAACACCGCGACTAATTTTCCCTCATTTGGGATTTCCACACAAAGTCCAAGCTACCATCTCCCTTGTTCTTTCCAAACTCGATTACGCCAATAACCTCCACCACGGATCACCTTTAGCGACCGTGAAAAGACTACAACGGATTCAGAACTCGGCTGCCAGACTACTCTTGCATATCAAACCGCGAGACCACATCTCACCTGCCTTGAAAGCCCGGCATGGGTTACTGGTTGCCAGAAGATCCACGTTAAAGCTACTTTGTATCACCCACAAAGCAATACATGGAATGGGACCGCTCTTCATCAGGAATAAAATCACCAAACACATTCAACAAAGGAACCTCTGTTCTGAAGGGGCATCTTGCATCAAAACCCAAGATACAAGAAAAAAAACAATGGGTGGCACATCCTTCTCTGTTCAAGCAGCCAAACTATGGAACTCTTTACCCCCCAACATAAGATCCAACAACAACCACCTTATCTTCAGAAAACTACTCAAGAATTGTCTCTTCCCCACATAACCACCATACGCAAACAGAAATTTACAGCATATCCCACCGTATATAAGCATTTATTTTCACTATAGATATGTACCTATCTTTGTGTATTGCTTTGTATAAACATATAGACTAATTATGTTGTTTAAAAAAATCATCTTTGGTCTTCATGTACTTGCTTCCGTTGTGCATCTATGTACCTCCATGTACTTGTATCTGTGTGCCTGTCACTTTTCTCCTGAAAAAGCATATCCAATGCACTACCCTATTTCTCATCCTGTACCTCTATCAATATCTTTAATCTACATATAATTACCTCCTTTATGCATCTATATACTTTCTATGTATTTATGGATCTATATATTTATCACTTTCTTCTAATTTAGCATTTCCAATGCACTACCCCATTTCTCAGCCTATACTTCTCTCAATATATCTTCTAGCCCAACTTTCTGACTCATCTCAAACTTCTTTCTACTACTCTTTCCAATGCACTAACCCTATCTCTCACCCTATGCATCTATCAATATATCCTCTACATCCACTCTCTCATTTATCCCAAACCCCATACCACTACTATGATCCCCCATAATAACCCTTTCTAGACTCTCTCCTACTCTAACCCTCCTTGCATCATCTGACACCTCTTTTACGAATGTATGTCGTTACAACGAATTCCGTTGCAACGCATGGCTTTACCACGCATGCGTTACAACGGAATGATTTTTCCTCGCATATTCTTTACCACTAATATTCCTTTACCACGCATACTTGCATGGTAATGGAATACTCTTGGTAAAGGTTATACCCCTCCCCTGTACCCTTACGTGATTCCCCTTCCCCCAATACTTTTTATAATTAACCCTGCCCGTTACCCTCAATTTATATATATTTATTTTAAATTTGTATTTCCCTTACCTCTTCACGTTGTCTCTTCGTTCTTCCTTCGTGACTGACGTTATACGTCTTAAATTTGAAGCGTCAATTCCTTTCACATAAAATGACGTCGATTTCCTCTACTTCCCAACGTTATTTTTTTTTTGGGGGGGGGGAGAGGGGGGAGGGGACCCCCCCACCCCCCTTTCTTTCCTAATTGTTTTTTTTGGGGGGGGGGAGACCCCCCAAGCCCCCCCTTTTTTTTTTTTGCCTTTAACTCATGTCTTCAACAAGCTGAAAACACACCTTAGACAGTAAAAAAGGACTACACTAATGACGTTAACCCAGGACGTAGCAACGTAGAAGACGATGAAGATGGAAGAAGACTTGCGTGGTAAAGACAATCGTGGAAGAAGAACGCGTGGTGAAGACGTCTACGAGGTAAGTGTTGCGTAGTAAATGTTCCTCGTTGTAACGCCATCGTGGTAAAGGATGTTTCCCCTCTTTTACTATACCGACCCCCCAAAACAAACCTTTCTAAACTCTTCCCTCTGACTCTTTCCCTCCAAAAACCCTTTTTACAAATCCAAAAGCCTCCTCCTAATGCTATAACCTAAAAAAAAAAAAACCTTTACACTTCTATCCCTCCACTATCCTTTTCAATCAAAATAACAGACTAACATGTTTACTTCTCAAATTCCATATTCCACTATACTAATTCACCACTAATCCTTTATGGGTTCCAGAGTAGCGTGCTACTCACCAATAAAGCGTTTCAACACCCCATCAGGTTTACAAGCGCTATATAAATGCAAACCTTTTTACCTTTTCTACCCCTCCCCAACCCTTCTCAATCCAAATAACTGACTAACATATCCACCACTCAAATTAAGTTCATGTTTCACCTTACTAATTCAACACTAATCCTTATGGGTTCCAGAGTAGCGTGCTACTCACCAAAAAAACGCTTCAAAACCCCATCAGGGGTAGCAAGCGATATATAAATACAAACCTCTTTCATTCTTCTATCCCGCCACCTACCCTTCTCTATCCAAATAACTGAATAACATATCCACCACTCAAATTACTTCATATTTAACTATACTAATTTTCAACACTAATCCTTTATGGGTTCCGGAGTAGGGTGCTACTCACCAGAAAAGCGTTTCAACACCCATCAGGGGTAACAGGTGCTGTATGAATGCAAACCTTTCTTCCCCTTCTATCCCTCCGCTATCCTTCTCACTCCAAATAACTGACTAATATCCACCACTCAAATTACTTTTATATTTCACCATACTAATTCACCACAAGCCCTTTCCAGAGTAGCATGCTTCAACACCCAATTAGGGGTAACAAGCGCTATATAAATGCTAACCCTTTCTCCTCTTCTATCCTTCTGCTATCCTTCCGAATCCCAAAAAACTGACTAACCTATCCACCACTTAAGATTTACTTGCATGTTTCACTATACAAATTCAACACTAATCCTCAATGGGTCTCGGAATAGCGTGCTACTCGCCGAAAAAGCGATTCGACGCCTCGTCAGGGGTAGTAAGCGCTATACAAATGCAATTACAATACAATACAATGAAATATGAGATAACATAAGCAATATACAACAAATGAAAAATGAAGGTACTTATCTGTGAGGAGTAGCATTTAAAAGAGACAGAGTGTTATGTGCATGTAATGGATGTTCTGTTCTAGAATATTCTCTTTATGATGTGGAGCGGCGTTGAGGGAATAATGCATAATGGTAGCCTCCGGTCTTGTAATAAAATTATCTGGTTCTGCCACTCTTGTTAATCTTAATAACAATAGGGTGTCTTTAATACTCTTTAAGGAGTTCTTGTCCTGATGTCTTTGTCTATTTAAAATCTTTACACCCTCTGCTCTCTCCCACATTCAGCACCATACATTTCTTCTAGGTTAGTTATGCATACGTCTTCTTCCACTAGGCATCTAATTTTCCCCACATCTTTTCCTGATCCTTGTTGTATCAATTGCCAAAATATTTTTACTTTTTTTTTTCGAACACATCCAGCATATTTTTCCAGCAGTTCTCCTTATGAATCCTTTTCTTATTAGTTATATATTTTTTTATAATTCCTTTTAGCACTAAGAAGAAGGGTGTTTATCGCATAGTCATATTTTATCTTAAGGCTTTTCTCCCATTTTCTTATCTGGCTTTTTGATATTCTACAACCCCTATTTGACCACCCATTGTCTTTTCTTATATCAACCCATGGCCTTTTCTAGATCTCACTATTGGTGTTTAAGTTCACCTTTAGACACTCAACTACCTCATTTATTATTCTATTGTACCATTCTATAAAATTCACTGATATCTGTTCCCACTGTAATGCATTTTGTCTCTGTTGAAAATCGGGCAGTTCCACTAGATAATTTTCTGTGATCCTAGTTCAAAGGCATCTCTGGTACTCTACTTGTGCCGGGAGGAACTTCTCTCTGCTCCTACTACCCCAATATGTATTTCTAGATTTAGGGAATAGTAGTCACTACAGCACATTTGCATAACCTTAAAACTCTCCATTTTATATCAGGACCAAGCATTCATTCATATATATATATAATCAATCAGACAAATTTGCTTCCCATTTATGAAAGTCTACTTTGCTGGATGGTCTAAATCAGTATATACATTTATACTAAACATCCTATTTGATCCCAGATTGTTTACCAGTGCTGCGTCCCTTGCTGTTGTTGTACATGCTAGAAAGCTTGCAAAGTTGATATTACATGTAGCTAAAATATTTGAATACAATCAGCCACTTCTTCCTGGATCCAGTTTGGTATTAAAATCTCCTGACAGTGGAACGAAATCCTTATGATACCGTACACATAGCCTTCTAAATCCTATGTAAATACTGCCAGTTCCACTCCATAGTCTTTTACATTTCCTGTTTAGCTATGTGTATTGATGATAATTATACAACCAGATTGATTGCCCATTTTATATAAATGCGCAAAGTAGGCGACAATCCAATTGCTTCTTACTTTTATCATTGTCACTTCTTTTGCTATTTGTCTTGGAGATTAGCATTATCTGCCCCCCAGAGGCTCCTTTCCTAGCATCTCTATTAACCTTTAAAAAAATCCATCAATAGCAGGTAGTTAGTTGCACAGCCATGTTTCCTGCAAGCAAATAATCTCGTACAAATCTATGATTTCAGTAAAAACCTCTAAGCATAAGATTTCCATAAACCCACAAACATTCCATGATTGAGCAAACTGGCTCTTTCCATTAGTCTAAATCGCTCAAACACCCAGATGACAGGTGATGCCAAATTTGCATAACGGTTCCCTTCTCCTTATACCATCCTATATTCGTCTGTGCCTCCTTGTGGAATGGTTCCCCTGAACGATCCTTTGTAACTACTCTCTAAGAAGGGTATTGATCATCTGGCTAGAGAGCTGCTCTCATCTTTCCTAGCAGACAGAACTCAAGTGGTCACCCTGGGACCATACCACTCAGCTCAGTTGTCGCTCCCGTGCGGGGTTCCCCAAGGCTCATCCCTGAGTCCGACGCTTTTTAATATCTATGTATCGGACCTTGCTAGTATAATAAAGGCATCCGGGATGAGCCTAACTACCTACGCTGACGACACACAATTGGTACTGGCCATTAAGGATAAAGGGACGGAAGTGGCAGAACGCTTTCAAAATACCATGGGCCAGATAGGAGAGTGGATGGCTGATAACTGCCTAAAGCTTAATTCCGATAAAACGGAGGTGGTCATTTTTTGGACCCCTCTCCCCGACTTGGTCTACTCTTTGGTGGCCCCCCGAGTTCGGTACCCCACCCATTCCGACCTTCAAGGTCAGGAACTTGGGAATTATCTTTGATGATCATCTCAACTTTGTGGCACATGCCAATAAATTAGCAGCTACAGCCCACCACAAATTAAAGATGATAAGGAAAATCATGCCAGTTCTTCCAGATGCTGCTGCCAAAACTCTGGTTACCTCTTTGGTCCTACCCTCCCTGGATTATTGTAACTCGCTTTTTCTTAATAGTCAAACCAGAGTTACAAAAAAACTACAAACCATACAGAATGCGACAGCACGCCTCTTGACAAGAACACCCAAATTTGCACCCATTTCGGACACCATCAGGACACTCCACTGGTTAACTATTAAGAATAGGATCACTTTCAAATCTCTTTGCATTATTTATAAAACCCTACACGATCAAGGTCCACGCCCCCTTAAGGACCAACTTAAACGTTACATACCTACCAGACAACTCAGATCCATGACTCTTAACTATCTAGTGGTCCCTCGCTCTAAAACTGTATCTTGGGGTGACCGCCGCTTTACGGTAGCAGCACCCAAGATCTGGAATATGCTGCCTCAGCACATCAGATCCAGCAAATCACTACTTCAGTTTCGTAAGAGCCTGAAAACATGGTTGTTTAACCAGTAAACCCCCTGGTCTTTCCAATGTTGAGAAGAGCCAGCCTTCAGTTTAGCGCCGAGACGCCCACGGGTATTCGTTCGCACTCTATAAATGCCAAATTAAATTAAAATTAAATTAAATTAAATTACCAATCTTACAATCGTATTTTCGAGTTCGAAATCATGGATTTCTTTGAACGAATTGACACAGAATGGTAGGTATAATATGTTAAGCTTTTAAAGTCACCATCAGAGGTATCAGCATTGCTAAACAAGGTGGCATTCGACTCTCTCTGTGAGACCACCTTGCACATCTGGAGGGAGAGCTGAAATCTCTAGAGCTACAGCAGGTTCGGAGGGCTAGCGCTACACTCGAAAATATTAGGAATAAACTCACTGAATACAATTATGTGGGCAATAGTGCATGCTGCTTTAGGGGTGAATACGCCAAACCTAGGGCTTATGGAGAGGGGCTGATTTTCCCCTTAATCCCAACGCCCCAGACTTTGCCTCAGACTTTCCTCTATACTGATGCTCCGCGAAGCTTAAACATTTGGGCATCGCCACAGAGACGTTTTTATACAAGCAAATTATGGCTCTACTCTTAACAACATCACAGATAAGATCACCCATTGGATTTCACTCCCACTGTTCTTAGCGGGACGCATATGTCTAATAAAGATGGTACTGCTTCCTAAACCTTTATACTTATTCTTGAACATACCTTTCCCACTCACAGGTGCATTCTCCCCTCAAAACCCAACTTATAGCTTAGCATGGGCTGGAAAACAACCATGGATTAAGCAGCAGGTAGCTGGAGAGAAGGGGTGGACCATAGGCCCCAACAGTCTTTGAGGCAGGAGCAGCTGACGCCGCCAGTTTCGCGCCCAGAGGCACTCTACTAATTTCATCCGGGGCTCCAGCTGCGGGGTGAGAGCCTCATAGCTGGAGAGAGGAAGCGGACCACAGGCCCCAACAGTCTGCAGCAGGAGCCCCTGATGTCACCAGTTTCTCCCCCAGAGGTGCTTTACTAACTTCTGTGAGGGCTCCCACTGTGCGGTACGAGCCCGGGCGTGTGCCTGGTTGAAGACTGGGCCAAGAGCGGGTGGGTCTGTGCCCGTCCATGGCTGGACGAGGCTGGGCTGGGGCCCCCCGCTGGACTGGGCCCCCCTTTGGCTTTTTGCAAGCCCTATGCCAAAGGACTAGCAGTGGCCGCAAGATTGTCCATTGGTCTGGCTGTTAGTACCAGCAGTGCAGCACACACAGAGGGGCCCCCACCCGTGAGTAGAGATAGGTGGGTCCAGACTTCACTGGAGTGTGAACATAAGCCTTCAACAGTGCTAATGGCCTCCTTCATAACTGGAGGACTGACAAATTGATGTTTGGTGCCACTCGCTGACTCAGAGGAGAAATCCACAGCTGCTAACATTATATTGCAGTTTGCAAGAGGCATCCATTCTGCCGACGACACTCTGTGAGTCCTTATTTGTTTCGCTGCCTAAGCCAGATAGAAACACAGAGATGCTAGGTTCATACCGTCCCCTGGCTCTGTTGAACATGGACTACAAGATACTGGCTAAAATAGTAGCAAACAGGGTGGGCCCAGTTATGCTACAACTATGCACACAGACCAAAATGGGTTTGTTCCAGCATGCGGCACGTCACTGAACCTAAGGCGTTTCTTTTGGGTGGCCCACTACTCACGGGAACACTGGCTGCACTCAGGTTGCCTAGTGCTTGACCTAGAGAAGGCGTTTGATACGTTCAAATGGGATTTCCTATTTGCTGCACTAGCCAGATATGGGTTGGGCGCTTACTTCTCAGGTCTTGTTAAACTGCTTTACACACAGCCTACTGCCAAAGTTAGGACAGGGCCGTATATATCTAAGCCGATCCCAATCGGCCGTGGAACACGACTGGGTTGCCCCCTCTCCCCCCCTATTGTTTGTGCTGGCCATTGAACCACTAGCCGAATCCCTGCGCAAAACAAAGGAAAACTGAGGTATTCCCCTGGGAGACGGCATACATGCAGTCTTCTTGTATGCGTATAATTTACTAATATATCTTCGAGATGTTAGAGAGCCGTGCGGAGCAATAGAAGAAGCGTTGTCAGAATTCGCTTCCCTATCGGGACTTTGTGTAAACTGGGGAAAAATCGAGCCTGTACTCGTTCAATGAGTCAAAACCTGACCCCGTGTTGTCAGTTAACACGTGTCAGGCACTGCGCTGGTAGCAGACAGCATTCCTTTACCTGGGAATCCAAATCTACTGGGAACCAATGGACCTCCTAGAGGGTATCTACACACATGCTATATTGGCGGTCAGGTCACAGATGTCATTTTGGAACACACTTCCACTAACCACCATGGGAAGAATTGAGGTCCTCAAAATGGTGGTGCTCCCAAGGCTCCTCTATCATTTTACAAACTTACCTTTATATATTAGACCGGCACTCTTCTGCATGTTCGAGTGTGATATGTGCAGTTCATCTGGCATGGTACCCACAACCGAAGTCTATACCTTATGAAGGCTGTCACCACATATGCACCCTCCCTGCCTATACTGGGCACACCCAGGCAGCAACAAGAAACCACTGTGGCAGAACTCCACTCATGGGAGGAAGCAGAAATCGAAACACTGGAGGATTTGTACCAGGATGGGCAGCTAATGTCATTTGACGTGCTCGCAGAGGGATGCGATCTACCACAGGGCCAGTTCTTGCTGCACGCTGCATTGCAAGGGTGCTGCAGGCAATCTGGGGCGACATAACACAAGAGCCCACAATGCACCTCACAATTCAGTACCTGTGCACAATGGGCACCGGACGACTTCTTACATGATGGCTAACAGACTCGCTGACGTCACTTAAATGCCACTGGGACACATACCTACAGCGGCAAAGCACTGAATTGGAATGGGTAGCCGTATTGGAGGGTCCCACACTTATCCAGCAGAACGCAAGATTCCGGCTTATACAATATTATATAACCCAGAGGGCTTACATGACACCAGCTAAGATTAATCAATTCTTTGGTCGGGATGATGCTCAATGCCCTAGGTGCGGGCTAATAGGGGGGGACCACATACATATGCTATGGGCCTGCACTGACCCCCTACTAGGAGACAGTCACAATGCACTTAGCGCAATGCACCAGCTGCACACCGGAATGGTCTTGGGAGATATGCCTCTTGGGCCTAAACCATAGACCTAAAAAATATAGGGTAAAAACCCGATTCATAGATCTGGGACTCATAGTAGCTAAACACCTCATTGCTAGGCGGTGAAAATCCCCTGAACCTCCAGCAGTACAAGCCTGGCTCCACTCCATTGTGTGCTGGGCTCAGGCGGAGAGAGTAGCCCTTAGACGCAAAGATATTATGGGGATACGCAAAATACCAATGGCATCAGCATGGGATACAATACTCCTATACCTTCTCAACACCTGGTGGGCGCGCCTGGGGATACAAGGAGCCTCTCAAGAGGCAAATATGGCACAAGAACAGACAAACAACACAGAGTAAAGTCTGGAAGCTAGTCCAGGGTAATTCTAAAGCTCCCGAATGTTGGGCAACCTATGTGCATGTCCAAGTCAACACTTGCCTACATAAACAGCAAAGGCTGGCAGTATACAACCTTAATGTGTTAAAAGCAAATAGAGACAGAGATGGCGCGTGCAGCGTGACGAAGGCGATACGCTAACACAGACGACTGCTGCTATTTTACCAAGTTGTATTAACAAGGCTTTATCCCCCACACCCCATTTCTAAGCATCAATGCACTGTTATGCTTGACATCACACATGTTCCATGCAAAGTATTGTTCAGAATGTAAAATTGACAAATACTGCTTGACTTTAATTTGTATTGGAAATGTATGTAGGCATATGCTCAGCATTGAAACCTGTTGAAATGCATGAAAACCCAATAAGAAAAATAAATAAAAATAATCATTCGTCTGCGCCCTTCCGAGCTCGGAGGAGGCTGGGCTGCACCCGATGGGGAAGCGGAAATTGGATCAGGATAAGGATAAGGAGAGGGAGAAGGGCAATGGTAGCCCTCCAAACCTTGTACTGTGAATACCTTTGACACTTATTTGGCACGTGTGGTGGGGAATATCTCTAGATTCCTACTTCCTCCGATGAGCGGAGTTCTGCCACAGTGGTTGCTTGTTGCTGCCAGTGAAATGGATTTAGCCGAACGCCAAGCTTTGACGAGGGAGGTGGTGACTCCCCTGTTGAGATTTCGCAGCCCAATAATATTCAAAGCAATAAATGTGTGTCAACAGCAGCGTTAACACTTTCCCCTTCTGCACCTGAAGTAGACTCAATGGCAAATAGTGGGAAGAACGCCTAAATAATAGTGACTGGGTACCCGCAGCCAAAAGGAAATGCAAAAGCAAGCGTTCAGCGATTGGGAAACCGAGTATGCGTAATGCCAGGAAAACTGAATTGTCTAAGGACATTGGCATAGAATCTGCAAGGGACTGGGCCCTTATTCATTGGGACTTAAAAGAGGAAAAATGTAAACAACTAATTGTTGAATGCATCGCACCTCTGTATGAGAAATTTCACAATCTAGAATCGATGTTTAATGTTCTATCCACGAAATGAAATCATATGCCTGTCTGGGGGAACAACCTTTACAACGCAACTTTTACAACGCACTACCCTTACAACGCATGACATTACAACGCATGACACTACAACGCATTTTTAAAAACTACCTTTACAACGCATTCCATTACAACGCATACTACCATTACAACGCATACCATTACAACGCATAATATTACACTACACTATCCAACACTTACCCTACTGATGCACCCCCTGGAGTTAGAATAGTAATTTTTACCCCTATACTATCCAACACTTACCCTACTGTTGCACCCCCTGGAGTTAGAATAGTAATTTTTACCCCTATACTATCCAACACTTACCCTACTGTTGCACCCCCTGGAGTTAGAATAGTAATTTTTACCCCTATACTATCCAACACTTACCCCACTGTTGCACCCCCTGGAGTTAGAATAGTAATTTTTACCCCTATACTATCTAATACTTACCTTAAATGTAATTTAATATTATGCGTTGTAATGGTATGCGTTGTAAAGGTAGTATGCGTTGTAATGGAAATGCGTTGTAAAGGTATTTTTTTAAAATGCGTTGTAGTGTCATGCGTTGTAATGTCATGCGTTGTAATGGATTATGCGTTGTAAAAAATGCGTTGTAAGTGCATGCGTTGTAAAAGTGTGCGTTGTAACGTCATACATCCGCCTGTCTGTCTTAATGATAGTATTTCCCGGATGAGAACAGAGCCAGCGTACCCAATAGCTCCTATTGTTGAGGTGTGCCCCTGCCCAAATGTTAATTCAAATCCTCTTGAGCAAAACACCAGGACAAGTAATGCCTGCGAGCCTGGTCCCCTCATTCCACCTATGGGCAGTAGCGAATCAGCTCCAGCAGGAATGGGCACAGTTGGAGAAATATGGAACATAGTGGAGGCCCAGACATTCACACTCAGAAGAGGGCTATTTTGACTACACTTAACTTACCCCACCGAATATGTAGTAGTAATGGCAGGGGTCCCTGAGTTACCCTCAACTTCTGAGGAATCTACTTCCCAACTGCGGGATAAAATTTGTCATTGGTTTTGTAAAAATGTTCAATTTAATGTGAGGGAGCATAGGGATATCCTTTTTTGCTAGAAGGGTAGGGTGGGGGGGGCCTGTTAAAAAACAGCAAGCGGGGGACTGTATTTTGGTTAATTGTGGATACCCTCTGTTGGCGAGGCGATTGATACACAGCTTCCAATCCCGACGACTGATAGCCGAGGGAATTGGTATTGAACATCTGGGTTTTTTCTATAAACACTTGTGGATCAAAGTAGTCATAGCCAGAATTTTCTCCCATTCCCACTGCCAATCAGTTCCTCCCATTAGCAAGTCTTAATAGTAATGATTGACCTCTCGAAATGTCTGCCCCTCTGATCGAAGGTAATAAGGGAGAGCCGCCAATGTTACCAAATATATTAGAAAATAATGCTAGATTAGACCAGTTGATAAGTGGATATCCAGCTTTTAAATTTGTTGGTTGGAACGTAGCTGTAGTTGTATCTTAGGTGATGGACCCTGAATGGTTTAATTTGATTCGATCATATGATGTAATATTACTTCAAGAAAGTTGGGTTTATGGTGGTGGGTGGGGGAACTAGGGAGGAAACATGGAAGAACCGATTTCTCCTGACATGGACATCGATGGTTGGGTCTTCTATAAGATGCTATTGCATGTAGTATTGGTTTTTTGGTGCACTGATTTGAAAATTCAATAAAATTCTTTAAAAAAAAAAAAGAAAGTTCGGTTTATGAACCAATTGTTGTGGATGAGTAAGAGTGTTTTTATGTACCTGCGAAAGCTGTCGCTGGGCAGAAAGCCCAAGGAGGCGTGGCTATTTTGATTAGTGTATCAAATTTGTTTAAAATTACAGTTGGCCCTGTTAAGCATAAGGGGATTTAGGTGTTATGGGTCGTGGTATCATGAAATATAATTTTTTTCTTGGTTAACTTTTATAATTCGGGTGATCAACATGGGCTGTCAAATCTTGCGATTATTTCAGGTATTGCTAGTTTAGAGACCAGGGCTCACCATTGTTTGCAGAATTTTGGTATTGTACTCGGTGGTGCCTTCAATGCCTAGATAGGTCAGCCCTGTCTTGACGAGAATCCATTTGAGAGGGAAGCGTATCCCAACCACTCCTTAGAGGTCGATGAAAGAGGTCAGAGGGTGATAAGAGCCCGAGGGCAGACAGATTTAATAGACTTAGGATCTTTAGCAGGGCATGGTCTTAGCTATAAACCTACCTCTAAAGGGTGGGGAAAGGGAACAATAACTGGCTTTGTATTCCTCTCAAGGATAATGAGAGCGTTGGTCCAATCAGGAACTATTTTACATACTTGTTACAGTGAACACAACCCTATAGTGTTTGAATTAATAATACCCCTGTGTAGGGGATAGGACCGCCGGAAGGGTGTGGGGGGACACAAGAAGCCGTGATATGGAGTACGTGATTTATTAGGGCTCTCTTGATGGATGGGAATATTCAGGATTGCAAATAAAAATGTTCCGACTGAAAGGAAACACAAAGGTGAAAGAGATGGCTTCTCTCCTGGATTCCTGGTTCCGGGCCGTCAGGGTCGGGACAGGTCGGGGTTCTCCGGAATTCTCTCACTCTCTCTGGCACTCTCGGTGGGCAGGGGAGGGAAAAGAAAGAACAGGTCGGGTCAATACCTAGTCTTGTGGGTTTAGGTCTGGTTAGTGCTACCGTCACCAATTCGTAAGTTTGGGATGGGTTGTGCAGGATTCTACAACACAAACCACCTTCACCCGAGTGCCCTACCTCCCCACCACCCCCACCAGAATGATCCTCGGAGGGGTACTCGCCTTAGGCACGGCCCGTCTCCAGGACCATGGCATCGGGACCCGGGGCGTTTTCTCCCTCCTGCAGCCCACCAGGTTTGGTTGCCGTATACGATACTCTCTTCTGGCTCCGTCTTCTCTGCTCCTCTCTGCTCCCCTCCGCCTCGCTGCTTCTCTCCGTCCACTCCATCCGTCTTCCTCCGTACTTGCGTTCTCCTTCCCGACCTTCTGCATCCTTTGAGTCTCTCCCTTCTGCTTTGTCCGGAAACTCCTCACCGCTCGCTTGGGCCAACGCTAGACCGCTGCCTGCTTCCAGTCTGGATTGGGTCGGCTTGGTCTTTCCCCACTTCCGGTCTGCCCCGGTGCTGTCATCCTCACACCCTGGGAGATAAAAGAGCAAGAAACTTAGGCTTGACTGATTTAAGCACTAAAGATAAGGGGCTAAGAATTAGATTGTGCAATATATCGATACCTGTGTTGTTCAAGTCCCTAGTTAGTGCCAACCTTGGCCTGCTTATGGATCCACTGCTTATGAACGACCCTCCTCCCAAGGAGGTCTTGGTGGCCTTTGGGTCTCTTAATAATTCAGCTAACCTAATCATAAAGAACCTTTCCACCCCAGGGAAGCAGGGAAAATCTGGGTGGTTTGATCATGACTGCAGCTTAGCAAACAAGCGTCTTGGGGAGGTTCTTAATGCCAGGCCAAAAATCCAAGCAGATGTTACTCGGGCTAGAGCAAACTATAAGTTGGCCATAAAGCTTAGGAAGCAAATCTTACAGGAAGAGGCATGGGCAGACTAATGAATGCCTGCGCCAAGGGAAGCTCTAGGGGCTTCTGGGAGATAGTTAAGGGAAAGAACTCAGTGCTAGATTTATCCGAGGACATAGGTATTAATATTTCCCCAGAACAGTGGTTAAATCATTTTGCCGCTATCTACTCAGTGGACCTGAGTAGGCCCATTGCAAATGGTGTGGACACAATTGAGTTCCTAGTTGTAATGAGATTTGGGATGGAGGAGGTATGGGAGGTTATTAAGCTCAGCCCAGCTAACAAGGCTCCCGCCCCCTATGGGGTCCCTATGGACCTATACAAATCAAATATCTCATTCTGGGCCCGCTATTGACTAGCACTCTTAATGCAGGCGCAGCTAGAGGTATTCCTAAGGAGTGGAAATCGGCCACAATTGTGCCGGTCTTCAAAAAGCTGGACCACCAGGATCCCAGCTGTTACAAGCCTATCTCCCTGCTAAATACAATTATAAAGGTGGCTGGAAGAGTTATTTTGGGGAGGATTGAGGAATGGGCCAGACTAATAACATCTCGAGTCCTGTCCAATATAGTTTTAGGGAAGGCAAGGGAACAATGAAACAATGGCCTGATAAGGATGGCGGTCGGACTTATGTCCGACCACCATCCCTTCGGAAATGGGACCGCCTGACTAGCTGTCGGCGGTCCCGCACCCTGCATCACGATGTGACCAACTTCAAAGCGGTTGCAGAGTGTATATTTTGTATTGCCGCGGGTGCTGCAGATTGCAGTACACACTGCAATACAAAATATGCACCCTGTGCATATTGTTGCACTATGTGCCCCCTAGGGGACATGTCGGAGTGCCAGGGAGGAAGGAGGGCCTGCTACGGGCCCCCAATGTCCCTTTCCACCTGCCTTTTCATGGCAGGTAAACCTCCATGAAAAGGCAGGCAGAAATGGACATTGTATTCCCTACAGTGATGCCTGGCAAACACAGCCACTCCTTGAGCCCGTCAGATCCGTGGCGGTCGGTCTATCCGACTGCCAACCATCCGCCCGCCATCCTAATGTGGCTGGCGGTAATCAGGATTACGGTGGTGGTGGGATCACCACTGACGGGCTGACGGGCTTCTCCCACCTTCTGTTTCTTTCTTCAGGAGCCTAGTCATGCGTTAATTTAAGCAGTGTTCTCTTTGTATTCCTTGACCTTATCAGGGCTCCACCTCTACCCTGCTATCATTACTTTAATCTACCTGTCCCTCTTGGTCCACTGAGTACACGGAACCCTCCATATTTATTCTTCTATCCCCAGCACTGCAATTTAATTAATGTAACCTGGTCCTGATGATGGCCTAAGACTTCTGCAGGCCGAAACGCTGTCGACTCCCACAGTGGAACTCTTGGCGCCCCTACCCACGGATACCCTGCTCATTTAAAATTGAATTCTCATTTCATTAATTGTCGTGGTATCCTGAACATGTAAATCGTGGTTTTATCTCACTTGTTGTTGCACCCACCATTCTCGCTGTCTATACCACGTCATGTGTCACTTGCGCCGTCACTACACTTCACGAGCACTTGTGCACAGTATTTTGTTGGTTACATGTCATTTAATGTAACACAGTGCTACTGACCCATGTGCTTGAACATATGAAGTTTAATATGTCCAACATGTCTACTATATGAAATATATTCTACATTTACATGAAATGTTTCCCCGGCTTTTTCCCCTATGGATTCAATCCTGTACAATTAACTGTGTCACCACACATATATGTATATTTGTCCTTTAAATAATACCCTTGAGACATTGTTGTTTGTTACAGATTATTGCCCTGGTCTCTTTAGGGTTTATGGGCTACCTCCTGTAGTCTGTTACTGCTAACTCCTGGTAAAGGCAGTAGCCTTTCACTGCTATGACGGTAGCATTTTGGGCACCTCTCCGGGTCCAACGTGACCGCATTCCAAAAGACAGGCCTAAGTCACGGTGCACACAAATGATCCGTGTTTGCATATGACAAAAATCAGCATTAGGGATCCAGACATCAGTACAGTTAGGACACTCAGGGAAGTGGTTCCTTACCATGTGGAGGAGTTTTCAGTCCCAACAGAAGTATTTGTCTAGGACTAAACAAATGTTGCTCATACCTGCACAAGGAGGTGCCTTATTGGTTTTCTAGATTGTTCTGGAGCTTCACGCTTCCAGGTGGTGCTGATATGTCCCTGAATGTTACTCAAATTGCTCACTCTAAAGCTATGTCAAGGCACTACATGTAGCAAACTCTGTGGGTAAATGAGTCCTGTAGGAGTGATTCCATCTGCAAAGTCAAAAAAACTGTTTTCCATGTTATTGTTTATAGTTATTGTGAGACTGTTGCTTAATTCTGTTTTTTACTATTATTTGCACTGCCAGTTGACTCTTTATTACTGCATCTGAAATTTTTTACTTACCTATGTAAGTGGAGCTGTTTTTAATCAGCGTATTGCTTTTTTAAATGGATACTCCTCAAAGCTTTCATATTTGTTTAGAAAGTTGACTTAACTGCTAGTTCACTGTTTGTCTTTTGACTTTATTTTATTGCTATTGTTTTATTGTAGATGTTTGCTCACTTTTAATTTGGGCTGTTCCTTTTCTGTTAATTGCATCATGGCTTTTCCCCACAAAGTCACTTTTCTCTTTGGACTTACCTGCTATTCTGTGTTGGGGCTTTTTT
This sequence comes from Triturus cristatus, assembly GCF_964204655.1. Lineage (NCBI taxonomy): Eukaryota > Metazoa > Chordata > Amphibia > Caudata > Salamandridae > Triturus > Triturus cristatus. The sequence goes on along the minus strand of NC_140589.1, from coordinate 347,506,448 downwards.
TGCGCAGAGCACACATTACTTAGAGCAGTAGCTGCTTCTCTCTTACTTGGACTAACGTGCTGTTTGCGCCGGTCTGGCTTGCGGTTATTGCTTTTAGTACCTCAGTGGGACACCAAGTGAAGCCATTTTGGGTTGGCACACCTGTGGATCATCCTCAGTATGTGTGAGCAAGAAGGGGCCTATAAAAACTGTACCTCTGCATGGACGCACCAAAGGTAACAATGGCTGTGCTCCATCCACGCTCAGAGCCAACCATGATGTTCATTTGCCTCAGAACATGGGCCCTCTTCCCAGGTCTCTTATACTATACATTTCTTGCTGGGGGTTAGTTTGAGTCTGCTAATTTTGGTAAATGTGTGGCCCCTTTACTTTGATGCCTAATAGATATGATGTGTTGGTAGGGTTACAACATTCAGCCGGTTATAACCAATCTAAGGGCCTGATTTAGATCATGGTGGATTGGGTCCCCCGTGGCTTTTTCGGTGGTCTGCCTGCTCTATTTAGATGATGGTGATTGCATAGATGAAAGACCACCGCTGTCCCGCCGTCACCGCCAGGAAATCTCGACCGCGTCGATGGCAGGATAGGCAAAAGCAGTTGTCGGAGGCGGTATAGCCACTTTGTCTCCCAGGTCAATCACGATGTGCCCTCCTGCTGATGCAACTGTGGCGGGGAAACCTCCACACCTCAGTTGGTCAGAATGGAACGCATATAAGGCATAAACTCACCTTTACTCATATTCCCACTTCCTGTACCACCATGGACTTGATACTGCACGTCCTGCCTTTGCTGCTGCTGGCTGATCACGATGCAAATCAACACCATCACCGTAGGAACCAAAGGTAACCTCCCCATTACATGTTACCTTTTCACTTGGCTATTCACATTTGTTCAGGACTCGTGCATTTTTTAATTACTCACAAAAGCAATAGCATCATACCAATGTGTAATCCTTATGTCTCTAATGTTGACTTTTAAGAAATTTAAAGTAACACACCTCTATAACCACATTGTGTTCATACATTTGGTGCCAGCTGCCTTCCAAAAAAAGAACACTTACACAAATAAGGATATCAAATAAAAACTCACCATACAGGTGTGTTTAAATAAATGATGAAAGTTTCCCAATAAAAACATATGCATCACAAATCATTGGGATAAATGCAATGTAACATCATGTAGAAATTGAGCTAGACAAGCTTTAACCCTCACCTCATAGATTACCCGGAAAATCAATGGCAGTCCAAAATTTGAAGCACTCTACATAATCATCCATGTAACATTTCACCTTGTCTAGTGTAAGTCCTATATTGTATACACTTTCAATTTGCACATTATATTCGATGGTGCAATGCATATGTGTACATACTAATCAGTAATCAAGGTGATACAAACACACCTGCAGTAAAATATCCTTAAATAATGTGGCAACATCTATTTGTTGGTGCAAGTGTCCACTACTATGTTGATTGGCTTCAGCGGCGGGCCACACAGGTAAGAGCGGTGGGGCGGTGGGTCCAGGTGGAGGGGGATTTCGACAGATGATGACAAGGGAAATGTAATTCTTTTTTTAATTTTCCCTCGTAGTCGTCTGTCGAATCCCCCCCAACCCGCCACCACCACCGCCTCACCACTCTTATCTGCAGGAGCCGCAGCTGATTGGCTGCACCTAAATTCAAATGACCATCACATACCATGTGAACAATTGTATGCATTTAACATAGTATGTAGTAGGTCCTGCCATAATGTTAAAGAAAAATATGTACTTCAGATCTTACACTGAATCCTTACTAGGAATGAAACAATTGCAAAGGAAAAATAATGCCAAGACAAACTGGATGAAAAGAAAACTTGTGATTTATTCTGTGGGAGGTATGGGCGGACAAAGAAGCGAGGAGGCTGAATGTGTTTCTTAATGATGGAGTCTTTTATTTGGATAATAGCTTAAAATGATGACACTAGAGATTCCTTTGGTGTCCAGACTCGTGAAAGGTATTTTTCTTTACTTCTTCTTTCTTCTGTTTTCTTCTAGGGCATCTACATCACGTGGAAAGGTGTCACCCAGATGCTCAAAATAAGAAGGAATGAGCAGTAGTAAGTAAAAGTACTTTATTCAGTACGTATACGGATAGGTACCATCACCACACCCAGTGGATGGTGGGGGGGCTGTATGTGTAATTTAGTGAAAAGGAGGAATGAAAGGAAAGAAAGGAAAAACAAAACACATCTATTTGTACCCTTATTTATCCTGGGAGTTGACCTATTCTTAGGATAAAAAAATAGATGGTCGGGTTGAGGTTTTTTCAGTAATATAAGAACTTATTTGTAATAGGCTACATTTCCTTCAAGCAGTTCATGGTTGGGGAAGTTTCACCATCAGGGAAAACAAACGTAAGACAAAAACAGTTCATAGCATTGCCCAAAGTTTCTGGGGTGGCTTTCTCCCTTGGATACATTCAGTAAGTAATACACAACAACCAAACAAAATGGAAACCCCCCATTAAACACATAACACTATTACTTCCAATGTGAGGCTGGCCAGGAACGAAAAGGAGGAAAATGCGAAGGCAAATACGGACCTCTTCTCCAACCACACAGCTATGCCGAACCTTACCCGCTACAGACCCGACCCACCCCCCTTTAGCTCTTCCCTCAGCACACGTACCACGACTGCTGCAACTGTCCTGAGTTGTGGTCCCTCGTACGTGTCCTCTGTAGGGAACCACTACTCCTCGCTCCACACGTCGGGAGTTTAGTCGGGGTCGGCATCCCCGGCCCGTCAAGTGCCATGGTCATCACTCTCGGTGTCTTCTGAAACTAACCAGCGTAATCCTCACTCACTGTGCCTTCCGGTTTCACCTCTCTGAATCAACAATCCTTGACTTCTGGCTTCCCCTTCCTGTGAATGGTGAGCTACTTTTCTCCTCCTGTTTTGCCTCGGGATTAGTCCTCTTATTCCTTACCTCCTCCCCCTGCGGAGAACAAGGATAGTCGTTCTTAAAATCGTGGTCTTAGTCTGCCTTTTCTTTTTACCTGCCAGGCATGGACAGCAGGACGGTGACAAGGGAGATGGTGGTGGATTATGAGGTAAGTAGGGGGTTTCATTGGGGTTCTCCCCGAGTTCTCTAACATCTTCACAATGAGATAAATCTCTCAACTTGTTTTAAACAAGCCAAATGCCAGTCCAAATGGTGTCAAGAAAGTCCTGTGCACAGGTGTTTCGTGGCACTTGGCTTGCCTCCCATTGCATTGCCAGGGAACCTCCCTGGGAAGGGGCATCTAGTGGGCAGAGCAGGCAGCTCAAAGATGTTACTTTGGAGGGGAGGTTTGGGAGGGCTGGTCTTGGGTTTGGGAGGGGTGATCTTGAGTTTGAGAGGGAGGGTGGGTTTAGGAGGGGTAGTCTTGGTTTTGGGATGGGGCTTTTGCGTTTTTTAGGGATACCTTGGGTGGTAGTACGGGTGGTTCCTGTCTTTTGAGAAGTGGGTTAGGATGTGGAAGGGTTGGGTTGGGGTGGAAGGAGTAGGTGTGATTTTGGGAGTGGTGGGGTTAGGTGTGGCAGGGATCAGGGCAAGGGCAAACAGAAGACTCTCACAGGGAAAAATGGTAAGATGTTCGGGAGAGAGTTGGGGTTTGGAGGTAGAGGGAGTGGGTGTGGAAGTGTCTGTTGTGCATGTGTCTGTTGAGGGTGCAGGTGTCTGTGGGTCTGGTGTAGGTTGTGCACATTTGGGTGTGTGTTGCTTTGTTGGTGTGGGCTGTTTGGGTAACTGTGGGTTTTTCTGTTTTGTGGGTGTGTGTGCAGTGGAGTGCTAAATGTGGTCATGAATCATGTGACTGTAGTGCTGTGTGCGTTGTCTGTGGGTGTGCTTGTGGTTGTGAATGTGGCTGTGGTGGTGGGTACGGTGTCTGGGCGTGTGCTTGTGGTAGCTATCTGAGTGTGGTGGTTGGTGTGGGGTCTGGGGTGTGCCTGTGGTGGTGGATGTGGCTGTGGTGGTGGTTGGGCGAGTGGTAGTGCATGTGAGTGTGGTGGTGGGTGCAGTGTCTGGGGGTGCGCTGGTGGTGGTGGTAGTGCATGTAAGTGAGGTGGTGGCTGCTGTGTCTGTGGTTGTGATTGTGCTGGTGGTGGAGGTGGTGTCTCTCTGGATGCGTGCCTGTGTTTTTTATGGCGTTTGGGTTTCTGTGTGGGTGTGCTGCTTGTGTCTGTGTAGGTGCATGCAAAGGTGTGAGTGTGATTGGGTTTGGTCTGGGAACAGAGAATTTGAACGGGACGGGAGGAAGGGCACAAGGTTGGGGTGGTTGGGAGTCTGCGGTCAATGCGGATGCTAGACCTTGAAAAGGCCTCTGTAGGCCAGACAGCACTGTGAATGCCTTCCGGGTAGGCTACCATTTGTTGCAATTGGCTGCCAAGCCCCTGGATGGCATTCAGTAGTGCACTCAGGCCTACAGAGATCAATAGTCACCTTACTCAGAGCAGCCAGGGGGACAGAGGTGGGGGTGAGGTGCCTGGAGCGAAGTAGACGCCACCCCTTTTAGGGAGGTGGGTTTGGCCAACTTGGGGGGGAACAAGAGGGAGGGTGGAGATGGCACTCTGGGTGGCGGACAAGGATTCAAGTGTAACAGATGCAGTAGGGTCCACCACTGCTAAGGAGTGCTCGGTGGAGGAGGCCTTCGAAGAAGATGTTGAGTCGCTGGTGACCTCCATTGCACTTCCTTCACCCTCCATGCCACGGGGTCCCTCGGTGTAAGGTGATGTCAGCTTCAGAACCGCAGGGTACAGCTTCTTCCCCGCCACCAGGGCCAATGTCTCCTCCGCCTGCTCCTGATGATGTTGAAGTTACATATACAATAGTTTAATTGAATGTGTGTAAACAGAACTGATCATGAACTTTGATCACAAAACAGTTCTCACGTCTTCAAATTTCACCTGCTTCAGGGCTCGCAAACTTTGGTTCTACATTAGCATAAGCTCATGCATGTAGGCAACATTTTCAGAAACCATTTGGTCACAGTTATGTCATTTCCCAAGATCGCTCCTATATCATGTATGATCTTATCTCTTATCCATTATTATATCTCGCCAGGAACTGCTTCACACTTCTGAATGGTTGACTTTTGTTGTTTAGAATAGTGAACTAGTGTCACCCAAAAGGATATCAACCAAAAAGAACTCTGTAAAGTGTGTTCAGTAGGCCCTAAAATCTGCATACTTTCATTCTCGATAAGTAAAATGTGTGTTAAAAAATACTGCAAGATTGTACCAATATTAGCACAAACTGAAAGCAGGTTACCTGTGTTTGGGCATTTCACCGTGGTAACACTTATTTCAAGTCACTAAAGTATATGTAAATTGTCAAAATGTTTAAATGATTTCTGCACTGAAGTAGCTTAGCAATGTATCACATACTATGTAGATACCTATGCTGTTGAAGAGTCAGAAACCAGAATTTGAATGTATTGACAAATGACTGCCACAGCATAAGTAACTATGTTGCCCTTGAGACATTTCTAATCCATTTCAGCACCAAGCAAAACACATTTTCACATTTTACTCCTAAATACCTCTAGTTATTTGAAGTTTAATGTATCTTAGTGAAATTGTTTCAGTAAATATGTTGGCTTATGCTGTAGTCCAGAATTTGTAGCACATGACAGTAACTATTACATACACTAATTCATATATAATATTTACTTCAAAGATTCACATATAAATCACAATAGGCAATATATTACACCTTGATGCATTTCAACAGTTGCCTAATGAGTCATGAGTTAGGCCTGATTTTGAGCTTTCCTGATAGAATATTCCTACAGATATGTGATGCAACAATCCATCTAGCAAAATCCCTATAAATTTGCCATTTATCTCCATCATAGCTTTATAATCTGGACATTACAAAGGAAATTGAAACTGGGTTAGGGTAACTGTCACTCTGTCACCAATGTGTACAAATTCCTGTCTGTGATTGCACAAAAAGTGAATGCTTATAACAAATGTTTGTCAGAACACAGACTGGCTTACACACACATCTTTGTGAAGGAGTAAGACATCATGCTAATCTGTCACTTTTAACATGTATGAAACAGTATTTCTGAATTTAAGCACAGTTTGTTTATATTTTGACTCCAAAATGAAGCTATTAATTCTGATGTCACTAGTCATTTTGGATCACATGCTACCTCTTTTTTATGTAGCATCCCAATTTACCAATGTGACGTTTGGTACATCCAATGTATCCTAAGTGCTTAGTATGCTATGTTACATGTAATAGGTCCACCATTACATCATCCACAATAGTGAAGGAGCATCACACCTGGCACAATAAACATTATTGGCCTGTTTGGTATAACTATCCCTCATGACATTACATCATATGATGTATATGTAGAATTTAGGCAGCCTGGCCAGAACAGGCCATTGGTTGTGAACAGGAATCAAGTGAGCTCACGATGGAGCACGATATAGGGAATACCTGTAGCGATAATGAAGAGCTTAAGCTCTTCATTATCGCTACAGGTATTCCCTTTATCGTGCTCCATCGTGAGCCTTGATACTTAGGCTTGGCACAAGGAACCCCTCCCTTCCTTGATATTGGTGGAAGCAATTGTTCGTCACCTTACGTCCCCGTGTAGACCAAGGTCCACGGGCAGGGCATCGTCCCTCTGTTCACTTGATTTGCGGTCCTCAGCTTGGATCCACAGCTACCTCTCAGGCATTTAGATTGACCTGTCCTGATGATGATCTTATAACCGCTGATGGGGATCGAAACGTCGTCGACGACTACATCTTAACTCCGACTCCTGATTCTTGATTGTTGTGGAGTACAAGATGTGTTCTCTCTATCGTGACTACTGTATTCCTTATATCACTTAAAAGTCACTTTACCACTACATGCCTGAGGTCAGGAAATCTTTTGATTTCCAGAACCCCTTCACTTTTTGCTCACCATATATTATTGTATGTTCTTTCATGTTTGTTGAATAAGTAAATAAACACAATAAGTTCCATTGGGACAACAGTACACCCGACGCTGATTACAGTTTTGTGGTTATAGCTTCATATCTCCCATGACAGGGACTGTTGTTTCTAGTAATATACAGCAAAAATGCGGACCATTAGGATGGTCAAGGTGCGGTGCACACGCCTCACACTTTGGGAGGACTGCACGAGCTTGACTTCAGCTGACATTTGGCGTCGTATGTCCTCCCATCTTTTGCGGCAATGGATGCTGTGTGGCTTGAAGCCCCATAGGGTCTGCATTTTCCTGGCGATAGCCTTTCAAATGCACCGCTTGTGATGGGCCTTGACCTGTATGGATACAAGCAATGAAAGTAAAAAAATGAAATGGGTTTGTGACTTTCTGTTTGTCTGTATTGATGTGACAAATATTTTCTACATCTATCACTAGCGTAACTAAAAGTTACCATACAACATGTGCATTGTTACATGCTGACCAAACGCAATATCTTAATACACACTTTTGTAGTGACCTGTTGCCTACCTCCATCGCATGTCATGGTCTAACTCACCAATCGAGGCCTGTGACATTCTCTAACCCAGGGTGCTCCTACATATTATGTGATGTGACCTACTTCTGATCAGTGCAAAAGATTGTGATCTACTGAAGGCTAAACATATACACTTATTTCACAGTGAATAGTGGCCCCTGTGAGTAAGGGACCTGCAGTCTGGACATGAAACACTTTGAAATGGGAGGAAAATGAAATAAAGTGGTAGCTCAATAAGTTAGGTAACTCTCCCTTTAAACTGTCGTCCATTTAAAAGCATTCAGGGGCATACTTTTAAGCACACCTGGCAAAGGATATATGTTTATGAAAGATGTACCACAGTGCTTCAGTTGTCTGTCCCTGTGACACAGCCCCAGCCTCGCCCATTATCCTGAGTGAGCACTGCTCATTCTCGGGTCCTATTATTTGCAGCCCGATGATCATGTCACATGAACACAGCCTTCCCTTAACATTTACATGCAAAAATGACATTGTGCCCATCTAATAAATTACCTCAAGGCTGAGTGCTGCTCTGAAGGAGTATGGGAGCTACAGGTAGATCCCATTCAACTGTTTGGAGAGCCCCAATAGAGTGATTTGTGGGACATTACACATAGATAATACCATTTCCATTTTATTTGTTCAGAAAACATTTTTATATACAGTTGTAAAGAGTATATAATATGTTTCCAAATTTCTATGATGTGAGTTTTCAACGTAGCACGTGTAATTCAAACATATTCATAGCTAGATCTCTCAATACACACCAATTGGACTGTAAGGATTTAAACCCACAACACAAAGCAATGTTGTTATTTTCAACATTGTAAATTGCTAAGAAATCCCCAATATCGTTGTCCTCTATATAAAGAACAAAATATATGACAGTTCACATCAATAACTACATTCTACTCAGTAACTCAAATGAACATTGTTGCCTGTGTTAATGGGGAAAAAACAGACGGATTCCCATATACATTTCAGACATGTGCCTGTTCCTCTGGTGAGCCATAGAGCTGGTCATAAGGAGAGAGGATCTCCTGTGCCAGCGAATCCAGCTCCTCTGACGAGAAGGCAGCTGCACTCTCACCTGCTTGACCTGGTGTTATTGGTCCCAGAGGCGATAAACAGCAGCAAAAGTGGAGGCGGTCTTGATGGCAGCAGTGTTGAAGAGTCAAGTGATTTTTTTCCCAGTGTAGATGTACACAGCCATTGGCCTTCGTACGTTACTTTTACTGTTAGCCTGTGGCTGTGTCCGTTGTGGAGTTTACTGTCCACTACGTAGTGAACTTTCATCGCACCCGTTTGATTCCAAAAGTTCCATCAGCGAGGTTAGGCTTCCGCCTTTTTTCGACGTTCAAAATAGTGTGTTTTTGACTGTTAAGTGTGTCACCACCACTCAAAATGAGAGTAGTTTATTTACATATTCAAACTTTGATGGACACTCGTTTTTAAAAAAATAAACATTTATATTTAGTGTGTTACTGTGCTGGAAAGCAGTATTAGTGCGATGTTGTTTACACCTCTGTTGAAGGTACTTCAGCAGGAAATATTAGGCTATAAATGTAATTTGTGAAGAATAAAGGACAAAAAGCTAATGTTGGATTAAAATATGTAGTTAAACCATATGTATTTTGTTGAACTACATGACTTTAGTGTTAATTTTCAAATATTTTGCTGTATAAAATGTGTCAAATGGTCAAATGTATTTTCCAATGTAGATATATGAAGCCTGGGGGAGCGAGGAGACGACTCAGGTGTACTGCCCATTTCCAGACCTTGCCACCATGAAAGAAAGACATATAATCAAGAAGTTCAGGTTGAATAGGCAAACTATACTGCATTTATGTCATCAGCTGGAGCCAGATCTTCAGTCTCACAACAGAAATCCCACATCTATAACATTAATTGTCAAACTCATGGCAGTACTTCATTTTGTGGCCACAGAATCCTTCCAATATACTCTGGCAGTGTCAAGCGGAATGTCACAACCAACTTTCTGTGGTGTACTACAAGAAGTTATAACTTCATTGATGAGACACATCAACAGCTTCATCCAGTTTACACAGCAGCAGGATTTAGCCAGTGAGAAGGGAGACTTTTACGATTTGGGCCGCCTACCACAAGTGGTTGGAGCAACTGATGGCATGCTGGAGCGGGTTAGTACAACATTTTGTATACCCCCCCCCCCCCCATTCTGCATGTTTATATTAATTCGAATAATCTATTAATTGTAATTGTATTAATCCGTTTGAAGTGATAACTCACCAATTAAATTAACAAAAGAATTACACGTGGGAATTGCACCTTGCATGGTTATATTAATTGTAAACTAACTTGAGTACGCATATTAATAGTAGGAAATTAGAATATTGCATGTTATATGTTGCTTTGGTGATGTATTTGTGATTTGTGCTTTATTTCGTAAGTATAAACCGCTCTGAGTGTTGCTTCTGCTAGATAAATACACACACATATGGGTATTAGCAAGAGGATAACATTTTAAAAGTCATTTTTATGTTTTAATTACGTTTTTGTGTTTCTTTTGCTTAAGTCGACCATTTCGGCCTATACAAGATGGCTGAACGAGACGTTAAACGTGACTGCCCTGAAAACACGAGGTTCTGGGTGAAGTGCGCAGGCATCACCGCCAGCAGCAGTGGCCTGGACCTGACCCCGGGAGAACATGTACCCTTCAAGGACGCTCCGGGAACCTAGCCAATACCAAAGATAATGCTTGATTTAAAAACCAGAACCAGCAAGTATGATGAGTTCATCGTTTGACACCCTGAGAACTGCATCTCCTAACCCCAAGACGACCAATCAGGACTTTCTAAACCCCGATCTTGATACTTTTTTACATTATTTCATGACGTTATGCTGACGGAGAGGACGGTGACACTGCTGGATAGCTGTTATCTTGAATCTTTGAGAGACTGAATTGCGGCCTAATTTTGCTGAATAAAATTCTTCTTTGACTGACTGACTTAGAGGACAACTTTAGTCAGAATAGGTAAATATGATGCTCTGAAATGCTGATGATGATTTCTAACGTTTCTTGCAATATTTCTTAGATATAGTATATGTAGTATATGTAGTCTAGGTAGTATTTTGTGGCCACAGAATCCTTCCAATATACTCTGGCAGTGTCAAGCGGAATGTCACAACCAACTTTCAGTGGTGTACTACAAGAAGTTATAACTTCAATGATGAGACACATCAACAGCTTCATCCAGTTTCCACAGCAGCAGGATTTAGCCAATGAGAAGGGAGACTTTTACGATTTGGGCCACCTACCACAAGTGGTTGGAGCAACTGATGGCACACATATTGCCTTAGTGCTATCACATGCCATGGACAGGTCTGCCGGAATCGGAAACACTTCCATTCAATCAAAGTGCAAGTTGCCTGCTTACCGGATTTGTACATCACAAGTGTCTGTGTATGTTTTCCTGGCTCTGCCCATGATTTCTTTATACTACGGAACAGCTCCGTACCCCTTCAAATGTCACAACTTGGACCTGAGAGGGTCTGGCTTCTTGATCAGTACAATCTTTCAAAATATTGTTTGGGAAATGTCTGTTTGAATAATTTGTAATTGTGTAACATTTTGGACACTTTTTTTTTTTTCTTCCGTCCAGGAGACTCAGCTATCCCAACTGACCACGGCTGTTGGCACTTCTGAGGAATTCAACAACACATGGGGAAGTCCGCTTCAATGAGGCCCATGGAATGACACCGCAGCCAGTGGAGTGGGCTTTTGGGCTCCCAAAGGCAAGATTTTGTTGTCTGAACAAAACTGATAGTGTCCTCCTCTACTCACCGGTTTATTAATACTTTTGTTTACTGGCATTTTCAATTATACAACAATACAGTACAAAGTAACCTGGGTATACAATTTTTAGTCCACGCTGTGCAGACCAGAGAAAGAGAACACCCACAAGGTATGGGGGTATTGGTCACATTTTTAGAAGGATTAGATGCAATAAGATAACAAAAATACTCATTTAATAAACAAACTAAAACCAAGTCCATGCATGCCTAAGTCTTGTCATAGAATGTGTGACGAACATAATTTGCGGGACTAGTCAAAGGAGGGCAAGGAAGAGCAATCCATTCTGCCTATGGCAGGACCAGGACCCGGGTACCCTCAGTCCTATCAAGGTTCGGTTAATTTTCGCAGCCAGGAATTTGCCCCACAGTCTGCCACTCCTCAGAGTCAAGTGTAGTCCTAGGGAATTCCCATTCGTCAACCACTTCCCTCCAGAGCGGTTCAATAGGTCTGTCTCGGACACCCCTTGCTTCCGCCCTCTGTAGCGCCCTTTCCTCAGCCCGTGCTCAGAGTGTGACGTCAGTCACCCATGTTTCTGGAACAGAATAATTTATTAAGAACCCATTCAGTCTGGTTTTTGACCAGGACAGTACTGAAACTGCACTGGTTTCAGTTTTGAATGATCTAAGAATGCTAGCAGGCAAGCCTAATCCTGCTGCATTAGTTCTTCTTAAAGTTTCTGCACCCTTTGATACTGTTTCTTATTCCATACTTTTAAACATACTGGCGTAGGACCGGATTGTATGATCTGCATTACAGTGGTGCAAAGCCTACCTTGAGGATAGGCATCAAGCCGTGTTCTGCCCTCCTAATGTATCAACTTATAAGCCAGTCGGACAGGGCCTTCAACAGGGGGTCCTCTCTCAGTCCAACCTTGTTCAATATTTTGTGTCCCTATTGGTTAGGTCTTTTGGTTTCACCAGAGCTTATAGCTCCAGAAAAAATCTGGTTCTGTTCCCTTGGACAATTTTCACCAGTGTACGTTCACTGTCGCATCCTGGCTGAGGCTCATTGCTTTAAAGTTTCATTCCAACAAGACAGAGTCCCTCTGGCTTTCTCACCCATCTTCCGCTAAACCCTTTCCCTCTCCTTTATGGTTTACTTCCTGGCTTGAACCGAAGCGGATAAGTCTGGGGCTTTGCTCGCCAGATTGATCTGCGATACCCCTCCTGCGGTGGTTATACACGAGGTGACAACATTGGACGGTGTCAATGTCACTACCCAGGCAGATATCAACGCTGCCTTCCGACAATATTACGCAACACTATATGGGGCATCAGAATGCAGTGCAGAGACACGGACGGAGGATTTTCTATCCACTGTAACATATCCGAGACTCACGAAGGCAGACCAGAAAGACCTCATAGGGCCCATTACCCAGGCTGAGATCAGAGTCTCCATGAAGGGACTTCCGTGTAACAAAACCCCTGGTATGGACGGGCTTCCAATTGAATGTTACACTGCGTATGCAGAGTCCCAAGTGCCCCAACTTGAGCTCCTCTAAAAGACAGCATGGGAGAAGGGCTCCCTCCCACTCACCACGGCACAAGCACTGGTCGTGTCCCTCCCGAAGGCAGGAAGAGATCCCACAGATATGGCCAACTATCGCCCGTTGTCATTATTAACCACGGAATATAAAATATTAAGTAAGGTGCTGGCCAACCGGCTGTTGCCCTCTTTACCCAAACTAGTACATATAGACCAAACTGACTTTTTACCAACACTAAATATTAGAAAGCTGCACTATCGCATGACTGAAACTCCGAACCGATACCCTTACACGGGCTGTATTTCTTTGGATCTCCGGAAAGCCTTTGACTCCATAAAATGGGAATTTATGTTTCAGGCGCTGGAGAAGTTTGGGATTCCGGAGGGTTATATCGCCTGGCTGCGCCTATTATATAAAGCACCCATGGCGCGCGCCTGTACAAGTGGTTATATCTCAGCGGAATATTCCATACATAAAGGGACTCGGCATGGCTGCCCCCTATCGCTGCTTATCTTCATATTGGCTCTAGAGCCCTTGGCCATCAACATGCGTAAAGATCTCACTGATCAGGGTGTACCAATAGGGAATGCGTCGCACCTTTTCTCGGCGTACGCTGATGACATTATTCTGTACCTTCAGGACCTTCGCCTGCCCTTGGCCCCCATATATGAGACGTTTCGACGCTTCGAAACTTTGTCTGGCCTGGCCATTAATGTTGTGAAATCGCACGCGTTTTTCTTCACAGAACATTCAGAAATCACAGACACAGACTTCGGAGACACCAGGCTTCGGGTGGCCGCACACATTTAAGTACCTAGGTATACAGGTCTATCGGACTCATGCAGATATGTTAGATGGTAATTTGCATAGAGCGATACGAGCCTTGCGTTCCAGTGTCACTTTCTGGAATGCACTGCCGCTGTCTGTTATGGGTAGGGCAACCCTGGCAAAAATGGTGGTCCTGCCGCTATTATTGTATTATTTCACTAACCTACCACTGCTAGTGCCACATGTTACGTTTCGACTGTTGAACACTTTGCTCATTGACCTTATGTGGGGTCATGGTAGACGGCGTGTAAGTCTGAAAAAATTGCAAGTGGGTACACGCATGGGGGGGCCTGGGCGTTCCGGAACCTGCGTGCGTATTTTTACGCATGCCAACTACAGTGGTTATCGTATTGGACGGCGGGGCGCAACTTGCAAGAAATAGGGTACACGGAGGTGGACATAGATAGTGGTACCTTACATGTCTTGTTATTGCCGGGTAGTAGGCTTCCGAGGGACCTCCCACCACTACTAAGCATGGCGCTCTGGTGCTGGAAAGCGGCGCTGCAATATGCTCATGCACCCCCTGAATATGCGGGTAACATTCAGTTATTGGGGATCCCACTGACGGATGGCAGGTTCATTAAACGCAAGTTAACACCTTGGTTGGATGTGGGGATTAGGACAGTGGCAGACTTATTCGGGGATGGGACGCAGCTTGACCATGATACATTCGTTAACGAGACCGGGGCCCCGGCACATTTATATTTGCTACATGCTGCACTGCTTAAATATATAAAAACACATTGGGCCCCACAGCGACTAGAACCTCCCACTCATGATCTGGTGAAGATGGTTTATTACATGGGCAGAGGCAGGCACCTCAGATGGCTCTTCACATGCCTCAGCACACATACAAGGGTCACTTTGGACACACTGAGGACTGCATGGACCGAGGACATAGGTAGGGACTTGACAGATAAAGAGTGGGCAAATGTGTTTGAACATCCGAGAAAAACATTGAGGAATGCAAAGTTTAAATTTATTCAGACTATGGTGTTACATCGAGCTTACCTCACTCCGCATAAATTGGATAGAATGTTCCCTCAGACGCAGCATTCCTGCCTGAGATGTTTGTTAGATGGGTCACACCTACTTCACATGCTATGGACTTGCCCGAAAGTGTGGGGGTACTGGGACACCGTTAGGCAAATAACAGGAGCAGCTGTACACCATGTAATATTGGACACAGTAGAGGAATGCATTTTATGTCTGCATAAACAAGTGTCTAAATATAAAGTACAATATCGCTTTATAGACCTGGCGTTTATTTTAGCTGTTCAGGCCATCACTATGCGATGGAAATCGCGAAAACCCCAGCTATATTAACCTGGCACACAGAGCTGCTGCGTTGGGGCAGTGCTGAAAATGCCGCACTACGCAGAGAAGAACTCAGAGGCTTACGCAAGACCCCAATAGCGTTGGAATGGGACGTAATGTTTGAGGCCGTGAAACTTTGAGTGTCACAAATCATTGTATCTTAAACTGTGTTTACCTTGTTCCTGGGCACTAATTAGGGCTCCAAACTCGCCTTTTGACAGGGATTCGTTGCGGTTCTTGGCGCCGCTGCAGGACCTGCTTCGCACACCTCGCACGCCATCACCGCTCGATCCCTCAGGCCACGCCCCCTTAGTGTGGACACGCCCCCTACCGAGACTATTTAAGGTCTCCGACTTTAGAACCAGTCAGAGAACTATATCCTCCTGAGGCGGAAGCCGGGAGTAAGTTAGTTGTTTTTAAAACTTTGAGTGTCACAAATCATTGTATCTTAAACTGTGTTTACCTTGTTCCTGGGCACTAATTAGGGCTCCAAACTCACCTTTTGACAGGGATTCGTGGCGGTTCTTGGCGCCGCTGCAGGACCTGCTTCGTACACCTCGCACGCCATCACCGCTCGATCACTCAGGCCACGCCCCCTTAGTGTGGACACGCCCCCATCTACCCCTCCACCTCCCTTATAATCATGTGCATCTTCCGGTCGCGCAGCGGACGCGCGCAGCGGGCGCGCCGCCGGCGCGCCAAAGGCGCGCCAAAGGCAAGCCCGTCTGCGCCCGTCCGCGCCTCGCCCGTGCCCAGTGCCACCCCCCCTGCACTAAAAATCATCTATTCAAGAGAAGCCCTACTAAAAATCAAACCAGACCCAACATCCTGCACCAGATCCCTTGACCTGACCACCTGGTCTGGTTCTTGGACCTGCAGGTGCTGTAGTTACAGTCTAGGCTTCAAAGCAAGTAATCAGCCACCCGTACAAGTTAGGAATCTACGATGTGGACTGATCAATGTCAGGTCTATGGGAAAGCACGCCGCACATATATTTGATCTCATAATGGAGAATAAACTTGACTGTCTCTTTATGACGGAAACCTGGCTGACACCTAATAGTAACCCTGACATAACAAACTCCTTACCCCCAGGATATCTAATCTCTAGAGAGGATAGACCTTGTCAGAGGGGTGGAGGCATTGCTATTGTCTATCGCGACACCCTGAATTGCCAAACTTTCCTTATACCTGACTTCAAAGGGGCGGAAAATGTTGGCTTTGCTCTAAAAATACATGACTCTTTCACCTTTACAGGGGCCCTGATTTATCGACCACCTGGCTCACATACTGACTTCATTAATAGTATCGGTGAAGCTATAGGCAACTTAGTCCTCAAATCAGCCAATTTCACCATCCTGGGAGACGCCAATATACACCTAGACGCCCACTCAGATCAGGCTACAATCTGCTTCACCGATACTATGAATGTACTCGGTCTGAAAACTCTTACCACCTCCGCCACTCATAAGGCGGGACATATACTTGACTGCATCTGCTCCAATATTGAAACACTTAAGGTAGATACCCCACAAATATTAACTTGGACAGACCATAGCTATATTCCCTTCGAATTCCCCGTAACATTTCATTCTCGGACTAAGAAAACCAACGACCTCCCAGGGTCTGACATGAAAGGACCCCGTTGGAAAGATCTGATAGGACAACCAGATTTCCTAATAAGAGCTGACATATCTAGACCGACTCTGTCGGGAGCCCCCGACAAAGACAGTCAGGCCTTTAAGGAATGGATCAACTCACTCATAAAGGGCCAGGAGTCCATCCTTCCCTGTTTGAGGACCAGGAGAAAACAGAGACCTATCGCCCCGTGGTTCTCTCTCACTCTAAAAGAGGAACAACGGAAAGTTAGGGCTTTTGAACGAAAGTGGCGACTCAACTATACAGAGCATGACCAAGATTTGTACAAAATCGCCCGTCGCCAATACCACAGGTCGATTAAAACGGCCAAAAGGGAATACTACAAGGAAGCCATCAATAATAGTAAGAACAAACAAAGAGAAATTTTCAATATTGTTAATACATTCATTAACCCCAAAACTATGCAGAAAGATATCCCCCCTCACAGAGTCTCTGCAACACTATTGCAGACTACTTTGAGGGAAAAATTTTAACATTGACCAAAGACTTCCCACAACCCCACAGTAATGAGGAGAACAAGGTCATCAACTCCGGACTAAAAACCAATACCTTTGCTTCCTTTCAACCGGTAAGCAAAGAAGAAACGCAGACAGAAATCCTTAAACTTACATCCGGATCTCCCTTTGATCCCTGCCCTCCGCTAGTGCTTCATTCACTAATAGTGGTTGTTAATCCATTCATCAATAGCATCATAAACTCTTCACTCACCCAGGGTCTGGTCCCTGAGGAATGGAAACTCGCAGCAGTCAAACCCCTGCAAAAAAAAGCACTACCGGACCCCGCTACCCTTACAAACCTCCGTCCGATCTCCCTACTCCCAGCCTTCTGTAAACTTACAGAGAAAGCTGTTAACAAACAACTTACTGCCTTCATGGAAAATAATAACATCTGGCATCCCAACCAAGCAGGTTTTAGAGCCCAACACTCCACAGAATCAGCCATAATCTTTTCCTCCGAAACCCTCAGTGGAGCATTAGATCAGGGAAAGAAAGCAGTCCTGGTTCTATTAGACCTGTCCGCGGCGTTTGATACGGTGTCCCATGCCATTCTATTAGACCGTCTAGCCGCGGCAGGAATTGTTGGAACCGCATTGAACTGGATAAAAAGCTTTCTCGTAAATAGGAGACAAGTTGTGGTCTTAGGACAGTACAGATCAGAGGAAAAGTTAGTAGGATCTGGAGTCCCTCAAGGATCCTGCTTAAGTCCTACACTTTTCAATATATACATGGCCCCACTAATCACTCTTATCTCATCCTTTGGCATAGACACCATTGCATATGCAGATGATACTCAGCTCATTCTGATACTGGAAAATGATACCCAAGAAGCCGAGAGAAGGCTCCAAAGCTGCCTTACCGCCACGTTCAGATGGATGAACTTGAATCATCTCAAGTGCAATACTGGGAAAACAGAAATCCTTCCCTTTGGCAAGGATAATTTCTTCAATCCCTCATTATGGTGGCCTGATGATGCCATTGCTCCCCCTAGCACTGCCTCCTCAGTCCGTAATCTAGGGATCAAATTTGACCCCACCCTGAGCTTCAAACAGCAAGCCACAGCCGTAGCAGGGACCTGCTTCGGAATCATTAAAGGGCTCAGGAAATTCTACAACCTAATTCCCCTTTCTGCAAGGAAAACGGTCGCAGTAGCCCTCATCACCTCCCGCATCGTCTATTGTAATAGCCTATATGCAGGGACTAACAAAGAAGTCCGCCATAAATTACAAATGGTACAGCATGCGGCTGCCAGACTAGTACTAGGGTGGAAAAAGAGGACCTCAGCTACGGCAGCAATGAACCTCTTACACTGGCTGCCCATTAACAAAAGGGTGCTCTTTAAAATTCTATTGATCACCTTTAGGGCTTTTAATGGAAAGGGACCCAACTACATACTAAAAATGTTCAAACATTATAACCCCACGCGATGCCTCAGGTCTCAAGCGGCCAATCTTCTTACCATTCCTAAGTTCAGACTCAAGACTAAAGGAGGAAAATCCTTGGCAGTACTTGGGTCCAAGGCCTGGAACCTTCTTCCCTCCTTTCTCCGTCAAATCTCCACAGAAGCGACTTTCAGAAAGGCCCTCAAGACTTGGATTTTTGCTCTCCCTGAATGGGAGTGCAAAAATCTAGTCTAATTACCTTCCGCCTGGATCATCATCAGGATCTGATTCTTCTCTACAGCGCAAAGATGCTCCCTGGAGTGCAACCTGCGCTTTATAAAAACCCCGTTACATTACATCACATTACATTACATTACATCCACTGATAACGCTCAGGAGCCCTAATGAGTCATGCAGCTGAATGAACATAAGAGACACCCATACCCTGAACGTAGAGCATAGACAGTGATTTTATCTATACACGTATAGACTCCTTATGAGTCCGCAAGTATCTAGTACCTAGTATGAGATACCTAAGATTTTTGTGTGTACACTTGAGAACGGGGGATAAGGAAGGGGGGCGTTGGGGATATGTTTATTGGAATGTTGTTATTAAGCATAGCTAAGAACTGAGATCGGCATCATAACACAAGGACTATGGACAGTTGTCACTCTACAAGAAGTATTGTGTATACCACCATATTGGATGTAATGATGTGATATCATGCTCATATTTAGCGTATCAAGTACTGTTTTTTCTCAGATGTGTCATTGGACGATGTGATATATAAACTGTATAAAATCAATAAAAGTATGTTTCCCCAAAAACAAAAATACTTCCTGGCTTGAACCTCCTCCTGTTAAATGTTTGAAGAACTTGAGGTTTTTTGTACTGGAAGTTATTCTGTCTTCAGAGAAACAGGATAATCATCTTAACTCTTCTTTTTTCTCCTGTTAAGGGGGCCTAGAAACATTGGGGCAGATTTATGAGGTTTTGCCGTAGGGAAGCGCAGCAGGCCTTCCTGCTGCGCTTCCCTACGGCAAAAGAAAAGGGCAGGGATGCGCCGTATCTATAAAATGCGGCGCATTCCTGTCCTTTTCCCTTGCGCCGGCGCACAATGGGCTGCCTGTGCCAACGCAGGCACCTCTGCACCATGGTGCAAGGGTGCCTGCGTTGCGGAGATGAATATTTTTGTACAGGAAGGGAAACCTTTCTGTACAAAAATAATCACAAGAGGTTTTTCCTCTTTGTATGGGTGCTGCAGAATGCAGCACACATAGAAAAAGGAAAAACGAGGAGAAATAAAGATATTTCTCCCCGTTGCGCCTCCCTTACGCCTCCCCTGGGGAGGCGGAAGCTTTTGGCGCTGCCTCAGATTTACGATTTCTCGTAAATCTGGGGCAGTGTCAAAAGGCCATGGGTGTTGCTGGGAACGCCCCCAGCAACACCCATTGCACGCCCCTTTAACGCAGAACACTGCGTTAAAGGGACTGATATTTATCAGGCAGCATTAAGCCAAAAAAAGTGGCTCAGTGCTGCCTGATAAATATCACGCAGGCTTCTGCGCCACGGAACGTCACAAAAAGTGACGTTTCGATGGCCCATAGTTCTTTGGCGGCTCCCCCCCCCCCCCCCCCCCCCCCCCCCAGGCCCATTGGACTGTGGTTCAGGCCACGGTTCCCGGCAACCTGACTATTGTATTTCTCTATATTTAGGAGCCTCTCAAAATGTTTTAAAGAGGCTTCGACAAATTCAAAATATGGTGACTAAAGTTCCTCTCAGCCTACCAAGCTCTTCCTCTGCCCTTGACTCTCTGCATTGATTGCCATTATTTACAAGGATTTGTTTCAAGTCTCTGTGCATGGTTCACAAGGCTCCTTACCAAGCTGGTACAATTTATTTGAACAATAAATTTAGGCTTTATTTTCCAGGTCATTCCCAGGACTCCTTGCTTCTTTGTTTTCCCAGAGTTAAAGGAGTTTGCTCGGGTGCTGGGGCCTTTTCTTTGGCTGCCACTAAATTCTGGAAATATATGCCTCTCTCTGCGTAGGACATCAGACCTGATTAGGTTCAGAAAACCCTAAAGACCTGGCTGTGCACCCAATGACTTAACTTTTCTTGGTTCTCTTGTTGATTTTTCCATATTGTTGGAAGGTGGGTTATTGGTAGGGGCAAATGTCGGTCTGCCACTGGCAATAAGGCCACCAAAAGGTGATGGGTTACTAACCTACACCCTGGTAGTCCTCATCAGCTAAGTGGAAAAACCTGGAAAGTCCATCTGCATTGGCATGGGCAACCCCAGGTCTGTGTTCCACTGTAAAGTCCATTCCCTGTAGGGAAATGGACCACCTTAACAGCTTGGGATTCTCCCCTCTCATCTGCATGAGCCACCTGAGAGGTCTGTGGTCAGTTTGAACACGAAAGTGAGTCCCAAACAAATAGGGTCTGAACTTTTTCAGTGACCACACCACAGCAAAAGCCTCTCTCTCAATGGCACTCCACCTCTGCTCTCTGGGAAGAAGCCTCCTACTAATAAAGGCAACTGGCTGATCAAGGCCCCCTTCATTTAGCTGTGACAACACTGCCCCAATCCCTTGCTCTGAAGCATCTGTCTGAACTACAAACTCTTTTGTATAGTCAGGGGCCAGTAACACTGGTGCTGAACACATAGCAGCTTTCAGAGTCTCAAAAGCCTTCTGACACTCTGGGGTCCAAATCACCTTTTTGGGCCTCTTTTTAGAAGTCAGTTCTGTTAGGGGCCCCACAATGGTCCCGTAATTTTTAACAAACCTTCTATAGTACCCCGTCAGTCCAAGGAATGCCCTGACCTGAGTCTGGGTAACAGGAGCTGTCCAATCCAAAATAGTTTGGATTTTAGCTTGGAGAGGCTGTACATGGCCCCCACCTACCAGGTGGCCCAGGTACACCACAGAACTCTGCCCTATTTGGCACTTGCTTGCCTTAATAGTCAGGCCTGCCTGCTGCATGGCCTGAAGCACTTCCCTTAGGTGGTTTAAGTGATCCCCCCAGGTAGAACTGTATACAGCTATATCATCCAGGTAAGCTGCACTGAACTGTTCCAACCCAGACAAGACCCTGTTCACCAACCTTTGGAAGGTGGCAGGTGCATTCTTTAATCCAAAGGGCATTACCTTGAACTGATAATGTCCCTCTGGGGTGGAGAATGCTGACCTCTCCTTTGCTCCATCAGTGAGGGCAATCTGCCAGTAACCTGAAGTCAAATCAAACGTACTCAGGTACTTAGCAGCCCCTAACCTATCAATGAGCTCATCAGCTCTAGGTATAGGGTGAGCGTCAGTCTTTGTGACTGCATTCAAACCTCTGTAGTCCACACAGAACCTTAACTCCTTGGGTCCCCCCTGAGGATTAGGTTTAGGTACCAGCACCACTGGACTGGCCCATGGACTCTCAGACGGTTCAATTACCCCCAGTTCCAGCATCTTAGCAACCTCAGCTTTAATGCTGGCTCTGACATGGTCAGACAACCTGTACAGTTTATTTTTGACAGGTAGGCTGTCACCAGTGTCAATGTGGTGCACACACCACTCAGTGATGCCTGGGGTCAAAGAGAACAGGCCAGCAAACTGCTCCAGCACCTGCTTACAGTCTCTGTGCTGCTGGTCTGTCAATTTGGGAGAGAGTACAACTCCCTCCACTGACCCATCTTGCATATTAGTGGAGAGGAGGTCGGGCACAGGCTCAGTTTCCTCCTCCACACCCTCATCAGTGACCATTAACATGGTCATGTCTGCCCTGTCATGGTGGGGTTTCAATCTATTCACATGCAGGACCCTGTGAGGGTTCCTGGGGGTGCCAAGGTCAACCAAATAAGTAACCTCACCCTTCTTTTCTAAGATTGGATAGGGCCCACTCCACTTGTCATGGAGGGCCCTGGGAGCCACAGGCTCCAACACCCACACCAATTGTCCTGGACTATACTCAGGCATAGTAGCCTTTTGATCATACCAGTGCTTCATGAGCTCCTGGCTGGCCTCCAGTTTCCTGTTTGCCTTGTACATGTACTCTGCCATTCTAGATCTCAAGCCTAGCACATAATCAAGCACATTGTCCTTTGCTTCCTTAAGAGGCTTCTCTAAAGACTCTCTTAGCAGGCTCAATGGCCCCCTCACAGGGTGTCCAAACACCAACTCAAAGGGACTGAAACCAACCCCTTTCTGCGGCACCTCCCTGTAGGCAAACAGTAAGCATGGGAGGAGAACATCCCATCTCCTCCTGAGTTTCTCTGACAACCCATTTATCATGCCCTTCAGGGTTTTGTTGAATCTCTCAACAAGACCATTTCCTTGTGGGTGATAGGGGGTGGTGAACTTGTAGTTGACACCACACTCATCCCACATAGCAGTCAGATAGCTGGACAGGAAGTTCGTGCCCCTATCTGACACCACCTCTTTTGGAAAACCCACTCTGGTGAACACACCGAGCAGTGCTCTAGCCACAGCAGGAGCATCAATGGTTCTAAGAGGTATGGCTTCAGGGTATCTAGTGGCGTGGTCAACTACCACTAAGATATACCTATTCCCTGATGCAGTAGGTGGGTCCAGGGGACCAACAATGTCCATCCCCACCCTTTCAAAAGGAACCCCCACAACTGGTAGTGGTATTAGGGGAGCCTTTGTCTTGCCCCCTGCCTTGCCACTGGCCTGACAGGTGACACAGGAGCTGCAAAACTCCTTTACCTTTTCAGACATAAGGGGCCAGTAGAAATGGTTCACCAACCGGTTCCATGTCTTTGTCTGTCCCAAATGTCCTGCCAAGGGGATATCGTGACTCAAAGTCAGGATGAACTCTCTGTACTTCTGGGGCACCACCAACCTCCTGGTGGCCCCCTCCTTGAGGTTTCTGGCCTCAGTATAAAGCAGTCCATCTTCCCAGTAGAGTTTGTGAAACCCACTGTCATCCCCCTCCTCTTGCTTAGAAGCAATCCGCCTCAAGCTCTCAAGGGTGGGACAGTCACGCTGTCCCTGACTGAACTCTTCTCTGGAGGGTCCACCTGCTCCTGTCAGTTCTGCCAAATCTGACAGCTCTGGCAGGGATGGAGTCCCTCCCTCAGAGGCCAGATCCTCCCCATCAGGGTTAGATTCTTCCTGCACCTCTGGAGTTCCCTGGGCTGGCTCACCAGGCCCAGTGCCCTTGTCATTGGATGCTTGGCCCTTTGTTCCAGGGTCCAAGTGTCCAGCCCCTCCCTTCTGGCTAGTCTGTGACCTAGTCACAGCACATACCCACTCAGGGAGCTCCAATATTTTCATATGGAGTCCCCTCTCCACCTCTGACCACACAGAGGCTTCAAGATCATTGCCCAGTAAACACTGGACTGGGAGCACCTTTGACACAGCTACCTTCATAGGGCCCGTCACACCTCCCCATTCCAAATCCACCACAGCCATTGGATGGAGTTTGGTAGTGCTGTCTGCATATGTCACCTGGTGAAACTCACCAGGTAACAACCTCTCTGGAGGCACCAGTTCATCCAGGACCATAGTTACACTAGCCCCAGTGTCTCTGATAGCCTCAACCTCGGCCCCATTCACTTTAGGCCTCTGCCTGTACTTGTCCATGTTTGGAGGTAAGGCAGCAAGGGTTGCAATATTCACCCCACCCAGGGACACTAAGGTTGCTTCCACCACCTGACTACCCCTCTCTGGGGCACCACTCTCCACCCCTACACTGACACTGGCAATCCCTGTGGATGGCCCCTTAGGGGGGAGCTTCTTGGCGCAGACAGCATCTCCCTGTTTGTGCCCTGGCTGGTTACAGTCAAAGCACTTACCCACCTTTGAGGGATCAAAGAACCTACCATTCTTTCCCTGATACCCCCTCCCTTTGAATGTGGGTTGGCTCGGGGCCCCCCCTCCTTGTGCAGGTTTTTGTGGGTCTTTGGAGGACTCTTGGTTTTGACCTTCCTTTCCCTGGGCTTTCCCCTGGGGAGGGACCTGTCCTCCTTTCTTCTGGTCACCCCCCTGGTGCTGAATGGAAACCCGGGTTCTCACCCACTCATCAGCTGCTTCTCCCAGCTCTCTGGGGTCTGTCAGCTTAGAGTCCACTAGATACTGGCGTAACTTCTCTTCTGCGCAATGAGTCAAAATATGTTCTTTCAAAAACAAATTATACAATCCCTCATATGAGCCAACTGTGTTACCAACAATCCAGCCTTCCAGTGCCTTCACTGAAATGTCCACAAAGTCTACCCAAGACTTTGAACTCAATTTCTGGGTGCCTCTAAACTTCACCCTGTACTGCTCTGGAGTCAGACCAAATCTCTTGACTAAGCATGCCTTCATCTGCTGGTATGATTCTGCATCCTCTCCCTTCAGGGTCAGGAGCCTATCCCT
The DNA here is from genome assembly GCF_964204655.1 of Triturus cristatus. NCBI lineage: Eukaryota > Metazoa > Chordata > Amphibia > Caudata > Salamandridae > Triturus > Triturus cristatus. The sequence continues at coordinate 347,481,570 of NC_140589.1, read as the reverse complement.
CCCAGCTACTGGAATCAACTCCCACAGGAGTGCACCCCAATACCTAGAGTGGACCCTACTCATTTTAAGGGCCCTCTCAAAAGCTGCTAGCCACTTGTCAATGTCATCCCCCTCAGTGTACTTAGGTACTATGCCCTTGGGAAGTTTAGGTTCAAATCTACCACCCCTGGACATCTCAACATCCTCTTCACTTTCGCTGCCACCATTCCTCTTCTCCTCCTCCCTCTCCCATCTTCTCTTAGCCAGTTCGAATTTCTCCTTCTCCAAGGCAATCAGCTCTAATTGAGCCTGAAGCTGTCTCTCTGCAAGGGACAGTAGTGGTACCTGAGTAAGGGACCCTTCCCCACTCCCACCACCACCTTGATTCACCTGGCTATCACTAGTCACAATGGGAGAGGTCTCATCCTCACCCCTCTCTCGGGTGAGGTTGGGGGTATCATCCTCCCACCCCCCTTGCGTCTCCTCAGCTACCCCAGCCCAGGCCATTAGGGACTTAAGCAACGCTGTCTTCTTAATCTTGTTGGAAGCAGGCAGCCCCCTAAGCCTACACTGTACCCTAAGATCACCCACTGCGAACTGGGACAGTTTAGCCAGGTCCAGCTCCATGGTTCCCTAGTTTTGGGTCACAAAAAACTAGGCACAACAGACTTAAAACAATTTGGAAAAATCAAAACAATGGATTAAAAACAGTTTAGTCCAAATTCCAAAAATCAAACTCAAAAGTTTTGTTCTAAGGCAATTTAGAGGATTTTTATAATCTTAAATCATTCACTGAAAGGTGTACTTTTTAAATGCAAGTCCACATCCACACCGCTGAGCACCAAATGTTGGAAGGTGGGTTATTGGTAGGGGCAAATGTCGGTCTGCCACTGGCAATAAGGCCACCAACACATAATAGGACCCAGCATAGGTCTTAGAAAATTATTCCTATGCTCAACCCTTGGTAACGTGGCTGCGAGCAGACAGGCTTAACTTCAAAGACAGGCATGTAAAGCATTCAAAAACACCATTTCAGTAAACAATTAAGACACAACACAAAATAAAAATCCAACACCAATTTATAAAAATAGCTAATATTTTTATCTTTTAAATGACACCAAAACGAAAATATTCCACTGTAGGGAACCAGAGTTATGAATTTTTAAAGATTAGTCACTTTCTAGTGCTTAGAAACCAACAGTGCCCCTTTTAGTCATTTCGTTTTCTCTGACAGGGACACACCTTTAGAAGCGGTTCTGGAGAATGTCTCACCACTGTGCAGTGCCGCCTTCTCCAGCAGACGGGTCCAGTTAGAACTCCTTCCTGAAGTTCTGCTTGCGGGTCCCAAAGTATCCAACACACAGTCCAAGGTTCTGGAATCTCCAAGAGGGTCCTTGAAAGTGTGAAACTTCAATTCCGCAATCCACTTGAACAAAACCCTTTCAAATCCACTGGTACTCCAGGCTGGGGATTCTTTGTGGGGATGTCCAGTTGAGCTCTGTTAACCTGTAGCTTGCAGGGAGTCTACTTCTTAGTCCTTTTGTAGCAAGGTAATCCACAGGGCTGCAGTTTTCAGATGGCGCAGTTTTCAGAGGTCAGGCCTTAGAAGTCTTTGCACAGCAGAACTTTTGCAGCCGGGCACGTCTTGGTTCAGTAGTTTCAAGCAGCAGATCTGGCGGGCTCTGCCCCTCTCAGATACTTATTCACAATTCTCTGGGTCAAGCCACAGGTCACTTCTGACCAATGAAAGCAGGGTAACTCCTCATAGTTATGACCACATCCGGCAGAGTGTGGCATTATGTTGTCCCAGAGTGCATCTTTCTTCCAAATCCATAATGGCTGATTTTCCAGCAAGGAGGCAAGAGCTGGCTAAACACACCCCCTGGGATGGCTTATTTCCATGGACTCTCCCCCTACCATCTGCACATACCTTCCTTAAGCCTAGCCCTGACTCTGGGTCAAGAGTGTCAAAATGAAACTGAAACCCAGGCCTCCCCTCTGCCTTTGAAGAGCATAGTTTACGACTCCACCTCCTGGCCTGGCATACATTATAGACTAGCACACTGCCCTCCCAGCAGAGTGGCCCTTTATCACCTCTTCAAAGCAGCCTGGCTAATCCACTTATCTCTGACCAATCAGGGCAGACCACTGGAAGGCTGAATTTGGACTTACAAACAAGAAAGTCTTATAACTTCTTGTATGTACCCTTTAGGAGAAATTCAACAATATAATATTGTTGGATTTACTACTACCATTCTGGGAAGTCTTTGAATGGTCCGGTTAGTCCTCTCCTATCAATATTTATTCATCTTTAACTTCCTACCATGTTAACCTATGGGCCATGGGGTTTGCAATGGGGAAATGACTTGGGCCAGTCTTCTAGCACCAGGGCTTATAAAAACATATTTTATAAGTATTTCCCTAATTTCTACAGGACCCCCCACCCCCTGTGCAACTAGGGGAGACTTTAGGGGTTCTGAATCTGTAGAAATATTGGAGATTCTCCTTTTACTGTATTCCTAGCATCAAAGTCGAATTTGGACAGCAATTTACTGTTTCAAAGCAGTCCTGGCACCCAGTGCTGCTTTTAAACTGACCTCAGGCTTCAGCACTGCACACATGCTAGTGCAGAAAAAGCTGCTGGCCTCTATACTACCATACCCCAGGGTACTGGGAACCTCTAGGTAGTTTCAATCCCCTGCCCTATTATATACATCTAATGTGTTCCTTTCAGCTTGGCACTGGCCCTGGGCCTGGTTAGGCAGAGCCCAGGGTCAGTCAGAGTCAGTTACCACCAGTTCCAGTCAGCAAAAAGTTGGGGGGTGCCCAGGGCACAGGGTGACTTTGCAACACATATACTTGGTAGTAGGATCTCTGTGCTCAGTTCTAGTGCTAGGACACCTTTCCGCTATGAGCGTGCTTTATAAAACCCATAACATCGCACAATTTGGTCAACAAACACGAAAGCCAGGATTGATCCTACAGGTTAATGCTTTGTCCTTAACTCTTCTTGAAGAGTGAAATTAGAATGCAGGTGTTAGGCAGAATCCACATTTTTTGGGCACTTTTACATAGCACAAATATTGCTCACAGACATAACAGTGACTCACAACAGACAACATACCACTTTTTTTTCTTTGGCAAAGGTATATTTACCAGGATTTACAGCATGTTGTGCAGTGGATTTGAACTATTAAAAGTCAAGGTTTTTAAACATCATCTGAAAAACTTTTCTACTCCGCCCTGTTAATGAGCTAAGAGGCAAGTCAGTTGTCATGCATACCCTATATGTGCCCAGATTCCTATTATGTGATAATGAAGTAAAGTTTTTGTCTTGGATCACGGAATTCTGCAAAGTGACAAAAAAACTCAGCCACGCTACGCGGAGTAGCGCAAGTGGCAGATTGCATTAGATCACGACGTTCGAGCCTATGTTTAGCGCGGGTGTTTGCCCCACGCTGGAAAATCAGCATGAGTGGCACCATGCACAGAGGCAGAGGGCGCTGCTTCTTTCTGCCACTTGAGTAGATTTTCTACTCCAGCTGCAGCTTCCTCATCGCGAACGGATGGTTCGTCAATGCAAGTGGTCACGACCATCCGCAACCGCCCACATTGAGAAATCTCGCTGGGAGGTGGTCTAGCATTGGATTTTCCTGCCTCGCACTCACCAACCTAACATTGGTGAGCGCAAGTGAGGAAAAAAGAGGAGCAGAGTTTTTCAGAACTCTGCGTGCTCTGCGGAGCACGGAAAACTCCACAAACTCCGAGAACGGAGCAGAGTTTACTGCCCAGGCCTAATATTTGGTCAACAAGCAGGAAAGATGAGATTGATGTCATAATTTCCAGTTTCACACTGTGCAATTCTGCCACTAGATCTGGATTGCTTTCTCACATGAAAGGTTAACTATTTGTCCTTAATTATTGACAGTGAGATTAGAGGGTGGCTATCAGCCAGAACCCACATTTGTTTGGCAGGGTTACATAGCACAAACATTGCCCAAGCACATGAGAGCACCTCAGAAGAGCCATAGACTGTGTTACATGTTTTTCCAGCTTTAGACTTTGAATGAGACATCCATAATGTCAGTTTGCTTGACAGAGAGGGGTAGCTTATGTTTAGCTTATGATTTTATTATCCTAATTTCCTTGGGTGATTAACTAACCTTTTTGCATTCCGTAATGATTATTTGGTTATTTGAATAAATTAAGAGAACTGAGATTAGTGTCTCAAGCTTTTTCCTTAATGTTATTGTCTGAATATATGATACCGAGATATCGTACTTTTCCACGACTTGACGCCCATAAAATGAGATGTGTTTGGGCGTCAACATGTGTGTCCGTGCAGGGCCAGAAAAAAATACTTAAACATAGTCTAGTGTCTCTTTTGCTGGGTCTGCCCCCTCTTACAGGCCAACTGATGCTATTGGAATTGGAATTGCATTTATATAGTGCTTACTAGCTCTGACGAAACGTCGAATTACTTTTCTGTGAGTAGCACGCTGTTCCAGAGTCCAAAAAGGATTTGTGGTGAATTAGTATAGGGAAATACGAAAAATGAATTTGCGCGGTGGACATGCGAGTCTGTTAGTTGGAATAAAAAAGGATAGTGGAGGGGTAGAAGAGGGAAGGGTCTAGAAAGTGTTTATTTGGAGATCATAGCAGTGGAAGAGGTTTGGGATGAGTAAAGGAGAAATGGCGGAGGGAGAGTCTCTAGAAGTGGGTTAGGGAGGAAGATGAGGTATTGGATGAGTCTAGGAGGGATACATCAGGGAAGGGTTTAGAAAGCCTTGTTTTGGAGATCTGAATAGTAAAAGAGGTTTGAGATGTTGCACGGAGCAGTAGAGAAGGAAAGAGTGTAGAGCGGGTTATTTTGGGGATCATAGTAGTAGAATGGGGTTTGGGATGAGTCATAGAGTGGAGGTAGAGGGTATATTGAGAGGGGTATAGGGTGAGATATAGGGTAGTGCATTGGAGATGCTGAATTAGGAGCAGAGTAATAAATATAAAGATGCATAAGTACATAGAAGGTATATATGTATAATGAAAGTAACATAACTAGATTTAAGTTGTATTTAATAAACCCATACTTTCAAGTGTTGCTGTACTTTAATGTATTTGGTTGTATTACTATTATTTTTATGATTCAATAGTGAAGCAATTGTAGATAAATAGCTATGATAAATATTTACTTATTTATGCAGTGACCTACAAGGTAAATATAGAATAATACAACCAAAGGTAATATGTACATTTGTGAAGCAGACCTAACTAATACCTATATATTTATAAAGATAATTATTATACACATTTATGCAAAGGAATACACATATCTAGCTATATATATTATCTACTGGCGGTCGCCAGTAGATAGTTATAGTTATCACCGAGTTTCCATAGGAAATCTCAAAATTCTATTTTGAATAACTTTGGCGCCGGTTGACGAACCCTCGCAAAATTTTCAAAACTAATGGGGCGCTCCGCTCAGCTCCTACCCTGAAAGTCTCTGTTCAGTAGTTCCTGAGAAAATTGCAGTTAAAAGTACATAAATATCTATAAGAGCGCACCGTGCGCGCACCGTGTGCGCACCCTAACGTGCGCAACCGTAATTGTGATTGGTGGTTACATGTCAGTCAACATTCGAATCGGTCGAAATCAGGAAGTGTCGTCCGCCATTTTGTGTGTGACAGTGAAAAAGAAAGGTGGAGAACGTGAAAAGGGGGCAGGGTACAGAGTTCCTGACCCCCTAGCTTTTGTCAGGGGGTCCCTGAAGGACCCCGAAGGGTGATAAAAACATTTTATTTTTTTTAAAAAAAATAGCGAGGTGCGCGCACTGTCGCGAGGTGCACGCACCGTGCGCGCATGGTGGAAAAAAATCATTAAAAAAATAGAATTAAAAATCAAATTTAAGTGTTTAGATGTTAGGTGGCTCTAAAAAGAGCAGTTGTGTTAATTGAGGAACAGAGGAACAAAAAAATTAAAAAAATTATGGGGTGCCGCATGTGTGCTGCTGTATCTTGCTCTCTATTAGGGGAATGCTGGTGTCACCATAAGAGAGAAGAGCATTGCATGCATTGCACCGTATATGCACCCTCTTGAACAGAGGGTGTATATCCAGAGGAACAGAAGCAGGTGAAGCTCGGATGAAGTGCTCGGCTGAGCTGCCGATGATGTGCTCGGCTGAGCTGCTGCGGATGTGCTCGGCTGAGCTGCTGGAGGGTTGTCTCTAGCAGCTCGAGCATAAGCCACAGGATGTACTCCTTTAACGTGCCTGATCATAGTGAAAATACTAAAAGAGTATTTCTTTTTAGGATCTCCTCTTGATAAGACAACACCACAAATAGTGCAGGTGACTTTCGGAGCATTCACCTTCTTCTGCCCCTCTGGAAATGTAAAAAACTGCCATATAAAAGAGTCTTTCTGTTTCCTCTGTCTCTGTGGCACAAGGGTCTCCTGCTCACTCCCAGAAGATGACTGCTGCTCTGCCATTCTCAAGTACTGGAAAAGCTGTACGGAGCACGCGCGCACGGAGCACGCACGACGTGCGCGCACGGTCAAAAACCCTTGAAAAAAAATAAAAAAATTTAAGTGTTTATAAGTTTATAGAAGATATTAACTATGCAGTTCAACTTTATCCAAATTAAAAAAAAAAAAAAGAGCTGAGCCATTCCATATTACAGGATACAGTCAATCTATAACTATATACATAGGTAGCTTATTGTAAAATAAATATTTAAAAAATATAATAATACATTCATAAATTAGCGTTTAAAAAACCTTGCAAATTCACTGAAAAAACCATAGGTTTCACACACGTTATAGTTAGGAATTAGCATTTAAAAAACCTTGCAAATTCACTGAAAAAACCATAGGTTTCACACATGTTCTAGTTAGCTGTACATTTCACTCGAACAAAACCATTGAAATTCCCCCGTTATAGTTAGTTCAGCTAACTATAACTCGCGCGCCCGCTATCCACTGCTGATGATGTCACATATTACATCACTCATGACATGGTCAGTGACATCACTCATGACATCACTGATGACATCATCCTTGTGTAAGAGTGGCAGACCTCCTCTTATCCGAATATAAACTTTGATACACACATTGAAAAATACAAACTAAGGTTTTGAATACTATAGAGATACCAATACCAGTTAGAACAACCTATTCAGTAAATCCAAAATCTACATACGCATCCACTCATTCATCAACACTTCTATATAGTCACTCACACATGTACTCAGTCATCATATGTACTCATACACCTATACATCCAGTTACACACCTACACTCATACATAGAGTTACTCACACACATACTCACACATGCAAATAAACATCCATTTACTTGCATGTACAGCTATACACACACCAGTACACTTACTTCTACAGAAACGTACACATACTTACTCTCTAAAATAATCACTTATAGAAACACATACTTATTTATACAGGAACTCTTCCAATCTCTCACTCTCATATATCCTCACTTATATACATCAATACTCACATATACTAGTTCAAAACATATGGACTTACTCATAAAGACACTATTGAAACAGTCATTCACTCTCTTACTCACCCATACACACACTCATCCACCCATACCGTCCTGCTCACATACTGTCTTCAAAATACATACAAAAAGTGAGTCACTCATGCATGCATCCATACGCTAAGTAACATCCCCCACTGAACCATACAGACACTCATACTGATACTCTAAAAACAAACTAATAACCCATATAGACACTCATGTAGCTACTCACCAACCCATGCAGCCACTTATACACAAAGCGAGACGCTGATACAGATATTTAAATATTTAAACATTACTCACTAATACTTGTATTCACTAAGATACTGTTAATAAGTCAGTTATACAATTAATTTTACACAAAAAAACCATCCATTTAGACACTTATTTACCCATTTTTTCTTCCATTAACCTTTAGATATACATATATAAAAAATATTTATTTTTCAGAAAGACACACATTCACTGGATGATGTCATCAGTGATGTCATCAGTGATGTCATTTTAGATGTCATGAGTGATGTCACTGACCATGTCATGAGTGATGTAATATGTGACGTCATCAGCAGTGGATTGCGGGCGCGCGAGTTATAGTTAGCTGAACTAACTATAACGGGGGAATTTCAATGGTTTTGTACGAGTGAAATGTCCAACTAACTATAACATGTGTGAAACCTATGGTTTTTTCAGTGAATATATATATATATATATATATATACATATATATATATTGTTGCAGGGATTCTGCTTATACACAGAACTATGCGTAGAACCCCAGGACCTCAGTGAATTGTGGTGTACCAGAAACTCACCTCAGAACCCAGAACCCAGTATCCGGCTAGCATAAGTGTCCCATTCGTTATCCGAGATTTAGCTCGGCGGTCCCAATGAAAAGACAACCCAGAACAAGCGACTCAGTATACTCTCAGTAATGGTGGGAATCGGAAATACCTGTTCGTATATTATTCTCACATCAGTCCACAACAATAATCAACAGAGACACGGTGTAAATAAAAAGAGTTTATTTTTATAGACCACGTGTCCTAAGATGCAGTACTTTGGCTAATACAAGCAGACAAATGATTAAAATCAAAACCATCAACATCGTTACAATACCATAGAATATAAAAGGGGTGATCATGTTATAATGACAGTGGATACTACCACCTTCCCTTTACTAAGAAGCTAATATTATTATTAGGCTAGTAGAAGGTCTCTTAGGCTTGAATAGGGGACCCCATACCTCAAAGATCAGCTTAGTGAAATCACATCACAGGAGCATCAGGAGTCTTCTCGCAGGAAGGCTCCTCTTCGGTCTGAATAATAAACATGATGTCTGTGATATTAAAAGCACCAACTTTCAGGTATTTGCAGCTGCTCGTGTGTTATGACTAAATAGTGGGTCGATCAACCTAGAGTGGAAAACATGCATTGTCTAACAACTCAGACTGTTTGTCACATCATGTGCAGACCAAGGTCGCTGCGCAGAGCTCGGGATGGTAACAACAGATTGCTCTCGTGTGAGGCAAAACTCGAGTCAGCAGTTTGTTTAAGCAATAACATGTGAACGCAGTGTCGTGCGCAAAGGCAGCAAGATGGCTTTCTAACCTCTAACGTGGTTATGCTAACTTAACAATGTATGTACGTATTAAGGGAGTCCTTACTACATGCCCCCTTGATCGAAGCACTACTTAGTATGCAAGAAAAGAGAGAACGCAGAGTTCAAGTGCGACAGAGCAGAACAAGGCGTATTCAACTTAAAAAACAAGGGTCAGTTCAGGCAAAGTCAGAGAATGAAAAAACCAAAAGTGGAAAGAAAAAACAAAAAACCTCAAACGTGCAGTGGGGGGGTGAAAAAAATTAAAAAATGCCTCACCGGGCAGAAGTGCAGACGCACAGGGACTGTTCAAGACACGTGAGGAAAACACAGTGGACGACAGTTCACTCAATCCATGAATGTATATGCAGCATATGTGGCCACTGCTTCCAGCAGAAAATCATTGGCACGGCCACTGAATGTTTCAGCCATCCAGTTAATCAAAGAAAAGGAACATACATGTTCTTCCATTAGCGGAGCCTCTAGCACCATCAGAGGGCAACCAGCGTGTACTTCCAAATAACTCATATCCAAGAAGTCATATGCCGCTCTCGCGATGTCCCAATTACCCAGGATACCATGCGCCGCACCGCAGGCCATAATCCGAACACCAGAACAGGCGAACTCGTGAGACACTAAGGGCCTCATCAGTCGATCATAATCCGGGTCCGGAGACACCTTGTTGGTTAAGCACAAATCCATAGGCCATTCAAAGGGACAATCTAGGCAGTGGAAGACAGGTTGTACGCAGGTGAAGTAGGAATACCGGAAGGATAATCCATATGCCAGGCTCAAAGTCGCCAATGGCAGGACGCCATAGTATTCAAGCATCCTGTCACGAAGAAGCTGCAGACGGGACAGGCTGTCGTGTGGCACAGAAAGAGCAGCCATTACGTAGGATGAAAAGTAAACGGAGCACACCTGCCACTAGCGCCAGAATCAACGGGACGCCTCCAAAGACGCTCGAGAAAATAGAATGAAAAAATGCCGGAATCACCCCAAAAATAGTTTGGAAAGAGGTCACGAGGCCCGAGCCCACAAGTTTAAAAAAATGAGCCAGGCCGGTCGTGGACGAGGCATTGAAAATTGTTTGGATCAAAGCTCCAAAATGCAGGGGGAGGTCAGTATTCAAAAGCGCCTGTACCTCAGTGCGCGTATTTGCTACGTGAAGGACAAATGTTTCCCGGGAGGAAGTCAATGGCACCTCCTTTTGGGACAATAGCGCTCTTATTCTGCTCATCTTGTTGAACTCTGCTTTCAAGGTTGGAATCGAAGGCCAGATGGAAGCATCCAGCCGCCCATGCGGGGGAGGAAACAGAACATTATTGCAGCAGACAACTCTCTGCGATACAGTTACTATATATGGGATTCCCACTAACATCCCGCAGCAAGCTTCATTATTTAAAATCAAATAACTACCGTTTGCAAGCAGCGTGAAAGATGGCGTAATCACTGGTACCGGGATACCTTTGAGGACGCAGGCCAAATTCGGTGTCATGATCCGGGGGCAGACGGCGCTGTTCCGAAGATGAGGACTCCAAATCCCAGCGGCCCCCGCGGCCACCCGCCGGAAGAAACGTCATCGCACCCCGGTCAAGTATAAGAGGCGCGGCAACCTGGGAGGCGGGGCCAATGATTCCCGTTCGAACTAGCGAATCCTAACGGCTACGACCAAACCCCCGCATCGTCCCGCAAATCCCTGTCTTCAATCCAGCCGGTGACCCGACGTGGATATCTCGACAACAGATCTCTCGACGACCCAGAGGAGGTAAGCAGGCTGCGGTTTTCCCGGTGCGCCTCTGCATATCCTTAGGCGCTATCTGCTCCTCCAGACTTCCCGGCGCTCCTCCGCCCCTGGATTTGCCGGGCGTGAGTGGCAGCGCCACCTACATCTGCGGACCTCCCGGCGCTCCTCCGCCCCAGGACCTCGGGGCGTGAGTGGCAGCGCCACCCGCACCCTCTGACCTCCAGGCGCTCCTCCGCCTCCCGGATTCCCAGGCGTGAGTGGCAGCGCCCCCGACACTTTCGACGCTAACCTCAAGCAGCAGCGGCTCCTGCGCTCCTCCGCCCCCGGAGTTCCTGGGCGTGAGTGGCAGCGCCTGAGTCCGCAGGCCGTCTCAGGCCTTTCCCTGCGCCTCCCCGTGAAGGAACGAGGAGCGCGAGCGAGACCTTCTCTCTCTTCGTCCCGTCCGTGAAGTAACGGAGAGGGACTCACAGAGAGCTGCCATAGGGAAGACAGAAACCCCAGGTAGGGGGAAGAACGAGTTGGGGGTGTGGGGGAGGTAGAGAGGAGCCTGTGGCTTAACCCGTCTTCTTGTTTCTTCCAGGTCTCTCCCCTGCTGTCCCTTCCCGACCTTCCCTCGCCCACCTATCTCCTCGTCCGAGGGTATTTCACGTGCACCGGACGGGGGACGGATGGGCGGGGGGCCCACACATAGCATCAACGTGATCCTGAGGAGAAGAAGCACTGGGACCACGACATTCGGGGCGTGTACATTACAAGCACCGTGCAACTGAATGTGCCTACATACAACAGAATGATCAGGTGTCGTTGTACATTCCTCACCCTTCAGATAAACCTCAGTACCGTCCCTTGTACATCTATACGTAAAAGGGAGGGACCAGACTTCATGTATGAAAGCGGTACCCAGCTGTTCATATCTACCCAGAGCATAGTGCTTCATACAAGAGGTAAACTTAAAAAGGGCGAACGGGAGAGTTATCAATCCGTGTAATAACCACACTGCTGAATCTAATTCCGCTACAGAGAAAGGTAACGGCTCCAACTTTTCAATATGTAACAAGGAATATGAAGCATCTTTCATGGACATGAACTGCTGTTTGTCAGTAAGGTTAAAGGGAAGAAATAACGATGTTGTATTCAGATAGTCCCAAGGGACCTTCCCTGCCTTCAATGTTTGTAATGTCCATGCAAACTGCATAACAGAACGCAACTGGTTTTGACCATGATACAATACAGACATATCATCATGCACAATATCAACAATTGAAGAAACAATATTATCTAATGTATAAATTCGAGAAGAAAGAGTGCTAATGCTGTTATCAATAACTGCTAATACTTTTTCCATATTAGCCTGATCAATAGCTCTCAATTGTGAAGCTGCCTCAATTTGCGACAGTTTCCATACTTCGTTGTAAATAGCATACGCCCATCTTTTGGATCTGCCACCCACAGGACCTTTAACAAAATCATTCAAATCTATTTTGTCATGTAATTTTGATAAATGAACTTTGACAGATGCCAAGGTGGAATGTCGCAGCGAGGACTGACATAATTTCCCTACAGAGTATGTAGTTACTGTATATGACGACTCAAACCGTGGGTCTACGCGTTCCTGAGTATACCCCGGTTTCAGTCCTAGAAAACGACGTTGACAGGTATCAGAACTGCTTTGCCAAATTAACCATCCCTCACTACTAAATTTCGAAATATTGAAAGATGAATTAGAAACTAATGACTGCAAAACAGGAAGGGACAGATCTGTGTGGTTATCCCAATTTGGGTAAGCGCCCAGATCCGGCACAGAAGGCGAATTTAGTTTTTTAGAAGTGGCCAATCCGAAACAGGTAGTTTGGAAGATGGTTGAATTTAAAAACAACATATGATTTGGTACTAGACAGGCACGGTGTAAAGCTTCAGTTCCCTGAACCTGCCACGGTTTGGAACCCCAAACCGACTTTAGATCAATAGTAGCCTTCCATAGATCATAACCTTTGATTGACAACTCATCCATAAAGGACTTAGAATAAAGCAATTTGGTGTGTGTCAGTCTAACCTTGGAGGCAGACTCAGGCTTAACTTTAAAATAAAAGGATGCCGGGGCTGAAACACTGAAATCAGTAAAATAAGTATACTTATCAACTAATGTATGAGAACTGCCAAAAGAGGGGGTGGGACAGTGTTCCCATTGGGTAAAATTTACAAAATTTCTAAATGTATTCGCTTTATGCAGGAAGTGATTGCCATAATGCTGAAAACAATACTGTTCTGCATAATTAGCCGCATTTTCATACAAATCCTCAGCATCAAAAGCGGCATAATATTTCAAATCTGAAAACAGTGCCTCAATGGCGTGTACATCCCAATCATCAGAACGTATGTTCTGTTTAACTACATCACCCATAGAAACACGAAATACATTTGGTACATTAATGACCTCTGTAGGCCCATGAATTTGAAATTTAACAGCATCCCATGCGATTCCATCCATGACGGGCCAGGCAGTAATATTCACAAAAGTCTGGTCCCTTTTCATGATGTGGGACGAGGAGTGGGGGGCCAAAGTTCCATTGATAAGTCTAATTGTCGATCTCTCTTTGAGATAGTGGCCATCCACCAAACGGAAAAAAACTATAACAAATCCAATGGACATAAACAAAAAAATACTAAAAAGCAGCAACCAGATGTATGTCCAAGGGGCAATCAAAAAATGTCTCTTAAACCAGCTTACAAAAACAGCAATGTTCGATGGGGGAGTTGAGGGCAATGAGTTAGTGTCAAAGGAGAAACGGGACTGGCCAAGTGCTGTAGATTGTAAAACAGGCGAGGGTCCACGTGTAGGATAAGCATACTCAGTTTCTTCGGGCAAACCACCAACCGGTGGTATCAACAAGGGATCAGTAACTGATTGCATCTCGATGGCAACATCAGACAAGGTGTTAGAAGCAGGAACCAACATTGAATTTCTTTGCATCGTCTGGCATGAAACTGCCGGAGTCATACTAAGAAGTATCGGCCACTCGCTGAAGTTTGACATTGTCAATAGAGATGTACCTGTTTTCTTTGCGACCAGGAAGTGGAGGTAAAATGACTGTTCTTGTACCCTGCACTCCAAGCACCGGAACTGGTGCACGATAAGAGGGGCCGAACTCCTTCTTGTTCTCCACCTTCTCACGGACCAGGTCTCCAACTCGGGGTAGCCAGCCGACTACCGGAATCTGAACCTCAGCTTCAGATGTGGAGGGCAAGTGTTCTTTCGAAAGAGAGTCTATGGCTTCTTGTAGAGTCTGCAAAACAGCACAGTGATCATCTACGTCAAAGGGTGCGGTCGACGCTGCCATGTCTAGACCATCAAGGTCTGGAACAAACATTCTGATTCCGAAGAGCATCATGTACGGGGTCCGCCCACCCAGAGACCTTCTAGGGAGATTATTAAGTGCACGTTGGACGTTATACAAATGGGCTAGCCAGTTCCGGCCCGTGCCTAAAACACGTGCTGTCAATGATTGCTTTAAGTCACGGTTCATTCGCTCCACCACACTATTACCCTCAGGTCGGTAGGGGGACGAAAATTTGACTAGGACCCCCAAATTTCTCATAGCCTCCTTGTAAGCCTTTGAGGCGAACGCAGGGCCCTGATCAGAATGGAAGGTACCACACGCAAAAGTTCCCACAAAGACACGCAAATCCCTGATGACAGTCCGCGAGTCAGCACTCCTTTGTGGCCATACCCAAAGAAAACGTGTGCACGAATCCACTGCAACCAAGATATACTTGTACGCAGTATCAGAAGAAAAAGGACCGCAGTGATCTAAATAAACACAACCAAATGGCTTATTAGAGATGTACAGCTGTGTCTGTGGTGGGCGCGCAACAGTAGAAGGTTTAATCTGTTGGCAAATGTCACAATCAAGAACATATGCGCGCGCTTGTTTATATAAACCAAACCACCAGTAACGTTGTTGTAGCAGAGATATTGTAGCTGACACACCGGCGTGGGCTGACGCCAACCCCTCGTGCGCAGCTAGGATCAGTGCTGGTCTGCAGTCCGCGTTGGGAATAATTCTGTCACCAACGTCGTTAATCCTCACTAATGGGACGTTATCAGGACTTAAATGATAAATATAACGAGAGGGAAAACCCTTCGGGTAATCACTTCCCTTCTCTGTAGCAGCAATAGCTGCCAAGATGTCATCATCAATCTTACTTTTGGATCTTGTAACTGCTGCCACTAAGTATGTAGCCACTGCTGTTTTCGCTGCCTCGTCAGCTAAGCTGTTGCCGACAGCATGGACACCAAGTCGTTGGTGACCAAGAGTGTGAATAACATTCACGAGAGGGAGACGTTCTTTAAAGTCTGCCACTCGAACCCAAAGCGTTTTATGCTTAATTGTGCTACCTTTCGTGTCTCGATAATCATTCCGAGACCAGAAGTGTAAATTGTCATTGTAGGACTGGACACAGTAGAAGGAGTCACTCACTATAAGAGTAGTGACTCGGGGATCAGCAAACTCCAGTGCAAGCACCAGAGCCCGAAGCTCCGCTAATTGCGCGGTACAATCACCCAATGACTGCGTATGCACTGCATCAGATTGGAATTCACCATTTACGAATGTACCCACGACAATTGCGCAAGCCGCTGAATAAGCGTGCTTTGATCCAATTGCGGGCTGCGCAGACCCGTCAGTGTATATGACACAATGGTATTCTTCGAGCGGGCGCAAAGACAGAGGTGCCGGATGAACAAATTCATACTGCAAGTACTCTTGAGTCTGTAATGAGGCATCAAAGATGTAAGTGACATCTGGCGACGTCAGTGTTGTGGCCCATTGTATCCACCATGGATGCAAAGCTTTAGAATTTGGTATACTTGCCTTAGTCACTGCTTCTAAGGCAGGATATGGTGTTACAACCAGAATCTGTTTCCCATGCGACAGTGCGCGTTCCTTGAGGATCGCCATCTGCACAGCAGTCAGAACTTTTTCGACCGTGGAAAAACGTAATTCAGCAGAGGTGTACAAGTGGGATTTGTACGCAATGGGGACTGTATCGCCCTCATTAAACGTCAAATACGTGAACCCCACGGCGCCTGGTACTATTCTTATTACCAGGTTAGTGCGGTTATCACGTGTCAGCAAGTATTGTGAAGCAAGAAGGTCAGCCTGTAAAGACTGTAAAATTGCAGAGTGTTCTAGCTGCCAGCTAGACTTCGAAAACGAAGGTTGTACCAAGGCGTAAAGCGGCTTGATACGCTGGGCATAATCAGGAATGTACGTACGGCCGAAATTCAGAAAGCCCAGCAGAGATTGTAATTTCTTCAGTGTCGTAGGAGCACTTAAGCATGCGCACTTCTCCAGAAAGTGGGGGGCTAACCCCTTACCTTCATTGTTGAGCTCGTAGCCCAAAAACAACACTGTATATTCTGCGATGTGAGACTTCGCAAAATTGAATTTGTAGCCATAGTCAGCAAAACTCACTATAATATTGTCGACTCGAGACAGATGTGGCATCAGCTCATCATCCGTAAGATAGATATCGTCAACATAGGAGTATGCATCGGGGTCAATTCTTTCTAAGAGAGAAATCACGCGAGCAGAAAATACGCCAGGGCTATTTTTGTAACCCATGGCTAATCTTGTAAACTGTTTTTGTTTGCCGCCCGAAGTAAACGCCGTCCACTGGCTACTCAGTGTGGACAGGTTGTGGCTAAAAAAGCCATTGGAAATGTCAAGTGTCGTTTTAAACCTTTTACGCACGAGACTGTCGACTAAAGCCGAGCTATGTGTATTTTGTACCGCGCAGGTCCGGCAATGGGAGTTTAGGTGCCGGTAATCCAAAACTAAACGGTACGAGCCGTCAGGCTTCGTTACAGTGAATAAAGGGTTATTCATAGGGGACACACAAGTTTCAATAACACCCTGATATTCCAATTGTTCAAGGATCGCCGCGACGTGGGGTCTAGCTTCACGACGCATGGGATATTGTGGTTGAGGCTGGGGCATAGACCGCAATGGAATCTCATGGCAGGGGGACAATCGGTCCCATCCCACCTGAGTACGATACACCGCCGGCGCAAGCGCAAGCGCCCACTCCCCAGCATACACTTCAGCTTGGTCCTTAGGCACTGTGTGCGCAAAGGACGGGAGGATTACCTCCTCCCCTCTAGGAGCCTCTAAAATGAAAGCTGGAGGCCAATCTGCCTCCGCTAGGAGGATATCATAGGTGGTGGTCAGATTATCCCAAAAAATCCCTTTTATTGTACGTTGTATGTCACCCTCAATTAATAAGACTATTTCATAAAGTCTGTCAGGGGGAGCCACTCTGGTGTCAGCTGTTTCAACAGTAACCAATATATCAGTTGCTGTCACCGCCAGAAATGGACGCAGAGCTTGACGGACTATGGTAATTTCCGCTGCGCTGTCCAGTAGCGTCAGCGCCCATGTCCGGTTCCGAAGCTGTGTCCGCACTATCTGAGGCATACCTTGCCGTCAGAGCCGCCACTTTCTTCTTCTGAAACGGGGGTCTTTGTCGTGCAAATTCGTCCTGCTTGCCTTTACCCTCAGTCTGTCGGGGTTGGTCACGCTGTTGTGGAGCACCCCGACCTTTGCCACCGCCTCCGCCACCGGACTGTGTAGCCGATGTTTCCTGTGAAGAACGAGGAGAACGCTGTTCAGAAACATGAAATCTATCAGGAGACTTAATAGTAGCACGATCGCGCAGATCATAAGTGCGTTCACTACTTGACTGTACGGGAGAGGCAGGCCGAGAGCCCTGTTTCTGTTGCTGCTGCTTTCCCTGTTGTTTAAACCGCCAATTCTGCTTTGGAAAACTTGGTCGGTCGTCCCTACCAGAGGCTTCTGCCTTACCCTGCTGTTTTAGATCGGGAATTTTGATCACAGGCTTAACTCCTAAAGAGCTACGACCCAAATCCCGGTATGCCTCAGCGATTATTTTCGCAAATTCCTGCGGTTTATCTTCTTCAGCAACTCGCTTCAGTTCATTACGAACCTGGAACTGCAAAGCATCACCCTTAAGGTTTCCCATTATCATGGTAGCCACCAGGTCAAATTGTCCGAGGAGCCTCATCCCTAACTCTATCGCAGACTCCGCACCATGGTTCTCTTGAACACGTTTGATAACGGAGGGCAGCTGCAACATAGACGGAGTGCCAAAGCACTGCGCGTACGTCGCTGCAAAGACCTTGCCCCAATTTACACAATCATCTATGTGGGGGACCAAGTCTTTAGGCAAACTAATGGTGAGGATCCTGTGTTTCTCCACAGGAGATGTATTCGGGTATACCGCTTCTATTTGGTCAAATTTTTCAGCAAGCCAAAAGGGGAAATCATCCCTAGTTTGGGGGCGCTTGCCCATAACAGAATTAACCATAACAGGACTAATGACCACCGCGTGGTGGTCAGTAGGCTGCCCCGCAACAGCAGGTGCCCCCGCCTGCATATTGCGCGACACGTACTGCACTAACGCCCTATATACCGTAATAAGGGCAGTGTGTAGTACACGCAACTCAGCCACCGTCACCGTGAGGTAACGGGGATGAGGCGTAAATCCGGCTAGTACCGGCCAAGTGGCCCCTGCAATTGATAAAGGGCCCATTCTTGGCGGTATAACCACATGGGGAAGGGCGCCATTAAACCACATATGATGCTGCCAAGCAGATATTGGTATTTCTTGTGTCCTATACGGTGTATAGTTCGCTGGCACGGCAGCGGCAGTGTAAGAATGAAAGGTATTATCATCCTCACTCACCGCCGGAATCGTCACCCAAGAGTAGAACAACTCATAGGGATGAGCCGCATCGGCTCCCACCACAAAGATGACGTTCATACCAGTGTCCGGCACCCCATACTGCGTCAAATGACGTTTCAGAGCTGCACGGCTATGCGCCGCAATATCCACCGACATTAGGACAACATACACTCGAAGCTATCAGTAGCACAAGGGTTCAATAACCTTTTTAATGATCAAGCTTGAAGGAACCTATATCAATAGAACTAGGTAGGTTTAAATCCGTCAGACTTGTTATCCGGAAACAAGAATGAGGGTGTTGTGGACTAATATAAGCACTACTAAGGCGTTTCAACTCATAGACCAAACGTTAGGTGCGCCATGTTGCAGGGATTCTGCTTATACACAGAACTATGCGTAGAACCCCAGGACCTCAGTGAATTGTGGTGTACCAGAAACTCACCTCAGAACCCAGAACCCAGTATCCGGCTAGCATAAGTGTCCCATTCGTTATCCGAGATTTAGCTCGGCGGTCCCAATGAAAAGACAACCCAGAACAAGCGACTCAGTATACTCTCAGTAATGGTGGGAATCGGAAATACCGGTTTGTATATTATTCTCACATCAGTCCACAACAATAATCAACAGAGACACGGTGTAAATAAAAAGAGTTTATTTTTATAGACCACGTGTCCTAAGATGCAGTACTTTGGCTAATACAAGCAGACAAATGATTAAAATCAAAACCATCAACATCGTTACAATACCATAGAATATAAAAGGGGTGATCATGTTATAATGACAGTGGATACTACCACCTTCCCTTTACTAAGAAGCTAATATTATTATTAGGCTAGTAGAAGGTCTCTTAGGCTTGAATAGGGGACCCCATACCTCAAAGATCAGCTTAGTGAAATCACATCACAGGAGCATCAGGAGTCTTCTCGCAGGAAGGCTCGTCTTCGGTCTGAATAATAAACATGATGTCTGTGATATTAAAAGCACCAACTTTCAGGTATTTGCAGCTGCTCGTGTGTTATGACTAAATAGTGGGTCGATCAACCTAGAGTGGAAAACATGCATTGTCTAACAACTCAGACTGTTTGTCACATCATGTGCAGACCAAGGTCGCTGCGCAGAGCTCGGGATGGTAACAACAGATTGCTCTCGTGTGAGGCAAAACTCGAGTCAGCAGTTTGTTTAAGCAATAACATGTGAACGCAGTGTCGTGCGCAAAGGCAGCAAGATGGCTTTCTAACCTCTAACGTGGTTATGCTAACTTAACAATGTATGTACGTATTAAGGGAGTCCTTACTACAATATATATATATATATATACACATATATATCTATATCTATATATATATATATATTCCAAATAAATTCTTATATACACATGCTGGACATTTGTGTTTGAGTATGGTGGGTATGTAGGGAAGAGCCAACTCACTCTTGACTAGTCTTCTGAAGATAAGATAGTTATCCGTAGATCTTGTGTTTGGGGGTAAAGAGTTCCATAGTTTGGCTGCTTGAACAGAGAAGGATGTGCCACCTATATTTTTTTTTCTTTTATGGTGGGATTTTGAGGCGAGGTGCTAATCTAGAGCGGAGGTTCCATTGTTGAATGTATTTGGTGATTTTACTCCTGATGAAGAGCGGTCCTGTTCCATGTATTGCTTTGTGGGTAATGCAGAGCAGCTAGAATGTGGATCTTCTGGAAAATGGTAACCAATGAAGGGTCTTCAAGGCAGGGGAGATGCGGGCTTGTGGCTTTACATGTAGTACACAGCAGCACCTTACATTGTATCCCTGTCAGGAAAGGACCAGAACAAGAGAAGGAGGGGCAGAGCTGCAGCTGTTTCCTTAGCTCTCTATCTCATCTCATGTCACATCAGGCCAGGCCGTAGATCCAGGTTGGCACTAGACAGGCTCTGATTAGGTCACTTGGCACACAGGTTAACAGTCGAGAATCTGGCATCTCCACCCAGTCGCGTGAATATCTGGTATTTGATGCAGGGTTCAGGGGATGCCAGTCTGCCAGCCAAGCATGACGGCACAGCTGTAGCAAGATAAAAGCAGCAGCAGCTGCAGTTGAGGTCCAGTCCTTGCCACGTCCTGCTAGGTCTGCTTCTGCTGCCTGAGACAGTGTCTTTGTGCAGAGAGGAGCACCTGGTCGGGTCAAGGGAGGCCACGACCCAGAGTCATTGTACGCTGCTGCTCTGCCTACATAAGACTACGAGCTGTTACCGTTACCCAGATAAACACCTGGACAGATTACGTTATCCTACCCCGGGCGCTGATGATACCACCATTAGTGAGCTTAGAGGCTGGTCAGTTGTCATGCATACCTTATATGTGGCCAGACTATTATTATGATGTAGTAAATGCAGGCATGGTGAAATAAAGTATTTGTCTAGGATCACACAATTTGCTCAACAAGCAGGGAAGCCGGAATGGATCCCATGTTTTCCAGTTTGACACTATGTAATTATGCTACTAGATGAGTATCACATGTAAAGTTGATATTTGGCCCTCAATTCTTCTTGGAGATTGAGATTAGAGTGTGGGCGTCAGCCAGATTTCACATTTGTTTGGCAGTTTAGCATAGCAAGAAACTTGCCAAAAATCTACATTACATGTTTTTGGCAAGGAGTGATTTGCCTGGATTTACATTATGTTGAGCCCAGGATTCGAACTATAAAAAAGTGAGAGTTTCAGTTTTTAAATAAGAACTGAAAGACATTCCTTCCCCTGCTCTGATGACAATGCTAATAATGATGTAAGGGGGCAGTCAGTTGTACACTATGTGCACCCCAGACTCTTACTATAGATGGAGCAACATTATCAGCTATTACGTCAAACACAAGAGGTCTTGGTACAGTGCACATCCTGAACTCGTATTTGAAAGTGCTCTCATTTGTGACACTGAACAACAAGGAGGCATGGTGAAATATAGAATTTCTCTAAGATCACACAATTTAGTCAGGCAAGGAAATCAAGGATTGATCCCATATTTTCCAGTTTCATACTGTGCAATTCAGCCATTAGAAAGGTAACGCTTTCTCACATTATAAATTAATGCTTTGTCCTATAATCTTGGAACGTGTTATAAAAGCCGCTGATTGTTTTGTAATCAAATGCATGATCAGCATTGTGTTTTTAATCAAGCAACTTGAACTTACCACATCACCATCGTCTTATCTGAAGCTTACATAGACTGTTGTGTTCTCTCTTGTACTACAGGTTGCCTCTTTTCCCTAAGGGTAATGTCCCAGGGGGACAACTAGTGGTAGGTAGTGTTGCACCTTGCCACCCACGTGTAGATAGTTTTAAATTCACACAGTCCTGAAGAATCGCCAATGATCACTCCTTGATGACATAAGGCGAGAAACTTGTTGACCATCTGGGAGTTGAGTAAATTTTTGTCACATTATAACAAAAGAGTCACCCCTCCCTATTGATTTTTGGGTCCCTCGCAGAATTAATTTACCACAGAGGACTCCCTTACCTGTTTTACCACCACTATGTACATCTACACTCAAGTAGGCCCTCACACCCACGGCACCCTTACGGCGAGAAACAAAAGATGTCCGATAAAGAGCCCCTTTAAGGGTGCCCGTCGGGCATTGCAGTGCCGGTCTGACGAGGAGCAGGCCCATATGATGCAGCATGACACCTAGTTTGCTGGGTGTGTGAGGGCCCTAGTTCCGAAAGGAGGAATCCCTCTCCTCACAACCTGTAGTACTCTTTTAACCTTACCTTGTGAGTAGTTAATACATCACTTAGGAACTTCGTACCCTCCTTTTTGTGAAGTGAGCGTAGGGCATGTACGTTGGACCTACTCAAGCCCTATCCGTCCCTTCATTTTGGTAGATAAAGGCCTGCGTGTCAGACAGAATGGACATTTTTTGGGGCAGTCTTCCATAGTGCTAACTTTGCTCAAGGGCATAAGAGCCCCTCACAACAGACACAGACTACACTACATATTTCTTTCTTGCACAGGTCGATTTGCCGGGATTTACAGGATGCTGAGCCCAATGATTCAAACCTGGTTCCCCATGTTAAATAGTTGGTAGCTGTAGCCCCAAGGCCCTATTGCCTCCTCTGAAACTCAGCTCATTTTGGGCTCACCTCGAGTTGAGCCAGAGCCAGAGCCAGGCATCTGGCTCAAGCCTGGCTCAAACTTTCAATGGCTTACCCACCTCTATGGGCCACATTTATGAGGACCGTAGCGGCACTTTTGCGCCACCAGAGAGGAACTTTTTTGACACTCCAGTGGAGCAATGTGCCGCAGCATATAATTACAAGGCCACGCAAAGCCACTTTCCGTGGATTTTCATGGCCTTGTAAATATGTGCCCCTTTCACGCAGAACACTGAGTGAAAAGGGCGTTTCATGGGTGTTGCTGTCGGTGTTCCCACGCAACACCCATGGAATCTGAAGCATCCCAGATTCACGAGGAATCGTAAACCTGGTAATGCGTCAGATTCTAACGCCACCGTAGGGGTGCCGTTAGGGAGGTGCAACTAGGAGAAATATCCTTATTTCTCCTCGTTTTTTCCTCTTTCTATTTGTGCTGCATTTTGCAGCATAGATGCAGCACACATCGATAGAGGAAACACCTCTTGTGATTGTTTTTGTGCAGGAAGGTGTACCTTCCTTCACAAAACGTATCTCCCCAACAACGCAGGCACCCTTGCACCATGGCGCAAGTGTGCCTGTGTTGGCGCATGGCAGCCCATTCTGAGCCAGTGCAGGTGAAAAGGACAGGAATGCGCCCGATCTAATAGATATGGCGCTTTCCTGCTCTTTTCTTTTGACTCTGTGCAGCAGAGCAAGATTCCATGCGGTGCTGCCCTACGCCAAAACCTCGTAAATGAAGCCCCATGTGTGCAATATATATATTTTTTTTACAGTGTTGCTTCTCTTTCTGTTCAACAGTGTGCTATCTTGTGTGCCGGTCTCCTCTGAATATGCTATCTACCACATACCCAAGGCTCAAAGGGACCTCGCCACAGTGGGAGAAGGAGAAGCATGCCAGCAGAAAGGAAAATAGGTAGCAGCTTGAGAGAAAGACAGAAACCCTGGAAAACCTGCAGCAGTAGCTAGAGAGCGTTGCACCTTAGCTGTGAAACAGTACAATATCATGGGCCCAAAGTGCAGCGCCTGGCACTCAGTAACTGGCCTGAGTGCTTTTTAGTGATACAGAGAGCAGCAGTGCAGGTTCATTAAAGAGAGCTTTGAATATGTAAATAAAAAATCATCTCTCGATGGCCCGTTGTTGGTGACCCCGTCAGTATTATCTGTGGCGCCTTGTGTGTCCCCTACAAATCAGTTCTAGAGATGCCACTGTTGTTCAGTTCCAAAATATCCCTTAATGAGGAACAACATAGCCACGTGAATGCCAATGCCCTCGTGCCTTTACTACGGTAATGGGGAAAGGAGCGAAGACCAAACAAACATGGTCTCCAGAGCATACCAGGAACAACATACTTGTCAACATTCTGTGACACACAGTAGCAGCCTTTGGCAACGGAAGGGCAATTTATTCAATCTTCCATGCTTGTGAGGCGGACAGGGAGGCCCATTAAAGCAAAGTGAGCAAACCTTTTATCACCCCTGAAGGGACAAATGGCATAGGGCCATAACCCAGAAATTACAGCAAATTGTTTTCTAGCCTGTGCCTGTTCTCAAGCGCTGAATAATACCTAATTTGTAAGCTATCCTTAGGATGTTGATACCATGTTATGTTATGTTGTATTTGTTTAGCGCAGAACTCACATGGGATGGTAACCTGACCTGAAGCTGGAGCTGAATGGGCCAAGCCAGGGTAGAAACTAGGTGAAGAGCCGGGTCTTCAGTTTCTTGTAGAATTCAAGAACTGAGGAGGAGGCTCTGATGAGCAGTGGCAGGTCGTTCAGGCTTTATGAGCGGGGGAGGTGAGTGCACAACCTCCGGATCTGGTTCTGCGCAAGGTGGGTGTGTGCGCGAGTAGGAGTGCAGCTAAGTGGAGGTGTCTGGTAGGTTTTTGTAAGTTTATGGAATTTTGACTGCTCGTATGTCAATTGGGAGCCAGTGGAGCTCTTAGAGATGCTGGATGATGTGAGTGCACAGTGGGGGGTTGAGGGTGAGCCTAGCCGCTGAGTTCTGTTTGGTCTGGAGTCTTCTGATAAATTGATTCTTGATTCCAACATACAGTGCATTGCCATTGTCCAGCTTGCTGGTGATGAGGGCTGGGGTGACGGTTCTGCGAGTGTTGGTGTGGAGGCATTTGAAGATCTTCTTGAACATCTTAAGTGTGTGGAAGCAGGAGATGGAGACTGTGCTCTCTTGTCTAATCATGGTGAGTTGATTGTAGATACTATACCAAGGTTTTTACAGTGGTTTACCTGGAGAGGAGTGGGTCTGAGTTCAAAAGGCCACCAGGTGAAGTTCCAGAGTGAGGTGTCTTTGCTGAAAATTACTACTTCTATTATGTCTGCACTAAGCTTGGAGCAGTTGGTTTTCATCCATATGGTGGTCATGCAGACAGACACATTGGTCCAGGTATTTGCCTTCTCTTCAGAGAGGAATAGTATGTGCTGGCTATCATCAGCATGGGATACGATGTTGATTAAATTGTGCGAATGATGCTGGCGAGTGGTGTCACCAAGGCTAATTTCTATTTATTTGCAAAAGAGAATGTTCACATCAAAGCCTTGTTGGTATTGGTCAATCAACTTTTTGGAAATATCAAAGCCCACATTCAAGAATTACATGAATGAATCAGAGGTAGGCTAAGTCTCATCAGACAAAGTGGCTAAGGTATCTCAAATCAAGAATGTAACCAACAGTTCGAAGACCTTAAGAACCGACAATGGTGAGAGAATCTGCTGTTGTGAGTTAGCAGTACTTAGGGCCGCAATCAAGCCAATATGATGAAGTATAGAAGACACTCTGGAGAAAGAACAATGAGGCTCTGTTCATCATCTTATCATACAATTCTTCAGATTATTCTTGTAAGAATGAGGCATTCTGTCTGCTGTCAGACCTCCTAAAGATTCTGGCTTCAGTTTTCTTTCTTCGGTTTTCTTTTAGAGTAATGGCTGGATTGCCTTTGGGTCCCTCCACTTTCCAGAAGGGCTTATAACATGTGAAGGCCAGCTGGTCAATCCTGTTTTTTGTTTCTGTCTGTCAGACTGTAGAGATATTTCCCCACTGGAATGGCAGTGTACCTGACATGCTGTTTGTCTTTTCAATTACTAGCCGTAACCTATCCCATCTAACCGGTGTCTTGGTTGTGTAGCAGGTTCATCAAGGCTTGTTTCCCCGTGTACCTACTCAGAAGTCCAGTGGAGATGGTGGGGACAGAAGTGAGGCATGCTGGTTGGCTTTGATGCCACGTTCTAGCATCTGTGGCGGTTTGTTGCGTTGGCAGGTTGAAACCTACGTCAGGATCCATGTACGTGTAGGCTCCTCTTTTTCCTGTATTACTGTTCACATGTGCTCAGCAGTATTTGACCTGCTATTATGTTCACGAAGTACTGCTGGAAGTCATTGGGTTGCGCGACTAGGTCTGGTCCCAATCTTGTTCTCCCAGGAGAAGCCATTTCTCCTTCACTTTTGCTGGATCTTCTTTACCTCATTCTCTTCAAGAGTTTCAGGGTATCATTGATTTGATTTGATTTTGATTAGTAAAGCGCAACGTAAGCCCTTGGGCGTCTTGGCGCTGCCTGCAAAGCAAGGAAGAGGATCAGGATATAGAGTCTACAGAGGGAAAGTGAACAACCAAGTTTTAAAAAGCTTTCTGAAAACCAGAAAGTTGGGGGTATTCCTTAAGTACTCTGGCATTTGATTCCACAGACAGGATGTGACGTGAGAGAAGCCTCTAACTCCCCAGGAGGCTCTCTGGATTCAGAGAATGGACAGCTTCTTAGTAGTGGAAGAACATAGTGGTCTGTTTGGGGTGTACCACGATAATTTGTTCATCAGAGATTCAGGGCCTTGAAAGTGAAATGTTTTGTGGGCAATACAAAGGGCCTCATGTAGGTAGCATACCAGTTACCACTTCTTAAATACCGAACGTTACCGAATCGGTATTTAAGAAGTGGTAACTCGTATGTAGGTAATGTGTCGGAAATTTTTACCGAATCGTTAAAATTCGGTAATTACCGAATCGGTATTTACCGATTCGGTAATGAGGCATACCTTCCCATTGAGGGGAAGGTATGCCTCATTACCGAATCGGTAAATACCGATTCGGTAATGGGGGAGAACATGCAAGGGTGGCAGGGTGTCACATTGACACCCTGTTGCACCCCTGTTTCGGCCATGTGTGCACATGTGGCACACATACATGCCCTAAGGGCATGTATGTGTGCCACATGTGCACACTTCTAAGCGCTTTTAAATGCTTTTCCTCATCCATACATTATTTACCACCAACTATTAGTTGGTGGTAAATACCGACTCATAACAACACCCACACACTCCCCCTACATCTCATTTCTGGATTCGGAATTTACCGAATCGGTAAAATTACCGATTCGGTAATTTTACCGATTCGGTAATTTTACCGATTCGGTAAATTCCGAATCCAGAAATTGTCCCCCTACATACCAAAAGCCAAAATACCGGTCGGTAACGGTATAATTACCGAAAATCGGCCGTTACCGACCGGTATTTGGCGACCTACATGAGGCCCAAAGTGTTTTAAAGGCAACTCTTTTTTTCACAGGCAACCAGTGGAGTACTTCCCTAGCTTTAGTCATGGGTCCAAACTTTATTTTTTTCAGGACCCTAACTGCTGCATTTTGCAGTCTCTGAAGCCTACCCAGAACACACTGCTGAGCTCCAAAACCCGAGGGCATTGCAATAATCTAGTTTTGATAGTGCCAGTGAGGTGGCCACTTTTTTGGTAAATCTGATGGCAGAAAAGGAAGGATTTTCCTCAGGATTTTAAGTGTATGAAAGCATGAGGATGTTAGATGGTTGGTTTGGTCCCTAATGGAAAGCTTTGAGTCAAATATTATTCTGAGATTCCTAATTTTAAACACTGGGACAGGAAATGAACCAAGGGCTTCTGGCCACCAAGACTTATTCTAAAAAGTGGTGTCCCGCCCGAAAAGGTGAAACTCAGTCTTTCCTGAGTTTAATTTTAGGCAATGGGTGCTCATCCAATGCAGAATGACACTCATGCATTTGTTTAAACGTGAATCTACCTCTTCAGTGTTGTTTATGGGAACAATAAATGAGCGTCATCCACACAAGACACTGTAGAAAAACCGTATGACCTTATCAGTACCATGAGAGGGGCCACATAAATATTGAATACGGTGGGACTTAGTGAGGAGCCCTGAGGGACTCCACAAGGTAAGGAGAAAGATTTTGACCTAAACACTCCCATACTAACAGTTTGTTCTTTTTCATCCAAGAAGGCACAAAGAGACTTGAAAACAAAGCCTTGGACACCTGTCTAGCAAATGCTGTTTCAGAATTGCATGGCTTACTGTGTTGAAGGCTGCAGATAGGTCCTAAAGGACAACCGCAGCCCTGTCTCCACGATCAAGGATTTCCCTAACCTCCTTGGATACTGTGACCAGGGCAGTTTCCATACAATGGGCTTTTCTAAAGCAAAATTGAGATTTATCCAGGATGTCATTTTGATCCAGAAACTTAGAAAGACAGACATTGAGATGCCTTTCTAGCACTTTGGCTAGAAAAGGAAGTCTCGATATAGGGCGGTAGTTCTTTTCTTCAGCCGGGTCAAGGAATTGTTTGTTTAAAAGTGGCAAAATGGAAGCCTTTTTCCATTCTGTGGGGGAAGACCCCAGTTTTAAAAATGTTGCTAAACAGCGAGGAGAGTGGAGGTGCAATAAAATCAACTATTTTGTGCAGCACCCCAGTAGGACATGGGTCTGAGGGAGCTCCTGATTTAGTTTGTTTTCAAAGCTCAATCATACGTTCAGGAGGAAGAGCTGGAAACTCACAAAAAGCCTGTTGACTTTGATCTGTTTGAGTAAAGACTTGAAATGAGTGGTTAGTTCCATTGTGGAGAATGAGGTCATTAAATACCTCTTCAACTTTATTTCTTTAAACAAACGTTAGGCTATCGCAAAAATGATGTGTGGGGGGTATTATAGATGAGCAGAGTAGAGAGGCTAGATACCGTCTGAAACAGCTCCCCGTACGAGTTAGCTGCAGATCTAATTTTATCAGTGAAAAAACTAGTTTTTTCAAGGATGATCAGATTCTTGTGTCCATGCATCTGTAGCTTATATCTCTGCTTTTCTTCCTGGCATAGTTGCTTCTCCAGATCTTTCCATGTATTTTTTTTGCCTTCGTTTTTCAGTGTGCCAGGGGGCTGATGAGCATGCTCTGTGGCTGATGACTTTCTTGTATGGGGCTAATTTGTTTGCTGCTTCATGTATCCAGTTAAAGTAATGTGACGCTGCAATGTCTGGAGCTTCAGTTAGCGGGGGTTGGGTGGACTCTAATTCCCTGATTAGGTCCTGTTCATTTACTTAATTTCATGGCCTGACCAGTTTGGCCAGGTTTTTAGAATTTAAGCCTGCCTTCGTTTTGATTAAAACAGAAACCAAACTGAACCGCCATGTGATTAGACCATGCAAATGGAAGGATGTTTGGTAGGTGCAATTCCAAAACGCTTGTGAAAATTCCACCAAACGTATGTCCTGCATGATGTGTTGGAACATAAACCATTTGCTTTATAGATCAAAACATGCAAGTTATTGATGAAAGTGTTAGTGTCCGTATTACTGAGATCATCTAGATGGAAATGGAAATCTCCTGGTATTGTGTAGTTGTCTAAAAACACACTCCGGGGTGCGTGGCCAAGCAGTCAAGTGGCTAGATCACAAGGCCCTTTTTGTACAGCCCCTAACCTAGCTTGATATGCGCTCTATCACACAGCTAACGCTGTATCTTAAGATGTAAAAAAGTATGGAATATCTGTGTTCCTGGGTTAATTGCACCTGCAGCAGGGATATGTAGTTTCTTAATCTGATAATCACATTACCACTGGTTGGAGGCGTCCATTTGTGATCAAGGGCGAGACCCCAATGTAAAATCGTAATGTCAGTAGCCTATTACCGCGCACAATAGTGCAGAAAAAGTGCTGGAAGCGAGTTTGGAAATATTTATAGCATTCACAAACATTTGGGTATTTGAATAGAAAAAAATGTATCACCTTTGGAGGAGTTACTTAATTTTCTACTAATTGAGCAATATTTGGGTGATTAATCAGTGGCCTCCAAAAGTATTTAGTTGATTCTCAGATGAAACAGTCCTACAACTATCAGAGGAGTGTGAATGTCAGTTAGGAAACATTTATGCATGGCTTTTCTTTTTTTAAATGCATTTTATTGATTTTGGTGTATTTTTGACATTACAGAGATCAAAACAGCAACTGAACAGCTGTGGCGTACAAGAGCCCTGCTTCTCTCTCAATGCACCGCCCCCGCCCTTCTAGCTCTATATGAAAATTGACAGTGGCTCAGCCCTTGTAAGCCCCGATTTCCCAGTCTATGGCTTCCATCTGCATTGGTCTAGGGTCGAAGGTGATACTACCTCTGTAGTCAGCCCATTTCTTCCAGACTTTGGCATGCTTTTGGGGGTAGCCCCTGACTTTGTACACAGGGATCTCCCTGCTTATGCACCAGTCCGGACCTCCCCACCAGGCCTCCACAGAAGGAGGGTCATTGTCTTTCCATCGCAAGTGGTGTCCCTTTTGACCCCGGTCAGGCCTAATTGCATCAGTGTTAGTCCATACTGGTCCAAGTTCAGGTCCGTGGTGACGTACAGGATGTTCTGTTTTGGGTTGAGGGGGATAGGTGTCCCCATGACCGTGCACCAGGTCGTCCAACCACCCCCCTCCGCCCAAACCAGTCGTTGACCAGGACCCGATGTGCCGTCAGGTAATGTAAGTAGATATCTTAGAGGTCCAGGACTCCATCAAACGGAGACTTACGCAGTGAGTGAAATGCTACTCTATAATGGTCCCCAGCCCACACAAATGTGGTAATTTTCACAGTTAAGGAATGAAACAATTTGTGAGGGTTTAAGTACTTATAGTTGCTCAGCACGTACATGTAGCGGGGCAGGCATATCATTTTAAAGAGGGCTGTGTGCCCCATGGGGTTCAGTGGGAGTGTGGCCCAATGACTGAAGCCGCGGTCAAGCCACAGGTCCAGACCTTGGAAATTAAGAGCGCAGGCCAGGTCCAGCATGGGTGAAACATGGACCCCTAGATATTTAAATGAATTGTGCCGAGAGGGATTGTTGACATCAAACCAACCCCAGAGCATCACCCCTGATCTCCACCAGGCAAGACTTGCCCTCATTAACCTGGAGCCCGGATGTCTCACCTGAAAGCCGGGGAAGCTTGAGACACTGGGGGCCGGAGTGCTGTGGGTTACTCAAGAACAAGAGCATATCATCCACGTATAGCGATACTCGATCCTCAAGACCAACTCCCCACTGCCAGCCCCACACCTGAGCATCGCACTGTAAGAGCAGCACCAGGGGTTCCATCACCAGAGGAAATAGCAGCATGGACAGGGGGCACCCCTGGTGCGTGCCACGCTCGATGGAGAACACTGGAGACAGAACCCCATTCACTCTGACCTGAGCAGTCGGGGCGTAGTAGAGGAGCCGAACTATGCAACTAAACCCCTCCCCCAGACTAGTCCGAAGAAGAACCCCATCCAGCAAACCCCACAACACTGTGTCGAATGCCTTGGTAAAGTCTATCAACAGGAGGGCTAGAGTGCCGTCACGGTCTGCCACGCGGGACTGCGCCACCTGGACCCTCCTAATACAATGATGCATACTAAGGCCTGACATGAAGTGCACTGATCTGGATGAACTAGATAGGGCAAGGCTCTGCCCAGCCACGCTGCCAGCACTTTGGCATAAATCTTGATGCTGGTGTTGATCAATTAAATCAGCCGGTAAGAGGAACACTGATCTCTAGGGAGCCCCTCTTAAGGTAGGACTACTATTGTAGCTCTGTCTAGTTCCGGGGGAAAGAACCCCTGTTGCAGGGCCACCACATTGAGATTCAGGAGATGGGGCAGAGGGTGTCCAGGAAACATTTATAATATTCTAGGGGGACCCAGAAGCTGCAGGCAGGCTGCCAGACAGGAGACCCACAAGAAAGGCAGTAGTCCCCGCCCTGACCCAGCACACAGTCCTGCAATGGCCAAGAAAGCAGGACAGGCCAGGCAAGTGCATTTGCTCGGCTTATCAACACTGATATGATTGTATCTTCATTATATATGTATTTATAAAAAAGGTACTCGAGATACATTGTTCTTCCATTGCATTGGCACCGAATGTGGGCATCCATATCATAATATAATTTTTGAAGTTCTTGGATTGTCTGCCAATCTACTAACTGCCACCACCTTCTCTTCTGCTCAAGTTAGTGATGTGGCATGTGGACTGGTCATAGATAACAGTTAGATGGCAGAGACTGGTAAGTATTCAGAAATATAATTTTGAACATGTATAACCATATTTCTTTCTACAAGTGTCTTGATTTGTTATATATCTTTTCTAAAATTATATTAAACCACTTGTTCTGCATATTTAAGAGAAAAATATAATGTGTGAACATATATATCTAAATTTGCTCTTCATAGGTCATCCTTCATGTCAATTCATTAACAAGTATATTTATGTGTCCCCTATCACCTACTGTAGCCAATCTTGTCCTCATTTCGTACATTTGGTGAATGTCACATCAGTATGCCTTATAATAACAACTTTAACCTACTGCCTCTGATCCAGGAGGTTCTTCTCTATGCAATGTGCGTGACAGACATCCTAAAATACACTGATAGTATATATGCACACTTACATTATGTATTTGTATCTTTTGACCTTTACTCCTTTGGTCGAACAGCCCATGTTTTCAACACTGCAGGTCACCGATCAGACACCAGGGGACATCATGTAAGCATCAATTCGGACCTTTGCTTGCTGTCAGTCTAGTAAGTCTGTGACATCAATATATGTACAACAATCTATAGTAAATTTCTAACTTATTTTACCCCTTGTCATTTCAGCTGAATCTGCTCAGTTTCTCTCTTAATAGAGCTTTGGATATGAGTTTGTAAGTTTTACTGCTTTGGCAAGGTTAGCATAAAACAATCGCTCTTAACCTGAGTCACACTAACACTAATCTGATTCCCTACTTTTTTTTCTTAACAGCAGCTGTTAGATCTGGTAACACTTGCCCATCCACCTTTTTCCAGGACCCAGATTCAGTAGCTGACAGCGATGGGTCTGTCCACAAAGGAAGCTTCCACGAAAAGAGGAGGTAATATATAATTTTATATTATTTCTTTGGCCATATAATAACTTCTAATCATAGATAATATTGTAATGTATGGTTGGTATTTGATAAGGTATTATATATTGATTTAAAATAATGTGTTTTAAGAATATACACAATCAGTAATGTGAAAGTTAATGATAGTGTTCTTTTCTTTCAACTCCTGGGGACGAAGAGCCTGGCGATGTCTTACCACCCAGAGGCAAAGGGTCATATGCAGTCCCAGGATAAAAACCTCCAAGCTGCCATGTCTGCAGGAACACCTCAAAAGAAGGAGGAGGAGAATGTAGGTCTCGCCTTAAGGCTGGCTGCGGTATCCTTCTTAGGCAACTCCTACAGATTGCAAGTTCCCTTGCAGCAGCTATCCTGTGTGCTCATACCGGCTCAGCAGGACTCAACCCACACTTCATTCAACAAGCAGCCAAGATGACTCCCATGTTCCACCCTGGTTAAGTCTGTCAGGGTGGCTTTGCTCCTACCCCAAAATGCTCTGTGTTCAAAAATCCTATAACTAAAGAATTGCTTGTTGTAAAGATAAATCCTGAATATTTGATTAAACACACTGATTCTAATCAGAAGAAGAGTGGCTCGGTTTCCAAAGCCCCAAAATGTGAACCTAGCGGAGGTGCAGGCAATTTCAGATACAAGACACTAATGAGCATTAGGGTACTTGGGTTTGGAGTTGTCATAACTCCAATACTGATAGTAATCCAAAATAAAGATGAAATAACTAAAAGCGAACATCATGGTTTGGCCGCAAATGCAGGTCTCATTAGACGCAGAAAGCATTAACATGGAGATTGGTAATGTACGCATATCATAACAGCCTGAAATCCTTGAATTACTTCTGGTAATCTTCATTATTCTGAGTCGGAGTCCTCCTCATCTCCGTCCTTACATTGCGTGGCTCGGACTCAAACATACACAGCATTTACCTATTGTAAAAAAACTTAGAATTATTGAGCCTACAGGCAAGGGAACACCACCTGACTCCTCACCAACGTGTAAACATAAATGCCAAGCTGCAAAATAGAATAATAAGAAACTTTAGATTCAGAGATAGAAGAGTGGGAAATTGGACTGGGCCGAGGAGGACTAGGATTCCCAGTAATGAAGAATACTGGTAAGTCATTTGAGCACTACCTCCTGTGTTCTCCTCGCCCCAGCCTTTACTTCCATGAGGAAGTACCGAAGCAGAAAACAATTTTCTCACCATGTAAAAGAATAAAATACAATCAAAGACCATAAATGCAGTGCCCCGGTGATCCTTCATTGTCTTGAACCTCCTACCCCCTCGCTTAACCTAAAATAAATGTCCTGGGAGAGGAACTTGGGCTGCGTCATAAATGTCCATAATGATAAAACCTGTGAAAGTTGCCCAGGCTGCGTAAATGGTTCTCATAGATCGATCCTGAGCAGGAGGGTCAACCCCCACTTTCTGGCAGGATAAGGAAATAGTCCTTCAGATCTAATGGATTAAAGAGGTCATTTAAGAAGAATGACACTTGTTGGTTAGTCCAAAAGTAACAAAAAGAAAATGAACCTGTCTGAAGGGGAAGTTCTTGACAAACAGATATATAAAGCCCTACAGAAGTCTAGAGAAAGACAACACTTTTCTTCGGCTGAAGAAAGGTGTGGAAAAAGGCTGGGAGGACTAGATCCTGGGAAACATTACAAGTGGAAACACCTTTAAAAGTAAATCTGGATGAGGCATAAGCACAACCTTAGCAGTAATAAACAGAGTCTGAAATAGCAAGGCCTAAATTTCCCCTTGTCGACGGCCTGAGAAAATAACCACTGTTAGACCTGGCATCATTGGCATGAGTCTCTCCTCCATTTTTTTCTGTTTGCCTCCTCTGTTTACGATGTTTTTGCTGGATTATTGCTTTGGGCACTGTGCCACTGCTGATCAGTGCCACAGTGCAAGTGCTCCCTATGTTAAATTGTACATTGATTGGTGTTACCATGATTGGCTTGGTTGACTTACTGTTCAGACCCTAGTCTAGTGCACTGCGTGTGCCAAGGGCGTGTAAGTTAACTGCTGCTGGTGGGCTTGCAGCACTGGTTGTGCCACCCACAGAAGCAGCGTGCAAAATGTGTCTCAGGCCTGCCACCGCGGCGCCTGCGTGCAGTCCCTGACTGCCATGTCGACTTGGTAAGGAAACCTACTTACCAGTCTCTAAACCTTCACTTTGCCACATTTCAGACACCTCTATGGTAGGCCCTAGGGCAGGGTGCATTGTTGGTAAAAGGTAGGTCATGCCCTGACGTGTGTGGCATGACCTAATAGTGAATTACAGCCATTTTCGTTTTTCACTATTGAAGGGCTACCTGCCTCCAATAGGCCAGACTGGGCAGACTGATTATTAACTCCATTATAATCTATCTGACTCAGGGAGCATGGTAGCAAGTCGAGTTTAGTATCCCTGAACTCAGAATTTAATAACACACCCTTTAGGATGGATGGTTTTTAAATTCTATGTTTGAAAATAGCACTTTTAGAAAGTGGCTATTTTCTTGTCCAACTATCTACCGGTCTCTGCTGGTTTGGTGTGTGTGTCAGGGGCTGGGTGGCTCCAGAGGTCTGAGTGAGTCAGTGTGGGGTGAATGGGGCGTTTACACGTAGAGTGAGGGAAGAGTAGCCTGCCCTGCCTGACACAATACTGGCTCCGCCTCCTGCTGGGCGACTGATAGCCCTGCTCCTGCCAGTGACAATACTGGCTCCGCCTCCTGCTGGGCGGCTGAGGACTCTGCCCTGCTCAGTGAATAGGCCAGGTGCCTCTGCCTGGCAACACCCACAACAAACCTGAGATGGTGGGAATCGCCCTGCTTGGACAAAGGGAACAAAGGGAAAAAGGGGTATAAGAGAAGGACCCCTGAACCAAGAACTCAGATCACTTCTGACAAGGAAACCTGTACCAAGGACAAGAAGCCTGCTGATCTAAGGACTTGCCTCCCCTTTCTGCCAGAGTGCTGTTTTGCTGTGGAGGAACCTGAAAGCTGCTTCTTTATTTTTGCCAAGGAACGAGGAGAGAGGAACTTGGTGTGTACTCTCTGAACACTTGCTAGGAAATCTCCAAGGACTGGAAGAGTGCCAGTCTCCTGTTGAAGTCACAGGGCCAAAGGACTTCACCATCTACTGAATTGCTGAATTGCTGGAAAGTGTTGTTTCCAGTACACAAGGGAAAATCTGCAGTCTCGACGCCAGCAGCAACGCCAGTGAGCAGTGGGTATCGGCCCCGGCTCCAAGTGACCCCGTCTCGACGCCGGTATCGACGCCAGTGAGGAGTGAGTATCGGCTCTACCTCCAAGCGACCCCGTCCCGACGCCGCTGCTGATCGCATCGACTCGACGCCCTTCTCGACGCCGTGAGCGCTGCTCCGGCCCGACATCCCTCGACGCCGCTGCGGATTGACCCGACTCCGAGGCACGATCGACGCCGACCTCGACGCCGACATCTCGACGCCGTGGATCATCGTTTTCTTTGTTTCTCAAGGTACTGTACTTGTGGGGTCTGTTGCAACTCCAGGCTCGACGTAGCGCTCCTCGCGGTCGACGCCGAACCTTGGGAATCTTGTAGACTCGACGTCGTGTGACTCCTGTGGGGGTTACATTGTTGCCAAAGAACTGTGCTCAGAAGAATACTTTGCTAAAAAACTATTTGCCAAGAAGAAACCTTACTTGAACTATTATTTTTCCTTCCAAAGAGTATTTATTAAGACTGTGGTATATTTTTGTCGTTATTTGGTCTTGTGCTAAGCCTTATATAAAAATACTATTTTTATAATAACTTCTGTGTCGTGTCCATCTGTAGTGTATTCACTTTATTACTGTATGTGGTCATAAATGCTTAACACACTGCCTCTGAGATAAGCCTGTCTGCTCTGCCAAGCTACCAAGGGGGTAGCAGGGGTTATCTGAGTGTGTAATCCCCTTTCCCTGACTAGAGTTGGTTGGTCCCTATTTGTCAGAAGTGTATACCTCTGCCAACTAGAGACCGCCGGTTCTAACAACCACCATGAAAAAAATGATTGGCCAGGAACTTTAAAGGAACAGGCTCTAGAGGGTCAAATGGATTTTGTTGGAAAGTCTGTAGAACAAGAGCAAGGCCCCAAGATGGGACAGGAAAATTGATTTTGGGGGCATCTTAAAGAAAAACTTCTTAAAAGACACCCAGCTAGGGAATCAAACTGCAGCAGATCAGCACCTCTATTTGTCCCCAAAGATGGCCACTGACTTTGCAGGGTAGAGGTGGCAAGGCCTAATAAAAAAAACAACTCTTGAAAATCTAGAATCCTGGTCCCCTTGCACACAGAAAGCTGATGGTTCCTAGAAACACACTAAGAACTGAAATTCTCCCAATGTCTAGAGTAAAACTTTGAGGAGCTCGGACACCTAGGTTGCTGAATACAAAGGGCCACCTTGGTGAACATGCCAGAAAAATCACCTTAAATCACTCAATTTCTAACCCCGCCAGAGATAGGCACTGAAGGGGCCTTATTAACAGAGTTGGAGATCTAAGAAGGAAGCCAATGAAGGGAACGTAATAAAGGTTAAGGGGGAGATTGCGAGGAAGTTTATAGACAAGGCAAGCTGCCGTGTTCTGTACCACCTGAAGTCTGGCAAAGAGGCCTTCAATCATTGTGACCACAAGGGAATTCCCATAGTCCAGGCAACTCACTATCAATGCCTGGACTAGGGTTTCCCACGCATGCAGAGGACGCCAGTGAAAGGCTTTCCTAAGCATGCGCATCAGGCTGCAACAAGTTTCAGAGATAGATTTAACATGCTCGTTCATGGAGAGATTATCGTCCAGGAGAACACCCACATTTTTAACCAGTTTTTTTTTTTTTTTTTTTTAGAAGTCGAGGACAATCCAAGTTCGGATGGCCACCAGCCGATGGCCACCAGTAGGAGGACCAGACTGAGTAAGCCTTTCTGAAGAGTAAGACTTCCGTCGTACTAGTGTTCAGATGAAGGAAGTTAGCGGACATCCAAGATACAATTTTTAGCATACAGTTTTTAAATTTGCTTTTGGTAAATTCCGGATTAGAGTCGATATTGATGACAATTTGCATGTCAACAGCGTATGAAATTGTATCGAAGCCACATGACTTGATAAGCTTGGCTAGGGGAGCCACTTATATGTTAAAAAGGGTAGGGCTCAAAATCGATCACTGTGGCACCCCTTTATCCAAGACCATAGTTTTAGAATTATAAGGATCCATTTATACTGTATGAGTTTGCTCTGATAAAAAGTTTTCCACCCATTTCAGAGCTTTACTTCTGACACCAATCTCCCCCAATCTCTGGATTAGAACTAAGTAGGAAATTATATTAAACACAGCTGATAGATCAAGGAGAATCACTACAGCCGAATTCTCCTGATCTACGGCAAGTCTGATTGTATCAGTTACCTCCACTAATGCTGACTCTGTGCTATAACAGGCACGGAAGCCTGACTGGGAGGAATCTAACAGTGAGTTTGATTCTAAAACAGACACCAATTGTTGGTTTACCGAATACTCTGTAACTTTCGCATAAAAAGTGAGCAATGAGATTGGTCTATAATTTTACATGCCTGTAGGGTCAGCCATAGGATTTTTAAGAATGGGCCTGACCTGAGCAGTTTTCCATTTAAAAGGAAGGGTTGCCAGATTAAATGAAAGGTTCCATAGGTCTGTGATAGGAGCAAGAAGTATTGGATCCAGAATGGTGATAATGTAAGGGGGGGGCGGGATCCACAGAGGATCCAGATTTGATCTTATTAAAACGAACCAATACTTGATATGGGGTAGCAGAAAAAAACTCCAAGGTGATAGACTGGGTACTAGCTAAGACTTCCAAAGAAGCTAGTTTTGTCAATCCCACATTATTTGAGAGGGATTGGTAAATATTATTAATCTTTTGTTCAAAGTGAACTGCAAGATCATCACAGAACGCCTGGGACGCTGGAGCTACAGATCGTCGGATTGGTGAATTCTTTTAAAATTTTATAAAGCTCTTTTGAAGAATTCCTTTCAGAGTTTATTCTGTTGACTATGTAGGTTCTTCTTGCAGTATTGAAGTTTTTTAGACATTTTCTTAAAGCAGATTTATAAATGAGTTTATCCTTATCTGATTTGGACTATCGCCATTTGCGCTTATGTTTCCTACATTTGGACTTTTCCTTCTAAACTGCTGTGCATAATACTCACTGGTAGAGACAGTCAATCCACATACTAACTAGCCCCGACCCTGCTTAACTTCTGGGATCAGATGAGATCAGGTGCATTCAAGGTGGAATGGCCATAGGCCCTTCTGAGAACTATCTGCTTTCCACAACCTCATCCAGATGTGCTTTCTTCCAGAGACAGTTGAGCCTGAAACAGGTGCCACTGTGCAAAATCTGACGTGCTGCTCCATTATAGATAAACAGGGAGCACTGTATTATCTGGCTTAACACCTCAGCCAATGACTGAAACTCTTGCAGCAAGGTCTGGACTGTATAATTACATTACCTCTGACAGCAAAAATAGCCGTGGAATAGGTTCTCTTAATGGTACCGATCCTTTCATCAACTGCATCCACCAGTGTGGCATCATTTGAGATGATTGTTCCCTGGTGTGCCAGTCCTTTCCGAAGATAGGCGATTGCCATATCTTTGTATATTCACAGAAGAAAAACAGGAAGAGGAATGGTTGGTTCTCATTGAGGCTTACAGGTTGGGGAGCAGTCAAGTGGTTTCCCCTATCATGTAAACACATTCAGGGCAGTTGAATTTACGTTTTTGTATGATAAGGGACTGCTGTGCACGCATGAGACAAAGCCTATTGAAGTAAACAGGGAGGACGGAAAAATAAGTAATGTTGATGTTGGATGTTGAATGCCAAGTATTTAGGAAAAGGTGATGGTGCGCTCACGCAAGGCTAGGTAGTTTGTGATTTTAACTCGTTAAACAACAAAAATTTCAATTTGGATGACTATAACAGGATGTTTTGCTACTTATGGCTACAAGATACCTCCTCTTGGTCTTTCTTAGCGGCACATTAAAACTCTGTAATTTCAAAACTACTTTGAAGCTTAGTGTCCTGTTTCCATCACAGTGATTCATAGTCGCTCAGAACCTGTGCAGAATGAAGCAATAGGCAAAAGGATAAACCTGAAGCAATGTTACACACAGAGCGAGCACCAAATGAGTAAAGGTCATGGTCTGAGATTTAACTTAGTGTCAATTGTAGGCTCTGCAGACTTTTCCGCACTAAAAGAGGCAATTGCAAAATGTAGCGCTTTGCGATTTCTATGAATGACTTCGGCCAGACTGCCAACCGCGGAACGAGGAGGATTTGGAAACTACTCAATTGAAAAAAGTGATATATCATTTTTGCTTCAGCTACTGCGAGAAGAAATGAAATGCACACTGGGATTTTATGCAAAGGTTACATAATATAATGGGTGATTTACAGAACTGTTAGATCTGGGATATGGGCAGGTTAGTTAGGAGAGCCCAGGAACAGATGACTCCTTGTGAAGACTTTGAAATTCAGTACCTGAACTAGTTAGCTGTGTAACTTAATTCACAAAACTAAGTCAATTAAAGGATAAACTTTCCTGCAGGTAATAGTCTCACTGTTTTGACAACAACCAATTAGTAAAACAAGTCCACACCATTTTTTTAAACTAAAGTTTAATCAGTTTTTAAAGACACACAATTAGAAAAACATGTATCATAGTGAAGATATAAACACCTTTAAAACATAGCAGGAAGCTACCAACGCAGCACTGCTTATGACACAAACTAGAAATTAGTGATTATAAAAATATCACATCACAGTGTAACTAACACAGTGGCATTTTAATGGATTATACACCAATACCTAGTTATGGATCTGTTGAAAAATAACACTTTTCAAAAAATATAATCTGGAGTAATAAAAATGAAATTCAGACATTGCATTATATTTTTGGGCAGGGAAGGCAAATCTGGGAACTCTGTAAAATACCCACTGTGAATGCAGAACAGCAGAGCAGAGGATTAAGAAGATCCGAGTTTGCAAATCAGGGAACTTTTAAAATGGCATTCCTACCCTAGTTTGAGCAAAACCTACATCTAAGTAGAGAGAGTACTCTCTGGTTCTGGCTCTATAAGAGGAAATGACCACGGATTGTTTACTTGCATGGGACCCAATAAAACCAAGAAGAATTCAAGATTCACCAGATTTAAATTGAATCTCAACTCGTGAGAGTGTTCAGCTGAAAATGAAAACAGATCTGCCCTTTGCTTCAAAACGGTACTTAGAAAGTGTGTACTTACACTTATGCACAGCCACATACAGTTATGTATTATCACACTGCAGTTTCATTGTTCTATCTTCAAATTTCGAATTTCCTAGTGGCAACTCAGCTTGTGCCCTAGACATTGGTAATTATTCAGCGCCTGATGCTGCTGGACTAACAAATAAGGGAACCCAGATTTTATTTTCAGACAAACCAATGCTGCTAAAAGGAAAGTCTGTCAGGCATATGACCTACACCTCCCCAGCATTACTCACCTTCCAGAGATGTCTAACCTTGCTTAAAATCTCCTAACCTCTCCCGAAGGTATTCAGCATTTCATTGGTAGCTATCACAGTATTACAAGACATGTGTGCATAAAGACAAGGGCCTGAGTTAGAGTTCGGGCATAATGGAAAATCCTCCAACTTGTTGAAGAAGTGCTAAAATCGGGGGGTCCAAAGGAGCAATTCAGTGGTGAGAGTTCCACTGGTGGATTCTCCTCTGGATTTATCACTTCCTCCAACAATAGAAGGATTTCACTTTTCAACCCAACTTTCAACCAGGCCCTAGTTCTGTGAAGAGAATATCTAGTTCAATTGCATTATTACTGTAATTGTCACATTATATAAACAGGTATTACTTCTTTCTGTTTTACAACTCACATTCCAATTGTGTACAAACTGGTGTTGCATATCTAACATACGCGCAATATAACAACGTGTGAACAAAATAAGGAATGTCCTTGGTGGGACGTTGGATACGTCAGGGTGCTCCTCAGACAAATGACTAACAATGATCCAAATTTCTATGGCACGATAAATGCAACACAGATATCTGCTATGCATGGCAGTGTTCTTGAATTATAATCAGGACCTCATTTTGAGGTATGCCGCTACAGGAAATTATAATTGAGAGCTACTTAGAGATCATCTATCACTTACATAGGGATCAATATTATTCTTCCTTATGATTTTCACCTTGTTGTCGAAGATCTTTGAACACTTGATAGTTCATGCCCCCCATGAGCTGCTGACTGATATGATCCATTGTACACTTCATTACCAGCATTTAGCAGGATACTCATGGTGTACCAGAGCAGGGAGTCATTTAACTCTGTCTGTTACCATGAGGATATCCGATCCCCTGGCGTCACAGCATCCCTTAGTAAGCTGAATAAGGATCCTGATAACAAGCAAGGAGCTCAGGACAACTATGCATACCCCTGCTCTGAGCAGCCAAAAAGTCACCTACTCGAGAGCCAAGAAACGAGCTGCAGACAATAATAACACAAGAACCCCCAAATCAGGACTCACCCAAAAACTGCAAGGATCATATTGGAGAGAGCTTCTTTAAAGATCCAACAAAATAATTCCTAGGGGCAGGGATCAACTAAAGAAGCCTGCACGCACTAGCCATCCAAATCCCTTTTCTTTTTCTTTTAGTGTTGTTTCCTCGGCATGTTTTGCTGGTATTAATATTGTATTCTGAATAACTGTTTCTTTATAAATTTATTACCCATTTTACCCGGTTTAAAACTACTATCCTAGTGTGAAATGTTATGTGGGTAGTCCTGGGGAACTTTTTCCTTCCTCTTTTCTTTTTGTTATTTGTGTCTTGAAATGTCTGGAGTGAGACTGTTCACATAATTTGTGCATGTACAGGGAAGACAACCCATGTTACACCCATCCTCTCTTGCCGTAATGCCTTTATTTGGATTGGTTTGGCTTATGCTTTCAGGAGGCCCCTGATAGTAGTGTTATTAATTACATGTTCCATCCACGTTTCGCATGACAATACCAGAATAGGAAGCAGAAGTGTAGAAAAGTCTGTTTTTAACTTTGATTTATGGTGAGTTTTTTTACTTATTAAGATTTTTCAGAACAAAATCATGTCGGCAATATTTTATTCTGTAAACGTGTTCAAATACAAATATAGTTAGCCCACACATAGGCCTACAGTGCAAACACTTGGATGTGGACCACACAGTAGAGGACAGTGGGCAGCCATGTCAAGATCTGCCAAACAACAGAAGGCCTGGGAAAGCCGGAATCTGACTTAGGAGACTGAGGGGGCGGGAGCTTACCCAGTGGCGTAACGAAACTTGATGGGGACCCCTGCAAGGTATGTGGAGGGGCCCCCTCGGGGCTCAATTAGGTGCTCCTGGGCCGGAGCATTGTGCTCAGGGGGCCCCTTGGAGCTTGGGGGAACACCGCACCGCGGGGGATGCGAGGGCCTGTGTTACGCCCCTGAGCTTACCCATGAGACAACAACCAAGCAGGCCACTTCATGAATTTTGAGAACTAAAGTTGCTAAAAATGTCATACTAAATTCCTGTTGCAGATGTATGAAAGCAGTATCCTTGGTGAAGGTTTTACAAAGGAAGAAACAGGAACACAACAAAATACCACAGGTACAACTGTGAATGACAAGTCAGACAACAGTAACTTGCGCAAGGAGAAACAATCTACTTAGAGTGAAAAGCACTAAGACAAAGAAATTGGAACTGCAGACCTAGAACTGAGATGCTGCCTGTGGTGGAGAACTCAGATATTCTGCCTAAGACAGAATTCAGATGTGCAAAGTGAGATAGAGAAGCCAGAGGTTCACCCTAAGAGAAACTCAGGACGTACAGCATGGAATGAAAGACAGCAGAGGCACAACCTATGATCGTTGAACCCAGAAGTGAAGCTACAAAATAAGCCCAAAAAAGTCAAGATCGACTCTGAAGTGAAAATGAAGAATCCG
This sequence comes from Triturus cristatus, assembly GCF_964204655.1. Taxonomy (NCBI): domain Eukaryota; kingdom Metazoa; phylum Chordata; class Amphibia; order Caudata; family Salamandridae; genus Triturus; species Triturus cristatus. The sequence continues at coordinate 347,437,626 of NC_140589.1, read as the reverse complement.
GAGATGAAAACCATCAGATTGGTGCTTCTGATCAAAACTCTGCAGGGGGGACTTGGAAAAAGAGACCAGCCCTGAAGGAAGAGATGTAGGCAAATATGCAATCTAGTTTAAAAACTGGAATAATGCATGCACCCAAAGAGCAACCAGGAGCTATCCCTAGAAAGTATGTTCCACCAAGTCCAAGTTCAAAACCAAGTCTCCAACAGACAATTCAGGAGAAAAAAAACACAAATGAGTACCTTCATTATGATTACAATAATTACACATTCTCAAAACATATGAAGAAGGATTTGGTGACCCTTATTATCAGGCAAATATTCTTATGAACTGATCTATTGAAACTTACATTAGGCCCATTATTGGAATCATTGACTCAGACAGAAGTTCCTTGTCCATTTGGAACAAATTTACAACTCCTGCAAAGAAGCATGCATAGAAAAGCAAGTGATATAATTTTCCATGGAATAATGTAATTGTTTGAAGCAGATGCCTTTTCATTAGCTCTTTCAATCCTTCTCTTGTAGATCTTCGCAGAAACAGAATGAAAAGACAATGAAGTGATCTCTTTGGCAAAATAACTTGAACTCTTTGGTCTAATAAAGTTGTAAGGTAAAAACTGTGACACATTTTTCATTGTCTATGTATAGTTTGCCTACTAGTGTTGTATCGTGTGTCTACAGATAACCACTAATAAGCCATTTGACTGAAAAGCAGGACATTTTGAAACGGTTACAAATATGTGTAGCAGAATATAATCTCTGGAAATTATCTAAAGTAATTTTTCAATCACAATCTCTCTGTTTACAGCTGATGTAGTGACAAGTAAAGTCTCTAGATCGGTATCTAATATCTTGCCATCTGAGACTGTAAAGCATTAGCTAAGTCAACCAGAGCAGGAGCCCAGCTGAAGCAATTTATAAAAAGCCCCTGAAGGAAAGATTACTTCTAGAGTCATGGATTAGAGCTTTGGCTGCACTCCTACTACAAAAGGTGGAGCAGAGGGAAAACATCTGCCTAGTTTCCACTCACTTTGTAATGTTCCCTATTCTCCAAAACTAAATCTGGTGAAACAAATCAGATCCACACATTTATTGGGAATAGCAAGAACATGAAGTCGGGCTTTAGATCAGATCATACTTTATAACTAGTTGTCATGACAATCTTAGATGATTTGAGAATAACAGTTGCTAGATCTACTGCTTTCAACAGGGCCGACAATTCCATTTAACAACTTGACCGATAGACTCTTCACTCATTTACAGTCTGACTGCCTCCATTCAGTTCCAAGGATCAAGGAATCAGGTGTGGCGTCCTGCAGGGCTTTTCACAGTCACCATTACTATTTAATGACGTGTTACCACTAACGTGACAATTATCATCGTTTGGGATAGAGTTTTATAACAATGGAGCTACATGATTCTTACGTTACACCCTGAAAACTGAGCGCAAACAAAGATGTTCCCATCCTGCCTAATAGCGGAGGATGAATGGAGGTGGAAAAACCAACTAAACCATAGTCCAAAATGACTAAGATTATGGTAGGTGGCACTTATTCTTTGGATGGCATAAAGGATTTTAGACGGCCACACCTGCCTTTCTCTCAAACACATTACGTTTGTATGGACGGGTGCCTTACCATGAAAACCCAGATTACAAAGGTAGTTCTTCCATCCGCGGACCGTTCCGTGCATTATTTCTTTCAAGTGGTGTTAGCTCTAGTTCTGTTGCAAACAGATTACTGTACATCTGTGGGCTTTAGACTACCTATTATCTTGACTCCAAAGACTGTAGAATGATGCAGCCTGAATTTTATTGAATGTGAAGAGTAGATGGCCACATTTCCCCAGATCGGCTATTTCTGCTCTGTTTGGCAGTGCAAACACTGAATCGGTTTAGATCCCTTTATACTGTGCACAGGACATTTTACAGAAAGGTGGCAAAATGTATTGCAGAAAAATCTAGATGATGCGTTCTGAGAAGAGGTTTAGGAATATTGCTATTGTGGTTCAATGGGTGTGCAGTTGTCGAGCAATTCTTCTTGGGCTGGCCCACAAAGGCTTAGAATGATCCATTACCCCAATCCTAGCAAACAGATCCTCATCATGTAGGCTACTAACAGAGGAATAAAATATTGATCATAAACACAAACTAAATATCAGATTGAGCTCCCATACTCAGAGTAAAATAATGCTGTTTTCTTTATTCTGGAGCAAAATGCTTGTTCTAATGGTTCTTTGTTAAAGGGGAAAAATTGAAGAGAAAATATACCGTCCCTATACTTGTTATTTAATGTTTCACTTTTCAGGTTGTTGTTTATTCCGTTTGTCCTACGTATTATGAAACTCCCTTTGCAACAGTCTTAAAGCACAGGCAGCAGACCTAGTATAGATGCAAAGATGCACTATAAAAAGTTGCCTTTTTCTTTACTTGCCACCAACAAATTTAAAGTATCTGAAAGGCCTGCCTTTCTGTTGATTTATACCTGGTGAGTTTTAATCTCAACTCCTCCCCCACCCCCTGCCTCTCTCATACCTCACAGACATACATACTTTATTAGTGCAAAAAGGTGAACCTAAGTAACATAACTTTACTATTGACTAACGTTTTTGTAAAAGAAAAGTAATAGTCTGCACTGTTGTACAAATAAAAGGAGCACTGGTAGTATAAATCATATACCCAAAGTAGCTGCAGAATAAATAGGATGAGTAGTAGTAAAAATATAAGTATTGCTAGTGCTTGGATGACATTAGGTTGTAAGAATACTGGCTGCTGAAAGAAAACTACCAGTAGAAATACAAACAGTGGCATCAATAGTACTGGTAGGAGTAATAAGACCAGTAATAATATTAGTAGTTTTAATGCTCTTAATAGTGGTACCAGTTACAGAAGGAGTTGGACTAACATATGCTACAAGTATCAGCAATAGTACCTGCAGTATTAATAGCAGCAGCACATGTAGCACAAGAATACTACTATTACTAGCACTCCTACTGCTTTTTCCTACTACCATAAAACCTAGTACTAGTGTTGCTAATACAACTTGGCCTACAGATCCTCCGGTTAATACTAACAATATTAGTGCTTCTATTACTAGAAGAAATACTTCGATTAACATTTCTTATTTATATGTATTTCTATTACTCCGAGTGATGCACTACAAGAAACTGTCTAAGTAAAAACGAAATTTGTAATATTTGTTCCAATGTATGAATGAAGGATATCATAGATACTTTATGAGTCTGTTTCTTGTATAAAAAGTATCACACACTGATTTTACCATCTGAAGATTAAACATTATGAAACCCAAATTTGTACAGCAGCAACGTTGGTTATTGATTTTAAATAAATACAATAATACCTAAGTGTTTACAAATTATACTAGATTGATACTTCTAAATGATCATTAAAAAAAAGAACTATCTAGTTTTAAATAAAGAGCGATCGAACCTATTTTTTCTAATCAAAGATTTATTTTTTATTTTTGTTATGCTCTTAAGTCCTCAGTCCAACCCCTATTTTTCAGTGCCTGGACCAATGAGTTGAATTATTTTCAAATCTGTAATCATGTCAGGACAGGTTTGAGTAGAGAAAACATCTGTCTCTGAGGTGTAGTCTGTTTCTCTGAGGTGTAATCATGTGCTTCCCCGTGCTGCAAATCTTGCAGTATGTACAATGCACGTATTTCCTTCACCAGGTCACACCCAATTTACATGCTTGTCTGTGCACCTATTTTGAAGGTATGTGCACCAAAAAGTAACCTGCAAACAAATTGTGACACTGTAATTCACAGAATCCAGATCTGCTGACCTTTACACATGAATGGAACCTATTGCTACAATAAATCATCCAGGGTGTTGGCCATGTCCAGCACTGGATTAGAAGTATGGGCAGATCATAGGTGTTCCCAGAGCTGGTTAACATCTTAGAAAGGCAGTGAAGACTCACAAGGTTGTAACTTTGTAGCTACTCTCAAACTTTCCCAATGGTTAGGTTAAGATTAAGGACCTCAGGTATGTACCAACAATGTACCACACAATTAAGAGTGTGAGTTCCTTGCTCAGAATATCCAAACATCCTAAAAATGTTCCTTTTGCGAAACAGGCATAAGAGATTTCGTCACACGGAAACAACTTTCCCTGTGGAGAAAAAACTGAAAATGAAGGTGCATAAGCTGGTAGATTCCACATTGAAAGTCTGTTGATTTAGGGGTGTGAATGCACATGGAAATATATGATTTGGATAGATTTCCATGCACAGTCCTGGGGGTTTGTATATATTCTGACATGCAGACAGTAGGAGAAAATCTTGGATTTGTAGATTTCGAGACACCTCACCCTGATTTTGTTTGAAGGAGGCCTCTACAAATTAGCTAGGCAGAACATGTTCTTCTATTAAATAAAGGCAGGGTCTGTTATCAAAATGCTGAATGGTTAGGAATATGGTATCCTACTTTATTGAAAGTGAATGTTAAAGGGAACACACTTGTTTTTGATCCCTCATACTGAAATATATAAGAAAGACTTATAAAAGACTTTAGTGACATCACGAGCACACCGCTGTTGGACTCCTTTGAAAAAATAAGAGGTTTGAATGTTTTTGATGTCTAGATGATTCTGAATGGCTCCATGTGATGATGTAACAGATTTTCAGAGCCGAGGATCGCTACCCAGAAGGCTCTGCCCCCATTCCTACCCTTCTCCCACTAAGCATATCCAATAGTCTGTTAGCTAATGTTTTCATTGTATTCAATGGACTAGAAGGCTGAAGTTCAGATTTCAGAAAAAGTAATTAGTATTAAAAGATAATAAACATTTTACATGGCATTCAGGTAGATTTGCATTATTACTGAGTGCTGGTCCAACCTGTCCTCAGCAGTACTTCGATGTAAAATATATGCAACATTCCAAAAATACAAAATGCTGGGCAAGAAGGATAAAATAAAAAATAATAGCAAACCAAAGTAATTTAATGATTCGGATGCATACATTATTACAATGACATCCAGACAGTAGTGAGAAACACAACTCCAAATAGCATCTGAAGTGTCAAAATAGCATTTGTAAGTGCTGAAGGCATTTAATTATAAAAGCAGCTTACGCAGCAGATTCGTAAATACGAGCATTTCTTTTGCTTTTCTACCATTACGTTCAAATAAGCTGAACAGAAGGGAATATGAATTTTCATAGATGGTCCTAAATGTGGGAAAGAGCAATTTTTATTTTTTAGCTTTATCATTTGACACAGTCTCACACCCCATCCTCATCAGACACCTGCTCAAGATTGGAATCCAAGGACCCGCTCTCCGTTGGATCTGCTCCTTCTTGACAGATAGAACACAAGCTGTCAGTCTAGCACCTTACTTCTCTGAAGCTCACAGACTAATCTTCGGAGTGCCTCAAGGTTCATAGCTGATCCCCACCTTGTTCAACGCAGACATGATTCCTCTGCCCAGTTCATCTGTGCACACATCAACATCCTCTCCAACGCAGACAGCATGCAACTCATACTTTCCCTCTCGGACAAGATTCCCAACACAGGAAACAGGTTCACTGACTGCATGACCAAAGTCGCTAACTGCATGAAGACAACTGTCTCAAGTTCAACACCAGCAAGGCAGAAGAAGTGATATTTGGATAGAACACCTCACCAGTGGGACTTTGACCCACACCCAGAACCCTTGCCAGGAACCAACAGTTCATGCATACACAGAACAGGATTAGGAGAGCAAGTGTTCCCTTATATTGCTCCTAAAGCATGGAGTGACATTCCTCTCCACATCAGAGCTTCCTCCTCCCCTTTTCTTGAATTACACAAGAAGCTAAAGTCCGTCCTGGCTTTTCAACTCAACCTAGCATAGGTAGGTCTAGGCACACACACCTACTCAGTGTCAGGATACCCTTTGGGGTGATAGTGTGATTTACAAATACAGACAGCATCACAGTGTCTCTAATAAGTAAAACACAGACAACAAACCAGTTATGACCAACTGTGAGGAGCAGTATGATAATGAGCCGCACACTGATACAATAACAACCCACTAAAAGAAATTAAATTAAGGGTTAAGACAAGCATATTATAAGAGAACTTGGGGCTTTCTGTAAAAAGGGTTTAAGCATTCACAAACCTTCTTAGTTAAAACAGAGGGTTTGCGAACACTAAAACCTTAATTTTTAAATGTACTAAACCCATTTGACAAGTCAGAAAAGGTTATCCGAATCGTTAAATGGGTTTAGGAAACCACGAAGAATCGCTATTAGGAAGGAGTGTGCTAAAGGCGTCCCTTCCAAATACTGATTCTTTACGGTATGTATTATTGTTTCAATATCTTACCAGTAGCTCAAAGGAAGTGGTATGCCATTTACAATTAATGTTAGCAAAAATGATTTTTAGAAATAGGAGTGGTTCATTGGAGCATTGCCTACTATAAAGGTTTATGTAAAGTTTCATATCATTTTTAAATGCATCACATTTTCCTTTACGTAAAACAGGCTGCATTTAAAAAAAAAAAAAAGACCGCTTTGTTTCAAATCAATCACTGACTTAGTTGTATGCTGACCCTAGCAGGCCACCATCCCTGTGATTGTGGCCAATTGTAAGGGGTCGCAATTTGCGACCTACTTCACGAAAAATGAGGAGGTATGTCGAATTACGACCCACTATGATTCTGTATTTTCTTACCTGATTAGTACATAGGTCAGTGTACAACATACCAATAGATTAGGTAGAAGTTGGTGCACAAATTGCGACCACTTTTCACCAACCCCATTTAGGACATCCCAAACAAGAAATGATAAATTGTGAATAGTTATTAATTAGTCACATTTTATAATTTCTTATTTAGACTCTTTGCATACGAGTCCTTACCTATGGCAGCAACGTAACCTTGGATGTCTAAAGCATGACTCCACTCCCATATACTAATTCATGTTTGTTAGTACTTGGTACAGTTACACATTCCATTGCATTGGAACTAGTCAGAAATCACTAAAGCATACCCAGTAATTGTAATTTCTCCTTTTTAGGTCTCGGCTGCAAAAGGCTGCGCTTGCGCAGTCTCGCTCCGAGATTTAATGAGTTTGAGTGACTTTGAGAAGAGGGGCTTGCACCCGCCCCTCTTCTCTCCTGTTCTCCATTGGCTGGCCTCTTAAATGCTGGCCAGCCACTGGAGAAGAGGTCCAGTCACTCCGTTGAAGCCCCGTCCTTTTCGGATCGGGGGGCGTGTTTTTTGCGAGAAGTCTCAGGGAGGAGACAACAGCAAAACACGCCCCCCAATCCGAAAAGGACACTCCCTTTCTCCGAGGCATTTTCTGCTGTGCCTCGGAGAAAGGCGGTCGTGTGCTCGTCCACTCCCCCTTCGTCCGGCTGCTGATCTGGTCTCCTCACCTCTCCTGGCCGCTGCGCCACTCCTCTTACACTTGGTTATGTGTGTATTTCCCACTCGTGTGTTAATGCCATCGCGCCTGCCCGGTCAGTTGGAGAAAAAAGACGGAAAAGATCTAGCAGGGGGAGGGGCGGGGCTGTGCCAGGCACAAGATGGCGGAGGGGGCGGCGGCGCAAGCCAAGGAGCGGCGGCGGGAGCAGCTGCGGCATTGGACTGCCTCTTGCAATGCCCCACGCTGTGCAGGCTGCTGTCATACCTACTTGGCAAGGTTAGTGTGTGCAGGCGCACAGGGCCAAAGTGCGGTCCCTGTTAAGAATGCACGATATTCATTCTGTATGCGGCGTGGCCGCTGACTGGCAGTTATGCTGTACTCTGGTGGAGGATGGTGCCCGTGGGTCGTGACGATCCTTAATTGTTTGTGTGGCATGATCAGTTTTTAGTCAGGATGAAGTACGGACCTGTTGTCCTGAGGCGATAAGCGGCGGATTATGGATTGAAATGTTCATGCATTTGGAGTGTACTAAACACGGTTTCTTTAATTGGTTGCGGGGTGTACTGCACTTGTAGCATGGCCAGTGCTTTAAATGGTGCGGTACTGTCCGGTACGGAGTACCGGCATTTTTTTATTTTGAGGGAGAGTAATGGCACTTCTCAGAAACAAGCAGGTACTCTGATACCGAGTACCTGCACTTCTATTTTCCCATTCAAGCACTGAGCATGGCGTCAGGTTGGTGGAATTGAAATACTTTACAGTTGATGTGGTTAAGGTTTGTGCGACACACACCTCATACTGTCGCTGTAGTTTGTGAGGCTGGGATACAAACGTGTTGTCCTTAAACCATGAGTTGGAGGAGCTGTACATGACTTGAGTTTAGGACTTCACACCTATTTGTGAGGTTGACTTAAAGGCATTCGTGCTTTTTGGTGTGGTTTGTGGGTTTGGGATGCGGTTGTTATACAATCTTATGCATCAGTTCTTCTGCCCGGGCGTGTCACAGCGTTCGAGGAGGCCAAAGACCCGATTCTGTGGGACTGGACGTGCTCTGACAGGCCTATGGATCCTATGGAATGTGGGACTGGGTACTGCTGCATCCCTTTACGTGGGTCTCGGTGCTGCAACGTGTTTTTGCATTATTTGGTATTCGGCTCTTCCTGTCTCTTGTGCCTTCCGGCTACAGTTTTAGATACTTCCACACTCGAGCTGATAATCCAGATCTGCTCACCAAAGAGCTTGTCCTGGAGAGGGGTTAATTCCTGCGATGGGCAGCTGGTGAGGGCCCGGCTGCCGTGAGGCTCCTACACTGCAGTCTTCGCTCTGCCTTTCTTGGCTGGGGAAGCTGGTCTCCTCTGCGTCCCTCCATGCTGCTGTCAGCAGAGCCAGTGGCAGGTAAGACCTCGCTGTGCTGGATTCCCTGCTGTAATGGGTTCCCTGCTAATCAGTCCAAAGACAGGTGGTGCAGGGCATCATCTTTCTTCTAGTCCTAGCACATGTAATGGCAGGGTCCCTACCGTGTTCGTGTCCCTGGGCAGATAAAATAGCAGAGGGCAGGCATTGCAGACCCCCTGCTTTGTGGCTCATGGCTGAATACTGCATAATATGCTGTGCTTCTGTCTATAGGCAGTCTTTCGTCCTGCCCCCTGGTCCACACGCGGTATTATACAGTGTTCGCGGTACTCTGTCCAGTGGCAGCCATCATGCGGCTTCCCTTGTCCTCCGTTTCATTGACAGGAATCGCATAGCCCCTAACATGCTTCGGTCCATGGGCTGTTATTAAAGGGTCTGATCTCACCGATCCACATGCATGCCTCTTACTGTCCCCTGCTTACCAATACATAGGTGGGTGTTAATGAGCCTTGATGTGCTTCAATCATGGGAAAAACACTGGCGAGGCCCAGCTTTGCTACAGCTGACCTGTGGTTGCTTGTGTTTCCATTCAGAGGGGTTGTGGTCCGGCAGTTGTTGCTGGACAGTTCAGATTGGAGCAGAACGAAGGCTGGTTTGCTTAGACCTAATCCCTATCAACAGTGGCACAATAAGCAAAAACCGTGGTCTGGAATGCGTCGGAGAGTAAGGTATAGTGAATACCATTAAATTGAGCATTTCAGCCATCATATATTTTCACTTTATATAGCTTGCCAGTTTGGGAGATACAAGCCTGGTAGTGTGTTCCACGATCAGACTGCCTTCTTGCTGTATTTTTGTCAGTTTCCTCTTCAGGATCCTGATATTTTCTGTGAGGCAAATTTAAACAAACCTTGGCAAAGCCAATAGCGATTGCTTTTTGTTAGGCAAAGTGTTTGCTAATGGTCAAACTGGTTTTGTCTGTTGCCCCCACCAGGCCTATAGAGAGAATCCCATTCGGGAGGGCCACAGGCAACCAGGGGTTACTGGGTGTCAGTTGTGGAGGCTGGGATAATTTGCCTCGGATAACTTGGGGTCTATCCACCATGAGTCTGAAGAACTAGGCCTAGTACAATCGCTTCAGCGCTTGACTATCCATTCTGAGATGGGTATTGTGGTGGGATGCAAGCTCAGAACTCAACAATTGCCCAGCTGCACAATAACTGATTGTCCAATCTGGTGTTTTACTTTAGTAAAAGAAAATTACTACACATTTAAAATGTAATACTCTCATAACAATTTAGTGGATACAAATAACACACCAGTACCAGATCTACTGTGCCATAGATTCTGCCCCACCTCACCCCTTTTCCTGGGTGCCCCCTCCCTCTCAGCCTTCCTTCCTCCCTCTCTCCTTTGGTAATTCCAGCCTTGTCTCCTCGAGGGGTTTCGAATTTGAATTGGCCATGTGTCAAGGCTACCGTGCAGGTTACCTTTTAAATCCGTATGTCGATCTGTTATTCAAAAGTCCCCTTTCAGCAGTGTCACCACAGCACGAACATCGGAGTTCTTTCCTGGCAATACACAACTCTTCGTTCCTGCTTTTTGGAGAAGACGTGCAGACTAAAGTTAAAGCCTGTGATCCAGTGGAGGGAAGTATTAGAACAAGAACAGGGGCCAGTCTCTGACAGACAGGCATGGACACTAGATGATGCATCCGTCTCCAGCGAGCAGTGAACTCTCTTCTGAGTCTCAGGTGAGGTGCAGCAGATGGGCTGCCAAGAGTCAGGGATCACAGCAGTATGAGCACAGTTGTGGCAGGGTCTTTGTTTCCTGCTGCAGGGTTCACCTGGGGCCTAGTCCTTGCTCACAGTGCACAATCCACCTTGGACACAGTTCTTCATGGTGGCAGTACAGTCCGTCTTGGACATAGTTTCTGGGTGGTGGCACGGTCTGCCTCTAGCACAAATCTTGGGTTCGGTGGCAGTCTGCCTTGGGCAAGGCTCTTGTCTACAGACTCAATTACTGCTGTTCGTGATTCCCATATGAAACTGCTACAATGAAGAGACCGTGCCCACAATTCTCAGAACATGTAGATGGATCACTCTCCACAATTTTCCTTCTTGTGGCAGACTCATACTCCACCCAGGGCAACCTACTTCTGCTACTCCCTGTACAGTCAAACCTCCTGCAGGATTGGCAGGCTCCTTCCCCGTAGCACTAGGATCTGGGTTCGCACACAGAAGCAGAAAGTGAAATGAATGGGGCAGTAGACACTCACTCCAGTGACATGGATAAACAAGCAGTTACAATGCAACGGTCTCGGCATTGTTAAAGTTAGAGCTATTGGAATTGCTCATGACATTATTTTTATTTATGTTTTTAAAACATGTAAAGAAACGGCATTGTTATTTACAATGTCAATAGCTTAATCTGTGTGTGGGTGCAAATGCACTAGGTTTCGCATTGGAGAGTGATTAAGCTATTGACATTGTAAATAACAATGCCGTTTCTTGAAATGTTTTAAAAACAAAAACATAAACAAAAATAATGTCATGAGCAATGCCAATAGCTCTAACTTTACCAATGCCGAGACCATTGCATTGTAAATGCTTGTTCTTTGGGAGGTTGCGTGGTATCTGCTCACGTGGTGCGTCAACTGTGGTTTGGTATGCTTTGCTAACTGGTTTATCCTGTTTTAAATCGTTCCCGATCGCTAGTGCATGCACCTTGTAAAGAAGTAAGAGGAATTACCATTCCCCGCCTTTCTGTCTCCACCTCCTTCCCTTCATGAACAGCCACATTAGCATGGTTTTGGTGGAGACCCCCATTCCCCCCTCAGATTAGGCCAGTTGACAAGCTGCAGATTCGTACAAGTCTGCATTTACTATCAGGGCCCATCCATGTCCAAAAGGTTTAAGGTTACAGTCCACCTGCCCCTTCCAGCAAGGTACAGCCACCTGTCTTTGTTGAAGCTTCTCTTTTTGGCAGGTACCTTAACTGCGTCTCTGCAACACTATATCTGCTAATTGGCCTGTATGCAGGTCAGCCTTAAAAGGCAAACCCATAAAGCACACTAAATAAGTAGTCTTTAGGATTTTTCGGAAAAACTGTCTATCTTCCCTTTGCCTCCTATTTATTGGAAGCTTCCACAACTTAGCTGGCTGTCCTAGGAAAGCATTCCATCCACATCTGATCTTGCTGGCACTTGGCACTTGGATTCGAATCTGAGAGCAAGATCTTAATGCTCAGACGAAGCAAAATCTTGATGGTGTAGTTGGTTGGCATGGTGTGAGTCGTTTTTCAAGTATCCGGAGTCATTTACGAAAATGGCATTGTGCTCCCAGGTCAGTGCTAAGACTGTAGTTCTCACACTGAACGGGAGCCAACACTATCATTGAGAATAAGAGATATGATGCTTGACAATGAGACCTCTGATAGCTGAAGCATTTTGTAAATACCTGCAGTTTGTCACAATTTTGTGCAAAGGCCCCAAGAAAAAGAGCACTCCCATGGCCTATTTTGCACCTGCTATTGCTCTAGTACTTATAACTTTTCAGGTTCCTCCAGGAGGTTCATGCCCTTCTTAACAGTTTTAGATGTTATTTGGAGGAGGAGCTAATCTAGTTAATATGGCCATTGAGAGACATCAGTCCGTCATAGAAAACGTCTGTGTTTTTATCATCTCTTTGTGAGAAATGTATACTCTACCGACCCTAATCCTCATAGCCGATTTTGAGTAAATAATTACTGCCTACAATGAGAAACTCACTTTTCAGTCCATTAAGTGTGAGCAAGTTTATATTCATCCAGATTTGTATTTGTTTGAAAGCTCCTTCAACATTATACGTATCTTGATAAACCTTAGCAATAAGTGGAAAAATAAACTGTAAATAGTTAAGGAATGACATTCGGAGTGACTTAAGTAGATGAGAAAGAGGCTTGAGAAAAAGAATGAAAAGGATCAGAGACTAGCAAAGTGACTGAGGAACTCCAAGTACAAAAGGTTGTTCTGCTGCCTCTCCTTTATTGACTCTTGATGACCTTTTGCTCAGAAGAAAGAAGAATCTTCTAGATATGTCCTACACCCTAGTACTCCAGGGTACATACTGTAGCCGATAGGCCCAACAAAATGAAAACAGTAGCGCCTCCGCTATACAGAATAGTAAGCAGGTTATCTGTACATCAAGAGGCGTAGGATTTTTCGCTCTCCTTCGGCACAACCCTGATGACTATATGTGCAATAGGTGTTTAAACACAGAATGACCCCGAAGCTGACTGGTAACTGCTTTCTCTAACTCCTGCATTACAAAGGAAACATTAGAAATCATTTCCTGATTTCGATGAATGGCCAGGCTAAGATTAGAGTATATAATGAGTAGACTTATCCAGGCTCTTTTCATTTCAAGAGTAAGCTCACCCTGCTGAAAAGGTTCATTTATTATCTGGCGTTCCGGCCAGAGCCTGGAACGCCCTTCCGCTCCACCTCAGACAGACATCGCTCCCCATCTTCGCAAGAAACCTCAAAACCTGATTCTTCGACAGACCCCCTCCTTGATGGACTGGAACCTGCACTCTCCCCCCCTCCCCTGAGACCCTCACGGGTGAGTAGCTGCATTTAACAAACTCCTGATTGATTGATTGATCTCAGGGAAAACAGAAGCAAATATCCATTGATCAAGTGAGGAGTACCTGGATCACTGGGGCAAGAATATGCCTTCAACTTTTGTTTTTAAAACAAATAGTATCTGAAGGAGGGTAACTTCATGAAGGGGAAATGCCTAGTGGGGAGCCTGTATTACATCCCCTTTATAAAGTCTTTCATACCTATTTGCTAATAGATCTGCCACTATATTTCCCTGTAAGTTAACACTTTTATTGTCCGGGAAAATGTGTAGTTCTTCCTACCAGCTAGTGTTAGTCTGTCCTTCAATGGTCTTGAGGTGGCAATAAACCTTACTAGGTCTATGAGCTCTAGATAAGTAATTTTTAATAGACCATAACATTACAGTATGTTTTAGGCTGCTGCATCAATTAAATATTTTCATAATTACTTACAGGATCTGCACTGTAGAAAGCATGACTTATGCATTTACTAATAGAAACCCTGTTGTATGAGGCTGGCTGATATACAGATATAAGGAGCTGTTTTATATCTCCACTATCCACTAGGAAATAATATTTCCAAAGGGTGCCTTAAGAAGTATGTGTCACAACAGTTAATTTAATAACTATTTTGGGAGCTAAATCCAGTAAGACTATTGCTTCTGGCCAGCATAAAACTCAGTCAATATTTTCATTTGATTTATTGTGATGCAGGCAGCCACAATGACACTATAAGCACTATAAACCTGATTAATGAGCAAGGAGAAGACTAGCTAATTGTGACTGCTTTCTGGCCAGGACTATTCTCATCAAGTGTCTTTGCAGGCTATTAAGCTGGGCAAGGAGCCACACATGAAAAGAAAAAAGGATGCGGTCAGCTCTTTCCTGTACATACAGCAACATGCCACTGCAGAAGTGCCGTGGCCTACTCGCCTTCAACAGCCCAATACCAGGTGGCTAGCCTTAGACTCCAAACAGACTCTATGAAGCCTCTGATATTAATGGGTAATTAGTACCTGGCAGTACACAGTGCCCATTACATAGAGTCGATGGAACTTACTGCACACATTAAGCTCTGAACATGTGTTAACATGGCTAAAATCTGTAGACAGCTTTCATAACTGTCAGTGTCTATAAAGTTTATCAGTTTTAACCATGTTTACTTATAACCTAAGTATATAGTCCTACACACAGGCTGAGCTACATGGATTGTTTTATGTCAGTACATATATGAGATAATCAATGTTGCAACAGATAGCTCTAATTCCCAGGAGTGGCTCTGCTTCGTTAGTCATGGAAGGATGTTTCCTGAAGATTTGAGGCCTTGAAAAAACCCTACCCACTTGCCCAACTACTGCTCCCTGGAGAGAGTAGGCAAACGTTGAAGGACCCTACAGACTGGTGTGGCAAGGGAGGCTGCCCAGTAGCTCTACAACTATTAAGCAGGTTGAAGGTGGTCTGCAGACAAGAGGCAGTAATAAGAAAGCTAACTCTCATGCCGATTACCCGCATTCCCTACACTAACATGAAATTTGCTCAAGGTTGCTTTGTACACGAGGTAACGACTACTGTACACCGACCATGGGAAATTAACATATTTGCTGGTCCCTGGAATCAGCACTGATGGTAATTGGAATATGTTTTTGGTTAAAAAGTAGTACACATGCATATGAACTTTTAATTTCTATACTTCGATTAATCTAATTCTATTCTATCTCAAAACTCCCAACAGTACCTTCAGTATTACTCCAGGTATCGTTATGTGTCAGATTGTGATTCACTGGAAAAATGTTAAATAAAACCTTATGTACGAAAGAAATACCAATTTTCAACCACTCATGTTTATCTTAGTTCTCCGCTAATAAATATGAAATCACTGCAATAATTGAAATTAAAATGAGTAATAATGTTGACTGTTTATAAAACATATACAAAAATATAATTGCATCCGACATTAAGTGTTACTTAATGTAATGCTACAACTTTTAAACAACTGCAAGCTACAAACAGATCTCTGCAATGGTGTTACATCCACTGTATTCAACTCCTGTGGAATGCTGTAGTAGATATGGTTAAGGTGGCCTGTTCAGTTTACCCATTCGCCAAGCTACCATACTATTTTGATTATAGTGGAAATTAGCTATGGCTTGTGTGCTACAATAATGTATAGCCCCAATTCACAAACATTTTCCCAGATACAAGTTGGACTTATGATTGGGAAATTGGTAAGCTTTACTAGCAAAATCGATTGTATTTTTAAAATAGCCATATTGGAATAGTTTTGCATTGGAGATTTCACATGCAAATGTAAGTCTGCTGTGCACATTGGTATTTCACAACACTAAGTAGCCCTTAGGGGCACAGCAGGTGTTTTGAATTGAGAGTTCTGGTCTTTGGCCATACAAATGAAGTGAACATTCAAAGAGGGAGAACATTGCACTAAGAAACAGTTTCAATGCCTCTTGCACATTTCTGTGCACATCCAAGCTTAGAACATAAATAATCAAGGGTCAAGTTTGCTGAACTGCATAAAACATCCCCACTTTTAAAGAGTTTGTGAGGGCTGAGAAGGCTTTATAAAGAAGAACATCTTCATGTGAAGACAAAAGTAAAACACGCAACATTTTGCAAATTTCATAAATATCCGAGGCATGCTTCTTGTCTCAGGTGGAAGAATCTGCAATAGCCGTACACCAGAGACTGTTTGAAAATCGTAAACTTTCCTTGTGTAGGCCTATCACTTTTGTAACTATGAGAAAAAGTTATACATTTTCGATTTTGTATGTGGAAACCTATGATTGACACGGTCAATCAGGTCCTATTAGTTTACACTATACAGCACCAGATGAAAATATTCTACAGGAGGAGTTTTGGGGAAAACATTTAGAGAATTGAAGAAAGCAGCTGTTGTGAACAAAAACATATACATGGAGCCATGTATAAACTATAACTTGTGGCTGTCAGACCTCATGAAAAGACTAGCAATAATATCCGCTGTTAAGATCATGAAAAGAAGGCTAGAAAGAAGGATGTTTAAGACTATGATCCAAATTCCTTCCTGTAAGCTTTACCTGATGTAGCAGTACACTACTTCATTCTTCATCCACACATGGACAATACCCTAGAACTATGATTCTTCCTTTATGCCAGACATGATTAGTTTGTATTCTGAAGGCAAGATGTAAGTTGATGGAGTGAGATTTCTGTACACAAAGAAGAAATCCTTGAGTTGCATTGCACGCCTCTATCCCATCTCCAAGAGCAAGAAACCCTTGGCAGAAGTAAAGGAAACTTTTATTTAAAAAAAAAAAAAAGAATGATTTTTGATTCTATATTCATCACATGTACAGGGGACTAAGAATGTATATCTTGATTTTAAGTATACAATCTAAATATTGAAGTACTTGAGCAGATTACATCACTGTATAACCATCAGAACTTCTAGACCTTTAGCAAAATATATCTTTATGGTAAATCAAGAAGTTTGGGTACTTACTGTTATGTTATAGGTTGATCACAGTCAATGCTAACCAATATTATAATCTGCATTTCAGAAAATAGTACTGACAACACCCCTTGCAATACTGTGCTTTTGCTCCTTAATATTTCTAAGAAACCGATTCACAAATTACCTAGAAATTAAGGGCAAGGTTGGAGGCACATGAGATTCCCCAGCTCCCAGTGTTACACTTTGATATTTCATATTAACACTAACATAACTAGATTCTAGCTAAATTCTTCAATGATTAGATTTCTAACTGTGATCGAGGCAACAGATTCCAGTTGGAATTCACGGACAGTGGAGTCTACAGTGCATATGAACTGTAATATGTTTGTACCAAGAAACACTGGACTAATATTTTTTTATTTGAGTATTAAGAATGTGTCAATGTTGTATATATTCTCCTAATTTCATAGCTAAATTAGCTATGTAAATATTTAAGGCGTTTGTGGAAGTCTTGTGATGTAAAGAATATTCTGTGGGAATATTATGATAACAAATGTGGATGCAAAGACTGTAAAATAGTGTTTTTAAATTTGTTTATTGTAAGTACAAAATCACTCATAGAAAAATAAAATTGATGTGAGAAAAGGAGCATTGTTGCTGGAGGGCAAATATGATGTGTTAACTGAGAGAATTGTGATACATTAATATAAACAATTTTTGTAAATGAAAAAGAAGGAAACTTTCAGTGACATAATTATCTCAGACCTGGAGTTCCCTTCAATACCAATGACCTGCCACGCCATTTTGTACAAAAACATGCAACTGTAGTTAGTGTTATTCAAGAGATCAACCTCAATTTATCTTTTTACCTTATTGTTAATGGCTATATTCTCTTCAATATATTTTTGCCAGTGTTGATTGTATTTTGTATCACCTTTCAGGTAGTATTTGTTATAACTAAGGCTCTTTACTGAAATATCCAACATAAGATCCCATTAAAAGTTGCACAGAGTGGTATCCCTCAAGTTTTTGTAGTGTCTCCAGGCCCAAAAGTATTGGTTACTCAAACTTCGGACCCAATCATTATGGACCCAGTGACAGTGGACTGGGATGCATCTGTGTAGCTGCATGGGATGCAGGCACCTGCTGTGCCTGGCACTGCATGCTTCAGCATGGGGGGGGGGGGGGAGCAGAAGAAGGTCCCTCAGCTGGAGAAAAAATAATCCTTCCCTCCAGCTTCTCTTTACTCCCCTTTAAAGCTCCACTGCAAAAGAAAAATCCCACATAACATTTAGCACCTGCTCCAAACATGTACTTTTTTGCAGATATAGGGCTGATATTTCTCCCGGGATGAGGAAAACCTGCGGAAATGGATCCTGTATTACTGGGTTCACATGTTGTGCTCCATTCCGGGGAAATCATTTTTAATCCATGTTATCTCATGGAGAGATATACTGCCTATTATCGTTACTTCCAGCCCTGATATCTCCATGAAGACATTATGGGGAACTTGTAATATGGCCCCAAGTCTCTCACACAATCTGTTCAGAGCACAATGATGAGTACACTATTACAGAAATATTAACACAATTCAGTCAACCCCCAAGAATGCCTCAACCTCTGCAATACTATGCCATTGACCCACTTGATATATTATTGGCTAGAATGCTGGTATTGTCTTGATACAGCACATATTAAGTTGTGGTACAAACTCAGAAACACTTCTTCGCATGCTCTCTTTTACACAAATTAAAAGTTCACTATTGGGGATGTAAACTTAAATGTTAGAAGTTGCCATTATAGTTATTTTTTCTTTAAACTATTGGAACTTTTGTAATAGTAACTGTGTGAGATTCACACTAACCAGCTGCATTTTTCATTGTCTTGCTGCCTAAATCTTGAACCTAGCAGGGTGCCAGAGAGCAGGTCATTACACTGAACGTACCTTTACATTGCCTGCACGTATCAAGTTGCTTAAGCAAGTACAGTATATGCATGGGAACAAAGTTGGTTAATGTTTAAACACTGAAAGTATAACAGAAAATTGTCAAATCCTATTCAACATAACTAGCTTCACATTCTCATTTCAGATTGGGAATACTTAGCAGGTTTCACTTGAATGTTTGTGCACTTGAAAATAGCAATCAGCCACTGTTAACCCAATTAAATGAAATAGGTTATGAAAAATCAGGGTTGATTTAGCAATTGCTGATCAAGCAAAGTAGATTTACTGGGAAATACAGCACTATAATGTCACTGTGGTGATAGTGTAGAAGAGCTATAGCTCCATTGTTTATGCTTGTACTGTTGATATTTTGTTAAAGTTAGCAAGAAAAGTCTCAAGCGTGTTAAGTAATATGAAATCAGAGAGCTGCGCTCTTCTAACTTCGTTGGTCTTCATTAAATAAATCATTACAAAAACCTCTACAACACGTTTTAGTGCATCCTTCAATTAAGTTTAAAAATACGAACACAGAATCACACGTTTGGTTTTGCTTAAAATATGAAGAATGCAACAAGCTAAAAAATACATTTTTCCACAGCATAACAAAAAACATGAGCCCTTCCTTTTAGAGACTGACCACTTTTTAAAAAATAATTTATGGGTGACAAAACTGTAAAATAAACCCAGAGATATGTTTTTGAGTAGGTGACAGTGTATGCTGGGGGTAAGAGGAAGGAACAGAAGAGAAACAGGACAATATGGGTTAAGGCTGTGAGCAAAGGCACCACATGGAAGCTAAGCCCTCAATCCCCACAAACACTCAAATATAGTAAATCACACAACCCAGATGATCTCACTCTCCCCAAGTCCAAAAGGGGGTAAACAGAGCAACAGCCTAAACTATTAACAAAGAGAACATTTTGGAGCCAGATGGGCACGGAATAGCAAAATAAAAGTTCATACCCTTTAGAGTGCCACACTGTTAAACCACACCTTCGCATTTAGAAAGGGCTCAAATTAATATTCTGTCTTCCTACCACACAAAGCTTTGAAACATATTATCTGACGATAATATGGCATTTGGGTCTGTGAGTGGAAGTCGGTTTTTGCCTGTCTTACATAACATGTGTTGATACTTTGGAATGCCAAGAATCATGAGTGGCGTACTTAGCCAAAAGTGATTTAAGTAGCCAGTAACCACATTCATTTTTAAAGTAAATGTGATAGTTTACCACCTGCTGGGTCATATATTGTTTTTACAAAATTATCACCAGGAGAGAAAAGGGTAGTGGGGAGACCCAAGAAAGGTTTAGTATAACAATATAATTTATTTGGTTACAATTATTCTCACCAACATAAAAAACATATATTATTCTATTTTGGCGAAAATAAATGTACCCAAAAAGATGGTGCACTGCTTTTGTGTATAGGTTTCTAACATGAGCAATATAAATATCACTCAGGCACTGATTCAGCATTCATTCTTACAGGATGAAGCAGGAATAGCACTGCAGGACTCCACTGTGGCTATACTAACACTTCTTCCACAAAAGCAGAATAGAACATGTGACACTGCCGTGCCCACTGGCGCATATGTTGTAATAGCACTTTCCTTATGTCCGAATATAAGCAAGTGATGCACTGCTATATAACAGTCATGGTTATGAACATCTATTTTTTGTAGCGTAGTGTCATTCGCGTCTAATGAGGATACTATCATAGGCTAGTACTGTAAAAGGTAGCTAGATTTGCCAAGAAACGGATATGGTACAATCTAATGACCCTAAAAAGCAATACTTTGTTTTCAAGAATTGGTATGTTATGCTTTTTTTGACTGGACAAAGCCATTGTAACTGATCTCCAGAACAGTGTATTTTAATGTTCAGTGTATCACTGCATGTGCCTTTAATATGGAGACCAAGTTCTTATAATTTATATTCAAAGGTATCAACTTACCCTAACACGTTCTAGCGTTCTAACGGTATAACTTTTTATTACCATTAGTGTGCAAACAATGTCTCTTAACAAAAACAAACCCAGATAACATGTACCGGTATATCTTTTTCAAAAAATTTATAAAACTCAGTCAGAAAGAACAGTAAAAGAAAAACAGGACAATCTAAGTGGTACATGTACAGGAGCATAGGAAACATTTAACATGATGTTTTCTTTTTGCAGATCACCACCCTGTGGTTAACTGGCTAGCAACCGACAAGATGTTAAGCATTTCATTAACAGCTTCATTTAACTATTCAATATACCTGGTTCTCTTTAAATGTGACACTAACAAGGTTATAAAGCAAAAGTGTCAAACCCGAAAATGGTCAAATTTATGACCCTCCAGTTTTTATTATGAGGCCCTCTGAGAATATTCAGAGAAGAGAAACAAGAGTCGACTAGCAATCCCCATAGGAGCTGTGCATAACATGGCATCTATCTTGATTTGGAAGTATTTCCAATTGTGTTTAAGGAAAGATACACCAAGCAAGAAAGAATAAATCAATTTTCTTCTTTATATCAATACATAAATTGAACAGTTTCAAACAACTGTAGAAGTATAATTTTCACCATCAATTAAGAAACAAATTGTGTAAAAGTTAGAAACATTTTTGTATTTCTGGTAAATATACTGATAATTGCATTTCACTGGTGAAGAGGTAAAAGCAATCTGATTTCTTAACAGATGGAATAGGAAACCATTCTGCATATCCCGGAGAATCTCTTGTTGTGATTAACAGAAACTTGCATGATTCCAAACTGGGCACAACATTTACTTCCTCGATGTGGCATCTGCAAATGTAGTTATTCAAAG
Organism: Triturus cristatus; assembly: GCF_964204655.1. Lineage (NCBI taxonomy): Eukaryota > Metazoa > Chordata > Amphibia > Caudata > Salamandridae > Triturus > Triturus cristatus. The sequence goes on along the minus strand of NC_140589.1, from coordinate 347,416,093 downwards.
GTAGAGAGACTCAAAAACATAACTATTTGGATTGGAATGAGGACGCGAGCACTGGAGACATAAAACTGTCAAGTTTGCTATGTAGAAAGGAGGCTCCTTGATCCCGCTTCCTTTATGATAGACCTCTAATTTGTTTTTGTCTACACAGGAGCTTAATTAAATGTGTACTGGACCTTGCAGCCAATTAGTGTGGAAAACCCCTACTCTACAACCTCAGATTTCATCATCTTGTCATAATGCATTAAAACCAAGAGGATTCTGCTGCAATTTCATGATCTCTAACTGTAAATAAAAATTTGTTGATGAAATCGATCTGTCTAACAATATATGTCTGTTGTGTTTTCAATACAAAACAAGTATTTAAACAGTATTGTTTCAGTAGGTAGAGGGTTTCAGGTAAGGCATCCATCACTTCATCATTTGACATACCTTTTTCAACTTACTCTGTGCCTAAGAATACACAATGTACATTCGGCAATGGCACAAAATCCGAGGGCCATCAGGAAATAAGCTGCCAGCCCTGAATGCCCATTCAAAATATAAGAAATATTTTTATAAGGCGTAACCCACCGGGGTAAAGTATGGATGGAACTAGTTAGCTTTCTTTCCACCAAAACCGCATTGCAGAATATTCTTTTCTGTTTCAGTTTGATCACACAAATACAAACCCTTTCTGGAGGCGCTATAAATGGGATTTAAAAACATACAAAATATATTTAGGTTGGCTGTTCAAATCATTGCTGTTGCGTTTTGTGTCTGAAAACAATTTCTTGTCTCTGATTACAGTTATTATTTGTTGTTGGAAAACTGTTCTGTTCTGAAAGACTTGTTTCTCCATCCAGATCTCTTTTCCACGGCGTTTGGAGGGTTTCTGCTTTAGGAAGGTGATTTTGCTTTGAGTGTGATGGCAGCGATAATAATATGAGGATGCAGGCGATGTGCAGACAGTAATACCAGGTGCTAAAAAATACAAAAAAACATTATTTGGACTTCAGCAAATCAATCAAATCGATCAGATACTGGAGCCAAAACATGCAACCAAGTTTAGATAACCCCAGATTAACCTGCAATATCCCGCTAACATATCATTGTGCTATTCAACAGGCGAAAATCCAAATTTTTGGAGTCTTCAGTTTGGATTGTTGTGTGGATTCACTTCATACACTTAGATGCAACAAGCCTAAAACCCCAGGTGACGCACAAGAAACATAGGAAGACACATTTATCATTCAGGAGATGATGAATATCACCTGCATGGTCTGGAACTGACCTGAGAGGTCCACCCCCTAAGCGCAAAATACACTGATCAGATGTGCTATCCCTGACCCACTCTCCTCCCGTGCCCAGGGATCAGTAAATAGAACAGATGCCAAATATAAAATTTGCCAGGCACCTACTCTTCACGGAGGCCATCAGATATCAACAAAGACCCCTCCCCAAGCAATGACAATGGAAGAAACACTGGAGATTATCCTGAACGAACTCTCATCCATAAAAGTCAGCATAGCCACAGGGGAAGACATGACAAGGAAGCTGAATGAAGTCATGCTCATTAAGAATGATATTACATCCTTTAAAGCATGCTTAATGGCAACTGAGAACAAGGTGTCCTCCGTCGAGCAGAAACTTGCGGAATTTATAGATTGGGAGCAGCACCAATGAAACATGCAGAAAGAAATTGTGGATCTAGAAGGCGAGAATTGTTTTCGGTGGGGGCAACATGAAATCTTTGCATCCTAAGACCACCAACAGGAAATTAGCTTCAAAAGCAAAATATTCTTGGCCCTATGAGAGACAAAAAAATGGATCATACACTATGGTCTTCTCGATCGAACCATAATAATACAGTCAATGGGAAAACTAGAGAGTGAAAAGAACCAGAAGACTATGGGGCAGATTATAACTTTGGCGCAGTTGCGCCGGCTCTCCGCCTGCAATCTGGGCGAAAACCGCGCAAGGACGTCTGACCTGATTACGAGTTCAACTTGTGCAAGCAGATGGTCCCTTTCCCTATCCCATGGCATTGCCAAATAACACAAGCACCGAAATGGGAACAGCAAAAATGACACAGCATGGAAGGGGACATCTATGCCGTGCTGGAACTAGGGGTGTAAGTATACAGGGGGGGCACATGTTGTGCACCCCTGAATGCATCCCCATGGCAGGGGGAATGGAGGTCCTATGGAGCCCCTTTGTTTCTCCACCGCCAGCCTATTCTTGGCAGGGAGCCCGCCATGAAATGGCTGGCGGTGAAGGAACTCGTAATATGCACAGCGGGACTGCGCCAGTGCCGCTCAGCATGTTACACTGGGCCTCCGCCGCGCCACTGCCAGGGAATGGTGGTTCTCTGGTGCAGGATGCGGTCCACCGCCGGTACAACTATGAAATTCGTAATCTGGCAGACGGTGGACCACCACTGCTGTGCCACCGCAAGTGCAGCGCTCAGAAGACCGCCACACTTATAATCAGCCTCTTAGACACCTTTATAGATATAGCAAAAGAAGCAACAATGGATATGGCACACTCCCACACACACTTTTTTTTAAATAATAAATCTTTATTGACTTTTGGATATCACACAGACAGAGCATACCATAAGGAGTCTTATTACAGGATTGTAATGTCCCATTATCCCCAGCAATTCACAAATAGATAACGTCGTAGTGGGGGGTGTGAGACTAAGCCTTGCCATAGCGATGCATCTTTTGGCCAGGACCAATCCCTAAAGGAAACATTTTCTACTCACCTTTTGTGTCATCGGGGACGGTAGCAATCCCAGTATTACTGGATGTATTTCCAACGGGACATCCCAACCCTTGGCCTCCTTAAGCTGAGCAAGAACAGACTTCCAGTAAGAGGTCAGAGAGCGGCAGGACCACACAATATGGAGAAAGTTCACCGCTGGAGCCCCACAACACGCACAGCCATCTGAAAGTGTACTATAAATAGCATGCAGAGTCTGTAGTGTGAGACAGACTTGATGTACGATATTGTATTGTAGTAATTTGAAGCATGCATTAGAGTTGACTTTTCGGACTCCCTCATGGACCCACACCTACTCACTGGCTGACAAGGGCTCCCCCAAGAGTGTGTCCCATTTGGGTAGGATACTGCATTCCACCTCTGTTAATTATCTCACAGGGCCCAATAAAGATAGGATACAAGACAACGGCCCTGGGTCTTCCCTAGTAGGACCATGAGAGTGTTGGATCTCATCAGTCCCTCAGGAAAGGACGGCCACACCTCCCTAGCCATACTAGATAATTTCATGTATTGTAAATATTACCCAGGTCCCAGTGAGAAAGACATCAGCGCTTCCTCCCAGGTAATAAAGCACTGTTCAACATAGAGATCCCCTAAACAATTACAGTCCCCATCTCTCCATTGTCGAATTGACAAAGTCAGCTACACTGAAGAAAGGCTTGATCACCCACAAAGGCATATCCGGCACTTATGGAGCTCGTCAGATAACCCATTTGACGACACGGCCGCGACCTGTCGTATGATATATGAAAACAATGAGGAATCACAAAGACCCAACATCAGAAGGGCAGGTAGGGACCGTCCCCCATGAGTACCCAGTAAGAGCAGTTTCTCCCAGTTTTCGGCCTTATCAAGCCAATGGACCACATTTTGCAGTTGAGCCGCCATGTAATATAATTCCAAGTGAGGAACTACTTTAGACCGCCATTGTCCCAGGATCTCTGCAAAGTAGTCAATTTAACTCTTCTGCACTTGGGGCCCCATAAAAGGTCCACCATGAGACTAATGTTCCTAAATAATGTATGGGAATAGCATAAAAAGTAATCTGGATGGCTTAAAGAGAATGCGGCAATATTATAATTTTTACAACCGCATTCTTGCCCATTGGATAAGGCCGTTCCTTCCAGAATCTAATCAAGGTGCTTATCCCCTCCATTACTCTTCTATTATTAAGAGCAAGATATGCAGGGTCGGACTGGGATCCGAAACCGGCCCTGGCAAACTGCTCTGCCACCTCCCCTGGGGGGAGAGGGGGTGCGGCCAAGCTGTTTGCTAGGGCCAGTTTCGGCCGATTTTGTTAACGGGGCCGATATTGCCGGCCCCCAGTAACAAAAACGGCCCCCCAGGGACCCAAAACCAGACCCCACCCTGGCGGGTCACCGGGGAAATGCCCGGTGCCCGCTAAGGCCAGTGCAGCCCTGAAGATATGTCTGGCCATATGGGCTAGACGAACTCCCAAGTAACGGATGTCAGATGTCACCCAAGAAATCCTCACCCTTTGTAGCTCGTCCACCGGCTCCCTGGCCAATCTCCCCAGGGGAAACAGCTTGGATTAGTACGTAGGTCCGAGACGTCCCAGAACATCTGCATAACCTTCAACAGGATTGGTGCCAAATAGGACTGTCGCCGGAGATAGATCAAGGCATCACCACATGTTTGGTGTCTACCAAGGATATACCCCATAGGCACAGCACACGACATAAGGTCTCCGCTAACGGCTCCATGGCAACTGCGAAGAAGAGCGGCAACAGGGGACATCCTTGACGGGTGCCCCTTGAAAGACAAAATGGCATAGAGACCACTCCTCCCAAGCATACCCTAGCATGGGGCGCAGAATAGAGCAGGCGGCCCCTTCAGATAAAGGCAGGCCCTAGTCCGATTTTCCAGAGCACCTGCCACAAATGAGACCAATTAACTGAGTTTAACGCCTACTCTATATCAAGGAGCGCCAGAGCAAGTTCATCCATTAAAAACGGTGGGCCATGCCAAATATGAGTCAAGCAATGGATATTATAAACTGCATTCTGCCTTGGGATAAATCTCGACTGGTCCAAATGGATAAGGTAGGGCAAGAGGGGAAGAAGACGCACCACCAGCACACTACTGATAATCTTCATGTCCATATTAAGGAGTGATATTGGTCTATACGAGGAAGCAAATATAGGGTGTCTGCCCGGTTTAGGTATTATGACAAGCAAAGCCTCTTGCATAGAGGTCGGTAAGGACCGGTATCCAGAGCTTTGTTTTAAACCTCCAATTGCCAATCAGCCACTGTGTCAGCGAACTTATGATAGAATTCTGCCGGTAAGCCATCACTATCCGGGGTTTTTTGCAGAGTTTGGTGGCGGATTGCCAAAATGACATCTTCCTTAGTAGCCGGGGCATCCAGGGTCTTCACTGTCTCCAGATCAAGGTCCAGAAGATCCACAGCTGCTAGAAACGTTCTGTGTATACCTTACAAGATCAGCCCAGAACACGTCGTTGATCGCGTACTACTTATGCAACCCCCACACACTTTTATATGACAGCAAGAATCCCCAGTGGAAGACTCTAGAAAGTTGCACGACGAGGCGATATCAACATTAGAGACGGTTACGAAACAATGGGTGTAAGGAGGAGAGACCGAAACACTAGACTAGCAAGATTCCCCCTGAAAGACTAGCTATGATCATGAGAAAATTATGGAGATGCCCAATAGGCCTGTATATCAAAGCAGCTTAAGACAGATTTGTGAAAAGATTTATGGAAACTGGATTTATGGTTTGTATATAACAGATATGTGTGGATGGAACCGGGTTGCATATTGATACACATAGCTAGTGAGACATGATGTAACTCACATAGTTGAGGAACGTAGAGGAGAACACACAATTCTTTATTCTGGTAAAAAATTAGGCCATAGAAAATGTCCATACTCTACTTAATAGTAGGGCCCAAATTAGAGGCTATGGTGATGTACGGAGACCTCTCCTGATACCCTTCTTCACACTCTAGGATACAATGTTAAATGGTGGATGGGTCAGTGACCGGACTTTGTACCACAACCGACTACAGCTCATAGTCCCACAGCTCTAGAGGAGACAACAGCAGGATATTGATTTACGTCTCCCAATACATTGAGACATTGACCCAACAATGTCCATTTCAACGGACAAGGCAAACTTCTTTGTAAAGTACCCAAGGAACCTCCTTGTTAAGGAGCTCTAATAAGTTGTAAATAGCTTACCAACAAATCCAGATACACAAATAGATAAACCAACCACATCAAGCATTCAGGTTTCACACAAGTGGAAATACAATCAGAGAAGACTTTGAGGTGATTAGGTCAGGGAAGAATAGTAAGAACATGCTGAGCAATAGATATAAAACCAGTTGATAAGATCACAGAGCGTTAACGATTCTAATGTACTTCCTAAAAAGGAAAAAGACCCTGTTTTTTAAATTCGAAAATGCCTGATTTAACCCTGCTACAGGAAACCCAACTCTCCCAAAATGAACGTGTGGTTGGGGCCCGAGAGAGTAGGTGTACCATGCTAGCATACAACAACACCCAGAGCTGGAACAACCAATATGGGTGACATACCAGAAAAGTGGAGTTGCAATACTGTAAGAAGGGACTCATAATTAGAATCTTGAAAACTTGGTCTGAACACCAGGGTCCCTATGTCTTAAGTAAAATCTCTATACAAGACCAACTATGGTGAAAAGATCAGTATACAGTCCCATAGCAAATAAAGGTGGCACTCTTAACAAGCTTTCCAGATTATTGTTCCAGTTGAAAAGGACAAACAAATGTACAGAAGGGGAGTGGAACCTGGCCCAACACCCAAATCTTGAAAGGTAGGATTGCCCTGAACTATGGGATGATGATAGATAATTATTTAAAAAAAAACATTTTTATTGAATTTGAAAAGAAACATTGCTGATTGCATTGAACAATTACAAATCATGTTGTATACATGCATCAGGTAGCGCGTTAATCAATACATAGTACAAATTTGGTATATTTTCTCCTCACCCTCATCACTGAAAGTTCAATTTATATCCCCTGGGCGTCTCCACGGTCTCGTGTGGGCTGTTATGGATTAGTCACTCAGTTCTGTGTGTGTGTCCTCCGGTGGGGGGGAGCAAATATTGCCTCGATAAGTGTTCCATTTGCCCCATACTCTTGCCCATTGACCACAATTGCATCTAGTCAGGAATTAGTCTATATATTTTAAGACTATTAGGTGATTTTAGACATGACACTTGGACATATTCACAATAAACCTAGTTTTTTGCCCCAGAAGTCATTTTTAACTAGCACACACACTAGAGCACTGCACATAAATTCACATAAACTTCTTTGGAGTCCACATAGTTCGGATATACATCTGGTTAAGAGTTCCAACTGGAGTATCAGGGTCAGGTTCCCAGATGGGCCTGTTGGCTCAATACTATGGCCGGTATCCTGCTCTCCTATAGATCCAGATGACGAGGCTCCGCCATTCAGGGTGGGCTGATGGACTCTATAATCTTACCAATGTATGAACAAACTATCTGATCCTCCAGATCTCTAATTTGAGTTTCTCTCTCACTAGTCTCAGTAGGTACCTGTTCCGTTTCTTTAGACTGAGCATCTCTGGTTAGTTGTCAGGTTTTTGAGTGGGGATTTGAGATCTCTCAGTCTTTAATTATTTTCCCTATGACCCTTTTGTATATATTGTTGTTAGGGGAGCAAATATTGCCTCGATAAGTGTTCCATTTGCCCCATACTCTTGCCCATTTTCGAGGACAACCTCTGTGGATAAATACTTCGCTTTCTGCTTCCATGGCCTTATATAGATCGTGGCACCAGTGCTGGTGCAAGGGGGCTGCCGGCGCTCCCCAACGCTGTGCAATGTATGATAGATAATTATTAGAAGACTTGTTGTTGGGGGTTGGGCCACTGGTGCTCTTGTTATATGCTGGAAAGCGGATACGTACTCACCCAATATTGTACTGTACTGTGTTGAAAGAAAATAATAAAAATCTTTCAAAAAAAAAAAAAGAAAAAAAAGAAGACTTGTTGAATGATCACAGTTTGCAGATCCCTTGGAGACTCCTGCACCCTGTGGACAGGGATTATCAATTCACATCTTGCACGCACAGCTTGTTCTTGTAACTGGACTTCCTCGTCTTAGTATAGTCCCTAAGATTCATCTTTGAAACAGCTACTGTCCCTCATAACATTTCAGATCATGACACTGTGAGCATAGAAACAAATCTAGATTTATTTGTCCCTCCTTGAAGCTCCTGTTGGATGAACATTTGCTCTTTTCTTAGAGCTCATTTACCGGAAAATGAGAACTTGGCCACGTTAGCACAATCATTATGGGCGGCAAGGAAGCCTTTTATATGAGTAGATATGGTGAGGGATGCAGCCATTCTAAAGAGGGAATCTAAGACTACACAGACACAATTGGAGATTAAAGTTATTAGATTGACTAAATTTACTCTAATACTCCCTCACAAGAAACACCTAGGCTATTGAGCAACAAAAACACAAATACAACCTCAGCATGCTAAACACAACCAAAGCAAAATAGGCATTATTCAATATGAAAAAGAAACACTATGAACAGGGTGAGAAAGCAGGCAGGCTATTATTTCTGCAACTTAAAACATGAAGACTACAAACTTAGGATCTCAACGGTATTAAACACTGGGGGAGTATTGCTCACAAACCTGACAGACTTTGTAAACACTTACACTTCCTCTTATGAGGGGCTTTATAATTTAGAACAAAGAGATACCATTGCAGAAGAGTCAGAATTTATGGCAGGACTGCCCTTACCCTCGTGAGACTGAGCATTGCCCTACAGGGATATATATCAGAAAAGACAAAATCGGTAATGCCATCGAGGAAAAGCCACAAGGACAGATGGCTCTACCGGAGCTGTATAAAATAAACATATTAAGTTGCTACCCTTACTAGTAAGTAGTATTTAAGAAACTGACCAAAGGCAGAGAAATAAGGGAAAATACCATGGCAGGAAGATCAAGAATTTTAAAACCAGCGAAAGCTCCCTTTAGCTGTTCAAGAACAAAGCCCATTTCGTTATTAAACCTTCATTGGCAAAACCAATAGGTCTCAGCAAAGCAAGTGCTACTGGCTTTGTCAATGTTAATGTTTTTTAGCCAGGTATACTTTAGGGTATTTCAAAACTTTGTGTTTTGAGCATTAGGAAATCTGACAAATAAATATCAAGCAATGCAACCGGCTCGGTCATCTAAGAAGTAACTCTTGATAACATCTTTGAAAAAAGCTTCCCTCTCATTTTGTCAGAGGGCTATGATCTTACATAGTACAGATAATGATGACCTTAGGTACATGTGACTAAACATTTGTAACGCAATCATTCTTTAAAGCGTGCCAAAGTAGACTGAGCCTAGGGAAAAGCGCGCTGCTAAAATACTTATATTTATTTAAGTTACCTAGAGAATATGCTGAACTTCTAGCTTCTGTATTTACCACTACTTTGAGCCAGGAGTAAAGAATGAGGCAATTTTTTAAATCATGTAAAGTGAAGCTTACGAGCAGGAGGGGGCAATGATATCCTTTATGCTGGAGTACCACACATTCTCGTTTTTGGCCACAAGATGGCACTATGGGCTCTACTGTCTCCAGAATAAGCACTAAGAAAATATGTTCTGAGTAAGTAAAACACAGAATTGGAATTTTACATTTAATCGTTGGAAAGGAGCACTATAAATGAATGTAATGTAAATGAATTTATATCTCAGATCTTATTGTATAAATTGGGATAAGTGCGAGATTTGCGGTTATCCAGTGTGACTAGGATCTGGTGAGAGAGAATATAAAAACACTTTTGGCCAGGGTATCCCAAGACATATCTAAATGGTCCAGATTACAACACTCTTTATGGGGGAAAAACAGGTGTTTAAAATGAATGTGGCACCACGTTTTAACCAGTTGAGTGCCATGGACGTAATGGTTTAGTCCTCGGGTGCGGTGCTAATTTGCCGAGGACGTAACCATTACCTCCAGGCATCCACCCACGGAGGAAGCGCTGGCGCTACCCCTATGGACTGCTAATTAAGGGGCCCCCACCTTGGATGGCAGCGAAAGCTTTCATATATGGTGCACAATGTTTTGGGGAGCAGCCCCTTGCCCAAGGGTTGTTCCCCTTGAGGGGCTATATATTTTGGCCATTTCTGCCCCCCTTGGTGGCAGATGGGCCATATTTATATATCTGCCCCAACAGGGGCAGAAGCCACTAGCCAGCAGGGAAATTATGATTTGGTGATATTGGGGAGCAGCCCCTTTGGCAAGGGTCACTCCCCTTTTGAAAGGCTATTTATTTAGGCCGTTTTTTCCTCCCTTGGGGGAAGTTCGGCCATATATTTTTAGACCCATTCGCCCCCAAGGAGGCAGAAGCCATTAGGGATTTTTTCTTACATGAACATTGTTGTCAAGGGTCGCTTCCCGCAAGGTGCTATATATTTTGTTTGATTCTGCCTCTCTGGGGGCAGATCAGCCATATTTTTAGGCCCATCTGCCCCGAGGGGGGCAAAAAACGACTAGCCACCAGGGAAAGTTTCTGTGCGCGTGAATTGGAGTTCAGCCGATGGTCTGCGTGTACTTGGTGTGTGTGTGGGATAGCGCTTGGCTGGCAGTGTGCGTTAATTAGCGCTTGGCTGGAGGTGTGTGCGGACTGACCCTTGACTGGCGGTGTGTGTGAAGTGACGCTTGGCTGACGGTGTGCATGGACTCGCGTTTGGCTATGTGTGTGGCTGCCCTCTGAATGGTGATTGGCAGACTTCATAGTGTTTTATAATTTTAACTGCTTTATGTTTTGTCATCATTTGTAATCATAATGTTTTATTTCTCCTTATTATTCTAGTGCAAAGCTTTTGTTTTCCTTTGATGTAAATCATGCTTGCGGTTTCGGCACTGGTAGATATGCAGTTTGTGTAGTTGCAAGTGTTTGGTAAGAAAACATTTTTTTGTACTATATACTCCAAATGAGTATCAAAGACCGGTACAAATGTGTTTTTTGGAAATACTGTAATAACAGCATATTTAGCTTCTGTTTGAATGTGCATGAAATGTTCCTTGTATTTGTGCGCAGTGCGTTTTGTGTTGTGTTGTGTGTAATTCTGTTTTGTTTTTCCTTTCTACTAGGATATCATTGGTGCTTGCTGTGTCTGTGCAAAGTAGGTGCTGGTAAGTCTCTGGCCAGTGAGTGGTATTTACAGTGTTTAAGTCTTTGTGTGCTATGATTTGATTGACTTTACCTTGCAATTGCTATATGCCATTAGTTTTACTTTGTTTGATCAAGCCACACTTCATTATTTTACATAGTGTTGGCTACTGATGACTTGTTTGTCAAGTTACTTGTTTTAGTAAGGCTTAAGGTTAGCCACAGGATGACCGCTCAGCAGGTTGTTGGTATGCTTTACGAGTCTTCCTCTGACCATGATTATGAGACTGACTCTGCATCTGAGGCAGGGGAGGAAGGCCAGTATTCTGACAGTGAATTTTCTGTCAGAGAGGAATAATTTGATGATGAAGCCACTCTCAGTGTAGATGAAATGCCGCTTTTAGAGGAAAACACTGATGTGCCAAAAGTGCAGCAAGAGGCATCTGGATTGCAGCCTGGGGATGCAAAGCTTCACATTGGAAGTGCTAGACTCTGGATTGCCCCAAACATGGTGCTGCCGGTGTTACCTGCCTTTAGTGGTGCTGCAGGGTGTAGAGTAAATACTAAAAACCTTTTGCCTATAAATGTTTTTCAGTTGTTTATAGACTGTGTAGTTTTGTATGAGATTGTTGAGCATGCTTATGTGTATGCGGAACAGCATATGGGGACAAGAATGTAAGACTTGAGCCACACTCTAGAGCTACCCGGTGGACTACCACAAATCTGGGTGAGCTGAAGAAGTTCTTGGGTTTCATTTTTTCAATGGGCCTGATAAAGAAGGCGTAGCTGTCTTTATATTGGTCTACTAGTCCCTTGATGCAATGGCTATATTTCCTGCAACCATGAGTCATACATAATCGGTATTTGCTTCTTCGGATGCTGCATTTTGTTGATAATGCTTAAGCGTTGCCAGGAGATCACTGATTGTGACCGTCTTTTTAAGGTAAGGCCTGTCCTTGATCACTTTGCAGACTGAGTTTTCAGAGATCTATGTTGTAGGGTGTTAGAACTGGGGTCACCAATTCCGACAAGATAGCTTGGCACGAGGTAGGGAGGCACCCGAAGGCAATGTGTAAAGCACTAGTGCAGCACTCACTCACACAGATTCAGCCATGCGCACACAAAATGAAGGACACCACAACAGGTTGTTTAGTAAAAACACAAGATTCTTTATCTATCTCAAGTTGCGGTGAATCAATTCATTTCAGGAATAATAATGCAGTTAATTTTAAGGCAACAACAACAATCAGTCCATTCAGTTACATTAAGCAATGCAGGGTAGAGTAATAACTAATTCATTGCATTAAATCAATCAGGGACCTTCAGAGCAACAGTTAACTCGATTAGACAAGCACAGAGTAACAATCATTTCCTCCAAATATCTGAATCAGTGCATCAGTTAATTCGTTTCGATTGACCAGGCATAAATTCATTTAGGAGAACAACTCTATTAACCTTCTTGGGCCACAAACAGTTCAATATGGCCCCAATAAGGGCGCAACTCTATTTAGGGGAACATTGCGGGATAACTCAGGGCAATATAGAGTGCAATTGGGGCTCACACCAGGTGTCAGTTCATCACAGCGGGGTATCAGGGGTTCGCAGGTAGTTCCCAGGGTCACCGGTACTGCATTCGACTGGCTAGAGGTGTTCCCCACGTACCGGCTAACTCAAGCTCCTGGCCGGAGTAGGAATAAGGCACAACCCGCCCCCTCAGGGGCCGTCTCAGCTGCCCCCTTGCCCCCAGCAGCGGAACAGACAGCCTAAGTGTGGCCTCCGGACCCGGGTGCGAGTACCTGGCGGGGAGGGGCAAACGCGGGGCTGCCACTGCGCTTGCGGGTCTCTCCGCAGCAGCCCCGCCTCTCCTAGTGATTACCTGGTGTGTGCGGGGCCGCGATCGGCCCTCGTGATCTCGCCTGGCTCGGGGGGAAGTCCAGGGGCTCCCCCTCTCCGTGGGGCCCCTGCGGAGATGCGCTGGCCAGTACGGAGCCCTCTCTCGGTGTCGCTGCAGCCACCGGGCTCCGTCCTCGCTTCCGAGCCCGGAAGCCAATCCGGTCGCGGCCTTCCGGGGGCGCGACTCCACCAGCCAATGGGTGTGCGAGTTGGGCAGGGGTGCAGTCTGTGACGCGGACGGCACCCCCGTCACGTGGTAAGGCCCAGCGCGGCCTTCTCCTCGAACGCGGCGTCCCTCCCAGGCTTCGAGGGCCGCAGCGGGGTCCTCACACAGTGCCGGGCTGCGGCGGTAAATCCAGGCAGGAAGCGCTTCGACGATCGCGGTGCTGGGGTCGCGGCGGTGATGATGATGGGCACAGCGCCCTCCCCATGCCGAATAGGGGCCCGCGACGGTGATGATGATGAGCGCCTCCTTGAGCCGGCGCCAGACCTAGAGGTACCAGGGCAGCGGCGGTGCGTTGAGGCCTCACGGTGCCTAGCAGGCACGGTGCTCAGAGGGTACAGGGTTCACAGGGGCATAGCGCTTAGAGGGCCTAGCGCTTAAACAGCATAGCGCTTGAAAGGCACCACATCCACCAGGCATCCCTTGCAGGCAAAAGGGGGGCACAGTCACGATCCAGTTCTGGAGCAGGGAGAGAGCGCTGTGGGGGTGACTCAGCGCGTAACAGCAGGCAACTTCTTTCTTGGGGGGCACAGTCCTTTCAGCACAGCGCTAGATTGGCACAGCGCTTTACCGGTTGGTCCTGCAGAGCGCACCACGACAGTCCAAGTTTCTGGGCAGCCCTTATCTTGGTGGAGACCGAAGAAGATGGCAGGTCTCCCTGGTAGGCTTAGAAGGGGGAGAAGGGGGGTTGAGTTGGCAGGCATCGGAGGCAGGGTGGGTCCCTGCAGCACACTGGAGATGGTCCCCACGGTTGCCCCCTCACCAGGCAAGATCAGTAGGCCGGCAGAGTCCCACATCTAACTTGGGTACAGCAGGGCCTAGACTCAGTCAGTCCCAGTAGTGTAGGTTTCTCCCCTAGGCCCAACCGCCTACGCTCCGGCAAAGGCTCCCCCAGGTCCAGTGGTGCCCCAACTGACTAGTCAGGTTTCCCTCCTTTCCTCTTATACCCCTAGGTCAGGTGACCCTCCTGCAAAGGCGGCAAAACATAATCCCTCCCAGAGCTGGAAGGTTCCAGGAGCTTCCACATAACAGTCTATGGGACAAAAAGGCGGGATGAAAAAAGATACTGTATCACAATGTCCCAGCCTGCTTCTAACCACTAGTGTGTGTATGCAATGGCCACTCCGGAGTAGCAGGGGCCTGTGGCAGCCATGTTGTTAGGAGAGAGCACCTGCACCTCAGCACTGTTTAGCAGTGGTAAGGCGCCCAGAGACCTAGGGCCAACAAAAAGATGGCGGAAAACAATGAGGCAACAAGGGCAAAAGAAAAACGGGGTAGACCACCCTAGGGCTGACAGGTCTAACATAGGGGAAGAAATACATGTGGATGAATCTTTAGTCCTGTTCAAGAGTAGATTATTTTGTTAGGCAGTACATTCCTAGCAAGAGGGCACGCTATGGAATTAAGATTCATATGCTATGTGACAGTAGGACTGGATAGGTCTCTAATGTCAGGAAAGGACTTTAGTATTGACACCCCTGGTTGTCCGTCCACTTTTGAAGTTACTGAGAAACTTGTGTGGGAAATTGGTAGATGACATTTTAGCACCCTTTAGACGAAGATAACTTTTACTCTGGTGTGCAATTGTTCAGGGAATTGTTCGAAGTGGACGCTGTTGCTGGTGGCATAATCTGCTGTAGCAGTAACGGTTAATCAAAAGAGCCTGTTTGTAACCAAACTCGAGAAGGGACAGTGCAGTGCCTTGCATAGCGATGCACTTCTAGCTGTGAAATGTTCTCAAGAGAGAGGTCTACATGCTGACTACCATCCATGACGAAAGTACTTCACTTGTGAATGTTTGGGGTCCGGTTGCTGAAGTGAGCACAATGTGTGCATTTTAGACTACAATAAACACATTAGTGGAGTAGATCAGAGGTTGGAGCCTTACACTGCTGTTCGTAAGGCATACATTTGGTATAGGACGTTGGCTATCTATTTATTGCATTTAGCAACCTTCAATGCTTCTGTTATATTCAAGAATTATTCTCCAGAGTCACAGATGACATTTGTTCAGTCTCAGCCGTCTCTGATAGGCAGACTTTTTGTTGGGGAACAGGCAAGAGTTCTTAGAGAAGCAGTGGTGTAGGATGTGGCTAGATTGAAAGATTGCCGCTTTCCTGATCACATTTCTCCCACGGTCAAAAAAAGTTCCTGCTAAGAAATGTAGAGTCTGTGCCCGAAGAGGTATCCAGAAGGAGAGTCGTATCGTTTTATATTTTTTGTTCAGGTTGGCATTAGTGTGATGTATTTAGTTAGAGCTGTTGTGTTTGTAGTTATAGTTTTTTATCTACTTACAATTAGTTTGTGTTTTCTTTGTTGTATAAAAAAATGTGACAGCAGTATGCGTGGCCTGGCGCTTGGCTGGCAGTATGTGTGGACAGGTGACTGGCTGGCGGCGTGTGTGGACTGGAGCTTGGCTGACGGTCTGTGGACTGGCGCTTGGCTGGCGGTGTGTGAGTAGTGACTTGCTGCTGGTACTAGCCAAAAGCCAGTGCAAACACTCTGTCAACCGCCAGCTGGTGTGATTGCTGTGTCAGTCATGTGGGCGTATGACAGTGATGGGCCCTTGAATGGAGCGGACTGTTGATGTGAGTGTTGTAATATGCTGGGCCCGCGGCTGGCGGTGTGAATGGTCTTGTGTGGGTCACGTATGAAAGGTGTGTGAATGGCCTGTAACAAGGTTGGTGCCTTGCAGTGGCTTTACAGCTCACGAGCTGTGTGTCATTGGTTCAGGTTTACGACCTTTCAGCTATTAACAGTGCATTTAATTTTTGTGAAATATTTTGTTAATAAAATATACATTTTGAACATCTCACTCACCCTCGTGCCAAATCCAACCAGCATGTGTGTGTACTTGAGGAATAGATGGATGGGCAGTAATATTTGTCTCCTCTGTATTTCTCTGTCAAGATGTCATTGTCTCTATGGAAAATGTACCAATTCTGGATATTTTTGTAAACTAAAAACCCAGGGGAGTACAGGGTGGTGTGCCTCTTGTGAATCCCAACACGTTTTCTTACTCACAATGGCCTGCAAACCTCAAAATGTGACTAAAGGCACATTTTCTCAGCACTACTTACCCATATTCCTCCAGAATCAGAATGAAACTACAAATGTCCTACCACCCAGTGCTCCCCAGGTCTCCTGATAAAAATGGAGCCTCACTTGTGTGGATGGGCCTAGTGCCTGCGACATAGAAGGACCCGAACCGTATTGTGCAGACATCCAAATTATCTAGCACAAAATGATCTGGTTTTGAAAGAGGGACACCTGCGTTTTTGGACCCGGGCTCGGCAACCATATAGGGAAACATAACAAACTCAGACATTTCTGAAAACTAGACACCTGGGGGGGTCCAGGGATGTGTGGCTTGTGTGGTACATCGAACGTTTTCTTACCCAGAATCCCCTGCAAACCTCAAATTTAGGTAAATAAAATCATATTTTCCGCACATTTCTGTGTGGGATCACTACGCAGGCACAGATTTTCTACCACCCAACGTTCCCCTTGGTCTCCGAAGTAAAATGATACCTCACTTGTGTGGGTGGGCCAAGTGCCTGTGGCAGGGAAGGGCCAAAAATGTGAAGAGATGAAGGGGATATCAAAGTGAGTTGATAAGCATAATTTATTTTTATATGTTTTTAGGCTGACTTTGCTTTGGGCACTGTAGTCGGTCGCCTTCCTTAACCACCTCACCTCTCTCTAGACAGCCAAATTAATCTCCAGACAAAGGTAGGGAATCCTTCTTTTATTCCCAATTTCCCTTCTTATTTGGTAGTGTAGGTATGCGTGTGAATAACAGTGGATAGTAACAGGCAAGTCTGGCTACAGTGGAAGTGTGTCCAGGGCTCTTTTAAAGAAAAAACAAAACCAAAAAAACTTAGCGTCTTCTTTTTCAGGCCTTCTTCTGTGTCCCTGGGTTTTCACATCATCGCTGGGAGACCCTTGAAATAAAAGGCAGAAAAAGTCTATTTGGCAAGACTTGTTTTTATCTAAAGGGAATGGCTAGTGTTCCCTTCACTACACATGTGCTGTTCATGTGTGTTATTCCTTAGTGAACAGTGTTTGTGCTTATTTGGGTGCAGCACCCATTCCCGCCCACCAACTATTAAAAGAGAAGACCTGCGCGATCTGCTTTTGCCTGAAACCACGACCTTCCTGCGCTGTGGTGTTGGGAGTCCCAGAGTTTGATTTCCTGGTTGGAGCACTGGGCTCACTCACATTGCTCATAGAGCGGTCCTTCCCTCCTGTGGGCTCAGCGTCCCTTGGCTTTGTCGGCCTTTGAGATAGCGAAGGAGATCCGGTCTTCTCCTCCGGTCTTTCTCTTCCTCTCATAGTCCTTCCTTCGGTTGGGCGTCACGCTCCTCGCCCTCTCCATTTTGGCTCTCTCCTGTGGCGTCCTTGCTTCAAGCTGAGATCTCATTCATCTGCATCATGCCATCTTAAATTCCAGGACTCTGGTTGTGGTCTTCTGGAGTTCTTAGGATCCACTTGGAAAGGATATGAACATCCTGTGTAGAAATATGTGGAGGCCATATGGAAGGTATTGGGATCTGCGTCGGGATCCACATCTGACTGATTTCAGGCACCTACAAAAGTGAGGTATCATTTCACTCTAGACCAAGGTGATTCATGCCTCCTTATTCTTTAAAACTCATAATCTGCCTTCGACACTGTGAACCATGATAGCCTCCTAAAAATTCTAAACGAGAGAATAGGGCTGAAGTGCACTGTCCTTAACTAGTTCTACTAGTGTATGGAAAATCAGAGCAAATGTATTTAAACTTCCTCTCCAACCCTGTGTCTGATTCATTAAGATGTCAGGGACCTGTCCTCTCTCATGCTTTTCAATCTATACATTGGGCCATTTAAAAGCTCTGGGGTCTCATTTAATTTCAACGTATATGATAGCCATCTTTAAATGAGAATACTCTCCCCAAAAATTGAAAAATATGTGTAACATGCACTTGAGGATATCCAAACATGGGTGTTACACATTACCATCTGAAACTTGACCCGGTAAAAACTACCTTTCTCTTGTTATCCCCACTTAACACTAGGATCCTAAATCAAACATGGCCCAACTCATTCTTGATTATGAATTACAAACCCAAAGTTGGGGAGTTGCAAAATCACTTGGCTTTTAATGAGCAAAAACCTCAATCTTCAAGCGCACCTCAGTAATTTGGCAAAAGGTGCACACTTTAAACTTAGTCTCCTAAGTGGAATAATAACTCATTTCTGACATAGAATATAAACTAATTATTCAGTGAGGGACTCGACTACGGAAACACACTTTTAGGTGAAATCCTGAACATTCACCTTAAACCCCCTTACAAACTCACTCCATTTTGCTCCAAGGCTCACCATGGCCACCATAAAGTTAAACACAAATCACAGATTCTTATCTCACTAAAGTGGATCCCCAATATAGCAAGAAACCTCTTTTAGCTTGCATGCATCACGCACAATCCTGTATTTTTAGGAACTCCAAACTATCTTGCCCGAAAACTGACAATCACTGGTGGACAAATTAACCTTAGAAGCAACGACTCTTGAAACCCCAAGATTTAAGAAAAAACAAAAACACTAATGCAATCTTTCCCTGGAAGGGCGCTGATGGCTTGGACCTCCAGCCACCTAAATGAGAATAATCTCATCCAATATCACTTTTAAAAGATAACTGGAAACAATCTTTTTCAACATTTCCAAATGTGAACTGATACGACCTAATTTCAACATTGACAATATTTGATTTTTTGGGTATTCGCTATACTTTTATAGACTAGTGTAGTGCAATTACCTGTAACCATTATGAAAAGGTGGGTCCTGTTTCCAGTATATTATTTAAAAAAATCAAACAAATTGGGGGGGTGGGCAAGAGTACAGTTTGCCCATTTCCACATCAACCACTTTAGCAGAATTTCTACTAGGTTTCTCTTTACATGTTTGGAGTATAAATCCTTTCACGTACAGTATTATATCCATTTCAAATTTTGAACGAGAGTACAGTAGTGAGTTTATCTAGCTCTGGATTAGTGCGTCACAGTTGAATGTCAGCTAGAATCAATGCTAAAGGACATGAGATGCGCAGAAGCAGGGCGTAGGCTTACAACTGTAAGAACGCGACTCGTTCCTTAGTACCTTTTATCAGTCAGTATAATGGATTATTACACTTACCTATAAAACTTTAGAGATAGTTTCACTGATAGTAGTACAAATGGCCCAACTGTGTAACTTATTGCTATCTGAGTCGCCACCCACGTTAAGACATCATAGAATAATTTAATATTGGGAGACTTCAAAAAGAAATGTCGAATGTTGTTTCGTATCTGAAATAAAAGATCAGAAAAGGGCATTTTCAAAATTGCAAAATGCAAAGTATTTCATTTTTTATAAATTAATGTGCTATGACATACAATTAGTCAAACTTAAATTCCTGTAATAGAAAAAGCCATACAACAGAATCCACATTAGTGATTCTGAATTGCTTCTAAACCATTGAGTGTGTCTCTGGATCCACTGAGTAGCCAAATGGGTCCTGTACATATGAAAAATATCTGACAATTAAAGAAATACTAGCATGATTTCAAAGAAAGCTGGGACAGTAAATCCCACCAAAACATATGTAAGATTTACCATTTTCTTCACTAGCAAGGCATGCCAACTTCATGTCTAGCAAAAGGCAAATATACCATCACCAGTAAACCATTCAACCCCTGCCATGTGATGCCAAGCTGTGGAGCCAATTCTACCAAAATAGTTTGCATCAACATTCAGCACAGATTGGTTGGTCTGACGCCATGTCTGGGGGAGTTCACGCCAAACACAGCCACAAAAAGGGTGATGGACCGCTCGCCAAAAACTAATAATAGTGCTGTACACCATGCTGGATACAAGGCTCTGACAATGTTCCCCCTGCTTGAAATACATTTGCAGTGCTCACACATACTGACGCAAAGTAACCTAGCACACAAGGGCATTAGTGGAGTTTGTTTTGTCCTCCCCTGGGCTCCTCCAAAGGCAGATTCAGCCACTTTCGGAAAAAATTCCAATTCACCTTCAACAAGAACTTAAATTATGGTAGCTTTAGCATCCCCGTCTTGGCAGGGGAGTAAAACCACTGTAGTGACAGGAAGATGAAACCATATGCACACTATAAATAAAGGCAACTTCACTTATTGCCAATCAGTTTAATGATTCAGTTATTTACCGGTAATCTTCATTCTTCTAAATACCCTTTTTCTAGTACCAAACATTTCTATATGAGGTGTCTACCCTCTAGGGTATGCCCAGATGTGGGTCCCGTGCTCGCTGCACCACTGTATTTAAGCTGGCCTGGCTGATGAGAGGTGATAACCCAAAACAGGTCCCAGGATGCTTGTTTTCAGTTCAGGGAGGATCTGGCCTGGCAGTTCGGGCTGGCCAGTTCCCATGAGAAACAGGATCAAGGCTGATCTGCAAATGACCAGGTCCAAACTGGAGTGACATGGTGTGCAAAATAACAATGGATTAAACCCAGATCTGTGACTGGGGGTGAGTGTTTGAAAAGTTTCATCATTGTATTTCGTGATGTTGCGGTGTCTACTCTCTCCCAGGTACCACGTGACCTATCTGGCCCAATGGAAAGAATATAACAAGCATTGGCATAGCCAATAGGTCTCGCCTTTGGGACCTTATAAGTGTTTAGCCATGCAACAGTTGCATAACTAAATACTTATAAGGTCCCAAAAGCGAGACCTATTGGCTATGCAAAGCGGCCGTGCAGCCGCATAAGTTAAAGTGATCGCGATCGGGATCACGATCAAACATCAAAGCGGCCGTGAAAGTGAAAGTAATTGCAGTAAAGCGCGGCGCGCGCGACCGCACACATGCACTGTAGCTCTAGGCTGGCCTGGTAGCCCTTTTTGGAGCCCTCTCAATAAGTCTCGCCAGACCAGCGCATGCGCTGGGTCAGGCGAGACCTAAAAACCACCACCCCTCCTCTACCTTCATATCCCTCTTAACAATATAGTAATAAAAGAGGCCTAACCCCCCTACGTTTCTGTATATCCCAAAGCTTAGAGAAAACGAGAATCCAGGTTGTGCAGCAGGGGATCAGGAGGGAGGGTCGTAAGTATTGGTACAAGAAAAAGGGAATTCTGAGTAATGAAGATTACTGGTAAGTAATTGAATAATTACCCCCTCAACCCATTTTCTCGTACCACTACTTACTATACAAGGATACAGCAGACCATCCCAACTGCAACCTGATTCCCAACAGAAAAGATACAGCCTCCCAAATAATGCATACAAATACAAGGACAACAACACCACCACCCTGCTAGACAACCTCGGACTCAAGCAACTGGTCAACACCCCCACCCACTACGCCGGCCACACGCTTGACCCCATCTTCTCCTCGAGCAACCACATCTCCTTCAGCCACTCCACCAGACTTCACTGGACTGATCACAGCTGCATCCACTTCAACTTCAGGAAAACCACAACTCACCTCCGCCCGCAGCAAGCCCCCTGTAGATGCTGGAGCAAGATCACCACCGACCAGCTCACCACCTCCCTGAGCCAAAACCAACCCACCAAGACTACGGACCCCAACGAAGCAGCCCGCAACCTCGCACAGTGGATCACCAACTGCGCCGACGCCCTTGCACCACTGAAGAACCCCCCAAGCAATCCCGACAGCAAGAAAGCCTCATGGTTCACCGTCGATCTCAAAGACTCCAAGAAATCCTGCCGTACCCTCGAAAAATCCTGGCGCCACGACCAGTCAACAGAAAACATGACAGCCCTCAAGAACGCCATCCGCAAACACCACCAGCTGATCCGCACCACCAAAAGGACATCATTCAGAGACCGACTGGACAACAACACCCACAACAGCAAAGAACTCTTCAGCATCGTCAAAGAGCTCTCCAACCCCAGCGCCAGCAACAACGCCATCACGCCATCACAAGACCTCTGCGACTCACTCGCCACGTTCTTCCACCGCAAGATCGCCGATATACACGACAGCTTCGGCGCTCAGACTACATACCCAGCCACCGAACCAACGCCCCCCACCACCACCCTGTGCACCTGGAACCCCGTCAGCACGGAAGACACCACCCTCATGATGAACACCATCCACTCCGGCTCCCCAGCCGACCCCTGCCCACACCACATCTTCAACAAAGCCGACTCCATCATCGCACCCCAACTCCGGGACATCATTAACAACTCCTTCACATCCGCCACATTCCCGGAGAGCTGGAAGCATGCAGAGATCAGCGCCCTCCTGAAGAAACCCACCGCGGACCCCACAGACCTCAAGAACTTCCGTCCCATCTCACTCCTCCCCTTCCCCGCTAAAGTCATCGAGAAAACCGTCAACAAACAGCTGACCACCTTCCTCGAGACGAACAGCTCCCTCGACCAATCGCAGTCCGGATTCCGAGCGAACCACAGCACCAAGACCGCCCTCATCGCAGCCACCAACGACATCAGGACCCTGCTCGACAACAGTGAAACTGCCACCCTCATCCTCCTCGACTTGTCGGCCGCATTCAACACTGTCTGCCATCGCACCCTGACCACCCGCCTCCACCATGCCGGGATCCAAGGGAAGGCCCTGGAATAGATCACCTCCTTCCTCTCCGACAGAACTCAGAGAGTCCGTCTCCCGCCCTTCCGCGCAGCGGCCACCAAGATCATCTGCGGCGTACCCCAAGGATCCTCGCTCAGCCCCACCCTCTTCAATGTCTACATGAGCCCCCTCGCAGCCATCGCACGCAAACACAACCTCAACATCATCTCCTACGCCGACGACACCCAACTGATCCTCTCCCTCACCAACGACCCCGCCACCGCCACCGCCAGAGCCAGCTTCCAGGAAGGAATGAAAGACGTCGCGGAATGGATGAAGCTCAGCCGTTTGAGGCTGAACTCAGACAAAACTGAAGTCCTCATCCTCGGACCATCCCCCTCTGCCTGGGACGACTCCTGGTGGCCCCCTGCTCTGGGCACCGCCCCCAAGCCCACGGACCATGCACGCAACCTGGGTTTCATCCTTGACTCCTCCCTCACGATGACCAAGCAAGTCAACGCCGTTACATCTTCCAGCTTCAACACCCTCCGCATGCTCCGAAAGATCTTCCGGTGGATCCCCACTGGAACCAGGAAGACAGTCAGCCAGGCCCTCGTCACCAGCCGACTGGACTACGGGAACGCCCTCTACGCTGGGACCACCGCCAAACTACAGAAAAGACTCCAGCGCATTCAGAACGCAGCTGCACGACTCATCCTGGACATTCCCCGACACAGCCACATCTCTGCACACCTGAGAGACCTGCACTGGCTCCCCGTCAGCAAGAGGATCACCTTCAGACTCCTCACCCACAGACACAAGGCTCTCCACAACACGGGCCCCGAATACCTCAATTCCCGCCTCACGTTCTACACAGCTACCCGCCAGCTCCGCTCCACCAGCCTCGCCCTCGCCACCGTCACACGGATTCGCAGAACCACCACCGGAGGAAGATCTTTCTCCTACCTGGCGGCCAAGACGTGGAACTCCCTCCCCACCCCCCTTCGACTGACCCAGGACCATCTCTCCTTCAGGAAGCACCTCAAGACCTGGCTTTTCGAGCAGTAGCGGCACCCCCCTCCCAGCACCTTGAGACCCTCGCGGGTGAGTAGCGCGCTCTACAAATGTCCTGATTGATTGACTTTTATTGTAAACATAGGAGATCAAGTATTCAGAGGATAGTAGCTGCCAAGACTCTGAAACCAAAATTCATAGACCACAAGCATCTGCCCCAAGCAGCCATTCATTGAGCAGATCTACCCTGTACTCCACTGGGTAGCACAGTATCCTGTGAATTATAAGCAACAGAATAAGTGTCTGATGCCATATAAGTAAAGTCTAGGCAGACGTTTTTTGGCCATAACGAAAAACACCAAAATTCATGAACAGATTATCACTCTTGTGTTCTGGAGATATAAACCTCACAATATTTAACACATCCAATGTATGTAAGGCCTCTTCCTCTGGAGTAGTGGGAGCCGGAAGAAAAGAGTGCACATTTATTTCCTGACTCTGATGAAATGAAGACATAACCTTTCAACAAAAACCTGGTCCCAACTTAAGAACCAATCAATTCGAAAAGATTTTTAGATAAGGGATTTTAATAGATAATGAACTTAACTCCTCTAGCCTCCGAACTGATGTCATGGCTACTAAAAAAACAACCTTCAAAGATAGGTGTTTCAAATAGGTATCTTGCAAAGGTTCATGGGGATGGGGTTGCAATGCCTTTAGTACTAAAGGAAGATCCCAGGAGGTGGAGGTTGATCTAAACGTTGACCTTATCAAAGACAAACCCTTCAATAGTCTTGAACCTAAAGCATCCATCTCTGTAACACACCAAGGTGCCCTAACCGCCCTAATTGCTTCCCACTGAACTCTCAAGGGAGAGACGGCTAAACCCTTGTCAAATCCCTCATGCAGGAACTGAAGGATGCATCTTGATTCACAGAGAGTAGGGTCCAAAGACCTTCCCGAACCCAAATTATGATCATAAGCCCTTCTTGTGGATACTCTTCTGGACTGCTGAATAGAACAGGCAACTGAGAGGAAAATACAACTTCCTCAAACCCCTTCTTTCAACAACCATACTGACAGCTTCATTCTCCTGAATGTATCTAGGGGAAGAAGAGAGGACTGGAGAGGGTACTGATCTACTGACAGTATCCATTTCGGATCTATCCACATTAGCTCCAGAAGAGGAAACCACCCCATCCTCTAACAAAATGGAGCTATCAAAATGAGTTTCACTTTCTCCTTCCGCAACCTGGCTAGTAGCCTGGGAATTGGAGGAAATGGAGGGAAAACAAACAGAAGAACAAGAGGCAAGGGGGAAGTTAGGGTGTCTACCCCCCACACCCCCATACAATCTTCTTCCAGAAACCTTGACACCCAGGTGACATGGTCAGGCCCCAGGGAATGGAGTCTTTGGGGGCAAAATCGCCCCGGGGAGGGGGCGGCGCTTCAAATTTGGCTTTCGCCTGAGAACGTTTTACATTGTTTCTGAATTTCTCATGGGATTGTTCCCCTGGTTAATTACAAGATGACAGGACATGGTGTTACATTAGGAGAGTATACTTACCGAAGGCAGCGGTAATTAGCATGAGAGTAAAATTTGCATTTCTGGTACAGAAGGCAGAAGCACGTCCCAGGTCTTTACACTAAACCCTCGTTGAGATGTCTTCATCTATGCCATTCTTGAAAGACCTTTGTTAGGCTCTTTCTAATATTTTTCCTTATACAGGGTGCTTTTCTATAATCTTCTGTAATCTTCATTTTAAGATTCATTCAGATTGTCAAAGAATTTTTTTTCTGCCCTTTGTGGGTTTTTCTTCCTCACTTGTACCATCTTAAGGACATACTAGACACCTTCTACATGTAGACTAAGTTCCAAGTGTCACCTGGCTCCTGGGACGAGACGCTCTATCGTTAGGCGATCAAAAAGGAAACTTGAGACTTTCACAGCATCTAACCTTTGACCCATGGCTAAAGAATTCTCCTTAATTATTTCCTAGTCAGCCGTAAGAGAACGTCTCAATGCCTAGAGACAACATAGAAAAATACTTGTTTGAAAAGTATCTCTGCTGTTTTACAAACCTCCATTCTATGAGGCTGCCATCTCTAGCGCCGATCAAGAAGCGGTGTGGAGACATCCCAAAAGAGGTGGGAGGTGTTCCTACTCCTGACATTATGAAGCTGAAGTCCAAAGAGTGCTGCAATGTCTGCCGGGAATGATAGTCGCCTAATCCCCATCTCTGCATAGGACTCAAGTTGGCACCATGGAGGGTCTGATACCATGGGGATGTGAGAACCAGCCCAGGCAAGAAGAGGCTTAATCACTTCATTCTCAAAAAGGGCCCCAACAAGACCTGACCTGGAATCCTGAGAGGCGAAGTGCAAAACAGAGCATCCAGTGAGGACCAGCGTCCAGGTTGGGGCCTCGGCAGAAGAATCAGGTGAGAGACGGGTTATCTCATTCCCTACCCAAATGGACGGATCCTGCTTATGATTGTAGGTGCCACAGGTCCTGAGGAAGTGAGGTCTGAAGTTTATGATAGCTATGCTGAGAGCACAGCCTGTGACCCAGGGAGTACAACCTTGTAACATGCCCCGAACTCTGATAAGTATCAAAATTGGAGGGACACAACAGACTTTTTTCTTACATGCAAATTCTCTGGGACATGAAGAGAAGATGACCACCCAGAAAAATGCTGTGAGATGGGTGGAGATCCTTGGGGGGGAGGAATGAATCAGAAAGAATCTGAATAGAAGACTACCTCTATGCGAGAGAAGCAGGCTTAGAACCACTTCATTCTGTGATGCAAGCGAGGATGTTCATATGTGTAGTTAAAGGGGACTGCAGGACATGACATACACATGCTTAACTGGTACTGCCACACAACTCTTTGTATTAACACAGCTGTAGAAGCATTTTCCAGTGCTGTCACTATGTAGGAGGGAAACCCACAGGTAATGAATGGGAAACAGTCACTGTGTGCAAACAAAAACTGTGTCAGTAGTGTGAAATCATCTAACGATCTTCAAATCCAGATTCATCAACAGTTAATTTGCCAAATTAAAAAGTTGCAGTGCACTTTAAAACTTCACAGAGGGCACTATGTTCAGTTGTGAACAGGGTTTTTGGGCAG
Organism: Triturus cristatus; assembly: GCF_964204655.1. Taxonomy (NCBI): domain Eukaryota; kingdom Metazoa; phylum Chordata; class Amphibia; order Caudata; family Salamandridae; genus Triturus; species Triturus cristatus. The sequence continues at coordinate 347,389,315 of NC_140589.1, read as the reverse complement.
ACTCTGCTTCACTGCTATATCTTTTATTTAGCCCTTAGCCACTGATTGTGAAAGAGAAGGTAAGGCCAAGTCCTTGCATATAGTTGTGGAAGGATTCACTGGAAGAATAAGTCATCCTTATAAGCAGTAAATGGATACCAAGCTCTGAATAGTGCCAGGCCCTCCTTAAAAGGATTGTATACACCATGTTCTTTAAAGCTTCAACATTGCAGCGGCACCTTCCAGTATTCCCTCTATCCAAGTTAACGCTGAGGAAGTCGACATTATTTATTATTATAGCTTTTCCCACCCACCGCCAGGGGCAGGTGTCCTTGAAACACCTCTTGTACAATTCCGAAAGTCCCGTCTCGACACATACACACATGCCTGTTCCTTACCCCCTGTGTTTATCTCAGCAAAGACCTCTCTGTAATGGTCAGCTTCATCCGTGCAGACTTACACTACATGGTGTCAAATAAAACTGATGGGCCTTCCTGCTATGTCTACATTATCTTCCATTCCGCAATAACCCCCTTTGAGGTTTCTGAGCCCTTCAAAAAATGTTGTAAATACTTACTCTTCTTGCTGCTTGTGTCATGAAAATTCCTGTAAAAAATGTTAAGTAGTATCCTGGGTACACTCCGTGCCATATGGCTGAGAGCAAGAAGGTCTGTGCAGTTGGATTGTAGGTCGCTCTCTCGTAGCACACCCTGGAAACAGAAGAAAAGGGGGGTGTTAACAAGAACAAAAGAAAGCCACATACTCCTACACAGCCATAGACTGTCAGCTACAGAGCAGCAACTATAAATCCCTAAGGAAGGAAGGTATGGAAACTGGCCATCTTATCTAGGAGCGCTTGGTTCCCTAACACTTCTACAACTGTATTTTAGTGGCTTCCTGGAGTGTCGGAAGCGCCGTTGCATGATCACCTTTAACATGCTGGGCAAGTGAGTGAGAAGTTTTTTGAGTGGGTCTATCAATAATGTTTGAATTTTCTTGTCTTTAAGTTTAAATCGTGTTGATTGGACACAATGATACAACAGCACAGCACACTGTAATTGTAATTGCACTGTAATTTTATTTGCATTTATATTTCGCTTACTACAACTGATGAGGTGCTGAAGCTTTACAGGAGCAGCACGCTAGTTATAAATCCAGTGGTAAATGGGTGTCGCTGGGTACTGAGCCAGTCTTGTGCCCGAAGGAGACTATTCCATGCATTTACTCCATTGTATTTGTGGAGGATTACATTAATAGGAGTCAAGTGTGGTCCTTAGTGGGAGGTGTGTGAGTTGGTGGGATGAGTAAATGAGCTAGAGGAGAAGGGGTAGTGCAATGTGGCAGTTATGACTGTCAAAACAGGCTAAGTGATGATCTTCGAAATGAGGGGTGGGCAATTTGCAGGAATGGAAGGAAAGAGATTAATGTTAAATGTACCCTGGCCTATCGAACTAAAGAGGGGGTGGGGGTGTTTTAATTGCATTGTTAGTTTTTTTTTTGCTTTGTTTGGGACGATAGCCTTGAAAAATACTTTGCAAGTATCCTTGCAAATATCAAAGCCACCAAACATGAAGATGAGCCTGACCTCGATTATCAAGAAGGACCACCCACCAGACCAACATTCAAACCTTTCCTCGATATTTTAAATTCCTCACTGACTCAAGGAATGTACTTTGACACATATCAAACGGGACAGATCACTCCACTCCTGAAAGAAGAAACCAAGGAGCCCTACAGTCTTGCCAATTAGCAAATAATTACACATTAACTATTTCTCAAAAAGCAATTTGAAGAAGTGGTCTCCATCCAGCAGCATCATCACATCAATGAGATTAACCACCTGGTGATAACCAGTCTACCTCAGGTCACAGCACTGACAGAGTAAGCATCAAAGTATTTGACAATGCTTATTATGAGTACAATCCATAACTAAGCTGATGATGGCAACTATTCGAAAGCCTCCTCTGCCAACATAATCAGCAAAGGACTACAGTAGAGGGACCCTGAATAAGTTAATGAGCGAGGAAGAAAACAGGGAAAAGTACTATGCAAAAAACAGAACTTCCTACACTTGTCTAATTCAAAAAGGCAATATGTCCACAAGATATAATAGCACCCACAGACAACGGTGTACAAAACAATGTTACTTCATTTATTAACTCATTTTGTTCATTTTTTCATTATTTTTTGGGAGACATATACAGTTATATTTGAGAATATCTCTTGATGCATAAAGTGCATATAGCATCACAATGATAGAACAAGATTGTAACTATCCTTAACAATATATAAACATGACATCTATAAAAAACATATATACGACATAAATTCCAAAACATTCAAGACAATAGGCCTGAAAAACACAAAAAACAACAATATAATAGTGGTTAAAACCATGGGTTGTAAAGTATAAACATGAGACCAGCGCCAACGCACGTTTCGGAGCTCATATGTTGCTTTTACAGGCTCCTTCTTCAGGGCGTGCTTAGGTGGTCTTTCAAAAAACCAAGGCTTCAAGGCCTAGTTTGGTGTCCAACCTCATAAGGTAAAGTTACACATTCAACATTGACAGCCGTTGGTCTGTGGGTATAAAGAACCTCAATGAGTAATTTATAATAATCATTTAAATTAGCAATTTCTTAGAAAAGGTGGGAGGAGCTTATACAAAGAATGTATTGTCTATGACCCCGTTTCATCACTTCCTGGTCTTCCATATAAGGAAGACGCCAGAGTCCATATCGTTCTAGGCAGAAAGTGGCAGCAGCGGGACCCGTGATGCGTAACTTTTAGAATCTCTGGTAAGGACTTTACCGATACTACCGGAAGCCGTTTTACTACCCTTTCTAACTATGCCCACATTATCATCCAATGCGTATTCTACACAATGTGTATGTCTTGTTTTTTAGATAACTGTAAGGACTCGTACCTCATTTGTCTAGTCCGTGTTTCAACTTTTCTAAAGATAACGGCCTGCCAAACTATTGAATAGAAACCCACTCAGGTATATTTTTGTACCATCTATTAAACAACGTTAGTCTATAAATTGTACTCATTTCCCTTTTGTTCGTAATAAAGCCTGTTTTATACATAATTTCAGGCCCTGTTTAACCTGGTGATTATCTATATCCCCCCATTATGACATCTCTGCGGGACTGTCAATGTTGATATGAAATCTCCCTGACTTACTCTACACATATCCAGGTTCGGATATTACTAATGTGGTCAGCGATGACCCAGCTTGGTAAGCAGTTTAGATTAGATTCTATCACATCAACTCTGCCTATATATCGCGTGATCTCTTTATTCAGTCTGTGTCCTTATACTTTCAGGTTATTTCTAACCACGCGACCATTTATACTAATCTCATTCGTACAACTTATCTGGATAAAATCAGCTTTCGATTTTGAAACCTATCGGCCCGGACACTGCCACCACACCCGATGATACCCTAGCAGAGTAAGTAATTGGGTTAGTCATATCTTGTCTTTAGTCCTCCTAGCACTACGCGCTACCTCCATCTCACTGCGCGAAGATATTCTTACAGTTAATCGCCATCCATGTTTCTAGATCTAGGATTATAATTAGAGTAAACATGTTCTTTTACTTTTTTTGTTATAATTGCCGTTAGACGCAGCCTGTCACACCATCTTTATCAAGGGTACAGCAGCAGTTAGTAACCCTTTCCACCATTCGTAAGACTTTGCGTTAACATAGTACGATAATTTTCTAGGTTTTTTAACCCTCACTCCCAAACTTCCCAGATTTATACTTATCAATCTGGTATGTCCTTAGATTTCTAAAGGGTCACTATTTGTTTTTCAGTCATTTTTTTAGTTTCTGCATAAAAGTTAAGTCAAAAAACGAAGTCGCTGCCCACCTGGTATCCTCTTATAAAAGAGTCGTTGTATGACAAGTATGTATGTATATATTTACTCTAACAGTTCTTTCTGTGCTCATCTAGGTGATTGGTACTTGGAATTCTACTCCCTCACAATTTCCTTCTTTTCGGGTGACTGTTTTTTATCACGGGCCAATATGAGCCTTTAACTTTTTCATTCTTTGTATAAGCTCCTCCCACCTTTTCTAAGAAATTGCTAATTTAAATGATTATTATAAATTACTCATTGAGGTTCTTTATACCCACAGACCAACGGCTGTCAATGTTGAATGTGTAACTTTACCTTATGAGGTTGGACACCAAACTAGGCCTTGAAGCCTTGGTTTTTTGAAAGACCACCTAAGCACGCCCTGAAGAAGGAGCCTGTAAAAGCAACATATGAGCTCCGAAACGTGCGTTGGCGCTGGTCTCATGTTTATACTTTACAACCCATGGTTTTAACCACTATTATATTGTTGTTTTTTGTGTTTTTCAGGCCTATTGTCTTGAATGTTTTGGAATTTATGTTGTATATATGTTTTTTATAGATGTCATGTTTATATATTGTTAAGGATAGTTACAATCTTGTTCTATAATTGTGATGCTATATGCACTTTATGCATCAAGAGATATTCTCAAATATAACTGTATATGTCTCCCAAAAAATAATGAAAAAATGAACAAAATGAACAAAATGAGTTAATAAATGAAGTAACATTGTTTTGTACACCGTTGTCTGTGGGTGCTATTATATCTTGTGGACATATTGCCTTTTTGAATTAGACAAGTGTAGGAAGTTCTGTTTTTTGCATAACATAATCAGCAAACCCATGTCTCCGTTTACCCTCAATACAGAAATGGACAAACACCTATTAAAACTGAAACTGACCGGATCCAAAATCCTCCTCATCACGAACAGCAACTGATAAGCACAAACACAAGTATAACTAACTGGTGTAAATTTAGACAGATTTATTCCACACCTTGGCACAAAATCAAAAACTGTTGGATTCCTCCACGAATGTCACTTCACCTTCAGAGCACGTATCAAGAGACCTGAAGAACATGGTTCACATTTTGACTAGTGAGGAAAGTGAAGCCAAACTATTCAAAGTTCATTTCATAAAAATCATCCATACCTTAGTCATCTCCACTTAATCCATGGTACAGTTCTTATAACTTATTGTTTTGCATCCCCTGGCCCCATTCAAGGATGTCGCACAAGTAGTTTTGCAGTTAATCAAAAGAGTGAGCAATGATAACCACAACACTCATCGTAATGGACCTGTATCTAATTTCAGCATCTCCCTGATGTGTGCACTTCAAAATCGTAAGTGTCACCCACCTATCAGCAAGCATCTGTACTCTAGCCTAGCAAAGAATCACTTCAGACACCCAATGAACGCAAGGACCCAAGACATGGCTGGAACCAGTTTTGGAGTGGAAACAGGGGACATAGGATGGCAAACAGACTGAAGCATCCAGAGAGACGTGACTGACTCATTATAAACTGTGGTGAATTTTCCCCAGGAGCCAAAGAGCTCATACTTTTTCTCACAGGCCAAGTCCCCTTAGAAATCTATTTCTTCAGAAGGGGGAGTAAGAAGGATACTGAAAGAACACAGAACTCAACCTTCTACCCCTCTAGTACAAACCATCCTGTAAGACTGTGCGCCTGATCCACTGTAATAGAACTCTATAAACCCATGCTTAATAAACAACTGCTAATCCAAACTGCCTTGCCAGTTTTTGCCCATCATCACAGAACCACCATTTCTAATTAAAATCATAGAAAATTGTGTTGCATCTTAGCTCAAGAACCATCTCTAATAAAGGACACTGACTGGCTCTCGGAAGGTTGCCATCAAATCTGGGTTTAGCCCACCAGCAGCTCCTCCGTTAAGGCAGAGGAGCGTCGACCCGCCTGCTGCGAGTGCAGCAGGTACACACAGAATATTAAAATGGTCATTACCATTATATTATTCTGTGTGGCGCTGGCCATGCTAGCGCTAGTGTGATGGTGGAGACGGGCGGACAGATACCTGTGTTCGGCAGAATGACGGCTTCAAGTGTTCAATGCGCATGACAGATTGACCACAGTAGTGGCTGCTACTGAACGGGGATGGTGGGCATGAGGGAGCGGAGGGGGGAACAAAAAAATAAAATAAAGTGACTTATCTGGGTGCCGCCAGCCACCTCCTTTCCTCTGACTTCTCTGCGCCGCAACAGGAAGCGCACACAGCCTGCCAGAATCCCCTGGCTAATCACAATGCTGCAATGCAGTATTGTGATTGGGCTGAGCACCGTGGTTTGGCTCTCAGATGGGGACAGAGAGGATGTGCAAGTTCCCTACCAGGCTGTGTAATGCAGCCTGCTGGGAAACATGCAAAGTGCGCAGGACTATTTGGACGGCCTAAGAAGGCCTGCCAAACCGTTCTGTGCACTTTAGAGTGTGCCTAACACTCCTCACCCTAGTCCCTGCCCTGACCAGCCCAGCCCCACCTCGCACCTAAGCAAGAAGAAAAACTGAAATGATAATAACGTTAGTTATTGTCATTTTAGTTTTCCTTTTTAAACTGCTCGAAGAGCAGTGGGAAGACCGCTGATTGACTGGCTGTCTATAGCCGGCCAATCTGTCATGCGCACTTCAGAGCCTGCAATCCCAGTGCTGTAAAACTGCAGAGGGGTTGCAGGCAAAGGCCCTCAGTCTCAAAATGAGTGCTGGGTTACCTAACTAAGCAGCTCCAGGGTTGGTACGATTTGCATGCAGGAAGTAAACCACCTTCCTTACCTGCTCGTTGTCGTCGGGAGGGGAGAAAGGCAACATATTGTTGCGAGTTTGTTGTTCCTTGATCACTGATAGGGTTGTCAGCTCCCCCGGGTTCTTCATACAAACGCAGGGATACGCCTGTTGGCGTAACCTGGCGCTTTATAAATGTAATTATTATATTGCAGAGTTGTACGGTGCACAGCGCCCCACTGAATTTTAACGTTGCAAGCCTCCCCTGGTTTAGACTAGTTTAGACTAGCAAAATAAAATCTTAGATGGAAGTTATTTGTGCTGCTGAGGCTGTTTGGGAGGAAGATTCACAATATTTCACTCCAGGCAGACTGAGTGCATGGTCTAGCAGCTCAAAGCAGTCTTGGAAGGAATGCAGAGATGTAGGAGCCATGATACATATTGTGGCAATTCAAGCACATTCAATTATACTGGAATCACCTATCGAACCAATATAGATATATTGGTTATAACCCTGCCACTCGACTCTACTTCATTAATATTCATGAGGTAAATCTAATTGCGACCCACTGGGAATTGAAAATGTGTAAATCTCACATTTGCAAGTGGGTGTTTGCGATTACCAAATAGCGAATCGCAAACATTAACTATTTGGTCATTGTAAATGATTACCTACGTACATCTGGCCCACAATGAGGTAGGTCTCGGTTTGCGACCGATTGGGAATCGCAAACATAACAGGGATGGAAGCTGCTGGGATCAGCAGACCACCATACCTGTGACTGCTATCAAATAAAGCTAATTTTGTTTTTTAAATGCAGCCTGTTTTCCTTCTATAAAAATGGGATGTGTTTCAAAAAGAAACATGAAACGTTTCCTTTTTTAACAGTAGGTAGTGGTCCGTGGGACCACTGCCTGCTCTTTAAATATGTTTTCACAAACAATCACAAAGGGGAAGTGGTCCTTTGGGGACTCCTTCCTATTTGATAATGGGCTACCACCTACTTGAAGTAGACGGTAAAATGCTAATGTTTTGCAACTGCATTCTGGCCGCAAAGCATTCACACATACCACTGCAATTTGGTAATAGGAAGGGACGCCCTAAACACGCCCCTTCCTAATACCGAATCGCAAATCCAAATTGTGATTCAATAACAATTTACCAAAACGCATTTGGGCCTTTGTACATTTGAAAATGCCTTTTTGGGTTGTTTGTGAACGTAAAAAATCTCTGCTCATCTGGCCCCTACTTCACAAATATAGTAAAGAAAGGAAAACAAGGGTGCTGACGAAAAGATTTCAGTTTGAAAAGTCCTATTTTCAAGAAATGTATTTATCTAGGCACAGAAGTTTCACTGCAACAGAACAAACATCTTGTAGCCACCAGGAAAAACTTGTCTCAAAATATTCTTGTATGAAACTTGGATACCGTTCCCAAAAATCATCATGACCTAAAGCCCTTCCAAAATTGCATTTGAATTTTGAGTCGAAAAAAGCCTGATGCCAACTATGCTTAGCAGATTTGCTGCCCCGAATAAGTGTTTAAAGGGAAACCGTGATTTATAAATTCAAATTACCTTTTAAGCCACAGAGCCGTCTGAATGTTCCAGTTGTCAATAAACATTTTGAAACTTGTTGAAAACTGTCAAAAGAAACCAACAATTATTGTCACAATTATTTCTATTACTGCTAAAGGATCAAATACAATACAACGGAGAAAGCAGCGCAGATACAAGAGCATACTGGGTGTGTAAACAACAGATGTGCAGGTATACTTACTTTCATTTACATTCTATGTATATATCATTATACAAATATGTGTCTATTGTTTAATCGCCCTATGATCATTGAAATTAGGGCTACTTGTTACAAGACAGGCTCATTTACAAGCCTCTCTTGAAATGTTGTTATAATGATATGTATCCCTTTTTGTATGTATTATTTTTTCAATTACGGAGATTGTCTGTTTTTCTTTGCCTTTACCCACTAACATTGACCTCTTGATTTTGTGTGCTACATTGATCAGAACCTGCATGCACTAACCACTAGATTAAATCACATCTTTGGGAAGCACTGGTCTTGAAAAGGGTGTGGTTAGGCAATTCACCAAGATAAGAGATGACACTTTTTAAAATGTTGTGCCAGATGCTAAAGTGATTGTATTTCGCTCCCTCTTGCTTTCCCCTAAGCTCTGGGGAGTTCTGATTGGCTGGAGGCGGGCCGTTTTGGTTGGTTTAACAAAAGTATGATATTGCACAACCTGCTTTTTTGGTTTTTACGCCAGTACCTACATTGTTTGAGATTGCTTATGTGCGTTATTTTCATAATTTCAGTATAATTATGAGTGACATTGAACAACTATAAATGACACCTTCTTGCGAACAGTATAATGTCACCCACACTTAGTAGTAGCATGGCACAGCACACGGCCTAGGTTGGACACCTGTTGCTGGGCGAGACGTCAGAGAAACAATCAATTAAACAAAGACTCCCTGCCTTAGCCAGACTGCGCCTCTCTGTCTGGAAACCAATCAAATTAATGGCATGATCATCATGGTCAATTGAGCGAGTCTGTCAAGGAGGTCTGCCACGTGGGACCGGAGGCTGACTACAGGATGCGAGAGGGGCTCCAGCGGGAATCTTCTCCCTTAACATTTCTCAAATTAGGCCCCTCTTTTAACGCAGCTTAGACTGACCCAGTTTTTGGCATGTATTTAGAAGCTTCATTTTGCGGCTGGACATCAACATCTGTTTGATACTATGGTTTGCGCTGCGGGTGTTTTTTTTACTTTAATTAGGCGGGTGTGTAGTTGTCTTTTTTTTTAATTTTTTTATAGACCTTTATTTCAAAGTTACACAATACACAGCTCACAGCCTACAGTAGTTGTGTCTTTTAATCTCTGAAGTGTGTTTGCCTTTCTGCCATAGCAGGATATTTCCACGTCGTAATGTGTTGAGAATCCTATACATCCCGTTGTACACTAGCGCCATCTTGTGGCCTTCGAAAAATAGTACTCGGAGCTCAACTTTTTATGCGTCCTTCCCAGCAAAGCGGCAAACTGAAACTACACTGTTTCATCGCATTTCAGGACACGGTTCATTTGCGTGACAATCTCAGGCATTGCAGTAATGCAGAAAAACTACAGGAAATGCCTTATTCTAACGCGAGATGCATGGCACTTGGCAGGGCTGCTTAGGTGCATACATATTCTTTCCAAACAAAACATTCCACACGGGGAAATGGAGTGGAAACTGTAAAAAAAAAAAAAAAAACTGCAGATTTACAAATAAAAACGCTTCTGATAACTATCCACTTCTTAGCCTTGTGGAGACCTGGTCTGCTATTTGTCCGGCTTTAGGCGAGGTGCGGGGACAAATGGAAGTTGCACACTACTGTGAGCCAGCCTCGATGAGGAGACCAGGCCGCTTCTACTGAGCATCGCCTATGGAAGTGAAAGGCTGCCGGCATCTAAGGGCACAAAACAAGGCGGGTACGTTCCACTCCATGCACGCCTGTTGCCATTTTTTGTAAAACACACACATGAATGTGTGTGTATGTGGTATTTATAAAGCACAAATGTAAAAGAAAAGGCAGTGGAGAGCTATACAGGGTCAGAGGCAATCATACAGTCAGTGAGCGATAGGAGAGATAGCTGGTTATTGGATTGTTACTGCATTGTGATGAAGTGTTCTTTAAAGATGTGTGTCTAAGTCTAGGACAGTGAAAGAGTTAAATCACTATTCTGCAAAAATTCTGACAACAAATGTTTACTATGATCAGGTTACTGAAAATTGATGACTTTTTACCCACCTCTATATGGCTAATTCGCAAATTTGAAATTAAATCCCAACAAGGCGTTCCATTTTTGTCATATCCTTGAAAACCGAACCCGGCTGCATTATTTATAGCGTCAGCTGCAATTAAAGAAAACAGCAAAAGTATTTTAATAAGGCTAATTGAAGGAATAAAGTCTCAACATACCAGAAAATAAATTCTAAAATGGTGAGCACTCACGTGCATTGGCGGCTGAAACCTATGTCACTGCTATATTATAAACTCTTGCATTGACCCCTAGCCCAGAGCTGTCATGCAGTTAAAAGGCAATGCCAGATAAAAATACGTCTGGAGAAATGAGAACTTGTCTAGAATGCACAGGCTTTTTTCGTATTTACAGCAATCCCTCACAACACGAACGATCCATTAAACGTATCCCACCCTTCATGCTGGGCTTTGAAATAATGTCTAGCTTGATAACCAGCAGGTTTAATGCAGTTCGAACTTTGACAAACCGGAGTATCACTGGCTCGAGTTTTGACAGCGCTGACTCAGCCTTTCATCCTTCCGAAGTGAATACATTTAACACCAATACTAATATGTCTAGTTGTAAAAACTGTTGTTAATAGCAAGCATGGGTTCAGTTCGCACTGCATGCTATAATAATGCTTTATTATGGAAATCAGTTAAGGGAAGTTTACCCCTGAACTGCCTGAGACACTACCCCTGCAAACCCTGAGCTCAGGGTGATGAATGCTGCAGCAGGACACAGGGTCACTAAGACGACTCGAAGTACCCTCTTCAGGGTGGGCAAGGTGACACGCTCTTTAGTTACTGGTGGCTCAAGGGTGTGTGATGTCACCTTCACTTCTCCCGACTGTTTGGTAAATCTATGACCGTCCTTAGGATATAAATGGTGTTGCAGCAGTAAGTCACAGCAGACGTATGAACCGGAACCTTCAATCTCCCCACTTACGGCTTGCTTAGTCTGGGATTGATCATGCTTTTGACAAAAAGAGCCTGATAAAGCAGCATTATAGTAAGAGGTCAGTTTATTACATTTAAGACTGGGATGTGTCCGGTCCAACACTAAACTTGAATAAAAATATTAGCAAAGCCAATAGGTCTGACCGTGGCAATCTAGCACAATCGTTATTTTTACTACTCACCATTGCGAGCATATGAAAAACCAAACAAAAAAAAACCTATTCCGCCACATTGTTGCAAAATTTCTCTTATGTTGTCGATTTACTAGTGATGTTTTTTAATTAACAAATGAGCATTTCAGTTTTGCCTTGCATTTTATTATTATTTGTTAACAGATAAGACTAACAAGCCACCTAACCAAGCACTCAAATTGCACACAGCTACAAAGTTGCATCATTTAAACACTTTATGAGAGCACCTTTAACAAGCATTGGCAAAGCCAATCGGTCTCGCCAATGCAAGAGCTACTGGCTTTGGCAAGGAGTTTTAGCTGCAGTTCAGCATGGCTAAAAGTTAGTGGTGTAGTGTAGAGTGGCGCAGAGCGGCGAGGCGTAGAGTGGACTGGTGTAGAGTGCATTGGCGTAGAGTGTATAGTATAGCGTAGAGAGCAGCAGCATAGAATTCAGCGGTATACAATGCAGCATCGTAAAATACATTGGTATAAATTAAAGTGGTGCATAGTAGAGTGCAGTGGTGCAGAGTGGAGTGCTGCAGAGTACAGTGGCATGGTGAGGTGTGGATTGAAGTGGCATAGAGAGGAGTGGCATGCAGTGAGGCAGAGTAGAGTGGCGTAAAGTGCACTGGCATACAGTGCAGTAGTGCATAGTAGAGTTAAGTGGGAGACAGTGTAGTGTTGCAGAGTAGAGTGCTGTAGAGTACCTTGGTGTAGTGCATTAGTGTAGGAGGTTATGGCGTAGAGTACACTGGTGCAGTGGCAGAGTGCAGTGGAATGGAGTGGAATGGCATGTAGTAGAGTGGCGTAGAGTAGATTGTTTTAGAGTAGAGTGAAGTGGCATAGAGTGGAGTTGTGCAGGGTAGAGTGCAGTGGCATAGAGTGATGTAGGGTATAGTGGCATAGAGAGCAATTGTGTAGAGTAGCATACAGTAGATTGGCGCAAAGTGGAGTGGTAGAGTGCAATTGCTTAGAGTGCAGTGCTGTAGAGCGGCGTGGAGTGGAGTGACCTAGACTGAAGAGGTGAAGACTGCAGTGGTGTAGAGAACAGTGCTGTAGAGTGCATTGGCCTAGAGTAGAATGGTGCTGAGTAGAGAGGTGCAGAGTGCAGTAGAGTGGAGTGGTGCAGTGTAGAGTGCAGTGACATGGAGTGGTGTACAGTTGAGTATGCATGGTGTGGTAGCACACTATTTTCTATTTTTCTATTTCTAGATTTGGTGAAGCGCAACAGCTACCCCGGCAAAGAGGTGTCCCGGCGCTAAGAGACAGGCGCGCAGACAGAGGGAAAGAAGGGGGGGGGGGAGAGAGGGGGAGAAAACTAGGGAGTGGGGAAAAGGTGAGTCTTGATTGCCTTACGGAAGGCTGGGAGGGAATCAATGGAGCGAATGCTGAGGGGGAGATCATTCCATAATTTAGGGCCGAGGACGCTAAAGGAGCGGCCTCCAGATCGACAAAGTCGAATCCTGGGGATTGTGAGGAGGAGTTGATTGGTAGAGCGCAAAACACGGCCAGGGACGTAAGGTTGGACAAGGCTACGAAGCAGAGGGGGGTTTCCTTGTTTGACGATTTTAAAGATTGTGACTAAGGCCTTGAATTTAACTCGGTGTTCCACCGGCAGCCAGTGGAGTTTACGGATGGTAGCTCTGGCTGAGCATCTGCGTGGGAGACCAACCAGCGTTCTGGCTGCCGCGTTTTGAATGCGTTGGAACCTTGCTGTTTCCGCTTTGTTGGCTCCCAGAAGGAGAACGTTAGCGTAGTCCAGGCGCGATAAAATGGTGGCCTGGACGATAAGCTGGCGGGCCTTAGAATCGAAGAGCCCAAGTATGGGCCTGAGGTTCCTTAAAAGGCCTATGCAGGTGGCTGCTACCATTACCATTACAGACAACACATTTTCAATTGAAATGACCATTACATATGTTAAATGGTAGCGGCAGTTTCAGTCGATAACCTTTCAAGTATTTGCCCGGCGGTAATCGCCTCTCATACCACTCGATGATTTTATCAATAAAAGAGGCAGGCGTCGGAGACTGGAAGGCAGGAAACAAAGTTTTATTCCGTCGGAGCAGAACACATCAGATCAGACAGCAAGGTATCGTCACGAGGTGCTCTAACTGCATCTCTGAGACCTGGTCTCTTATACACTGGTTTATTGCTTTATTATACATAGTACATTCTTGAGATTCCCTTGATGTGCGGGGGAAATATCCCCTGAAGCCCCGGTTTAGATCCGATCCCACACATAGATACAGTAGAAGTTCCCACCCCATCCACAGTAGGAGATGGCTATTGCGCAGCAGGGTATTCCGCCAATTCCTGGGGGGTGTGTGACCGGTCGGGTCTCAGGGAGTAGGGGCTTTGATCTACTGTAATCCCTTTGATGTGGGGTGTTTCCCTTACAGTAGGGGCAATAAACTGCATCCGCAGGGCTAGGTGATGGCCTGGGACCAGTTCAGACAATGGGGCGCAGAGGAAGGGGGTTATCAAAGGAGAGGCATGACCATGTATGGGTTGTCGGTCGGAAGTGGTTCCGTAGCAGGGTCGCGCAGAAGGAGAGGGTTTATGGCCTGTATGAGAGAGCGGAGGTGGCCGGCGCGCGGGGGATGCTCGCAGCGCCGGGGGAAAGCGCTGGCAATCGAGAGTGAGCGGGGAGAGAGAGTGGGGTGCCTAAAATGGCGACCGTGCATTTGCTATGCGTGGCGCTGGGGAGAGGCTGCTACCATTACCATTACAGACAACACATTTTCAATTGAAATGACCATTACATATGTTAAATGGTAGCGGCAGTTTCAGTCGATAACCTTTCAAGTATTTGCCCGGCGGTAATCGCCTCTCATACCACTCGATGATTTTATCAATAAAAGAGGCAGGCGTCGGAGACTGGAAGGCAGGAAACAAAGTTTTATTCCGTCGGAGCAGAACACATCAGATCAGACAGCAAGGTATCGTCACGAGGTGCTCTAACTGCATCTCTGAGACCTGGTCTCTTATACACTGGTTTATTGCTTTATTATACATAGTACATTCTTGAGATTCCCTTGATGTGCGGGGGAAATATCCCCTGAAGCCCCGGTTTAGATCCGATCCCACACATAGATACAGTAGAAGTTCCCACCCCATCCACAGTAGGAGATGGCTATTGCGCAGCAGGGTATTCCGCCAATTCCTGGGGGGTGTGTGACCGGTCGGGTCTCAGGGAGTAGGGGCTTTGATCTACTGTAATCCCTTTGATGTGGGGTGTTTCCCTTACAGTAGGGGCAATAAACTGCATCCGCAGGGCTAGGTGATGGCCTGGGACCAGTTCAGACAATGGGGCGCAGAGGAAGGGGGTTATCAAAGGAGAGGCATGACCATGTATGGGTTGTCGGTCGGAAGTGGTTCCGTAGCAGGGTCGCGCAGAAGGAGAGGGTTTATGGCCTGTATGAGAGAGCGGAGGTGGCCGGCGCGCGGGGGATGCTCGCAGCGCCGGGGGAAAGCGCTGGCAATCGAGAGTGAGCGGGGAGAGAGAGTGGGGTGCCTAAAATGGCGACCGTGCATTTGCTATGCGTGGCGCTGGGGAGAGGCAAGATGGCGCAGATAATGTTCAGTTTGCAAGCTAAATTTCCACAGTCCTCCCTTTTAACATATCTCGCCAGCTTGTCCGGCCAATATTCACCTTTGTTAGCCTTTCAGTTACAGTATCGTCAATGTTCGTCATACATTTAAAGATACAGAGTCTTTAGGGTAGGCAGGAGTAATCTGACACATTTGTACATTGTCTCATACAGTTTGATAAAGTAGGCGAGGAGGAAGTACATTCAAAGTTGCAGTATAGTCGTGTACATGGCTGGTGTTGTATGAATGTTACTATACAAAGTTACATTTTCTTAACTTCTCAGTGTACAGTCGGAAGTGATTGATGCAACATCATGAAGAAGATAGTTAATATAATAAGGTGGTTGGGAGAGGATTTTCAATTTTGACATGGGTCATTCTTTCCAGTGTCCTTGTTTTATAAAGAGCTATCACTGGTAAGCTCTCATTGTTGTTCTTCTTTCGTTGGCACTGTTGAGCACCGGCGGTGGAGCTAAGGTCCAGCTCAAATCCGATTTCTCACGTGGCAGGGTGTGACCACTCACTGTTCTTTGATCACAGTCCTGTTCCTTAACACAGTTCACCACAGGTACTTTGAGACAGGGTGCCGGCCTTTTGTTCCTCGGTAGTAGGTCAAAGTCATAGTCCAAATGAAAGAGGAAGAGAGAATGGGGTGGCGTGGGATCGGATCAAAAATGTGGACCAAGGAGAGCAGAATCTTTCAGCACTGGGCCCATCAATCGGGCCCGACGGGTTGAGACTTCAGGCACGCTGGTCAGTGAGCAGGGGCCTCGATGTAGCCCTTCGCGCTTATCGTTCTGATAATGGTGTCTCGTCTCACACCCTTTTTGCTTCGTCGCTTCCCCCTTGGTCGATGTCATAGATGCTTTATGATCCGCAGCCAGACTGTGCGTCACATCCGACCCCTCTCTTCCGATGGCTGCAGGTTATCCTTGAATAGGTTATAAGAAACGAAAGTCTTAGGGATTTTGGCAGGGAAGACATTTACATACTTCATTCTCTCTCCCAACCACTGAGTAGTTGCGGAAATGTTCTTATCTGTTACTATATGATTGGTGTCTATTAACTCTGATGTTAAGGTGCGTGTTACTAATCTATTAATTACTGCTGTGGTGCAGGGTTCTGTGGGTGTCCCTGTCCATCGTCTGGCCTTCTAGGTGTCAGTTTCTGCGCCCTATAATACAAGGTTTGGTAATACCCGTAAGTGCGAGGTGCTACGGTCATGCGTTCACGAGTATCCTTTTCATACAGTAGGTGACCCTTTATCAGTTTAAAACAGGGCCATCAGCTGTTTCGTTCGGGATACTCTGAGACGGATAGTATAGGGCTGGAGTTATCTTTGGGAGAACAGGGTGCTTTAGACATTCTATTTCGGGCTAATTGGTCAGGGGTAATTCTGGGCGGTGGAGATGGTGTCCTTTAAAAACAAAAACCACTGACATATAGTCCCCGTGTTGAGGGTCAGATTGGGAGACATCAGTCGTCTTACCTGTCCTTTCCTTCTCAGCCGATTAGGCTTAATGTTTGTAAAAAGGAGAGGTAGTAACGTGGTAAAGTATGGTCGTTTTTGTTTCTGTCAATTTGTTCGAACACCACTGTGTTCAGGCCAATTATACACTTACCAAAGAGGTGTATGTCGTTAATTTATTCAAGAAGAAAAGAGGGCAAGAAAGAGCCTTTTGCGAGGGAGGGAGGGAGGGAGGGAGGGAGGGAGGGAGGGAGGAGAGAGAGAGAGAGAGAGAGAGAGAGAGAGAGAGAGAGAGAGAGAGAGAGAGAGAGAGAGAGAGAGAGAGAGAGAGAGAGAGAGAGAGAGAGAGAGAGAGAGAGAGAGAGAGAGAGAGAGAGAGAGAGAGAGAGATGGGTAAGATAATAGGCCACTTGGTGCACACACAACATGGAGTAGCATGGGTCTGTTCCATGTAAGAAAATACAAGCGGGGAAAAGACATAAATTCGGTGATCACGTACACACAAATGCCGGATAGGGTGTGACAGTACATGCATCAAGACGGAGACTCAGGGCTGCGTCGAGCACGGGGACCTCTCCTTTCCTGTCCTCTATTCCTATGCATGCTGCGTACCTTTAGTATTTTGTAGTTTATCTTATGGGTTGTCTGACCTTTTATTCTCCTCCCTTTGATCGGTGGACGAGCACTTCAATCATACAATGACGCTCTCTTCAAGTGACCCGAACATGAAATGCATACACATTCATATCGTATAATCGTAGTACACACGCACAATCATATCATACAGTTTTTCATGTTCCCAATGGTGGTCTGTAATTTTACGCACTATCTCACAACGTTCGTCTATGTTTTCCCTGATATTGAACTTGGTGCGGTCCATGTCCACTCCACTCTTCAGTCGGAGCTTCGTCGTGACCTATAGAGGGGAAAATAAGAGGGGAGGGGAGGTGCAGTATTCAAAATACCCCAGCGCGCGCAGACACGAAAAGTTCTACCTACCATGTACCAGGCTAGCCGCAGGGGTGGGTAATACCACGGACCTATTATTCTTTAGTTCGAGGCAAAGATGCTCTAGTTCATTCATCTCCTAAATTCGGGTTCCCTGGTCGTGCATGTATTTCTCAATTGGTCGTGTATTATGGTGCAGGATACCATACCTTGCGTGCGACATATATCTTAAGTTATAGTTCATTATTGATTTGACAATTCTTGGAAAAAGGGGGGGGGGGGGGCAGGCGTGATGGGTACAAATTCCGTTAAACAAAAATATTTTAGGCAAATTGAGTCCGTATTATCTGTATGCTTTCGCTTAGGAGTGACAATCTTTTATTTAAAAGAGAAACCTTCAACAACCCAGATGATTAGTCATGACACGGATTCCGTAATTCCTTTTTAAGAAGCCCTTTATTTAAAACAATGTCAGTGTAGAAATACGGGCCTACAGCCGCTATAGGCCGGCCACGGTGCGAGAGGCGTCGAGCAACATGAGCAACACTAGATTAACATAAAAATCCGTTCCCCCCCTCTCCCCCACCATCATGTGTGAAAGCATCGCATACATATATTTATATATCTCTTTTTAACACAAATGTCACGTGGCTGGAACGCCACAAGGAGTTGTAGGCCACTCCTACATCAGCGCCATCTTGGGGCGGGGTCGGGCCAGTGCACAGTCTAAGTCTTTCCATGAATTAGCTGTTGAACCAGAATTCCTTTCGGTAGTTCGAGAACTTTCGTTAGCGTCAACTTTGCGTCAGTATGGCGTCACTGCAACCTTGTAGCAATGCCACGGTTTGTTCTTAGGGCGGGGCAGCAGGCGGGTTCTTCCGCCGACGCTTTTACTGTCTCACTGCACCAAGCGGAGGCAAGGTGGCTGCCTTTCGTAATTCCTTTTCTGCTTTTACTTCTTCCCTCTTTTTCCGTTGCGTCGCTTCTTTGCGCCACATGCCGATACTGTCAAGCATAGTAGGCGTCGTCTTATTGCTACGCAGAGCTATTTCTAGCGCTTCTATCTTATGGTCGTCGAAGGATCCCATCAGTGGCCACTGACTCTCGGGGTCCTTCTTTGTATATTTATGCCATAGCTTGGTATAAGCTACGGCGACTAGTCCATATTTAGTGAACATGTCCTTATTAGGGGTGCCCTCCAGTGGAGCCGGATGGTTCACCTCTAATAAGCGGTCCGGGCAGAACCAACTACCAATCAGTGGGGAGAAGATAGGCATGACGGGTTTCAACGGGGACAAAAGTCAGCACTACCTATCTTTTCACTGCTTGCAAAGACTAGACAGAATATCTCTATTCTTCGTTATTTGCAAGCAGAGAATACCTCCAAAGAACCAATATCGAACAACTAGTGTTCGGACAATCAATCAATCAATCAATCAATGGGAGATAAAGATAGGCATGACGGGTTTCAACGGGGACAAAAGTCAGCATTACCTACCCTTCACTATTTGCAAAGACTAGACAGAATATTCCTATTCTACGTTATTTGCAAACAGAGAATATCTCAAAAGGCACTATTCTCCAAAACAATCAATGTTCGGACAATCAATCAATGGGGAGATAAAGATAGGCACGACGGGTTTCAACGGGGACAAAAGTCTGCGTTACCTACCCTTCACTATCTGCAAAGGGAGAGAGAGCGAGAGAGTATTTCTACTCCTCCCCGTTTGTAGACAGCGAATATCTCAAAAAGAACAATCAATGAGCAATACTAGTATTTCCAAAGCGTCAAACAATCAATCAATTATTTCTCAATTTGTCGTGTATCACAACCTTACCCGGACCGCGTGGACAGTTTCTCGTCTTCCGCCTCCAGCGCCCGATCGTCCTCTACTCTCCGTATTTGCCGCGGCACTCCTGATGGTTCCCAGTCAGGACCGTAGATCACTCGAGAGAGGTCTGCTCGGAACCAGTGAAGTTCGGATGATCGGCTGCCAGACGAGGGTCTATTGGGCAGGAGCTCTCCCGATCGTTGCAGTCGTTCACTCTGTCGTCGGGACCTCTCCCACTGGATCCACGTGTCGCTGATGGGCCCCACGTTTGGGACGCCAATTGTTAAATGGTAGCGGCAGTTTCAGTCGATAACCTTTCAAGTATTTGCCCGGCGGTAATCGCCTCTCATACCACTCGATGATTTTATCAATAAAAGAGGCAGGCGTCGGAGACTGGAAGGCAGGAAACAAAGTTTTATTCCGTCGGAGCAGAACACATCAGATCAGACAGCAAGGTATCGTCACGAGGTGCTCTAACTGCATCTCTGAGACCTGGTCTCTTATACACTGGTTTATTGCTTTATTATACATAGTACATTCTTGAGATTCCCTTGATGTGCGGGGGAAATATCCCCTGAAGCCCCGGTTTAGATCCGATCCCACACATAGATACAGTAGAAGTTCCCACCCCATCCACAGTAGGAGATGGCTATTGCGCAGCAGGGTATTCCGCCAATTCCTGGGGGGTGTGTGACCGGTCGGGTCTCAGGGAGTAGGGGCTTTGATCTACTGTAATCCCTTTGATGTGGGGTGTTTCCCTTACAGTAGGGGCAATAAACTGCATCCGCAGGGCTAGGTGATGGCCTGGGACCAGTTCAGACAATGGGGCGCAGAGGAAGGGGGTTATCAAAGGAGAGGCATGACCATGTATGGGTTGTCGGTCGGAAGTGGTTCCGTAGCAGGGTCGCGCAGAAGGAGAGGGTTTATGGCCTGTATGAGAGAGCGGGGGTGGCCGGCGCGCGGGGGATGCTCGCAGCGCCGGGGGAAAGCGCTGGCAATCGAGAGTGAGCGGGGAGAGAGAGTGGGGTGCCTAAAATGGCGACCGTGCATTTGCTATGCGTGGCGCTGGGGAGAGGCAAGATGGCGCAGATAATGTTCAGTTTGCAAGCTAAATTTCCACACATATGCAAAGAGATTTAGTGTTTACTAATAAAACTTTACAGCGCACAAACGATAATGTGTGGAAATGGCCTTATCTAGTGTATTATTTGATTATATTAAAGTATTTTTTTCTAACGCACTTCAGAATTAACAAACAATGTGCTTTATTTGTTCTTTCGTAATTCTGATATATTCTGAAATACTTGCACAGTTCATTTAAATGTTATGTACTAGAAGAAAAAAAACCTTTCCAACTCCTAGTATCTACTAAGATTGTCACATAAATCCTCTTACTTTGAAGTCAGAGAAGCAAAAGAAAACACCAAACTCCGTGGAAGACAGTGGCTGACATTTGAACTCTGTCTGTATATTCACAGCTAATATGAAAAGATAAGGTCTGATGTTCAACAGGCTAAATTGATATTGTTTTCTAAAACATGGTACATTTATAGCGTTCATTACTTGCAATATATGCTTTGAGCACCGCCCATTTTGTACTCTTAAAAAGGAATAACATTTGTTATGAAAAAAAATATGAAAAGATAAGAACAAAATTTACAGGCCTAATTACAGAAAGAAGCACTCATGCGAGAATACAAGGAGAGTTGGTGTGAAAAGGCTTTACTCCTTGGGAGCAAGAAACTCACGGTCGACAGACTAAAACAAATAAAGCCATCAAACAGAAAACCACAAATCCAATGGTAAACAACAGGTGGAATGCATTACCTTGGAAGCTTTCTGAAGGTCCCAATATGTCTTTAGCATTCTCAGTGTGAAACTTGATCTTTAACTGAAACTAACATGAAAGTCTGTCATGGTCTACAAAATATTGTTCCCAGAATTCATAGGGGCCGATTCAGAAAGGCATTGGGAAGTAGTAGAGAGTACTTCTGTAATAGTCTTGTGTACCCTTACATGCCCTTGGGAATTGGGCCCCAAACGTGTGAAAAGGGAATATTCAGAGAATATCCATTCAGAATGGGAACACATAGAAAGGACTGACCACTCTTTGCTAATTGGGAGTTGGACGTTTCGAGGGCGATTCACAAAGACATGTAAGACTACCTACAAGAGTGTACTTTCCGTACTCATAAATGCTTTTGTGACAGGGCGTCACTGTTTCAATGCTTAATTGGATTTGGAATTGAGTATTCTGAGTTAAGTCCCAGCGCACCAGGACTCTTCTCTGATCTGAGGAAAGTCACAGTCCATGCAAACGTGACCTACTTAATGCCTCCAAATCGATCTGACACTAATTAATGTTCAGAAAATCAATAAGCTGCTGTGCAGAACAAACAAAAACATATTCCTTATTGATTAGTCCAGGCACGTCTAGCAGAAAGGTATTTTTGGTTCCTGGAAGTTAAGGGTAAATTGTAAAGTGTGTTAGGAACTGTAAACAGTGTTATTAAAGCAGTCCGTCGCCCACTGATAAGTTATCGATTCGGTGATGCAAATGCACGCCTGACAATAGCTCGGAGTGAATGCTGATTCGAGATTTGTTCTCTTTCGGTGAGAGTGTAATTCCTTCCCCCTCCAGTTTAACTTCAGACGAATAATTAAAGCAATGTTCATTGGCAATAATAAATCATCTTTATCTGTTTGCTATAAAAGTATTTAGTCATCATGATTTTAATCAGACAAGCCAGGTATGTTGACGTGATGTAATTGTTTTCTTGCAGAAAAATAAAAATATTAAACTGAAAACCTACAGACTTGCCAATTTTTAAAAATGAAAACAGGCACACATGCAAATCTTTTGCAGGGTCCTGCGCTGTTAGCTCAAGCGGCTATGACAATTCAAAACGCATTTCACAGAAGGATCTGTTTAACCAATAGGTGCACTGCGAGAAGAGTAACTACTCCTCCCGTTGCCCCCAGGCACAAATATTCATAAATGCAATCAGCATGACTAAATTCCTGTAGGACTTGTAAATGTAAACTCTCTTTTGTAAGAGTTTGCCAAAAGGGCTATAAAGAGAATATGGCACACCGAGATTTAGGAAGTGGGTATGATTTACAATCCTAGGTTAGGAGTCAAGTACTGCAGTCCATGAGAAAAATACCTGGGGAACAAGCCCGCAGAGGGAATAAAATCCAATAAGTTTGGAGTGAAAAACCTCCGGAAGGGGCAGAGGGAGGTATTAATGTGCTGATTAATGTGTTAATATAAGTGTTACCAAAAGGTGAGGGTCCAGGTAATTGAAAAGTTAGGTTAATCAGTAAGGCTCATGCAATCAGAAAGTTTTAAAAAACCATTAAATTAAGGGATAAGATTAAATAAATCTTACCCAATTTTTTTAAAACAGAAAGGAAAATCCGAGAAAAACAAATGATTTTTCCTAAATTATGATCTCGGATTTTAAAGAAAATAAGGCAAGGGAAAGATCCCCAGTATTACATTTAAAGTAATTAAAAGCCCCCCAAAAATGACATAGAAACCTTCAGACCAAGAAAGTGAGAACGAGATGTATACAAAGCATAAAGGTGTGCCAGAATTTACGAAATTTTGCGGATCATTTGAAAGATTTAAATACAGAGTTTTCTGCTAAATAAACAAAATCGCTAATGAACAGAGGGTCTGGTTTACCTGAAAGGTGCAGGCAGTTGTCTCTTACGAGATACACAAACGCAAGACTATTCGATGATTTCAGTTGGTGAGCAATAGTGTATTAATCATATCATGTATATGTTTTTTTTTACTTAATGTGCTTTCTTTTGTTTTATGATTCAAGTTTTATTGCAACAAAGAAAAGACAACCTGAAATGTATGTCTATTACTCGTTGAAGGTGCCTTGATATATTCAGCAGTGCCCTTTTTAATAAGGCAAGACATCAAAACGTCGGTGAATGGTCCTAATATAGAGTTCAATCCTACATTACTATCTTGCGCGCTATTAGCGGGCAAATTGCTTAGAAGGACCTAGGCCTGAATGGTTACGCAAACAACATTAGGATATCAGTATTAAAAAAAATCAGAAAAGAAATGTGTAGAGGAAAGGATAGGCACGCAAGGCTCAGGGATAACTGAGTTCTAAGTGTTTCACGTATCTGATTTCTTATGTCGCTTGCTGTTCTCCCTTTGTACTAGTGCTGCCTGGTCTGTGACTCTACTCAGCCTTTCAGATTGGCCTGTAGAGGAGTCTAGGTAGGGTGTATTCCTAGTTCCAATTTAGTTGGTTATTGTTGATAAAGTCTGTCAGAGCTGTATGAATGGTAAGTAGTGTCCGCTATATTTGTGGTATTCCAGGTTCAGTTATGTACAATAGGTTATGGTGCACGCCCCTTGGAAGTTTTATATTTCAGGTATAACAAGTTTATGTCAACATGAAATGAGTATTCAGTAGACAATTGATACTAGAAGCTGTACTTAAGTATTTGTTAAACCTTCGTGACATCCCTTCCACCAATGATACAACAGAGGAACATACTATTAACCATGTCTACACACATTTTATTTGACAGTATATATGTTCATGGTTATACCTATTTACACTCATACTAAGTGAGTTTAAAATGCATGATGACTATCTGTATTTTACTACTTTTTATTTCTCCTTTTTGTGTTGTATACCCTAATATGCCAATAAAGTTTTTTTTGGAATGTCCCCACATAACACTGTGAATGTTTCCAATTGATCATTAAATCCTTATATCACTCTTTCAAATTCTACATCTTGAAACTTTTACCACACCGTGTTTCTACTGTAGGGGGCATGTTCGTCATCCAGAGGATCAATGTAGTGATTTTAGCAGCCGTGAACCATCTGCGTCTGTAGTTTCTGGATATTCTGGCACATCGCATGAGAACACTTCTTTCCTGTTGAGTGGGGCTCTTATCCCCTTAGCTCGAATTATTTTGGACTAAACCCCTTGTCCAATAACCGTGAAGGATAGAGCATTCCTAAAGTATATGGACAATGTCTGAATTCAAGGCTGAGCATCTCCAACAATGCAAGTCTCTAGTCAGACCTGTTTTAGAGAGTCTGCTAGGGGTCCAATGCCAACTGTGTAATCTCTTATAATGGCTGAATTTTAGATGGCCTTACCGAAGGTTTTTGTTGTGGTTTTAGTCACGTTTCATCCCAGTCTTGGTGTAGTCCTGAATAACTCGCTCTGTCCGCAGTGTCCATAAGTCATTGGCGGTTGGATGCAAAAATTTATGATAAGTAATTTTTTTGTATAGTCCCAAGACTATCTTTTTTGTAAGTAGCCAGATATGCAAGTATTGCAGAACTAGGAGTCTGGTAGGGCTATTTGGCCCTATTCCAGAAGTTCAAGAGCACAGCGACCCAGTCACTGATACTCCCAGAAGTGGTGGGGTAATAGGCCGAATTCTGGCTTGGTTTATGCAAATGTTTTAAGCTTTCCCCGCTGAGATGAGATGATCTAATGCAAATAGTTCCTGTGTTTCAAATTTGGACCAGAACTGTTCCTTGCCCTCTATAAGAATGGCACAGTTTCCCCAGTGTTTTGCCTTGTTATGCTGGCGACTGTCAACCTTTGATAGTCTATGGGTTATATGCCATGCGTAGACAGTGGCATAAACATTGAAATTCTGTTATAGAGATTACATTTAGTCTCCATTTTAGTTTTCCTTTTTAGCTTAGCATCTTTTTAAGATGGTGGTTTGAACATGTTTTTCACTAACACGAGAAAATCTCATATACCAATTTATTTCTGGGTAGACGTTGTCCTGTAGACTGTACTGTTAGTTCCAGGGACACACATACTGGAACTCCATGTCCTTGTTTTATTATGTGCTCATAGGAGAGAACTCTTTTCACCAGACTAATGAGAAGTTGTTTTTCTGCGTCTCTAGCAAAATGAGATGAGGCCAATGTTTTAATATTTAAAAAAAATTCTGTTTTGAATATGGTGAGAGGTACTTCACACCAGAGTTATCATGGAAGCTACTGAGATTAGTATCTAGCTACTTGATTTTGGTAAGGGAGCCCTCTTTAATACTCACTTTTTCTAGTACCCAAAACATATAGCTCCCGCCACCTTGTGAAAAGTTTTCTCCACCTCCAATACAGCCTCTTTTTTGTCGTGATCACGGAGTACTTGTCACAGAACGTGCAAGAGGGACTGTAGGTGGGATGCAGAGAAGCGGTAAGGGACAAGCCCTACTTGGGTGGCGTGTATCAAAACTGGCAGAAGGCATGCCAGGCGGGTTACTAGTATTTTAGCATCTACATGCATTAGGGAGATTGGTCTACAGCTACCACATTGTAATGGGTCTTAGTCCGGTTTTGGTATAAAAGATATATTACCCACACTTAATTCTGGTAGGGCTGAACATCCAGGGTTATTTCTTCAAACAATTTGTGTAACAGTGTGACTATTTTCTCTCAGTTCAACTTATAATATTCTGCGAGCTAGCTGTCAGGTCATCTATTACGAATGCAATTTCTTCAGTGGAGATCTCCGTTTATAACGTTTGGGCTAGTTCTGTGGATAGCGACTTAAATAGAATTGAAAAATCTGAGAAAATGAAAGTGATTAAAACATGGATATACAGAAGAGTAAGGACTAATAATTTGATGGATTGGATTCATTCAGCGTTTTGGCTGTGCAGCTTGAATAGGCACCAAAAGAGGTTCCTTTTCTGTTACGTTGTGCGCAATTGGGCGGAGCGCGAATCAAGCATGCACCCCTGCACAGTTTTGAAGATGTCAAGCTTTGGTAAAAATTACAAGTACATTGGTGTGCATCTCACCACCTTTGCTGTTCATTAGATTTGTCAAGGGCATGTTGTATCTGGAGTTATTTGTAGAATTTGAAGACCAAACTTTCCTGCCAGCTCCTGTAATTACTTCATGTGCCCACCGACCCAGATATCCTCTAGCGTGGAGATGCCAATGAGGTCCCAAGTGCCAAAGACGGCCAATCCGGCTGACTCAGAAAGCCATGTGTCATGCCACAGGGGGCTCCAGTGATTTTGAATACCATTTCATGTGTCGGAGACCCAGGTGCCAACACTGGAGCGGAATATGGCTAACTGATGGCAAGGAGTGAGGTGGGGGGACCGGCTACATAGCAAAGTTCCAGCCTATATGCCGGATCGTCTTTGTCGGCCCGAAACCAATCATTGATATTGACGAGCCGGGACACCCAGTAGTACAGTTTCACATCTCCCCACCTCAGACCTGCCTCATACGAAGAGGATCAGCATTTGGCAAAGGATACCCACAGGAAGTGAGAAACCTGGGCTTGACAGCCATAGGAGTCTTGGCCAGAAAAAAGACCTAATGAGGTTGAGATGAACCTTTGAAAGTATATAAATATGGGCATCTGAAAGGGCATCCTGTCCTTAATTGCAGACTATGCAACTATGAGCAAGAATCTGTGCTTTTGTAGCGACTTGAAGGATTTAAGGCGCTACTGGCTAAAACCAGTATTTCTCCATTTAGGCAGGCATAAAGCAATGTAAAACAGCAATAAAAATGTGTTTGACTGGAGACAATGTACAGTTAACATCTAGGTTTATGAAGTTTATAAAGGATGCTTACATGATCAATAATACGAGTGTTGTTCCAGGATAAGGTTGCAATATCATGTTTTACCGGTATTTTAAGAATAGTATTACTTAATGCATATTGCACTTTACCAAGCTGGCTCTAATTGTTGCTGTCAGTCGATCAGGTTTTTAGCAATAAATGCACTTTAATGGGGACAATGTATAGCTAACATCTAGGATTGTGAAGTTTTTGAAGGAGGTCTATACTAGGACTGCTATTCCCGGATTTTTGTTTTTATTTGTATTTTTTAGAACAGTAATAATATTTTAATGCATACCGCACTTTACTCCGTTGGCGCAAATTGAAGTTGTATGTTGATAAGATGCTTAGTAATTAATGCACTGTATGTATATGTTAAATAGCAGTTGAGCTACTGCAACCCTTACCACTTTCACCTTACACGGCTACAATTGGGTGGTAAGAGATTACCAGTACAATGCTTTGTGAAAATAATGTAAGAGTTTATTCGCCTTAGATGATTTGTTTATATTGTGATCATATGGGCTGTTTTAGGTTGTATGACGATAAAACAAATAGCAAAAATATGAAATTTTGCACCGTTTTTACATGTTTGGTAAATTGTTCTGGTTTTAAAATAACTTAAAACAATAAAAACCCACTTAAGTACTCTCAATGCAGGCCTCCTTCCGCGGGCTGCGCTTGGTCCTTACCTGAAGCCTCTTAGCGCAGACCTATGGGGGCCACGTTAGGTCACTGCTGCGGATCAGATCTCCCACCTGCCAATTTGATCTCCCTCCAGCCACAGATATGCTTAAGCTTTTTTTTCACAGTCCAATGGTCGCTGTTTCACAATGCCCTGGGTGATACCTGTGTCACAGCACCCACAAATAAAGGGTAGTGGGGCAAGTGGAGGGACCGCTGGAGGGGGAGTGAGAGCGGTGGTGGGGGTGGGGGGTGGTAGTAATGAATATATAGTAAAAAAAAAAAAACGTACCTGAAGCCGCGGCCTACTTCCATGTCGCGCTACCTGTCCTCTTCCTGGTCCCAGCAACCCCTGGGACAGACTTCCATCCAATCCCCGTGCTGCTCTCATTGGCCTGAGCGGGATGACTGGGAGTCTGTTGAGTTTTCTCCAGCCCGGCTGTTCAATGCAGCCAGGCTGGAGAAACTTAAGTGCACATATGTATTTGGCCGGCCTGAAACGGCCAGCCAAACACATATGCGCACTTAGGGAGAGAACATAGCTCTCCTCCTCCCATGCCGGGACATGCATGCCTCCCTGCACAAGCTGGCTCAGAGCCAAAAAATGAAAAATAAAATAATGCTAGAAAATCTGACCATGGAGGGACGCTCCTTCACCAGTGCGGAGGAGCTGCTGTTGGCAGCTGTCGTAGTCTGTCTCTGCTAATGAGGGTCCTGTACCCTGATGGTGGATAAAATCCACCTTGCGACATCGCCCACCTTGGGCCTGGCCTGGATTAGGTTGGGTGCCTATAGGGCAGCCCTGATTGGCTACGTTTAGGTTGTGGAAGCGCCGGCTCTGTGCGGCGCACACAGGAACTCCGCCATATTGCTTGGGCGCAAGGTCCTGCCCCAATGTACTTTCAAAGCACTGCATTTTATTTCCATGGATAAATAACTAATAATTATTTTTACATCTGAAACATTTGTGGCACTTCATTACAAATGCAATGTCAAAGTAAATGACGGAGGCCTAAATTTAGAAATGGGTGGAGTGAGCGTCTCTGAGCAAGTCACAATTCTGCTGGGGGGGGGGGGGGGCTGGAAAATAAACCTCCTGAGAGACTTGGCCTACTGTGGTTCAGTGGTGGGCTCAGCAAGGTGTGAGAGCTACCATCACACTAGCCCCGTTTCACAAGTGGCCCTGAAAGGTCACCTGGAAGAACTTGCGACAGCCAGCACTCACTACAACATGGATTTCTAGCGGTCGTGTAGCACGGGTGCAATAGACCTTAACGCAAGGAAGAAAATTTGCACTACAACCTCAGGCTTGCTTGTAAAATAAAAAGCCATAATTGAGGTGCAGTAGATTTCCTTACACCTTTGGGTGCTGGCATCACTACACCTGTTGCATCACTGATCTCTGGATTTGCCATGTATGATGCATGTCTGTGAGGTGAACTCTCTGGGACAACTCAGCCCCTGTGGACAGAGGTAGAGCTTGAATTAGCCTCCACTGTGCGTGGGCCAACGCGGCATCAGTGGTGTAACTGTAATTGAGGGGGCCCCCCTGCAAGGTACGTGGAGGGGCCCGCTCCGAACTCTATCAGGAGTTCCCCGGCCGAAGTGCAGTGCAGAGGGGGCCCCCTGGAGCTTGGGGGCCCCCTGTACTACAGGGGATGTGGGGGCCTGTGTTACGCCCCTGCGCGGCATATCACCAAATCTACAACAGATAAGGTATTACCCACGCATCCTCGGTTGAGAGGTGGTTTCGCTTCATGGACTCCAGTGCAGCAGGCAAAACCTTGAGAGTCCCTGAGGCCCAGAGAGGGGAACACACAGAGCTATCACCAATTATAGACTGAAAGGACCACCCCCAAAACTCTTCCTCTTCTCTCCCTTTCAGATAATGACAAATCAATGTATAGGTTAGTTGCATAGCAAGAGTGCCATAGGCCTCAACATTGGAGTAACACAAAACGATGAGGCCCCCTGCAGAATGTGATGAGGGGCCCAAGTCTCACAAACCTCACAGACACTCATTGGTTAAGGATAAATGGGGGGCCCCTGCACGGTTGGGACCGCTTTCTATGGTTGCATGGGCCTGCGTTATGCCCCTGGGCCCTAATGTTAGGAGGTTAAATGCCCACAAGGCCTTCTTTTAGGAAGCAAAATCATCCATAGTTGGGGTGCAATGGGCCTCTGGTGCCATTGCAACAATCAGAGTTATGCACCTGTTGTCATAGCATGGCATGTGATTGGAGGTAACTGGGAAAGGGTAGAGGTAGGAATTGTGCTACTATATTCTTAGAGCCTTCCATTCTCCCTGGGCCTAAATGTGATGCCTATGATGTGGAAGCCTTCTCCTATCCATCTCAAAAGGAAAGCTGTAGAGTGTTTGTGTTAAAACAGTACTACTTTCCCAACCAAACTGTATCACTTTTTGGAAGTACTCTCTGTACCTTGAAATTAATACTTCACATGCCTCGCTCCTTTCTAAGAGGAAGAGGTCAGTGTCTGCTATTTTTTTTTATAAAGGCCACAAAAGGTATTTCGTGAATGAGTAAATAATAAATTGAGAAATTTGGGTAACTCAGGAGCACTATGAAAAAATTAGATGCAAACCAGGGCTCGAAAATCAAGCAAGATTTATTCAGGACAAGCTATTTTAGGGAAAAAACCCTTTAACTTCAGTCACAGAACAAAAAGTAAATGTAGGAAGACAAACTGACCTTTGACCTCGCCTCGGTCTCTGAAAGCAGAGTTAATGTGACAATATAACAAGATGTAAAGGCATCTTTATTGCTCACAAAGTGAAAGAGCAAAAAAAAAAACTTTAAATCTTATCATGTCACATTTGCTGGCTTTCAGAGACAGAGGTCAAAAGTCAGTTTGTCTTCCTAAATGTAATTTTCTTTCTGTGACTTAAGTAAGAGGATTCTGTAAAGTGAACTGTGTGACAACTGAACTGTGCAAAGCATGTTAAATGAAAGGCTATAAGATGTCAGACTTTTGTCTAACAACACAGAAATAGCTAAGTGAACTGTTCAAACTTTTCAAATATATTTCACTAGTTATGAAGATCCATTTTTGTAATGCTGTAGTGAAAACATTTATATTTACACTTTACTTGGTGATGTGCAAATTTTAAATATTTTTACTGAAACCCAATTTCCAAACATTGTTTATGTGCTATTTATTATCAATAAAACTACATGTTAGTGGGAACGTTTTGTGGCCATTTCAATGGAAAATATGCCATCTGTAAATAACAGCGCACTACCACATCATGCATTGGTAATATATTTATGAAAAGTGAGTTTTTAAACATGAACTGGGTATTATTACTGCTCCTGCCCAGATGACAATGCTATTAGTGAATTAATAGGCAAGCCAGGGATCATGTGTCACCTATATATGGGTTTGTTTCTTGTTATACATGGAGCAAACATTTAGTCTAGTAAATAAAGAGTTTTTTTGTACAGCAGAAATAGTGAACTTGCACATTTGAAGGTGCTCTCCCTTGTGATGATAAAGTAAAATGCAGCTCCATACAAAATATTTGCCTAGGATCACACAGTTTGAGACCAGTGCACGGGTCATGAAGATTACAGTTAGGTCGAGTAGATTATTATGATTTTTCCGAGCCCTGCAAATCACTTTTTCAGTACGGCTTCTTATGACAACTTCTTCTAATCTATAAAATTATTTAGCTGGCCTTATTTTTCTGGAGATAAAAAGGTGTCTGAGCTAGCTTTACACTGGGCTAATAATGCTGTCAAAATAACACCAGTCAATGTCTTATAGTAAACAATCTGGCAGGCTGATCATTTACAAATAACTCTTACCGGGCATAAGAATGCTTGTTTCTGTGATTTTATCAAACAGCTGTATGTGTATTGACCTAATTACTAGTTTCAGTTTAAAAAAGCATGGATGTAGGGTGGAGCTAGGCGCTCGAGCAAGATGGCAGAGCACTTGAGAGCTCCGACTCACGCCAGCATTGTAATGGCCTAATCCACCTCTATCACACACACCAACAATTGGAAAACGGACACCTGGACAGAGAAAGGCAGAGGATGAGGTAGAATCTGCTCAAAGAAGCTAGTGTCCTGTTAGACACGTTCTAGTATCTCAGCAGGAACAAGTTAACCAGCAACTCCCTTGAGGGCTGGCCACCCACACGCATCCAACACAGGCATCACGAGTGACATGGGCCTGCTAATAAAAGGGCCTGAGTGCATGTGCTCATGGCCAGTTAACTAAGCATATAATCTGTGTATGTGTCCATCATTACTTAGCATATGGGCCTAGGCCGCAAAAATTTACAATGGTGACGAGGATTCTAGATCCCATATCGTGCTGTCTGCCCGCAGAGCGACGGTGTGAGGCAGGCAGCATTCTCTGCAGGGCGCCGAGGGAAACAGCGATGTGAGCCCTCCAGGTCAGACGGGGTCAGATGGAGCTCATGGCAAGCATTGCCCCAATCTGGAGAGGCGTTCGTAACCTGCATGAACCAGCCACCACCTAGCGTGAGAAATAAGAGCAGCGCCATCCCAAAGATGCACATTCAGACCCCCCCCCCGCCCCCCCAGGGCGGGGGCAAGAACTGCTGCCTTATGGCAAGCCGACCGGCACTGGGCGAGAGTCAACTTTACAAAAGGGAGGGAGTACTGCAACCAGCTCCATCCGCCTTGAACACTAAGAGCCTATATGTTGCCAACTCACAACGCAAGACGTGGGCCCCCAACCTCGCCTGCAGCACCCCTCCCATGGAGAAGGCGCTGGGATCTTTGAGGAGAAGACTGGGGCCGCATCAGAGATTAACAGGGCCATGAACCGGCACCTCCAGCCCCCCCCACCCAACCCCCCCCCCATAGTCCTCAGCAGAAGGGAAGCCATGCAGATGAGATAGAGGCAGAGTGGTGCAGCACTAAGCACATGGTGCCTGAACACTGCCAACCATAAACTAGTCCACGGGAACAGCTGCTCAGCTGGCTGAGAGCCATGACCGGCTGCAACGCCATCTAGCGGTGGCTCGCAGCACCACACTCCGCATGTGAGGCAGAACAAGCAGCGCAGGAAAAGGCTGCCCTGCTCAACCTCTGCACCAGCACTGTACAACACTGCAGACAGTTGAGGGAAGCTGCTGAGGCACCTGCGTCGACAAAGGCCCCCACAAGCACATGTCCAGCCCCTGAATAGGCCACAGCATCAGTGCAGCTGCACGGCCTATGGTGGAAATAGTTGCAGCGTTACCTGGCGGGCCAACCCTAAACTATTCCACGGGATCGGCTGCTCAGCTGGCTGAGAGCCATGATCGGCTGCAACGCCATCTAGCGGTGGCTCGCTGCACCACGCCCCACCTGTGAGGCAGAACAAGCAGCCCAGGAAAAGGCTGCCCAGCTCAACCTCCCCCCCAGCACTGCACAACACTGCACAACACTGCCGACAGTTGAGGGAAGCTGCTGCGGCACCAGCGCTGACAAAGGCCTCCACCAGCGCATGTCCAGGCCCTGCATAGGCCACAGCATCAGTGAGGCTGCATGGCCAATGAAGGAAATAGCTGCAGTGCCACCTGGCGGTTTGATCGCTGCACCGCACCTGATGCAAGTGAAGGCCGCACTGTCACCAAGGCCAGTGAAGACTTCCGCCAGCAGTGTGTGAAGGAGCACTGCTCCATGAAAACAGCCTGAGAGGGCCACCTGAGTGTCAAGGTGAGACACGCCCCCAGTGAGGCACATAGAAGCTGCCAAGTGCCTGAGCAGCAATAAAGTAACACTGCATGTACCCTCATCCAGTGAGGAAACCTTGGCCTAGTCCCAGGCAAAATGAGTTGAAGAGACTGGGCTGGGACTTTCAAAAGAGACTTGCTGCCCATCATAAAGTGAGAGCCAGCATTGCCCCCACCAAAGGCTGCACCATTCTCCTCTACCAGACCCAGGTACCTGCTGCACTTAAAGCAGTTTCCCAATGGCGTGAGGAATGTTTAAGAAGGGCGAGAAGAGTGTTGTGCACGCCCCCTAGCAGCTGTCTGCCACCTCCTCAAGGAAAGCAGAGCAAGCAAACAGGGAGCCAGGCGAGAGCACCCTCCAATAGACTAAGTCGTTCACAGAGGAAACCTGGTTGCCTGTCAGCCACTCAGCACTTCCCTATAGAGGAGAGGGGAGTAAAGGCCTAGCCTGGCCTGAACAGAGCAAGAGAGCATCTACATCTCAACTGCAGAAGCACAGCCCTGCAGTGGGGGAAAGATAGCAGAGAGTGCCATCCCCCATACTGCCTCAAGATGGAGTCACCAGTGGCCCAATACAGACAAAGATACCGTGTGACGTGGCTGCGAAGTCCCTTCAGTCACCCTCTCTTCAAGCAATGTCATTTCCATTTGTCGTCCAGGTCTAATGGCAACAACGTCATCATTGCCACGTGCATCACCCAATCCAGCGAAGGAGCAACTCATCACCAGGGCTAAGCCTGCAATGCACCAAGAGACCGAGGCCCCCTATTAAAGGGAGAGACCTAATGTCCAGTGACTATCTGACAGACCTTCCGCACCTGTGTCCTGTTGGCAAGCACACCGACCACTGTGTAACCTACCAAGGCAGTTGCATGAACAACTTTGTTGTTATTCTGTCAGTGATCCTGCAGCGGCCTCCAGGCAGCCCACAAGCAACCCTGCACTGTCCACACAGTCCTGTAGCAACCCCGCAAAAGGGCCTCAAGGACATTCCGGCACGAAGATATCCTGGTACAAGACATGGTCTTGAAACTGCTCCACCCACAAGTTACTGGGAGGCACAGGGGTTTCAGAGGAGAGCGTCTCAAGCAAGGTCAATGCCATCCCAGTCCTGGCAAGACTTGTCATCACAGTGCCCACATTCCCCAAGAGAAGACTGTTGCAGGACTCCACCGACACTCCTGATGCACCATGTTTGAGCTGTCTGACACCAACAGCATCACCGCGAGAGCACGCAGGCCCATCCAACAATGTGTAAGTGAACATTGTTCCAACGGACAGAGTGCCAAAGAATCCGGACTTCATCTACACAGTGTTTGTGCGCAGTGGTAGCTGGTTAAATTATGGACATGTGCCGAGATGCCCAGGTGCTCTCACCTGCACCTGTCCACCGTTGTCCTGCAGACTGCCTCTTGAAGTGGAGAGACTAAGTGGTGTCTTATGTGCATAGTTTTATTTCCATAGGTTGGACTTGTTTTGGTTTTAAAAAAGTTTGGAAGGAACGTGGTGTCCTGCTGAATACGTTCTGGTGTCTCAGCAGGCACAAGTTAACCAGCCACTCCCTTGAGGGCTCGGCCACACACCACACCCATCCAACACAGGCGTCACAAGTGATGTGGGCCTGCTAATAACTAAGCATCTACTCTGTGTCTGTGTCCATCATTACTTAGCACGTGGGCCTAAGGCCCACAACATTACAGAAACGACTGTGCACAGGCACCAGCACTGTAGAAGCGCATCAACAAAGGCCTGATCCTAACCGCTTCAGGCCACGCCCACCTCATACAGTGAGGAAATTTGATTACGGCTCCATCTTGCGTATTGACACCATTGTGATGTTGCCCTCACTCAGGCACCGACGACCTTCGTAGCGTTTCTTCGTACTCTGAACTGTAACATGTTAAATGACCTTTTTCCTTTTCCTCTGAGCAAGGTACATTCTGAGACCCGGCTCGAAGCAACTAATTTCCGTGATAACCATCTATTGACCCTTGGTGATCCTTCTCTGCCTTCCCTTTGTTTTACGAATCACCACCTGCATCACGCAAACACGTCCCGTTGTAAATTAATTAAACTTAGGAATGCTCATGACACCTGGCCTATAGGGTCAGGTAGAGAACATGACCCTAGGGAAGGAATTTCTATTACCTGTTATCCTGTATCTTGTAAAAGGAATGTTTGCTAGTGGATGCACATTGAGGGCGTTGTTGCTTAGGGGATTTAAGCGCTATAAAAGACTGAGCCACGGATTGAAGTGGCAAACTCCTGAGAACCTACCACTGATGTACTTCTAGGACAACGGTACCTAGCTGCAGCTAATAAATTGAAGTTCCTATGCCAACAGAGTGTTCCGTGTCTCTGTACAATTAAGCAGGCAAACTCAGAAGATATCAGGCGTACCCTGCGCCGCCAGGCCTAATTCAGCCTGGTTCTTCAAATGGTGCCCTCTGAGAGGCGGTTTCAGAGGCAGCGGTTTTGCCTGAAGGTCGTGAGGAACCCCACAAGAAAATTCTGGAGGAAACTCAAACCACGTCAAGCGACCCCTGTATGTCGAAGTGGTGCGAAAGTCTTTTTCAGCGCGGTTTCTCCTTCCTGACGGCTGCTGACTGCTGCCCTGACTGCCGCCTTGCTTTGGCCCCCTTTTTGGTGATGTATGGTATCGCGAGACGTTAGACGGGCCTCTGTTGGCATAAAAAGACACTTAGTTAAGTATTGGTGGGTAGCTCCCACAATTTTGTTTGATTTGGGTCTTTGATTCGGCTATTGCAAAAGCCGAAGCCGAGGGGTGAGTACATTTGTGCTGTGTTATTTGATTTAACCCCTTGATGTTTGTGAACAGTCCAGTGAAATAACGATGCCTGGTCTGAGTAAGTTTAGAAAGTTTTTGTTGTTTTGGTTGTGATAGGGATTCCCGGCTGGAGGACTCTTGTCCAATTCCTCCGGTTGGAACTATGTGAATTAAATTAGCCGGCTCCCTTGAGGGAATACCTAAATAGGTTTAGGTATAAAAACATATTTCTTCCTTGGTGATTCTGTATCCCCAGGGAATTAAAATATGGACATAATACATACAAGGATCCTTTGTTCTGCGCAATCTTATGAATGGAGTGTATTTTGGCTTCTTGGACATATAGCAGTCTGTTGGGCTGGTTTTTTTTTGCAGTCTTTTGGAACACTATTAAGAAGCGTTTCTTGTAAATATGACTTGCAACTAGTATTTACAAATGTTTTGGTTTAAGTACAGTCTGTGGGCTGTCCTTTGTTTCTGTCCTAAGTGTTGATCTGTGGGTTAAATGTGTGTTTCTGTGGGTTAAATGTATGTGTCCTGAGTGTTTGACCCCTTTCTGTTTATGTCTGAAATGAGCTCAATGTGTGTTTGTGGTTTTTCTTGATGTTTTCAGTCTGTTAAGCAAAATGTCAGTTAATTAATATTAAGTAGAAATTAAATAAAAATCCAGAACTGAACCATGTGATATGCTAAATAGCTATATGTTGCTATATAATTTATAGAGTAAGCAACTATGCACATGTACAAACTGTTAAATGCCTAAAAAAAAAAAAATCACATTCACATTCACTAGGAATGCAATGGCCTCAAAAACGAAATTGTGTGTTTTGTAGAAAAATAAACTTATAGTATTTTTTTTACTTACATACATTGTATTAGGTATTAACAGGCAAACACTTCAGCTGAATACATTTTTGCTGAACTCAAACGCAACACACATTGATATGTCTTAGTTTGAAAAAGACTGCCACCGTGCTCATGTTACAACACTGAGAGACAAGCTTTTATTGTCGCTAAGCAAGCAGCTCTAATAGACAGGAATGTTTACTCAGCCAGGACTTCGCCCTCAGTTGAACACGGGTGAAACTTTGCATTTCAAAATGTTGTTTTAAAAAGGTTCCAAAACTAAGGTTCATTATTTTGTATTACAGGAAGACATTTCAATTAAGGGTTTCCTCTCTTTAAGCATTTTTATAAGAATATTCTTGGTTTTAATTTAAGTTGTGTTGTACTGCATAATGAGGACATTTGTATATGGAATTTCACTTGGCGCAGGCTTTAAAAAACTCATTTTTCTAAAGGATTTGCTAGCGATATGTCTAATATCCAATATCTGCAATCTGTAAAGAACATTCTGAGGATGATTAATATGTAGCACAATTATAGGATATTTATTTTTAAGTGCCCCAAATATCAAAGTCGAAATTGGGTAAAATAGACTATTTAAACAGCATTCTTGCCCTTTACAATAGCTTTAAAGTGCCTTAGTAAATGCATATATTTAGGTATAATTCAAATTTGCAGGTTGTTCCCATTTGGGGTTGCTTTTAATGTCTCAGTGAGCCAATGTGCCCAGTGCAGAGGTTTGAGTTTAATATCAAGATTGAAGGTTCTAACTCTAGCTAGACCTACTGAGACATTCATCCTTTTAAGGTTGATTAACTAAGTACCGTTGCATAGGGTAGTAACAAACATTTGTTCTAAAGCTAGTATGTTATGTTATTATGTTCTGTGAGTTATTCACAGTAAATGTTTTAATAATTTAAAAATAGAAATAAATTGTAGCCCCTAAAAGAAGCAATATATATATAACATGTGTTTTTAAATAGGGTTAATTATTGCAGGTTAGGAAGAGATAGGAAAGGTTTTTTGTCTGTGACAAGCTTCAGGGTGAGGAGAGACAGGGCTAAAGAGAGCAGAATGCGATGCAGAAATTGAAGGCAGATTTTGACCTTGAAGCCTGTAAGGTGGGGGCTAGAAATAGGAGCGAGTAAACCAGGAGGTGAAATCACTGCTTAGAAAGCTTCTCTGACATGAACATGTGTAATGCTTGCAGCAGGAGAGCCTTGGAAAGAGGTGGGGGCCAGGAGTGCTCGCAGTGGCTGGTTCCGTGCTGAGGTGCTATTTTTAGCTTTTCTGATAAGATAGGACAGCCGAGAATCGTTACGGAGCCCTGTCTGTTCCCATATTGTTCAAGACAAAATGAAAAAAAGGGGTGCTGAGAAGAAAATGATACATTGGTATTTCTGTTTTTGAAAAGTAATGTCCACGTAGTTGCCTTCATTTAACAAATGTGGCATTAGCCTCAGACAAAAAGTAAGATGAAGCTCTTTCTTAGAATTTTGTGGGCTACATGCCTAGGTAAAAACGATCAGCAAATTAAGATTCATTTTTCACAGGAGGAATTGTGGCACAAGGGAACACAGAGTGTCTGTAAAAATGTTTTCCTTTTAGACAGTTAAAATTAAGGTGGCTTAACATGCTTACATGTTTTAGTCATTGCAAAGTTGACAAGATGGTTACAGTTAAGTACCACTAGGTTTGTATTTTTTGTCAGTTGTGAAGGAATAATGGTGAAATGAGCGCCCTGAATGGCTATAGGCAGGAAATCAGGGTGAGAGAAGACTAGAAAGGACTGAGAATGTTACAGTAGGTGAAGAGGAGTAGTGAAAAAGCAGGGGTTAACAGCCAACAAAACAGCGATGGTCCATATCATGAGGTGGTGGAACGAGTGTTCCATATGTCCCTGTGGGACCTAATCAATGTGCAAATTGCAAAAAGGAGGGTGCTGTCAGCTGTGTGTTGAAACAGATGTGTTTTTGCATAACTTCTTTGGAAAGAAATGTTTGTGTTTATTTCTGTGCAGCCTGACAAATTAAGCAGGCCAGAATATTAGTTGTTGAGTTGCAGGTTCATTGTGCATAAAGTGCATGACATAGTGTTGTGCATCACCGTTCATTTACATATGATATTGAAATTTGTCTATGCTTTCTGTGCTTGGTATACAGCAAGTATACTTGATGGCTTGGCATGTGTGTTTTATTTTATGCACTTTTTTTTGTTTTTGCGTTGTGTTTACGCTTTTGCTTTTAATACTGTTACAAGCTCCCCTGTGTTGTGAGGGGATGGTCATGACGATGCCCATCGCTACGGAACAGTTGGTTGGACTTGTTCTGGTTACTAAATTTCACAGATATGATATTTCATGCTGTGAATATGACAGACAACACTTCACCAGTGCATGTCTATTTGGCTATAATGGTATTAAAAAAAAATAAACAAAAGAGATATACAGGATTAAAAGTGTGTCACCTGCAGTTATTCTTGTTACTGCTCCTTCCTTTAAGGGACGAGCAGCCTAGATTGATGTTCCCTGATTAGACCCTAAGGATGAACTATGAATCTGTGGCTCTTGCTAAAGGTGACCTAACTTTCCTTATGATATTGCACTTCTACATGTAGTCATAAGAGACACCAAGAGTTTCTTATTTGCTGTCCTGAGTAGCAGGATTGTGATTTTAAGTGGGTATAGTGCCCCCTCCGGACAGGTGACTAGGGAAAGAAAACATTGTAGATCAGAAACCAGAGACCTAAGAATTATTAGACTAGGGTGACAGGTATTCTCAGTGATCATGAGGAGATATTGTTTAGCCTGTGTATTGCATGGTGCATTTGCTGCACAATTATAAAAAGGGAGGTATCTGCATGCCCCTGATAATTTGTATCATGCGATTCCCCTTTTGAGGTGTTCTAGATAAGGAATGTAGGAACACACAGATGTAGTAATTTAAGAGATGTTTATCCCATTAGAAAATCATGAAATGAATATTTGTAAATCCTTAAGTGACTGGCCAATCTATAAAACTGGTGCCACTATGAACCACGTCCAGTTTTACTAATGATACCAGACTGTTTAATTGATTGGTTATTGAATTTGCCTTTTGGATTCCCCTCCTTTATATCTGTCTTACCTCATGAGCACTTTCTTTTTTTTTCACACTCCCCTTGGAGCAACCTCTTTCTCTATTAGGAGCATATAATATGGTGATCTGTTCTAAAAGTCTCTTAGTTTTCTCTGGTCTGTATCATACCCTGTTCTCCTCAGGTTTTGAGCTGATCATGCATCTAAACTGACACATTTTCACTCCGACTCCTGCAGTCCCACATTTTGGTGGGTCAGCACTGATTACAGCTCAGGCTACTGCTGCCATACCTTTTTGATGGTGCACTGTTGACACACATGTTGTGACTGATAAAGGAGAGACTGCAACATGGTCAATCTCCTTGTGGCTTAATTATATTGAGATTGGACACAGACTGTCATGTAGCAGATCCTATAGGCTGGCACACTGTGTGTTTGAGTGTTAGTATGATTTACTGTGATACGTTTGGCTGACTGCCACTCTTAGGGTCTTGAGATGATCAGTGCTGCCTTCTTTAATAGGCACCTACTCTGAAATTGATTCTGGGCTTAACTTCACCTCAGAGAGTTACTTTGAAGGTACTGGCGAGCTACTCGTGGCTCCCGAGCTACTCATTGGAGACCCCTGGATTAGAAGTACTGCCTTTGCCTTTGCATCTTATGAGAGTGACAGTGCATTCTAAACCAGAGTTGTCCCATGGCTTCTGGCCACTCCCTTGAAGATTGCAGGCCACCTGCCTGCAGTCCTATTGTTAAATACAATGAACTGTTTTTATACTAAACTGAAGGAAACTAACAACTGTGTCACATTTCCTACGTCACTAGATTCTGCGGGAATTAAGTCATAATAACCTGCAGAACATTGAATTAAGCCTAATTCCCATCAGTGACAGCTACAGATGAAAGGCGGACGTCTTGACCCTACAGTCCCAGCACCCAGAAAGTAGCAAGGCTGGACAGCGATCGCCAGCGCGCCATCAATGGTATCTCCAAAGCATCGTACTTGCTCCATCAGACGTTGGACATCACAAAACCAGAGTTTCAGTGTAAAAGAGCGAAAGAGAAGGATTCCTGTTGTTGATGGCAGGGCTGGTTTGAGGCTTCAGTTTTCTACCTGTCATGTGCTGGTAACCTCTGACAGTGTGCAGTCCCTTGAGCCCCTTGGCCTGAGTTTTGGCCACCCCCCCCTCCCTTTTCTTTGATCCAACGGAAGGGCAGTGCACCGGAGGATCTAAGGCACTACATGATGAAAGGAAAATTAAATGAAAGAGGAGCCCAAACATCCTCTGACACTGAATAGCGAGTGTTGGAGCCTGAAAGTGTTGCTGAGCGTGAAAGTCTGTTGCTCTTTCCGATTAATAGTACTTGGGTCTGCACGAGATGATCTGTGCCCATGATCAACGAAGAGCACAATATCTGTAGTGCCTGCCGCAGAGGAAATATATTGGTGCACTGCCTTCAGACATTGAGACTTTCGAGTGAGCTGTGAGTGTTTGCCAGGAGGGCACTCCAACGGATACTGAGAAGCACTATTTTCATGGAAGGCCTGAATGAAGAGGCCCAATGCGGAAGAAAACAACAGAAGCAGATTTGATGGACGATAGAAGCCTACCAGAGGC
Organism: Triturus cristatus; assembly: GCF_964204655.1. Taxonomy (NCBI): domain Eukaryota; kingdom Metazoa; phylum Chordata; class Amphibia; order Caudata; family Salamandridae; genus Triturus; species Triturus cristatus. Next base: position 347,347,616 of record NC_140589.1, on the reverse strand, counting down.
TTAGAACGGACTTTGGCATAGTTATGGTTGCACAAGCGGTTCCCGTGCAATTGCATATAATGGGTGTTAGGAGACTGATTCTTATTGTTTTGCTGGCATTGTTTTAGAATAGTATTCTGTTTAGTAAAAGCAGAATGAAGTCTATCCTCTGTTGAAGAGTATCCCCATTTCACCTGAGAGCATTAATAAGGATCGCCACTGTTTCACCTGAGTATACAATAGTCACTGAAATGCATAAGAGCCCTAAAAAGGTTCGCTAAATAATTTTAGGATTTGCTTTTGCCTAGGGTTTTGAAAAAATGATAATCCTGTTTGTAATAATGGTCATTACTTTTCTTCTGCTATCTGAATGTTAATTATGACTCGATGCTTTGTTCTCTTTGTATCCCTGTTGATAGCTTACATATACCTGCTTAAATGAAATGTGTAGAATGGAAAATGCTCACCTAGCAATGAATTAGGATTTGCCTGAGTAATGGCAAAAGGAGGGTCTGAGGAAATTTGATTACGGCTCCATCTTGCGTATTGACACCATTGTGATGTTGCCCTCACTCAGGCACCGACGACCTTCGTAGCGTTTCTTCGTACTCTGAACTGTAACATGTTAAATGACCTTTTTCCTTTTCCTCTGAGCAAGGTACATTCTGGGACCCGGCTCGAAGCAACTAATTTCCGTGATAACCATCTATTGACCCTTGGTGATCCTTCTCTGCCTTCTCTTTGTTTTACGAATCACCACCTGCATCACGCAAACACGTCCTGTTGTAAATTAATTAAACTTAGGAATGCTCATGCCACCTGGCCTATAGGGTCAGGTAGAGAACACAACCCTAGGGAAGGAATTTCTATTACCTGTTATCCTGTATTTGTAAAAGAAATGTTTGCTAGTGGATGACATGTTTTCTTTTTTGCACATTGAGGGCGTTGTTGCTTTAGGGGATTTAAGCGCTATAAAAGACTGTGAGCCACGGATTGAGGTGGCAGTCTCCTGAGAACCTACCACTGATGTACTTCTAGGACAACTGTACCTAGCTGCAGCTAATAAATTGAAGTTCCTATGCCAACAGAGTGTTCCGTGTCTCTGTACAATTAAGCAGGCGAATTCAGAAGATTTCAGGCGTACCCTGCGCCGCCAGGCCTAATTCAGCCTGGTTCTTCAAAAGGACCCACTGACACTTGTGGGCATGAAGATCCGCAGGGGACGAGGCAGACACACAGGAAACTCAGTGCCAGTGAAGGCACTAATCAAGGCTGCTCATGGTGTCCCAGCAGGGATCTGTGGCCTCAGAGGCCCGAGTGCCACGATCCACTGCAGCCTGTAGACATATAGAGAGAGGCCTAGCATTGGTAGTCTAACTTCCGGTGTGGTAGTAAATGCAATGGAAGACACTACAAACCTGGCTTGATGACCTGTAAAGTGGAGCGCCCACCCGCTCCAATCCACTGTTGGAACCCCTAATAGTGAAATCAGGGAAGGATCAAGAACGCTACATCTCTGAGAGATTGGAGCTCTTCGACTCCTCGCCTATGTGCTTCTGGAGGCAGACCAAGAACCAGAAGACAGGCATAACTTACCATTCCTATACCAGATTTTCAACAGCAGAGTCACACGTAGATGGTGCCTGATGAATGCCTAACGGTAAGATTTTGTTGCCCCACAGAAATGCCTGAGATGTACCAACTGCAACCTCTATGAAAAGCCCCCAACTAACTGTACACACATAGAAAAGGGGTATCTAACAAAAGACAGCTAGAATCACAAACCACGCAATCCAAGTGACATTGGCAGAAATGTTCTGGCAACATGACTTGTGACTACCCTCCCCTGCAAACACTGTACTCTCAAGCAACAATTTGATTCTGGAGATCGCACACTTCTATTAAGGCGCGTATGGTCCAGCGAAGCTGCTTAGATGCCCATTTAGCACAACAGAAGCCCACTATACCTCACCAATTGCCTGACTTTCCCTACTTAAGCCCTAGGAGTAGATTAGTGGTAAGCAATTTGCACAAGCGATATATATATATGCGGATCCAGCCACACCTTCTTCTTAAGACATATGGCGGCGATTGAGCAGGACCTCTGACCTCCTGCCAGGGACCTGCTCTCCCTCTGCAATTCCGCTGCTGTGCCACTGCCCCTGCCCTTGCAGTGCTCGGTTCTGGTAGGTGTTCGCACCTCTGCCTGGACTGTGTTCTGTCCCTTGGTATCTGTGCCCTGTTTTTAGTGCCATTCTCTTCATTGCTGTTTAGTGCCATCTCTGTATTCCCTGTTTTTGTGCCAGCTCTGTATTTTTTTGTTGTCTCATTGCCTGTATTCTGTGATGCTTTTTTGCCTTATTGCTCCTTCCTACCCGTTTCCCGTTCTGTTTCCCGCCGCTGCTGCTCCCGCGGCCCCTTCCCCCACCGCTCCCAGCTCCCGTCTCCCAGCTGCGTATCCCTCCACCTGCCCTATTTAATGGCGGCCGCTGCAAGGGAGCACGAGCAGGACCTCTGACCTCCTGGCCAGGGACCTGCTCTCTCCCTCTGCAGCTCCGTCGCTGTGCCGCTGCCGCTGCCCTTGCAGTGCTCAGTTCTGGTAGGTGTTTGCACTTCTGCCTGGAATGTGTTGTGCACGATCTGTCCCTCGGTATCTGTGTCCTATTTTTAGTGCCATTCTCGTTATGGCTTTTTAGTGCCATCTCTGTATTCCCTGTTATTCTGCCAGCTCTGTATTTTTTGTTGCCTTATTGCCTGTATTTTGTGTTGCCTTGTTGCTCCTTCCTGCCCGTTTCCCGTTCTCTTTCCCGCTGGCGCTGCCCCGGCGGCTCCTCCCCCCTGCCAATCCCTGCTCTAGCCTCCCATCTGCGACTCCCTTCCCCCTGCCCCATTTAATGGCGGCCGCTGTGCGGTCGTGCTGCTGGACCGCCAAAGGCAAGCCCGTCTGCTCCTGTCCGTGACTCGACCGCGGCCCGCGTCATGGACCCTGGATCTCCGACCATCCACCGCTACGACTCAGCTGCCCTCCTCGCACTCAACCCCGGAAGCAACAACAACTGCCAGCTATCCACGCCAAACACTACCCACGGCCAGTTCTCCTGCCGACAATTCTTCACCATCCACAGCACCCCCACGACAGCTGCACCCACGCCGACGCCCGCCCCACCGAAGCCCTGAAGTGCATCCTCAATGTGCGCTCCCTGCACAGACATTCCGTAGAGATCTGGGACCTCCTCAACACCCTCTCACCAGACGTCGTCTTCTTCACAGAAACCTGGACCAACATCTCCTCCGCCCCCGACATCGCCACCGCCATCCCTAACGGATACAAGATCCAGAGGAAAGACCGCCCCCACCGCCCAGGAGGAGGACTCGCCATCACACACAAGAGCTCCCTCCGACTCCCCATCTCCAGCACAAGCAACTCCTCCTCCTCCACCACCACCACCGAACACCTTCACTTCCAGATCCAGAACAGCCCTAGAACCACACTTCGCAGCACCCTCGCCTACAGACCCCCTGGGCCTCGCGCTTCTTTCACTAGTACCATTGCTGACCTCATCACACCCCACGCCATCGCCTCATCGGACTACATACTCATCGGAGACCTGAACTTTCATCTCCACAACCGCAGCAACCCCGGCTCCACCGCCCTCCTGGACAACCTCTCCAACCTCAGACTGAAGCAGCTCGTCACCACCCCCACCCACAAGGCAGGACACACCCTCGACCCCATCTTCGCAGGAGGGACCAACATCCACTTCAGCCACACCTCGAAGCCCCTAAGGACAGACCACCACTGCGTACACTTCTCTTTCAACACCACCACCGCTCACAAGCCCACTCTGCGCCCGCCATGAAGAAATTGGAGCAAGGTCACAGAGGGGAACCTTATCTCCACCCTTATCCACCCCCTCCACCATGACTGATGCCAACACTGCAGCCAAGGAACTACACCTCTGGATTACCAGCTGCGCAGACAAGCTCGCACCCCTCCGCAACCCCGACAGACAACACCCCCTGAATGCCACCTAGTTCACCACTCACCTCCAAGAAGCTAGACGCTCCTGCAGACGTCTCGAAAAACGATGGAGAAACAGCAAAACCACCGAAGACCAGACCACTTACAAGAACGCCATGACAGAATACCACCAACTCATGAGATCCACTATGAGGACCTTCATCCGGAACAAAATCCTCACCAACTCCAGCATCTCAAAGGAACTCTTCATCATCCAGCAATTCACCAAACCCCCCAGAGAACCCACAGACGTCACACCCTCCCAGAAGCTCTGCAATAAGCTCGGCTCCTACTACCACCTGCAAATCAAGGCCCTCTACGACAATTTCAGCTAACAGTCTCCAGGAGTCACCCTCCCTTCCAGCGATGACAGCCACCCCACCATCACCACCTGGACACGAGTTACCACCGAAGACACCACCACAACCATGAAGAGCACCCACTCAGGAGCCCTCACAGACCCCTGCCAACTGCACATCTTCCACAGAACAGCCGCTGCCATAGCACCCGAGCTACGCCGCATCATTAACACCAGCTTCGAATCCGGCATCTTCCCCTTCGACTTGAAGCGGGCAGAAGTCTAGCCCCTCCTCATGAAACCCTCGGCAGACCCGAGGGACCAGAAAAACTACCATCGTCAACGCCCAGCTTACGGCCTTCATCGAAGAGAAGGCCATCCTCGACTCTTCCCAGTCCGGCTTTCGCAGCAAGCACAGCACCGAGACTGCACTCCGAGACGACATCCGCACGCACTTAGACCAGGGCCACACTGCGGCCCTTATTCCGCTAGACCTCTCCGCAGCCATTGACACTGTCTCCCACCTCACTCTCGCAGCCAGACTCCACGACACCGGCATACGGGGAACCGCCCTCGACTGGATCTGCTCCTTTTTCACCGGCAGAACCCAAAGGATCAGACTCCCACCCTTCCTCTCCGAACCCACAGAGATCGACTGCGGAGTACCCCAAGGATCATCGCTCAGCCCAGCGCTCTTCAACATCTACATGGCCACCCTCGCCTCCATCGTCAAGACAGCATGGACTCGGCATAGTATCCTATTCCGACAACACCCAGCTCATCCTCTCCATCACGAAGAACCCCAAAGACACCAGACTCAGCTTCCAGGAAGGAATGAAAGACGTTGCAGCCTGGATGATCAGCAGCTGCCTAAAGCTCATCTCGGAGAAGACCGAGGTCCTCGTCCTCAGACCCTCCCCCATCACCTGGGACAACACCTGGTTGCCCTCTGCCCTTGGAAATCCACCCACCCCTACTGACCATGCCCCAAACCACGGCATCATTCTCGACTCCTCCCTCACCATGACTCACCAGATCAACGTCATTGCCTTTACCTGCTTCAACTCCCTCCATATCACCTTCAAGCGGATCCCCCTTAAACCAGGAAGACCGTCACCCATGCACTCGTAACTAGCAGACTGCACTACGGAAACGCCCTCTACGCTGTAACCAACAAATCCCTGCCACAAACTCCAGACCATAGAGAACTCTGCGGCCAGACTCATCCTCGGCACCCCTCAACGTGAGCACATGACCCAACACCTGCGAGACCAACACTGGGTCCCCATCGAGAAGAGAGTAACCTTCAAGCTACGCACCCACACCTACAAATCCCTCCACAACATCAGACCTACATACCTCAACGAAAGGTTCTCTTTCCAGGTACCCAACAGAAACCTCCGCTCCGCCGACCTCGCCCTAGCAGAAACCCTGCGCATCCACAGAACCAGAGCAGGTGGAAGGGCATTCTCCTACGTCGCAGCCAAGGACTGGAACGAGCTCCCAGTCAACATCAGATGCTCCCCTACTCTGCAGATCTTCTGAAAGAGCCTCAAGACCTGGCTCTTCAGCTGACACTCGCGGGTGAGTAGCACGCTTTAAAATTCCCTGATTGATTGATTGATTGAGTTGCCGGGAAGTCACAAATTCAGCATATTCCAAGCAATCACTATAAGGAGAACCACTGGTCAACTCACTGCACCCACATAAAGAAATCAGCTGGACAACTACTCTTTGGGGACGCAGTGGCTGGAAAAGCCACTAAGCCTCCATTGTCAAAAGACAGCATTGCCCAAGACCCTGCACTAGAAGCAATCTTGATGGAATCCATGACACTCAAATCCTCAGTGGCAACCATAGAGGATAACACAATGAAAACTACCTCAGAGTTATCTTAGTTGAGGTTGGACATTGTGACATTCAACACCCGTCTGCTGAAAGCAGAGAACAGACTGGATAGATTGGAAAACAAGTTTGCCACCCTAGTAGACAGGAAACAAGACTATTGGCAAATGTAGGCTAAACTTGTAGAGCATGCAATGGCTTCCCTTGTCACCGAGAAGAATCCAAAGAGGAACAAGACAAGTGTGCTCCCTATTAAAGGAATACACATGCCAGGTGGGAAGCACAAGGCGCTTCTATATGCAGATGACATCCTAGTAACACTTTGACCCGAGTAACTTAAATGCTGCATTAACTGACCTGATATCAAAATTCTCTTTTTTCTCAGGATACCACTAACTGGAGTAAATGCGAAGCCCTCCCTACAAGCTCAGTCACTACTAAGGCATCGCTAAGAGCCTCACATTTTAGTTGGACCTTTAACAGTCTTAAATACCCGGGGATACGAGTCAGTAGACCCTTAACAATATAATGCAAGACAACCTTGGCCCAATTATTGGGAGGATCCTCTATATGGGGAAACTTTCAAACAATTGAGATGAACATAATGCCTCTTCCGACCTATATCTTTGCCATGCTTCCCTTACACATTCCTACAACACACACTGTCCCAGTTGTGGAAGATTAATCTCCGAAACGGCAAAAACTAGACTTAAAATGGCCAAACTGCATGTTTCAATAGAATCCGAGGGACTCTGCCTTCTGCATATAGACTGCTATTGGTCAGCCTTAGAACTTGCACAACTCAGACCCCACCTTCATGCAATGACTGAAACCTTTCTGTGGGTTAAGATGGAAAACTGGTGTATGAGAACCAAACTCAGCGTAGGGATGATATACATCAAAGCAGTGGCAGCTCCTCGGCTAAGGCGGAGGAGCGTCGCCCCCCTGCTCAATAGGGAAAATAAAATGATAATAACATAGTTAATATAATTTTATTTTCCCTATTGTAGTCAGTGGGGTGGCGGGCTGGGGCTGGCAAGAGCAGGGGATGAGTGGTGTGCACTCCCTAAGTGCACATGAACTTTTTGGCCGGCCCTCATGGGACGAAACAGTACACACGCACTTTGCATGTTCCTACCAGGCTGCATTACACAGCCTGGTCAGGTACATGCTCAGGCTTCCTGTTCCTGATCACGTCTGGGCATCTGTTGACTGGGTGTGAGTGTTTGATTGGTTCTGTTGCTCCGTCCATCACCACCCCCTTTTGTACCACTTTGTTCCCCATAAGTTGGCAGGGTATGCTCAGACGTGAGTCCCTTGCTCACTTTGCCACTGGATTCAAGCAAGCCTGGCTGAAGACGGCCGAAATGCCAGAAGCCGGTCCTAGGAAGCTTGTTTCCGGTCCAGGGAAGGCATGGCTTGGCAGTTCGGGCTGGACTGTTCCCATGAGGCACAGGGTCAGACTGATTTGCATATGGCCATGTCTGAACTGGGGTGGCAGAGTGGGCTAAAGAACGGTGATGGATCAAACCCAGATCTGTTGACTGGGTGTGAGTGTTTGATTGGTTCTGATGCTCCGTCCATCACCACCCCCTTTTGTACCACGCTGTCGTACTGTTAGGCCTCTATGCTTGCATTGCACATTATCCTCTGCACCAGCCTTGTACATCGGGGATCTCCATGGCAATTCATCTAGTGATGCCCGGATCTCCTCTGAGACCCTCAGGGTGGTAAGCTGGAACGTCAGGGAAGCCCTTGATAAAATTAAGCATGGGGCTATCCTTCACTATGCCAAACGGGTCCTCGCAGATATACTCATATTACAGGAGACTCATCGGTGGTGTTGGTTTGTGTGTATGCTCCCCCTCCGTTTTCCTGGGGTCTGGCTGAGCGGCTTATGTCTCTGTGGGCAGACATGCCAGACTGCTTGTCCGTGATAGGGGGGGGACTGGAAAGATGTTATGGATGTGGCCTGGGACCGCTGGCGGCCTGGGGAGGGTGCGGTGGCTAGTCAGGCTACGAAACTACATAATCGAGTGTACCTGTGGTAAACAATATGTTGGTAGTACCATTAGGGCTCTTAAAGACAGAATCAGCGAGCATGTCAGGGCCTTACATCAACAAGATGTGAGATATCCTTTAGCTATCCATGCGGCTTCTTGCCCTACACAGAGCTCACGCAAAGTCTTCCAATTTTTTGGAATAGAAACCATTAATCATAATCCCCGTGGTGGTAACAGGGAATTAAGATTAAGAAGGACTGAGGCGACTTGGATTATGCGTCTCCAGACAGTGGAGTACGGACTGAATTTCGATTCCGAGATGCAATATTTCCTTGGCTGAAATTGGATATAGATACCTAATACCTTTTCATCGAGACTTGTTCCTTTGATATGTTTATTCAACAATATCTGATACTACCTATTGGACAGCATTGCTTGATTCTATTGATGCACTGTCCACTACCTTGTTTCTATATGAACAATTGTGTTGGTTATTTTCATTTTCTGCACGGCTTTCAATGTTGATATTAATGAAATTCTTTATTCCATGTACTGCAATATATAACATGGTCTGCGTCTTCTGGACACCCTAACATTTTGTGATGTGATGCAGTATTTCATGCAGTTAAAGCTAATGCTATTTTATATTTAACTTTCATGTGATGTGGCAGGCTTCATTGCCTTTGTGTGATTATTTTTTTGTGTCTGTTGGTTTAGTTTGGCTTGTGTAATATTGGGAGTCTCCATTGTCCATTGTTTTATTCATCTATTCGTGACTTAACTCTACGTGGTACTGTTATTTCTACTTATTATTTTTTCACCATTGTTGTATTGTGCGTAGTTTATCCTGTAGAATCAAGCACAGGATTTTATGTCAAGCAATGTACTAACAGTTTTCACACAATGTTTCGAAGCACTTATATGTATTTATGTTTTTTGTGCTGTGACTGTGGCTTTTCCACCCAGTTACATATGTGATCGATTTGTGGGATTTGAGTTGGGTTTTGCTTTCAAATGATTCCATTATATGTTTCATATTTATTTTTTTTCTTCTTCTTTTTCTGGCACACAGTGTTTTGTTTATTTGGGTGTTGGTTTTTAATTGTCGTCTCTTTCTTCCGTGTACTTTTCGTCTAGTTTGGTCTTTCTTCTTTCTTTTTGGATACATGTTCCTTGTTATTCCCTTTCATATGCACTAGTCAATTATTTGTTTGTTTTCATACTTCCGGTGTAGCGCGGTCATTGTTGGAGACGCGCTCTAGTGTTCGCGTTGTTAGACTCTACTTTATCACTTCCTGGTTCTGGGCGCTTACACTCAGACACGATTGCATTTGCTGCCAGGACGGGTCCGATTTTCTTATTTGCAGTGAGTACCTTACAGTTTCACCGGTACAGTCATTCCCCCAGAGGTTTTTGTTGAAATGATATTGTGATCCCTGACTGGGACATTTACCTTGGATTTTTGTCTTGACTAGATTTTCTTCGTGTTTTTTCTTTGTTTTCATAGACATTCATGGGAAACACATACTCGTGTTTGTCCCTTTGACCATTGTTGTCTGCGAATCTAACATATACGTTTTGGGGAAACTCTTTTACCCGTCAATTTTAGTAAGTATTACGCTCACCACTTACCACTCACCACTATGAGGTCGATGGTTATTTTCCTTTTCTTTTATTTTCTTGGCTTTCACACCACATTTCTACACCTGTTCTAGGCACCATGGATGATTGTTTCTTCGCTTTACTTGCGGCATAAGTACTTTGGACCTTGAGTAAGGGGAGCGTTATTTTGTATCCACGACATGGTTTAATTGGACCATGTTCAATATATACCGGTTCAGGTGATTATTGACAGATATAGTCCCTTCCTTGTTTTCCTATTTTATCGCAGTTTGATTTTTCTGCCCCATTATCCTGCCTTTGCGACTTTGTACCCAGCTGGGTTGGAATTATCACCGGTTTTGGGGTAAGATAAGTTTTTTTATCCTTAGTTTGTGGTTGTGCCTGATATAGATTGTCGTGCGTGACTGCGATATCACATTGTTTCCTTCCCTTTTTCTCCAGAATTCATTTCACTGTAGCAACTTTATTCAGGTACTTTTTCATCGTTTTGGGTTGCTTTTTCTTTATTGACCTGTATTTCTTTTCTTTTCTTTTGCATTTCTTCTCGGTGGTATTATTTTACGTTAGCTGTCTTGTCTTCTTGCTTTTTCATTTCCTTTCTTTTTATTACCCAAATTGTCATCTCTTCGGGTGACTGACTCGGTCTTAATTCCTCTTATCTGTTCACTTGTTCCCATTGGTTTTCTTTGGGATTGATCTTGCGCTTGCTATTTCACGTTATGGTGATTTTCCGTTATTAGTTTGGAATTTCTGGATATATGTATCCAGTAACATAAGTGGAAATGTTTACTAATGGTGTATTTTTAATAATTGGAATTGTTGGTTTGTCTTCTGTTCTAATGTAGGGTTTTTTCTCCCATGTGGGGTTGGTGGACCGCATCACCTTTGTGGGATATAGTGGTGTTTTTACGTTCTCTTACCCACTACTTACCCTGTACATGATGTTTATTTTAATTGTTTGTCTTGTTCCCAGCCCTGAAGAGTCGTGGGTCACCATACCCCGACGAAACACGTGTCGGCTGGTTGCGTGTCTCTTACAGAATAAAGAATGCACAGCTCTACTTCAGTATTCTCAATTTATCATTGGTGTATCATGTTGCATCTATGCATTTGAACTTGTATGTGTGCACAGGATCATTTTGTATAGGCTACGAAACTGTCCTCGTTAGTGGCTGGACTTGACTGGGTGGACCCCTGGCGCAGGCTGCACCGACAGGACCGGGGATATACATACATGTCTGCAGTTCATAATTCTTTCTCTCGCCTCTATATACTTCTGAGGGGCCTTTCGGATCACTCGCCGATAATCCTTCAGTTGCGGATGGGCTGGGCAAAACGGCCATTCCTCTGGCGTCTATCGACGTGGAACCTCCAGAAGGCAGAGTACAGGGAAGGCCTGGAGGGGGCGCTGGATCAATTCTTGTCACTCAATGTGGGGTCCGTATCAGCGGCCGAGCATATCTGGGAGGCAATGAAGCCCACCCTGCGTGGGGTGGATATCTCCTTCTGCGCGGCTGCTCGTAGGACTCAGGGGGGGGAAGGGGGGGAGGCCCTGCTCCAGGCAGAAGCGAATATTGCGGATCTTGAGCTCCGTAGCCAAGGCGCCGGAGGTGGCCAAACACCGCGCGACCTTCAGCTAGCGCAATAGTATTATGCAGCCCTGCTTATGGACGAGGCCCGCCTCGCCTGGTTGACAACGGGCTGTAGGATCTACCAATGGGGGGGACACATCTAGTAAGATGCTTCACAGGGTCTGTCAGGGGTTGTTCCATTGCCAGCCTCTCCCTGGGATAGTGGGCCCGAATGGACGGCCTCTTACAGACTCCTTGGATATTGCTGAGAGTTTCTCTACTTACTATGCGGAGCTATATGCCCCTAAAGAATGTCTCAGCGAGGATGAGATAGGCTGATTCCTGGATGACCTCCCGCCTCGGGCACTGTCGAATGAGGCGAGCGCAGAGCTGGATCTCCCGCTCACGGAGGAGGAATTGGGTGCAGAGCTGGGTGACCTCAACTCAGGTAAGGCTCCTGGGCCCAATGCGTTTCCCTGTGAGTTTTTTAAGAAATTCTTTCTGCAGTTAGGGCTCCATTATCGTATTGTTGTGCAGCAGTCCCGATAGCGGGTTAGTCTCCCTTGGGATTGGAGGCACGCGGAGGTAATGGTCTTCCACAAACCGGGCAGACCCCCAGATCAGCTTCGTATCATCCCATCTCGTTATTGAATACAGAAGCTAAAATATTGGCCAAGGCCTTGGCCAACCGCTTACGGGCGCATATTACTACCTTGGTTCACCCTGACCAGTCTGGGTTCATGCCCCAGAGGGCGACCAGACACAATATTCGTCGGGCGTAGGTGGCCGTTGCAGCAGTCCGGGGCGTAGCGATCGGGCGGCGCTCTTATTGGCCGATATGGACAGGGCATTTGACTCTCTCAGCTGGGTTTATCTCTTCACTTTACTACGTAGATTGAATCTGGGACCGTGCTTTTTGTCCTGCCTGTCCTTATTATACACTGATCTTACCGCATCGGTACGGGTGGCCGGCTGTACTTCCTCCACTTTCTCTCATAGACAAGGTACTCGACAGGGCTGCCCTCTGTCTCCCTATGTTTGCGGTCGAACCTTTGGCTGCCTGGGTGCGCATGGACGCGCAGGTCACAGGCTTTGAGTGGGAGAACGGATTGTCCGATCGAATTACACTATATGGGGACGATGTATTATTCTTTCTCACGGAGGTCGACTGGACTGGCCCATGGTTGCTCTGTATTATGCAGATATTCGGGGAATCGTCAGGACTATACTAGAATCTGAGCAAATCTACACTTTGGCTTTTGGGAGACACGCCGGAGGTGGGCGTCTGGGCCTCGTCAGTTCGAGTTGTTACTGACGGGATTAAATATCTTGGTGTCTTCCTGTCAGAGTCCCCTACGGTGGCATGGGAATGGAATTTGATTCCGGTCTGGGAACGCTTGCGGGAGGATATGAAAGTATGGTCCCGTATGCCGTTGTCTATATATGGATGGTCGGACATCTTCAAGATGGTAGCGCTCCCCCACCTGCTCTACCAATTGCAGAGTCATCCCTACCCAGTTTCCCCTATATGGTTCCGGCAGGTAAATGCAGCGGCGGGTACAGTGAGAGTCGCACTGCGCACATGCTTACTTTCTACGTATTGTGGAAGCCTGGCGACCTCTGACGTGCTGTCCTACTATATGGCTTCACATCTGCTCGTCCTGAATGAATGGTGGTATGGGGGCAGGGATGATCCGGCCTATGCTGTGGATAGGCGCCTGATGGGGGACTTCTCCCTCCATACTATTCTATACTCCGCGCCAATGCGTCGAGCCCTGCGGCGTATGGGGTGGTGGAGTACGCTGACCCAGGAGACCCCCTTGTGGAATAATGGCCGCCTGACACAGCTAGCTACCCTGTCTGGGTTTTGTGGGTGGGACAATATCGGAATATCTACCCTGGGGGATGTTATGAGGGGGCTCACGCTGAAGTCCTTTCAGGACCAACAAAAATATTTTCAAATGCCTAGATCCCAGTTCTACAGGTACCTTCAGTTTCGTCATGCCCTCTACCCTAATTTAATGGGCCTGGAGTCGCTGGCGGAGTTCAGCCCGGTGGAAGCAGAAGGTATTTATGGGGGACCTACAGGACCACAAAATATATCAGTCCCTGTTTACTGACTGCTCCCCCACACTGCAGAAGCTCAGGGTGGCCTGGGAGGGGGAGCTTGGATCGCTGGATGAGGAGGACTGGACGGAGGCCCTGGCCTCCCCAGGGAGGGGGGGGCATTGCGGTGCACCTACGTCTCGTCCAATTTAAATACCTTCACTGGGTCTACTTTACCCGGGTCCGGCTGTTGAGGGCAGGTCTGGTGGCCTCCCCGGTATGCCTTTGATGTGAGAGGGAGGAGGGGACCCTGATGCATACAATCTGGCACTGTCTGTCTTTGACACTGTTCTGGAGGGTAGTGGTCTCCTGCCTCTCCGAGGTGCTGGGCTGGGATCTGTGACCGTCACCGAAGCTGTTGATACTGCATATTACAGAGGGGATAGGGGGCAATATTTATAAGCGTCACCTTATGCTATTGGGGTTTACTTTGGCAAAGAGATATTGCTAAGGCGTGGAAGGCTCAGATGCCACCTTCAGTGTCGGTCTGGAAAGGGGCTTAGACTTCTGTAGGGGCTTGGAACTTCCGATCTTTCTGGCGAGGGGCTGCCCGCAAAAACATTTTAAAATTTGGAAGCGGTGGGGGGTGACTATCGGGGTCTGCTGCTACAGTCGGTTGATGCAGGGGGGCTCCTAAATCCAGTCTAATGTCTTAACGGGTGCGCAATTTGCTTACAATCTTTATTGTACAGTTGCGAGTGTCAATGGGGTAGGGTCACGACTAGGTTGTGGCAGGGGGGCGGTTAGTGCGACTGGGAGGAGGGGAGGTTGTTTGGGGGGGCGGGGTTCTTTGAGGTATATTTTCATTTGTATTGCCCTTTCTTTATCCTTGTTCTTTTTATTGACAAAAAATACATCAAAATAAGGATGTTGAGTATTGATTATGCAGATGTCTCTGGGGTTCAGAGCTCTGCTCCATATGTGTCATTTGATGAATAAAACTAGTTTTCAAAAAAAATAAAATTGATAGCTGTGCCAGAATCACCAATCCTGAAGTACTTGCTCACAAGTAAGTGGCACCTATACAAAGGCGGTCTCAGATTATACAAAACGACCACAGACAAGTTGTTCTACCAACCCATAGCAAGAGACCTAAGAAACTGGAAGTTGCAGAGACTTCACCATGACTACTCAGACGAAAACTGGAACGAAACATTAATGAACCGTGACAAACACCTTGGAGAAACACGGCTTAAATTCAGATATTTCAAGGTACTGCACAGGTGGCATTGAACCTCAAATAAATTGGATAACACAGGGCTGACCTGAGTTGCTGGAGATGTCTATCACCAGACAATGACATTGCTTACATTGTGAGGGAATGCCCCACTTCCCACTCTTTCTGGACAGAGACATTGGATAGATTAGTGAGAGAGGTAGTGATAACCGACCCACTCACGGTTCTGCAATGTTTCTTCACAATGCGACTTATTACCCAGAGACACTGCTTGATTTGTTAAAAAAAATTTAAATAGGTGCCAGGGCTCTATTCAGGAGGCCACAGCAGCTTGCACCACACATTGCTCCTACTATGCTGCAAATAATAGTAACAACACAACTACTGACCATCACACTCCTACAAGGGTGACAAGTTAGACTATTTAAAGCCCTCAAAGCTATAAGAATGGCTTGGGCGCCAGGTATTTTAAAAGTATATTGAAATAATAATAAACTGTTGTTGTGCTCATCTCCAAATTAGCCAGAGAGCGCCCTCTTATGGCAGACTGTCACAAGCGCCGGTGTTGACAATTAAGTGCTGGTACCGAGCACCGGAAACCACCGGCTCAAATTAAGCACCGCCCGGAGATAGATGGTTTGCAACTGTAGCGCCCACCAAACTTTGCATACTATGTCTCTGGAGGACGAATAAATCCCTCAGTTGACATGTAGCTTCCAGAAATGTACCATTTATAGAATAGAGATTTTATCATCTGAATGACTAGATCGACACATCCAAGACTGTTTGGGGTACCATACTAGCAGAAAGCAGTGACGCATAACTGGGAGCGCCTCACTATATCCATTAATAACTGCGAAACAACTATCTAGATGCACCGCCATATTGACCCCGCCAGGTGCCCACCTATTCACCCCACGCCTCAAATCTACAGGATCCCTGAAGGCAGACCCAGTACCCTAAACACATCATCCCCGCCTCAAATCAGAGAGAGGATATCATGGAATACCCCAAAAGGGAGAGAACTATTCCCTGCAGGATCTATAACCAGTGAGATTCCTTCCCTCGGCCACCCCCACTCTCCATCGGTATGCGCACACCATCTCATAACTTAAATACTGTACGTTTAATTCTCAGGTCGTTCCGCAGAAGTACTTTTCTAATCTGCACAATAACTGGATACCTCGAAATAATGACAGAACAATCTTGACAGTTTTGCTGGTATATTGTACGTTTCCTTAATCTTTCTTTATTATTTTATTGTGAGTCTTTATTCATAATATAGTGCGAACTCAGACATTTGCAATGTAACAAAGTTATGCTGTATACGTCTTCTACTTACCTTGTAATAAAACTTGATTAGTAAAAAAAATCTTTAAAATATGTAGGTGTCATGAAAACCACAAGATGGCACTATTCGTCTATGAGAAGAAAGGACACATTTCTGCCATCAGAAAAGACCAAATAGAAAATTATATTTTTGAACAGTTATTAAGTGTGAAACTCAAAATTCATTTTAAAACACATTACATGCCTCTCTGTGTAGATGAAGTCCGGCTTCATAAACTAAAGATCCAATTCACAAACAAACTGCTGTCACTTAGTGTTGGGACGGGAATGTCCACTACATGATGTACAGTCAGGTCCCCTGCATGATGTAGTCATGTCCCCGGCATGATGTACAGTCATGTCCCCGGCATGATGTACAGTCAGGTCCCCGGCATGATGTACAGTATTGTCCCCTGCATGATATACAGTCATGTCCCCGGCATGATGTACAGTCATGTCCCCGGCATGATGTACAGTCATGTCCCCGGCATGATGTACAGTCATGTACCCGGCATGATGTACAGTCAGGTCCCCTGCATGATGTACAGTCATGTCCCCTGCATAATGTACAGTCATGTCCCCTGCATGATGTACAGTCATGTCCCCTGCATGATGTACAGTCATGTCCCCGGCATGATGAACAGTCATGTCCCCGGTATGATGTACAGTCATGTCCCCGGCATGATGTACAGTCATGTCCCCTGCATGATGTACAGTCATGTCCCCTGCATAATGTACAGTCATGTCCACTGCATAATGTACAGTCATGTCCCCTGCATGATGTACAGTCATGTTCACTGCATGATGTACAGTCATGTCCACTGCATGATGTACAGTCATGTCCCCTGCATAATGTACAGTCATGTCCCCTGCATAATGTACAGTCATGTCCTCTGCATGATATACAGTCATGTCCTCTGCATGATATACAGTCATGTCCTCTGCATGATGTACAGTCATGTCCCGTGCCCTGCGTGGCCGAACTGCATATACCTGTGGTCCTGGTGTTTGATTTTTCTCCATGCAACACACTAATCTCAATTGGGGGCACTGACCTAGGACCAGTCTTAGACAATGACCGGTTCTGGACCTTGAGCTGGACTGGGATGGGTACACCCATGGAAGTCGCAGCTGCGACCCCTGGCTTGTCCCTTGCACTGCCTTTGCGGCCCCTGTCCTTAGAGGTGGTAAAATCAGTGTCAGGAACACAGTGGCAGCTCGTCCTTCTGGATGTCGGTTGGGGTTCCACTCTTGGTTTTCTCTGGAATTATTTTATTACACTACTAGTGAATAATGTTTCATTATTCACTATAAGTGTAATGAACAAATGGAGTACTATTAGCTGGATATGACCTTCCCTGACAGCTAAGGTAAGTAAAAAAAAAAAAAGGCTTTAAAATATATGTTGGGTGCATGCTTGTAGGTGAGCGCATGTTTACGTGAGTGTGTAAGTGTGAATGTGTGTGTTTATGTAAGCATGTGTGTGTGTAAAACTGAAGGTTAAAGGGTGTGTCATGTCACGTCTCCTACCCCTGGCATTGTGGTGAATTGACGTTCATGGTAACACCAAGTGCAGGGTCTTGGATTTGGCAAGAACATGTGATATAAGAGCATAGCAAAGTCGCAGCCCTTGCCCTCTTGTCAAGTAACCTCGAGCTGGGGCTCACAACCTGACAATAGCGGGTGCTGACAACGTCGGATAGTGATCGACTTCTGCTGACCACTGGCGGCAACTTTTGTGTCATTTTTCACGCTGATCATACTAACAGCGACAATTGTATAGTCATGGCGAATCCCCCCCACACCTCATCAGGGGTAAAAATAAGGCAGAAACATGTTGACCACATTTTCACTGTAGGGTTGAATCTCTTCCCCCATTTCGGTTTTAATTCTATCACTGGGACACAAATGTTATGGTATGTTAACTGTATTTGTATAGCGCATTATTGCCCGGAGGCGTCTAAGCGCTGTAATGTATCAACTGCGAGTGTCAGCCAAGGGCTGATTTAGGAGTTACCAGGATTTGAATAACCAGGTCTTTACAGCGTTCCTGAAAGAAAGGAGACTAGATTAGATTTTATGAAGAGGGGAAGTGCATTCCATACTTTGGATGCTTCCAGCACAATGCTCTTACCGCCCCATCGTACTGTTTTTTTAATCTAGGCTGTACCAATAGGTTAGCAGTGGCTGAATTAAGCTTTCTAACAGGAACATACTGTTTAAAACTATGATTCAAGAAGTCAGGACCAAGATTATGAACTGCCTTATAGGTTAAACATAACACCTTAAAGGTTATTCTTTGCTTAACAGGAAGCCAGTGCATATCTTTCAGGTTTTGGGCAACTGAACAGAATTTGGGGATTTTCAGTAAAAGCCTAGCCGCAGTGTTTTACAGGACCTGAAGTTTGTTTTGATTAAGTTATACTTATGGGTGGTCAGAAGCAGACTGGTGCAATAATCTATTTTAGACACGATTAGCGAGGTAACTAATGTTTTTTGTAAGTTGGCAGGTAAGAAAGGCAGAAGTGTTTACATTATTATAAGGGTGTTATGTGTGGAAGAAGTACGTTTATTTACATGATCTGTAAAGTCAAGTTTGGTATCCATAATCACACCCACGTTTCGCGCCTTTTCCACTGGGTGGGGAATTGGGCCCATAGTGGTTGACCAGGCTGACGGACCCCAAAAATGTGATTTTGGTCCAAACAGCAGGATCTCTGTTTTTTCTGAGTTCATTTCAAGGCAATTTTTATCCATCTAATCGTGGGCACCTATCTCACAGTTCTGAAATCTGTTTCCAGTTTTATCATCATTTTTCCCTATGGAGACAACAATTTGGGTATCGTCAGCATAGGAAGTGAGTGAAAATCTGAAATTTCTTATCAGATCTGCTAAAGGGGAAACAAATGTTAAAAAGAGTAGGGCTCAGCAAGGATCCCTGTGGGACTCCACATGGCAGGGAGAACGAGTGAGAGGTAAAGTTCTCAAACTTCACTACTTGCTCCCGATCCGCTAAGTAGGATTTTAGTAAGTTCCACGCCTGACCTGTGATTCCGCAGGTAGTTAGGCGACTTAATAGTAATTTATGATTGACAGTGTCAAAAGAAGCCGAGAGATCTAGCAGGATCTGGGCTGGCCCTTTTCCTTGATGCAGAGCTTGCCTGATCTCTTTGGTTGCCTCAAAGTAGATGAGTTACACCAAGAGATAGTTTTAGTTTTCACTATGCCTCATTGAACTCTGCACCCTCACCCACACTCTTCACTCACATAGAGACAACACATCCAGAAGAGGCCCACATGATTCTATGACTTGTAGTCCACACCACAACAGTTTGTTGTGGTGTGAGGAGAGCCCGATGATGAAGCATGCCACATAAGAGTATGTGAGGGTTTACGTCCTAAGAAAGATCTACCTCTAGCGTAATGCATTCAGCACATGTGTCATGAGAGTGTACATATTAAGGCATTTTGTGTGTTTATTCACTGTATTAGGAGTGAATCCTCACTGGTCCCTAAATGCTCCCTATCCTTCTATGTGAGCTCATTACACTAATGGCACCCTCATAGTGCCAAAGAACTACCATCCCTGTCACAGGTTTCATGCTTGGAGTGTAGTGATGGCAACATTTCAAGTTTGGCAAATTATAGTGACAACTTTTTACCAGCTAGACATGAGTGTATGCTTACAGGTCCATTCATCTAAACCTCACAATTAACCTGGAATCCCGAATGTCAACATCTCGTGCACTGTACATGTGCGAGTGTAATAGGACTAATAGTGTGCCATGCACGAGTGATACAGGCCTGCGGGTTCCATTTTGGAAGCCCACAGCCTGTACCAGAGTTCAAGATGGAAGACATGTCTGCTGTTCCTCAGACAGCATACGTGCATCCTTGGTATCTCCTACAAGGAGATGGGGAACTCAAGACTGTAGTGAGGAAAGAGGAGACAGGATTTCTTTCTGACACATTGGGCTGTAAATGACTCAGACTGCCGCTGCTGTTAGGTAGATGGAAGGAGGTGCAGGCTGAGGCCTACAGTATATTTTATTAGGGAAAGGAATCGTTTGAAGGAGCATGGATTTTTGCTCTCTTCCTGATCTCTGTCAGGATGGGTCGTAATTAGCTGGGTGCAACCTACTCCCACATCTTTGTCCTTCAGTGGTGAGCACTACGCTTGGAGAGTATCCTGCTGGGCAGAGCAGCCTTTCAGACACAGTCCTGGTCTGAAAGGGGGCCTGGCCAGGACACATGAAAGGGGACCCGAACTAAACCGGTTCCAAAGAGGAAGACCTGGAATACACATCCTCCATCAGAGATATTGTATATCGTGGAAAGCCCAAGGCCCTTCTTAGTTTGTGATGTGGTCTCTCCTACTGAGGAGGAGTGCTTGGGAAAGTACCTAGGGACGACTACACAGCCAAGGGGTGGTGTTGCACTGACATCCAACTTCCCAAAGGTGAGGAAACATCGCCTGAAGTCCGAGTTGAAGGAGGAATTCCTAGACTATCTGGGGTTCAAAGGCACCCTGCCTGTCTGTGAGCAAAGCACAGAAGTGTCAACCTTGTGGGAGGAGCTGATCATAAAAAAGACTACAGTAATTGACCCTGGCATAGGCCGGTCCAACAGAGACTCGCTAAGCAAGGTCTCCGAAGGAATCTCGGTACTGCTGGACTGGGTAGTGCGATCTCAAACACGTATCCCCGTCATAGTTACCAAGGTATCTGGAGCTGTGAGCACGAGTGTTAGGGGAAGCTGAAGCTGGAATAGGCACCGACTGGTGGCCTGTGTGCCCCATAAGTGGAAGTGCTGAGTGCTCATAGGAGTGTTGGATTGAGCTACACTGTGAGTCAAGTACCCACCAAAGTGATGAAGTGAACCGCAATCTACAGCCTACAACCAGGAAGAGGGCCACCCACAGAAGCCTATGCTCCTGCTGTAACCCCCTGAAAGACTGCTGTGTGCTGCCTGGAGGCATACTACTACCAGTAAGATCCTAATGCCGCGGGGGGCTGAAGAGAGTGAGTGAGTGTGTATATGTACTATTCTAAATATATATACTAATTACTGTGCACTAATGTCCGAACTCTATAAATGTGAAATTTGAGACAATTATCAATATAATGCATAACCAAAAAGTCACATTTTATAAAGTTAGACTATAACCCAATGTGTAGAGAAACCGTGTCTAGAAGAATTGTACTTTGTATCTTATCAGAGTTAGTTCTGCTTATGATGCATACACTCTTACTACTGATAGTACCACTTTTTACATACATCCATTAATAACTGGGCGAATGTTAGCACTTACCCACACTGCACTACTTAAAGTTGATTCCTGCAGGAGCAAGCAAGATGTCCATATAAGTATGGGGAATGCACTATTACACGTTTATGAATACCCGAAAAAATACCTGTGTGGTGGTTGTTTTTTTTTTCTTTTTTTAGTGTAATGTCCAGCCAAAGACAATTTTTATTATAAGAAATTATCATTCAACAGTATGGATGGAAATGACATAACCGGTAAACTGGAATGTGAAGGTAGAGCCTTAAATAAAGTCTATTATTGGCAGAATTAGCATGAAACACAACATGATGGAAACATTTATGAAATAATTATGATAGATAGGCTATAAAGATTAAGATGGGCAAGCAAGAAACCTCAGTGGCTATCGACCAACTTAAAGTCACCATCTTATTTAAGGTTCCTTCAAACAGCAACTGGCTGCTGTTGGTATCCAGGGAAGCCATAATGCCCCGAGTCTGGCTGGCAGTGTCCCTGGTTATCTTCTAGATGGATATTTATGGAGGGATGTATTTTCTCAATTTCCATGTTGGAAGTAACATTTTTCAGTCTCACATTTTATATCCGGATTTCTTCTAAATTTACAAAAGTTATATTGAGACTTTTGCACAAGTTATTGATATAAATTTCTTTCACCGCGATCACGACGACAGCTGAGGAACATATCAGTACCTTTGTCTCCTCACCTGGTTGCCACAAGTCGTTATCTGCCATCAAAATGACGAAGTGCAGACCTGGCCTTAGGGGCAATTTTCTTCTTTTGTATACGTTTTTATTGGCATTTATAGAATTAACATAACAATATTGGCATACTGCAAGAACACTTCAGAATGTCCTGTAGAATTACTGTAACAGTCTAACCCCCCTCCACGTGCAGACAGTTTCCCCAATGCAGTATGAAACACCACATAACAAACCATTTACAGGGCAGAAGGCATAACAGGGGTACAGTCTCCTTATTTATAATAATACTGTGAACCCTGCTTGTCCCACTCCTCAGTTAAACATTATGTGTTCTCCAACTCCATCCCACGATCATGCTCAAGAGGGTAGGGCATCCAGGGGGTCCAGTAGCTCAGTGAGCATTGCTGCCCAGGCTTGTAAGTCATCTGCAAGTTTATTATCCCTGCCCAATGGACGTATGTGGCACTCCGCATTATTTGCCCATTCAGCCATATCGCTCATCTGCGATCTGCGGAGCTACTAAGCACATCTATCTAATGGCAATCCCGCGTTAAGCCAGTACGAGGGCCCAGCAGGAGGAACTTCCTACTTAGTTTTCTTTCTTTTCCTTTGTTGGAATCTGTCCTAACAGGCATTGCCCTACATCTCGGTGTATGGACAAACCAGTGGTCGCGTTCAGCAGGGGCGGCTTCTCTGTTGGAGCGGAGGAGCGTTGCCCCACTTAAATACCCAGAGATGAAAAATAAAATAGGCATTCATCAATGCTAAACGAAACGTGATATGCTACATAGAAGACATTCTCCGCAAATTGAGGCAGGCCTCTGGACAATAAACAAGATGACTACGCGTCCCTGTTGCGGGCATGAAGCAGAAATATAAAATGCCTTGCTGGAATCTCACCCTCCATATATCCTGTAGACCTATACCAGTCAATCTCCTTGAGAGCACTCGTCTTCACATGTTTGGTGTCCATTCTTGGGGTAAGAAGATCCAAACCACCACCCAACACACAGTGCAGGTCCCGGCCAGGACCTCAGGGCCAATAATGTCTGCAGCCGCACTCACCACAGACTCAAAGAAGTCTGTATCATCCACAATGAGACCATACACATTCTCTAAACATAATCCCCTGGCACCCGAGACAACTACATATCTCCTCTCTGGTTCCAGTTTAACTCCCTCGGCCACTTAAGGGGACTCCAGGTGCTACCCAAATACCCTCCTACCCCCAGCATAGCTGGAATAAGAGGTTGCAAATTCCTGTCCCCACTAAGTGGGTGATGCTGTCCCCCCACGTGTGCGTCTCCTACAAGAACACAACGGAAATCCCATAATGACTGTGATAGGAGTGAACTCAAGGTCTCTTTACGGGTTGGCCCAGTCCCCGCACATTCCAAGTTAAAAACATCCAGGTAGTACGTGTAGAGCGTGCATTCCCCTGTCCCACAGTGCATCTCTCATTCTCTGCCCCAGCCCCCCACAGTCATACATTGCGCCAAGTACAGCCAGTTCCTACTATTTATACAAACAGTATCACTTGTTAATCCCCCACACCCTTAGGCAGTGAGTCCGAACAACTGCAGCCCTAGGCAGCTAGGCCAACTTTGCGGTCCCACCGCTCCAACTCGCCCTCGGAGGCCGAGGCCTCAACCTTGTGTAACGCTTTGATCTGTGAGCCTTGCATCTCGCCAGGGTGACACGGCCAGAGGCACTCAAACCACCCACAACGAGACAGCAGACACCTGGGCCTCCCACCAGCAATAATGAACATATACAGTGTTGAAATCAAAATAACATCAAGCAATTATCCCCAAACAGCATATTTTCAAACATGCATCCTAATGACAGTCCCCGTCACTGAGTCCATCCGGACCTGCAACATATCTGCAAAGGAAAAACCATTATGCTATGTTACATGTTCAGCCAAATTATCCGAGTTCTGCCAGTTCTCGCTTCTCACCGCATCACTCCAGTTCATGCTCTGTGCCATCACTACGGTAGTCTCTGATCTCCCTGTGGGTCTGGAATGATTCACCAGTATCAGGCACACAGTTCGAGTCCTCCAAAGTTCCGTCAGGGCATGCAAGAATTTTTCCAGTTTGGTGGATACCAGCACTCGGTCCAAAACCCGCAGAATATCTGCATGATCTCGTTATCCTCCAGTTAGTGCCACTCTCACCTGCTCTGCTGTTTGATGAAGATTTACCTGGAATACCCCCCCAACGTACCCAGCCTGTCATTGGCTTCCTCTGTGGTAACAAAGAAGAATACTACTTTCCCCTCATATTGTAACCTTAGTTTCACAGGAAACATAAGGCTGTAGTAGAGGTCACGCTCCTGTAGGAATTTCCCGGTTGCCAGGAAGTCTCTGAGGTGGCCCTGCAATCTCCGGGAGTAGTTAGAAAAGATCAAAATGTTTTTGCCCTTAAACTGATGGGCCCGCGGACCCTCACATGTTGTAAATTCGCATCCCTGTCTCTAAAGTTAAACAGGCGGCCAATAATAGTGTGGGCAGGGCCCCTGGCTTAGGCACCGGTGCCAATGCAGAGTGCGCCCTTTCACTGGTGAAAAAATTAGAGAGATGTCTTGGCTCAAGGACTGTCATGAACCGATCCTCGAGGCACAGCTCTACAGACTGTCCCTCTGCCCGCTCGGGGAAGCCAACAAAACGAAGGCTGCTCCTTGAGCATCCTTCCACATCTTCAGTCCTATCTTCCATGCCTGACAAGAGCATATGGAGCACAGACACCGATTTCTTACGGTCTCCACTTCTTGTTGGAGCACTATGACTTGACCCTCTGTCTCGGTGACCCCTCCGAGATTTTGCAGAAGGCAGCAAGGAGTAGGCCCACCTCATGGGCCACTGTGCTACTTTTCACCAGCATGATTTCTCCAGATCCCTTTATTTCTGCTATGATATCTGCCATCGTGAAGGACTTCAAGTCCACTGGGGGAGCTAGTTTCGCCTCCTCCCCCACAGTCCCTTCTAGAGGCAGTGGGTGGGGGTAGTTATTGATTTTATTGTCCGTACAGTCTTCACAGGCTTATCATTAGCCATGTTGCACCTCCCAAAAGAAAAGTCTCTGTCTGGTACTTACCCTTTTCAGGTCTGGTCCCGTTGTCCAGTAGGTGCCCACCCCAGATCTCCAGGAGCTTCTGGTCTCAAATAACAGTTCAGGGCCCACCGCCCCATCTGGCCACAGTGTACTACACCTGCCCCTCTATCGGTAGCCGCGCAGGCCACGCGTAGACTCAGCAATGCACACCCTCCCAGGAGGCTCTCGAGAGTGGGAGGCCAAGATGAGACCACTTTCCCTGTCCGTGGGGGCAGTTGAAGGATGAGCACCGTCACCCTCTTTCCTTACAGGGGCTAAATGACATACGCCTCGCAATGCAAGAGCAATCAGGGGTCTAAATAGGCCCACCCGGGCCTGATTAATCTCAGGTGAAAGGGCCGAATCTAGGGCTTGCTCACCATGGTTTGCCTTCCTCTGCCGCTCCCCTGGGGTGTGATTGGCCCCCCAATCAACCCCTCAGGACCCCAGGACAATCACAAAACACTACAGTCAGCACGGTACCCACAGGGACATCTGTGCTCTGGTGGTCACCTATATTATTGCACAGACCTCCATGTCTCAGGTCCCTCCGTTCCCCGAGGCCCGTGTGGTGAAGTTTCAAGTATGCGCGGCCGGGCTCGTCCAGCCCACGCAGCAGCCCGATCTCTATGCGTTAATAATGTCCCTCGGGGCCTGTCAACAAGGTATGGTAAAAATCCTGCTTCAGCAAGGAAGGATGCAGCCACTCCCCCTCCTCTCGCGCCATGTTGATTGCGGCGAGACCCAGCGTTGTTCCGGCCAGGGCCCAGGTGTCCATCGGGTCGACTCAGATTGTCTCTGGGCCATCACCAGGGTACTCTGGTTGTCTTGCCGATCCGCCGACAAAGCAAGGGGCGGCAGCAAGACCTAAGTGCCCACCTCCCACAGGGCCCCCAGGGCTCGAAGGATTTCAGGGTCCGACTTCGAACACACCGGCTCTGCCCTGCAGTCCGGGTCTCTATTTCACGGGGACTCGGTTGCCCCAAATCCAGCATCAAAAAGGGGAAAGACTGTCTGGGGGGGGTCAGGGCTGACCTGTGGCTGGCAGTTCTGAGCAGTATCATGAAGGATGACGGTCGGATTGATATTCTGCAGGCCGGAGCTTTGGGGAAATGCTACTAGACGGCTATCTTGCCAGGCCAAGCCCCCCTTTTTGTGGTTGTTGGTCTGACTTACATTGCTTGCTCTTGGCCATTCATTTGACAATTCTCTGAATATTCCCACCTTGCACACAAATGTTAAAAGCACGTGTACACAATTATGTGTATTGTTTTGTGAATCAGGCATGCTTCATGTATGGATATAGAAACGTACAACCAGCCCCGTGGTCTTTATTCCACTTACAGGAACTGGATATAATTGAGGGACACAGATGTGTCAAAACTGCACTCAAATAATACCCACACAATGCAAGCTTAAGTGATGGGGAGTGGATACATGCCAAACTGACACAGCTCAGGCACTAGTTTCCTATGTATCTCCTATGTACCTGGCTGAGCTTCTGCCTGTTTTTCTCAGTTCAAGTGTTCAGCCAATCGAATAGTCATGGCATGGTGTTACTGGGCTGCAACAGAATTAACTCAAGTCATAAAAGAGGCACGTTAAACAAAGATGTCAGTTATATTTAATACACTCCACCTCAGTGAAGTACCAAAAATGACCAACACCATTTTTATCAGATGTAAAAGAAATCCAAGCATTGGCAGAGCCAATAGGTTTAGCGAGATCTATTGGCTTTGCCAATGTCTTTTAGACATGTTGTACATCAGAGTGGATTGGTATGGAGTAGAGTGGAGTGGCGTGGAGTGGAGCAGAGTGGTGTGGAGTGGAGTAGATTGGCGTGTAGTGGACTAGATTTGCTTGGAGTGTAGTGGAGTAGAGTGGCTTAGAGTAAAGTGGATTGGAGTGCCATAGAGCGGAGTGGTACAGATTGGAGTGGCGTGCAGTAGATACAGCAGTATAGAGTGGCACAGAGTGGCACAGAGTGGAGTGGGGTAGACAATAGTAGAGTGGAGTGGCAAGGCGTAGAATGATGTGGGGTAGAGTAGCGCAGAGTACAGTGGACTAGAGTGGCTTGGAGTGACATAGAGCAGAGTGGCGTAAAGTGAAGTGGCATAGAGCAGAGTGGCATATAGCTGAGTGGCACTGAGTGGAGTGGCATAAATTGGCAAGGAGTAGAGTGGCACTGAGCGGCATATAGTGGAATGGCGTAGAGTAGAGTGAACTGGTGAAGAGTGCCCGAGGAGAAGAGAACAATGGCATAGAGTTGAGTGGTGAATACCAGTGGGCAATGACAGAGTGCAGTAGAGTGCAGTGCCAGAGCATGCAGAGTTAAGTGGCATAGGGTGCTGTGGCATAGAGTAGAGTGCTGCAGAATTAAGAAGTCACTCTCATGGATTTTGCAAAAATTTCACAGAAGCACTGCACTGGTGAGCACTGTATGCTGGACAAAGCAAAATAATGCAGCAGATACAATGTTGTACTCGGTAAATGGTATTTTGAGGAGAAGAA
This sequence comes from Triturus cristatus, assembly GCF_964204655.1. NCBI lineage: Eukaryota > Metazoa > Chordata > Amphibia > Caudata > Salamandridae > Triturus > Triturus cristatus. The sequence goes on along the minus strand of NC_140589.1, from coordinate 347,320,069 downwards.
ATAATGTTGCAGCCTTTTTTATTTGTAAAGCACGCAGAATCACAGTTCACAGTCATAATTTACAGTACAAGGATATGCGTATTCAGTGCCATAACTATGGACCTATTCGCTGTCACGGATGAGCTGATTGCTCACACTCTTGGGCAGAGAGGTACAAGAATCAATACGGAAGGGGCGGGTAGGGTAAATAGAAACGGAAATGGGAGATGGACTGAACACACAAGCACTCAATTCAATAAAATCTTTATTCGAATGTCAGAGGCAATCATAAAAGTTTCATACAAAAATTCATACAGTTAAAACACACTTAAATATCAAAGAAAAAAGAAACCACAGTTAATAAGAAGTGCATTCCCCTATGATGGATTCACTCATATGGAGTGTTTAAACCCCACAAGAAAGTAGCTCCAAAAACAGGAGAAGTGGAAGGACACAATTACTTGGTCCATGCTCTAGGAGAGGGCCAAACGGAAGAAGAGGATATGACCCACGCATGCCATGACAAACGGGAGTAAAGCAAATGAGAGTGACGCTGAAGCTAAACAATAATACGCTATGAGTGGGCTGTAAGCCCACCGTATGTAAATACAATATCTTGCAGAGACAGCGCATGTGGTGTCTAGGCAAAACCTAAAAATGCGCAGGGGAAAGGAAAAGTCTTAGGATCTCAATAAAAGTTAGTTAGAATGAAGTGGGGTATCTGTAGCATATGATAAAGATTTACTCGGAGTGAGGTATTTACCATGTGTGGTGAATACCTACTATTACGAGTTTTCAACAGGAGAATGAAGCATAACACTCAGAGTCAGTTTTCAACACAAACAAACGCAGCAGGTTTCGACTTTGTTTCCAGGCCGTTTCCAACAATACATTTCAGTCGGATTCTATCAGGGGGAAACTACACGAATGTGAAAGTTATCACACAACTCGTAATCCCAATCCCTGTGTAAACTCTAGTTTGCACACCTATTAGGATTTGGCCCTTAACTTGTAATGAGGGCCAAAAACTTATAAACACTGCATTCATTTAATCAGTGAAGACAATCTTGTAGGAAACAGCAAATATTTGGAATTTATGCTACGGAGCTAAGTGGCCAGCATGATTTAGGATGGATTAATATCCGGTTTCAATATAAATGGCAGTGTCAATTTTATAGTGAAGCCATGTCTTCTGTAACGTCCCCCTGCTCTTAAAAGAAAATTGGAACTCTGTACCTGGCTGGAGCACTCTGATTTGGTATGGGGGAGATGGGAGACTCATTCTCTTTAAGTCAGGAACAGTATTATAACAAGCACCCTCCCTTCCCCCACAACCCCACAACCTCTGAATCTGCTGACTAGAGCACTGGCCAGATATGAAAGTCTATGCTGGCTCTGAAAATGGGCCACATAGCTGCTTTCTGATAATAATTCTAGACAATGATTTCTTGGATGTAAGGACCTCATCGACACGTAGTTGTGCCTGTTAGTTTTGATGTGTTGCATTGCTACAGTGACTTCTTTCCTGAAAAAGGTGGAACCATCAAAAGAGTCACAGGTATTCAGCACTACATCTCAGTTCAAACTTCAGAAACCATCAGCAAGGAATGTCCTCTTTAAGCAACGGCCTTGGCCATTTTTGTCTGAACAACCAAGGGAGTGAATCAAGCTAACACGAACTAGTCAATGGGATAAAATACACATTAGCTCCCTTTAGCTGCCTCTCTGGGCTTTTGTTCTACAAAACATTCATAACAAATTACATACAAACATATATACATACAGGGGCTTCAGTCCCCTCACTTCTTTCTTTAGTATGTTCAAGGAACAATCTCATTTTGTTTCCACTCACTTACCGCTTTAGGCAATGGGCCAGCGCACTTCATTCATTGGCTGAATGCCTTGTGAGTGACTACATTCTGCTTGATCTCATGTGCAAAGCTTCCTGAAAAGGAGCGCACTTAAGTGACAGGGGTGCTGTGCCTGGACTGCATGGTTTTTCATGTCGGTAAGCAGCACTATGTTTTTTCAATAGCTTTGGCAGTGGCAGCCCCGTGTTTATTTTTGCATCGAGCTTGCACTTGAAGTGAAAGCGCGATGCAAATATAAACAAGCGGCTGCCTTTGCGCAATAGCTAGAGCATGTTCGTTAAAGGTAAAGGCGCCCGCTACGAATTTTAAAGTTATACATTTTTGATCCGCCTAGGACAGTGATGTAAAAAAAGCAACTATTTATTTCATACTCCGCTTTGTCTTCGGCTGGGAAACTTTTTGCTGCGGGTAATTGAACGGGTGCATGTATTATTGCATTGTATGCTTTTGGGCGGGTGTGAGCGAGTACTGCAGAGGACCTCAGCCAGTTGCGTGGTCATTGCTTATTTGTTAAATAGTTTAGAAGTGGGTGCATTGAAAACACCTGTCGGTTGTGACTTTGCTTCCCTGCCTCCCTCCTTTAAGTGGGTGGTGGCTCCTTAACACTGTAGTTTTGCTTGTCTATCACTGAATCTTGCTGCAAAATACCGTTATAACCACTGCTCGGGGTACTACTTTCTATCCGCCGCCTCGGCTTAATTTGTCATACAAATCTGCATTGCATTTTTTTTGCAAAATTAATATAGATGTTTTGTTTGTGATAATTTTCTGTTTACATTACATGCTGTGTTTTTGTATGAAACGGAATGTGAGCATATTATATTATGATTATGGCGCACATGCCTTATACTACTCTTCTTTAACCCGCATCTTAAATAGCATTCGATGCAAAGAAGGCTGCGGAGAAGCTCGGCGGGTTCTGCATAACATCTATCTCTGCGTGCTCGAAAACATTGGCATGTATGTGCATTCCACATATATGGCCTCGGGGGGATAGTTCAGCATACCTCTCTTGAGTAAGAGCCCGCGATCCCTTATCTTTCTTGGAATGTAGTAGGAAGGTTTTACTGTAATTTTCTTTTAAAGAGAAACAAGAAAGACCGCATATTTAAACGTGTTTATAGTGTTGAGTTTTCTGCCACCTGTTCTTGAGTTTTGAAGCTGATACCTTAAAACTGCACAATTTCTGGAGTAGTTTGCGAGTATTACATTTTGAGGAACGCGCCAGTTTTAACTTGCATATTAATGATTAGGTATCCTGCATGTGACCACTAAAAAAAGTTGTCCTAAAATGTGGTGCACCCAGCCACAAACCGTATTTAAAACTAGTGCAAAATGTTATTTCAGATTAGTTTTTAAAGAGGATGCCAACACTATACTGTACACACACTGCTGACATAGGAATCAGGTACAAGGACAAGACTTGCATCGTGTGGGGCTGATTTAACTGCTTTTATCTTACTAAATCAGGCGGGTTGGCATGTAGACAAGTATCAAACCGACAAACCACCATTCAGGTTCCGCTATAGCTCGTGAGCTACCAATAGCTCTCCAGCTACCTGTGAACAGCTCAGCCTAACAAACATAAAAGCCTTTGCTTAGTTGAAGTATTATTTGTATGCCAAACTTAAAAAGCATGTATTAAGAACGAAATGGATGTATTTTCAGAACTCAAAAGCTGATGTTTGGAGAAATATGGTTATATTTTCAAAATAGACGTATAGCTATTATTTGAGTTGGAGAGATTTTTTACAAATGTTTTTACATTGATCCTGAGGGATTGCTGCTGTGGCTGTTCTCTATTACCCATGTACATGCATTCCAAATTGATAGTGCTTTTAGGTCTCGCAGACCTGTGTTGCAGCGCACATGCGCTGCTTGCTCTGCAAGGCTTCTTGTAATCTGGATATTTCAGAAGTGGAGTGGAAGCCCCACCCCTTCTTTCCATTGGCTTGCGTCCTCGTTCATGTTAAACGCTGGCTTTCCATTGTAAATGAGGCTCGTTAGTCCCTCCTTGTTACCGCCCTGTCTTCTTTTGGTCCGCCCACCCGGACTGGATCTTTTACTTGGGGCGTTACACAGGGTCTTTTCATTACTGGGTAAGCACTTTTTTTTACCATTTGTGAATGGTCGTTTAACATTGCAGTAGCTTAAATACTCATAATGGCTGTTATGTTATTTTGCAACTTGTTGATGCGCTCTTTGTGACTCCCCTTGGTTTATTTGTCTCTCCCCACTCCCCTCCGAGATCTCCGTTTATTTATATGTGATTACGTGATACATCCCACCCCAGGCTCGAACCCTGTTCTCCAGCTCCAAAGTCGGCAGCGTTATATGTTGAGCCACCTCCTCGCTTCGATTCTCTGCGCCGTTTGTTTCAGATGCTACATGTGCTGTGTTTTTAAAAAATTATATATGCTGAACAACTTGTAATTGTTTAGTTTTGTTTCCTGCGCCGGGGCTGCTTCACAAACTGGTGGAAGGAGGCTTCGCCCGACGAATACACCCACACAAACCCCTCCTTTCCTCAGGAACTCTGCCACTGATTCTTGATGGCGGGGGTCGTGCTTCCTGGGCTGCGGTTGCCAGCGCTGCTGGTTGCTCTCTGCGTCCTTTCTCAACACGGAGGTGAGAGTCTGGATGCAGGACGCTGTTTTTTTAAAAGGGGGCTAGAAAGCGTACTTAAAAAGCCATACATCGCCCAAGCCGAATGCTGTTTAATGACTTCATCGGGGTCGATGCCGCAAACACATGCCTGGAGTGAGTCACGTCTTCCTCATGGCCTGCCTGCAAGGGGTCGCGAGTACAATCCGGTCACAGCAGCCGCCGCTGCAGAATGATGTTTCGCACTGAACCCGCCATACGCTTGCTCCGGGCTCTTGTCACTTAGCCTAGTTTTAAGCTATACAGCCTTCTCGCCCTATGCCACGGTATTGCTATTAAAATCCAAAGCTGATAGTGCTATCGATTAACTGGATTTGAAAACAGTTGTACATTTGAGAGACAGTATGTTAAATAGATACGTTTCCGGCAAGAGCAAACCACGGACCCCAAAAATGTTTTGAAGATTGCGGTTAAAGGTTGCAAACATTTTTTTTCTAACTTTACACTGGAGAGCACAATACTGTCTTTCGCTTGTCTCCTCATGCTTCCCCCCCTTACACCTCATGCCAGGAAACAGCAGCCTATGCTGTACTTTTTGCAATGAAATAAGTATTAGAGTAGTAAGGAATCCAGAGGTCGTTAGCGTCGTTATCAGGTTTATTGAAATAAGATGACAAGATAAGAAGGCCCCATTGGGAACTCCGTCCTGCTGCTCAGCCGCTCTCACTCGAACTCCCACACATTCAAAACATGCATTCATCAACATTCTAACTACATCACACGCATGCAGGATGAGCAGCAAGGAGAAGGAGGCTTGACATAGAATAGCATATAATACATCTCCCTTCTTCAAAATAAAAAAAACAATATTAATAAGTCAAAAATGATAAAATGATCATAGGTCTCTATAGCAAGATAAATACACAAAATCAGAACAGTTTCTTTTTAACAATGCAAGATAATGAACATGGAATTATTAGGTACAATAATAATCTTTTTGCCAACTAGGCTTACAAACAATGCGACCAGATAATCTCCTGATTCCAGGGTTGTGTGTAATTGATGAATCCGCCTCAATATTTTTTTTATTTGCAGCAAGATTAGAATCACTGGGATTTGGAGCACTAACGCAGCATTCCTTACTTATCCACAACTTATGTTCAAGATCATTACATAAAGTTACCTTCCTGAGATTCCACCATCGCCCATCATTTAACCTCACACAATTACCGCTGATCTTTAACACCTCTTTGGGTTTGGACCATCTGGACATACCAGTTTTTGGAATCCCTCTAGTGAAGTCCTCACCCAATCCCCAATTTTGAATTCACGTGTACGACCTTTTATTTTGTCATTATGTCTCAGAGCATATTTACATTGATAGTCGCAGTTTCCTTACGCATCCACGCTGGTGTGATTTTACTGCATGCCATTCTCCCCTTGAGAAGACTGAAAGGAGTTTCTCGAGTAGCAGAATGAGGTGTGTTACAATAATTCCATAAAATTTTCTTGACAGAAGACCTACAATCTACCCCCTCTGTTTCAGCCAACTGTATACATTCTTTCAATACGCGGTTGAACCTCTCAACCATACCATTCTCCCTGGGATTGTAAACAGCAGTAGCAGTATGTCTCACGCCATGCTCTTTAAGGTATCCTTGACATTCATTAGCTAAAAACTGTGGACCGTTGTCAGTAGTGATACTCTCAGGATAACCTTCCCTATGGAAAATTTCCTCACAGAAATTGATAACATTTGATGCCTTGATTTCCTTCACAAAAGCCACCACAGGCCATTTGGTATAATAATCCATTAAGACAAAAGCAAATTTACCAGTTATGTGGCTGGTGTTGAACGGACCACAAATGTCCATGGCTAGCTTTTGCCACGGTCTTTTCTGGAAATGCAGCGGGAGTAATGGTGGTATCTTGTGATATATGTGATTTGTCACTACACATGCATGCAACACAGTTCCTTACACACCTGTCAATATCTTTATCCATACCAGGCCACCAGAAATCACATCTCGCCCTCCTTTTCATGCAAGACATACCAGAATGTCCTTCGTGCAAAAATTCCAACAATCTAGAGCGTAATCCCAATGGCACTACCAATTTATCTGTTCTCCTAACAATACCTGTCGCCGATTCAATGGATAATTCAAACCAAATCATTTTGTATTCCGATAATTCCTCATCAGTAAACAATTGACGATTATAATGATCAGCTAAACATAAAACAACTCGTTGTAATACGGGATCAACCAAAGTGGCCTGTTTACACTCCTCTAAGCTAATTGCACCATTGCAAGCTTCTTCTACTGAAGCTATTAAACAGCCCTCATCCAGATCTTCAAGCATTGACGTTTTTAAGACCAGGTACGTACACCACTTGAAAGTCATATTCCTGTAGTCTATACAACCACTTTGCGATTCTAGGTGTGGCTTTTCCAGCACCTTTTGTCGTGCAAATATCTATTAATGGTTTGTGGTCTGTTCTTAATTCAAACTTGGTACCCCAAATGTAGGTTCTAAAATGGTTGATACCCCAAAAACAGGCAAGGGCTTCCTTTTCAATAACAGAATAGGTTGCTTCTGCACCTTTGAGCGTACGAGAAGCAAACGCTACTACCCATTCGCAGTTTTCCTTCCTTTGCATTAAAACAGCTCCCAGACCGTATGCACTGGCATCCACTACAATGATAGATTTGTTGTGAGGATCGTACGGCCTGAGAGCTACAGTTTGGCTGATATCGTTTTTCAAGCTGTCGAAGGCTGACTGACACTCAGGGCTCCATGTAAAATTCACTCCTTTTTTCATTAAAAGTCTTAAGCAGTGAACCTTAGACGCAAAGTGATTTACAAATTTCTAGTAATACTCCGCTAACCCCAGAAAGGAACGAAGTTGTTCCTTGTCTACAGGAGACGGGGCGTTCTTAATGGCATCAAGTAAATTCTTTTTGGGCTTGACCCCTTCTGCAGACAAGGTGTGACCTAAATAGTCAATTTGTGTCACAGCAAATTTACACTTATCAGCAGAAACTGTCAAACCAGCAAGTTGTAGTTTCATCAGGACTTCATTTAAAATGGACTCATGAGTTGTTAGAACTTTCCCCCACACTAGCACATCATCTTGAAAAACAAGCATATTGTTGATGCCCTTGAGAATGCTGCTCATGAGTCTTTGAAAAACTGCCGAAGCAGAAGCCAATCCAAAGGGCATCCTAAGAAATTGAAATGCACCCTCAGGGGTGATAAATGATGTGAGGTGTTGCAAAGTGGGGTGTAATTTTATCTAGTGGTATACATTAGATAGATCTATAGAAGAGAAATATTTGGAGTTCTTGACAGAGGCAATCATCTCGTTAATGCGTAGTAGAGGGTGGAGCCTATCCAGATATTCTTATTTAGATCTCTTAAGTCCACACACATACGCAATTTTCCATTGGGTTTGCGTGCCAAAACCACCGGACTAAGCCATTCTGACGACTCAATAGGTTCAATTATACTCTCCTCACATAACCTGTCTAGTTCTTGCTTTAATTGTGGTCTTAAATCGAAAGGGACATTGCGGACCTTGTGAACTACAGGAAGGGCATCGGACTTTTATATAATGCGATGCTCAAATTTATTTAAACAGCCTAATTTTGGCTTGAACAGCTCAGGATATTTCTTGCTCCATTTAGAAATAGAAGAGTCATCTGTTAGTAGATTGGGATGGTTGGGATCGAGAATTATTCCTAAATTCTTCTGTTCCTTCCATCCCAATAAAGCTCTACACTTGTCAAATGTTGGCTTGAGCATTTCTTCCTTTGTATGAAATGTTGCCAACAAAATATCCTAATACAGGAAGTTTGTTTCCACAATACCCTATGGGTTCTACATCAGATGGCAAGAGATTACCTTTGCCAATGGACATCCACATGTTTTGGTCTATAATAGTGAAAGGCGAACAAGAATTAGCCAACATGGAGACATTGACTTGGTTAATAGACAAAGCACATTTGGGTGGTTGGTATGTGCCTGACACATCATTCACCTCATTGTCCCAAATAACCAATACCTCGATTTCACTGTCACAATCACTTAAAGGTAATTCACTAATGTCATTAACAACATTTACAGAACACTTCCAGAATTCACGATCACCAGTTTTGCACATTTTAGAGAAATGTCCTGTCTTGTTACATTTAAAACATGTGACATTGATGCCAGGACCACGTGGATTATCTACAACACATACATCACTTGGGTTATTGGTGTGCTCATTCTTCAACTCTTTTACATATCGTGAAGTATTTTCAATTCTTCTAGCTACACTGATGGTTTTTTGTAGCGATGGATTGTTGAGATCCAGTAACCTTTCTTGAATTTTTGAATTGTTGGTTCTATTTATGAATTGATCTCTAATGATTTTCTCATGAAGATCTTTAAACTTACATGTTGCAGCGAGTGTTCTTAAGACTGCAACATACTGTTCAACGGTTTCACCAGCTAACTGCGCTCTTGAAAAAAAATTGTGTCTTTCGACGACAATGCTGGTTTCTTACCGTAATTCTCTTCTAAAGCTCTTAAAGCTTCTAAATACTCATCAGTGGCATATTGCTCTGCCTTGGAACTGTCAAAAACAATTTCTTCGTCGGTGGAATTACCACCATCTTCACCACCTACAACATTAATGGTGGAAGAGTTTATTATTACGGGTTTGGGTAAGGTTTTTAAAACCTTCCTTCCTTCAACTCCTAAGTTATGTTTTAAAAGAGCTAATTTTCGCGAGGCCAAGAAGGTCTTGCCACCAATTGCTTCAAGATAGGTTTCGAAAGATTCTTGCCAGTCTTCCCAAGCCATGGGAGGCAAACCAGGGTTTTGTAAAAAGATAGGTGGCGCTAACACAGTGTTAGTTTCCATGGTTACAGGCTGCACACTAATTAAAACGTTAATACTAGAGATAATCAAGAACAAGAAAAGACTAGAATAATGTCACAAGAATAAGGAATATAATAAACTAAAATAACAAAAGTAGACACCGCTGTCTAAAATTGTTGGGTATTGTGATGCTTCCATATATGTAATATGAAAATAAAATAATAAATTAACACAATAAAAGTAGACCCGTTGTCAATTGAATGCGGTGAAGTTAAGAAAGTGCTTTGTGGTGTTCCCAAATGCTAGAAAACCTTTTTAAGTTGTTTGCTAAGTTTAAGGTTCAATGATGTATAATTAGAACAAGAAAAAAAAATAAGTTTAAACAATTAAGGTAGACACCGTTGTCCATATCAAGCAAAAGGAATTCCAATTTAAATGCATAAAATAGTCACCGTAGGTGCCATTCGATTGAAATAAACATCGTAGGGCCTGGTGAAGCAGTTACAGTTGGTTTCATGCACAGCGAAGACTTGTTTTGCAGTATCCGCGATAGTTTCCTCCCAACGCGTTGTGGTTGCTAGGAGAAGGTGACGCGGATGGCAATAACACGTGATGACACAGAGCGTCTCCTCGACGGGCTTTCTGTTTTGCGCAATAATTATGACTGGCAGCACAGGTCACGTAATTCTACAAGGACAATGCCTTGGATTCTTTGAAAATGAAGGCGGACTGCATTCGAAAACAGTTTCAGGTAATTACTTTTAAAATTAACCAGCATGTGAGCATAAGCGAAATATGCAGTTGTTCCGCTACCGTTGTCCCGTCAAAAACCGCACCTCCGTTCAAAAGAGATTCCCTCACAAAAGTTTACTTGATATCAATCACATTTCTAAACTGCTGAACAAAAACGGGTTGACATACGCCATGAAACGGCCGCAGTGGTATACGCAGGTTGGAAATAGGCTGGTTGGTAAATAATTGCAGAGCGCGTATGTAAATGTAGTCATTCCCAAATGGGGCGCAAATGACAGCAAATGATCGCGGTGCGCATCATGGTATTGAGGCTCGATCTTTGCCTCCGACTATTATACAGCATAAAACACAATATCCACGTACCTTAGGATTTGTCAATGAAAGACAGTGAGAAATCGTTATGCTTCGGATTATGCACGCTGAGTTCTTTCGTGACTCTCCCGTCGCCACTTTTGCAATGAAATAAGTATTAGCGTAGTAAGGAATCCAGAGGTCGTTAGCGTCGTTATCAGGTTTATTGAAATAAAATGACAAGATAAGAAGGCCCCATTGGGAACTCCATCCTGCTGCTCAGCCGCTCTCACTTGAACTCCCACACATTCAAAACATGCATTCATCAACATTCTAACTACATCACACGCATGCAGGCTGAGCAGCAAGGAGAAGGAGGCTTGACATAGAATAGCATATAACAGTACTCCAGACCTTGTGAACTGCTGGGCAGCCTCCATGCAATTCTGCTGGGCGAGGACATACACCCGAGAAAGGAGGCCCTTTGATTGCCTCCATCAGGTAAAAGGCTATGGCCTCTGTAGTGCACATCAGGAACTGCTACCTTATCTGATGTCTGCAGGGCAATATGTTGAAAATGAGTGAGTCTGGCAGGAAAAATATAAATGTTGGTGCGGTCTGACATGCTTCGAGCTCAGGACCTTTGGTCGGTCTCATACTTTGCTCCTTGACTGCTGCCTCTGGCTGCTACAACCTCCTCTGTATCTGAAAAATTCCACCCCACACCTTGCCCTTCACTCTGTAAAGAGCCGCAAAGGGCACACTAGATCAGCAGTCTTAATTATTGCAATATTCTCCTCTTAGCGCCCCTCCCAATTTCGTTGCTGCTTCCAGCTCCAGGAAAAGGTGCTCCGGTTTGTCACAGCCATCTTGCACAACATTTCATGGTTATCCTATGGAGAGCAAGCAGGCTGACCCCGATCTAATTTCCTCATCCTTTAATGGCCTCACCCCTCCATACCATGTATTGACAATTTCCTAGTAACAACAGATGACTTCGACTGTCTCCACCACCCGTAGATCATCTCGCGGGTTATCGAAATGGCAGCGAAAGGTGTTGGAGCACTTTGTAAGTGTTTATAGCTCAGATCATATAACACTCTCACTTCACACTTTGTGTCTGTGTAATATACAACACTTACACATCTTCTTCACTGCACTATTTATCAGTACTTTGAAGACGTCACAGGCCAGTCTCTTCCTCTGATATTTACAATCTAACAAGCGGTCAACAAGGCCATTTATTGCAATGCAATAGGTCTCGCATATGCGAGAGTTTAAGCTATTAGTATTGTAAATGACAATGCCTTTTATTTATGTTTTAAAAGCCAAAACATAAATAAAAGGCATTGCCATTTACAATGGGAATAGCTCAAACTCGCTTAAATGCGAGACCTCTTGCATTGCAAATGCTTGTTGCATATTGTATTTCTTTGCCAAAAATAAATAAAAATACTGCCATTGCTCGGTTTACAGTTCTTTTACCGTGGAACGTTGAAGAACCAATTTATTGCATTTGTCTGTCTGGCACAATACAATTAATGACCTTTGTGCAAAACAGAAGAAGCAGATTAATATTAGTGCTTAAGAGCTTGGTTAATTGTGGACACTGTGATGCATATACGTCTCTTCTGCCCACCTTAGAATGACAGTGAAGATTGGAACACTAAAACGTCAAACAAACTCTGTAATGCCAGATACTACAATTTCAATGGGGTAAGGGAATTTATTAAGCCATGTATAAATCTATATAAATGTTCTATCTAAAATTGCTCTCACGATATACAGTTCCTTCTGCTGGTTAGATATCAATATATATGTCTTAATAAAGCGAACAAGCCCTTTCAGTAAACACACACTGGGGTACAAACCGAGATAGGCCCCAAGCATGAACTTCCGCATTGTCATTGCAGCAGTAAATGACACTACATTGTTCACCTCACCACTCCCTCTCCAAGTACGGCAAAAGATGGCTGCCTGCACATTTTGGTTGCTGGGGAAACATTCAATCTGGGGAGCAGCATTCATTTATGTCACTTCTTTAGACTATGAGCCCACATGATGGCTCTATTACTATAAAATCCGTGTTGCTGAAGAGTAAGGTCAAATGTGAAAAATATAGGTTGGATATAAGGTTGCGGGAATCGGTAGTTCTACCTCATGAGGAAGAAAATAACCCACAAACTCCAACAAGAGAAACAAAAGATTAGAATTCTTACCCAACGTCCAAGCGAAATAGTACTTTGGTCGCGCAGCCATGAGGGAAAGGTACAGGTAAATAACTCTCGTCGTTACGGATGCTGTTGCTGTGAAATTGTCATCAACGTTGTATTCGACGGGTAATATCTGTGTCACGGTCATGTAGGTAAACAAAGAGAATCCACAGACAAAGAGCTTGTGTGCTACAGCTGCCTGTAAAGCGGAATACAAAAACACACTGTAAAATCATCGAACAGAAAATAGGTATTTATCATTCTATGGAATGTTTGCTACCTATTCTGAAAAGGGTGGAAATCAGAGCTCCAGTTACATTTAGAGGTGGGGGTATTCTATTCCCTATTTTTAAAGCAGTGTACACGTTTGAGAAGAGTGAACATTTTCCAATGACTGCATAATGCTTAAAACAGTACCTTTTAAAACTTAAAAAAGTATTTACAACTGACTTAAGAATATCCAGTTTTAAATACACTGTATGTGAAACCAATTAGGAATGTTCAGTTCATGTCAACATGTTTATACATGTTTAAAACTGTTCTTTACTGTCTAGTTGTGTAAATGAGAGCACAGAAAAGTAAAACTGTGGTTATCTGCATAATTTTAATGTGTTAAAAATTATACTGAAACACAGAGATTCAGTTATTTCTGTCTACCCGTATTTCTCAGTTACATCGGGTTCCACAGTATTCTCCTGGAGGCCCCTGGATGCTGCTGGGATCTCACGTCATGACTCAAACCTGCACACAGGCTATAATGCACCTGGTAGACTTACTAAGGAGTTTATTTTTCTAACTTTACAGTACACAAAAAACACAAATAAACAAGGTGTGGTATAATTCACATATGCAAATCACTGCACATCATTATATACAGTATGTTTACTTTGATGTCACTTCGGTTAGACTGGCGACTTGCAGCATGGCTACCGTGGACAGAAGAAAGAAAGTTGGCAGATCACATCAGGGTTAGCACTCTAGCTTTTGATAGCCCTGAATTACGGAGTCATTTTCTATTAGAGGCATAAACATTATAGGCGTTTTTGCATTGCTCTAAAAAGCTGGACTACTACAGAAGGAGCAACAGAGCTAGAAAACCTCCTACAGCTACAAGGGATATGCCCAAATCCACATTTAAAACATAAATTAGACTGGAGCAGTCCTCGCAGCCTGAGCGTGACATGCCCACACTGAATTTTAAAATGTTGAAGGGCTCAGAAAAAGGCTGGGGCCCCCAAGTTCTTCTGGATTCAAACTCGTGTTATAGACAATGTTTCGGTCACGTTCCCATAAGGATACTTTAAGGCTCTGCAGTTTGGTCACAAGAGGACTTGTGACATAAAAATGAGGTCTAACTCTGCGGCTCTCACCAGCGAGACAATGGATTCCTCCTGTCTTAGTGTCTCAATTACTCATGTGACCAAGCTAGAGGTCTCCACCTCCAATCCTCTCAAGGTCGTTGCACCTGTATATGGGCTGTCACTGCAGCATGTGTGCAGGTTAGCAAGGCCTCAAATAATGGCAATTCTCAGTAGTAATATAAAGACTCAACAGTATTTTTGATCTACAGTTTTTTAAGAGTACCTGATCTAAAACAGGATTTTCGTGACCATATGTCTACAGTGCTCAGTAAGAGGTCCTGGATTTCTCTCGGTAAAGATAGAATTAAAAACACTACTGTGGAATCTCAATCTCTTTCAGCATTTAGCACACATCCATAAACTACATAATTTGTTAACACAACACACATTGACATAACAAAACCCATCTCACCCTTTTACAGTTTTTTTTAAATATCTGGCATGTTATGTTATTTTGTTTAGACTGCATGCCATTTTGCAAACAGTGGTGGGAGATGCTTTATAACATTACTGTGGCAATATGAGAGAGCACAGAAAATTATTTTACCTCCTTTAAAGATGTCTATGTAACTTGTAGGCCACATGTTCTTATTTGGCAGGACAGACTCAGCCTTTCAACCAGCACTGATACAGACATCATGCTGATCAGAAATTCACTTAACACCTAGAAAGATCACCAACTTATCTTGTTCATCTTGAAATTGGTCAAAAATCACACAACTGGAAATAACAAAAAATGATGAGGTCGCTTACAGACAATGAAGTAAGCTACCCCTCAGTGTTTTAAAATGTCAGCTAGGCTACTTATTACCGTTCTTCCATATCCCAGAAATATAACCCCTCCTCCTTTATCTCCTGAAAACCTTAACCCCTTCGCTGCCAGGCCTTTTCCCCTCCTGTGCCACGCCCTTTTTTGGCTATTTGGGGTAGTGCGCGCTGAGACCCCTGTAACTTTTTGACCACATAAGGTATCCACGCCAAATTTGCATCCTTTTCTTCCAACATCATGGGGATTCTAAAGGTACTCAGGGTTTGTGGATTCTCCTAGAGGGGTCACAGAAATGAGCCAAAATACAGCAAATTTTTGTTTTTTTTCGGAAAAATTGGAAAAACGGGCTGCAAATGAAAGCATCTGGGTTTTTCCCTGCAAATGTTATCAAAAAAGGGTTTGTGGGGTTGAAATCACCATTTTCCCAGCTTTTCGGGGATACCAGACTTTTGTCAGAAACCCAACATTTTTTACACAGTTTTGGCCTTTTTCTGGGACATAGCCTCATTTTGCTATTTTTTGTGCTTTTGACCTCCTTCCAGTTAATGGCAGAAATGGGTACAAAAGCAATAATGGATCCTGGACAGCTATACATTTTCGAGAAGAAGACAAAGTTCTGAATTCAGCAAGGGGTCATTTGTGTAGATCCATCAAGGTTTTTTTATAGAAACTAACAGTTGAATATAGGATAAATTGAAAATTGGTTGGAAAAAAAAGCCTTTCGTGTCAACGTTTTCACCTGTAACTTCTTCTAATTAGGACAGCTCTTTGAAAGCAATATACCATTACATCCGCTGGACATTACTGGTTGTGGGGATATATAGGACTTGTAGGTTCACCAAGAACCCGACGAACCCAGAGCCAAAAACTGAGCTGCAATGTTTTTTTATTATGTACCGGGTATATAGTAATTATTCTGTAAAAATGTGTACATGGAAAAATTGGTATGAAAGACACCTATGTATTTCTGAAATGGGAACAAAATATAGAGTTTAGAAACAGTAGATATTTGCACATTTCTGAAATTGGGAATACTCATACTAGCATGAGAATTATCAGTCATTTTTTAGCATGACTTCTTTTTTACACAATATCTTTCATTTGGAAGGCAGAAATGCATCGAAATTCAATAGATAATAACAGTTTCTTTACAAAACTGAATTACCCTAATTCTCCCGATAAAAATGGTACCTCACTTGTGTGGGTAGGCATAGTGCCCGCGACAGGAAACGGCGCAAAACGCAACGTGGTCACAACTCAATATCGCAGTGAAAATTTACCCTTTTTTGGCAAAGTGCCTAGCTCTAGTTTTTGAACCCTAGCTCTGCGGGCACCTTGGGAAACCTAGCAAACCTATACATTTTTGAAAACTAGACACCCAGGGGAATCCAGCATGGGGTGACTTGACTGCCTCCCACCAGAGTCTGTTACCCACAATCCCTTGCAAACCTAAAAAATTGACAAAAAAACCACATTTTCCCCACATTTCTGTGGTGGAAAGTTCCGGAATCTGCGTGGATCCACAAATTTCCACCCACCCAGCGTTCCCCAAAGTCTTACGAGAAAAACAGTACCTCACTTGTGTGGGTCGGCCTAGTGCCCGCGACAGGAAACGGCGCAAAACGCAACGTGGTCACACCTCAATTTCGTAGTGAAAAATGACCCTTTTTTGGCAAAATGTCTAGCTGTAGTTTTTGAACCCTAGCTCTGCAGGCACCTTGGGAAACCTAGCAAACCTATACATTTTTGAAAACTAGACACCCAGGGGAATCCAGGATGGGGTGACTTGACTGCCTCCCACCAGGGTCTGTTACCCAGAATCCCTTGCAAACCTAAAAAATTGACAAAAAAACCACATTTTCCCCACATTTCTGTGGTGGAAAGTTCCGGAATCTGCGTGGATCCACAAATTTCCACCCACCCAGCGTTCCCCAAAGTCTTACGAGAAAAACGGTACCTCACTTGTGTGGGTCAGCCTAGTGCCCGCGACAGGAAAAGGCGCAAAACGCAACGTGGTCACACCTCAATTTCGTAGTGAAAAATGACCCTTTTTTGGCAAAATGTCTAGCTGTAGTTTTTGAACCCTAGCTCTGCAGGCACCTTGGGAAACCTATCAAACCTATACATTTTTGAAAACTAGACACACAGGCGAATCCAGGATGGGGTGACTTGACTGCCTCCCACCAGGGTCCGTTACCCAGAATCCCTTGCAAACCTAAAAAATTGACAAAAAAAACACATTTTCCACACATTTCTGTGGTGGAAAGTTCTGGAATCTGCGTGGATCCACAAATTTCCACCCACCCCGTGTTCCCCAAAGTCTTACTCCCCTAGGTGGCCGCCGAGCACCGGGCCAAAAACCCAGGTGACCCCCCTTGCAAAACCAGGTAGTTTTAAGGTAGGCAATTTTCATGTCGCCTCAATACGTTTTGGGGCCTTGCCTGTCTCGGGTACTTGGGCCTCCCACACGAGTGAGGCACCGATTTTATCTGGAGACCCGGGGGAACGCAGGGTGGGTGGAATTTTGTGGACCCACGCAGATTCCAGAACTTTTTGACAAAGAAATGTGAGGAAAATGTGTTATTTTGAACACATTTTTAGGTTTGCAATGGATTCTGGGTAACAGAACCTGGTGAGAGCCAGAGAAGTCACCCCATCCAGGATTCCCCTCGGTGTCTAGTTTTAAAGAATGTACAGTTTTGCAAGGTTTGCCTTCGTGCCAACTGCGCTAGGGCCCAAAATCCACAGGTATGCACATTCCTAAAAAAAAAAAGAAAAAAAAAAAAAAAAAAAAAAAAATCGGAGCCCAGTGGGCTTTCTGCCGCCCTTGGGGGGAATCGGGGAAGGGGGTTTCATCCTGATATGCCCCTAAAGGGGCAGAAAGACTGTGGCTATTTTTTGTGGGGGTGGGGGCATTGGTATGACCACTTTGGGCAGCCCCCACGCATAAAAAAAGCCTGCATACTCGCTGGCGCCTACTGGGCTTTCTGCCCCCCCAGGTGGCAGATCAGGGGCCACTGTCACCATCTGCCCTCCCGGGGGGGCAGAAAGACTGAAATTTCTCTGGGGGTGGGGTATTGTCATGCCCATTTTGGGGAGCCCCTACCCCTACACTAATAAAACAAAAAAATCCATGGTTTCTAGTGGGCATTCTGCGCCCCAGGGGGGGCCAGATTGGGGGCTACAGCTCCCATCTGCCTCCTGGGGGGCAGAAAGACTAACTTTTTAGTGGGGGGGAGAGTGGGGGCATTGGCGTGCCCGTTTCGGGCAGCCCACACCCTAAAAACAATTGCGCAAAAAAAATCCCTGGTGTTTAGTGGGCTTTCTGCCCTCCCCCGAAGGGGCAGATTAGGGGGTGGGTTGGGGTATGGGCCTGCCCGTTTTGGGCAGCCCCCACCCTATTTTTTTTTTTTTTAACAATTCCTTGGTGTCTAGTGGGCTTTTTGCCCCCCCGGGGGGGGCAGATTGGGGGCTGATGCCCCATCTGCCCCCCAGGGGGGGCAGAAAGGCTGTAATGGTGGCGGGTGGGTGGGGGCATTGGCGTGTCCGTTGCGGGCAGCCCCCACCCTACATATAAAACTAAAAACTAATCCCTGGTGTTTAGTGGGCTTTCTGCCCCCCCCGGAGGGGCAGATTAGGGGCCAATGCCCCATCTGCCCCCCGGGGGGGGGGGGGCAGAAAGACTGTAGTAATTGCACTCTGAATTGATGAGACTATTTTGGGGAGGGAAACAACCAAGACTTAAATGGTCGACTCTAATACGACCATATGATCAGGGAGGTTTTGATATTCCTGATTTTGAACTTTATTTTCTAAGCACACAAGCGCACTACGCTTACTATTGGATACATCCTCCCAAATACATGCCAGAAGTAGCGGTGGAGGACTGGCTGGCAGACCCGGTACCACTAAGTGGCTTGATACATGGGCCGATGCGCTCACGTACAACGCCGCCCACTATTGTCACAGGCACGGTGGACGCGTGGAACAAGGATAACGTTTTTGTTGGCCTCGCCTGTCCTTTATTCCCCTCGGCTCCCACTGACATATCATCCTAAGTTGTCCTTGCTGCAGGAGAGGGAATTTTTGGAGTTATGCCAGCGAGAACACGTTTCCACGTGGGGAGATCTGTTTAATGCTGGGAAGTTTCGTACACTAGAGCAATTTTTACAGAATACACAATATACACCATTCGATGTATTCCTTTATGTATACTTACGACAGGGAATGCGTTCAATTATTCCGGATTTCCCACGGGAACCCTTAAGTCTAGTCCCGCTGCACCACATGCTGGGCTCCACAGATGGAAAACATCTAGTATCAGCATTATACACTACCATACGATCCAACAGGGAAGGAACTCACAGCCCGGCGCGGGTGCAATGGGGGGAGGATATCGGGCGAGAAATCAGTGTCGATCAGTGGAAGTATTGCTGTCTATAAACGGCACAAATCTCAGCAAGCTATAGGTTGCGATTGATACACAATAAATATCTGCATGGCCTATACTATACACCACTTAAGAAATACAAATTTAAGCTAGCTACAACTGACAGGTGTGAGCGATGCCATCAACAAGGAGCGGGGTTCCTACACCTGGCATGGGAGTGCCCGAAAATACAAGAGTACTGGGAACAGGGGTTAGTGGCACTAGAAAAGATGACTGGCGGAGAAATAGAGAGAGACCCTTCGCTCGCACTATTAGGATACACGGCACAGATACCTAACTCTCACAGGAAATGTCTTGCTATATCACTGTTATTAGCCAAGCGGAGAGTGGCATGTAGATGGGGAAGGGGCCGTGCCCCGAAATTCAAGGAATGGTTGACAGACCTAACATATTGCCAAGAACAGACTACTTTCTATGCTGAGACAGTACCAATTACCTCCAGGCCCAAAGATATATGGAAACCTCTACAGAGGTACTTACTTTTACAAAACTCCGCAGACAAATTTCCTGCTCCAAATACAACTACATAAATAACGTCAGGGGTGTTTCATTGGGTATTTCTTTATTGATGATTTCAGTTCACTATGACTGTCAGTGCTGGAAGCCGCACGCATTTCGAATATTGTTACCAGAGGATTGGGCTGCCTGTCCCTGGATCTTTCATGACTGGTAAATCCCTCCATGTCCACGTATAATACTGCACTTCTCTGTGTTATGTGTGACTTCTGTTTGTACTGAATGATTAAAAGGATTGCTTTATTGCATCTGTTGCAAATATGGTACTTGGCCGCAGAGAATATTGTGATTGTACTGTGATTCACTGCACATTGTATTGCTATACATCGTCATGTAAAATGTTAAAACTACAAATAAAGTTTAAAAAAATAAAATCAACCCAAAAGATTCTGATTTCTGGTCAGAACAGGAACACATTTCTACACACCTTCAAATTATTACATCATTTCCTTTGAGAAATGGGAAGCACATATTACAACTCTCTATGAAGGTAATTCTACACAAAATTAAATTACTTCATTGATGCGAAAAGCCAACATTCTTGGACTTACAGACCAAACCGCCCACCCATCAATATATTAAAGCATTATTCTAGTCTCTGGAGTACCTTTTAATATCACTTATTCTCTAAAATCTTGTATTCTGGCATCATACTGCCATCTTGGAAAGGATACATTATTCAACTGATATTTTAAAAGAGAAAAGATTACCTAAACATTTTAGGCTCATAGCTCTTTTGGACAGTTATGATAAGATCTTCGCAAAATATTTACACAAAGAATTAGCTGACCGGTGCAAGCGAGAAGAGATTAATAAGCTTCCATCCGACAGGTTTTCGGTCTGGTTGCTATACAATTGAAAGCATCACTGCCTTAATGTTGCTACCCCAACACGTCACCGACAGGCACCCTTCATTGTTTGTTGGCTACATCGATTATAGTGTGGCATTTGACAAAGTGAATTGCTCTTGTCTATGGTCGAAGCTGCAGAGTTGAGGAATCAACCACTCACTGCTTCACTTCATCAAGTTCTTGCACAAGGAAACATGGCAACGAGATAAACTGTCAAATGTAAACTTTGATGCAATGAAATCCGGATGCAGAATGAATTAAAACAGGGCTGCATTTTGGATCCCTTCCTATTTTCTCTACATTTTCAACCTACATGTTCAATTGGACAACACAGACAGTATATCACCAAAATTAGGGAAACACCCAATAACACATCTAGCCTATGCTGACAATCTTGTAATTTTCTCATTAACAGGCGCCTTCCAATATCAACTATCGAGACTTGATGAATTTGACATGGCAAACTGTCTTTTGGTCAATCAATCTAAATCCAAAGTATTGTGCTTTACAAAAAGTAAAAATCCAAAAACATGGGATCTCGGCAACGTGCTAAATAGTAAAGTAGACAGTTACGAGCATCTTGGCGTATCCGTAGATGACAAATTAAAATGGACGTCTCACAGTCATCTAAAGAAACGCAAAGTAGAAACAACAACTAAATCCATTAATGGTTTTCAAGGATCCATGGAGGAAGAGCCATTCATCGGTCAGTCTATTATGTTCAATGCAAAAATCATACCATACTTCCTTTATAGCTCACTGGTCTTCAATTCAAGAATATTACATGACATTCACACTATATGCAAACAAATCAGATTCCTGTTTAACCTACAATTAGCGACACCACAAAGCATGTTACGTCTGGAACTGAAAATTCCATCACTGTGGATGCTCCAAATGGCAGCTAAAATAAATTATATTTGTGAGTGCAGTAGAGCGAACGCTGATACGCTAAAGCGGCGTATCTTAGAGAGCCTAAAAACATATGTATATATGAAGGGAGGATTGAACCTTTCCCTATGAAGAAAAACAATGGAAGCACAAAAACTACCCCAACTAAAAAATCTCATTGAGTTGTAAAGAGGTGTATGGAGGAGAAAAATAAAGAAAACACTTGTGGATAACTGTCATGAGGAAGACTTGCTAGCTTTGTTGAAATATAAACATTTGAAGGATCGTGGAATATCTACTGTGCTGAACTACTGGATGTAGGGTGTGTGGTTATAATGATAGGTCAATTGGACATATCAGTCTGTGCACTAAGTTACTGGGTTTTCGGAAGAAGCACCTACTGTAATATTTCCGAAAACTAAAGGCGACACAGGTGAAGAAGCTGTCAAACTGTGCTTTAATGCACACCGTAATTCTTTTATCAGTAAACGTATTAATTTTTTGGATCATGTCTACTTTCATCTTAAACAAGTCACCAAATGATCATAGTTTTAATGTACTTATTTAATGTGTCTCATGCATTCGATTGTTTTATCACTGTATTGTCCTTTATGCTTTATTAAGGGAGGGCATCAGATTTTATTTATTTGTTTTTATTGTAATCAATGATTTAAACAATAAACCTATTCACACATACACTAGCTTGAACTATGCCCAATATGAACTATACTGAATTTGGCTCAAATTGACAACACGGCTTGGGTGAGGACGAGTTCTGCAGAAAACTGAAATCTACATCCCACCTCCACCCCCCAACCCCACACCAAAGCACCTTGGGAAGACCCAGTTTACAGAAGCAAACTATACCCATTTTTTCATTTGTTTGCTCTTGAAATAATTATTTCACAGTTCTGCATCGCCATTGGCCTACTCTCAGGGGACATAAGAAAACAATTCCTTTTAAATTACCCACCTTAAAAAGAGGCTGCAACCCAAGGAGCAGTAGTATAACATTCCAACAGAAGATGTCTAGGGGAGATTATCAGGAATTCCACCACAAAAAACAGAACCCTGAATTGACTCTGAAGGTGATCAGAGGGAGGAGCACTCAGAAGCACAAGAACAAGGAGGAAACCTTAGAGCTTTTAGTGCAGTTTAAAGGAGAACTAATATCAAAAGACCTAGATGCAAGGCAAAAAAAAGATTTAGATGCAGGATCTGTTGAGGTGGAAGTGGGAATGTGTACAAGTGTCTGGCCTTTGCTAGAAGACCTCACTCTTTCAAGAAAACAACCTCACCTCGCGAAAGTGTTCATAAAGCCACACTTGATGCTCACACGTCCCAGAGAAACTGTGAGCCACCACATTAATTTTTTTAAACCCTTACTCTAGTGTTCCAAACACCTTCACTTAGTTACCTATCAATGCTATTGCAACACCTTTAATATGTGGTCATACGGAAGACAAACTTTGTAATAATATCTGTTTTTTTTGTCTACTCAAACCTTTTAACAGCATTTCCATTACCTCTATGCCAATATTTTCCTAGTTCTATGGTCCACAATGCTAGTTGGGACTCTGGAAAGCCTGAGTCTAACTCTAAATAGAGGGGGGCTAACGTTTTTGGTATGAGAATTAAACATCAAAATTGGCCAATCTGAAAGTAAACCTCATTGTAAAGTATAAACAGCATCTCACACACAACATTGGGACATGCCAGTAAACAAATTTATTCAATCTCTTATGGGAATCATTACTGCAGGATGAGTGCAGTTAAAAGTTGTCAATAGCACATTAGAATATAGGGCCTTTCTTAGACATTGGTGGAAGGGAGACTCCATCCACATGTGACAGATATCCCTTCCATGTTACAACTGCCATAGGCTATAAAGCATTTGTAATACAGCGGGCAAAATCTGTCATGTTTGAAATAGAGTATCCCGTCCGCCAAACTCTAACTATGGCCCTAGTTCTCAGCCTAATACAGTAAACTGTTAAATTTATGATTTTCTTTATTCTACTTTAGGAAGCAAAAAATTGCTTGAAAATTATATCATGAGATATAATTACACATCAGGGTATTAAATTACATTTCTTAAAAATGAATGAATTGATTATATGACATACTGTATATCATAGATGATGGTATGTAGAATGGATTGAGTGGTAGAGTATGTGTGACAAACTGATAAATAAATACAGAGCTGAGTGGTAATAGGCAAATAGCTGTAAAAGTTCACCGACTCGTGTAGTCACTGCAACTTAATTATTGATCATATTTTTGTATTAAAAATCTTTTGATGTTTTGTTGTAACTTGAGTTGGGAAAAATGTGTGAATTTGCATTTGCGCAATTAGGCAAACTGTTGGGCAAATTATGTAAAATTACACAACATTATGCAACATACAAAACCGCCACTTGGCACTATATTTTAGTGTGAAATGTGTACTCTCGTCTCTTGTTGATGCAAGGCCGCATTCCACGTAAAACTATTAGCAAAGCCCAGCGTTGCATACAGCACCGCTTGCATTCTGGTAGTTTCTGTAGGGTCATGCTATATTTTTGCAGCAACTGGTGCGCTATGTCTAAATACCAAATTTATGAACGGAAATTTCTCCCGAGCCTAGTTGTAAGCCAGATAGGAAATAATATCTGTTATTTCATTTGGTTCAGTAAAAGTACAATGGCTCGGGAATATTAGGTATAAACGGTTTCTTTTTGGCATATGTATGTGAAAGGCTAAATATGATACATATATGTTGCTTTATCGAATCTATGGTTTAATTTAATTGCATTGGGCCTATATTGCGATGGATGATCAAGAAGAAAACATTGCAACCGGAGAAGTGAATGTGTTCCAATTTATAAAACAAAGGCATTTTATGTGCCTCCATAAGTTACTGTGCTTTGAAAACTTATTGATATACTTCAGAGAGTATTAAAGAAAGTGCACCACTATTGGAAAAGCAATAGTCAAACGTTATTTGCCTGCATGTTGTTGAGGTTTTTTTGTATTTGTTACCAAACTATCAGTCTGTATCCCTCCGTAAGGTTAGTAAAGTGTCATTTTGTCTTGTGGTGTACTATGTTTTTATGTACAGTGTGGACTGCTGAGTTGATGTTAGTGTGTGTGTGTGGTATTATATGTTTATTATAAATGGTATCCGGTGTTAGGTGGAGGTTATTCTAGAGTTTGGTTGTGGTGTAGATTGGTTTTGTGTGGTTTCATATCTGGGTGTTTTTTGGAGATGCAGTGGGTTAAGGCATTGCATACTGGAATTTGAACAAAAGTAGAGTTCTATAGTTTGGGGTGGTGAGTACTGTGTGCTTTTTGTGCAGTGTGGTGCACTTTATGGTGCCACACTATGTTTAAGTGTGTCGGTTGTGAACCAAGTAGATATGTTGTATTGTATAGGAGAGTGTGCTATGCAGTGTTAAGGCGTGTGGTTTGTTGTTATGGTGGAGATTCATTCAAATGCAGTAGGGGTATCTTCTGTTTCGTGCGGTTGTGTAGCCAGTTTGGTTAGGTCTGTTGCAGTGTTATGTGATGTAGTTTGATGCAGTATAGAGGGTTGTGCTGCAGTGTCTTGTTGGGTATTTGAGATGGTACAGTGAATGTGTTTTGATAGTCTAATGTGATAAGTGTGGCATGGTATTTAGCATAGTGAGCTCACTTGCTGCACATCTTTACCTGTGTGCTGCACCCTTAGGCTCGTGTAACTCTTTCCCTGGATCCCCACCTCCTTTATCTGTCTGTCTGCCTGTCCCAACTCAATGCCCCCAAGTGATTTTCTCGTCCCTGTTCCCTGTATCAGTCTATTTAGATATGGTTCTGTGATCACTCTTCTCCTGTATCTGTATGTCAGAGTGTATGAGTATGTGTCATCCCTGTGCAGTCGACTCGTTTCATCATCTCGGAGCCCTCCTGTCCGGGCTCTCGCTTTATTTGCTCCCATATGCATGTCTGCTTCTGACTGTTTTCCCTACTTTCCTGTCTTTTTTCCATTTTCAAGTTGTTTTGTCTGTGTACGTATCTATGCATCCACCTGTCAGGTACTTTTCTCTGTGTTACGGTCTTAAAGTGTATGTGCCTGAGCCCTCTTTCCCAAAGTGTGCCTATGATTTGCCTGACTTTGGTGCATGTGCCATCTTAATCCATGTGTCTGATCTACATGTTCCTCCAATTGCCCTGGCCTGCTCCACATTTTCCTGTATGCTTTCTAGTGGGGTACTTGTGTGCATGGATGTGTCTGTGCTTCATATCTATGCCTGCCAAGGTTTGTAGGTCGAGTGTTTGCAAATGTTTGACAAAGGGTTTGGATTCTGCTTGTTTTATAAGAACAATGCATTTTCTGAACCACATGTTCTGATAAAAGTCTTTTAGGGTATGTGGCTTTGATATAGTTGCTTTTTTAACTATGGTTAAGTTCTAAAATAGCCCGACAAGGACCAATAGAGGTATATGGGCGTGTTACCTCTGAACTAAAAAGAAGGAATACATAGGGGAAGGGACTTTGGATCAACTAGCAACATGCAAGGAAATAGCGCAGTGACTGGTTGGGTGTGAAGATTCCGAAGACTAAAGATAGATAGCATTTTGTTGGTGGTTTTGTTAGGTGCTTTGCTGTGGGTCTACAGACAAATTTCTGGCAGAGGTGTAAACCGAAATGTGGTTGTGTATTGGGTCTTCAGATTAATTTGGTGGCTGAATATGAATGGTTTGGAAGCCAGTGTGCAGAGACCATTATAAATGTGGGTCTGATGAGGTTTTCCATCTGAAAAATTTTCATGTTGCACATCAGTGCCATCCTTGGCAAGGCTTACCTCAAATGGTTACAATGCAGGGTTTATTTGAATTTTCATGAAAAATAGGTGGTTCTCAATATAGATGTAGTGAGGGGGGTCATTCCACTTCGAGGGAGCCTTATGACAGCATCTGCACAATACAGACACAGAAAACACATACAAAACAGAATATAACGCTCCAGAGGCCTGTTATGAGGACTTGGAATTATCGGCCTCTCGTTGTTTTCTTTTCAAATAGAGGTCCAGGGATTCTGAGTGATTGGTGTGAACTCAGTGAGAAGTGGAGCAGTATTAGGACACCATGACCTGCACTTGCCCTTATTCGAAAGAGCATTTTTGCTGCTGCACACATTTAAGCCTTCCAATAGGCTTTATGTTTGCATTGACAAGTCTGGATTACATCCTTCAGTCCACAGTGTTGCGACAGATATGGGAGCATGTGGAGTGTTTCAAAAAATAGGAGAGACTGGGAGCTAGGTTTAAATGAGATCCAGGGACTTAGGATCAGCAGGGTGTGCAGTTCCCAACTAGACGTGAGCGTAAAGGGAGGTCTTTCTTCGTGATGCCCTCACACACCCCGGAGGATGTCATGCTTCATCATTGGGCCTTGTTCCTCGCCGGGCAGGCGCTGCAATGCCCGACGGGCTCCTGTAAACGGGGCTCTTTGTCGGAGATCTTTTGAAGAAGCCTCTGAGTGGATGCAGGTGTGAGTGTTGGGTAGTGCACAGGTAGGTGAGATAAAATGGGTCATAAGCAGTCCTACTTTGGTCTGGTTTATTGGTTTAGGTAGCGCGAGCCTGATTAAAAGACAGTGTGTGGGCCCTTATGTGGATTTAATGTTCCTCAAGGGCTGCCAAAGTAAAGTAGGTCAACATGTTTCGTGCCTCTTTAGCCCCTAACGGGTCTAGTGGCACTTCGTCAGGACCGAAAAAAATGTAAATGTGAGTGGTGCACTACCGTCTGGTTCTGCTAATAATGTGGCTAGTAACCAGAGATGGCAGGGAATACCCTAGTAGGCTTGTACTGGGATAATAGGTGGACCCCTAAAACCCAAGCCTAGGGCCGACGGGGGAGGCAGAGCACGTTGTTGCTCTGTAGAGTGGGATGCTGGTGGCTTGCTTTTCTCCTACCCTGTGCTCCGGGCCCCGTCACAGAAGTTTAAATATGTTTTCACTACATTTTTGATTACCCCTATGTTCTTCAGGGTCTTTGACAATATAGGATTGGCCAATGTTGGCAAGCTATGTTACTAGGAAAGGGGCTTACTTTAAGTTGCTGTTAAGGGTTTACTTTGTGTAATTTGAAAAAATAAAACATTTACATTGTGCAAGCATTCTATTTGGCGATGAGTCATTTGTACATCTTTGGTAGTTGTATCACGTTAGATGAAATAAATGAAATCAGTGTGATTACTGGTAAAATGTAGGTGTGAAACACTGAAATACTCCACAGAGTGAAATGAGAGAAAGTTTCTCTAGGAATCGTGATAGACCATCTTTCAGTAAGCCTCAACGAACTTTCCAGATGAAAATAGGTAACATCGGTGAGGAAACAAATCAAACTCATGTTAAGAAAAAATGTGGGAGACTTATGGGGAATAGGCAAGCCTCTGAGACAGTTAAGTGACTAACGCTGCCACAACTGGGCAAGAAAACAATCTGGAAACCCAAAAATCCATTGGCTCCTACAGTAGGTGTGGCAACATGTTCTGGTTGGTGTGGGGGGGAGGTGGGGTTACCATTTCTCGAAGGATACAGCAAGAGAAGATGACAAAATCTCCTTAACAGAGTGCTCATAAAAATGTCACACAAGCCTCAGCAACTAAACTGTCTACTAATAAACGCTCAATCGCCCTCACATCTACGACCTCCTCACAGACACAAAACCAGACATACTATTCCTAACTGATTCATGGTTGGGAGATGATAAGGCTCCATAACTGCATGAAGCCGTTCCTCTAGGCTATCAAACAATCACCCAAAATCGTATAGGCAAAAAAGGAGGTGGTCTAGTTGTTGAGTTCAGGCAAACATTACATATCACTAAAGTTGATGACATCTCCATAGAGAATAGTGAGGCTCTTCTAACAAGATGCAATCCTATAACGTCTTCCTCCTTCAACTTCCTGCTCCTTTACATACCTCCACCTAGCAAGGCGACATTCCCAGACGCACTTCTAGACACATTTGCAAACCTCATAACAAAACACTCCAACCTATGCGTTCTGGGTGACCTCAACCTTTGGTTTGACAAACCCAATATGACACATCCAAAAACAATAATCACTGGCCTAGACGTACTGGACCTGCATCAGATCGTCCACAAACCCACACACATCGCTGGACAGATCCTAGATGTCATTTTTGCTAATACTGAACTAGTTACCTTTCAAACTATAACTCCAGTCACATGGTCAGACCACCACTTGTTTGCTTTCCAACATAAAATAACACTAAGCGACTCACCTAAAACTACCTTACATCCATCCACCTATTGGCCGTGGAACAAACTCAATTTGGAACAATTAGAAACACAACTAACATCCAGTACAAATCTGGAAATAATAAATTCTGTTCAAAATCTATATGAGTGGCTACAGGAAGCTTTTGACAACCTGATACCACTCAAAACCACACAACAGATCAAAAGAAAAAAATCGCCTTGGAGAAACATAGAAATAAAAGACATCAAACAACAAATTAGAAAGCTGCAATGTTCCTGGCTCAAAACAAACGCCAAACAAGACAAACTTCACCTACAGAAAATTAACAGATTACACAAGTCAGCTATCAAAAAAGCTAAGAAAAGGTACGATTCAGACAGAATTCCAAATGCTAAATGTGCAAATAAAGAATTCTATAAAATACTCAATGAATTTCGCAAACCAAATTGACTAGAAGGAACTCATCCTGTTACTAAAGAATTCACAGACAAACTGGCAAATTATTACAGGGACAAAGCAGACACATTGGCCTCGTGCTTAAAACAGAAAAAGCACCAGCACTAACTCTAACCCAGCCTCTCCATTCCTTCCAACACATCTCACACGATGAATTTATGGACCTGGTCAAAGCAAGCAGGCCTGCCGGCAGTCCGTCTAACCCCTGTCCACCACAAACTTTCAAAACAATTATTTTAACAATCCTCTGCTGCCACTCCAGTAAGAAGAATCATCAACTATTTCTTAACTACGGGAATATTTCCAGAACTCAAAAAGTCACACATTCACCCTTTACTGAAGAAAACAAACTTGGACCCTCTGAACCCTGAGAACTGCAGAACCATTATAAATGGACCTTTCCTGGGCAAACTGATAGAAAGAGCAGCGTTCGCCCAGATGTCACACTTCATTAAAGAGAATGACATACTTTCAGACTTCCGTCCTGGAAGAGGCACTGAATCTGTCCTCCTTGCCATCTGGCATGACCTGAAGAATACAGTAGAC
The DNA here is from genome assembly GCF_964204655.1 of Triturus cristatus. Taxonomy (NCBI): domain Eukaryota; kingdom Metazoa; phylum Chordata; class Amphibia; order Caudata; family Salamandridae; genus Triturus; species Triturus cristatus. The sequence goes on along the minus strand of NC_140589.1, from coordinate 347,290,404 downwards.
CGCAACGGGGTTGCTGCGCTACTTCTCTTGGACGTCTCGGCTGCCTTTGACACGGTTGACCATGACACTCTGAAACAAAGACTCTATGAAGTCGGCATAGAGGGAACTGCTATAGACTGGATCGCGTCCTACCTTCGAAACAGAAATAATGTCAGGCATAACCCACACTTCTTGTCCAAACCATACTGCACAAAAGCAGGGGTCCCTCAAGGCTCTATCATCTCGCCCATGCTTTTCAACATCTACTTTAAGTCATTACCGGAACTAATCAATCAATTTCACCTCGCATGCTAAAACTATGCTGATGACACGTAAATACTCCTTCAACTGGAATGCCCCAAAGACATTGGAAAATACCTAATTTTCAGTTGTCTCAGAGCCGTGGATGACTTGGAGCCATCTCAAATTGAATGCTTCCAAACCGGAAATACTCACGTGTGGCGATTGGAAACATTATGACCCGCTTGCTGCCTGGCCTGATGAACTGGGATCACCGCCTAAAGTATCAAAGGAAGTAAGAAACCTCGGAATGACCATGGACTCCAAGCTGTCGATGGATGCCCAAGTGGACAAACTAGCAAGATCAAGCTTTGTCACTATAAAAACGCTGCGACGAATTTCCCCTGATTTGGGATTTCCACACAAAGTCCAAGCTACCATCTCCCTTGTTCTTTCCAAACTCGATTACGCCAATAGCCTCTACCACGGATCACCTTTAACGACCATGAAAGTCTACAACCGATTCAGAACTCGGCTGCCAGACTAATCTGCATATCAAAACATGAGACCACATCTCATCTGCCTTGAAAGCCCTGCATTGGTTACCGGTTGCCAGAAGACCAACGTTCAAGCTACTTTGTATCACCCACAAAGCAATACATGGAATGGGACCGCTCTGCATCTGGAATAAAATCACCAAGCAAATTCAACAAAGGAACCTCTGCTCTAAAGGGGTATCTCGCCTCAAAATCCCAAGATACAAGGAAAAAAACATACGTGACACATCCTTCTCTGTTAAAGCAGCCAAACTATGGAACTCTTAACCCCCCAACATAAGAAACACCGACAACCACCTTGTCTTCAGGAAACTACTCAAGAATTGGCTCTTCCTCACATAAGCACCATACGCAAACAGAAATTTACAGTATATCCCTCTGTATATAAGCATTTATTTTCACTATAGATATGTACTTATCTTTGTGTATTGCTTTGTATAAACATGTAGAATAATTATGTTGTAAAAAAAAAAATCATCTTTGGTCTACATGTACTTGCTTCTATTGTGCAACTGTGTACCTCCATGTACTTGGATATGTGTGCCTGTCACTTTTCTCCTGAAAAAGCATATCCAATGCACTACCCTATTTCTCATCCTGTACCTCTCTCAAAATCTTTAATCTACATATACTTACTTCCTTTATGCATCTATATACTTTCAATGTACTTATGGATCTATATATTTATCACTTTCTTCTAATTTGGCATTTCCAATGCACTACCCTATTTCTCAGCCTATACTTCTCTCAATAGATCTTCTAGCCCAACTTTCTTACTCATCTCAAGCTTTTTTCTACTACTCTTTCCAATGCACTACCCTATCTCTCAACCTATACATCTATAAATATATCCTCTACATCCACTCTCTCATTTATCCCAAACCCCATACCACCACTATGATCCCAAAAATAAACCTTTCTAGACTCTCTCCTACTCTACCCCTCCTTGCATCATCTGACACCTCTTTTACTATACTGATACCCCAAAACAAACCTTTATAAACTCTTCCCTCTGTCTCTCCCCCTCCAAAAACGTTGTTTACTCATCCAAAAGCCTCCTTCATTTGCTATGACCTAAAAAAAGAAATTAAAAAATAAAAACCCTTCACTCTTCTATCCCTCCATTATCCTTTTCAATCAAAATAACAGACTAACATGTTCACTTCTCAAATTCCATATTCCACTATACTAATTCACCACTAATCCTTTATGGGTTCCAGAGTAGCGTGCTACTCACCAATACAGCGTTTCAACACCCCATCAGGGTTACAAGCGATATAAAATTGTAAACCTTTTTCCCTTTTCTACCCCTCCCCAACCCTTTTCAATCCAAAAAACTGACTAACATATCCACCACTCAAATTAATTTCATGTTTCACCATACTAATTCAACACTAATCCTTATGGGTTCCAGAGTAGCGCGCTACTCACCAAAAAAGTGCTTCAACACCCCATTAGGGGTAGCAAGCACTATATAAATACAAACCTCTTTCCCTCTTCTATGTCGCCACCTACCCTTCTCTATCCAAATAACTGAATAACATATCCACCACTAAAATTACTTCATATTTCACTATACTAATTTTCAACATTAATCCTTTATAGGTTCTGGAGCAGCGTGCTACTCACCAAAAAAGCGCTTCAACACCCATCAGGGGTAGCAGGTGCTATTTAAATGCAAACCTTTCTTCCCCTTCTTTCCCTCTGCTATCCTTCTCACTCCAAATAATGGACTAATATCTACCACTCAAATTACTTTCATATTTCACCATACTAATTCACCACTAATCCTTTATGGGCTTCCTGAATAGCGTGCTTCAATACCCCATGAGGGGTAACAAGCGCTATATAAATACAAACCTTTTTTCCTCTTCTACCCTTGCAAATCCAAATAACTGACTAACCTATCCACCACTTAAAATGTACTTGCATGTTTCAATATACTAATTCAACACCAATCTTCTATGGGTCCTACTCGCCGAAAAAGCACTTTGGTGCCTCGTCAGGGGTAGTAAGCGCTATACAAATGCAATTACAATACAATACAATCTATACGGAGCAAGATGCTATTTTCACAACAAGACAAATGCCTCAACGACAATGAATTTGTAACTATCAATTATGTTTGAAGGAAGGGTGGAGTTTTATTTTAAAGTGTGATGTGGCCTACCGGGACACAAAGGAGAGGTGGGAAAATGGTGGTGCCAAAGGCATAATACCCAAGTCCCAGGCAGGAGGAATGAGTGAAGGGGTCCAAACTACACTTAGGCTCTTGTTATGAGTTACGCGGTACCGGTGGGGTTTCAAACTCTAGACCTGTAATTACTGGTACTGAGCGGTAATACTGTGCAATTAAGAGTTAAAGCACACCGAATGGGTAATATCTGTACAGTCCCAGGTTTACCTGGTGTAAACTGACATGAAATTCCTAATTCCATGGAGTTTAATGCTCTGACTTACCATCTGCCTTAAGCCTCTGTACTGGGTGGGGCTGGAGGGAGCAGGTGGAGAGGTTAGGGGGTGTCATGATTCTGCAAACAATGATGTCACTTACAAGGCCCTTTACAAACCTGCCTTTACATCAGTATAGATCAACAAACAGATCAGCACTTATATTTAGTTTCGGTTCACCTTTTAGTTCAGGTTTCTGTTTCACTTCCCTGATGCATTATGGTACTTCTAGCTCTGTCTTCAGACCCTTCCGAAATCACGTCCTAGTGGTGGTTTCCTGTTCACTAGATTTGTTCCAGGATCCTTCAGTTATTATGACCCCCTTATATTTGTATAATATAGGTGAAAAGGCTGTGACAGGCAGGGCTGAGGGATGTTGCCTTAAATCTGCTGGAGTCCTTCTTACTGAATAGAACTCTTACGGTTAGCTGCGGGACTTTAGGGCTAAAGCTTCTCAACTTCCCTGTGGAGTTCCGTAGAGTTCTTCCCTCAGTCCTACCTTATTTAACCTGTATGTCGCCCCTCTGGCGAAACTAGTGCACTCCTTCGGTTTCCAGGTATCTTCCTATGCTGATGACACCCAAATCATCGTTTCCATCTCTGATGATTGAGTAGGGATGGCAGACAAGTTTAGGCGCTAGTATTTGGATGAGGAAGAACTGGATTAAAATTAATGGGGATAAGAGGGAGGTTGTGGTCTTTGGGGCAGAGAATTCGATCTGGACTGACTGTTGGTGGCTGGAAACCTGCAGTCCGCTACCCATTCCGGTGGCTGCGGCAAAACATCGGGGAGTGATCTTTGACAATATGTTGATACTGGACACCCAGGTCAATAGAACAGTGAATTCTTGCATTTGGATCAAGACCTTAAAGAAAATTCTTTCTGGGGAGTTAAAGGTGTCAGTGGTGAATGCGTTTTTTACATATCAATAAACAGTACAGTCAAAAACGGGGGGTCTAAGGGAATTTTTAATGACCACGACAAGATTTATTCCCCATCACAAATATCGCACAACAGTATGAAATCTTGGGGTCAGTGAACAAACTATGAAAAAAGTATATACAAATAATATAAAAAATGTATCAACCTCTCAGATCTAGTTAGAGAGTGTAAATCGGACACTTTATTCTAATACATTCCCTACTAGTGTGTGTGTGTTTTTTAGAAGAACAGAAGACTGATTTAAGTTCCTATTCAAGTATCCTTTTTTGTTGACATCCCACACAAACATTTATGCAGCAGCACCATTTAAGGTCCTGATGAAAGCTTTGCCCACTATGGGGCTTTAGGCTGAAACATGTCGACCACTATTTTCCATCTCACCAAAGCAGTTTAAATCTATACTGCTGGTGCACTGTTTCTTTTAATCCTAGTAGGGAATGTATTAGAATAAAGTGTCCGATTTACACTCTCTAACTAGTTTTAAATTGCACTTCCTGCACATTGATTTATTTTTTGCGCTGCGTCCTTCCTCGCATTTACCAATATCTCATCATTTGTGGATTTAGCAAATTCCACCTATATTTTGAAACAAAACATCCCTGAGCTCCTTCCTCGTAGGGAGGAGGTTGCAGCCCCCGGAGGAACTAGGCTTTCCTCTGGGAGGAGATTCCCAAATGATGAAGCATGTCACCTACGGTGAGTGAGGGAATTCGTCCTATAAAGGGATATGCCCACAGCTTGACGCTGTGAGGTTTAGTCATTGGTGCAGATCTGAGAGGTTGATACATTTTTAATATTATTTGTATATACTTTTTTCATAGTTTGTTCACTGACCCCAAGATTTCATACTGTTTCGCGATATTTTTTACATATCACCTTGTCTACTGTAAAGCCCTGTATTTAATTGCCAACAAGTATTCGTTAAATAAGCTTTAGGTCATCCAAAATGCAACTTCTCGGTTGGTCCAGAGTGTGCCTAAACAGATCTCTGTAAGGGAGGGCTTGAGGACTATCTATTGGCTGCCAGTGACCTTTAAAACCCTGTGCCTGGTATGTAAGGCTCTCCATCTGCAGGGCTCATGTTATCTTAGGGCCCCCTTCAACTGGTATGCTCCCAGCAGACTTCGGAGTTCAGCAGGACAGAGAAAGGGGATAGATCCCAGGTTCCAGAAAGCTAGATGGGGTGGGGGGGGGGGGGGGGGGAGGCTTTCTCGGTGGCAGATGTCAGGTTGTGGAATACTCTCATGGAAAACATGAGCTTGAACTCTTAATTGATCTTTCACAGGTAGATGAAAACCTCGTTATTTTCGCAATTACAATGCCCTGGGTGATTTCCTGGCTATTTCTGCATCTATTCTGCTAGGGCTGATCCCCTTTCCCTCTGGTGCCTTATTAAGTGACAGTGCTTTGATGTCTATTGGTCTTATAAGCGTCATAAATTCAAATAAAAAATCTGGATCCTTCTCTATTTGTTCACATCCATATTCTGTTCCAGATTTTCCTATTCTCTGTCTTGTGTCTCCTGGTTTCACTGGGTTCCCTTCTCCAGGCTCCAGTTCAGGCTTCCTTTAATTGGTGGTTCCCTGACTCCTTGTACCTGGTTAAGTCTTTGCATCTGGCTTTCTCACTGCACCTGTGCTCTTCCCCTGAAATTCTAGCTATTTATGCCCTGTGAACACTGAATGCAGCAGCTTGCAACTGACTTCTGTCGAGTCTCCTTGTGCTCTGGTGTGTTCCTGCTGCTATTTAAGGCTTGTTCTTTGATTCGGTTTCCCTTTTTCCCTGTACACATTTTCCCGTTTTGGCTCTTTGCAGTATCAGTTTCTGTTTCACGTTTTACTGCATATTTGTTCCTGTGTTAGCCATTGATCACAGTCTACTGTCTGCGCTCTCCTTGATCTGCCTGGTTATATGCAGACTCCTTGCCTTGTCTATTCCTGTTTGTCTGCATAGTTCTGTCTTGCCTTGTTTGAGTGTAGATTTTTCCTAGTCTTGTTTTCAGTATTTCAGCTCTCTGAATCCCAGTCTTGTTCCTGACCCCAGTCCAGCTTTTCCTCGAGCCCAGTTTCAGTTTTTGTGTTCCTTGTTCTGTTCCCTGTTGTTCTGGCTTATGGTTAATTCTGTAATTCAGATTTTCTTAGCTTCCTAGAGTGCCAGTTAGGCTCCAAGGTTGTGCCTTTGGCACAGAGAACCACCCTGCACTCCTCCTACACAGGAGCTGCTGGGTGACTCCAGAACTCTGTGAGATTAACCTGCGCCCTGCTTTCGTATGAGATCTTTTCACCTCAAAGAGAAATAATTTCCGAGGAGCAGATAAACTCTCATTTATGATAGTTTGCCCATCAACCTTCCTGTTGTTACTAATTATGTTTTCCCCGTAGACTTCTAGTTCCCTATTCACTGCCTGTTCTAACCTGCTTCAGGCCTCAGCTTCTGTACTACATCTCTTCCAGGCTTCAAGTCTCTTGTTTATATTACACATAAGTTATCCAGCCTTTTCCGAGTCTCGCCCAGCTAGACCCCTGACAGACCACCTGCTAGTTCTCTGACAAGGTGGAGGAAAGGAGAGGCTGATCCTGGAATGAGAAGTACTGCATGCCCCCCCCTCTTTGTCAGGGAAGAAGGGGAGCAGGGCCTGGGACGAGGCCTCCTTGCTGTTACAGCCAAAGCACAAAGCGATTTTACTGGCCAGGTTTTCTGGCCTGTAAAATCGGCTCTGAATAAGTTAATTTTCTGAGAGACTATGAATAACTGGGTATATTGGATGAATAAACTTGCTGTTCATTTGGGATACAGCTGGGAAGAGGAATACATCCCCTGTTGACCTCTACAGCTGTCTCAAGATCCTCTCTGGACTGATCAGGTTACAGTGGCGATTAAAGAGTGGAGGGAACTGGGCCAAACCATGTGAAATATCGACAGGTGCCCAAGTAACACAGTGCCATGTGTACAGTTTAAAAGCCGCTGATACGTCTAGAGGATTCATTCTTTTTATTGGTGTTGATTAGCCTTAGAGTATCTAATATTGATACAATCAAAAACAAGCGTCAATCTATCACATCATTAAGGCGACTTGAACATGCAACACAATTCATCATGCAGAACATCCCATTGCCAGCTGGAGACAGTTTTCTCCAGGGGACATGCAGAGCAGCCAGTGGAGGGAATACTGGAGCAAGAAAGAGAAATGCAACGAGAGATCCTGAGACAGGCCGAGACAATTCATCTAACCATGCAATCTGAACCACACACAGCTGCCACACTGGATTTCGATCATGCAGCTATCTGATGCAACAGGAATGTGTTTTAGAAAATAATAGAACATACAATGCAGGAAAGTCACTATCAGAGCAAGGCTGATTGTTCCATGAGTTTTGTGGCATTAGCCTAAGAGTATTTGAAAGGAAAATTCGAATTCTCTTTTGACGTTGGTCTCCTGAGCAATTAACCGTGGCAATAAAGCATACGCCCAAACAATCACACGCCAAACGTGGGGTGGCACTTAAGTGGCTTTAAACCATGTGCCATGCCATATCCACATAAAACAGGAGTGGCACATGGGTAATATTCCTTGGCTTTCAGTCTGCCCTCTTAAGGAGGATTCATGGAATAGACAGCACATGTCCTTATTTTGAAGTCATGCACCAAAGTACATATCAAGGCTCAGTGCCCTGGCTTGAGTTATTCAACAGTTCCGCCTAGCACTAACGAGGGCAGTGAGACCGATTACAGAAATGTGGTGCTCCAAGAGCAGGCAAAACTGAGCAGTTCACAAAGCTGATTTGCTTCAGTTTTAAGAGGAGGTAGGGATCTTTTTTGCAGGCAGGGGAAAAGTGTGTGACCTCACCCACCTGCTGGGGATTCTTAGGTGGGGGGTTTCTGGGACCTCTGTATCCCCCTGGACCCTAAGAGCCACTCACTGTGCACAACCTCACATACATGGCACACAATCAGGGCACACCCTGGCGGTGTGTTTGATCTTTCACTCTGATCTGTATAATAGTGCTGGCTCAAGGGCAAAGGCATTCCATCTTTGGGTAAGGCCAGGCCCCCATGGAAATGGGGGGACTCCTCCTTGTGTTCGTGCCACGTTATGCAGTGGCAATCCAAATTACAGAAGGGGCTGCACAAGCATCAGAAGCCCCCACCTAACCAAAAAAGGGGACGCAAACACCTATTGCACCAAAGAAGTAGTACGACCCCATAGTCAAAGTCCTTGATTTATTTTGATAGATTAAAAGACGTTATCCAACTCAACTCGACTCAAATACCAAAATGCATCACACTCCCATGGTAGTCCTAAATTTGGCAGGCTTATGGTGAGGCATCCCTCAACAGGTCTGTCTGGAAATGCGCAAGACCTCCTCAGAGTTACCTTCAGTACTTACACAATGCTGAACAGTTGTAGTGTTTCAGTTGTCAGGTCTACCCCGTTTATGGATCCCTTCAGCAAATTATGATGTCAACAGCGTACAGGGAAAAATAGCTAATGTCATGCCCTATACTGTCAGCCCCATCATATTATCTATGCTTCTAAAAACACTCACGCTGGCTCTATTGCCATTGTGAATATTATGAATGAATATAAGCTTTGTAAAGCGCGAACTTAGCCCAGGGGCATCAAGGCGCTGCGGAGGTAGATCAGAGTTCAGAGTCAGAGAGGTCCATAGTTATCCGGGCTTACAGGTTAGGACAGGTAAAAAGCCAGGTCTTCAAGGCCTTACGAAACGAGGAGTGACTTTCCAAAGTGGAAAATGGGAAGGAAGGGAGTTCCATAGATTAGCTCCGGTCAGCGAAAAGGCCCTCCCCCCCCCCCCCAACCTAGTTTTCCTAATCCTGGGAACTGTTGCCCGTTTCTTGCTGGCAGATCTCAACTCCTTGCCAGGGAGATATCTCTGAAACATTTTATCAATGCCTTCTGACCCCATATTGTGGACGGCTTTGTGAACCAGGCATAAGGCTTTAGAGACAATTCTCTTCCCCAAAGAGAGCCAGTGCAGACTTCTGATGGTGGCTGAAACAGAATGGAATTTAGGGAGGCCCATCACCAGCCTAGCAGCGGCATTCTGCACAAGTTGAATTCGGTGTAAGAGCCCCTTATTTATCCCTACATAAAGGGCATTGCAGTAGTCCAATCTAGACAACACAAGGGCCACCACTGCCTGTTTACGTGAGGGTAGGGACAAAAAACAGAAGATCTTCCCGAGAATCCGTATCATCCCAAAACAGGTAGAGACAGTTCTATTTATTTGTGGGCCCAGGGAAAGGGAAGAGTCAACGATGATGCCCAGATTTTTGGCCCTAAGGCAAGGGCGGGATCAAAGCGTGTCAGGCCACCAAGCCTCCGACCAGATGTCCTTCTTATCTCCAAAAATTAGGACCTCCGTTTTATCCCCCATTGAGTCTTAAGTAGTTCTCAACCATTCATGAAGCCACCGCCCGCATGCAGTTTTTTAAATTTACTGCTGAGGCTACGACACTCTCAGTGATAGAGATCAAGATTTGAGTGTCATCAGCATAGGATAACACTTCGAGGCCAAAGGACCTTACCACGCTAGCAAGCGGGGCAAAATAAATATTAAAAAGAGTAGGACTCAATGAGGATCCCTGGGTAATTCCACAGAACAATTGATTAGGGGCAGAAAGAAATTGGCCCATCTTGACTCTTTGTGAGCGGTTCAAGAGGAAGGATGAAAGCAGATTGAGTGCTGAACCCTCTATCCCTATTTCCCGGAGTCTCCCAACCAATCTGAGAGGAGAAATCTTATCGAAGGTTGCCGTCAGGTCCAGAAGGATCAGTATGGTGGTATGACCAGCATCAACCTGTTGTCGAATATTGTTGAAAACAACGGTTAACGCCGTCTCCGTACTGTGTTCACTTCTGAACCCATGCTGCGAGCCATCGATTAGTTGGTATTCCTCCAGATAAGTACTGAGGTGGCGGGTAAGATGTTTTTCTAGGATTTTGGCAGGGACGGGTAACAGGGAAATAGGCCGATAGTTTTTTTTTATTCTGTCGGGTCCACAACAGGCCTTCTTTAAAGGAATATGCTACTTACCAGTATGCATCTGTTCTTGGCATGTAGAGCTGCAGAGTTGTACACTTAGCATAGGTCGCCATCTGGTGTTGGGCCCGGATGTTTGCAGTTTGTTTTTCTTCTTGGACCGTCTTTGGAAGTCACGAGATTGGTGACTCCTCCTTCGGTCCGTACTGCGCATGGGCTTCGGCTCCATCCTCAGATTGTTTTTCGCCAACAGGGAAATGATGGAGCGTAGTAATAACAGTGAGAAACCCATGTGTGTTGTATCTAAATAAGATGGACTGGAACGGATACAGGTAGCCGGGGAGGCGGGTGGGCGTGTACAACTCTGCAGCTCTACATGCCAAGAACAGATGCATACTGGTAAGTAGCATATTCCGTTCGAGGCATATGAGCTGCAGATTGTACACTTAGCATAGATTATATAGCAGTACCCAACCTTAGCGGCGACCACCGGTATCCGTTGCAGCTGTTTGAAAGAGTGTTTTTAGTACAGCCTGGCCCACCCTAGCTTGCTGCTGGGAATGCACATCTACACAGTAGTGTTTTGTGAATGTGTGCGGTGTAGACCATGTGGCTGCCTTGCATATGTCATCTAAGGGTATATTCCCTAGAAAAGCCATAGAAGCCCCTAACTTTCTTGTAGAGTGGGCTTTAGGGGGAACAGATAATGTTCTCTTTGCCTTCTGATAGCAAATTTGTATGCATTTTACAATCCACCTAGCTATCCCTGATTTTGAGATGGGGTTGCCTTTATGTGGTGGAGAAAAGGAGACGAACAACTGTTTGGTCTTCCTGAAGGGTTGCGTTCTTTGTATGTAATATAGCAACGCTCTTTTCACATCTAGTGTGTGTAAGGCCCTTTCCGCAACAGATTGGGGTTGCGAAAAGAAGACAGGTAATTCCACTGATTGATTGAGGTGGAAGGGGGTAATGACTTTGGGCAGGAACTTCGGATTAGTTCGAAGTATGACCTTGCTGTGATGCATTTGTATGTAAGGTTCCTGTATGGTGAACGCTTGTATTTCACCAACCCTTCTAAGGGAAGTGATAGCTACAAGGAAAGCTGTTTTCCAGGTGAGAAATTGTAGCTCACATTTGTGCATTGGTTCGAAGGGCGGACCCATTAGTCGTGTAAGGACCAAATTTAGATTCCATACAGGGGAGGGTGGTGCCCTGGGAGGAATTACTCGTTTGAGGCCTTCCATGAAGGCTTTAATAGCGGGCACTCTGAAGAGTGACAAATGCTGTCTGTTTTGTAGATAGGCAGCGATCGCTGCTAGGTGTAGGCGTATGGATGAATACGCCAGGTTACACCTGTGAAGATGGAGCAGATAGCATATGATGTGTTGTATGGATGCATCTAGAGGGTTGATTGTATTGTTACGGCAGTACATTACAAATCTTTTCCACTTTGCGGCATAGCATGCTCTAGTGGTAGGACGTCTGGCTTCCATGATGATGTTCATGCAATCAGGGGGAAGGTTAAGGTACCCGAATTCTAAGATTTCAGGAGCCAGATCGCCAGGTTGAGCTGAGCTGGGTCCGGGTGCCTGATTTCTCCATGGTTCTGGGTTAGGAGGCATGGGGAAAGGTGCAGTTTTTGATGTGGTACCACTGATAGTTGTAGTAGCGTGGTGTACCACGGCTGTCTGGCCCACGTCGGAGCTACCAGAATGAGTGTGAGGGAGTGCTGTTGTAGTTTCCTGACCACTAATGGAATTAGTGGGAGAGGTGGAAAGGCGTATGCAAATCTGCCTGACCAGTTCATCCATATCGCATTGCCCTTGGACAATGGGTGTGGGTATCTGGCGGCGAAGCTTGGGCATTTTTTGTTTTCGTGGGTGGCGAAGAGGTCTATTTGAGGATGCCCCCACTGTCGGAAGAATGGGTGAAGAACTTGTGGATGCAGTTCCCATTCGTGTAGTTGTTGAGTCTGTCTGCTGAGCAGATCTGCTATGGTGTTTTGTACGCCTGGAACATGTTGTGCCAGGAGAAAAATGTTTTGGGGAATTGCCCATCTCCATATGCTCTGGGCTAAGCGGGAGAGCTGGGGAGAGTGTGTCCCCCCCTGTTTCTGTATATAATACATCGCAGTCATGTTGTCTGTGCGAATGAGGACTGCTTTGCCTGAAATCTGCTTTTGGAAAGATTTTAGGGCTAGAAAGATCGCCAAAAGCTCCAGATGGTTGATGTGGAGCGTTTTTTGCTGTGGCGTCCATAGACCTTGCATTGTGAGGTGTAAGAGGTGCGCTCCCCAGCCGGAGAGCGATGCGTCCGCTGTTAGAGTCACTTGGGGAACCGGGTCCAGGAACGGCCGTCCCTTGGAAAGGTTTGTGGTGTTCCACCACTGCAGAGAGTGATGTGTGCGGCCGTCCACCAACACCAGATCCGTCAGCTGACCCTGGGCCTGGTTCCACTGTTGTGCTAGGCACTCCTGAAGTGGACGCATGTGGAGTCTTGCATGGGGCACTATGAAGATGCAAGACGCCATCATCCCTATGAGCTTCATAAACACTCTTGCTGGTAGAGAGTGTTGAGGAAGGAATATTTTGCGTAAGGCTAGAATGCTTGTGATTCTGGCTGAGTTTGGATAGGCAATACCTTTTGAGGTGTCTATGGTGGCCCCGAGATATTGCTTTGTGTGAGATGGTATGAGGTGGGACTTTTGGTAGTTCACCGTGAAGCCTAGCTGATGAAGCAGTTGGATGGTGCTGTTTGTATGTTGCACGCATTGGTGGTAGGACGCGGCTTTTATGAGCCAGTCGTCTAAGTAAGGGAAGACGTGAACATGTTGACGTCTGAGGTGTGCTGCTACTACTGCTAGGCATTTGGTAAACACCCGTGGTGCAGTGGTGACCCCGAAGGGGAGAACCTTGAATTGGTAATGTTGCCCGTCCACCACGAACCTGAGGTATTTTCTGTGAGAGGGGTGTATTGGAATGTGAAAGTACGCGTCTTTCAGATCCAGTGTTGTGAGAAAGTCTCCCTGGCAGAGGAGTGGGAGGACTTGTTGTAAGGTGACCATGTGAAAGTGGTCTGAATGTATGTAGGCATTTAGAGGCCGGAGATCCAGAATGGGTCTGAGGGTCTCGTCTTTCTTTGGGATTAAGAAATATAGGGAGTAGACCCCTAGATTTCGTTGATTGTCGGGTACCTGCTCTATGGCGTGTTTCTGGAGGAGCGAGAGTACCTCTTGTTTGAGCAGTGTGGAATGCTCTTGGGACATTGGACGGTGCCTTGGTGGGATATTGGGTGGGGTAGATGTTAGCTCGAGGCAGTACCCTGACCGAATGATTTGGGTCACCCATTTGTCCGATGTTATGGACTCCCATACGTGGATAAAATCTTGTAGTCTGCCCCCGACCGGAGTGGAATGGTCTGGGGGGAGCGAAGGGGAGTCATTGTGCGGGTGGGGTGGCAGAACGGGTATTGTTGGTTTTGCCCCTGCCCTTATTGTTGTTGCCTCTGTAACCACCTCTTTGGTTGCCCTTTGAAAAGGTATTTTGAGGAGGGGATTTGTAGGAGGTAGAGGCATTATCGGTGGAGGAGCCTCTACCTGTGCCACGAAAGGACGAGCGTCGAAAGGAACGCTTAGAGGCTTGGGTCTGGAGCGCTCCCATAGACTTCGCTGTGTCTGTATCTTTCTTCATTTTTTCGAGCGCTTCGTCTACCTTTGGGCCAAAGAGTGTTTGCTGGTCAAAGGTGTGATTAAGTATTGATGTCTGGACCTCAGGCTTGAACCCTGATATCCTGAGCCAGGCATGGCGTCGAAGCAGGACACTGGTGTTTATGGCTCTAGAAGCAGTGTCTGCTGCATCGAGGGCACACTTAATGGAGGTGTTTGTGATTAGTTTGCCCTCCTGTATCAGGTCATGAGCTTGGCGTTTGTATTTCTCTGGAAGGTGCTGCATAAGAGCCTCTAATTCATCATAGTGTGCTCTATCATATCGCGCAAGCAGTGCTTGTGTATTTGCAATGCGCCACATGTTTGCAGCCTGGTAGGCGGTGCGTTTACCAGACGCGTCCAGAAGTTTAGATTCCTTGTCTGGTGGTGGGGCATCTCCTGAGGATTGGGAGTTAGCCCTCTTTCTAGCTGTGGAGACAACTAGGGAATCTAGAGGAGCAGGGCCCTTGATGTATGCAGGGTCTGTGGGTGCCGCCTTGTACTTCTTCTCTATTCTAGGGTTTAGTACTCTGGCTCTGACAGGGTCTTTGAATACCTCTGTAGCGTGCTTGGTGACACCCTTAAGCATGGGTAAAATAGCAGTGGAACGATCTTGTAAATCAAATGTATCCAGTAGGAAGTCTTCTTCCACTGGTTCCGTGTGCATGTCCACCCCATGGTAGTGTGCTGCTCTCTGCACTAAATGGTGAAACCCTAAAGAGTCCTCTGGAGGAGACGGCCTTGATGGGTATAGGTCGTCTTGAGGTACATTGGGTACATCAGGGTTATTATAATCCTCCCATGGATCTGGGGTCCCTGGTGGAGTGGGATCCATTGGGGCGTCCCCTGGGTCATTGTCCGGGTCCCCGTCATCCGGGTCTGGGGATGGGGCCGGATCGTAGTGAGGTAAAGGTGGAGGGGGTGGTGGTGGGAGGGGGGGTGGCAGTGGGGAGGGTACTCTAAGGGGAGAAGTAGCTGAGTCCCTCTTTTTGGGTGGAGGAGGAGGAGCCGGAGCCTCAAGGCGACGCTTCTTAGTAATCACAGTCAAAAGGCCAGTCTTTGGATCTCTGGACAAAGTCTTTTGTAAAGGGTCTGGTGTAAACAGAGCCAATGGCGCCGAGTCGTCTGTCAGCACCGGCGATTTCGGAACCGGAGGTTTCGATGTTCTGTGTACGCCCTGCTTTTTGGAGGTCTCCGTGTGTTTCGGCGTCGAATGCTGTTTCGGCGCCGGAGCGTCGGTGCCGACCGATTTCTGTTTGTGTTTGGTCGGCGCCGAGTGTCCAGGCTTCGGCACCGGTGGTTTCGGAGTCGAGCTGGATTTTGCAGGCTTAGGTGCCGAGTGGTGTTTATCGGCACCGGGCGTCGGCTGGCTCGATCCCGAGCTGCCGTGAGACTTTGAGTGCTTCGACACCGGGCCCGAAGGTGGGGTGATCGAGGCTTTGGTTTTGGTTTTGCCCAGGCCGGCAGGCGAGGGAGTAACCGGAGTCTCTTTGGTTTTCGGTGCGGGGCTGGGAGGGGGCATTGTACTCACGGCCCGCTGTCCTGGTGTTACGTCCTCCAGGTCGGAGTCGTCGGCCTCGGAAGCGCTGACGATGTCTTCTCCCAGTTCGGTGTGTGTCTGCCCCGAAGCTTCGGCGTCGTCTCCGAAGATGTCCGGTGGAACTGTCGAGGATGAGTGCGCCATGGTGCGTCGAGCCTTTCGATCTCGGATCGTTTTCTTCGATCGAAAAGACTTGCAGGCGGGGCAGTCTCGAGCCTCGTGTTCCGGAGAGAGGCAAAGGTTACACACCTGATGGAGGTCGGTGTGGGGAAATTTAGACCCACATTTTGGGCACTTTTTAAACGGAGTCCTTTCCATCGGCCGGGACCGGAGTCGCGGAGGGCCCGAAGGCCGGTGTCGATGTACGGGATGGAAAAAGTGCCGCTTCGAGAGATGAAGATGATGAAGGAACTCGAAGAATCGAGGATTTTCCGTCGAGGCTGGAACCGTAGAAGTTCGAAGCCGGAGTACGAAGGATCACATCCGAGCCCGATGGCGGAAAAAAACAATCTGAGGATGGAGCCGAAGCCCATGCGCAGTACGGACCGAAGGAGGAGTCACCAATCTCGTGACTTCCAAAGACGGTCCAAGAAGAAAAACAAACTGCAAACATCCGGGCCCAACACCAGATGGCGACCTATGCTAAGTGTACAATCTGCAGCTCATATGCCTCGAACAGAGGTTTTACCACAGCCATTTTCCATGTGGTGGGAATTTGGCTAGAGGAGATGACGGTATTAAGGATGGCGGTCAGAGGTGGAGCAATGGCCTCTTGTCCCAATTTCAGGATCTTAAGGGGGCAAGGTTCGAGAGGAGATCCAGATCTAATTCCACCTAACATCAACTCAGTATCCTCTTGAAGTATAAGAGGAAAGGAGCGCAGGTAGCAATCCTTCAGAGGTACTACCAGAGGATCCAATAGGGGATCTAACTTAGATCCCACAGAATTGGACTTCTCCAGAGAGGAGTATATGTCCTTGATTTTGGCATAGAAGAAACCTGCCATTTTATCACCGAGGTCCTGAGAAACCTCGGTGTTGGCAGTAGCTGTGGGAGCTAAAAAGGAGTTGATCATAGTGAAAAGTTTCCTAGGGGAATCTAATAGATTCCGTCATCTTGGAATAATAAGTGACCTTTTCCTCATTGATAGCCTGCTTATATTCCCTTAACCTAATTTTATGCAGATCCTTTTCGACTGTGGTAGGGTCACTGCGCCACTTTCTTTCCTGATGTCGGCAGACCTGTCTGAGCTTTCTCAGCCTCTCAGAGAACCACGGGGCAGAAGGGCGCTTTCTGGCCACGTAGCGCTACTTGAGAGGGGCAAGAGTCCAAGGCTGCCGCCAACCAGTTGGAGAAATCGTCATAGATGAAATTGACATCTGCATGAGGGAGGCAGCAATAATTGCTGAGTTTATTAAGACGATCCTCCTTACTAATCCTTCTACTTCTCTTCAACTCCACCCTGTTCTTAAAATGAGGGTCAAGGTGAGATACTGGCATTTCCATGATGAATGGGATGGCAGAATGGTCTGACCAGGAGAGTGGACTAGGATCCATCACCTCTATCCTAGGATCATTAGAAAAGATCCCGTCCAAAATGTGTCCTGCCGTATGCATGGGGCTCCTCACTAGCTGAGGGAAACCACAAGAGTCCATAACTTCCAAGAAGGCCTGCGGTTCAGGGCACAGTGTTTTCTCCAAATGGAAATTAAAGTCACCCAGAAGCGTTACATTAGATCTAGCTAGATAGGGCTCTATTTGATTACTGAAATTCTGAGTGAACATTGCTTTGGGTCCAGGAGGCCGGTAGGTGACAACTCCAACGAAACTTTCGGTGGGTAAAACCTTCAAGGAGAAATAAAGGGCCTGATAGGGATCCGAGGGAGAAGTGAGGGCCTCGGTGAAGCAAGAGTAGATGTCTTTATACATTACTCCTAAAACCCCACCTACCCTCCCTTCCCTATCAAGTCTAGCCAAGACATACATAGAGGGGATAGCCCCCACTAGATCTGGACCCGAGCAGTCTCTAGCCCAGGTTTCAGTAATGAAAACCCAATCGGGTTTTCGAATTGACACACAGTCATTAAATTCTATAGTATGTTTGATCAGGGATCTAGCATTGAGGAGATATCCCGTATAGGAATGTTTCAGAAGCAAGGGATGGAGCCGACAGCTATCCTCTAGGGAATTGTGAGCTGCCACCAGCAAGACAGCTGCCTCACAGTTGGCACATTCATACCTCTGACAGCCAACCAGAGGCTCGAGGTTCATAGGTCTGCAATGCACATGCTCCTGTGATTAAAGCTCCAGGAGCTGTTCCCTAGAATAGACCAGGGGCTTACCAGAGTTAGAGAAAAATTGGCCAGAATCTCTAGCGCAAGGCGCAGACTTGGCGCGGATGAGCGCAAACGGGCTTGCCTTTGGCGCGTCTGGCCCAGCATACTGATAAAATATCTGGGACGGGGAAAAACTAGAGCGCCGCCCGTAGAGCTGCGGCAGAAAGTGAAGGGGAGGAGCAAAGGTAGAATACTCACTTCCCTCCACACAATCGGCAAACCGTGGTGGACCGGGGAAGGAGCAAAAAACCCTCTGCAAACCCCCAAGCCAGCGAGCAAAAGTAAAAGAATCCACAGTAAAATGCGGTGAGAATCAGAATAAAATTAAGTTTTTCTTTTTTTTTTTACGCTAATTCCCCACAAAGGCACACAATAATTTTCTTAAAATACAGGTACAAGTGCAAACAAGGTTAAAAAATGTACAAATGAGCAGCACAGCAGCGTGGCACCTCTGACTAGGGTGATCCACTATTCACTAACGAGGATAAAGGGCATCCCCAAAGAATTTGTTTGCCTATGGGCATGCACTGGATATTTCTCAGATTAAGAGAATCCTAACAGTGTCTTCAGTCAGCTCCATACAATTATATCTGGTCCCAAGTCCAGTTCAGGTAGTACCTTCAGCATGTCAAACGCTCTTTCTAGTTCTACAGCTACATCCACTGGAAGACTTTCTAGATATCCATGTTCCCCTACGATCTTGAATAGTCATGATATTTGATCCAGTATAAATTATTTTTTTCTAGGGTGTAATATGTCTGATATTATTCTAGCTATGCGGTCAGCTAATATTTTGCTTAGGATCTTATAATCTGTGTTCAGCACAGATGTTACAGCATATTTTTCCCTAGTCGTGCAAATCTGTTAGCTGATTAAAGGTGTTCTGAGATAGCATTCTGTATGTCCATAAGCTTACGCTCCAGTGTGGTACATTCCTGATTTAGATTTGCATGTACCCCATATATTGAGAGATACAAAGGCCCCATATCACCACTTCAAACGCTTCCGATTCAGATAAAGTACTTAAGGCTGTGCCCCTTTTCCCGCAAAGGAGTTTTAACCCCCTCCCTTACTCTTTACCCGAAACTGAGCTCCTCTAGTGCTGTTACTTCCAATCTCCATGTAGGTACAGTTGTGTTCACTCTCCAGCCTCCACACGTTGGCTTCAGCGTGAGTGAGTAATTCTTGGATAGGGTCTTACTAAGGTACTCTGAGTTTGTGACTGTAGTTACTATGCTAGGGGTGCAGACAAACAGATCAGCCTGACATGCAGACCCTGCACAGGGGGACAGAACGAATATTCCTTTTCATCTGGGTACCTCTTTTGCCATCTGTTATTGAAACTCTGCCCAGTCTATCAATATTCTCCTCCGTAACACTACAGGGGAATCATGTAGTAGTAGGCATGATCTGTCCATCTGTATGTCAGTAACACAGTTATAGTGTCCACTCAGCAGCCTGGCCAGGTGCACTAACCTTGCTGTGGGATATATTGTCCAAAAAGGTTGCCTGGTCACTTTTAGGGACATAAATGCTGGCCTTTGGTACTTGTTTGCGATCCAGTCTACTGGTGACCAAGACAAACCCCCTCATTGTATATTAAGGAGAAGTCAATTGAGAACAGAATTCTTGACCACACCAACATGAGGTCCCCATTGGCAAATCCTCAATAGCTGGTGTGAATTAACTGGCCACTCCATTCCGTCATAGGTTCACTACACTCCGTTGCCATGAGGTAAACCGCAACATTGCAAATGTCATACATGTCTCTATAACTTATCTGTACAGGGCAAGTTGCTGTATTCACAATAATACAAATGCCACAACAATGGTGAATTGGTAACTAGCAATTTGGTTTGAAATCGTGGAAAGCCAGTACTCTTGCAAAAAAGTCTGTTTATTTAAAATACACCAAATCTACACTTAATTTAACTACAATGCTATTAATACCTGTTGCATGAAAGGTGTAATTGCTAATGGTGATCAGCTTTTATGCGGTATCCATTCATATACTTACAGAGTTTTCTAGTCAATAAACCACATACCTGCTGAACATCACATTTCATTGTGTAAAAAAAGAGCCATTGCTGAAAATGTGGAAATTGTGGTGGCAACAGAAGATTTACATGTAGCATTACTGCTTATACGTGGTAAATTTACTGCAACAACTTAATTGGGAAATCTGTTAAACAAATAAATAGGAAGGGAAGACTGTGTTAGACAGGAAGGAGATAGAGGGGATCTTGTGAAGAATCAGTTAAATAACATCTGCTAGTGCAACATACTGACTTCAAAGCCTGCAAATGTGTCTTGTGGGATGTTGGTTCCCCGGGGATAGAGGAGATTATTTTGAAAATTGATAGTTAACGTATCATGTGAATCGGTACTTATTGAGTTTCTTGCTGAAGGACATTATATCAGGAACTGTTCTTAATCGGATTGGTTAGGGTCTTCCAAATTGTGAGTGTGAATCTGGCTAAGAATGGTCTTTGAACTTGGGTTATTCAGAATTTAGGAGGATCCTAAGTAATATAATCCATTCTGTGGGATTCTCTTACACCACCAGAGATTTTCAGAAGATCTTATATGTAACGGGACCTGCCTAATTGCAATATTTTTAATGTTAAACAGCGGAGTTTTCATTATAATTTGATTCTAGCTTCTAGAGGAAGGCAGTGAAGTTCCTTCAAGAGTGTGCCCTATTTTCTTTTGTCAGTGATCCGTCCCGCTGCAGAGGGCTGCTTTCATAAGTAGAAGTGTGTTGGCTGGAAGTCCAGTTAGGATGGCGTCATCTGTGTGCGGTCTGGGAATGAAAAAAGATTGAGCCGCAGGCTTTAGTTGATCAATGCAGAGATTGTGTTTAATTTCTTTTACATTGGCACAGATGAAAGTTTGCCATTCATGCCATTTTGCTAAAGTGATGTTCAAGAGCGAGCCAAGCGATTTCGCCCGTGTGGCAGGAGAAGATGGGACAGTCATAGTCGTCAAGGATAGTACTTAAGACTTGGTTCATTTTTATGTTTGATTTTCAGGATATTAGTAAAAATTAACCAACATGTATCTCCTTTGTCAAGCGTTGGCAGAATATCATCCAAGATGTTAGCTCTGGCCGTTTCGGACAATGTGTGCTCTAAATTCAGATTGTGAAGGTGAATAAAAAGAGTTATCACCAATGTATTTCTTTGGTTGGGAGGCAGCGCATTTCACCATGGCTCTGCCGAACTATGGTAAACTGGTCATTGGTCTGTAGGAGCCAAAAGGTTCCTGGATCGGCGTTGCCTCATAGTTGGTTTAGGATTGAGATTTGTCCAATCTTGAGGCTGCCTGGATAGCAGTGT
The DNA here is from genome assembly GCF_964204655.1 of Triturus cristatus. Classification (NCBI taxonomy): domain Eukaryota; kingdom Metazoa; phylum Chordata; class Amphibia; order Caudata; family Salamandridae; genus Triturus; species Triturus cristatus. Next base: position 347,269,312 of record NC_140589.1, on the reverse strand, counting down.
GTTGTCACTACATATACAGCATAAAGAACCAATGTGGTGACCGGAGATGGAAATTGCCTTATATTTTGGAGGTAGGAGGTCATCAAGGGAGAATGCTGACCAACATTGTCTTATTACTTTTGTTAGATCGTCTAATTCTAATGTTTTAACTGGGCTCCATGTTTGTTTTGGGTAAACAGGTTGGTTTTGCTTAACTGGAAGTAGGGAGTTTACTTTTGATTTTCTCTAAAATCGAATTTGCATTGCACTTTTATCCGATGGAATGGTGACCTTCAGGTTAGGATCTGAGGTTTTCTTGTTGATGAATTTGAATACAATTTGTGTCAGCTTCTGAGAGAGTGGGATGTGCTTGTGAATGTATGCGGCAGTCACATTCTTTATAATGGATTTGGATGTTTTTCGAGCTGTTTTCAATCTAGATACAGTTCTGGGCGAGCCATCCATCTCCAGGTCTTTTCTAATTAGTTGTAGCTGTGAGTTTATCAACTTTATTTTGTTTAACCACGGTTTGTTATGCACGTTTCTGGGGCACATCCATCTTTTTGTGGCTACCTTATCTACACAGTTTTCGAATGTTTTTGTTGAATTATTTAGGGATGTGTTAATGTTGGTGAGAAAGTCCAGGGTGTTAAGTTGTGCGATGATAAGGGTTTGCAATTCTTCTTTGGAAACGCTTCTGCACTAGCTCATCACTATTTTCTCTCAGGTTTGTGGACGATGTGTCTGTTTGTTCCTGCAAGGAATGTGAAAGAGAATCTAGAAGTTAGATGACTAATCAACTTAATTTGCAAGGTGGGAGATGCCTTTAATTGAGGATATGATCAGGTTTAGAATGTGCACTGATCAAAATATGAATTGAGTGGGACTACAGGTCATACTGTACTTAAATAAGGCCCAAAAAGATAGGATTTCGGGTTACCCTAGTAAATGCAAAAAAAACGTAGTCAATAATATTAGTCGAAAGCAGATGTAAAGAGCTTTTCGCTGAAGGTTTGGGAAGGTGCTAGTAGGCCAGTAGATTATGTTGAGGAATAGCACGGAGGATAAATAGCTACTTTCAAGAATTCAAAGGGGTAGGAAGGCGTTTGCAGTCTTTAATGACTAAAGCAATACCTTCCGTTTGTGATTGCCCATCGACTACGAGTACTTTGTATTTATCGGGCGCAAACGAGTGGGTAGTGTTTTGAGAAAACATGCAGAGCCATGATTCCGAAATGCAAATTAACTCTTCTTGGTTCGAATAATAGGCACTGCCGTGTGTGGGTAATGTGCACATCTGGTTTCATGGAGAAGTCCTATGTTGGATGATGAACTGAGCAGATTGACTTCGATTAATCATAAACAAATGATCAAGATTTGCCTTTTTTTGGTGTACCGAATGATTAGGATTTCCGCAGAGATCCACTATCGGTCTGGATCTCCGCTGTCAGCACATTGCGGCCCGAGATAGTGACGCTTTCATCTCAAGCAATGAGGGTTCAGTGATCTTTAAGAGGAAGGTGAAAGTAGCCTTCTGAGTCAGGGAAGTGATAGAGAATAATTTGAAGCTGGACAGAGAGGTGGTCAAAGATAGGGAAGCTTGTGTCTCAGTCAGCGTGGGTTAATAGAGGAGTAATAGATGGCGAAGAAGCATTAAGAGATGGGTGTTCGTCATGGAGAATAGTAAAAAGCTGGACGATTAGAGTGGAGAGCCTTCCCATATCTATAAAAGGGCAAAGCTATGCAGGTGACTGGAAAAAGGTATTCAAGTCAGTCTGTGGGTGGATAAAAGCATACAAAATCAGTGTGTAGGTGCTAGAAAAACTTGAGTAAAGAGGAATAATGTATCAGAGAGAAACAAAAGCGCATCAGAGTAGAGGTAAGAGTAAAATATTAGTCCCTTAACTTACAAAACCAGGGAGAGGAATGAGAGCTGAGTAGTAGTGTAGTACAGTACGGAGTGTAAAAACAAAAAAAGAGTAAAAAAGGATAGTATAGAAAGAGGGTTCTTTAGGCCTGGTCGAAATTTAAATAATGTTGGGAATTTGAATTTACACTTGTTAGGCGAAATACCGAAATGAAGCCTTTAGGCCACTTTGCATAATTTCACAACATTAGCGATAAAAAAGAATCCCGCAAATGCACCATGCAGTGTAAAAATTGACTGCTAATGCACGGGAATGAATGGAAGTGGCTGTTGTACACGATGCCTTCGTCTCTTTTAACTATTGTTAGCACAAAATGCATCCTTAGCAAAAATTGATGGAAGGCCTAATTTAGCGCTAAAATATATAGCTAAATCACGGTGCATTTTGCATAAATGTGTAATTTTGACGAAATATCGAGTAATTATGCAAGAGCCAATATCAAGAATTTCGCACATTTTATTCAGTCACTAAACAAAGAATAGAGGGGGAAAAAACGACGTGAGTACAGATGAGAGCAATTGATTTGTCGGGTGCAGTAATCGACTTTGCCCACTAGGTGGCACAAGCATGTAATGCAAGAATGGGAAATTGACATTTTTCTTATTTTAAGGCAGATTTCCTGGAGAGTAGTCTAATGAATATGGCCTAGCAGAAGTTGTGGGTAGGGATAGCAGTTTTCTTCTAATGTCCAAAGGTTGCAATGTACTGTGGAGGATGATGGGGACTGAAAAGTTTTGACAACACAGTGCTCCGTTTTGCTGACGTAATTTACGCACCGTTGGGTGTGTGAGATTTTGAATAGGGGCGGGGTTTACTAACAAAGGCCTCCTTGTGGTAGTCCCCAAATAACTGCAGCTTCTTCAGGCTTGGGCTCTTGTCTGTTTTGGTGATCTAGGAGATCATGCAGGTGGATCCAGGGCACTACCTCGACGCAGTAGCAAGTACATATGAAGGAGGTGCCCAGGCCGTAGCGTCTTGGGGCCTACGCCCGCATTCTCTGGAATGATGGACACACACAGTGGATGTAGTACTGGAACTGGCCCAGGGCACGTGTGCCCGGACCCTTTTATATGCAGAGTCACCTGACTGGTGATGCCTGTGATGGGTGGGTGTTCAGAGGTGGTACAGCCGCAGCAGCTTTCGCTATGGTGCGGGCCAGCTTTCGGGGTTACAGGTGTAGCGGTATACACCAGGAGACATCAGGGTGTGCAGTCTACTCGCACTGCAGGCAGTCTTCACTTGGAGTCATTTTCCTGTTGCTCAGACACTTGGCAGCTGTTATGTGCTTCCACGGGGGCATGCCTCGCCCCTCACACACTTGTAGCAGCAACAGGCTGCTTGAGACGTCCAGAGCTTCTTTTTAACCCCTTTTGTGCCCATGACGTACTGGACTCGTCATGGAGCACAGTCGCGCTGTGCCCATGACGAGTCCAGCACGTCATGAGGCATTCCCTGGGGAATCCCTGTGGTGTGGGCACCAGAGGGATTCCCTTTAATTAAAAATAGCCTCGGGAGCTGGGGAAGAGCTTCCCCAGCTCCCGAGCCCCCCCCCCCCTTTCAGTGTAATGACGATCGGCAAGCACGTCGCGCCGACGTCATTACACTGAAAGTGAAACTGAAATGAGCCAAGAGGCTCATTTCAGTTTCACTTTCTACGTGCTCAGGGGGCTATCTCAGCCCCCTGAGCACGTAGAAAGACGGGAGAGGTATCATTAGAAAGGGGAGAATCTCCCCTTTCCAATGGTCCCCCTCCCCAGTGGATCCCTGCTTGGGGATCGCCACAGGAGGGCGATCCCAAAGCAGGGATCCACCCACTAGACACCATGAAGGGGGGAGCGGCCCCTTGGGCAAGGGCCTTTGCTCCCCCTAAATAACGTTGGCACCATTTAGTCTTTTTGCCCCCCCTGGGGGCAGATGAGGGCATTAGCCCCCAATCTGCCCCCCCGGGGGGGCAAAAAGCCCACTAGACACCAGGGAATTAAAAAAAAAAAAATAGGGGTGGGGGCTGCCCAAAACCGGCAGGCCCATGCCCCCACCCCACCCCCCAATTACTACAGTCTTTCTGCCCTCCCCCCCTGGGGGCAGATGGGGCATTGGCCCCTAATCTGCCCCTTCGGGGGGCAGAAAGCCCACTAAATTCCAGGGATTCGTTTTTAGGTTTTTTTTAGGGTGGGGGCTGCCCGCAACGGGCACGCCAATGCCCCACCCACCCGCCATCATTACAGCCTTTCTGGGGGGGCAGATGGGGCATCGGCCCCAAATCTGCCCCCCGGGGGGCAAAAAGCCCACTAGACACCAGGGAAATAAAAAAAAATAGGGGTGGGGGCTGCCCAAAACGGGCAGGCCCATGCCACCACCCCACCCCCCCAATTGTTACAGTCTTTCTGCCCCCGTGGGGCAGATGGGGTATTGGCCCCTAATCTGCCCCTTCGGTGGGGCAGAAAGCCCACTAAACACCACAGATTTATTTTTAGATTTTTTTTAGGGTGGGGGCTGCTCGAAACGGGCACGCCAATGCCCCCACACCCCGCCACCATTACAGCCTTTCTGCCCCCCCCGGGGGGCATATGAGGCAGTAGCCCCCAATCTGCCCCCCCCAGAGGGGCAGAAAGGCCACTATCCACCAGGGATTTTTTTTGCACAATTGTTTTTAGGGTGTGGGCTGCCCGAAACGGGCACGCCAATGCCCCCACCCTCCCCCCCACAAAAATGACAGTCTTTCTGCCCCCCAGGAGGCAGATGGGAGCTGTAGCCCCCAATCTGGCCCCCCCTGGGGGGCGCAGAAAGCCCACTAGAAACCATGGATTTTTTTGTTTTATTAGTGTAGGGGTAGGGCTCCCCAAAATGGGCATGACAATACCCCCACCCCACCCCCAGAGAAACTCCAGTCTTTCCGCCCCCCCCCCCCCGGAGGGTAGTTGGCGGCAGCGGCCCCTGATCTGCCCCCTGTGGGGGGCAGAAAGCCCACTAGGCGCCAGCGAGTACGCAGGCTTTTTTTATGCATAGGGGTGGGGGCTGCCCAAAATGGTCATACCAGGTGGCTGCCGAGCACCGGGCCAAAAACCCAAGTGACCCCCCTTGCAAAACCAGGTCGTTTTGAGATAGGCAATTTTCATGTCGCCTCACTACCTTGTGGGCCCTTGCCTGTCGCAGGCACCGTTTTTATCGGGAGACCCGGGGGAACGCTGGGTGGTAGGAAATTTGTGTCAGCCCGGTGATGCCACAACTTTCCCACACAAAAATGTGTGAAAAAGGTGATTTTTTCAGCTAAATTTGAGGTTTGCAGGGCATTCTGGGTAAGGAAACGTTGGGGGATCCAAGCAAGCCATACCTCCCTGGAATCCCCAGGGTGTCTAGTTTTCAGAAATGTGTGGGTTTAGTAGGTTTCCCTAGGTGCCGGCAGAGCTAGGGTTAAAAAACTACAGCTAGGCACTTTGCCAAAAAAAGTTCATTTTTCACTGCGAAATTGAGGTGTGTCCACGATGCGTTTTGCGCCGTTACCTGTCGCGGGCACTAGGCCGACCCACACAAGTGAGGTACCATTTTTCTCGGAAGACTTTGGGGAACACTGGGTGGCTGGAAATTTGGGGATCCAAGTAGATTCCAGAACTTTCCACCACAGAAATATGGGGAAAATGTGTTTTTTTTGGCAATTTTTGAGGTTTGCAAGGGATTCTGGGTAACAGAACCTGGTGGGACACAGTCAAGTCACCCCACCCTGGATTCCCCTGGGTGTCTAGTTTTCAAAAATGTATCGGCTTACTAGGTTTCCCTAGGTGCCGGCAGAGCTATGGTTAAAAAACTACAGCTAAGCACTTTGCTAAAAAAGGGTAATTTTGCATTGTGAAAATGTGGTGTGTTCACGTTGGGTTTTGAGCCATTTCCTGTCGTGGGCACTATGCCTAACCCTACAAGTGAGGTACCATTTTTATCGGGAGACATAGGGTAATTCAGATTTGTAAAGGACCTGTTATTACCTATTAACTTTCGATGCATTTCTGCCTTCCAAATGAAAGACATTGTGTAAAAAAAAAGTCATTCTAAAAAATGACTGATAATTCTCATGCTAGTATGAGTATTCCCAAATTCGGAAATGTGCAAATATCTACTGTTTCTAAACTCTATATTTTTTCCCATTTCAGAAATACATGGGTGTCTTTCATACCGATATTTCCATGTACACATTTTTACAGAATAATTACTATATACCCGGTACATAATAAAAAACCATTGCAAGTTGCTGCTCAGTTTTTGGCTCTGGGTTCATCGGGTTCTTGGTGAACCTACAAGTCCTATATATCCCCACAACCAGTAATGTCCAGCGGATGTAACGGTATATTGCTTTCAAAGAGCTGTCATAATTAGAAGAAGTTACAGGTGAAAACGTTGACACAAAAGGCGCTTTTTTTCAACAAGTTTTCAATTTATCCTATATTTAACTGTTAGTTTCTATAAAGAAACCTTGATGGATCTACACAAATGACCCCTTGCTGAATTCAGAATTTTGTCTACTTCTCTAAAATGTATAGCTTTCCAGGATCCATTATTGCTTTTGTACCCATTTCTACCATTAACTGAAAGGAGGTCGAAAGCACAAAAAATAGCAAAAATAGGCTATGTCTCAGAAAAATGTCAAAACTGTGTAAAAAAGGTTGGGTTTCTGACAAAAGTCTGGTATCCCCTAAAAGCTGGGAAAATGGTGATTTCAGCCCCACAAACCCTTTTTTGATAACACTTATAGGGAAAAACCCAGATGCTTTCATTTGCAGCCCGTTTTTCCCATGTTCCCCCCAAAAAACTAAATTTTGCTGTATTTTGGCTAATTTCTGTGACCCATCCAGGGGAATCCATAAACCCTGAGTACCTTCAGAATCCCCATGATGTTGAAATAAAAGGACGCAAATTTGGCGTGGATACCTTATGTGGTAAAAAAGTTACAGGGGCCTCAGCGCGCACTACCCCAAATAGCCAAAAAAGGGCGTGGCAAAGGAGGGGGAAAAGGCCTGGCAGCGAAGGCGTTAACAGAGCTGGCTGTCTTTTCCCTGGGGTGACGCCCGGCACGGGCCCCCATGTGCTTATTTTGTTTGGGTGTAGTACCACAGATGGCCACCAGGTGGCAGTGCAGCGTTTCAAATCACAGACCCAGGCAGTCTTTCCTGGAATTGCGGGCCTCTGCTGGCACAGGAGATGCAGGTACAGGGCCGTGTGCTGCTATGTTGCAGAGCAGCAACCCAGCAGCTAGGTGGTGCTGCAATGCCACAGCAGCTTCACTGTCTCTGCGGGGCAGTCACCTCGGGCCACGGCACTTCCCTAAAACCTCCGATGCCTCCCCCTTACAAGGTGAGAGGGAATAGGGTGGGAGCCTGCAGTTCCAGATTCTTTTTCTCGTTCTGGGTGGCAGAGCGCTGCAGCTACAGTGCGATTGCTGCATTCCTTGCCCTGCAGGCATCTCTCACACGTCGCAACAGCTTTTGGGCAGGCCGCGTTGCTCTCACAGCAATCTTGCCAGGGCTCGGTGCAGCAGACAATGGCACGGTGGCGCTGTAGCCACTTTCAGGTTGCAGGTTCGCTGATGATGTTGTTCGCTCCAGCACTGGACATTCAGGCGCTGGGGGCAGTGATTTCATAGTGCTGGTGCAGGGTTTGCACATATGCCGGCTTGTGTATACCTTGGGTACGGGACCTGCAGACCGGGCTCACACTGCAGGTGTCTGAGTTGTGATACGCTGGAGCGGCAGGTTTGGCTCTTCTTACCACATTATCTGATTCACCACATGCAAGTCGCTGAGGTAGGAAGTGTTGCCACTTCAGATGCAGTTGATTATAGCCGCCTTCCCAGCACGGTGGGCCGTGTCTGTCAGGGGTAGCGCTCGCCGATGGGTGCCACGTGAGCTGATCCACTCTCTCTTGCGGATGACCGGCCATGTTGTGTAGATGCCACAGGAGTCCAAGGCAGCTTTCATGACACTGCGGGCCTTGCCTACGTGTCTGGTAGCATGTACAGCCCTTATTTATTTTTTTAAGTGTCCGCTTTCACCCTTTGCACACTTTACCATCTTGCTGACTTCTTGCTTCCCACACGGCACTACCAAAACGGGGAGGTAACTTGCAGGTGAGTCGGCAGCGTGGTGCTAGCTGCGGTGCCTCTCCCCTATACACATGTCTCTCTAGCCGTGTTGTCTTCTCATATGCGGTTGTGCTGGCAGCAGGCGGGGGAACTTAGGAGCAGGCTGCACTACCCTCACGACGACCAGTAAAAACAGCTGCCAGGTTACACGTGGGGTTAAACCCCCTTGTCGCCATTGTAGCGTCTTGGGCCCTAGGCCCGCATGCTCGGGAATGATGGACACATACACAGTGGGTGTAGTACTGGTATTGGCCCATGGCACGTGTACCCGGCCCCTTTTATTTGCAGGGTCCCCTGACTGGTGACACACTTGTGATGGGTGGGTGTTCAGAGTGATTACAGCAGAAGGCTGAACACTAGAACGTGTCCAGCAGGAATCTACACAGGCTGGTGATCAGCAGCAATCAGTCGTTCTTCATGCATTCGCTGGGACAAATTGGCATTAATAGCCGGCAGGTTGGAGTCAGATGGGCCTGAAGCCTGTACTCTTCTGTTTTTTCTTTTGTTCCCTACTGAAGAGGAGGCAAATTTTGATTTTCAACGGCACTCGCAAGAAAACTTGCAGTGCTGGTTTTGTGAGTGAGAGATGATGTGAAATACAGTATTGAATAGTTGAGGGGAGTCGGATAGAGCTGCTCACCCTGTGCAGCCATCTTGAATGCAGAATTGAAGATGTATAGTTCTTCAGCCACTTCATATTATCCTCTGCCACTAAGCAAAACATACAGGGAACTCTACACTATGACTCCACATCAGTGGTTCATGCGCAGTGCTGTGCGTGCTGTCTGTCTGCTAATAGTAGTGAAAAGTAAGCATCTGATAACTGCACCCAGTTCGAATGTGATTTATTCAGGTTCATTAAGACAGACACAGAATCAACCCATAAGATTTATTCCTCTTCTCCCTAAGTCAGCAGGGGGACATTAATAGGTTCTCCAGCACTTTGTTCCCCTCAAGTTCGATGTGCTCCAGAGTGCAATCCTCCTGAGATACCAGGAAAAAAAAAGTTTAGATTAGATGAGCTCCTGTGCACAAAGGCCCTTACTTAAACCACCAAAGGGGCACCAGCTCCAACTAAGCCATGTCACCACTGCACTGCCAAGTTGCAGTAGAGCAGGGAATGTTACAGGGAGTAAAGCACGTGATTGCCATCCAAACGTCTTTGTACTTTGTACCCAAGAGCCAAAGGTAGGACAGACTACCTTGCTAAAAGCCACGTCTTCAGCTCTTTCTAAAGGGCATGTACCCACTGGTGGTACACAACTTGAGGGACAGAGCATTGCAAAGATTAACCACGTGAGATGGGAAAATACAACCACCCTGACATGTTTGTTTTTTATCTAAAGACCGTCAAAATTTAAACCGATGCAGAGCAGAGAGAGCGAACAAAAGTAAAATGACTCAAAAGCTGATATGCAATGGAGGGTCCTTTGCCGCGCAGCGCTTTGAAGTAAATGCGGAGACATTTGAAGATCACATTTTTACTGACAGATAGTCAATGCGGCTTTCCCTGTTGACCTGCAGCTGAAGGTAAGCAAAATAGGTGCATGTAGATGCATTTTGTATCAAATTAAGGTGACATTCTGTGGCAGGAGCACTGCGCAGGCAGAAACCTTGAAATGAGAACTATCTGGCATGTGAGGTATAATCCTAGTAAAGACTGCAGTTGATTAGAGAATAGCTAAGACTTGTGTGAAAGAAGCAGGGAAGAGGCAGACACCTTAGAAATACCATCTTTAATAGACAGCTTGTCATCAAAAGAGATGTCAAGGTTTCTGATCACTCTTTTGGACCTGGGACACAGCGTCCAAGCCCCTACAGCCAACAAGATGACCAGATACAGGGGGGTTCGCCCAACACAACAACCTTAGTTTTCTCAGAATTTAATTCAGCTACAAAATAAGTTGAGTATCATCTGCATAACCCATACAACTCAGTTTGAAAGAACAAATGCATCTGGAAAGGTCCTCTACATAGAGATTAAACAGAGCTGGTCATAAGCAGCAGCCTTGAGAAACTGACACTTGAGTCCTTTAGGGGAGAAATGCAAGATGAAATAACTGAGCACAAGTCGTCAGAAAAGGAAACAGATCAGTGGACTGCATCAGGAGTTTGTTCTCTTACCAACTGCTGTAGCCCTAGTGTAGCGCATACATCTATTAACACATTCCCTACAGAGAAGGCACCTGTACTGGCTAGATCCCCTATATATTGAAACACCAAGGGTAATACCTTTCGAAGGAGAGAGAATCAAAGGTGCAATGAGAATACACAACTCCATATCAAACTTGCAGTGCATATTGGTGCCCTTCAGAGCTTAATCTGCAAAAACAAAATAATAAAAAGTGTAGGTGCCCACAGTTTTGCTCATAAGTCTGGGGCCAACGCTATCAACTGTCAGGGGTGCCATATACTAAGGCTGCATGGTCTTGATTCCACCTCGTGCCTCTTTCTTCACCCCCAGACACTCCCTACCCCTTTATCAAAGGCTTTCACATTCCTTCACATCCCTGCTATGCCCATTTGTCACTGGTTTAGTGTCTTTCTATCCCTTGTTTCCCCCTTTTATATTTCTTACGTTTGTTCTGGGTCAGTCTGAAGTGGAAAAATAAGCGCTGGTCCCCAAAATTTGAAGGTGGGCTCCACCTGCAACCACCAGTACAAATTAAGCACTGGTGCCCCAGTTCCACCATTAATGGTCATACAACCCTGACTGTGAGTATATGGGACTGGTGGTTGCCACTACTACTTCCAATTCCAGACTTGGAAAATATCTGGTACGCGCGCCTACTTTCTCGTGCATGTGTGGATGGCAGGTATTCACTAAGTCTGTGGGACCTCGGTAATCCTAAGATTACCATTTGCGGGGTGTAAAAGAACACTGCAGGAAGTAGAAAATGGCAGACATTCTGTTGGTTGCGCTATGCCTCATGGTACAGCAGAGGGAATCCCATAATTGTTCTAAGGCTGCAATATCCTTGCCTATTCCAGGGTATGTAATTCAAAGGCTCAACAATTAGTATAGATGGCTGGATATAATTTTCAGAAAAGAAGTGAGTGTTCCCCCTTGTAACAAAAACCAGGAGAATATAACACAACAATAGATAATCTCTGTGAGGAACGGTGGAAGGTAAAAAGACAGGGATTGTGGGGAGAAAAGGGATTAGCACGTTTTGGTAATTTGATTTTTGAACATTTTGTTTTATATATACTATAGTTAGGTATGAATGTTTTCCTCTACTTTTAACACCTCTGCTTGTTATTTTAGCAGCACTAAAGAGTCAGGGCTTCTGAGTGACATATTTTCCTATTATGATTGATGTAGTAGGCATCAGTGAGGATCTCTAGCATGAAGATAGCGGATGTCTTACTTTTTACATTTCAAGACTGCATGGATTTATGGAAATCATTGACTTGAAAAGCTGGCTCAGTAAACCTCAAATCAAGAAGGCTCTAAGATTGTTTGATCCATGACTATACTTTATAGCGTGCACAAAGGAAAGGGAAAATTCCAAATTTTAAAAAAGTCCTAAAAATTAATTAATTATAAACATTTAGTACAGAGGACTGAACAACTGAAGTTGAGGTATAAATATTACCTACTGGCGGTCGCCAGTAGGTAGTTATAGTTAGGACCCTGTTTCCATAGGAAATCCGCAACATTCTATTTGGAATAACTTTGGCGCCGGTCGACGAATCCTCGCGAAATTTTCAAAATAGGTGGGGCGCTACGCTCCGCTCCTACCCTGAAAGTCTCGGGGGGATTCGTCAAGCAGGGGCCGAGAAAAAAGGGGGGTCCCAAAACGCGTTTTCCCCATGCATTTTTCCATAGGACATTTAGACACAGCTACAGCCCGAACGGCTGAACAGAATTACTTGAAAATTGGCAGAGAGGTAGCCATAAGGTCAAGGAAGTGCCTTTTGCAGGTCTGGTGTAAATCTGTTCAGTATTTCCTGAGAAAATAGCATTTAAAAGCATATATATATGTGGGCGGAGCCTAACCACACATCTCATCCTGAGATCTGATTGGCTGTCAGCACTTCATCCAGGAAGTGTTGGCAGCCATCTTGGGACCAATATACATGATAGCACCTCATTAAAAAGCATTGCAGTTAATAGAAGGTTTTAAGACTTTAGTTACATTATAAATCATTTGTTGATGGTACCATACTCATTTTAGGAATTGTGGTATGTTCTAAGGTGATTTCACCATGTGAAAAAGCCTTCTGCTGGGATATCATGATTGAGAGAAAAATATTTTCTCATGCTTTTACCACAGAGGTTTGGAAGGTGATCTATAGGCTAAACTGAGAGCTTATTTTCTGTAAATTCACATTATCTTTCTCAGTCATGTGAGAATGAAGTCTGACATTCTCAGTAAAACATGTACATCCAACAAGGGCAGAGACTGTCAGTTGATTCCTTTGTGTTCTACTGCAGCTTCCCAGAGTGTTCCAAAGAACTACTAGAGCGCTAACAGTCCTACTTATGATAAACGTATGGCACACCTGAAGCCATCTTGCTTGGATTAAAGTGGTAACTCTTAAAACATTTAATTTAAAAAGGAACAAAATGAGGGGGTTCATTTTTCCATAAAAAGTATGATTAGTGCTGCAGAAAGAAAAATTAGGGCACATTTTGAGTGACTTCTCAAATCCTCTTCTATTTCATTAAAAAATTCTGACATGCAGACTGAAACATGCACTTTCAATACCAGCAGCAGTTTTCCCTGGTGAGCAGTAGCTTTACTACAGTGATCTAATGAGCAAAAAGAGTGCTAACATTCTGAATTTATGGCAAATGTGTGACACATCTGAATGCCTTCTTGATGGAATCAAAGTAAAAAACTGAAAGTATTTCCTACTGAGGAGACTGCAGTAAATGAGGAAATTAGGAAACTTCATAACAAATAAGTCTCCCAAGATGGCCACCAGAGACAAAAGAGCCCAAATGTAGCCCAAATATCACCCAGATGTAGCCCAAGTATAGCCCAATGACAGAATGTCCCAGAATGTTCTTAAAAACAACTAGAGCGCTTACTGTCTTCATTATGACAAAAGTATGGCACACCTGAAGCCATCTTGATTGGAATAAACTGGTAACACTTAAAACATTTAATTTAAAAAGGAACACGAGGAGGTTCATTTTGCCATAGAAAGAAAATGAGGGCACATTTTGAGTGACTTCTCAAATCCTCTTCTATTTCATTAAAAAATTCTGACATGCAGACTGAAACATGCACTTTTAATACCAGGAGCAGACTTCCATGGTGCAGTAGTTTTACTACAGTGATCTAATGAGCAACTAGAGTGCTAACATTCAGAATTTATGGCAAATGTGTGACATATCTGAATACCTTCATGATGGAATCAAAGTAAAAAACTGAAAGCATTTCCTACTGAGGAGACTGCAGTACATGAGGAAATTAGGAAACTTCATAACAAATAAATCTCCCAAGATGGCCACCGGAGACAAAAGAGCCCAAATGTAGCCCAAAATCACCCAGATGTAGCCCAAATATAGCCCAATGACAGAAGTGTGCAAAACACTTATTATTTTGTGTTTTTGCAGTGTTATATAGTGCAGACTTGTCAGGTATTGGAGTGCTTTACATGAGCATTGGTTACATCACACAAGAACAAATTCATTTTGGTTGTAGACATGGGGAGACTAAGTGATTTGACCAGAATCACAGAATGTCGAGCTGAAGCAGAAACTGCAACCTGGTTCCCCAGTTGCAAAGTCTGCAGTTCTGGAAGTAACACCACATCCTCTCCCCTAAGTGCAACATTTAATCAAGTGGTCAACTGGATAAAAAAACATAAAGGTAACAAATAATTTAAAAGTGCTTTGTCGCTATTTGAAAACTCAGAAAATATGTCCTCATTTTAGTCTTTTAGAGCACTAACCATAATTTTGATGCCAATAAGACCCTCTCATATATGTAATTTCTAAAGGAAATGCTCTAGGTATTACAGTTTTGATTACATCAAGATGATGTCAGGCGTTCCACACTTTTGTAATAAATATAGAATGTTAGCAATCTAGTTGTTCATTAGGATACTGTTGAGAGGCAGAGGCCAGGGGCACGGACTCTGAAAATTGAAGGCAGGTAGGAGGGTGCAAAGGCAACAATTTAACCACACTGAGCAGGCAGGAAGGGCCGTGGAAGCACAACAGACTATGGAGGGCAGTGGAAAGGGGGGCAGGGGCAACAAACCAACAATACAGGACTTGCAAGAGAGGCTGTTGGAGGGAAGATCTATTACGGGTCAAGGAAGCTAGGGGCGGTCCCCAGATCCCCGGGAGCCACCACAGAACTGAGCAGGAGAGTGAGTCAGGGACAAAAGGGGCACCTTAATTTGAGCCGGGGTGCCTAGGAACGCTTGCTCCAAAAATGAAGAAAACAGACATATGAGACATGGAATTGGAGGCAGAATACAATGGCAGTTTAATGAGAAGATGCAACTTCAAAGAAACCGCAGAATAGAGACATAAAGTACAAAATACAGAATCCAGATAATCATACAGCTGTCATAATATTCTCTGTATCTCAATTAATGTACTGACAGAGAGAGAGAGAAAACACATCTATAAATGCATCATGAGAAACAAGTTACACCAAGGAAAATGTTACCTAGGAACACTCACGTTTACTCTTAGAGCAAGCATTCCTGCAATTACAATACAAAATCTTTTAAATGCAAAAGTAAAGAGAACAATGGTTAAACATAACATGACATTTCATATAGGTAAAATAGAATAAGATACTTCAAGCAAAGCAGAGCAAGACATTTTAAGCAAAGGAAGACAAGAGCTCCCAGCTCTTGGGGAAAACCTGCACTGCCTGTTAACCTACATACAGACGGCGAGGTAGTCCGTCGATATCTGTGGGTGCTCCCTTTTTATATCATTTTGTGGGCTCCTTTGCACGCTACATCTACCTACGTATGCTACCCAAAAGCTTTGTCTGCAGATTTTACCAGACATTTCGTCATTTACCCACTTAATGCTGACAATGGACTGGGTGAAAAGGTCAGTCTCTCAGGCCAATCGCTTATCGTAAGTTCCATAGAGCAAGCAGAAAATAATGGGTATTGTACGGGAATTCAATATATTCATGTATAAAATCTCCTCAGTTCTCCTAACTTGACGCTCTGCGGTTGCCACTTCCTTAAAAGCGGGAAACCTGCCCAGGAAGCAAGTACCAGTCCAGGATGCAGCCTACTGTATGTCGACAGCTTCAGGGGGATGTTGAACTTTGATACCGAGCACGGAGCACTCGGGTAGGGTGGGGGCTACTAGTTTGGATCAGAAGGCCTCGCAGACCTGCCTTCAGACTGCTATACACTAAAATTGCAGAGCTATGGTCAATTCAACAAAGAGGCCTACATATTGAACAGAAGGGCCTACACAGGGGTTTTATGCTGGCTGAGTGGTAAGGATGTCTCAGGATAATTATATAGCAACACAGGACCCGCTGGTCAATTTAATACGGCCTACAAATGCAGCTGGCAGGGCAAGGACAAGGGTCTCATACTTCAGGTGTGGACAGAACGGGCCAGGGGCCCCCTGTGATACAAAATCTACCCTCCTTCAAGGCTGTGGCAATGTAATAGACCATTGTGGGCAGAAGGAAGAGGCAATGGTAGTACAACCATACATGCCAACAGACCTGATTCAGCCAGGAAACGTCCAATGTTTTTAAGCTCAAATGGGCTTTATTTGATCTGTCTCCTGTCTACAATATCCTCTTTTTCAATGTAACTCAAAGGGGAAAATCAATACCCCAGTTTTTTTTCAAAATCTCCCTCTTACCAAGTTCAAAATGTTCGCAAGTATGGTACATTGGATCATGGAAGGAAATGGGATAGGGACATGGACTTGGATAACAGAGGACAGGAGGGACATGGAGAGGTGCACCAAACTGACCCTGCAGGGCAGGCATCAGGGTTTGCAGCAGCACAATACACCACACAGGGCATGCAGGACGGGAGTGCAGCACAACAATCCATAGAAAGCAAGAGGGAGGGGACAGGACCATGCACATGGACAACAGAGAACAGAGGGGCAAGAGGCAATGGTAGCTAGCTGACCATAATGGACAGACAGGAGAGAAAGCTGCAGCATAACAGACCATAAAGGGCAGGAGGGACGGATCAGGGGCATTACAATGGAACAGACAAGCCAGGAGGGAGGGAGGGAGTAGGGCTGGGGGCAAGGGGGCAGGGCAGGAGCAGCAAGATAGCCATGGAGGTCAGGCAGGATGGGCACTAGAAGCAAGACACACCATGAAGAGCAACAGTGAGACTGTGATGGCATACACACAGACCATGGAGGGAAGGTGGGAGGGGGTCAGGGGCAGCTAACTGACCACACAGGGAAGGTGAGAGGGGCCATGGCAGCACAGAAGACGATGCATGGCAAGTGGGAGGGCTAGTGGCAGCACAATGGCTATGATGGGCAAGAAGGAGGGTGGAGGGGCATGCACAAAGGACGATGGAGGATAGAAGGGAGGGTCAGGACCTGTGCACAGACAAGAAAGTTCAGGGGAAGGGACCTCACAACAGACCACACGGGGCAGGCAGGAGGAGCAGTTGCAGCACAACAGACCAGGGAGGGCAGAAGGGTGTGGCAGTACAATGGACCATGTAGGACAGGAGGAAGAGGATAGGGGCATGGCATGTGGACAGGCAGGGTGGAGGTGGCAGGGACAGGTTACAGTCATCTGACAATGCTAGGCAGGTGGGAGGGGAGTGGCAGCTCAACAGAACACTCAGAGTAGATAGGAGTGGCAGGTCCATGGGACATGGTGGGCAAAAAGGATGGAGCAGGGGCATGCACAAAGACATCGGAGGGCAGGGGGAAGGAGAATAGGGGCAGCAAGCTAAGCACAGAGTTTAAGCAGGAGGTCAATGATGGGGCATAGAATTGGGCAATGGAGGGCAGGAGGAGTGGACTGGTACATCATACTAAATTGAGGGCAGTGGCAGCACATCAGACCATGCATGGCAGGAGGGAGGAGGCTAGTCCATGGATTCACACAACAGAGGATAGGGAGGAAGGGGATGGGGCAGCAAGCTAACTGTTCAGAGAAGGCGGGTATTAGGAACTTTATTGTTTTTAAAACATTGTGTCTGTGCGAACTACTTAAAATATGAACAAGTATGCAGCATAATCTCACTTTTATTCAGGAAGAAGAGGACGTTTGTGACTGTGACTCCGGGCTCACTTGGCAGAAACACCCCCTGACCCTCCACCCCCTATCGCAAAATGTAATGCCCGTGAAAAGGGTAGGTGAACACAGTGTTATATAGAACATAGTCCTGAGAGCACGATTGAAAATGAAAACTAGATATAGTGTATGGTATAAACTATGCACCAAAAAGTGTGATATAAGATGAACCGGGCGTGAAATATAATATGCAATACATTGTGCGCAATGACAGATTCATTGGAGAGCGCGAGATAGCACAGGCACTAGCGCGTGCTATGCGATATGCGCCTTGGAGTGTAATATGCACAGGGCAGTGTTGTGTAACCTAACTAGTCTCTAAAGTTGTAATATAAAAGATGTGCTGGGGAGTGTAACGTTGCATATGCACTGTGACAAAGATATGGATCCCAGATTGTAATATGTATGGCATAGCACTGTGCGTTATAACATAGGCATCGAGAAAGGCACGTTAGATGGGGCAATATAACCCGTGCGAAGACAAGTGTGGCATGACATATTCACGGGGTGGTGTTACAGTGCACATGGGCTAGAAAGTGTCATAGCATATGCACTAGCTAGTGGAATACAACACAGAGGTGTGTGGCACTCGGCAGGCAATGGTGGGTGTAACACAGCATTGGGCTCTGTCAGGAGCACGCTGTGACTCTCAAGTGATGTTCGTCCCCTTTCCAGAGAGTAAAATAAAAAGTATTACACATCCGGCAGTGGATGTGTGTTTTATTAACCGTGAGGGGGGTTTCTTGCATAGTTTTGGTCGAATTTTTGTCGAATCCCCTTTGAATGGCTTGGTGTGCATGTGTATTAAATGTGCCCGTCAATAGCTACCCATGTTTGTATAAATAAACGACAAGGGCGTCTACCAGGATTAGGCACGGTAGGGCATCAGACATGTCAGAGCTTCACTAGTGGTGTAAATACATTCCACGTGGATTCATTGCATGCATAGTCGCCTTTTAATGAATATCACGCAAATCGTCATGGTGATAGGTACGTACGGTTTGTCCAGCATGTCCTAGGTGTGTCTATCAATATATATTTTTTAAAAATAATAAAAAACAGTGGCCGGCCCTGGGGATTGGGGTCAAAAAAATATAATTAGGAGACTGGCCCTGGGGGATGGGGTCATCAGGGCCAATAAATTAGAATAAGAAGGGGAACCAAACAGCCCCCCTTCTTAAAAAACTAAAATAAATAAAAGACTGGCATCGTGCCGGAGGCCATGCCCCCTCCGTGCAGCACTCTGCAAACGCGCCCCCAACAGGCATCTCCAGTATGCGCCAGGGAGCTGCGCTGCAGCCAGGTGTTCTGAGGCCAAGCCCCTTTTTACACCTCTCTGCAACGCAGCTCTGTGGCGCTTACTGGAGGTACCTAGTGGTCTAGTTTGACCCTAGGGACCCTTAGGATTCAAGGGGACTTAATCTCTCAACTTAGAACAGCCACAGGGCGCGTTTACACAGTGGTGAAGGGAGGGGACGGGGCCTGAGGTGACGTGTGCAAATACGCACTATGGCACGTTTTAAATTGGGGATATAATTTCCCTTCAATACTGAGGGCCCCTGGGGGCTAACTAGCCCACCAAGTGCTTCCAGTAAGCGCCACTGAGCTGCATTGCAGAGAGGTGGTCCAGGCCGTGCCACTTTTTACACCTCTCTGCAACGCAGCTCTGTGGCACTTACTGGAGGTACCTAGTGGGCTAGTTGGACCCTAGGGACCCTCAGGATTCAAATGAACTTAATCTCCCAACTAAAAATGGACACAGGGCGTGTTTACACAGTGGTGAATGGAGGGGACAGGGCCTGAGTTAACGTGTGCAAAAACGCCCTGTGGCCTGTTTTAAGAGGTAGTTTTAATCCCCATGCCCTATTATATACTAGGGGCTTACAGAGGAGGTCATGCTAATCACAGGGGGACCCCAACGCATAATGTTCCCTAGTGTATGTAGGCGTTTTCACTGTATTCTAAGTGTCTTTTAACATAGCACTGGCTCTAGGACTGGTTAGTCAGACTCAGTTACCACCAGTATCCGTCTGAAAAAGTTGAGGGTACAGGATGATTTTGCAACAAGGCTTCTTTCTGCTCTTCTTTTTGTTCTTTCTGCACGTTATCCTTCTTCCTGCACTTATCTTCGTATTTGAGGACTTCTGTTGCTTCTTTCTGCACTTCTTTTGTTTCTTTCTGTGCATTTTTTCTTCTTTCTTCACATGTCCTATCTCTGTAGGCATAGTTAGAAATTAGCATTTAAAAAACCTTTGAAATTCACAGAAAAAACCATAGGTTTCAGGCACGTTATAGTTAGGAATTAGCATTTAAAAAACCTCAGAAATTCACTGAAAAAACCATAGGTTTCAGGGGTGTTATAGTTAGCTGGACTTTTCACTTGTACAAAACCATTGAAATTCCCCCGTTATAGTTAGTTCAGCTAACTATAACTCGCGCGCCCGCAATGCACTGCTGATGACGTCACATATTACATCACTCATGACATGGTCAGTGACATCACTCATGACATCACTGATGACATCTCAAATGACATCACTGATGACATCACTGATGACATCATCCTTGTGATAGAGTGGCAGACCTCCTCTCACCCTAATATAACCTTCAATACACACATTCAAAAATAGAGACTAAAATTTGCAAAACAATGGACATACCAATACCAGTTACAACAACCTCTTCAGTAATTCTAAGATCCACATACACATCCACTCATTCACCAACAGTCCTATACAGTCACTCATACATGTACTCACTCATCATATGTACTCATACACCTATACATCCTGTTACACAATGCCACTCATCCATAGAGTTACTCACACACATAGTCACTCATGCTAATAAAGAATCAAACATACATTTACTTGCATATACAGTTATACACACACCACCATACTTACTTCTACGGAAACTTACACATACTTAGTCTTTTAAACAATCACTTATAGAAACACATACTTATTCATACAGGAACTCTTTCAATCTCTCACTCTCACATATACTCACATATATACACCAATAGTCACATATACTAGTTTAAAACATATGTAGCTACTCATAAAGACACTATTGAGACAGTCATTCACTCACTAACACACCCATACACACACTCATCCACCCATACAGTCCTGCACACATGCTGTGTTCAACCCATACAAACAGTGAGTCACTCATTCATGCACCTATGCACTACGTAATACCCCCCACCGAACCATGCAGACACTCAGACTGATACTCAAAAAACCAACTAATAACCTATATAGACACCCATGTAGCTACTCACCAACCCATGCAGCCACTTATACACAAAGTGAGAGACTGATACAGATATTTACATATTTAAACATTACTCACTAAGCCATGTATTCACTATGATACACTTAATCAGTCAGTTACACAATCAATTTTTTCAAAAACAAATCATCCATTTAGACACTTATATACCCATTTATTCTTCCATCGACCTTGAGATATACATATATAAAACATATTTAATTTTCAGAAAAACACACATTCACTGGATGATGTCATCAGTGATGTCATCAGTGATGTCATTTGAGATGTCATCAGTGATGTCATGAGTGATGTCACTGACCATGTCATGAGTGATGTAATATGTGACGTCATCAGCAGTGCATTGCGGGCGCGCGAGTTATAGTTAGCTGAACTAACTATAACGGGGGAATTTCAATGGTTTTGTACAAGTGAAAAGTCCAGCTAACTATAACACCCCTGAAACCTATGGTTTTTTCAGTGAATATATATATATATATATATATATATACACACACACACACACACATATCTAACAGGCGAGTTTCTGGATTTTTTAAAGTTCAAAACGTTAATGTTATCACTGAGATATTCAACTAACTATAACATCGCTTTAAATGTTATTTTTTCAGTGACTTTAAAAGGCGTTTAAAAGAAACAAACATATGTTTTTATCACACCTAACTATAACTTTATTTTAACTTTGTTTTTTCAGTGCTGTGCTCGGCAAGGATAGGCAACAGTGCGTGGGGATCTTAGTCTCCCATTTTGAACCTGGGAAACAAAAAAATAATATGAGGGAGCAGTGTAGGGATATACTGCCTCCTCATGCCCCATGGGTGGGACCCAGAGGGAGCACCCACCCCCCCTCCATTCCCTCCCCGGTACCAAAATTGAAGGAAAAATAACCTTCAATTTTTGCCACGATCCCGCAGGGCTTCCGCAGGGTCGAAAAATGAAAATGGTGGACGGGGCTACATTCTTTAATTTAGAAGATAAAAAGAGGGAGGCACGCGGCCCCCCTTCCAGACCCTTTGTTGACCCCTGAGAACCCATCCCTCATGCCCCAATTTACTTATTTAGGGGTGGGAGCATGCAGCCCCCTCCCTAAACCAGATTTGACCCTGGCGACCCCATTCCCCAGTACCCATTGTATTTAATAAGGGGAGGGGGCCGCAAGCCCCTCCTCCCTTAACCAGTTTCGGTCCTGAGGAACCCATCTGTTGGGGCCCAATTTAAATATTATGGGGAGGGGCCGTGTGGCTCCCCTCACCAAGCTGTATTTGGCTCTGGAGACCCCCTCCCCCAGGGCCTAAAGTATTTCCTAATGGGAAGGACCCTTTCTCCCAGGGCCGTAACTTATTAAAAAAATAAAAGGGCATGGCCCCCCTCCCTGAACCTTTAAAGGTCCTGGGACCCCATACTCTGGCTCACTTGCTGTGTCCCCAGGAGCCCATCACTGGGAGACAATGATTTTCCTGCCCACAATGACAAAGGTGGGGAAACGTGTTCTAGTGCAAGAATTTTGGAATCGTCCGCCAAACGGAGCAGACATAAAATATGCTCCCAGGGAGCTGGAGCTTTACAAATGCTCCTGCTGGCTGATACCAGATTTGTATTCTGTTTCCCTATCTGCACTGGTGCGGCCAGGAAAACAGAACAAGGTATTGCTCCTGCACCATGAGGGGAGTCGGTTGTGGCCACCGGGTCCCTGTTGCTACCCCCGCACCCCGCAACATGTGCATGGAGGGTGACTTGGGTGAGCACAGGGGCACAGACCTATAATAAAGGTAGGCCCCTGGGGATGGGGCCATATTAAGCTCTTGGAGGGTGATGCGCGTTCTTCCTCCCCTTTTAACCCTTTTGCTGCTAGGCCTTTTCTGCCAAGAATGCAAAGCCCTTTTTTGGCTATCTCCGTAGTTTGCGTTTAGGCCTTCATAACTTTTTTCCACATAAGTTATCCACACCAAATATGCATCCTTTTATCCAACATCCTGTGAATTTCAAAGGTACAGCAAGTTTGTGGATTCACTTGGAGGGGACTATGAAAATAGCCAAAATATAGCAACATGTTTAATTTTTGAGATAAATAGGGAAAAGGTCCTCCACAAAAAAACTTCTGTTTTTTTACTTCCTAAAAATGGTATCAATTAAAGGTTTGCTGTGCTAAAGTCACCATTTTCCCAGCTATGAGAATATGACAAGCTGAATCAAAAAAATATTACCACAGTTTTGGCATTTTTTTAAAAAGGTAGCCCGATTTTCCAAATTTTTGTGCTTTCCACCTACATCCAGTTTGTGATGGAAACCAGGGTGAAATCCATTGGTGAACAGGGAAAGCTATAGATTTTCCAAAAGTAGATAACATTCTAAATTCAGCAATGAGTAATTTTGGTAGATCCCTCAAGGTTTTCCAAAAGAAACTAACTTTTGAAATAAAAAAATACTGAAAAGGAGTATAAAAAACAGCCATTGTGACTACATTTTCATTTGTAACTTCTTGTCACAATGGCAGATTTACAAAAGCAATATACCATTATATCCGCTAGATCATTCTTGTTGCGGGATATATAGGGTTTGTAGGTCCTCCAAGAACATGAGGTACCCAGAGCCAACAAATGAACTGCACCTTAAAATAGATTTTAATTGTAGAGCAATTTATAGGGTAAAATATAGAGTGAAAAATGGATATCAAAGAAACCTATTTATTTCTGCAATAGACATCAGATACAGAGTTTATGGACAGTGGTTATTTGTAAATTTCTGAATTTGTGGATACTGATGCTGTGCTTCAGAGTGTCTTCTTTCTTACACACTGCCTAACATTTGGGAGACAAAAATGCAGAGATATACAATTGGTAAAAGCAAATGTTTTACTATTCTGCCTTCCCACATGTCTTCTGATAAAAATGGTGCCTCAGTTGTGTGGGTAGGCCTAGAGCCTGCAACAGGAAAGGGCCTTAAACACAACATGGACACATCACATTTTTGGATCCTACCAGGTTTTCTTTTACCCAGAACCCTGTGCAAACCTCAAACTTTGACCAAATAACACACAATTTCCAAACATTTCTGTGAGGAAAAGTCCTAGAATCTGCAGGGAGCCATAATTTCTTATCACCCAGCATTACCCCTCGTCTCTTGATAACAACGATACCACACTTGTGTGGGTATCTCTACGGCCCGCAACAGGAAAGGCACTTTCACATTTCACATCACATTTTATCACTGAAACAGACCCCGTTTTGGAATGTGGCTTGCTGTGTATTTTGGGCCCTAGCTAAGCCGGTACCAAGGGACACCTAACTAAACACCCTGGGAAATCTAGGCTGTGGTGACTTTTGTGGCTCCAACCAGGTTTTACTATCCAACAGCCCTTGCAAACCTCACACTATGTGTAAAAAACACATTTTCCGTTCATTTCTGCGATGCAGAGTTATGGGATATATGGGAGTCACTAATTTTCTACCATCTACCATTCCCCCAAGTCTACAGATAAAAATGGTACCTCACTTGTGTGGCTAGGTCTAGTGCCCACAACAGGAAAGGCCCCAAAATACAATGTAAAGACATTAACATTTCCAGCCACAAATATGATCTCATTTGGCAATGGGGTAGCAGCGTTTTTTTGGTCACACAGGGAAACCTACCAAACTCCAGACATTTCTGAAAACTAGACACCCAGAGGAATCTAGGGTGGTACGCCTCATGTGGATCCCACAACATTTTCTTACCCACAACGCCTAAAATTGCACATTTTTCTTGCATTTCAGTCACATTAACTTGTTGAATCAATAGGAATCTTCAAAATTCCTACCACCCAAAATTTTCCCACTTGTCCCGAAAAAATGCTACCTCATTTGTGTGGCTGAGCCTAGTGCACGCGACAGGCAAGCCTCAAATGAAGGTCAATGGGAGTCTCGTGGACCGACTCTCATTGACTCTGGTTTGATTTGTGCCTGTTTAGGGCACTTGGACAAATCACATAAGTGGGGTAGCTGCACGCCCCCCTCTCCTTAATATGTAAGTTTTGCCCCAAGTGATGGGGTCCCCCGGGCCTGGAGGCCAACCCTACGCTGCAGAGGCCAAAGGCTGTGCATGGTGTGGGGTTACCAGCCTGCAGGGGGTTTGGCCACAGGGCCTGACGGCAGGCCAAGCCCCTTGACCAACACCCTGCTACACAAGACCAAAGGTTGTGCGCAGCATGGGGTTGGCTGGCGGCGGTGAGTTGCAAGCAGGCCCTGCCTGGGAGACAGGCCCTGCGGCTAACCCCACGCCACGCACGACCAAAGGCAGTGCACGGCATGGGGTTGGCTACCTGTGGGGAGTTGGATGCAAAGCCTGGCTGCAACCAGCGAATGACGAATGGCCACGAGTAGCTTGGGGTTGATTGCTTACAAAAGGGTGGGTTGGCTTTACGTATAATAATAAAATATTACTTCACATTAAAACAAATCCTAGAAATCCAGTTAAAAAAACCAAGGTTAAAGTAAGATTATTGTTAGGTATGATAAAAAAAATCTGCTGTTTAAAAAAAATTTAAAAAAACCTTAGAGATTCACTGAAAAAAAAAAAAAGGTTAAAGTAACATTAATGTTGTCACTGACATATTCACCTAACTATAATGTTACTTTAAATTTTGCTTTTTTCAGTGAATATAAATTTTGTTTTGCCAATAACTTTGGCACCGTTTGATGAATCTTCACGAATTTTTCAAAACTAGTATGACAGTCAGTTCAGCTAGAGTCTGGTAAATTTTGGGCTGATCCATGAAGTGGGGGCCGAGAAAAAGGAAAGGGGGGGTCCTAAAAGCATTTTCCCCATGCATTTATCCATAGGGATTTTAGACACAATTTATTTTATTGATTTTTTTAACTTGTAAGGCGCAACAGCTACCCAAAAAGGGTTTCCCAGCCCAAACAGCTGGACGGAATTACCCCAAATTTTGCAGAAAAGTAGCTTTTGGTTTGGAAAGCAACCTTTTTGTGCATTGGTGTAAACCCGTTCAGTATTTCTTGAGCTATTAATGAAAATCCAAATTTGTATATACAGGGACAAGAACACTTTCTAAACCCTTCTGATTTTGTGCTGAGATGCGATTGGTTGACAACACCTCAACCTTTTCAAAAGGAAAAGGGTGCAGGGTAGGGATACACGGACCCCATAGTTTTGGTGATGGGGTCCTAGATGGACTCCGATAGGGCCAAAAAAGCACTTTGTTTCTTCAAAATATGTTTGCAGCAAAAATGCAACAGAGCTGCAAATCTGTGGCAAAAATATAATAAAAGGAAATCTGACCGCTTAGGTCCCGAGCTTCTTTTGAATACAGCCTCCTGGTTGGCTGGGTCCCTGGGGCATTTTTTTGAAGGGGGAAAAAAATGGAGGGAGCCTGGGGTCCCCTTCCCGAGGCTCATTGAGACCCCCGGAGCTAAACAAAGATTAATGGGGGGGCAGCACAGACCCCACCAAGCCGAGGGGACCACCAAATCATGAGTGATGTAATATGTGAGGTCATAAGCAGTGCATTGTGAGGGCATACCTTACAGTTCACTCGGGTAACTATAACTGCTGAATTTCACTGGTTTTGTACAAGTAAAATCGAGCCTAACTAACGTCCCTGTAACTTTTGTTTTTTAAGTGAAAAAACAAAACCAAATCTATATATATATATATATACACATACACACACACACACACACACACACACACACACACACACACACACACACACACACACACACACACACACAATGTAGTATGAAAATAAAGTGTTACATACAATTATTTCTTGTCAGCAAAGTATTACTAAAGGGTTATGAAGTGCTAACTGGTCTGACAGAAGCTCATCAGCCTTCATACATAGAAATATTATTCATGGAGTAATGTTCTACTAGCAGGAACAGAGATGCTGGGGACTTTCCACCACAGGAACTGAAGAAATTTACCAATTGAAGAAGTTTCATTTACTAGAGAATGCCGTGCAAGAAAGATTGAATTTGTGCACAAATGAAGAAAAATGTATTTTTTCAGTGCACAAATACATGTATTTTTTCCAGTTGTACAATCTTTCTTTTGCACAATAGAAGCTTTTGTAATGCCTCTTCATCTCTAAACTCTTCCATCAGTATTTTATCATACCACTGCAGTTTATGAGTCTACCAGCCCTTCCTTATCAGATTGTTCCTGATCTTATCTCCTGTCTTACTGGTGGTGCTTGTCATATTTTCAAAGGCATATAAAGGTGAGCCATTGCCAGACTTCAGTTACCATAAAGGACAGGTGTGGCTCAGACTGTTAGGGATTCACAGGACATTGATTCAAGTTCCCCATTATGCTCAAAGTGGCAGCTCTTGAATTTGCTACACTATGTGCCTGTAGTAGTTGCATGAATCTTAGCTCAGTTAAGAAAACAGTTAGCTTTAGGTAAATGTGCGTAGAAGGAACAAGGCAGCATTTAAACTGTTGCTTCATTTTAATTCTGTTCACAAATTCTCCAGATTCTACAGTTTACGATTTTACATATTTGGATGCTTACACTAAATTCTTTAAAATTTTGAAAGATTTCCACTTTCAATATCATTGACTTCATTGCGGAGTCATCTGAGCAATTTCTGTTGGGTTTTAAATTGATTAACTGTAAGAGCATCTTGAGAGGGTGGAAATATATGTTTATGCATAATAGTATGCTGTTAATAAAAGAGGGGTTTCTGTAAATAGGAATCGCGGTTTTACACTCCCTTACAACAGTGCAAACTCAGGCCAGATAATGATCCATTCAGCAATTAATAATAGTTCTTTTGGGAGGGGCATGGCCTAGCAGATGGCCACTTAGATGCTTTTTCAAAACTGCTTTCATCAAAGCCTGAAAGTGACGATTCAATAAGAGACCCTCCGAAAAAGTAACCCCATGAGAACACACTAGCCGAGAGGGATTAAAAATCCACAGGCAGGGGGAGTGTGGTCAACTGCAGAGAGATATGGTTGCTTTCTAAGGCGGCTCCAACCGAGTACGTCCATTCCAAAGTAAATCCACCCAAATATCCGCTTCTAAACTGGTTCCCAAAGATACTGTATGGCACCGGAACACACCGCAGACCGATTGAGCCATGAGACCGCTGATTCCAGCTAGCGGCTCCGGCTCTTGGCCCCTCGACGCATGGCAGGGCTGCTGCTGGGTCTACGCACGGGAGTCACCCGTGCCGCTGCTTGAGGCTCCATCCCGGACGGACGTATTAGCCGGAGACAGCAGAGTCTCTGCCTCCTTGACAGGAGGGCCGGGGGCTGACTGAGGACTGAGCGGCGGCCCCGGGGCGAAAGATGTGACAAGTGGTGTCCGGCTGATACAAGTGCCACACCGCTGCTTCACTCGACGTTGAGCGGGCCTCGGGGCTCGTGTTGCGCAACACGATTGGTGCGGACCAGTGCGGTGCCCACTAGCACGCCGAGTACTGCAGAAGCCAGACTTAAGGGAGCTCGCCTGTACAGAGGGAGCGTTGAAGCCTGCCACCCAGCTGCTCTAGAGGGGTGGCCCCGAGATATGCTGTTTGGGGCGGAAGAAGAGAGGAAGTGCATGACCCCAGTTGTTCCTCGGCGCCTGGGCCCCGCGGACTGCCTGCCCGGCCAATCGCAGCTCCTGCCCAAGACCACCATGGGATGCAGGGGCAGCCGCTGCTGGAAACTGCGCAGACGACAGGTTCCCCCCTCCCTCCCCCCCGAGGCGGCAAGGTAAGCGACCAAGAGGCCTCGCGGCCGGTTTGGGTTCTGAATAGCTGGAGTGAATTGAAGACATTGTGAGCTGTAGCCCATCCGCCACCACTATTTCTGCACACTTGTCGCACCCGGTTCCTCACGTACAGCTGGGGTGTTCACCTGCGAACTGGAGGAGGACTTGCCACCTTGTCCCCGCGGGTGTGGTATAATGGCCCGATAACGTTGCCTGTTCCTTGGCGGCCCCCGGCTCGCATCACTATCCATAGCCCTGCAGGAAAAGCTCAATTGACGATTGGTAGTGCTCACTGGCGGCCCTGAACTGGTCCACTCACCGTTCCCCCGGATCACACTCTAATCAAGGCGGCTTGGTCATGGCTGGGGGTTGTGGTACAAAAACGGGGATCCAGGCCAAGCTGAATAAATTTGCATGGGAGAAGGCCAACGGTGCGAGCCCGAAGGCGAGAGCGGCCGCAATTGAGAAGCAGCAGTCCGGAGAGGAGGCGAGAGAACCTGCACTGCAAGACATTCTCACGGCCATCACGACTGTCTGTACTTCGTTGGAGTCACGGATTGACTCTGTGACCACTGAAGTATCCCTTATTCGGGCGGATATGCGCTCCATGAACACACAAGTGAAGGAAGTGGAAGTCAAAGAAAGCTCCTTGGTCGAAGACACCTCTGAGCTGCAGCGCAGGATGGATGACCTTCAGGCACACACTACTAAGCTAGAAGCGCAGCTGGATGATTATGAAGGGCGCTCTAGACTCAACAATGTCCGCATACTGGGGGTCCCGGAGAGGGCGGAGGGGCCAGCAGCGGACCTGTTCGTAGATCACCACTTACCTCAAACCAAGCGGACTCTCCAACGTCTTCTCTGTGGAAAGGGCGCACGGGTGCCGGGCGGCAGGCCAAAGCCAGGAGCCCCTCCACAGCCTTTGCTGGCTAGGATTTTTAA
Source organism: Triturus cristatus (assembly GCF_964204655.1). NCBI lineage: Eukaryota > Metazoa > Chordata > Amphibia > Caudata > Salamandridae > Triturus > Triturus cristatus. The sequence continues at coordinate 347,240,098 of NC_140589.1, read as the reverse complement.
CTTCAGAGATAGGGACAGCATCCTTCAAACAGCTAGATCTACGCCCCCACTGAACTTCCAGAACAGCCTAATTACCTTTCAGGATCTGAAATACACCATGCTCTTCCCAGCCAAGCTGAGGGTGGAATCGAACGGGAAAGCTTGGTTCTTCGTCACCCCTGAGGAGGCCTGGGACTGGTTGGATGGATGGATGGCGTACTGCGGGCCAGAAGGGCAATCGTGCCCGAGAGGCGAGAAGGGCACTGACGAATCCGACAGAGGCACTCAGCCTGGCGAACTGGAAGCGGTGACAGGAGGGTCTGAATGACTTGTCTGTATGCTATTCTCTTTGGGGGTTGGGAAACTTTCCACTAGCCGCTGGACTGAGTTGCAGTCCGGGCCCTTTCAGTGACCGAACTGCTATTGATTGGTGGTTTAGACTCCATCATGATGGATATAATGTGTTTTGGATATTGAATGGTGGCCTAATGATTATCTTTGACTAAAATGTGTGTTTACCAGTTGCTTAAGTCTCTGGTACCGGTGCCCGGTTGGTCACACGCACCCATAAGTTTGAGGGGTGGGCGATGGGCACTCTGCAAGTTCGGGTGGGTGGGAGGTTCTGACACCGCCATGCATGGAGGCAGCGAGGGGGGGTTTAGTCTAATGTTTTCGGGGCTCTTGTAAGGGTTGGGGGGATTGTTTTACTTTGTATTGTTGTTTCTTTGTTTTACATGTATGACATATATGATTGGCTTTGTATAGTAACAGTTACTGGTTGCATGCTTTTGGTATCTCTATTTGTGAAGGAGAAATGGTCTACTGGAGTGTCTCCTCCTGGGTGGTTCCCCCGCGACTGAGTGTACACATAACAAGGCGTGATGGGCACGACGACTAGACTGGGGCTTAAGCTGCTGTCGTGGAATGTCAATGGACTGGGAGATAAGATTAAGCAGGCATAGTGCTCCAATTTTTTAAACAACACTCCCCGGATGTTGTCCTCCTACAGGAGACCCACCTGCTTAGGAGTGCATGCAAGGTCCTGTTGCGATGGGGTTTCCAGCTGGTGGCCACTCGGCCTTCGGTCCTGGCTCCCGGGGAGTGGGTATACTGGTCCGAAAATCATTCCCCATGTTATTGACTGGGTCCGCACTGACGTCCGAGGTAAATTCGTTGCTGCCTCCGGGACCAGGGAGGGGCGCATACTCAATCTTCTTTCTGTCTACATACTGCCGGGACTGCACACTCAGGCCTTCATAGATCTTTGTGATCTCCTTTTAGACTTACCGGATGGCAGAGTGTTAATCGGGGGCGATTTCAATTCGGTTGTCTCTAATTCCCTCGACCAATGGCCCCAGAGTGCCTTGCCGCCCTCCAGCAGGCAGATTCACAGCTTTCTGGGAGCAATGGGCCTGGTAGATGTCTGGAGGGGACTGCACCCGGCCAAACTGCAATACACCTACTTCTCGGGCCCTCATCTCAGTATGTCTCGTATAGACTATGTGTTGACGCTAGCACATCAACTCCACGCCGTCAAAGAAATACAGCACCTGGCTAGGGGGATCTCCGTCTATTCACCCACACAGTGTCGCCTAGAGGTGGGAGAGCCCACAGTCGGCCGTACTGCCCAGATAAACTCCTGGTACCTCATGACTCCCCAAATCAGGGATAAGGTCTTGAGTGAGTCAGACCTTTACTTTCAGGAGAACGAAGGGTCGGTTGACTCGATTAATACACTTTGGGAAGCCTACAAGGTTGTTATATGGGGTGGTCTTGGCCCACATCGCAGGACAGTGTAGAGAGAAGGGGGCAGACATGACTCGCTTAGAGGGGGAAATCTTAGACTTGGAGAATGCACTCCGAATACAGGACTCGGCGGAGGTGCGACAGAAACTGCATATTAAAGTCAAGGAATTCACCAACCTGGCTACAGAGACTGCCAAGACGCACTATAGGGCCACACTCAGCAGAATTTACGACGTAGGCGATAGGGCTGTCAAATTACTGGCTTGGATAGATCGCAGGGATAGGGCTCATCGCGTCGTGGTTGAGATAGAAACAGACTCCCATTCCCGCCTCACTACACCCCAAGATATTGCGGAGGCATTTGGCAAATAATATCAGACACTTTATACATCCCATACACCGCATACGGAGGAAGAGGATTCCTTGCTTTTACGTGATATTTCAATGCCGTCACTCACCGAGGAGGAGTGTTCTGATCTCGACCTCGACATCACAGTCGTAGAGGTTGAAAAAGTCATCCAAGATTTACTTGGGTGAAAGCACCGGGTCCTAATGGCCTGCCCATCGTGCTGTTCAAGCTCACGGCGGGCAAGATAGCACCGTATCTCACCGAGATGTTCCACGAAAGTAAGAAAGGGGGTATCCTGCCCGAGGACCAGAGACTCGCCAATATGGTTGTCATTCATAAAGTGGGCAAGCCGGCCAACAAGTGTTCATCCTGTAGGTCCATATCGTTGCTTAACTGCGAAGCGAAAATCCTAGAGAAGGTTCTTGCCACCCGACTGCTCAGGGTCCTTACCCGCATGGTCCATCCGGACCAATCGGGATTTATGCCTGCTAGAAATACCTCCCTCAACTTGCGCAGGCTCCATGGAGTGCTGTGCCGTCTTGACACAATCAGGGAAGATGCCGTTGTGGTATCCCTTGATGCTGCTTCAGCATTCAACATCATCGAATGTCCCTACATGTTTGAAGTTCTCATAAATTGGGCTTTGGCCCCGAATTTATCAATTGGGTGCGGCTTCTATACAAATCAACCGCTTGCCCAAGTAGTCGTCAACAATAGGAAGTCTCCTGTTTTCACTCTCGGCAGGGGCCCCAGACAGGGCTGCCCCTTGTCTCTGCTTCTCTTCGGGCCTTGAGCCTTTGGCGATGTGGGTACGTTAGGACCCCGTCATAAGCGGCCTTAAATGGACGTCGGGATGAGAGGACCGCATCTCGCTATATGCGGACAATATTTTGCTCTATTTGGCCTCCCCGGCTGCATCCCTCAATGTGGTCCTGGATATATTTCATGTGTTCGGTAGGTTTGCGGAATATTCCATAAATTAGTCTAAATCAGTGCTTTATGTCCTTTATGGCAAGCGGCCTTCACTCACTCGAGGTTGCCAATTGACGGAAGCCACAGATGTCTTTAAATACCTGGGGATCTGGGTCTCTAAAGATCTATCCAGATTTTACAACTGTAATCTCCTGCCGCCTCTAGTGCGTCTTAAATCAGATGTCCAACACTGGAAATCACTTCCGTTGTCCCTTTTGGGGCGTGTGGCCCTTTTCAAAATGATGTCCCTTCCCAGATTCTTATATGCGCTACAGAATACTATGCACCCTGTCAGCTCCTCGTACTTTAAGGAACTCGACTGTATCGTGCGGGACTTGTTGTGGGAGGGTAAACCACCTCGTATTGCAACACACAAACTCACGCTATCGTGGTTTGATGGAGGCATCAGATTTCCAGACATAAGGAAGTATTACTGGCCATCGCAACTCGCAGCAATCAACCAATGTATGTACAGGCCGCAGGGTGACCCGGCCTTTCAGATCGACAGATGGCTCCTCCCGGGTGGCAGCTTTGAGGGCGCTCTATATGTACAGTCTTTGAAGCCTGTCCTGACTGGTCCGACTGGGCATGGGGCGCATGTGTGGAAAGTGGCTACCAAAAGCATGGGATGGGAAGGGAAACTTACACAGGCCACACCACTCTGGTATAGTGAGCAATTAGGTAGACTGATCCGCTCGTAGGGTTTCGATAGATGGGACCTCATAGGTATATCCAAGGTGGGTGATTTATGGAAGTCGGGTGAGGCAGTCCCTTTTTCTCAGCTGCAGCAAGAATACGAACTAGCCCAGTCTGAATATTTCAGCTATCTCCAAATTAGGCATGCCTTGCTTCCGGTCCTTCCCAAGGGTAGTGAACTCCCCGAGTCCTCCCCACTCGAAGAAAGAATTTTGGACGGCGACCTGCCGGAGAAGGCCATCTCACTCATTTACAAAAAGCTCATTAATAACATGACAGATCCCCTGACGCGCTTGAGAGCTAGATGGGACCACGACGTGGCGGGTTTGGATGATGAGGAGTGGCTGGCGGCGGTGGCCTCCCCTCGGGAGGTGGCCATCTCCTCCAGGCTCCGTCTGGTGCAGTTAAAGCTTCTCCATAGATCCTACCTGTCTGGGCCCCTGATGGTTAGCATGGGTAACACTTCAGATGGTGGCTGTGAGCGACAATGTGGGCAGGAGGGAACTTTTATCCATACTCTATGGGAGTGCGCAGTGATACAGAGTTACTGGGAGGCGGTTGTGCACCTGATGGAGGAAATGTTGGGCCAACACATTCAATGCAATATTAAATTGGCTTTGTTTAACATATGGGACCCTACTGACTTGAACTCCAGGGAACGAACATGGGTTACCTTAGGGCTGAGGGTTGCAAAAAGGAATGTTGCCCGATTTTGGTGGGCTCAGAGCCCACAGAGTACAGCAGAATGGGGCAAAGATATGGACTGGTGTATGGTCACAGAGAAGTCCATTTACGAAGCCAGGGGGTGCACGAACAAATGGACGCAAATATGGGGCAATGGAATATACACGGGGGGGGATCTGTGAACCTCCAAGGTCAAGAGAGGATATTATCAGTGGGACCTAAAAATTTACAATTGGAATTGTCACTTTTATTTTGAGACACGTATGCTTCAATGTACCACTTGCACTTTAACATTCACTGCCAATTTGCATGTAACTGTATTGCCTATGTGTCATGCCTTGTTTTCAATAAAAAAAGTTATAAAAATATAATAATCCACAGGCAAAGGTGGAGCAAATCTAATTATGCTCTGTTCGCGCACTTTTACGTCAAATGGTGGTGCCTGGGGGAGGCATTGAGACAACTATGAATAGTGGTCTCTGCAGCAAGCACGTATGTGGGGGTGCAAAACACTTAAGAGTCCTGTGGAGCATGCAGAGCCTTAGAGATGAGGAGACACTTGTAGCATGACAAAGATGGCCCCGATGAGGCACCTGTGGAATGACTGGAGCAGTCCAAGCCTAACTGGAACTAACCCACACAACTATCCAGTGAGTACTTAGGTAAGAGGTGGACAGGACATTGACTCTGGACTAGGTCTGTAGACCAGCAGAGACTGCTAGTTGGGTAAGCGGGGACTTGCATTGAATTCCCTTAGCAAGTCCACTAGAACACCTCCCTCACCCTGCATGGGTGACTGGTGATAACCCGAACCTGGGCCTTGATTTCAACACCACGTTCATTAACCAACAAAAGCACCATATCAATTTAGGCTAGTGATTCTGACTGACAGCGATCTCACCAACCAATGAGAGTATTGCTCTATCAAGCATGTACAATGATCAGCCATCAATGTGGCAGACTGCTTATGTTCAGAAACCCTAAGCAACACACTTCACTGCATCTTGTGCTCTCCTTACCCGTAGATGGTTAATCCCTACTGACACCGTACAGAAGCAACTACGGCTGCCTAACAGGGCAATGATAGCTTTTATGCACAATGTTAGTATCGCACCTTCTACCATAAGGAGCGCACCTCATGCTACTCGGAACTGAGCCGATAGAGGACAAAACGTACTGCCACTGAAAAAATACATATTAAAAAAAGAGTAACACATTTTTTCATCTCCCACAAACAGTGTCCCACTGCCGACAAAGTAGTACAGCGCTTACTTATATGGAACTTATTAAGAAAGGTCTCTTGTTCAGTCTTCAAACTTTTAAGAATGAACTCAGAGCAGAAATTAAGCCTTACATAATGAAAAGCCTGCAAGACCTGAAAACTAATCTGAGTTTTAAAATCGATACACTCTGAGCCGATGTGAACTCTGTGGGCACAAGAATCTTGGAGGTGAAATTTAAACTTGACAAGAAATCCTGGCAGCAGCAGAGGCACACTGTAACTTTCAAGGTCTTCCTTCCTTGGTCTTAGAGAAAACTGTCTTGATTCTAGCCGATGAGCTATCTGCAGAGTCTAGAAGGAATTTGTATTCGGGAGCATGGAGAAAGGAGAACAATGGTATGGGGAAAGGATTCAGAAGAGCCGTTTTGGGATTGAAGGACTCATCTCATAACATACTAACTCCATTTTCACTATTGTTAGCTTATGCTATCTAACTTAAAAAGCAAACATTCCCTTTTAATTACACAACAATGATGGCCCAGGGGAAGGGATGGAAGAAATAATGTCACAAAGAGCACCAAAATGGATCAAATACAATTGGCGCATGGAGCAATCAACTTTATCCGAATCCACAAACATACAAGTCCAAATGGGCATGGAATATAGGGAAGCACACTAGTGAGAAGCAGAGGAGTGCCCTGAGGTAGGACACACCCAAGCCCTCCTTTAACATGGTGGGCAGAATGGTCCATTGTAAGAGCATGAATGGCTGGTAAATGCACCCGTTCACACGAAACAATGCTTCCTACAAACAAGGGCTATGTGTTTGATTGGTTGGGGTCTGCTGGGAGATTTTAGATACATATTGTGGGACTGTCCATTGATTTAACCAAGTTAGACTGAGATACTAGCTGTTATTAAGACTATTCTGGGTTATCCCATTCCTGCTTATACTTGCACTGTAATTCTAGGCCTTCTCTCTCAGTCACTGCAATAGAAATTAAACCCAATCGAGTGATGATGTGGAGCTGCCTAGAGAGCAGCTAGAACTTACTTTGCATCTTATAGGAAAAAGAATGTACCTTCACTTATTGCTTTTTGGGACCTTTGCTTCTGGAACAAATTGAGGATGGAAAGACTGAAGAGATTGTGGTCCATTGCTTGATTCCAGTCTCAGGGTATCCCTGTCTTACTACTCTACGTGGCTGAGACACCTGAATCTGTTTCATTATTGACATGTTTTATGACATGAGGTCCATCGGGGAGGTTTGCTGGCGTCTCTTGAATAGATGCTAACATAATGTGTTGATTCCTCCTTGAGTGTACTGTACACCAATCCTTCAAGAGTATTTTGACACTGCCTGCAACAACTGATTGCTGATCCCATCAAGGTTACTACGGGAGGGGTAGGTGTTTGTTGAGCGATGAAATAGTAGTAAAATTGTTGAAATGTGGTGTGCTAGTTATGAATGCAATATTAGCAAATATACTGTTAACTGTAAGCTATTACCAACTTGTACACATTTCATTTTCAATAAACATGATATAGTTAAAAATCCTAATAATTCTTTGGATGGTGAATGTTAACTATAATCTCTGTGGGCATTCCATATTCCTTTTCATATATTATATTGTTAAAGTACAAGTTACTTACCGTCAGTAGCGCCATATCTGGTAGAGACTATGTAGCCAAGGATTCCTTACCCTCAGAAATATCCCCAGGCATCAGACTGGCTCTGGAGTTTTGTTTCGTGAGCTGTACCTTGCGCACATTTTGCCAGTTCAGCCCTGCAGGACTTCCTCATAAGAAATTGGTCCACAGACCCACCTCCAGGGATGGTATTGCTTGGGTATCTATTCTAAGGAAAGGAATCTGAGGGTAGAAGTCTCTATCAGATGAACAAGTTACTTACCTTCAGTAACGCCTTATCTGGTAGAGACTATCTAGCTGCAGATTCTTTACCGACCCACCCATCCTTCCTGCTCTGCGAACGGATGTCTAGAAACAGGACTGTTAACCTTTCAGGGCGCTGTTTTTCTACACCAGTAGTCAATGTTCCTCGTGGCTCCCTGCTCCTGGCGTGTAAAGTTGCGAAAAGAAACTGACGTCAGCGCGCTGAGGTGGCGCCTATATAGGCACCGCACACGTCACTTCTGGTGCGAACAACGCCATGCGAAGCCGAACACCACCACCTACCGGAGTGCAGGAGCATTTCCAGATCCAGTCTGATGCCTGGGGATAATTCTGAGGTAAGGAATCTGTGGCTAGAAGTTTGTATCAGATACATTAATTCAAAATGATGTTGCCTCTACTTTCAGATTAGATTTCCTTTTAACCATGGCACAAGTAAGAACTGCACCTACACAATTTAGAATTGCACAATTTAGTGAAGTGCAAGCATTTACTATTGACATTTGAATTTGTAAATATTTAAATAATAATATACAAACGTGGAGGTGATTTATTTGTGAGAAAAGAGTCAGATGTGACTGTAGTCTTCCAAATGGCAAAATAGCCCTGTTTCATAAAGGGATTCAGTACCGTTATACAACCCTATATTGCTCCCCATATTGCTCAATGACTTGGACCAACGTTAGATTACTGCAAATCATCAAGCAACAACAGGCACCAATACTGGGCCAGTCATTTACTATTATCCGTCATTATTTTGAGTCAAGTCTTCCTTATCACATTACTTACGATACGAGAGGGTGAATTGTGATAAGAAAAATGGACAAGGCAGTAACAGCCTTTATGTAGCTTGCTGCTCCATGTTCTGCAGCTTTTCAATATCTAATATGAGCATAGATTCAAAATTTCTAATGCATCCTTTAGCAAAAGTGTAAATACAGGTCTGAATTGTGCGTGAAACCATCAGAAGCCATGTATTTTAACAATTGTAATTTTAGCTACAGTAGAAACAACATATGCATGCTTTGCCACTGTCATAAGATCTCTTTACACACCTTCTAGTTGACAGTGTATTGCGTTAGTGCTGATATGTACCACGATTGGTAAAAAAAAAACTATTTAAATTCCTTATGGTCATACAGTATAATGTATAACTTAGAGTCACAAAATGTTAAATCAAATTAAAAGCATCTAATGCCAAATTGGATAGCACATAACATAAGTTGCCTTTTTAATTCCGTGATAAATATACTAAGCAATCTACACTATTCAAAGCTAGACTTAAATAAACCTTCAATATCAAACAAGGTAACATGAAAAGGTTTCCTAAATGTCTATTTTAAAGGAGTCAGTGTAATAGCAAGCACATATTTATTTCAAAGGGAGGTCTCTTCCACGTTTCCATGCAGTAAAGACTGTTCTTTACTTCACACAAAGCTATTATGAACCCAAAATCTCTATTAAAATCTATACAGGAGACGAGGAGGTGGCACAGGCAATCCGGGGGGTCCGCTCGGGGAAGGCGTCCTGACCTAACGGCATCCCCATAGAGCTGTATAAGCTGAGGGCAAATAAACTTGCGCCGTATCTCCGCGCTATGTGGCTGGAAAGTAAAAGCAAGGGTCGGCTCCCTTATGACCAACGAGTGGCTAATATAGTGGTAATATATAAAGACGGCAAACCCAGAACCAACTGTGCCTCTTATAGGCCCATCTCGCTGCTTAATGTGGAACTGAAGGTCCTGGCGAAACTGTTGGCAACACGCTTGGTCAAGGTGATCAACACCTTGGTTCACCCTGACCAATCCGGCTTTATGCCTCGACACAATACCGCTCTTAATCTGCGCCACCGACATGGGGTGCTCAGCAGAGCTCATACTATACTGGAGCCGGCAGTGGTGGACGCGACTATGGCGTTCGACATGGTCGAATGGCCCTATTTATTCGCGGTCCTCAACAAGCTGGGGTTCGGCCCAGAATTCGTGGGTTGGATCCGCCTCCTTTACACCGCCCCGGTAGCCCGAGTAGTGGTCAATAACCGTAAATCCTCGGACTTCCAACTAAGCCAGGGATGCCCTCTGTCGCCACTCCTCTTTGCGTTGGCGGTGGAACCACTGGCGGCCTGGATTAGGCAAGAGCGAGTCATCCGGGGCTTGAGGTGGTCCCCCGAATGGGAGGATAAGGTATCCCTATACGCTGGCGATATTCGGGAGATACTCCAGTTTTTCTGTGAATTGGTCCAAATCAATATTATATGTTCTCCAAGGCGATCCTCCTAAGATTCCCCCAACTTGCCCGATCCAGATAGCGCCGAAGGGCTTCCGATACCTCGGTATCTGAGACGCTAGATCCCAAATTGCGATTCGCACATAATTTAGATCCCCCTCTACAGAGGCTCAAGAGAGATGTTGCGCATTGGAGGTCTCTTCCCCTGTCCATGCTGGGGAGAGCAGTACTTTTTAAAATGATGGCCCTCCCGCGTTTTCTATATGCGCTTCAAAACACAACAGACCCGGTTCCTGCATCCCATTTCAGGGAAGTGGAGGGTCTCCAAAGGGAACTTCTCTGGGATGGCAGATCCTGTTTAGCATTCTCTAAACTAACTCTCAACTGGTATGGCGAGGGGGGTATCAGCCTTCCCGATCTCAGGAAATATTACTTGGCTGCCCAGCTAGCGGCCATTAACCACGGAATCTATGGCCGCCCGGATGACCCCGGATATGCCATGGATAGGTGGTTACTCCCGGGTGGTGATTATAACAGAGCTTTGTATGCTAAGCCCCGCAGAGTCCCGCTGACCGGTCCCAGAGCACATGCCGTCCATATTTGTCACGTAGTTAACAAATACCTACAATGGGACAGCAAGCTTAATTTGGCCACTCCTTTGTGGAGCACCGAGAGATTGGGAAATCTCTGGGAATGTAAGGGGTTTGACAAGTGGGACCTTATCGGTATTTCGCGCATTAGAGACATCTGGGGAGAGGGGACAATCCTTCCATTTTCTTCCCTTCAAACTCAATACAGCTTGGCAGACTCTGAACACTACAGATACCTCCAAATCCGACATGCCTTACGGGCTCAGATTCCGGGTGGCGCGAAGCCCCCTGAGGCCTCCCCCTTGGAAGACAGAGTATTGGATGGCCTTCTGTCGGTAAAAACAATCTCTCTTATATACAAGAAACTTATCAACCACATGGCGGACCCATAGCAAACCCTTAAAGGGAAATGGTGCAGCGACGGGCTGGAACTAGATGAAGAGGACTGGCAAGGGGCGGTATCATCCCCGCGAGAGGTCGCAATTCAGGCGAGACTGCGTTTGGTGCAGCTTAAAATACTATACAGGGTATATATAATGGGGCCATGCCTGGTTCGGATGGGTAAGGCGGAAAATGGCGTGTGTAGACGAGGCTGTGGGGAGGTAGGAACCTTTTTCCATATCCTGTGGGAATGTCCTCATATGCAATCATACTGGAGAGACATACACCAGACGATGCGGGAGGTGTTAGGGGTAAATCTACAACCGGAGGCCAGTCGTTGTCTCCTAAATGTCTGGGAACCCACAGACCTTAGCTCCTCAACAACAGTGGGCAACCCTGGCTTATATGATTGCTAAGCGGAACATAGCGCAGCTGTGGGGTGCAGTCCAACCGCCCCGGCTGAGGGGATGGGAAGAGAACCTGGACTGGTGTATGCTCAGGGAAAAATCAGTTTATGTGGCCAGGGGGTGTCCCGGGAAATGGAGGAAGATATGGGGCGCTTGGAATCACTATAGAGGAGACATCTGTACCCCGCCGGGTCCCCTGAGGGTAACTGGAACTGTTGATACCCCTTAATTGAGACTGTTTAATGATCATGTGGTCTATTGATTGTCACTGTCTTTTATATGTAAGGATATGGTCGCTCGCCTGTATCAGATGGAGGCGTTGTCATTGCAATGTTTAATAAAAAGAAATATATTTAAAAAAAAAAAAAATCTATACAAGATTTCCTCCAAAAAAGCTTTACACCTTCACTGCCTGCATTAATTTTCTAATGAAAACTTACAAGTACTGAAGGTAAGTATCTGTTGAACATGAGCTAAGAAAGCTTGATAATTATTTTGAGGGTGAGTCCAAAAACAAGTAAGAGCTTGAATGAAGACGAAAAAAGTACACGAAAATAAGACATGTCTATCAATGTATAAATACAAAGAAACAGTAACAAAAAGAAACAAAAGCCAGTGCAAACATATAAAAACAAGGTCAAACTTATTTATATCTCTTGTACTCCTGAGTTTAGGATCATGGTTAAAAGTTCAACTGGAGCAAGGACGTAGTAATCTCGTCAACTTGAACCAGATGTGTTCTGATCTCCTAATCACTTGCTTGACCAGCAATGAAGAGAAACAAATGTAAAAAGCCAGACGGTTAAGCAAATGTCACAGCAAAAAGGATAAGGTCCAAACCGCATCTGGGAAATTGCACTAAGCCTGCAAATGAAGATTGCAATCCAAGCATTTCATGCAATGACTACAGGAAAGAGCAGCACATCAAAAAGATTGGTCTTACATTTGGCGATGGCTCGATTTGTTCATATTTTATATCTTCTTTTCCATTTGCTTCTGACTCTTTCAGTTGGTATGATCTGCCTTCAATGAAAGTAATATAGTCTTTATAAGAGCATAATGGGCCTGCCAGGATACCCATGAAATTACAGTTGTAACTTAAATACTCCAGTAGACTTGGCATGCGTCTGCAATTCAAAGATAAGCAATCTGTGAGATATATGATTCAAAAGATTTGCTGAAAGGAATAATCACTCTTCTTTTTAGTACTGATCTAAACGTCTTTATAGTTACCAAAGATGCACATACATAGATAAACACTGTGGTAAAACCCCCAGCACAGGATGTCACAATAGCATGGCTTACAGGTAATTTACACAATTTAGTACACCTTTAAATAGTCTTAACAAATACATGGTGAGCACAAAGAATTGTACAACAGAACATAAAAAAAATATTTCTTGCAATTTAAGGCACAGTGAAGTAGCATTGGAGAGAGCAGAATGATACATCTATGGTGATGAGAAGCTTATGCACCCCAAGACGGAATGTAAAGAGGGAGGACTTTGGTGTGGTTTGAAATCAAATAGTGCGTTTACAAATATTTTTTGCAGTACTTCATAATTTTCAAGTCAAGAAAGTATGAAGTAAACTACCAGGGCTTGATTACTCTGGAGTTGCAAATCTTGGTCATACCAAATTGCTAAAGAAAAAAAGCACACTTGCATGTGTGCTTACTACAGGAGCTTGGGTGTGCCCCCTGGCTGAATGCTCAGCGTTTCTCTGGAGATCGCCCTCCTGACCTGTGGGGTACAGGAATGACTTTGCTTGACCCACCATAATGGGGACCTACAGGACCCCCCCTCATTTATTTATAAATCTGTTTATTAAGTTTGCAGGCAAAAGCACACATTACATCATAATCAATCAGTGAGCATCGTAATATACAACTATGAGCTGAGTTTCTGTGCATAGCATATACATTCTAGCCACATGACATTATCAGGAAAGGGAATGACAGAGTCCTCTTGTACAACCAGCTAGAAACACGATATCACCACGCATGATGCCAGGGCCGCAGATCTAGTGGAGAGCATCCGCCCACCCTCTCCTGGATCAGGTATGTGCTAATCCCGGTGCATCCCCAAACAGGTATACAAACAGTGCTAAACTCCCCGTTCAGTAACTGGGTGGCCGTTTTCTCGACAGCCTAGCAACTAAGATAACTACCAACAGCAGCTCACAAGTTCTAGTCTAGACGGCCCCTCCCTTCTGATCCCCCGCCCCACCATGTTCCGACTTCTCCAGTCCCCCCCACCAGGATCGGCTCTAGCACTAAGATTCAATCCTAGGCATGCACTGTCTTCACTTTAATGCCTGTCAGTCACACCAGCGCGGCAGCTCAACCAGACTAACAGCGCCTCGTCTTCCAACGCAGCCTCTACAGCGCAGACCCGCTACTTCCCGGGGCCACCTCCTCAGAGTGCAGTAGCGCCCGCAGCATCTCCCCCCATTGGGGTGCGACGGGCGTCATTCTAAGCCCCAGCGTCTCTCCCCGCCGAAGCGCCACCTCCTCCGCCTTCGCCCACACCAGCAAAGAGCTACGCCATGCTCGCACATGTGGCGCAGCGTCTGCCTTCCAGCGTTTGGTGATAAGTCGCTTTGCCACTATAATCCCCAAATCAAGAAAACGAGAGGCTACCTTAGCCGGGGTTGGCCGGTGAAAGAGATGTAATAAATAAGTGGGCCACTCGGGTGGAATTTCCCCGCTTGTACACCGACGGAGCTCCTCATGTACCGCCTGCCAGTACAACCGTAACGCAGGGCAGCCCCACAGCATGTGGAGCAGGTCGGCGTCAACCACTTCGCAGCGGGGGCAGCAGGCATCCACGCGATGAAAATACTTGTTAATGGCAGCCAGCGTGAGGTAGGCCCTATGCAGGACAAAAAACTGTATTTGACGAAATCTCATGTTTCGAGGTATCCTCCTCGGCCCCTGCAGCACCCTCTCCCACTCTCTATCTACCATAGGTCGGCCAAGATCCCCCTCCCATCTCTCGCGTAGTGTCCCTAAGCTCGCTGCCGCGTGCATCCGCAAAGCCGCAGCAAACCATTTGATTAGATGCCCCCCTCGACCCAAGACATGGAGGTATTGCAGCACTAAATGCTGCTCCGGCTCTTCCCGCAAGTCTCCCCAGTGACCCGCCAGCCTCTCTATCAGGGCCCGGTGCCGGAGAAACTGGCCCTGCGCCAGTCCCGTCTCTCCCGCAAGAGTCGCGAATGACCGAAGGCCCCCCTCATGGTATAGATCCTCCAATGTGTGGAGATCAACCGCGTGCCAATCCCTGAGGTCTGCAGCCCCAAGCAAGGGGAGCCCTCCAGAGGAATAGCTGGGGCATATGGGATTCTGGTCCGTGTCAGCCGGAGACATCGGCGGTAGCATTTATAAGCCACCACTAGCAACAGTGGTTCGGGCTTGAGCGCGCTTGTGGTCGGGTGAAAGATTCGGAGGAGCTCCGTTACTGTCAGCGGCGGGTTCACCGCCGTCGCCGTGTCCTCTCGGCATCTATCAGCTAGCCAGCGGGCCACCCATTGTAGCTGCGCTGCCAGATAGTAGTGTTCAAGACACGGCATCCCTAGTCCACCCTGGCCCACGGGAAGACACAGTTTCGGCAGCGCCACCCTGTGGCGGGGCGTTCCCCAGACGAAATCGCGGAGGGAGCGCGTGAAGGGCGTGAAGAAAGACACCGGTATATACACCGGGAGGTTGGCAAAATAGTACAGCAGACGTGGCAGCACCACCATTTTAACAAGCGCTATGCGGCCAGTCACCGAAAGGGCAAGCGTACTCCAGAACGCCATCTGGGCTCGGACCGCTGTCACGGCGCGCCCCAGGTTACCTTCCACTAGATCCGCTGGGCGGCGATATATCTGGACACCCAGATAGCGAAAGGTGTCCAGCTGCCATTGGACCCGCACTCCGCCAAGGTGGTAACAAGGGTCCTGGACGTCGCCTCGGAAGGCGAACAGACAGGATTTAGCGGCGTTGACTCGGAGGCCTGAGAGCTGCTCAAAGGTGTGTAGGATGCAGCCCAGCCTCGCCGGGATAGCTGACACATCCCTGACATAGACCAGTAGGTCATCTGCGTAAAGGGACACCTGGTGGGTAGCGGCTCCCAGCGGAATGCCATCCGCCAGCTCCCTACGGAGTGTCGTCGCTAACGGCTCCATTGCAAGCGCAAACAGGAGGGGTGACAACGGACACCCCTGCCTGGTACCTCGGCTGATCTGAATGGGGTCTGAGACATCTGGACCCGTACGCACGTGCACCGTAGGTCCCTTGTACAGAAGAGCCGTTAGCTGTAGGAAGCCCAGCCCCAGTCCGAAGTGCGACAGCGTCGACACCAGGTATCCCCATTCCAGACAATCAAAGGCTTTCTCTAGGTCCAGGACCAGGCAACCCGCTCTGGGCCATTGTCGAGTGCTCTCCTCCATCACTCGGAAGAACCGCCGCAAATTGAGCGAAGTGGCGCGTTTGGGCACGAAGCCATTTTGATCGCTGTGCACCAGCGTGGGCACCACCGGCGCCAGTCTCTCCGCCAGTATCTTAGCCAAGATTTTATAGTCTGTGTTGAGCAGGGCGAGCGGACGATAGGACCCCAGTTGAGTGGCGTCTCGCCCTGGCTTCAGCAGGGAAATCAGATAGGCTTCCTTCAGCGATGCCGGCAGTGTACCCTCCTCCAGTGCCGTCAGGTAGAGGCTGTGAAGCTTCGGGATCAGGGTCTCACGGTAAGTTTTGTAGTACTCTGCCGGAAGCCCGTCCGGCCCCGGCGCCTTCCCCGAAGCCAGAGCGGAAATAGCCTCCCCTATCTCGTCTACCGTGGGGGGGCACTCCAAGTCCGCCTGGTACTCCTCCGGAACCCCGGGCAATTCCCCTGCCTCCAAAAACTCATCCAGGTCGCTCGCACTCCTCTGCCCCGTTGACCGGTACAGGGTAGCATAATGCGCCGTGAACGCCTGATGGATTTCCCACTGTGTGTGGACCAGCGCTCCATCTGAGCCCGTGATTGCACTGACTGGTATTCGAGCCGTCTCCTGCCTAATGAGCCAGGCCAAGAGTCGTCCCGCCCTGTCCGACGTAGCATGCACCCGAGCTGAGTGAGCCGCGTAATTAAGGCAACGAAGCCGCTCCAAGAGGTCTGCATGGCGTGCCCGGAGGTCCAGCAAGCGTCCTGAGTCTGCGCCCCTCCCCTCACCATGCAATTCGCTCGAGAGGAGGCGAGACTCCAAGGCGGCGAGAGCACGTGCCAAGTGTTTTCGGATATTCCAGGTCGCGCCCAGACAGTGCCCCGTAATGCAAACTTTATGGGCGTCCCATTCTGTCAGCTCACTGTCTGTGGAGCCCTCATTAAGATCGAAATACTGCACGACCGCCGTTCCCAAGGAGGCCCGAAATTCCGAGTCCTCCAGTGCCGCCGTCTGGAGGCGCCATGTCGGCACCGGGGGCCGATCGGGCTGCCACTTAAGCCCCAGGATGAGGGGGTTGTGGTCTGAATGTGTCCGACCCATATATTCCGCACGGGTCACCCACGGCAGCACTGCAGGGGTGCCTACCACTCTGTCCAACCGGACATGGAGGCCGTGCACCGCTGAATAGTAGGAATAGACGCGCTCTTCCGGGTGGACAGTCCGCCACAAATCGGTGAGAGTCCAATGCGACAGCCACGCGGTAAGGGCTCTGGCGTTCGACCCCACCTGCGTGCCTCGCAGGGGCGGGAACGACCGGTCCATGTGGATATCTAGCACTGAGTTAAAGTCTCCTCCCAGGAGCCAGGGGAGGCCAGCAAACGGTGCCAGTACCGACGACAGGGCGGCGAGGAAGGCCGGCTGCTCCACATTCGGCGCATAGAGGGACCCCAGCAGCACCTGCTGACCATCTATTCGTCCGTGCACTAAGGTGTACCTCCCCCCGGGATCCACCAGCGCCTGCAAACAAACAAACGGGGCGCCCGCCCTCACCCATATTAGAGTGCTTCTAGCATGTGCCGAGCATGTAGTGCCATATACCTGCCCCCTCCAGCGCGCGCGCAGCCTGCCCAACTCCACAGCCGTCATGTACGTCTCCTGCAGGAGTGCTATTGCCACTGCGTGTCGCTGCATGTATGCGTAGACTGAGTACCTCCGCGCCGGTGTGTGCATGCCCCTAACATTCCAAGTGAGTATATTGGTTGCAGCCATGCGGATGTCCTAAGGGTACGTCTGTGGCGGGGGACTAGGGGCGTCCACCCAGGGCGGGGGGCAGCGGGGCTTCGCCTGACCATGTAGAGAGCGGCAACATAAACTTTTCATCACAACAACGCACAAACATAGTTCCATGCGCAAGAACAAACCAAACAGGCAATCGAAACCGCCAGGGCGAAACCCTCTACGGGTAATCGTCCAAACCATGAACCAATGCTCACCAAGTGTAACTGCCCAATTGCGGCTAGGGATGATATATAGAAAAAGATAATGCCTCGGGACTGATACTCTCACATAAGTTTAGGCGAAGAGATAGATGAATTATCTCTCCCCTGGAGTAATATTTATTTCTCCAACAAAACCTGTATTATTAAATTTTGTGACCAAGTCAACGGCGATTCCAATGAAAACCAAAAATGTATCAATTACTTTTTATAAGTGTGAGGATATTTATTTTCTACCACACTTTTTTTGAAATTCTTTTGTTTTTAGACATATATATACAAACAAATACAATATTTACAATACTTACATATAGCACAATCACTGAACATATACATATCATCAAACGCCCTTTTTAATGTACCAGGATGCTTATGGGCTTTTTTTGAAACAGCATTCCTATATATAGAAGATCACTACTAAAGACGCACTACGAGATTTTGTCGTTTACAATCTCCTAATTATTTTGAGTGCTCTTTCACAAATAAGTCAAAACATAAATCATAATCCAGTGAGTGTCTTCAAAATAAATGTCGACGCGTTTCAGCCAAATAACTCTTTTGGCCTCATCAGGACTAGGGCATCCGAACCAATAATTTACAACCTGTAAGAACAAATTAATTGTCCCTATTAATATCCATCTTATCTCTATTTAGATTATATACACAGAAACACAGGAATAATATTAAAAGACACTATATTACAGTTATATTACAACAGTTCAAAACTGAAGTGGCGGCTCATACAACAAAACGTAGAACTTCAAATAAAACACCCAGAGTGTATAACAACCTTACAACCCAATCTAATATATCACCGACAGTGAATGTAAAGCAATTAGGTGTATTAATATGTGGTATGTTGAATAAACTTAAAATACCTTATATTGAAAACTGCATATTACCTATTGTCCAATTAGGGTATGGTCGGAACAAATAATCGTCTTTTCTTTCTTTCTTTTTTCTATAAATTATTTTGGCGGGCTAAAAGCAATCAAAACCAAAAATTATCTCAATGGAAAATCACTCCACCTATAATCAATGTATCTATTTCCAAGTCACTGACTCCCACATCCGTTACCCTTTATCTTAAAGTCAGTATAATCTCAAAGTGCATCGATTGTATCGTTATTTAAAACGAGAAAACCCCAAAGTAATTGACACCGTAGGTTACACCCATTAGGGGAAATTAGATAATAGAACCTGCCTATTATTGAAAAGGATATGTGGTACATACCTTGTGTATAATTATTCGACCCTTCCAAAACCACTCGTTATACGGTTCAAGTATTCTGCATATGTTTGTGCATATACACTGTTTTAGCACTGCTTGAGGTCGCCTCGCTCTCAACTCTGTCAATAGAACCAATAAAAAAACCAAATCTAAGTATCAATTCTCTTTAGCCTTGGTGTAACGGTAGGTATATTTACACTTTTGCCGAATCGTACGTCTCCTTACCTCGAAGTTTATACACAGGACCCACTTCTAACGTTCCTTCTCCCTCCAGTCTACACGGATCGCGTCCGATGTCACGTGATGCGGAAGTCTATTTAAACCCGGCAAATATTGCCGTAAACATAATAAAAGGACCACTCTCTCTATGTTGATGGTAGACAACGACATTGCCAACCATAGACCTAGTAAAAGGACTACTATTCAACTGAAACGGAGAACAGTAAGTTTATACATACGGAAACGAATAAATACCCAAATTCACCAAAATGCACATATATGTTATTGCCGCCATCATGGAAAGTCCTAATCAGGTCCTAATGGATTCAATTCAGAGTGGGGATAATTGAATAATATTAAATGCCCTAAACTAGCGTTATATGCTCTTCTTTTCTTTTACTCATTAAATACCTGCTTAAACAAGATTGAAAATAAAATACAAAAAAATGTAGAGAAGTTACCTTATATCCCAGTATATTACCGCCACTCCTTACATTCTAGCTATCCACAATACATTAGTGTAGATAAGTACGAACCGACTATTGCAAGCAACAACGTATGAAGAACATGTGAACCCTTTTTACGCTCCATTATTGTATAAGAGCCCAGATCTCATCTTTATCATTAAGGCCTAGCGTTGTGGTATGATATTTCGCTATTAGTCTGGCCTCTAATCTGTTAAGTTTTGTTTGTAACTCAGTTTTTTCGAAATTACCGACTAAACACATTACTGACCATTTTAAGTCATTTTCTGAATGCAGATGGTTCTGAAAATGCTGCACCAATGGGGCCCCCTGAACTTTACATTTAATTCTTGATTTGTGTTGCAATATACGTTTCTTTACATGCTGTGTTGTCTGGCCTATGTAATATTTATTACAAGGACACTTTATGCAATAAATTGCATTTTTTGAATTGCAATTGGAAAATGTTTTTTGGTAGTGCGTAAGGCCATTAATCTCCAACTGTTTGGAGTCTTCTGTTAGATTACATGCCACACAGTTTTGGCATCGGAAGTGACCAACTACCGGTGGTAATTGCAGGAGGTTCCGCAGATCTTTTCTTGGTATTTCTGTCTGTCTTGTAGCCCTCACGAGTTGTTGTCGGATATTTTTACCTTTTTTAAAAGCAAACAAAGGTTTCGAAATTCCCAAAGGCTCAATTATTTTCCAGTTATTTTGGACAATTTTTTTGACTTTATTAGCTTTTGGATCAAAAGTCAACACACATGTAAAATGTAAAAGAGTGTTACGGTCTGTCGGTTTTTAACCAATATTGGGTTTTGGTGTCGCTATATAGATGATATTTTTATGATTTGGGATGGAGATGATACATGTCTACAAGACTTTCACAACTGGCTAAACTCAAGAACAGCTGAATTTAACTTCACTAAAAGTGCTGACCATGACAAAATAAACTTTCTGGATGTCTTTATCCAACAGGAAAAT
The DNA here is from genome assembly GCF_964204655.1 of Triturus cristatus. Taxonomy (NCBI): domain Eukaryota; kingdom Metazoa; phylum Chordata; class Amphibia; order Caudata; family Salamandridae; genus Triturus; species Triturus cristatus. The sequence continues at coordinate 347,219,633 of NC_140589.1, read as the reverse complement.
GAAGTACTGGGGGTTTGTCTATACACTAAACCGACAGACCGTAACACTCTTTTACATTTTACAAGTAGCCACCCACGTACTTTAAAGGAAAATTTGCCGTACGGACAATTTCTCCGTGTAAGAAGAAATTGTACAAACAAAAAAGACTTTTTCACTAATGCAGAGATATTAAAAGACAAATTAATAACTCGAGGATACCCGAAAAAATTAGTGAAAGGTGCACTCAAAAGAGCGTGGTACACCCCGAGGGAAGTCTTATTAGTTCCAAAAGCAAAGGATAAAATCACTCCATTGACATGTGTGTTGACTTTTGATCCAAAAGCTAATAAAGTCAAAAAAATTGTCCAAAATAACTGGAAAATAATTGAGCCTTTGGGAATTTCGAAACCTTTGTTTGCTTTTAAAAAAGGTAAAAATATCCGACAACAACTCGTGAGGGCTACAAGACAGACAGAAATACCAAGAAAAGATCTGCGGAACCTCCTGCAATTACCACCGGTAGTTGGTCACTTCCGATGCCAAAACTGTGTGGCATGTAATCTAACAGAAGACTCCAAACAGTTGGAGATTAATGGCCTTACGCACTACCAAAAAACATTTTCCAATTGCAATTCAAAAAATGCAATTTATTGCATAAAGTGTCCTTGTAATAAATATTACATAGGCCAGACAACACAGCATGTAAAGAAACGTATATTGCAACACAAATCAAGAATTAAATGTAAAGTTCAGGGGGCCCCATTGGTGCAGCATTTTCAGAACCATCTGCATTCAGAAAATGACTTAAAATGGTCAGTAATGTGTTTAGTCGGTAATTTCGAAAAAACTGAGTTACAAACAAAACTTAACAGATTAGAGGCCAGACTAATAGCGAAATATCATACCACAACGCTAGGCCTTAATGATAAAGATGAGATCTGGGCTCTTATACAATAATGGAGCGTAAAAAGGGTTCACATGTTCTTCATACGTTGTTGCTTGCAATAGTCGGTTCGTACTTATCTACACTAATGTATTGTGGATAGCTAGAATGTAAGGAGTGGCGGTAATATACTGGGATATAAGGTAACTTCTCTACATTTTTTTGTATTTTATTTTCAATCTTGTTTAAGCAGGTATTTAATGAGTAAAAGAAAAGAAGAGCATATAACGCTAGTTTAGGGCATTTAATATTATTCAATTATCCCCACTCTGAATTGAATCCATTAGGACCTGATTAGGACTTTCCATGATGGCGGCAATAACATATATGTGCATTTTGGTGAATTTGGGTATTTATTCGTTTCCGTATGTATAAACTTACTGTTCTCCGTTTCAGTTGAATAGTAGTCCTTTTACTAGGTCTATGGTTGGCAATGTCGTTGTCTACCATCAACATAGAGAGAGTGGTCCTTTTATTATGTTTACGGCAATATTTGCCGGGTTTAAATAGACTTCCGCATCACGTGACATCGGACGCGATCCGTGTAGACTGGAGGGAGAAGGAACGTTAGAAGTGGGTCCTGTGTATAAACTTCGAGGTAAGGAGACGTACGATTCGGCAAAAGTGTAAATATACCTACCGTTACACCAAGGCTAAAGAGAATTGATACTTAGATTTGGTTTTTTTATTGGTTCTATTGACAGAGTTGAGAGCGAGGCGACCTCAAGCAGTGCTAAAACAGTGTATATGCACAAACATATGCAGAATACTTGAACCGTATAACGAGTGGTTTTGGAAGGGTCGAATAATTATACACAAGGTATGTACCACATATCCTTTTCAATAATAGGCAGGTTCTATTATCTAATTTCCCCTAATGGGTGTAACCTACGGTGTCAATTACTTTGGGTTTTCTCGTTTTAAATAACGATACAATCGATGCACTTTGAGATTATACTGACTTTAAGATAAAGGGTAACGGATGTGGGAGTCAGTGACTTGGAAATAGATACATTGATTATAGGTGGAGTGATTTTCCATTGAGATAATTTTTGGTTTTGATTGCTTTTAGCCCGCCAAAATAATTTATAGAAAAAAGAAAGAAAGAAAAGACGATTATTTGTTCCGACCATACCCTAATTGGACAATAGGTAATATGCAGTTTTCAATATAAGGTATTTTAAGTTTATTCAACATACCACATATTAATACACCTAATTGCTTTACATTCACTGTCGGTGATATATTAGATTGGGTTGTAAGGTTGTTATACACTCTGGGTGTTTTATTTGAAGTTCTACGTTTTGTTGTATGAGCCGCCACTTCAGTTTTGAACTGTTGTAATATAACTGTAATATAGTGTCTTTTAATATTATTCCTGTGTTTCTGTGTATATAATCTAAATAGAGATAAGATGGATATTAATAGGGACAATTAATTTGTTCTTACAGGTTGTAAATTATTGGTTCGGATGCCCTAGTCCTGATGAGGCCAAAAGAGTTATTTGGCTGAAACGCGTCGACATTTATTTTGAAGACACTCACTGGATTATGATTTATGTTTTGACTTATTTGTGAAAGAGCACTCAAAATAATTAGGAGATTGTAAACGACAAAATCTCGTAGTGCGTCTTTAGTAGTGATCTTCTATATATAGGAATGCTGTTTCAAAAAAAGCCCATAAGCATCCTGGTACATTAAAAAGGGCGTTTGATGATATGTATATGTTCAGTGATTGTGCTATATGTAAGTATTGTAAATATTGTATTTGTTTGTATATATATGTCTAAAAACAAAAGAATTTCAAAAAAAGTGTGGTAGAAAATAAATATCCTCACACTTATAAAAAGTAATTGATACATTTTTGGTTTTCATTGGAATCGCCGTTGACTTGGTCACAAAATTTAATAATACAGGTTTTGTTGGAGAAATAAATATTACTCCAGGGGAGAGATAATTCATCTATCTCTTCGCCTAAACTTATGTGAGAGTATCAGTCCCGAGGCATTATCTTTTTCTATATATCATTTACATTCCCAGATGCCGGAGGGTTATTTGGGTTCCCCCCTTTTTTGAAGACAATTGCGGCTAGGGGGCAGGCGAGTGAGAATCCCTACGCGCGGGTGCACCTCCACAACGGTGCCTGTGTAGAAGTCAAGCTATGGGACCCCCAACCTGAAAGTGCCCCATCGAACCGGGAGAGGCCGAGTCCCCCCTCCCCATCCCCCCCCCCCCCCTAACAACCAGCTAGGACGGGTGGGCCCTACCGCAGACGGCCACCCCACTGAGGTGAGGCAGGAGCCCGGGACCCACCCCAGCTCACCTGTCCCGTCAGTCCCCAGAGTTCCAGCAACATGTCCCCCTCACCTGCCTCTCACCCCTCTGATCACTGTTCGGGTGGGAGCCGCAAGGTGTCCATCTGCGAGGTGCAAGACCCATCTTCGGGGAGCACCCTTGATAGTGACCCCCGGCGTTCCTCGTGATCTCATATCACATCACAAGATCGGCTGTCTGCGGGGTGACCAGCGGCAACAGCTGATCGTCTGAGACTATAGTAGACGGGGATGACGAGCAGCCGGTCAACACATCTCCCCGGTCCGGGGCAGTCTCTCCACTCCCGCCGTCCGGCGACCCGAGGGTGGCCACCGCTGCCAGCGCATCCTGGCGTTCCTGCCTGCTCCTCTCCGGGCTAGGAGCCACTCCCAGGTTTCGCCCTTCCGCGCGCCGCTGCCTCCTCCCTCTGCGCTGGCGGAATCTTCTACCACGTGGTGCGGCGGCCTCCGGGCTCCGCGGTCGTCGGCCGTCACAGCGCCCCGTGTCCTCCAGCCAGTCCCAGACCTCGGATGGCGTGTCAAAGAAGCGGGCTCCATCCGCGGTGATCACCCGCAAGCGGGAGGGGAACAGGAGGGCATATGAGATTTCCAGCTCACGCAGGCGGCGCTTCACTGCCAGATAGTTGCTGCGGCGCTTCTGCACCAGCGCGGTGTAATCCGGGAAAAAATGTACCTGTCCGCCCCCAACAGTGACGCTGCCTATCTTCCTTGTCTCGCGGTGCACCACATCCCGGTCCCGGTAGTTAAGGAGCTTGAACAGGAAGGGCCGCGGTCGAGACCCCGGGTTGGGCCTCTGCGCGGGAATCCTGTGTGCGCGCTCCACCACAAAGTGCGGAGAGAGTTTCTCAGGTCCGACCAGGCTGCGCAGCCACTCCTCCACATAGTGCTCCGGTTGCCTCCCATCCTCGCCATCCGGCAGGCCAACCACTCGCACATTGTTGCGCCGAGAGCGCCCTTCTGCATCATCCACGCGATCCTCCAAGGTATGAACCCGGTCAATGAGGTCCTGAAGGGCAGCTGTATGCGTGGAGACCACCGGCCGCACCTCTTGGAGAGTTTGCTCTTGCTGCGACACCTTGTCCGCCAATTTGTGGTGGTCCGCATGGAGCAGCGTGAAGTCAACCGCGACTTTATCAATGCGGGCTTCCAACGACGACCGTGTCTGTTCAAGAGAGGAGCCGATCCGCTCCACCGCGGCCAGCACCGAATCCAGCTTTGCGGCCAACATCTCAGTGCGCGGGGCTGCGTCCGCCGTTCCAGGCGCCGCGACGGGGCCCGGCCCGGCCACCGACGTCCGGCCGTCTCTCTGGGCATTGCGCAGCCGGCCCATGACCAATTGTTGTGCAGTGGGCATCCGCCCTCAACCCGGTCGACCGGTAGGCAGGACCAGTCCCGTCCCAGCGAGCCTCTCCGCCTCTGAAGCAGCCGCCGCAGCAGGGCCCCACCACTCACACGCGGCCACTGAGCCGAAGAAGGATGGAGGAGAAGGGGCCCGCGACACACCTCTCAGCTTTCCATGGGCGCGGGATCGCCGTGGCCTCCAGAGACCGCCCGCCAGGCTCCTGCACGGTCTTCTTCCGGCCCCCTCACTGCGCCTGGTGTTTCTCGCCCAGCGCCTCGGCTCAGTCAGCACCACTCCGCTCCGCTCCGCAGGGCAGTCCCCAGGCACGGCTCAGCAAGGTCCGCCGCAGTCGCGGCTCCACTGCGTGGGGGGCCCCGCAAAGTGACCACTGGCCGCCGGTCACACGTCACCTTCAAGCGCCCCGGACCCTCCTCTACAGGTCTCACAGGGGGGTCGAGTCTCCTGGGCTGTCAGCCCCACCGGGGCCGTGCCGCACCCCATGCCCGTCGCCTCCTCCAAGGGCCAGTAACGCACGTGCTGCGCCAAAGGGCGCGTGTCTTCGCCCGTCTCCTCCAGGCAAACGGGCATCGGCGGGCACCGGACCACCGAACCCCAACAGGCCAAACTCCAGGTGCGTTGCGGCCCAGCAATGTGCAGCCCGAGAGCCTCCCGCCCGGGGGCCGGCTGCCTTTAGTCTCTGTGCCCCGGTCCTCCAGGCTCCCCGCCGACCAGTCCGCCACCAATGCCCCCCGCAGGTACTCACGGGGCGGGCCGCCGGTGTAGAGACGATGTCCCTCTGAGGTCCGACCTCCGATGCGACTCCCGGCCCCCAGTTCCGCCGCTCCAGCAGCTGTGGCCCAGTGATCCCGCAGCAAGCCGCGGCGCCCAGCAGTGCACGCAGCCGGTCACGGAGCTCCAGCACCTCCCTCGGCCGCCGGCCACACCTTCCAGACGGTCCCGGGCCGCCGCCCGATGTCCGTGCGCTCCGCTCAGCACCTCTATGCCGCGGCGGGTGAATGGGCTACCTCCGCCTTGACTCCCGACAGCTGAAGGGGGTCCCGTGCAGGATATTCGCCAGGATTAGGGCACCGATGCGCCGGAGCTCTACAGACTTGCGGCCATCTTGGTCGCGCGCCAAGCCACGCCCCCTACAGGACCCCCCCCCCTCATGGGGCCAAATGAACGATGTCCCTGCACAGACGGTGACAATGGACCCTTGTCACATTAGCTATTTCTTTGAGCCTGTCTTTGGAGGGTCCTAAAATTACTATATGACACCTCCTGGATGTTGCACCATAATAACATCCCTCCTGGGCAGTTTTGCTTGTGCGGCTGTATTTTAGTGCAGGCACAAGGGCAAAGGGATCCTCAATTGCATGGGGAAACACCTCAAGCAAATGAAGGAGCAGCTACTGTAAGCTGCACCAGCACCAGGTTTGCACCCATGAATGGTTATACAGAATGGGCCCCAGATGATTTGTAGCCTTTACAGTAGTGGCATATTAATCCGATGGTGGAAAAGAAGGCGTACATGATTGCGGGGCTTCTGGGGCACTTTTCTTTATCCAGCCCCCAGTATTATGTATACTTCCTGAATGTGTACTTGTATACACGCAGACATGCTATACATATAACAAAATAATGATATGAGCACTAGGAGGTAGTTTAATAGCATAGGCATCCAAGTAAATCAAGAGAAACACCTCCTCATGCCAGTATGAGGAGAATGTGAAAAAACAACCCCTACTGATACTTACTTTCTTTCTGTTTTAATGATGTTTGAATTTTGCTCTCTTTGCATCAGAATCCTTTCACTGTCTACAATTGTTCATGAATACATTAGTTATCTGTGTCATGTTTTAAGGACCTAAAAAAACGACCTCTATCCTACATCAATACACTGTTCTCATCTCTAACCAACACAGTTTACACTTATAACAAGTCAGTAATATGAGTTCATCATGAGGGTATTTCATGTTAGGGGAAAAAAGTATATCCCTTTACGATCCACAGTCTACCACCACCAGAGACCGTATCGATCCTTGACCTAAACTGAAGGTTAGAAATGGCTCTCTTGCTCTCACCCACAGATCAGGTTGCATTCTTAGTTGATGAGAGGTGAACTATCAATCCCCATTCAATCTGGATTTATATTTTCCCCACAGTGTTAGTTGCTCATGATTGGTTTTAAAAAATCTCATGCAATTTCTATTCAAATGCTCAATGGGCACGAAAGATTATCATGTGCTTTGAAGGCACTGATTACAGTTAGAGCAGTAATACTCTGTCATTGAGCAGGAGGCATTGACCATGTTTTAAGCAACGGTTTGCTTCTGTAAGTGTCGGGGTATAATAAAATATATAAGCCGTTGGTATACCTCTTCACCATACTTCATGGAATCATAATCTAGTTGTTATTGTTCACATACTAAACATTGAAGGGTCCACAGAAAGTTCACAAGACCCCATTTATTAACCATAAATAAAATTCCATGAACGCCAATAGTGGTTGTGAATAAAATCGCAAGAACGTTAAGCCGGTAAAGAGAGAAAGGGAGAAAAGCAAAGACCTGGAAGAGAAAGAATTCTCACTTCCAGTTGCAAATCAAATGAAGAAAAAACGACACTGTGGTTTGAGAAGGGGTCCAAGCGTAGCCCCCCACTTTCGTGATTGTAAACGTTTCCCATCTTTTGCCAACCTCTTCATGGGATGTCTGGAAAATGATTGGATATGGAACCAAAGAAGTAGTCCTTGGAATGAAAACATTGTTTACTGGGGGCGATATATCGATGACTGCCTACTACTATGGTCAGGCAATGAGGAGAAGTTGTTCGAATTTTATGAGTACATGAACACCAACACATGGGACATCAAATTTACACACCATCACAGTAGGACACATCATTTTCTTAGACATGGAACTGTACATGAGAGATGTAAGACTGCACAGCTAATTACATCGCAAGCCGACGGCTTGCAACGCTATCTTGCGCGCCGGCAGCTCTCATCCACCCCATCAGATCAGGGCAATACCATATGGAGAATTTACTAGAGCATGGAGGAACTACAGTGAAGACAAAGAGTTCCTTTCATGCTGGAGTAAAATGAAAACTAGATTCAAAGCGAGAGGTTACAACACAAAATACACAAGAAAAGCTGAACAACAAGTTCTGAAATTATCAAGGAGAGAGACGCTAATGGAACAGAGTAGAATGAACACATCTAATCAACCAGTCAGACTAGTCACTAACTACAATGGGATGGCGAATATCTTAGTGAGAAGCTTGAACAAGCATTGGGGTATCCCAAGAGCAGACAAATCACTACAGGAGTTTACCTCTCACAGACGCCAAATTACATACAGAAGAGGAAGGACTTTGAGGACTATTCTTAGTCCCACTGTCCAAAATGACAAAAGAGACCAGAATTGGCTTACCCAACGCTGACTAGGTTTTCACAAATGTGGATCATGTTGAGTATGTAGGTGGGTGACAAACAATAAAAAAGTGTTTGCTGGACAGGATGGACATGAATTTGTGATCAGACACAATATCAATTGCACTTCAAAATATGTAGTGTACATGATTGAATGTAAGTGCAACAAACTATATTTGGACAGCTCCATTAGAATGTTGAAGGAGCGAATCAGCGAACATGCTAGGGCGCTGAAACAATGTGATGACAAATATCCCATGGCAACTCATGCCATGGAGTGCGAAGCACAGGGACCCCACAATCAATTCTCGTTCTTTGGGATGGAAATAATTCCGCTGAATTTGAGGGGGGGGAGGGGGGACAGGGAGCTGAAACTACGTCGCACAGAGGCATCTTGGGTTATGCGTCTCAGAACAGTGGAATGTGGGTTGAACAGGGACCACAAGATGCAGTATTTTCTAGGGGGCTAAGTTTCCAGATGCAATTTCACATCAATATGATTCAGGTATGCCCTTAACACAGGATGTGCATAGTAACTTTGGGTTCGTTTTGGCTTGGGCACATTAGCTCTGCATGGGGACATATGTCTTGTACATGTGCTTCTAACAGTTTTTTGACCACCCATACTCAATTTTGAATGATGTACATATGCTCACTCAATTTACGTTGCATGTTCTCATTTGATTGTACTCTTATCTCTGTGACATGTTAGATATAAGTAATATGTGTACACTAAATCTCCATGTACAGTGTTGTACAGTGTTGTAATATTTTATGTGCTAGATAGTGAGGCCGTGATTCCAGTGAACTACATACTTACTCTTTCTGTCTCTACCGGTTTCTACACTCGCATGCTCACTGCTTGTCCCATGGTTCTCACCTTTTACCCACCACACATCATGTCTTGATTTATGGGTAGCCAACCCATGGGCTTTATACCAACCATTTGTATTACGTCTCAATCCATCACTTCAGTTTCACAACTTTATGTGCACTGGTCAGGCCCTATATGCGCACTCATGTTCCTGAATATATCTGTATATCTCACACCTCCTTTTTCCACCTCCCTTTACTATTTGCGGTTATATTATCATCTCTAAAGTGACTTTCAGATAGGCATTTTTGCTTTCCCTCATATAACCTCAGTTTTCAGAATTTATATATTTTTTTCAATTTTTCTATTGTAAGTAAATAGATCTCATACCAAGACTTTATGTTCATTATAGCATTTTCTTTACTTTTTATCTAGTACACAGTCACCGTTTTCCTCCCTTTACTTATTTCTTTTGCTACATATTTATGGTCTAAGATCAGGGACACGCTTGTCTGAAGAAATTCTGGGGACACTACTGCTCCCAAGTGAACGGTCTAGTCTGCAGAATTCACTGCCTACATAGAGACTTCCCCGCGGTTGGAGAACTGCTTCCGGGTGAATTGAGGAACCGCGGTATGGCGTGGCCAGCGTACTCGCTGTCTAAAGTAAGTGGATCATGAGATGGGGGGGGGGGGGCACCTCTATGATAGTAATCCTCGATGGGGGTTCCGACTAAGCTTCTTGATAATTTTCGTTTCAGATATCTGTACACAGCATCTGAAGACTCATTTATTTCGATTTGAATGCCAAGTATACGAATATCGACCTAATTAGTTGAGAGTCTGGGCAAGCCCCTTTTAGACAGTGTTGCAATAATTTCTCGGACAGTTACTTAGTCTTTTTAGCACATAGTTTCATAGCTCTGCCCACTTTTTTACATTTAGGACTGCGTCCATCACCTGGACGACATATAAGAAGGTTTCTATATATATCACTAGCCGGGGCAGAAGTATAACCAGCAGAGGTTGGTCTCACCCTCTCAATGTTAGCCCAGATCACCACTATGTGGTCTCATTTTTAGGTCTCGCCTGAGACAGCGTATGCTCTGTCTCTTCGAAACATTTTGTGAGTGGCTTTTAAAAGTGCCACCAGAGGCTTTTGCTGGCCTCAAGCTTGCGGTTATGCGCGCAGCCGCCAGCTTTCAGCGCCTGATCGTGATCAGTTTCACTTTCGCGCGCACACAACTCCCGCTTCTCCCCCTCTCCCACCACAGATCGCGTCTCGCGGCCGCTCGCGCGTGGCCAATGCTTGTTTTAATTGCTTGAGGCGCCCTTCCAGCACGATCACTTTCACTTTTTCCGGCGCATGCATCACTAGCGTGTTTTTTTTTACTTACTTTTATTTATCCCGGTGCGCCTTTGCTCTTACCCATAGGATTCACTCTGCCCCGTGTCTCTGTCAAGTGTGGTACTTACTGCCCTGTACGGTTCTGTTAGGATTCACTCTGCCGTGTGTGGGGTTTTTTTTGTCCCCTTTCTATCCCGGTGCGCCTTTGCTCTGGGGGCCGGTTTTTCAGCAATGCCGCATTATCAGTCCCCTGTAACAAGGTGCAGCAGCAGAGAAGGGGGGGGGGGAGCTGAGGGGTTCAACAGAGAATGTATGTGCATGAAAACAACAATTAGAGGGCCTCTGTCATGGCACAGTGCCACTCCTCCAGTCTCTTCTTAGGTCCGTGTCTCACACCTAGCATAGTCTCACCCTGGGTCGTTGCATCACTGAGTGACTGGCTTATCACTTCTATCACACGCTGGGGATGTGGCCTAATGGCTAGAGTGACCGACCTTGAAGCTGGGGAATCCAAGTTCCAGTGTGGCGGGAGGCTCAAGCATCCTGTAATTCAGGCAAATCACTTAATCTTCCCATGCCTAAAAAATGAATACACCCGTCTGTAATGCAACTGGTGCTCGTGTAAAGCGCTCTGATACCTTCGGGTCGAGTTTGCGCTATATAAAACTGCAAACATAAAAATAAAAAAACACGCTCACTATCACAGTGTCTCTTGGCGCAGCCTCTTGCATGTCATAGGACAGTGCATCTGGGAATCTTAATTTTCTCCTAACCAGTTATCACGTACCGCCGGACACCTGTGGCCTCTTGGCGCTTACATGTCGATACCCTAGCCTCTGTTCAGGATTATGCACCCAAACTCTAGTCTATTTGTGTCTACTGACCTGGCACCTAAAGTAAGCATGTGTCATCATACACCGGGGGTGAGATATCATCTCGGCCATTCAGTACGGGCCGCTCTACGGGGTGCGCCTAAAGCTGATATTGCAGAGTAGTCCTCAGCCATTCTTCTTCCTGTGTGTGAGCGGATGTGTACTGCGGAATAACCTGGGCGCAGGTCGATTTCCGGGTCACCGGGATGGAAAGGGTGGATCGCTGTGGGTGGAATACTGGTGGCACCCTTCCTTGATTCTTTCATCTTGCTTTTCTGGGCCCTCTTCCCTGTCCCTTGGAGGTTTGGGGTAAACTTATTAGATTGGTATCAAGTAGTACATAGCTGTCCAACATAACTTGCCAATAAATCAAGTTCCCACATTTGTCATAAGTGGGTAAACCAGTAACTGTTAATAGGCCTTGATTGAACTTTTCACTTTACTCAGAGCAGCGCCTATCACAAGACATGTAATTCAACCCCATGCACATAAAATGAAGTGCTGGAAAATAGTCCTGTGTTCATTTAAAAAACAAAAGGGATTTAATGTGTTACAAATACTTTATTGTAGCGTTATAGTACTTTCCTTCTCCTTTAGAAACCCCCAAAGTCCTCTAGGTGGGTCGAATAACTAGTTAATCCTTTGCTTTGTATAATCTGAGAAAAATGTTAGTTGAGGCCTATCAGGAGTATGTTAAGGGGAGTTCTGTGAGGCCAGCATAAATGTTCCGTGTAGGCGAAAGGAGTGCGTGGTAGGATCTTAACATCGAAGCAGTTTGCAAAGAGAGAGTGAGACATAGGCTGACCCTATTAGTATACAAACTGTAATGATTTGTAGCCTGAGAGTCAGTTGAGTCCTCATTTGGGAATAGATCAGTACTTTTCTGAATTCAAGATTGCTGTTGACAATCTCTATTCTCCTTGGCAGGAGCTTGCATGTTTGCACACAGAAGAGGCACCCACAAACGTGCGTTTTTTGATTCGAGCTAATCATCAGGAGTTGAGCCATTCTGGATCTAAGAGCTTTCCTTTAACTATAAATCTTGAGTTTAAATTGTGTGAAGTTTGGTCCCTTGTACTTCTTTCTATTTTTCACTAACCATTCTCGGCTCTTCTAAATCCCAAGAATGTTTTGCACTCCTTGGTGTTTACTACATGCACGTGGAGATGTGAAACACGTATCCATATCGGACAGGGTATTGATAATGTAACCCCACTAACCCACTATCCGTGTTCCACATGATTTGGGCCTCATGTGTGCACGAGACAGGCTTTCTCCAGCCCACTTGCCAGCTCTGCTGAGTGGATGAACCAGGAGCTGGCACTTTCTGATAAGAGCTGGTGGGTGGTCTGTCCAATTAGCAAGACTTGTGTAACACCTGCTGCAAAGATAATAACACCAGAATAACAAGGCTGCGGGGTGAGGGGTGGGCGTGCAATAATTGCTCGCAGGGAGAGAGCATCACCAAGGATATTATTCTCAGATCTCTCTCCGCCTTACGTTCATAGCCTCTCATGATATTTTCTCACTACCTTTTTTTCGTATAAGCTTTTATTCTTGCATGGTCAGTTAGATCCACTTCAGATTAACCATTGACCTCAAGGGAATATTCTCTCTGCTGTTCCGATGCATGTTCACTCGTATGCATGCATACTATCACCAGGCGTGAGGACCACTTTCCTCACTTCTGCAATCACAAAAGTGGGGGGCTACGCTTTGACCCCTACTCACACTAAAGTGTTGGTTTTTCTTCATTTGATTTGCAACTAGAAGTGGGAATTCTTTGTCTTCCAGATCTTTGCTTTTCTCCCTTTCTCTCTTTACCGGCTTAACGTTCTTCCGATTTTATTTACAACCACTATTGGTGTTCATGGAATTTTATTTATGGTTAATAAATGGGGTCTTGTGAACTTTCTGTGGACCCTTTAATATTTAGTATGAGGACAATAACAACTAGATTGTGTTTCCATGAAATATTTGGGCACTATGATGTAAGTGCACGTTTTTCACTTAGGGTTCTCAATTTTTGAGATATGGTATGTGGTGAACATATCGTACTGTGCTGTGTCATAATATATTATGTCCCGTTGTACATCTTTTCGGCCCTGAAGAAGTCATGGGGTACATCCCCAGACGAAACACGTGTTGACTAGTCAACCGTTCAGGATTAAAGAAGACAATAAAATTACAACCACACTGTTCTTTGATGTTATTTGTGTGATACATGTACTCTTGATTTCTACAAGGATTGTATACTATATCGAAACAAGTATTATATTTTTTAGTGTGTGCACAGGCCTGGCGTAATCATATGTTTGACCTTAGGGTTTCTTTCTTGGAGGGCTTAGGGGTTCTCTCTCACCTGTTGCACCGCTTCACTTGCATATGACAAACTTTACGCACACTTGATTGGTGCCATTACCTACCACACTTAAGAAACCCCCCCCCCCTCTTTTGTGTACCTACTCGGCGCTGTACCATCCAGAAGTGCAGGCCCTGCGGCAGGCCGCCATTTCCTCGATTGACCTGGAGAAGGCCTTCGACACAGTGGGATAGGACTACCTGCAGGCAGTTATGAGGCGCTTGGGTATGGGCGACAGATGGGTGGCATGGGTGCGGCTGCAGGTCACCCGTCCTACAGCCAGGGACAAGACCGGCAAAACCATCTCAACGCAATATCACTTAGAGCGAGGCACCCAACAGGGTTGCCCTCTGTCACCACTTCTATTTACCTTGGCGATAGAACCTCTCTCCGAATTATTTCGGCAAGGGGGTAAGTGGGGGGGAGGAATGGGATTGACAATAGGGGAAGGATGTATATTATCTCTATGCCGATGATTTATTACTCTATTTTTGCAATGTCACTAAAGGTGCGGAGACTGCGCTACAGCATTTGGCGGCATTTGGGGAGCTGTCGGGCCAACGGGTCAATAAGCGGAAAACATACTTGTTCCCGGTGGCCGGGCCATTAGTGCGCCCCTCTGACATACTTGTGGATCCTAACTGGGCATCAGACACCTTCAAATATCTTGGTGTCCAAATGTTCCACTCGTTGGACGATTTAAGAGAGGGTAAGTTGGATAAAGCGCTTCGATCGCTTAGATCTAATGTTCTGTTCTGGGGTACATTGCGCCTTCCCATAATGGCTAGAATCTCCCTGGTGAAAATGGTCATGCTTCCCCGTATGCTATATTACTTCGCCAACTTGCCAGTGCTAATGCCCGTGAGATGGTTTTGTATTGTGGATTCCCTGGTGAGAGACTTAATCTGGGGGGACGGTAGGCGTAGAATGTTGCTCTAAGTACTGGGACATCCTACAGAAGTAGGAGGCTTGGCGGTACCAGACTTTGAGCTCTACCAGCTAGCTGCCCAGCTGCAATGGCTGGCCCAATGGCTGGAAGGAGTGAACGCTGAAGGGAACTTTTTAATGGAACCTGGCCAGAGCCCCAGACTGAGGCTGGCAAAGCTTCTGGACCATGCAACAAGAGTTCCTATACCTCGATACTACAGACCACAGCACTGCAGCGCTGGAGGCGTTGCACTAAGCAAATACCCGATACCCCGAAATATTCCCCGGAGTTGCCCCTGGTGGGGTTGGCGCACGGCGAACCACAAGAGATCCTTACTGTGGAGCAGGTGGTGCCCTGGGCAGCGGTGGGTCTTGAGAATGTGGGGGACTGCTACCACGACAAAAACTTGTTCCCCTTTGCGGAACTGGTGGAAGGCTGCGCCTTGCCCTCGGGCTAGTTCCTTTTATATGAGGCACTACAGCGAGCATTTGGGAAGTTATGGGGCCATAATAGACAGGAGCTGGAAATGTATGGTGGTGATTAATTAATTGATTACCCTGGGCACAGCGAGACACCAACTCAAATGGTTTCATGTGTCTTTGTGCTAGGACTCACTGGCCCCCCTGCTGAGATTGCAGAGGAAATGGGAAGGGATCTAGCTGATAAAGAATGGAGCAGAGTCCTGGAATCCCCTAAGAAAATATTGAGAAACACACAATAGAAATCTGTTCAATTTAATGTACACATGACCTACCTGACACAACATAGGATCTTTGTCACCTTCGGGGGGGGAGCCAAGGAGATGCCCGAGATGCAGCCGGGAAGATGCCGACTTTTTGGACATGACCTGGGATTGCAGGGCCACGCAAATCTTCTGAAATGGAGTACTCTCTCAAATTAATAACACGTTAGGGCGTGCGCTCAATCATACTGCAGACGTTTGTTTAGTAGGGGTCTTCCCTAGACCACCCAAGCGTAAAGTTGGAGAAAGGTTTGTTGACTTGGCACTTGCGCTAGCCAAAATGTGTATAGTAATCATGTGGGAAGCACCTGTGGGGCCACAGTTGAATGTCTGGTAAAAGGAGGTGACTTGAGCAGAGGAGAGGGCACTGCGTAGAGAAGAACTGAGAGGGCTGCGTCAACACCCAATAGCAGAGCAATCGAGGGACACATTACATGCCTGGGAATATCAGAGTTCTCCAAGTAGTACGGAAGAAGAAAGTGATCCCCCCTCAGACGAAAGTAGAGAGATAAGGAGACCCCGCCTGTGAGGGCTAGACTTAGCCCACGGGACCTATTGCGCGGTAGTGACCCCTGGGTCCCCCCCCCTGCCTAACGGGGGGCGGGAGATGGATGTTGATTAGAAGAGAGAATATATGGTGGGAAAGAAGCTGGGTGCCGCCTGGGCCCTAAGGCAACGAAACCCGACAATAATCCCCCCTCCCCCTCCCATGTACACAACAAACCTAATGATGTTTTATCCGCAGCTAAGGCTGCACTGGGCTCAGCCAGGCAGTTAGAAGTGTTGCTCTTAGATCTTTGTTTGGTACGATCCTACTATACATGATCCTAAGATGGCGGTGACACCATGCACCCAGACATAACTATCTCAAACTGTAAGGAAAGCACAAAATATTAAGGGGAAGATAGACATGGGAGTGATTACTTTAATTCTAGGCCATGTAATGGGTGGAGAGAGTAGTATTAACCGACAGGTACCATGTCTATTATGATCCTCTCTGAGGACACATCTGGGACCCAAAGTGCTTAGTAACAATATCAACCACTGTAATAGACCAATTGTAAGAGAGCTTATATGATTAATGTTTAAACAGTGACATGTTGATAAATATATATCGAAATGCCAATAAAGATATATTTTAAAAAGAATTGGAGCACTGTCAACACAGGCACCTTCAATTTGCCACAACCCAGGTTTGCCTACAAAAGAGAGAAAAACATTTAAGACATATTGGTGCCTACCCGCCCAAAGAAGAGATAATGTCTGGGGTCTGACACCTGTTGTGGGCCACTATCCGTGCTGGAATTGTTTGGTGTGCCATCTAACCTCTGCCACCACAACATTAGATCTGGACAATGATCCGAAATGGACCTTAATATGCAATAGCAGGCAGGTGGTATATATGATCACGTGCCCTTGCAATTTATGGTATATCAGAATGACCTGCAGGAGAATTAAAACCTGCATATATGAGCACAGAAGTAATGTAAGATGCAAGAAGTCCACAACAAAGATGAGCAACCACTACTTAGAAGTAAGGACACACTCCAAACGAGTGAGCGCATGAGTGTCTCAGTAGGTTTGTGAGTGGGTGTGAGTGTCGGAGTGGGTGTGTCACTGGGTGTGTGTGTCTGAGTGGTTTTGTTAATGGGTACATGAGTCTCTGAGTGGGTCTGTGAGTGCATGAGTTTGAGTGGGTCTGTGAGAGAGTGCCCGAGTCTGAGTGGGTCTCTCAGTGTTTGCGTGAGTGAGTGAGTCTGTGAGTGAGTGGGTGGGTGGGTGTATGAGTGTCTAAGTAGGTCTGTGAATGGGTGCAGGAGTCTGAGTGGGTCTGTGAGTGCATACGTTTCTGAGTGGGTCTGTGAGTAAGTGCATGAGCCTCAGTGGGTCTGTGAGTGGGTGAATGGGTCTCTGAGTGGGTCTGAGTGTGTGATAAGTCTGTGAGTGGGTGCATGAGTCTGTGAGTGGGTGTGTGAGCCTGAGTGGTTGTGTGAGTCCCTGAGTGTGTCTGTGATTGGGTGGATGAGTGTGAGTGGGTGCGCGAGTCTCTGAGTGGGTCTGTGAGTCAGTTTGTGAATCGGAGTGCTCTCTGTTTTGCCCACTTCTGCTCAGTTTTGCCTATTCTGCACTCTGTTCTGCCTTTCCTGCTAGTTTTTCAGCACCCTGTTTTGCCTTTTCTGCTCGTTTAACTGCCCTTTGTTTTCCTTTTTTGTCCCTCCCTCAAAAATGGGGGAGGGGGGCTGCTGTAATTTCAATGAGGGGCAGGGGGCTGTGCAGGTACCACCTTCCTGGGCAGATTTTGGCCACAGAGACCCCTTCCCTTGGTGCCTATCCTTAACTGAATAGGGAAGGGCCCCACGCAGTCCCCTCTCCTGGGCCAATTTCAGCCCTGGGAACCCCACCCCCTGGGGCCCGGACTTCATTCAATGTGGGGGGGAGGGGCTGCATGGCCCCTCTCTCCAGGCCGATACCTGTCCCAGTGAGCCTATACCCCGGGGCCTAGCCATGTTTCCCTGGGTGCCCTGGAGCCTACCCAGAGCACCCAGTGTGCTATGGGGAGAGAGCCTTAAGACCCAAGCGGTGCCAACCTGCTCCTTGCCTCCTGCGGGAGACAGCATTACTTTTGCACACACGGAGCTGTTGGAAATGCAGCTCTCTATGTGCAAGAGTAATAGTTTAATCTCTTTTCCTTCCTATATCTCTACGGGCAGGGAAAGAGATGAAACATCTGCTTCCAGCAGGCAAAAGCACTTTGACAGCTCCCACCCGTTAGAACCAGAGCATTTGCTTTTCAATGGTGGGATCTGTCGGCTCCTGCCAAGCAAAAGCAAACAGCTATGTCCCAGGGGTGGGCATCCCGGGACATAACAGTAGCCATCCCTGCAGGGTGGTGGCCCCAAGGCCATTAATGGCTCCACGCGGGGGACCACACGGCCCCCCTCATTCTCGGTGCAGGGACCGGCTCATGGGCTGGTATGGGGCCCACGTGGTCCCCCTCTTTCATGTTTAAATTAGCCCCAGGGAGGTGGTGGTCCCCGAGGCCCGGGTGGGTCAGCGCTGGTCCCCCATATGAATTTTACTTTGTAGCCCCAGGTAGGTTGTGGTGGTCCCCAATGGCCAGGAGGTCCACGTGCCTCCACCTATTATTACCTGGCCCATTCGGGGGTTACAATTAAAACAAGTGTGGGAGAGCCTATTGAATCATGATCCTAACTATAACTACCTACAGACAGTAGGAATATATATATATTATCTACTGGCGGTCGCCAGTAGATAGTTATAGTTACAACCTAGTTTCCATAGGAAATCTCAAAATTCTATTTTGAATAACTTTGGCGCCGGTTGACGAATCCTCGTGAAATTTTCAAAACAAATGGAGCGCTCCGTTCAGCTCCTACCCTGAAAGTCTCGGGGTGATTCGTCAAGCGGGGGCCGAGAAAAATGGGGGGTCCCAAAACACGTTTTCCCCATGCATTTTTCCATAGGACCTTTAGTCGCAGCTACAGCCCGAACGGCTGAACAGAATTACGTGAAATTTGGCAGAGAGGTAGCCATAAGGTCAAGGAAGTGCCTTTTGCAGGTCTGGTGTAAATCTGTTCAGTATTTCCTGAGAAGATATCATTTAAAAGCATATCAATATCTATACGCGCCCACCGTGCGCGCACAGTGCGCGCACCCTGCCGTGCACGAGCGCAATTCTGATTGGTTGTTAGATGTCGGTAAACATTCGAATCGGTCGAAATCAGGAAGTGTCGGCCGCCATTTTGTCTCTCGCAGTCTGAGGGGGTGAAAAAAAAAGGTGGAGAACGTTAAAAGGGGGCAGAGTGGACAGTTCCCGACCCCCTAGCCTTGGTCAGGGGGTCACAGAAGGACCCTCAAGCGAAAATGTTTTTTTCTTTTTTTTTAAATCGCGAGTTGCACGCACGGCACGCACTGCGAACCGTGGGTGCTCGGTGCACGCACGGTGAAAAACCTAAAAAAAAAAAAATTAATATATACATAACTTAGCATTTAAAAAAACGTACAAATTCACTGAAAAAACCATAGGTTTCACACACGTTATAGTTACGAATTAGCATTTAAAAAACCTTGCAAATTCACTTAAACCATAGGTTTCACACATGTTATAGTTAGCTGGACATTTCACTCGTAAAAAACCAATGAAATTACCCCGTTATAGTTAGTGCAGGCAACTATAACTCACGCGACCGCAATCCTCTGCTGATGACGTCAGATATTACATCACTGATGACATATGTGTCTTTATGAAAAATAAATATTTGTAATATATGTATAGCGAAAGATTACTGGAAGAAGACATGGGTAAATAAGTGTCTAAATACAGTGATGTAATATCTGACGTCATCAGCAGAGGATTGCGGTCGCGTGAGTTATAGTTGCCTGCACTAACTATAACGGGGGAATTTCATTGGTTTTTTACGAGTGAAATGTCCAGCTAACTATAACATGTGTGAAGCCTATGGTTTTTTAAGTGATATATATATATATATATATATATATATATATTACCTACTGGCAGTCGCCAGTAGGTAGTTATAGCTAGGACCTATTTTCCATAGGAAATCCGCAACATTCTATTTGGAATAACGTTGGCGTCGATTGATGAATCTTCGCGAAAGTTTCCAAACTTTTGGCCAGCTCCGGCCCTCTCCTATCCTGAAAATTTCACGGTGATTCGTCAAGCGGGAGCCGAGAAAAAAGGGGGGTCCCAAAACGCGTTTTCACTATGCATTTTCCCATAGGACCTGTTGACGCAGCTACAGCCCGAAGAGCTGAACGGAATTACACCAAATTTGGCAAAGAGGTAGTCCTCAATTCAGACTCGTGCCTTTTGCTTAAATGGTGTAAATCCGTTAAGTAGTTCCTGAGAAAATCAAAAGTAAAATCACATACATATCTGGGCGGAGCCTAACCACACATCTCATTGTGAGATCTGATTGGCTGTCAGCACTTCATCCAAGAAGTGTTGGCAGCCATCTTGGGACCAATATACATGATAGCACCTCATTAAAAAGCATTGCAGTTAATAGAAGGTTTTAAGACTTTAGTTACATTATAAATCATTTGTTGATGGTACCATACTCATTTTAGGAATTGTGGTGTGTTCTGAGGTGATTTTACCATGTGAAAAAGCCTTCTGCTGTGATATCATGAATCATGTTTGAGAGAACTATTTTCTCATGCTTTTCCCACAGAGGTTTGGAAGGTGATCTATAAGCTAAACTGAGAGCATATTTTCAGTAAATTCACATTAGCTTTCTCAGTCATGTGAGAATGAAGTCGGACATTCTCAGTAAAACATGTACATCCAACAAGGGCAGAGACTGTCAGTTGATTCCTTTGTGTTCTACTGCAGCTTCCCAGAGTGTTCTAAAGAACAACTAGAGCGCTAACAGTCCTACTTATGACAAACGTATGGCACACCTGAAGCCATCTTGGTTGGAATAAAGTGGTAATTCTTAAAACATTTAATTTAAAAAGGAACAAAATGAGGGGGTTCATTTTGGCATAGAAAGTATGATTAGTGCTGCAGAAAGAAAAATTAGGGCACATTTTGACTTCTCAAATCCTCTTCTATTTCATAAAAAAATTCTGACATGCAGACTGAAACATGCACTTTGAATACCAGCAGCAGACTTCCCTGGTGAGCAGTAGCTTTACTACAGTGATCTAATAAGCAACTAGAGTGCTAACATTCTGAATTTATGGCAAATGTGTGACACATCTGAATGCCTTCTTGATGGAATCAAAGTAAAAAACTGAAAGTATTTCCTACTGAGGAGAATGTAGTAAATGAGGGAATTAGGAAACATCATAACAAATAAGTCTCCCAAAATGGCCACCAGAGACAAAAGAGCCCAAATGTAGCCCAAATATCACCCAGATGTAGCCAAAGTATAGCCAAATGACAGAATGTCCCAGAGTGTTCTAACGAACAACTAGAGCGCTAACAGTCTTACTTATGACAAAAGTATGGCACACCTGAAGCCATCTTGATTGGAATAAAGTGATAACACTTAAAACATTGAATTTACAAAGGAACAAAATGAGGGGGTTCATTTTGCCATAGAAATTATGATTAGTGCTGCAGAAAGAAAAATTAGGGCACATTTTGACTTCTCAAATCCTCTTCTATTTCATAAAAAAATTCTGACATGCAGACTGAAACATGCACTTTGAATACCAGCAGCAGACTTCCCTGGTGAGCAGTAGCTTTACTACAGTGATCTAATGAGGAACTAGAGTGCTAACATTCTGAATTTATGGCAAATGTGTGACACATCTGAATGCCTTCTTGATGGAACCAAATTAAAAAACTGAAAGTATTTCCTACTGAGGAGACTGCAGTAAATGAGGAAATTAGGAAACTTCATAACAAATAAATCTCCCAAGATGGCCACCAGAGACAAAAGAGCCCACATGTAGCCCAAATATCACCCAGATGTAGCCCAAGTATAGCCCAATGACAGAATGTCCCAGAGTGTTCTAACGAACAACTAGAGCGCTAACAGTCCTACTTATGACAAACGTATGGCACACCTGAAGCCATCTTGGTTGGAATAAAGTGGTAACTCTTAAAACATTTAATTTAAAAAGGAACAAAATGAGGGGGTTCATTTTACCATAGAAAGTATGATTAGTGCTGCAGAAAGAAAAATTAGGGCACATTTTGAGTGACTTCTCAATTCCTCTTCTATTTCATTAAAAAATTCTGACATGCAGACTGAAACATGCACTTTCAATACCAGCAGCAGACTTCCCTGGTGAGCAGTAGCTTTACTACAGTGATCTAATGAGCAACTAGAGTGCTAACATTCAGAGTTTATGGCAAATGTGTGACACATCTGAATGCCTTCTTGATGGAACCAAAATAAAAAACTGAAAGTATACCCACTGAGGAGACTGCAGTAAATGAGGAAATTAGGAAACTTCATAACAAATAAATCTCCCAGGATGGCCACCAGAGACAAAAGAGCCCAAATGCAGCACAAATATCACCCAGATGTAGCCCACATGAAGGCCAATGACAGAAGTGTGCAAAACACTTATTTTTTGTGTATTTGCAGTTTTTTATAGTGCAGACTTGTCAGGTATTGGAGTGCTTTACATGAGCATTGGTTACATCACACAAGATCAAATTAATTTTGGTTGTAGACATGGGGAGATTAAGTGATTTGACCAGAATCACAGAATGTTGAGCTGAAGCAGAAACTCCAACCTGGTTCCCCAGTTGCAAAGTCTGCAGCTCTGGAAGTAACACCACATCCTTTCCCCAAGGTGCAACATTTAATCAAGTGGTCAACTTGATAAAAAAACAAAGATTACAAATAATTTAAAAGTTCTTTGTCGCTATTTGAAAACTCAGAAAATATGTCCTTATTTTAGTCTTTTAGAGCACTAACCATAATTTTGATGCAAATAAGACCCTCTCATATATGTAATTTCTAAAGGAAATACTCTAGGTATTACAGTTTTGATTACATCAAGATGACGTCAGGCGTTCCACACTTTTGTAATAAATATAGAATGTTAGCAATCTAGTTGTTCATTGGGATACTGTTGAGAGGCAGAGGCCAGGGGCACGGACTCTGAAAATTGAAGACAGGTAGGAGAGTGCAGAGGCAACAATTTGACCACACTGGGCAGGCAGGAAGGGCAGTGGCAGCACAACAGACTATGGAGGGCAGTGGAAAGGGGGGGGCAGGGGCAACAAACCAACAATACAGGACTGGCAAGAGAGGCTGTGGCAATATAATAGACCATTGTGGGCAGAAGGAAGAGGCAGTGGTAGTACAACCATACATGCCAACAGACCCGTTTCAGCCAGGAAACGTCCAATTTTTTTAAGCTCAAATGGGCTTTATATGATCTGTCTCCTGTCTACAATCTCCTCTTTTTCAATGTAACTCAAAGGGGAAAATCAATACCCCAGTTTTTTTTCAAAATCTCCCTCTTACCAAGTTCAAAATGTTCGCAAGTATGGTACATCGGATCATGGTAGGCAGGAGGAATTGGGGTAGGGACATGGACTCGGATAACAGAGGACAGGAGGTACATGGAGAGGTTCATCAAACTGACCCTACAGGGCAGGCATCAGGGTTTGCAGCAGCACAATACACCACACAGCACATGCGGGACGGGAGTGCAGCACAACAATCCATAGAAAGCAATAGGGAGGGGACAGGACCATGCACATGGACAACAGAGAACAGAGGGGAAAGAGGCAATGGTAGCTAGCTGACCATAATGGACAGACAGGAGAGAGAGCTGCAGCATAACAGACCATAAAGGGCAGGAGGGACGGATCAGGGGCATTACAATGGAACAGACAAGCCAGGAGGGAGGGAATAGGGGTCTGCACATGGAAACAGAGGGCTGGGGGCAAGGGGGCGTGGCAGGAGCGGCAAGATGACCATGGAGGTCAGGCAGGATGGGCACTAGAAACAAGACACATCATGGAGAGCAACAATGAGACTATGATGGCATACACACAGACCATGGAGGGAAGGTTGGAGGGGGTCAGAGGCAGCTAGCTGACCACACAGGGAAGGTGGGAGGGGCCATGGCAGCACAGAAGACCCTGCATGGCAAGCGGGAGGGTTAGTGGCAGCACAATGGCTATGATGGGCAAGAAGGAGGGTGCAGGGACATGCACAAAGGACCATGGAGGATAGAACGGAGGGTCAGGACCTGGGCACAGACAAGAAAGTTCAGGGGGAGGGGCCTCAACAGACCGCGCGGGGCAGGCAGGAGGAGCAGTTGCAGCACAACAGACCAGGGAGGGCAGAAGGGTGTGGCAGTAAAATGGACCATGGAGGACAGGAGGAAGGGGATAGGGGCATAGCATGTGGACAGGCAGGGTGGAGGTGGCAGGGACAGGTTACAGTCATCTGACAATGCTAGGCAGGTGGGAGGGGAGTGGCAGCTCAACAGAACACTCAGAGTAGATAGGAGTGGCAGGTCCATGGAACATGGTGGGCAAAAAGGATGGAGCAGGGGCATGCACAAAGACATTGGAGGGCAGGGGGAAGGAGAATAGGGGCAGCAAGCTAAGCACAGAGGCTAAGCAGGAGGTCAATGATGGGCCATAGAATTGGGCAATGGAGGGCAGGAGGAGTGAACTGGTACATCATGCTAAATGGAGGGCAGTGGCAGCACATCAGACCATGCATGGCAGGAGGGAGGAGGGTAGTCCATGGATTCAGACAACAGAGGATAGGGAGGAGGTGGATGGGGCAGCAAGCTAACTGTTCAGAGAAGGTGGGTATTAGGAACTTTATTGTTTTTCAAATGTGTGTCTGTGCGAACTACTTAAAATATGAACAAGTATGCAGCATAATCTCACTTTTATTCAGGAAGAAGAGGACGTTTGTGACTGACTCCGGGCTCACTTGGCAGAAACACCCCCCTGACCCTCCACCCCCCATCGCACAATGTAATGCCCGTGAAAAGGGTAGGTGGACGCAGTGTTATATAGAACATAGTCCTGAGAGCACGATTGAAAATGAAAATTAGATATAGTATATGGTATAAACTACGCACCAAAAAGTGTGATATAAGATGAACCGGGGCGTGAAATATAATATGCAATACATTGTACGCAATGACATTCATTGGAGAGCGTGAGATAGCACAGGCACTATCGCGTGCTATGCGATATGCGCCTTGGAGTGTATTATGCACAGGGCAGTGTTGTGTAACCTAACTAGTCTCTAAAGTTGTAATATAAAATATGTGCTGGGGAGTGTAACGTTGCATATGCACTGTGACAAAGATATGGATCCCAGATTGTAATATATATGGCATAGCGCTGTGCGTTATAACATAGGCATCGAGGAAGGCATGTTAGATGGGGCAATATAACCCGTGCGAAGGCAAGTGTGGCATGACATATTCACGGGGTGGGTTTCCAGTGCACATGGGCTAGAGAGTGTCATAGCATACGCACTAGCTGGTGGAATACAACACAGGTGTGAGGCACTCGGCGGGCACTGGTGGGTGTAACACAGCATTGGGCTCAGCCAGGAGCACGCTGTGACTCTCAAGTGAGGTTTGTCTCCTTTCCAGAGAGTAAAATAAAAAGTATTACACATCCGGCGGTGGATGTGTATTTTATTAACTGTGAGGGGGGTTTGTTGCATAGTTTGGTCGAATTTTTGTCGAATCCCCTTTGAATGGCTTGGTGTGCGTGTATATTAAATGTGCCCGTCAATAGCTACCCATGTTTGTATAAATAAACGACAAGGGTGTCTACTTGGAGAGTACCCACCGGCGGGGGCGCCGGGATTAGGCACGGTAGGGCGTCAGACACGTCAGAGCTTCAATAGCGGTGTAAATACATTCCATGTGGATTCATTCTATGCATAGTCGCCTTTTAATGAATACCACGCAAATCGTCATGGTGATAGGTACGTACGGTTTGTCCAGCATGTCCTAGGTGTTTCTATAAATATATATTTTTTAAAAATAATAAAAAACAAAGGCCGGCCCCGGGGGATGGCGTCCCCGGGGCTATAAGTGGCCTAAGGAGGGGGTCAACGCAGCCCCCTCCTAAAGAATTAAAAAAAAAAAAAGGCCATGACCCGGAGGTTGGGGTCCCCGGGGCCGATTAAGGCCTTGGGAGGGCCAAATTAATTTTTTTCAACAAGAAAAATTAGGGTGCTGGCCCTGGCGGATGGGGTCCCCAGGGCCAGTAAATTAGAAAAAGAAGGGGGGCCACACAGCCCTCCTTCATAAAAAAATAAAATAAATAAAAGACCGGCATCGCGCCGGAGTCCACGCCCCCTCCTTGCAGCACTCTGCAAACGCGCCCCCTGGCCAGTTGTAAGTTGGGGAATTAATTCCCCTTCAATACTGAGGGTCCCTAAGGGCCAACTAGCCCAACAGGTATCTCCAGTATGCGCCAGGGAGCTGCGTTGCAGACAGGTGTTCTGAGGCCACGCCCCTTTTACACCTCTATGCAACGCAGCTCTGTGGCGCTTACTGGAGGTACCTAGTGGGCTAGTTTGACCCTAGGGACCCTTAGGATTCAAGGGGACTTAATATCTCAACTTAGAACGGCCACAGGGCGCGTTTACACAGTGGTGAAGGGAGGGGACGGGGCCTGAGGTGACGTGTGCAAACAAGCCCTGTGGCGCGTTTTAAGTTGGGGAAATAATTCCCCTTCAATCCTGAGGGACCCTGGGGGCCAACTAGCCCACCAGGTGCTTCCAGTAAGCGCCACTGCTCTGTGTTGCAGAGAGGTGGTGCAGGCCGTGCCCCTTTTTACACCTCTCTGCAATGGCGCTTACTGGATGTACCTAGTGGGCTATTTTGCCCCTAGGGAGCCTCAGGATTCAAGGGGACTTAATCTCCTAACTAAAAACGTCCACAGGGCGTGTTTACACAGTGGTGAAGGGAGGGGACGGGGCCTGAGTTAATGTGTGCAAACAAGCCCTGTGGCGCGTTTTAAGTTGGGGAAATAATTCCCCTCCAATCCTGAGGGACCCTGGGGCCCAACTAGCCCACCAGGTGCTTCCAGTAAGCGCCACTGCGCTGCGTTGCAGAGAGGTGGTCTAGGCCGTGCCCCTTTTTACATCTCTCTGCAACGCAGCTCTGTCGCGCTTACTGGAGGTACCTAGTGGTCTAGTTGGACCCTAGGGACCCTCAGGATTCAAGGGGACTTAATCTCCCAACTTAAAACGGCCACAGGGCTTGTTTACACAGTGGGGAAGTGAGGGGACGGGGCCTGAGGTGACGTGTACAAACACGCCCTGTGGCGCGTTTTAAGAGGTAGTTTTAATCCCCTGCCCTATTATATACTAGGGGGTTACAGAGGAGGTCATGCTGATCACAGGGGGACCCCAACGCATAGTGTTCCCTAGTGTATGTAGGTGTTTTCACTGTATTCCGAGTGTCTTTTAACATAGCACTGGCTCTAGGACTGCTTAGTCAGACCCAGTTACCACCAGTATCCGTCTGAAAAAGTTGAGGGTACAGGATGATTTTGCAACAAGGCTTCTTTCTGCTCTTCTGTTTGTTGTTTCTGCACGTTATCCTTCTTCCTGCACTTTTCTTCGTCTTTGAGGACTTCTGTTGCTTCTTTCTGCATTTCTTTTTTTTCTTTCTGTGCGTTTTTTCTTCTTTCTTCATATGCCCTATCTCTGTAGGCATAGTTGGAAATTAGCATTTAAAAAACCTTTGAAATTCACTGAAAAAACCATAGGTTTCAGGCACGTTATAGTTAGGAATTAGCATTTAAAAAACCTTAGAAATTCACAGAAAAAACCATAGGTTTCAGGGGCATTATAGTTAGCTGGACTTTTCACTCGTACAAAACCATTGAAATTCCCCCGTTATAGTTAGTTCAGCTAACTATAACTCACGCGCCCGCAATGCACGGCTGATGACGTCACATATTACATCACTCATGACATGGTCAGTGACATCACTCATGACATCAATGATGACATCTCAAATGACATCACTGATGACATCATCCAGCGCGCGAGTTATAGTTAGCTGAACTAACTATAACGGGGGAATTGCAATGGTTTTGTACGAGTGAAAAGTTCAGCTAACTATAATGCCCCTGAAACCTATGGTTTTTTCAGTGAATTTCTAAGGTTTTTTAAATGCTAATTCCCAACTATAACGTGCCTGAAACCTATGGTTTTTTCAGTGAATATATATATATATATATCCACACACACACACACACACACATATACATATATATATCACAAAACTCCAAGTTACCTTGCATAGAGACGCCAACTCAGGTGGAAATATAGCCATCGTTTATTGCAGGTAATAAGCACAACGCGTTTGAACCCCACAAGCAATGCCGGTATTGCCAGGATGGACATTGATAAGCACTGTGGCAGTTTTTCCTCACAGCACCCACTTGGGATTGTATTTTTTCAATGTACTGAGCCCTGGCAGCAACCAATTTGGTTCAGACACGGACTACTTACCCCACAATGCTACTGTGCTGAAGGAGGTCCCATTAGGGCGGGGTTAAAGGTATGAGTCCATACAGCTGCTGGGACTTTGCGCATGCAGCCAGTGAACAAGGGCATGGAGCCCGAAACATGTTTGGCACTTTGCTTGTGGGGTTCAAATGCGCTGTGCTTATTACCTGCAATAAACGATGGCTATATTTCCACCTGAGTTGGCGTCTCTATTCAAGGTAACTTGGAGTTTTGAGATACATATATATATATATATATATATATATATATATATATATATATATATATATATATATATATATATATATATACACACATATGTATATATTATCTACTGGCGGTCGCCAGTAGATAGTTATAGTTACAACCTAGTTTCCATAGGAAATCTCAAAATTCTATTTTGAATAACTTTGGCGCCGGTTGACGAATCCTCGTGAAATTTTCAAAACTAATGGGGCGCTCCGTTCAGCTCCTACCCTGAAAGTCTCGGGGTGATTCGTCAAGCAGGGGGCCGAGAAAAAGGGGGGTCCCAAAACGCGTTTTCCCCATGCATTTTTCCATAGGACCTTTAGTCGCAGCTACAGCCCGAACGGCTGAACAGAATTACGTGAAATTTGGCAGAGAGGTAGCCATAAGGTCAAGGAAGTGCCTTTTGCAGGTCTGGTGTAAATCTGTTCAGTATTTCCTGAGAAAATAGCATTTAAAAGCATATCAATATCTATACATGTGCACCGTGCGCGCACTGTGCGCGCACCCTGCCGTGCGCGAGCGCAATTCTGATTGGTTGTTAGATGTCGGTAAACATTCGAATCGGTCGAAACCAGGAAGTGTCAGCCGCCATTTTGTCTCTCGCAGTCTGAGGGGGAGAAAAAAAAAGGTGGAGAACGTGAAAAGGGGGCAGAGTGGACAGTTCCTGACCCCCTACCCTTGGTCAGGGGGTCACAGAAGGACCCCCAAGGGAGAAAAAAACAATTTTTTATTTTTTTTAAATCGCGAGGTGCGCGCACCGCGCGCGCACTGCGAACTGTAGGTGCGCGAAGCGCACCGAGTGCCCACAGCGCGCGCACGGTGCGCGAAGCACACCATGCGCGCACGGTGCGCGCACGGTGAAAAACCTGAAAAAAATAAAATAAATACATAACTTGGCATTTAAAAAACCGTACAAATTCACTGAAAAAACCATAGGTTTCACACACGTTATAGTTACGAATTAACATTTAAAAAACCTTGCAAATTTCCTTAAAAAACCATAGGTTTCACACATGTTATAGTTAGCTGGACATTTCACTCGTAAAAAACCAATGAAATTCCCCCGTTATAGTTAGTGCAGGCAACTATAACTCACGCGACCGCAATCCTCTGCTGATGACGTCAGATATTACATCACTGATGACCTATGTGTCTTTATGAAAAATAAATATTTGTAATATATGTATAGCTAAAGATTAATTGAAGAAGACATGGGTAAATAAGTGTCTAAATACAGTGATGTAATATCGGACGTCATCAGCAGAGGATTGCGGTCGCGTGAGTTGTAGTTGCCTGCACTAACTATAACGGGGGAATTTCATTGGTTTTTTACGAGTGAAATGTCCAGCTAACTATAACATGTGTGAAACCTATGGTTTTTTAAGTGAATTTGCAAGGTTTTTTAAATGCTAATTCGTAACTATAACGTGTGTGAAACCTATGTTTTTTTCAGTGAATATATATATATATATATATACACACACATATATATATATAAATATATATATATATGCCCTTAAAAAAACATAGGTTTCAAGTATGTTATAGTTCGGAATTAGCATTTAAAAAACCTTAGAAATTCACTGAAAAAACCATAGGTTTCAGGGGCGTTCTAGTTAGCTGGACATTTCCCTCGTACAAAACCCTAAAAATTCCCTCGTTATAGTTAGTTCAGCTAACTATAACTCGCACCCCCGCAATGCACTGCTGATGACGTCACATATTACATCACTCATGACATGGTCAGTGACATCACTGATGACATCTCAAATGACATCACTGATGACATCATCCATGTGATAAATTAGTGCATCTTCTCACACCCTAATATAACCTTTGATGCACCCACTCAAAATTTCAGACGGCCATTCTCAAAACCATAGATACTCCAATACCAATAACTACATACCCACTCATTGACTCTTAGGTCTACACACACATCCACTCACTCGCCTGTACAGTCACTCATACTTACAGTCACTCAGTACAGGACTATCATTTATACACCTATATAGACACTCACACACCGCCAATCATACATAGAGGTACTCACACACCTAGTCAGTCATGCAAATAATTAATCACACTCCCATTTACTCACCTATACAGTTATACACACACAAGTTCACTTACTCATAAAAATACTACCACATTCTTACGCTCTTATACAATTACTGATACAAGCACTCACTCATCCATAAAGCCACTCTCACAATCACACACTCTCACATATAGCCAGTTATATACTTTTACACACATATATACTGCCTTTCACATATGTAGTTACTCACACACGTACCACTGAGATATACATTCTGTTAGACCTGTCAGCCCTAGGGTGGTCTCCCCCTCTATTTTTGATCGTGCCTCATTTTTCCACCCGTGTTTTTATGTTGGACCTAGGTCTCCGGGCGCCTTTTCATTGCCAATCAGTGTTAAGGTGCAGTTGCTCCATTCTCCCAAGATGGCTGCCACAGGCCCCTGCTACTGCAGAGTGGTCTTTCTAGTAGCACCCTAGCTGCCAGGAGCTGGCTGGAACCCCACAACAATGTTGCGACACCATCCCGCCTTTTTTGTCCCATAGGTAGAATGGGGAAGCTCCTGGAATGTGCTGGACCCTTCTAGAAGGGAGGTGGGGTTTTTACTTTTGCCGCCTTGGATAGAGGTCACCTGACCTAGGGCTACTTAACAGAGGAAGGGAACATTTTCTAGTCAGTTGGCCAGTTGGGGTAAAGCAGACCTGGAGGATCCACGCAGGAGTTTTAGGTGGTAGGGCCTAGCCAGGGACTTATGCCTCTGAAAGTGACAGGACTTAGGTACTGCCTTTTAAGTGAGTAAGGGATCCTGTACAGCCCACTGATATATCCCAGGGGTAGGAGAACCCAGTGGCCATCTGTCAAACCTGACTAGGAGGGAACTAGTCACCAACTCAATCCCTACCCCCAAGAAACAGAACCCCTAAGGGCGCCAGAGACATCTGCGCCAGAAAGATCGCTAGAACTTCATGCTGAAACTGAATGCTGATACTAAATGCTAGAACTTCATGCTGAAACTAAACGCTAGAACTTCATGCTGAAACTGAATGCTGAAACTAAACACTGGAACTTCATGCTGAAACTGAATGCTGAAACCTAATGCTGAAGCTCCCTATTGACACCTAAGCTGAAAGTGACTGCTGGACGGCTGGGGGATCAACCAGGTACGAGCGCTGTGACCCCTGCGCTCCCCGACCTGGCCTGGGATCCCCTGCGTCAGTCCCCTGTCGAGCGCTGAGCTTGCAGCCCTCCCGCTTAATTTGTCAACCCCCCCCCCCGGCGCAGGGACCTGAAGCGTGCTCACCGCCGCGGCCCAGAGGCCTGAAGTGTGCCCCATCATCGAGTCGGGGCCCGCGGAGAAGCCCGGGGCCCCGTCGCAGCTGCTGTCGGAGGCTGTGACCTGTCCCCCGGCTGCTGAGCGCATTGATTGCGGGGCCCAGAGCCATGACGGACGCCGCTGCAGTGAAGATCCCCCCAGGACGCCGAGATCGAGGTAACCCCCGGGGGCTGGGAGGTAGCGTGGCCATGCGGAGGCCTGGGACTCACCCCCCTGCTCCCCGGGAGGCTGGTGGAGGACCCGGTGCGCCCCCTGTCGATCGGGAGCGGCACCGCACTCCGAGACTCTGGTTCCCCTCCGTGGGATTCCCCCCTGGCATCGGAGAGTCTGATTCCCCTCCGTGGGATTGCCCCCTTGCTGCTAGACTGCAGCGTACAAGGGGACCAAATGCTTAATGCTTGATTATTACGAGTAGCGCTGTGTTACTAAGTTCTGCTCTGAAGTGCCCAATGCTAGATTATTACGAGTAGCGCTGTGTTCTTAAGTTCTGCTCTGAAGTGCTTAGTGCCTGGTTATTACGAGTAGCGCTGGGTCCTCAAGTTCCGCGCTTAAGCGCTAGTAATCTTCCATGTGTGGCGCTACGTTTTCCAGCCCTATTTCAAAGCGCTGATAATCGCTACATACCGCGCAAGGTACCCACGGCAGATTGAAACGCTAGTGGTGGGAGCGCTGGTTAACCGCTGTGTTCACCGTTCCCCCAGGTTCGCCAGGTATTGCCAATGGAACTATGATGAGTTGCTGATGAATCTGACGCTAATGTATTCAGGTACTGCATATTGCATCATAATGAATTGCTGGTGAATCTGAGCTGATGTATTCAGGTACTGCCTATGGCACCATAACGAAATGCTGGTGAATCTAAGGCTAATGTATTCAAGTAATGCCCATTGCCATCTCATGAACTGCATTTGCATCTAACTGCTTAGATAAACTTGATTGATTTTCATTGAACCTACTGTGTGGCGTCCATTATTGTGTGCGTTTCCTGCTTCAGGGGATGTGTGTGTTGTATGGTCGCTTTACACTTAAGCCTTCGGGTGCCCAACCGCTCGAGTCACGTTGCCCCCTTAGGGCCCGGTGACCCCAGGTCCTACACATTCAATCACTAACACACCCATACATACACTCACCCAACCATACAGTCCATCACAAATGCACTCTTAAAACCATGCACATATAGAATCACCCACTCACACATCTATGCACAGTCACACACACCCCACCCACACAAACACTCAGGCACCCATACAGATACTCAGACAACCAATCAATAACCCATATAGACACTCATATAGCTATTCACAAAACATGCAGCTGCTTATACATCAACAGACAGACAGATACTAACATTCACACAGTTTAGTCACTAGTCTGCAGTAAGATACGTTTAATGACTCACTTATAGAGTCAGTCACGCACCTACTAAATCATCCATTCACACACTTATACACCCACTCATTCTTCCATAGGCATTTCCCTATATATATTAAACATATTTAAACTTTACAGAAACACACACTCACTGGATGGCATCACCAGTGATGTCATCAGTGATGTCATTTGAGATGTCATCAGTGATGTCACTGACCATGTCATGAGTGATGTAATATGTGACGTCTTCAGCAGTGCATTGCAGGGGCGCGAGTTATAGTTAGCTGAACTAACTATAACGGGGGAATTTCTAGGGTTTTGTACGAGGGAAATGTCCAGCGAACTATAACGACCCTGAAACCTATGGTTTTTTCAATGCATTTCTAAGGTTTTTTAAATGCTAATTCCTAACTCTAACGTGCATGAAACCTGTTTTTTTCAGTGAATTTCAAAGGATTTTTAAATGCTAATTCCTAACAATAACATACTTGAAACCTATGTTTTTTTAAGTGAATTTCAAAGGTTTTTTAAATGCTAATTTCTATCTATAACTTATCTCTAAAGCTATGATGTTTGATTATTTTTATAGGATTTCTAAATCTTTATATTTCAGAGTGTCAATTCCTTTAATTATGTTTTTTTAATTGTTTTTCACCATTTTTTAAACTTTTTTTTCAATTAATTCTTTTAAAAGTTAAAAAATATTTTTGTAAAGATTTTTTTTTAAAAAAATTGTTAATTTTTTAAAACTATTTTTTTAATACTTTTCTTTTCTTTTACAATTTTTTGGGGAATCGCGCACCCTATGCGCACCTTTCTCGATCCCTGTGCGGAACATAGTCGCCATTTTACGATTATAGTGTAGGATCCGCGTACGGTGTGCGATGGGTACATATTTTCGTGCGCGATTGCTATGCGACCGGTACGCGACTCCAAGCCCATACGCAACATGTACAAAGTACGTTACGCGACGCTCGCGCGCTTTCGCGAAACGTCATGTGCGTGTTTGACGCGATGGGTGTGCGAATCCCGCGAAATATTTTAAATGTCAAAAAACATATATATATATGCATTTCATGTGAATATTAATTGAAGACAATCTAAACAACTCATAAAATGAATATATTTTTACTTCTAATCCTATATTCCTTTTAAATGCGATTTCGCGGATTCGCGCTCGGTGCATGCCGCCTACGCGCACGGTGCGCGGATCCCATGTGACTCAAGAAAAAGTGATTTGATTGGTTCATTACACTTCCTATTCTAACTATTGAAAGACCCCACCCATTTCAATCATTCTTCTTTGAAGGAACATCTCACACCTTAGAACTAGAAGAAACTTTTTGGTGAAGATTTCCACAGCTGCAATTTTTCATTATCTGAAGACAATGGCTTCTGGACAGCAGCCACCATCAGATTCAGACCATTCATCCGATGAGGGATTTGTTGTAGAACCTCCACGCCCAGAAAGATACACCTCTGTGGTGTGGAAATTGTTTTCCTTCCCAGAAGGACAAAATAAAACTAATTCAACTAAAGTGACATGTAAAATATGTCAAAGAGAGCTTTCCAGAGGGGATCCATCTAAAAAATACTCTTGTGGGACTGCAAGTATGTTAAAACACCTGCAGACTCTGCATCCCGTGAACCTGGCCAAGCAGGAATGCAGAAGACTCACACAGCAGCCTCAGCCAGCAGTGGCAAGCACTTCTGCAGCATCACCATCGACCACTCACCCGGACATACGTCCAGAATTTGGAAAACTGAAAATTAGTTGCATTAAATGCAACAAACTGCTCTGTTATGGCGAGCAGTCAATTGAACTTATCTGCCGAGCGCAGCAAAACCACAAGTGCTAAACTTGTGTTTATTTTTTTTTTGCAGAAGTTGACTGTTTTGTTCCTCCTGTTGAGGAAAAAGAGCTATATTTCTATGATCGTGTGTGAAAGTTTGGTTGGATGTATGCGTAGTGTATAATTTACTGAAAAAATGTATTAGTAGTGTATGGTGAATGTATAAGTGCAGAACTATAAGGAAGTTCTGCAGCATCACACTATAACCTATTTAGCTGCTGTGTGCTGTGGTACTTCCGAAGCACAGGGATGCAACATATGTACATAAATATGTTGCAAATCTATGCTTCTCTCTGCACGGCTGCTTAAACTGCAGCCATATGGTGACACAGGCACCCTTGCACCATGGTGCAAGGATATCTGTGTCATGTAGTGTTTGTTTTTGTGCAGGAAGACACACCTTCCTGCACAAAAACAATCAGTAAAGGCATTTTTCTCCTTCAATGTATGCTGAGCATTGTAGCATGCATTGAAAGATAAAACATGAGGAAAAATTAAAACAATTCTCCTGGTTGTGCTTTGCTACACCAATTGGAGAATGGTGCAGCATTCACACACATGTAGAGATTTATGATTTCTGATAAATCTGGAGATGTGTCTTGTTCTATGAGTATTCAGTGCAATCACGCACAACAACACTTATGGAACACCCTTTCAACACAAAGTGGTGTGCATGATGAGGTTGTATTTACATGGAGTAGAAAAGGTACACAGAGTGCCTTTTCCTCTCTTTGTAAATATGAAAGAGTGTCTTGCGCAATACCTATGTTACAAAAAGTGACATATTTATGTTTGGAAAATTGCTTGCGAATCATAGGACGTAAGCACAGAGTTTTGTCTGCAAAGATGCTCAAAGAAGAATGATTGAAATGATTGCGGTCCTTCAATAGGTACAATTGGAAATATGAACCACTCAAATCTGTTTTTTTGCAGGTCACATGATATCCTATGACAGGGAGATTCCAAAACTACATAGGTATAAACAGGGTGTTTTGAAAAACGTATTCAAACTTTGTAGCTTCTTGCAGATCTGCCCATTCTGCATATTAATACTTAGTTAAACTTACCTTCACAGTAATAGAAATGAAAAATGGTACACATTTTTTTCAGATGTTTTTTGTAATGTAAATTGGGGTAAATTGCTTATTTTAGAATTAGGATCTGTGAAAGAAAAGAAAAAATAGTTATAACATGTAATACATTTTTAACAACACAGCATAATTTCAACAAAGTAATTTGTTTGCCTTTTTTGCTGTTCTTAGAATATACTGAATTTCACTAGAAATAGTGATTTCAATCGTACTCATCACATAACTGTGGGCAAAAAAAAAACAATCAAAAAGATTGTTTAAAAAAACCCAACATGCTATTCTCAGTAAAATACCAGAAAATACAAATCCCACATTTATGAAATGCTTACGGGTAACAAAATTTTATAACTTTAACTTATAAAAACTGTAAATGTTGTCGCTTTAAAATATTCACCGAGTCAATGAGCACGAAAAAGTCCATAACTCAAACATATACCTTTCCTTGAGGCCAATTGGTATTTTTGCACTCCTTTTCATGTAAATTGTCCAATGGTAATCCTATTAAATTATAATAATAAATTCCCCAGAGAGTGAATTATCTTCCTAAAACTTTGACTTTAAAAATATTCGGTAGGAATTTGGTAATTCCCTAGGCAAACTTTGTTTGAAAACCAACTGGGCATCATTACAAAGTGTCCAGCCTTTGTCACATTTTAGATAGGCAGTGTAATGTCCAGATGTTGTGGAAGGACCATCATGGAAAACTATTGCAATTGCTACAAAAGTCCTTCCTGATATTGATAGTTGTGTTGCTACAAATTGCTTTATTAAAGTATCCAATTTTCTTCCATCAGCTGTACAACGTTGTATCATTAAAATTATGTATTGTCCATATTTTTTTTTTAAATAATGTGGATAACATATCTGATTTACATTGGCTACACTCCATGTTTTGATTTGCACATTTAACTAATTTATTGAAAGACACTGATTTACAGTCTGGTAATTGTAAATACAGAAATCTTTCAGTGTCTACATTAGTGCTAGATGTATACATGCAATTTTCACAATGATGTTCCCATTTGTAAGAAAGGCCAAAAATATTTTCTATTTCTACACCTTCATTTTCAAAAATGGTAAGCATATACATTAAAAATTCCTGAGCATCTTGTTGGATATTTTGTGTAAATTGCGTAGAACCAGAACACACATCCAAAAGATTTTGAACATCTGAAACAGTTTGTATTTTACTTGTATCTGTTGTCAATTTTTCATAAACAGAATGCAACAGAGAACAAAATCTTTTTTCCCGATTCTGCATAATTTGTTCTTGCAAACCTTCAAGGTAAAAAACAACATTGACCACTACATTAGCATAGCAGTTCACACCTGAACTATTTTCAAACTGATAACCAACAATCTCTTCAATAGTGTCCTTTTTCTTTTTACTTGCTATCTCAACATTATCTTGTTCTTTTCCCTTCTCTACACCTTCACTACAGATATTCACAAACCTTCTTTTTCGACCAGCCACACGCTTTTCAAATACAGGTTTTTGACCTAAATTGGGTGCAAACGCCCTTCTTAACCTATTATACTCTTTTACACAGTTTGCATCTGCAGTAACCTTTGTCTCATCAAAATCAATCAAAAACAAACCAGATAATGTTCTGACTCGCGACAAAGCAACATATGCCATACCCTCTTTAAATACGGTAGATCCAATGTTCACCAATGCACTATCTACACTTAATCCTTGAGATTTATGAATAGTCACTGCATATGCCAGAGAAAATGGAAATTGTTTCCTACGGACATATAAATCTTTAACAAGCAAAAAACGGACTGAACAACGACCAATTTCTTTAACTTCTTCAATCTGATCAAATGTAATTTTAAAAAATTCTTTTTTCTGATAATTACCAAAATCCACCACTTTACCCATTGCTCCATTAACTAAACCTTTTTCTACATCCAAATTACGCCTTAAAGTTACCCGACAGTTTACACATGCATATAGTGTCTTTTCTAAACCAGCTGTTTTAGATATTTATTTTTCTAAAGAATCCAGTTTTGTTTTCAACTTTCCCGTCAAAATAATAGTCATTCCTTCATGCTCTATTTTATTGATGGCTTCCATTTTTATAATTTCTTCATTTTCCAGTTTCAATAGTTCTTCGTTAAATATAGAACACTCGCGCAGTGTTTGCATTAAGCAGATCACTGATTTAATTTCTGCAATTTTCATGTACACTTTCTCATGAACTACATTTTCATTTGGAAACAAATTGAAAAGTAATCGACTCTCCAAAGCTTGTTTGCCATGTTCTGTCAGAATTCCAATTCTTATATCTTGACGAATACTTCCATATTCAGTATCATTTGCCTGTCGCATATTTGTTGTCAGTTCTTTGTATTCAAAATATGTCCAAATGTTCACGTTACCAACACTACCAAGAGACTTTCTGGTATCTTCATGTGCAAGTGTTTTAAATACCGGTTGTCCTTTTACCGGAGTCAGTTGCAGTAGATCTCCAAAAACTAGGATGTGTTTTCCTCCAAATAAAACGTCATACTCGGTTTTAAGAATTTGCTGCATTCTTAAATGCACAAAGGCAAGCATCAAGTTTGAGACCATGCTTACCTCATCAATAATGAGAAGTTTAATTTTCTTCACAACAAGCTTCTCCAGATAGCTTGTGGTATTCCAATTTGTTCTCATGCTCTACTGGTAGCATTAGTAAACGATGTAAAGTAATTCCTTTAATGTTATGTGCTGCCAACCCAGTTGGAGCAGTGACAACACAAGACAAATGCAACTCAGTTGTTGTCTGCAGATAACTTGTAATTACTTTAATTAAGAAACTTTTTCCTGTTCCATGATGTACATGAGCACCCTTTCTTTTCATGAAGTAATCCATGGTCAATCTGCTCTTTCACTTTTTGATATATTTGTTTCTGTTCAACATTTAGTTGTTCTTCCAAGTTTCCTAACTGTATTACATCTTCTTGAGCTTGATACATTGCTGTTTCCACCTCATTCATGGCAATTGCTGCTTCATTTTCAACTAATGGTTGTCCTAGTGGATCTTGACTCAGTGCAGCAGAACTTTGACTGTCTTGATAACTGTCTCTAGCAATCTCAGCTGCAATTGTAGCTTCTTGATCAATTTCATCATTCAACATTTTCACATAATTTGTAAAAGAACTGCATTGTATGGTATCTTTACAAGCATTAAATGAATCTTCATAGCTCTGAAAATCTCCAAGTAATTCCAGTTCTGAACGCCACGGTTTGAACATTTGCAAAAGGGCTACATAGTAAAATTCCCTTTTGTCAGCAGTGTCGCAACTCAATTTCCTGTGATTAATTACATTTCCTTTCCTTTGTTTCACCAGATATCCTTCGGAACCAATCACTGCATATTTTCCATCATTGATGTTCCCTGTTGTATTCCGTTTAAAAGTGTAGTTTTGCAGCACTTCATAGAGACACATGTTCTCAAGATGATGACTTCTGTTTGGGTAATATGTGTCCAACATATTCGTTTTCAAAATATCTGTACTTTCTGGTTCTTTTTCTGCTAAATATTCAATTTCTTGAACAGATTTCAGTACCCGATTTCACGTTGCTGCAAGACCTAGACTCACCCAAATGATTCTTCTTCTTTTGGAATATAGACTTGCAGATGATAACCGATCTGAGCATTCATATGCTCCAATTTCACGATGCGATAACATCTTCAAACTGAAACTGTATAATTTCTTACTTAGAGTCTTCTTGTGAGAAATCTCTTCCCACATTTCTTTCAATTCCGTCTTTTCTGATTTAGTAATGTAGGACGTTACATATCGAGCAACAGCAATGGAATTGTCCGCAACATACTGAATATCCATGTTAGCGTTCCACATGGATTAAATAACTGGATTGTAGTCATTTATGTATTTTGATTCTTTGCTTCTTCTTAAGTTGTAGGTATTTTTTGGAGCCTTTCAAATCCAAAACGACATTTGGTATAGAACTTATCCTTAAACTTGTTCTTTCGTCGACAGTATTTTCCACACCTATGGCTTTGGAATCTTAAGACTTGTTGTTTTAAGTTTTTATCTTCTCTGCTATTGGGTAGGGCACATGTAGCATAATCTTCAATTAAAGACAAAACAGTTTCATCGGAGTCTGTTCCAAATTTGGGAGCGTCCTTGATCCATAACAACATATGTTATGAGGAGCGCCTCTTGCTTGATACTCCTTTCTCCAAAAGAAATCCACAACTTCTCCAAGAGGAGGATTCTTTTCATTGCAGATGAAATACATCATAGCTTCAAATCTATGATTGAAATATCTGCATACATTAACAGGATCCAAAGAGTACAATTCTCCAGGTGTCTTGTATTCAATATTTTTTATATTGGAATTTGCCTCTCGAAGAAATTCAAGTAAATCATCCCAAGCATACTCAGCACAGCTTAGTGTAACAAAACATGTAGGAGTTCCCAAGTTCCGTAGCATACATTTCAGTTCTCCATGACGACGGTACCAATATTCATTAGTCCCACGCTGACATGCCATCAGACTAATCAACTGAGATTCTAAATGATCAACTCTCTGATGCACTTTATCCATAAAATCCTTGCAGTTAGATTTTGCAGATGCATTCCAGTTTTTAAAATGTGATTTACTGCATATGAAAGTTCAGACAAGTCACTTTCAAACAGAAGATGGAACATGTAAGGGATACATTGTCGAAATCTTGGATCTTCTGCATATAATCTTGTTGTCCGATATTCAGCTGCAGGAATCTGCACAGGACGTTCATCATATCGTCCACCTTTTCCTTTTGGAAACAACTGCGGGAGAGAACGAGCTTCCAAGCTCTCTTCCCATGCACTCATGGGACTTCCTCTTCCTTTTTTCATTTGGAACAACACAATCGTATTCCCCATCACCTATTTGGAATGAAGTGGATGTACACTGTAATGTTCATACATTTCTTCACATCTGGACATGTCCACTTTTTCAATTTGTCCACTTAATGTTTCAGTATCTTCTGCTAAATCTATTTCTTCTTCTCCTACAAACACATTTCTATAGTACTCATTATTTTTTATCAGATACAATGATGCCTTTTGCACTTTTCTAACATCCACTAACTCTTGCCAGATTTTCTTATTCTTAGTAGGAACACCATTAACTAGAATGACTAGTGGTTCATTTTCTGCATGGTCTACACCAATAGTTTCAATATTTTTCTTTAAATCTAACGGTAAATACCCAACTCTTCCTTTCAATCCTCTTTGTAACTCTGATGGATGTAATTTACCTGTTTTAGGCTCCATACGAACAATAGCCTGAAACGAGTGCACATATTGAAAGAGAATAGACTCATACGTATTTAAATCTATCCGCTCTGGAGGAATAGCAACCAACTCTAGATTATTATGAACAGCTCTGGCAGGCATTTTATTCTCATCTAATTTGTTATAACAATATTTGCAAATACGCCGCTCAGATCCCAAATCAAAACAAGCCTCTACCAACAAATAAGTTGCAAATTCCTTCCACTTATCATTATCTTCTATTTCACTTTTTAAACACAGATTGACACCCCTAGTCTGATTTTTATAGTGACTTCGCCGACAACAAATACAAGAAACATTTTGTCTTTCACCTGAAATTACCTTAAACTTTGTGATTTCATCCTCAAAATGTTTTGTAATCACGGGTTCTACGTTGTCTTGAACATTTTGTTCTACTAATGTGTCAGTTTCTGCACTCTCTTGCTGAGGACCAAAACAAAACTCAATATCATCACAAACCTTCTTCACATCTGATACTGACCCACGCAAAAGAGCACTGTTCAACTCATTTAACTTTAGTGCTGGACTTTTGCATAATACAATCTTCTCACTAACTTCCGCATTTGAGTATGATGTACTGCCAACATCCTGAAATGGTGAAAAACACTTTGACAAACTTTCCTAGAAAGACAAGCCAGAGAATGACCTTGCAAACCAGTATTTTTTCTCACTATGCAAGGGTCTAGTCCTTGCAACGCCTTAATCTCTTGTTTAACACTTTTTTTTACTATATGCTCATAAAATACTACATAATTTATCATTAGATTCTTGTCATACACTACAAATACTACTGCAATCCCAAGTGTACACAGGGTGTTTAGGACGTCTCCCTAGAACTTCATCAGCTATCACTTCTTCTGCATTTCTTTCAACCATTTTCTCTTTGTCAATTGGACAACCATCTCTAACCTCGACCACTGGTGTCAACTGCATACAATAATTTATTTTTCTGTAAATAACTCTCTTCATTAAAGAAAGGCTCTGAACTGGAACTGTGTTTCCATTCTCCCAAAAAAAAATCACAATTTTTTTTTTTATTAATTACTCTTTTCCTCCTACTTTTGGCCTTCATTAAATGGATTGGTTTATCTAGTGATCGAATTCTGTTTAATACTAAAATGAATAATTTCCTTTTTACTTCAAAAGCCTTTTCAACAATGGTTTCAATATGCTTCTTCTATTTATAAAATAGAGCTCTCTTTTTATATTTCTTCACATCTTTCAGCAAATTATGTACTACTCTCTTGTAAAATATATTTTTTGTGTATTTCCTTATACTGATTTTGCCTTCTTTTACCATACTTCGTCTCCTTTGACTGTCCATTTGCTTTTTTGATTTTCCTATTTTGAATTTGTTTTCTAGTTGAAGCATTCTCAGAGGTTTCAGCATTCTGTACATTATTTGGTCCTACAAACATTTTTAATAAATTGCTTTGTGATCTTACCAGAAGATTTTTTCTTTTTAGCCACATTATGTTCTTCATTCAATACTTGTGGTTGATGTCTCTTCAAGTAATTCTCCTGTCTCTGTTCTTTTCTTTTTTTTCTGGCATGATTTCTCTATTTTAATGGTGAAAAACAGTATCTGTTAAAAATAATCAAAAATAAATGTATATTAATAACTTTCAAATTGATACTATTCTATTACTGTACAAACACATTTTATATAAATATTGACTAAGAAACTATAGCCCTGAAGCAAGTGTGACGATGGTTAAAACACTACATGCATATTGCATACTACTTTGAAGCAGTTCATGCCCTAAAGCCTGCCTCACTAAAAGACTACATGCTAACTGACTGAATGATTACAGTACTATAAGGAGAGACACTGGGTGAGTGACACGGTGTTTGCTAGAAGTGTATGGATACTGACTGGTATATTGATGGTGTGAAAGACAAGTGTGTAGGTGATTAGAGACCTACATGCATAGTGGATACGTGTTTGAATCCATCCATATGTTAAGGCCTGTCTCAGTCCAATAGTACTTGGCTACTGACCGCATGTTTTGAGTATTGCAAGGAGAGTGCCAGGATGAATTTATAAGTATTTGTATTTTGGTGCAGTGAATACATTAGTACATGGTGCTGAATAAGTCACTGGAGAAGTATAAGGGGAGT
The DNA here is from genome assembly GCF_964204655.1 of Triturus cristatus. Taxonomy (NCBI): domain Eukaryota; kingdom Metazoa; phylum Chordata; class Amphibia; order Caudata; family Salamandridae; genus Triturus; species Triturus cristatus. The sequence goes on along the minus strand of NC_140589.1, from coordinate 347,176,207 downwards.
GACAGGGTGTTTGCGGGAACTGTATGAATACTGTCTGGGATATTGAAGGTGTGAAAGACAAGTGTGTAGGTGGCTAAAGACCAACATGCATAGTGGATAGACGTTTGAAACAGTCTATAGAGTAACACTTGGATCACTGCAAAACTACCTGAGTACTGACTGAATCATTAGAGTACTACAAACAGAGTGACTGGGTGAACCTTTTTAAGTTTTTGGGTTTTGGTGTAGTGAATAGATTAGTACTTCGTGCCAAATGAGTCAGTGGAGGTGTGCAATTGAACTGACAGAGTGTTTATTGGAGTTTATAGATACTGACTGGGAAATTGAAGGTCTGAAAGACAATTGTGTTGGTACTTAGAGGCCTCCATGCATACTGGAAACACGTTTGAATCAATCCATGTGCTAAGGCCTGCCTCACTCCATTAGTACTTAGGTACTGACTGAATGATTAGACTATTGCAAGAAGCGTGCCTGGGTGAATTTATAAGTGTTTCAGTTTTGGCGCAGTGAAAGCATTACTACATGGTGCTGAATAAGTCACTGGAAGAGTGCAAGGGGAGTGACAGGGTGTTTGCTGGAAGTATATAGATACTGACTAGTTAATTAAAGAAGTGAAAGACAAGTGTGTAGGTGACTAGAGGCCTGCATGCATACTGGATAGACGTTTAAACAGTCCATGAGCTAAGACCTCAGACACTGCATGATTACTTGGGTACTGACTGAATCATTACACTACTGCAAGGAGAGTGCCTGGGTTAATCTTTTTAAGTTTTTGTGTTTTGGTGCAGTGAATAGATTACTACATAGTGCCAGATGAGACAATAGAGGTGTGCAAGTGGACTGAAAGAGTGTTTACTGGACTTTATAGATACTGACTAGTTAATTAAAGAAGTGAAAGACAAGTGTGTAGGTGACTAGAGGCCTGCATGCATACTGGACAGACGTTTGAAGCACTCCATGGGCTAAGGCGTGGGTCACTGCATGAGTACCTGGGTACTGACTGAATCATTAGAGTACTGCAATGAGAGTGCCTGGATACATCTTTTAAGTTTTTGGGTTTTGGCGCAGTGAATAGATTAGTACATGCTGCTGAATGAGTCACTGGAGGTGTGCAAGGGGAGTGACAGGGTGTTTATTGGAGTATATAGATACTGACTGGGCAAATGAAGGTGTGAAAGACAATTGTGTAGGTAGTTAGAGGCCTGCATGCATAGTGGATAGTCATTTGAAGTAGTCCATGTGCTAAAACAGGGTTCACTACATAGTACCTGGGTACTGACTGAATCATTAGAGAAGTACAAGGAGAGGGCCTCGGTGAATTTATAAGTGTTTGGCTTTTGGCGCAGTAAATGTATTCGTGCATGGTGCTGAATGGGTCACTGGAGAAGTGTAAGGGGAGTGACAGGGTGTTTGCGGAAAATGTATAAATACTGACTGGGATATTGAAGGTGTGAAAGACAAGTGTGTAGGTGGTTAGAGGCCTGCATGCATACTGGACAGACATTTGAAGCAGTCCATTATCTAAGGCCTGGGTCACTGCATGAGTACCTGAGTACTGACTGAATCATTAGAGTACTACAAGGAGAGTGCCTGCATGAATCTTTTAAGTTTTTGGGTTTTGGCGCAGTGAATAGATTAGTACATGGTGCTGGATGAATCACTGGAGGTGTGCAAGGCGAGTGACAGGATGTTTATTAAAGTATATAGATACTGACTGGGCAATTGAAGGTGTGAAAGACAATTGTGTAGGTGATTTGAGGCAAGCATGCATAGTGGATAGACGTTTGAAGTAGTCCATGTGCTAAGTCCGCGTTCACTACAATAAGTACCTGGGTACTACCTGAATCATTAGAGTACTACAAGGAGAGTGCCTCGGTGAATTTATAAATGGTTGGGTTTTAGTGTAGTCAATGGATTAGTACATGGTGCTGAATGAGTCACTAGAGGAGTGCAAGGGGAGTGACAGGATGTTTGCTGAAAGTGTATGGATAATGACTGGGGAATCGCAGGTATGAAAGACAAGTGTGTAAATGGTTAGAGGACTACGTGCATAGTGGATAGGGGTTTGAAGCAGTCCATGTGCTAAGGCCTGGTCACTGAATGAGTACTTGGGTACTGACTGAATGATTAGAGTACTGCAAGGACACTGCCTGGGTGAATTTATAAGTGTTTGGGTTTTTGCGCAGTGAAAGGATTAGTACATGGTGCTGAAGGGATCAGTAGAGTAGTACAAAGGCAGTGACAGGGTGTTTCCTGGGAGTGTATGGATATTGACTGGGGGACTGAAGGTGTGAAAGACAAGTGTGTATGTGGTTAGAGGACTACTTGCATAGTGGATAGGCGTTTGAAGCAGTCCATGTGCTTAGGCCTGGCTCAGTACATGAGTACTTGGGTACTGACTGAATGATTAGAGTACTGCAAGGAGAGTGCCTGGGTGAATTTATAAGTGTTTGGGTTTTGGCGCAGTGAATGGATTAGTACATGGTACTGAATGAGTCACTAGAGGAGTGTAAGTGGAGTGACACGGTGTTTGTGGGAACTGTATAAATACTGACTGGGGTATTGAAGGTGTGAAAGACAAGTGTGTAGGTGGTTAAAAGACTGCATGCATAGTGGATAGGGGTTTGAAGCAGTCCATGTGCTTAGGCCTGGCTCAGTACATGAGTACTTGGGTACTGACTGAATGATTAGAGTACTCCAAGGAGAATGCCTGGGTGAATTTATAAGTGGTTGGGTTTTGGCGCAGTGAATGAATTAGTACATGGTGCTGAATGGGTCACTAGAGGAGTGCAAAGGGAGTGACAGGGTGTTTGCTGGAAGTGTATGGATACTGACTGGGGAATTGAAGGTGTGAAAGAGAACTGTGTAGATGGTTAGAGGACTGCATGCATAGTGGATAGGCGTTTGAATCAATGCATGTGCTAAGGCCTGCCTCACTCCGTTACTACTTGGATATGAACTGAATGTTTACAGTATTGCAAGGACAGTTCCTGGGTGAATACATAAGCAATGACTGCCTTCTAATTCTACCAAAACTTGAGAACAGGAAAGGTTTTTAAGCAGTTATGTGTATGCAAAGATATGAAGTACCCAAATGCTTCTCTCACAGTGGTTCCCAAATGTACACAGACTCACAGTGTGAGTCTAGACAAGCAACACTATCCCTAGAAGTTTACCAAAACTCATTCACAACTCTGGAAGGGGTAAGGGGACTGCACACAATCTACATATTTCAGTACTGCACTTTCGTGTCAAATACTAACTCATTTTAGGAATGCATAAGCAATGACTGGCTTCTAATGCTACTAAAACTTGAAAATATGAAAGGTTTTAAAACAGTTATCTGTCAGCAAATACACAATGTTACCAAATGCTTCTCTCACAATGCTTACCCAAATACACACAGACTCACAGTGTGATTGTAGGCAGCCAACTATCCCTTGTACAAAATACATTTACTAGTCTACAAGATCTAAGGTGACTTCACACATTACAGAACATTTTCTACTACACATTAGTACCAAAATGTTTCTCTCAAAATGATTCCTAAATGCACACACACTCACTGTGCGATTCTAGACAAACAACACTATCCCTTGCACTATACCAAAACACATTTCTTAATCTAAGAGTACTACATTTTAGTGTATAAACATGACTCATTTTGCAAATTCATAAACAATGACTGGTTTCTAATTGTGCCAAAATGTAAAAACAGCACAGTTATCTGTCTGCAAACACATGAAAAACACAAATGCTTATCACAGAATGGTTTCTACATGCACACACACTGTCAAAAGGATTGTAGACAAAAAAAGTACTCCCTGCACTTTAGCAGGAGAAATACATTAGTTTGATTAAAATCAAAATAGACCACATACATCCCCTCACAATTAAATAACTCACCTTTCAAGTTGTTTTGTAGATTAAGAAGTATATCAGTCACACACCAGATTTTCTAATACAGAATCTCTGCACTGTGCACCTGTCTGCAAAACCAAATAATGGCAAAGTTTCCTCTCATTTTCCACACATTTACATGTAAACATCAAATCACATTCCTTCCCACATTAATCCAAAAGCTAACACACATTTCTATTGGTTAAACATTTCAACCTTTTCCAAATGACATAAATTTGAACCCTACCCCCAATCTGCCTTCTGCCGGTTACCATAGAAACAGGTCATGGAACATTGAACTGAGCACACAGGTCACAAGTTCAGCACACAATGTTGCTAATCAAAACAGCAAGTGTGCTCGACTTTTCAACATATCAGCTTATCATATATAATATTCCTTTCAATCAGTTTTTGTTGATCAAAAGAATCATGCGTTTAAAAAACAGAAACATGCACCCAACTTTTCAGTGTTGAAGGTTGTCAAACAACCAATGATTTCTTGTCTTTTTTCAAAACTGCATCTTAGCCACCATTTTAGAAAAATCTTACTTTTCAAACTGCCATTTCATTTACAGAGACCATCTGAGTGCATCCAGACCTCCCTTCAAGATGCTTAGAGTGTGGATTGTGGGACACAGCTATATTTTCTGGAGCTAAAGGTATGCAGAAAACAAAGGCATTCACAAAGACCTAGGATTGCCAAATGTAGACATTAAATGGATTGGACAGAGAGGGTTAAAGTGGCACCAATTGATGCCATTGGTAAAATCCTTTATGCATCTCCAATACCCTGACCTCATAATAGTGCACTGTGGTGGCAATGACCTAGGCACTTTGACTGGGGTAGGTCTGGAAATGCTTATGAAGGACACCTTTGCAGAATTGATTTCACTTTTTCCCCAAAACTGCCTTTGTGTATTCTAACATATGCCAAAGGCAGAAATGGAACTGGTCCAATCATTTTTGTCCACAGATTGAGAAAGCTAGGAAACATGTGAATAAATCTGTTTGTGCTTTTCTCCGAGACTAAAGAATGGGGTCCGTTTACAATAACAATCTGCGCTTTCATATGCAAGAGATGTATAGGAGAGATGGAGTACACTTTACTGATGAAGGAAACAGAGTCTTCCTCAACAACTTTAGACTCTGTATAGGTACTTACTTATAAGTACCAAAAACTGTCAATGAACACAACGGGTCTTTTTAGAGCCACTCAAGAACGAAACACTTAAGCTTGATGTTTATCTCAAATTTCAGTTTGTTTTTCCTTGGATCCGCGCACCCAACGCGTTAGGAACCGCGCACCCTACGCGAGAGAAATCGTGCACCCAACACGTTAGGATGCGCGACTCCTAATTTTACCGTAAAGAAAAAAATAGCCCCTATCACTAATTTTTATTATCCCCGGGGACCCCATCCCCCGGGGTTTATTAAAAAACGCTGGGGACCGTGGGGCGAGCCCCAACGTCCCCACGGTCCCAGCCGGCTCCCCGCGTCCTTCGGGAGCCGGCATTGCTTTTCCACATGGGGAGCTGCTGACATGCAGCTCCCCGTGTGGAAAAGCAATATCGTTTGGATTTTGAAAGAGAGAGCAGGGAAACCTGCTCTCTCTTTCAAAATCCAAACAAAGTTTGCTATGGGAGGGCGGGAGACTCCCGCCCTCTCATAGCAAACAACAGTGTCCTGGGGGTGGGCACCCCAGGACACTGTTGGAGCCGGCCCTGGGGGGGTGGCGGTCCCCAGGGCCCTCGAGGGCTCTAGGAGGGAGGCCACGCAGCCCCCCTCCCTCAAACAATAAAGCCCCTGGGGTGGTGGTCCCAGGGGCTTGGAGGGGCCGCTCAGCCCCCCCACCCTGCCTATTTTCTAGCCCCGGGGGTAGCGGTCCCCGGGGCTAATTTGTACAGATTTTGCCCCGGGGCTAATTATTAAGGAAGTGTGGAAGCCCGCGCTTCTTTTTTTTATTTATTTTTTGGCCTGATCCACGCACCCTAGGCGCATTTTCCCTTCTGGGACCCCCTAAGCAACACTAGAGGGTCAAAGTATTTCTACCCTGCCCCCTTTACATCTTTCACACACTTATTTCCCTTACTTAATCAGCTTCGCTTCTACCGAGGCACAAAATGGCTGCCAACAGTTCCTGGTTTCGAATGTAGACAGACACTTGACAGCCAATTAGCATTCAGCGCATGATCGAAAGGGTGCGCGCTCGGTTCGCAGAGGGTGCGCTCAGGGTGCGCATAGGGTGCGCGGATCCTCCGAGGCCATAGATAGATCTATCATTTTAACTTTAATTTTCTCAGGAACTACTGAACTGATTTATACCATTTATGCAAAAGGCAATTTTGCCAAATTTGGTGTAATTCTGTTCAGCAGTTCGGGCTGTAGCTGCGTAAACAGGTCCTATGGGAAATTGCATGGGGAAAACGCATTTTGGGACCCCCCTTTTTTCCTGGCCCCCGCTTGACAAATCACCACGAAACTTTCAGGATAGGAGCGGACCGGAGCTGGCCAAAAGTTTGGAAACTTTCACGAAGATTCGTCAACCGGCGCCAGACTTATTGAGAATAGAATGCTGCGGATTTCCTATGGAAAATAGGTTCTAACTATAAATACCTACTGGCGACCGCCAGTAGGTAATATATACACACACACACACACATATATTTCAATACACTTACCAGCGAAATACTCACATTTTCGTGGTAAATGCATATATGGTAAAGGCATACTCATTGTAAAAGTTTGTGTGGTTAAAGCATACGTGGTGAAGACTCATGCTTTCTAAAGCCTGCGTGGTGAAGGCATGCGTAGTTCCGACTGCTTTGCAACTGCTGTTTCCCAACAAGTGCTATGCCCTGCACTGGATACGCTAAGCAGACTAGTTTGGTGTTTCGATCTCACTCCTACACTCTCCCCAACTGTAATATAAATTATTGCTTTGGTTTTATATGGCATGACATGCTTGTGGGTGCTCCATGCTCAAATATTTTTGGAAACAAACAAAAAAACGCAGACAATAAAACAGTGGTTTTGTATAAACAGTTTAGAAACTGCACACAAACAACAGACTTGCGTGGCTTTACAACCCTGCATCTGTTATTGAAAGAATGTAAAATAGTTAGTATAATGGAAAAATGCTGATAAATATTCTTTTTAAAATGGTTTATGCGTGGAGTTGTGCTGCTTTGTGAGAATGAGTGACCCTGGTCAGTAGTGGAAATCAAGAGTTGGGCAGGGTCCAAGGATTTGTGAGAGAGGAATCGGAGTAGGAGGGTTTCAAAATTTCTGGTTGATATAGCATGTGTTGAACAAGTATTATTTAGGTCTAATGCAGTCACGGCTGACACCACTAGAGAGCGGCGGGGTGGGTAAATAAGAAATAATGTAAAAAACACTTAAGGGCACGAACGTACTTCATGCTCGGGTCCGGTCTTCATCTTTTCGTCTTCTCCAACGTGGGACCCTCAACAACTCCCTTAACCAATCCGGACGCTGCTCTCATGCTGCATTAGAGCAGCCCAGGATTGGAGGGAGCGACTTCTCTCGTTGCTCCTGAGGACACTAGAGCTGTGCACTTGCTCTAACTAAGCTATGTTAGAGCTTTTAAAGTGTGCATGTGTGGCTGGCCATCGTAAGACTGCCAGCCAAAGGGACATGCGCACTTTGAAAAGTGCTCAGGCAGCCCACCATCCTCCATTCTGCTACCACGCAGCAAGCCCCGCCTGACACTCGGTTTGGGAAGGGAGGATGAAATATAAAGTGGAACTTTATTACAATTTTTTTTTCATCTCTGGGGCATTTTTGAGCATTTTGGTTATTGGGCAACGTTCCACCGCTCAAGCGGATGGGCCACCCCGGTCTAATGTGAAGCGCGTGATTAACACTACTACTTGTTGGTTTGAGACCTATACAAATTTGGTTCACTAAAGCGGGCTGGTAAAGCTACACCAATATATAAAATAGTCAGAACTATTTGTGCTGGTGGCCTAGGGTTAATTTAGTGTCAAAGAGTCTAAGTCTTGTGGGCAGAGAGACAAATATTCACAGTGGTGAAGCCCCCCGCCGAAGAAACGTTTTAAAGAAAAGTGCTGCAAAGAGGTCCTTGTCACAAGGGATTATTATACAATGCAATCACATAAGACACAATGTAAATTGGCATTACTGTATCCTGGAACGTTTGCACTTGTTGACAGAAAACTCCCAATTTGTTCTAGTATTGATGGAGTTCCAACTGGCTGCTGGGTGAATATCCACATGATGTCACCACTTGTTAGCTGATGGGATTTTTGGGATGGGTGTTTAGCTTTGTCAGAAATGGGGTTTACAATTTGAGAGGAGGGCCCTTACCAGCTCAATAATATCACTCTGGTAAGGTCTAAACATAGTTATCAGAGAATCTCTGCTCCACCCCTAGTACCTAAGGCCAAGCAGCAGGCAATCCTTGAAGAAGTGTGTTTTAATCTCAGGCAATACCAACAATTTCAAAGTAAAGAACACTACACCATAACATTCCCGAGTGAATTTAGAGAAAGATTTTTTCAATAAAAAGAGACTTATATCATTAAAACAGGTTAAGGGGAACTGGCAAAAGTAAAGCACCATTAAAAAAACAACAGTTCTTAGTGGACCAGGCTCTTGGTGGAATTTGAGTTCAAGTGGGTCATCGCTGTCAAGAATTTAGCCTTTAGACTAATAGCAGCTAGGAAATTTCCTTCTGATCAGTCCTGCACCTCCTAGCTCCTCAGGCGGGCTCCTGGGCACCAGGTATCTCTCCAGCCAGGTCCACTGCATGGTGCAGGTGTCTGTGGTCAGCTGGGCCCTTGTGAGGTCAGGAGAACTTCGCTTTTTGTGTCTCTGAAGCAAGTAAACAGGAGTCAAACCACTAAACACTTTACAGTTCCAGTCCCTGGGTGAAGGAGGGTTCAGGAGTACTTGAGTGAGTTCTCGTCTTCCTGCAGGAGCCAGGCAGGTTTGTCTTTGGCTCTTTAGCCACTCCCATATTTAGATGAGCCCTTTACCCATATGACAGGGACAAAATCAGTTCTCTCCCCAACTGCGACAGGAACCAGGGTTCTGGAGGGTTTTAGGAATGTAATTCTCTGTGGCATATCCAATTCAAAGAGGTAGTGCAAAAGCTGCCGTTTGTTCTGCCAGCTGTTCCCGTCTACTTCTAGATAGCTAATCTAATCCTGCTAAATGGTCAGCAATTAACACCCTAAATACAATTTTTACAAAGTAACTTTTCTGCTCAAGTTATCAAAAATCTGGCATCACCATTAAATCAGATTTTGAGCGCACGGGGGAGGGAGGGAGGGATGGGACTCCCTGATTTCCAAGCATATTACTATGCATCCCAATTGCAATGGCTGTCTTTTTGGACAGCAGGTAGGAACTTACAAGAAATAAACTTTAAGGTGCCAGATCTAGACAGGGGTGCACTACATAGTATGCTGCTCCCGGGGGCGAAACACCCTCGGATGGTCCACCGCTCTTAAAAACGGCACTGCAATGCTAGAAAAAGGCCCTACAGTACGCATCGACCACGATTCCTTACGCGCCTAATATCCCATTACTGGGGTTGCCAGTTATGGGTGGTAGACTCACAAATGGCTAGGCTACAGGATTGGGTAGACGTAGGTGTAGCAGAGGTGGGCTCGTTCTTCGGGGATGGCGTATTCCTAGATCATGATACATTTGTGAGGAAGACTGGGGCTTCTGACCGCCTTTACTTGCTACATGCAATGATAGTCCATTATATCAGGAAGACATGGGCACCATAGCGAGCCGCCACAACATGACCTGGTACATCTGCTTTATTACATGGGGAAGGGTGGACACCTGGTTAAGTGGCTATATACCGGCATCCGAATGCAAGCCTCCATCTGCCATGCGGACCTTCGTGGTAAATGGGCAGAGGCCACAGACATGGTAATCACAGATAAAGCCTGGGAGAGTATTTTGGGACACCCCAGGCGGGTCTCCCGAAATGCCAAACTCAAGTTTATACAGTTTATGGTTCTCCATAGAGCGTATCTAACTCCGAAGCGGATACACTGCATGTTCCCAGAGGCCCAAAACTACTGTTCGAGATGCAGGGAAGAGGAGGCTGGCTTTGATCATATGTTGTGGGCTTGCCCACGCCTCAAGGATTATTGGGGTCATATTCGTAACGTGTTGGAAGAAATCACATACCTCACAATGACAGATAAGATATTAGAGGGTCTCTTAGGCCTACACAAACGCACCAAAGCCCAGAAGGTTTGCCTACGTTTCCTAGATTTAGCGCTTATAATGGCGATCAGAGCAATTACTAAGAGATGGAAATCCCCGAGGAGCCCCCCATTGCATATATGGAAAGAAGAGGTGCTCAGATGGGGCAGTGCGGAAAGTGCAGCACTTAGACGTGAGGAGGCGAGGGGGTTGAGAAAACGTCCCATCTCCATGGAATGGGACATTATGTTAGAAGAACTCACACAATTGGATATCCCACTTGCAATCCTTGATCCACTACAATGAGTATTATACCATTAGTCACACAGATAGCGAAAATTAGGGTAGACCATGGGGAGAGGTCCCTAGTACACCAGAGGTATAGGTTTGAATTCATGATCTCTCAAGAATATGAGGCAGAATAGACGGCAACACACGAACAGACCAGGATGGGGGGTGGGGGGGGGTAGTTAACTTAGTTTAGGGATTAAAAGTATAAATAAATGTCATGGAACCTTGTAGACATTACTAATTAATATAGATGAATCCACATGTGGCACTTATTGCATTGTAATTATTATGCTGTGTAAATGATGGATACAAAGATTGAAGTATGTACAGTCACTCACGAAGAATGATGGGTCAATGCTACACCAAAATGAAAACTGCCATGAATATCTGGTATAATGTAATGTCCTCTGACTAATGGCTCAATAAAGTTTGGTAAAAAAAAAGAAAAATCTGATTTTGAGGAAATAACTTAGAAGCATTCTTATAGTATTTCCCCAAGAGCAGACAGGGAATAACTATCTTTGCCTATTTAGGGAAAAGTCTAGCAAGGCCTGCACAGTGAAACAGCTTTTGAGATTTATATGAATGAGAGCAAACTAACCACAATAAATAGCGTGCCATTTATAAAAATATATATGTACATTTTAGGGGTTACTTATGCATATAGAAAATATTTTCCTACAAGTCCAGTGCACTTTTCTTTGTCACATGTCACAACAGTGCTTTAAAGTGACTTCTAAAAGCAGAGGGTATCTGAAGAGATTTGAAAAGATAGGAGGAGATGAAGAGAATACTATGGAGGTTCGAGCATTATTACCTAGCCTCTCAATTACAAAGGATTGCGCGGTGGTTATCTGATCGACAATGTACAGATACTGCAACCACGCAGCTGCCCTATTTCCTGGAGCATATAACCAAACTGTTTCACCCTGTGACACGTTCATGACCACCAGAACCTCTGCTACTTGCTGTGGCCTACAGATGCGTCCGTAGGAGTCTATACATAACACGTAGCGCGATTCCCTATGCGCCGGCGATACCGCTGGAGGGTACTCCCACACGGCAAGCGGTACTGACAATGCTTGCACTCAGGGAGTGACAAGGAAAGGACATCCACACACTTGGAGATCTCTACCACGAGGGGGAGCTTATGCCATACACGATGCTTGTGGACGAAGTGGGACTACCGCCCGGGTGCTAGTGGCTCACTTACGGCTAAATGGGGGGACATCACTACAGAGCCGCAGACGCATCTTATCATGCAGTACTTGCACGTAATGGGACAGTGTAGACATCTTACACACTGGTTTGCAGCCTCACTCAGGACTCACGCAGCTGTCAACCTTGATACACTTCGCCATAAGGGGAAACAAGACCTGGGTCGAAAACTCGGTGATAAGGAATGGGCTCAAGTACTCGAAGGCCCGATACGCAGCCCCAGGAACATGCGCTTTCAGCAGATACAGTTGATTATAATACAGAGTGCATATCTCACGCCTGCGAAAATTAACCAATATTTTAATCGTGGCGATGCCATATGTCCGAGGTGCGAGGAGCCTGATGCCGACTTGATCCATATGTTCTGGAGCTGCCATAGGGTGGGTACATACTGGAGTAAAGAGGCAGCATCATTGCATGCTTGTACTGGCCGGGTGCTGCAGTTCGACTAGCTTGCATATTTATTGCATAAGTTTTGCAGGACACCCAGCACGACAGTCACGTCCAGATTTCTAGACCTGGGGCTGATAATGGCCAAGAGGCTGATTAGTAAAAGGTGGAAAGCACCAGATCTACCCCCCCCCCCCCCCATATACGCGCTTGGCGTAATTCGCATGGGCCACAGCAAAAAGCTTCGCCATCAAGCACGAAGAAACCCTGGGGCTGTGCAAGATCCCTATCGCCACATACTTGGACGACATCTACACCACATTACAAAACAATGCAGACACACCGCCGGCGGATCGTTCCGCTGCCCAGTCCGTAGATCACTAGCATGTGTACCGACTGGAGCAGCGCATACACCATGTCACTCTTTTATTGGCAGATACATACTGGCTGGAACGCTACACAAATATACATATTGGAAATGGGGAGGCAGCTATTAGCTGTTAATTATACGGAACACATGTAACACTGTATATGAAACTGTGGGGGGGTCGCGGGTTGTAAGTTTTGATGTGCACGTTTTTGCATTCCCCTTCCTTTTTCCTCACCCCCCCCCTTTTTGCAGTTAGTCTATGCAAAATTCTGCTTATCCCCCTTTTTATTTACCTGTAAATCTATTATTGAAACCTACCTGTATATGAGCGCCAGTGCAACCACTCGTTCTGCAAGGCTACATGTGCACGTACATGCAGAGATGGACATGTACTAATACTCACACTTCAATGGACCCTCAAGCCTGCAAGACATGGAGTGGCTATCATGTCTATTTGTCCCCTCTCCTATCCCCCCTTCTTTTCCTTCCCTTATCTACGTATTAGGGAAGAAATGTAAATGCACTTATGAGTCTTGCCAGCCAAAGCGGTCTATAATGCTTTGCCAAATGTTTTAAGAAGGAATACTGTATACATGTACTATGTGTTATGTAATAGCCGAAACGCCTAACAGTGCTTGCATATGTAGGTGTTATGTTATACTTAAATGAAAACTCAATAAAACAGATTCACAAAAAATGAAGAGAATACTATGGCCTAAATGAGACTGAGCCAACTAAAGAGGACAAACAAAAGGTTGGGATAGTGGGACCGAAATGGTATAGTGTGGGAGAAGGGGGCTGCAATTGATGAAGAAAATGTGTCAGAGTAAGCAAAATACAGATTAAAGACTCCTATCTTAACCACCCTACTCAACCCCCTCCTCCAACCCCCTAGGGATATGCCTGAATTGCCTCAATACATAGTATCTCGTGTGATATTGATATATTTTAAATATACAATTGCTCTACGACGATGGTTCACTGTTCAAGTAAAAGAAAATAACATTAAAAAGAAAACACATGAAAAAATGTAGGATCACAAATTTGGGGTATTTTCTCACACGCATGAACTTCTTTGCATGCCATCCTGGGCTAAAAGGACTTGTAGAACAGACAGAAAGATTCATTGAGGCTAGTCAACAGTTGGCATTAGCTATTGGAGAATCCTGAGATTGGTTGAGGACAAGAGTCATCATAGCATGCTTGCATATTCAGTCACTGAGTGAACCAATTTGTAACTATGAGGTAAAAGTTAACACCCTTGTCTAGTGCCTACATGTATAGCCCATTGCTCTGAAAAAACCCAATCCATATGCACTTTGCGTTGCAGATTAGTGTATTGGAGTTTGACCCAACTAAGGATACCTTCACCATATCTCATGAGGTTCCTCAAACAGGTACAGTCAAGTTAACGTGTTGAACGCCTGCTCTATGTTCAGTGAGGTAACAGCTGGCACCTGGCGTTCTCTTGGAACTTTATCAAAGAGGTAGAAGAGGCTTCTCAGATTATCATTTGTGGGGAGACCTGGGTTGAAACTAGTTTGTTCTCGGTATACTACATCTTGCATTAGTGGAAGCAGCCCATTAGTAATCATGTTTTGTATTCCGAGTTCATGAGGGATTGTAGGCTATATGATCGAACATCCAGACGGTCCATCCCCGACTTGGTAAGCACTACAATAGTAGTTTCCTTATTTGTTTTAGGCAGTATTTCTTTTTCAAGTGTAGGTCAATACATGAGAAGGAGTTTCGTGTCAGTTACGATTTGCATGCAATGTAAAATTCTAGCGGTAGCCCATCTGAGCTCAGGGTCCTACCATTTCGTAAGACCTTGCAAACGCTCTGTTAATTTCTGATTGCGAATGTACCATTTCACCCATATTGGGGCATACTACAAATACAGGCTCTCTTTCCATTTCTGTAATCAACCCCTTTTAATTTCTCCACTAGGTGTCATATTTCTCCCCAGCCTCTATCAGGTTTCGTCTGTGCTGGCAATTCATAACAGTCTTTAATTCTACTTGATGTGCATCCAGCTCCACTGTTTTAATCTCTCTTAACAGTTTTATCCCATGCATGGTTGTCAGACAAATGCCTCTCATAACTACTTTAGAAGAGTGCCACTCAGTTGCTTTCCTTTGTCAGTTCGGATACAAATCATCCATCAACAAATACACATTAAAATCTCACAATACAGAAATTCTATTAACATCACAAGTAACATCTAATTTAAAAATGTTAACGAGTTCATCTATAAGGTGCAATTACTGAGTTAGACAATGTATGATCCTTATTTCAGTCCTCTGGCCCATAGATGTCATATTGCTTGCAAGAATTTGGCAATTGCAAACAACACAGGTACTTGTGTCAAACTTCCATATTTTCAAAGGTAGATGACACTGTCTTATCACCAATAACAGACAAAGCAGTTCAATCAATTTCAGCCTATGTCTCTTGTATGCAGGACAAAAGAAGAGAACATGATCTTTTGTTTCATCAGCTTGCCTACATAGTGGGCATGATTTTATTCAGATTCTGACTTCGACACCTATTAATGAAAGTGCCTCATAGTAAGATCATAAACTTAATATATAGGCTTCTTGTTAAAGGGGGTTTAATATAGTACATATTTACCTCAAATCTACATTCTTACTTCATATACAGAAACCTACTTTTCACCTGGCTCATCTTAGTTGCTTTTGAATGAACAATGTCAGTATCAGTCTTTCAACCGATGATGGGTAGATGTGGTAATGGATGCATTATTATACTATTACTCCCAAAACCCCAGGTTAATTTGTGTATTTTTGGTTTCTCAGCCATGGAATCACGCTCGCCTCAGGATGAATAATTGCATCGCTTAATCCATCTCTGTATGCGCCTAGCTCTTTCGTCAACCTTATTCTCATCAAATATTGGAAGGATTTTTATTCTGCATATCCAGCAATTGATTTCTGAGCCACGTCTGATCTGACCGGTAACAAAAGAGAGCTCTTTGGAAGCCTCAGCAAAGATCTTATGAACATGTCTTCTGCTTTCTCAAGTCTGTCCAAATTACAATATCCCCATGTCTCTGTGCCGTAGAGAGCTGCACCAACAACCCGAACGCTATATAGCAACAGCTGGTGATACAGGATAAGTTACTCCATGCTTGACAAATTTAATCAATGAGCATGACCTATGTTTTATTAATGATGTGCTCTTTGCAATTTGCTCACACCATAGTTAGGAGTCGGACAGTCTAACGCTCAAGTAATCTAACTCATGTTAATCTTTCCAGATAGTTATTGCCCAGTGTTAATTTGCCCCTAAAGTTTGTATGCGCTTAACAACAATACATTTCCTCTCCTGCATGTTTATTTCTAAACTATGTATACTACAGAATGAGGCAAACCCTTGGAGCAAAATGCCTAATCCTTTCTGTGCTTTAGAAATGAGCAACGTGCCATCTGTGAATAAAAGTGAGAACACCTTCCTACCGGCCAAGACAGGGGAGTCATTCGTGCAGTTTTTTCAGTAGTCCGTACAGGTGTTTACATAAAGGAGGAAGATAGCAAGCATCAAGACAAAAACCTGGGGGACACCTTTTTTCAAATTTGACCTTTTTATCTTGGGGCAACCATCATATCTATCAATTTGCACCATAGGCAAACATCCAGTAATACATAATCAATATTACTTCTATACTGGCCGCTTTTGAATGTAGGGGCAACCAAAACATCTGAAGGCAAGTGACCATTACACACACATTACACAGCGCTGGGATGCCCTAGGGTAACTATGCGCTATATAAATCTCAAATTCATTCATTCATTCACTTGGACCGTGATAGAGATATCTACTAGCTGCAAGACTGATCTACTAAATTAGGGACATGTCGGGGGTACTAAATCAGGAATGCCTCATGTAACACAGAAGGGTCCTCATGTGCAGAAGATGAACTAAATCCTGACTGCTGGTCTATGACACCCAGCTCCGCCCCTCTTATTTTCTTTCAGCAGGACAAATGGTATACGTCACCCTCTCCCGTGCTGGAAACCGGGGCTTATTTTCATAGTGGGGCCTTTAACTGGGGAAGCCCTTCTCAAAGGAACCGCCACCCTGACGACATAGACGGATCGGGCCCAATAAGGAGGAGGACCTCACCAACGTCAGTGTGTGATATAACCCCCGAGGAGGAAGTATGAGAGCCGAGGAATGCCACCGAAGAGAGAAGAACGGGGTGTTTAGAAGAGTCGTGTCGGGTGGAGAAGACGGCCGAAGAACCGAAGAAGCCAGAGAGCCGCCAACACCACGCATTGTCCAGCCACGCTCCTGGAGCAGCGCGGCTATCACAGGGGGTCCACCTTGCGACCCAAAGAGATTCAAAGAAAGGGAAACGTGCAACAGAAGCCGATTGCAAGACTGTCATTCTAGACGAATTAGACCGTCATTGTACACATTAAAATCGACAGACTGGCCTTACGTAGGAGACGTGGTTTTGGAATAAATAAAGCCTCATTATCTCGACACTGTGTCCGATCCCTTCTTTCAGACCCGCAACACCTCAGTAAGCGTCCTCTTCTTTCTCTCTCAATAGCCCAGATGGTTAGAAGGAGGTATTCAAATCTCCCCCAATATTAATTGCAGTATCTTTGCTATGAATATTTAAGGAGGTGTCCAACTGACCTAAAGTTGCTGATTCTGATGAATTGCTTACACTTTTGTTAAATATGTAAACTAAAAGAAGGGTTTTCCTGTTTTCATATCAAAAACTTTAGGCCCAAAATGTCTATTTAATTTGTTTCAGTTTGCATTATGTTACACATTTGAGATGTTTTCACCCAGATTCACAAGTCACCTACTGATCAAACAGCTCTAGGTTTTTCTGCTAATATTTGGAAATGTCTTTATCCCAACCTGTGATACTCCCTGATGGCCCGTGTTTTTTGCATTAGACAAAAATCAAAGTGTCCATAACACAACCCCCAACCACTGACTGTCACCAAATTTTGTTTATAGGCCTGGTATATTCCAGCTTATCACTGTGACCTTTCTAGGTGGAATAATGTCCAGTGATGATAATTTAGGGTCTAAGAGCTCTGCCTGTGGATGTAAAGTGTAATGAGGGTTGGTGAAATGGAGGGTTCCAGTCTCCCTCTGTGAGCTAGGGAGCAAGAGAAGGTTGTAGTTGTTGGCTGCAGCAGAACTAATGCATTATCTGCCGCAACTGATGAAGTTTGTAACCTTTATATCTATTGAGATGGTATTTATGTGATCAATAAGTGAAACTCTCTGCTAAACCTAGATGGGTCAGGGTACATTGTTCCTCGACGTTGATATATCTCAATCTTTTTTTGGAACCACAAGCCCTGGCCGAGTTTCCATGTGTTCATGGTCTGGGTTGATCTCTGCCCTACATATGTGGCTCGGGGCCTCTTTTGAGACTTTGCTCCACGGCTTAATCGAAATCGAATCATGGGCACAAGGTTGGAAGAGTTTGAACTAAATTTCAGTCAACTGACATGGAATCGCACCTTAAGCCAAGTATAGTTAGACCCATATTTAACGTAGCATTTTTTTTTATTATCTTGATGTAATCCTGGTCGCCTGTAGAGTCAAGGTGGTGACTTACCTCTAGCAGGTCACTATAAACAATAGAGTAGCACTGATGCACAGATTAATTCCTATGTCCTACCTTGATTTTTAGTGAGGGTGCATTTTCTCCCTAATTTGCTCGTAGTTGTGGGATTTTTTACATGAACATTTTGGCCTCTTTAATGAGGTCGTGGCTAACTGTAGGATTTTGATTCGTTCTCGAAAAAAATTATAAGTATCCCAGATGTGAATATCCATAAGTATTAATTTTGCATTGTCAGCGGTGGATAGATTTTTACTTGGAACAATGTTAGGCTTAGAGATGCTATGAATCAGTTCTGACGAAGGCCAGTGTGACCCTATACTTTGGGCACATAAGGACGGCTGAAACATGTCGACAAATTGGCAGTAAGGAGGGAAGTAAGGAGTTCATAATCTCTTCCCGTCACCACCATCCTTCACATTTTTAATCCTGGCCGAAGGGTCCAGGAATAAAATTTACGCACTGTGACAACTCCAAGCTAGTTTTAATTCACACTGCACTTCCTCTTGCGGTGATCCCAGTACAATTGTTTCTTTATAATTATTATATGTTGTGTTTTGTCTTCCCCTACCATATTGCTCCACCCCAGACGTTGGTCTGCGTGGGTGTGCAGCCTATGATGAAGCATGTCACACAACTGTGTGAGTGAGGGCAGTTTTTCCATACAGAGCACGTGCCACCACAGAGACATATTTTATTTGATCACTCTCTACTCCTTTTGGTGTGATAAAGTTGTGGCTAGGGGGGCCGGAGTAGAGGGTTTTTTTGCCCCTCACCCCTTCACTTTTGTGTGAGGTACATGGATACAACTGCCTCCAATTTAAAAACAATTATGCAGGCAGTGGCCACATGGATGGAAAGAAACTGCTCATGACGGAATGGGGACAAGACAGAGGTTCTGATATTTGGTGGGCAACCTTCTGTATGATTCAATCTGTGGTGGCCAGATAGGCTAGGGGCCTTACCTACTCCAACAGACTTTGCAAAAAATCTTGAACTAGTGTTCAATAGAAATCTATTGTTTGATTTGAAAGGTAAACAGGACAGTTTCTGCCTGTTTTCGGATAATGAAATCCCTGAGGAAAGTGTTTCCCTTCATTACACTTCACGCACGAAAACAAGTGGCTTTGGCACTCATCATGTCCAGGTTGGATTACTGTAATGCTCTCTACCTGGACATTAATTAGACTGTTCTTGCTAAACTTCAACTCGTTTAGAATGCTGCAACCAGACTAATTCTTGATAAACCTAAATTTCAGTCAGTCTCTGAGGGGATTCGGAAACTTCACTGGCTTCCTGTGAACAAAGGAATTACCTTTCAGGCTCTTTGCATGGTTCACAAACCCCTGGACAACATAGGCCCCAAACAACTCAGGAATCTATTTCAACGTTACATTCCCTATAGACAGCTGCGATCCTCAGGCAAACATCTCTTAATTGTTCCTAAGTATAAGAAATCAAGATGAGGAGGTAAAGCTTTTTCAGTGGCAGCATCCAAGTTGTGGAACTCGCTTCTCCTTCCGATTTCCAGTCTTCAATCTCACATCTTATCTCGCAAGGCCTTAAAGATCTGGCTTTTTAGTCTGTAATGGGTAGTCAGTTAGCTACTCCTTCTTTTTCTCTCCCCTCCAAAGATTAACTGCTATCAGCACCTTGCCGCCGTTTGTTGCGCTTTACAAGCCTTTTCTCATTCATCCATTCACTCTAGCAAAAAGTTAATATGCTCCATCGTACAATTCTAAGCCACATGTTTGGTAGGCTTCTTCTTATTTGGGTGCCATGTGGGCTAGATGCCATCATCCTTTCCCCATGTTGAAAAAACAGAGAAGAGCTTCCAAAACCCCAACAAGCAATTTGGCCTCATTAATTGGCAAAGCACATACAAAACGTTCTAGAGCTGCAGATTGTATCCAAGTAACAGATTGCAAGAAATGAGAAGTTCATTGTTTGAAAAAAAGCACAACAAGTCACAGGGATGGCCCTAGTCAGGAAAGGGGACCAAGAGGGGTGGCACAGCCCAGCCTGCTCCAGGTGATGACCAGCAAAGATGGGCCTGCCCTTGGCCCGTGAGCGGCCTCGTGTGTCTCATGCAGCGGGTGACGAAGAGCACTTTACAGCGTAGGTGCGTCCTGAGGTGTCCTCTACTTTTCTACCTTTCCTCAAAGCAACAGCAGTGGAACCTGGGTCAGGTAGTTCCTGCAGCAGTGGTGGCGTCCTCCATAGCGGGTGGTGAGGAGTGCTTTATAGTGCATGTGCTACCCAAGGGGCCCTCTTCCTTTTGCCCCCTCCTCAAAGCAGCAGCAGACGATCCTGGGACTGGTACTCCCTTCAGGACTGATGGTGTCCACCCAGTTACATTTTCATCAGCTGTGCCTTAATTTTCCCAAAAATAGTGATCCACGTGATCCCCTATTGTGGTCTGAAATGGTACATCCAGCAGTACTTCGACCTGCAATCACCATGTAGGCAGCGTAGGAAGCACTCTGCCCCACTCCATCATCATCGGAGTGGGTTGTTGTGAGATTCTGAGTGACCTAGTTATTAAATATTACTAAAGCTTCTGGCTGTGTCAGTCTCTGTTAAGAATACATGTAGTCTAATGTGCAACCCATGCATTGGTGAGTAGAAAGAATACTTACAGCTTCCTTGGTGTAACTCATTCCAGGTGACCCCTAATTACCACTTCTACATCCATGTCGACAACTTCTGTGTGATGGTTCTACAGAGAGCTCACTGAAGGGATCGACCTATACTGTTCTAAATCTGGCATTGCAGTGTAATCTCCTCCCCAACCACTCAGCTCATTACAATTCCTCAGTAGCGCAGGTGACGATATTTCCTAAAATTATATTTGGTTAACATTAGGGACATAAATAGTGGAAAATGTCAGGCTGTTACCATGTAGTGTACCATCCAATATAGTGTACCTGCCCTCCTCAACAATATATTTAGCTTTAATGACGTACAGCACACACTGGGCAATCCATATCAATGTGCCTCTATAATACAGTTTATACACCTACTGCCCGCACCATCTCCTCCTTAGTTTTTCTATTTCCCTGCTTGAGAGGTGTGTTTTTTGCAAACATGAAATGTACACCAACGCCTTAGGAACTTATACTCTTAACAGCCATACCAAGTCCCCTCACATTCCAGGAAATATAATTAAACTCATAGCCATATCTAATGAGAGGTGACAATAACTAGGAGAGCTTTGCCTCCATACCATATGGCCCTGCTGCCCTGTCTAAAACATTCCCTTCTCTGTCCCAGGAAGGGATGGGGCACAAGGAAGGGCACTAACATCAATACATCTGAAAATCTCTTTTCCGCCTTCAAATCCTGTCTGCCCCAACATTTTCCGATGATCTATACTAGCTGGCGTACCCTTAAATTCCACAACTGAGGTATGTAGAACTACCCTGCTGTAACAACACAAATAAAACTCTTATAACTTCCTCCTCCATCTGGATGTAGTTTGGTTTGTGTCACAGGAGGGATCACCTTGTTTTGGCCACTCCTGGCCTCCTCTCTCCCTAAAGATCTTGTTCCAATTCTGTGTTTTACCCCCAAAGCCTATCCAAGTACCAGTAACCCTAAATAAAGCCATCAATATGCCTGCGTTTTCTGTCATGCGCGGAGTTAAGCAGTCATTAGGGTAACCACTAGGCCCTAACCAATGCCTCATTGGCAGCTCCTGGGTCAGTTATCAACTTCTCCCATCGATACCCGCATAGTCTCCAACACAGTCTCCTGTATTTAGCAGCATTCTCCACCAGATGTGTCCTCTCAAGCAATGCTTGCTCTTTGTAAGTGTTAACAACCGAGTCTTCCGGTGGCAGAGGTGCACCCTATCCAAGGAGGGGCCACTATCCTAGTCAGGGTAAGTCACTACACAATGCTAAATTACCCTGTGCTCATCCCCCAGTAGCATGGCACAGAGCAGGCAACATTAGCTTAGAAGGCCATGTGTAAAGTATGTGTGCAATATTTCATACCACAACCCAGTAAATACACCACAAAAAGAGACTCCACACCATGTTAGAAAAATAAAGAATCTTCATCTGTGCAGGATAAAACCAAGATGACAGAAATCCAATCAGGATATCACGAGTTATACTTCTGTATCGGCAAGGGTCAAAAGTCAGTACGTGGCACCGATGAGCCTGCCTTAGAGGCATCACTGTAAATCCTTAAAACAGGCAGAAAAATAGAACAAATATGCTTCTGAACTCAGTGCGTCCCTTCGTTTCAGTACCTTTGGGGTGGCCAGGAAGGTAGGCAGGTATGCTAAGGACAGTGTGTGGATGAGGTGAAGCGCTGCGCTCACTTTTTCGACTTGCCAGCAACAACAGGCACGCTCAGGACAGTGTGGAAATGAAGTGAAGCACCCGCGCACTTCTCCGTTTTGCCAGCAGCCCAAACATGCTCCGAGCTGGGCAGGGTCTGAGACAAAGCACGGGGTCTATGATGTCCCAGAGACCTCAGAGAGAACTGGGAGCAACCTAAAAAGCCCTTGCAAACCATTTTGGGGAGAAGGCAGAGTTCAACTCTCCTTCCACAGAGTCTGAGAGCAGAAGGCAGCAGGGCCACAATCAGAAAAGCAGTCCAATTGAGTCTTAGGGGCCACCCAACAAGCGGCAGGCAGCAGAGCAACGCACAGAAAAGCATTCCAGATGCGCCCTAAGGCAGAACCACAGTCATTCTAACACAGTTTATGTCCAGGATCCAGAAGGGTGTGATTCTGGAGAGGGGCGGGTCAGGGGGGAGGGGGTCAGGACCCAGTACTTAAACCCAAATGTGCCTTTGATGTGTGAGTAACTTCAACAAATGGTTTTGAAAGGTACCAGCACCACTTTGAAACCAGTCCTGTCTGCCAGGCTATCTGTGGGGGGGGGGGTGGGGGGGGGGGGGGCGGGGTTTATCACTAATTTGTGTGGGATCAGGCTGTTACCTTCTGATGTGCCAGTGTGAACCCCTTTCGCCTGTCTGCCCAGGCAGGGCCATAAGAATGCAGATGGGGGCTCAGCCTCACGTGGTCTTCCAGTGTTGGTGGCTGACTGGGGGATGCACAAAGAGGAACTGTCACCCAGTCCAGATGTGTATTGAAGACAGACTGCAGGCCCACAGCACTAAGTTAAGAACAGAGAAGTGTCCACTTCCTAGAAGGGGCATTTCTACTGTAGTAGTGTTAAATCCAATCTGACCCGCAAGGAGGATTTATCATTACTATTCCAACCATACCAAACATGATAATGCTACTCTATTAGGATCAAGAATTACCACTCAAAAGTATATAAGGGAATTCCCAATGCTAGTCTATGAGAGGAGTAGGCCTCACAGCAGTGAAAAACAAAATAAGCTGTTTGTCACTACCAGGGCTAATAAAAACATGCAAGAACATGTCCTACCTTTTACTTACATAGCACTCTACCCTTTGAGTTACCAATGGCCTTCGTTAGGGGTGACTAATATTTGGCAAAGGGAGTTTAAGGCTTGGTAAGTAGTATGCAATGCCAAGTCGCAGTGGCAGTAAACTGCAAACACAGGCCTGAGACATGATTATGGGGCTACTTATGTGGGTGGCACATTCAGTGCTGCAGGCCCACTAGTAGCATTTAACTTACCGGCCATGGGCATAAGTAGTGCACTTTATTAGGGAATTAAAAGGAAATTAAATATGTCCATTGGATATGACCCAGTGTTACCATGTTTTAGGGGAGAGAGCACAAGCATGTTAGCACTGATTAGTAGTGCTAAAGGGCGCTGAGTCCTAAAGCCAGCAGAAACAGGTACAGAAAAATGGAGGGCGGCAGGCATACACAAGCATTTGCATAGCCAATAGGTTTCGCTTTTGGGACCTTTTAAGTGTTTAGCCACGCAGCACAGTATCCATTAAATTATATTAACCATCAAAGACATAAAAGTTTGTGGTAAATCATCTATGATATACTGGGCCCATTACTTCCAGGCATTGTTTTAAGTCCTTTGACAGTGTTGGCATTCTAATGCCAATGCAAATTTGAGCATATGCACACACTACAGACACACACAGAAGACACACACCCCGTGTGTGCACACACACACACCACAGACAGGCACTGCATACACACACACCACAGACAGGCACCGCACACAAAATGGTATACAATCTACCACTGCCCTACAGCTCTGTGCGAACGGCTGCAGACTTGACTCAGGTGGTAGGCCTTACATATTTGTTTTCTACAGTTTTATAAAGTGCAAACTCAAACCAAGGATATTGGGCCAGTTTCCATTTGCACCAGTTACATTACACAATGTCACATTTTATTATTTAAAGGACAATTAAGTTATTTCTACAGAATCACAAAATGTTAAGCTGACAGGTGAACGTTGTTCCCCAGTTTCAAAGTCGGAAGCTTGGGCTGTAATGCCACAACTTCTCCATGCTGTATGTGGCATGGGGTTCAGTAGGGGAAAGGAGAATGCAGCTACGTTTTGGGGGCGAGTCTTGTTCAGGGGATGTTATATGAGCCCAAGACTGCTTACATCAAAAATAATGTGAGGTTGTTACTCACATATAAAAAAAATATATTTTGAGGACGGTGCATTAAACTTTAAGCGTCTATTTATTTTAATGGGTCTAAAAGTTAATATGCATTGTGCATGCAGAAACTAATGCGCAAGACTTTATTTGGAAAAAAGTGCTCCTGCAGTAGTAGCCATTGATGCTGGATACTGCTTTCAAGCCTTTTATATCAAACACATTCTGGTGCAGGAGTGGATGTAGGCAGAGGCCATCTTAAACCGCCTTGAGAGGAAACATTTGGGTATGACAACATTGTAGCAGTTATTTATGCAAAGGGTGCTTAAAAACACGTTATATGGAATGGAGATAAAATCCTAACTGAGGCACTGTTTAGAGGAGGAATAATAGAATTCAGGTACACCAAAAAACTGCATACTTACGATTTGAAAAGGCAGAGATAAGGCAAATAAAACGTTATGATGCCAGCCTGAAGCATGTAACAAAGCGCTTGGCTTTATTTCACTTTGAAATTTTTGAAAGTGGTTTGAAACCTTAAATAATTCAGTGGGTAAACATGCAGTTGCAGGACTGCATTTCTAAAAAGAACAAATTATTGTTCAGCAGTAAAGAAGTCTGTAGCTACAGTACTGGCTGCAAACGGAGGCACAGTTTAACGAGAGAAATGAATTAATTTTCGCGCTCCACGTAGCCTCATACTTTAACAAGCATTGGCATAGCCAATAGGTCTCGCCTTAGGGACCTTATAAGTGTTTAGTCATGCGGCACAATATCCTTGGTGCAACAACATCAACTGTTGCATGGCTAAGCACGTATAAGGTCCCAAAGGCGAGACCTATTGGCTCTGCCAATGCTTGCTCAACTTGGATTGTTTTACTGCTATATTTTCAATGTAGTTTTATTTTCCTCTCAATAGTTTATTAATTTCGTAACCATGTTTCTCTCTTTTGTCACAACCACTGTTCGATATGTCCAGTAGCGCACTATGGCATCAAATAATTTTCCAATGATTGATGTTCACCTTAGCCCTTCATGTCTGTACTGTAGTTCTTTAATCCTGTTTGGTATTAAAATGTGAATTTCTATCTAAAATAAACTACAAAATCGAACAGGGATAATTATTATTTCGTACTTAAATAAGGCTATATTAGCCTACTGTTTGTAAACAGCTCTCCAATGTTTTTTAACAAACCTAGGATAAGTTTAGTAAAAACCGCACTATCTTGTGCGTGCTCAAAATATTATAAATGCTGTCGACAGTATCAAAACTAAAAAATATATAAAACACATTTCAGTGCAATGCACATGTATAATTGACTCTGGATCTTTTTCCTATCCAGTATCGGTGAGAGATACCAGGCTGTAAAGAGCCACAACTTTTCAGTGACAACTTTCCAACCCATGCTGCGAGGTATCAGTACTCTCCAGGGAAAGTACTGGGTCCAGGCTGTGACCGGTCAGTACGTTTCAGTGTTTCGGGGTATCCGTGATGGGCCATGCTGGTGTTATCCTCTTCGGGTAACAGAGGCAGAGTCTGACGGTACTGGGGGGGGCTGCAGCGAGACGTGAAGGCTTTGCACAGGCTGGTGCTGAACGTGCAGTAAGACGGGCCGAGGTTTCTCTACTGCCCTACAGGTATCGGTACCAGACACTGCTCGTCACTCGGACAGGCAGTCTCCTCTCCAGGGCTACTATCCACCTGATTGGTTCAACTGAGCTGAAAGCAAGACTACAGCTCCCAGAATCCCCCATTTTCTTGAAAGAAAGACACTGCCTGGAAACAAAGTACCCTGATGACAGGGGGTTCAAAATACACCTACCAAACATGGAGAGGACCCCGCAGGCCAGCCAGAAGAGGAGGGAGAGGCCAATGTTCCCCGAGTTCTTCAACACCTCCTTGGGGGAGATGAAGATGCCGCTGCCGATGATGGTGCCAATGGTGAGGGAGATGGCCCGCAGCAGCGTGATCTTCCTCTTCAGGTACACAGCCTCCTCTTTCGTCTCCTCACCCTTCTTGCTTTCAGGTGACGTCCCCATCGCGTCTGCTCTGTGGCCTGTTTTTACACCGACTTTTGGACAATGCACAGCTGCTCAGAAATTCTGTTTGTTTTTCTCAGCCCCGCTCAAGGCCTCTGCCCCCAGCCAGCGGGCAGCACCGGCTCAGGCTGAGCTCCTACTTTGCGCCCGAGGCTGACTGGATGAATTAGGAGCGAAGAAGCAGGGGCTGGGGGGTGAGAGCAAATGTGGCCCGGTGGAATGCGGGTGAAGGGAGCGGAAAATAAAGGAGAGGAGGAGGCAGCAGGGGGGAGGGCAGAGAGAAGGGGGCCTGCGTGTTTCCCTTGCGGGAGCGAGCAGGAACCATATGTTTGTAATTAACACATGGTTGGAAAGCTCGCTCCCGCAAGGGAATCGCCAGACATGCACGCGGTGCCATTCAAAGGAATGCAATGCATGCACGTTTTTGGCAGCAAAGCTGTGCCGATTGCTAAATGTCTTTTCCTATGCAACGCATGCGCGCTGCGTATGCGAGACCTAAAAAAGGCTTGAAAATGGCAGAGATAAGGGAAACAAGCAACAATAAACAGACAACTAACAAATGCATGCTCAGTGTAGTTATATCCGGGCTCCCCTCCTCCTCAGCCTCCTCACCTTTGGGTGTAAAGCGCCTGCCGCAAATACCACAGTACCCAACGCCACTGGTTTGCCCTGGGCCATGCCCTCGAACTGCAACAGCTCTGAGGGCTGCAGCACTAGCAGCTGCACGAGGCCGGGTGCCTCGGTCAGGTGAAGAACCTGCGTGGCCATGGGCCCTGCTCCATCACCGCAAGGAGTCATTGGCTCCAGGGCAAATGGAGTCACGGACCTAAGAAGAGCAGCCTTGAGTTCGCCCACACAGTCGTCAGGAATAACAATCTCCGAGCGCCTACCAATAATTAATGTTTGCTTCTGTAACGTATGTGGTGAGCAAAGTGCTTCAATACTGTTATATTCCATACAGGTACCCTATATAGGCAGAGGTAACATTGCAACCTTTCACCTATATTCTTCCCTACATTACATACATAACGGTTCATAGGAACTGACCTTTTACCTAGATACAACACTGCATTCAGAATGCGGGTTTTTCCCTAGTTCGAATCTCATACATTATGCATGAGGCTTCTTGGAAGTACAGCAGGACTAACATCTCTTGTATAATATCTCTGTAGAAGGTTCAGGCCCAACGTCATCCTTTAGGCTGACACAGTAACACAGCAAGGTAGGACCCATGGGGAGACCAATGGGTATATATACATCACATCTTGCTTAGAAGGGCAGAGGAGACCGAGACTTCCCGGCTGACACTCTGACCAGAGACGCTGAGGTTCCTGCATGCAGACACTACAGCTCGCAGTGTTCTAACATCCCTCGCGGGGTGTCCAACTCGAGACCAGGACGGAGTCCCATATTCTCTCATTCTCAGGTAATGTTGTTTTTTAAATCTTACAGGGATTCTTGGCGTAACACCTACACAGATGTAAGGTACATTTAGGTACATCTAGTTAGGAAGGCATCACAGGAGTACACACTTTTTATCATGTGTTCTATATTCTTGTATGTATTCATGAATATTACAAGATGGTAAATCTATACCATCCCTTCACTTTCGTAGTACTTCTAATCATATATCTCTGCTACTGTCTAATGGTTGTTGCAGCTCATCTATTCTACACTAGAATAACAACTGCTCAATAAATTCTTATTGAAAATGCCCAGCCTGTTTAATCTGTGTATCTCTCTGAGACAAACTAAGTGAGCACGAGTGACTAAGCGAAAGGTAGTATATTGTTTCCACAATTCTGAGGGATTAGGGTTGTCATGTTCTGAGGTTGCCAAGAACTATTCTCTCCCCGATAAGAGGAGATTCTAGTGGCACTGTGAGCTAGCTGATACGGACAGGCTAACGTATTCGGTGGGGGTGCTCGGAGTCAGTCTGCCACCAATCCCACAGGTCATGTTATCCCAACGTGCAGATCCTGTATAGGTTATATAGGAACTACACGACATGTTGCCGCCAACGTTGGTTGGAACTTATTTAACAGTAGAATCTGAGTAGTTCAGTGGTGCTATTTTCAGAGACCCCTACTCACAAAACACCAGAGACATCTGGAGTGGGTGGGCACAAACTCTGCCACAGCTGAGTAGGCGGAAAATCCTATTTATTGGCTGTTGGTTAATCAAGCTTGAAGGACACAGTGTTCCTAAAATTGTACATAGACACCTTATCTGAGTTCCCTTGGAAAAACTATTTAGTGTTCTAAAAACAATGATGAAAAAGGCTTAGACCCACTGTAACAGCCACTGCCTCTCTCTGAAGATGAGGGGGATGCAGACGCAATACACATTGCACCGAATTTTAGAAATACGATCACCCTGAAACTGCTAGAGCATGGTTTAACAGCTTGGGGTGGAATAGTAGAATTTGTGATTGAGGCACAGGAATCAAACAGAACAGAGTTATTTTATTCATGGGTTACATTCCTAGCAGCAAATGTCAGATCAAAAACATTTCACTCCTACACAGAAGGAGATGCACCAGTAGACTACTGTCTGTTTGAATACATAGAGGTTACGCTCACGTACCAAGAACACTTCTGCTTGCCCATGGGGATAACACCACAAGTAATGGATTGTACCACTTGGGGTACAGTCTTTGCTGCCATTTATACCAGGACTCATGGTATTCCTTCATTAGCAGTGGTACCAGACGTATTGAGATAAATACAAAACGAGTACGAAGCAGAGCTTGCTCTAAATTTATGGGTGAAGTTACTAGGTAACTATGCCCAGATATCAGGCATAATACTAGCTAATATTAAAGGGGAAGCAGCTTCAGTGTCTATCCGCTAATGCCTATGGGAGTTCAGTCCTTTAGAACAGGAACACAAACTACCAAAAATAATTGAAACTGAGTGTGCAGAATTAGGCAGAGACAGTCTGGGTGGGAAAGCTTTAAAACCACAACTGATGGGCAGTCCTGAAAAGGACACTTCCAAGCAGACACCTGCTTCAACAAAAAAGAAGTGGGACAATAAAAAACAACAAAACTTTAAAGGAAACAGATCTCAATCCTGAGGTAGATCTCCTCCAAAGGAGCCCTCCCAAAAGAGGTATAACCTTAGGAATTGGGATAATATTAGGAAACCTGACAGGTATCAGGATACTGATACATGTTCCTCTCGTTCCTTTCAGGGTTCATCGAAAAACTCCAAGAGGGAAGGATGGTTAGACAGACCAGAAGAGCGTACAAAGTCCAGAGACAAGCAGCTCGCTCAAGATTACACTTCTAAAAAAGAGGAGAAACCAAAGCAAAAGCCACAGTTCAAAAAGAAGAAGGTTGCAGATCTAAAGATCAGACATGCCCAGAATTCTGAGAACTCTACTACTGAACGGTGAATGGGCTCTGACGATGCTAGACAGTGCGGCAGAAGTAACAATAGCTTGCCAGAACTGATGGAATTTCTGGTGATAGCGGACTTGAATGATTATTACCCGGTAGAAACACCAGATACTAGGGTAAGTGTCCCCATAAAGTATATGAAATAACGCTCCAGATGTAGGGGGACAAATGTAGGACAGTGAGAGGTCTCTTTTGGGAGAACCTGATATTTGGCTATGACATTTTGTTAGCTGAACGAGATTGGCCGCCAGCATTCATCATGGATTGGCCTAAAGAAGAAACGGTAATTCTGCCGGCATTCCCAGACTATATTCCCAGGTACTTACAACACACATTTGCGCAGGAGTGGGCGGTAGTCCAGGCTTCAGCGTTATACAAGAAGCATGTTGGATGGCATGAGGATTCAACCTACCACATAATTTCTTTAAAAAATATTCCAATTGCACAGAGGCAGTATCCAATAAAGCAAGAGGATAAAAACAGGTCAGGGAAATCTTAGATCAACTTGAAGACCAAGGGGTGATCGAAAATTGCACATCATCAATGAATAATCCCTTGTTTCGAGTCATAAAAAATGACAATTCACATTGTTTAGTTTTAGACTATAGACATCTGAACACTTGCACTAAGACATTTGCAGTTCAAAATGCACACAGTGCCGCATTAATGAATAATATTGTGTGGAAAAAATATAAAACACTTGATATCTCAAATGGATTTTTCTGCCAAAATATAGCACCTGAATGCAGGTATCCAACAGCATTCTCAGCACTAGGGTTTTAAGGTCAATTTTGTCGACTCCCCCAGGGGTATAAGATCAGTCCAGGGTTGTTTTCCGCTAGGGTAACTGAGTTACTTCATAATTTGGATGAAGAGGCATTGTCCTATGTGGATGATATTTATCTAATGAACGATGACCTAGAGGAGCACTTGAACAGAGTGAATACCATAATTTTGGGATTTGCATCTGAGAGCTACATAATTAACTTAAAAAAATAAAAAATCGCCCCCCTCAGTGTCCTGTTTTTAGGATATGAGCTTTCTAGTGAAGGGAAAAGCCTGGCAGCCAATTTTTAGAAAAATGCGAGCTGCTCCAACCTCCAAAATCATTAAAAAATTTACAATCAATACTGGGATTACTGAATTTTGGTAGAACATACATTTTGGATTACGCAGAAAGAGTAAAACCTTTCTACGATTTAATAAAACATGATTTTTCAGTAAGACAATGGACACAGGAACACACAGATATCCTTTGGTCCTTACAAGCGGACATGATAGCTTCCAAACACTTCAAGACACGCGATCCGTATAGTTGCGGGTCAATCTGGGTACACCTATCTAACATATAATAAGGCTTTCCTGTTTTTAGTTTCTATTTTTGGTAAATTCTGGTGGGGTTTTTTCCAGTTTTTTCAATACCTTAAAAAACAGTGGTCATCAGTGGTTACACATTTTCGCGTCATTAAAAAACAACAGAAACAGTGTTTTTCCGGTGTTTATGGATTTTTGATTTCATTTTAATTATCGCTTGCCTTCTGCACTAATGAAGTATATGAAGTCCAAATATATTTTTACTGCACCAGAATGGGCTAGAGTCAATAGCCTTCTTCATTAATTGTGAAGATTATAAAGATGCTTTCAGCATACCATCTAGCACTTCAGCTCAAGTATCAATTTTGATAGATCATCATACAACTTTTTGACATACGTAGCTGAATTACTGTAAATACAAATAATATCACTCCAATCTTTATTGAACTTGGTAGGAACTTTTTTCAGCAGCATTCCAAGCGACACTGCGTTCCATTTTTACCAAACGTCTGGTGTTATGTTTTCACCACTATCTCAGATGCTTGGTGACAACATTTATTTTTCACATATACCGGTCACTACATCTTGCATTGAATGTTTAAAGCTTGGGGTGTTTGGCAATTCACTTGCAATCAACAATGACTCACTAGAAAAGGGGGCTGATGTATCAAAGGATTTCACCCATTCTCTGTCTGTAGGTAAATGCGATGGTACAAATTAGGAAAGATTCTTATGAAACCAGCCAAATGTAAGCCAAATATCAAATATGATTTTGATATTTCCAGATTCTCTAATAAGACCTAAAACATGCTTCTAAACACTGCGGGGCATATTTACAATAACTGGCGCACCCCTGCATATCAGCAGGGATGTGCCAGTTATTGTGCGCCACAGCTCCGCCACCATGGATCCGCTGCATTTACAATGCGGCGCACCATGGGGCAAAAACGGCACAGATGCGTGACGCATCTGTGCCGTAAAAGTGGCGCATTGCTGGAGTTGCGTCGCGAGTGCAACGCAGCTCCAGCAATGCTCTGGGGGGCCTATCTTGTTAATGCTGCGTCAATCCTTACGCCTGCTTCAGGCAGGCGCAGGGTTTTGATGCAGCATGGGCCTAAAAGTGACTGAGTGAAATCTTGTAGATTTCACTCAGCCACTTTTAGGAGGCGTTCCTGTGCCAGAACGCCCCCCCTGCACAGGAATGCCTACATGTGGCGCAGGGCTTTACAACATGACGCATCTCCCAGATGCGTCACGTTGTAAGTACCCCGCACCATGGCGCAGGATTTGCGCCGCCACGTCACAAAAGTGACGCAAAGGCGGCGTAAATGAGGCGCAAGGGGCTTGTAAATCTACCCTTGCATCTTTAGACCAAAGACCACACAACTTAAAAAAGCAGAAGGAAGAAGAGACAATGTTTTAGTGACATCCCTAAATAACAAAACTCAAGCAGAATAAAGTTAGCCCAGTCTCTCTTGATGCTATCTTGCATAACAAAGTTACATTGTATTGGCCCCTTCAGGAAGAAATAAAAATGGCTCTTTCACTCATCTTTTCCTTTCTTTGAATGACACTTAGTTTGTGGTTGCAAAGGTGTTTTTTCAGTGTTTTTATGTTTACACCAGTGAGGGCTATTTTCCTTTCGGTGGGGTTTCATCAGTTATTATAGGTTTAAACCTAAAACCAGACAGCCTACATATAATGAAGGTGAAACAGTACCAACTGCATACAAATCACATTTGTACACACATGCTGAGATGCGCTTCGCATCTACAGAAAAGATTCTAACAGCAGTACAGACTGCTGTAGTGAGACAAAGAGCACTGGCTGAGGGGAAACAAATAATAGTAGTAACTCCGGTTCCAGTCTTAGAGGCTGTGACAAAAGCGAGCGTTCCGAACGCTAAAGTCTTACATCCGAGATGGATACAATGGGCTAATTCTCTCACTGCAACAGATGTAGAATACAGGTACGACC
Organism: Triturus cristatus; assembly: GCF_964204655.1. NCBI lineage: Eukaryota > Metazoa > Chordata > Amphibia > Caudata > Salamandridae > Triturus > Triturus cristatus. The sequence continues at coordinate 347,142,948 of NC_140589.1, read as the reverse complement.
CAAATCTAAAGACACAAGCATTTCTGCAATACGAACAAGAATATCCCCTATCAAACAAAATAATGCCTCTAGATCAGTATGAATATATAATTTACACTGACGGATCTGCTCAACTGGCCATAAGAAGTAAGCAACAATATAGCGCGGCATGCACAATCGTTAAAGGTCGCATGCGGGATGGAAAGTTCCACCCAAGTTGCACAAAAACGCGATCTCTAGGAGACTGCACGGCACAGCTGGCAGAGTTAAAAGCCTTGATACTGGCACTGGTAAATACGAATCGAGAATTCCCCACACTAATTGTGTGCAATTCATTTTACTGTGTACAGTCATATAATGAATATTTGCAGCACTGGGTTCAAAACGGGTTCAAAGATGCAAAAGGTGGCACAATTAAGCACAGAATGGTATGGGAACAGGTAGTGGAGTTGAAAACTGAACTACCGAGGACTCGCGCGATACATACACTGAGTTATCAGCATGATGGCATTCACGTTGAAGGGAATTAATTGGCTGATGAAGCCACAAAGGGAGCTGTACGCATGGCTTCTGTAGCTGCAATCACTCGTTCTACAACAAGAACAGACGGTGAGATTATGGTGGCTGTCATTGCTTCGAGCAAAAACAGCAAAGCAGTACCAAAAAGGTTTCCACTCAAGTACTCCTACAAGTGAGATGCCAATAACATTCCATTTGCTCAGAATGTTAGAGTGGGGAATAGAGTAATTCCAAACATGGATCGTAGGTTAGGTTTAATTCTTGCCGCACACAAAGGGATAGGTTCTTCACATCCAGGAGTTACAGAGGCTGTTTCTTTACTGAAACATTGCTATTGGTGGCCTGGGTTAACAAAGCAGACTAAAGATTATGTCTTGCAATGCGACATCTGCCAGCAGATGAAAGGTTCCACCGTAACACTTCCAGCGCAGACACTATTATTAATATCTGACAAACCACTAGCAAGTGTTGGGGCTTACAGGTATATCATGGTTGCAGTGGATTCCTGCTCAACATTCCTATGGGTGTGGCCCCAACGCTCGGTTGACACTCGAACTGTTATAAAAAGATTTGCGAGTCTTTATAGGGACATATGCAATTGGCACATTACATTCTGACCAGGGCCCCGCGTTTAGCTCTCTGGCTTACAAGGAGGCCATGCGAGGATTGGGTGTAGCATTGTGTTACTCCTCTCTGTACCATCCCAAGGGAAATTTGGTCATGGAGAGGAAAAACCGAGACATAAAGCAATCTTTGACAGCTAGAGTATTAGGCACGGGTGAGAGTTGGGTAAACATCTGTATGGAGTGCAGAGAGCATTGAATAACATGCCAAGAAGTTATCTAGGGGGGTCACTCCATACGAGGTCCTATTTGGGAAAAGAATGTGGATGCCTGATCTTGATTGTGAAGGCGCAGTGGTGTATCAAAAGTCTTTTGACATCCATTATCGTTTGTCTGTTTTACAGGATTTGAATGAATCCAGGACACAACAAAGTAATGTCCACCTGAAGCAAACTGCCACTGGGGAAGTCAAATCAATCACGGCAAGACCTGTCTGGTGTCAGATATCGAGCACAGCGGCGCCTACCTAGCGCGACTTCAAAGGGAAAGACTACATTTCCCATGAGGCATTGGCGGAAGCGCGTACAAAAGGCGCGCCGTGGGCGAGAACTAACGCGCGTAATTCTTTTCTTGTTTCCGGTCCGGACTGCTCGGAAGGAAGAGCAAGTGTCGGACGTGCTTTGGCCGATGGGAGATTTCGGCTGCTGATCGAGGAGAAATCGTGTGTACCGCCTGTGAGTGAGACCACCACTCACGCGGTGCATTGAGCCGAGTGGTTGCAACGCTTAAGGGGGATAAGGTCCAGAGGACGTTTGTTCCCAGAAAGGGGACGAAGAGGCGCCGGGACTTTCCTTTGAGAGCTTGGCTGCCCGGGTATATTGTGGTGGATCCAAGCAGCGGAACGCAGCGGTGGCGGTAACCGCGCGTTACCGTGTGCAAACGCATGAAGGCGTTGTTGTAGTAACTCCCAAAGGGCAGGGAGAAGTAAGAACGAGACTTTATCCGTTAGTACTCAAGACATTCAGAAGTTCCCAATCCATAGACAATACTCCGGGAACACCACGGAGAACAGCGGTGACGTAACCGCTTTCTCTATTATAAACTTAAGGGGGAGAAAGAGGAGAGACAATAGCGGGACACACCAGGAGGCTGTTCAGATGGGAATTGCCCCCATGAGTGACAGAGATCAGATTGTCCAGGGGTACGTGTGATCGCATATGAGCTGGTGCAGAGTACCTGGAAGGAGGAGTGCGTCATTCTTAATTATTGTGGTATTCTTTTCCAGAGAAAGAGGTTATGCTGAACAGTAGACTCCTGACGTCAGTTCCCATTTCCCAGGTATACTCACGACCACTAGTGAGAAGTAATGAGGGTAGCTTGATATGCTTCTTTCTCATGTCTGTATGTTTTTTCTGTTACCGGTTCTAACTTCCCCGCTTTTCCCTTCCCTACCCTTTCCCTCGCCTGATTCCCCGAACACCCTGTTTACTTCATCAGGGTGTTGGTGAGATCAGGAGGTGGACCTTTACTCTACTGCCGCTGGATCCTGTGGAGCGTATTCTGACATCTGGATTCCAAAAGTCGCGGATCTGGTCAGAGAGAAAATAGCAGACAAGAAATAATTTGGGCCATCATACAGAAAGCATGTACAGGTCCTAGCAGTTGACGGAACAAGAACTGTACTTCTACCGCCTCTTGCAGGAAAAAAGATTTGTCTCAATAGACTTAATCAAACCACACTATGTGGCGGATACTGAGTAGTAGATCACGTGGACTCCAAAGTAGCAGACGCCCTCCTCTCGCTACAATTCAAGAAGTTCAAACGGAAAGACTCATCGCGTTCGAAGAGTCCCCTGCACGGAATGATGGACTATGCAACAATGTTTTGGAACTCGTTCCTCTTGAACCTGAAGTTAATATTCAGAACGAAAATTAAAGAAAAATTTCTATTCCACCAAATACAGATGTCTACATCAACATACCTCAACAAGAGCAAACTTCGATTTCCACAAATCCTGACGCATTTTCAACAATTGATCAAACTGCTTCTGGCTACTTCATAAACTTTGATATATTTCTTTGTATCCAAGTGAACCTGAAACAATGCCAGCCCAAATATCATGCAAGCAGCAAGTTAAAGACTTACTGAACTTTCTTAAAAAGACTTACCTGGTGTCACCTTGGGTGATACTATGGGTAATCACTGGGATACTTTTCTTTCTTTTCTGGGTAGGCTTAGTCATTTTCTTTAGCATGCTTATTAATGGAAAATACCTTCGACAAAGCTCTGAAGCCCAAAAGGTGAATTTAGTTTTAAAACCTAATCAATCATCTCATCGATAACAAAGACTTGTCATCAGTGAATATTACAGCAGTTCCTATACCTGATGGTATAGTTTAGGACAAGGTTGATTTCGATATATTTGGCCCGACTGAACTTTTGAGAATTCCTCATTTATTTAAACTATCATTAAGTGATATCAATACCTAAAGTACATTTTCCTATGATTGGGATTTTGAGACTGTAAATAACATGTTGTCTGATTTAGAAAAATCTGCTGCATTTTCTAATAGTGAAACATTGGAAAGCACATCAGATTTCGAAACAATGTATTATCAACATTATGGTCATCATTTTCTGCATAAATCTGCTAATCCTAGAAATGTGTTCACTTACCACCAGTGGGAACATTGTCCAACACCGCCAAAAGGCAGTTCAAAAACATTTACACAAAAGTTTCCATATTTTTAAGGGTTTAATATGTCTGACCCAGCCTCATATTATTATAAGGTTGAGCCAACATCAGCACAGAAAACTATGTTAAACACCAAACAGATTTAATCTGCTTCCTTTATTGCCCAGTTGTCTGAACAGGGTTACGACTTATGGAAGGACACCATAGACTTAAAATCAGTCTGGGGTACTAGAGAAGGGCAAGTTCAGGGAACAGAAGCTTTGTTTAGAGCATGCCTTGTCCCTCGACAGATCATGTTTTTGAACGAGACAGTGCAACAGACGTCTTGCCTTGGACTAACCAAGAACAAAGACTTGAACACACCTCGGCTGCCAACTCCATCACACACCGAGGGTAACAAAACATCACAAAAAGGGATTAAATTAGATGACATCATTCAATGCAATAGATCAAACCCCGATTGGAAGAAATGGTTGATTTGGACCACAGACACCATAGTTATCAGACGAGATTCAGGCTATGCATAGGCCAGATCCACGTTATGTACAGAGGGAGCATCCAGGGGTAGCGACATCCTACAGTGTTGGGAAGTTGTGCCTCAATTGGCTAAAAACCTCAACACTCACACAGGTGAAACAACATTTATCCTTACTGTCACAAGATGTGGATCTTAGGGATATTTTATTTGGTTCCCAGGAAGCCACGTCAAACGTTTCATTTATGCTGGCGTTTATGCTGCCTACAATGAAATATGGAAAATATCCCAACAAGAGGATGCAGAGAGACTACGGGCGATAGACCGTATAAATCTGGAAAAATCTCTAGCAGTGGTAGACAATGGGTTAACTACATTTATTTATTTATTTTTATTTATAAAGTTTTATATAGCGCGAACTTGACCCAAGAGGGTATCGGAGCGCTTTACATTTAGGATTGTTGCGGTAAAAGTTACATCAGTCACAAGAGCATAGTAAGGTACAGTACACTAAAACAATGTTACGGGAGGGAGGGGAGGAAGTAGACATAGCGGGCAGACAAGGAGGAACTGTGTCCAATGTCCGGCTGGGCAGGAGACGGTCGAGGGGGAAACCAGGGCCAATCTCCTCAATAGCTGTCTAGCAGCTCCAACGGGCATCAGCCATGTTATGTTGCTCAGGTCTCATTGACATTGACCTCCAGGATATATTCCTTGGGCAACATTGTATCTTTTGCAAAAGACATTGATTTAGCCATATTACAACCCGGGCAGTCTCAATTACGTTCTATTATGTTGTTAGGCTGGACACTGCAATCTCTGCATGCAGGATATGTGCCTTGACGTTTTATCAACAGCATGTCTCTGTTTTCTGAATACAACCTGACAGATAAACAGATGGAAATGGCACAAAGGGGAGCAAAATATACAATGCTGCGTATCCAAAAACTGGATAGATTACCATTTACAGTAGCAGAATCACCGTCCACAGAACAGTTAATCCATGGCCACATAACTCTACAGGTCACTAATTTTCAGTTTCAGTATTGCCTTGAACAAAAGCAGGCAGACAGATATGAAAAAATGGGTAAGAAATACATTAAGGAATCATGGGAATTACCACACAGATTTCGATGCCGGAGTGGGGATCGAGAAGTGTTTCTAAGAAGTACAAATTGTGAACGCTTTAAGTGGATCACTCATATGCCAGGATATAATGCTACACGGGGCTTGTAATGGTTCTGTAGTAAACGTGTCCTGTCATTTAAGGGGTGCCCCAGCTGCAGTAATTACTCCAGCATTTAGGCTGTCTTCAAATGGGTTACTTGATGCTGAACAGTCAAGGCTGCTGCAGAATGCTCCCGGGCATCGCCTATCTAGTCACCGTGAGCTCCAGGATTACTTATTGTATGCATGTATTGTTTCCACCAACACATACAGTCAGGGAGGCACCGTTATGGCCTTCACTGAATGTTTCTTTAATAGGGTTTGATACTCTCAGCAGAATGAAAACCATGCTTTTAAGAAGTCTGTGCCCTTAATCTCCGCTCGAGAGACTTTTGATCTCCAAATCGCAAGGTCTTCGGCAGAGATACAGGCGCGTATCCATACAAACTGCCCTTTCCATTTCGCAGAAATGGTAAATAGTATCTTTAACATGTCTGATACGACAGGTATGGTGCACCTATTTAAGAATATAGGTTCTGGACTTCTGAGCACTTTTCAGACGGTACTTGGAGTTATACCAAACTTCATACACTCCGTATTCAGAAGCAGCTTTGGAAGACTTCCGCTAATCCTGTTTCTAATAGCAGGAATTCTGATTGTTTTCCACCTCCTACGCAATGGACGTCCCAGTCACCAAGGAGATGGAAAAAGCACTCCTGGAGCGTAAATACCGTGACCGCATGGTACAACATCTAGGCACACCTCGCCTAAGTGCATCTTGGTTCTTGTCATTTCGACCAGTCTGGATGGACTGCATCATACCTGTCCTCCGATGCCTGTTGTGCGGAGAAGAATGCGTGTTAGACCTTTGACACTCCTATCATGTGTGCAACCGGACGTGAATGCTCTACTGGACCCGATAACGGCCCATGTTCTGCAGTGTCATCAGCGTATTCCAATGTTGATGGCGGCATCCCTTGAACTACCGCAGGTAGTAACTGCACCTGTTGGTATGGACAGCGGCTTCTCCACTGACACCCAGGCTTTGGACGGGGCACAGGCTAACCCAGCACCAGCTGTGGACAGCGTGGAACACCATCTGTGCTCAACTGACATACTTTGCGAGGTACTACAGGGTTTGTCTACTGCGGAAGCAAGCAACGTAAATGTTGTGTCTAACAGCCAGGACACAAACAATTAACTCATTTGGCTTGTCATGTGCTGGAAGAAATTCACCCTCTTTTAAACAAGCTCAAATTTGGAACTCAAAAACAAAATTGACATTGACATTCCTTTCATTTCTTGGGCATACATGGCTTTCTAAATGCTTATAGTGATTAGGACTATAACTACGGACACTTTAGAGCTATGACTGTAAAAAAAATGTAAAGACATTTTTACATTTTTAGAAATATTTTAGAAGTTTTAAAACATTTTGCTAAAGAGATGCGTTTATAAACTTTGTGCGTACCAATATCTAGTTTGGCTAGTAGTACAGTAATAAGTTACATATGTTGTCCAGTCAGAAGAGGAGTGGGTGTTAAATTCCATATAGGTACCCTACATAGGCCCAGGTAACACTGCAACCTTTCACCTATATTCTTCCCTACATTACATATATAACGATTCATAGGGACTGACCTTTTACCTATATATGACACTGCATTCAGAACGCGGGTTTTTCCCTAGTTTGAATCTCATACATTATGCATGAGGCTTCATGGCCATTGCTCCCCGATGGCCTGTAGGATGTGGTCCCTATGACGAAGACTTTGTAAGCTTGCCAACATTGGCTGATGGGCGCACCCTGGGCATGGGCATGCTGGCACTCTGTGAAAAATAAAACTGTTCCTGTATAAATGTTTGCAGACAACCTTTCCTCTAGAAATTCCTCAGCCTTCTATCCTATTTTTCTGGCGTGCCTACTAAGCAAATGTAATTTTGTTGGGACCGATTCTCAGGCTCTTCGGCCTTGCACCTTAAGTACTCAATAGTGCCTTGAAGTACTTTAACTTGCGCTTGCAGTGCCATCACCAAAGGCCTCTGGGCACCCAATCTGGATTAATTCTTAGTCACTCTTGATGCCCCTTTTTTATTCCATTCTCAACAAGTTCACGTCTATGGCGACCAATTCTATGTTTGCCTTTAGCATGCTTATATCGAAGATCACCTGGAGGATTGTATCAAATTTCTTAGTATGCCCTTCTAACTTAGATTTATATTTTATGAGGAAGTCCCTGCCACCCTTCTCATCAGATTATTGTGTGCCAGGGAAATCCTTGACGGATTGCATTTTGTTGGGCTTAGGCTTCACTATCCTGTTTATAGGGACAGCTCCTCCGTCTGAAGGTCAAAGTTTCACATACACTAGCACTATTGAAAGACAAACGTTAGTGTTCACAAGAGAACTTCAACTTTGCAGCTGCCTGGCTGTCTCAACAAAGGACCAGATGGTGGCACAACCTACCCCTTATGATCGCTTCCTGTCATGGACACAAATGCCACAAAACATTGACATCCACTAGGGGTACGCTGATCAAGAGCACCTCTGCCCCTCCAGATCTACATTCACCAGCCACACTATTGTACAGTTTGGACATGGTCTTATAGTAGCTTCCAATTTTAAATTTCAGATTTCATGGTGAAGGCCACATGAGGATAGGCTTCTAGGGTAGGGGGTATGACATATCCATCTATTCCTCAGCTCCGTCATCAGGTACACATCAGCCCAGGAATTAGGTCCTGTCAACACTGCAACAATTTTGTTTCAGGCCAGGGAGGTGAATATATGCCTCTTTATAATGGGGAAATGTCTTGGAATAACACCCCAGGAGTGTCCACGGGACACCCCCTTTCCTTTAAGGAGTTTCTTGTTCCCCACCCCTTAAGCTCACCTGTCGCCATTGTAGTACCTTGTTCAAAAGGCGTTTCCCCCATTGGGTGGGAGGTTCTCTGCGATTGCTTCCCTTTTTGGGTGAAGGTCAGGCTTGTCGTTTCTCATGCACAGCCTCCTCACAAGTGCTCTGTGTTTTTTTTTACATAGTTCCATAACTGTATTTCACAAGTCATGCAAATTGAAACAGTAGGGACTGCACAGTTGTGAATCCCCAAATTGAAGGGAACAATCTGAAAGATTTCTTTAGCCCTTAGACAATCCCGCTTATCACAGCCCCTTGGGAGAAAAAGAAAATAGATGATGTCTCTCACTCTTCTCTATGACAAATTAGGTTCATCAAGAGCCAGAGTATTAGGAGCCAGACAACTCTGCCAGAAAAGCTCTTAGCTGCCAGGTTTATTTGTAGACGCGTGGGCTGAAAGCAGTAGAAACAGACAGCTGTTGGTGTTTTATAAAAAATAGGCTATTTATCATGTGCTATCCGCACACAAACCCTGTGTATTAGAATGACAGACAAAAAGTATATTAATTTCAGAGGCCAGAATATAAATTAAGATAAACATTAAAAAACCAAAGCATTTTCCATCGCACATCTCTACTATGTGTAATAATTGGTCTACAATCTAACTAACTCCTATATCTACATTACCAGCCTTATAGTTATGGTATTGGCTGAATTATTAGTATTTTCCTTTACTACTTTATGCCACACCATGTACTAGCCCCATATACCTTTAGAAGGCTTCCTGTGCGGCAGTCAGATAACATCTCCGTGTCCGAATACAGGGTTAATGGCTTGATGCATCTGTCCCTTAAAATGAAATAATGGGTTTGTCGCCTGGGAATAGGCATATGACTTGTGTGCACCAACTCGCTCTCTGCTCTCCACCTAGAAGAACTCCAGAGCATTTATCTTGTAAATCGGAGCTAGAGTGAAGCAAAGAGTGCAAAATGATACTTTCAGGCTATAAGCTAAGAAAAGGCTTGGGAGAGCAACAATTCAAAAGACAGCCACCAGTTTCATAACTATGGGACATTAAGGTAAGTAAATACACAGAAGTGTGGTATCTGGACCATCTGGCCATCACAGCATCTCCACAAAGCTACTGCAGTCACAGCCTAAAACATTCACCATCTTCAGGGTTTAAAAGGCAGCAGAGGGTTTCACCATAATTATCACTATTGCAGACAGCAAGAAGCAGTGAGTAGGTACAGTGATGAGAGCACAAAGAGCTTCACCTAATGGCTAACTGTTTTGAGACCTATTTACAGTTTTCCAATGAGAGTCATTTTTAGATTATAGGTAGGCTCTCCTGTTTTCAGTATTTATTTCTTGTGGGTTTTACTTATGTTTTTTCAGCGTTTTCTAAAGTTTTTAAAATCAGTACTTGTAGTAACGAGGTCCAAGCAGGTAGATGTAGCTCAAGATATTTTATTGTAGTAAGTTACAGGATATGTAGATCAGCCCCACCAGGACCAGCCAGCATGCTGCTCAGCCTAACCTCAACTGACACTTCTCCTCACAGGCTCCCAACATTCCAAAGCACATCATCACTGCAACATTCCACTGGCTGAGCAGGTGAAAATGGTATAACATTAACATGGACAGGATACTACACCTACCTCAAAAATAGATACAACACTGTGTTTTACAGTACTGACAAAACATGTTTTTGCAGTGATTGATATAAAGCTAATATTTAAATTAAATGAAAAGAAATGCAGTGTAAGTAGTGTCCAATCGACTTATGTTAGACTGTTTCAAGCATAGAAAGTCTGTGTACTGTGCTCTCACTCATACTAACATCTCAGTACCCTCTCTCACATCTCAATACCTCTCACGCTAACTCTGTCAGCACCATGTGTGGTTTACAGGCCTATTAATGGAATAAAAAAGTGAGAGAGCTGTATTCAAATGTTTAATAAGAACATTTCTGGGCACAGTTGGGGGTGATTCACTTACTCCGTACTGAATATTATGATATTTTATGGGTGGTCAATCATGCCAACAGCATAGTACCCTGTGAAACCTTTAAATTGTTAAACAACAGCAGATTACTTTGTAATCCTGCATTCGAAAGCACCCGAAACCTAATTCTTTAAGCATGCTCGTCAGTCACTGTTTTTCTGCACTCTTTGCCTGACTTTAAGATGGTGGTGCTGCTACTGTGTGAACATTCATAGCTGCAAAGTGTCCCCATGACACATTACATTCTGGGACTCAAAATCTTGCAGTTAACATTGTGAGCCAGGATTAGCTGAAGGTATTGTGGGTGCAGGGAACCCAGAAAAATAAGTCAGACGCACTTTCTCAATCATAGAATAATGTCATTTGGCTACTCGCATTGTTCTTGATCAGAATCCACAATCCATTCACCACTCCCATGATGCTGATGCAAAAGTACCGCAATAGCAGTGCTGCTAGGATCCACAGCGACAACACATTCATTCTCTAACATGTAAGACTTCAGGAATGGAGCACTTACAATCTCCTAATTAAGAAGGACAAAAACAAACAAGCATTGGCATAGCCAATAGGTCTCGCCTTTGGGACCTTATAAGTGTTTAGTCATGCAACAGTTGAGGTTGTTGCACCAAGGATATTGTGCTGCATAACTGAACACTTATAAGGTCCCAAAGGCGAGACCTATTGGCTATGCCAATGCTTGTTTTATTTAGGCTTAGCTACGTTGTGTTGCAGGCTTTATTCCCAAGCCGCTGTATTTTTACAACATTTAAGGCACAGCAATTTTGGGGGACTAATTCTTCAGAAAGAGAACGCTTTGTGTCTCATCTACGAGAAACAATACTTTGGGATAACTAGCGGCTGGCACATTGTACTTTACCATTATTTCTCTGGACAGAGTATATTGGATATTTTGGGACACGGGGACATTGTTTAAGCATTTCTGGCAGCTCTTTTTGGGGACATGAGGAGTAAAATAAAATATATATCTTCCCACATTATTTCAGAGCACTATTTCTGCAGCGCCATGATGTTTTCTGAAGAAATTTTCTGTGATGGGAGAAAATTATTTCTACTTCGCAGCCAGTGAGTCTGCAGAGCAGAACATCAATCCAAGGACTGACCTGAATACTACATGCTACTCCATTTATAGCACCTCTTCTTTTAGAAGCTTCCGCTGCAGTAAATGTTGTCTGTGAAGCGCTCTGCAAAGCGTCAGAACCCTTTACTGGATGAAAATTATATCATGTGTACCTTTTCTAACTTACCTGGTTCTATTGTAAAATGCTCTGACACCTTTGGGTAAAGTTCGCGCTACATAAAACTGCATTCAATAAATGAATAAAACGGGCAGATGCCTCGTTGGGCGCTATGGGGTAGGAGGGGGTTATAGGGCGATAGTGCACTTGGAGACCATTTGAGCTTTTTGATGAGCTTTTTGATTAATTCAAGGAGAAATGGACAGTGCTGTGGGCAGTATGCGCTATCAGGGCACCCCGTGTGCACAGTGACTTACAGCCTGGCGTAGCTGCGCCAACCTTCCGGAATTCGAACCCTTCTGGGAAACTTACAGAACACCACAGTTTAAAAAACATGAAAATACTCTGCAACCATGGAAAGCATCCTTCCTCCTTAGAACTCTCAAACTGTATTTGCAATACGGGTCGATAAATACAATACTTCGTTGTTTTTTTTTTTTGCAGTTTTTTGTATAGAGCGCGAACTCGACCCAAAGATATCGGGGCGCTCTATGCGATCACCAGTTGCATTGCAGACAGACACATTCATTTTAGGCAAGGAGAGATTTGTCCAGATTTGCCGGTTGTTGAGCCTACCGGCGAGGCCGGAACCGGTTCCTCAGCTTCACAGTCGGCCGCTCTAGTCGTTACGCCTCCGCTAACCCTCGCTGCCATGGGAGCAAACCATCACCCTTAACTCAGAATCACTTCAAAAACGCGTCGCAGATTGTTTTGGCGTTTTGTGCAGTGTAAAATGTACCTCACAGCTGGCCGTCTCAGCTTTTAGAGACCACGCAAAGATACAGCAATGGGAACAGAAGCGTCTGAAAATATGATGTATTTAAATCTTTTTTTTTGTTTTTATACAGCACAGTTGAGACCTTTGCAAAGTATTTTAAGTGCTCTGCATATTTGAGAAATATATAAAAAAATCCTTCCATCTTCAACATACCAAGAATACGTATGCAAGGAGGTCACAAGAAACATTTAAGTGGTAAGGTGTACACAGTAGGTCATGCTTGTTTACAAATGATGTCAGGCACACACGGCAAGAGCTCTAAACCAGCAGCGCAAGAACATTCAATAACAAGCACGTGAGTGGTGCACGCGCGCCACAGCGAGACATCTGTTTGGCATTATCGCGCACCCATCTGTGCACGATAATTGAAAACAGTGGCCTGTGCGGGTAACTGCAAGCAATAGGCTGTGGGAGGAAAAAAAGGCAGAACATTTGCCCAATAGCCTGCTGTCTTTCTTAGAAAGACGCACGCAAAGCCCAATAGCCTGTGAGAAAAACAAAAACACACGCACAAGTCTGTGGTGAGCTTTCTGAAGCCCCTTACTAAAAGTCGTGCAGAGGGCTCGACCTAAAAAGGGGTGATCTGGACCATGAGGTATCTAAAACCATCATGGTGGACCATTAATTTGGATACCAGTTAGCATCCATACATCCCCAACTGATTTGCATCTTGGTCAACTTCCCCCACTTGACCTCAAGACGCAGAAGGTGATCTTTCTCCCGTCCTTCATAGGAACCGCAAGAAGACCAGCATTTTGTCTGTGAACAGCAATACACAATCTTAGCTCTTCCCACTGAAAGCCCTCCCCAAAGCATTGCATCAGATCCAACGCTAGGGGAAACAGAAGAGTTGAGATGAGGCACCACTGTCTTGTGCCCCTCTTAACAGTAAAGGGCAGACAACACTCCATTAATTCTAATCTTGGCCACAGGTTTCGAGGGACCTTGATATGGAACATGGAGAGCCAACATTTATTTGGAGCAAGATCTTGTGCAGAAAAATACAGTCAAGTGACTCAAACGCCTTTTCAAAGTCTAAAAGTGTCAATGCATTAGCAGGGCTCGACAAATCCACTCGACCGCTCGCATTTGCGAGGTAAATTTAATGAGGTCGAGCTATTTTTAGGTCCTACTCGCCCTTTCTGGCGAGTAGGAAAACTTACAAACTTTTGTCCTCTGTCTTTGAAATCGGAGAAAATGTGACTAGATAACAAAATTTAAAGGCCTTTTTATTGCTCACAAAGCAAATGAGCAATAAAGATGCCTTTAAATCTTGTTATCTTGTCACATTTGCTCCGCTTTCAGAGACGGAGGTCATGTAGGTTACTGTTAGGTCGAGGAGATTTTTCAAGGTACTAGACCTGCAGGACTAGTACCATTTTTCAGATTTTTCGAGCCCTGGGTGGCAGAGAACTCTGGTACCCAGGACAAGGCCATTTAAACCCTTCTGAAGCAGTGTGTGTGCTCTGACACAGCGTGAAACTGTTCTGGTCTGGATATATTAGCAAATAAATCACTGACGACTGTTTGCTAGGACTCTGGCTAAAATATTTGTCTCTGCATTAATAAGTGAAATGGGACTGCAAGATGCATGTTGATATTTGGGTCTAGCATGCTAGAGGAGAACCAAAATCACAGCCATCTATAGCTCTTCAGCCATTGCCCCAGTGTGTACAACGTCAATGAAATGAAATTAAATGAAAATGAAATTTATAAAGAGGGACTAGTACCCTAGGGTGTTTAGGCGCTGACTCAGTAAGAAAGACTGAAAAGCTGTATTAAGATTTATTGATTAAAAGCCAGGTTTTGAGCACCTTCCTAAGCGTCAGTAGGATGGTTTTGTGTTTCAACATGAACATTCCCAATAGCTGTGGTATCAGAAGGGAAGGAAAATGTTTGAAATAGTCAATCACTTGGGGAGTTTTCCCAGCCTCCATGTCAGAAATGGCTTCAGTGCGCCCATCTGTAGAAAAAGGGAGCAAGCTCTAATGTGTTACATTTGGCATTATTCAGTAAGGAAATAGCTGAAGAAAAACAAGAGGGATACAAGGGAGAGTGGACGGGATGCTGAGGGAGTAACCTTGGTGAATGATCTGCAGCACCCATTTTTATGAACTTAGAACACACCTGTCTGGAAGAAAAATAATTATTCTGTCCCCTACTAAATGTCAATTTGTATGGCGCAGCTTATCACCCGTAAGGGTATCCAGGCACTGGAGCTAGAGCCCCATGTAATTGATGGGCAGGAGAGAGCAAACACAAAGAGTAGGCCATGGCACAGCTGTCTTTAAAACATTCCAGTGCATAATTCCCCTTCTGCCTAGGAGCTGTAAAATGGCATATCAATAATGGATGCCTGCATGTCACTAGTAAATCCTGTGGTGTGTATCCAGGCATGATGCCTAATCACTCACTGATGCTCATGGTGTGGCCCACATAGTCTGACATGTCCAGGTTGTCTCCCAAGACATATTTTACTGGGACCTGCCCCTTTTAGATTGTCTGAGAGAAGACATTCCCGCACTCGTCCGGGATGTCTGGCAAAATCTTGCTGGTCACATCCTAAAGTAAATGTGAGTAACATCCCAGCAAGCAGACACAGTTCAGGGACTTCTGGGCTAAGCTAGCAGGAGAAAAACCATCCTCTTTTCAAACGCATCAATAGGTTTAAATTCTCTATCTGGTGGAGCAGTAGGGAACACATTTGGCTCATCTTGCTACTAGAAGCTTGAAGTACCAAGTTGACGGAAGACACCTTGCTACAGGATGACTTCCTAGGGGAGGAGAACATAGTTTAGAACAAGTCATCATCAAGGTTTCCATCAGGGCCTCATTAAAAAGGCAGTAGGAGCAATGAAGGAGCATGCCTAGGCTACAAATTTTCTGTTAGTAGGTCTGCCATGGTTTAAATAGTAGATCACTGTAGTTACAACACTAGTACTGTCCTGTAGGCTACTACTGCAAAAGAGGTACTCTCCTCAGTTGGGGACACCTGTTTCTAGGGTAATATGTAGGCCACTAACATTCTAAATAAAGATCTAAATATAAGCCAAAATAAGTGTAATGAGGGCGGAGCAAATGGTATGTCTTGTCAACCTAGTCATGTGAAACATTCTGGAGCCCATGAACGGCGTCAGATTCTGATCCGAACAAGGCTACCAGCCTACGATATTACTGATGTCAAGGGAGGAGCTGAGGTTCATCCAAAGTTGTCAGAGGCACCTTGGTAATCTCTTGGCAACACCCATGGTGTGAGCCAGTGTGGGCATTGCTGGAGTCGGCCTGGAATCAGGGCAGTTGGAACCAACAAACCTTCTGGAACAGGAGTGAAGGTTAGCACAAGTACCAGGGAGGCCGTACATAGGCCCAATAGGGTCAGTGGGCACTGAGGTTGGACCCTCTGGTAGAAGTCCAGCTGGGGTACCAAGGGTTTTGTGGGGCATAAAGGCACTCCAGATGGAGTCTGCATCATCCTGAATGGTTCCTGCATGGTCTCCCTAAACATCTCCGTCTGCTGCGGAGTCAACAATGGCCCAGGGAATTCAGATGAGCATGCTCCGAGTTGGGTGATGGCAGCAGAGTCTGGTCTTTGGAGTGCTAACTGCATGACTTCTCCCCAGAGTGGGAATTGTGAGACAGATGAGTCCTGCTTGGACTTCGCCCACTTGTGGCAAAACATGTTCCACGACTTTGTCTTCAACTTATCGGTATGCAGTAACCTTAAGTGGAACATAGACTTGGCGTGAAAGAAGGCCTGCAACATGGAGGGGGTCTGCTGTTTTGAGCAAGATCACCTCACTTTTTGTGTTCAACGACATATAGAGACATATAGCTTCACTTCCCACTCCCTGATCACTTTTGGGTGTATTTGTTGCTAGACTTTGATCGTGCCTAGACCGTAGAATACACAGCCAAGCGTGGTGGTCCATGATTGACATATGTTTCCTGCAGTTGTGCCACGGTTTGGAGCCTGTGTTTTGGTGGAGAGGAGAGGACATTGTCCAAGCACACTGTCTATTTGCTGCAAATGCAATTTTAGCAGCAATGAAAACCGACAACAGTTACGAACAGAGCTCCGGATCCGTGTCTTACGGTTTGGAAATAAAGTGATGCCTAAATATGGGTTTGTGCAGTCACGTCTGGGGGTCGAGTGAGGTCAAAGCAGAGTCCAATGGTGCCACCTGCCAACACACAGGAGCAGTTGCTATAAAAAAAAGTTCCAGATCCAGCAGGCACATGGACAAATTCAAAGGACGAGGAAATTCAAACGGTGAGGAATTTTCAGTTCGAAATATTCATCAGAAAAATCAATGGAACTGGATGAAGATAACTCCAATAGATCGCATTGACCCACTTCAAACACTACAGGTTCAGGATGGAGTCCCTTCAGTGTTCACCCCTTCATAGCCAGGGCCGGACTGGGAAAACTAAGCAGCTAAGTAGCCCTGGCAAATTTGTCAGTCCAGCCCCCAGGGTAGGGGGCTGCAAGTGTGAAGAACTGCTGCTTTTTTTTACTGGGGGACGATATTGTAGCACCGCTGCAAAACCGGACCCCAGTAAAAAATAAAAACCGGTCCCCACCATCTCAAAACCAGCCCCCACCTTTCCAGCCTCCCGGGGAAATAGCCGGTACAGCCAGTCCGGCACTGCTCATAGCACCATCAAGCAAAGCATTAACTTCCTGCATCGGTTGGCCAGGTATTTGAAGAGTTCACTCTTCTTAGTCTGTTCGGTTGCTGCCTAGTGCGCCATCTGTTCCTTGGTTTAGCATTCCATATAGTACTTGTTTCTCTGAGGGAAGATGCTGAGATGACCTTGGATTAGGATTCCTTTTTTTTGCTACTGAGGCACAAGCATCCTCTGGTGATGGAAAGAAGAGGGGTTTGTATTTGAAGATTATTTTTAGTAAGCTGGAAACAAAAACCTATATGCGATATTCCTGGCTCTCAGGCTTTGTTGGACACTTTCCAAAGACTTCCTTTGATGCTGAACCAGAAGAGTGTAGTCAGGGAAGACGATAATGCTGCTAGCATCAAACTAAACCTGGTGTAAAGTATGGACAGTTATGAAAAGGTCTGTCTTTATGATTCAGAATCTTGACTATCATTTAGTGGGGCTCCAGGAGGATGTTTCTACATAAGAGCCCAGTGGGCTCGCTCTATGATTAAGCATGCTGATAGTTTGTCTAATGTATCAACTTCAAGACATTGTTAAGTTTATGTGCCTTCAGCCGCTTGCTAATTCCCACCAAACGAAGAATGTTTCTACTGGCTCACCACTATGTCTTCGCACACTTTCCAGCACTTTTCAAGACTGAAGAGAGGTACGACACTGACGCCTTAAGTACTTTATTCAATCCTTTATGAGATGTCTCCTTCCACCTCAGTCACCTTATCTTCAATGCTGCATAAGTCCTGTCTGGGAAGAGCTTTGCCCATGCCAACTTCAACTATTTTTGCTTCTAATACTGTCTGAAATGTCTGGGTGGCTTATACAATCATTGCTATTAAGAATGATGAGCTATGTAAGCCCTTTCCAATCATGATCCGCTCTCTCCCATGCACTGGGCAAGCCATCCCTGTAAATTGATCCTTTAAGGCCACCTTATCTCTTACTTACCATTTTACCTAGACTTGTGCTACCCCATTGCAGAAAGCAGTTCACTTGAGGGGGGTGCTGTCGAAGAAGAGGCAGCCATGGGAAGGTCTCGCAGTGGAGACTCCCCACTTGCATAGCAGACTGTTTCCCCTTGTCCAGCACCCTCCCTGCATACTCCTACAAAGGTGAACCAGCAGTGAGACAGAGCACTGTGCCCACTTTCGGCCTTCAGTCTCTCAGCTCGTTTTGGGAACATGTTATCTATAGTTGTATAGTGCACTACCATCCGTGAGGGTATCCTGGTAGCAACAGGGACACAGGGTGCAACAGTGTCCTGGCATCGACAGGGGTAGAGGGTTTAACACTTCTTTGTGTCAATGTCAAATGGAGGGGAGGACAAGTAGAAAGGTGAAGCCCAGTTCCCATTCCTCAAATTGTTTCAGTCACAGGTTATTGCGGCTAAGTCCACTGTGACCTGGGTATCTCTCCATTTGCCTTCTGCCATGTGCTGGGCATGCCATTTGACCAACTCTCACACTTTACCTGATGATGACTCGAACCGTTCCCAGGAAGTCAGGGCCAAAGGAAAAAAGTCCACTCATTGTCCAGTTGGCTCCATAGTATTCCAAGCCAAACACCACCAACTTGACCATAATAAGAGGCAGGAAGAAAAACAGTGAAGAGACTCCAGTGTGTGGTTGGGAAGAGGTGACCCTCGACCGATATACGCTGGCCTTCTGCAATACAGGCCTAGCAGTAACGAGACGGGACATAGTGAGGCAGGGAAGGGGGGGCAAACACTCCAAAAACACAGGAGTGGATATCTAACATGGAGTGGTGCAGACAGGTGGGAGAACCCAATACAGAGCGAGGGGCTGACCTCAAAATCAGGTGAAAATATGGTGACCATGGCAGGAACAGCTGGTGGAGTGAAAGGGGGACATCCAAAACCTCAATATGTGTTCTGTTACCAGGAACCACACTCAATGGGAGATCAGAAAAGATACAGGAAGCAGAGAGAGAGGGGGGCTCAGAGGAGCTAATGGGGGAGAAAGGATGCACTTGATAATATATAAGTCACCATCTACCATCCAAGATTGTCATTTTGTATATTTTTTGTTTGGTTTCTTGCGATCTGACACGCACTGCGGCACTCAGGGTGCAAATGTTTTTTGTTTTGTTGTACTGATTTCAATATGCTCAATAAAAATAATAATAAAATTCCAGTGTTTTAAGAGAAGAGTTCACCATTTATGTTGGGTCATCATCATACCGCTATGGCTCAACAGGCTGTCAGGCCCCTAGTAGGTGCATCCAGATGCTCCTGAATGATCACACATTTCTCCTAACTACCACCTGCTCCGGCCAGGCTTCAGGAGGACTAACAATGTTCACAGACCTGGGCTGTACCGGGTCTCCATTCTCCATGGATGCAACCAGTAGCTCAGGTTCCCAACCTGCGTGGGCTTTCCCAGTGGATCGTGCCCGGTGGATCGCTAACTGGGACGGAGGTCTGCCAGCCAGGCTGATGCTATCTATGGATGTTGTGTGGCTGTCTCCAGCGCTGCTGCCCGTTGTTCTGACCCCACGCCTTCTGCGCCCCCGTCCACCAGGCTATGGGTCGGCTGTTTCTCCAGAGTGGCTGCCACACCTTGATTCCAGTGTTCTACCTACTGGGCCACTGTAAGCCACGCAGGTGTTAGCATCTTCTCCCATCATCTGCCTCCTAGGGCTGCTTTGCTAGTTTTAAGCAGCCGGACCTCGCTCATTCAGTTGCCGTGCTGCCCGGCAAATGTAATGTCTCTCTGCCACCTCGATAAGGCCTTCATATTGGGGCACTGCTCTGTGATGAGTTTCTTTGTGCCTGCGCTCGGTCCTCCTCTGAACCATGGCCAGTCCAACAACGTGATCCACCCCAAGAATATGAGCAGCTGAGGGACGCCCATCATGGGGAAGCTGGGTTTGCGCCTACCTATACTTAGATTGTGAAGGCATTTTGAACCTCACTGGGCAGAGTGCTAAAAGGATTTTATCCATATATTTAGGTGCCAGCTGGAGGATTAAGCAAGCATGTCCTCCATCTTGCGCAACCAGCTATACCATACAAGATACCTCAAATTCGTTTCCTGCATTAACATGAAATCTGTGGAAAGAGTTTACTACGATTGTCTCAGCTTTACTGGGTATTTATAATTTTTTTACCATCTTTAAACAAGAAGCAAAACAATGTTCCCTCCTGTATTATTCAATAACTGGAGTGAAATAATAATTTAGGTGAAATAAGTGCTCAATATTGTATTTTATAATCCAAATATGCAGGTGGCGTGGTCCTTGACAAGAAAGTTCAAATAATTTAGAGAGTACAACTATCCTAGTTAAAAAAAGAGGCTAATCCCAGCAGTGTTAAGGAAGACAGAAGAAGTACAACAAATAATTGTTTGATAAAATGAGACGTTTGTGGAAATATTTCAGTGTGTAACAATCTTTACATACAATTTGTCGATGTTTCAACTTTCACGCATGATATTTAGGGGGCTTCCTTGGGACAGCAGTGACTTACCATATTTTATAAACTGTTAGTCTATATGGGGCAAGGATAAGCCCTGAACTACAGTAACAAGTAAAGTATCAAGGAAACTCAAATGCTCCAAATGAATCAGACAAAGGTATAATGTTTAGTAGATCCAATGTTTTATGTTTTTTTAAAGAATAGTGAACGGGTGTTGACTGGCATAATATTTCGTCTGCATCCTACTCGCAATAGACATTCACTTATGAATATAGTTACAGAAGACATATTCATAATAACCAATCTGATCATATTGTAAAGAATGATAGGTTATAATTATCTTCCACTCATGATACAATCTAGTGTTTGTTTACATTAACTGCATTACTCACTCTTCCAGATGTGCATTAAAGATGCTTAGGGGTAAACATGGAGAACGTAGACTTGAGCTAAAAAGTATAAATGACTCTTGGGGAAAGGCAGGCTAATGCCAGCTTACACCCAAGGGCCAAATATTGTGCTTTGCAGATGGACCAGAGAAAACATACAGTAGCACACAAATCATTAGTCTCTCTCCTCAGCTTTCATCTAAACAAAATCTTATCATTCTGCTCTGGTTAGCAATTCGCCATAACTCTGAGTCGATCTGGTAGGTTTAAAGCAGGAATTAGAGAACGCATCAATGCAGTTTCCAGTCCAAACAAACAAAATGAATGTGAAAGCATGCAGTACATTTAATACAAAATGATTACATGGCTTTAAAATGCATGCCATAACTGTAAAAGCCCAACCTATAAAAGAAATGTACTCCATAATGAAGCAAGCAAAAAGAGAAAGCCTACCTTACAGCTAAGCTCCTTTGTGACACTGTTAATTCTTCATCTTTTCTGAACATTCCTAAACAAGGACAAAAAAGCCGTAAATAAAACTAGATGCTAAAGCTCGATTACTAACACATTTTAGGAAAGTTTTCATAATTAAATATACTTGTTGGTGTCTGTTTAGAATACATAACTGAGGTGTTGTAATGAGGCGAGACAAAAAGGTCTTGGTGAAAGTAGTCTTTTTTTTCTTATGCAGACTCCACCCACAGCTCTGGCTCCTCCTCCTCCAAGCCTCCAACATCAACTAATCACCCAACAGTCCAGAAACCATCCATAAACAAAACAAGTTCATCCCCATACCTTCCACATTCCACTACATTCCTTTCTTAAGCAAGAATGCCACACATCTTTCATTCACCAAACACTAAAAGAACAAATACAAACTATAAGATAAACATAACTAATGCAACAGCAAATTATCTGTACATGATGTAGTCATTGAATCTCCAGGGTTGCCTTGTTTCATGCTTCACCCCATTCTGACAAACTGTAATCTTTCTGCCCTTCCTGTTGTAAACAGTCTTATTGCGTATCTCCATCAACTTCTTCATTCAGAACTTTGACCACTCTATTAAGGTTCCAAATCCATCCATCTTCCGGTTTCACAACATTGTTGAACACTTTGATTAATTCCATGGGGCGACTGTATTTAGAAAACAGTCCATGTGTGACAGGCGCTTTTACACTGACCACTTCTCCCACCTTTAGATCAAAATTTTTTTGTGGCTTACATCTGTTTGTATACACTTTCCTAGCAATCACCTTCTCCAACACTCTTTCCTTCCATCCATCATCCTCAACCTCTCCATTCATATTCGTACAGTCCTTGATCCATGCAGGTGACAGAACAGAATTCGTTAGTCTGCCTCTCAACAGTTCAAAAGACGTCTTTCCAGTAGTACCATGCAGAGTCACCCGATACACTTCCAAACACTTCCATAATTCATGCACCCAATCCTTTCCAGCACTTCTTGCCAACTAAATAGCTCCCTTAATGGTGCGAACCAACCTTTTCACTCTCTTGACACAAACTGAGCTCCATTGTTCATCAGTACAGAACTAAGTAAACCTTCTCTTGTGAACACATGAGACTAGAATTCAATCACTTTAAATGACTTTGCATCACTCAATCGCAAGTTCCAGCCATCTGGAATAAATATCTACCAGAACAATTAAGAATTTATTTTGCGACCTAACATTAAGGTGTCCCAAAATATCCAAAGTTTTGGGGTAAACGTTTTGGGGTAAAAACAATAAAAATGAAATGTAGACGAACAGAACGGATCTGGAGAACAGACTATAGTACAGAACACAAGCTAGCCTATAACCAGTGTTTGGAAAAATATAAGCAGACTATCGTCAAAGCCAAAAGGGCTTACTACACGGGAAAAATAATTGATGCCACTCATTCCACAAAGGAATTGTTTAAAACTGTGCATATTCTTCGGACCCCCCAACACTCAGTCAAGTTTACACCAGACCCAGATTTCTGTAATACAATGGCCAACTTTTTCCAAAGTAAAGTCCAAGTGATCTACGATGATCTATTAAAATCGGCCAATATTATGCCGCTTAATAATCCTTCGATTACAAACGTATGGGCGAAAAATAGTAGACTGGCAGGTTTCAGGACTCTTAAGGTGGCGGAGGTCTGTGACCTCATGACACCCACTAAATCGGGGTCTCCAAATGATCCATGCCCCCCAGCAGTCTTCCATATGGCTTCTAAAGTTATTAGTGTCCATCTCACCCCCCTTTTAAACCAAGTCCTTGTAAATGGTAACTACCCGGAGACCTGGAAAAAGGCATGTATAAGGCCTATCCTTAAAAAGCCGGCCTTGGACCCACTAGAGCCTAAAAACTACCGGCCAATCTCCCGACTGCCGTTACCAGCAAAAATTCTGGAGAAAGCAATAAATAGTGAACTAATTCACTACCTAGAAGACAATTTGCTGCTAGACCCGATACAACATGGCTTTAGGCCTGGGTACTCGACAGAAACTGCACTGGTGCTGGCAACAGAGGAGATTTGCAAGATAGTAGATGAAGGTGGCAGAGCAATTCTAGTTTTACTAGATCTTTCGGCGGCATTTGACACCGTAAATCATAAGATGATGGTACAGCGCCAGAAAAAGATAGGGCTGGAAGGTGCAGCATTAAACCTTCTTTCTTCCTTTTTAGAAGCCAGACAACAAAATATACATTGGGACAACATGCAATCTGGAACATTCCAACTCCCATGTGGTGTTCCACAGGGTTCGGCATTGTCCCCAACCCTCTTCAATATATATGTATCCCCACTGGCTACTGTGGTTAGGAAACATGGGTTTTCGCTAATCATGTATGTCGATGATTCTCAACTTACTATCTCAGTTGCTGAATCTCCAGACAGAGTAGCCACTGATTTCCATGCATGTCTGAAGGATATCATGTGCTGGATGAGGGTCAGCTTTTTAAAAATAAACTCTGATAAAACCGAGGTCCTAGAATTTGGTAAAGGACCATCGGTATGGAGTACTAACTGGTGGCCGATAGAGGCTGGGATCTGTCCTAACCCTGTGACTAGGGCAAAAAATCTAGGGGTCACCTTTGATGACCAGCTTAATCTATCCGCCCATGTTAATCAGCTTACCTCCTCCTGTTTTTTTTCTTCTAAAAATTCTAAGGAAAAATTTTCCATTCATAACACCGGAGCTCCAAAAGACAGTGGTAGTCGCATTGTTTCTATCTAAACTGGACTATTGTAGTGCTCTTTTTGTGGGAATTGACAAAGCCCAGGAGACGAAATTACAATCACTTCAAAATGCAGCGGCTAGATTACTGATGAACCTTCCTAAGGGCCATCCCACTTCAGAAGCCATTAGAGCATTACATTGGCTCCACGTTCATCAAAGAGCTAATTTCAAGGCTCTGTGTCTGGTGCATAAGGCCCTTTATGGTGGCATTTCTGAGGAGGTGCGGAAACTTTTCATCAGATATCTCCCTGCTAGAACCCTCAGATCCTCTACGAAGGGCTTTGTCTGTGTTCCAAAAATACGTAAGGTAAGGTGGGGGGCCGCACACTGTCTTTCCGCCCGGCAAAACTTTGGAACCAGATGCCATCTACTCTACGTTGCCAATCGAACCGAATGAGGTTCAGGAGGGAACTAAAAACCTGGTTATTTGCCAAAAATTAAAACCCATTCAGGGCCCAGCAGTCACTTATCACAGTTCAGCGCCAAGACTCCACGGCATTCGTTGCGCTATATAAATAATAAATCAAATCAAATCAAAATTATCTCATCCCATGCCCTCTTGGGAATGTTCCTCACAACCATGGGTTGCTCCCACAAATTACAAATGTCACTCATACAACACTCGATACTCTCTCACCTCTCTCTCTCTTTATCCATCCCAGACCACCAATAATCTGCTCCCAAAAGCTCTTTGGACCTTGAAATACCCCGATGACCCTCATGCGCTATTTTAATCAACCTCCCTCTCACCACTTCAGGAGACACCAACCTGATGCCTCTAAAAAACAACCCTTTATCACTTGACAATTCTTGCTTGACACTCCTAAACAACCGCACCTCATAAGCCAACAACGTCTTGTCACCCCTACCATTTTCTAACATGCTAACCACTCTCTGCAACACCTTGTCATTTTCAACTTCCTTTCTCCAATCCTCTTCACAAATCACCCTTTCTGTCATGACACAACTCTTCTTCCACCAAAACATCATCTTCACAGTCAATACCTTCTGTCTTTACCATCCTAAATAAGCAATCTGTTACAAAATTACTTTTCCAAGGAATATGCACAACCTGAAATTCATATTCCTGCAACTCCACAACCCACTTAGCAATTCTGCTAGACACATTATCAACTGTCTTCTTCATAAACATCTCCTTCAGCAGTTTATGATCCGTTCTGACAAACTTCCTGCCCCACAGGAAACTCTTCAACTACCTTACTGCCCACAAAAATGGCAAGAGCCTCATGCTCGATAACCAAATGACTGCTTTCTGCTGGTCTTAAGGCACGTGAAATGAAAGTTACCGTCCTCTCCTTTCCTTCATCTCGCTCCATAAAAGTCGCCCCCAAACCCTACACACTGGCATCTGTACAAATCAAGACAATAACTCTTAAAATTCTGAGCATTCTGCAACTCCTCCTTCAAATTATGAAACTCACTCTCACACTTCTTACACAACTTAATCTACACATTCTTCTTAAGCAAACTTCTCAACTTTAAGGATTTCTCTGATAACGTACTCCCAAATTTGCTATAAAACTCTACAAATCCCCAAAATGATGCAAATTTCTCATTGTTCTGAGGAACAGCCATCTCAGTGATAGACCTCACAAACTCCAATTTTGGTCTCGATCTATTTGCTGTCAAGGTATGTCTCAGAAACGTATTCTTTCTTATGAACCCTGCATTTCTCAAATTTAAGCAGTAAACCATTTTCACACAGTTTCTGCAACAGTGCTTGCACTCTCTCATCATGCTCTTCATAAGCATCACCAAAAATTAGGATATCATCTTGATACACCTTCACAGTGGATAATCCACTTAATATACTCTATATGGCTCTCTGAAAAACTGATGCCGCCAGCACTAGGCCAAACGGCATCCTTTGGAATCTATATGTGCTGTTGAATGTAATAAACGGAGTAAGATCCATTGAATCATCAAGTAATCTTACCTGGTGATATGCTGAGTCTAGGTCCAAAGCGGAAAACCACTTCACATTCCCCAGCATACATACAAATTCATTAATTCCAGGAATAGGAAACCTGTCCACCACAACTGCTTTGATAAGACCACTAAGGTCCACACACAAACGAATCTCGCTATTTTGTTTTCTTGCTACGACCACTGGACTTAACCAATCCGTCCCCTCAACCTTCTCAATAACACCTACTCTTTCACGTTTCTTCAACTCCTCAAGCACAGCTTCCCTGACCTCGAAAGGTACCTGCTGTACTGTGCTAATTACGGGTGTAGACCCTTCTCTGATCTTAATCTTGTGTACATACCTTTGCAAGCACCCATGGGGAATCAGCAAACACTTCAGAAAATCCCTCCGAAAACGTATTAGATTGACACTTGATCACTTTACTGCCTTCAACCATTTGACATTCACATTATCCCTCAATCTAATGGGCGTATTATAAATAGTATCCAAAATTACCCCCCAATTCTGTTTGTGAAAAAAACTTATCAAAGCATCACCCTTGGCAGCAACATACATTTTACCAACAGCCATTCCTTCTAAATATTCCACCATTCCTTGAAAATAACCCATTAGTTTAATGGGCTCAACCCCAAACCCTGGCGGTTTAACATTTGGCTTACACAACTGCACCCTACTTTTTAGCTCATGTGCAAAAACATCATTGGAAATAATCATCAATTTTGCTCCGATCAAAGAGCATTTTAACTCGCTTCCCTTCCATTATAATGAAATCATCAGGGGATCACCTCCTTTTGTTAGAGACTTGTAAAATTATCTCCTCACAATCAGACACATCCTGTAACACTTAGTTAATCTTCCGTTCATTGCCTGTGCTTTTGCAACACTTGCTCAAATGCCCTTTTCGCAAACACAACTTGAAAATAATGTTCCATCCTAGACACCTCTAATCATTAGCCATGTGCCCAACTGCCCCACATCTAAAACATTGTTTAAAAAATTTGACTAAAAAATGTTGACTTTACTTTGACTTTTCACACCTTTGCCATGCTGCCATCTCATGCTCATCACTCATCTCCCTTTTGTCCAATACAGAAACACCACCTGCAGCACTCTCAAGAGACATTATTTTTTTTAAACCCCAATACACGCTAAACTGTGTTCAAATCTTTTGGCCAAAATGATCATTCAGAAAGAGAGTGATCATCCCTGTACCACAGCCCTTCCCATACCTTATTGTTGCTACAGCCAAGCATTAACTGATCTCTCAAATGCTCATCAGACATACCAAATTTACAAGTTGCTGCTAACTTCCTTAGTGCAGTAATGCATTCTTCCACTGTCTCCCCTGGTTTTGCATGCGTTTGGCAAACTGACAACGTTCAAGAACAGACAATAGATTTGTAAGAAAATGTGCGTCCAACTTCTTCAAACATACTTCATATTCATTCATATCATCACTCTCTTCCTCAGTCAAACCAGGAAGGTAATCACATTTCTTGACCTTCCGGTCCCAAATAGTGCAATAGGATTGACGCCTTCCTTTCAGCTGTCAAATTAGTTCCAGAAACTCAGGCATATCTTGAAAATACATTTGATCATTTCTACCATTTAATTAAAGGCTCCCCAGGAGAGGACAAGACGAACGTAGTCAGAGTGACATGCTGCATTTTCACACTAATAAACTCACAACACAGTAGATAAAAATAACGCCAAAATATTGTCACTGCTCATCTCTATGCACGCCCAATAATGACAGCAATTTAAACATATACACACACACACACACACACACACACAAGACATTCGACGTGAAGCAAATTAGCCAAAGAGATATGAATTCATAAAATTAGATTAAAAGTGAGACGGGGAAACTTCAAGTGGAAACCATCTAACATTATCTAAGTTATAGATAAATAATATTACTCAGTACGCGGATGCGGTGTGCTTGTCACCGGGAAATGCCTTAAAAGAAACAGGCTGGCTGAAACATGGTGTGTTTTAACAACAACCTTAAGCACGCCTGTCGCTTCTGGCTGTCACCTCTTGCTCCCGATGGCAAGCAGAGGTGTGCAGGCCATCGCAATATACATCATTAATCCGTGAGGAACTGCTGATTTCCAACGCAGCTTTACAATTTCCAATGTCCCTGTATGCGTCTCACAACGGAGTGTTGTTAGCCTTCCACCACAGGACCGCAGAGCACGTCGGACCCGATGTAGAATGAAGCCACGTATCTGCGGGACCACCTGCAAACTTCACAATGCCTGGCAGGGCGCAGAAGGAGAATGCGCACCCACGTCAGAGTGATGTTCATGCTCAGGCGTACCAATGAGGTGAGGCAGAGGTCCTGGTGAAAGGAGTCTTTATTTCCTTAAGCAGACTCCACCCACAGCTCCGGCTCCTCCAAGTCTTCAGCATCAACTGCTCACCCAACATTACACAAACCATCCATAAACACAAGAACACTCATCCCCATACATTCCACTACATTACTTTTAAAGCTACAATGCCACAATAACTGTGACCAAAACCCAAGTCAATAGCAGGTCATGAGGCTGGATTATCTCTTACAAAACCAAAGTAAACAAATAACATGGTTATTCATAATGAAATGGTGATCAATTCTGCCGAAATTGCACCCAGAAAGGACATTGTGAGTCCAGTGACGTGATCAATGGAAGCCCATGTATTATGATAAAGTATTACACAGAAATCAAAAGTGATGCGAAATGGTTATGCCAACAAAACACCAATAGCCAACCCTATACTGAATCTGTCTGCCAACAAAACATACCCTTTCCTCGAAAGGATTATGTTACTTACCCAGTAAGCATCTGTTCTTGGCATGTACAGCTGTAGATTCACATGCTTTGCATGCTCCTGCCATCTAGTGTTGGGTCCGGATGTTTGCAAGATGTTTTTCTTCGAAGAAGTCTTTCCAGTCACAAGGTAAGGTGACTCCTCCTTTCGGTAACAGTGCGCATGGGCATCGACTCCATTGTTAGATTGTTTTCCCGCAAAAGGGTGAGAATGGAGTAAGTGAGTGTAGTAAAGAGATGCCCATGCGTAGATAATGTAAATATTGAGAACTGCAAAAACGACATGTGCCAGGGGAGGAGGGTGGGCAAATGTTAATCTACAGCTCTACATGCCAAGAACAGATGCCTACTGGGTAAGTAACATAATCCGTTTGAGACGTGTGCTGTAGATCCACATGCTTTGCATATACTATATAGCAGTATTCTCCCAAAGCAGTGGCTAACCAGTGGATGTTGCAGCTGTCTGGAAAAGTATTTTTAGCACTGCCTGCCCTACATTAGCTTGCTGGTGTGCTAGTACATTCACATAATAGTGTTTGGTAAATGTGTGTGGTGTAGACCATGTTGCTGCTTTACAAATGTCAGCTACAGGAATGTTACCTAAAAAGGCCATAGATGCCCCTAGTTTGCGAGTGAAATGTGCTCTTGGGGTATAGATAAAGTTTTTTTTAGCTTTTGCATAGCAAGTTTGAATACATTTAACAATCAATCTTGAAATGCCAGATTTAGAGATAGGATTGCCTTTGTGAGGTGGTGTAAACGAAAAAAACAGTTGCTTTGTTTTATGAAAATCTTTTGCTCTTTCGATATAATACAATAAAGCTCTTTTGACATCAAATGTGTGAAGAGCTCGTTCTGCTACTGAATCAGGTTGAGGAATGAACACAGGTAGCTCAACTGATTGGTTAATATGGAAAACAGAAACCACTTTGGAAAGGAATTTGGGATTGGTGCGAAGAACTACCCTGTCTTTATGGAGCTAAAAGAAGGGCTCTTCTAAGGGTAGTGCCTGTAGCTCACCAACTCTTCTTAATGAAGTGAATGCAATTAGAAATGCTACTTTTCATGAGAGAAACTGTAAAGGACACTTGTGTAGTGGTTCAAAGGGTGGAACCATAAGTCTTGTGAGTACAACATTAAGATTCCACACTGGTGGTATAACTCTTTAAGGCCTTCATAAAGGCTTTGATGCCAGGAACTTTGAAAAAAGCTGTCTGTTTTGCAGCAAGATGCAACCGAACAGATGTGTAAGCTAGCCCACATTGCTGTAGGTTTAGAAGGTAACAGTCAATGTTCTGAACAGAAGCATCCAGAGGTAGAATTTTGTTATTGCAGTAAACAACAATTCTTTTCCATTTTGCTGCATAGCAAGCTCTGGTAGTAGGTTTTCTGACTTCTTTCAGAATAGTCGTACAGTCTGGTGGCAAATTTAAATAGCCAGACTCTATGTCTCCAGGAACCAAATTGCTAAGTTAACTCCTTGGGATTTGGATGCTTGATTTTTCCATGGTTCTGAGTAAGGAGACGAAGTGATATGTAGTTTTGATGTAAAACTACTGAGAGCTCTAACAGGGTGGTGTACCTTGGTTGCTGGGCTCATGTGGGAGCTACCAAAATCAGTGTGTGTGACGTTTGCCTGAGTTTCCAAACCAGAAACGGAAGAAGTGGGAGAGGGGAAAAAGTGTAGGCAACTATCCCTGACCAATCCATCCATTGGAGAGAGGGTGTGGGAACCTGGAGGCGAAGTTTGGGCATTTTGCGTGGTCAACTGTGGCGAAGAGATCTATTTCTGGGTATCCCCATTGTAGAAAACATGGAAGGAGAACTTGGGGA
Source organism: Triturus cristatus (assembly GCF_964204655.1). Classification (NCBI taxonomy): domain Eukaryota; kingdom Metazoa; phylum Chordata; class Amphibia; order Caudata; family Salamandridae; genus Triturus; species Triturus cristatus. Next base: position 347,112,321 of record NC_140589.1, on the reverse strand, counting down.
TGAAGTTCCCAATCGTGTATTTACTGGCTCCTTCTGCTGAGGAGGTTGGCAATTTGATTGTTCACTCCCCGAAGGTATTCCCCAGAAGGTGAATCTTGTGATGTATTGCCCATTTCCAAATTGTGTGAGACAGGCATGACAGTCGGAGAGAGGGTGTCCCCCGTTGTTTTGTACATAGTTAAATAGCTGTCAAGTTGTATGTGTGAACTAGGACATCTTTGCCTGTGAGATGAGACTGAAAAGCTTTCAGCGCTAGAAACACTGCTAGAAGCTCTCGATAGTTGATGTGGAGACATTTGCGTTTGTCGTCCCAGAGACCTTGAATTGTGTAATGATGAAGATGTGCACCCTAACCTGTGAGATGTGTCTGCTGTTAGCACGACTCCTGGAACAGGGTCTATGAAAAGCCGCCCTTTTGATAAATTTGTGGGTTCCACCACTGCAGAGAGCGATGGGTGCATCTGTCCACCAACACTAGATCTATTAATTGACCCTGTGACTGATTCCACTGACATGCTAAGCATTCTTGTAATAGAGGCATGTGTAGTCTTGCATGAGATACTATTGCAGTGCATGACGTCATCATTCCCAGTAGCCACAAGAAAGTCCAGACTGGCAAGGTTTGGAGCTGCAGCAATAGTTTGGGTATTGGAAATTCTGGCTACATTGCGGGAGGCTAGAGCCATGTGAGTGTTGAGAGTGGCTCTAGATAAGATTGTATCTGTGAAGACTGTAGGAGGGACTTTTGAAAGTTGACCGTGAAACCCAATTGGTGGAGTAGGTGTAGCGTGTTCAGTGTTTTGTAAATACTTTTGGTGTGTGCTGGATTTGATGAGCCAGTCGTCTAGGTAAGAAAAGACATGAATTTGTTGTCTTCTGAGATGAGCTGCTACTACTGCTAGGCATTTTGTAAATACCCTGGGAGCAGTAGTTACTCCGAAAGGAAGTACTTTGAACTGATAGTGTTTGCCTGCCATCACAAATCTGAGATATTTGCGATGAGCTCGATGAATGGGAATGTGAAAATATATGTCTTTTAAGTCCAGTGTGGACAAACAATTGCCTTGCTGTAGGAAAGGAAGAACCTGTTGAAGCATTACCATATGGAAATGCTCTGATAGTATGTAGTGGTTTAACTCTCTGAGATCCAAAATTGGTCTTAAGGAACCGTCCTTTTTGGGGATTAGAAAATAAAGAGAGTAAACCCCTGAACCCTGGTACTGAAACTGAACTGGTTCTATGGCTCCCTTTTGTAAGAGAGATTGCACCTCTTGTTTGAGTAACTGCAAATGGTCTGATGACAGTTTGTGAACGAGGGATGGAATGTTTGGTGGATTGGAGGTGAGCTCCAGGCAATAACCATGTTGGATAATGGCGAGCACCCATTTGTCGGTTTGGTATAGATTGCCACATGGGGAGAAACTCTTTGAAGACTTCCCCTGACAGGTGTCGAGTGATCGGGGGCAAGTGTGCGCAACTCACTGTTTATTAGGGGAAGGGATGTTACGTGGTGTGGCACTTTTACTCCAACCTTTGGAACGGTTTCCTCTATATCCTCCTCTGTAGAAACACCTAGAAGTAAAGGATTGGTTGGTGTCTTTGTAAGAGGAAACTTTTGGGTCTGAGGATGTTGTTTTGGACCCTGCTCTGTAAAATGAGTGGCGAAAGGAGCCTCTATTAGATGGGGACTGGAGCGTTTCCATGGATTTCACCTCTTCAGTGCCCTTTTTCATCTTTTCTAAGGATTGGTCGACTACAGGACCAAACAGGTGTTTCTTGTCAAAGGGGGTGTTCGAAATGGACTGTTGAACCTCAGGCTTAAACCCCGAGATCCTAAGCAATGCATGCCTTCTAAGGAGGATGCTGGTATTGATCTCTCTAGCTGGGGTGTCAACTGCATCTAAAGCACATCTGATTGAGGAGTTAAAGATGAGTTTCCCTTCTTCAACTAACTGGTGTGCCTTAGATTTGTGTTCATCTGGGAGATATTGGAGCAGTTGTTCCATTTCATCCCAGAGTGCCCTGTCGTACCTAGCTAGTAGGCCCTGTGATGCACCAGTGGTTAACAGCTTGGACAGCTACTCGTTTCCCAGAGGCATCAATACGTTTGGATTCTTTGTCTGGGGGCGTTGCAGCCCCAGAGGTTTGCAAGTTAGCTTGTTTGTGAGCATTGGACACTACTAGGGAGTCAAGCGGTAATTGTCCCTTAATAAACACAGGATCTGATGGTGAGGGTATATATTTTCTATCTACCCTTGAAGTTAAAAAACATGCTCTGACAGGGTCTTTGAAGATATCATCTGCATGCCTCATCTTGCCTTTAAGCATAGGGAGTGTTTGACTTGACCTATGTGTGGACTCCAGTGTTTCAAATAAAAAGTATTTTTCTAGTGTTTCTTTATGTAATAGTACCCCATGATACTCTGCTGCTCTAGCAATGAGCTGTTGATAAGCCATATCATCTGGTGGTGATGGCTTTACAAGATAGAGGTCTGGCTCATTGTCTACTGGAGGGTCAATGGTGTAATCATTCCATGGATCTGCAGGCAAGTGAGTATCTTCATCACCCTGATCCACATCTGGATCTGTATGTCAAGATCCCTGAGGTGTTCTGTGTAACAGATCTTCAATTATTAACAGTGGAGAAGATCGTGGAGGTGGAGAGAGTTGTGGGGCAGGATAAACAGAACAGGGCTGGTAGCTGTTTTCCTTCCTCTTTAAGTTAATGTTATCAGCAGTGTCCTCTGCAGGAAGCTTGTTTTTTTGCTGGAGTTTTAGCCAAAATATGTCCAGTATCACGATTAACATAAATCTTTTTTTCTGTTTGGGATCCAATTTGGCCTTAAGGACATCTAAAATTGGTTCTGGCGACTCAAGAACAGTGTCCTTAGATTTTGGCATTGAAATAGACTTTTCTTTGGTAGTGGAATGTTTCAGCTCCGAAGCATGTTTGTGTATCGAAGCAGAGGGTTTCGGCTCCAAACCAGATTTGTCTTTGGAGCTTGATTTCGGATCCGAACGTAATTTCGGCCAACTCGATCCGGGCCGGAAGGCTTGACGGTTTGTTTCAGAGACACGGGGCGTAGGAAACATTGTCTCAATGCCGACCTTGGTCTGAAGGCAGAGGAGGTGCCATAGCTTTATGAGTTTTAGACGAGGACTTAGGGGGCAAGTGGTCTTCAGTACTCACAGCACCTTGTCCCGGATGCACATCTTCGGACTCCAGATCGATCTCGTGCCCGGAATCAGACTCTGGAATGGAGAGGGCCTCTTCATCTGCAGCGGACGATTCGATCTCTTCTTGATTGAATTCTTCCCCGAAGATATGCAGAGTGTGTTGGATGCTTTGGCGCTGCATCTCTCGTCGTCGAGCTCGACGATCACAGAGTCTTTTTGGACTGTAACGACCTAGAAACGTTGCAGTCTTCGTTCTTGTGTTCCGGAGACAGGCATCAGTTACAAACTTGATGTGGCTTGGTGCAGGGATATTTGGGGTGGCACCAAGGACATAATTGGAATTGAGTTCCTTCCATCAGTAGAAGGCTGGTCTGGAACAGCTAGTCCGAAGCACATCCTCGAGGTTTTCTATCGAAAATGTAGTTTGTCGATTGAATCCATACGCAGAGAACAGGGAAACGTGTCCAGAAACAATACTGTTGAGGGTAGAGTGGATTGCACACCGAGGGAAACAGAAAGAACAGTTTTTGAACTGGAGCGCAGCAATACACGTCTGAACCCGATGGTAGAAAAAAAAACAATCTAACAATGGAGTCGATGCCCATGCGCAATATTACCGAAAGGAGGAGTCACCTTACCTCATGACTGGAAAGACTTCTTTGAAGAAAAACAACTTGCAAACTTCTGGACCCAACACTAGATGGCAGGAGTATGCAAAGCATGTGTATCTACAGCACACATGCCTCGAACATATGTTTCTCCATTTCCAACAGAGAGACAACACCACTTCAACCCAGATAGGATAATGGAAGGTCTGTAAACTTGCATAAGGTTCTGGAACATACTACTGCTCTCCTTTGAAGGAAGAATTGTGATTGCTAAAATGGTGTTTGTAGCCAGATGCCTCTATGCGATCTGAAATTTGCTGACTATTGTCACTTTAAGCACTTTCAAGGCACTGAATAGCATACTGACCTCCTTGGTATGGGCGGGAAAGAGAAGCAAAATGGCGTTTGAAACATTAAAACTGGATCAGGAGGAGAGGGCAATGAAGCTACCAGACAGAGCTGTACTATTACGCGGCAAAGCTAGAATACGCTGCACTGTGGGCAGTGGAAGGGGACAATTGGGAAAAATGACTACTGGGTGGTACCAATGGGGATACTACACTGATGAAACTGCTTATGAGGGGCTTGTGACTTGAAAAATATCCCTTACTTGGTGTAACAGACAGCTGAAATATGGGAGAGGGTGCCAATACAGTCTTTAAGTGATATCCCTTCATAAGAGATTTAGATCTGTGGACATTGTAGCTGTTTAAGCGTATCTCCGCTGCCATGTTGGTCACTCACTTGCAAGAGAGAGGGTGTGGGATATTGGGGTATTTGTACTATGGAAAATGGCTCAATTTGTTATAGGAGATCTGAAAGACATTATTCGTGGGAACTGGGCAACTCTTACAGTATGGTAAGCTAGCAGGGGACAGCTAGAGAGATGTTGACCAAATTCCAGATGCTTTCCCTCAGACGGAGACTCTACAGATGTGGATGACAGGGAGCTCTGCCTGACATCTTGTGACAACATTCTATACAGCCCTGATAAGAAACGGGGTTAGAGAAGAGACCCCTAAACCTAGACCAGCATGGAAGCTGGAACTTGGTTACTGGATATGATCAGTGATTAAATTGCATGGCGTGAGTGAAAACTGTGATCTCGACTGAAGAATATGCCTCTTGTATGTTTAATGGAAACTGATAAATATATTTTTAAAATAATACTGAGTCATGTAAGCAAAACATAAATGTTAATGGAATTAAGCTTATATGGTTGTCATTATGGACGAGTGAACAGCCTCGGTCCTTAATGCATTTCATGCCAGCATCGTTTTAATACAAAATAAATCTAAACTAGTTATTCCTCACAAATGACATGTTCCTCCATGCCGAGTTCAGTGTCATTATGTGTTACATTTAAAAGAGTCCTATTTAGAGGCTCACACCACTCTTTTTACTGCAAATGTGCCTTGGCATACATGTTGGTAAATATTTATTTTTTTAATAAAAAATCTCTTTTTGTTATAATGCTTTAACGTCTGTTCATACTTGGAGAACTGGGGCATCTAAAACATCTCTTTCAGTAGAGCATGAAAAAATAAATCCTAGAATTGTCCTAATGTGTGGATCATTAGTGTATATGCATTTTAAAATATATTATAATTCCATGGCCCCCGCACAATAACTGGTCTTGCTCCTCAGTTTTCTTGGCAATTTAATGTTGTTGTAAACATCTGAGTGCAACGTCTGTTTTTGTAAATACATTTATCCCAATTCTGTATTTTTCTCTTTACTTCCCTCAATGAAGTTCTAGATATGTCATTTACCTACAATCAGATTGCTATGTCTTTATTCACAATCAATAATGCTATTCCGATCGACAGATTTGACACATGGTCACCGACTGATTTAACCAGATTCCAAATAGGATCTGATTAGAATGGACAGTCAACTACAGCACAAATCTCATATTATATGTAAGTGGATTCCCATGTTTCTCCTCCACCTGAGAGATCAGCCAACCCTGTTCTGCTTCTTTCCTAGAGTAATAGAATCTATTCAATAAGGCAGTATCTAGAGATGCTAGCTATATATGTCCCACTCCCCTCTTACTTTCAGTATCCTAAGTAATTTGGTAGTGAAGATGGAGATTTCATTATTCTTCGTGGAAAACCCAGGATCGCACTTATGACTGAAGCAAACACATTGAAGAGTACAGTTGACGGAAAGGTGACTGCAACTTCTAGTCTTCCAGAGTTAAATGCATTTTCCTAATATTATTTACTACAGTGTAGGGGCTCTCAATTCTTCTACAGCTACAGCATTATAGGGAATGTGTAAGTTGATTTCCCGTGGCAGGAGCCATTTTCTCTGGGTGGATTTAACCTCTAAATGCATTCACAAGACTGTTTTCTAGGGCCTTCGCTTGTATTTTTGGTGCTTTGTTTATGAGAGAAACTGATAGTTTTCCCTGCACATGTACAACAGTATTTTGCGGTCTCAAATCAGAGAGGAATAGTGTCCTTTCATTACACTCTAGAAACATACATAGTTACTGACTTATTTTTACTCAGCCCTGAATCCACTGGAGCATGTTAATCTACTGAGCTGTAACCTTTCTATGATTGTCCCCACTCCGTTTACGGAGCCACCGCCCCAAGCCTCTAAATACAGGCCATCATCGATGAAAGTCTCATATAAAGCTCATACATTCTTTACTGGCACTCTTGCCCTTATTCAAGAGGACAGTGTTTTATCATAGTAAGCAAAAGCCAGTGCAATTGTAGCAGCACTGAACATTTCTCTTGTGGTCCTCTATACCCACCACCCATCTCACTTTGGTCCTTCTTCCTTTTTGGCAAGCCAGGTCAGCATTCTGTCCAGCTTGCCTCTTAGTCCATTGATCCTTTCTTTACAAAATCAGCCAAGAGTTTTAACATTGTCGAAATTTAAGATGGAATATTCTTCCCTTTATGCTATGAGGTTGTTTCTAGTTTGGTCCAGAGGGCATTCCATTTCTAACTCATTCATGTTCAATTTTAGCTGATTCAGCTCAATCATTTTGAATCGCTATTATTTTCAAAACATACTAATGAAGTCCCTCATTACTGTACATGTCCTGCATATTGTGACAGCCCATTCAATTGCCCATACAGTTCCCAATATACTCATTAGATCCAGGAATCTGAATACTTATGGATCAAGCAGGTGCGCAGTATTCAATTTCCAAGCTCCATGTAGGCTAGAACCTACTCTATCCTTTTTTTTTAATTGAATTTTTTTTTTGGTCATAGCAAAAAATACATAAGAGTAATTCATACAGGATAAAACATCAAAAAACGATAAAGCATCAGAGGCAAACCAATCAAGTAGGGGCAAATGTACGCAATTAATTTCATTTCTTAATTCATGAGAGATAAATTCATTGATTAATATCCGGACTTAAATTATAATATAATATATTATATTACAGGGACATGCACACAAAGAAAGTCAAGTAATTTCAATATCTAATTAACTATTATTGGTGATGGCAAAATCCTGTCTACAGTTTTTACAAATCTTATCTAACTTTAGCAGCGGAGAAAAGCCTCTTGCTTTAGCCAAAGCGAGTTATAATTCAAGAGAGCACCATTCTGAATCTTTAAGGGCACTGTCTGAGATCCATGATCGGGCAATACAAAGTCGGGCAGATAACAGCATGATTGTACCTAATTTTTGTAGGCCTACTTCGAATTCATATTTACCCATCATTTTCTCTTTGACAGATAATTGTATGGGATGACCCAGACGTATTGACATATAGTTTATCACCCCTTTTCAGAATTTTTGTAGACGGGCAGAGCACGAACATGTGCAGGATATCGGCAGAAAAGAGGTTACACTTAGGATATCTGGTTCTATCTGTCCTATCTATAGAAGGGGTTGCTTCCCATTTTAGAATTACATTCGAAGTATAATATAAAAGACACACCATGCGCCACTGTTGTAACTTAAGATTAACGGAGTATACAGAGCGGTCCAGCAGATCTAAAGTCATCTGAACCTCCCCAGCAGAAATGTCTGATGCAAGAAGTCTGCTCCATTTCGCAGCTAATAGCGGAGTATCATCTATAACAAACTGCGAGAGTGCCTGATATATCATACTTATAGTATGTTTAATATTAGGTTTAAAATAATATGAAGAAAACTGAGCTGTCGATGCCCTCCATATGCCCGTGACCCGTCCGTATGTAATCCCTCAACTGAAGGTATTTAAAGAAAGAATGATTAGGCAGTACATAGGCAACTTGTAAGTCAGAAAAGGATCTAAAACCATTTAGATCAAATAATTGGCACATTATTATAATTCCGCAGTCTGACCATACTTTACAGGTTAGATCGCGATAAATATAAGGAAAAGCAGGATTTTCCCATATAGGGGTATCCTTGTCGATGAGGCCTTGTTGAATATTTCTTGCAAAACCCCTTCCAAATACAGTCAGTATTTTGAAACATACCTTCTTGTAATAGTTGGGATCATCGAGCCGATAAAAGAAAAGACTAGCTTCTGCTCCTAGAGCAGGCCGATAGTAAAGTGGTGTTAGATTTGGGCCCCCATAGATCAGTAAACTACACAAGCAGCCAGTAAAGGCAGCCAAGAAGTAGAGCCTAACGTCCGGTAGCGAGAGCCCTCCTGTTTTATAGGGAGATTTTACAAGTCGGCTAGCACGCCTAGTCCGCCAGTTGGCCAAGATAAAACTACAGATAGTGCCTTCCAACCATCTAAAAAAAGAATCTGGGACCCTCAGCAGAATTGCCGTAAAAACAAATAAAAAAATGTAAGGGAAGAATATTCATTTTAATTATGTTTACTCATCCGATAATAGTGAGAGGCAGGTTATTGCATGATTTTAATATGGTGATTGTTGCAGATAGCAGAGTTTCATATTTTAACTTTACAATATTAGAAACCGCGGAGCACAGCCTAGTACCTACATAGACCGTAAAGTTAGTAGCCACCTGAAATGGGGAGTCATGGGTAAAATTCAGAAGAACCTGTGTTTTAACTAAATTCAGCTTATAGCCAGAGAATTCCCCAAAAGTACATACTTCAATAAAAATCTGAGTAATAGCTGTTGCAGGGTTGGGAGAAAAAATTGCCACATCGTCAGTATATGCGTTGAGTTTGAGTTGCGATCAGCAAAGACCAACGGTTGACTATCTGTGTTCCTAAGAAGAGACTGTAAATAAGGTTCATATTAAAGAGCGAAGAGGAGGGGTGAGAGTGGACATTCCTGTCTTGTCCCATAGTAGATACGAAAGAACTCAGAATAGCTCCCTGTATACGCCACTCGGGCATGTGGAGTCTTATAAAGTGCCTGGATCAATTTAACAAAATCGTCCCCTATACCAAAGGCAGATAGCGAGACCCATAAGCAATCCCAAACCACCCGATCGAATGCCTTCTCTGCATCAAGTAATACCATACCCATATTACATTTTTCAGCGATATCAAATGCCGCAATTGCTGTATTAGTATGCTCTGTAGTATCTCTGCCTGGGACAAAACCATGTTGCGGTGGGGATACTAGAACTGATATCAATGGAGCAAGACAGCAGGCTAAAATTTTAGTAAACCATTTAGCGTCTGCGTTAATCAATGAAATAGGCTTATAAGAACCCAAGTCATCAGTCGGTAAGAGCTTTTTAAAAAAAACTACAATATTAGTTGTGTTACAGCTATCTGGGATAGTACCTCCTAGCTGAATATATTGAATAACGCAGAAAAGTTCCATGCTCAGTATCTCTGAATGTCTCATAAAACTCGATCAGGAGCGCATCCTCCCCTGCAGCCTTGCCAGATGACAGGGCCATTAGTGAACCCTCAAATTCCAGATTTTAAATTTCTGTCTGAAGGTCATATGCCTGTTCCTCTGCAAGAGAGTGTAGGTGAAACTGTTGAATATATTCCCAGCACTTTACCCAATTGAACTTCTGTGATTAGCTGTACAACTTACTATAAAACTGTTCCAGAATAAGTTTAGATTTTGTATAGAGCCTATTGTCCAGTTCCTTAATGGCCTGAATTTTACCCTTAGTTTGTTGATTCGCAATTTGATACGCTAACACTCGGCCAACCCTTTCCCCATATTCATATTGGAGCCGTCTATATTTTACAAATCTAGCCGCTACCTGTTCCTTCATTCTATGCACAGCACAAGATCGCTAACAGTTGGCCAAACATTTGGGGTTAATCTGTAGCGCCTTGAGTAATTTTGAGAGCATGTTGTATCTCGAGCTGATGAACAGTTTGCTGAAGAGTATTTACTTCTTCGGTAAAAGCTCTATTTTGCTTGATCACCTATTGTAGTGTTATGCCACGGACATATGTTTTCATAGCATCCCATACTAAGTAAGCATGAAATAGACTGTATATACTTGGTATTTGTTAGTAAATGCCAGGGGAAGTAAAACTAGGGCTATCGGGCTTATCCCACTTCACATCAGGTGAAAAATGAAAATAAATCGGGTTGAGATCTGAGACAGCCCTTGGGCATACGGTCATCTTCATGTTATCGAACAGTATATGTTTAATAGAAACCTTGTCTATCTTTGAATAATGCTTGTGTAGGTGAGAATAGTATGTATAGCCAGGGTCTGATGGATAGAGAGTCCGTCACACGTCACAAATACCATGTAGTTTAATCAGATCATTAATAGAAGCCCTAGTTCTAGGTTTATGAAAGGTCATCCTGCAGTTCGTGGAATCAATGCTGTAGTTCATTACATAGTTAAAATCCCCCATTAAAATCAATTCTCCCGCCCAATCCAATAACTCAAATGAAAGTGTATCAAATATTTCAGAGTCATCAATATTTGGTCCATAGACAACACAAAGCACAAATTTAAAAGAGTGAATAATAAGTTGTACCAACACCCATCTCCCCCTGGGGTCAGCCGCAGTTTTTAATACCTGACCCTGAAATCTTTTAGAAGATAGAACAGCTACCCCCCCGAATTGATGTAGTCGGAGATGTAGAGGCAACTATGTTATAATCCAGCTGCCTAATGAGGGCCCTATCCTTATGTGCCGAACGCGCCTCAGTTAGCACCACTAAATGCAGTTTAAATATCCAATCTCCTCTCGGATCAATTGTCTCTTAGACCGTGCATTAATCCCCGACAATTTCCAACACATACATTGAATCTGTGCCATTTTAGCCATCTATATAGTATAAGAATATCTGAATTCCCATATCTTGATATTCTAGTACAAACTTTGCATATCCATTGATAAATTGAGCATACATCCTGTATGAGATCCCTTGGCTATGACCTATTTCTCCCCTCCAGCCCTCTGCAGATGAACCAAACTGCCATCAAGAGGCACTTGGCAATTGCCAATTTGAACCCAACCCCCACCACACCACACCCGACAACCCACTAAGAACACCCCGCCACCCCCCCATATCCTAAGAAAGGAATCACCCCAATCTGGGGCCTTTGGTGAAAAACAGCCCAAAGGAGAGCCCCCTGCCTGCTCACCCCGAATCCCCCGCCCACCACCGAGCCACCAAGTGAAAAAAGGACAGAAAGAGAAATTAAACAGAGACCAGACAAAACTAAGAAAAAAAGAAGAAAAAAGGGGAGAGGCTAAGTATCTCAGCTTGTCATCCAACCCTCTCATAATCATAGATAATACGAACAAGTAGAAAAGGGGAAAAGTCCAGGCTACACTCAATTCCATATATAATTCAAAATATCAAGTGTGCTTTTTTGTCCCCTTTAGCCGAGCAATAGCCTGTGACGCATCTTCTTCAGAAAAACACATCCGAGTGTGTCCATCCATAACAATTTTGAGACGAGCAGGTCCCTGTAGGAAAGATTGTGCACCCACGGCCTTCAATGGGTCAATAAATGCTGAAGCTTCCATCTCCGGTCCATTGTGGCTCTACACAAGTCTGACCAGGTGAATAAGTGACATACTATCTACTGATAACGGGGATGTTGGTCGGGCAGTAAGAGAGATGGCCTGCCTAAAAAGAAAGTTCCCGATAGAAATCCGCATAGGTCAAGGCGGTGAACCTTTATGGCCAAAAGCATTGCGGTAAAGAGGGAGCCGGTGGGCGCGTTGTAATTGCAAATCCCAGTCCCAGTCATTCAGATGTGGAAAAGCCCTCCTAAATAATTGTACCATGTACTGCAGAGGATCAGAACTTTCCTTACCCTCCTGTATCCCAAAAATCCTTAAATTATTCCTCCTATGCCGGTTTTCAATATCCTCAATCTTGGTTTGAAGGAATTGGAGCTGACCCTCATGGCTCTCGATAGACTTAACTGTTGCTGCCACTGTCTACTCATTAAAGGCCGCACTTTGCTGCAGATCGTTCACATCTGTTGTAAGTTTACTAATCTGTCCGGAAACACCCTCAAGCTATTTTTGTATCTGCACATTATCCGCTCTTGCCTGAGTATAGTAGGCCTGCGCTCAGCCTGAAAGGCTAACATAAATGATCTTAAAGATGGTTCCTGCAAAGTTTCTACCAGTTCTCCTGCAAAGCCCTTGATTGTAGGTGAGGGAGAATGGTCCGATAGTGTCCCCAAAGATATATCTGAGGGAGAGCCAATATTCGGGGTGGGGCATGTAAGCTGCACCTGTATCTCGGGGTGCTGTTTCCCGCCTACAGACCCAGGAAGCATGGCAGTTAGTCGAGAAAAATTGATTTAACTTCTTCCTTAGAGTTCACCCGATTCCTAAGTGGACTGCTCTTAGCCCCCTGGCTACTCGCCTTACCAAACTGCAGCTGCTTTGTAGGTTTGGTCTGTAGGTTTTCTCTGCTTGGGTTGTCCTACTAAATTCCGCTTTTTGGGGAGCACACCCCCTTGGGTGGAAGTAATGTCTGCCTGTGAGACATGTGGTCTGCAATCCAAAATCCCTGGGGCAGATAGGTGTTCATTTTCACTTTTGGCTGTCACTTTCAAATCTGCCTCTGCCTTAGAATGGCACGTGGAGGCTCCCAGCTTTTCCCCGGGTGATACACCCTCATCATTTATTTATTTATTTTATTCATTTGGTGTTTTATATAGCACGAACATGACCCTGAGTAGGGTATCAGAGCAATTTTCATTTGCATATCAAGAACAGTTATGTTACCAAGTCATCAGTAGTTGTACATTGATTTTGAGAAAAACATTAAAACATAATATACATATATACAAGACTACAAAGAGGTTAATGTTCGATGAGAGGCAACATGTGTATGATCATGGAGGATCAATGATAATGGCGAGTCTGCTGAATTATGAGAGATATTTACTCATATAATAAGATTTGGCTTCCTTTTTGAATGCAGAGATGGACGAGATTCTTCTAATGTTAGGGGGAAGAGCGTTCCAAATTCTAGGAGCTGCACCAGAGAAAGCTCGGTCATAAGTTCTTTTCTTACGGAACCGGGCCAGTTTCAGTAATAGATCATCATGATTCTGGGAGACACGGCATCCTCCTGATAATGTGATTTTCTGGGCTAGGTACACTGGTGTTTTGTGGTGTATCGCTTTGTGAGTGATACATGCCAACTTTAGTTGTACTCTTGCTTCGTAAGGCAGCCAGTTAAGCGCTTTCAGATGAGGGGTGATGTGGTCAAATATTTTGGAGCCAGTTATAAGTCTTGTGGCCGCGTTGAGGCAGACTTTCAGTGGGGCTGTTGAGATCCTAGGAAGACCAGCCAGAGTTGTGCAACCGTACTCGATCCTTGATAGGACTAGTGCCTGGACTGCTGTTTTAAGGTCTGACTTATTTAAGAAAGGTTTCAGTTTTCTGAGGTAGCTTAAATGGAACCGGGCATTTTTTGCCATTGTGTTGATATGTGATAGCATGTTCAGGTTTTTGTCTAGTATAATTCCCAGGGATTTGGTAGAATCAACTATCCTCGGAGTACATCTTAGGGCCGTTATCAGGTTGGTCCACTCTAGGATGTTTGTAGCGCTTTTTTGGGGGGAAATCAGCAGGAATTCGGTTTTATGTGGGTTAAGCTTCAGGTGATTATTGGTTAGCCAATGGATAGTTCTCGTTAGTGCCTGGTTCATGATATCTATCTCTTCTGTCAATGTGACCTTGATGTAAAGCTGTGTGTCATCTGCGTACATGTGAAAAGAGAGGCAAGGTTTCTGTGAGTGGCTCTACATACAGATTGAATAACGCCGGGGATAGTGTTAAGCCTTGAGGAACTCCAATCGTGTTTATGGATGGAGCTGATAATGTTTGGTTGACTATGAATTTTTGGGATCTGTTCTCTAGGAACGAGCTAAACCATTTTAGGACTGTACCCTCTAAACCTATTTTTCATGCGATCTAGTATTTTAGTATGGTTTACCGTGTCGAAAGCCGAAGAGAGGTCAAGCAGGATTAGGAGACATGTTTTGTTGTGGTCGAGGGCAAGTAGAGCATCATCCACGATGTGCAGAATTGCGGTTTCAGTACTATGGTTTGGTCTAAATCCTGACTGGAAGTCATTCAACAGACTGAATTCAGAGATATGTTGGCTCAATTGTCGTTGCACACATTTGTATAAGACTTTGGCTAGCATGGGAATGTTTGTTAATGGTCTGAAATTGTTAGGGTCAGATGGGTTCTCAGTAGGTTTTTTTTAAGATTGGAGTGACTTGCCCTATTTTCGATGAGCCATGGCTAGAGGATCCGACATCGGCTTGGCACCGCTGTAGCAGCTCCTTAAATGCAGCCTCAATCAGATCTTGTGCTGCCCCTGTTTTTAGCTAGTTACCACTGTTTTAACAGCTATAGGATAGGGAGCCTCACTTGTGAGGTTGTAGTAGCCAGGGGTATAGCTGGCGGGTTGGATCCCAGGTCCTCCTCGAGCTGAGTGGGAAGATCTTCACCCCGATTTCTTGCAGCTCCTCGTGTAGCATGGGTTCCTTGAGAGACACTAGCCTTCTGTGGGGGCCATCACTGAATCCGGGAAATGAACTCTGCTCAAGTACAGGCAAGAACATACAGCCAGGTATACTTAGCCATGTGCTTGGCGCCCGCAAAGCTGCAGCATCAGCAGGGGAAAAGAAAAGTCGAAGAAAACCACAGCCCCGCCTTCACTGTCTGCAAGCCAGGGCCTGCCAGAGAAAGCCAACCGAAAAGCAGCTTCCTGCGCGCTGCTTCAAGAGTCACTGGCATCGCAGTGGTGGTGGTGGTGAGCAGGAAACCACTGGTCAGATCGGAGCTCTTGGCATAGTCATACCGCCATCTCCCATCCTCCAATCTTCAAACCTCCTCTATCCACTGTAAGGTAATTCAGGAAATATACCAACATTATTCTGAGTAGACAGAAGTATGTGTTTAACTCAGAGTACCAGTTGAAGGAATAAATAAAAGTCAGGCTTGGAGAAGGACAAAGACATTACAGAATACAATGAGATTCCTCTGCTTCTAGATTTCAGTCTACTAATCAAAGAGATTGTGAAAATTCCCTTAACTTGGTATTTTTTAATGCATGAAAAATCTAAATCCAATGCATTTTGGAAATTCATTCTCTTTCCTCCTCAGATGCCTTTCAGCATGTATTCTTCAATAATGACAATATTCCTTAAGTCCTTCTCATGAAACAACCTATACTTATTAAACAGATCATACAAAGTACTAAAACAACTAATAGAATTCGAGTTGCCAAATCACTTCAGTAAACAATTGTTATCTCAACAACAATTGTTCAATATTTACAAATATACTGATATAGGTCAACACTCATTTGTTGAGCTCAACCTTTCTTAGCCACATCCCTATCCTCATATTTGACTACCATGTAGTCACTGATAACTGCTAAGCTTTTTCATCTTGCTGCATGTCCAAGATGCACCAAAAAATATCTATTTGTACTCACTACTACTGGTCTGAATTCCTAGTGTTTTCATTCAATTGGTCTCTTTCGTTATTGTGATCCTCTATCTTAAGCTGTATCAGTCCATTCACTGTTAATGATCTTCATCTTTTTTCCTCGCTCATTTATCACCTTTTGTCACATCTAATGTCCATTTTGAGAATACTTTTTTTAAATCTTCCTATTTGATTACTTATTTTCATAAACAGCACATCTAGTCTTTATCATCACCTTTGGCTATAAGGATTCTCATTTATTGATCCTTTATGTTTCTTTTTGTCAGAGAGGCATACATGAATCTCCTACCATTGCTAAACATGGAACAATTGCTAAACATGGAATTTCATCCCCAATTTGAATGCTTAATTTCTTGAAGCATATGACTTTTTTCAACAAAGTGTTGATCTGCTGCAAATGTGGAATTCTTCCATCCATATGGGATGTGTTACTGATGAATGAAACAATACAATGTTGATAAAAAAAGGACAAATCTATAAATCAGGCAATCTTAGTTTTGCATTAATACTCCATATCTTTAATTTATTTATTGTTTTCAAGAAAAATCTGAGAATATAATTCTATAGATTTCCTTGAATTGCGAATTACATTTCTTCCATTATCACAAATGCTCCTAATACTGCGAGTATCATTAACTGAACAAATTAAATAAAAAGGTGAAAAAATCTTTCATGACTAGTTATCATGCATGAATTTTATGTTCACTTTTTTCACGGATATCAACACTTATATTGATTCAAGTGCTGTGGCTCCAAATAGTTCGAAATATACGCTGTACTTCAAAATATTAACTACTGTGGATTACTGCCAAGAAAGAAACAACATTAAGGACTTAGCGTTTACAGTTACAAACACTTTTTCAGACTTAACAGGAAGGAAACACCTCCTGGAGCCATGCAAGCTACTTTGACGTATACGGAGATGATAATTGTGCACCTGTATTGTCTTCCTGAGATGCCATCAGTGCTTTGCTTAGTCCAGAGTCTGGCGATGAAAGAGTAAAGGATAACAAAGGTTGTGTGCCACCAGCCCTGGCACAATTCACATGTTAATCCATTAATTCCACCTAAATTGTTTATTTTCTGCAATAAGCTGATTAAAGATAAATAGTGAGAGCTTTTAATCTGTAGACAAATTAATTTGTAGCCTTCATGTATGCACAGCCTTCGATAAATTGAGTATGCATTTCTGTTGAATTATACTATTTGTTGTTATGATTAAGTTAAGATATATTGTTTCTCCTGAATCCCAACAAGGAAGGAACTAGTGTAGAACATAGTGAAAATAGAGTGGTATATGAAAAGGATGCAGGCATTTTTAGGTTTTTGTATGTGTTTATAAATACTTTACACACATTGAATAATACTTTAGGGTAAATTTAGAAGTTGATGCCCATCTGTGTGAATGAAAAAAATAATTAGATACCGCTAGCGTTCATTTTAATTGATCAATAAAAGATACGCTATGGAATTGCCAGGATGCCACAGCAAGAGTGCCACCAAAGTTAACTAAAATACTGGCAACAGTTGCAAGTGTGGATTAGTAAAGGTCCTTTACAGTCTTGTGATTTATCTCTGCAAAAAAACATTTGTGGGAGGAGATTCTGAATTATCTGTTAACTCTGCATTCTGAATTTGATACTGTGCTGCCACTGTTTATGTGAAGTGAGATAAGTATTCCTTGCCTTGGGCCCAAAAAAACATAAATGGTCACCCAACTTCAAAGAAAATAAAGAGATCCAGTCTAGAGACTTGACTGTCTATGTTCAAACTGGCTTTCTTCAAAAGAAGATGTATGAAACTAGGGACAAGGAAAATGACTTTGAAAAAGTATGGAGGAAACATCTACTTGTTTGAATTAATTTGCTTTCAAACTTATTCCATAAACCGGCGAATGTGTTGCTAATTAAAAATCCTAATCCAGATTTAGCGGCAAAAAATTGTTTCGGATTTTTGTTTGGCAGGAAATAATTTTTTATGAATTTTTTATCAATTCATATTTTTGAATGTTTACATTCTTTGATCACATTTCTGCACCTTGATTTTTTGTGTGGAAACATGGAGGTGGCTCGGTCTACCTTGGTCGGTCTTTTTGTGGTGGAGAGGTGGGCCATTTGCAATGAAAGAAAGCCTGGCAGGAGGCCCAAAAAGCACAGATCCCCTCATGACAGAATGATGATGAAGCTGAGGAGGCACCAGTTGTAGAGGAGGATTTCCCCCAAGGAGCAGCATCCCCTGTGTTCTCAAAGGCTGGGAGCAATGTGTCCACTCACTGTCTGTTACCATCAGAGCTGGAGGACAGGAAGGCTGAGAGGACCTTAAAATTGAAACTGGCTATCCTTGCCCTTGAGAAGAAATGGCCTGTCTTTGCTGCTAATTAGAAAAAGGCAGAAACTGCCCTGACTGCTGAAGAGAGGAAGCCAGCCATTAACATAGGAATTGAGGCTGGCAGCTGAGGTAAAGTCAGCTGCTGTCTTTGCTGCTGTGGGGAAACAGACAATGGAAGCCGTTGCAAGTTGGCCTTGGAGAAGCAGAAGGAGCTGCTGGCCCATGAGAGGAGTCAAAGCAACATGGACTTGAAGTCCAGAAGGGCATCAGAGTCCAACGACAATGCTAGCATAGATACTGAGGTTGCCAAAAAGGGACTTCACAAAATCAGTATTCCCAAAGATCTTGTACCTAGCTAGGTGTTGGGCAGATGATAAACAAACATAAGTGTGTTGCTGCTTACGAGTTTGCCTTGTGCCTGCACATTTTACCTACGAAAGTTGGGGGATAGCCTGTGGAAGCAAAGGCCCACTGAGGGGAGGGACCCAATATTGGCCATGGGGGCAGCGGAGCAGATTCAATACCCTCATATGAACACTTCCTTCATGTGCAAGTTTAGTCTCACTCCTTAAGAATACTGCTTCAATTTTAAGGATACTCAAAAACTGCCACAGTGGTCTAGGGTGGATTTTGTAGATGTTTCCATTAAAGCAATGGAGGGTTGGGTAATGGGCAGCAAAGTAATTATGGTGGGTTGTCTATGTGAGAACACATTCTGAGTAACTGCTTCACATACTTGCACCAGCACGTGATTGTAAGCTCACTGATCCCAGGGAGCTTTGGAAAGAGGTTGATCGCTGGTTCAGCACAAAAGTGTCAAAGACTATACTTATAGGTGTCCACAATAAGGGTGATTAAGGTCCCCAGCAGTGATTTAAATGAGGGAAAGAGTCCCAAACCACTTCAGGAAAGCAGGAAATCAAGAAAGCCTTTGATAGGGACAGGAGACCCGCCTGGCGACAGTCAGGAAATAAGATGGGATTTTTCTCATGCCCCAGGAAGGCACTGACTAGTGAGCACTCTACAGGGTTGGCTAGTGTAGTGCTAGGAAGAGCGGATTCCTTGGGGGGGAGAGGGCAGAGCATGGTCTAGTGTCACTTTGCTGGGAGGTGGACCCTGAAGGTAAGCTGGGTGATGCCAGAGATTGCTAGGAAGTACTTCCACAGGGTCGCAGTGATTTGGGTCCGCATCACAGCTCCGCAATATACCTGTGCCAGCTGGACCCTGGTGTGGAAATATACCTTTTTAAGGATACACTGGTGCAGGGTCACCCTTTTGTCCACACGTTCAAAAACCAAAAAAGTAGAGATCAGCATGGGAATAGGAATAAATAACAAGTTTATCAATCACTCATGAGTGGGACCACGTTCACACAGCACTCTCAAGTACTCCCTGAGGTAGTACACTAAAGTCACAGAACACAATGCTTTTATACAGTTTTTCTGCAGTGTAAGCATGTGAACAGAAATAGGTAGGACACGTTTTTTAAATAGATTTCAACAAACAAGGGCAGATGAATAACCACTTGGTCAGCAAAGTGGGAGGGGGAGCAGGAGTACTTATGGCAGCAGAAATGATTGACAGTTAACAGGTGTACTGGCAGCTACAAACTCTCAGCACTTACATTGCTTTTAGCCGAGTCCGGAAGTCAACTAAAATAGATAGCACAGGCAGAGTGAAAAGACGAAAGAATAACAAAGGGAACTTAAATGGACACCACAGCCAAAATGGCTGCAGCTTATGCCAAGTAAAATATTACACGTTTTCCACACTGTTCATCAAAAGGCTAGTCTCACAAGAGTACCTTCAGAGAGGTCTGTAGAGTAAGAAATGTCCATGCAAAGGAGCATGCCTGTCTTATGGTCATGGTCTCCCAAGACTAGAGTGGGATACTTGTGCAGAGGAAGGTAGCTGTGTGTCCCTGCTTACCCTTAGATTACATCCTTGACAGTTAACTTCCAAATGCGGAAGGGAACCATTGGGTAAGAGCATCCAGGTTGTCCTATCGCAGTCTCAGAGGGTACAGGGCCTAACATTTGGGTAGAGGGCCTGTAGGGAAAGTAAGATGTAGGAGGCGGGTGCCAACTGCAATGGGAGGATTAGTGGGCTGGGCGTTAGCTGCTTTGAAAGGAGGGTACCCGAAGACTGTCGCCGGTGAGGCCACTTCTGTTCTAGAAGTATACCCTGTGCTGTCACAGAAACAAGCAACATGAGGTCTGTGCACAGACAGAGTGAGTTTCTCTTTATGTGGGCAGTGTAACCCCACTAGAAGTTTTGGACTGTCAGTAATGTGTTCAATCTCTGGGCACAGACAGAAGGTGTCACCCTAAAGATGATGGAAGTCATAGTGGAAGGACGGTGTCTGCAGTTTGAGGATGTAATTCCCCTCTCTGAAAGACCTAGGCAGACAGAGTCCTCAGGAAGGTTCCTTATTCAGTAGCTTAAGAATAGGAGAGTTTGCCTAAGAAAAGTGATGTCAGTAATCATCTGCATTGCCCACCGGGGAAACCTCAAGGACCCAATGAGTGGGGAGATGATGACAGGCAAGAAGGGAGTTTTTTGCCTTGTGCCTGACCCTGGCTCAGTGGCATAATGAAACTTGAGGGGACCCAGTCATTAACTCTCAGGCCAGGTGTCAGCCGCCCATGCACAGTACCGGAGGGGGCCCCGTGGAAGTCGGGCCCCTAAACCCACAGGGGCTGCAGAGGCTATAGTTAGAACCACTGCTCTTGCTTAGAAAGTTTAATAACTGGGACATGTGGTTCTCCCAACACTGAGTGTGCTGAAAGAGCCTGGAATTTGTCCAGATATGCCAAGAGGCCCATAAGTGACTCCTTGGCTGCAAATGAGGCCTACACATAGCACTGGATTTGAGCATTCACCTCTGAACACATTGGTGCAATAACTCACAGTTGTCAGTCTTTTCTGCTTGTTGGTTACCTTATGGGTAGAACAGACTCTAGGTTGTTGACAGAGATCTGACATGGGAGGTAGATATGGCAGCATATCTTTGCTGGCCATGGTGGTACAGTTTGCATGTTGGGATGCATCAATTATCAGGCTAAGACTAGTCAATTCACAGGTGGGGTCAGCAGGTGAGGGAAATGATTCCCCATTGACAAGGTAAGTGGCTAGGGCTGAGGTTGAGGTTGATAGGGGGCTACTGGTAGGTTCAGAAGGGCATAGGACAAACAAGTACCACTGCAGAGGAGGTGAATTGTCCTTGTTCGAGCACCTGACCAGGAAAGTCCAACAAGGGACTGATTAGTCTACTCTAGCTCTTGGCTGGGGGTGGACTGAGTAGCAAATCTGCCTTTTCTGCAATCTCACTACAGAGTTGTAATATTTTCTGGGCCCTATATTTGATGGCTTTAAAACTCTGTGCACCTTGCCACTGACAGTAGTAAATTGTTTATGCATCCCCACTAAAACATGTGCTGTTCATTGGAACTCCCTAATTTGCCTACCTAAGTTCCCAATAAGGCCATTATAAATAGTGCCTTAAATGCACCTATGGCATGAAAGGTTAAATCTCATGTGTGGGCTACACGACCCATATGTATGACAAAAATGTGTTTCTGCCAAGAGCACCACTGTTTTTGGCTAGGATGCAGTTTAAATGCACTATGTTGACAGATGGCAGGGAAAAAAGCCTTTTACATGTAGGAAACGCCTATTGGTATGTATGCAGAAGTCTCTACTAAAGTGTGCCTTGTAGGTCCACTGTACTAATTTATAACAACCATTGGCAAGGCCAATAGGTCTCTGCAATGTGAGAGCTACAGGGACGTGGGGGAAAGAGAAAGTGCATGCGCTGCGTAGCCGAGGCCTAAAATGAATGCGCTGTTGTGAAATTTAACTGTTGCTCATTTAAAGCGCTCCAATACTTTCAGGTCGAGCTTGCACTACAGAAAACTGCAAATAAAATAAACGTAGAGCTCCTCATCGCAGGCAATTCAGAAGGGGCCAAGAATAAAAAGGAGACGGATAGGGGAGAACTCAAATGAGAGTAAGGAGGGGGGTGGTAAAGACTAAACAGACTGGGACAGGGGATGAGAGGGAAAAGAAGTGACGAGGATGAGGCAGGTGGGAGGAGAAAAGAAGCAACATTGGAGGAAAAAAATCAAACCGAATGGAGGGGAAAGGAGAGAATGAAAACACGAGCTGGATTGCTGAAACTCAACAAAAAAGTTGCTCCAAAAACGGGAGCAGTGGATGTACACAAGTACTTGGTCCATACTCTAGGTGAGGGCCAAACACATAAAACAGCATGACACATGCATGCCATAACAAACAGGAACGAAGGATATGAGAGCAATGTCGAAGCTAAGAAATGGTTAGCGCATGTGCCGTCTAGCCGAGACCTAAAAATAGGTCCAACTACATATTGAGGTTAATGTGCCCTCATAGTGAAATAAAACCCCAAAGCTATTTCACTTCGTAGGCCACGTTATACTTTTTTAGACTTAGGTGGGATTAATACCTTTATTCTCCAACTGCGCTCTACAAATTTTTCAAAGTACTTCCTGCTTAGTTTTTAAAATCCAAATTAATGTTAAAGTCAGATTTTTGTTAACTTAAGCAGAAAAGTAACTTTGTAAAAATGTACCTTAGACTGCATGAGCAGGAACTGGCCTAAAACCAGTTCTGCCAATGATCACACTGGTTCACACCTCCTTGGCTGGGAGACTTTTAACAACCCTGGCTCAGAAGACAGTGGCTTGTTTCTGTGCTCCCGAAAGAGCAATGGGTGTTTGCCTGCTGACCACGCAGCGTGGATTAGCTATCTGGGAGAGGAAAATAACAACTGGCAGAATACAGGGAAGCTTTACTACTATCTCATTTGACTTGGAGATTTCAAGGACACTTTTTCTGTTCATCCCAAGGACCCTTATAGACAGTTAAGCCAAGTAGGAAGAACCAGTTTTAACCATTTAAGGTAGGGGAGTGGCCAAGAAGCTGAATAGGCCTCTCTGGTTGCAACTAGGTCCTACCATCTTGAAACAGGGACTCCAGGGGTAATTATACAGTAGGGAAGAGAGGAAGTGCTGCAAAAGAAGTTGGGGTGACTGCGAGAAAACTGTTAGGATTGAGCAGTACCGTCCATCCAATCCGTGGCTAATGCACAGGAAATATCGGGCACCACCACCTCTGAATATTCCTGGACCTGGGAAGACTCAATCTTAAGAAGAAGGCCCTGCTGGAAGAATAATCCTGACTTCTGAATCCTGTCTTAACTCCTGCTGGAAGCAGAGGACTCAAGGACTTATGAATCCTGCTGGCATTCAGGGACTGGAACAGCGCTCCATGGGGCAAGTGGGTGGCATCCTGTTTACCGGCTTCAGGGACACAAAAAAACAGAAGGACTCCTGACTCCAAGAAGACCAGATGACTACGGAGGACTAGACCCTGCAAACGACCTGGTTTGCAAGAGCCTTGGGACACAGAAGCTTTCCCTGAGGAGCTAAGGATTACAGAATTGACCAAAGGCCACTTTTACAGCAGCTAGAGACTAAAGGCCTGATGTATTAAGATTCCTATTAAAAAATCGTAAATTGCATCAAATAACGATTTGCAATTTCTTAATACGAATCAATGCATCTACTGAATGCATTAGTATTTTATGAATCAACCTTTGTATTAATACGTTGCATCAAGAAATACCAACTTGTAGTGGTTAGCAATTTGTCCTACCTCATTAATATGCATGAGGTAGGACACAATTTGAGACCCTACATAATTGGTTAAAGTCACAGTCACAACAGAGATGGCCAGACATTCCTGGCAGAGGCGCCTGGAGCCACACACACCCTAGAGATCTTGCTGTCCTGCAGAGCGGTAGGCATTTGTTTTCCCTGTTATACAAAGCCATGAGGGCTGACGCAAGCTGGTAGCCAGCCACGGGCCCGTACGGCCTAGGACGCAAACTTAGGTATGCCGTTGGAAGATGGGGACTGCGCACAAATCTGTGAACTTACCCGCTCAGTCTGCAGCAATGCTTGCTTCAAGCAAGTACAATACAATTTCCTGCACCGCATCTATCGGACTTCTAGGGATCTCCATCGCATGACACCGAATCGTCCGGATGGTTACCTACATTGTGGTGCACGGGACGGGATTTCTTCATTTGGCTTGGGACTGCAGGTCGGTTCAGAGCTACTGGACCAGGGTAGTAGGTGAATTAGCTCAGGCTACGCCCCTAAGAATAGAGGGGGGTGCCCCAGTGTTGCTTGCTGTGAAACATTTAAAAGTCCCAAGGGACAAAAAATGGCATACAAATGTTTACAAGCAGTGTCGATACTGGCGGGGTGCATGGTTGCCATCACTTAGATGGAACAGCGGGCCCCTGAGATAGAACTCTGGCACAGGGACGTAGCAGAGTGGTCCCTGGTTGAGGAAGTTCAAATGAAGTTCAACAGACACGATGATAAGTTGGGCTAGGAGCTCCTAGTCTGGCATTGCCTGTAAGACATATTCCTTGACCCTGACACCGTCTCGACAACAGAGGAAGGTGACAATACTGACAAATATGAGGAGGTTGTCAATGACTCTGTGGAGGGAACAAGAACCCTCCCGCACCCCTTGCGACTGGAGTGACTATCAGTTATGGAATGACAATCTAGGTCCATGTGCAAAAATGAAATGGCAAGTGCATGTTGGATATGATGGGGAGTGCTTTACCATGTATTACTCACTGTATGCCGTAATTTAAGCTCTTACCACTGCTGTGTTCTAAAAAACTGAAAAATAAAGGTTTAAAAATAAAGTCACAGTGGCCTGCTGGGGTCAGCAGACCTCAATGTCTGTGATTGCTTTTAACTAAAGCACCTTTTTTTTTAAATGCAATCTGTTTTCCTAAGAGGAACTTTGACCGAGACAACCTGGCTTGGTGAATTCAACTTCCGCTGCATTGCATTGGAACTGAAATTGTTCCTATATCCCGTCCACCGTGAACTGTTATTTTCCCATAGTACTGGCTTTTTCAAGTAAGCCCCCAAGGACTTTGAGGAGTAAAGTGGACTTCATTCCTCATCCAGCAGTGCGCCAGGAGGTCATGGTCTTGTGGATCCTGGGACCGAGGTGAGTGCGAGTTGGAAGGATCGGAGTTGTCTGGCGTGTACTTAAAATGTGAGGCGGTGGTTCAGGTATACTAGCCCTTCATCATGTAGAGCTTTGTAGGCGTGATTTAGGAGCTTGAAAGTGATTCTCTTGTTGGCTGGGAGCCAGTGGAGTTGTTGCGTGATGTGGTTGCGGCGGGGGATGTCGAGTACCAGTCTGGCTGCGGCGTTTTGGACGTTCTGAAGTTTCTTGAGCCGTTTCTGGCTGACGCCGCTGTAGAATGTGTTGCCATAGTCGAGTCTGCTGATGATGAGTACGTGGGTGACCGTCTTTCTGGATTCTGTGGAAATCCATTTGAACGTCTTTTAAAGCAGGCAGAGCGTGTAGAAGCAGGCTGAGGAAACTGTGTTTTGGTGGTTCATAGTGAGCGATGAGTCCAGTATGATGCAGAGGTTGCATGCATGGCACGTCAGGGTGGGGGGGAAATTCCAGAGCAGCAGGCCACCAGGAGTCATCCCAAGCTGAAGGAGTGGGTCCCAGGATGAGTACTTCGGTCTTATCAGAGTTGAGCTTGAGGCAGCTATCTTTCATCCAGGTAGCAATGGCCTTCACTCCACTGTGGAAGTTGGTTCTGGTGTTTGTGGGTACGTTGGTGAGGGAGAGGATCAGCTGGGTGTCGTCTGTGTACGAGACAATGTTGAGTTTGTGGCTTCTGACGATGGCTGCGAGGGAGCCATGTAGACGTTGAAACGGGTGGGGCTCAGGGATGTGCTGCTGCGAGGGACTTACAACTCCTGTTACCTTTAGTAAGTCCCACTCTGCGGGATTGCTGAGAGGTCTTCGTGGCCCTGCCCCCTTTCTCTATCACTCTGCAAACATGCCTCCTGGAGCACTACTAGTTGGGGGATGAAGTCCCCTTGGTTGCTGAGGGTCCTTAGAGACTAACAACCCCTCCTTTGACCTCCAGGAAGTCCCACAAGGTAGGCTTGCTAACAGGTTTTTAGTGGCCACGCCCCCTTTCTCCACCACTCTGCCCTCTTTTTTTATTATTAATTTCTTTAAAGGAAGGGGGCGTGCTGCCCGCCTGCCAGGCCTTTTTCAGCCTCAGGGACCCTATTCACCGGGGACCAGGCCACCACGCGATCCCTACTGGCTCCCCGCCTCCTGCGGAAGCCGGCATTGCTGTTACACACAGTGTGTAAAAACAAAGTGCTCCACTTTGAGCAAGCAAGATTAAAATGCTCTTACCTGCTCAAAGCACAGCACTGTTTGCTATGGAATGGCAGGGGCAGTGCTCCTGCCATGCCATAGCAAACTGCAATGTACCAGGGGTGGGCACCATGGAACATTGCTGGAGCCTGCCCTGGTGTTGCCGGTCACCAGGGACATAAAGGGCTCCTGGAGGGGGGACCGCCCGACCCCCCCCTTTGTTCAAATTTACGCCCGGGAGGTGGTGGTCCCCGGGGCCAACAAAGGACCCCCTTATTTATTGCATTTGTGCCCCGAGGATGTGGCGGTCCCCGTGGCTGCTGTAGAGTCTCCCCAGCATAGCTTAATATAAAAATATAGTGTGCCCTGAGCAGATGGCGGTCCCCTGGGAAGCTGGGTCCGCGAGGTCCTCCCTACATTATTGTAATTAGCCCTGGGGAGGTGGCATTCCTGGGGGCAGGGAGTTCTGCGAGGACCCCCCTACATAATAGCAATTAGCCCTGGGGAGGTGGCGGTCCCTGGGGCTGCGGGCGTCCATTCATTATTTAAAAGTGGCCTAGGGATGTGGCAGTCCCCGTGGCTGTGAGTGGGCCCAGTAGGCCAGCCGGCATTCAAAATTAAAAATACCCTGGGGAGTAGGCAGTAACCAGGACTTTGATTTGCAAGAGGAGGTGATCACATGCCCCGGGACCTGGCCCACGCCGGGATTATTCAAAACCAAAGGCGAGAGTGTGTGCTTTTTTTTTTTGTTGCCGCGCATCCACCTGAACAGATTTACACCAAATCACAAAAAGCACGCTTTCTGGACCAACATCTAACTTTTTGCCTAAATAGGTGAAATTACATTCAGTAGTTCAGACTGTAATCGTGTTCAAAAATTAAAAATTCTGATCGACTTAACATGGGGGAAACATGTTTTGAGACCCCTCTTTATTCTCGGCCCCCACTTGACGGATCATCCCGAAACTTTCAATACAGCAACTGAATCAAAAAGGGGACGTTTTGGGAACAATTCAAGGAGATTTGTCAAGCAACGCCGAAGTTGTTGGAAAAACAAATAACGCCTTTTCTATGGAAACTTTGATCCTAACCATAAATACCTACTGGCTAGCGCCAGTAGTTATTATATATGTATCATATATACATTGAGGAAGGCCAAGTGGCTGAAACGAAAACAGAACAGCACTCCTCGTTTCGGCTAACAAAGCCTTTGGCTTTGTTAGCTGAAACGCGTCTGATGCTGCACTTTTTGTGATCCGCTGTGCGAATACATTTTGAACGAAGACTATGAGGAATGCTGTCCTGTTTTTACATATGACAGAAGAGTTGACAGGTTAATACGCCCGGGTGTTTTGCAAGCACCCCCGGTGATTGTGCGGCACGTCACTTCAACACAGACAAAAGGAAGAATATATATATGTATATATATATATATATATATATATATATATATTCACTGAAAAAACCATAGGTTTCACACATGTTATAGTTAGCTGTACATTTCACTCGTAAAAAACCAATGAAATTCCCCCGTTATAGTTAGTGCAGGCAACTATAACTCACGCGACCGCAATCCTCTGCTGATGCTAATAATGGATTTAGACACTTATTTGCCCATGTCTTCTTCCATTAAATTTTAGCTATACATATATTACAAATATTTTTTTTTCATAAAGACACATATGTCATCAGCAGAAGATTGCGGTCGCGTGAGTTATAGTTGCCTGCACTAACTATAACGGGGGAATTTCATTGGTTTTTTACGAGTGAAATGTACAGCTAACTATAACATGTGTGAAACCTATGGTTTTTTCAGTGAATTTGCAAGGTTTTTTAAATGCTAATTCCTAACTATAACGTGTGTGAAACCTATGGTTTTTTCAGTGAATTTGTACGGTTTTTTAAATGCTAAGTTACTTTACGCCATTCGTGGCGTGCGCGCCCAGTTAACGCAGTTCGTTCCGTGCGCGCACGGTGCGCTTCGCGCACCGCGCGCCCACTTTACGCAGTAAGTGCCGTGCACGCACGGTGGTCACGCGGTGCGCTGCGCGCACCGCGTGCCCACGTTATGCGGGATGGGCCATGTACGCACGATGCGCTTCGCGCACCGTGCGCACATTTGTTAATTTCATAGCTCTTATATGCCATGCACAAATGGTGCCCTTCGGGCACCATTTGCACACGGGGTGGGGAGAATGTGGATAATTTTTTTTTTAAATTTTTTTTACCGTACGCGTACGGTAAGCGTAATCGGCAATTTTCCAGAAAAAAAAATGTTTGGGGACCCCTATATCAATGCTGGGTGGTTCGGATCTCAAGAAACTGCCTCTTTAGACATTTTTGGGCTTCGTTTTTGCTGCCCAACTCAGAGAGTGAGAGAGAAAATGGCGGCCGCCGCTTCCTGGTTTCGACCGATTCGAATGTTTACTAAGATCTAAGAGCCAATCAAAATCGCGCTCGCGCACGCCACCGTACGCGTACGGTAAGCTTACGGTAAGCGCACCGTAAGCGCACCGTAAGCTGCCACAGATATATATATTGATTTAAAGGCTATTTTCTCAGAATCTACTGAACAGATTTACACCAAACCTACAAAAGGCACTTCCTTGACCTGAGGACTACCTCTCTGCCAAATTTCAAGTAATTCTGTTCAGCCGTTCGGGCTGTAGCTGTGTCTAAAGGTCCTATGGAAAAATGCATGGGAAAAACGCGTTTTGGGACCCCCCTTTTATCTCAGCCCCCGCTTGACGAATCCCCCCGAGACTTTCAGGGTAGGAGCAGAGCGTAGCGCCCCACCTATTTTGAAAAATTCGCGAGGATTCGTCGACCGGCGCCAAAGTTATTCAAAATAGAATGTTGCGGATTTCCTATGGAAACGTGGTCCTAACTATAACTACCTACTGGCGACCGCCAGTAGGTGATATATATTCATATATAGTTCACTGTAGTGCGCACTCAGGCCAAGGAAACTGGAGACGGTTCAACAAACAGGAGGATTTATTAATGGCATAAACCTCCAACAGAGGTTTGTTGAACCGTCTCCTTGGCCTGAGTGCGCGCTACAGTGAACTATTCATGAATTGACAGCCGGTTGTTTCCACCCGCAAATGCTCCACCTTTCACGGGCAAGAGTTCTCAGAAGGAGTCTTCTTGATGTGGAGATATATATATATATACATATATATACACACACACATACATATATATATTCACTGAAAAAAACATAGGTTTCAGGGGCGTTCTAGTTAGCTGGATATTTCCCTCATACAAAACCCTAGAAATTCCCCTGTTATAGTTAGTTCAGCTAACTATAACCCGCGCCCCCGCAATGCACTGCTGATGACGTCACATATTACATCACTCATGACATGGTCAGTGACATCACTGATGACATCTGAAATGACATCACTGATGACGTCATCCAGTGAGTGTGTGTTTCTGTAAATTTTAAATAGGTTTTATATATATATATATTGGGAAAAACCTATGGAAGAATGAGTGGGTGTATAAGTGTGTGAATGGATGATTTAGTAGGTGCGTGACTGACTGTATAAGTGAGTCATTAAACGTATCTTACTGCAGACTAGTGACTAAACTGTGTGAATGTTTGTATCTGTCTGTCTGTTGGTGTATAAGCGGCTGCATGGTTTTGTGAATAGCTATAGGAGTGTCTCTATGGGTTATTGATTGGTTGTCTGAGTATCTGTTTGGGTGCCTGAGTATTTGTGTGGGTGGGGTGTGTGTGACTGGGTGATTCTATGGGTGCATGGTTTTAAGAGTGCATCTGTGATGGACTGTATGGTTGGGTGAGTGTATGTATGGGTGTGTTAGTGATTGAATGTATATCTGTGGGTGTGTTAGTGATTGAATGTATATCTCAGTGGTACATGTGTGAGTAACTACATATGTGAAAGGCAGTATATATGTGTGTAAGAGTATATAAGTGGGTATATGTGAGAGTGTGTGATTGTGAGAGTGGCTGTATGGATGAGTGTGTGCTTGTATCAGTGATTGTATAAGAGCGTAAGAATGTGGTACTATTTTTATGAGTAAGTGAACTTGTGTGTGTATAACTGCATAGGTGAGTAAATGGGAGTATGATTAATTATTTGCATGACTGACTAGGAGTGAGAGTACCTCTATGGATGAGTGGTGGTGTGTGAGTGTCTATGTAGGTGTATAAATACATATGATAGTACTGTACTGAGTGACTGTAAGTATGAGTGACTGTACAGGTGAGTGAGTGGATGTGTGTGTAGATCTAAGAGTCAATGAGTGGGTATGTAAATTATTGGTATTGGAGTATGGTTTTGAGAATGGACGTCTGAAATTTTGATTGAGTATATCAAAGGGTGTGAGAAGATGCAGTAATTTATCACATGGATGACGTCATCAGTGATGTCATCAGTGATGTCATTTCAGATGTCATCAGTGATGTCACTGACCATGTCATGAGTGATGTAATATGTGACGTCATCAGTAGTGCATTGCGGGGGCGCGAGTTATAGTTAGCTGAACTAACTATAACAGGGGAATTTCTAGGGTTTTGTACGAGGGAAATGTCCAGCTAACTAAAACGCCCTGAAACCTATGGTTTTGTCAGTGAATTTCTAAGGTTTTTTAAATGCCAATTCCTAACTATAACGCCCCTGAAACCTATAGTTTTTTCAGTAAATTTCAAAGGTTTTTTTAAATGCTAATTCATAACTATATCAGGCCTGAAACCTATGTTTTTTTCAGTGAATTTCAAAGGTTTTCTAAATGACAAATTTGAATGTATTAATTGTTATACTGATTTTTTTTATACTGATTTACTACATTTTTTTAACTATTTATTTTTAGATATATTTTTTTTAATTACATTATACATTACAATACAAAATATACTTTCTCAGAATGAATTACTTTAGTTTAAATACTTGGCAAATAGGCAACAGATTTTTAAGTACAGTAGTTACAGTTGTTGCAATGGACAACACAATTTCAAACACAAAGCAACATTGAGCTCAATGTGAATTTCTAGTTAAATGCAATTAGTTACTTTATGGATTACTTTTCTAACCACAAGACTGGATCCTAGATTCAGTCCTTGGACATCTCCTGTAAACAGTTGAGTAAAAGCGCTTTGGTTACAGTAGTGATTTTTAAGGAATATTATTGTATTTTAAAAGTTGACACTTAGAAACTTTTCCCCATAGAATCACCAATGTTTTCCTATGGCAGAAAATTCACTTAGCAGGTAAGTAGTGTTATCGTTACTTTTTCTTACTCAGTGGTGGATCCTGGATCCAGCACTGGCCAACCTCTTGTAAACAGTTGAAA
This sequence comes from Triturus cristatus, assembly GCF_964204655.1. NCBI lineage: Eukaryota > Metazoa > Chordata > Amphibia > Caudata > Salamandridae > Triturus > Triturus cristatus. The sequence goes on along the minus strand of NC_140589.1, from coordinate 347,080,788 downwards.
GAATGTGTTTAAGTCATACAGACAATTTTTTAGGAATATTTTTAGTTTGTGAAAATAGACACTTAGAAACTTTTCTGGTGAAAACCACACAATGGATTCCTACGGAAGGAAATACAAGTTACTGGTAAGTACGCTTAGAATTACTTTTCAGGGTCAGTGCTGGGCTAAAAGATGTAGCCCTGGGTTCTCTCCTGATAACAGGTGAGTAAATCGGAATTCGTAGTTCGGCTGATTTTAGAGGAATATTTGTACGTTTCAAAAATGGACACTTAGAAACATTTCTGGTGAAAACCACACAATGGATTCCTATGGAAGGAAATACAAGTTACTGGTAAGTACGCTTAGAATTACTTTTCAGGGTCAGTGCTGGGCTAAAAGATGCAGCACTGGGTTCTCTCCTGATTACAGGTGAGTAAATCGGAATTCGTAGTTCGGCTGATTTGAGAGGAATATTTGTACAATGGTGAAGGAAGGGGGAGGGGCCTGAGGTGACATGTGCAAACACGCCCTGTGGCGTGTTTTAAGTTGGGGGATTAAGTCCCCTTGAATCCTGAGGTCCTCTGGGGGCCAACTAGCCCACCAGGTACCTCCAGTATGCGCCAGGGAGCTGCCTTGCAGAGAGGTCTTCAGAGGCCACACCCCTTTTTACAACACTCTGCAACGCAGCTCCGTGGCGCTTAGTGGAGGTACCTGGTGGGCTATTTGTCCCATAGGGGACCTCTAGATTGAAGAGGAATGAATTCCCCAACTTAAAACGCGCCACAGGGCGTGTTTGCACAGTATCACCTCAGGCCCCGCCCCCTACCTTCACCACTGTGCAAACGCACCCCGTGGCCCGTTTTAAGTTGGGAGATTAAGTCCCCTTGAATCCTGAGGTCCCCTGGCGGCCAGCTAGCCCACCAGGTACCTCCAGTAAGCGCCAGGGAGCTGCGTTGCAGAGATGTGTAAAAAGGGGCGTGGCCTCATTACACCTCTCTGCTACGCAGCCCTCTGGCGCATACTGGAGGTTCCTGGTGGGCTAGTCGGCCCCCAGGGACCCCCAGTATTGAATTGGAATTCATTCCCCCTCTGCAAACGCGCCAGGGGGCGTGTTTGCAGAGTGGTGTACGGAGGGGGCGTGGGCTCCGGCCCGATCCTTTTTTTTTTCCCACTCTGATTTTTAGAAGGGGGGCTGTGTAGCCCCCCTTCTTTTTCTTTTTTTTTTGGCCCTGGGGACCCAATCCCCCAGGGTCTGCCCCCAATTTTATTTTTTTTTTAAACGGGAAGGGGGCCGCGTGGCCCCCCTCCCCAGGCCATAATTTGCCCCGGAGACCCCATCCCCGGGGCATGGCCCTTTTTAAAAAATATATTTTTTTATGGAGGGGGGCTGCATAGCCCCCCTCCTGTGCCACCTATGGCCCCGGGGACCCCATCCCCCGAGGCCATTTAAAAAAAAAAAAATGTGGGGTGGGGGGCCGCGTGGCCCCCCTGCCGGCCCACTTATGGCCCCGGGGACCCCATCCCCCAGGGCCTGCCCCCAATTTTTTTTTTTTTTTTTTAAACGGGAAGGGGGCGGCGTGGCCCCCCTCCCCAGGCCATAATTTGCCCCGGAGACCCCATCCCCCGGGGCATGGCCCTTTTTAAAAAAATTATTTTTTATGGAGGGGGGCTGCATAGCCCCCCTCCTGTGCCACCTATGGCCCCGGGGACCCCATCCCCCGAGGCCATTTAAAAAAAAAAAAATGTGGGGAGGTGGGCCGCGTGGCCCCCTGCCGGCCCACTTATGGCCCCAGGGACCCCATCCCCCAGGGCCTGCCCCCAATTGATTTTTTTTTTTTTTTTTTTTAAACGGGAAGGGGGCGGCGTGGCCCCCCTCCCCAGGCCATAATTTGCCCCGGAGACCCCATCCCCCGGGGCATGGCCCTTTTAAAAAAAAATATTTTTTATGGAGGGGGGCTGCATAGCCCCCCTCCTGTGCCACCTATGGCCCCGGGGACCCCATCCCCCGAGGCCATTTAAAAAAAAAAAAAAATGTGGGGAGGGGGGCCGCGTGGCCCCCCTGCCGGGCCACTTATGGCCCCGGGGACCCCCTCCCCCGGGGCCTGGCCTCCGTTGGGGGCCGTGGGGGGGTCCCCAATCCCCCACCGACCCCCCGGCTCCCTGCGTCCTGCGGGAGCTGGCATTGCTTTTCCACATGGGGAGCAGCTAACATGCTGCTCCCCGTGTGGAAAAGCAATCGTCTTTGGTATTTGGAAGAGAGAGCAGGTTTCTGATCTCTCTTCCAAATACCAAAGCAGTTTGCTATGGCAGGGCGGGAGACGCGAGGCTCCCACCCTGCCATAGCAAACAGCAGTGTCCCGGGGGTGGGCACCCCGGGACACTGCAGGAGCCGGCCCTGGGGGGTGGCGGTCCCCAGGGCCATCATTGGCTCCAGGGGGGGGCCGCGCACCCCCCCCCACTTAAGTTAAAGCCCCGGGGGTGGTGGTGCCCGGGGCATGGGGGTCCGTAACGGACCCCCTATTTTACATAATCAGTGCCCCGGGGAGGTGGTGGTCCCCGGGGCGTGTGGGGGGGCTCGAGCCCCCCCACACAGGTTTTTTTTTTTTAAAGCCCCGGGGGATGGCGGTCCCCGGGGCTGCGGGGGGCCATGAGACCCCCCGCATACATTAACATAAGCCCCGGGGGTGGTGGTGGAAACCATATTGCCCCCGGGACTTGGCCCCCCGGGGGCTAAATCTAACAGAAGCGCGGGAGCCCGCGCTGCGGTTTTTTTTTCGTTAGCGGGATGCGCAGACCCTACGCGCATCCCGCGATTTAAAAAAAAAAAATCGTTTTTTGGCCTTGGGGGTCCTTGTGGGACCCCCTGAGCAGGTCTAGGGGGTCAGGGTGTTTCTACCCTGCCTCCTTGTTGCGTTTTGCATCTTTGTTTTTGTGCTTCCTTGTGCCTCGGTTCTACCGAGACACAAGATGGCTGCCAACACTTCCTGATTCAGAGTGTTGGCAGCCAATTAGCATTCAGCTCGTGCTCGGGAGGGTTCGGGGAGGGTGCGTGGAGGATCCGCGGACCCTCCGCGGCCATAGATAGCACTAACTTTTTTACCTTAATCTTCTCAGGAACTACTGAACAGATTCACACCATTTATGCAAAAGGCACGAGTCTGAACTGAGGACTACCTCTTTGCCAAATTTGGTGTCATTCCGTTCAGCGGTTCGGGCTGTAGCTGCGACAACAGATCCTATGGGAAATTGCAATGGGAAAACGCGTTTTGGGACCCCCCTTTTTTCTTGGCACCCGCTTGACGAATCATCGCAAAACTTTCAGGGTAGGAGCGGAGTGGAGCTGGTCAAAAGTTTGGAAAATTTTGCAAAGATTCGTCAATCGGTGCCAAAGATATTCCCAATAGAATGTTGCGGATTTCCTATGGAAAATAGGTCCTAACTATAACAATCTACTGGCGACCGCCAGTAGATAATACACACACACACATATATATATATAAAATATATGTATATTTATATTCACACACATATATATGTCTGTAAAGTATAATATAGAAAGGTGATCTATAAAGTTTTAATTAATCTTTCTTCCATTTTGCCAACACATCTACATCAGTAAGTTTTGTTATGGTTTGTATGTTGCTCAGAATTTCATTTCTCATCCAAATGTTGCTCATTGCCCATTAAAGGTCTGGGATCCTTGGTCTAGGATGTGTGGCATGAACAAATGTTCTTAGTCCTGTAGAGTCCTGTAGCTTTCCTTACTGCAAGATTCTGAATTTCAAGAATTTCTGCTCATCCAAGCCTGAACAGATATGAAGCAAAGCTGAAGGTTCGGTGGTGACAATGAAACACGCTGGTCTTAAAGAATCAATATTTTTTTAGCCACATTATATATGGTGGAGAATCCAAATGCTATAGTCAGTTGTGACAGTGGTATGACATACTTATTAAGTACTTATGTATGTGGTATTTGTATAATGCAAACCTAGCCATTAAGCAGCGGAGTGCTGCACAGTGTCAAAGATCAACATAAAGTCAACGAGTGATAGGAGCGGTAGATAGCTTCTTGATTATTAATGCATTGTGTTGCAGTGTTATTTAAGGAGGAGCGTCCTCAACTCTCTACTAAATTAGAAGCAGCACTGGAGCTGTTCTGAAGGATGCAGGGATGCTGTTCTAGATCCTGGGAGCATGGATGGAAAAGTCCTGTTGTCTTGTATTTCCTTCTTACCTTCATAGTTTGCCGTCTGATGGTGGCCTGGCTGCAGGTGTGCCGAGAGCCACCAGAGGTACTACGCTTGTCAGCAGGATAAGCAGGGGTGCTGGTTGTCATGATCGGTGATAATAGATAACTCCACACTGTTCTGTTGCAATGGATGAAAAAAGGTTGGAGACTGATTGGCCATTTAACTACTGCTTCACTGTATGCCAATCTCCCTTAGGAGGTGTATCAAGGTCATAACCCCTTGATGCACCACCTAAGTGAGATTGGCAACAATATAAAATGCTGCCAACTTGCCAAGTAGTACCAACACTGCTCACTTCTCTCATTTACGATTTGCCTAAAGGCTTCCACTGCAGGCAACAGCACTGTTTCAGTCCCGCCTCAGGCGAAAGCCCAATTGTCAGCTGTCTAAGGCATCTTACTGTTTTTGATCTAACTGGATAGCTGCTCAGCCTCCAGAGAGAGAGATCTCATCTTTTCATGCGCCCATGATGTACCTTCCTTTTCACTTCGAAGAATCCGAACGCTTCAGCTTGGAGGAACCTACCCTGCATGCTAGTGAACAGCAATGGAAAAACCCGCTGCACGCAGAGCGTGCAGAGAAAACTCAATTTCCAATGCAAATGCTGCAGAAGTTGGAAGTCAATGGCAACAGCCATCTCATAATAATGAGTGAAGGAAAACCGGCAGTTTAGCTGCGGACGAATAGCTCAGAGACCATGACCCGAGGGCAGCCAAAGTGCACAGAAAAAACGACATGGCAATCACACGAGATGTGCTATATTAAAACTCATAAGTGATGTCGCTGAAATCCGATACCTTTCTATCTTGATGTACTGCAACAAGCACTGATAGGACGGAAAAATAGCACTGTACCATTTTAAGAGCATTTTTTTATTTGAAAAAGAAAGAAAATATTCAAATGGTTTTCCAGGAATTTAAGGGAAGTTCGATGTGTGAGCAACAGACGCAAAGAATGCACAAAAATTATCAAAACCAAATCAGCTGACAGGATATGCAAGAATAACCTAACTCGAGTGGCCTGAAAGAAATATAAGCCACATCAAGTACCAAGATACTGGGTTGTGGGACAGATTTTTCACGCAGAATTGCGCTATCGAAGGAAAAGACAAATCGATAAAACCGAGCTAACAAAACTTCTGAGCTTAGGAAAATAACTCTCTACATTATACCTTCGCAAACCTCAAGACAAACACTGTAAGTAACCTACACTATTACTCTTTGTTGGTGTTGCCCTGGTTGCCATTTGAAAAAATCTGACCGCAGATCTGTTGGATGTTACAGAAATAACTTTCAGCTCAAACGAACAGATAACAAAAAGTCGAAAGTGCGATAAATCCATGCTAAATGTTTTGCCGCCCATTTAACAGTTCTGTGATTGAAAGTGACATGAATTGACCGAATTAAATCAGGTGGTAATATCAGGATGCAGTTCAGGAAAACTGTGATGCTAACTGCATTTAACTATGTGAAAAAAGTGAACACACTGTGTCTGTGATATTCCCCCTTTAAAGTTAAGTTAAATTCACACTAATACTTTGAATTTCAGGGAGGCATCAAATGGATCTATTTGTGGCAAAGTTTCTAATTGGCTCTAAAGGTGTGTCTCGGATACATTAGGAAGCGGTGTGCAAGGCCATAACAAATTGTGGTTAGGGCAGTGTTACAGATCTCAGGAAGAAGTCGTCTTCTGTTTTCAGGACATCATGTCCAGGTCACATTCTGGGGGATTTTAAATAATCTGAAAATCACTGAAGCCGATGAAAATACCTCTTTATTATGTTGGATCTTTGTCTGTTGGAGAACCCAGGGAATGAAAGCAAATCTTATTTGAAACACCAGCTTTATACAATAAGCATCTTTGTACTGAAAGTTAGACAGACAGGGAGGTGCAGACAAACACACTGTACTGGAGATTTGCCCAATAGCTCTTTCAAAGGTTCATCTATCACCTACCTACCCTCCTCACCTCCAGAAAAAAAGCTAAAAGAACACTCCTGTATGTCTTGATTTAAACACTATATTATGGTCCTTGAATTATGTCTCTTCATCTGTAATGTGACTGGGTATTCTTTTTAAATTGTATTTTTTCCTCTTTATTTATTTGATAATGCTAGCATCTCGAAAAGCTGCTCTTTTTGTTACATTTGTGCCTCTTTGTGTGCACAGTTGTCCTCCCCCGCATGATCTCTGCTCGCCTTTGTGTGATTGAGGCTTCCAGCCTTTTGTGTGCTCACTCTCTCCTGCTGTTTGAATTTTCGCTTCAACATTCTATTATTGAAGAGCCTCATTTGGTCGCCAGTTTTTTATTTTTCCTTTCATTCTCTATGTTGCGTCAGCCTGTCAACAGAGCTCTCGACTAACCTTGCTTTCTGCTTTCCTGTTCTGTTGCTCTAGTCCTTTGCTGATACTATGGGTCCCTATTTTATTCCTAAAAACATCAAGGTAAGCGTGAAACTAGATTTTTTTGTGTTCTTAAATTAAGTGGCAGAGAATTCCAAAATGAAGTGGCCATTCTACTGAACAACGTCTGATTTTGTGTTTGGAACGATTCGAACTTCAAGACTTCTAGATAAAGTATGTTTCAGCCTGTGAGTTTCCTTTGGTCTCTACATATGGCAATCAGGTTTACCAAGTAAAGGGATGCTTTAAGGTACTAGCTTCATAAGCCAGGTGCCCAATGATGGATGGTAACTGCAGGGGCGAGTTGGCCAATGTAAAGTGATCTGTGTGACACAGGATCACGACACTGCCCAATGCCCGAGTTTTTGAGAGAGGGATGGGTACTTGACACCTATGGACCTATAACTCACACTTAACCTTTTCCTCATGCTTAGGAAAACTGATAAGGTCAGCCTTGCATTCAGAGTCAAGGTATGGAGCGCCCAAGCATTTGTTATCATCTGTTTCTAGTTATGATTCTCTGTCCAACTAGCTAAAAAAAGGAAATACAAATACATCATATATATAAAACAAAAGAACAAAACAAATTAGGAAAATAATCAATAACTTATTACATAAGTGTATTCTTAGCCTTACCATCATGTATCTCAAAAGCCAAACTTGTAATCTTTTGCGTGATTATCATCATCGGGCTGCACGGTAAGAGAAAAAAGGGACATTATTTTACCATGGCAGTCGGATCAACTATAAAATAGTGAAAGGCGAATTTTACCTCAACTCTTAGATAATTTAATAACGGTTTTCGGCATTTATTTGTTTATTAATTATTTATTATTTTCAAGACATACATGCCATTCAATTTCCACATTAGCTCAATTATAATTGTCCCACACAACTGGCTCAATAGTAGCCCCATCATTGTAGAGCAAGTCTCTAATAAACACCAACTGTTTAAAGTCTTGCACACCTTATTCACCCACCCCGAAAACCCACCCCACCACCTCTTCATTGGTATTTTTGTCCACAATACTTTGCACGACAAGTGTGTGCCATGGGAATCACTATTCCATTCCACCGCACACACCTATTGATGTGACAACTTCAACCATCACAGCAGAATCTGGCCAAAAGTCTGCACCATCCTCAATCTTACCATTCTAAATGCCACTCAACATAGTGTACAAACTTATATCCCCATCTAGTGCGACAGTTCGGCTTATTGTATACTCCTTCCCTGTGCTAATCACTATTCCCAAAACCAGAATGACAGGGGTTCACAGTGACCTACCATCCGGAAGGTCATTAACAAGTCTAATCATCTTGGCCCATGCCATAAGATCTTCTGCTAATTTTCCGTCCCTACTAACTGGGCCCATTCTACCATGTCCTACGTCCATTTAACCATTTTTGGCAGCCAGACCCAAGCCAGCATATCTGATGAGAAATCCCTCACAACTCAGCAGTTCCAAGTAAGGTGGATAAATTCTGCCCCTTCCTCCTGACTGTGGACATCTGAAAGAACGCCCCAAATAGATCCGAATGAGCTTGACAGGTGGCTTGTAAGTCATGTGAACATAAATCTATTAAAAACGTTTAAATGCGTCAATGCTAGACACCCGTCTCACCCCCATACACTTTGTCCAAGTCCACACCAGCAATAAAATCAGCAGCTACTTCCTATCATCTACCCTGTGCTCTCAACTTCTGCAGAGGCCTATCGGCACTTAGGGCTCTATAAAGGGATGTAATCGGCTTTTTACAGTCCGACAGAGCATACAGTTCGATCATAGCTCAAGAGGGCGTGTGGGCATCAGGGAAAGTGAACCATATTTCCCTAGCCGTACAAGCTATTTTCGTGTAGTGAAGGAAATCACTGATCCCTAGGTTGAAAATCTCTTGGGTATCAGCAAAGCTCACAGTTCTATTATCATGGTAAGGTCATCCAGTGTCTGACAACTAACACCCCCTCCTCCCGCCGCCTCCCGAATCTTCAATGTTTCACTGACATGCTGTGAGCAATTTGTGCAAAGGTATAAGTACTCCACATATGTATACCTGGGGCAAACGAAGACCATTGTGTGGTCTTTTTAAGTGCTTTGACACACACTCTACAAATCAGCCTTTTGATAAACGTGATGAGCTATTGAAAGAAACAGTAGAAAAATTATTAAAGACTTTGTAGCTGTAGGTTTTTGCATTTCAGAATGGAGCCTAGAGCTAGAGTGGGGTATTTGGTCCTCAAACTAGTAGTGTCTCTTTTGACTGCAGTATAGTCAAATTTCTGACATTCTCCAGATTTTTTAAAATAATATCACGAAAATCGTACTTGATAAAAAGAAAAGTCAGAGAATGCACATTTAGAGGTTTGGCATACAGAAAACAACAAGTACTGTATAGGCACTGTCAACAAACCAGTTACTTACCTTCAGTAATGCTCTTTCTGGTAGAGAATCTAACCAACAGCAGGTCTCTCTCCTTTTAGATATTCCGCAGACATCATAATGGCTATATAAACCTTTTCAGCAGTACCTCTGTATGCAGGTAGGTAGCGCCGTGCTGCTACACACTGGTGCCATTCCGCTCCAGAAATGTTATGTGGAGCCTACCTAGGTGCCACTCAAGCGTGCTGACGTCAGTTGCTTTTGAAGCAGTTCTCCTCCCCAGACGCAGATCCCCCAATCGCAAATTGGTTGTGACAAGTGTGCAGGATCCTAGATTTGGGATCGTATTAATGGACAGACTTCAATTTACAGAACTGGGGGAATGGGAGGGTCAGTGAGGAATCTGATTAGATATAACCTCTACCAGAAAGAATGTTATCGAAGGTATGTAACTCGTTCTTCTGATAGAGACTTAACTGCGGATTCCTCACCTTTTTGAATAGATATCAAAGCAGTACCTATTTGGAGTTGGGTCTGTGAATGGACTCCAGCCAGAAAGTCCTGCAGGACCTTGCTGGCGAAATGCCCCTATTAGTGGCCTGGCTGTCCAGACAGTAGTGCTTGATGGACAAATGGAGTAGCACCCATGTAGATGCCTGGTAGATGTCCAGGACAGGAACTCCACGTGCCAAAACAATGGTAGCAGTTTTGCCCTGGCCGGCCTCAGCTGAACATGGCGGAGTGGGAGAGTTTGGAGCTGGTTGCGGAGCATGAGAGCATCCTATGGGAGATTGAGAGCACCGAGGCAGCCTGCATTGGACCCACGCTTAGTGCCGCTCGTAGCCGTGAACTCTACCAGTGAACTTGTAAGTCTTTGTACCTGGGATTGAGGGACTGCGAGGACCAGCAGCGGCTATCCCACCTTCAGCTGCAGCCTCTTCCCGGACACTCCCCTTTTGGCCTGCCTCTTTCAAAACGACTCGTGGCCCCCGACTCGCAGCCCCCGCTGCGCGGGAGCCGCTCGTAGCCGTGAATTCTACCAGTGAACTTGTGAGTCTTTGTACCTGGGATTGAGGGACTGCGAGGACCAGCAGCGGCTATCCCACCTTCAGCTGCGGCCTCTTCCCGGACACTCCCCTTTTAACCTGCCTCTTTGAAAACGACTCGCGGCCCCCGCTGCGCGGGAGCCGCTCGTAGCCGTGAACTCTGCCAGTGAACTTGTGAGTTTTTGTACCTGGGATTGAGGGACTGCGAGGACCAGCAGCGGATACCCCACCTTCAGCTGCGGCCTCTTCCCGAACACTCCCCTTTTGGCCTGCCTCTTTGAAAATGACTTGCGGCCCCCGCTGCGCGGGAGCCGCTCGTAGCCGTGAACTCTACCGGTGAACTTGTGAGTCTTTGTACCTGGGATTGAGGGACTGCGAGGACCAGCAGCGGCTATCCCACCTTCAGCTGCGGCCTCTTCCCGGACACTCCCCTTTTTTGTGGCCTGCCCCACCTATAATTGTGTAGTCCATCGACGCGACGCGGGACGCGCGCGGTCGAGCGCCGGGCGAAGCCCGGGCCAAGGGCGGGCCCGTTTAAGCCCGTTAAAGACCGATTAAGACCGATTAAGACCGGGCCTGGCCCTTCCCCCTTATTTTTGCGATTGGAGGATATTGTATATTTCATTCTGTTGTACTTTTTTAGCGTTTGGCTATTTCTTTGCTATTTCAATTCATGGCGACCACACGAGGGAGCAGGAGTAAAACGACTATGGAAGCAGCCAGTATAATAGGCCCACTAGACAATTTTATTGTACGGGAAAATTCTGTTATTGACCAAGGGATTGCGATTATGGAACGGAGAGTGTCCCTAGATTTAGCATTGGCAAAACGTTCTTCTTTGGGCTTTTTTGCAACAGCCAAATCCCCAGACCAGCATAACAATGCAGTAGCCCCTATATTAGTTCATGCAGATTTGCATACTTTACCAAATATGGTAGACTTATCAGCATCAGATTCTACATCAGTTTCACAATTAGAGAGATCCTTGGTTTTAGAATCAAATATCTTGTTAGAGGACTCAACTATCAGGCAGACGAGGGGAACGAGAGAGGGTGCTATCTCTAAAACATCAAAAAAATTAAAGAAAATAAAAGATAAGAAAGCAAAGAAAACTCAGAAAACCATTGTGCCTGTGGATAAGGGGACATGTGAGCTATCCATAAGGAACGAGGAGGGATTAGTACAGCAAACAAAGAATGGCTGTGCTTCTAGGCGCTTAGATGTGAATGATGTGATCTTGGATTCAGGGAGGGTAGAGGTTTCCCTAAGCATGATTGAAAGTAGTAAGGACGTTGAGGCTGACAATAAACTCTTTGAAAAAATGAGGGAGCTTTTTAAAATATACCTCTCCCCGCTAGAAAACAGATTAAAATGTATAGAAAAGCAGCTAACTGAACTGACTGCCATCTCTAAGACTTCGATTAATCCTGGGGCTATAAAGGCTGGGAGTAAGAAGTCAAGTTATAAAAACAATACAATAGTAGGCCTAGTAGAAAAAAAATCATCTGTCCCAGCTGCTAATGCAAAAATAATGGACCCCATAGTTTTAGAGGAAAAGACAGTAGATAATCCTAATACCCCTATTGTGAACATTAGACAGGAGGTTAATATATCTAAGGATACTGATCTGGACCTCACTAGGGATCGTAATTGGGGACCTCCACTGGGGAAATTAGCCATCAACTTGCCCCCAGAAGTAACCCCTTTCTTGGTGGTTTTGACTGGAGTTCCAGAGTTGAATGATGGCATTGAGGGGCCTAGCTGGTCACTAAAAAACAAGGTACAATACTGGCTCAATATAAATCGACCATTACCTCCCCATAGGACGAGTAAGATTTTAATGGTGCGCAGGGTGCCCTGGGTGGGGCATGGAAGGAAAACCATTCAGGGGGACTGCGTTTTGGTCAATTTTGAGGACCCGTGTACGGTCGACCATATTTGTTCATGGGATACGCAGGGCACAAATGAAGGTATTGAAACCAAGCGACTCTCTTTCTTCTATCCTCCCAGGAGCCTTTTTGGTCCAGTTTATGACTGGAGTAGGGGTAGAGTAGGCCCCCAAGAGAGAGGAGTAGATTGGAGAGAACGGGGAGGGCAAATGACCAGGGAAGTAATACCTAGGGATAATTGGAAAGGAATACCGACTGTCAATAGGTATAGTGCTTTTATGATTTTTATACTGAAATCGAATAAAGCTATCTTTGACTTGACTTGACTTGGCCCTGGTGGAATGAGCCCACGTTCGTTTTGAATGCTGCTTCTTGGCCTGTGCAAAGCAGATCTTAATGCAGAGCACATTAGGGCAGGAGATGGCCCTTTTCTGCATACGTTTGCCTTTTTTCGGTCCAGCATATCCCACAAAGTGCTGATCGTCCGCCAAGTGTACTTTGAGGAGTTCAATGTAAAAGCACAGCGCTCTTTTAGGATCCAAATGACAGTTTCTTTTCCTCCATAGAGGGGTGAGGTGGAGCATAGAATGCCTGTAAATTGATGGTTTGATCAACGTGGCGCAGCATCACAACTTTTGGATGGAAGGATGCTCGTGTCTGCAGAAACAGTTTGCCTGGGAAGAACGTCATGTACAGCGCATTGACAGACAGCTTGAAGCTCACTTACCTACCGTGCCAATGTTATAGTGACAAGTAAGACTAGCAGCAAAGGACAGCCATGAAGCAGCTCAAAAGAGCGCACATCAAATATAAGAGGACTAAGTTAAGGTCCCACTGTGGCATAAGAAAGGGAGAGGAAAGAAACATAGGTTGTAGATCTCAAAATAGGTGATTTGAATAGTGAAGGCTGATTCGGCATCCGTACAATGGCCGAAAGAGAGCAATGGTATCCTTCAATTGTGCCTAGAGCAAAGCCTTGCCAGACGAGGGACAAACAATAATAAAACCTCAGATAACTTTGCCTGGTGAGGGTTCATCTGCTGCGTCCCACACCACCCCACAAATTTGTCCTATCGACAGTTGTATACAGTTTTTGTCGAAGGATACCTCACTACCAAGATTACATCAACCATCTCAGGAAGAAGGCCGAAGGTGTTCAGCTGTCACTTCTCAATCTCCAAGCATGAATGTGGAGGTTGCAAAGGCCCAGGTGCAGACCCCCTGCCTGTTGCTGCAATAGCACATCATCCCAGATGGGCAGCCTGATCGGAGGACTGATTTTCATGTCCACGAGCTATGGATACCATAATCTCCATGCTCAATCCGGGTCCACTAGGATGACTCAGGCCTGGTCGGTCCTGATCTTCAGAACACAAGGCAGAATCAACAGGAAGTGATTCAGAAGTCCTGAGTTCTACTCTAGGTGGAAAGTGTCTGCTAGCGAGAGACTACTTGAAAAACACAACACGCATAACTGCTGACATTGCAACTTTTTGATGGTGGCAAATAGATCGAGTCAAGTTTCTCCCCATTTCTGGAAAAGACCTTACACCAACTCAAAATAAAACTTGATCCTTAAGGTGTCAACAGCTCAGTTAGTATGCCTGGTCTTTCCTGCCAGATGGTTTACCACCAGGAAAAGTATTTGATGGTCCAGCGATTTTCAGAGGCAGAGGGTCTCCTGACACAGGGTCCGTGACCCTACCCTGGTTTGTTACAATACCACATGGCAGTGGTGTCTGTTAGCGTATGTATCAGCTTTCCCTTGATGGACGGGAGGATGGCTTTCCATGCCAAGTGGATGGCCCTAAACTCCTGAAGTGATATGGACTTGCGAGTCCACCAGGAATAGACCTCTGTTCTCCACCTCTCCCAGATGGCTACCTCTACCCAGGATTGACGCATCGTTCACCACTGTCAGCTTTGGGCTGGGTAGTGAAAAGGAATGTGTCCTGTGTTTATATGCAGGAAGACTCAAGTGGCCCTCGACAGACTCCTTACAAGTAATATGTAATGACATGGGTATGGCTGATAACGTTTTTGATGCAGTGCGTCCACTTAACGGTTGCACTCTGAAGAATAATGACGTGCACAACAGAGACCCGTGTGTGGCATGGTCATTTGTATGCTACTGAGCTTGGAAGGATGCTACAACTGGCTATGAAATAGGGTATCTTTAACCCAAATAAACTAGAGTAATCTCCCTGAGAGTTTTCCAAGGTCCTGCAAATTGCTTGTGCGTGTTATGTGCGCCTCAGTCGAAGTGTAGCGGTCGACGGTTGGCGTATGTGGAATCAAAGAGCCTCTTCAGCCAGTACAAGGCTTTCAAAGAAGATGGAAGCCCCACAGAAAGTTCAGTCACAGTCAGCCTGGAACTTGCTGGCAAGGCCGAAAGAAGAGGGACTGCACTGCAACATAACACAGAGCCAGCATACATACAATATGACAGCGCTAAAGGCAGCGACAATCAAGTACAGTGAAGCACAGAAGGCAGTCATAGCCAGGTGCACAAGCAATCCAAAAGCAACAGCATCCAGGTGCCCCAAAAAAATAAAGGCAGTGAAAACCAGGTATGATGCAGAACGGTGAGAATAGTGATGACCATGTATAAGAGACAAAACAGCTACTCAATGCAAAAGATGAGACTGGATACTCCTTCAAATTCAATGAATTCAATGATGAATGCATCTTAGAGTTATTGATGGATGTCGCTCCCACTCATTCCGAAGACGCATGTGGAGATAAACGCTCAGTTTGGGGAAAGTGCTCATGGCTGCAAGAGCAGGGGAACATGCCAATCAACAAGCTGCTGACATGGAAGCTGGAACAACCCAAAACGAATCAGCATTGAGCATGAAAAATAAACAGAAATACAAGGCCGAGGCCTACAGAGTGATGTCTCAGAATAAAAAGAAATCGTGTTTCCGATGCAGATTCTCCTTTCCCCACAAAGGCAAATGTCCCGCCATTGGACAAAAATACAAAGGGTGCAGGAAGGAAAACCATTTTGTATGGTTTGCAAAGCGAAAGAGAAACTAAACACGTCACGAAGAGATGAGAAGACGGATGACAGAAAGTTCCAGAAGCATTCTAGACACTACCACAAGGCCAACCACAACATCGACTAAAGCAGGTGGAAACAAAACAATGGCGATTGTTATCAAATTCATCGACCAACGGTTCATTTACGTCATCATCAAGTGACGATGAGGAAAATGGATGTGCGATGGTGATGTATGGCCCAGATCGACATACTCATGTAAGTTTGGTCACTTGCAAGAAACAACACAAGTCTGAAAAGAATTACCACATGAAGCAACAACGTTCCTTTGGACATTGTCCTAAAATCACACTCAAGGTGAATACGTGCCCTATAACTTTCATTATAGACAGTGGTGCATCGATAAACATCATGTCGGCAGAAAATTACAAACAACTGTCTCTGATTACAGGTCTCACGCCATCTAGAGCCAAGGCGTATACCTGGGCAGCTTCTACACCCTTGCAGAGTAAGGGATCCTTTGTGGCAACTATGCGGCACAAGAAAATGACAGTGCAAGCGCTGATTCATGTACTCCCAAGTACTTTGGCGAGTGCATGCTTATTAAGTTTCGACACTGCTGCTGACATGGGACTGACTTCTCTTAACTACAAGTTGAATGCCCATTCTGAAATAGTGAGTCAGTTCCCGAAATTGTTTCATGGACTTGGGAAACTTAAGAACATAAAGGTACAGCTTCACCATAATGAAGATATTCACCCCATTGCACAGCAACATGATTGCATTGCTTTTCACCTACGAGAAGCTGTTGAGAAAAAACTAGAAACACTGTTAAGGCATGACATCATTGCGCGCTCCAATGGTCAGATACTGTTTCAGTGCACATTTGTGTTGTTATGCGACAGGCCAACAAAGCAATTGAAAGAGACAGACATCCAGGTCCACACATTGCAGACATGATCACACAGCTGAATGGCACCCAAGTCTTCTCCTGCCTTGATCTGAACAAAGGTTACCATCAACTTGAACTGGAAGAAAACTGTAGGTACAGTATTATTTTTCAATGCATATTGGTTTGTTCAGATGAAAAAATACTCAGTTTTGGTGTGTCGTCAGCTGCGAAGCACTCACACAAGTACACCGTCTGCTTGCTGATGCAGGACTCATACTGAATAACGAGAAGTATGAATTTCACAAAAACAGGCTGAAATTCTTTGGGCATATTTTCTCGGAAAAAGGCAATGACTCCTTACCCCAAAAAGGTACAAGCATTGTCATCTACTTGCCCTCCAGAAGATGTGACCATGCGATTATCCTGTATGAGTATTGCCAGTTACTTCTCCCGGTATATTCATGACTTTGCCACTGTGCGTGCCCCTCTTATAGAACTAACAAAGTGAGATGCTCCATTTGAATGGTTGTCTGAATGAGACCGAAGTTTCAAGAAAATGAAATATGTAAATGAAAATAGAACAGAAATGACTTACTTTGATCCGAAATTGCATACAAAAATTGAGGTGGATGCAAGCCCTGTGGGGTTGGGAGCGATCCTTGCCCAACATAACCATATCCTCAGAGACACATTGTGGCCTATGCTAGCCGAAGTCTATCTCTGACTGAACACACTTATTCTCAACCGGAGAAAGAAAGCTTAACTGTAGTATGGGCGAGTAAACACTTCCATGTGCTTCTGTGTGGAAAGCATTTTTTTCACAGATCATCAAGGGTTGCTCAGCATTTCCGGAAATCTGAAAGCTAAGATGCCCCCTTGCATCAAGAGGTGGGGTTTCGTCTGCAGGAGTATGATTACACTATTGTGCACAATCAGAGGAAACATCAAAACCCCACAGACTACTTTTCACGAGTGCCTCTACAGCGTCATAGTGCAACAGCTAAAGCAGCTAAGACCTAAATCACTTTCATAGTAAAGTCAAGTGTACCTGCAGCTCCTTGAAGTGAACAAATTCTGACAGCTACCACTACTGACAAAGATATGCTTAAGTGCAAGACATCATTGCAACTCAATAATGGAGGAAGCATGCTCTATCTCTTACAGATGATCTTGAATACTGGAAATTTAAAAAGGTTCATGAAGAACTTTGTTACGCATGATGGTATCATATTACGAGGGCAAGAATAGTCATTCCCAAAAGCCTGAGGCAACAAGTGACTGAACTGCCACATGAAAGACATTGTGGCATTGATGCAACTTAAAGAGCCCACAGGGATCGAGGCTGGTTCTCTGATCTTGATGAATGAGTTGAAAGGGAGCTTAAAGCTTGTCAACTATGCAACTGCCTGTCTCCCAGAACGACTCAGCACCCATTGAACATGTCTGATGTACCTAAGCAAGCTTGGGAGAGATTGCCGTTTATTTCTTCAAATCTCTCTACACCAGACATAATCTCATGGTAGTTGTCGATGAGTACTCATGTTTTCCTCTCGTGAAGACTTATCATCAACCATGCATGAAAAAATCATTGAAAGGCTGGATGATGTTTTCACAACATGGGGTGTTCCCTACATTCTCAAATCTGACAACGGTCCACCCTTCAATAGAAGAGAGTTCAAAGACTTTCTTAATCATTTGAACATCAAATATCAGAAAAGTACACCTCTCTGGTCACAGGCAAATGGAGTTGTTGGCCTTTTAAGGAGTACTTTAAAAAGGGTGGTTCAACGAGCTGCACTGGAAGGCATAGACTTCAGTCTGTTCTGCACTCAGGCCTTCATGACTACCTGCCACCTTCCTGTTTGGGAGAGCACTTGGAACAAAAATACCTCAATGGGTCACTGACACCCCTTGCAAATGCAAAATGAGGGCCAATGCCAAAAAGCTCTGACACAGTTTTTGAGAAAGGAGACTGAATTCATGTTAAGCAAAAGCAGACACGTAAGACGGATACTCCGTTTGATGCTGAACCACTGAGCTGTGGCAAGCAAAGGACATATTGTAACTGCCCAAAGACCTGGAAAGTCCCTAACCAGGGACTCGTCACACTTTAAGCCTTTGCCTAGATGTTGGTCAGCTCCAGATCTCCTGAGTGAGGCAAGTCCAACAGAATGCCCAAGTCAAGCATCTGACTCTTCTCCAGAGATGCCAGATGAGGGCAATCCTCCTCTTTCTTTTACAACTAGACCTGGAAGGCTGGTGCAAGCTTCTCAAAAACTCATCGAGTAATTGTAATAGGCACAGGTGTATATATATATATATATATATATATATATATATATTCATACTTTTTATTTAACAAAGGGGGAGATGTTGTGTTCTCTGTTTATGCGCATGAAGACTCTAGGGGTCCTCGACAGACTGCTTACAAGTATTACGTAATCAGATGGGTGTGGCTTGGTGTGGTTAATAAAGTTTGTGACGCAGTGTATTCAATTAACGGTTGCACTCTGAAGAATAAAGCCGTGCTCTACAAAGCTCACTGTGTGGAATGGTCATTTGCATGCTCCTAGGCTAGGGAGGACGCTACACCATTCATGGTCCAGTAGCCACCGCTGGAGATCTTTTTCAGTCTCCCCCAAAATCTTGACATAGTTGGAGCGGTCCCCTTCATGTTGGGCCCATTGAGACTCTAGTTCCCACTGTAGAGCCCGTATATGCCACCTGGTGTTCATGATTCACAGGATACAAGAGCACATCAATACTAGCAGCCTCACAGTCAGCCTCACTGAATTCCAGGACAGGGGCTGATAGATTAGGATTATAGCCTGAATATCGGGAGCCCTCTGTTCCGGGGAAAAGGCACAAAGCCGAACCAGGGCCAGAATGGCTCCAATGAAGGGGAGCATCGGAGAAGGAGTTAGGTGCGACTTTGGGACATTGATAGTGAACCTCCAACGATGACAGAAGATTTGGCGTAGTCTGGATGTGTACCTGTGGCAAGCCTGCATTCAAAAGCCAGTCATCGAGGTAGAGGAAGACTGGAAGGCCTGACCTCCAAAGGTGTACTGCCATCACTTTCTTGAACACCTGAGGGGCGTTGGTGAGACCAAACGGGAGCACAGTGAAATTAAAATGCTCTTGTTCCACCATGAATAGTGGGTAGTGCAAATGAGCCTGCAGGATGGTAACATAGAAATATGGGTTCTGCAGATCCAATGCCACCATCCAGTCTCCAGGGGAGACAAGATCTGGGCATATGTGAGCATTCTGAATTTGTCGTTTCAGAGAAAAGAGTTGAGAGGGAGCAAGTCTAAAATAGGACCAAGCCCTCTGTACTTCTTCTGCACCAGAAAGTTGTGTGAATAAAAACCACACCCCACTTCTGGGGCAGGCACCCTCTTGATCGCTCCAAAATAGTTTGTACTTTCATACAGAAGGACAGATGGTACTCCGTCTGTCGGTCCAGGATTGGTGGAAGGTGTGGAGCAGTGGCTATGAAGGGCGAGGTGCATCTCTTCTGTACAATCTGCTGGACCGAACTTTTCATGTTATGGCATGCCAACCCGGCAATAATCATTGGTTTCTTTATCCAACTGGGTGGCTGTGCTTCGCTAAGGGCACACCAAAGGAGTTAAGCAGGTGGGGACACATGGGGCTCACTGATCCGGACCACAGGGCTAATGGGTGCCACAAAACTACTGGGCATACTGCAGAGGCTGAATTGGATACCAGTATGGGGTACCTCTGCTAAAACTGCCAACGGTACAGCAGATGTGGCTGATGGGACAGCGTTGATTGGCCCAAGGAGCGTCCTGTGGCTCTCCTCTCAGAAATTCTTTCAAGCAGAAACTGCCTGGTCCCCAAAGAGGCCCGTCCTGTCAAAGGGCATATCCATGAGGGATGGCTAGACATCATGAAAAACCATTCAACTGCAGGAATAACAGACATGCCAGCAAATTGCAACACTGGTGCCAATGGCTTGCCAGATAGTATCCATGGGGTCTAGGTCACAAATTGTAAATTTAGCCACATCACAACCATCCAGTATGTCTTGGATCAGGGCAGGTCGAAGGTCTTCCGGGACACCTAGGAGGACTTGAGCCACCAAATACCATAGAGCGTGAGAATAGTAGCTCTGCAGGCAACTGGCACTGATGGACTTGAAGGCCAAAATAATGGAAGGAAATACCCAAAGGTATCCACTCTTTTAGACTCTCTATCAAGGGGACTGGTTGGAAAAGTACTCAGGTTTGCCTGACTGGTAGATGCCTGCACCACTAAGCTCTCAGAAGAGGGGTGCTGAGACAAAAATGTGGCGTTGCCCAGGGCAAGTCAGAGGCGTCCTGCGATTTATTTGGGGCTCAAAGCAAGTTTGGCCTAGGAGCCTAGTAGAGTTATCAGTGAGCGCCTCGTTAAAAAGTAGTAGAGGCTTAGTAGTGGTATTCCATGGCTGGAGAATTTGTCAGGACATTCGTTTTGACTTCTAAGGTGGGGAGCTAGAGGTTGAGAACTTTAGCCACCCTCCTCATCGCCACCACAAATGAAGCACTCTCATCAGTGGCAGGACCTAGGTGTGTGAGAAAACCAGAGTCAAGAAAGGTGTCAAGGCCACTGGACTCTTTGACGTCATCATACCAATTCTGTTCATGGTAGGGTTGGCAATTTCAATACCAGCATCATAATTGTTGTAAAAATCAGTGACCAACAAGGAATACAATGTATGGGTTTTTACTTGTGGAGGTGGGATGTCAAGCAGTATAGGTTGTAGTCTGACCGCAGCCTTGGTTAAGCAGTAGCGGGGAGAAGTCAGAGAGCAGAATGGAAACCTAGTCCTCTGGTTTAGAAACAGGTGGCATCGGTGTCGATGCTCCATGAACCGGGTTGGATCGCTGAGCTGGAGGAGGAGCCAGTACAGGAGCTGGTGGAGGCCACTGATGGTATCCCAGATGAGGGCCTTTGAGAAGAGTTGGAGCTTGAAGTAGTGCCAGAAGAAGTCGGAAGGCATTCAATGAGTTGGAGCATGGCCTTGCAGAACTCTTGGCTATGCCTTGGAGTCAGAGTTGGCCCTAGAAACTCAGGTTGTACAGGACAAGTAGTGAGGTGGGCTCTGAAGTCGACCAGCTTCAGGAGTGATATCAACTACGAGTATGATGAGTACGAGAGTAGCGGGAAGAGGCAGAGTCCCGCTTGGATTTTTATGGTTTTTCTTCAACTTACCTGAAGATTTGGAGTACGACAACGAGCGACCTAAAGAATGACTCATGTGACTTGTGGGAATGGGACAGAGACCAACCACTGGACTTGGACGGATCTTGATGAAGAGTTTCCCGGTGCTTGGCAATGTAGACTTATGCCTATCGATTTCGTATGGCTTTTTGGGTTTATCAACGCACAGTCACTACAGGCCTTAGATCGTGACTCGGCCCAAGGAACCACAGGTAAACCGGATGATGATCCGTCACAGACGTTTGTTTGTGACAGTCCTTACAAGGTTTAAACCCGGTCTTCATGGGAGGTGACATTTTCCTTGCACACTGCAAACATTAACTCATGAAAATAGCTAAAACTCCTTGCACGTCACTAATAGTGCCACCCTAGCCACAGCAGCTCAACAGGTCCGATGCAACCCCAAAACAAAACTGAATCTTATTGAAGGGACAAACTTGTACCGGGGGTCATCAGCAGCCCTAGAGAAAATGTATGAATATCATCAGAAATCTTCCCTCGCCATTTATTTTTCGATTTCATCCTTCTATAGAGCTTGTTGCCACTTGAACCTTTTTAAAAAGTGGGGTCTTATCAACCACTACCCTCAACTGGGCAAATAAATGACACGGGTATCAAGCTCCAAGAGTTAACAGTTCTTTACTCATTTCTTGCCTCTGCCCCCCCCAATCCACCCAATCATGTTAGAGGTTAAATTGAGAACAGGGAAATTCTGGGCCCCTTTGTCGCTATGATTGACGTAGCACTACCTAATATATGACCTCCTCTGGAAGCACTGCCATATATATCTATCCCGAGTCTCTGCATAGCTCATGAGTAACGACTGTTTTTTTTTTATATTCAACTTTATTGATTTATAAGCACAAACTAATAACAGCACGAGACATCTGTTCAGTAGTCCATGGCACTTCAGCATGCGCTTGCATTGATTGCATGCAAATAAACGTATTAAGTCTCAACCGCAGCGCATAAACATTGCATTAGTGTACACAGGTAGACATTGGTTCTAATTAATCTAATTCGTCCATTTGCCTCAGACCTTTATATGTTTGGTTAGGCAACCCCGGGCTGAAATAAGGGTTTTTCCTGGGCGGCACATCAACCTATGCCCTGGTGCCATTTGGTTATACTTGGAGGTTTAGAATGTGTCCAAGCAGCGACGATGTCACACTTGGCTACCACGATGGCTGTCCCAAGGAACAGTTTGTTAGCTTGGGATCCATCTAGGCTGTCCATTACTCCCAGGATGAGACGTATGGGGACATGGGGAACCTGTCATCCCAGGAAATGTGTGAGTTCAAACTCTATTGCTACCCAGTACGGGACAAGGCTGGGGCAGGTCCAGATCATATGGTAAAAATTGTCCGGTTCTCGCCAACAGCGCGTGCAGTCTGGAGAGGGACGTAACCCAGCCCTATACAGGTGCTCTGGGGTGAGGTAGGCGGTGTGCATGTGCTATCGTTGGATTAGGCGGAGTTTGGCTGAGGTTGTCATAGTTTTGAGGGCCATAAGGGTGTCACACCAGTCCTCCTCCTTCAGGGGGCCCAGCCATCCCTCCCACCGGGTCCTGAGTGGATCGAGTGTTGTCAGGCCGTTATTGATAAGGGTGCGATATATCCGGGATACCCCTCCCTCCCCAGGTTCCCCATCATGACCTGAACCTCCAATGGGCTAAACTCAGGGATTGTTGGGCCTGTTGAGATGTGTGCGCCGAGGGCATGACGCAGCTGTAGGTATTTCGTAAAATTGTGAGGCATGAAGGGTGCATCTCCCCTGCAGGCCTTGGAACGTCCTAATGTGGTCACCCACCTAATCATCACCCAGCAGTGATATGCTAATGTAATCCCATCGTTTGAACCCCGCCAGTGCTGTCACCTCTAACCACATGCCCTGTCAGAGAGGTGTGTGCTGGCTCAGTTTTTTGTCCCAGCACGTGTGTCTTGGGGCCATACGCCAAGCCACCAGGACCGCTCTGGTTATCAGAGGTATCGCTTTAGGTATTTGGCTTCCATATAGGTATGCTTGGATTTGAGAGAACTCCATATCTTTGAGTTCCGTTTTTTAAGCCGGGTCAGACCAGCCCCCAGTGAACCAGTCGTGGAGTCTATGTAGTATAGATGGAGATCAGTCATGCCCGTGCCTCCATCGAAGGGTTTGATACTACATCGGGAGAGGGTGATGTGTGGTCTCGCCCCTCCCCACAGAAACCTTGCCACGCTATTTATTTCCTTATACCAGCTGCATGGGAAATGGAAAGTGGTATTCTTGATTATGTATAAGAAGCGTGCAAAGATCATTTTAAACAGAGCTACTCTCCTGAGTGGGTTGAGTGGTAGAGTTTGCCATCGCTTGAGATCTTCTTTGGCTTTTTTAACTAGCAGGGTAATGTTAAATGCCCATTCTAAGTCGGGAAGTAGAGCAATCAATTCAATTCAAAATAAGCTTTATTCGGAAAGTTAATTTCGATCCATAAAAGCATGTACAATTTAACAGGTCATCTAATACATTTAAAACAAATAATTTTTATTGAAATATATGTACAGAGCATGTGTCGGCAAAAGCTCATTTACATGGTTCCAGTTAATATAGATACAAAAATAGCAGCAAGTGGGCGCGGAAGGACAACATTTCATTTTCATAAATAGGCAATTAAAAATAATGAGTGGGCGATAACAATGATAAGTATACGAAACATTAATCCCATATTTAGCATTCATTTTATTAGAGTAGTGGGATTAAATTGCGACTTTAGGGCAGGAAAGAAGAAACAATCGCCTCCTAATGCGTTATTATGATGCTTTGGGGGATAAATCCAAAACAACGTTTGGTATCATATGTCTGGCGTTCTTCTATATTTGCTCTAATCACGATGTACCTAAGTCAATATTGTTTCGACATTTAATCAGATTTTTTAAAAAGGCAGTGATATTGTAATTTATGCAGTCATTATCGAGACATTGGAGGGCCAGAAATGCTGGGCGACATTGGCGAATGCCCCAAATTTTAAGAATTGGTTTTATCCATTTCCTTCTCAATTCTTCATAAAATTTGCAAAATAAAATAGCATGAATGGTTGATTGCTCGGAAACAGAATCGCATGGGCAGTGTGGTAATTCATTTGACCAATTGTTAACAGTTGGAAATGTCACCAGCCTATGGAAAATGTTCAATCGAAAACGAGTGAGAACAAATCTGTCGTATCTTTTATCAGATTTTTGTAAGTATGGTTGCATGCCAAATGAAGTTAATATCATGAGATTGTGGCTCACAGACAGTTTTGTAGCTTCACTCGCAAATCTCAGGCTCTCCATGTGGTTCATGCAGCGTTTCTTAAAATCTTTCCTTGCAATAGCTAACATGGAAAGAGGATTATTAAAATATTCAGGATTACCAATGTCTGTCATAAAATCCTTCACATATTTGATCCATTTTATGTCAAGGCAATAGTCCAATTTGAGAGCGTCCTGAAGAACTGCCTGATTAAAGCAGTTTGTCTCTGACTTCCAGATACGATGCCACAGAATTAGGGGTTGGATTTTTATGATAGCCGTAATGTGAGGAACTCCCAACTCAGCGTGGCAGACATAGGTAGACGTAGAAGCCGGAACCGCCAATAGATATCTAAAGAAAGCATTTTCCACTTTTTGCAGTTCAGAAACATTCTGATGACCCCATATCCCTGCCCCATATGTTGCTACACTCGTGCATTTTGCCTTATATATTTTTATCAATTCCAGGGGCGGTCTTCTGCCTAGTTTTTGAGCAAAGTTAACAAGGGCAGTAGTGGCTCTGATAAAATGAAGTTTTCTTAATGTGATTGCTTGGCCCCATAGGCCCTTGTCATCTACGAGAATTCCCAAATATGAGTAAGTGGATGTGGTAGCCAGTTTGCTCCCATTTAAATAGATATCTTTACCCTTTTTGCTGCCTTTACCACATTTCATCACAAAAGTTTTTGAGGCATTAATATTTAGATCAATATCTTGCATATATTTATTGTACAGATCCAATGCCTGCTGTAGGGCTAAGGGGGTCCTAGCTAAGATAACAGCGTCGTCCGCATAAAGCAGTGCTGGTATGCGTCTGGGGGCCAGATCTTGTTGAACCTGGGGAACGTCCTGACTTCCTTCCAATAAGGCCTTCTCAAGACCATTAGTATATAGTGTGAAAAGGAATGGAGCCAGGACGCACCCCTGTGTTACCCCTCTAAGGACTTTGAATGAGGAGGTGCATTCACCCGCTCTACCAAATCGGACTCGCGCTGAAGCGTTACTATAGAGAGCCTTCAGGAAGTCTATTAGGGGTTCTTCTACTTGCATTTCTTTTAAGGTATGCCATAGTTTCCCATGAGAAACGCAGTCGAAGGCCGAAGAGAGATCGACAAACGCTAGGTAAAGTTTCCCTCTTTTCGCCCTCGTATATTTACCCAGCAGGATAGCTAGGTTAAGCCCCTGGTCTATTGTCCCCAGACCTTCCCTAAAGCCAAACTGTAGATCAGACAGTATGTTCTTATCTGTAGCCCAAGTTTGTAACCTTGAAAGGAGGATCCTTCCTGCTACTTTACCTAGTGAGTCTAGGAGTGAAATTGGTCTGTAGCAGGAAGGATCCTGTCTATTACCCTTTTTGAAAATAGGGACCATGATGGATTCTGACCAGCTCTTAATAAGGCCCTGTGAAGAGGTTGCATTAAGAACGCGAGTCAAAATTGGGGCCCAGAGATCTGTATTGTGTTTATAAATATCTACAGGGACCCCGTCAGGTCAAGAGCAATCCATATCCCCAAATATCTGAATGACTGTCGCCTGATGGGAATGGTTGATTGCCAGTCAAAGATTACCCTGGAGAGGTGGAGGGGCACCAAGGTCGATTTTGCTGGGTTAAGTCGGAGGCCTGAGATATTTCCAAAGGTTTGGAGGGCCCAGAGGCACCTAGGGCGGGAGCTGGCTGGGTCTGCCAGGAAGAGCAGGACGTTGTCCGCGTACAAGGCAATTTTATCGGTGTGATGGCTCCCCCAAGCCCAGCCTCGGATCAAGATGTCTGACCGAATAAGACATGCCAAGGGCTCCATTGCCAACGCAAATAGGAGGGGTGAGAGGGGACAGCCTTGTCTTGTGCCCCTTTGAAATGGGAATGCCTCCGATTGGGCTCCATTGGTGAGCACTCTGGCTCTGGGGTTAGAGAAGAGGACTTGGACGAAGCGCCTGAATTGCTTGCCCCAGGCCCAAGATCTTCAAGATGTCCTCCAGATAGAGCCAGCCAACCATGTTGAAAGCTTTTTCGAAATCGACAAGGTGGAGTGCTAGGTAGAGTGTAAGGAGTTGACGGTGCGCAAGAGCCAGGTAAAAGCGCCTTAGGCAGTGCCTAGTGCTGCATGCTCCACCCTCACCCGAGACAACCACACCTGGGCACCCGACGCAAACGACGCAGCCAGAGAACTCCACACCTGGATCTCCGACTGCACAGACGAGCTCACCCCGCTACGCAACCCTGACAGACAATGCCCCAGGAAAGCCTCCTGGTTCACCACCGCTCTCCAAGAAGCAAGACACACCTACAGACTCTTGAAGAAGAACTGGAGAAACACCAAGACAACCCGAAAACCACACCACCTACAAGGACGCAATGACGGACTACCACAACCTGATCAGAGCCATCAAGCGGAACTTCATCCACAACAAAAACCTGACCAACTCCACTAACTCCAAGGAACTTTTCAGTGTCATTCAAGAATTCACCAACCCACGCAGCGAAGCCACAGACATCACCTCATCCCGAGACTTCTGTGACAAGCTTGGAACCTATTTCCACCTCAAGATCAAAAACCTCTATGACAACTTCATTGACCATCCACCATGCCACAGACGACCCCCCGCCCTCCAGAAACACCAGCCAGCCCACCATCTCCAACTGGACACCGATCACGGCCGAAGACACCGCCTCGACCATGAAAACCATCCACTCGGAGGCCCCCACTGATCCCTGCCCCCCTCACATCTACTACAGAGCCACGGCTGCCATCACACCAGAACTACGACGCACAATAAACACCACCTTCAAAACAGACACCTTCCCAGACGACTGGAAGCGCGTAAAAGTCAGACCTCTGCTCAAGAAGCCCACAGCTGACCCTCACTGACTATCAGCCCATCTCGCTCCTCCCCTTCCCAGCCAAAGTTGCAGAGAAAATAGTCAACAGGAAACTGACACGATTCATTGAAGAGAATGCCGTCATCAACCCGTCCCAATCCGGATTCCGAAGCAACTACAGCACAGAGACCGCCCTACTCGCCGCCACAGATGACATCCGCACCCTCCTGGACCAAGGCGACTCCGCACCCCTCGTCCTACTCGACCTATCAGCGGCCTTTGACACCGTCTCTCACTGCACACTAGTCGCCAGACTACACAACGCAGGCATACTAGGAACAGCCTGGGACTGGATCCGATCATTACTCACAGGAAGAAGCCAAAGGATCAGACTCCCACCCTTCCTCTCCGACCCCACGAAAATCACCTGCAGAGTCCCACAGGGTTCATCCCTGAGCCCCACCCTCTTCAACATCTACATGGCCCCCTCGCAGCCATCGTCCGACAACACGGCCTCAACATCGCATCCTATGCAGACGACACCCAGCTCATCCTCTCCCTCACCAAAGACCCCACCACTGCCAAACTCAACTTCCAGAAAGGAATGCAAGACGTCGCAGTCTGGATGACCAACAGCTGCCTGAAGCTCAACGCCGAGAAGACAGAAGTCCTCATCCTCGGTATCACCGCTTCTGCATGGGACAGCTCCTGGTGGCCAACTGCCCTCATAAGCCCACCTACCCCCTCAGACCACGCCAAGAACCTCTGCATCGTACTCGACTCATCACTCACCATGAACCGACAGGTCAACACTGGTACCTCCAGCTGCTTCAACACCCTCCGCATCCTCCACAGGACCTTCATGTGGAGTCAAGGAAGACAGTCACCCACGGACTCATCACCAGCAGACTGGACTATTGAAACGCACTCTATGCCAGCATCAACAACTCCCTACTCCACAAACTGCAGACAATACAGAACACTGCCGCTAGACTCGTCCTCGGCAACCCCCAACACAAACATATCAGTCAACACCTACGAGGTCTCCACTGGCTCCCCGTGAAGAAAAGAGTGACTTTCAAAATCCTCACTCAAGCCTACAAATGCTTACACAACAACGGACCCAAGTACCTGAACGACAGAATAAACTTCCACGTACCCAAAAGAAACCTCCGACCTTCCAACCTCGCACAGGCCGAAACCCCGCTCATCCACAGAGCCAGAGCAGGCGGAAGATCCTTCTCTAACATTGCAGCCAAGACCTGGAACGAGCTACCGGCAGACATCAGACGCGCCCCCTCCCTGAACACCTTCAGGAAGACCCTCACGACCTGGCTCTTCGGCTAAACAGATCTACGGAACCCCCCACCCTCCCCCAGCGCCTTGAGACCCTGACGAGTGAGTAGCGTGCTTACAATTCCCTGTTTGATTGATTGATGCTGGCATGAAGCCGCATTGGTCCGGGTGGACTAATTTGTGAAGGAGTGGACGGAGGCGTTGGGCCAGGATCGTGGCATATATCTTCATCTCGGTGTTAATTAACGAAATTGGGCGGTAAATCCACGCACGTTGAGGAGGACGGTTGGGTTTTGGGGAGAACAACAATGGTCGCCTCGTCCATCTCAGGGGGAAAGAACCCGACCTCTGCAACATGTTGGTAGAGGTCAGAGAGGTGGGGGACCAGTAAGTCCTGGTAAGCAGCATAGTATTTCTGAGGGAAGCCGTCCAGACCCGGTGTTTTCCCTGGCCTTCACCGAGGAGATTGCATCATGTATTTGCTCTGGGGTAAAGGGGAGATCTAAGCCTGCCGCTTCGGCCTCCATGTGGCAGGGGAGGCGGATCTTTATTTGGTTCAGCATTTCCGGGAGGGAAGCTACCGGTTTACAAGCGGAATACAAGTGGGAGTAGTAGTCAGCAATCGCCTGTGTGATTGCGGATGATGTGTCTTTGATGGTTTCTGAGGAGTCTCGGACTTCGGGAATTATTCGTTTGGCCAGGGGATAGGAGACCAGACTGTGCAGCAGCCTCCCGTTCTGATCACCCCATCCATACACTTGGGCCACAGCATCTTGGCCGATTCCAGGCAGAGCTGTTTGATCTCTTTGCGAATGGCCGCGAGTTGCCTGTCACGCTGATCGTCCGGGGTCCCGTTTCGGGCCGTTTCCAGACATGTCACTTGCACCTCAAGAAGGGTCAGGCGGTTGTTTTGCACGAGTCGCCGTGCTTGAACTTGACCTCTGGCTACTCCACGGATAGTGGCTTTACTTGCCTCCCAAAGGGTGCCCGGCCGGGGAGGGGACCGATCCCCGATTAGCAAGGAAGTATTGGCCAACCCCTCCCCTGACACTGCTCTTTTAAGGCTACAGGTCTCTCCCCTGTCTCTGGATTCTCTTCTTATTGGAGTAAGGTATTTTATGTCTTGAGATTCAAATCATCATTCTCCAGGCAAGGATTCTAGTATTCTGTAATGGTCTCAAGTTCTTAGGTATTGTACCACCAGCTGGGCAATAGAACCCACTAAACAGCTTTGTGGTTTAAACGTGTTTTGCTATTATTATTCTCAATGTAATGTGGTGTTTTCTATGAATACATTATTTTAGTCTGGACTTTTGCAACTTTCTTCTTAACATCACTTGTCTCCCTTTGGGGTATTTTAACCACTAAAGCGATTATCCATTTCACAGACAGTCCAGTTTTGTGTGCATTGTATTCATCAATACCAAGTTGACTGTTGTCCCTCTAATCATGCCTTCGGCAATATCATCTGCAACTGCAGATTTTTAAGCATAAGGTGGGCTTCGCTTTTGAAAGAACTGCAGTGAAATTGGTGGGTGCTTTAGGGATGCTTCAAGTGGGATCCCAGGACCTTGCTGGTCCTCTGCTCTTCTAGCTGTCCACTCTTTAGGTCTCAGGAAGAATCCACCTCACTACAGAAGAAGATGTTGTCCTGACCCCCTGCACTCAAGCGCACCTTGGGATGCTTCACCTATCTTCCTAGTTTCAGTGGTAGCTCTTCAGTAACCACACTCAGACAAGGACTGAATGCTGAGAAGGCTATTGAGTCCCTTCTTGACTAACCGAGGAGAAGGGCACTCCTCCAAGCACCCACAGTGCCATCTTGCGCAGTATAGTATACGTAAATAGTGTAAATGTCTCCTTAAGATGATCCCAGATAGGAGGAAAAACTCACAAATGGGGAAAACCTCCTTGGTAACTTTGTACCTCCTTCAAAATTTTGAATGAAGATAAAGACTAATACTGAAGAAATCAGCAAGGTACTAAATTCCCCATATACGAGGTAAGAGCCAAGCAAGAATTCCAATTGTAAAATCCAGAAGATCAGACTGCTAGAAACAAAAATTTGTGATAACAGTAGCAAGGCGGCGAAGGATGCAACGAAAAATAAGGGAACCAATGTGATGTGATGCAGCTTCCTCTTGTAAATGCCACCCTTATATATGATTCAAACGGAACTAACATCACAGGCTCTACTTTATTTAGGATTTGGAATCTCAAAAAACATCTATGGACAGACCACCGTTTTGGGAAGGGCTGGTATTAAAGCTTGAACACATTCCATAACTTATTATGTCATGCTAACGGTAGGGCTCTCCTACAAGTGAGAGTACTGTTTGATGGTTTGTTGCTCGCAAACTGTTTCACGCAATAACT
Organism: Triturus cristatus; assembly: GCF_964204655.1. NCBI lineage: Eukaryota > Metazoa > Chordata > Amphibia > Caudata > Salamandridae > Triturus > Triturus cristatus. The sequence goes on along the minus strand of NC_140589.1, from coordinate 347,049,960 downwards.
AACCTCAGAAACACCAAAAAGCCTAGACAGAAATCAGGTTATGCTCCTTGGCTGCTAGGGGAGGAGGAATTTGGAAGCTTTCAACAGTAAGAACGGAAAATAGTGCTGTGAACGTTAGGTAGCTAAATTAACTGAAAAGATAGCTCAGTGGGTTAATTAATGCACATATGGAAAAAAGTTTTAGTAACTTTAAGCTCAAATGTGATCTTTCAGCGGACAATGAAACAACTACTAAAGGGTTGATTGCTTTGATTGTATTCATTTAATTGTTTTGTAAAGCACTGGGCTTAATCTATTATCAGAGGTAAGAAATAATTCAGTTTGTGGTATGATGTCAGAAGTCATTTCAGAGGGTCACGGAGCAACTAGGAGTTACTGGGCTCAACCGTAGGGGTTGAAGCCTTTTACTCCCAATTCCCAACCTACTATGGATCCTGAGCAACTGAGCTAAGTACCCTTGCAGTACTTGACTCTCACTGGTAGCGTGGGTTGAGTAGTCCAAGGCTTCTCGGGTGGGGAGGTAGACACAAGGGGGTGGACACAGGATTACAACTCAAAATACGTGCAGCAGCAGTAATAAATGATTGTCCAGTCAAATACTTGCTTTTATGAAAAAGGAGTATTTATATAGGACCACAAAGTAAAACACAACATTCACAAACAATACACACAGTCCCCTGAGGTTGGGCTCTAAGGTTTTGCAGGTATGTCTCCGAGTCCCACTCCCCTCAAGCTAGAGGTAGTGGTTATTATTCCCCATTCATTATAAGCGTCATTTAGGTTCAGGCCCACTAGTTGTCCGAGTCTCAGGAGTCCCACACACACTCTAAATTTAAAGTCAAAAGTGTTCCAGTGTCAAAGCGCTAATGTGACAAGTAAGTTCCCCTAGGGCCACCTGGTGCAAAATCAGTCTTACTCGCACCAGCAGGGTCAGAGTGACCAGAGTCTCTAAGCACACCCCATCAAAAGGGCGCTGCAGCAGCTGTCTCTATTAGGTTTTCACATGCAAGCCAAATGGGCTGCAGTCAGTTGTCCTGGAGTTTCTCACACACGGTCCAGCAGCTGCGGGGTGGTTCACAAAGCTCCTCTGAGGCAAGGTAGGTTCCTCTGGTCCTCTTTCAGGTAGGTGGGATGTGACGATCCTGGTACCGGTCCTCAGTCATTGCTCAGGCTCACTAGGGTCACCACAGCAGCCTCGCTCCTCCGTTGACGGTCTCAACCAAACCACGATTCATGTGTGGTCCTGGTGGCTTCCACTGGCATTTGGGGTTACCGTTTCTCCTCTGCACATGGGCTCCGACCTGATCAGCACAGCAGCAATCTTCATGATCCGCCCCACTAGCATACAGGGTAAACGACTTGATACTGCACACGGGCTAAGGAGCACACGGCGGTCCCCACCTGGCATACGGAGTCGCCAACTTGATTTTGTAAATGGACCTATGATCTGCACAGCTGCATTCTTCACCAAGGACCTACCTGGCATACGGGGCTGCCGACTTGATACTGCACAGAGGCGAGGATCCGTTTGATGGAGCAACAGTCATGGTTCACTTCACAGCAGCCGTCCTCTTGCAAATAGGGGTAGCTGATTTTTCCTGTGAACAGGCAACCACCCCATCAGTACAGCAGCCGCCTCCTCACACCTCACAACAAGGATCCACTCTAGCATTCCCCACTGGACCTCTCTCGCTCCAACACTTTCCCTTTTTTTTTTTAAATCACATATTTTATTGGGTTTTCATGGTACATTCTAGGCCATGGCCCTATATATAGAGTTTGAAAAATGTATAAATCAAAAGTACCAATACATGCATGAAATTGTAACTCCTGCATAACCTGCAGGTAAAACAACAGAAACATGGAACACTTTCCCTGTTACTCACGGAGCACAATGGTCTTAACAAGCAGGCAGGCGCTGGTGCTCTAGGCTCCAGGGGCAGGTGGTTTTGGATTCCCTGGATGATGTCCCCTCACTCAGAGACTAGCAGGCCTTGGCCACAGTCCTGGTCACAGGCAAAGTCTTGCAGAGCTTCTCCTCCTTGCACAGCTGGAGTGTCTTCTCAACACACAATATTTGGGGTCACAAACTCCCTTCCTACCATAGTCCATCTAGACACACCAAATGTGTCTGAGCCTATGAAGTTTATGTTGGGGGTCTGCTTTCCTTTGAGGTGCCCTTTCATCTGTTCTCTCTTCCTCCATAAAACCGTCTGCCACAGAAGGAGCAACTAAATCTGACAATCCCACAACACAGGCCATGGGAGTGATTAGAAGGTCACACCTGAATTGTCAGCCACATGGGACCAAGGATACAGGTCTGGTAGCCAGTGAGTGGAGAAACAGTATGGAGTATCTGCTTGCGAGGGTAGAGAATAGGCTCAATGGCTAGGCAGCCATGATGTTGTGGTAAGGGAATCGTAAGGAGCTGGAAGTCTCTTGGGCAATGATTTGATTGCCCCTGGTTTGGGTGCCCAGTCTAGTCCAAAAAGACAGCAGTCCGTGCGACAGGCCTATGTCAGGGCACACACGCATGATCCGTGTTCACCGATGACAACAAAAATCAGCATTAGGGATCCAGACATCAGTACAGTTGAGGCACTCAGGGCAGGTGATGCACGTCCATCACCATGCAAGGGACTTTTCCGTCCCAACATATGTGTTATATAAAGAATAGCTACTGCTGTAATTGGAACATAACATTTTAATAACTTAAATAAATTCAAATAAAAGCATATGCCCTTATTCAAAGAGTTATTTTTCCCAGTGTTTATGCGAACAGAGAACTGTGAAACGCTGTAGTGCCATTAATGTGGCACTGCAGGGCTTTGCTGCAAATTTATAATAATAGGAAATTGAAGAGCGAGCGAGTCATCACATACTGTTTTCCAATCAAAGTTGTTGTTAAAGTCTTTTTGGACATCCAAAAACAGACATCTGAAAACCAGTCTTAAAATCTTCAACCCGTATATCAAATGCATGGTCTCCCATCTTTTTTGGTGCAAGGCTTGCTCCCAGTCTAGAGCAAAACGCTTCTTACAAGCTCGGCGTACATACCACTGCTTTTCAAACGGCAAATCTTTAACTTCAGCGCCTGATTGAGATGAGAATGCATATAACATTCACCAGTACTCTGGTGCCTGTGTATATTAAGCCAGCAGACGGCTGCTTATTTAGAGGCTCCCCGAATTATGGGAAAATTCTAATGATAAATTCCTCAGCGAGGCAGCAGTTAAGTGCTGGAAAATGTTTACAAAAACGTAGTTAAGAAAGCTGAGTACAAAAGAAATTGGCATGGGGTGTTTAACTGCACATGTGTTATATTTATGAGAAGTAAATGAGGAATCTATGCATCGTTAATTAAATTTAAAATTCTAGCTTAGGAGCAGGGTCAAGATGGCGGAGAAGGATAGAGTTCTCCTCTGCAAGGGCCCCGCTAAGAAAAGTTATCTCCCTGGTCAATATCGACATCCCACAGAAGATGTGAAGAATACAGGAAGACAGTGATGAACCCCGACAGGCACTACCCATAGTGCATATGTGCAGTAATAAACGTATGGTCACTGCCCACTCACTGATCTATTTACCTCTATGAATTATTTTCATCACAATTCCATATTGATTTTGGGAACTGTGGTTTTTGCAGTTCAGGACTTCAGCATGGAGTTGTTTGTATAAAATACTCAGTGGCATTTCTCTAACAAAATTAGGTCCTCACATAATTTCATGTGACAAGGCTGCCTCAGTGTTTGTGGGTGTGGATCCCCAGTGAGACCACTGTGTTCTGGTAAACACTGAATTTGACATTACATAAATTATTTGAGAACATTGGAATGTTGAGCGCTCCATTGAAGAAAATTGAGTGCTCCAGGCTTCTAATGGCTGGTAGAAGCTGGAGATTTATCATTCCAATGTTTGTTCATAGCTGCTGCTGTGAACAAAATAATATAATTGCAACAATATCTCAGCAGGGATTATTGAGACTACTTATAATTGTATGTACAGGACATTACAATCAAAAAACAAAGGACACGAGGCTTCAAATAATTCAATTGATGCGCCCATAGGCGTCATGTATTTAGAGAAGATCAGAAAATATACAAAATAGTTGTTAAAGCACTGTTAGGTCTAAGTACCAAGGCAACCCTAAAGGAAAGTGTACAAAGTGCTCGTGACAGTGAAGTGACGGCGCAAGTGACAACGTGAAAAAACCACAGCAAAAGGCGCAAGAGAATTTTTACAATATATATACAGGATAAAAGGTTCAAACATCAGATTATTCAATTGTTCAATTGATAGTTTTCGATATGTTAAAGAACCAAGAGGTCAAGAGGCGCCAAGGGAGTTGGAGCTGGTGGGCAGAGGTCGACGGCGTTTCGATCCTATTTAATTAGGATCATCTTCAGGACCAGGGTCGCCTATTCAAGAAGTGCTGTGTAAATAAAGGTGAGTATCAGAGCGGTTTAGAACAGGGCATTAAATGAAGTTAATGGGAGCGGGAGGGAGGACCAACATGAGCCTACCTGAGGGGTGGGAAATGGAGCGCTGGCGTGGAAGAGAATTCCAAGCGGACGTGAAGGCTGGCCACGAAATGGTCGCAATTCAACTTGGACTGTATATCAAGGGTAAATGAGCCTAAAAGGTCTCTGGAAGGCAAGGGAAACGTAACATTAACTAGGGCGAAGGGGAGGGGAGGTGGGAGGGGGGTTTCAGAACGAGTGACAACAACCATAGTGGCTCGAAAACTCACCCCTTGAAGTAGCGAGGCGGGGGAACAGAAGGGTTGGCGGAGGGATGCGCTTCAGTTCAATGCCTAGTGGAGGGGGCAAGAAAATAGGAAAAGGCAAAAAACAATCCCTTCAGCGAGCGGGGTGTCAGCGGGATTCATAAGGAGAATCTAGCAGAAAGCTTACTGGTTTAGCGGGTCAAGGAATCTGGCGTCGGAATAAATCCAAGGTGAGAGGTACGCCGAACCGCCAGAGTCGTGTGCGGTCCACGATCAATGCCTGGAGAGAAAGCCGCATAGCCTTCTACATAAAGGAACCGCATGCGTCATGGAAAGGACCAGAGGGCATTGATTGGCTCCTCAAGGCGGGGGGTGGGGCTGTAACTAGGGACGCTAGGAGATGTTCCAATGAGAGAGCCGTGGGTTGTGACAGGAGACCTTGATAGGGTCCTAGCGTGAGGGGGAGTGGGGAAACTAAGGACGCCTAGAGACGGCTGGAGAAAGAAGGAAAGGGAAAAGTTACGAGGGCAGAGAGGGACTCAAGGGCAGTGTACGGCAACCTGTGTGATCCGTAGCAAGGCAATGCAAAAGGCCTAGTTGCGAGGAATTACTTCAATCTATTCCACTTGTGTCAGAAGTGGGGCAACATTAAAAACAATTCACAAACCTTAGTAACAAGAATACTTGAGGAAGGAAAAAGTGCATCGTTAAGGAATAAAGGCAATGCACAGTATCGAGTTCAACAGGTGTACATCACATGAATAAGGTAATCTGGGGTAATTATCAAATGGTTGAATGGTCATGTGGAAACGGTTCGTCATCAAAACCATAGTCTGAATATATACTACATGAACCACTTACACCAAGGACTAAGGAAGATATAACATGAGGGAGCATAGGTCCATTTAGGCTGTGTGGGTCGGATATCAGGTAGGGAACGGAATTGTGCTGTTCCACTCATCAATGGTGTTCAACCCCTGATTCACAGAATTACAACGTGTAATCCATTTACATTCACTTTTGTTCAGAAGCGATTGCAGATTGCCTCCACGGGGAGGGAGGCGAGGTTGATCTATTATTTGCCACTTAATGTCAAGTGCATCATGGTTCTTTTCCAGGTAGTGTGTTACCAGAGGGGCTGTGGTAATCTTACAGTGTATTCTGCTATTATACAGAATAATTCTTTGCTTTACCATCTGTCGTCGTCTGTCCAATGTAGATGAGATGACATGGACATTCAATGGCGTAGATCACATTTTGTGACCGACAGTTGGTCAACGTATTCAGGGTATATGATTGGTTGTTGAATTTGAACTCCTTCGTGTTGACGGTAAGATCACAGACACTACAGGACTGGCATTTGTAATGGCCCAGTACAGGCGGCAATCCCCATTTGGAGGTGATGGTATTGGATTTAGCAGATTTCATGGGCCAGGTGATAGCATGAACCAGGTGGTTGGATAGATTATTGCCTCGTTTGAAGGAGAAGAGAGGTGGCTCCTGAAATGATTTAGTTCTCAGAAGTGTCCAATTTCGTGAGATGATCTTCTTCACTTGATTGCTGCTGGGACTGAATTTGGATACAAAAGGGATTCGAGAATTGGTTTTCTTGGGCTGCGGTGTAAGTAGAAGATCACGGTGGCAGTACCAAGCCCTTTTACGTGCACGTGAAACCAATCTGCGTGGATAACCACTGTCTGTAAGTTTCTTGAACAGGACCTCAGATTCCCTGAAATAGTCCTTGCGCCATTTGCAATTCCACCGAATGCGAAGGAATTGACCGTAAAGCAGCCCATCTTTGAGTCCACGGGGATGGTAGCTAGAATAGTGTAGCATAGTATTCCTCTCCGTGGGTTTTCGATAGAGTGATGTTCCAATTATTCCTTCCTCCGCATGTATATTCAGATCTAGGAAGGGCAGGTCATTGGTTTTATATTCAAAGGTAAATTTCAAATGAGGTTGAGAATTGTTCAGCCATTCGACAAAAGATGTTAAAGTCTCGGCACAACCGTTCCAGAGTAAAAGGACATCATCTATATATCGTCGCCATAGGGAAACTTGAGGTCTGAATGGATTGTTAGGACTGAGTATGAGGCATGTTTCTAGTTTATGGACAAACAGGATGGCACAATTTGGGGCAAAGCAAGCACCCATAGAGACACCTTTGATTTGGAGATAGAAATCGTCCTGGTACAGAAAATAGTTGTTTTCCAAAGCGATGTGTATAAGGTCCATGATGAATTCTGTAGGAATGCGGGTCGGTCTTGGTCTGCTTTCCAATAGTTCGTGGATGGCTAGAAGGCCTTCATCGTGCAGGATATTCGTGTATAGGGATTCTATATCCAAACCCGCCATCAGTTCGGTCTCAGTGTCATAAGGTCTGTCTTCAATGGTCTTGATCAAATCCATACTGTCTCGTATAAAGGTGTCAGTGAGGGGGACAAATTCCTTAATCACAGAATCTATGTATTTACCTCTCACCTTGGATTTATTCCGACGCCCGATTCCTTGACCCGCTAAACCAGTAAGCTTTCTGCTAGATTCTCCTTATGAATCTCGCTGACACCCCGCTCGCTGAAGGGATTGTTTTTTACCTTTTCCTATTTTCTTGCCCCCTCCACTAGGCATTGAACTGAAGCGCATCCTTGCGCCAACCCTTCTGTTCCCCCGCCTCGCTACTTCAAGGGGTGAGTTTTCGAGCCACTCCGGTTGTTTTCACTTGTTCTGAACCCCCCCCCCCCCTTCCCACCTCCCCTCCCCTCCCCTTCGCCCTAGTTAATGTTCCATTTTCCTTGCCTTCCAGAGACCTTTTAGGCTCATTTACCCTTGACATACAGTCCAAGTTGAATTGCGACCATTTCGTGGCCAGCCTTCACGTCCGCTTGGAATTCTCTTCCACGCCAGCGCTCCATTTCCCGCGCCTCAGGTAGGCTCATGTTGGTCCTCCCTCCCGCTCCCATTAACTTCATTTAATGCTCTGTTCTAAACCACTCTGATACTCACCTTTATTTACACAGCACTTCTTGAATAGGCGACCCTGGTCCTGAAGATGATCCTAATTAAATAGGATCGAAACGCCGTCGACCTCTGCCCACCAGCTCCAACTCCCTTGGCGCCTCTTGACCTCTTGGTTCTTTAACATATCGAAAACTATCAATTGAACAATTGAATAATCTGATGTTTGAACCTTTTATCCTGTATATATATTGTAAAAATTCTCTTGCGCCTTTTGCTGTGGTTTTTTCACGTTGTCACTTGCGCCGTCACTTCACTGTCACAAGCACTTTGTACACTTTCCTTTAGGGTTGCCTTGGTACTTAGACCTAACAGTGCTTTAACAACTATTTTGTATATTTTCTGATCTTCTCTAAATACATGACGCCTATGGGCGCATCAATTGAATTATTTGAAGCCTTGTGTCCTTTGTTTTTTTATTGTAATGTCCTGTACATACAATTATAAGTAGTCTCAATAATCCCTGCTGAGATATTGTTGCAACTATACTGTACTTACCCTGATTTCAGTTTGGTTTATGGGTCACACTCCTGTGTTTTTTCTATGCTGTGAACAAAGGCTTCATGGAGCCCAGAAGACTTCCAACCCCCTCCGGCAGCATGAGGCCTTTGTTTTACTATTTACAATATTATGCCCTCTGGTGGTGGAATATTCTAATAGAGCCCTCGGTACAGGACTCTACCGACGATTAAAGGCCTGCTTCCTTGTTAAAGGCCCTGGGCTTCGATTCAGGCCTTTAACGCTGGAGCAGGCCTTTAATGGGCGGTAAAGCCCGCTACATCGGGAACTATGGCTATAGTATTCATTACGTTAAAGAAATCTGGGTTGCTTACCTAAAATGCTGGACCTGTGAACTTTGCAAGTATAGTCAAATGTGCATATGGATTTAAAGTGCCTATGTAAGGCCAATGAGCAAATCATTTTGATGCTTAAGTAAAATGAATACAAATCCCCAAAACATAGAATATGGAGCTAGTAATCTAAAGAACACTTGTTGTCATTGGTTTTCTCCTCATCACCCAGTAGCAGGCCAGATAAAAGAAGGATGATAGTAGAATATAAACGGACATATTTCTTACCCAGAAAAATCGGCTGAATACTGTCCATAATCCGATATATATACTCTTGTAATTTGGCACAATGTGAGGTATCCCAAAGCAAAAATAAAGCAGAATCTGAAATGAAAATGAATTTACAATTATTAATACTATAGGTAGCCAATCAAGTGACATGCTGTAGATTTCAGTTTTCTCTCTCACCTGATATATATAACACATTTTGTCCTATGCTGGCCAAAAAAGAACATCTCTGTTCACTTTTAAATGTGAGGTGGAGTGATACAGTGGACCATCCGATTCTAAGCCACAGCGCATCTTTAAGTGTGTGTGTGTGTGTGTGTGTGTGTGTGTGTGAGCTGGGCGCAGCCCAGGACAGGACAACTTATTAAATTTATGTCCGCACTGGAAACTGCACCTTAGTGAAAAGCGGACAGTCTGTTTGTAACCACTGGTCCGCCTTTCACTAGAGGCAGAGAACTAGCCTCCCTTTCAAAGGTAGCCTGGGGCAGGAATACCCTGAAGGCAGGTTCAGTAAGTGAGGGCATGTGACTGCAGGTTGATATCTGGAGGGAGGGGACCTGGGACCCCGGTGCCTCCCACACACATGGGGTGCTCTCAGTTGAGAGCACTGACAAGCAGTGTGCCTCCTGACAGCCTCTTTGTCTCTTCACCTGCATCTGTAATATGGTGTGGGAGCAAAGGATACCCTCGTTTACAATAGACACACAATTGATAGACGGAATGCAGAACAAATCAAAACATTCACCCCCAGTCAAGAGATCTGGGTTAAATCCATCATTATTTTGCTCACCATGCCACCCCAGTTTAGACCTGGCCATATGCAAATCAGTCTTGACCCTGTGCCTCATGGGAACAGTCCAGCCCGAACTGCCAAGCCATTTCCTCCCTGGACCGGAAACAAGCATCCTAGGACCGGTTTTGGGTTTCACCCCTCATCAGCCAGAATAGCTTAAATCCAGTGACACAGTGAGCACACCTCTGGGCATACCCGGTGCACTTAGGCCGAGGAAGCAAAAGACACACAATTGATGGACGGGAATGCCCAGACGTGGGTCCCATGCTCTCTATGCCATTGGAGTCACGCTATCCTGGCTGATGAGGGGTGAAACCTCGAAACCGGTCCTAGGATGCTTGTTTCCAGTCCAGGAAGGACCTGGCTGGGCAGTTCGGGCTGGTCTGTTCACATTGGGCACAGGGTCAAGACTGATTTGCATATGGCTGGGTTCAAGCGAATGGCATGGGGAGCAAAAATACGATGGATTTAGGCCCAGATCTCTGTACTGGGGTGAATGTATTCTGTCCATCAATTATTCTTTTCTCATTTACTATAGGTCACACCCTCCATATAAATGTTTCAGCAAACAACGTCTCAACAGGTAATATTCATAGGCAATTATATAAAACATGCACAGCAATTGCAGAAAGAAGGAAACAAGGAGAAATCCATGGTTAAAGAAGAAATGTAGAGAACGGTCTCTATTTAGTGATAGTAGTAGTGCCTCAGGGGTGAAAAGAATACTTGTTGAGCCTCTGAGGCACTATACACTATAACCCCAAATTGTTTGCCTCAGGTAAGTGCGGACCAGCAGCTTAAAACCGACAGTGCTCCTTTCACAAATGTTGTGTTCCTAGTGCAGGTTTGAGTTTGCATCTGTAGAAGAGACAAGGCTTTGACTGAAATAGGGTGCACTGTCCTTTCCTGTGCACCCAGTTAAAGATGCACAATTGTCATACAGCCCCAGAGGCTTCAGTCACAAGATTCCTGGATTCTGAATGACTCTATAGTAAGTTGGCCAAAACACATTACATGAATTTTAAATTGTTATTTATATGACTGTCTATACTGCGGTTTTGCCGTTTTTAAACATCAATAACATACAAATTAACAACTTTAACCCGTATGTTTGGTTGTAAGGCTATCATTTTAACTTAAAAAAAAAAAAAAAAAATCAAATTTACATTTCAATACTCATTATTTTTTACATGCATCATTATCGTCAGCATAACGCGTATGCCGTCGATGTACCTTTTTATATAACCATAGAGTTCTAAACAATGTCGCGGACTATATATTTCCCAGGATTTTCTCTGGCAAACTTGTCTCTACTGCACAGCGCTGTCACCCATACAAGGTTTACCAATGTCCATAGAAAAACTACAAAATAAATACAATACTGACATGCTTTCTCATGTTTAAGGTATCTCAATAGTTATCTTTCCAATCCGTACAGTGCGTCAGGAGTTATTATTGGAAACAAGTGCATCTGTTTCTGACAAGTTATGTTTTATTTCCATGTACTGCGACTTTTGTCCCTCTTGTCATAGAGATTCCTGCGGTCAAAGCCAGCACGAGAGGTCATGTCAACCTTATGACATAAAGAAGGCGGCCTGGCCGTGGCTTCACGTGCAGGACCAGACAACCCTGCTGGGTGTAAGGGGAGGAAAGTCACTACACGCCTGCGCGGAAGTTAAACTTTCATTATGTTGAGTGTCAATGTTGTAACGAGCAACTTTCTTGGGATTAGATTGATATATTTTCTATATTCAGACAGAAATGTAAGGAGAAAAAATAGGATGAGCTAGTTAGACTGTTGTAAGGAGCCCACACTTTGTGAAAACACATTTTACCTAGCAATTGTTAAAGGTGGCAGCTACAATTGTTAAATATCTTTCAGCCCAAATCATTTTGATTGGAGAGTGATAGGATGTCAAAGTACTGCTTGTTTTTTTAACATGGGTTTCTTTGGAACATGTAGGTGGTACTACACTGATGTTCCCAATCAAACAATGTGAACGCTAGCCAATGTTATTCATTAAGGAAGTGCCGCACAGTTTCAAGGCACAGATTTGACGACCTACTGGGTAATTTCATGCACATGTAAGAAATGTTACCGGTTATGGAGGCAATTTCTGCAATCATTTGTCAATTTCAATTTCATGATACACTGATGCAGTTTCAAAGGCCAAACCATACTTATGTCTCAGGAGCATCATAGCTCTACTCCTCGGCCCATATGACAGACAGGGTGCACTGCCCTGGTCTGTTCAGCATTTTTAACTGAGTTCCCCAGGTGAATATTCTGGCCTCTGTGCAGCTACATTAGTGAAAAGTGGACTGGCTGTTTGAAATTGCTAGGCCCATCTTTCACAGTAGAGATTGCAATGCAGTCTGAAATTCAAGGGGATACAGAGATTCCTCCATAGGCAGGTGCAGGGGAAGTCTGGACATCCTTTCCCCACTTCCAAAGGGTGCCCTTGCGGTACACACTCTCCATGCACCATTTTTAAGTGGTGGAGAGATAGCGCACCCCAGGCTGCTAGAATACAACTGAAGTATAAAGCAAAGTATGTCCTTACTAGCATGGGACCATGCCCTCATGCAAATGAGGGAACACCCCCTTGAGATCGCACAAGTGCATTCTGTATTACAGAAGGGGCCGCGCTAGTATGTACAGCTCATTCTGTAATTCATGCAAAAATAAGTGCACACGGCCGCTGCGTCCTGGGGAACTTTTGATAATACGACCCCTGGGCTTTTTCTTTGGCTTCAGTCCATACTTTGCCAAACATCATTAAGCTGAAAACATAATACAGTGATCTTATGTTAATATTCACGCGCTGCCTTTTTCTATACACTGGAATGTTGATGTCCATGTTGTTTTCAGTAAAGTAGTATTTCAGCCGAATTTAAAGTTTTTCAGTATATTCCTACAGTTCCTGCTTCCCTGTTCTTCTATTTTTCCTGAAATGTTGCCAAAGAGGCTTTCAAATGCGTCCCTAAAGTCAACAGCACCCCAGGGAACATATTACAAACTCTTCTGCACATACCGACTGTAAGCAGCAACAATGTGTCTCTTCATGGATGCCACCTGAATCACAAACAATCTGTATTCTGAACACAGACAACACAGAGCACCCGAAGGTCTCCTCAGAGAAAAGGCATGTTCTCTATAACAGTTCACATCAAGAAAACAAATGGCCCACGTCATGTTAGGTACCTATGGCCCCTCCCTGCTTTTTTAAGCAAAACTTTAAACATTAGTGCTTTGCAGACCAGCCCGTGGCCGGTGCACACATCTGGAAAATTCTCTGGCTGTAAAAGAAGCCTAGAGGAAAGGAACTATACTTCTTCTCCATAACTAAGGCAACAGTGGCAGTGTGGTACAGAGTGGTGGTGCGTTCAGGTCGCTTCCCATTTCTCTCTCCTTTCGCCCCAGTCTTGGGCAACCTGGTCTTCTCTCCATCAACGGTAAAAAAAGAATTTGATGCTTGAACATCCCACGGATGCACAAGTTTGGAGAACGTGGAGATAAAGGACTTAAATCATATAAATGGATCAAAAGAAACTAAGATATCTCTGAGACAGAAAGATTATATTATTAATACATCAGTCACCATTAGACCGTATACCAGTCGGCCTTTCATTTGCTTTGAGAAGTGGCTACTAATCAAAGAAGGGAACAAGAAACTAATATCAGAAAAATACATCTTCCTCCTACACAAAAAGACCCAGAGAAGAAAACATGGGATGAAAAATGTGGGAAAAGGAGCGGAGATACTCCATAACAAAGCAGGAACGGTCGGAGGTTTATTATAGGGTTAGCACCACATCTAGAAGTGCAACAGGGAGAGAAGTAATGGCTAAGATAGCTTTGAAATGATACCATATGCCTTCCATAGTACACAGATAGGACTTGATAGATGGATCAGACACATGCTGCAGGGGTTGCAGGAGTACCTGCACTCTGGGGCACCTGTTATGGCAATGACCAAATCTTGAGGACTTCTGGCAGGGGTAGGGGATTCAGTAGATAAATTGTTGCAAACAGAAGTACCTAAAATTGCCAGTACATGTGCTATTGGTGATGACAAATGCACGGACCTACCAATTTCAATCTCACGGGAGGAAACAGACGTCATTAGCACTATGTGAGGTGTAACAGAACATCACAGGACTGGACTGAACCAGACCAGGCCAACCACTTTGCCTTCCTGCTTAGCATCCTACCAACAAACAAAAGTAAACACAAAAGAGAAGACAATCTGACTGGTCATTCTGCCATTGTTAAAATGATGGACCCTCGTATAGCCCTAAGTAAATGTTTTCAGTCCATATAGTGTGGGGGATATCGAATCATATTATCATGCACCCCATCTTTTAAGAATTAAAGATTGGTAGTATGACGTTCAGGACGACCCTGCTTATGCATCATAAAATGACTCTCGTTTTCTGGCAACAAGGGTGGTTCTTAATTTATGGCGTTCCTCCCTCAGGCAGATGGAGTGGTGGGACAGGGTGACTGAGGGGACACCACTGTGTAGGGGTCGTATGCTTTTTCAGGTGGCAGCACTAGGGGGTTTCGGTAAGTAGGACCTACCTAATTGGGATCTCTACCCTGGGACATGTAATGGAAAAAAACTGTGCTGAAGTTGTTTCAGACTTTACAAGCAGAATATCAGCTGCACCGTAGCAAGTTTCATAGGTACCTTGAGCTTTGCCATGCCCTGACCCCCCTACATTACTGCCCTGTCTGACCTCCCCAAATTTAACCAGTTAGAGGGCAAGCTCATAGGTGACCATGCAGTTGCAAAGATGCACCAAACCCTTATCTCCAATCATCCGGACACATTTTCAGCCCTTAGGGCTGTGTGGGAGGCAGACGTGGGAACTCTCGAGAATGAGGATTGGACTGAGGATTGGACTGGCTACTTGATAAGAACCCGTGGCGAAGTGGTGTGACCCTGCACCAGCAGATTATTAATAATTTACTCCACAGGACCAGGACAAAGTCACAAGTTCAGGCCAACCACGATGGAGTACGGTCCAGCTAGAGGGTCCCATTTAGGCCTGCTGTACAAAAGTACCTTAAATCCTGGATGAGGAGCGGCGGGAGGTGCCGCGCAGAGGATGTGTTGCGCATATGATGTGATGCGCTGGTTTCGAGGTGACGCGAGGCTGTGATGTGAGGTCCTGCATCATCATCAAGCATCCTGTCGACTGCGGCTTGTGATGCGAAGTCCGGCGTCGAGGATGCGTTGTTCAGTTAAGGCGGTGCATCGGTTCCGAGTAACAGTGAGGCTGCGTAGCGAGAAACTGCACCATCATGGAGGCTGCCATTGGTAAGAGATTTGTGATGTGAGGGCCTGCGTCAGTGAAGCTTCGTACAATGAGGGTTCCAATGCGGGCTGCAAGGTCAATGAGGAGTCTTTGCGCTGGGAGACTCCTCACAGCAGAAGTGATGCGTTGGTTCTGTTTGGGATTGTACCTCCTAGCACAGCGCTGGTTCCGATGGGTCCACAGATGGGCTGGGGGGAACACCTTTCAGACCCACTTCCAAGGGTCCAAGACTGACATGACAGGGTAGGACTCACAGATGGCAAGAGTCTACCCGCTTGGTTCAAGGTTGTTAAAGCCTTTTGTCCCCGAGGCCCTAGTTAGGATGGTAGCCAACTAGCCCTTGGAGTCACTCTGGGGTCCAGGTTTCACCTTCTCATCCAGGCAAGGTCAGCAACAGCTGGGCAGCAGTCCAGCAGAGTGTCAGTCCTTTCAGCAGCACAGTGGTTCCTCTTCCTAGCAGAGTATCCACAGATCCGCAAATGTACTGAAAAGTTGAAGTCTGAGGACTAATATTTATACCCAGTTATGGCTTTCAAATGGGAGAAGCTTCTAGAGATTTCTCTTTTAAGTCCACAGGCATCCTGTCTTCCCTTTCCTGGCTCCAGACTAACTACAGGGGTATGCAGCCCTTTGTGTGGAGGTGGGAAACAGCCTATTCAAGTGTAACTAGGGCTGTGCTCAGCTCTGCCCACATATCCTGCCAGTGATGGCCCATCCAGGCCCACCTAAGCTTTCTATTGTGTGTGGCTCTCTGGGAGGACTACACAAAGCCAAACTGTAAGCTACTCCCAGTCATGTGAGCCAGAAGCAGGCTACAGGCACCAAATGGCTAAGGCAGGAAAATGGGAACTTTTTAAAAGTGGCATTTTCAAAATTGTAATTTAAAATTGGACTTTACTATAAGAGAGGACTTTTCATCACAATTCCAACTATACCAAACATGAATTAGTTACCTGCTCCCATTTGAAAATTAGAGCTTACTAAATGTAATAAGTAACTCCAATGTTATCCCATGAGAGAGGGAGGCCTGGCAGTTGGGACAAATGCATTTAAGAGTTTTTCACCACCAGGACATGTAAAACTTAAAACTACATGTTCCACTTTTTAGGTCGCGCATTTGAGACCTCTTGTATATACTTATGTGTGTGTGTGCTTTGTGGGCTCTAGAGATCAGCCCTAGGAATTGTCTGTTTCGCTTAGGGACTTTTGTTTTCTGTTAAACTGCCTCTATTTAACTTTCTTGATAGAAAACGGCCAGCAGAGGTCAGAAAAATCACCAGAATCACTTTAGCATTCTCTAGATTTCAGTCCATAGAAATTGTCTCCCATGAGCACCCGTAGAGAATATTTTTTTCAAATCTTGTATTTTCAGTGATATGACCACCGAAGGCCCTGATTTTATATTAAAAACAGACATTTGGACTATACCATTTACCACTGAAAGGCAATATTTCTCTCCATGTGTTCCCATACCTGGTGTGTCACGCAGTTTGGTGCTTACTTTCCCTCCATGTTAAAGAACAGTAGATCTTTCTGCACCCAGGCTAATGTGCTGCATAGCTAAATAAATATAAAGTCCCAAAGACAAGACCAATTGCATTGCAAATGCTTGTTAAAAATACTGCACCCTGCCCTATGGGCTGTCTAGGGCCTACTCTAGGGGTGACTTGTATGTTTTAAAAAGGAAGATTTGGGTCTGGAAAACTAGGCTCACAGGCAGGTCTGAGACGTGTTTAAAAGACAACTTAAGTGGGTGACACTACAAGTGTTGCAAGCCCACTTGTAGTATTTAATTTACAAGCCCTGGGTACACTTAGGATCACTTTAATTGGGACCTATAAGTAAATTAAATATGCCAATTGCGGATAAGCCAATGTTACCATGTTTTAAGGAGTTAGCTCCTGCACTTTAGCACTGGTTAGCAGTGATAAAGCGCACAGAGTCCTATAGCCAGAAAAAACTAGATCAGCAAACATGGAGGAGAAAGGCAAAATGTTTGGGGGAAGACAATCCTAAGGCTGACCGCTCTAACAGTACACATCCCAGCATCATCTCCTCCTCTTACTTGTCGAATTCATGCTTGTCTTCATCATGAGCCTTTCATCATGAAGCATTTTATCTATAGGACTCTGTTGCTTTTTGGGTAGGTTTGCTCTATTGAAATACCATATGTTTATAAACATACATAATAGCACCGGTGCAGAAGGAAAGAGTGCTTGATCACAGAGCCTAGCTGTACAGGTTGTGGGAGCTACTGGGTATGGAGAAAACATCACTGACATTGGAGCAGAAGGGAGATTTGCTCTTTAGTCAATATCACTCCATTTGCGAATGCACTCTACCAATTCGGCAATATGTAATCATATCCCTGTGGATCCCATTGTCACAATAGCTTCATCATCTAATTGTGGCTTAAAGCGTTTTTGTGAAAGAACACTCATAAAAAGGTCTACCTGATATTTTCTCATCATTTTCAGTTAATTTGTCATGGGTTGCAGCTGCACGTCTTTTGATCTCTGTACTCAAATATACCAATTTATTCTCCAGGCATTGATTCAAATGTGAAATGTCTAGGCAACCTCTAATAATCTCTTCCAACTCCACCTTTAATTGTGGGACATCTAAAGGTCTCGTTCTTTCCTGGTTAGTAGATGTCTCTCTGTTTCTCCCACTCTTTAATTTTCTGAGGTGTCCTCAAACTATAGGGAAAAATTCCATCGCCAAAGTGTCCTGTCACTCCTTGTGCAATCAGTGTCATAAAGACAATTCTACTCCCTCAATGTTTGAAGATTTTGTGGTGGTGTACAAGCAACAATTTGTAAATTTTGCAATGTCGGGATGAACCCTGTCGCAACTATTACTCCTGCAGCACCTTGAACAGCAGCATTCGGAACAATATTTATCGGTGCAGTTGGAAAAGACGCTGCCAATGTCTGAGCCGATACAACTTGTGACACAACTGACGCAGTGACACCTGGAGCAATTACAGATGGGGCAGCTTCAACAGGTACAATCGTAATTGCTGGAAGCGGTCTTTCAGTCCGTATCGTATTTTGATCAGCAGGTGATGTAGCTACTGTAGTACTAGTGGTTGGAACACCCTTTGTATTAGTTGTGGGGGCCACATATGGTGGTGGACGCGAGGACAACAAGCCTTCTAAAATGTCATCCCCAAAATCACTATGTGTCTGCTTTTCTTGCAGCTTCTTCATCATCAACATTTCCCTGTTAAAGATTCTTTTTAGGCTTTTCAGCAGTTATAGCTGGGTACATCCTAGCTCTATTCACTATGCATTTCCTCCACCTCTGCCGCCCTTCACCCCATTGAGCATCTGCATAATTTCACACTGCTCTCTTTGCTCTGTTCTGTTCGCTCCCAAGCATTTAATGCTTCATAATGTGTAGGTCTAGGAGGGTGCTTCCTTTCATATAACATCTCTCATAAATTTTAATCATTTTTAAATCGAAGGTACCATATTGTGGAAATTTATATGGTCTTCAATTTTCAGTGATCATGCACCATTAACGGAGCCACAAAAATGTATAGAGCCATACGTTTGTTGCCATATAGTGAGCTGGCGTACCTTCTGGTGGTGCCACATCACCTTACCGAACTGGGAATCGCACATCTCCCCATATCAAATCTCTAAGAGGTTTTAAATATTTTTGATTTCAAGAATTAAACAATAACTGAACAATAAACAAATTAAAGATGTCAATGTGTTTGTTCCGTGTACAATTCTGTATGCGTCAGTACTTTTCTCCAATCCTGTCACAATTCTTCTTTCGCAAACCTATCACAGCTTAATACTTGATGATTCATCAACAATTCTCAGCACAACACTTTACACCAATTGACCTATCCCAGTGCAGCACTCTATGACATAACTCTTCACTAATGGCAGTGGTTTACCCTCTTTCACAATTTCTCGTATCCCACTTCTACAACTCTAAGCAAGCACAATAAACAAATAACCTTTGTCTGCTCCACTAAAGAATTCAAAGTAGACCATTCATACAAGAGACAATCGGAGATGAATTTGAATACATTCTGACTCAACACACACACACAAACAATAGAAATCTTGACCAGCTGGAGCTCACCATAACTTATATAGCTCCCCTTTGCACAACAGGTTCTACTAAAACCAAACAATCTTAGTACAATCACAACTAACTGTTATAGTCTATCTCAATTGTGCAGTTGATGACATCTCACAAATCTGCACCACAAACCTTGGCAGACAAGGAACATCACAATTTCAACTATCAACTTACTTATCTGTTCTGGAATCTTGGACTACTTTGAGTCCAATAACAATTTCAACTGCTCAACCTTCAAGCATAAACACAACTATTTTGTAAACACAAAACATAAAACCTCAAAACAAAAACAATCTCAAAAAGATATTTGTGAAATATAATAATATTAATACTCGCACCTCCACCGCTGCAACCATCATTGAAACCGCAACTCCTTCAGTCTTCAAGTTCGGCCTTTGGTTTCAAAGGACACGGGCAATTCTAAGTTGGGGTAACTTATTTCAGCTTCTTTCTTTTGCGACATTAACCGTTCTTTTACTACCACTTGAGGTAGCTGGGTTTCCTATATCTCAGTCTTCTGGTGTAATCATTAAATAACCCCGTCACTGGTCGTTTATTGAACTTCATTCATTGACAATGAGAAGCAAACATCTACATAAAAAATCATTAAATACTTTTAATTTAGTCAGTAAAGAGAATTGGTGGGAGTTAAAGGGTTTTATTTTCAAATTTCTTGGTTTTCCATCTATTTATTCATTAGGCATTGATCTTTGGATTTCAGCATCAAAAGTAATATAATCCATCAATTGGTATTTGGTTATAAACTAGAACAAAACATTCATTAGAATCCCATTCAAAATAATAATACAACAAGCGTGTTCCATAAAGGAAAGTCTCTAATCTGAATTAATTTGGAATAAAGAGGGAAAAGGGTGTCAGTGCAGACACCCAATAAAGAGTTCTGATGACAGAATTAATGAGCAAGCATAAAGCTTTGCATATCAGACTGGAAGACATACTCGCTTTGAATTGCTCTAGCCTGAAGACACACAAGGGTAACTAGTAATATAAAAATGAATTTTTATAAAATTATACAAATGTGATACGGTGGCTCACACTGTTTTGTTGAGAGCTCTGCAATCTTTGGGTCTTGAGGGCTCTTCAATGGCTCCACTCCTTTCTTACTAACGGTACGTTTCAGGTTTTCTCTTCCACGGCCAGCTCTGAATCCCAGATGTCCCCTTATGGAGTGCCATAAGGCTCTGTGTTGTGCCCTTTGTTGTTTAATATTTACGTTCGCCTACTGGCAGATGTTGCCGAAGATGCTGGGTTCTCCCTATTTTCCTATGATGGTGAAACGCAGATAATCTTTTCCCTCTCTTCATCTAAGGAATCTGAATCATCGGCTCTTCAGTCTGGTTTGGGGAAAACTGCGCCTTGGATGCAAAATAATCTACTCAAACTTAATGGAGAAAAATATGAAGTAATGATATTAGGGAAGCAACAAGATCTCTGGGATCCCCAGCATTGGCCCCCTGTAATGGGTGGCTTACCCCAGCCTGCTCATCAGGTTCGTAACCTGGGCTTTATCACCGACGACCATTTGTCGATGAAACAAGTCACAAAGGTGGCTTCAACTTGTTTCACCATTCTTAAATGGTTAAAGAAAATAACTTGGATGCTACCCCTCTCCACTCAGAGAACAGTAGTCCAGGCCCTTGTTACATCTAGGCTAGACTACGGCAATGTCCTCTATTTGGGTTCTAACAAAGCAGTGATACAAAGACTGCAGGTGGTGCAAAATGCGGCTGCCAGGCTGCTCTGCCATGTTCCTAAGACTGTACCTATCTCTGGCTTTCTTCGCGATCTTCATTGGCTAAAGGTGGAGAATCGTATCCGATTCATAGCCCTGAGCTATATGTTCAAAATCGAAACTTGTCTGGCCCCACAATATCTGCAATCTTTAGCCCAATCCTATATACCCTCACATCCCCTGCGCTCCGCTGTACTGTCTAGGTTTACTGTCCCCAGAATCAAACTTATCCGAATGCGTGCTTGGCCCTTTTCTTAATTAGGACCCTCCCTTTGAAACTCTTTCCCCATTTAATTATGTAAGTGAACCGTTTATGGGAGATTTCGCAGATGTTTGAAAACATGGCTGTTTAATCTGTAATGCTCTTGTTCCCTTTTTTCCCACGTACCAGGCTGGCGCCGGGAAACCCCTCTGAGTAGCTGTGCGCCCTATAAATTTAAATAACATAACATAACAAGCAAAGACAAAGTAAATATTGGCCAATTAGCCCTGGCACTGATGTGCACTTCTCTTTAGGCAGATGTCCACATGTGATCAAGTGCCATTATTCACGGTGCAGGAGAACAAATGGCTGACGTAAGCTGCCCTACTGCCCGTATTTGTGCTGTGATAGGGAGAAGCATAATACTGAAGACAGCTTAACAGACCAAAGGACGAAGACAGCTGACCCAAAGACCCTCTATGTAAGTAGGTAATTTTCATTTGTCAATGTATTTAATGGCATAAAGTAGATGAAACAATTACAGCTGTCAGACCTAAAAATGAAAGCATCCAAAGGGTTCCTACTTAGCACAGTAAATGTTTGCAAAGTCTATCGCATATGTGGCATTTTCTACAGAAATAAAGAGCCAACACCAGCACAAATATACAGACATCAAAGTGATGTTCAATTCTGCCAATTGGAAGGAATGGCAAAGGAGTTAATTAGAAAACACCGGACAGTGACAATAAGATCAATGTGCTAGGTTTCCTTTTTTGGAGTTTGTCTCTGCCTTTGTATGCTAATGGTGGTGAATCCTCGATCTGCATCCCTATAAGAAATTTGATCTTTCTGTCCAATAAATATATTGTGCTTTTTAATTTTGCAGCTTATACCCATTTTTGTATTCTGGATACATCTGGATTTAAACCTTTGATCAAGCCAGGGCAATAATACTGTGGACTGTAATGCAGGGCCAGGGAAATGCATGAGCTGGAGTGATTTTTCTTGGCTCTCCGGATACTCGATGCAATGCCTTGGGAATTGTGGGGAGTTGGAGATTGCTCCTAGAGACCATGACCCGGCCCAGTAGCCCAGGCCCATCTCCAAAATGGTGCCAGGCGGGACCTTTTTCTGGGTTGCTCTTGCATGGACGTTTAATGGGCTCAGTTGACTTGCTGGCATTTGGCTCCTCTCCGTGTGAAGAAGAAAGAGAGTTCACCTTGTAGAGATTGTATCTGGTGGTGTGGTGAATAGCACTCGGGCTCCCAGGTCAATTTACAGGTGCTCTAAGGACCAGCGGGGTCGCCAAACATGAATTCAACAATGTAGGCAGGCGATTCCAATGTATAGAAGTTCTCCAACTCTTTTCCATTTTATGTCATATATGTACATTGTGTGATGGTAATTAAAAAGGTTTTTAGTGCTATCTTGCGGTATAATAAATGTAGCCCAATAACTGTTTTCTCAAGCTCAAAATATGATTGCCTCTGGTTAATTCTTTGCCTTTCTCTGTTGGGGTTACTTGTAATTCGGGCCTGGTTTCCCACAACAATTGCGAGCCTCGGTGCAGTACCCTAACTGTGATGTATGCTGTGGCTTCATCACATTTTCTGCGCAAACCAGTATTTCACCGGTATCTTGCTTTATTTTTGTACATGAGCTATGTCCTGGAATAAAATGTTCAGGCAGACCACTGGCAAAATGTATTTTGATAACACGCATAATTTTAACCAAAATCACGCAAGAATTATTATTATTATTTTTTTATTTATTTGCCCATCTCTATTCTGCTTTCCAAGTCCTTCTACATAGATCTACACATACATACATCCTTGAGGAAAGGTCAAAAAGTGCACTTGTTATTGCATTAGCTCCTGGCTATTAACAATGTAAAAGGACCTATAATGATGGGTATGAATGGGTAGCAATGGAAAGCATTCTCTGTTTAAGGTGCAGGTGTCAAATCAATCGACTGCTCTCATCAGACAGTTACTTTTGTAGTTACTAGAGTCAATACACATGGATCTATTACATTTTAGGACAACTGCCGGATCATGATACAGAAAGTAGTGATCATAATGTACACAAATACAGTATCTATTGCACAAACACAGAAATATCCATTACATGACTGTTATATATTGCATACAGGTTTTTTAATGATTTCACGAATGACAGAAACCGCAGCTCATACGTTCACGGCAAATGGTAATTTTGCCCTTCAGTGATTGATTTGTATTATGTCTGTAATAATGGCAACCGCTCTTACCACAGCAGGCATTCAAAAAGGAGCTCCCTTTCATTTTCTTGGTAGAGAACCCTAAAGTAATAAAAGGAATCCCCGGTGCATGTGAGCGAACAGAGAGGAGCGAACAGAGAGGAGCGCACCGTGTCGGAAAGGTCGGAGACATTTGCATAAAATCCCGCCTCTGGACCCTGAGGAACCTATTTCGGGATCTGTACTTCCCACTCTCAGAAAAGGCTAGGATGTATGTATACGGTGATTCAACAGCATGGACCTAGCCAAAAGGCAGTAGTGTGCTGTGCAGGGTCAAAGATCCGCATAAAGTCAACGAGTGATAAGAGATGTAGATGGGTTGTGGTTGGTTATTGCATTGTGATGTATTGTCCTTTAAAGAAGTGCACATATTGTCAATGTGTCTAGGGCCACATTTACAGGGTGTGAGCATGTATACTTGCACCCACCCTTATACAGGAAGGTATGTTGGTTTCCATGATGACAGGTGAAGTCTGGGACTAGCCCCTCCCTTTATTGACCCATCACGGGTCAGAGAGGCCCCAGTCATACAGTTAAGAATTGTAGATCGGACCAAGATGGCCGCGTGAGCTTTGAGCTCCCGAGACCCACGCGCCCTCCGTCGACTATCCTGTCTTAAATCCTGTTTTATATGCACGGCATCTTGCAGATGACTCGGTACGGAGGCGATTGATGCTGCCCGAGCTCGAATCGCCCACCGGGACCCGGAGTTGTGCACGGCGGAAGATTGAGGCCTATCTCCGAGGGATGCCAGGGGCTGGCGTTGGCAGGATGCCCGGCCTCTAATTGAACAACAGCGGCCAGGCGAGGTGTGAACTGGCGGACGGAGAACGCAGTACTTTCACTTTCACTTTCTCGCCCTTTGTTTGTCTTGGCCCGGGAGTGCCTTCGGATGCTTTACCATCCTCTGGACGCCCTGCGCCCTACTCTGACTGGTTATTGCAGATCTGGCTTCTCCTGTTCCCTCTGACTGAGAGAGGGTCGTCTTTTTGCACCGGACTGCTTGGAGCCAGACATGTCGGGTAAAGCAGAGGTGGCTAGGCTGAAACCCAAGGCTACCAGGCGGGGAGCCTATACTCAATCCAATAATATGGATCGCTATGCCCAGCAGAAGGGCTCGCCTGGTGGATCGAGCCAGTCGCTGGATGTACAGAAGACTGCCTCACCCCCGGCCTCGGAGCTCTCGTTGCAGGATGTCATGGGCGCGCTCGAAGGGATGCAGGCTTCGATTGGGAGACAGTTCGATGCCCTGGCGCACAAAGTGGATACCATCTTGGTGGACGTTAACCTGATCCGCGCGGATTTGGGCAAAACTAATGAGCGGGTTAAAACCCTTGATCTCAAGACCACGGGCCTCGCTGATGATGTCTCGGAACTTCAGACCGAGGTTCGTAAGCTGCGGGCCGAGAGTGACCTCTCCGCCCGAAGGCTTGAGGACTTTGAGGGCCGGGCCAGGCGCAACAACGTGCGCATTATCGGGGTCCCGGAATCCTCGGACGAGATTTCCGCGGACCTGCTCGTGGAGGACTTGGTGCTTAACCATCTGAAGCCTAAGGGCCTTGGGAAGTTTTTTGCAGTTGAGCGGGCTCACAGAGTACCGGGCGGGAGGCCCAGGGTGGGAGCCCCTCCGAGACCGATCGTCGCCCGGCTCTTTCACTTCCGAGATCGGGACGCTATCCTGCAAGCATCGCGGGTGACGGGCCCGGTCCCTTTTCAGAACGCGTCAGTGAGTTTCTATCCTGACTTCACCCAGCTGGTGCAAAAGCAAAGGCAGAGTTTCCTGGGGGTGAAGAGACGGCTTCGGGAGAGGGACCTGAAGTATGCCATGCTTTTCCCTGCCAGATTACGTGTGGTGTATGAGGACCGAACTTTCTTCTTTGAGTCGCCTGCTATGGCCGGAGAATGGCTGGACGCTTTGCCCCGACGACGGACTGGCGAGGATGCTGCCGCAGACGGGGAGTGTGGCCGGGATGGGCAGGGTTGATGCCTTTGGAGCCGGACTGACTTGATTTGGTACTAGACAATGACTTGAGCTCATTGCAGTAAATACGGAGGGTTGCGGGAGGACGATGGGAGCTCTTTCCTCCCTCAGGGTACTTTTTGTAGGTTTGGGTATTGGTAGGGCGACAGGCACACTGCAAGTTGGGGGGGCTTTGTAAGCTGCAGCAGGGGTGCAGGGTGGGGGGGAGAGTTGGGATTTTGGGATTGTTGTTGGGGGGTTTGTTTTTGCAAGGCGTAGTAATCATTGTCAGGGTTGTCCCATGGTGGCTCTTCGGGCCTAGACGGCCTCCCCATAGAGTTTTACGGTCAGTACCTGGAGCAGCTGGCTCCCCGGCTTCAAACTGTCTACAATGAGGCCAGGGACAGAGGACGGCTCCCGCGCTCCATGCGCGAGGCCATAATGATCCCCCTATTAAAACCACGCAGAGAGAGCGCTGACCCCGCGTCCTACCGGCCCCTGTCAATGCTCACTACCGATTACAAGATCCTCAGCACCATCCTGGCGACCAGACTGTTGCGCCACATGCAAGAGTTGATCCACAAGGATCAATCTGGGTTCATACCCACCCGCAATACCACCCACAACATCCGGCGGTTGATCAGACTGGTAAATGATCCCCCGCCCGAGGCGCGGATGCCCCTAGTACTGTCGATCGACATTGAAAAGGCGTTCGATAGCCTTGAATGGGAATACCTGTTCAAGGTGATGCGGAGATTCGGTCTGGGAGATAAGTACATACACTGGACGAAAGTGCTCTATTCCTCGGCGAAGGCACGCGTCAAAGTGGGTACGTTGGTCTCGCAGCAGTTTGAAGTAGATCGCGGCACCAGGCAGGGTTGTGCACTATCCCCCCTGCTGTTCGCATTAGCGATAGAGCCCTTGGCGGCTATGGCTAGACTGGGCAACCATTTCGGCGGGCTGAATTTTAGAGGGCACCGCCACTATATATCGCTATACGCAGACGACCTCCTTCTCTTCCTGGAGGACTCCGACAGTGCGGTGAGGGGTGCGGAGAGGCTCCTGGAACGCTTTGGAAGAGTGTCTGGTCTCCGAGTTAACTGGAGCAAGACCTGCCTGTTCCCCCTGCGGCACGCGGAGGCGCAGCCCCCCGCTTGCCAGTCGATTAGATGGGAGCCTCGCTGCCTCGACTATCTGGGGGTGCACATTTATCATGATGCCCCGGACTTGCTGGAGGGCAACATAGGGCGTTGCATCCGGGCCCTACAGGGGTGCATGTCTTTCTGGGCTACCCTGCCACTGTCAGTGGCGGGCCGCATATCCCTACTGAAGATGATCGCCTTGCCCCGCTTGCTATATTTCTTCCGGACCCTTCCAGTGTGGGTGCCTGGAGCGATTTTTAAACACCTCAGGTCTCTAATAATATCCTTCCTGTGGGGTTCAGGCAGACGCAGAGTAGCGCTCACGACGCTGACCCGTCCAAAGGACGACGGGGGCCTGGCGGTCCCAAACTTCGAGCTCTACTACTTGGCCGCGCAGCTGCAGTCTTTCACGCAGGAAATAGCGAGAGTATACCGTGGCCCGGAGAGTGAGAGGGACGCTGGAACTCCCCGCCATGTCCTAGCTTACATCGCCCTCCAGCAGAGGCTGGCACCTGGGGATCTGACCCAAGAAGAGCGCACCTTCCGTCTATGCTGGAATAGCTCGCAGAGGAGAGCTGGAGTCAGACACCCATATGCGCCCGAAATCCCACTGGGCATGGTGACGGCACTCCCTCATGGGGGTGATTGGTCGAGGCTGCAGTTATGGGAGGAGGCGGGCCTGCAGATGTTGGGGGACCTGTATGACGATGGCGTGCTGTCCCCGTTCCAGACTCTGCGGGATCGCTACGACCTCCCGAGAGGGGATTACCTCTTGCATGCGGCAGTGGTGAGGGCTATACAGGCGCATTGGGGCGAGGGCCTAGTTGAACCTACAACGACACAGGTGTGCCAATATACGATGATGTCGGCTGGCACCTTTAAGGCAGTGACGTGCCTTTACTCGCGGATGGTGAGGGAGACACTCCAGCCCCTAACTGCATTAAAAAACAAGTGGGAGCTGGATCTGCAGGTGGACATCCCTGACACCACTTGGGCGCAATTGGTGCGCAGAGCCAGAAAAAGCACGAGAAATGCGCGATTCCAATTGATACATTTTTATGTGCTCCATAGGGCATACCTTACCCCAGGAAAAATTAGGAAATATTTTGGAGCCGCGGAAGCTGCGTGCCCTAGATGTAATAGAGTGGGAGCGGACCTGGTCCACATGCTGAGGACCTGCCCAAACCTGCAGGAGTACTGGGAGGGGGTCGGCGACACGTTGAATGACGTAGCAGATAGGGACCTACAATACGACGCGGCCGTTTGTATACTCCACTGGTTCCCGCACACGCCCAAGAATAAAATGTCCAGCAAGTTTATAGACATGGGCCTTCTCCTAGCTAAGCGAGAGGTGACGAAAGGGTGGAAGTTGAAGGCGGGGCCTACACACCGGCGATGGCTCAATGAATTTCTCAAATGGGCGGCTAGCGAGAGCACACTCAGGTACCAACTAGCTCACCGAAAACCGGACGACCGGGCTCAGGCGGCGGCAATGGTATGGGAGGTGATGGTGCAGGCCCTGCGAGATAGCCCAGCCAGTGGGGAGGAGGGTGAGAGCTCTGAGGAAGCAGCGGACGAAGTCGTACCACTGGCCCCCCTGCCAAGCACGCACGATTAGGGATTACTCCATTTTTCCTGTTACCCGCCACACATGCTATATGTTCCTGACCAGGCGCAATCGGGAGGGCACTAGGGAGGGGTGGGTGGAGGGGGAGTTTTCAAGTTTAAGGTTTGCTGAAAGTAGGTTGTAAGTTCTGTAGGTAGTTAGGGGAGCAGAGGGACAGCGATCAAAAGCGGGCAGCGGGGTTCTTCACCGGAAGTATGCTCCTGACAGTTTCGTATTAATGTGCCATGTTTCTATATGACGCCGCCCGGCCTCTGGGATGTGGGCAGTACGGCTGTGTATACTACACGGATTAATGATTAAGGGGAGGATGGGAAACCTGCATTATTGACATGCATCCTGGTTGCTGTAAGCTGTACTTGGTCCTGCAATAAAAATGGTTTGACAAAAAAATGGTGGCTCTTCGGGTGTGGGGTGGGCCTCTTTGTGTGTGGGGATGGGGGGTAGGGGCTTAAATGTTCTTAGCTGGAATGTTAATGGCTTGGGAGACCGTATTAAGCGGGGGATAGTCTTGCAGTTCTTGAAACGGTCTTTGCCGGATGTGGCCCTACTGCAGGAGACACACCTTATAGGTAATACTTGCTATGCTCTTAATAGGAAAGGTTACAAATTCATAGCTCACTAGGGATTCTCCTCCGGCTCCAGGGGTGTGGGTATCCTAGTTAGAGCTTCACTACCTTTCGAGGTGGACTCCACCATTGTTGATGATAGGGGGAGGTTTGTGGCGGTGGCGGGGAGGTGGGAAGGAAGAACGTTGGTTTTGGTTTCGGTCTATGTCCCTCCTGCCCTGCAGGCCTCCACATTTGCAGATCTGGGCAGGGCATTGTTGGACCTCCCGGAGGGTATGCTAGTGGTGGGGGGAGACTTTAATGCTGTGGGCTCTGGGTTGCTGGATAGGTACCCGCCCAGGGACACCGGGGGGGCTCAGAAGTGGCTTCCAGACTTTATAGATACACTCGGCTTGGTAGACTGCTGGAGGCTCCGGCACCCCACACAAAGCCAATATACCTTCCACTCCGGGGCGCATGGTAGTCTCTCTCGGATTGATTACCTGCTCACTCTGGCTGCGCACGCCTCATTAGTGTCTGAGGCCAGGCATATGGCGCGGGGCATATCGGATCATTCGCCAGTGTGGGTCCGGCTGGATGTCGGCCGCGAGGGAGGGGGCAGGGTTGCTCCTATAAACCCCTGGTACTTTCGTGATCCCAAGATGCGCAGTGCGCTGTTGAAGACAGTTGATCACTTTTTTAAGGACAATCAGGGTTCCGTTGACTCGGCCGTGTCGTTGTGGGAAGCATTTAAGACCGTGCTGAGAGGAGAGGCCCTCTCCTTGGTAGTGGCAGCCAAGAGACGGAGAGATGGCGAGGTTATGCAGGTTGAGGAGGAGATCGCGGCGTTAGAGGTGGCCCTGGAGGGGGAGGTTACGGCGGCCTCATTGCACGATTTGAGCTTGAAGCAAGCCGAATATAAGGACCTGGTGACGACTGCCGCCAAGACCCTCAGTAGGGAACAGCAGGGTCGCTTGTACGATGTTGGCGATAAGGCGGGGAAACTCCTAGCTTGGCTGGACAAAAAAGAACGTGTTAATAGAGTGGTGCCGGAGCTGACGAGAGAGGGGGGGAGAGGTGGTTGTTGATCCCGAGGGTATAGTACAGTGTTTTTCGGATTATTTTCGTATGGTTTATGCCTCAGTTTCGGATAGGCCGACCGAGGATTCGCTTGACCTCCTGCGTGACATCGCTCTGCCCTGCCTTTCTGACGTAGATAGAGATGACCTCGACGGAGACATAACGGTTGATGAGGTGGCGGGTGCCATCCGCGCGCTGAACTCGGGCAAGGCCTCGGGCCCTAATGGTTTGCCGATTGACTTGTATAAGCTGTTCCCGGATAAGGTTGCCCCTCACCTGCGCGCCATGTTTGTGGAGGCGCGGGGGGGTGGGTCCCTTCCGTTGGACCAGCGACTGGCGACGATTGTTGTAATACACAAGGATGGTAAACCCCGAGACAAGTGTGCCTCCTATCGGCCGATATCACTCCTTAATGCTGAGCCGAAAATTCTGGCTAAAATTCTGGCGGGCCGCTTGGTCAGGGTGCTTGGAGATTTGATCCACCCGGATCAATCCGGCTTTATCCCGCACTGTAACACTGCGTTAAACCTTCGGCGTCTTCATGGAGTGATTGCCAGGGCGGGCACGCTGCGGGAACCAGCTGTTGTGGCGTCTCTTGATGCCACGATGGCTTTTGATACGGTGGAATGGGCATATCTGTGGGCTGTGCTTGCCAAGTTCGGCTTTGGTCCTGGTTTTGTGAGCTGGGTGAGGTTGCTTTATGAGGGCCCCCTTGCGAGTGTTGTGGTAAACGGGCGGGCGTCGACTCCGTTCCAGCTTGGGAGGGGCACCCGGCAGGGTTGCCCCCTGTCGCCTTTGTTGTTCGCCCTTGCCCTCGAGCCGCTGGCGGCGTGGATACGCTGGCATCCGGATATACGTGGACTTAGATGGTCGCCCGAGCACGAGGATCGTATTTCGCTCTATGCCGATGACATCCTGTTATATCTCGCCTCGCCCAAGAACTCGCTTATAGTGGTTTGTGACGTTCGGACATCTTTTGGTAGGAACTCGGGTCTCGTCATCAATTGGAGTAAATCATATTTGTATGTTCTGAGCGGTGATGTTCCGCCTGTCCCGCGAACTTGCTCGATCCGGATCGCCCAGCAGGGCTTCGTGTACCTGGGGATTTTTATCTCCACTGATTCCACTCTGCGGTATGAGAGGAACCTGCTCCCCCCGCTGGCGCGTTTGCAGCGGGATGTTGCGGGCTGGCGGAGGCTGCCGCTCTCCCTCGTCGGGCGCGCCGCCTTGTTTAAAATGATGTCTCTCCCCCGGTTCCTCTACGCCCTGCAGAATACCCTCGATTGGGTACCGGCCACTTACTTTCGGGAGGTCGAAAGCCTCCAACGATCGTTGTTGTGGGATGGACGGCCGCGCATAGCGATTGCTAAGTTGACGCTTCCGTGGTACGACGGGGGTATTGCGCTTCCGGACATTCGACGCTACTATTGGGCCACCCAGTTGAGCGCGATTAATCATGGTTTCTATGGTCCGGCTCTAAGCCCCGGCTACGCCATGGACCGATGGTTGCTGCGCGGCGGTAACTACCATAGAGCGTTGTACTCGCGGGCGCTGGACTCGTCCCTCACGGGGCCCACTGGGGTGGCGGTGCGCGTGTGGAAGTTGGCGACTGACTCGCTGGGCTGGAAGGATAGGCTCACCCTTGCTACCCCGTTGTTTGAATCCGAAAAATTGGGGAGGCTTTGGCACACGAAAGGCTTTGATAAATGGGACTTGATCGGTATCTCCAGGGTTGGTGACTTGCTGATTAAGGGGAGGGTGAAGTCCTTTGAAGAGTTGCAGAAGGAGTATGAGTTGGGGAAATCCGAGTTCTTCCGCTATGTTCAGGTGCGTCATGCCCTGCGGTCAGTCCTCGTAGAGGGTGAGAAGGTGCCTGAGTCCTCTCCATTGGAGGACCGGATCCTCGATGGCCATATGCCAGAGAGCACGATTTCTCTCATATATAAGAAATTGATTAATGTTCGGGCGGACCTGCTATTGGGGCTGAGGGACCAGTGGACTAGGGACGGACTTGAGCTGGATGATGAGGACTGGCAGTCTGCAGTTTCCTCTCCTAAGGAGGTCGCAATCCCATCGCGTCTGAGGCTGGTGCAGCTCAAAATACTCCACAGAGTCTATGTTACGGGGCCACGGCTGGTTCATATGGGATTTTCTGAGGAGGGCTTATGTAGGAGGGGCTGTGGTATGGTGGGTACCTTCATGCATATCATTTGGGAATGTAGCGTCATCATGGAATTTTGGAGGAGAGTCCATGCGGTGATGGGGGAGGTGACGGGCATTGTGTTATGCCTAGCAATGCTTGTTAGGTGGGGTGAATGTTCTATATGAAGTCACTATGTTCTGATGTCACGGGGTTCTGCAGATGGACAGTTGGGATCCTGATGGCACTGGATGTGATAAGCGGTGGCTCGTTGAACCTACAATAAAACTTGTTTTTTTATAACAAGTCTTTGGACAATCCTATTATTTTAATAGGCCACAACATATTTTTGGCGACGAGCGGGCGAGCCATCGCAAGGAACTACATATGGTGGATTGAATTTGCCCGGATTTGATCCGACATACGACAAGTCACGACGCGCCGCGTGGTAGCAAGGTTGTGGTGCTTTTGGACTTACGAATCAGTGTGGTCTTTCTCTGCCACAGCCGCGTAAAACCAACGCTGTTGTAAAGACATTTCAATGAAACAGTTCCAAGAGTTGTGATTTTTTTTTTTTTAACTCTTAGCGGGACAGCTGAGCGCAAGAAACAACGTGACAACTCCTGTGCCTGCTATTTCAGGAAAAGTGGAAGGAATACCTGGTTGTGAAGAGGCGACGCTGTTCGGACAGTCAGAGAGCCGTTGTGAAGAGGCGACGCTGTTCGGACAGTCAGAGAGCCGTTGGTGTGCCAGAGGTTGTTTCCCCGAGGAGCGCTGAAGAGGAATGATGACGTACTAGAATTGTACACAACGTATTGGTGGAAGCTTCGTTGACAGTAGCCTATCAGGAGGAATGTTGACGTACTAGAATTGTACGCAACGGATTGGTGGAAGCATTGTGGGCAGCAGCCTATCACATGTAAAGACGCTTCCGCTGCGACGCTTCAAACGCGTCAGTTTCCTATCAAGAAGTCAAAGCTTCCGTGAGGTGCCGAGTTCGTTTCTTTTCGTCCACGTAAAGACTGGATCAGCTGTCTAGGGACATCGGCTGGTGACTGTGTATTCTTCCCTGCAAGACGTGAAAAGCGGATCACTCGTTTGGGAGGCTGTGGATGTCTTCGAGGATTTTGAAGGTCAAGTGACTTTAGTCCCGTTTTGGTCGTTCTTCGCGAGCGTTTTATGCATCCAGCTTATTTTTCTTAGTGGTAATCTCTGGACTCCATTTGGATTACCTACAAGTCTCCTGGGCATTAACTGTTGGGCTGAATTTGCTAGGGGAACAGTGTATTTTGTGACATTTTAGGTGGCATTTCTCTTAGAGTACGATGCAATCTGTAAATCCACCTCCCCCGTTCCTGGAAAGTCCGGGTGCGCCACCAATACAGTGGAGGCAATGGTTTGATGCGTTTGAAACTTATGTGGGGGCCATTGGTGCTTCGCGTTACAGAGCGGAAAGGAAAAAGTTTCTACTATTAAATTCATTAGGTTTTGAGGGAAGAGAAGTTTACAAACATCTTCCTGTGTTGGTCTTAGCTGAAGGTGAAGTTCTTGATGAATACCAAGAAGCTGTTAAGAAGCTAATAATTAAGTTTGACGTTCAGCCAAGTTTGGTTGTCTTAAGACACAAGTTCTTTAAGAGAGCACAAGTACAAGGGGAAAATGTAGATACCTATCTAAGTGCGCTGAGAAAGTTGTGTGCTGAGTGTGATTTTGGTGATCACAGAGATCAGTTGGTAAGAGATCAATTTATTGCGCACTGTGCAGATAAGCAGATACAACAAAAACTACTCACAATGGGGAACCCTAGTTTGGAGGAAATTATAAAAGTGGCAAAAAGTTTGGAGTTGGCACAAAACTCTATAAAGGAGTTGAGTAGTGGGTTGGTCACAAAAGATACTGTTAGTGCGGTTGCAACCACTAGTGCTGTGGGGAACACTATTAGAAAAGATAAATATCAATTCAAGGGCCCTTTCAAGAAAACCAATATGTGTTACCGTTGTGGGTATGCTCCGCATGGGAAAGACAATAGGTTTTGTCCCGGGAGAAATGCTAAATGTCATAAATGTGGCAGACTGGGACATCTCGCCAAGGTGTGTCAGTCAAACTTGCTGAAAAATGAGAAAGTGAATAGTGTTGGCAAAGACGAGAGTTTGGATGAGAATGAGTTGGTACAAGAGTTTCAGGATATGATTGTGACTGTTGTTGATGAGAGTGTAGTTTCTGGAAATCCTGCAGACTGTGTGGATCCATATGAGGAAATAAAGGTGGGTGATGTGACCTTGAACTTGTTGGTGGATTCGGGAGCACGTATCACTATGATTACCCATGATTTGTTTAAGAAGTCATGGGGTAACAGACCCTTGTTTCCACCAGATAGAGCACCTGTCTCCTACGAAGGACGGAAGATAGATCTAGAGGGTTTTATTGAAGATGTGCTGGAGTTTAAGGGGCGCAAGATTCATGGTAAAATCTATGTGGCTGTGCGTGGTCTCAACATTCTAGGGTGGTTTCACCAAGGTTTGTTCGGCATGATATTGAGACCAGGGACGAGTGAACAGGTGTTGGTTGTGCAAGACTGTTTGGGTTCTGACAAGTTGGAAAGTGATTTTCCTGGTGTTTTTTCTGATTCGTTGGGGAAAATTAAAGGTTTCAGACACAAAATTAAGATCAAAGATAATGCAATCCCGGTTAAGCACAAGGTGAGGTCAGTGCCCTTTAGTCTTAGAGCTGACCTTAAAGCAGAGTTGGACAGGCTAGAAAAATCTGGTATAATAGAGCCAATTGAATCTAGTTTATGGCTTAGTCCATTGGTGGTCGCACGTAAACGCAATGGCGAGATCCGTTTATGTGTAGATTTGAGGAGTCTCAACAAGGAAATTTGGGTGGATGCACATCCTTTACCAAAAATTGGGGATTTATTGGAGGAACTGAGAGGTGCTGAATGGTTTTCGAAAATTGATTTAGCTTCGGCATACCATCAGGTGTTGTTGGATGTGGACTCTCGACATTATACAGCTTTCAATTCACCTTTTGGGTCGTTCCAATTTTGTAGAATGCCTTTCGGGTTGGCGTCGGCAGCGTCTGTCTTCCAGAGAGTTATGCAATCTGTGTTACAGGAAGTGAAGGGGGTGGTGATCTTTCAGGATGATGTATTAATTTTCAGTAAACATTTAGATGAACATGACAGAGTCCTTAGAGCTGTTTTAACCACTTTTGAAGAGAAAGGGATTGTAGTTAAGAAAAGCAAATGTGAATTCTGGAAGAAGGAGATAGAGTTTTTAGGACACTTGGTCTCCGGTGTGGGTGTGAGTCCGAGGCCTGGATTGGTTAAGGCTGTTGTGGAGTGTCCCTGTCCCAAGAATAAAGACGAGCTGCGTTCTTTCTTGGGGTTATGTGAATTCTATTCGCGCTTCATCCCAGGGTATGCCGGGAAAATGAAGGCGCTTTCCAATATATTGAGATCTAATGTCACGTTTGTGTGGGATGAGTTGTGTCAAGAAACCTTTGATTTTGTCAAGGCTGAAATGACAAATGCGAAGTCTTTAAGGGCATACGATCCAATGATACCTTGTATCATTACGGTGGATGCCAGCAACTATGGTTTGGGGGCAGTTCTTACCCAAGTTGTGGGTAATGAGGAGGTTACTATTAGTTATGCGTCCAGGCTTTTGAGAGATGCTGAGGTCAATTATTCCGTTATTGAGAAGGAACTTTTAGCATGTTTTTGGGCGTGTGAGAAATTTAGAACGTATGTTTGGGGCAGGAAATTTCAGATTCACACTGATCATAAACCGTTGGTTTATATTTTAGGGGGTGAGCGTGTAAAGTACGCAACTCCCAGAATCGCGCGTTTGACCACTAAGTTGTTACAGTATAATTTTGTTACAAAGCATATTCCAGGAAAACAGAATGTCAGGGCAGATATGTTGTCTAGGCTGCCTTTGAGTGATGTTGACCCGTTGGATTTGGAAGAGGATAAAGAGGATTGTTTTATTGCAGTGGTAGATGCAGTTGACAACAAGGCTTGCAGTGAATTGGAATGGAATGAGGCAGTGAAAGCTGATCTGTGTTTGGATAGTGTGAAAGAGTTTATTGTGAAGGGATGGCCACGAGAAAAATGTGTTAGTCAGGAAGTTCAACCCTTTTGGAAGGTCTCTGAAGAGCTGTCTATTGAAGATGGTGTGATTATGAGGGATGGCAGGTGTGTTCCTCCTTCAGGCATTCGGTCCAAGCTCATAGATTGTGCGCATGATGGCCATCTGGGGGCAACCATGACGAAAAGGCGTCTTAGATTGCATTACTGGTGGCCTTCTATGGATAAGGATATTGAAGAGAGCGTGAAGTTGTGTGGAGTGTGTAGTGGTGCGGAAAAGAAGCTGAGGGTTGTTACTCCTCCACTTCAACCCATTGATTTTCCCATGAGACCGTGGTCGAAAGTGGGAATAGATCTAGTTGGTCCTTTCAACTTTCTTCCGCACAATCTTCGTTTTGCTTTCGTACTAATGGATTTCCATAGCAAATGGCCGGAGGTGAAGTTTTGTGCTACTCCCACTGCAAATAATGCCATATTGTTTCTCAAGGAAATTTTCATGAGAGAGGGTTTCCCGGAGGTCATTGTGTCTGACAATGGTGTGCAATTTGTAAGCCAGGACATGGAGGATTTTCTGAAGGAGTCAGGAGTAAAACACTTAAAGAGCTCAGTTGGGCATCCACAGACCAATGGATTGGTGGAGAGAATGAATAGGGTCGTAGGAGATTGTATCAAATGGGCAAAGCAGAACTGTCTTGATATTGAAGGTGCGGTGAGATCCATGTTGTGGTTCTATCGCACGACACCTCATTCTCTTACCAAAATTGCTCCATTTGTGTCCTTGAAGGGAAGAATCCCCACTTCTACCTTGTATCCTGCTTGGTTATTGAGGACTGTGGCCAGCAAGGTGTCCTCTAAGTTTGATCAGAATGCTTTGGAGGTACGTGTGAAGGTTGCTCAGAAGAAAATGGCAGACAGATACAATATTAAGAATTCTGTCAAGCTGATTGGGATTAATCCCGGGGATCTGGTTCGAATTAAAAGTTCGAGGTATGTCAGTAAGGGTGGAAAGAATTTTGGTGAACCGGTTCGTGTAGAGAGAGTGTGTGGTGGTGCAGTTATGGTTGAAGGCGGTCACTGGTGGAACTTGGGCAAAGTAGTCAAAGTTCAATCCGCTGTTGGCGTTTCTCCTTCAATAGATTCTAGTTCTACTGGAGGTAGCAGTGTGTTATGTATGGGGCCCAGAAGGTCCACACGTGTAAAGCAACTTCCGTTGAAGTTGCGGTAATGGGTACCATGATGTGGGGAAGAGTTATTTTGTTTTGCTTTTTGGGTTTGTTTGTTTTATTGTGTTCTGTGTGTTTTTGTTTTTGTTTATTTCAAAAAGAGGTAATATGTTATGCCTAGCAATGCTTGTTAGGTGGGGTGAATGTTCTATATGAAGTCACTATGTTCTGATGTCACGGGGTTCTGCAGATGGACAGTTGGGATCCTGATGGCACTGGATGTGATAAGCGGTGGCTCGTTGAACCTACAATAAAACTTGTTTTTTTATAACAAGTCTTTGGACAATCCTATTATTTTAATAGGCCACAACACATTGCTATGCAGCCGGAGGCGCGGTGCTGTCTCCTGAATGTTTGGGGGCCTACCGATCACGATGAGGCACAGACCCTGTGGGTGACTCTGGGTAACATGGTGGCTAAGCGAGACATCGCGCGCCTGTGGGGCTCTGCGGGACCCCCCACATTGACTGCGTGGAAAGAAAATATGGACTGGAGTATGCTAAGGGAAAAGACAGTATATTGCGCTAGAGGGCGCCCTCGGAAGTGGCATGCCATTTGGGGGCGGTGGAACCAGTATAGGGGGGGCATATGTCTTGCCCCTGATTTGGATCCCCCTGATGAACAGCTCTCTCCCTAACATTCTTTCCAGCTTTGTATATATATCTGACTGTTAGTTGATATCTTGGGCCTCTGCTTTTCCCCCTTTTTCCTTTTATCACAGTACTGTGACTGTTAGACGAGGGGGGTCCGCTCTCCCCTGAGGGGCAATCACCAGTGGTATTTAGTGTTTTTCGCCTTGCTGGGGTTTTGTGTGAGTTTTTGTTTATTTAAAACAGAACCTTTCTTGCTTCTCCTTTTATGCACTGTGGACGTTTCTTTGTTCTGCTCTCTTAAAGCTGCCGAACCTCCGGGTTGTCGGCTGAATAGCTGTGTCCATGTTTTTTGAAGAATAAAGGTTTTCAAAAAAAACAAAAAAAAAGAATTGTAGATCACCAGTTGCTCTGTGAGTGCCTGCTATGTATTTTTATGGACTGGCGCTCAAACAATCTGTGTGTGTGTGTGTATGTGTGTGCAGAGGCACTGTTTTTTGTTAAGGGGTGTGCCTCATTCAATGTGCATGCGTACATGAAGCAATGGACCTTCAAAGTTAATATGAGTGGTCTATGGGACTTATGGCAATCAGTTCTTTGGATTTTCTGTATAAATAAGTATATCTAATCTATTTTTAAAAAGATGCACGATTTTCAACTTTTATAAAACAATTTCTAAATTATACCACCACAGAAGGTGTCTTGAGAAAAGTGGTTAAGCACAAAACTGCTTGTAAGCCAATCTACTGGTGTAATAAATCAAATGGATGTGCAGATGTTTTTTAAATACATGCACGTCCCACGGGGTAAATCATAACTAATGTTATGCACATCTTTAATGTTATGTTTAAAACATTTAATTAAAATACACACTATCGAAACGTCTATTTAAAATACAAAAATCAGTTCACATAAATACATGTGATTTTCAGAATTGAGTGATAAAGGATCCTATATCTAACACTGGATCACACTCATTATACAGCCTTTTACTTTCAGTGTATAACGAAATGTGGCTTTAGGTTAAAATTTCAAATCCCTAACATAGTTGTCGGTTTAATAGGATCATAATTTGTATCAAGGTGCAATGACTACATTCAGTGGTGTTTTCCTCGTTTTGAGAGTCTTTGTTGGGCACCACATAGCCTTCTGAATCCCAAAGAAAAGTGCATTACTGATACAAGGATAGAGCCGGGTAACTTCATTTCACAGCGAGAGAGTCCTGGGTCAGAGATATCTAGGGGGTTATGAAGAGGGGGCAGTGATTATACTATCCAGATTTTTAAAACACCTGTAGTAAGATGTTTTTGAAAATCCAAGTATAAATTTGCAACTTTACCAAACCCTGTTACTGAAGCAGCAATGAAATCCTTTTTAGAATTGGAGTCTACATTAGTGGAGATGGCTTAAAACGAACTTGAACAGTCAAGTCTTGTTATGCGACAGATAGTAGGACATTGCAACGCACAGGCAAGTCATTTTAATTGTAGCTGTTTGCAAGAGAATTATAGCACCATGCTCAAAGTTTCAAAGGTGGGCAATTCCCACGAATAACACTATTGCAGTTCACAAGTTTCATTTTGACAAAACAGTGAAAATGGAATAACTGTGAGGAAGTCACAAAACAGGCCAATGGTCTATTCAAAATTGTAACAGAAGTGTTTACTGCACATGCGTGTATCTTTGAAAAATAACAAGTTCTCACTGTTTAGAACATGGCGATGCAGTTTTATCATATACACAAGTCCTTAGGTGTTCACAAAAGTAGTAAGCAGTGCTTGCAAATTTTTTGATTGCGAACACTCGACCTTTGTCATGGACATATACGTGACATGACTCATCCTTTAAGTTGTGAATTACATTAAATTGTTTTCTAAACTGTAAGCATAGTTTAATTAGAAGGCGAGTCAGAGATGATGTGGGCATTCACGATATTCGAGAAAACCTATATACACATTGTAGGGCTAATTTGCATTTAAATGTAAGGAAATGATTAGTAAACTTGCTAGGTCAAAAATCAATGTAGAGCATTGTTTCCAGAGAGATATTACACGTTTGCTGATTATTTTATCTTAACTTAAAAAAAGCTTTACTAGTCTTTAGATCTTCGCGCAAATTGTAGCCTTAGGGCCTGATTTAGATCTTGGCGGACGGGTTATTCCGTCACAACGGTGATGGATATCTCTTCAACTGAAATATAAATGGAATAGGATATAATGGGATTTCTATTTCGGCAGACGGGATATCCGTCACCGTTGTGATGAAGTAACTTGACTGCCAAGATCTAAAACAGGCCCTTATTTTTTTCATAGCCATAAATCCAGAGGGTATATATTTACACTGCATTTTAAAGTTATATCAAAGTAAAGTATCCCCACATAGGGGTAGTAAATGCTATAAATGTTGCAACAGAATACATTACAATACAATATAGGGTTTATTGATAGCGCCAACCTTTGACTTCACATAGAACAACAACTGGCAAAGCCAAAAGGTCTGGCGTTGGCTACCAGTCTTTTGACTTTGTCAATGCTTGTTTTGTCAAAATAATAGTGGCTAAAAGCGAAAAATATTTTTTTGGGGGGGTCAAGAAACACCAATTGCCATAGTAGTCCCTGGCACTGGAGTGGCTACTTTGTGATTGGATGCGCTGTTTGTAAAAGAATAAAAAGCTGTCACTCACAATGACATTAGCAGATGGCTAAAGGTGGTTGATCCACTGCTCTATGCTGTGTCTTGTAGTGGGCTGAAGAAAAATGTGAATGACATAATACACTGGGTGAGGATGACTGCCTGAAAGCCCCATGTAAGTATATTGTACAAATAATTTTAGTAAAATAAAAAGGTCTTGGCTAATGCAGACCTAAAAAGTAGAAATAAAATTCATGGGATGGATTAACGTCAAATGATATTGCATGCACTAATTATGAATACCATAATTTCCAATAATTATTCTAAGTAATGATTTGAATGGTCAATACAGAATAAATCCATAGAGGCAGTCTGCTCAAGGAAGCACCAAATTGCACCCTGACACAACCAATGCATTGTGAAGGCCACCAGAAAAAACCTATGTCACTGCTCAGAGCCCAGTAGGAGATGAAGAAAGTAATGTGACCTGATCCACCACCACCTCAGCCACCTACAAAGTATCATCCTCTTTTCATCCGCTACCAATAAAATCAAAAGGGCACTTGAAAAAACCCACAACACCAAGTGGAGTCCAGCACTAGGAAATTCACCTGATCAAATCCTTGCATCATCCCATCCACAAACCTGTCACTAAGCACAGCCTCTTTCCCTCCATGATCAATGCCAGGATCAATCTAATTGTAATATTAGAAAAGTAAGCAGTATTGACATGTGCGTTAAAACATATATAGGTTATCCTTTTCTTCTACACCTGGAACATATATGTCCAGGTCGGGAACCCCTTTCCTCTGCAGCTCAGTAAATGTACGGGGTTTTTCACACCCAGCTTGCGCAATGTATCTTGCCTCAGCCTCCTGCGAGCTGTGGATTGATGCTCATCCAAGTTAGCAGAGAATCAGAAAGCTGTTGGGGACCAACTTTCTATCTCTGGCCAAGTGACTGGTACCCTGGGCTGTAGTGAACACCTGCAGTCTCTGCTCCGATACTGCTTGGTGGTCCACAATACTTTACATATCTGGTAATAAAGCCGCAATTGCTTTCCTATAAAACAGGCAATGGTTAATTGAAAAAAGTAGGGTTTTTGTACCAATTCGTTGTAATGTTCCCAATCCATAATCAAGTACAACTGTACAACTTAGTTGTGACTTCTTTGGCGCTAACTGTCGGTGTGCACTTTGGATGTGAAAACTATGGCGACGTTTTGCAAATACAACGAAGTTACTAGCTTAAAGGTTTTCAAAATCTTCTCAAAAGCCCCCCATTCCTAATTTGGGAGCTCCCAAGTTCTCTACCCTTTTGCTGAACTTAACACTGCAGGAACTGTGTCATACTTGCAGATAGATATTCCACAGTGCAAAGCTTTATATGTGAACCTACATTTTCACAGATCCTGAACCAACAAACTAGGATACGATATTTTGGGCTGCATAACTTAAGGTGCACAAAACGGTTTATGAATACGCCCTTTATTACCAATATCTACCCTTGAATTATACGCACACTATTTGGGGGCCTAGGGCGAAACATTGTAAAAAGTGACCAGAAGACCATATATGAGCATAATCGCAGACTACCTACTAAGCTTGGCCTGTCACAGCGTGCAGCGGTTTATGCAAGTGGCTTATGCAAGCAAACACTCTCTGACTTTAACACACAGACTAACAATACCAGGCACAATGCAGGCCGCCAAGAACCGTGCAGAGCCTAATTGCACACTATCAATTATACGCTCCATTCCAGGAGCAAAGCAACTTGCAAAGCATAAATATTGTAGGATGCATTTACTTGTCAGCATCTAGAATCCCGCATGTGTCATGTTCAACATTTGCACACAATGTCTGTAGTATGATTAATTTCAAGATGATATTAACGTCTCATTAAATGGGCGATGGACCCGTCTCTGAATAATAAGCATCTTTGCTGGGAGAGCTGCCAGGCATTTACCTTGCATTTGACAAAATGTAAGCACAGGCTAGCTTTCTACTTTGCAAAATATCCGGGCCTGCCATTTATATCTTCAGAGGAGCCAGCTTTGATCTAAGGTGCTGCTCAGAAGACAGGACGCTGCAGACAAACATTGCCGGGAAGTAGAACAAGCACTGCACATTTCAGAGCGCACAGAGCACGGAGTCTGTTGCATGCAAACAAGTGCTTTTATTTTGTAAGATTGTTAAAATGTTCAAACAGGGTGTACTGTCACTTCAGGCTGTATCATGGAACTTTGAGGTTAGACAGATAGATACAAGGAAGAGTGCAAAATGTAGTGTCTTCCGGTTGTGGCAGGAGTCTATTTTGTCCTGCTACATCAATCTCCTTTTACCAACTAGTCTGCAATTCTGTAACTGGCAGCTGACAAGAAACCCTAA
The DNA here is from genome assembly GCF_964204655.1 of Triturus cristatus. Taxonomy (NCBI): domain Eukaryota; kingdom Metazoa; phylum Chordata; class Amphibia; order Caudata; family Salamandridae; genus Triturus; species Triturus cristatus. Next base: position 347,007,267 of record NC_140589.1, on the reverse strand, counting down.
AACTCCATCTAACTAGCATTGAAACCAGTACACTAGCCCTCCATTAATGATAGGGGTACTCTCAAGACCCTCTCTCTGTCTTACTCACAAAGGAACGTATGAAAACACCTCCGCGACACACTACAGCGCTACACTCACATCCTGGCTGCACCAATGAAAACACACTAATGAGCTCACTGCTATGATGCACCAGACAGGAGGCAGACACTTTGCACTCCAAGGCCTAGGATTACAGAAACCCTCCCTATCATCATCACCCGCACTGAGGCAAACCACTCATTCGTAAAAAAGTGTACGCTCATCCACTCTAAATCTTTTGCATGCTCACTCCTCCTACCAGGAACACCGGGACATACATAATCTCGTAGAGCTGTATTATATCAGTCATTTCATTTCATTCATTTGTTTCTTTCATTTACTCACCCACACCTCCACTTCCTTAGAAGAGAATGGGGTGCGTGAAGACTCTTCACATTGTGCTGGGTGAAGCGTCCAATAAAAGAGCCCTCGCCAGCAGTACAGAGCTCTACTTTTAAAGCGAATGATTTTTTTTAAATTCTTTTTTTTATTATATTCAATATAACCAAGGCACATGTCGTTCAAACATCGTACATACATGTTACATTTCAGCATTGGACATTCCATTAACATTGGCTCATAGTCAAACATCCCATTATAGTTATTATCAGCGTCCCTTAGTTTAGTCCCGTGTCCCAACTTTATTTTCATCATCAGTGCCCTCTTCCTTAAAGCGAATGATTTCAGGGTGCATCTAGAAGTCACTGGTTGTGGACCCCAGTGTGCAAACTCACCTAGTCCTATGTCTGAGCTAATGCACAACAAGGACGTGCGAGTATTCACACATTCAGGAAAATGAGCCTTTTTGGTCAACACAGTGGTCTGTGGAATGCAATGTGTGACAAGTATGGAATCAGTACGTACAATGACTGCACCATCACATGACAAAGAGAACAGATATGAAGGAGACGCACTGGTTGCCAAGGATAAATGTACACACCGCACTAGATAGGAATATATCTTTAAGGCCACGTGTTAATTGAACCTGCTCCTGTGGGCTGCTTTAATAACCACAACGCAGGCACTTTCCACATTGGGCTTCATAGGGGCAGTGCCTGGTACTGTGTCCATTCCAGGAAACGAGTTACTCATTAATAGGAGGCACAGCCTAGTGCAGCCAGCTTGGCAGGGAATATATAGGGTTGTGGTTGTATATCGACTGCATTAAAATGGAGTGGTATCTGCTGCGCGTCTCCTGGCAGGTTACAGATTCGGTTGACTTCTTTCAGCACAGTGGGGCTGGACATTTGAAGGCATCAACGTGCAGGTTACATTATACAGCAACCTCACAATATTTGCAAAATCTTTGTAAGTACAGGTCAAGTGAATAAACATCACCAAATAATCACATTGCACATTTTCAAAGCTGCATTATAATAAAAGAAAAAGAAACACAGGCATGGTGTATGGTTATATAACTTTGAGGGGACCAAAACTATTACTTTACGATATGTATTAAAGTAAATATTTGTGTTCAAAAACCTATGACTTTGTATGACACACACGGCTTTTGGTGATACACTATCATAACATAAAAAATAATGTAGGCCGCTTCCTACTGGCTGATTTTTTTTTTTTTTTTATAACAAATGTGCTCCCTTGCAGCTTTTGTTTAGTCTTTTTATGGGTGCTAAATGTGGAGGGAGCACACTCCCTATTCTGATGGTGTTGGTTGTCTGTATTTGAGATTGAGCCCCACGTTATCTTTGTACGTTACGCAGTGGTTTCAAGCCTCTTTACCCCACTGCTACAAAACAGGAAATTGTGTAAAATTTATTCTGCTATTTGTTTGGATACTTATAAAGTTTCTGTCACATGTGTTAATCACGCCTCATATATTTGTTATATCCAGACAATGTGGGGACGGACACACAATGGGAATGTGGCACATATGCACATGGACAACAATTACTGGCAATGATTACAAGCACATATGATTGCATGCCAAATGATAATCTTGTTATGTAACTAAACTAATAAAAGGTTTACCCACCCCACCTCCCAAAAAATCTACATTTGCAAGTAAAAAGATAAAAGGTGTTAATAGCACTGCAGTGCTACCAAATCTGTTTTAAGCAACAAAAAGTGAAATGAAAGAAGGTGCAATTTTGATACGAAACTAGAGATTCACAGAGCACAAATCAAAACAATCCACTCGTAGAAGAGGACAAGAGCAGGTTGGTCAACGTACAGTTGCACCAGAATCTGCAGCACCCCTGCAGCTAAGCCTCAGTAATAAAAGACGGACTATAGCACAGGCAAGGCTTGGACGCTTCAGCCAATCATCTCTTCTACAAATTAAAGGTTACACATCCAACTGACCGCCGAGCCTGTTTTACTAATTTGTTAACTGCACAGCAACGGTTTCTTTCGAGATGCCAGATAGGAATACGGAATTTCATCAGATTTCCTGTACCAGCTGCATGTTCCAAGGTGCGTGACAGGGCCCAGTGTCGTCATTTTGAAAGTAAGGTTGGGCAAGATGCCTGAAATGTTAGGCCATCAATAATGCGGCGACGTTTCCCAGGACATTCCTGCTGAGGACTGTATTGTTGAAAGGCTCTCGTGATTCTGCCGGAGCAGAGACATCATTCATCATGCTGGCAGTCGGCCTACATCCAGGCGTTCCTACCCTTGAGCTCCCGCGTACTTTTGTTAGTTTTGCTGCACTCTCAGTTTTGTCACTTAGGTAACTGGGACCCGGAAGGTAATATATGAATGCGCACGTGCACACCGCAGCTCTTCAGTAATTAGGTGCCAATACAAACTGGATCCCTACACCAGGCAAATAACTCAAAGTGGCAGTTTCCAAGAGTTCTGTAGTCCTTCTCGATATATATGGATGCTGCACAAACGCAAGGGGTTTTATTTAAGGAACAGTTTTACCAAGAAATCTCGAGCTAATATGATACTTTCCACTACAAGTAGGCCCATAAACCGAGGGCGTGCAATACACTGTATTGACTCAATCTAAACTTGACATTCCTCGAGCTCAGCTGCTGATATTCCGATTCAGCTAGCCATTCCCTGGCCACCGGCCTAGCTCCGTGTCCTCAGCCCATCTAGGCCTCAGTGCTGCCGAGTCCACTTTAGACATTTCCATCAGTGCAGAGTATAGTAGTGTTCCGGCTCATGTACTGCTACCCAACATCAGTAATTCAGACAATGCTATGTGTGTCTGTGGCATACCAGGTGTAACATCCAATGTCTGTTTGAATGGGAGCGTTGAAAGACTGTCAATCGAGTATCTCCTGTATTTGACAAATGCACTGAATGTGCAACTTATACCAATCTACCAGATTTCCTTATGTTACCGCATGTGCATAAGTCTACATTCCCCTTTCAGTAGTACGTCTAGCCAACGACTTGAAGGCAGATAAACATCAGAGTGATGCGAGTAGCTCATAGGCGGCCCTAGTGTTTGTGTGTATGTACATATATCCACCTGTGCGTGAAAGGGTCCTACATCAGCAATACGCAGTTACTTCCAGCAATGGGCGGAGGTCAGATCGCGTTTGTCACTCTACAAACAACTGCAGGGGAACTTTTCAAATCTGATCGCTGCTTACCTGCTGGGGGTCCCTGACTTGCTGCCCTGCTGCTGGTGCTGTCACCGCCGTTCCGGGGTGTCTCCTTGCTGTGTGTCTCCCCCGCCGCCGCCACTACCATTCGCGGCCGAGAGCGGGGGGAGACTACAGCCCCCAGAGTGCCTCGCGGGCCCTGACGACATCCACGCGCCCGGAGGCACATAAAAGAGCATCGCTCCTCTCGGAGAGCGGGAACTTTTCAAATCTGATCGCTGCTTACCTGCTGGGGGTCCCTGACTTGCTGCCCTGCTGCTGGTGCTGTCACCGCCGTTCCGGGGTGTCTCCTTGCTGTGTGTCTCCCCCGCCGCCGCCACTACCTTTCGCGGCCGAGAGCGGGGGGAGACTACAGCCCCCAGAGTGCCTCGCGGGCACCGACGACATCCACGCGCCCGGAGGCGCATAAAAGAGCATCGCTCCCCCCGCGTCGCGGGACGCGCGCGGGCGACGCCGGGAGAAGCCCGGGACAAGGGCGGGACCGTCTGTGGCCAAACGGGGCCGGGCTGGGCCCTGTCCCTTGGATTTACGCTGGACACTGCCCGTGTGGAGGTCGTACCTGACTCACCTACTGGAGCTCGAGACTTCTGCTTCCTGCACTGATATTCAGGTAGCTCATACCCTCAGTGTCACGTATGCCATTTGCTGCCGCTAGGTGGCCCTGAGGAGTTCACCGTGAGCCTCTGGTGTGATATTGTACTCTCTAGACACTTCACCCCCGTTCGAGGCGTTTGAGGAGTTTGTACAAACAAGTGGGGTAGTGCTAACTAGACTATGGTTAAGCCAAAGAACCATCACTCAAGGATAGAGGGAGGGGTAAAAGAAACCCTGGACGCATTTATTATACGCGCCGAGTCATTATTAGCTCACGAGATTCAGCTGACTGAGAAGCGGCTCTCGCTGGATTCCCTAATAGCAAATAAACGGTCTTCGTTGGGCAACATAGTTCTTTGCCAAACGCCTGGTGGAGGAGCCCGTTTACCCAAAACAACACAAGCCCATCTAACCCAGCCCCATTCCTCCTCTGACACACTAACGGGGGCAGAGTGTAGCCTACAGGGGGGCCTAGACCTAGACACACTAGGCCCAATTGTGACAGACCTCATCAATATAGGTAGCCCAAAGCAATTGCCCGCTAATATTAATACCCAGCCGGTTACTGAACATAATACATCGGGTGGAGAAGAACAAAGGGGGGCGTCTAGCGCACAACGACTAGCGCCTAATAGTGACCTCACTCAGCCTCCCATTAGTGAAGTAATCACACGCTCTAAAAAATCCCAATTAGTGATAGGGCACCCAGATAGTGGCGGAACGTTCATAGCAAATCGCCCCAGCAAGCCTAGCAAGCCTAGCCGCAGAGGGCAACCTAAGCTTAGCAAAGGAGGTAATTTAAACCCCGAGACCACAGTATGCTCAGATTGTCATAACACAAACAGGGTGGTGGGGCTGCATGACATCACCACAGCTTTTGGGGAAAAAATGGAACAGCTTTTATCTCAGCATTTAGATCCAGTTATGACAGCAATCCTAAACTTGGTGGAGAAAATAAGTAGGTTGGCTGACCCAGTTACTGGACAGCCTCCCGGGGCCAAACCACAAAGGAGGGAGGAGGAGGAGCTAGCAGTGGCTGATTGCGGGAATAAGGCTACCACTAATTCTGACCTTTGAGCCTAGAGACCACAGGGAAATACACCGGGAACATGGGAATACATGCAACATGATGCCCGGTGGATAGGTTCAGGGTATTACTCGAACCCTTTTTGATCCCAAGGATAATTGTCAGGGCCCAAAAGAGCTTGTTAATGCTGATAAGATCACTAGGAATGTTTGCGTCCAGAGCACTCCAGGTCTCCAGACACTAGACTTACCCCCCGCATCCAGTCCCTATTCGATTGTGTTAGTTGGCGTGCCTGGTCTTAACAATGATAGAGAAGAAACGACCGACACACTGATTAATAAAGCCTCGCACTGGTTACTTAGAAATACACCGGCCAGGAGATTGCAGCATAGGCACATCCTTATGGCTAGGAGAGTTGCCTGGATTGGAAAAACCGAGAAAAAATTTGCGGGCGACTGTGTGATTGTCAATTTTAGGCACCCCGAGGTAGTTAGAGATCTGCTTGACAATCGCCATGAGGAGGGAGGTAACGGGTCCTGCATCAGGATGCTACCCCTGCAGTTCTTTTATAGGAACAGAGCATCGGATAATGGGGCGAGATGGCAGGGGTCAGGGGCAGTCATGAATAGAAGAGAGGAGGTTTATAGTAATGTATCGAATAGATTTGCTCCACTTTCAAGTTTGTCTGACCTGGATGAGCAAGATTGACTGACGAAATCAGGGAACGGGGAGTTTGAGACAGAACCATATATTCAATGTACCACTGGAGAAACACACCCTCTAGGGGCACCTGATTTGGCACCGGGGGCATCTGACTCAGATTCAGTAGCCGGCTATGCAGGAGTGTTGGGGAGGGAAGCTGAAATCATGATACCATCAGCCAACAGTCTAAACATGCGCACCACCCCAAGGAAGTCGCCCGGAGTACTCAAGGGTCTAGATCTAAACCACAAAGAACTGAGGCTGATTTCCTGGAACATTGCAGGACTGGTAACCAAGATCCATAACTCGGACTGGCAAGATTTTATTAAAAATCAACATGTCATCTGCCTCCAGGAAACATGGGAAATAAGCAATAATGCATCATTCCTCGAAGGCTATAAATCGTTCTTTGTTGCAGCTAGGAAATCACCTATGGGTCGTGCCAAGGGAGGGTTAATCATGTATGTGGCATTGGCACTGCATGGGAGATGGGCAGACTTGGGGTGGGACTCAAGCTGCCTCCAGGGAGTCAGATACACAACTAAGGGCGCAAAGATTATTTTTATTAATTTTTACAATGCAGGACAATCCATGTTAAACTTGGGTGAGCTGGAGGAGAGGCTGACCAGCTTAAATGACACAAGGGATGCAGGTACCCAGTTAATCCTTATGGGGGATTTTAATTGTCATCAGTGTCCCCACCTGAAATGGGAAGGTGGGAGATGGGATGCCTGTCCTTCCATTAAGGGCTGGCACCCGGAGCACTCCAGAGAGGGTCTGGCACTAAGTAGAATTGTCAGCAAGTTTGCACTAACTCATACGATGGATATGATTGGGTGTGGGACACCTAACACATTGACCCCATCCTTTAAGGGGAGAGGAAATGATTCAATTATTGATTACATCTTCATATCCACTGTGCTAGAAAGTAGGGTAGGCCATTTTGAGATAGTGCCAAGTGTGTTTAGCGACCATAACCCCCTGGCACTGTCACTGGCGGATGCACTCGGCGGCAAAGTGGCTGAAACATTCACCGTGGGCGAATATAAGGCTAGGGATCAGGGGAGGAGAATTAAATGAAGTAACATTGATGGTGACGAACTCCATAGAGCTCTCCTCGCCAACGCTAAGAATTACACCTGGAGGTGCTTAGACCCTAAGGTAGAGGGGACGGACCTTATTTTAGCGTTCAAGGGTACTGCTCAGCACATAGACAGCCTTCTAAGAAAAAAAACAAAGCCCCGGGTTGATTTTCACCCTAGATGGTTCGATAAGAACTGTTCAAAGGCTCATAGGGATCTGAAGTTGGCACTAACAACGGTCCCTAAGGACAAAGGAAACATTGCCGCATGCAGGAAGCGCTATAAAAAAGCGACCAAGCTGCGGAAAACCTCCTTACAAATTGAAGCATGGGAATCGTTAAGAGAGGCCGCTGAGCTTAGAGACATGAGCAGTTTTTGGAGGGAAATAAATGCCCCGTGTTTCCAACCTCCAAACAAACCCCAAGTGGCGTCTCATATTCTGCCAGAGGCGTGGGAGGCGCATTTCATCAGTTTGTACAATCGTGGGGAATCGGAAGAGCAGTCAACTCCAGTCACAGGACTCTCCACCGGTGCCTGGATTCCCATCACGGTGGATGAGGTTCAACTGGGCATAGATGGCCTAGTAGTCAGAAAGGCGCCAGGGCCGGATGGGATACCCCCAGATTTATTTAAAAGCCAGACAGATCTCTGGGCCCCCATATTAACTAGGGTGTATAATACAGCTATTGAGGTTGGTATGCCGAGATCCTGGTCTACGGCCGTCATTGTGCCCATATTCAAGAAGGGTAACAGAAATGACCCACAATGTTATCGCCCAATATCCCTAATAGATGTTACGGCGAAAGTCTTGGGGAGAGTCATTTTAAACCGTCTAATGATATGGGCTGAAGAAAACAATATTATTACGGACGTCCAGTATGGTTTCCGAAATGGGCGTTCCACAACTGACCAATGCCTTAACCTTTATCATCTGGTGGCAAAGTATACCGTGGCCAGGGAAGGTACAGTTTATCTGGCATTTATGGACCTCTCAGCAGCTTTCGACTGCGTGAACAGAAGAAAGCTGTGGGAAATTCTGAGTGCCATGGGCGTGGATCCAGGATTGATCCACGCTCTGCGTATGCTCCATCAAAACACCACGGCACGGGTCAGATTTACTGACGAGGGTGACGTCACAGAGGACTTTCAATGTCGTGGCGGGGTGAGGCAAGGATGTATCCTCGCGCCCTTCCTGTTCACGCTATACATTAATGGGCTCGACAAGGCGCTTGGGGCTTTGGAGGCAGACTGTCCCTGCATTGGGAGGAGAGGTATACCCGTCCTCCTATATGCAGATGACGCGGTCCTCTTGGCGCGCACAGGTAGGAGTTTGCAGGCCCTCATTAGCGGATTTGTCAGTTTCATGGCAGACCTTGACCTGGTCCCCAATCTCACAAAATCATACATTATGGAAGTGGGCAAAGCCCCCCATAAGAACTGTGTCTTTACCATAGGTACGCATAAACTGGAGAAGGTAAAACACTTTAATTACCTGGGGATTGTATTTGATAAAGATTTAAATTTTAAATCCCTCGTAAGCCACAAATGCACCCAACATCTCACTGCGGTGGGGTTAATAATGAATTATGCACGCAGACTTGGTCGTTGGTCACCCAATGAAATAGCGCACCTATACAGTTCTGTCTGCTGCGCTAAAACCCTGTACGGAAGTGAGGTCTGGGGCTTCGCAAATGGGGGAAAAATTCAAATGGAGGAAAATAAGTTTTTAAGGAGACTTTTGCAAGTGCCTCAAAGCACCCCTTCGTTTATAGTCCACGAAGAGCTGGGTATCTCCTATATTAGCGAGAGGGCTTGCCTCAAACCCATCATTTGTTGGATTAAAATCTGGACAAACCCTGAGGCAAGCCTTAGTAGACAAATCTTGGAGGACTGTATGAAAGGGGACAAGGGGCTGCAAATACCCTGGCTCAAATATGTAAGGGACACATTAATGAGTCTGGGCCATGCCAATTATTTCGATGCTCCCTCCACACTAGTTAATAGAGATAAGGGCGTCATAAAGGCAGACTTCCTACGACACTCAGCCAGTGCTAGAGAGGAAAGGGAAGGGCGGAAATGCACTGTAAGAGAACACCAGCTTACCAAAACTTGTGTGGGCATGGAATTTTACCTGTCTAATATACACAATAGACAGGATAGATTCCTGATGACAAGATTTAGGTTAAATCTCTTGCACCACATTTTATCAGTCCCAGCTGGCTTTGCTAGCGACGTAAGCACAAAAGGGTGTTGCGGCTGCGATCTACGATCTCCGCAAGATACCCTTCATTTCGTCCTAATATGTCCTTTTTACGCCTATCCAAGGATGCGGTTTTTAAAAACCATCCTGAAACGCTCAAAAATCAGACAGGCTAAAGTGGCCCTCTTATTTCTTAAACTCTCCGTTGACCCATTTGTATTATTTAGCACTGTGCACTTTTTGCGACTGGCAGTTAGACTAAGAAACACCAGAGGAGAGGACTAATTGTCAGGATGGTTCCCCTGTTTACACGAACATAAAAGTTGTTTCTAGATTCAGTATATATTATTCATTATGAGAAAGTCGCAGATAATGGATTACAGTATTTGATTGTCCTGTTTTTATCACCATGCATTATGGGGTTTTATCATTTTTGATTTTAAGGGTTACTATGCATATTTGACTGTGGTTTTTAACAAAAGTATGATAATTTTTTATGATGTGTATCTTTTATGGATATTTTCAAATACCCGAATAAAGATATTTGATTTGATTTGACTGTCAATCGAGTATCTCCTGTATTTGACAAATGCACTGAATGTGCAACTCATAACAATCTACCAGATTTCCTTATGTTACCGCATGTGCATAAGTCTACATTCCCCTTTCAGTAGTACGTCTAGCCAACGACTTGAAGGCAGATAAACATCAGAGTGATGCGAGTAGCTCATAGGCGGCCCTAGTGTTTGTGTGTATGTACATATATCCACGTGTGCGTGAAAGGGTCCTACATCAGCAATACGCAGTTACTTTCAGCAATGGGCGGAGGTCAGATCGCGTTTGTCACGCTACAAACAACTGCAGTAGAATTTAGAATTTAGCTGCCAGGAGCTCAATGACCAGAGCAAATAGAAGATGGGCAACAGGGCTCCCTGTGGATTGCCCACAACTTGGACAATATATTCCTTGTTTTTACTTCTGGCCATTAGGTGGGAGTACAGCAATCTAATCCACAGCAGCATCCCATCTCCAGAGCCCATTTCCTCTATGAGGAGTGATATTCCTAATCCTTGTATCAAATGGCTTCTTAGGGAGGCCCCTACCACGGGGGCTGCGGTTGGCGGGCCTTCCCTTAGGACATGAATGAGGAGTAAGGATCTATCTTTTTTAGTGCAGTGTACAATGGTAACGCCGCTGCACAATAGCGCTGCGGTTAGGATATGTGGGAAGGTGCACGTTTGCACGCAGTCAAATAAGTCAGTTTGTGCAGAATTTGGTGCATGTTTGATTATTAACACAAGTGGGCTAGCATCTAGTGACCCCTTAACCACCAAGAATCTAGCTTCCAGGTCAGTCAGAGTGAGGTGCGACATAAACACACCTCACTAGTGAGGTATTGTTTTGACCTATATCATCATACACGTAGATAATGATGAAGAGGTGGTATGAAACAATTGTTCCCTGCATGTCGTCTGTACCTTATAGCCGCCTGACATAATTGAGTTTCTTGGCTATAGGCTAGGTCTACCCCTTGTCTGCACAGTTAGGAGTTAATTTTCTATTTCTTGACTTAGTAGCCCATGTCAATGACATTCCAGGGTAATTGGTATGGGGCAAACTTTGATGCAGTATTTATCTTCTTTAGGTAACAATACCTGGAGAGACTTCATTGCCATCCCCATCAAGTGCCTTGAAATTGGTTATTCAATTATTGGAATGCCATGTCGAACCACAAAGTGCAAGAGATAGAAACTATTAGAAAGAGGGTTGGGTTAAGGGAATTATAAGATAGTTAGGTTAATCAAAGTGGGTAGGGCAATGTGAGGTTAAAGAGGATGGGCGAAATTGGGTAGTGGGGAACCGATTGCAAGCCAGCACCTGAAACTTTGGCCTAAGGACTGCTGATAGTGATACCAGGAACAGTCAGGAACCTTTACTACATGTATATCGTTGGGGGAAATAAAAGGGACCGGGATTGCCAGATTTTATGGGAAATCCAAACAAAAATAAAAGTTACAAAAACATTCCAGTAGTTATTGTTCAGCAAGTGAAAGGCAAATGTAAAGACAGCAAAGGTTCTGCCACAACTGGAGACAAATAGTGTAACTAGGGTGGTGTGGAGTAGTAAGGCAGCTTTGTGTCACCTAATTGTTGGATCGCTTAACAGTGAGAATCACACTACCACTGTGGTCAGGATATAACTCGGGTGTTTTTTCGGCACTGTCACAAAAAGGAGATGATGGAAAGATGCCATCTGTGATGATATGATGAAGCTTATTCATTATGCAGGGATCATATGCTATTAAATATTATTGTACAGTACCCAACTGCTTACAGATTCTCAGAGTCGGAACTCAGTGAAGGGTCGGGAACAATTATAAATATATATATATGCTTGCCATATCGGACATAACTTTCTGCATGGCAGCATGGCAGAATATTTTAACATATTTATAAAGTGCTCATTCACCACAGCATCTTGGTGGAGGAAGCAGAAAAAATGATAGAAAAGAGGTAGGAGAGAAAGAAACCACAAAAAAAAAATAGCGCAGCACAACAGAGGAGAATCCAAAAAATATTCAAAGGAGAAGGGGGAGGGCAAAAACAAAGAAAATCTAGACTTGCAAGAAAGGCTCAGATGGCCCTCTTAAATGGTCGAAAACACAAATATTAAGAGGCAGCACATTCCAAGCCTTAGGCCCTACCACCAGAAAAGACCTTACTTGCAGTCTCCTGGCAAGAGGAATTTTCTTTGGAGAGAGTTACCAAAGCTAATGCTCCTCCAGGGCAATAAAGAGATATCAAACCTCTCTGTACTATATAGGCTACTTTAAGAGCAAGTCTTGCTCACTGTCAGCCACCCTAACCTATTTCTGTCTTGTCACAAGCATTTTTAGTTGCTGCCGCTTCCCTGTGACACTATTAGACAGGCCCATGCACATGGCATAACAATAGTAAATGTAGAAAAGAATGTGGAAAAAGGTTAATGTTGTAAAAATGTGACCAAACTTGTCTTCAGGAAGACAAATACATTTTTTTTTTTTTTTTTTAGAGATTGAAGAATACTCATGCTTATGCTGGAGACCTTTGGTATATGCAGAACAAAAGGTCAGGTTTTGATTAAAAAAAATCATCCGAAGGTTCTTTACCTTAATGGCTGGTTGGGGGAAAATCTCCTAGTTGTGTTGGTTAGAGGTCAGGCTCTCGTCTCCAACTACATTCAACGCCTCAGTCATACCTCTACTTAGCCTTAAGAAGATTCGCGTCTTCCAATGCTGGATTCCTTGGCGACATTCCTAAGAGGCACTCTTTCAGCCTACTGGTTAGATTTTGCGTCACTATATAACAATACAGCAGAATAGCCACGCTTACAGACTAATGTCTCACAGATTTAGGATCTGATTACGGGTGCCCAGGAGATTTTAGTTACTTATTATTAATCGCTCCCCATAAAATCAGACATCTCAGGGTTCGGAATTTAGCAGGTGTGATGAATAGTACCTATTTTGACTTGGTAAAAAATAATGAGGATTTTGATGCTTACAGCCTCATATCAGGGTAATTACCACGCCTTTTGTCTCACATAACATTCCAGCAGTTTTTAAGTACCCAAATTTAATTTTGGTGCCGGTATATTACAAAACTCATAATTCCGACCTCTGCACAAAAAGAGACTTGCACATGGGTCGGAACTGTAAGGACCAGTTGTTATGAGGCCCTCAGAGAAAGAACGATGCCATTATTTCTGATATGTCGATTCGTGGCCCTGCAAAGAAATAGTAGAAGATGGGCAATAGGACTGACGCAGACTGCACAAAGGGATGTCGGCAGTCAGACATTCCCAGAGCACACTTTCTCTGGGAATGTCAAGCTATCCAAGAATACTGGGCGGGGTGGCGGGTAATATGGAGGAAGTAAATGGGTGTCAAAATCGATTGTAACATAAAACTGTGCATCTTAAATATTTGGGGCCCCACTGACTTAAATACCAAGGAGAGAACATGGGTGACATTGGGAATGAGGATTGCCAAAAGGAATATCACATGGTTGTGGGGGGTGCACGAAAGGCCGTCACTGAGTCTGTGGGAAAATGATATGGACCATTGTATGTTCACTGAGAAGACAAAGAGTACAAATCTAGAGGCAGACCCAACAAATGGACACAAATATGGAATAAATGGAACTGTTATAGGGGCGAGATCTGCAAACCACCGTTGCCTCGACGAAGGCACGAATCAGGCTAACTGTGTAGTGTTTGTAATTTGAAGATTGCTTTTGTAGTTGGGGGGGGGGGGGGACTATACCCATGGATGACTCATTGGCATTAATGAATTAAACATTGTTTGTACTTGTACTACCTTGTCTTTAATAAGAAGAAAAAATAAAAATAAACTATGCAACTTGTGAAATCTTCCTTTCAATGATTTAAGTTAGTTTTGCTGATTCCTAGGGCAAATCTTCACAGTAATGCTATTAATATTGTCAGTTCTTTTGGGACTGCTTTCTTTGAAGAGCAAGTCCTGCCTGATAATGTCCCTGCAAACCCTGGATTGCATTTTGTGTGCTCCTCCTTTGCTCTTTCCTCGCCCATTGAGACGGGCAGTGAAAAATACAGATTTGCAGCACCCGTGGTCTTACGACAACAGCAAATAGCATTGGCATTATCGGAGACTCTACAGAATGTGTCTCTCTGAGGAGCTGCTGTCAGCCAAGTGTTCCATCATTCAATGTTTGCCTAGCGTGTGGATTCTTTGAAGGGACATTCAAGGGAGAACATATCCCCAAAATAATGAATACATCCTTGTACTCAACAATGGCAACACTGGCTTGCAATGGTGCATTAATAATTAAACTAACCGATTTGGGGGTGGACAGGAACAAATATTGAATACTCTGCATAAACCCAACAAATTGCAGACCCTTTGGAGACTGACCAGAAGGTAAAGATGTTTAAGAAAAATAGCAATTAACAGCAACAGCTATGAAAATAGGGTGTAAAAGCAAATGCTTGCTGGTAGGTTTGTTAGATTTATCTGCTGGTTTTACCACTCCAGGACACTACATTTTGCTAAAGATGTTGAGGGATGTGGCCATGGAGTCAGTTGTATGTATGAAGTAAAAATGCTGGCTGAAATATTTCAGTCAAATATGAAGGATCAACTAGGTTTATTTGTATTGCCCACTCCCCTTCTTCAGTGGAGACCAAGATGTGAAATTGTGGCATGTCTGTGTTTACCAGTATGCTGATAATGCCTTAGTGTATGGGCGGCTTTTAGAAGATGTTATTCAAGACATTCAATTGGTCAACCAGGTGTTTAATGATATCCAGCACTGTACACATCTGAGCAGACACTATTGTGTTAAGAATAAAGTTTTGATGACAGACTTTTGTTCAAACTATAGTTTCTAGCTCTATGGACATTAGGCCTAAAGACAATGAAGCTAGGAGTGGGGGTGTCTGGTACCAATGCGAGAGTGGATTGGCCATCAGTAGCCCACAATGATTTTAACTGATGAGAAGTAGCTCTCACTATAGAAAAGGTTAGAGACCCCTGGTCTAGAAATTGCGATACCACAGGTGTCAATTTAAGAGCAAGAGATTTAAAATTGAGGGTTATATTGGATTTAACCCTATTAATTGCTGGTGTAGGCAGGATGACCTGATCTGGACTTCTGCATATCAGCGGTTTTTTCTTAGTATCAAATGATTATAAAACAGAAACTGCAGTCTGCAGTGATCCATTTACTCTTTGAAAAAGTGGGATTATACATAACGTCCTGAAGGATCAACAAGTGCCCATGGACCCCAAACACTGGCTCACATCTTTGATCCCCCAGGTGATTGTCAGTAAACATGTTCCAATTGTTACCTTTGCTTCATTGTACCAATATTCTATTTCTGTATACATTAACAGCCTTCAGAAAGGTCTAGGCCTGTGGGCCAGAGGGGGCGAAACGCATGTTGGTTGACCTCAAAAACTGAAAACAATCAATGGGTAAATTATTGTGGTGGGAGCATTCCACCGTCTCAAAAATAATTTGGAATTTGTAGGTTAGGGACTCAACCCAGTGGGCTAAGAATGCTACTATGCACCAACTGCGATGCCCTGCATTAAAGTGACACGTCAGGTTTTTGGGCTCCTATCTTCCAGTAGTCTACAGAATAGCATGTCTTTCAAGCAACCAAAACAAGCTTCACATTAGACATTTTTATTAAAGTCAAAAGACTTAAAAATGCTGCAGATAACACCGGACTGCATTGATTGCCTGTATAGCACAACATTTGACACAGGCTGCATTGCTTCAGGTCATCATCTAGCTGAACTTTATTATACATCTGATGCTAATTGCACGATTTACATACATCTAAGTATAACTTAGGCAAACATGGAAAGATTCCAAGATTTTGCCACAGGTTAACAAACAGTGTGGTTAGCTAGTAAATATTGTAACCTTGAAATCCGGTAATGACAATATCTTGGCAGCCATCTCTTGCCCGACCGTGACCTTGATCGTTACATTTACAATACCCAACTCCATGCCAGTTTCTACAGCAGTGCTCAACCATACCGCTCAGTTTTAAATGACAATTCATAGAAGTATGGATTAAACCATGCACATAATGCTACAGCCTTTGAATACCATGCCCTGAGCACTGTCCGGATTCCACAAGCCTGCAGCTTCAATACCTTTCAGTTTACAAAAGTGATATGGATATAACATCAGCAAATGTAACAATGTCGTCACTGATACCACCTGAATGTGTTTATATGACATATTGGTAAGAATAAGACTATCTCGGTATTTTTTCCTACTGTGGCAGTATTGTTTGAATTGGCTGCCATGAAAACGGAGTGCAGAAGTTGACTAGGCATTGTAACTTCAGATTGATTCTCACAGATGGGTTAGTAGATTAATAGTTAGAACCAAATTTCATCCATAATGGAATGCAGATATTACTGTATTAGTCAAAGACATCCCGTGGCAAATGTAATTAATGATTTAGTGAGACAACAATAAAGTGGTAAATGGGAATGTTTGATCTAACACCTCTAAGAACCTGCGGGAAACGGCAACTACAACGCGGCCGTTTCCACGCATAACAGTAACCACGCATGCATTACAACGCATGTGTGGTTACCACGATTGCATTTACCACGCATACCTTTACTACGAGATACGTAGTAAAGGCATGTGTGGTAAAGGTAATATTAAAAAAAGGGGGTTGGGGGTGTCTCCCCCCCCACAAAAAAAAAAAACCTGATTTGAGGCAATTGGCGTCCTACCGTCGTTAGAGGAAACGGAAAGACACTTCCGCTTCCTCTTTAAGACGTGCGAAGCAGACCGGAAGAGCTTTCAGAGTAGAGGACCTAGCGAGGTAAGGGGAAATTTAGTTTAAGGGATTAATGAGGGGGACTTGTAGCGAAGGGGTAAATTTAAGTTTGTGGGTGGGGGAATCGCACAGGGAAAACATTTTAATGTTGAGGGGAGGGGAATTTATTAGAAGAAAAAGGGGAGGGGGGGTCGCACAGGGGTATTATTTAAGAAAAAAAAAAAGAACGTTTACCACGAAAATGCCTTTACCGATATGCGTGGTAAATGCATTTTCGTGGTAAATGTTAATTGTGGTAACGCATTCGCGTTGTAACGCATGCGTAGTAAAGGCATGTGTTGCAACGGAATGCGTTGTAATGACATACAACCAGACCCTGCCTGACACATCCTCTAAGAGGCATTTCATTGTTGTAAGCGACTGGGTTATTAGTTAAGGGGGCTGAGAACCCACCTCAAATAATAATCACTATCCTTCTCAGGGTGAACCACAAAAATCACTAAATAAACCTGTACTTAACCATCTGGTAGCTAGGTCAGACTTAACGTTGAAGCAATGTGTAAAGTGTCTATGCAGCACTCAAACTGTAGCACAGTGAAAAAAACGCAAGAAAAAAACTCAAATAAATTTAGCTTGTCGAGTACCTCCAAACATCTGTAGGCTCATTCCTGACCATTGCATTAAAGCTAATGTTTTCGCATTAATAACAGTGGACATAAACAAAACAAAGTCCCAAGACTAAGGGTTCCATCTCCAAGAGAATGAGTTCAAGTTTACCCTTCCCTCCTACCACCAAACTAAAAAACACTAACCACATCCTCATGTCTCTGCTGAAGACCCCGCTGATTTAGAGAGAAAGAATCAACAAAGCCAAGGTTCACTTCCAGCAAGGCACTGTAATACCTTGTGCACTAAACAATAGAAAGGTTGCTATGTCAGCAACTACTGCCCCAGACAGCGGCACGGAACAACAAATGCACCTTGTCCAAATTACTAAGCAGGAGTCCCCAAAATGGCAGATGACTTATAAAGTTGGAGCAGTTCCTACCTGATTCGGATCACACTGCCTTCAAAACAACGGCTGGGACAGGATTTAGTCTGAATATTTTTTGGGGGAAGTTTTGTGTAGCGATAACTCGATCCGAAGGTACTGGAGTGCTTAACACAGGATTAGGTCACTTATACAGTGCACTACAACTGAATGTTGTCTTTTACCCTTACGCTAAAAAGAAATACAACGTTATTCCGCACAAACTAAATAATGACCAAAGTCTGTGTTCAATCTAGCCCTTCCTGAACCCAGCAGTGGTTATGGCAAGATGGGTTACTGACACACCACATGATCTACTTTGCTGGATCGCAAGGTCCATTTCCTAAAGCAGAAGGTAATGCCTTTTTATAGACAACTGAAGAAGTCCAAGTCAAGTTCATCTAATTTCTAGAACCGGACATTTGCCTCTGCAATAAGGCTATTGTAATATGTAACTCTCTGAGGGGAGAATGTCCTAATTGAAACACAGACCCCCTGGATAACAAAAAGGTTTTTGAAAAACATCCTGTATCAGCTGCTGCTGAAAAGGATGGACTCTGCAGTGTTTAACAGTATGCACAGCTTTTGCAGTACCCAACAGTCACATACAATGGGAGTTAGGCTTCCCCCCCATCTTCCACTCATGGCTCCAGCGGTCACTGTATTATAGGGATAATGGGAACTGCTGAAGTGGGTAGCCTGCTCCCTAATCTGGCTTGCCTTATTCTCCCTCTCCAATTGCCCTGCAAAGCTCCATATATTTAGAGGAAAGGAGGATGTGGGAATTACATCCCACTGCCTCTCCACTGTCTTCAATGGAGTCCTCAAAACTACAAAGTCACTTAAGATGCTGGCGCTAATACAAGGAAATAAATGGTCTGAGTCATCAACTAATTGGTCATGTTTTCTTCAGCCCTTCATGGTGGACTGTTGACAGAGGTCATCAGTTCTCACCTGTATGGCTAATACTTCTCCATAGAGTGCAAGAAACTTCCTTTCTCTTTACTATGTGTAGGTATTCAGTGGCAACAAACAAATGCAATGTAATTCACTGAAGCCTGAAACAGAATAAAATGGCATAGAGTGCATCACAATACTTTACATTTCGACACTGAGACTTTACCATTGCATATACGTTTAACTACATTCAATACAGTACATTTTATAAACCTACATCACTCCTCCCACTGCCACATCATCATCTTTCTCTGATTTCCTCCAAAATAGGTTTCAGTTGTTCGTTTGGCAAACACCACTTTCTTTCATAACCAGTGGATTCAGGGCCATGCATCATGCAGTCACGTTACAGGGCATAGAAATGCTTCCACTGCCTGCATAAAATGTACCATTACACTGGTGTCGCCAGAAACAAATTCCTCATTTTCAGAATCCTTGTTGTTGACACTCAAACCAGTTTTCCCCTTTTGCGGGTTAATCAAGACTCTCACAATATATACACATCTCATATATATATACACATTATTCCACTTCCATAGGGGTAGTAAAGAGTATTCAGGGTTTAAAGATGTGCAGTGTTAAGAGATAGTAAGGGATATTAAGGCCTTCGGGATGGGTAGGGCTAAGAGGAAGTAAGGTTTTCTTTTTTTTATTCAGTGATGGATAGTTTTAAAGGGTAGTAAGAGATTTCTATGGTTTGGGTAGAGTTCAGAGTTAGTAAGGGTTAGTAGAATCGGAATAAGTAGTGTTGAGGGGTAGTAAGGGTCGATTTCGCAGGCCTCTTAGGATTACGGGTCAACAAAGCAAAGACGTATCTGTTCCCAGTTGCGGGCCCTGTCTCTAGGCCGGACACGTTGAGAGTCGGTATACTGTGGGATCAGAATACGTTTAAGTACCTGGGCATAATTGTATTCCATTCGCTCGACGACTTAAAGGAGGGCAACCTGGGTAGGGTGTTGCGCTCGCTACACACGTGTCCACTTTTAGCGTACATTGCAACTGCCTGTGACGGCCCGGGTGTCCTTGTCTAAAATGTTCATGCTTCCGCGCTTATTGTACTTTGTCAACCTGCCGGTACTCATGCCCAGCAGCTGGTTTTGCCCCTTGAATACCCTGCTCCGAGACTTGGTGTGGGGTGACAGGTGCCCTCGGGTGTCTTACACCATTGCAGCACCCCCCCCTCTGAGGGTGGCCTCGGAGTACCTAAGTTTGAACATTATATGATGACTGGTCAATTGCAATGGCTGGCACAATGGATAGAGGGAGTGAACAAGGATGGCACGTACCAGTCGTCTCCGGATTCTCTCACTAGCTTAATAGTGGCGATATTGTTGATACCATCGACGTCCACCCCGTACTGTTCCTTGCTTCAGCGCACTGCCTTTCAGGCCTGGAGGTGTTGTCAGGGCAGGGACCGGCATCTTGCTAAATACACCCCTATGTTTCCCCTTGTGGGCCTGCCACATGGCAATCCGCAGTCAGTCTTTACGGCTGAGCAACTGGCCCTGGGCTTGATAATGTTCTGGATTGCTTCCTGGATAAATCCCTGCTCCCATTTGATGGGCTGAGGGAAGACTGCGGTTCACCCCCTGGTCAATTCCTCTGTTATGAGGCCTTGGCATGTACGTGTACCCAGCTGTGGCATACAGGGAGAGACGAGCCAGAGACTCACCCAGTTCTACGTGCCCTGTTGACGCTTGGGACGGCTGGGCCTCTAGTGAAATGGTTTTATGTGGCCATGCAATTAGCGTCCATATGTCCCCTAGACAGGCTTCGGGCAAAGTGGGATAGGATCGGAGACAGAGCCCTAATAGATGCGGAATGGTGAAGGGATTTGCAGTACCCCAAGAAGATTTCCAGCAATACACGCCTCAAATATAAACAGTTCAATTACACGCACATGGCTTACATGACACACCACCACCTTAATGTGACCCATGGGGGGGGGAGGTCTGTGGCTGCCCCCGGTGCTTACACCCAGATGCGGACCTCAGCCACATGACATGGGATGCGACCTTTCTGGGGGGCGGTGCTTGGTAAACTTGCTGAGGTGCTGGGCAGAGTGCTGCCCTCCACAGTGCAGATGTGCCTTTTGGGTCTCTTCCCCAGGCCACCAAAGCGTAAAGTTGGGAACAGGTTAGTGGATCTTGCACTGGTCTGGCGAAACGTCGCATTGCGCTGGAATGTAATCCCAGAGGGGACCAGCGTTCGACACCTGGAACAGGGATGTCCTCATGTGGGCTGGAGCAGAAGGTAGAGCACTGAGTTGGGAGGAATCTAAGAGCATGAGAAAGAAATGGAGGGAGGTGATGGCGACTTGGGAGAACCCCGAGGGACCCGTGACTAGTGGGATGGATTCGGACTCTTAAAACAAGTCAGATGTAAAAAGCTTTGTAGCTCAGAATTTGCACAAACATACAGAGATGATATATTTCCTCTAATGACCTGAAGAATGCAAAAGTTTAAAATGATGCCATAAATATCTCCTTTCTGCTTATCATAGTTCATCAATAAAAAAAGGAGCAACAGTCGGAAAAGCCAGATATTATTTTCAATTTTTAAAGTGCAGCTTTCATTATATTCTGTGACCTGCCTTCACCCTTGGGTGCTAGCTCTGGCAGTAGACATTGCGATGTCAGAACTCATCTGTAGTACGTTATTACAGTTAAGCAGCTATGTAATGTCTTTATACAGGTGATGTGGTACGTCACCTGTATAAGGAAATTAATAAGGAAATTAGAGATGTATTTACGCAGGTACTACAGGCTCTTGTGTATAAAACTATAAGCAAATGTGGAAGAAATCGTAGTTTAGGATTAGATTAAATTATGACCTCGTTCATTTTAAAATACCGCAAAGGATTGTCCTTGAATGCCCATCACTTGATGCTGCCTGCAGGCCCGAATCCCTCCATGATTAGACAATTAGGAGAACCAAACCCCTGGGTCCATGCTGAAAAAGATTCCCATAAGTAGATGTTTTTGTAAAGCTTATACATGTCCAAAGCTTGGTGCCTATCCCATGTTTTGAATTAAAATGAGTGTATGTCATTTTATCGATTTCTAATTAATTCAAAGAGTAACCCAAGGATATGTCAAATTATGAACACTAAAGGTTGTGATGAAGACCAGTAATGACCAAATCATGTTCACAAATATTGTTTCATATTATACTTTAATATCAATTAATATTTTTGGATTTTTTTACTCATTAAAATCTGCTAGCATATCAGTGACAATTCTAAATGAGCAGTCTCTTTACCTACAATTATTGTTATGCTTCTGGAAAGCTTTATAAAGCTTTATCAGACTCATATATTTGGCCTTCTGAGGTACACGTTTCACCCGCCATCAAAATTAATAAAGTGCATTGTGAGAAAATCTGAAAATAGTCTTATTTATTGATAGCGTTATCTCACCTTTAATTTTCAGGATTTGAAGCCTAAAGTTTCAATTTCATGTATGTGCTCACACATGTAACTTGTGATTTTGGTAAAGGTGGTTCCTCCAGGAAAAGATTTAAATTGGTATTGTAAAATACTGTGGACTTGGCTTTATATGAATGGCAAGATATACTAGTGGAATATCAAAAAATATTTTAATTCGAAATTAGTGAGATCTAAATATAGATTTGAAAAACATTGTTGAGGTAAGTATGTGTATGGAAGTGTAAAGGTATGACTCTTAACTTCACACCTTGTACCCCGATAATATTTAACAAAGTCTTTGTGGTTGTGGGAGCGCTATTTACACTACAGAAACTGCAAAGGGTTCTTCCAGTTAATACCACTGAGATACAGTGATGGTGGCGTCCCAATGAGCAGAGTGTGGGTCTTCCACTGTTTCAGTTTCCGAGGGTGCACGCCATACAAAGTGTGGCATCTGTCCTGATTTATGGAATATTCCAAAAACAATATCCCACCTGAGGCTGTTGTGGATTGGTTCAGAGCTGAAGGTGTCTTCCATGATCCTTTGTTTGACATTCAACAGTCTCCATAAACTACCCCCTAGATATCTACCCACCACGACTCGAGTATGTGTCACCTACTGAGGTGTGTGGGCTACTGACAGAGACTGGTCATTGTTCCTTTACCCAGAATAAGACATCGGGCTGCAGGTTATGGTGACCAGGCGTCCCAGATTTCCTGGGACACGCCTGGTTTTTCACCAGCTGTCCCAGCAGATTTCTGTAAATTTGTCCCGGTTTTCAGAGAGGGTTGACAGAAAACAATGGGATCCACTTTATGTGTTCTAAAGCAGGACTAGTTTTCAGCTGTTAACAGAAAGCAATTAGACATGATACTGGCTTTAAAAATTGCATTTTATTTATTTCCTTAGCCGCTCATTGCGTCAGTTTCTATGTTGATGAGTACTGTCTTTGTGCCCTTCCCCATTTGGTAGATGTAAATTTGCAGCCCTCCTTACATTTTTGCAAAATTTCCCGGTTTTTGGATTTCAAAATCTGGTGGTCACTCTACTGCAGGTTCAATTGGTTTCTCTCCATCCATGAGCCAGAAAGCTCTCCCTGGCGGGTTACGCTACCATCAGGATTTTGTGGCTTTTCATAATGCCAAAAGCTGGTGAGTTTGTGATGCAGTCCATAAATGTAACACTAACAGTATTTGTAGAGCTATATTATAATTTTCAGGGTGCTGACTCTACTTAAATGTGTTTTTCAATCCAAATATTCTTGTTATATTTAATATGCAGAATCACAGGACTGTCTAAAAGCAAAACAAGACAAAATATGCTTTATTCGCCAAATGATATTTTGACCATAAAGTTGTTGCTAGGTCCCCTGCTATTTTTATCAATATGTCAGTGATAAATGTAATTGACCATGAAGGTGTTATGTAGAAAAAAAAAAACACACTGCTGAAAGGGGAAAAACTATACATGCTAAGCTGTACCTTGCATCTCCAGTACAGACAAGCATTTGTCAAGGCAAAGTCCACGTTTGAGAAGTATCACCCGAAGGGAAGGCCTGTTCACGTGTTCAGATGTGATTTCTCACTTTAAAGTGCGTGCATTTTAACGTGCCTGAGCTATACCGCAGCAGTTTCAAGCCTGGGAGATGGTATGTTTAGTAAGGGGAAAAAAGCCAGGTTTTGAGCGGTTTCCTAAAAATGCAGTCATCTTTTAAAGGTACGAAGGATGCGAGATAGTTTGCAGAAAGTGCCTTATGGGTCCCAGCTCCCAGCTCCCAGGTTACAGGAAACACACTTGTCACATGGCAGTAAAATTAGGGCGTAAATATGTGCCCAACTGGACATCCGAGAGCCTTCCAACAAACATGAACAACACAATGCCAGAGATATTATTAATGGTGTATGGGCTCCTATTCCAATTTTTTGGGGAAAACGACATCACTATTCTTTTTATGTTCTGTGCTCCTTCAACCACATGCAGGCACCATGCATGGAGCGGGTTCAGACGTCCTCATTGTAATTGGTCCCCCACCCTGAAGACCACGCTTATTTTCTCTGGTCCTTTGCTTGTTCCATTCTCCACCCTAGCGATCGCTTTGCAGGGAGTCAATGACTGAATGAGCACAGAGGATCAACCCATCTCGCTTGCCTGAGCAGATTAATGACTAAAGGTGGGCGGGCAGTCCCTGGGATCACCACTAAATAAAACACCTAAAACCAGGAATATTCCGCGAGACTAATGGATTTTCCACCATCCTAATTGGACTACAGGGGCGTAATTCTAAATCCAAAATTTTGCAGCTGAACATATAATTTTAGTGGTATAAAAATGTCTGCAAGAAGTGTCTGGATGTGAAAGTGCCCCCACACAACACATTTTCACCAAACTTACTTGTGTGGATTATTTGCGTTAAGGAGAATCTTTAGGAGTAAATATAAGGGATTTGCTGAAAGCATGGAAATTCAAGACTTGGGTTGTTTTTCTTTAGAGGGTACATAATGCAAAAGATGTAAACATCTGTTGCCAAATCAGCATTTCACAAATCGTTAAGACTCGCTTCTTTACTCCGACTGCATTGACATTAACATTTTACGTCAGACCTGCCAACTTCAGAGAGATGGTCACCATGAGGATGGGCCAGGGCCTTAGAAGCAATAAGGCTTTATTCTGAGAGCAGTCTGAAAGGCACTACTGGACTCTTCACTACGCAAACCCCTGCCCCTTTAAAGAAAGGTACTGAGGCTGCCACTGATGTCCTGAAGTGTTTGCACACCCCTTGTTGAACATCCGCTCCTTCCCTCAATGCAGGTGATACACCTCGCGTTCCCTCGCACCATGTGATATCGGTTCCTCACTAAGTGGCCGTGTGAAGGGAGCCTCTATCGTGTGACACACGAGTTGTTAAGTCTGTTGTGTATTAAACTCAAATCTCTGCATCAGTTAGCTTTCTGCTGTGGCCTTGCGAAAATAACTCCTTAAGTGCCAGTAAGGAACTCTCACAACACAGATAAGGCTAGGGCGTAACAATAGCCCCTGCAGCCCTCGCTGTGTGGGGGGCCCGAGCTCCAGGGGGCTCCTCCCGCACTGTGCATGGGCCCCTGGCCTGAGAGCTGCTGACTGGGCCCGCAGCGTGGGCCCCCCTCAAGTTTCATTACGCCAGGCCCGTTAAGTCTACCTCAGATGTATTCTTTCCCCAGAGGAGGATGGTCCTTCTCTGCGAAGGCTCCTATAAATAGGAACTCATTTCCACTTGACATCAGGGCTCATCCTCACTTAGAAGCTTCAGGAAAAAGTGGAACACACATTGGTTTGGTTCTGCAGTTTTCTAAGATTAGCGCCAGGGTCGGTGGCTCTTCATCAATACTGCCAATCAAGTTTCCAAGGCAAACTCCATGGGGATATGTGGAGATGCACAAATGCACTCAAAACCTCGATGGAAGCCTACAAAGTGTAGATTCGCATTTCTTTCGCTAATCAGGTCATAAATACATCCAGTGCGCAGTGTCCATCTTCTAGCACAATGTCTCGCTCTCCAGGACCACTGCTATTAAAGTACAGTGTTAGTACCTACATTTTCTACACAACTAATACAAACTAAGGCCTTCAGCATTTCTTTTTCAATGGCATTAAAATATACCCTGAGCTACAATACAACATGCGACCTTCAGTTTCTGCCCTTCCTGCTGAGGCTGTTCTGACAGGCTTCCGGCAACATTAGCCTCGTTTATCACGAGCCTTCCTCAACATTTTTAATATCCATGCTGCCTTTTCCCCAGCTGGGCCTACTCTGTCTTAGGACTTATTTCTTTTTTATTTATCTCTATTTTCTTCTTATCATTCCATTACCGTCCTACTTTCTGACAACCGGCCCGTTTTTACGTGTCGAGTCCTAGATATGTTGTGACGCACACGCTCCATCACCCCACCCCCCCTCCTCCGATGGTTTTTAATGCTGCATCTTGTCTCCCAGTTCCTAGGGATTGCAGAGAGGCCAGAAGGCACTTCGCAGCAGGTGCCGCGGCCAGATAAAGCCCCTTCAACAAAGTCAATGACGTTAAAAGCAGGAAGTGCGGCGCTATCTGATTCTCACAGCCTCTGAACATACCGAGATTGTATGAGGGGGGATGGGAAAAGGCGCTGAGAGCTGTATCATGAGCGCGTGCAAAGATTCCACTTGCCTAGGAAAGCTCAGTGCGGCAAGCATAAACAAAAATCCTTGTTAAAAATGTAATTGCTTTTACCACCTGACCTCATCTTTTGTACACATTGTCGTTAGGCATTCCCTCACTGCGGCACGCCTTTTGGCTGCATATTAAATTACGTTTCTTATACAGAATGTTGTTACTGAACTTTTCATTGGGTTTATAGATAAACGTCAAAAAACATAGTTTCGGTTTCACTTTACACAGGAAAAGGTATTGAACATTTGATTTATCTATGTAAGACTTACATAGTTTAATCCTTGACAAGTACAACTTGTACACCTTTTCTAAATGTTGAAATAATAATAACAGCTACCACTCATCATTATTATTAGGATAATAATTAGCAGAATAACACTAACAGAAGCTAAATAATAACCAACCTAATGGTAAACTTTACTCAACCTCAAGAAAATGAAAGGCCTAGTCGATCCACCAGGATTTAAATCTATGAGCTCTATGTCACACACAGATCTCACAATGAATACATCCGGGTTCTCCAAAGTCGGTCCAGGAGGGCCGGATCCATGCCAGATTTTTAAGATAACAAACTACCTGTATATAGGCAGTGCAATATTTCGAGAAGGATGATTTCTCAACTAATCAGGAAGTTTTGAGAACTGATAAACAACGTTCTTTTTTGGTTAGTGGCACTCAAAGACCATGTGCTATTGTATTGAAAACAAATATTGTTCCATGATATATAGCCATATTGTGGATTTAAAAGAAGACCACAAGCAGAGTGGTGATAACAGGCCTCCTCCAGGGAGCTACAGTGTACCAACGCTGGCTGCTCACAAGCCAAGCCATGCCGACTTCAGTTGTGGAGTCTGAGCACACCACTGCCGCTGAAATAATGTCATGAAACACTGCACGGAACACATCAAAATTGGGGCCACCTGGTACTCCCACTACCATGAAGGTGGCTATCAAGTGGACCACTAATGACGCTTTGATCACCAATTAGGTGCTTTTTCAATGAGATGTTTTTCTTTGTCCTATTAACCTCATCTAATGCAATTCTAGAGAGGGTATATTACAACTAAATGCACACTCTCTGCAATGCCCAAGGACACTGAGTAAATTAGGTGCATTATTATGGATGCACCAATGTTAGAGATGCCACGGTGGCCTTCAAGTAGTTTACGTTTCCAGCTTTTGCCTACACTTAGCCCTTGTGTTACTCTGCACATAGCTTCAGTTACCCCAACCAAACACACATTTCAATGAAACATGCATCAAATAAAAACATAACTTATGTTCACTCTCTCTTTCTACTGTTACTCCACTCTCAATCTCTCAGAGCTGTGAGCGACCGGAGGTTCCTTGCATGTGTTATTGGTGCTTTGGATGTTAGTACATCGTTTGCATAGCTTTTACAATAGGTGACAACACTCACAAGAGAAATGGAGGCCAAATAGATAGGAGAATAAAATGGTGACAATGTGAAGTAGGAGATATTATAAGCAGCTAGGAAGTTCTGATGGCCACCTGAAAGCCCGATGGCATAGACCTTTGTGACCTTCGCATATGTTTTTGCTTTTGTACAAGAAATACGCGAGGGTCACTAAAAAAAAATTTTGCACACCCCCAATTAATGTATAAATTTAACTTGTAAAGTGTAACCCTGGTTATAAAGCATAGGAATGCCACACCCCAATGGACATTTACAGTGGGAAGGGCAGAAGAAGAGCAAATGATCCGGTCTACCGCATCAAGTGAGGGTATGTCCCACAAAGGAAATGAGGCTACATACACAGCATACTGGATACCTTCATTGGCTTTTATTGCTCTGTTACTGCCTAAACTAGGGTGCAAATTCTGAATACTTTTACGAGTATTACTACAATGTATTTGGAACTCGTTCATCCACACCTTCACCGAAGTGTTAAGGGTTGCGCCAACAGTAAAGCACATTACGTGCTGTGGAGCAGAGTTCCCGAATTTAAATGACTTTTCATTTATAAAGCTTTCCTCTGACCGAGAGGAACTATAACGAGGATGACTGCAAGGATTAAGAGAAAAAGCGTTATTGCAATATTTAGATAATCTTCCTGCTTATTCTAGTTCAAGAACGACTTTTGACCAGAACAGTAAACTAATAGTTCCGTTTTCTAAAAAGAATTAGAATATGAGCCGGCACAACCCACCCTTGAATTAAGGAATAATGGCCTAGAGAGATCTCTCTTGGATGGGAGCAGTCACCAAAGAGTTATACAAGATTCACTTAGTAGAGAGGCCCGTGATGTTAGCTGTACTCAAGTCATATCAATAGCTACTGTCTCTGACACATTCGTTTCCAAGGCTATGTATGGACCACAGTTAGCAAAATTCTTCTGCATTCCTCTTTGCCTAAGAAATCTTCCAAACCTAGAAATCCGAGTTAATTTACCCATACACGTTTCTATATTTAGTAGTTCATGAGACTTCCCATTTACTTTCAAGGAAAAGATTTTTAAACGATGATCGCTTTTTACTGTGAATTATTTACAGGATTTGCTTTTTATTATAGTTGATGATGAGCAATTGTTAAGTACGGTCAGGCAGAGGCATTGACTGCCCAACCTGTTAACATTTGCAATCTTCCAAATACCTCACTCTTTTAGAAATTTTGAAAGTAGGACATTTTAGCAACATGATATCCTGCATGCCCATCAGTTATGGTCTTCTTTTAAAATAATGTGAGTTGACGCCGTTTATTGAAAATCCAGTAATTTCACAAGCATATTTTTGCTGTACGTAATAGATGGGAGGCTAGGGCTTATTCGTGTAACAGCTGCTAATATCTCGGATGTGATGGTTTGTAAATCCATTTTTAAATCCGCTTTATTTTTTCAGTCCTCATCCAAAGGAGATCTGTAAAAATCTGGCAGTGAGTAAATATCCACATCACGGTTCTTTTATGTTTCAGCAATCGAAGAGCTATTAAGTTCACCATTTCTTTACAGAGGACAGGTTAGGACCCAGGTCCCTGTCATATCTTCCAACGAGTAAATTGAGAGCTCTAAAAAAAGAGTAGTAATACCAGACACTCTAAGATGTCTCTAGGTGGAATGGTGGGGTTTGCTGACTAACTTTGGTTCCTTTCAGATTAGCATGGCTTTCAATTCATGTGGTTATCGTCAGAGGCAAACTAACAAATCTAATAACCCGTAACATAGCTATATGTATCATACACAAGACAGGATATTCCAGAATAAGAGAATATTGGCACTGCTACGCATTTGGTCTGGCGGTCCTTGAACCAGGAAGGGTTGGTTCACGGAGGACTATGCGATATTGTCCAATATGGACATAGTATGTACAATTCAGAATATGCATTTTACCAATAAATGTTTGTACAGCCTCCTGCTCTTGCTGAACAAACTTGCACAGCATATGTGACTAAGGGCCCGAATTAGAGCTTGGCAGACCTTATTATAAGTACAATATACCCTATGGTACTTGTAATAAGGCGGGCAGAATATCCGACACATTTGTCACAGAGTAACCAGTCCCCAAACTCTAAATTAGGCTTTTAGAAATGATGTCTAGAGAAACTACCATTAACGTATTGTCCACCATGTACACATCCTGCCCGATAAATGGCTAACCACAGAGGAAAGTACTACACATATGCGATTTCCCTTTACTTGCAAACTTTACTTATTTACATTAATGCTCAAGTTATGTGGGCTGCTTTGAAGATAAGAAGGTACCTAAGCACACATTTGTTAGAGCTGCTAGTCTCTTCATTTATGTATGTTTTATTTTTTTATCTGTTTAATTTGTTTTTATTATGTTGATGCCATTATAAAGCTCCGTAGTGCTTTAGTAAGGACTTATTGCAAAGCAATGCATTTAAACTGCTGCTCTTTTAATGTATATACGAATAGAGGCACGTGTGTATATGGCAAGACTTCTTTAAATTGTTCTAGATTATAACAAGCTTTGCTTTGATCCTTGCCCAACAAATACATTGAACTTGTCTAGGTTGATTGAGATCGTGAAATATGACATATGTCAAAATCCTGTTTTCTTTTTGACAAAAAATCCTGTTTCAAGTAAAATTATTTGGCGTAAATATACGGACAGCCAGGACTTTCGACTAAACATATAAAGTAACCATACAATGCCACTTACATTACATGCATGTTAGTGTATTCTGTTCTTACAAACAGGAACCACGACACACGGAGTAAATAAAGCTCTCTAGTCAGAGGTTTTACTCCTCACTTTTTAGCACATCACAAAACAACAACAAACTCAGTAAACAAAACTTCAAGATGTTTGGATTGCATGGATGACATGCTTGTTAAATGCTTTAAGGTCTGCAGGGTATACTAATCAAGAGCTACCAGCCAAGAGCACCTTGCATCCCCTCAGAAAGGGAGCTCACCTTGCAGAAATATACAAGGACACTGTTACAGACACCCTTTCACATCCACAAACTGAATGAGGCCCTGGCCTGCAATGGAAACCTTGGAAATACTTAGAAAGTCCTCACCTGATTACCAAATGTGCTGTGATACACCTGGAATCACAGACGGGCGCTATGTCATGATATATCAATGACAAATAACAACAAAAAGAAGAGATGGAGTAGTCAGTCATTCTTTATTCGATGATTAAAAAACATCATAAAAGCACATATATACAAACAGTTAAAAATACAATTAAATCACTTCCAGAGTCCTGACTGTTACTACATATATGGTAAAAAAAAAAAAGACTAGGTGAGACGTTTCATTTGCGATAATGACAATCAGACCATTTCTCTAGTTACCCTTAGTCGTACCGCAACTCTGATAAAATTTATAATACTACATAGTGTCGAGGGATTGGCCGCTTTTTGCAAGAAGATTAGTGCATCTTTAGCATGTGCAAATTTAGCTTGCTTTAAAATTCCAACCAGAAATCTGCGCCTGGGCATTGAATAAAAAGGACACAATAGTACAAAATGAAGGGTGTCCTGCGGAGACCTATTGTCGCAGCCGCAGGCACCCTTCTGCTCAATCGACAATGTAAAACCTGGTGGATGAGCCAGTAAATAGGGTAAAAGATTGAGCCTAAAACGGGCCATTAAAAATCTATCCTGGGCGTTATGCATGAGATAAAGATACGGCTCCAGTCCCTCGGAGTGTTTTACCAGGCTATAGGCACTCACAGTACATTTAATCCCTTCTGCCTCTGCTCTACTTGTGGTTCTCTGGGCCAGGAATAATCTCTTGATCAGCAACTTATCTTGTACTACAATCGTCGCTGGTCAATGGAAACCTTGGAAATACTTAGAAAGTCCTCACCTGATTACCAAATGTGCTGTGATACACCTGGAATCGCAGACGGGCGCTATGTCATGATATATCAATGACAAATAACAACAAAAAGAAGAGATGGAGTAAGGTGAGAGGGGATTACTTGCAGGTTGTTCAGCTGAGGTGGCCCAAATCTTAGTCTTTGCACCTAAGCAGATCATCTAGTGTTTAACTTTGATCTGCCCGGGCACATCCTAGGATGTCCACTGTCCTCCATCCACCTGCTAGGCTTATTATCCATGAAGGTTACACAAAGACATTTCACAGCATGGGCAAAGTGGGTAATTGCCCAGGGCCTACACCTTCCAAGGGCCCCCCTGTGGAAGTGAGCTCTTTCTCTATTTGGCCTCAGTCTATTCTATTTTTCTATCTAAACCTCTCTCCCACTCGCTTTACCTCCCCTTGGGACTATGTCCTATGCAATGTCATCTTAAGGATTTTTGGAGTCCTGGGCAAAACATATTCACATGTTTTTGTGATCTTGTTGAAGATAAACATAATTTAGTATTTTTGGGAATCAGGAGGGCTTGAATTAGCAGGAAATGGGTAATAAAATTCAAAGCTGTTCCGTGCAGGCACCCCCAAATTAAATTTTGCCCAGGCTTTCCAAAATCCTCAAGATGACATTGTGAAGACAACAAATGAATAGCGGTAAAATGGTTCCAGATTCAGGGCGAACCGTGAAAGGCTAGATTTCCCTATGGTCCATAATTAAAGGAAGACGTGTATGATGTGAGACAGATACATTATGCTGCCTCAGTAGCACGATTCCCTAGCTAGGGATCAGATGCTTGCCAAGACGCCCGAAGGAATGACTGATTGGGACGCAGAAGACAGAGGGGGCTGATGAAAGGAGTTGCACATTCATTCTTCTTTCCTTGTATCCGAGGTAAACATCAACCGTGGACAGTGGATCACAGCAGGCACCTCTCGGCCCTCTTTTTGTGACAAGTTCACTTACACACATCGCCTTCCAAAGCCTCTCACTAGCTGCACAGAAACCTTCAATAAATGGATAGAGAGCGGACTCTAATTTTCTTATTCCAGTCTAGTTCTCACATATAATAACTACAGTTGTGACGTCAGAATGCTTGATGCAAAGTGTGAGAGGCAAACTAGAGACAATAATTACGACTGCTGTTTAAAAAGATAGCCTTTCAGCCCTTCTGAACTGCCATTAACCGGACAATGAATAATCATTGGCAAAGAAGGGGGCATTTATTGCAGTGTTGTTCGTTTTTGAATTGCTGGAATTCATTACAAGAAAACTGGATTTTTTTTAGGTCTGGCATAGGCCAAGAACTTAGATTTTACAAAAAAAACGAATTATATATCAGGAAAGTTGATAGATGTTTCCCTTGTGAGGAAGGTAAATAGAAAATATATGAAAGAGAAAATCTCCGACAGTGCACTGTGTCTTAAATTGGAACCTGTATTGCTCAGGTAGCCCCTGGGTGGGTTGAGGGCAGAGTGATATGGTGCTTTTTCCAGTTGAGGCAAAATCTGTCCAACACTCCCTCAATCTGGTCCTGAACTGGAGCGCGCAAACAGTAAACAAGTGAGACACCAATGGAGAATCTAATGAGCTTCTACTTCGGTTAGACAAATGTGAGCATTTCCCAGAGCATGTGTAAATGAATGGTCGTTTGTGTTCCTGTCTGCAGCATTACCTGGATGGAAAAGGCCAACTCCAAGCCGAAGAAGTGCTGTCACTGTGCTATAGAGCAAGACAGGGTACAGTATCAGCTGAACAGCTTCTAAGCGCTTGGGCTTTAGTGCTGGATGGAAATTACAGTTCACTGTAGAAGTGCCAGCTATCTCCCAGGGCCTGTCAATGCCCCCACACATGCTCAGATGGATACAAAGGTGCAATGATGGGACTTTGACAGTGATGGTTTCCAGAAAACTCTCACTTTCCTTACCCTAATCGTTGCTGACGATTTAGGTTCTACACATAGGCACATAATTGATATTTATCACAGTGATGTAAATATGTAAAATTGGTGGTGGACCGGCTGTGACTTGATGTCCCACATTCATATTAACTAATACAATGCAAAGTGGGTGAAACCGAGGACGCCGATATGTGCTGCGCTTTATGGGCTACTCGTTCGAGTCCTGACGAGAGCGACTTCATGGAGGTAATTTAAGAGAGTATCATTCAAAATTGGGTCATATTAGGGTGTACTGCGGTACGCCGCAAGCTTGTGGAATAAAAAAATGCCTCCCAGCTTCAGGGAACGAATTAGTTGGAGAGCTTCTCAACTCCCAATCAACTTAAACGAGGTCTGAGGAGATGAAGGCTCTTCAATTATTTAGGGGACTGGCATTAAGATTTTCCTAGTTCAATAACTAGAGATGGTTTGCTGCACCCAAATGAAGGACAGTGCAAATGATGGCCAGAGAATATCTTTAAATGTAGGCAACTAATGACTGTGCTGCCTCCGATAAAGGACTGATAGACTAAAAGTATCTGCACATCTAAAGTCCACTCGGGGGACAAGTAAAATCATTCCTCAAAGCGAATTCCACCTTCCAATTTTACTCCCCGAAAGCAGAGTGCGGTGGAAATGTAGCATTGGAAAGTTGACATTCCAGGGGGAGGGTGTTTGGAGGTGAGGAGGAAGGTAGGCCAGCACATTACAGTATATTTAACCCCCCCACCACCACCACCCCCCAACCATCCGTGCTGTCCCGAGCTTCCTTGCCCACGGAAAGGTTAGGAAAACCTGGCATTTTTGCAACTAGGCCATCAGGTTATGTGCTGATCTAGGAGCTAGCGCCAGGACACCCCAGGATAACAGTGCGCTTTACAAGTCTGATTAACATTAACACCAGTGTTACTCTAATTGGTATTCACAAATTATTTAAAGTAGCTTTCCACCCTAGAGGCACGTGCAAAGTCACTACTGCTAAAGACAAGAGTGAGTGCCTTGAGAGAAAGAGAAAAGATAGGCAACCAATTAATATAATCAGGGAGCAGGAGAACGGGTTCTTCCACAGGAAAATGTCTTATCCCAGTGAAGGATAAAGATAATTGTGCAGATGCGCATTTAAGAATCATTCACGCATGCACATCTGAAGGAAATAGCACACACGCAAATTGTGCCCGTGAAAGTGTGCCAGAAAATCTAAGTATGCTGTAGATTCCTAGCAGTACTCCCGTCACTCTTTGTGCATCTCAATAGAGTAGGAAATCTGTACCACATGCAGGCGTACCACTATGAAATGTGGTACTCCACACACAGTCCCAGCTGGGCCTTCACACGGCTTCAGACTTGAGCGGCAGCGTAGAGGGAGTCGATCAATGCTCACACCACCCTCTTTGTAGCAAGTAGGAGCACAGGAGCTGAATGCCAACCTTTGAGCTCCAACTCTGAGAAACCACCATAATGATCACGAGAAGACAGTCGGGTCACAACAAGCAGGGCCAAATAGAACTATTTAATTCGGTTTTGATGCACAAAGAGGTGACAAAAAATTGTGAGCTATCAATAACAATCACTGATACAGGAAAGGTCTTTGCGATCGAAAGCAGTTGCATTGGTGCCTTAGAAGTAACCGATAACGTGGCAGCACCACTAACAACGTTGTATGTCCCCACAGGAAAGCCAATAAATTAAAACAATCATTAAAAACTCCTAAAAGAGGAGAAAGGGCTAAGATGATCTGAAAGGGAATGCAAATCCACCCGCTTCAATTAGAAAATGGCTCCTCGCTGCTCCTTTGCTGCAGCCTCCTCTGGTGGGACTGAATGATCTTGTTCCCAAAGCTCGCCGCGTGCTGTTTGTGAAGTTTAGACATAGTGGCCAGGTGCCAAAAAGTCTCCTTCGCAGCACACAGCCGTGACGTGAGGCCATCAAAAGAGCTGCATCACACGCATACTTGATTTCAGCTCCATTAGTCCCAGCACGAAGGACATGTCAGTACAAAACCAGGCATAATTAATGCCAGAGGGTAGCATGACACACTGCACACAGCATTCGGTGCCCTTGACTTGCAATTTAATGGTGCAAATGGAATTTAGACCTTCAAATACGTGCCTTGAAATGGAATCCTGGGGGAAAGCAATTACTTCTGTAATCTGGCATTCATTTACACTTTCTTCGACAGTAGGGTCTGCGTCATCATATGTGGAGCAGGGCTGTTTTCTATCTTAATATCAGGAAAAGAACTTGATGTACGAATTCACTGTTTTCTGTGCTATTGGATTTCCAGGAGTACGTCTGGCCCTGTACTGGCTTGGCAGGGGATGAGGGGTACAGGACCAGGTGCGGTGACCATCTTTTACTTTTGTGGTTCTGCTGTAGTGCAGAGGAGGACAACAATCCCGCTTTCTGGATGGAGTTTTCTAGGTGGTACAGTTTTCTGGTACAGTTTTCTGGGTGGTACCGTTTTCTGTGTGGTACAGATTTCTGGGTGCTACAGATTTCTGGGTGCTACAGATTTCTGGGTGCTTCAGATTTCTGGGTGCTACAGATTTCTGGGTGGTACCGTTTTCTGGGTGGTAAAGATTTCTGGGTGGTAAAGTTTTCTAGGTGGTACAGTTTTCTAGGTGGTACAGTAGAACACCGTACAGCTTTTTCAGGACAAGTGTTAGTTTTTAAAGTAGCTAAAATCGACATGAAATGATTCTTCAGGACAAAACGAGCCTATCCCAACTCATGAAAATGTCTGCGTGGAGCCGTCCTTGTTCCTGGAGGTGGACTGACTCTTTCTCCCATTTAGAGTCTGGATGAGCTCAGAATCTTAAGAGAATTGCTTCAGTCGGATTATCTACAGGAGATGGTACAGCCGTGACCCTTGCACCCAGGTTTACAATGCCATTCCCTGCTGTCTTTTCTTATGGTCTCCGTATCTGAAATATATATATATTGGAATTTCTGTTTATTAACAACAACACAGTCATCACATTACTGGTATTAGGTATCTGAAATATTTAAGGGACCATCAATCTATCTGCACTACATTGATTCACAATCACTGTGGGCCCTTGGTGGCACTGCCGCTATATACATAAAAAAGATTTTTTTTTTTTAAAACAAATTGATTACAATTAAAAAAAAAAAATGTGTGCATTTAACATGTGTTCAGTACAGTGTATACGTTATGAAAAGGTTCGCTGATGAAGCGTAGACCAATACAGTCCATTCTCATCCAGCCAGAGATTGGTATCTTTCATTGATCCATATAAATTCCAGGGGGAGGAAGAGAAATTCAAGACATGAAATCAGTGTGCCTTCGTACCCTTTTCATCTTGTTTCAAGGGATGGAAATATACTTCTTGTATGTGACTT
The DNA here is from genome assembly GCF_964204655.1 of Triturus cristatus. NCBI lineage: Eukaryota > Metazoa > Chordata > Amphibia > Caudata > Salamandridae > Triturus > Triturus cristatus. The sequence goes on along the minus strand of NC_140589.1, from coordinate 346,970,462 downwards.
TGTAGTGAAGTATAACTTTATAAGGAACACAGGGCCAGATGTACGACCGTGGAAATAGCGCCTTGCGAGTTTTTCGCAACTCGCAATTTCTGGAGTGTAATACCAGTACACTGCAATCTTATAAAAAGGTTTTTTATCTTTTACATTTCAGGCCACTGTGTATGCACATGGTGCAACATGACCCCACCCCAATCTTACTCACTTATTTCTTTCTCTGTCTCTCTCAATGCCTCGGAACCAGTGACTTCTCATATGGTCTCTTCATCCACTCCGCACGGGGTGGGTTTGCCCAAAGCTCCCTCTTGACTTTTGGATGCTGTGCCCGGGGCGTAACTTGGACATAGTGGAATCTCTCCTTCTCCAGCAATGCAAAACTCTTTAAGGTGTTTTAAGCCTTTAATCTGGCCTTTGTGAAATAGGGATTATAGCATTATTCAAAACTTTCTCTCTCCAAACCTAAAATCCCCTTATTGGTGCCCCTCGAGTGAAGGCTGGGCTACAGAAGTGAATGGCAAATGGGAGTAGATAACACCCTTAGCTAAGTTCAACCTGTCCCAGAAGGCCTTTGTAGACAGAATGATCGGGGAGGACTATAAGCCCCAACTTCTAGGTTTCCAATCCAGCCAGAGTATCATCCTTATTGAAGCCCCAGTTATTAAGTTGTTTATGAAGCACCCATCCATTCTGTCAGACCTAAGACAAGCTTCCAACCAGCTGACCTCAGGCATCTAATTCCTGAACTTGGTGGTTAGATGCCTAAAACCTGCCACCTCATTCGATACCCATACTCTGTTTCCACACATCTTTGCCCCACACTATTGGGTATATTTGCTGTCCTTGTCAACTATATAGTTTCTTATTTGATCTCTATGTGGACGTTAACTGATACCTCTCTTTCTGAGGTGACCTCTGGTGGATGTATAGGTGTGTGTGTGTGTGTATGTATATATATATATATATTCACTGAAAAAAACCAAAGGTTTCAGGGGCGTTATAGTTAGGAATTGGCATTCAAAAAACCTTAGAAATTCACTGAAAAAACCATAGGTTTCAGGGGTGTTATAGTTAGCTGGACATTTCCCTCGTACAAAACCCTAGAAATTCCCCGGTTATAGTTAGTTCAGCTAACTATAATTCGCGCCCCCGCAATGCACTGCTGATGACGTCACATATTACATCACTCATGACATGGTCAGTGACATCACTGATGACATCACTGATGACATCTCAAATGACATTACTGATGACATCATCCAGTGACTGTGTGTTTCTGTAAATTTTAAATATGTTTTATATATTTATAGTGAAAGGCCTGTGGAAGAATGAGTGGCTGTACAAGTGTGTGAATGGATGATTTTCTAAGTGCGTAACTGACTCTATAAGTGAGTCATAAAATGTATCTTACTGCAGACTAGTGACTAAACTGTGTGAATGTCTGTATGTTTCTGTCTGTTGGTGTATAAGTGGCTGCATGGTTTTGTGAATAGCTATATGAGTGTCTATATGGGTTATCGATTGGTTGTCTGAGTATCTGTATGGGTGCCTGAGTGTTTGTGTGTGTGACTCTGTGCATAGATGTGTGAGTGGGTGATTCTATGGGTGCATGGTTTTAAGAGTGCATCTGTGATGAACTGTTTGGTTGAGTGAGTGTATGTATGGGCGTGTTAGGGATTGAATGTATATCTCAGTGGTACATTTGTGACTAACTACATATGTGAAAGGCAGTATATATGCGTGTAAGAGTATATAAGTAGGTATATGTGAGAGTGTGTGATTGTGAGAGTGGCTGTATGGATAAGTGTGTGCTTGTATCAATGATTGTATAAGAGCGTAAGAATGTGGTACTATTTTTATGAGTAAGTGAACTTGAGTGTGTATAACTGCATAGGTGAGTAAATGGGAGTGTGATTAATTATTTGCATGACTGACTAGGTGTGACAGTACCTCTATGGATGATTGGTGGTGTGTGAGTGTCTATGTAGGTGTATAAATGCATATGATAGTCTTGTACGGAGTGACTAAGTATGAGTGACTGTACATGTGAATGAGTGGAGGTGTATGTAGACCTAAGAGTTAATAAGTGGGTATGTAGTTATTGGTATTGGAGTATCTATGGTTTTGAGAGTGGACGTCTGAAATTTTGAGTTCGTGTATCAACGGTTAAATTAGGGTGTGAGAAGATGCAGTAATTTATCACATGGATGATGTCATCAGTAATGTCATTTGAGATGTCATGAGTGATGTCATCAGTGATGTCACTGACCATGTCATGAGTGATGTAATATGTGACGTCATCAGCAGTGCATTGCGGGGGCGCGAGTTATAGTTAGCTGAACTAACTATAACCGGGGAATTTCTAGGGTTTTGTACGAGGGAAATATCCAGCTAACTATAACACCCCTGAAACCTATGGTTTTTTCAGTGAATTTCTAAGGTTTTTTGAATGCCAATTCCTAACTATATCGCCCCTGAAACCTTTGGTTTTTTCAGTGAATTTCAAAGGTTTTTTAAATGCCAATTCCTAACTATAACACCCCTGAAACCTATGGTTTTTTCAGTGAATTTCAAAGGTTTTTTAAATGCTAATTCCTATCTATAACTTATCTCTAAAGATATCATGAAAAGCATTCTTTTTTAAAAGTAGGGTGCACATTTGTTTTGTGGAAAAGCATCTTTGTGATTGGTTAAGAAAAAGCAGTTTCAACGTGGAGTACATATTATAGGATAAAATTTGCTCAGCTCAACCACACCTGCTACATGCATTTGGAAGGCACTGTTCGAACTTAAAACAATCGTCAAATTTTAACCTGCACGTGTCATTAAATGTTCAAGAAAATGTTACAAAAAAATATCGTAAAGTTTTAAAAAATTGATGAACTTTTAACCTGCACGTATTGTAGAATGTTCTAGAAAGTGTGTTGATAGAATATGTTCACTTCTGACTTCTATGTGTTGTTGAATATTAAAAAAACGGCTCATATGGAAAATTAAAAAGAATCCAATAGAGAAGTTTTGAAACCTAAAAGAATCAAGGAACTATTCTAATTTATTCTTTACATGTATTTATGTGTGCAGCAACAAAATTATAGACACAACAGCACTAGGAAGAGGAAGAAGCAGAGAGTGGGGGGAGGGGGGGGAGATGGGCAGAATGGCACACATGCACAATTAAGTACAACACACATATAGACTAACAATGGCCAAAATGTTTCGGACTCTCATTGCCTTGAGTGTGTTTTGTATTTAATAGAAAATGAAACTGTTTTTGCCGATTGCTCTTGGCCTATGGCCACGGCCTATTGCATGTGCTCACGAACTGCCGGGAGCTTCGCCTCTGGTTCATTTGAATGTGTTGCATTGCGGGCCCTCGGGCTCTGTAGCGGCCGGCCTTGGTGGTTGTAGGCCCTTGTATGTATTTTATTGTGTAATAAAGGTTTCTTTAAAAAAAAAAAAAAAAACAATAGCCAAAATGAAACACACCAACAAGGAGCACAAGTCACACAACCCGCCAACATCACACCACTGAACGAGCATAGAAGTGAAAACCATGCTGCATTCATACAGGATGTGTACAAAGGCCAGTCGTTGGTGTTGTGGGATGTCTGCAACCGTGGTCATCATGGATGAGATGGCCAGCAAGTTTGAGCTGTCACATCACGTTACAAACAAGCATTGGCATAGCCAATAGGTCTCACCTTTTGGACCTTATAAGTATTTAGTTACGCAGCACAATATCCTTGGTGCAACAATATCAAGTGTTGCATGGCTAAATACTTATAAGGTCCCAAAGGTGAGACCTATTGGCTATGCCAATGCTTGTTACCCATGTCCCTGCAGCTTGCGCACAACAAACATTTTAAAAAACGCGAACCAAAAGCACCAATAAAAGTATTGCTGACATCTTCAAAGGATGCAAGTTGACAGACCTCCTAAGCAAAGAAAGGTTGGGCCCTCCATGACATGCGTATCGTAGGCTGCACACGCATCCGTTTCTGGTCTTTAATCATCTATCACTTACCTTTCCGTCAGCTACTGGAGGTGCCTAGGCTGCTGTCTAAAACTCTTCTTGACTCTCCAGATCGTGGGTCGAGAGCTGCCAATTCTGGTTTTCATCGAAAAAAGGGGAAGTTAAAAAACACACACATCCCCAAGCCTCAAATATTATACAAGGGTGAAGCGCGTGTTTTCAAATAAAAGGTGCGCGGCAGCCATTGGCTGCTTGCTCACACGACACCAAAGGCGCGCTGCCATTGTGAAAGTAGAAGCGGGCGCCCTACTGAAACATTAACCTCTGTGCCCGGGGGCTGGACGGGGGTGACCGGCTGAGAGCCACGGGCACCATTGTTAAAAGTGTGTGCCGGTGTTATAGATAAAACGCGGTATGCGTCCTGGGTAGAATAAAAAAATATTTTTTTAAATCAGGCGCTATTTTAAAGATAAAAGCCCGATGTGCATTTTGTAAAAACTAATAAAATGTTTAAGCTCCACTCTTGCGTCTTGTCGCTTCTTTGCATGTTGGAAGCTGTAAAACATAAAGGTGTGCCCTCTGGTATTAAAAAACAAGCAAAGGCCGCGCGGCCGTAAAAGTGACACAGCTGCGCGAAAGTGAAAGCAATGAAGCTGACGAGGAGGGAGAAGGGAGGGGGGAGGGGATTCACATGCGGCACGAAAGTAAAAGCAGTGAAGCTGATGATGAGGGAGAAGAAAGGGGGGAGGGGATTCACGCGAGTGCTGTAAGGCTTAATGAGCTATTACAGAAAGCCATATGGCAGCTGTGCACGTCGCGCACGCTTGTGCGCGTAACAGCAAGCTGGTGGCTGGAAAAAGCCTCTGGGTAGCACTTTTAAAACACAGTTACTAAATGTCTCGCCAGAGCAGCGCATGCGCTGGCTCAGGCAAGACCTAAAAAAGAGGTGAGGTCAGTTTTGTCCAAAGAAACAATCTTTCCAAGAGACCTGGTGAAAGTACTGGGACTTTTGACGTCCTCTATTCAGGCCATGGTGTATGTCCTTGCATTAAGTGCAGCTATACAGCTTTCGTGAATTCCCAACCAAAAATTTACAGACGTAGGACAAGAAATAGTACTCCTAGAAAATATCTGTAAACTGCATTTTAAAAGGAGCAAATACGCATGTGCAGATTTGCTCATGGGCAAATCTGAGTGTTTGGAATTCACTTTACCTCCAACCACTTTTTCCCCAACTCTGGAAGAAGGTTTATGTCTGCCATTATCAGGAGTACATTTCCAACATTTCTCAGTATGGGAAAAGATTAGAGAAGAGTTGTTGAAAACCCTTAGAACATACAAGTTAGTAGGTTTGCACAGACTCAAAACGACAGTCTTATCCTGAAACTATTGCTTACCACTACTTCAGCCCCCGTAGGTAGATCTGCGGAAACGTGGCAACATAAGGAGATTTCAAGAATTCAAACACTACTTTGGTATGAGCCATGGCATAATCAGAGAGGCTATATCAGACCTCTTATATAATGAGGTTGCTGCCATAATTTGTCGCTGCACTACATTGCACCAAAGGGGCAAGTGGATTTTGTCACAGGACAAGTAGATTTATGAAGCAACCTGCCCCATGGACAAGTAGCTATTTAATTAAATTCCACACCCCTGTTCGAAGCCTGTATCTACAGCTACATTGGGCAGATTGAGCGAAGCTGGTGTGAATCTTTCCAGGTTTGGTACCCATTCTTCAGGAGGCGCGACAGTTAGTAAGGTTTTTTGGGCAAGTGGTTCACTACCAGCATTCCTTAAAACAGCAGACTGATCAAATGCAAATACGTTTGCTAAGTAATATTTGAGACCAGTAGAGCACTTTAGTAGCGTAGTTTGGGGTGGCTTTAAACATGCATAATGCACATGCAGAGAATCTCTATTTTATTAAAAACAACAGAGGTTAACATTATACCACCCTCCTCACACTTGAAGAGCGGCATTAGGATGGTATCAACGTACGGTGAGTATTATTAATGAGTTTGTGGAAATGTTTAAAGAAAGTTTTTTTTAGCATTTGGCTATAGCTCAGGAGTTTACAGTTTGGAGTTTAGGTCGTTTGTATTCTTTTTATGAATATTTCCTTACATGTATTGTGAGATTAATTTCCTTTCTTTTAGACAATGCTTCATAATTCAACAGAAGACCTTGAAGTGGCTTGTTTTCAGTTTCATCGCAGCCTAAAGAGGAGGATGTCTGCGTGTGCTGGATATTTATGTGTTTTCATGAACATTCTAAACGCTTTATGATTCAGCAATAAAAGGTTATTGCATAAGGTTATCCTCCGATGTCTTTAATGAAGTCACGATTCTGTCTGCATGTTAACTGAAGAATCGCCATTCGCAGCATTACCTGCCCCTCTTATATGCTCCCGTATTCTTGATCTTGGCCTTTATTTTGCTGGGCAGTAGTTTTACAACTCAGCTGGCTTCTATATGGTTTTCCTGACTTGCACTAGCATATTCAGTGGTGTCTAGATCTAAAGCTCTAAGTGCCATTATCTTACACCAAACCTTGGAAGAATGTGTACGCCTATGGTTTTTCTCAAGGTTGCTCACATTTTTTTACTAATTTACTTCTTACATCTGCGCTTGCACTATTCAGGCGTGAAGCTTCTGCTATACAGGGTCCGCGAAGAACTGCATTAAGACATGAGCAAGGTAGTAAACTGCCCAAGACTCCACCTTCCCATGGCCCCCCTGGTAAAGTACATGGCAAGGTAGACATTCCAGTCAAAATCACATTATTAATTTAAAAAACGTTTCTTTTTTTTCATTTGACAGCTGAGCATGCTTAACAAAAACGTAGGGACAGATTTACTAGGGGTTTAGGCTTTTCAAATGTTGGCTGCTTATTTCTTCTCAGCCAGCAAAACCTCTACCAGATCTTAAGTCTGTTTTTCTCTATAATGGCACCAGCTTTCAGATGTCTGATCATCCCTATTGTCCAGCAAAGCTAGGATGGCCTTTGCTTTAGAATGGGTGCAGAAGGCATTTTTTCGCCCAAATTGATAGGCTGTGTCATGTTTGCATAGAAATTAAGTGACAAGCCTTGCCTTAAGTCTCTTCTTTTGTGCAGTATTGTAGGTGCCAGGTCCTAACACAAACAAACTTTGTGCCGCAAAAGCGAATATAGTCGTTAGCGAACACTATAGCTGTGATGTTCCTTCTCATCAAATAAGTGTGCATGAGCCAGTCCATCAGGGCGATTGTCCTTCCGTGGGGTCAAAGTCGCAACTCTATGTACCCTGTTTAGTCTGCTGGATGGGGATCTCTGTTTTGCTCCTAATCAATTGGAGCAGTTAATGTATATAAGCATGCATGTCTTCTCCTTCAACTCTTCCCATCAAGCCACAGATTTGTACATTATTGCACATGGACCTAATCTTGAGAGCCTTTTGCTTTGCCAGCCTCTACTTATTCCTTTATTGTGGCACACCCACTCTGTTCCCAAAGTGGTGCTGTTCTTTAAATGTGACATCCATTTATAGCATGTAGATGAATTCTGAGGTTCCGGGGGCATGATTGCAAGTTTGTCTTGATGCTACCTATTTCACATTTGACGTCTGGCAGAAAATGTTGTAGGAAATCCTGCAGAAAACTGTTTGTGATATGGTGCCCACATTTCTCCCAGAGGAAAACTATGGTGGAACTGCTGGGTGATCCATTTTGACCTTGTTGGTGCAGACAAGATCTTAACAGAGAGAGAATGTGGCCTAACGGCTAGGGCGGTCGACCTCTGAGCTGGGGAACCGGGTTCGAGTCTCGGCAGGGACGCGCAACATTCTGTGATTCTGGGTAAATCACTTAATCTCCTCAAGCCTAACAAAAATGAATGTGTCCGTCTGTAACGTAACTGGTGCTCATGTGAAGCGCTGATACCTTTGGGTCTAGTTCGCGCTGTATAAAACTCCACCAAAAAAAAATGAAGACTCTCTTCACCCATTGTTCCTAACACAGGTACTGGTAATAGACAGTGTTAGATTACCCGTGTTGCAGTCCACCCAGGCAATATTCAGCATCTCTTGCCTGGAATCACTTATTATTATTATTAAAGTTTTGTAAAGCGCATGGCTACCCAGAATAGTGTTTCCTAACGCGAAATAACTAAAGGTATATCTGTCTGAAACTAACTCCACACACATCTCAGAAAAGCTAGGTTCTAACAGCTTTTGAAAAGCTGAGAATGATTGCCACGATCTCAGAGAAAAAGACTGGACCCCTTGCTGGCTTCTCCTTACTCTGGGGACTGTGGACAGATTTCTATAGCAGGAGCCCAGAACGCGGTTCAGCTTGCAGGGCAGCGCCAAAGATCTGAGGTATTGAGGACCTGAAACTGTCATAAGTCTGTGCATGTAGCATAAGGGTTTGAAGTAGATTTGCTTTTAATTGGAAGCCAGTAGAGAGCTTGAGTAAGCCTGGCAGTAGAGGTATGTTGGGCAGGGGGGGGGCAAAATAAAAGTCCTGCAGCTGCACCTGGAGCCTCCGGCCACAAATGAGGCCCTCAAAGATGAGGGTGGTTGCCCACCAAGAGAATTTCAATCTTATCCCCGTTCAGTTTAAGGGAATTACTGTTCAACCAAACAACCACTTTCATGAGACCTCTATTTAGAACATTAGCACAGTGATTTTCATTGGATGACAATGATACCACAATATGGGGGACATCAGCATATGAAAAAAGCAAGAGATTGCAGCTCTCTACAATATCCGCCAATAATCGTTAGTAAATATTAAAGAGGGTCGGACTAAGTGTGGAACCCTGCAGAATCCCAGATTGGAGTGGGTAGGGTTTTGAACAGTGCTGTTTCGCGTAGACCTGAAACGAGCGGTCCTGCAAAAATGACCTTAACCTGGCCAGAGTCTAGCCCTACACACACATCTCATCCAGTCTTTGAAGCAGTATACTGTAGTTGACCGTATCAAATGTGGTACTGAGATCTAATAAAATCAGGGCCTCAATACCACCATTATCTAGCTGGAGATTTTGTTGTTCAATAACACCAAGAAGGGCTAACTCCGTACTGTAGCCGGCCTTAGAGCCTGACTGAGTGGGATGAAGCAAGCCATTTGATTCAGTGAAGGCCGTAACTTGCTTTCAGCACCTACACTTTGTCACTCCGTTGGAGGGAAAATGTCTCCAATTCTATACAATGCCACAGTTAGAGAGGTATATTTGGCAGATCTGCATCATCACTGACAGGGTTTCAGAGTCACACAGCAGGACTGCATTCTGTCAGCCTCACCAGCTCGCCACTTTTAAACCTTAGTATTGCATTGTCTCTCCTCTCTTGTGTGTATTTTGAACACTATCCATTCATTTTCCAGGCCATGCAGGCTGCCTCGGTTACGCCTATTGGTGAATAATGCTCACCCTCACCCGTTCCCTCCTTCGAGTAGATGGACTCCAGCACTGGCTTGGCTGAGCTCCTTGGACCTGCCACTGCTTCTCACGCCCACTTAAAACTGCTGCAAATAAACCGGGTTACAAAATCCCTTCCACAGCTCTTTACCGTATCCTTGGCCTCAGCTACAGTCTCTCGTGCTCCTTACCACAAGTTTAAAGGAGAGCCGCCCAGCACTACATCACCCTCAATTTTTGGCCAGAGACAGGCAGTTTCTTCTGCGCATTGCTGGGGGGGGGGGGGGGGGGGGGGGCGGGGCGATAACAGTGGATTGTATACTCTCTGTAGCTACCAAGCCGCTGCCTTCCCTCTTCTGCCGCCGCAAGAGTGGTTCTTCACGTCTCAGTTTCCTCCGGTGCTACCAGCGTACTTCCTCTCTGTGACTACTGGGATGTCCAACACTGCTCTTGTTGTTGGTTTGTTGTTTCTGGCCCTGGGCTGCTGTGCCTTGGGGATATATGCAAAGGTTGGATGGAGCGCCGCAGAGTATGCCTACTTCACCGTCTACTATAAATGAAACAATAACTATGAAATTACGTCACCTTTTGTGCTAATCCTTCTTGATCTTTAAAAAACAGCATGAAGCACTCACATGTTGCCATCTGTTGTACTAAAACAAGTATTAAAGCAATTTCCATAAATGTTTTCAATTATAAATAGAGTTCTGGTTCTGATGTTCAGATAACACAGAGGAGGATAACAATTTTCCATTTCAAGGTCAATTGTAGAGGACTTAATGTATAAATTTCTTCACTTAGGTGCAACCTTGCCAAGAGAGTCATGCAACATAATACTTGCCTCTACTTTTCCTACATCAGATTATTGATTTCTCCAGCACATGAAGAATAGGACAAGTGAAAGCTGAACTCACTGTTGCTTATCAGCACATCACAAAGCTGCCCATTGCAGAGTGCTTGCCACAAGCATGCACGTTTGCTCTCAGTCGTTCAGCCTGTTTGTTACACAATGAAGTACATTATCACTCAGTGTTCCGATTCATAAAGTTTAAACCCAAGCGAACAAAGGGGTCAGTCAGCCTCGCGTACAACAAACTTCATATTGTCATAATAAATAATAAATAGGACAACCCTATAACGTCTACTGATCAGGAATGTATTTCCAAGAAAACATAACGTTACTTTCACTTCTGGTGCATTGTCAATAATATGCATTTATATTATATGGTGAGCATTCTGCCGCTGGTATGGTTTTGCAGAACCGTTGAGTTCTGAACTTTCTTGTGCAAATGTCATGGATTCTTTTGGAGACTAGAATCTGTTTGCGAGTCGGAGTAGATAGCAGGCATTGTGAGTATATTTGCTGTTTGCAGAGTAGGCCAGTTATTTGTCTTGCACACTGCCTGTAGAGTTTATAGGTCTGTGAAATAATTGTAGATATTCTGTGCAGCGGCAGAGCCCTGAAATCTTCCTGCTGGCTTACCTAGACTGTGCTGGGTGGGAGATGCTTTGAATCTCCTGAGGCGGAAAGCCGGGAGCCTGACCACAGTAGCGCATTTTTAATATTTGAGTGTCACAAATTGTTTGCTTGTTTTTACCTGCACTTCGTCTTTGTGGCTCTGCCATTCTTCTGTGACACCCGCGCAGCGGAGTTTAGCGCTGCCGCGGGACGAAAACCCCAAAGTCCTTTGCCGCCATAACTGGCGAGCCCACAGGCCACGCCCCCTACCTGAGGCCACGCCCCTTCCGGCCCTTTCCTTACAAGATATAAATGTGCATCTTCCGGAAGCGCAGCGGACGAGCGCAGCGGGAGCGCCGTTTGCGTGCCGAAGGGAAGCCCGTCTGCGCCCGTCCGCGCCTGGCCGGGCCCAGGGCCCTTAAACTCTGTAGAAGTGATTACCTACACGCCCGACCTATTACGGTCCCTACGTCCCCCTGTCAAACACACCTGCGAAATACTATCCAAGTATAGGAATAATAGTATCGCATGTTGTGCATGTAATTTCTATCTCGATTTCCCGCAACTATGTGGCCAGCGGCCCAGACCTAACGGCCGCAAGCCAACTCGTTCATGGTTACTTGGCAGTCTTAACTGTAGGTCGCTCTGCAAACACAAAAGGGACATTTTCGATCTTCTGTCTGACAACTCCCTAGATGCCCTCTTTCTCACTGAGACGTGGCTACATGCTAGTTCTGGCTCAGACATCGCCGAAGCCCTACCGTCCAATTATGCCATCATTCGACAAGACCGAACCTCCGGAATTGGAGGTGGGATAGCAGTCATCTTTAAAAAATCGCTGCAGTGTATTCTGGAGCCCATTCCTCTACTTGCATGTGAGGTTGCCCTTTTCAAACTTCAACTTCACCCGACCTTCACTTTCACAGGTCTTCTGATTTACCGTCCGCCTGGCCCTACTCTTCCTTGGGCCACCCAACTAGTGGACTGGATCGCCTCGGTAAGGGTGAATCACAACCATCTATCCATTCTAGGCGATCTAAACATTCATTTCAACGACCCTGCAAACAAACCAGGCATACATTTAATTCATGACCTGGCTGCCATGAATCTCACTCTATGGAACTCAGGCCCTACTCACAAAAGGGGACACCTTCTGGACCCTTTTTTCTCCAGCCTCCCCCAGCTACAGTGCCAGCAGGCTCTGCCCTTAGATTGGTCAGACCATTTTCTAATAAAATTCCATCTGGGGGACCATACAGCCGTCAGCCCTCCTAGCGGGACTAGTAAGTCCCTCAAAAGAAATTGGAAAAATCTGGACATTAACCGTCTCATGTCCATCCTTAGCGCGACCACACCGGAGGAATCACTAAACACCAGAGACATTGAAATTGTAGCCACTAATATCAATAAATGGCTCCTAGGTGCTTTAGACATTTGCCTGCCCCTAGCTCACAAAAAACCCACTTCCCATAACCCGCCTGCCCCATGGTACAACGAACAACTGAAGGCTACTAAATCCAAATGTAAATGACTAGAACGCCTGTGGAGGAAGGATTACTCCCCGGCTGCCAGCACACACTACAAAAGCGAGCTCAAGCTCTATCATAAAGCATGCAACAAGGCAAGAGCTAACTATGTAGCAAAATCCATATCTGAAGCTACCAACAAATCAAAAATTCTTTTTAATTTTGTAAAAGAGCTAGCAGGCGCAAATACTTCTTCCAAACCTCCGCCCCTTAATAGTCTTCAATGTGAGGAACTGGCGAAATATTTTACATCTAAGATTGGGAATATCTACCAGGATATAGCAACACAACAGCAGGCTCAATCCAATAGTACGCAAAACCTCGGACCCAATACAGACGACATTTATGTCCAACCCCATCTGCCCTACGCGCCACTTACTTCTTGGCCCGAGATCGATGTCCAAGGTCTGCGGGACATCTTAGGGAAGGTTAAATCTGGATCTCCTGCTGACCCCCTCCCGATCTCTACTCTTAGACTCCTGGACACTCCTCTTCTTGCCGTGCTATGTCAAATCTTAAACTTATCTCTTTCCTCTGCCACGGTCCCGCCATCTTAGAAACATGCCATGGTTTCGCCCCTTCTTAAAAAACCATTGCCGACCCCAAAATTTTGGCAAATTTCCGCCCAATATCCCTCCTGCCTGCTCTCTCCAAAATCTAGGAGAAGCATGTCCACGAACATCTCACCAATTTGACGGAGGCAAACCGTATTCTACACCCCTCCCAATCGGGTTTCCGCACCGGATTCTCGACGGAGACTACATTACTTGGAGTCGTGGAAAATCTTCGACATCTGGTCGATAAGGGTAACTCTGCCGCGCTGATCCTACTTGACCTCAGCGCGGCGTTTGATACCATCTCCCATAACACACTGCTCGCTTCCCTTTCCAACATGGGCATAAGAGGAAAGGCACTAGATTGTATTGCATCTTTCCTGACTCTTAGGACATTCCAAATCCCTTCCAGTAATGCGGCATCCAAGGTCCATTTTTCTCCGCACGGAGTTCCACAGGGATCAGTATTAAGCCCCCTGCTTTTTAACCTCTATGCAGCCCCGCTGGCCCAGATCGCTGAATCAGCTGGTCTTAACATGTTCACATACGCTGACGACTCCCAAATCGTTTTCTCACTATCAAACGAAAACCATGACTTTCCTTCACGCCTACAGACTACTTTAGGAATATTTCCTCCTGGATGAATAAAAACATGCTTAAACTCAATGGTAGTAAAACCGAGGTTCTGATAGTAGGTCCCAATCATAACCTCTGGAATTCCAGACACTGGCCATCCGAAATGGGCCCCCTGCCAACTCCATCACACCAAGTCCGCAATTTGGGCATTATCATTGATAGTGGCCTAACCATTGAGCCCCAGGTGAACAATCTCACAGCCACCTGCTTCACAATCCTGAGATGGCTCAGGAAAATCATATGGATGCTCCCTGAAGACACTCAAAAGACAGTGATCAATGCATTAATTACCTCCCGTCTGGACTATGGGAATGTCCTTTATTTAGGGGCATCTCAGGCAGTCATGAGGCGCCTCCAACTGGTACAGAATGCGGCAGCTAGACTGCTTTGTAAGTGCAACAGGAGAGATCGTATGTCCAGTCACTTAAAGGCACTCCACTGGCTAAAAATTGACAACCGGGTCAAATTTAAAACTCTCAGCCTCATGCACAGGATAAAGTGGGGCAATGCTCCCAGATATCTTCAAACCCTTGTACACACCTACACGCCTGCCCGATGCCCGAGATCTAAAACACAAGGTCTTTTCTGTGTCCCTAAAACTTTCCGTGCGAGGATGGGAGGTAGATCCTTCTCCCTCCTAGGCCCGAAGCTTTGGAACTCCCTTCCGCAACCTCTCCGTCTAGAAACAAAGTACACTCACTTCCGTAAAGCCATTAAGACCTGGCTTTTTAACCAGTGACCTGTTCAGGTTTTTCTCCTATAATCCCTTTTCTGTGTCTCTGGTTCAGTATTCTGCTTTAGCGCCGGGAAGCCCTTCTTGGGTATCTGTCGCGCCTAATAAGCCCAATAAATAAATAAATAAATAAATATTTGTGTATTTATATTCATGCATTGTTGTTTAGTGGTATGTGGTGATGGTGGTATGGGTGAGACCTTTCTGGGTATACAGATAGCTACCTAAATAGCAGCAGGGGGATGTGTGCAGTGTGGTGGAATATGCTGTGTGGTAGTTCACCTGCGTGTTGTGACGTATTGTTAAATGCTGTTGCGAGCATGCTGATACAATGACATGGTATCGCTGCTCTGTGTTTCTTTGTGTGCACAGAGTTATGTCTAATGTGTTCTGCGGACTGTTGTAACCTTAGGACCACATTTTCAGACATATCTGATCTCAGCTGCGTGATTGTGCAATGTTCTGCTCAATGTGTACTGTGGCGAGCATAAAAAGAGATAGTTAATAGTCTTACAAAGTAACTTCTGCTGCCAAAACTGTGCCACAAAATACGTCTCAACTCCTAGACGATCAGGATGATTGGGAAAAGAGATTGTTGGCAGGAACACATGGGGGAACTTCCTTGCCGGAATTACTGATGCGGGGCAAAGGTGTCCCTAGAGAATGGCCTTACGTTATCCGGCATGTAGCCGAGATATTAGAGTCCACAGTAAGGAAAGGGGTACGACATGCACCATACGCACCAGATATGCCTCTGTGGGTGATACCTCCGTTTGCCAAGATTGCTGATTCAATGTCAATTCGGAAGTGGAAGGAAGGGGATGTCGGACGTTGGGGGATTTATATAATAATGGCCAATTTGTGACGAGGGAGTGTGCTTGCAATACGTAAAAATCCCTTGAGTGGCTAGGGAACTTTGACCATCCTTCCCGGAGGAGGCTCCCACTACAAGTAATGCTGTATACGGCTCAGGGTGGACATCTGATTACTCACATATATCATGCGATAGGCGATGATCTGCCAAGGAAAGTACTCCCCATTCAGGGGAGATGGGATGAAGTGGTGGGAGTCCATATGTCGGCACAGGAATGGGGCAAGATACACGAAGGGGTTAAATTGGCGAGTTCCAACGCCCGCTTTAAACTAGCCCAATACAATTTTGTACATCAGGCTTACCTCACCCCCAAAGTGCTGTGCAAAATATACCCAGGACGGTCCAGTCACTGCCCCCGTTGTGGGGAAGAAGAGGCTGACTTTATGTACATGGTATGGACGTGCTCCCTTGTTGTCCCATTCTGGTTGGAAGTTCTACAGAAACTACGAGCAGCCACGGGGTGGGAGATCCCTGGGGAGATACATACAGCATTATTAGGACTATTACCCACGCCCATAGAACAGGAAACTGAGCAGGACATTTTTACTATTATGTTTAATAGTAGCAAAAAGGTGCATTGCGACTGCATGGTTGAATCAGACACCCCCGTAGTGTGAAATGTGGATAAAGGACATATGTGAATGGGCAACGGCAGAGAAAGTAAGGATGAATCAGGTCCGCAAAATTGACAAGTTAGAAGATGACATCAGGGCCTGGACGGCAATGATCACTGACTTAAGGACCCCTCCTGGTTAAATACATGGATACGAGGCTGCGTTTAACCGTGTGAAGCACAAGTCCACTTATTACTCCCTGTGTGAGCATTTCAGACATAACATAGAAACGAAGACGTGGAGTAGCCATCCATTAGGGGGGGGGGGAGGAGAGAGTTGGGGTTAATGTTGGCATGAGTTAAGATCACAATAAAAGCAATTGATAAGAGGGAAGTACTTAGGATTGGAAATATTGGGAACAGTATACAAAATCTGAAATACTGACTAGGCACGAAAACGAAATGTATATTAAATGGCTGTATTGTAGGCTGTGAACGGAGTCTGCGTTGTGAAGAGACGGACTGTAATACTCCCGGTATTGTATAAAGGAAAAATATAAAAATGCCAATAAAGTTGTTTAAAAAACAATTACGTCTCAACTCTTCTTCGAGGTCCCTGTATGCTGCTTTCCCTGTATCTTAGCTAGCTTAAACTGAACCTTTCTAAGCTCTTAGCCAAGGGAGGGGGGGGGGGGGGGAGGATGGGTGGATGCCTGTCCAAAGAACAGGACCTCTGTCTTATCCGCATTTAGTTTTAGTCTGTTATTGTTCATCCAGCAGGCGATGCCCTTCAGACACCCTGTTAATCTGGCAAGTGATGCCTCACAGTGGTCTTTGAATGAGAACACCAACTGGGTGTCATCTGCATTAGAGACTGCCTTCACTTCCCAGGTAGCAATGAGAGTGAAAAGTGGCACCAGATAGGTGTTATAAAGCAGAGAGCTTAGTGCAGAGCCTTGTGGCACACCGTACCGCAATGGCTTAGGATCGGATTGATGCAGTTGGAGAAAGATTCTTTGAGAGTGATCTGTGAGGTAGGACTGGATCCACACAAGAACTGCCCCCGCAAGCACTTCTGTTTGAGTCTGTCCAGAAGAATAGGGTGTGCAACCGTGTCGAAGGCTGCTGACAAATCTAAAAGGAGCAGCATTGCTGATGCTCCAGCATCTACTGACATTCTCACTGATTCTGCCACCTACACCAATGCGGTCTCAGTACTGTATCCTGACCGGTAACCAGACTGAGTATCATGTAAGATGCCCTGTGCGTCGATGAAATTGGCGAGTTGACGTTGACCCAATTTTTCTAACATTTTTGCAGGTGTCTGTAATAATGAAATTGGACAGTAATTGCCAAGCTCCTTGGGATCAGCATTAGGCTTTTTCAGCAGGGGTACTAAGAATGCATGTTTCCAAATACCTGGGAAGATGCCGGAAGATAGCGATGTGTTCCAAATGTGGTTTAAAACTGGGTTAATCCAATGAGCCAAAGATCTAAAAAGCTTGGGTGGATAGGGGTCTGAAGGGGAGCTCGATTTGCATCTTAGGATTTCGGCCATAGATTCCTGCAAGGTTATAGGGCGGAATCCCAAAAAGATGCCAATGGAATTAGTAATTTCCAATGGCTGTGGTACCGCCGACAACTCTCCAACCGTGAAAGAGGCATAGACTTTCTGAATTTTCCCCTCAAAAAAGTTCGATACATTTGTGCACAAAGAAGGAGAGGGCAGAATCTTTCCCTCGATAGCAGATGGGCTAGTAAAGGATCTGTCAATCCTAAAAATCTCCTGATCTGAATTCTTTTTTTTTTTTTTTTTTTTTTTGAAACCGTTTATTACAAGACTCAAAAAATATACAAATATGGGCCTACAACCTTCCGGCCGGCCGCTAGCAATAAAAGGAGCATACGATATACATTTATAAAACACATGGTGCTGCGGCCGAGCATGCACAGGAGGTAACATCGTTGCGAGCCACACTATCCAGACCCCACTATACGGTTCCATTTTAAACTTAAAGAACAACAAATACAAACAAACCCACAAGGCAATCCTCAATCGGAAATAGCAACACGTGCTCCCCTAGAGGGGGGATCCTAGCCATCCATAGGAATCTCAAAAGGGGGGGGGAGAGATCAGAACTAGGGCTGGGTACACCTAATGCCCAGGTACCGGGGGGATGAGTTGGCTAAGGGGACGGGGCCGGCGACGGATCGGGCAATAACGGTGGAGCACAGATTCCCCCGCGGTAGGCGTTCCAGGGGCCCCACACTTTCACCCATGTCGCAGGCTTACCTCTCGCCACATACACCACCTTTTCCCGAAACATGCACCAATCCATATGTTCCTTCCAGGCCGAGACAGTCGGGGGCCTCTGGGATCCCCACAGCTGGGCAATATCACGCTTGGCAACCATATACCCCAGAGTCACCCACCACGTCTGCGGCACCGAGTAATCGGTAGGCTCCCACACATTCAACAGGCATCTCCTCGCTTCGGGCAACAGCGCCACATGCGTGACCACTCGCAGCACCTCATGCACACCACGCCAGAACCCCTCCACCTCCGGGCACTCCCACAAGATATGCAGAAAAGTCCCCAGCGCACCACACCCACGCTTACACAAACCGTCCTCAGCATAGCCCATACGCAGGAGCTTTGGCCCCGTCATGTAGACCCTGTGGAGTATCTTGAGCTGGACGAAACGAAGGCGAGCCGGTATGGCCACCTCTTTCGGGGAGGCCACCGCGGAGATCCAGTCCTCGTCGTCCAGCTCCAGCCCATCGGCTACCCAAGCCTCACGAAGGGCAGTCAACAAGTCTGAGCGGTCGTTGATCAGTTTTTTGTAGATCAGTGAGATCGTGCTGTCAGGGACGTGTCCATCCAGCACTCTATCCTCCAGGGGGGAACACTCCGGGATGGAGGCAACGTCCGGAAAGACGGAGCCCAGCGCATGCCGGACCTGCAAATACCGAAAGTACTCGCTGCCCTGCAACTGAAATTCCGTCTGCAGCATCTCGAACGTTTTAAATCCTCCCCTCGTCCAGAGATCCCCCACTTTGCTAATGCCTATTAAATCCCACTTCTCAAAGCCCTAAGAGGTCCACAAGGAGCCCAACCGCTCAGATGCGTATAGTGGTGACGCCCGGGTCAAACGGTCCTTCCACCCCATTGCAGCATTGGCCGCGTGCCACACTCGCACCATGACACGCGTGGGGCCCGTTAGGCGAGCGTCGAGCGCGCTAGAGTAGAGCGCTCGATTATGGTCACCACCTGGAAGTAGCATCCTATCCATTTCAAACGCCGGGTTTAAGGCGGGCCCATATAGGCCCTGATTAATCGCAGCTAGCTGGGAGGCCCAATAATACCGTTTAATATCCGGGAGGGCAATCCCCCCGTCATACCAGGGGAGCGTCAGCTTAGCCAGGGCAATACGTGGCCTCCCGTCCCAGAACAGGCGGCGCTGCAAACTCTCCACTTCGCGGAAGTAGCGCGCTGGGACGAGGTCCATAGTGTTCTGCAACGCGTATAGGAAACGCGGCAGCGACATCATTTTAAACAATGCCGCCCGGCCGAGCGGCGAAAGCGGCAAACGCCGCCAGCGCGCGACATCCTCTTTCAGACGCTGGAGGGGGGGAAGCAAGTTCCGATCATACCGAGCCTCCGGGTCCAGAGTAATGAAGACACCCAGGTACCTAAATCCCTGCGGGGCGACCTGGATCGGACAGCCCCGCGGGAGGATAGGAGCCTCCCCAGAGAGAACATACACACACGATTTAGCCCAGTTGATGACCAGACCGGAGTTACGACCGAATGAATGCAAAACATCAACCAGTACTATGAGTGATTTACGTGGGGAAGCTAGGTACAAGAGGATGTCATCAGCGTATAGGGATACGCGGTCTTCATACTCAGGGGTCCAGCGGAGACCACGGATGGAAGGCTCCCACCGCAGCCACTCCGCCAGGGGCTCCAAGGCAAGTGCAAAGAGGAGCGGCGATAAGGGGCAGCCCTGCCGTGTGCCCCGGCCCAGCTCGAACGGAGCCGACACTCTTCCGTTCACCACCACCTGCGCCAATGGGCCCGAATACAGCAATTTGACCCAACTGATGAACCCTGGGCCAAATCCAAACTTCGCAAGCATCGCCCAGATATATGGCCACTCAAGCGTGTCAAACGCCATGGTGGCGTCTAAGGACGCCAAAATGGCCGGCTCCCGTATGAACGGGGCACGTGCGAGCACACCGTGCAAACGCCGCAGATTAAGGGCTGTGTTGCGATGGGGAATAAAGCCAGATTGGTCCTGATGAACCAAATCGCCCACCACGCCGACCAGCCGATTGGCCAGTACCTTGGCGAGAATCTTGGGCTCCGCATTCAGTAGCGAAATGGGCCGATAGGATGTGACCCGGTCCCGAGGTCTCCCTTCCTTGTGGATGACCACGATTGTAGCCAGACGCTGGTCCGGCGGGAGGGAGCCCACCGAGTGTGCCGCCAGGAACATAGCCCGGAGGTGGGGTGCCAGCGTATCCGGTCGCAACTTGTACAACTCGATAGGGAGACCATTCGGACCCATGGCCTTGCCGGAAGTGACCGAGCGTATGGCGAGGGCGATCTCGTCGGAGGTGGGAGCGGCGTCCAACGACACCCTGTCCTCCCCGGAAAGGGACGGCAGCGCGATATCACTGAGCAGGGCACGGGAATCCTCTTCCGAGCAGGGAGACACCGGGGAATACACCCCATGGAAATAATCCGCGAAGCAGGAGACAATTTCTTCTGGCTCAGTTACACACACACCATCCGTTTTCTCAATCAGCGGGACCACACGATTCGCTCTCTCTTTTTTGTCCAACCACGCTATAAGTTTACCAGCCTTATCACCCACATCATACAGTCGCCCCTGTTGCTCTCTACTGAGGCCCCTGGCCGCCTCCGTGACGAGGGCCCTGTAGGCCGCTTGCTTGAGTTGGAGGACATGTAATGCAGCATCCGTCACCCCACCTTCTAAATCCCCCTCCAACTCGGCTATTTCAGCCTCCATCCGGGTCACCTCCTCCCGCTCGCGCCTCCGGGCGTGGGAAATAAGGGATAGGGCCTCCCCTCGGAGTACTGTCTTGAAGGCCTCCCATAGCGGTACGGCCGAAGGCACAGACCCCACATTCTCATCAAAATATCGCTGAAGGGATTTAATCAATTCGGCGCGAATGGTGGGGTCGCGCAGGTACCAAGGATTGATTGGGACCACCCTACCCTCACCCCTCGGAAAGAGATCAAAGTGCAGTAGGAGCGGGGAGTGGTCCGAAATACCCCGTGGCAAGTGGCGCACCTCTCCAACCCTCCCAACATAGGCCGCCGGGACAAGGACATAGTCTAGTCGTGAGAGACTACCATGGGCTCCCGAGTGGAAAGTGTACTGCAGCTGCGTGGGGTGTTTTAAACGCCAGCAGTCCACTAATCCAAATGTATCCAAGAGGCCGGGTAGCCACGCCTGTGCCCGGGGGAGGTCCCTAGGGGGGTGACGATCCAAAGACCCAGATACCACCGCATTAAAATCCCCCCCCCACAACTAAAAGCCCCCCCGGAAGGCCAAGGAGAAGGCGCCCAAGGTCCGCAAAGGTGGTCGACTGCAGCCCCGGTGGGATGTATACTGACACAAAGACAACCACTTTGCCCTCCAGTCTTCCCACCAAGACCGTATAACGTCCCCTGTCATCGTGGAGCACCTCATCAATCTCCAACGGGAGCGAGTTCTTCACCATGATGCCCACACCCCGTGAGCCGGACGTGAAGCCCGAGTGAGCCACTAGGCGATAGCCACGCCGATTCATGGCGCAGAAGGAGCTGCCAATGAGGTGTGTCTCCTGCAGAAAGACTACATCGGGCGAGATTCGCTTCAAAAACTGCAGGACCACACCCCGTTTGATCCTGTCCCCCAGTCCATTCACATTCCAAGACAACAAAGTTAGTTCCCTACCCCCCATCACATACAGAAGCCATCATTCGTCCCCCGGAGAGCACTTTAGAACTAACACAATAATACGTTTGCCTTGTGATAAAAACGAACAACACCCCATCCCTACCCACCCACCCCAACAGAACTCCCCCCTCCCTGCACCCCTGCATGAGCCCAAACAGCCCCCCCAACGTGCAGTGTGCCTGTCGCCCCATATATAGTTAGACTAACTAAACCCCCTAGAGGAGGAGGGAGAACCCCCAATAGACCCAACACAACCTCCATAGGAGGGGAACTTACAAAAACTGACGCAGAATCAAAAGTGGCATCATTTTTGTCCAGAGTGAGGCCCAATATTAGACCCTCAGTCCTGATCCAGCGTGCCGTCTCCCCCCGCCGCCCCCCCCCCCCCCCCGCCCCCCCGATCACGATCCCCGGGCAGAGTATCCAGCCAGTCCCCGGCCGCTTCGGGACGATCAAAGAAGTGCGTGCGACCATCCACCTCCACACGCAGCTTGGCCGGGAAAAGCATGGCGTATTTGAGGTTTAGGTCCCGAAGACGGCGTTTGACGCCTAGGAAGCTCAGTCTCTGCTTCTGGACCGCTGGGGTGAAATCAGGATAAAAATTAACCTCCATATTGTCAAACTTGACCGTTCCATGCAGTCTGGAGGTTTGCAGGATAGCGTCTCTATCCCGAAAATTGAAAATCCGGGCGATGAGAGGTCTCGGAGGGGCTCCGACCTTCGGCCTTCCCCCGGGAACCCTGTGGGCCCTCTCCACAGCGAAGAATTTGCTCAGCCCCCGTGGCTGGAGATGGGTAGCAATCAGGTCCTCCACAAAGAGATCCGCCGCCGCCTCCTCGCGTCCCTCGGGCACCCCGATAATGCGGATGTTGTTCCTCCGTGCCCGACTCTCGGAGTCCTCCAGGCGTCGATCCATAAGCGCAGTCGCCTGACTAAGCCGGCGCACCTCTGTTTGCAAGGCCGCCACATCTGTCGTTAGGCCCGATGCGGTGTGGGCCAAAGACTCTACTCGGTCGTTGGTTTTGGAAAGATCGGCCCTCACCAGGCCAACATCCACGAGGACAGAGTCAATCTTCTGCGCCAGTGTATCAAACCGCTGGCCCACCGAGGCCTTCATCTCGGCAATGGCGCCCATAACATCTCGCAGAGTCAGATCTGCGGGCAGGTCAGGGGCATCAGGAGGGCTCTCAGGGGACTTGCGCGGTCCATCGGGAGATCCCTTCTGGAGGGTATAGCGGTCCATACTGTTGGCCTGATGGACGGCGCCACGCCGGGTCGATTTGGTCTTTGCCCGGTCTCCATCTTGTTTCGTGTCCATGGCCACCAGTCTCCCAGTCGCACCAGCCACGTCGTGTAGGGCAGGAAAGCAGGGCCACGAGCTCCGGGGGGGCCCCCTCAGAGCAGCGGGGTGGATCACAGCCTGCAGGCAGGCAGGGTCTCCCAGCAAGGCCACACCACACCAACACCAAGGGCTCCGCGACCCAACCTCGCAGAGACGACAAGGTGGTGCGAAAGCGAAAGCGAAAGTGCGGGGTACGCGAGTCGCCAGGCCCTGCCTGCCGCTGTTGTTCACTTTGTCACTGGATCACCCCACAGCGCAAATCCGGGGTCCGGCGAGGGGAAGGCCGCACACCTCAATCGGTGCTCACTCCGGTGTCCGATTCAGAAGCGGGAAACGGGTGCCACCTCAGCTCAGGTTCACCAACATAGTCCCCTCATCCAGGGCAGGATAATTTCAGGATAATCGTAGGAGGTTGCGGAGGTCCTCGGGAGCCTCGCACCTACGCGGCCATCTTGGTTGCGCGCTAGGCTCCTCCTCCCCCTGATCTGAATTCTTAACAAAGTATTCCCTTCTAGCTGCCCTCATCAATTTACGAAGCTTCTTCAAGGCTTCCTTATGGGCTAAATATTGCCCACATCCTATGTAAGTTTGAAAAGTTTCTGCGCTGCTCTCCTTAGAAGGAAGACAATACACTTTATTTGTAGGTTAGTATGTATGAGCATTGAGGTCCATATAAAACACTGAAAGAAAAAGAGGAATGTTAACACATGGCAAAAACTAAAGTCGGTAAGATCAACAGTAAGTATGTATGTTCAGAGATTGAGGCCAACTTTCTACAATAAGTTAAAGTGTAATGAGCTGGCTAAGGACTTGGGCCTGATTGACAAAGGGATTAAAGTGAAAGATGGAAATTACCTCCTGTTAGGAGATTGCTACTGTTGGAACAAATTTCTGACTTTCTGGAATTCTCAAAAAAGTCCAGATATAGTCCTGAAAATCTATAATATTAACAGATTTCTAAGAGTACTCAAATCTGTTAGTATTCACACATATAGTATTTTCAGGCAGTAGTAAAACTTTATTTTGCCTTTGGCCATAAAAGTGCAAGGTAAATACAGAACGCAAGTTTGGTGGCAGACATGAGTTAATAGACTTCACAGTGATTAAAAGACAGATTACAGGAGTAAATTGCAACAGTAGAGAAATAAAAGGGAGAAAGGGCATTACGATAAAGTGCATAGTGACATAGCATAAAACAGTGGTGGACGTGTTGCAACTCAGTATACAGACAGTTAATTCAAAAATATTTTAGCACTTGCTTAGATGTGTATTACTCCATGGAGAAAATAGTTTCCCCTAAGAGAAACCCCTTTGCCTATTCCATGTAAACATAGAGTTGTTTTACTCTCCCTATTCCCACTCAGTTAATGCACTTATGCTTGCAATTACCCTTGAAGTTTGCTTATGTGGAAAGGGAAACTGCAATTTGTGAGGCCTTTGCTATTCTCCCCACCAGCATCACTATTTGGAATCCTCTTACTTTATTAGTCAATTCAGAAAATCTGGCAATTCTGTCCAAACCACAATTTATAATGTCTCTGCCGCAATGACCTCCACAGGGCCAAAAGTTAATGAAAGAATACTTGCCCACCAGCATTACTCTCTATGTTTTAAACACTGAAACGAATAAAAAACTACTTTCTAAATCTTATCTCTTTTTGTGTTTCTTGACTCTTTTCCATCCGAAATCAATGGCCAATGCCCAATTAAATTCTTCCTTATGTATCTCATTCCCTTTCCTGGATTCTGCAATCTGTTACATGCCTAAAATTGACCTTCTGCCTCTACTATCCCTATTCCATCTTCCATATAGCTTGCCTCACATGTACCAAATGCCAGCCTTTTGTGGACAATACAAAAAACGTACAGTGGACTTCGTGCCCACTCACTGCTCGCTCTTAGGTGGTGTTACTGTTACTCTTAATTGTTTGCTTCTTAATCAATAGCCGGTATTCCTCTTCTTGTGTCTGCCCCACCCCTGGAGCAGAGCCCCGTTACCATACTTTTGATTGGCTGACTTGTATCCTTCCACTGCTCACACTGAAGACACTTTGTTTTTCTTTTTTATTAAGCACTTCATGAGTGTGCAAGTGTTTTTTTGCTCTCGGGTAGCCAAAAACCACTGTCCTGCACAGACCTTTTCCAAACTCTTCCCATCTGTAGCCCAAACCCTCTAACTTTGCAACTCTAGAAATTCCACTCCTGCACCCTTGGATATCTTTCCTTCTATTCTCATTACCTCCATTTAGCTGCTCTATGCAAATATTTCACTATTCTTCATAATCTTTCTCCTTTTTGATGCCTTACCTAGCCTCTTCAAAAGTCATCTTTTCTCTCCTTTAAGAGGAACCAGTTACTACAGATAGAACACAAACATACTTGACCTTGGCTGTTTATCAGAACCCCATAATAAAACAGGAAAGCTCAATGCAAAAAGTCAGACCATTTTCGGGGGATGGAGATGGCTCAATTATTATGCCCAATGCATTTCGGGACCAAAGTCCCTTCTTCAGCTGGATGATCATTATTTTTGTTTCACTATGTTTTAGATTTGCCCCTGAAGGTGGGACTTTAGTTCCGAAATGCATTGGGCATAATTATTGTATCCTGTCATGAAGACTCATGGAACGACATAATTTGAATTCATATGAATATGATTTTTGTATAGCAATGTACATTTTTGTAATGTTAATACTAAATGAGGGGGAGGTGGTGCTTCAGAGGGCGGGAGACAGAGGAAGAAGGCACCAGAGCCAGTTTCAAACAGTGCAAAACAGCCAGCCAATGGCACAGAAAATAAGCCCCAAAAAAGGCAAAACAAATTACTTAAAATAGGAAAAATAGACTAAACATAAAAACGAGGCCAGGCCACCTTAGGGGGAGAATCATACAAGGAAAAGATAATACCATAAATAAAACGACATTAAAATAACCAAAGGTCTGAAAGAGCCAGGCACCCCTTAACTGGAGGACTGAGGCTCTCACCTACAAGGAAACAAACACAGGTGAGTTGCAGGATTGAGTGAACCGGATGGGCCAGACAGGCACAAAAGCCCTTTATAATGTGAATCCTAGATCGGCCTAATCACCGGCCATATGGAGAAAATTAGGTCATTGTAACTTCAAATATAGTTTAGCACGTGAGTGAATACACAAAAAGTCAGTGACGTGATTTACAGTGGAAAGCAACAAGATACGCATTATGGTGAATATGTAAAATACTATTTTAATACCAGCAGTGACCTTAACGCATATTTGTGTCATGCAAAGAAGGTGAAAAAGCACACGCAAGAGTTAACACAAACATAAAAACTCAGTACTTATGCACCTGAGACCAGCTGCCACCAATATACTGCGATTACTGCAAACTGGACAGTACATCACCCGCAGGAATAATTAATACGGAACACAGCACATTGCTACTCTTCAAGGAGCATCATGAGTAAGTTATAAGATAGAGAAACAGATTTTTGTGTCAATTGGGTCTTCATTTCCAGTGTTCATTTTCATTTCCGGTAGCTATCCATTTCAGCCTGCAAAATAGCAACATGGAGTATTTCTGAACAAGAGGCAGAATTCTGCTTCCAGCTGGAGGGTGTTCCTTGTGCAACCAGTGCAACAACTGCCAAGATTGCTATGAAATGCTAAATGACACCATTTCAACCCTCAGATAATTTTTAACTTTTAACAAAATATTCCATAAATAGAGTCAGAACAGTAAACGAGCCACTTGGACAACTTAGGGGAAAGTTGTAGTTTTTATTAAAATATTATAGCACTGTGAACTTACAGGCACACCTGGAAGCTAAAATAGAGCTGAAACATCTGCAGCAGGTGTCTCCTTGCAAGTGATTAAATTAAACTTGCGTTTATCTGATTTTCAGTTTTCTGATGCTCTCCTCCACTAAAATGATACTCAGCATTATTTATGAAACACTTGATATCCGCCGCTCCCTCCTCTAAGCCTCTGCCTGCATTCTCTCTAAATCAGCAGAACCACAACTACAATGGTTGCATACAGTGTTGTATTTAGATCTAAGTAGAATATCTCCACTTTCTATGGCAGAAGACAGTGTTTCTTTAGAACATAAAATGATTTATGCTGATATTTCCATGCAGGCACCCTTAAAAAATGGATCTAGATTCAGAAAGACATGATTGTTGTGTCTATCTTAGCTATGGAGCACCCAAATGACAACACCACACACACAGCTCTGTAATACACATGTTTATTCTTTGACATGCAACTGTTAACTGAACGCACTATGTCAAACTTTACTGACCACACCCAGACACCTCCCAATTCATTACGCAACTTTGTACGGAGTCCATCAAGGACCGCAAGGGTCCTACTGCACATGATCACACAACACTACAATGATCTGCTGGTTTTATGCACCCAAACTCTAGAATACTGAGGATAATCTGCAGGATGGTGGGACATCTACACAGCTGTGACCACAAAGGATGGTAAAGTGTGTGTTCCCAGAAGAGTGTCAAGAAGATGAACAATACAACACAGTCATAACTATGTGGATATTCATAAACATTGGCAATTTTCTTTGCATTTTTATCAATATGTTAAACTTATACAAACACAAACAAGGTAGCATAGCGTATTTGGTGTGATGAAGTACATATAACAACCACATTTTTTTCAAACTTTGGAGATGGATTAAGTCTTCCTGTATGTTACAAAAAATTCAAGTAAAAGGTTGACTCCAAGCCTATGTGTGTGAACAGCTCACAGCACAGACAATCAGCACACATAGGTTTGTGACAAACAGGTGCATGTGGGAGAAACAATGAAAATGAGGTTGGAGTTTTCTCTGGCATTACCTAGGTAGGGACATTTCTGAATTAGATGGGTAGATATGCATCTCTGCAATGTATGAAGTGTGAACCTAGCTAACAAAACAACTAAGGACCATAAAAGAACAGACTTGACAAACCACGCAATACTGCCATAAAACACATCTCAAAGCCACTTTGTGAAGAGCCACTATCATACATTGAGTAGGGGGGTGAGCTGGAAACCTTTGCACAGACTAGGTTTCCAGCTCTATGTGAAGGCTCTGTACTGCAAGAATCCATGCAGGATTTTAAAGCCTCTCCATGACATGGCGGCTTCGTTTATGTTACAGGCACAAGAGATGCGGCTGCTCAGGCAGTATGGGGTTACAAAGCCCCTCACCCTCTTCACGACTCTCCTCCATGGACCAGGTGCCTCCCTTCCGCTATGTTCACAGCATGGAAATCATATTAAGGCTGGCAGTTCTGCAAGAGGGCTCTTTACAGCAAACTGATGGACGGGGTTGGTGGGGTGAGGGAGGCCCATTAAAGATAGTGTGATGCACTAAGAAGGCGAAAGAGTGGAACCACAAGGGAGCAACAAAAGTATGTTAACAGAACATTACAAGACCCATCTTCGGATACAAATGACCTTAGGCACCACAGCCTTCTTTATATGTGGCCAGTAATTCCAGATGGGTAGTTATTGGAGGAACCTGGAGGCCTTTGTATCCAGTAAATGCTATGGGGTTATAAATTTACAAACACTAGCCCCAATTTCCATATATTATTCCCCATACATAGAAATTTGAAAGGCTTCTTGTGGTCACCTGGTAATACCAGAACCCAGTATCACCCATACCGAGTGAGGTATTACCAGTCCTTTTCACTAGGACATTCATACTGAGGGCCTATGTTTTCCTGACAGTTTTTATGAACCCACTGTTCTATGGCCCGTCTCTGTTCTGACGCACCTTCTCTTCCAAGGGATTATTCACATGCCTGCTTCTTCACCATGCTGCACACCGCGCCATGCAGGGGGGTTGCCTCAGGGGGTTTGTTTGGGGTGTGACACCCCCCCCCCCCCCCCCCCCCCCAAAAAATATGCATTCTTGGTCTGGGGGCCCGAGTCGGGTCTCCTATGACCCCATGCCTTTTGTTGGTTTTTCTCTTCATGCTTATTGGAAAAAAGCTTCCGACTTGTTAATTATTATTATTTTTTTTAAATCAGGAACTTAAATAGAGGCCCACCTAATGCAAATGGAAATTGGACCTGCTCCTCTGGGGAACAGAGTATCCCAAGCCTTGGTCATCTCATCCCTTCGGCATATAGTTTTTTATTTGGAAACTCGCGATTCTATAATCTCAGTGACTGGCGCCATGTCAGCACCAGCAGCAAGGGGGCCGCTAACCACCACTGACAGTGAAAGACGGCCCCATCCGCAGCTGCCAGCTCCGATTGTACTCTGGTAATTGCTAAATGCTCCCGCAGTTTTCCAAGTGGCACCTCCTCCCTTGAATGTTCTGGAAATTAGAAGTTACTTTTACAAGCACCGGAATTATAAAGGGAATTCGAGACAGCCTTTTTATCACTTAATTGCCGAAGCATGTGGGTGTGTAATTAACCACATTTTAATGATATAATAAATAAACAGTCGCAAGGTGTCCCACACTTCCGGAAGACTAACAGCATGATTATGGTATTGTAAACTCGTTAATTGCACCAGCAATTCCCAACTCTGAAGGTAACGATTCCCGATTATGCAATAAACCTTCGAAAACGGTTGGCAAACAACTGCAAGGTGTGAAAGAGGATTCCTAGCTCCCACGAAAAGGCAATGTGCAAATGCAAACTGCTACTGCTTGGGTCGGAGATGATTACAGGTAACATGCTTGGGAAAGTGAACAGGTGTGGTTTTAATGTGCGAAGGAGAAAGGCATTAGAATACTGGAGCGAGGCTCTCTGGAGGAAGGTGATATGAACTGATGCACGGTACACCCAACAGCATCCACTGGGCCGAGCAAAGACATGATTGACAAATGATCAAGCCAGTGGCTGAAAGAGCATGATCTTAGAAAGCCATTAGCTGAAAGAGGTGGACCCAAAGCCCATTCTATGTTTATTGATAGCTATAAGGCAGTTTGACAACCGTGCCTTCAAAACCCTGACCTAAAAACCCCACAGACATGGAAGGTTTCCCACTCGGTGTAGGTGCTCAAATCAAATACCTGAAGTTTAGGGGGGAAAAGTTTGACCATCGTCTTTCTCCGGACCTCCGAATAAACCTACTTATCCTTCCGTAACCTCTCTGAAAATGTTTTCCTTTCAAACAGCTGTTGCAAATGTTTCACAGCTGTGAGTGTAACCATAGCAGTAAAATACCTAATTCTGCCCAAACATACTCAAATGCATAGTCAATTGGCCATGAAGCAGATTTTTATTTATTTAATTATTTCATATAGAGCGGACTAGGCCCTGGGGGTGGGGGGGATCACAGCACTTTACAATAGAGACAACATATAACAGTAACCGTTGAATAAAATAAGGGATTACTTCTCAAGGTACATGTTCTCTTCATAACCATAGAGAGAAGAAGTATAGGCAGTTAACCCAAATTCCAATTGAAAAGGAGAACTTTGAGGTTCTTATTAAAGATGAAGTGACATGAGGTCACACGGAGGCTCTGAGGGGGGAGAGTGTTCCAGATGCTTGTGGCGCTTCCAGAGAAGGATTGGGACATGTAACGTTCCCTCTTAAAGATGGGAGGTTCAAGGAGAAGGAACCGAGCATTTGTAGAATCACAATAAGCACCTGAGATTTTCAGTTTCTCGATTAAGTATGTGGGTGAAGAGGAGTGAAGTGTTTAGTGTGTGACGTAGACCAGCTTAAAATGTGTTCTTGTTATGTTATGTGAATTTGTAGAGTTAGGATAATTACTCATGAGGGTACCCAGGCGCGGAGTAGGGCAGGCCTGAGGGGGGAAGAGGAGCTCATGCCTGTTTCGTCTGGAAGATATATGTCTTGAGGTTTCTTTGCAAGTCCATGAGGGAGGGGGAGCTTCTGAGGTGTTTCGGGAGGTCGTTCGAGGTCTTGGCTGCGAGGTATGGAGCATCCTCTTCTTCTTGATGTAAGGGAGGTGTGCTCTTGCCTGGGACGGAGATCAAAGGTGTCTGGTGGGCTGGTAGAAGTGGAGGCGGTGGTGGAGGTAAGCTGGACCGGTGTTGTGGAGAGCTTTAAAGGTGTGGGTGAGTAGTTTGAATTTACATATTGATTGGGCTGGGAGCCAGTGGAGACTATTGAGATGTGGAGAGATGTGGTTATTTCACGGGATGTTCGGGATGAGTTTGGGGGCAGCGTTCTGGGTGGTTTGGTGTTGGCGAGGTACATGGGCTGGGATTCCGACGTATATGGCCTTTCCATAATCAAGACTCCTTGTGATACAACCTAGGTGACAAGTCATCTGATGTTCAGTGGGAAACAGCGTTTACAACGTTGCTGTTACCACGCAGGAAGGTAACAACATGGTTGTTACAACGACCGCGTTGTTACCACGCGTGGCTTTACATCGCAAGTCGTTTCTACGACTTGCGCTAGGTGGCGTGCAACACCAGGGAATTGGATTTTAAGTCCAACACATTCCCTGCTGTTGCGCTAACTGGAGTAGGAATAGTAATTTATACTATTCCTAAGTCCAGCGCACCATCTAGCGCAAGTCGTAGAAACGACTTGTGATGTAAAGCCACACGTGGTAACAACGCGGTCGTTGTAACGACCGCGTTGTAACCTACAGCGTGGTATTTGCTCACGGTGTAACATCAGATATTCGTGTTCAGTGGAATCCACTTGAAAATCTTGTATAGCATTTGCAGGATATGGAAGCATGATGAGGAGACAGAGTTTATCTGTTTGTTCATGAAGAAGTTGGTGTCCAGAATGATCTGTAGGTTCTTGGCACTGTCCGTAGCGGTTGGTGGGGGCCAAGTTCGGAGGGCCACCAAGAGGAGTTCCAGAGAGCAGTTGTTGCTGAAGATTAGGACTTCAGCTTTGTCTTTGTTGAGCTGGAAGAAGCGACATTGCTAATGCAGTTGACGAAGTTTGCTTTGACAGTGCTCGTTGAATCGGCATAGGATATGGCAGAACTTAATGGAGTAGTCCGCCAAAGAGCTCTAAAACATGGACAGTATTAAAAGGCTACAGCTTGAAGCCTGAAACTTAGACCTCGTATCACAATTGGAGCCTACAAATAACTAGTGGAAATCCGTCTCGTGAATAACGCACTACAAATTCCATAATGCAACATTTGAAACATCAAGAATAGCCAAGTATAAATGAACAGGAAACCAGAAGTTAAAGATTCAGCCGTCATGAGGAAATGTACGGAGAACGCTGAAGAAAGAACAACTTGGAAGTAAGTGTCTGAAACTTTAGTGCGAGCACAATATACATATTCAAACGATAATGGATTACGGAACATTCATGTCGCTTGTCCTATTCACTTTAGAATAAACACAGAAAGGATACCAACTGGAATCAGAACATAAGCTTGTATCTACAGAATAAAACGAGGAACCCCATTAAATCAGACCATCTTTTGAACGACTGCAAAGTAAGTCGTGTTCAATCTCACTTGAATACAAAGTGTCAAGTCGTAAAAATGAAGTTGAAACAAACTACCATTGTCGCATTCTCACATTTCAGACTGAACGATCGAAGTATCGAATGCGCTCTTTCAAATAAATATACAGGTGTCAAGATAAAAGAGAAAGAAACAGCAGGTACTATGAACGAGATAACTAAAATAAACTTTGGGGAAATACTAAAACGAGTGTAGAAGGGGAGAGAAATTAACCATAAATATTTACGATTTTCTTAATTTACAGATTGTACCCAGTCACAGCCCTGAAGAGAACCCCAAGAATTTCATTGGGGCTCGAAACACGTCTGCATTATTCACCACCAGGGGGACATATGAAATTGATTAAGATTCACTCTTAGGGAATGACTTAAAACTTCTATCCTTAAGAGCCTAAATAATGTTCCCAGTGGTTAGCAGCATTGAAAAAGAATAACCAATTGAGAAGCCAATTAGGATTATGGCTGCTACTTTTTGAAAATGATGACTAGTTCAAGAATGTAATTTATTTCTCACCAATTTATTGTACGTTTGATTTGTTCGTAATTCACAATATTTTTCTTGTAAGATTATGATATAAATGTATGTTTATTGTGGGATTAATTAGGATTTTCCCTTGTTCCGAAGAATAAAGATAAAAAGCAAATGACTCACATCAAAAATAGAGAATGATGAGTAAGTAAATACTACAGACCAATGAAATCAGTGAATGATCTTAGTCTGTTTAAGTAAAAGGCAGTGGTTAATGTGAAGGCTTTATAAAAGGTATCTTTAATAGGGCATTGACTCCTACATTTTTCCAGCAAGACGGGAAGGTGGCTGTGGTTATGCAGGGGTTGATGATAGCTATGAGCGCTGGGTAGATGCTGGTTCTTCCAACGTTGTATAGGAAGTGGGGTCATGGGTCTGAGGAGGCTCCTGAGTGGATGGTATTCACCAGGGTGGTGGTTTCTTCGCTCAAGAGAGGCTTCCAGTTGCTTAGCTGCTGTTCGAAGATGAAGGAGGTGTCTGGCTAGTCGGGGGCGTCTTCTGTATCGGTTTGCTGTGAGTGGAATGTGTTGTAGATCTTGGTAATCTTCTGTTCGAAGACGTTTGAGAGGTCGCTGCATAGTGCTTGAGATTGGACGATGTCGTCGCTGGCAGCTGAGGGACCAGACAAGTCCTTGATGATGTGGAAGAGTTCTATGCTGTTATTGGAGCTGGCTTCGAGTCTGAGAGTTAGAGCCTTTTTCTTTGCATCTCGTAGTTGTTGGTGATAGAGGTTGAGGGCGGTTTTGTATGTGGATCATGCACTGGTGGTTTTGTTAAGTCTCCATTTTCAAGTTGTTTGCAGAGGCGCTTGAACTCCCTGAGGTCATTCGTGTACCAGCTGGGTAGTTTGTTGCTTTTGTAGGTCTTGTTTCTAATGGGAGCAGTGCAGGTGGCATAGTCAGTGAGCCATTTATTGAAGAGCTTGGTGTCGATATCAAGGTTCCTGATGTGGTTGGGTGGGTGTTCCTAAAGTGTCTTGATTCAGTTTGCTTCGGATGTTTTGACCCAGTCTCTTGATGGTGCTTTGGGCTTTTTTGGTGTGGTGGCTTGATGGGCAGGTATCTTGAAATGTATGATGCAATTGTCAGACCATGACAGCGGGTTTGTTTGGTTGGTGGTGATCCTGTTTTTTGAGGAGGAAATAGGATCAAGGGCATGGCCTGCCATGGGGATTGGTTCTTGGACAAACTGGGCGAGTCTGAGGTTGCAGAGGCTGTCCAAAGGGTAGTGGAGTTAGGGTCTGTAGTATCTTCCAGGTGGAAATTGAGTTCTCAGAGGAGGATGTAGTTGGTTGATATGATGTTTCTGGGATCCATGAAGCCTGTGATGTGGTTGCAGAATTACGTTCAAGTGCCCAGGGGGCAGTCGGTGAGGGTTCTCCCTAAGGGTGGCGTTGTTGTCCATTCAGATTTTGAAGTGGAGGTGTTCCATGATTCTGGTATCAAAGTCCATGCAAGTGGTGCAGTCAATCATGTTTTTGTAGATGATCAGGAATCCTCCGCCTGGTTTGTGGATTCACTCCTGGTGTAGTATTTGATAGGCGGGTGGGACGGCTGCAGTGATATGTGGGTTGGAGCATGGGTTGAGCCATGTTTCGGTCAGGAAGAGAAGGTCAGGTGTGTTGCTACTGAGGAGGTGTTGGATTGCAGTGGAGTGTTTCCCATGAGATCGGACGTTGAACAGCACAGCAGACAGTTGGTGTGGAATTGTGGTGTGCGTCGGTTGTTTGCAGGTGGTGGTGTCGGCATCTGAGGTGTCGCAGGTGAAATTGCAATGGGTGTAGGAGAAAGGTTCTAACGTAGTGCTAGGGGATGCATGGCAGAAGCTTGTTTGTCGGTGTGTGTGGTTGAGGTTGTGGAGGATAGCAGTGGAGTAGTGGGGGTATTCATTGGCTCTGGTGGCAGTTGTGGTGTTGTGTTGGATGGTCGTGGGGCTAGGGTTCCCGGCGCTGGGTGTGGTCCAGGCCCAGAAGGACGCACATGGGCTTGCATTTGGCACGCCTTTGGCACACCAGTAGCACACCTATGCGCAGTTGCACTGAGGCCTGCATTAAGTAGGTCCTGAGGTGGCTGGGGCCTCTGTTGGCAGGAAAAATGGTGAGCGGGAAAAACCCAGGCGGGAAAACCCGGGCAGTGGTGGTGTCACTTGCTCAAAAGGTGGCAACTGGATTAGGCTGGAACAAGCAGGAATTGGAGGCCAGTGGAAAGTGGCATGCTAGGTGTCCAGGAGCCTACTGATGCGGTTGTGCTGCAGCCTGCACTAAATAGGTCCTGGGGTGGGCGGGGCTTCTGTTTGCGCAGACGAATGGTGTGTGGGGAAAACCCAGGAAGCAGCGGTGTCAGTCAAAAGGCGGCAACTGAATCAGGCTGGAACATGCAGAAACTGAAAGCCAATGGCAAGTGGCAAGCTAGGTGTCCAGGTGCCTACTTGTTGGTGCCTCTGTTGAAAGCCACTGAACGGAGCGTAGAATACAGGAGATGTAAATTTCTTCTGGTTTGCTACGAAGCACGGTGCTGCATACAGAACTGTCCTGGGTGGTCCTAGGTCGATTTTTGGGATGCCTGATTGGAGGGCGATACCGTAGTCAAGTCTGGAGAGGACACGGGTTCTGAATGACTGATCTTAAGTCCTGTTTAGGGATGAAGTACCGGATTACCCAGAGCATCCTTAACTGGAGATGAGTGCTCTTGACCATGGATGATATGGGGTTCTTGATATTGAGATGTCTGTGCAGGGTGAAACCCGGAGATCAAGCATTCTGAACGATGGAATGGGCGACGGCCTTTCAGGTCAGGGAGTAGTGACATCTAGTCTTGCATCAATGGGTTTGGTTTCTTTGGGGAGATAAGCAGGAATTGGGTTTTCGCTGGGTTAAGTTTGAGGTGGTTGTTTGTCTTCCAAGATTGATTCTTTTTCAGGGTATTGGACTCGAGGGGCAGGTCATCAGGGGAAGAATCTTTCAGGTATATTTTATATGGTTGTCACACAGTGGTGAGTGATGCCTTTAAGAATTACCACCCCATTTTTAATAATTAATCCAAGCTGCAGATTCCATTTCTTAGAAGTAGTAGAATATGAGTTTTTGTTGATTCACTGACACGTTTGTAGATATGCACAATAGTCCCTGACAAATAGAAAGATACTGGGCAGAGATAGGACAATGTTTGGCACATTTTACAAATACACCACAAATAGAAGGAGCCAGACTAACGCTGTTGGGTATTATGGATGAGGATGCACCATCCAAGTATGCTAACCTCCTGTGTGATGTAGGCATAACAGTGCAAAACAAAAGTGGATGATGGACGGAGTGTTGAACATTGCAAGCACTCACCCCCAGTCAACTGATCTGGGTTTAATCCATCATCATTCTTTAGCTCACTCCGCCACCCCAGTTCAGACATGGCCATATGCAAATCAGTCTAACCCTGTGCCTCATGGGAACAGTCCAGTCCGAACTGCCAAGCCATGTCTTCCCTGGACCGGAAACAAGCATCCTGGGACCGGTTTCTGGCTAATCAGCCGTCATCAGCAAGGCTAGCTTGAATCCAGTGGCAAAGTGAGCAAGGGACCCACGTCTGGGCATACCCTGCCAACTTAGGGCAAACAAAGCAAAACCAAAGTGGATGATGGACAGAGTGTTGAACATTGCAAGCACTCACAGGCATAACAGTGGCAAACCGATGTAGCCAAACAGTGGGGCACCTCTAATATCCCGACAATGGCAAAATAGCAATTAGGAATGGAATTACATCACAGCAATCTAATTGCAAGGCCTTCTCTGGAACGTGTGACTTTGACTTGGCAGCCCAGACGTCAGGAGTGTTGACATAGACTGCTTTAAGGATGCTGGTAATGGCTTTGAATACGATCCTAGTCCAAAAAAGGACACAATGCAGGCCTCTAAGCCCACGGGCAATAAGGTTCTGTCTAGGCAAGCCCGGAATCAGTCTTGATGAGTCAGTCATGACCAGCTGCAGGCGATGTAGAATGTGATCTGGAAATTTTCCAGAGAAATTATTTTTTAAAGTTTACTATGATTATATTAGTTATTCTTATGAAGTTTATTAATGTCACAAGAGTACTCTCCTGTCTTGTATATTTTTCATTCCGTCGCCGCATACCACAATAACGTTCTTCATATAAACAGTCAATTGGGAATGATTTACCAATGCCAAATACTTCTCAGGATGTCTAAAACAGTGATCAGCTGCTTATGTTTGGATCATGAACATACACCCTTTTTAGGCCTGGCTACTGACAACTTTAGATTCTGCAAGCCTCCACACCAGCAACTATTCAAAAAGCGCAATAAGTAACACAAAGAGCCACTCTCACTCATTAGCTTTCTTGTGTTTTTCATGGTGTGACTGTGACGTTGCTTGGATAAGCTACCCATTAATGATATGATCTCTTCTTTCAACCCTTGCTTTCCTGACCTTTCTGTCTTCTTTCTCTCTTCTTCACTGTTACGACATGTAGGGCTGGCTAAGAATCATAATTTCTAAAAAGCGATTGGAATAACTTATGCTAACCCTGTAACAGAATTGGTAATGTGTTCTTGTATAAAAAAAAATTAATAAAACATACGGAGCTAAAAAAAAAATGATTTTTTGTGAATGCTTACATGGGCCATTGGTGCGTACAATAGGTTTTGGCGATGGGGCATCAAGTAGTCTCGTTGTTAGGCTGCAGATGTGACATGACACCTGTGTTCCTTGACATACGTACTATGCAGGCACTACATCATTTTAATTACTGTTGGATGGCAGTTTATCTAGGACGTGATTGAGGTTTGGCTATGTAAGCTTATCATATAGCTACTGTGTAAATCACCAATCGCCCATGCATTATACTTTGCTGTCATGATAATATGTTGTTGGAGTTACTTTCTTTCTCCACAAAGTAAAGATGGCACACACATATAGGCTTTTTATTTGAAAACATACAAAAAATGCTGATGTTTGTGCATGTTCCACTACTATTGCTATCTGACAAAGTAAAGACATGCATACATATATGTAGGCTTTTACAAAAAATTAATTCAAATACTAATCTTTTGTTCATGTTCCACTTCTGTTACCACTTTGATACTCAACATCCCATACAATTCATTTGCTAAAGAACTACTCAATATTAAAACCACTCTGTTTTAAACAATTTGCCTTACATATACATCATGCACTTTCAACTAAAGCTAAAGAAAATGTAAACATAATAAACAACCAGCTGGGCTTGGTCACAGAACTGCAACCACAGCACAGGAAATTAGTCGCGATTGCATTACTATTGGCGAAATGGAAGGTAGCCCAGA
This sequence comes from Triturus cristatus, assembly GCF_964204655.1. Classification (NCBI taxonomy): domain Eukaryota; kingdom Metazoa; phylum Chordata; class Amphibia; order Caudata; family Salamandridae; genus Triturus; species Triturus cristatus. The sequence continues at coordinate 346,932,173 of NC_140589.1, read as the reverse complement.
ATTAGGGAGGGAGACGAGCGCAAAATTTGATATTGGTTGACAGATATAGTGATGAAGTGTACTGCAAAGATCAGCTGGCTTATTATGCTGAGGAACTTCCAGTGGCGTCTAGGCCTACAGACATATGGACACCTTTCACAACATACCTGCTAGCGAACCAACAAGACAACACACCAGATACGACTGTGACTGATTGATGTACTCATGTTAAATGCTTGCCTCCGGTCTTTTTCGGGGGATATGTATATACAGAGCCTGAACTTGAGGAAATATGTAGTATGGATAATGTGACTGTACCCAAAGTTCTTCTTTTGTTCCTTTTTAGGTCTCGGCTAGCGAAGGCTGCGCTTGCGCAGTCTCGCTCGCGAGATTTAATGACTTGGAGTAGTGGGGCTTTAACCCGCCCCTCTTCTCTCCTCTTCTCCATTGGCTGGCCTCTGAAATGCTGGTCAGCCATTGGAGAAGAGGTTTGTCTCTCCAAACAAGCTCCGTCCTTTTGCGATTCGGGGGCGTGTTTTTTCCGATTCTTTCTCTGGGCGTGTTTGAGAAAGAAAAACACGACCCCGAATCCAAAAACGCCGCTGCTTTTCTCCGAGGCATTTCTGCTTGGACTCGGGGAAAGGCGGCGGTGTTCGATGACTGCTTGGAAATATGCTTTTTATTACAAAACGCTGCAAGTACTAAGGTACCGAAGATTCTCTGTTGCAGCAAGGCACTGAGTGGAGGTAAAAGGAGTTTGATGTAAATATACATGCGTCAGCAGCGGAGGTGCAATACGTGTACTTGCTGATGGTGCAGTGTTGTGGATATGTGCAATTTGTTGTCGATATTCCCTCTCGCCATGCCAGCCTATAACCCTCTAAATGCCCCCTGGTTCTTACTTGGTAAACTTCTCTGAGCCCGCACCAGGTCCTCAGGAGGTGCCCGCACCTCTCCCCAGCCGGTCGGCGTACCACCTCCGCAGCGTGGACACGGTCAGGTTCCACACGAAGCGGCTGCCGTTTAAGAGCAGGTCCTCCACGCAGCACATGAAGGCTGAAGCCATGGGTCCGGCGGCCCCCTCCTCAGAGCCGCGCCGCGCGCCTGTGCCTCCGCCGAGGGCTCTGCCGCACTCCGCGCGCTCAATTAGGATGAGAGTCAGAAGCTCCGTTGACATGAATTGGTTAAAAATAATAGCATGCTGTAGAGATATATATAACCTTAAAAAAAAATGTCTTTCCAGGGTACTGCTGCTCTCCTTATTTGCTAACCTTTGTCAACATGCAGCATGCTTCCTCCGCCCTGAACGGACTTTCCCTTCGACCTACCTCCCAGTGGTATTTTTCATTGGAGCCTGCGATTCTTGTAAATAGAAAGCGTAAGCGTGTATCTCAAACAGAAACTGAAACTTCTCTATCAAGGGGAAACATCACTGCCAAAGTTCAGAGCTTGTGAAAAAGCGACCAGTGAAATCACTTGCTAGTTAATGTTCGGCACAAACACAACAGCATTCATGGACGAAGTTGTCAGATTGTGTTCTTAAAGGCGTAGAAATGAGCACAGAACAGGAGAAGAGCTATGACCCGGAAGACAGCGCCTTGGAATATGTTCTTGGAGTACCAGACAGTATCGCAGGTAAATGCGGGAGAGAACGGGGTTGTTGAGCAGGCTTGCCCGGGCATCGGGCGTTCCCTGTAGCAAAAGTGCTTCACAGTTAACCTCCCCCACGACCCTCCAGCTGGTCCGAGATAATTGCCAGGCCTACTTTGGGGTTCCAGTTCGGCCCTGTTGTTGAGTATCCTATCCAGGGCTTTAAGTGGGATAAAAAAAAATGTGTGGGGGGCGGGGGGGGGGGGGGGGGGCGGTGTTGCGCGGGGTCTATACGACTTGTATTTTGCTGTCTCTTTTGTCATTGCATCCAGGCATAATGATACAACAAGTAACATGATACCTACAACAAGTTAGGACTATTGGCTTTGTCAATCGTTGTTAGTTGCATAAGATAGATTTGCAGTAACTGTGGCTTGTAAATAATATTGAAAAAGCATCCACTTGAAGCCCTAGTGACACCACGACAATGTTACTGTTCCTGAGTTTCAAAAAGAGACAACAATATAATCATGCAGTGGCTGAACTCGACAGATTAAGAAATATATCCCAAATTATATATAACCGTCGTTAGACGCATGCCTCTACAGTGTTCTCTTATATTTTGAAACCAGAATTGGTCAAGTTCGTATACTTTCAAAGTTCCCTTTTCAAACAATCATTATCAACGCCAAGTCTGGCCCTGGCACGGTAGTGCGATTTTTGTTTAGTATTAATAAAATTTGACACTTCGGGCAGCAGTTTCAGCAGAGAGGACAAAGCAGGAATGGGCATGGAATCCAAATACTAATCATGCACATTAGTCTGGGCCACTGGCATTTTGCGATACTGCAGCTGCAGCGTTTTCCTCATAATTTTTGATTTGCCAAACTTCCCAAATAATGCTCGCATAATAAATCTCGCTTTTGAGAGTGATTAAGCTATTGACATTGTAAATAACAATGCCGTTTCTTTAAATGTTTAAAAAACAAAAACAAACAAAAATAATGTCATGAGCAATGCCAATAGCTCTAACTTTAACAATGCCGAGACCGTTGCATTGTAAATGCTTGTTCCCTTGTGAGATGTATTAATGATAAACTGAATTAAAAAAAATAGTAAGCAATCATTATGTGCCTCAAATCCTGCACTAGCACTATTGTAACAATGTGGTGCCACCCTAATATAACTACCACACTTGGACTACTATTTAATAGATACTAAACAAACTTTGACTAATATACTTATAGGCATACGTTTTTGTCCTATTGCATACTAAACTGTACTTAATCATAACATTTTCAATTAGATTTAACCCCTTCAGTGCCACACCCTTTCCCCCTCCTGTGCCGGGCGTTGCATTAGTGGGTGGGGATCATGACGAGATAGTCTCGTCATGGGCACAGCGCGACCGTGCATGACGAGACTATCTCGTCATGGGCACAGAAGAGGTTAAAAAACGGTCCCTTTACTCTTGAAAAAAAAAATATTTATTTTCATTAAGTAATGCCATCCAATTACAATAGGCTACATAATATCAAAACAAAGCAAATAAAATCCCATGCTTCCTTGTAACAACTCTTTTTATGGCATGCTAAGAACTGATAAAAAGTAGCAAACAAATTACTAGTCAAACATACTAGCTTATTGGGGGCGTGGCTTGGACGGCAATGGGTGTAGACGCCTGAATCCAGCGCTCTGCCGAACCTGGGAGCTAGCAACCAAAAGAACGCACAAGCGCTGATATCTATGTGGAAAGGACTACATCAAAAGACGCCGGAAAGGCGAAGGACAAAAGTGACCCGGGCGCATGAACACCACACCGACAGCTAAAGGAGGAAATTACTGCAAAGGAGAGCTCCCGGTGTAGAGAAGAAGAAACCAAGACGGCGCCCAGCAAGTGAAAGCACCGCCGCTGCCGTAACTACCGCTGTTGCCTGTGCCCAATAACGAACAACGGATGACCCAGCAGCTTGCACACCTAAGGTTAGTGCGGGGAGCTACCTGCGGAGACTACCGGGGCAACAGAAGCCATAGGAGGTGACTCGAGTGAGGGAAACGCCCGGTCCGTTTTGGAACGAAACTGAAACCAAGGAAGGGGGCCGCCATCTTAGGTCCGATTGGTAAACATCAGCGGACTGAAAACAAAATAAATGGAGTAAGACTTTAAGTGTGGAAGAACAGGAGAAGCGGGGCAGCGGGGAGTGCAAAGAATTAAATTGAATGCGTGCACAATAGCGCGCTAGCGCGTATGAAAAAAACCAAATCCCACCGGCAACGCTAAGTACCTGAAGACAACCGTGAAAGTGAAATTGCCAGTGTGGGCCGCCATTACAGAGCGAAAGGCAATAACAGCGGCAGAGAAATCAGCGCACCAGAACATGGGGAAAGTATCGGTGTCGATTTAGAGTGTAATATAAGGAAGCGCCCATAGCGCTTCACGGCGATACCAGAGAGGTTTCTTTAAAAAAAGTGGAGGAGAAAAACAATACAGAATTAGCGACTGTGAAAGGGGTATTAAAAAAAAAACCAGAGGAGAGAGACGGGAGGAAACGTCAGCCAAACCAGCCACAGTAGCCAGTATACATTCGGCAAGGAGTGACGAAACTAGAGGCACGTGAACATCGGGGGGTGAACTGCCTCTAAGCCCCAGTCGCTGACTCATGCACACGGTATAATAAGCACAAAATGGAAAATAACAGTAATTAATCACAGAGAAAACAGTAAACCAGGGGCGGCCAATTCACGACATCTCAAGATATCTCCACATATGAAGAGAGGCCAGGGGGAGAGGACTACGCATAACATGAGAAAGTAGATCGTAACTCAGTGGGGTGCATAACGTAGAACAATACAAAGCAATTAGGCCAGCCAAAGAGAAACAAGAAGACAAGAGGTTAACAACACCACCACCAACAAGGCACACAGAACTATTGAACGAAGATATAAGATAGAAGAAGACACAGGAGACGCCCACTACCGCGCCCAACATAGAATATAGAAGAAGAGTAACCAATTTTTAAGATAGGCGATCACCAATATATTCAGACAAGGAGTGCACAAATGCCCATTAGGTGAAAATAGACCAGTAAACCAACGCTAGAGGAGACTCCAAGCAGCAAAACCCCAACACCAAAAGAGGGATGGCGTCGACAAGGGCAAAGTGCAGACTACAAGGACAAGGACGGGGCCAGCATCAGGACAACCCCCCCAACACAGCAATTCCAACCACGGACAGAGGACAACAAAAGACCCCTAAGAAACAACAAGGCGGTGACACACGAAATCGAACCATAGAGCGGAAAGGGAGAGGAAGGTTCAAATTACAACAAGAGAAGAGAGGGCTATCAGCCATGGCTGGCAATGACGGGAAAATTACGCAGCAGCCAAAAAAAGAACAAGAGCGACACCCTAGATTCCCCCATCAAACAAAGACCGGATATCAATAGCCCACTGGACACGATTCTGAAAAAACTGGCGGATGTCCACGACCTAGCCAAATCAACTAAACAAACTACTGATGCTATTCAGCTGGAACTGGCCGCGGTCAGAGCTGGTATTCACGTGGCAAAAAATAGACTGATGGAAGTAGAACAGAGGGTTAGCGACATAGAGGATGGGGGTCAAAAGGCAAACAAGGCACTGCTAGACCTAACCAAAACTACTGCTATACTCCAAAGACAAACGGCAGAACTAGACGATAGAAACAGAAGGGGGAACATTAGAATCCTGGGGGTCCCCGAGGGGGAAGAGGAAAAACCGGGTCGTGCATCGCCTTTATACAAGACATGATCCCCAAAATCACTAACATTAAGTTTGACCTCCCTCTTGAGCTAGACAAGGCCTACAGAGTACCAGCCTACAAACCCTCAAATAGGGCAGCACCACGCCCCATAATATGCAAACCGCTTCGATTGCAACACACGGAAGCCATCTTCGCAGTGGCCAGGAAAAACCAAACTATGCAGTGGAATGGCCAAAAAATAATCCTCACTCAAGACTACTCTAAACCCACAGTGGACATAAGAAAAGGGTTTCTGGCTCAGCGAGACAATTTAAGGAAGGAGAACATAATTTTCTCATTTATAGGCCCCACAAAGTTCAGAATCGCCGACAAAGGCAGAACGCACATCTTTGAAGACCCAAAAGAACTGTCCAGATACCTACAAGGTCCCACACAGCAAGAGATGGAACCCTCTCAAACAGGCAGAAGCAAGAGGCGAGCCTCGCCGGATCTAAGAGTGGAATGAAGGAATGAACAAAGTCTCAAAATTGACAACTGAGGCATACTCAGAACCTGGAACTACCTCTGCCTTAATACACACGACCTACCTCAGGCAGGACCTAAACTCACAAATATCTACCTCGAATGGACGATCCAGTCCCAAGAAAGAAACTTGAAACTGTACCAACGCAAGTGATGTGATCGATATATTGACAATAACAGAACGTGCAACTCAAACAAAACAGTCGATGGGACTAAGAAGATAAACACTATAACACTATATAGTTTTGGGGAAAGTTTCTATAGGAAAAGTGGAAACATAGTAACCATGAGAGAACACCCATTTTGGTAAATAAGGGCTATAGTGTGCTAGAAAAGACAAGTAGATGAAGATGTGGAGATTGTATCTATATAGCAGTGCTGGTGTAAATAATCATTGTGAACCAGGGGAAGCGGAGCGGGATCTTTGCTGTCGCACGTCCAGAATACGATGTTTAGGTACGAGGGGGGTATGTTTTTTTTTTTAGTGCTGTTTTTGTTATGTTAGTAATGTATGTCAGGTACAACTGCTTGGACTCGACCCACTGCACTCTATCCTATCTAAACCTTTCTCTCTACACTACTGCATGCAAGGAAGAAAACGTCATTAAGACCTGGGGGGGAGCACAGAAGAGGGCCCAACAGAGGGAGACACAGTTAGCGCCCACCCACTGTCCCAAAGGGGGAAGGAGGAATACCAAACAGAATGTAAAAATGGTTTTGGGTAAACAGTGAACATCCAGCAGAATTAAATGCCACTAGACAGCCCAAAATCCTTAACGTCCAAACTTAAGATAGTCTCCCTAAATGTTAAAGGTCTCAACCACCCAGTTAAGAGGAAAAATATCCTAGACTACCTAGCTAAAACAAAAGGAGATGTCTTCCTTCTACAGGAGACCAGGCTATCTCTTGAAGATGCTGAACCAATTAGGACGAGATGGGTCGGACAGATGGCCTGTTCTCCAGCCACAGGAAAGAAGCGGAGAGTGATTACCTTGATAAACAAGAACACCAAGATAAGTATAGAGGAACAACAGTGCGATGAAAGGGGAGAATTCTTGTGACGCATCTGAAAAGGGGGGAAGAAAGCATACATGTAGTCGACATCTATGGCCCTAACTCTGATGATTCCGATTTTTGGGAGGGCATCTCGAAAAGACTGGAGGCATTTCCACAAAATGACCGAACAGTGATGGCAGGCGACTTCAACATAGCATTAGACTACACTCTGGACAGACAATCACAGTGCCATTCACTACCCCCAAGTGCGCAACCCACACTATAGAAAATTATGTACCAGGTTCAACCTCGAAAGACCCGTGGCGGCTACAACACTCGGACACCAGAGATTACACTTTTTATTCCAATCCACACAACTCATACAGCAGAATAGATTACATACTAATCACAGGAACACACACCCATTTAACAGAACACACAGACATTGCGACAAGAACTGTCTCAGACCACTCCTGCATTAGCCTATTGCTGTGCGGGCGACATAATGAAGATCATCCACGTAGATGGAGATTCAATAGTGATGTCTTTTCAGACCAGGTCAACAAAGATAAAATAGAAGAGGCAATCAAAGAATACATTAGGTTTAACGACACTCCTGACACGGATCCTAAGACCATGTGGGACGCATTAAAGGCCACAATTAGGGGCACAATTATGGATATTAAAGCCAAAATGAACAGAAAAGCGAAAGCACAGTTACGACAACTAGAAAAGGATATCCAACGATTAGAGGCAATCCATATCTCTGACTCAGAGAATGCTTGTGCACTGACAGAACTCACAAAGAAAAAATACGAATTCAACAGAATCTTGAGCGAAAGGGCCAGAATGTGGATAAACAAATATAAAGCAATTAACCTATGCAAGGCCAACAAAGCGGGGAAGCTTCTGGCCTCTTACCTGAAACATAGACAAAGACAGCATACCATCTCATCAATCACAGACTCACAAAACATCACACACACAAGACATAAGGAAATCCTACGAACATTTAGTTAGTTCTATCAAGATCTCTATAAAAAAGACCAATCCCTGGACGAAAGTGGTTGCACCGCGTACCTAGACTGACTAAACCTCCCGAAGATAACACCAGAGGAAGCACACACTTTGGGACGGGAGATAAGTTAGCACACACTTTGGGACGGGAGATAAGTTCAGCTGAAATCGATATCGCAGTGAAGTCTCTTAAAGACAATAGAGCACCCGGGCCAGACGGCTACACAGCCACCTTTTATAAGACTTTCTCAACTCACCTGCAACCAATTATGAAGAAAGTATTTACCCACTGCGAGGGGGAGGATCTCACATACCATGTCCGAAGCAAATTATAATGGTTATCCCGAAAGAGGGCAAAAACAATCAGCTGCCCCAAAACTACAGGCCCATCTCTCTGATAAACGTCGATTGCAAGGTATACGCCAAAATCCTGGTAACAAGGCTTAATAAGGTTCTACCACAACTGATAAGTAACACACAAGTAGGATTCCTTAAGACACGCATGTCACATGACAACACCAGACTCCTGTGCCATATACTCGAAAGAGCCGCCAAGACCGGTAAACCAGGGGTGACCATCACACTAGACGCAGAAAAGGTGTTTGATAGGGTATCATGGCATTTTCTGGAACGGTGCATGCAGACTTTCAATCTAGGGGGGTCATTCACGCGGAAAGTTATGGCACTATACGAAAAACCCAGTGCTCATATCGTAGTCAATGGGGCAGTCTCAGAGCCCTTCACCCTGCAGCGAGGGACAAGGCAAGGTTGCCCCCTGTCCCACTCGCTGTTTCTACTGGCCCTAGAACCACTGATTAGGGACATCGCGGCCAATGAGGAGATGAAAGAGATCACCAGCAATGAGGTCACAATTAAACTAGCCGCATACGCGGATGACATTCTTATTGTCACAGAAAGCCCTAAATCCTCTATCACGGCCCTCATGGAGTCCATAGATAAGTACTCATCCCTCTCCGGTTACAAGCTAAATAAAGACAAAACAGAATGCAAACCACTTAACATATACACCACTAGAGATATACTGGGGGATTCGGGCCTTGCCTGGCAAACTGGTTTCATTAAATACCTAGGTATACACTTCGGGAATGACCTCAAAAGCACACTTGAACAAAATGAAAAACTAATGCTAGACAAGACAAAGATGCTGTTGGAAGGCTGGTCGCCCAAATTCATAACATGGTGGGGGAGGATAGAAACAGTAAAGATGATGATCACACCAATGATCAACTACCTGTCAAATATGCTCCCTCTAATACTCACAGACGAATTCCATCGCAAAATAGACAAGATGCTAAATAATTTCATCTGGCGAGACAAAAAAGCGAGGATAAGCCTTAAGAAACTAAGATTAGAAAAAAAACTGGGGGTCCTAAACTTGGCGGATTTTAAAACTTTCCGAACGGCTTTCTTGGCAAAACAGGGGAGCTGTTGGATCCTGCCCAGCCAGGAATACACACTGGTCTGGTTGAGACTAGAGAGAGCCATACTAAACAACCTTGAACCATTAGCTCTCTTAACAGCTAACAAACAGATGCTAGCAGCAAACCCAATACTCAAAAATACGAGAGACGCCCTTCTAAAAGTAGACCAAAGGATGGAACACAGCATAAAAAACTCAAGATGGGAATCCCTGTGGGCAAACGCAAAGATTAAATATAGAGGCAAACCGCTTTCTATGGACTCATGGAAAAAAACTGGTATCTCCCACCCTGTCCAACTTGAAGAGGGAGGGAACCCTTCCACCTTCAGTATGCTAAAAAACAAACATAACTTATCAGACATAGAACTATATAATTTCCTTAAAATCAAAACAGCACTGACCAAAGCGAAACTCTCTAATGTCAAGCCTTCAATCATTCAATACATGACCAACCTTAATAGAATAGGCCACCAAGTATCACACCTTTATAGACTACTACGCCCCAGCTCAACCAAAATTAATAAAAAGACACTCACTTACTGGGAGTCCCAACTTGGAGGCACACTCAGCGAAAAAGAGATCCAGATGCTATGGACCTCCCCTACACAAAACAAAATATCCCCGGTACTAGCTCAGACAAAGTTCTGGACTTTACACAAAATTTACTGGACCCCGGCGCGCCTGGCGACTCTGGGCCTTAAGTCCAAGGATCAGTGCTGGAATTGCAATAAGGGAAAGGGGGACCTGGCTCATCTTATATATTACTGTCCCAAAGTCAAATCATTCTGGGAGAAGATCTTCACCTTCTTAAGCAAAATGTTAGGTTGTACTCTAAAAACGGAATTTGCAACCCTGGTAACGGCTTTTATTAAGACAGACGTAAACTCACGAGAAGATAGAGAACTACTGGATCTCCTTCTGACAGCAGGAATCAAAATGCTACTCACTAAATGGAAAGACACCTCCAAGGCAACATTCAAAGGATGGCTTAATTGGGTGACTTATCTCAGAGGAGCGGACACAGTGGCCCTACGTGACTCACCTTGGAGACAGCCCTGCAGGCAGATGTGGGCATCCCTGGACAAGTACCTAGACCTATATAAGCCGCCCTGAATAGGTCTAGTAGAAATACCCGCAAAGCAACCCTCATAAGACAATAGCGAACAAACAAAACTCCTGGCATGCTATATCTCTTTTCTCTCTCCATTCTGGTCCCTCCCATTCTTTATCTTGCCCATACGAGGACCGTGGATGGGGGGCAGCCAATCTACCGGAACTGTACTACAACTAACCCAGCCAATTTGGGCTGCCCTGTAACAAAAAACGATGCAGAGTACAGGTTATATGTTAAATGTCATATGATGTAAAAAAAGATAAAAAAATACTAGCTTTTTTATTTTCAGTTGATTTCTTTGTGATACATCAGATATAACGTTTCTACCTGTGCCACTACATTTGTTCCCTCCAAAATAACAGTACTTCTTTTCATCTGCATGTAATTCATACCATTCATACCATTATTCAAAGTAACCTTGCAAAATTCCATAATATCAAACTTGTTTGTAATGTAATGTATTCTGCACCAATATTTTAATGGTATTTCTGTAATCTTAATATATTGCGTTTCATTATTTTGCCGCAGACCACGAGCTGTGAAGGGAGCTTGCATCTGTTCTGCCACCAATGTTGGCTGCTTCTATCTACACCTGATCTTTTCACATGTTCTTTCCTACTTACAATGTGTAACCAATGCAACGATTCACTGTTTAGCCACCATATTTTGTCTTTCAAATTCACTTTCTATTTAAACTTTCAGAAACACAAAAAACATTTGGGATGAATAGTCTTGAAAATAAAGTCAACATGCCTGCATTAATATTAGTGTCAAATACAGAGAGCCAGTAGAGACATCGCCCTGGTCCAACACCTAGCATCCTGTTCATAGCATTTAATTACCGCACTATTTCTTAACTGCTTTTGGGTACCACCATTTCACCATACAGTGCTTCATCAACAATGCAAAATCCAGGCCTGGTTACATCCACAGCCTTCCTATGCGAGGCATTTAAAACAGTAATCCCAGAAACAGCCTTGTGTCGCATTAGGCAGAAGAGGGAACGGGAAGGTAAGATAGTGGTCTTGAAACGAAAGCAGCAGAATTAGAACAGGCCCTCAACTCCTGAGAGGGGCCAACCCTGAGACCGTTACAATGCTTAAGGACACAGCTAAAGGACATATCATTAGTCATCACTAGACATATTTCAATTTCTGCACAGACTAGGGTCTATGACCCAGGAGTAAACGCATCTATTAGTTGACCACAAATAAAATGTCAACCAGAATAGCTTGTGGCAGAAAGACCATGGAAGGATAAACAGTACCTGCAGTAAAAACAAGCATTTGCAATGCAATAGGTCTCGCATTTTACGCGAGTATAAGCTATTGGCATTGTAAATGACAATGCCTTTTATTTATATTTTATAAACCAAAACATAAATAAAAGTTATTGTGATTTACAATGCCAAGAGCTAAAACTCGCGTCAAAGCCAGACCTATTGTATTGCAAATGCTTGTTTCTATTTCGATATGCTGGATACAGAAGGTTTTGGAACCAGTTGACACTTTTTATTGAATTGGCACATGTACTCAAAAGTAAGGCGTGGGAGAAGGAGGGAGAAGAGGATCTAATGGGGCGAAAGAATAGGGTTACAGATTTGTTAGAATCAGTAAAGGCCATTTGTTAAAATGGTTCAGTTTTTAAGTGCGGTAATAGCGCCCAGACTAACCATCGGAGGCCGCGCGCGATTCATTAAGGATTGTTATGTTGCTGGTATCACTGAGCGTCAATTGTATGGCTGCCCGTGAGCCCGTATAACCGCTGTGAGTGCTTTAGTTTCCTGGATGTATGTCACGCTGTATATACGAACTGTGTTTTGTGCCTCTTTCAGGCGGATTGCTCCAATTGGTCAAGAACCATGTGACGTTCATAGCAAAGGTACGGGTAATGTGCCAAACTACATCAACAGCGCAGCACGACTATTTTTGTACCCCGTGCCTACCAAAATCGAATGTGTCCTTGTGTAATGTAACTGGGTCTCATGTAAAGCGCTCCAATGTAAGATAACTGGTACTCATGTAAAACACATTATTAAATGTCACCCACGAGTAAACGCACATCCCACACGCAAACAATGGTAAAAAAAAGTGCCAACAGTCATTATAAAACCCACCGTGTTCTACCGCCAGTAAAAGATCCAGTCCTAGGGGGCGTGGCCAAAAGTGGACAGGGTGGCAACCAGAAGGGACTACAAAGCCTCCGGTACAATCAGTACACTCTGTTCAGCATATTCAATGACGCCAAAAGACGCACACCAATGAAAAGTACGGGCGGAGCTCAGACATGACTTCTGGAATCGGATCGATTCCAAGAAGCCCTCGCATGGAGAGAGCAGCACATGCGTGCTGCTAACGCCAGGCGAGACCTAAAAACTGTGACAGATGCAAGTGACATAGTAGACACCTTTGGAACTTAATATAAATCGCTGTATGCTCCACAACAGACACCCAAAAGGGGGCAATTGATAACTCAGATCCACAGTTAAAATGCTCAATAGCTTAATTCTCAAGGCCCTGGAAACACGGGTAACACCAGAGAAAATCTGAGGTAATTATGGAATAGCAATCAGGGAAAACATTAGGTCCCAATGGCTTCAGGGTACAATTCTTTAAAAGTTTTGCATCCCTAATAAACCCATATTATATTCAATTTGGCCACTCAGAGAAGTCCGCTACCAGAAGAAGTATGCACGGCCATGATAGTAGTTACCTCAAAACTCAGAAGCCACCCAAGCGTTATTTTTCCTACCAGCCTATATCCCTGACTTATATAAGACAAAAAAAGTGTGACAATACAAGCTAAATGATTTGTAAACATTATTACTCATTAATACACAGGGGTCAGAATGGCTTTAAGTCCAGAAGTAGTCCCAGACATTAGAACTTAGCATTAACTAGAAGCAATGAACTCACTGGTTCACAGGCACTAATAGATTTTGAAAAGACATTTGATTCACTAAGCTGGGAATACTTAGTCTAACTTTTACGTACAATGAACTTTAGTCCCCTGTTCCTAGCATAAATTAAAACGCTGTAAACAGCACCATGGGCATAAGCGAAAACCTACAGAGCACTGTGTAATCCATTATTGATTGAAGACAAGGCTGCCCCTTTCTTTCCTCCTGTTCTCATTAGCTATCGAACCACTAGTCGAGTGGGTCTGGAAGGATGCACTTGTAAAAGGTTTTAAATGGGATGGAATAGGTGAAACTCGTATTTTATTGTGTGCTGATGATATGCTTCTTTCCCTTCAAGCCTCTCCCACATCTTGCGAACAAATAATGAAAATAATGGACTTGTATGAAGGGGAGTTTGACCCGACCGTGAATAGTCCTTTTTCGGCTGAAAAAAGGCTGGGACAGCAGCACCGGCAAACTCAGCTCCAAATTCACACTGATTGTTTCAAATATCTGGGAATCTTTGTGTCACTAGCTCCAAAATAAAGCTGTGATATGAATAGTACCCCATTACTACATAAAACAATTGGTGAACTATGTATATGGAAGTCCCTCCCTCCATTGATTCTCAACAGTTCACCACTGTACAAAAATGCTTACACTACCTAGAATGCTATACAGTCTTCAAAACTTCCCCCACAGCATTCGACAATGCATGTTCGATAAAGTATGAGCAGACACACAGGGGTGTGTGTGGGCAGGTAAAAAAGCCAGTGTTTTATTTGTCAGATGCACACCATTGGTTTAGGATAGTGGGTGTTAGGAGTTGTAGAAATGCAACTTTATTACTGGCTATGACAGTGATCAGTTATTTGGCCCGGTTGATGACCCGTCACATCAACTGGAACTGGATCTGTTCCAAGAGCCAGGGCTTTTCAACTTCTTAGACAGGTCTGTAATCACCGACTCCAACCCTGAGGTCACAACAACCATGATAAATACATGGCAGAATGCCCAACAATACGCAGGTTGGGAGAAGAAACCCACACAGGAAACCCTCTGTTGCAGGGAAACTAGATTCCTTGCTCAACAAAACTATAGAGGTTCAAAGAATAGGACTGTATAGGGACTTCTAAATTAGGAGAAGTGCAGGAAGGGAATTATATGAAAAAAAGAATTATTGATGCACACATTTCAATTCTTCTGCTTCTTCCTGCTAAGACACACGCTTGACCCCCTACACAGATGAGCTGGAGGAACTTCCAGAATTCAGCTTCTTGAAGGCCAGACTAATGTTAGAACTGTTGGAAATGGGGATAATAATGAGAATATACAACTCTAGTTGTCAATGTTCCTGATCCCATAGAAGCCCTCCACTCCAGTTGGAAGATCATGGTACCATTGAAGACAGTGAGTGAAGGGAGGCCAAGATGGCTTAGTGCTTCTTGGCAATACTAGCCCGTCTCTGCAAGGATTACTGCTAAGGGATCTATAAAGCAAGCAAATGAAACACAAACGTGAAAATTTGGAATGCCGGATGGGACTACTTGCAAAGCCATAACCGCAGACAATAATTCTATTCTCCATGCCCATTCTTTTCACATACTCATCCATCCATGAAACCCATTAAGTCTTGGATATGTAAAATAACATTTTTAAGTGGATCAGGTACAGGTACACGGCCCGCCTTCTAGTGGACTCCAGGGGAATACTAAGGTGCTGTATACAAGAAAAAGACATACTTGCTCATTTGTTCATTTTATATAATGGTAGATTATTAACTTATATACAGACACTGAATAAATCTAGAACGCTTTTAAAGATGCCGCATGATTCTGTACTTGAACTAGACCTTTGACCATAAACGTGTACCGTTTGTATTGCTTGTTCTACAGTTGGAACCCTCAAAATGTTTTTCGAAAAATAAAATTCCAAATTGGTTCCATTGCTGGTCCACAGTATATCAGATGAGGTTCACATTGGGTTGCAGTTCAAACTAAATCATATATTAAAGTGTATTTTTAGTATATGCCTATTACCTATGCTAAGGCAGTCTGTTAATGTAAGGGCCCTACTCAAGGCTTTAGTATTGTTGTAGCCCAATATATAGCTTGATTGTGGGATTTTAGAAAAGCTGGTAGCACCATAAAGATATAGTTCCACATCTATTACCAAACATACCCCCTACTAAAAAGTCTGACCTATATGCTTTGCCAATGTTTTTTAAATATTGGAACAATTTTCTCCTTGTCCATGAAAGAGGACATTTCTTGCACTGACCCACAACAATCAGGAGAGGCACTAATAAAACAGCCTGAATCCATATCTACATTTCACCAAATCACTGTCTGACAAGTAACTCCCTTTCCTAGATCTACTCATCTCCATCAATAAAGACCATCTGCACACCAAAACCTATAAAAAGGACATGGACTGCAATAGTCTTCTTCCATTTGACTGTCACCACCCAAAAGCCCTCAGAGAAAATCTGCCCTATGGCCAATTTCTTAGACTACGGAGGAACTGCAGCTCCCTAGAAGACTATGATTCCTAAGCGGCTGCTTTGACCAACAACTTGGAAACGAAAAACTACATAAATAATTTGATATAACAAACCAAGAAAAGAGCATGTAATAACAATTGGGACACCCTCCTGGAAAACAACACACAACCTAATGAAGATGTGATGACATGTGTCACCACCTTTACCCCTTTGTCAGATAAAATCAGAAACGTCATACTAAAACACTGGAACATTTTGAATACAGACAACCTAATTATGGTACGCCCTAGGTTTGCTTTTAAGAGAACCGAGAATCTGAGAGACCAACTAGTACACACCAGACCACGACCCAGGAAAAGTTAGAAAGAGAGTACCTTCTGAAACCTCCCTCCAGTAATATACTCATGTGGCACTTGCAATGCCTGTCGCTCCACAAAACATACCAAGATGTTGGCTCTGGGCACCTTCATCTGGACACAAAGACAGCAAATGAACTGTAACACCAAGAACTGTGTATACCTTATAATATGCCCATGTGAACTTTTATATAGGGATGACCACCAGACCTATCAAAGTTCGGATTGGGGAACACAAAAGTACCAACCGATGCGGACGCATCTCCACTAGGACGTGCAGCCACTTCACTGAAAAGAAACACTCTGGAGATTACAGAAAGTGGACTGGCATAGAGGAGAACCCTACTTGGAGCACAAATACCGTATTCAATAGGGAACAACGGTGGGTGCACCGACTACAGACACATAAAAAGGGATTAAACAAAGATATTCCGTGGATTTAACTATAACTTACCGTGACCACTTAAGTCGGGGAAGGGCGAAATAAAACATTGGGGCTGACGAGATGACCCCTACATCTCTTGACTTTCATAAATCTGGATTAGAACACACAATCCCAGCCCTGAGACACCTACTGAGAAAAATAGGACACCTCTCTCTGTTATACCCCTCAGGGAGTGACAGTACATACTTACATATACATATGTTAAAGTACACCCCTCTGTCCGACAAATTATAAACATGATGTCTTTGGGAATAGGAATACTCCTATGAACCCATCACTCACATTTTACAAGATGGGAATGGGGTACCAACCACGGATATAATTACAAAGGGCTACGTCTGGTACCTTTCAACACCTAAGGGCCCATTAATTCCCCCTTGAGATTCTTTTTTATCTGTAACTTCGGACTACTTTGAATATTATAAATACTCATTCGAGTATCTTTATGATACACCTGCTTGATCTAACTTCTTTACAGGCTTACTACACCATTAATAAATTGCCACCACATTCAATATCACCAACCATAACATGATTTTGATGCCACGAATTCCATAACTCTTTCGGAATCGGAATACTTGTCACCACTCCAAGATGGCGCATGGACATGAGCAATAGCCTGGAACACACCTTCTGAAGGTCAGGCAAACAGAAGTCAGGCAACGGGACAAAATCTACTTGACGGACACCGGTCAACCGTGCGGCCACCATTCAGGCACAGATGGTCGAGGGTAGGTGCACTGAGTCGCGCACCTGGCAAAACCGTAAGTAGCTCTACTCACCCACCAAAGGCGATTACTATGGAACAGTGGCTAACGCCAGCCACGACCGCAGTTATTTATTTTTTTTTTATTTTATTTTTTTTTTGGAAAAAAATGTTTTTATTGTGCAGAAAGAAGGTTACAAGCACGGGCCTACAACCACCAGGGCCGGCCGCTAGTAGGTAAAAGATCAAACAGTGCAATCACAATGACTGGCCCACCGGGGCTCCGCACCCTACAGAAGAGCAGACTGCACATAGAGGAAATCAGGATACACCCTTTTAACATAAATAACAACTTAAAACAAAGGCGAGGCAAGAAAACACAAGATGGGCGTCGGGCCACAGCAGGGGTGCGTCCATATCCGACCACCCGATGGCAGTCAAAAAGCAGGGAAACAAAGAGGTAGGAGGGGGGGGGGAGAGACGGGAGTACAAATCTATACTCAGATGTGCCAGATAAGTAAGGAACCATCAAGGATCAGGGGGACAAGGCTACATTAGACGTTTCCACCAGGGGGGGAGCACAAATACTTCCACGATACGCATTCCACTGCCCCCAAATTCTGTTCCAAGCCCCGGGTTTACCACGAGCCACATACACAGTCTTTTCCCTGAACATGCACCAGTCCATGTTCTCCTTCCAGACAGACACGGTGGGGGGCCGCTGCGAACCCCAAAGCTGCGCTATGTCCCTCTTTGCTATCATGTTCCCCAGGGCCACCCACCGAGTCTGGGCCGCGTTATAGTCATTGGGCTCCCACACATTCAGCACACAACGACGCACCTCCGGCAACAGCGTGACCCCGGTGACTCGCCTCATAACCTCATGCACCTGACGCCAGTATTCCACCACCTCGCGGCACTCCCACAGGATGTGGAGAAAGGTGGCACTGTGCCCACAGCCACGCTTGCAGAGCCCGTCCTCAGAAAACCCCATCGAGACCAAACGGGGACCCGTCACATAAACGCGATGGAGGATCTTAAGCTGGACCAAACGGAGACGGGCCGGGATGGCCACCTCCTTAGGAGATGACAGCGCGGACTGCCAGTCCTCGTCGTCCAACTCAACCCCATCCCCCGTCCATGCCTCCCGTAGACGCACCAAGAGGTCAGCCCGATTATTTGTCAATTTTTTATAGATCAAAGAGATAGTACTATCGGGAACGTGACCGTCGAGTATGCGGTCCTCGAGGGGCGAAGAAACAGGGACCGTGGACCCTTCCCCAAAAACCGAGAGCAGGGCATGCCGAACCTGGGCGTAGCGAAAAAACTCCCTCTCACTAAGCTCATACTCGCTCCGGAGCGCCGCGAAGGTCTTGACCGCGCCTTTAACCCACAGATCCCCCACTCTGCTAATACCGATCGTGTCCCAGTGCTCGAAGCCTTTCGTCGTCCAAAGGCTCCCCAGGCGGTCTGAGGCAAACAAGGGAGTAGCACACGTTAAACGCTCACTCAAGCCCATCGCTACATTCGCCGCCTTCCACCCCCTTACCGCAATCTTGGTAGGGCCCGTGAGGGTACCACCAGCAGATCGGGAGTAAAGCGCTCTGTTATAATTACCGCCGGGAAGCAGGAATTTATCCATCTCATACGCCGGGTTCAGACCAGGAGCATACGTGGCATGGTTAATTGCCGACAGTTGGGAGGCCCAATAGTACCGTCTAATGTCAGGAAGCGCGATGCCCCCGTCGTACCAGGGGAGAGTAAGCTTTGCCAGAGCGATACGCGCCCGCCCGTCCCAGACCAGTCTCCTCTGCAGGCTCTCCACCTCCCGAAAGTAGGCCACCGGAATGA
The DNA here is from genome assembly GCF_964204655.1 of Triturus cristatus. Lineage (NCBI taxonomy): Eukaryota > Metazoa > Chordata > Amphibia > Caudata > Salamandridae > Triturus > Triturus cristatus. The sequence goes on along the minus strand of NC_140589.1, from coordinate 346,913,012 downwards.
CATCAAATGAGTTCTGTAGTGCGTAAAGAAATCTGGGAAGGGACATCATTTTAAACAGGGCCGCGCGACCAAGCGGAGACAGGGGCAACCTACACCAACGAGCCGTATCCACCCTCAAACGTCGGAGTGGAGACAGGAGGTTCTGCTCATAGCGGACCGCCGGGTCCAACGAAACATACACCCCCAGGTACTTAAAGCCGGATGAGAACGTTTGGATAGGAAGTAGAGGCGGCAAGACGGGAGGGCCACCGGAGAGAGGGTACACGCAAGATTTGGACCAGTTAATTATCAAACCCGAGTTTTTCCCAAAGGAGGTGAGGACATCAAAGAGAACATTAAGTGACTGTCGCGGCGAGGTGAGGTACAGAAGAATATCATCCGCGTACAGCGAGACCCGATCCTCGAAGCCCTGGGCCCACCGGATCCCTCTGATAGAGGGCTCCCAGCGGAGCCAGGCGGCGAGCGGTTCCAAGGCAAGAGCAAAAAGCAGAGGGGACAACGGGCACCCCTGCCTAGTGCCCCTCCCGAGAGCAAAAGGCCGGGAAGCCTGCCCATTGACAACCACCTGAGCCATTGGTCCGGCATAAAGAAGCTTCACCCAGCTAAGAAATCCCTCCCCAAAGCCAAACTTCTCCAAGACCGCCCAGAGGAATGGCCACTCGATGGTATCAAAGGCCATGGTGGCGTCCAAGGAAACCAATACGGCTGGTTCAGAAAAGTATTTCGCCCTAGCTAGGACGCCGTGCAAACGCCGCAGATTAAGAGCGGTATTACGGTGGGGGATGAAGCCGCATTGATCCGGATGAATCAGATCACAGATAACGCTCAGCAAGCGGTTGGCGAGGACTTTAGCCAGGATTTTGGGTTCTGCGTTTAAGAGGGAGATAGGCCTGTATGAAGCACAGCGGTCACGTGGTTTACCCTCCTTAGGAATCACGACTATAGTCGCCAGACGCTGGTCGGCGGGAAGGGAACCCCTCTCGTTCGACTCCTGAAACATACGACGGAGGAAGGGCGCGATTTTATCCGGGCGTAATTTGTATAGCTCGATCGGCAGGCCATTGGGGCCCATAGCTTTGCCCGAGCGAAGGGAGCCAATCGCGGTAGCAATCTCATCGACGGCCAAGGGGGCATCCAACCGCTCACGGTCCTCGACGGATAAACCGGGCAGGACAATATCCTGTAATAGGAGACGAGAGTCGTCTTCATCTCTGTCAGACACCGGGGAATACACCGTCCGGAGGTGGTCAGCAAAGCACTCCACAATCTCGCCAGGCTCAGTCACACACACTCCATCCGCAACCCGGAGCTCTGGGACCACTCGATTCACTCTCTCTTTCCTATCCAGCCAAGCAATCAATTTACCAGCCTTGTCTCCAGCATCATACAACCTACCCTGCTGCTCCCTATACATGGTCCGGGCAGCGTCAGTAACAAGGGACTTATACTCGAACTGTTTCAGGCTGAGGGCATGTAGCCCATCCGGAGAGACACCCGTCTCCAAGGCCGCCTCCAACCCCAAGATGTCGGTCTCCAGCTTCTCCACCGCCTCCGTCCTGACCTTCTTAGCCGCCACAATCTGGGATAGGGCCTGCCCACGGAGTACTGCCTTAAAAGCTTCCCACAGGGACACTGCGGAAATCACCGACCCATCATTCTCAAGGAAGTATTGGTCAATCGACTTGACCAGACTATAGCGGATCGTGGGGTTCCGCAGGTACCAAGGGTTAATAGGAGCGATCCGCCCAGCAGACCGCGTCCCAGTGTCAAAAAGCAACCACAGTGGGGAATGATCAGAAATACCCCGGGCCAGATGCTTAACCTCTCGAATCCGGGCAGTCTGGGCCGCGGGCATAAGAAAGTAATCCAATCTGGAGAGACTCCCATGCGCCCCAGAGTGAAAAGTGTACTGACACTGTGTAGGATGCATTAACCTCCAGCAATCGACCAGACCGAAGGTCTCCAAGAATCCGCCAAGCCACGCCTGCGCAGCAGGGAGGGCCCTAGGCGGGTGGCGATCCCGGTCGCCCGACACCACCGAATTGAAATCCCCACCCATAAGCAGAAGACTGTCAGGAAGCTCAAGCAGCATTCGACCCAAGTCTGAAAAGGTGGAGTTCTGGAGGCCCGGGGGAACATAGACAGAAACCAGGGAAAGGGACTGCCCCTCCCACCGCCCAGTCAAAGCCACATAACGCCTTCTGTCGTCCGGGACTACCCTGGTGATCTCCAGCGGAAGTGAAGAGCGCAGGAGGATGCCAACCCCTCTAGAGCCAGTGGTGAAACCAGAATGGGCAACGAGTCGGTACCCCCCCCTGTTCATGGCATGACAAACGTTACCCACCAGATGCGTCTCCTGTAAAAACACCACATCAGGAGACATACGTCGCAGATACTGCAGCACAACACCCCGTTTGATACGGTCCCCCAATCCATTGACGTTCCATGACATCAACCTCAACCCGTCCCCCCCCATCCCCTCCAATCGATCAAGGGTCCCCCAGCAGATAGCGCCACGCCCAAGACTAGAACAGAACAAAGACCTCGCATTAAAAACAAAACACACAAATCAAAACCCCCCAACCCCCCCCAACTACCAACTCCCCCCACCCTGCACCCCTGCGACCCAAAAAACCACCCCAACTTGCAGTGTGCCTGTCGCCCCATAAACCCCATTCTACGGAAAGACCCCGGAGGAGGAGAGGGACCCGTCCCCAACCGCCCCCCACATAGATCATAATGAAACAAAATGCAAAAGAGAAGTTGAACCCAGCCGAACAGTACAAAATGGCAAAATCAAGGACCAAAGTCACTCCGAGGGAGACCCGCCACCCTCGGTACCAGTAGAGGGCCCAGGCCGGTCCCCGCGGCCCGGCAGCGAGTCAAGCCAGTCACTCACAGTCGCGGGAGAGTCAAAAAAGATTGTCCGATCTTCGTACTCCACTCGGAGCCTAGCAGGAAAAAGCATGGAGTACTTGAGACCCAGGTCGCGGAGGCGACGCTTAACCCCCTGGAAGCCCATCCTTTGTTTCTGGACAAGTTGGGTGAAGTCCGGGAAAAAGTTAATAGACGCATTCTCATGGCGGACCGGGCCATGGGCCCGCGAGGCCTGCAAAATCACATCTCGGTCTCTGTAGTAGAAAAGTTTGGCAACAATGGGCCTCGGGGGGGCCCCCGGCCGCGGCCGACCGCCCGGAACTCGATGGGCCCGCTCCACGGCAAAGAACTTACTCAGGCCGGCGGGGGCAAGATGCTTGAGGATGAGCTCTTCCACCAAGAGATCCACCGGGTGGTTGTCGGAGGACTCCGGGACGCCTACGACGCGGATGTTATTGCGGCGGGCCCGTCCCTCAAAGTCCTCCAGCCGCCGGGCCATCAGATCGTTGGCCGACTTGAGGTCGCCGAGAGTGGCCCGCTGGTCCGACACATCCGCAACCAGGGTGGACGTCCGCACATCAAGCGATTGGACCCTCTCGTTGGTCTTGGAGAGATCCGCCCGAATCAGTGCGACATCAATAGCCACTGTGTCGATTTTACGGGCCAAGGCCTCGTATTGCGTAGCAATAGTCTCCTTGATGCCGTTAATGGCGCCCATAATGTCCTGCAGGGACGGATCCGAGGGCATGGACGAGCCACCACCAGCTTCGTCCGAGGGGCCTCCAGCCGCTCCAGGGGACCCTCTTCCTTGGGTATAGCGGTCCATGTTGTTCGTCTGGACCGGACCCCCGCGGAGGGATGTCTTAGTCTTACGCCCCTCGGGGCCCCCCCTGCCACCCATGAGAACCACGCTCACCAACGGGGACCACCGGCCCAGCGTCAAGGGGGTACCGGCCACTCAGTCAGAAGCCGCACCAGATACCGTGATGCGGCCGGGCGAGGAAACCAAAGTCAACGGACACACTGGTGGCAACGGAGACAAGGGCATCCAGCGGAGATAAACACCCAGCCGCTCCAATCAGTTACGATCTCCAGCCCCTCGGGGATCCAAAAGTGAAACCGAAAGTAATGGAGCGGCCACTGGCACAGATCCGCTGCCGCTGTTGTTCAATTACACCCCGGCTCCACAGGTCACCCTCGCCCCGGGCACAGCCATCGATTGGGCCTCGAAAGTTCCAACCACCGTAGATCAGGATTCCCAGGTCCGATTCGGTTTCTGAAAGAAGGTCAACGTTCAGCCAGAATTCGCCTTCCAGATTCCGTCAGCTAAGTCAGGATAACTTCAGGATAAATTCCGAGGAGCAGCGAGGGTCCGGGGAGCCCTGTGCTCACGCGACCATCTTGGATGCGCGCTAAGCTCCTCCTCCACGACCGCAGTTATTGATACATACTTCCTCCCTTTTTCTCCCTCTTTCCCAATTGACATGAATAGCCCGCAACGGTGCGGGTCATCGTGCGCAAGCCTATGAAGCCTGTTCTTTAGAAGAATTAGCTAAGATTGTGATATTATCTATCCTACTATACTTCTGCATGGCTTTGTCATATTACCATAATTAACGCTATGGAATAGATGTGATACTAACAAAATTAGGGGCATATAGCAAAAAAGAATCTTACCAATGAACAAAAAAATATATTAAATAGATGACAGGTGCGAGGACCTTGAAATTGACGATGGCGCCTGATTGTGATAGTATGCGTTTCTCGTTTTAATTTCCTGTATGACCTATGAGTGTTTGTCTAATGTCTGCTTACCAGCTAGATACTATCGGGTGGACACCATCTGATATATATTTTTTTTAATGTTCTGTGTTTGTCTATGTACCGTATCTCTCTTTCTCTTAGCTATCTAGGTCAAACCAAGGGGATACTTATCATGAGCAGGTGCCACCCTACAAAAAGAAAGGGGGACCGCTCATCCGGTTTATACTATTGGGGTTGACCCACTAATAACTTATATTTATTTCAGTCCTGATGAAGCACCAGGGATCATTTAGACCGATTTTAGGTACGAAACATGTCAACCTCTTTCTTACTCCACAAGTAACACTAACCTACGTTTTTTGTTTTTACTCTGACCGTGGAATCGGCACATTAAAACCTTTGGGATATCCCCTAGATAGTTTTCAGTATTTAGTTTCAAACTCACTTCTCACAATCCCACTCAGACACACTCTCACACTAATCATATGGCGAAATAAAAAGATCTCCGCTAAAGTGACCCTTTGGGGGACCCATAGGGCATTGTAGCGCCGGCCGACGAGGAGCACCACCCAACGATGAAGCATGACATCACTTGGGATGTGTGAGTGCAAGAAAAGAGAATCTTGTTGACTGCCTTGATTTGTACAGCAACTAGCCACCTACTTTCCCCTTTTCCTTCTTTAGACACCATTAGTGTCCTATTAGGAACAGTAACCCCTGTATTTCGATTGACTAATAAAACTTTGCCACTACTCTGGAAACAGTGTAAAAATCACAGACTTTAAACTATCTGTTCCAGCAGCATTTACTAGTTTAAGCTTGTAAATATAAGGCATGTGCTGAACTCTATTGCACTTGAGATTTGCATTAAAAGCAGTAACTTCTCAACATGTCTTGATGAGCTGTGGAGTAGACATGCTCCGGCATTGCTCCGTTGGGCCAACCCCCAGAAACTACATCAATCCTGCATGAAAACTGCAAATATGAACAAATGTAAGATTTCTGCATGCCCTTGTACCCATTCAGACCCATTATGCTGTGTTGGAGACCCTGGGTAGCCAATAGGAAGAGATTATTCACCTGGAGAGCTGGAGGCACGCCCAAGATGGAGCCAACTGAGTAAATTGATGAACACAGTAGAGAATGGTGCAACACGGAGAGACTTAGTTGAACCGAGGCCCGTCTTGTGTGCCGATGGCTGCCTGCGGACCCTCGTGGTAGCACCCAATGTTGTATCCAAAAAGGACCACGCAGGTAACAGCCGCTGCTGAACTGGCACAAAACAGTGTCCTAGGAGCCAGGCAAGGTGAGTTCGGCAGCAGGGTGGGACTCATGAAAATGCAGACACCACAAACAATCTCACTGCACTACGGCCGGGGGAGCCTCCTTATTCTCCCGGTGTAAGGCTTGCATTAATTGGTTATGCACAGGAGTGTACCTTAAGGAGGTTCACAACAAATACTGATCCTCGATGAAGAAGCTGCTAGCGTAATAATCACTCTGTACAGATGTTTGAATCTCAAAGAAGAAATGTATAAAGAGCCTTAAACAATTAAGGAATGTGTACGAAAGGAAAGTAAGCGCTGTACCCAAAACAGCAATTTGTCCGCAGTGAGCCACTGGGACACCCAATAGACGAAGAGGGACTTCAACTCTTATTTGAAATACAAACATTGGACCCACCTAGAAAGGGAGACCATACATACTACACTGACACTGAACTTTGATCCAAGTCTGTGAATTAATTAATGAAACTTGGTATTACAGTGTGAAACGATACAACATACTGTCACAAATTTCATTATTGGACGCAAATGGCTTCCACTTTCATCGACAGCCTTCACACTCAGTTTGATTAAACCAAAGAAAACCAAAATTCAAACCGTAAAAGACCGATTTATCTCACAATCCACCGAACAAAAAGGTACGGAGCGATTGCTACAATCTGTCGAGTTATCTCTAGAAGGACATATGGAAAAATTCAAAGTCATTTTGCAAGCGATCCTAGACACTAAAAGCATCTTATAAGCAAAAATGATTCAGTAGTGATTGATCTGAACTGATCATAATAAACTTGCCGAAAGAGTCACTGAAAATCAAACTGCAAACACAAGTGAAGGACTTGAAACAAGAAGTGGAACAATTCTACAATTTTAAGCTGAAAGCCGATGATGGCCTAAAAATATTTGCCTGGTGGCATACTAGAACTGAAAGAGGGACAAAGAGGCAAAGCGTTCCTCGAAAGCTGATTGAGTGGCAATATTTATGCAGGTACTACTTCAAACTTCTTTGCTATCTAAAGGACACAGTGTTGAAGCCTGCCAACACACCCCTGGTGTAACCCCTAAACTCATGGTGGCCTATCTTCTTGACTACTGTGATGGAGACCACATCTTCCGGGCAGTGTGAGAGAACGGTCCATAGCTAATAAACAGTAAATTCATTATTTTCTGGATTACACCACATCTGTGCAACAATAGAGTCAACCCTTAATACAGGTTAAGCAGGTGTTGCACAAGAAAAGATTCACTAGGTCCTTCTCTACCAGGCCAAATGACGTGTCTTAGCGGAAGGTACATCAAATGTTTTCACCACACCAGATATACCTTTGGTTTGAATGGAAACTGTTGTGAAAGCAATAGGAAATTTCAGAGAAGGTAAAGGCTGTACGGAAACCAAAATGCAACAGAAAGCAGAGAAAAGTAAAAGAAAGTGAATGCCTGCTGGAAGATGTCGCAAAATACAGAGACTCTCAAGGGCCACCATCAGAAACAGACAGTAGTAGGACAGGTGTCACTCTTGCTACTTGACTTACTTGGAGAAGCCTAGGGTGATAGCCAGCATCCACGGGAGCAAAGAATAGAATTACCACTCTACCTTAAGGTATCACTACCCTCAGTAATATCACATAAACTGAGAAATAAGTGACACCTCAGGGAAGAGCTGGGAACATAAAAGGATCACAGGGTAGATCAACAGGGAGGTTGATAGCTCTCGGTGGGTAGATGCCAGATAATGATTCAGAAGAACTGCAGCAGATCAAAACAATAAACAGGGAAACAAAGAAAGAGAGAAGGGAGGAATTAATGTAGGGAAGGTACTATTCAAAAGCACTCGTCTACCCCCTATAGGTATTGTGATTGGGATGTGCAAGAGTGGTTGTGTACCTTCATATTCCGTATGGTTGAAACAATAAGAGGAGTAGATAAATCCAGAGCTGTTTACTTCCAAGAGGAAACAATTGCAGGGCAGTGTATACTGGCAGGTTTGGAAGTGTCAATAAAGTTCTGTTGAGAACACGAAATAAACAAAAAACGTAAACTCCACAATTTCCTCTGCAGTCTGTGACAGCGGTCAAGTCTCTATACCAAATGCCCGCAGATACTTGTGATGAGGTTTTTAACTTGTGCCAGCTACTAATGAATCAACCTTGACCGTTTTGAAAAGGTCGTGAACAGAGTCAGGGCAACGAGTAACTCATTACAACTGCACGCGCGCCGCGTGTGTAACGTACCAGAAACGAAAGCGGCGGATGTCTTCCCGAGGCTGGCGCTGACTTCTCAATCTGCTGGACATCCGCGACGAGTGATAGAAATCCTCACAACCCCTTGGTCGAACGGGGAAGAGGAAAGAAACTGGCAATGTTCCCAGCTGGCGTGGAAGAGGAAATGAAACTGACAATGTCCCAGCAGGCGTCACGGCATAGTTCCAGGAGTCCGTGACAAAGAAAGAGGACACAAAGTTACGGGCGCGATCCGTGGGACAAGGTTAAAGGATTGACTCCAAGGGCAACGAGAAGTGCAGGGAAGATCAACCTCAAGGGGATGCAGGAGGTTACTTCAGTGCGGCTGAGTTCCGATGTCCGTGGAATCCAAGGAATCCAAATACAGGTGAGGCAAGGTTTTCATCGAGGTTCCCAAGAGCTTCGAAAGCCAAGCACCGAACACAAGGAGGAGCTTGGATTTAAACACCTCCTCAACCAATGAGCTCGTTCGCTGAGGAAGTGGGACGGTACACAACCTAGAGCCAGAATGGTGCATTATGGGAGTTGTAGTGGGAAGGAGGGAAGTGTGAATACTGCGCAAGTGGAGGAGCGTGTAACAACAGGGGGTGAGGATGATTCAGATAAGACAATAGTGTTAAGACCAACAACAACCCCAATGACTGCAGAACTCTTTGCACAATAGGATAACTAACAGAGGCTCCAGTTTTGGAAAGCAATACACGTCTCCTTACTATCTCTAAAGGTCAGCGAACTGGGGAGGTACAAGGAGGCCATTAGCCTTAGGAATACAGTATCCTGATGCATATATACCGGGGAGCAACCAATGGAAACTTATGTCATTTAATTCTGCTAGTGAAAGACTAGCACCACATAATATCCAGATGGATGAGTTATTTATGGTTATGTTATTAACCTATTAGACAGTTTAAAATACCTCGGCTTGGGAATTGGGTAACAAATCAACTTGAAAGTTTTAACACTGCACATCAAAAGGGACATATAGTTAAAAAAGGAAACATAAATGGCTCCAACCTTGAAGTGAAACACATCTTCCTTAACTTCATTTTTATATTATACAGTTTTATTTAGAAAAAATGCTTATAGGGAAATATGTTAAACTGGGATAAGTATATATATATATATATATATATATATATTTTTTTTTTTTTAACCAAATAGGAAATTATGGAACTTTGAAGTGGCGGGGCGCGGTCTGCGGTGGTGAGGCGGACAAGGTAATTGTATTGTTCTGTGATACACATGCACTACATTTAGAACTGCATAATTTGAACGTAAATGGTTGCAGGATGTTCATAAATAAGTATTAATCAACAATATATTTAGTTGCTATACTGAATAACCGAGTCAAATGTATGATACTGAAACACAGAGTGATGAATGCCATCTGGACAAATGTGGTATGTAAACAGAAGCTCTTTGGTTAACAAAGGGGTACAGTTGTTTTCTTTACTGTAATACTGAATATGTTTGGTTGATTCATATGCTTTGTATGGGTGAACGATATACAACACTAATCATTAACACAATGATGCACGTATGTGTTATCCTGCATGTGAATATGAAATAAATACAGAATTAAAGAAAAAAAAAAGATTAGTAACATTTGCTGAGTGCTTAGTACATACTACATGAAAATATGTCACCCTCTGGGCAGCTGATAGGCGAGGGGTTAAATAATTTATCCTCTGTTTAGAAGGCGACCATGTACCAGAACACTTTGAAATCTCTGTTTAGGTTTGGCTCAAAGCTCTTCCACCTGTCTTTTTCTACTTGCTGAATTTTGTTTAATTCCTTTTCATCTTGCCTAACTATGCACAAAATTAATTTTTACTAATGGGAGGCTTTTGCTTTAATGGCTTTTTCTGTCAGTACCAATCTTTGTCAACGAGTATTATTCACTCTGGTTTTATTTTGGGCCAGCAACCAGTAAAACACCAAAAGAGATCTGCCTTTAAATTAGGAAATTCTGGTGATGTTTATCTTTGCTTCAGTGCCTATTAACATCTTCCTATTTCTGCTTTTTATGTGATGATTCCCAAGATCTTTCTGCATTCACTAGTGATACAGATTTTCAATGGTTCTTCTATTGTCAGGTAGTACTGAGAACAGCGCACTAATTTTTTTTAAATCCTGCCTCTCGTTACCTGCGTACTCAACTGTCATCCTAGCAGCTTGTGGAAGCTCTCAGGTCTTCTACGCACCACAAATGCTCTTTGTTGTTTAAGAGGTTAATAATCTATGAACATATACCCAATAGAGGAGGAATACATTCCTCTCAACAAAGCTGAGCTGGCTAGTTGCCCTGCTAGTGACGTACGCTTTATCTGACTTAGAGCATGCCTAGCTATGACGTCAACATCTTCCCTTTTAAGGGGTGGCCATCGAAACAGATTATGCAGCCTCATCATACTATTGTTTTTCCGGAAAATTCATATCTTTTCAAATACCTCTCTGTTATTCAACTCTGGATGTCCTTCCATTATCTTCACCTGAATTTCTTACCAAAAAATCAATTTTCCCTAACCAGACTTCTAGCTCTACTTGCAAATGTCTTCCGTTACTCATACAACATACACAGGCACATCTCACACGAAGATTAGCAGCCATGGCTTGCCACTGAAAGTTTTGGCATGTTTACTTTTGCTGGGTTTTTTTTGGCAAGCCTCAGGTTTCTGAGACTATGATTTAGGGAATAATTCTGGGCTACATTCTATGGGTTTAGGACTAGCTGGTCTTGGTTTAGGAAGTTGCAATTTTGGGACTAGAATGCAGGCCTAGTTGTACTCCCGATCAGACTTGTAGCAGAGCATCAGGTTAGCCCCACAGAGGTCTGGGGTTCATTTTAGTTGAAAGGACAGGGTGGAGCGACATATGAAAGATTCTATTTGCCCATATTTCATAGTGTGATCTAATGTCCAGGCTGACAGGGTGGCTACGCGTTTTCTGGACCTCTACCAAGATGAGCGCTGGGAGCAATGATGGAATTGGTAACTCGCAAGACTCTCAGTATTTCTATATTTTTGCTTTTCTGTGTTCGGCTGAAAGGTGGCGCTACTCATGTATGATGTACTTGCTTTGTCATTGCTCCAACACCGGTTAGAGGGTAAAGTTGATATTTTGAAAATGGGTAAAAATGTATCTGTGAGAGATGAACGATCAAAAGCCACACATCAATAGAGTAAGAGTTAAAAATAAACATTTGCGCCTGCCAAAGGTTGTACTAAGCTCCTGCACAAACTATAACCTTTAAGGATACCATATAGACCCAAACCGCAGCATTTACCATGCTTTAGTATAGCACTTGCCTGAGCGTGCCTGCTTTACATTTTTGTCTACGAGCCTGGTGATAGACATGCAGCAACTGGTAAACTCAACTGGCTAGTGAATCGCTATTTATTAGAGACTGACTGCAGAAATCACATGTTTAACGTAATAAATACTAAAGGGGTTGCCGCCATTAATTGCTTCTATGGGAAGCCATTAGCATGGGTATGTAGCGTCACAGCTCTGTCTTCAGACTAGTGAGAAAATAACCATTGTTGTGCTTTCATAGCTTTCTCGTCAATGACATTGAATCACAGGGCCATGAAGCCCATGCACAGAAGGACTGTAAACTGCCACCTCCTTTGGGATGAGTGGCGACCCAAGGGAAGTGCCAGAATATGGGTGGTGCTCCTGCGCCACCAATCGCACTCTCCATTTGCAGCCGGGGCGCACTGGAGGCCCCCTGCAGCCGCCGTGGTGCGGGGTGCCACCAGGGTTTATTGTTTTGGAGGGGGTCCCCGTGGCATAGTGGCTATGTTACCATATCAATATCCTTGTAAGCATTGGTGAATCTAATGTGTGGCTAACTGTTGTGCAATATTGGTGCTTTTACTGACAACACTTCATCATTAGTAAGTTGAGCAAATGCAGTGAAGTATGTCTGCTTCAATAAAGCAGTAAGCAAAAGTAAAGTTGAAAATGGAGAATGTTACAGCTCCACCGATTTTCTCACAGTATCCTGACGAACCAACATTAAAATAGAGTAAGTGGAAAAAGGTTTTAATGAACTATTCTAGAGTGTGTGGCACTAATTTGAGTGTGGAAAGGAGACATGCTCTTCTGCTTCAGTGTCTTGGAGCAGAGGGACAAGAAGAAAACTGGCTAGAATTGCCACCTAATGAAGCAAGAGATTTAAATAAGTTTGAAATAGTTTTAGCAAACCTAGATGCACATTATTTGCCCAGAGTCAGTACGATATTTGAAAGAATGTGGAATAATGCCCAAAACGTCAGCACTATATCACCCTCAAACTAATGCTGCTGCTGAGAGGATGATCAAAACTTTAAAAGACAGCAGGGTACCGTATGTCTCCACATGCAACAACGGGGAATCTCCTTTTGAATTGTTCAAGGGGAGAGCTCCCTTAACCAAAGTGTGTCTGGCTTGGATGTTCTGGAACAAAGGTTGTGTAAACAATGGTCTGGGTGAATGGAGAGACGGAGAGACTCATTTACAGAAGAGGACAAACGAGTATGATCAGAATAAAAAAAGTTAAACGTGTTCATTAGAGTGGGTGATTGCGTGAAAGTACCAAAGGGATGTGCTGAATAGTCTAAATTCACAAGAAACTTGGAAGTAGTCAAAATGTTTAAGAACGCTCTAAAGACACATGATGGCCACAGATAGTCAGCGGGAGGGGCCGGTGGGTGGGGGCAGGGGGGAGACGCGCAAATCAGATGCTAATGTTTTTTACAATGTCATGTTCTTCCTATCTCCATATTTGTATTCATCAGTATGATAATGGACATTTTGTATCTCGATTCAAAACTGCCAATTGTTCTTTTGTTTGTTTTATACGAAAGTGGAAAAATATAGTGTATAAAAAATGTTTTTTTAAAAGACACATGATGGCTGAATTTGGAACAAGAGTTGTAGTGGTACATCCTTCTCAAGAGAAAGATGTACAAAACAGTGGTCATCATAATACCAACAAGGACGGTAGAGTAGATGGTAAAGTAAAAGTATAACAAGCATTTACAATGCAATGGTCTCGGCATTGTTTAAGTTAGAGCTATTGGCATTTCTCATGACATTATTTTTGTTCATGTTTTTGTTTGTAAAACATTTAAAGAAACGGCATTGTTATTTACAATGTCAATAGCTTAATCTCTTTCAAATGCGAGACCTATTGCATTTGCACCCACACACACAGCCACCCACACAGAGCTAATCACATAGAGCAACCACACACAAATAGAGCCACCCATACAGAGCCACCTACACACACACACACACACAGTTACCCACACACAGACAGAGCCACCCACGCATAGAGCCACCTCCAAAAAAAGCCACCCACACAGAGCCACACACATAGAGCCTCCCACACACACACAGAGCCACCCACACAGAGCCACACATACATACAGAGCCACATACACACACAGCCACACACACACACATACAGAACCACACACACACACACACACACACATAGATCTAGACACATACACATTCGCTAGCCGAGACCTAAAAAGGAAGCTCAGTTCCACGATGGCGGTGGCACAGACTTGTGGTTTAGGACGGACGGCGCCTCGGTGGGGACTTAAACAATTGTTATCCTCGCCCCTGAAATCTCTGGATGCCCGGAGCAGCGATGTGCAGCAGGTGAACTGGCACCGGGACTTAAAGGGCTGAGGGGCACACTGCACCCTAATTAGTGCTGCATTTTACCATCTCAACAGTAGTCAAAGAGGGCATTTCCCTGCTTGCACTTGGGTCCATGGCACCATTGTTTCGCCACTGAGGGAACAACGATGTTTGCCTAAGATCACACACTGTTGATCAAGTGCGAAAGCCAGGATCAGAACAGGATCTCCAATACATAAACTCTGCAGTTGAGCCCGTCACATTACACCTCTGTCCTAAGTAGCCAAACAACACTCCAACATAAGCACCGTTCAGCGTAGAGCGTTATGTGTGAACCTCTCTGGCTACGTAGGACAGTGGGCGGGGCTTATTGACCTAAAAATGTGCGGAAAGAACGTCATGATATGGAATGAACACAAAATAATGAAGAGAGTTAGAAGGATTTGAACAGCAGAAGACATGAAAAGAACGTCGCCTGCGTCTTTAGGAGCACAATATGGATTTCGGAGCAGAAATCCTCAGTATACAATTTACAAGTGCGCACATAGTACGAGCTCTGACGTCTGTTCTGGCAGTGTCCATGCTAATGTGCACACAGGCGGAAACGCCTCTGTGAATGCAGGGCTTGCCCTGATGCCCAATCGAGCCCCCTCTCTGTCTGCCACGGCAAGCACAACCCCAGAAGTGTGGAAGACCGGGGCTTGCACGCCACCACAAACACTGACATTTTAGGTGTATCACCTGGGATAAAGTCCGACTCCAGAAACGTATCACTTTCACATACAACAAGAGTGGAAATGTTAAGAAACAGAGGGCAGCATGCAAAGCAGGTGTGAATCCGAGCTTCAGGCGAAAACATGAACACGGGAGCCGAGAGCAGGGGGAGAGGACGAGCACACCACTGCCTTTCTCCGAGGTTAATGCCTCAGAGAAACGCAGCGTCGTTTTGGGATTCGGGGGCGTGTTTTTCTTTCTCAAACACACCCAGAGAAAGAATCGAAAAAACCCGCCCCGAATCGCAAAAAGACGGAGCTTGTTTGGAGAGACAAGCCTCTTCTCCAATGGCTGACCAGCATTTAAGAGGCCAGCCAATGGAGAAGAGGAGAGAAGAGAGGCGGGTTCAAGCCCCACTTCTCCAAGTCATTAAATCTCGCGAGCGAGACTGCGCAAGCGCAGCCTTCGCTAGCCGAGACCTAAAAAGGGTTTCACATCAGAGAGTCTTAGAAGAAAGAGTAAAAGGATCTGTAAGAAGCCCACCTATTTACAAGATTTTGTAGACCAGTGACTGTTTTTCTTCTTACAAAAGATAATAACAATTCATTCATGAACTTGTGTTTCATTTGATAATGCTGTTTTTAGTTTTCTTAAACGGACAGTGTTCTTGTCATTTGTATTTGTTGTTGTATCTAGTTCGCCTGTTGTGAATAAGTGTATAACATTCTTTGTATTGACAGGTGTCTCATTTTACATACTAAAACATTTATCTATTTTTACAAGGTAATGAGGTATATATGTTTGGTAGATTTCATGTTCTATTTGGAGTTAGCTTGAATTTCACTCAATAGATAAATTGTGGGAGGGAAATGTGTGGCATAGTGGCTTATGTTACCACATCACAGCGCATGTTATGTCATCATGAAGGGAATGTTGATTGTTTGGGATGGGTGGTTGGGAGACGGCAGTCGGTGGCTGTGGTGCTTTAATAAAGACATACTTTAAGTTGTTCTAGAATACGTCTTTTCGATTATGCCATACTTCACAGTCCCCTCATCCTCCAAGACAGAGGTCTTGAATCTGTGGAGTGTGACCCCCAGTGGGGCCGTGGAGTCATGGGAATGGGGTCGTGCATTACCCAGCCTCACTTCTGCCTGGAATCTGGAAAAAGACAACCGTTTCCTAAAGGTTCATCGATAGTTTAAATGCTTCCGATGAGTGTCACTGAGTGTCCTGTGCGGTGAAACGTAAGCCGGTCAGGCCGCTAAACAATGTTTTCTGCCAGGGTGCCTGCTTGACTGAAAGAAATGCAAATGTGCGCTACGAGGTGTTGAAGGCGAGTAACGAGCAAAAAACTGAGAAAGCCTGGGCTAGGGCAGGCAGACTGGAGAAGAAATTGTGGTGAAATGCGTTGGAAGAATTGGAGTGTGTTATTTATAACATCTGGGGGGTTTTGATGTTCAAGAAAGGCGGGAGGCTAAACTGTTGGGGGGCAATAATAGGCCTGGGGATGGGTTAGAGGGAAGTGTTAGTACAATTGTAAATAATCCGTATGTGCGGACCAAAGTTCTTGTTTCTTGTGAGCTCTGCAGGTTTCCAAATAACCCAATCTTTTCCACAAAACTTAAGCAAGAGTCAGTCATTTCCCAAGGTGGCAAATTTGTTTTCTGAATTAGCCACATTAATAGTTTAAAAGGAAGCAACCTATGAGTACAAGAGACACAAACACATACCCAAAAAGTGCCCAAACATCTGGTACTATGCATTACAGATTGCTACCGTAAACTGTCACTTACCTGGCAGGCACATTACAAATCCTTGTTCTGACTTTCCTGTAGCTGACTTTTTATCAGTAGATCAGGAGCCCTGATGCGTTTTATGGGAGCCGACAAATAGTTAAAATGTTGGGGCACTTCAGTATCATATTCAAATTAATTTTCACGAAAAGTATCAATGAACTTAAAGACCCTACTACAAAAAGTGTTTCTGAATGGACAACTGAGCTCTGAAGTGTATGCTTTCAATTGTAATTGTATTTACATAGCGCTTACTATTCCTGAGGAGGTGTTGACGGACAGTTATGTAAAAAAATCGCATTACGTTCGGTCTGGATATTACTAAATTCTATATGTTGAGCACCACTTTATCGTAAAACGTTTAGCGCTTTTTGTAGCAGTTTGTTTAATACGGTGTGTAATGCAGGAATAAAATAATGAATGTTCTCTTTGTCGCCTGCTGCCTTTGCCTTTTACTTGGTGGGATTTGGAGTCCCAGGGAGCACCACAGAATGACGTAACCCAGCTGAGGCAGGGGGGACCGGAGAAGCCCCCTGAATCGCTCATAGCGCCACTACTCTTCCCGCAGCATGTGACTGTTCTCTATGCCGCCTGCTGCCTTTGCCTTTCCCCTGGTGGGACTCAGAGTCCCAGGAAGCACAGCAA
This sequence comes from Triturus cristatus, assembly GCF_964204655.1. Lineage (NCBI taxonomy): Eukaryota > Metazoa > Chordata > Amphibia > Caudata > Salamandridae > Triturus > Triturus cristatus. The sequence continues at coordinate 346,896,056 of NC_140589.1, read as the reverse complement.
CATGACATGACCCAGCTGAGGCAGGGGGGGGGGGTCGAGTACTTCCGCTCTAAACTCGAAGACTATCGGCGGGTCCAGGAACGAGGGACTCGGCGTTTCATGGAGCCGTTTACTGAAGAATAGTTCATGTTCAGAAAATTTCACCAATCGTAGTGAATTTTCATGACTGTATCTTACCTTTGGATCCCTAATCGTGATTTGTGGACTAATATATGTCACAGTTTTTTTGGTGAAACATTTTCCTCAAACTTGGGATTAACCGAAGAATTCCGTTTACTCTCGTCTTTACAAATCTGCATATTTGAGCAGAACTGGTGCTTAAGTGCAAAGCAATTTAAGCTGAAATTGTGGCAATCGATAGGTTCTGTACCGGATTGGATTACTTTCCGATTTTGCCCTGAGGAAGCCCGCTGTCGGGCGAAACGCGTTTGCTGTATTTCCGCTGCTGTTCAACCTGCAACAATAAAAGAACCTACTTTCTATTTGTAAAAAAAAAAAACCTGGACTCCAAAACGTTATATATAATTCTTACATTTTGAAGTGTTGTCTCTCTGTGTATGATCTTTTTGTGTTAAATGTGTATGGTCTTAGGACAGTGGACCAAAGAGGTGGGCAACCTGAATCTCACAAATCATTGATACCCTGTGTATAGGAGGGTAGTGCAGCTATTGCTTTCCCTAACTGTCTATTTCGCTTTATATTACTTCCGCCTTAGTGCCTGACTAAGTAGTAGACAACCTTGAGCCTGCTGTCTGCCACTATGTGGTAGTGCTCATTGGTGTTCCATCCCTATCGAGGTGTCAGTGTGAATCCGCGGAGGAACTGTTCAATAAATCTCTGAACTGGCTGGTGAGACATAAAATGTTTTTCTCTTACCCATGCTAAGGATATTTTGATGGTGAGATAATGCACCTGGATCAGGCCCCATGCATTGAAACCTCTAGATACTTATTATAAATTGTAGGTTTCCATTCTTAGCGCGAAATGTATTGTTCGGAGCATGTCCACCGTCAGCCCCTAGAAGCAATATTACCTTGGTGCCACTGGGCTTTTTCTATAAACCCTCCAGCCATTTTGTCAAAAAAACAGAGCAATATGCCAACAGAAACCGTATTAATCTTGCCAACCAGACATCAGACTGCCAGCAGTAGATGCCTCCCCACTCCTTTGGAACCCTTCTCAAATGTTCATTACCTAGAACATTCGCCAAAAACCCAATGGGTTTTTGTAGCAGACTTACACCACTTTTTTCTATCTCAATGACTAACAGATTTGACATTCTCTCTTCCATTGATTGACTTACCAGTATAGATAATTCAAATGACTCCCTGGTTACCACAGATCTCTTTGCCCCTCAAATTGGAACCCTCACTAATCCATCAACAGATTGTAGACTCTCTTTATAAAGTTGGAATGTTGCAGGCCTTAGTGACAAGGTAAATAACCCAGAGTGGCGGACATTTATTAATAAATATGATGTTGTAGTCATGCAGAAGACCTGAGCCACTTCATCAGTTACAGTAGATGATTATGCCCGTTACTCAATTCAAGCAACCGCTTCTCCACGTGGGACAGTGGTCTTACAGTTTGGGTTAGTTCAAACGTATGTGTGGATGTCAAACCCATTAAACCCATTGATACTGGTTCTGCTTCCTTTCAAGTTCTGCAGTTTTAGGACAGACTGTGAGAAAGTGGCTCTGTATATACTGTTCCCAAATAGGTACAGTGTGTACAGAGTCCACAGTCCCCAGAGGTTTGGCAGAGGTTAAAGTTAGATATAACATTACTCTCTAAAGTGGTAGCTTGGTCGAGCAGTAAGGCAGTATCAGAGGACAGTGTAAAGCATTTGCTGTACACACTTAGTCAGCAAATTGTCTCACACACTCAAGAACTGAACTCTAGGCCAATGGTTTATATAACAAATATATGCTTGTTTTATTTTAGAACCAACAATAGGTATTAAAATATACTTTCTCAGAATGAGAGGCTTTAGTGAAATACTTTTGCAATATGCAAATTACTTTTGTAGACAATAGTTACAGGTTGTTGCAATAGGCAACATAATTTCAAACACAATAATACATTGAGCTCAATGTGGGTTTTTAAGTTATTTGCAATAGATTACTTTCAGGATTACTTTTCTAATTCCAGGACTGGATCCTAGATTCAGTCCTGGGACAGGTCTTGGAAACAAGTGAGTAAATTAGTTTCAGTTACGGTTATGATTTTTAGGCAATATTTTGCTATTTTAAAAGTTGACACTTAGAAGAAATTTCATAGAAAACAGTCATTGATTCCCTATGGGAGAAAATTCAAGTTACAGGTAAAGTATGTTCTCGTTACTTTTGCAATCCAGGGCTGGGCTCCTAGACTCAGTACTGGGACCTCTATCTAAAACAGGTAAGTAATTACGTTTTCACAGTTGGTACGATTTTTAAACTATATTTGTAATTTGCAAAAATCGACACTTAGAACAAATTTCACAGAAAAACAGTCAATGGTTTCCTATGGAAGAAAATTGGGTTACTGGTAAGTACGGTTGTGAGTACTGTTCAGGGTCAGTGCTGGGCACCAAGATCCAATGGTTCTGTCGGGAATTTCTAATTTCTTTTAGAAAGTTCCAAAAATATTCATTACATGTAACAGATATCAGATAAATGAGGGGGAAAAAAAAGCACACACCAATGAAAAGTTTGCAATTTGGTAATTTACGGGAATAAAGTATTATGGGCTGTCGTAATACAGAAGTTCAAAAGAGCAAAATATTGGTGACTTGTGGTGATAAAGTGACATGTGATGATAAATAGTATATACAATATATTTCAAATGCGGTAAAAGTGAATAAGTAGAATAGAAAGGTACATTATTTCTTGATATGTCTTTATGGTTTTTCACATATGTTACAAGATCCTATGTGAAATAATCTGTGATCAGAAGCATTGTGTAGACATATAAGGGTGCGTCGACGTTTCGACCCCGTGTACTGTGCAAAATACAATAAGCGTCACGGCGGGTCTTCCTCAGGACAGTGCAGATGCGTATACAGCCCAAGCGCAGATTTTGGTTACAATCTGCGGGCGAGAAGGTTTTCTCAGTCAAAGTTGGACGTGTTCATTAGAGTGTCTGGTGGAGTATTCCACCAGACTGAGAGCTGACAAGACGTGCTGAACTACAGATCCCGTAAATGATGGGACTGGCTTAAAAGTAGAACCCCAAATTTATTGAAGACATCATCCTTTTACCTCAAAAATCTTCAAGGCCTCCTCCTGATTCACCAGGACTACAAATTTGACTGAGAAAACCTTCTCGCCCGCAGATATTACAATAATGATTTGGTTAATCTGAAGTGTACACTTTTAGCTCATTTGTTTGATTTTCTTTTTAATTTGTTACCTCCTAAGAGTCAAGTCAGAAGTACTTCTATCGCGCGCAAATCACTCTTCAGAGTCTCATGGCCCTTGCAGACGGCTCTGAAAAATGAACGGAACCAAAGACTAGTTTCCAAAAAGCCAGGTCTTAAGCTTCTTGCGGAAACAGCTGTGGTCTGACGTGTTGCGGAGGTGGTAAGGCATTTTGTTCCAAGATGCTGGGGCCAGATACGAAAAGGCACGGCCCCCCTGTCTTGCAGTGTGAATTTTAAGGGGGGTGAGCAGAGCAGAGTCACTAGAGCGCAGAACCCTGGAGGGTTGGTACCATTGGAGCTTTGGCAACCAATATTTTGGACCGCTACCATACATTTGCTTATGAGTTAAACCTAAAGTCTTGAAGAGTGTTCGTTTTCTCACTGGGAACCAGTGAAGAGTGCTTAAGCAGGATGACGACGGGGTTCTGTATGGGCGGTCAAGAACCAGCCTGGCGGCCGTGTTCTGAAGAACCTGGAGTCTATTTAAAAGATCAGAATTAATAGATAGCAAAGGAGCGTTGCCATAGTCCATTCTATTGATAATTAGACCTTGTATTAAGGGTCTGCGGGCCTCAGAGGGAAGCTATTTAAAAACCTTGCGAAGACTCCTCATGACACCGAAGCAGGTGCCAATGACATGAATCACATGCACCCTCATGGACAAGTTGTTGTCGATGTAGAAACCTAAGTTTCGGACCACATTCTTATGGGGAGGACACGGGCCGAGGCTGGACGGCCACCAGTCCTGCGTCCAGTGGTCAATCGCTTTACCAAAGAGCATAATCTCAGATTTGGTCCCATTTAACTGGAGATGATTGGATATCATCCATTTATCCACGTGGATCAGACAGTCTTTAAAACGTTGCTTAGTTTCACAAGGATCAGGGCCAAGAGTGACCAGGATCTGTGTGTCATCAGCGTAGGATATGACATCAAAGCCATATTGTCTGATCACTGCAGCTAGAGGGGTCATATAAAGATTAAAAAGGGTGGGGCTCAAAATGGAGCCCTGGGGAACGCCCATCTTTACTGGATGTTCCCTGGAGGTGATGTTTCCCATCTGGACGAGTAGTCGGATAGTGCAACTGCAGTATGTGCTATGCAGATATTTTAATGCCAAACTGGGCGACTCTATACTGAAAGTCATGCCCGCGGATAGAGATGCTGAGGTATTAATTCGAGATGAGAAGGGGAAGAACTGGCCAGATATTTAGCAATGCATGACTTAGTCAATTTAGTGGAAGCTTTTTCTGAGGCTCAGCTCCGATTACCCATAGATAGAGGTCATGGCTGACCATCTTTTATTGATTACATATTTGTGACAAGAAACCGCTCTCCTTTTTAGGTCTCGCCTACGCAGCGGGCATGCGCTGCATAGGAGGATACCTCTTAAAAATCGATTCGGTTTTTTGCCCAAAAACGTGCACGTTTGGCGATTCCCTTACGTGAGCGAGCTTTGAAACCATCTGTTTGTAATTAACTTGCAAACAGATGGTGCCAAAGCTCGCTCCCGTAAGGGATACAGGTGCAGGCCCCCTCCTCTCTCCCCTCCCCCTGCTGCCTCCTCCTCTCCTTGTCAAACCTGTTTTTTTCTTCCCTCTATCTCTCCACAGCACTCAATGTGAGCCTCTCGCTCTGTCTTGTCTGTCTGTCTCTTGTTCACTGTATTTGTTATCTAAAGAGCTATCCTGATGCAATACGCACCCTTGTTGGATTCCTCTGTGGCACTGAGCCTCAGCCTTGCGCATAAGGCACATCAGCGACTAATTACAAGATTCATTCCTACGCCTGCTTCTTCAAACACATAGAAGCGTCCTCATAATTTCCGCAGTCACACCTCGTCCTCGCACTAGCCCAGCTTGATATTTCTGAGCCTCCCGGGTTAACACAGTTACCTCAGTGACGTCGGCTGCGCGGCTCGGACGTCACGTACTTGCGAAGCAAAGATCGCGCTTTGCCCCGCCCGCTGAAGCGCGCACTTCCCCAAATGTTTGCCTTCTTCGCCTGACTGCTGCTTTACACAGAGATCTCAAAACCACATCGACCCCCAAACAAAGCGCTCTTCACATGCGTCCGGGGCAGGATTGGGACCCGGGTGGTGGTCCGGGGGACTGACACATCCACGCCCAGAATCTGCGACGGGTAATGCAGCCTTTCATCCTCCCGAGTTGCACGAACCAACAGCAGCCGACGTGATCTTGGCACATACACGGAACAGCGGCTCATCTGGGACCCCGTTTCTTATAGGCAAAGACCACATATAGTGCATAACCTTAATGTAATAATAAACATTATAACCTTTTAGCTTCGGGAGTGGTTTTAATGCACAAAGAACACATGGACCCGAACCAACGACAAATGCAAGCATTGCTCGTAGTTAATGTACAGAATGAACATCCCAACCAGCCTCTAGTGGAATGTGTTCATCCGTCCGAGGGGACCCCCTGTGCGTCTGGGTCCTGCAGGTGTCCCTGTCACCTTTATCCTGATGAGAAGTGACTTGGACACCCTGTTCCTTTCAGTGACGGTCGGTGCCAGTCTGGCCATAGAACCGAAGTACATCACTTTCCTGGGGTAAGTGCACTCCCCTCAGCTTCCAAAATAGTTACTTTCAGTGTTTGGTGTACTGCCAGCATGGCACCTTCTGGCCACTTTAGAGCTTTCGAGACCGCGAGCTAGCGCCAGACGAGAACAAGGGGTAACTATAAGACTTCTTCATAATCTGTGTGTAGAGCCAAATACCCTATTACCAGACTGATTGTGGATGAACCCCCAACACCAGGAGATGTCCACAGCTCCAATTTCTTAGAATGGGCATGGCTAAAACCGAAAGGAATAAATATGGGTACTGGTTCAAAATCTGGAAAACATGCACACAGAAAAATTATTGGCATAGCCAATATGTCTCGTCTACGGGACATTATAAGTGTTTAGCCATGCAACAGTTGATGTTGCACCAGGATATTGTGCTGCATAATTACATACTTATAAGGTCCCAAAGGCGAGACCTATGGGCTATGCCAATGCTTGTTATAGTACTGGAGGGGTTGTGCTAACGAAATTGGGTGACCATAACTCATTCTCTGCCACAGGAATTTCCCTCCTAAATAGGTCCAAACCCACCCCTGCAATTTTACCAGTGCATCACTCTGGTGATGACCTTAGGCTGGTCTGGAGACTTATCAATCTGCCAATGCTCTAGCATTCCTTTTGATTCTGCACCAAGGATATTATTTCTCGACTGTTTGACAGAAACTTGTGGGGACCGTATGTTACTATTGTGCAATAACTTAACTTTGGCTATATGAATGTTACCCCAGTTTCGCATCCCAGTTCTACATAGGAATTGTTTAGCTTAAGACCTGAATAAAAACAGGATACATGTCCATTTAATGCGAGGATAGCAATGTCCAATGATGTAAAATGCACGAGATGAAGTCAAATTACATGCATCTCAACACAATCTGTCTATGTAATATGAAAATGCCAATAAAAGTATTTAAAAAAAAAAAAATTTACTTTGGCTATAAAACAGTTGTTTAAAACCTTCTTGCCGCACTGCAAATGTACAAATGTGGTTCGATAAGTTATGTTTGTAGGCTAATCGTAATTTAAGATGGGTTTTACCTACTATCCCTAAAGTGCAAGCTGATGTAGTGGTGGCCTGTTTGGTCTACAAACATGCCCTCAAGAAAAAGAAGGAAACTCTGCATTAAAAAGATTTGGAGGTACTAGAGATAGCTGCAGTGGGGGGCAATAGCAGTATTTTCTGGAACACAGTAAAGAGCATTAGGACAAAAAATGTATGCACTAGCTACGTGCTCCATTGTAATATCCTGGGGGCAGACTGGGTTACACATTTTTCTGCCATCTACTATCTAGGAGAGAATGCAGAACTTGAGGTTTCCCTACGAATAAAGCCATCATGTTCATTGCCACTTAATCTATTACTATCTGCGGTGGTGTTGGCCATACGACAGTGCACAGGTGGGAAAGCACCCAGGCTGGACAGGATCCCTATTGATCTCCTAAAATGTAACAGTGTTACGGGCCGCGTTGATTACTAACACTTTCAATAGCTCATTGAACATACATATCCCCCAATCTTGGTCCTTAGTGATCATAGCGCCCATTTTTTAAAAAAAGGATCGTATGGCTCCCAAATGTTATAGGGCAATCTCTCTCATAGATAGCACAGTTAAAGTTATTGGAAGAGTGATCTACAATCGCCTTGTCGAGTGGGCCTAAGCGCATAACATTCTCTCGCCCTTCCAGTATGGGCTCTGTCATGGACTAGAAACAACTGAGCAGTATTTAAATTTGAGCTTAATCATAAATAAATACAACATAGCCAAGCACTGTCCCTTGTAACTAGGGTTTATGGATCTGCCCACGGCCTTTGACTCAGTTAATAGGGCAAAACTGTGATTAATGCTGCTGAAACATGGGATTGAGGCTCCCCTGGTCAACTTTTTATATGACCGGCATTTCGAATGGTGATATGCCGCCTGAGTTTTGTTTAATGCAAAAACAACAGTTGATGGACAGAATGCAGAACAATGTCATACATTCACCCCAGTACAGAGATCTGGGCCTACATCCATTGTGTTGTGCTCACCATGCCATTCATGTTGGGGCACAGGGTCAAGACTGATTTGCATATGGCTGGGTCCAAACTGGGATGGCGTAGTGGGCAAAAGAACGATGGATTTAACCCAGATCTTTAGACTGGGGGAGAATGTTTGCATTGTCAGCATTCCGTCCATTTGTTTGCTGTAACACTTTTCGCCCTAAGTGGGATGGGTATGCCCAGACGTGGGTCCCTTGCTCACTGTGCCACTGGATTCAAGCTAGCCTGGCTGAAGAAGGGTGACATACCCTGAAACCAGTCCCAGGATGCTCGTTTACGGTCCAGGGAGGACCAGGCCTGGCAGCTCGTTCTGGACTGTTCCCATGGGGCACAGGGTCAAGATTGATTTGCATATGGCTGGGTCCAAACTTGGGTGGCGTAGTGGGCAAAAGAACGATGGATTTAACCAAGATCTTTTGACTGGGGGAGAATGGTTGCATTGTCAGCATTCCGTCCATCATTTACTTGAAATGAGTTTTGTTTAAAGCATGGAGTGTGCCAAGGGTGCATACTATCCCCTTTACTTTTTATTCTATACATAAATTACTTTTTCCCTTACCTGACATCCAGCCTTGTTGATACTCTTAGAATCGCTGGAGTTCAGGTACCCGCGCTGTTATGCGCGGACAACACGATCGTACTGGCACGCACACATAAACCTTTACGTGTGCTAGTGGACCGTTTTGTGCACTTCACGAATAATTTAGACCTGACCAAGAATTAGGGCCAGTCATAAAGCATGGCATGTGGGCCTGGCAAAAGTACATTAAGCAGACTTCTTTCCAATGGACAGCCTTTAGTTTGTGTTAAAGAGTTTAGTTACCTGGGAATTACATTTAACTATGCAGGCACCTGCAGGTGATTTCTTGTCGCTTGAAGCTCAGTAGATCAGCTGGAGCAGTTTTTAACCCTTTCCGTGCTCATGACGGAACCACGCCGTCATGAGCCACGGGTGCCGTATGCTCATGACGGAGTGGTTCCGTCATGCTGCGGCCGTTGGCGGCCGCTCCGCCCACGCGGCGCTAATTCCCCGCCTGTGCGGGCGATTAGCGCAGTGGGCGGAGACGTGACGGAACCACTCCGTCATGAGCACAGCTCAACCGTGGCTCGTGACTAGCACAGCGACACCGCACCTGCCCCCAAACCCCCCCAGCGCCGCGGCGGAATTCCTGCCGCGGCGAAGGGGTTAATCTCTCCAGCCACTCACGTAATGGCAATGTTTATCTTTTGTTGATAGTGTACAATGCTCAACGTATCCCCAGAGTGGGGCATAGGGTTGGGGCTACCATAATGCTTCTTTACTCCAGTTGGAAGAAGACCAAATTTGTCGAAGGTTTATAAATCTCCCTCCAACAGCCTCGAGCTATATCGTTCATGCAGAGCTTGATCAGAGTTACATTGAGGACACAGTCCACTTGGCACCCCTGCTGCTTGGATTAGCATCTGGGTGAATCCCCATACCAAGCTTTGCAGGGATATTGTCATGGACTGTCTCAGCCTTGACAGAGGATGTGCTATACCAGGGCTGAATTACATATCTAATACTTTGAAGGCTTTGGGGCAGTCTCTCTTTTTTCTCTACCTACAGCTATAAAGAAAGAGGCTAAATCAATGGTTAAGCGCTTATTTCTTCAGTTTTGTTAAGAAATGAGATCTGCCCTGGAGGCATGAAAAGCACAGTGTCACTCTATAATAGGCTGCCCGCCTGCGCTGAGACTGTTTTTTATCTTGGTCTTGTATTAACTCATTGGGAGCGTTCTTCGCTTTTTCGGTTCAGATCTAACACTGTATGGCACCTTTTATGCTTCGCTGGCCTTTATGGCAACGTGGGGAACCACACAACACTATGTCCTTGTGATAACCTTTCCGAACAGTCTCTGTTGCATTATATTTTTTGGGCTTATTATAAATATGCACGAATGCACTTTCTCAAGCCTTTGTTAAAAACTTGGTTATCACAGATGCAATGAAGCGTTGCACTATCTGCAATTGCTAAACATTCTGAATATTTGTTTTAGGTTTTTTTTTTTTAAAGCCACTATCAGAGCCAGGTGAACGATGGAGGGCTAATCTATTACTTAAGTTTGTGATGGATTTCTTTTATACGACTGACACGTCTGCCTTGCACGTATTTTGTTTTATTCCTTTTATTTGTTATCTTTTTATGCCCATTTTTTTCAGTGGTTTTAGTATTGATATTTTGCACATTTATATTCTTGTAAGAGCTCCTTGTGTTTGGACATTGATATTTAATGATTGAGAGATACTTTGCTGTTCTAATGAATTTTACCTACCTGATATTCGAATTGTGGGAATTCTCTTTGAATGTTGCTGTATCAATTTTTAGTGTAACACTGTTTTTTGTGTCTTTTATGGTCTGCCTGGCCGAATAAAGTATAACTGAACTGGGCTTACATATGTGCTTTATGTAACAGGCTGTGCATCATAGCACTAGAAATACACAAATCACCCCCCCAGCCCCCAAACTTATCTGAGGTTAACAACAGCAGCAAACTAATGTAACCAGGAGTCGGTTATTGCTAAAATAGAAGCGTCTGTTTTACATAATGTTAAATATAAAATCCTTTTTCGAAAAACAGTGTAGGAGAAGATTAAGGGACCACTTCCTCCACTGGAATTAAAAGCAACATCCAACTTAGACCTTACAGTTCATCATTAATTTCAAAGTATTTTATAATTTTTTTTAATTAACAGATACATTAGCATTTCTGTTACGAGGTTAGCCAAACGTAGTGTGTATTGCAGTGATTACAGGTACTTAATGATTGTAAATTGTATGTTTTTATTATGATGAATGATGTCAGCTACCTCAAGTTCCATGCAGCTGTAAAAGCCAAGGTGTCAGCATCCCATGACATTTAATGGTTCTTCTTGGATACTGTGCACTAAAGTTGCAGCCCATGCATTACAGCCATAATACCAGGGCCACTGGGACTATGCGATTGTGTGGCCGCTGCCATTTTCACATAATTATAGATTTGCCACATTATCCATCATCTGCCGCATACTCTGCTGATTTTAACAAAAAAACTGTTTATTGCTCAACTGATTCAACGGTTACTAAAAAGCAGCAACACATGTCCCCAGTACAAAGCCCTATGATATTGTCAGTAAGGACCAAGATTGGGGGATATGTGTGTTCAATGAGCTATTGAAAGTGTTAGTAATCAACGCTGCATTTTAGGTGATCAATAGGGATCCGGACGCCTTTTTGTGGCTTTTTGCTATATTTGGGTGTTAAACTGGTACTAATAAGGTGCAACCACAGATTGGCTGTCTCTCTGGACAAGAACAGGCACAGCCATCACATTAGTTCAGAAAGGTGTTATCATCCAAATAAGGTTTGTCAAAGTAGATTTTATTTATGTAAAATAAAGTACCACTGCATATTTTGGGGTAATTCTTTTATAAGTGTTTTTGTTTGAACTGCGTGGTAAGCCTCTAAGTAAAACTGTCCCCCATAAACCTTTGGTTTGCTCAACTCTGTTTAATATTATTTCCCCACCATAAATGGTTGGGGGGGGAGGGGGGTCTACCATGGGGGGAGGGGAGGGTGGTAGCAAGTCAGATGGTGAAGTTGAGAGGTTAATTTACAGCTAGCAGGGCTGATGAAGGTGGGACTGCTGTGTGTGGCTATTCCAGGATTCCTCTATTCCTGCGCAGTTGAGGAGGGAAACAGGATTTGGGAAGCATATATGTGAGATAAAAGTTTATATGTAATTGCATTTATATAGCGCTTACTACTCTTGATGAGACATCGAAGATGTGAAGCTATCAAAGAGATTTTTGCCTCAGAGATCCATTTGACCTCACTGACAAGTCAAGCTAATATCTGGTCATCTATCTGATGTCACTTGGAACTTCTTCGTGGACAAGAATCCCATTATTGAGAGCAACACATCTGCAATTCTAGATCTCCTTGAGTGGTAATCCCGTCAAAAAAAGGATATGCCAGTAAAATTAATGCACGTGCAGAATCAACATGCATACAGTTACCCACCAGTTCAACTGAAGGTATACATTCATGTTATGTTACATTAATGTGTATTACACAATAATGGGGTTAAACCCAGAAGCGTCACCAGGACCTGGGTGAAATACGGTACAATAAGGGGGGTGGTCCCAGTGGTAATCCAAAATTAAATGGACATCAACATCACCTAATAAATCAATTATAACCAATTGATGCACCTATTCCTCCCTTTCCCTTTCTGGGGCACCTATGCAGAAATCCGTGTGATAAATGTGCTGATTGAACATAAGACATTATATGTTTAATGTGATTAAATATTTTCAACATGTTTAAAAATTGGTTATAATAGATTTATCAGATGATGTTGATGTCCATTTAATATTGCATTACCACTGGGACCACCTCCCTTATTGTACTACATTAATGTGTATAGCGCACTAATTACCCAAGAGGGTATCCAGGTGCTTGGGTACATGTTTGGTCCCCAAGGTGCTTATGCGAAGAGCCAGGTCTTCAGCTTCTTGTGGAACTTAAGAAGTGAGCAGGAAACTCTGATGTGTTGGGATGAGTTCGGTCCAGGTCTTGGGTGAGATGTACGTGAATTAGCGACCTCCAGTTTGGTTTTTTGCAGATGCCCAGGAATGTGTGCAAGTGAGAGAGAGGTAGACCTTAGGTGACTGGTGCGTTGGTATAAGTGTATGCGGCTGTTAAGGTATTCTGGTCCTGTGTTGTGTAGGGCTTTGTATGTATGCGTGAGAAGTTTGAATTGGCTGCGCTTGTGAATGGGAGCCAGTGAAGCTTCTTTTTCGAGCGGTGTGATATGGGTGCGGCGTGTGAGATTGAGCATGAGTCTTGCACCAATGTTCTGGATGGTCTAGAATCTGTGTAGGAGTTGTTTGGAGATTCCAGAGTAGAGTGTGTTGCCAGAATCCAGCCTGCTGGGGGTGAGTGCTTGTGTGACAGTCCGTCTGGTGTTCTGCGGCACGTGTAGGATGTGGAAGCAGGAGGTACGCACTGCGTTAACTTGCGCCGTCATGTTGAGCTTGTTATCTAGGATGAGCCCTAGATCTCTTGGGTGGTCTGTGGGTGTGAGTGTAGGTACTAGCTCCAACAGCCACCAGGTGGAGTCCCATCTGGAGGTCTTGTTGCCAAAGACCAGTACTTCCGTCCTGTCGGAATTGAGCTGCCCGCAGCTGGTTTACATCCCGGATGCTACCATGGTCATGCAGTTGATTCTGGTGGTGGTTGTCTAGTCCATCAGGGAGAGGATGAGTTGGGTGTCATCAGCGTAGGAGAAGCATGTGATGTCTTCTAATCGGATGATGTTGGGGAGAGGAGTCATGTATACGTTGAAAAGGGTGGGGATTAAGGACGATCCCTGTGGGAATCTGCATATCAATCTCGGTGTCTCTGATGTAAAGGGTAGCAGTCTGACCCTTTAGTTTCTTCCCGGGTTGAAGAAACAGATCCATTTGAGAGCAGATCTCTGTATGCCAATCTCATGGAGTCTTCTGATGAGGGTGTTATGGGAGACAGTGTTGAAGGCCAGTGAACGTTCGAGCAGGATGAGAGCCGCTGTTCCTACCTGGTCCAGGATGATTGCGATTTGCTTGTTGATGGTCTTCTCTATCACTTTGGCTGGATAGGGGAGCCGGGAGATGGGTCAGTTGATTTGGGTCAGCAGTGGGCTTTTTAAAGAGGGTGTTGATTTTGACCAACTTTCCATTAATTAGGAAAACTGGCAGATCTGATGGAGGTGTTGATGATGGAGGTCAGGGTGATGCTGATTGGTGATGTTCCCAGGTTGTAGATGTAGTGGGGGAATGGGTCCGTTGGGGTCCCTGAGTGGATGGTCTGCATGAGTGCCGCTGTGTAGTTTCTTGTGAGGGTTGTCCATTTGGTCAGATGGCCATCTTGGTTGGTGGTGGGTAGGTTAGGAACAAGTTCTCTGGGGTTGGGTTGGTGTGCGAAGTTGCTATAGATGTTTGCGGTTTTGCTGTGGAAGAAGTTGGATTGGTTGTCACATAGCTGTTTGGAGGCAGCGATGTTGACGGACGCTAACGGCTAGGTGAAATCCTTAATGATCGAGAAAATCTTCTTGCAGTTGTTGGAGTTTTCTTTGATGCGATCAACTAGTGCTCTTTCCTCGGTGTGTCTTATTTGCTTGTGATAGCATCTGAGTGCAGCCTTGTACGTAGTTCTATCAGTGGTGTCATTACTGGCTCTCCACTTCCTTTCTACGTGTTTACAGTGTTGTTTGGTGTCTCAGCAATCTTTTGTGTACCAGATGGCCTGCTTGATTGATCTACTATGCTTGTTGGATTAGAGGGGTACTAGGGAGTCCGCGCAGTTCTTGATGTCCTTTTTGAGGTTGTCTGTGGGGCTAGGTTAATCCATACTGAGGGCGCTGAGCCAGTCTGCTTCTGAGATTTTGCCCCAGCTCCAGCTTGGAATACTGAACCTGGTATGGGTGTTGGCTTAAAGTGTGTTGATTTGGAAATGTATGACGGAGTGGTCTGTCCATGTGAGTGGTGTGGTGGTGAAAATGGGGTCCAATGTGTGTCCTGCAGTTTGTGTTGGTTCTCGGATGAGCTGGGTGAGTCCGATGTTGCTCAAACTTTCAAGGACTGAAACAGAGCAGGGGTAATTTTCGTCTTTCAGGTGAAGGTTGAGGTCGTTGAGGAGAACGTAGGCTCTGGAGTCGATTGTGAGCGGTGTGACTAAGTTGGTGATGAGGTTGGTGAAGGTGGCACGTGGTCCAGGTGGTTAGTAGGCAAGGGTGAAAATTTCAGATATTTGCAGCTTGGAGTGCAGATGTTCCATGAATGGGGTGGCAGATGATAGCGAGTCCTCCTCCTGTCTTGTGAAGGTCATTCTGTCGAGCGATCTTGTAGCCCCCCTCAATTGTCATGGCGATGTCGGGAGTTGATGAGGGGTTGAGCCAGGCCTCTGTGATGAAGTAGATGGCAGTGTTTCGCGACTCAACAGGTCCCATATTTTGGTTTTGTTTGCTGCGCGATCGTGTGTTGAGAAACATGCATGCGAGTGGGTGTTGACATGCAAGTTTGCTGTGGAATGTGTTGTAGGGTGGGGGAGCAGGCATTGTCGGCACTTGTGTGTTGGGAGGGAGTGTTGAGGGCGTTCATAGGTTAGCAGGATGTACAATTGTGTTACCTTGTAATTGAAATACTGAGAAGACAATATGTTAAGAGAAAAACAAATTAATCGTTGCTACAGCAAGAATGAAAAAATCTATCAAATACATTTTACCAAACAGTCCATGAGGTATTATGCTGGAAGCAAGCTGCTCGTTTTCAACAGTTTCACAAAGATAATTACACTGATGATAAACAATGCTTCAGCAGAGCTCCTGTTGTGTGGAAAACAAATCTGAGCAATAGACTGCGCTTCCAAGCTTTCAGAGATGCTCTGTCTGTACTGAAGGAGAGCTAAGCAAGAATGTTTCAGTACAAAGGCTCCAGCAAATGCATTAATGCTAATCAAAAAAATCAGGACCAGTGCGGCTGTATCCAAGTTCCCTGTTCAATGGTAATCTGGAACAGTAACTCGCCTCTTGACGGTTATTACAAAGCTCTGCTAGCATGTAGTTCATACTAATGTGAAAAACATAAATACGTGCCGTAGCCTAAAGTTTAAAGCCCACCGCCTAAACTAACAAATGCTTTGGGTGCGAATACCGAGGCTGCACAGTACTGATTCCACCCTATCCTTCTTTCTCCCACCACCCTACACTTCCTGTCTCTCTATCTCCCTCTTGCAGGGTGTTCTTCACCCCTCCTCCCTTTGTCAGTGTTGTAGGTCATACCTGGGACATGCACCATCAGCGAAATATTTTGCCAACAAGAAAAAGCTTACGAAGGAGCTTACAGCCAGCCCATTTGTTGGCTTCCACATCACTCTAGTTGCTTTGTTTCTGATTTGTCATCGCCTTCTGCTCCTTTGTGCACCTCCAGGCACTTCCAGTTTCTCTCTGCCATGAAGCATGGACCTAGCACAGCTTCCTGTCTGTGGCTAGTGTCCTTCCACTGGCCCCAGGCTACTACAGGTAATTTTTTTTATATTTTTTTACATGCGCTTTATACGATGGAATGTGTCTTCAGTTTTCTCTTCTCCCACCATTTCTGCTCTTGCCCCTGCCCCTGCCCACTCTCCGTTGTGTTGTTGTTCTCCTCCTCCTCCCCCACACCTTCCTTGTGTTGCTTGACCCTCCGCCCCCCGCCCTCCATTGTGTTGCTGCTCCCTTTCTGTTCCTCCACTCCTCCCTTGTGTTTTTTTACCCTCTGGCACTCCTCCCTCCTTCACCAGATCTCCTTTCTGCAGCATGCCCCTCTGCCCTTCTCCCCATGTTCGTTTTGTTGCTAATCCCCCATGGTTCCCCCATTCAACCCTCACGCTCCCCACATAAAAACATGAAATAAATCCAAATAGCTCTTGTGGAGGCAAGTGCTATTTGGGTTTGTTAAATGTTTTTAGACATATTGAACAGCAATGTGGGCAGCTGTGCAACATGACTTAAAAAAGAGGCTAGGGCCAGGTCAACGCTGGCCGCATCATAGCGCTTCTTTTTTTACTTTAAGCCATGTTGTACAGCAGCCCGCACTGCTGTGCAACGTGTTTAAATAAAAATATTGACAAAGTCAATAGATCCTGCATAGGCGAAATCTATTGGCTTTAGCAATGCTTGTTCTATCTTGTTCTTCCTTCTGTCATTTAAACTTTTATTTCTTGCTCTAGATTCAAGTCTGATGATGAAAAATAAATGCAGAGGCTAGAAAATAAGTGCACGTGCCCACCACCTTGTTTCATCACAGTTCCACTTTTTTCCTGGCAAAACATGAACATTTTGGAAAATCGTCTTTACCGGCTAAACTGGTAATCCCATTCCAGGAGCAAACTCTTGTCCCTACAACTTGTGAAGGTATGGAAGCAAAGGATAGGCAGAACAAGCATTACATCTGCACAATTAAAAGACTGTGGCCAATGCACAGACAAATCCGTCATGCCTCACGCATTGATTTTCAGCTATGTGTATTGCTCATGCCTTTTGAACAATGTACTGTGGACTACACATGTGCGCACCATGGGCAGTGCTCTTTAGAGGACACTTTTATCATATGCAGGAAATGGAAAGGACAGCAGCAGTTATAAGCAAACGACTAGGCTGATAATGTAAGAGGAGTGCAGCCGGCAGCTGCGTGGGAGGGGGATATAGACTTACATTGTGCTATTTTCTAAAGCTTGTCAAAAAAACTAAGCCTAGTAACGTACAAATTCAGTCTTGGCGCTTTATGAAGAATAGTAATTGCGTGTGCTAGGAGACTAAAGCAAAACAAGGGAATAAATGGACGTGGCAAACAGAAAAAGAACCTGCCTGGTCGATGAGGGGCCTTAACCAGAGAGTAAAAATAAAAAAGTCCTAAACTTTAAATGGTCACAAATCACCATCTGCTACTTCGTACATCAGGGATTGCAGCACAACTGCAAGCAGGGGACAACTAAAGAGGGCTTCACTCCGGCTCAACATGATGCATCAAAGATGCCCGGTGGACGCGGGCACGTAAAATGTTGCAAAGCAGAGGCACACTTTGGGCATTCATCCACCGGTTACCGTGGAAGGTGGACATCCTTGTTGATATAGAGAGGTCAGAATACAGACTGACTGCTAGACATGTGCAAGCATGCAGTTAGTTGTGTGTATCGTGCATCAAAACATACGATTTACTGCAGTTACCCATGAAGGATGAAGGTTGACCCTTATTTCCTTAGGCAGCATAAAGTTGCATGTCCCTCTCTGGAGTAATATGATAGTTACTGAATGTCAGTCACCCTGGAATAGTACTTGCTGTAGCACGGTGTCTTCCTGCTAGCTGTACTCATGCATTCTGCACTGACAAGTGTAAGACTTTACCAGGAGCTCCTTCTGTAGCACAGATGAATGGAACACCGACACCGCATGCAAACTCGTGGACAGATGATCAACCATATCACTGTTATATGGTTTTCGGTCTTCAGAGTTTTCGCTGCAAAGTAGTTACCCACTGTTGTGATGTCACAAGTGGAAACGCATGCTCCCCTTGTGTTCCGCTACCTCGCCCGGGTCTCCTTGAGCTTCTGAGTGACACCACAGACATGAACTTCACTATCGTGGTCTAGCAGAAGCCACTCAGAACATTTACAGTAACCTGGCACCATATGACATCCACTCCTCATGTTTCTGTGCATTGCTTCTGAATCTGTTGTGGTTCAACCTCGGACACCTAAGAAAAGCCCTTGCCTTTACATTACAGACCTCCAGACATTACTGAAACTCCCAAGAATTTACCAACTTACCTTGACAGTTAATGAGGGAACACACCAGAATTTTCCATCTTCTATGGTGATTGTATTATTGTTCCTCCTGTAAGGCTTTTTCCTTTTCTCATCAATCTCCACGTTTTCCCTACCCAAAGTGCTTTGATTCCACTACATCCGTGTGATTTGCAGCACTTTACAAAAAAGACAAATCATTAAAAAAACACAAATTCTCATGACCTTCAAGACCGATATTTGTGAGCTTCCTAGGGAACCCTGGGCACTTCTCCAGATACACAATGGAGCAGTAATGGAGGATGCTCTGCAGTTTAACTGTATTGCTCATTGTATCGCTCAAATTCCCTTTGACTTAAATGAATACATGAAAACATTCTTACAGTGCAGCTCCTAAACTGAACTACTTCAAAGCGTTTCCAGACTGAAGTGTGCATAAATGATGAGTTTTGAGTTTTCTGATCTCAGTGGAGCGATATCTAAATTATATGCTGACGTTTCATAGCAGGAAACATGGGACAGCAAAGTGTTTTCCTCCATTTGAGATGCAGAATGTTCAAAACATCTGGAGATGGTTTTAGTGAGTTGAATGCACTAAACATGTCTAATGTTTTTGTTCTTGACCGTAGGCGGCTTTTAGCTGTATGCTGTCACAATACGTATACTGTACAACATCAATGCTTAGAGAGGACCTAGTGTAAATCCCATTGCTTACTATTGAGTGGCAGAATTGTCAATCCTATCTGCTTGCTTCTTAAAGGCTTTATTTCCTCTTCTCATGTTAGTAACTTTCCTGGAACATTGGTTCTGCATCAATATTTTGATTGGATGACGTTTCGTTCCATGGCTCAAACAAGGAAACTACTTCTTTTCTATTTTGTGTTTGTCTTCTTTTGTTTTCTACCACGTTTTGCTCCTGTCTTCAATTTTGCCACCGCGCTGTGTTGCTCACCAGCCTTCGCAGCTTGCCCACAAAAGCACAGCATTACGTATGTTTTTGCAAGAGCTTGATTAAATAGCAGATTTTTTCTGATTAATTTTGTTTTTATCTGTGTTCCATGTCTTGCATGAAAGCACAAGTATTCGCACTCAAAAGCATCATTTATGCGCTGGGGAAGGTGTGCAAATCTTGTTCCTAGGCTACTTCGGAATACCAAGTGGCCATTTGTGTCAGTTTCAAGTCATGTGGAAAATAAATATATCCTTAGCAAACATTTTGCTTTCAACTCTGACACTTCTATATTCTTTCTAAATTCTATTCAGAGTTGGCTACATGAAAAATACTTGGAAAATATACTATACTGTTTATAAAGACTGAAAATATTGAATTCACTGTATGTACAGTGTTGAGAACTTAAGATACATGCTTAATTTTCCTCTAATATTTTGATTTTTGTCCGTTACTTTTATAACAACGTTTTGCCAACTAGCATTGGCAAAGTACATAGCATGTCACACAAAATAAAGGTGTGCCCTATTGGCTTTTCCAACATTCGTTTGCATTTTGATTTTGTTCTTCTTAAAGCTATTGGAATTCTTTCTTAGTCAAAGAATCTGCTGTGAGAGCATTGGTTTCTGGAACGGGTTTTCTTTGGCCTGTGTTTGGTGCCTATGCTCATGGACAATGACAGGGCTGACCTTTGATAAGATTAATGGTTGCTGACAGCTTCTATATTATCCGTCATTCCACATCATGAGGTTCAGCTTTATGCTGTACATCTGAGTTACTGGTCACCACGTTATGCGGCCTTTAATCAGATTAGGGCCTGATTGCTTAAGTGCATGTTGGTGTGCATTTGTCTTGATTACTGCCCTCTGAAATTCAACTGCTGATATTAAATATTTAGCTTCACTTTCAGCATATCAGTTAGCATGGGAGGCTCCAGGTGGCCATGATTCTAAAAAACACACACTGTGTTAGTATCAATCTATAGGGAATAGAAGCATTTCTGCTAGCCCAGCTAAACCTTGTCCTGTAAAGTGCACAGATGCTTTTAAGTTTCAGTTCCATTATAACCAATATTATTTTTGCACAGAGGAGGAAAGAGGCCTGTGCTTTTGGCTAACATTTGGGTTGAATACTCTGATCCTTTAACTGCAAGCATCACCGGACTTGATCACTGGAGAAGGTCACACTGGCTCCAAGGGGTTTATTCCACCTTGCTTGATTGTATCAAGCTGCTCTGAGCATTGAAGGAGAATCACACGGACAGCAAAATAAATGAAGCGGCTTTAAAGGGGCCATCCAGTGAATGTCTCAAGCCCACAGCATACGTCATCCAACAAATGCCACTGTGGCGATTGAGATCATTTGTCACTTGTATCTGATGGTCCTTCATACTAAGGTGCCGATCACGATCCGGCAAAAAAATTCCCCGTACGACTCGTATCCGGTCTTTTTACCGTACGAATCGTACAAGTGCCGTACAAACTGCCAATTACGATTCGCATGGGAAAAAGTCCATACGAATCGCATTGGGAATTATTCCCCACACGTCCACGGGTCGGAAAATGTGTCCGACATGTCCACGGACGATTTACCGTACAAATGTGAAAAGTGAAGTCCGACCGCGGAATTACGATCCATCCCGTGCGTCCGATGTTACAACCGGATGGAAAAAACACCGTCCGCACCGAACTCCCATAGCAACCATGGAGACATGTGCCCGCATACGCGCCGACCCCCCCCAGCCCCCGTACGTTCGAGTCGAACCCCCCCCAGCCCCCGTATGTTCGAGTCGAACCCCAGCCCCCGTACGTTCGAGTCAAACCCCCCACCCAGCCCCCGTACGTTCGAGTCGAACCCCCCACCCAGCCCCCGGACGTACGTGTCGAACCCCCCGTGTATGTACACCCGTGTACGTGTCGAACCCCCCGTGTATGTACACCCGTGTACGTGTCGAACCCCCCCATGTATGTACACCCATGTACGTGTCGAACCCCCCCGTGTATGTACACCCGTGTACGTGTCGAACCCCCCCCGTGTATGTACACCCGTGTACGTGTCGAACCCCCCCGTGTATGTACACCCGTGTATGTACACCCGTGTACGTGTCGAACCCCCCCGTGTATGTACGGCGCTGGGGGTACGCACCGTACATACACGGGTGGGGGTACGACTCTAACGTACACAGGTGTACATACACGGGGGTTCGACACGTACACGGGTGTACATACACGGGGGTTCGACACGTACGTATGGGGGCTGGGTGGGGGGGTTCGACTCGAACATACGGGGGCTGGGTGGGGGGTTCGACTCAAAAGTACGGGGGCTGGGGGGGGGGGGGGGGGGAGGGTCGGCACGTACCGGGCCACCTACTCTGCTCGTTTCGCGCCGTACTTCGCTTTTCCGGCACTTTTTGGGTGCCGTGAAAATATTGCCGTCCGGACTGCTGTCGGTTCGAATCGTACTTCCTGGGTCGTGAAACGCTGCCTGACAGCGTCCCGACGTCACGTCGCAGCATTCCCGGATCGCATTTGTACGTATATTTTCGTCGGTCGGTGTTTTTTACGATTCGTACGGAAATGGTGTTTCCGTGCGAAACGTAATTCCATGTTTGTAAAGTTTTACAACCGGGTACGAGTCGGACGGAGAAAACGCTCCGACCGACGGTTCGTACCCGGTTTTTACCGGATCGTAATCGGCACCTAAGACTCCACAAACTGGGTAAGGTGTAACTATTTCTGCGCTTTGACTCTCACAGTAGTGAGGGTGAACAGTGAGGCTTCTCAGCAAGGTAGTGTGGTCAAAAACTCAGAACTGAACAGCCAGGCAACATATACAATAAATGTAATGTCCAGAACAAAGCCTATGTATTGTGGAAAAATAAAGTAATTTAATCTCACATCAACAATAACCATTCAACAATCTGATGAGTACAGCAATTAGTAGAGACCAAGAAAACATACACTCTTACTGAGTGCTCAACGAAAAAGTAGTTCTGCGATGTGAGCCCTGGGAGAATCAAGTCATCCAATCAAAATCATAGTAACAAACCTATGCTCCATGAGAGCGACCAACATGAGAAGAGAAAATAAAGCCTTTCAATAAGATGAGTAGGTTACACAGGGTTATTATAAGTTGCATTTTAACAATGAGGCGCTATACTGGCCTCATTCCAGGTAACCGTTCTTCCTCCTGTTATGGTTAAGAAACCGCTATTACTGTCCCCAATAAACTATGAGCCTAGTCATGGGGATATACAACACAAAAACACATGGCATTACCACGCATGGCTTTACAATGCAGTTTTTACAATGCATCTACCAGTACCAAGTAAGTCTTTACCACGTATGTCACTACCACAAGTGTACACAGAGGTACATCGTAAGTATTACCACGCATACGACTACAACGCTGACATTTACAACGCATTTTTTTATATATTGAAACGTTATTTAAGTAGTAAAAAAAAAATATATATATATATTACTAGAACGCAACGCATTGGAAAACAAGGCAGCACTGTAACTTTTTGTACACATTTTCTGCAATAAATATTAAAAAACACATGTAAACATAGAGCAAAGAGCTTAAGAAACACTTTTGACTTGAACAGGATAGTCCTCCCTTCATTTCAACTTTATATATATATATAAATTCAGTGAAAAAACCATAGGTTTCACACACGTTATAGTTAGGAATTAGCATTTAAAAAACCTTAGAAATTCAATGAAAAAACCAAAGGTTTCACACACGTTATAGTTAGCTGGACATTTTACTCGTAAAAAACCATTGAAATTCCCCCGTTATAGTTAGTTAAGCTAACTATAACTCGCGCGCCCGCAATGCACTGCTGATGACGTCACATATTACATCACTCATGACATGGTCAGTGACATCACTCATGACATCACTGATGACATCTCAAATGACATCACTGATGACATCACTGATGACATCATCCAGTGAATGTGTGTTTTTCTGAAAATTAAATAGGTTTTATATATGTATATCTCAAGGTCAATAGAAGAATAAATGGGTATATAAGTGTCTAAATGGATGATTTGTTTTTGAAAAATTGATTGTGTAACTGACTGATTAAGTGTATCATAGTGAATACATAGCTTAGTGAGTAATGTTTAAATATGTATATATCTGTATCAGTCTTTCACTTTGTGTATAAGTGGCTGTATGGGTTGGTGAGTACCTACATGAGTGTCTATATAGGTTATTAGTTGGTTTTTTGAGTATCAGTCTGAGTGTCTGCATGGTTCGGTGGGGGGTATTACGTAGTGCATAGGTGCATGAATGAGTGACTCACTGTTTGTATGTGTTGAAGATAGTATGTGTGCAGGACTGCATGGGTGGATGAGTGTGTGTATGGGTGTGTTAGTGAGTGAATGACTGTCTCAACAGTGTCTTTATGAGTAACTACATATGTTTTTAACTAGTATATGTGACTATTGGTGTATATAAGTGAGTATATGTGAGAGTGAGAGATTGAAAGAGTTCCTGTATGAATAAGTATGTGTTTCTATAAGTGATTGTTTAAAAGACTAAGTATGTGTAAGTTTTTGTAGAAGTAAGTGTGGTGGTGTGTGTATAACTATATGCAAGTAAACGGATGTTTGATTCTTTATTAGCATGAGTGACTATGTGTGTGAGTAACTCTACGGATGAGTGGCATTGTGTAACAGGATGTATAGGTGTATGAGTACATATGATGAGTGAGTACATGTATGAGTGACTGTATAGGACTGTTGGTGAATGAGTGGATGTGTATGTGGATCTTAGAATTACTGAATAGGTTGTTGTAACTGGTATTGGTATGTCCATTGTTTTGAAAAGTTTAGTCTCTATTTTTGAATGTGTGTATCAAAGGTTATATTAGGGTGAGAGGAGGTCTGCGACTCTATCACAAGGATGATGTCATCAGTGATGTCATCAGTGATGTCATTTGAGATGTCATCAGTGATGTCATGAGTGATGTCACTGACCATGTCATGAGTGATGTAATATGTGACGTCATCAGCAGTGCATTGCGGGCGCGCGAGTTATAGTTAGCGTAACTAACTATAACGGGGGAATTTCAATGGTTTTTTACGAGTAAAATGTCCAGCTAACTATAACGTGTGTGAAACCTTTGGTTTTTTCATTGAATTTCTAAGGTTTTTTAAATGCTAATTCCTAACTATAACGTGTGTGAAACCTATGGTTTTTTCACTGAATTTCTAAGGTTTTTTAAATGCTAATTCCTAACTATAACGTGCGTGAAACCCATGGTTTTTTCAGTGAATTTGCAAGGTTTTTTAAATGCTAATTCCTAACTATAACGTGTGTGAAACCCATGGTTTTTTCAGTGAATTTGCAAGGTTTTTTAAATGCTAATTTTTTTTTTTTCTTCTATTTTTTTAAACATATTTTTAATTTAATGTTCTAACCTTTTATAAAGACTATGGTTAAATTTTTAAAATTCTTTAATATGTTTTTTTAAATATATTTCATAAAATAAACATGTTAAAATTTTTTGCAGTACATTTTTTCCTTTTTTTTAGTACGCGTACCGTAAGCTTACGGTAAGCGTACGGTTTACGCAATGCCCGTAATTTATCTACGCTGTTTGCGTATAGTTACGCAATTTGCGTAGCCGCGCGTACTCCGCGTGGGACGCGTACGCGTGTACGCTACACGCGCACGTTACGCGGAAGTGTCGGGTAGTGACTGTTATGCGCATGCGCGCAAGCGCGTGTCTTTTTTACGCGCATGCGTACTTTTGCCGTAAGCGCACCGTAAGCGTACCGTAAGCGTACGGTAGGTCATGTGATCATGAAACACAACTTTTGATTGGATGAAACTACTTTCAGTTCTAGAACTCTCCTACACCACACCCATTCCCCTCATTTCTGCTTGTGATCCCTTAGGAGAAGGAGCTGGGTTGTCTTTGTGATACGATGGCAGAACAGCAGAGCCCTTCTGAGAGTGAGGCTAGCACTAGCAGCACTACCTTGAGGCAGAGAGCGAGGAAACAAAAGACCTCTTATGTATGGGATTATTTTACTTTTCCTGAAGGCCAGCTAAAGGTAAATGCACCCTTAGTGACTTGCAAGCTGTGTCAGCGTGTGCTTTCAAGAGGTAATCCTGACAGGAAGTATTCCTTTGGGAATCATACCATGATGAGGCACCTCAAGGATGTACACAAAAGGACACATGCTCGACTTTTTGGAGGTAACCCTTCAGAAAGTCAACCAAGCACATCCACAGCAGCTCAGCCTGGACCATCATCTGCAGGGCTGACTCCTTCTTCTGCAGGTCAGGTGAGCCCTTCATCTGTGGGGGGAGCATCTCCTTTTGCTGGCCCTCTGGAAATTAACCCTCGATTTCTGAGGGTTGATATTCGATGTGCCTCTTGTCATGATCTAATTTGTCATAGGGAGACCAGTGTTTCCCTAGTGAACCTCAAAATAGATCAGCACACTTGTCACAGAGACTAATTTTCCCATTCTTTCTTTCCTCTCTCCCTGCATGAACACAACGGCTCTTTTAAGAGCCAACCTTATCTTTCATCTTTTTTTTATATATGTTTTTAAAAACTTTTTTTTTTTTTTTACCGTACGCGTACGGTGCGCGTAATTATTATTTTTTTTTTTTAAAAACACTAAAAATCAATTATCACATTACAAGGTCTTTGAGACACTACAATTATTATTATTGACTTACCATACCCACTCAAAAAAATATTTATTCATTTGTTTTTTTTAAAAAAAATTGCTTTAAAAATGGTTCTAGTTTTCGAAAATTTTCTATATCAATCTGAAAAAAAAGAAAAAAGTATTAATATTTTTTAAACATTTTAAAATACAGTACACGTATTTACATATTTACCCAAAAATATTTTTGCCTTATTTTTGCTGTTTTCAGAATATATTGCATTTCACTATAAATTGTGAAAGCAATTGCATTCATCATTTAACAGCGGGCAAAAAAAAAATAACAATCTCAAAGATTGTATTAAAAAAGCCCAGAATCTCTTCTCACTTAAACTTAACATTACAGAAATGCATAATATTCTAAAAAAATATAATCAAAAAACAATACTTATTTCTTTAAAATACCGTCTGATATTTTTGTTTCAGAAGTATAATCACAATATTATATCTCAAATAACTCCACAATACATCTGATTCCATTTCCTTTAGGCCAAATAGTAATTTAAAATTTTTTTTTGGATTACATTTCCAATGGTAATCCAATAAAATTCTAAAGTTTAATTTGTCCAGATCTCACCGATTCTCTGTAACATTTTGGTTCCCGAAATTTTTTTAAATAATTTATTAAGTCCACAATAGAATTGGTTACTTTTCCGCATGGCCAAATAGTCATTTTAAAAATCTTTTTTGAAAAAATTTCCAATGGCACTCCAATAACATTCCAAAATTTAAATTGTGCAGATGTTACCGATTTTCTCTAAATTATTGGTTTTTGAAAGTTTCATAAAAAATTAAAAAAGTCCACATTACAATTGGTTATCTTTCCATTAGGCCAAATGATAATTTAAAAAATCTTTTTTTTAGAAAATTCCAATGGTAATCCAGTAAAATGGTAAAATTATTTTGTCCAGATCTTGCCAAGTCTCTCTAAAATGTAGGTTTCAGGAAGATTAGATAGGAATTTGCTAAATCAAAAGGCAAACGTTGTTTGAAAATCAATTGGGAATCATTACACAGTGTCCAGCCTTTTTCACATTTAAGATAAACTGTGTAATGTCCAGAAGTAACAGTAGGTCCATCATGGAAAATTATTGCAACAGTTACAAAAGTTTTTCCTGAAATTGATAATTGCTGTCCTGTAAACTTCTTTATTAAAGTATCCAATTTTGAACCATCAGCTCTACATCGTTGCATCATTAAAATTACATACTGTCCGTATTCCTTTAAAATTAATGTTGAAAACATGTCAGATTGACACTCACCGCATTTCATGCTATGATTAGCATCTTTAACTCATTTTGCAAAAGTGACTGTTTTACTCTCTGGCAATGTCAAATAAATAAACCTTTCATTATCAACATTAGAGCCACATATATTATAACAGTTTTCACAACTATGTTCCCATTTATAAGAGAGACCAAATAAAATATCAATTGCAACTTCTTCTTCTTCCAGTACTTGAAGAAAATACATCAAAAATTCGTGTGCATCTTGCTGTTCATTTTGAGAAAACTGTGTTCGTCCTGAACATACATCTAAAAGTTTTCTAATTTCAGTAGCACTTTCTATTTGAGTTTTATCTTTACTCAGCTTTTGAAAAAGGAGACTCAGCTCAGAACAGAATCTTTTTCCCTGATTTACTATTATCTGCTCTTGCAAACTTTCCAGATAAAATGCAACATTCAGCACTACATTTGCGTAGCAGTTGACACCAGAGCTATTTTCAAAATGACATCCTACAACCTGTTCTTCATTTTCCTTTTTCTTTTTGCTTGTAATTACATCACTCCTCTTTTTTTTCCTCCTCTCTACATCTTCATTACAGATATTCTCATTTTTTCTTTTACGAGAAACTACACGTTTCTCCAACACAGGATACTGACCTAAATGAGGAGCATAGCTTCTTCTTAATCTATTATACTCCTTTACACAGTTTGTATCAGCACTAACTTTTGAATCATCAAAGTCTATCATGAATAAACCTGATAATGTTTTCACTCGTGACAAAGCAACATATGCCATACCTTCTTTGAACACAGTTGAACCAATGTTCACAAATGCACAATCTACAGTCAATCCTTGAGACTTGTGAATAGTTACAGCATATGCTAGAGAAAACGGAAACTGCTTCCTACGTACATATAAGTCTTTCACAAGCATGAAACGAACTGTACAACGACAAATATCTTTAACTTCTTCTATCTGATCAAATTCTATTTTTAAACATTCAATTCCATCTTTTTTCTGATAATTAATAAAACCCACAACTCTTCCCATAGCTCCATTAACTAAACCTTTTTCAACATCCAAATTTCTCCTTAAAAATACTCTACAGTTCATGCAAACATATAGATTTTTTTCTAATCCAGCTGTTTTGGAGATGTTCTTCTCTAGTGAATCCAATTTATTTTTCAGTTTGCCTGTTACTGTGACAGTAATTCTTCCATCCTCAATTTTGTCCACTGCTTCCAATTTCCTGATCTCTTCCTTTTCCAATTTCAAAAGCTCCTCATTAAATATTGAGCATTCACGTAGAGTTGGCATTAAGCAGATGACACTTTTGTTTTCTGCAATGTTCTTGTATATTTTCTCTGCAACTATTTCTTCCTTTGGAAATAAATTATGTAGCAGCCGACTCTGTAATGCTTTTTTGCCAACTTCTGTGAGTAGTCCAATTCTGATATCTTTCAGAATACTTCCATATTCTTCATCGCTTGCTTGCCTCATATTAGTAGTAAGTTCCTTGTACTCAAAGAAGGACCAAATATTTGTATTTCCGATGCTTCCCAATGACTTCTTCGTGTCTTCATGTGTGACAGTATTAAACACTGGTTGTCCTTTAACTGGAGTAAGTTGCAAAAGATCTCCAAAAACTATGACGTGTTTTCCACCAAATAACATGTCATAGTCTGTCTTCAAAATTTGCTGCATTCTTAAATGCACAAAGGCAAGCATTAAGTTTGATACCATGCTCACCTCATCAATAATGAGAACTTGCATCTTCTTCAATACTCTTGAAACTTCCAAGGATGCTTCTCCAGTTAGCTTGTTGTATTGTATTTTGTTCTCATGCTCCACTGGTAACATTAGCAAACGATGTAAAGTGATTCCTTTTATGTTATATGCTGCTAACCCAGTTGGAGCAGTAACCACACAAGACAAAGTAGAATCTGTTTTTTGCTGTAGGTAGCTTCTGATGACTTTTATAAGGAAACTTTTTCCAGTTCCAGCTTGTCCGCTTACATACATCCTGATTGGATGAAATGATGTGCATGAGCACTCTTTTTTTTCATGTAGAAATCCGTGATCAATTTTGTTTCTGATCTCTTCATAAATTTGTTGCTGCTCTTGATTCAGTTGTCTTTCCAAATTTTCTAAGTCTATAAATTCTTCTTGAGCTTGATTCATAGCCGTTTCCACTTCATTCATGGCTATTGATGCTTCATTTTCAACGATTGGTTGTCCTAGGGGATCTTGACTGAGTGTTCCTGAACTTTGGCTGTCCTGAGAACTGTCTCTAGCTATTTCTGCTGCAATTGTAGTTTCCTGTTCAATTTCTTCATTTAACATTTGCAGATAACTTGAGAATGTACTGCATTGTATGCTGTCTTTGCAAGCATTAAAAGAATCTTCATAGCTTTGAAATTCTCCCAGTAGTTCATCCTCTGTACGCCATGGTTTAAACAACTGTAAAAGAGCCAAGTAGTAAAATTCCTTCTTGTCAGTAGTGTCGCAACTCAGCTTCCTGTGATTTATCAAACTTCCTTTTGTTTGCTTCACCAAACATCCTTCCTCACCAACGACTTTATATTTTCCATTGTTGATGTCTTCTGCGGCTTTCCGTGAATAAATGTAGTTCTGCAGCACTTCATAGAGACACATGTTCTCCAGATGTTGACTTCTCTTGGGATAATATGTGTCCAACATGTTTGATTTCAAAATATCTGTACTTTCTGGGTCATTCTCGGCCAAATATTCAATTTCTCCAACAGATTTCAGTACCCGATTTCTCATTGCTGCAAGGCCTAAACTTGCCCAAATTATTCTTCTTGACTTCGAGTAGAGACTTGCAGAAGATAACCTATCTGAACATTCGTAGGATCCAATTTCTCGATGCGATAACATCTTCAAACTGAAACTGTACAGCTTCTTACTGACAGTCTTCTCGTGAGAAATCTCTTCCCACATTTCCTTCAATTCTGTTTTTTCTGATTTCGTAATGTAAGACGTTACATATCGAGCAACAGCAATGGAATTGTCAGCTACATACTGTATATCCATGTTAGCGTTCCACATGGATAAAATGACTGGGTTGTAGTCATTTATATTTTTTGATTCTTCTTTTCTTTTTAGGTTGTAGGTATTCTTAGGTGATTTTCTTGTGATAGTATGTCTCACAGCTGACATAAAACTGTTGACTCTTCCATTTGAAAGAACAGGTCTAGGAAATCCAAATCGACATTTAGTGTAGTATTTATCTTTGCTCTTGTATTTCCGTCGACAGTATTTTCCACACCGATGACTTTGGAAACGTAAAACTTGCTCCTTTAACTTTTTCTCTTCTGTACTTTTTGGTATAGCACATGTTGCATATTCTTCAATGAAAGATAACACTGCTTCATCAGTATCTGTTCCAAACTTTGGGGCATCCTTGATCCACAACAGCATATGAATATGAGGAGCACCTCTTGCCTGGTACTCTTTTCTCCAAAAGAAATCTACTACTTCTCCAAGAGGTGGATTTTTTTTATTGCAGATGAAGGACATCATAGCCTCAAATCTATGATTGAAATATCTGCAAACATTAACCGGATCCAATGAACACAGTTCTCCTGCTGTCTTGTATTCGATGTTTTTAATGTTTGAATTTGCCTCTCGTAGAAAATCCAGTAAATCATCCCAAGCGTACTCCGCACAGCTTAGGGTAACGAACCATGTTGGTGTTCCTAAATTCCGAAACATGCATTTTAATTCACCATGGCGTCGGTATATTCATTTGTCCCACGCTGACGGAGAGGTGCTGCCCTATCTGTTTCAATTGCTACGTGTGGGGTGCACCCAGAAATGCACTATATGCCATTCCCCCCTGCACTTGCGGTAGTGTCAGGATCTCCCAGGATATCCTTGGTTGTCACCCAGCCCACAACAGTTCGATCATAAGTGACCTGAGGCGATTAAAGAAATGCACCGTGAGTGGCAAAGGAATGTTAACAAAGAGGTACAGTAGTTGCGGCAGAATAATCATCTTAGCCACCGCTATGCGACCAGCCAGTGAGACGGGAAGAGTCTTCCATCTTTTTACCCTTTCTTCAATCCAGGCCACCTAAATTAATAATCTTTTGCTAAACTACAAATCAGGCATGCACCAATGGTCTTTTTTTTAATTCTTCTTTTTATTTGAAAAAAAGCAGCAGCATCTTCTCTCCAAAATGCATAATTCATATTAATACTTCATACAAATTATTCATAATACATCAATAAATAATTAATAATCACCATAAGAACATCATGCAATTGATGATTCATAGTAAGAATTCATCTAAATTACTCAAGATATTTAAATACATAGTTATAGACAGTTTTTCCAATGCCAGATGAATTCATAAACAATTATTCATGGGATATCTAAGTATATAAACATGACCACATTATAAGAACTAGACTACTGGATTACCGATATACTATACAAAACAATACTACTTCATGACTTACTTATTCTAACTCTGTTCGCCAGCTTGACTGAATTTTGGTAAAACTCTTATTAGCGCCTATTCTTTTTGCATAAAGAAGCTCATGGTTATACACCTTACTCATCTTATTACGCCACTGAATCATGGTGGGTATTTTTATCGACTTCCAGTTTGCCAAAATCAAGTACTTAGTGATCAGAGAAGCTATAAAACAAAGCTGGTTCAATTTAGTAGTCCGATTATGACTACTTAACAGGGTGCCGAAAAGAGCCCCCATCAGGTCAGGTGGAATTGTTCTGTCCATCCACTTACTTATTACAGTAAAAATCCCGGTCCACAACCCATTTAATTTAGGACAGTTAAATATCATGTTAAGCCAGTCTCCCAGATGAGATCTACATTTTAAGTAGGATGGATCTGCAGCGTGGTACATTTTTATTTTTACAGGTGTATAGTAGATCATCCATTTGCAAAAAAAAGCCCATATGCCTAAAGTTGGCAGCTTGGATAATTTTCCTACTGAAACAATTGTAATAATCCCAATGTGCCTTTGTGATAATGCAACCTGTAGTATTACTAATATGTGGTTCGATATCAACTTAAATCTGGAATACTGATGCAGAATTCCATGTCAGCTGCTGGTTCCATTAAGCCACAACTCAAGACAAAAAGGCTTGGCTTATTTTTTCAGCCGCCTCATTCAGCTCGACCGAATTACTTGAATATTAATGTTTTATTTGAGTATTGCTGAAAAATAGTGATGGATTAAGTGATCTGTGTTCACAATTAAGAGTTTGCCATGCTATATAACCATTGTTGCGAAAAAAATCCCCCAATGTACAGAATCCAATATTGGCCCAGCGTACAAGTGTGGAACACCCCAGGCTTAAACCGGAACAAATACATCCCTCTATCTTCTTATGGGGGTGGAAATATGGCATCTTATATTCTTGCAGAAATTTAACTATATACAATTTGAGGTGTCTTATAGCACATAGGCTTCGGTAGTCTAGGGATTGTTAAAAAAGGAACCAGTTCTATTTTTACTATTTTTGACATACTGTGTAAATAATAATTATCTCCTACTGCTATCTAGTTTGATGGCAAACTCAACCAGTTTAAAAGTGTAGCCTGATAATAAGTTGTCAAACAAGGAAGAGCTAAGCTTCCCTCCATTTGAGTCAAGGAAAGTACTGAAAGCTTGGCCATAGGTCACTTTGATTTCCATATAAAAAACCGAACATCGCCTCCCAAGGCTCCAAAAAAAGCCCTGGTTAGCTTGACTGGTAAATTTGAAAAGAAACAAAAATAGAGGTAGCAGATTCATTTTTATGAGATATATATGACCAATAATTGTAAAAGGAAGTTTATCCCAACGATTGAGTAATGCACAAGCTTTAATTAATAAAGGAGCCTAATTCAATGCATATAGATCACTATAGTTTGAAGTCACCTTAATCCCAAGATATTTAACTGGGAGTGTAGCTGAAAATGATGCTTGCATAGCTTTCGGCAGTGTCTTAGGGGAGCTATTAAAAATTAAAACTTCAGATATTGCTTGATGAATTTTGTAGCCCCCATTTGCCGTAAACTCAAAATTATTATTAAAAGCTTGTTAAACGTCATCCTTCTCTGCTTCTAAATATAAAACCTTATCATCCTCATATAGCTTAAGTTTTGGTGTGCCGTTAGCAGGTGGTTTAATAGATTGATCTAAGCAAAGAGCGCATGCCAAAGAGACTATAAATAGCACAAACAAAATAGGTGACAACGGGCATCCCTGACGAGTGCAGCGACTAATATATACGTCTCCCACTATGGCTGCCTTAGCCCCAGAGTATAACATTCGTAACATAGATAAAAAAGTTGCTGGAAAAGCAAATTTGCCCAAAAAATCAGCTTATCTACAGCATCGATGCAGCAGTGCCGCAGTTTTTACTGCGGACCTCCCAAGCCGAATGCAGAGACACTGCCTGGCACCATCTCAGATGCCGTTGAGTGCCATCAGACGTCTCAGCCGCAGAGCATGGCGTGCGCTCTGTACACGGCCCTATCCACTGATGCTCAATTCCTCTGCTGTGAGGTTCATGATCGGATTCCATGTGAAGCCAACAAGTAAGTAATAGAGTAATAGCAAGCACCACATGCAAAACATTGACCAGTTTACATCTGGTTCACTAATTTAATAGTTATGCGCTCCTGATCTGTGGACCCCAGGGGATCCGCAACGCATACCCAGAGTATTGGTGGCCTAAATTGAATTGAAGTACTGATATACACAGACAAAAACAGAACGTGCTTCATCTGGATTATAGCTTATTGCTCTGTCTTTTAGAAACAAAAACAAAATTTGAAACACTCCATCTTTCCATTAAAATTCTGAGTTTTGTATACTTTTCCGTTTGTGAATTTAAATCATTTGTTCATAATTTGTGTACTTGTTTGGTGTATACTTGTTTCTATATTTGTGTTATTATTTTCAAATTGTACAAATTGCTTAGGCTGGCGATGCTGGCTTCCAGTAGTGATTCAGTGTGGGTCTACAGAAGTCAAAATGAAAATAAAAAAACGCTGCAATAGTAGGTAAGTCATCCCACCAAGAGCATCTTGTAAAGAGGTAATGCCTTCATATGTTTTCTGTTCACCATACCCCTCCTTGCCAAATCCACAGATTCACAGTCCAGCATTTTCCTTTTCAATGCACAAGTTCCCTTTTCCCACTCCTGTCCAGAGTCTGTGCATGTAACACCTATATCCCTGCACATTCTCCTTAAGTGTTCTCACTCTTATGCTTTTTAATTCACATGGTAGCCCAGTCTGCCATCGACATACCATCTAGTGACAGGGATTAGTGCCAATCTGTACAGGAACCATGACACAAGTTACCAGAGTTTGGAGCATTAGTGGAGCAGGTGGAAGTGGGCTCACATAGGTTGATCCCAATTTCCAACATTAATGATCAGTTTTCCGTTTGAATTGTCTGGCCAAAAGGCATCATTATCCCACAATAAAAAAAACACCCACACACACACACACACACACACACACACCAATGACTGTGTGCAATTGCTTTGGGCTAATTGCGATCCTTTCCTTAAACATTAGTCCCACGGGGACAATCTTCATGGCCCCAGGGAAGGAAATTGATCAAACTGAAAAGGGGAATTTGTCGCAATCATCCATATAACCGAGCAACATGGAAACTGGGAATTCTATCAAGGAATTCTTATTCTCATCACATTCACCCCTTACAGAGGTACTAATTACCACCAGGTCACCTCTGGCATAGACAGGGGCTCTTCCTCCCTTTCTAGGGATCTAATTACACCACAATTTAGGAATGCAAAATAGTAACCACTGAGACTAATCTAGATTATGAGCCAGTGTGAGGGACTAACCCTCCCTTGTTCAGATCAGGCACACCAATTTGGGTGAGCAAGCTGTTACTGTCTGTCTAGGAGTCTCATGTTAGAGATACATAATTATAGGCTTGACAGTAAGGTCCTTAACAGGAAGAAGAGAGTTCCTTCAACGCTCTATTATGGTATAAGAAAAGAAAATGTGTTTTGCCACAATAAATCACAATGTTCAATTAGGGTTTATTTTCAATTCTTTTTTTATTCATTTTAGTGTACATAGTACAGCAATAAGAGACATAACCACCTGCTTACTCTCATATAAAAGAAGAAAGAAAACTAAAAACACATACACCAACTCACCGGTCTCTGCTCCCAACTACCTGATCATCTTGTGCTATTTAATGATCTATTTCTCTTTCTCAGGATGTTCCTCTTTCTGTCCTTTTTAGTATGGTTGCATGATCAATGCTAATAAGCATTCCGATTATTCCCAAAAGGACCCTATTCGATTATTATGTAGAATTTGCATTTATTTTGCCCAGCTCAGTTCTTGACAATTTCAGTTCATCTCACTAGTGGTTCCCAGGGAGGTGTAGATAAGGCATTGATATCTCAAATACCCTGGGCCAGCTCCAAGATCAAGGTATTTGAGAAAGAAATACTAAAAGTAGCTGAAGAGGTCTTGTCATACAAACAGCAAGGTATCCAAAGATACAACATTTAGAGATTAGAAAAAATATTCCTTCTATACACAAGCGTAAGGCAAAATTACCAACTGAGGATACATAATGGGGGAGGACTTGGCCACTGTTGGGACTTCAGAAACTGGCATGTATTATTCATGAAAAGAAGACAATAAAGGGGAACTGATTTACCTTGTTACAATATTATTGAAAGGACTGCTATGAGCAGAATAAGCAGTTTGCCCCTACCCCCGAATAGTTGCGGCTGGCATAGCTCGCGGGTGGGGGACATGGGGCGGGATTGGTCGCGCAGGTGGTCGCGATTGCAGGAGAGAGCATCATTAAAAAATTAAATCACTTACCTTGCCGCCGCCGGGTCCCACGTCTCTGCTCTGAATTCAGGAACAGGAAGCAAGCAGCCAGGCTCCCTCCCCTAAGCCAATCACAATGCTGCAATGCAGTGCTGTGCTTGATCTGAGCGCCGCTCGGGCTGGAGGGGTGGACATGTTGTCCATGCAGGCTGTAATGGAGCCTGCATGGAGAAGTGGTAAAGTGCGCATGACTGGTTTGGACGGCCCGAGAGGGCCAAGCAAACAGTCACTGCACACTTAGGAGTGGACAAACCACTCCTTCACTGCCCTGCTCGCAGAGCAGCCTAGCCCACCCACCCACCCACCTGCAAAGGAAAAATAAAATGATAATAACTGGAAGTTATCATTTTATGTTTTTGCTTCTAGTACTGCTTGAAAGCAGTAAGGCGACGCTCCTCGGCCATAGCGGAGGAGCCACCACTGCCCCGAAGTATTAGTTAAAATGTCTTTTAATAAGCTGTATTTCAACATAAACAGCAGCAATCCCTCGAGCTTGTACTGAATTATTATTTTTACATTTGTGATGGGACGTGCTGTGTGTGTTAGATCTCTTCCTTAGGTTACTCAATGTTGCTCGAATTTAATGACTGTGGATGAAAAAAGCTAGACTTTTACTAGATTGGATCCATCTCTACTACCATACTGGTTAGCAACCACCGCCAGCCTCTCAGCCCTACAAGCATTAAGGGAGGCTTGGACAAGTCACTCATTTACAACACGGGTGATCCGAATGTTTGGCACGGTATCTTCTCAAGCATTTTTTAATCTGAAAAGCATTTATTTATAAGGGAATTCTATTGGTTACTAACATTATTATTACAGCAACTGGAGTTCACCATGAAACATTCTTGGCTTTTTTCAATCATGACGTTTGAATTATTTCTACAGCTCATTTTGATTACGTTAGAGGCAATGTACATTTTCAGAATAGCTCTACACCATGATTATATCAATGTAAAACGCGTTAAACATGGGTCTCTATTACACTAATCCAATTTTGATTGGTTGGGTGTCTGCTACTTAGTGAACACATCATATTCTAAGGAGACACATGCCTAATTTCACTCCAAATACTGCACACATTTGTGAAGATTTTCATTGCTGTCAAAATGTAGCTTTTTGAAAACAAAATTCATTCCCTTGTCAAACTTTATTTTAAAATAAAGTCAAATAAAAGACTCCAATCTTTTGCTGAAATTGAATTCTATGCTCCGTATACTTTCATTCAGCCTTAATGACTGTGAAAATCCATGCTGAAGTTTGAAGCTTAGAGAGGAAAACCAAATCCCTATACACACTTGTGAGATACTCAGTAGGAATTCATTATCAAGGATAACTTTAGCTTATGTTTGGTACTAAGGCATTATCCTTCGGAGAGGCAAAACATTTTTTATTTTCTCTTCGCCAGGCCATATGCACAAGGATCATGGGTTTCAGAAAGTTCAGGATGCATTTTATCAGATTAAATTACTACTTGGTCAAACTGTTCCTCCAGAGCAAAAATGTATGCTCTGGTGGTAATCTCACTGCCTTGTGTATTTTGTGGCCTTTAAACCCCTTCCCTGATTAGTAAGGTCTCATGCCACTGTATATGTAAAATGTCATGTTTTTAGAGCGACACTTTCTAGTCTTCTCCTGGGAACTCTTGAATTCCCAGTCAACGCTTCTTTTGCTTAACTAATGATCGCTGGTTAAGCAGACTCCGGTAAGTTCCCAGTGGTCATTTCAATTTAGGATGCTTGAGTCCCTGAGAGATCTAACAGTATTATTAAATGTAATGGCTAAACCTAATGATGCTCCTCGTGCAAGTGAAAAGCAACATGAATGACATGTGCTAAATAAGCTAATTTCAGAGGCAGCTTTGGCTAATTGAATAAAAAAAGGTTATCAGACATTGTACATCACATTGTTGATCAGTGGTAGGTTAACAGATGACAAGCATGCAATGTGTTCTTACAATGAAGGCACCGGTTAGTTCGACAACTTCGTACTTGGCTAGTCAAGAAAGAAACCTTGCAATATTGAGGCTTTTTGGATCCAAAACCGACTTAGAAATCTGAGATCAATTAATCCTCTTATGACTGCAGATGAAATAATACATTAGATATAACATTCTCTTTGTAAATGCGTGAACCGGTCTGCTAATTTCCAGTTCAGCAGCTACAGTTTGTATTTACCATTGCTCCTGTTAACTCGAATTCCAGATAGATTTGTGTTTATTTTGATGGGCTCTATTCATGCCTCTGCATACGAATAACAGATAATAAGGGTGAATGTACATTAACAAAACACACTCCTTTAATTACAGCAGCGGGTCTATAAACCAGTACCGGATGTTGGCAGATTTTCAATTTCATTCACACATACGTAGGGCCACAAATGCGCCTGGCTGCGCGTTGACCTTGATAGTCCGCATAAAGAAGGCACACAAGCTTCTTACTGTCTCACAAGGCACAAGTGTGGAACAGGCGCTCCTTCGGCATAGGCCCTTTTGATTCCTGGCACTGCTGGTGGTAGAGTACCAACTAAATACAATGGCCCTCTGCTCACTGGATTACAAGAAGGTCCTTTGGCATGGTGACAGCTGGAGGATTGTGAGCGTGGATAATGTGACACAAAGCCAACTGTCTGTGTGAGTCATGCAAGCAGCTATCAAGAATGTCTGAATGACTCAAGTCTGCATGAGCACACTTCAGTGTTTCATCAGCGAGCTCCCTAGGCTCTCCTCACTTTATATTCTCTTCCCGCCTTATATTCCTTCCCTTTCCTCATGCCAGCTATTCAGAAATGTTATCCCTAGAACAAAATCCAATGCTCAGCCTCAGGACAGAGGTTACTTGTGCACAAAAAGAAGTATGCGGCGCTAAACGTCCGACAGAATATCTTCAATGGAATCTTGTCTGAACTATTTATTTGATTTAACAAATTTGTGAGAAAATATCTATAATGGAACTTACATAATAACGGATTGGTCTTTGGTACTATAGAATTTCTATGGTGGAAAAAGATTTTAGCACCCATATTCCTCTCCTTCCCGAGGCTTCAACGTGTTGTTGCCGGTTAACTTACCCCTTCTAAGTCTTATTATGTGGAAAAAAGGTTACGTAATTAGCGCCATTAAAAACACACTATGAAAATATGGGTCTAACCCTTAGGAATATAATTTTACTTCATGACTGCTTTTATAAAAAGTGAATTCACTGAAGTTTCCATTTCGCCCAGAATAAATGCAATGTTTGGAACAGCGCACCACATTAAAAAGCTCCTTTTGCTCATAGCTTTCATTTATTTTACTTTCCCAGATTCCTTTCACTTCATTTCACAATTAAATCTCAGTTTATGTTTGCTTCCGCGTTTATTGGTCTTCTCTGCACTTTTAGTTCTTTACACACATTAACATTATTAAAAACAGATATTTCTGCCACCCACAAAATATAAACGGGAGAAACGCCTGACTTTATACAGACAAGCAGCAGACCCGGGGAGGTGCAAATTTAGATTATTATTTCAAGCCGAGGAGCGTAACCAACTTTCCTATGAGGCACACACTGAGGCAAATGAGACATCAATTATTTTAAAATTGATTTTTTTTATTGTGGA
Source organism: Triturus cristatus (assembly GCF_964204655.1). NCBI lineage: Eukaryota > Metazoa > Chordata > Amphibia > Caudata > Salamandridae > Triturus > Triturus cristatus. The sequence continues at coordinate 346,856,349 of NC_140589.1, read as the reverse complement.
TATTTTAAAGGTATGTCCTTTTAAAACATTAAATCTTTATTATTAAATTGTATTACTAACAACTGAGAGCAAGATAACCCAGAACTGCATACAATTTGTGCAAAATTAAAACGTTATTACCCGTAGAGGTCCTATCTGTTCTGGAATATTATCATAAAGGGAGTCTAAGTAAGTACCTGAGGAGGTTTGTGCAAAAAAAAAAAAAAGATTTGTATTCAGAAATAACTATTGCACATTCATTTAAATGGAGCTCCTAAAGAAACTCCTCAACAAGATTAATATAGACTCCAGAACCAGCCAGAACATGTTTTAACTTGGGTGCAACCACATAAAACTAGCCTTTAAAGTTCCCCACTAGCTCTTACTTGATGCAACGTCCTCTTTCACCATGTACAAAATGTATTGGGGCATCCAACAGAAACTTGGGATCTGCTATGGCAAACTTTATGTCACATGTTTTCCAAGCAAAACACACATGGAACAGGATGCTAACAATGTTGTCACTCTCAGCCATTTCTAAGTTCAAATACATACTGACTCACCTCTGTACAGTCTTGTTAACTCACTAGCCACACTACATTACCTATAAACCACGTCTTCCCCATGCACGGCTTATACCCTGTCGTATTACATCAGTTTTAGCATGTTTAATCATAGCACTCATAAGAACACCCATGCCATCTGAAATTACAAATTATGAGAGGAGTGTGATGGTAGAGGGATGGGTTATAGTTAATTAAGTGAGGCTAACGAGTTAACAAGAGTCTGTACAGAGGTGCAAGAATTTTAGTAATTTTAATGTAGGGTGTAAATTATAACTTTAGGTTATAATTTAACTATAACTGAGGGCCCGATCAAGAGTTTGACGGTGTGGGAGCAGGCTGCCACACCACCGGCCTGCTTCACACAAGCCAAACAGGGCTGCTGCCCGCCCACCGGATTACGAGTGAAATCGTGGTCTGGCGGGTGGGCGGTGTGGCAGTCCCGCGGCGGTGCAGTAAAAAGGCTCAAATGTGAGCCTTAATGCTGCAATGCCGCTGGAACTGGGGGTGCATGCACACAGGGGGGCAAAACATGTTGCACCCTGCATGCGCCAACATGCATGGGGAAAGGGGGGCCCTATAGGGCCCCCTTTGTTTCCTGATCACCAGCAGTTTCATGGAGTAAGAACATCCATAAGACCGCTAGCGGTCACGAAACACGTAAAATGCATGGCGGTGCCACAGCAGCAAAGCCAGTATATTGCGAGCCCCTCACCGCCTCGCCACCACCAAGGAATGCGGTTTCCTGGCGGTTGTGCCAATAATAAGGCAGTCGGACCACCGGTGCAGTGGTGGCCTGATGACCATCGTCACGCCACCATAAGTTTGGCGGTCCACAGACCGCTAAACTCATAATCAGGCCCTAAGCGCTAACCTTTGGGTTTTTTTCATTGAATTTTTTTTTTTTTTTGCTTAAAACATTTTTTCCTAACATAACTCAAAGTCAATCCATCATTGTTTTTCTTTTAATGCGTTTTCAGACAAAACTACCTTTTTGGTTGCAATACTATGTCATCAATAATTCTTGCAAAACAGTTTGGTCTTTTGTAGGTACTCCAATGACTACAACTAGTAAGGGTTCCTCTAGTTGGCACTTAATTCCAAGAGTGGTTATGTTTTTGTTAAAATCTAAATGGAGAAAAATACTGTATCCTTTCAGTGCTCGTATTAACTGATGTCGCTGAAATGTCCCTCGTTTGGGTTGCAATGTGACCATGGTTTAAAGAGGATGAACGGTTTGAATTACAATACTTGCATATAAATTCAGTTTATGTAGTTCTGAAGGGATTGGATATATTTCTAAATTGTTAAGAAGAGCATGTGAAGGCATGACGTTATTGCCTGGTTTACCAAGGCAGTAATTGCAAATGACCTTGCATTCACAAAGATCGTATCTTTCTTCTGCAAATAATAAGAGTTTTACATTTTTCCACTGAATTGTAACTGCATTTTCGTTTTCATCAACAATAATAATAATTTTTACTTGCTTATAATGAAGGTGTATTCAGCAACAGATGCAAAGCTAATTAGGGATTTGTGAAACTGATTCTTGAAATTCAAGAATATCCATTTTGTTTAATAAAAAGAAGTTAAAAAAAAAAGAAAATCAAATTTAAAATTTCATAAGTCCATTAATGTATTTTGTGTTTCATTCTCACTAAAGGCAAGGTCTGGGCAATCATTGTTCTCAGAGAATGGATCAAAGTATTTAGATTGGATATAGTTTGTAATATTGTTTACTTTGTTTTGTAAACCATTTTTATTAATCACAATACAGGACATAATGCGATATATTATACAGAAATGTGTTCAAGAGTTACCAGATGCGACAGACAAAAGATATTGGGAGGAGTAGATGGTACAGTTCATAATAAAGCATTCCGTGACAAACAGTGTCCAACTTCAGATCACATCAGTCATAATTTATGTATTCCTGTTAGTGTCCCCCCTCTTATTGGTGTTACCCCTCTCTGTGTGCATCCTTATCTTCAGTATTCTGATGCATGTGGCCCCTCATCCCCCTCCACCCCTCCCAGATGGTATCTAGTGCTACTAGGCGACCGGGGGTAGGGAGCACGGCAAGGTCCGTTTGGACTCCAGGGAGCACAGCCAAGGCCAGGACAGAAGGATATGTAAATAGTGTTGTCCACTGTGCAAACTAGTAAAGCCAACTTGTCATCTAACCATCTGAGGGGGCATGATGGAGCACCTCCTGTAGTATGTTCTCCCACCAGCCTGCTATAGGTATCCTTTGCAGCCCCCTAACCTCCTCGGTGCAACTTTCTCTGCTCTGCCCCAATTTAATGTCGCCGCACTCCTCTGCTGTACACTGGGTAGTCATAATATTGTTTACTTGTGCTGGATTAGAATGTAGTAGAGCAGAATGTAGTGTTTCCACTTGCAATGATAGTGTTTTTACAAAGTATAGGGTCTGCAAAAGCTTTATTATTGTTGAATGATGTATGTAGAACTTTGGTATGATGGAATGTGGTGTTACACATGTGATTTCTCAAACAACCTAAGACACGTGTTTTATATTGGTTTTCAGTTATGCTCCTACTGTTGTCTCTTCTTCTGAAAGTGTGGAAATGTTCTGTATTAGCCAGCATTTTCTTTGTTGGAATAGCTAACGCAGAAAGGTGCTATTTTTCTCAATGGCTTGTTAATCCTCTTTACTACTAACGTTTTGGTGTCTAATAATATTAGAAATATTTTTGCTAGCCTTACTGGAACTGGTGATTGCCTTGCTGTAAATTATTTTCTTTATCCTCTCGCTGGAGTATAATTTCCTTATTTGCTTCTGAACATATTGTTTTTTTAGGCATCGTGTTCAATTGCAATTCAGCTCTATTGCTTTCCAACAGTCTACCACAGTCCACTTTGAGTTTGGCTATTTGCATAAGTAAAGAAATCTGAACACGGATATACAGATGGTGTGTGATACCGCATATTGTACTTTATGCCATAATTGCTGGAAAGATGTGAATGATGTACGGTATATTAAATCTGAAAATGTCAATAAAAATATGTTACAAAAAAAAAAAAAAGTAAAGAAATCTGAACACATCCCCCCATCTTGAAATGATTTCACTGGCTACCTCTCAAAGCAAGAACTGTTGTCAAGATTGCATGCATCTCACATGAAGCAATCCATATTGTTCCGGATCTCGATATCTAAACTCAAGCTGATTGATGGGTTGTCAATAGAAAACAAAAGGCAGAGATTGCCAAATTCTTTAAATACCCCAAATCTACAAAGCAAGCATCCTCACAATTAGCTCCTAGACTGTGAAACTATTTTCGACCACATAAGACTAAATCCTAACCTTTTTCCCTTCAGGAAAAATGTAAAAGCCCATCTGTTCAGACTTTAGTTTCTTGATAGACTCTATGCTTACTCATCTTACTTTCTTTTGCACTTCTGAGAGCTCACTTTCACTTCTACAGTGTTCTGCTGTCCTATGGCTAAATGTAAATGTAAATGTAAATGTAAATGTCAAGGTACTTATAGAGCGCACTGTCACCAGACGGACACCTTGCGGTGTCGCCTTTTGCGGTTTCCTGGCGCTGATACTCATACCGCTGTGGAACCCCTCCTGGCTTTCCCTGTGAAGTGTCCACTCCTGGGCACCCCCAGGGTGAAGCCAGGCATCCTTAGCGCTGTTGGGGCCGGTGTGGAGGCTAAGCAAGCTATTGCCCAGAGTTGCAGCGTGGGGCCCATGATTAGAATAGGCACCGAGGCGAGAATAGACAGGTCCGAGGAAATTGAGCCCGAGCCCCGCCGAGGCGGGAATCGAACCCTGGTCCCTGGCCAGAACTCTGCTTCAGGGTCTGCCGCTCTAACCATTGAGCCACACTCCTCCACTAAGTCAGTGCAATAATAAATACTTGAAATAAAATAAATAATGAAAAAAACAGCCATTTTGCTTTTACAATAATTGTTTCACGTTCAAGTTGGGATTTGTATAACACAATCTGCAGTCCTAAAAGTTGATATTGTTAGTGCTGACTGTAATCATTGCAGCGAGATGAATTGTTACTTGTGGGCTGGCAGTTCTGAGGAAGGAAAGAACTACAGAAACAGATCTTTCTTGGTTCCATGGGGTTCCATCGAAGCGCAAATCGCTTTATGAATAACAGCCGATTGTTCTTTTGCTTTTACAACAAGATCCATTGTCTGCACAAGCGAAGGGTAGCTGGTTTCTGCATTGCTCAGCTAAAGGTGGGTTACAACTATGACAGAATGTTCAAGTTTGATTTAACTTTCATGGTGAGAATACTAATTAAATAAACATTGATTAACTTGGGTAGTGCATGTGACATTTGATTGATTTAAAGGTATTGTCATGCTTAGAGACAAATTAGCTACTAAGATAGAAATGAGACTGAAAACCTCACTTTGTAGGCCTCCCAGTGGCCCAGCAATCTGCGGGAGCATGTTGTTTCCAATGATTATGGAATATAATTCATGTAACTCCTCTCTGTGAAACTTCAGGTTTTAGACCACCGTGTTTTGTGCACTAGCAATTATCAAACACACCACGAATAACATTGTATAGCAAGCGATGTAAGAAACAAGTTACCCACATTCAATAACAATCTTTTTGGTGGTTGCTGGTGGGACTGAAGAAATGATTAGACAAGGCCATTTTGTAGCACTGAATGTGTAAGATTACCATTCCTCTGCAAGTCGGAATCCAGACAATGTTTGGCTAAGGTGTAGTGAGATGTCCATGTTGCACTCAAAAAATCGTTGCAATAGAAACACCCCTTGCTAAAACGTAGGTGTAGAGGAGTTAGCCCTGGTCGAGTGGCCCCAGATTCCTGACAAGAGTACAGGACATCTTTATGCAAAGAATGATCCAGCAAGACAACATTCATTTCTTAACTACTTTACGGCTAATTTTTCTAATACAGTCAACGAAGAGCTGGTAATCTGACCTGATCTGGTACAGTCGGATGCAACTGGTGTAACCACTTCTCCCTCCTCCTTTGTGTGATGTAGCCGGGGATAAAAGGAGAAGAGTAATGGACTGCTTGGGTGAAAGGGTGGAAAAAACTGAATGGGGGCAGACGATGAATGTTTGCAACTCACTAACTTGTCTTGCAGATGAACCGGTAATAAACAAAGTGGTCAATATCAATAGCCTCAACTAGCAAATGTAAAGGGTCTCAAAACAAGACCCCATCAAAAATGTCAACAATAGATTTAAATCACATTGAGGTAAGACCAAAGGAGTCAGTGGGTTTAAACATGTCAACCATTTTAAAAACCTTATCACAATAGGGGTTTTAAAAAAGGGAAGGCCAAGCTGATAGACAGAGGAATGCCGACTCGGCTACTAGTTATACCTTAATACTGCTAACCGCACAACCCTGCTGAGCCAGCGAGAGTGTGAAATAAAGAATCTCCAACAGGCAGGCCTGAAAGGGATACACCTTCATCTATGCACACAAGATGACAAACTTGCTCCACCTTTCAGAATAGACAGCTGAAAGGAGTTCAAGTGCCCCCTCCCTCAATTTCAAGGCTTGGAGGCTCTGGAGGCTGAGATGCAGGATCCTCACTTCCGACTGGAACAGGAGGTTCACCCTAAGAAATAGATGGAGCTGGGAACAAGGAGAGATGCACAAGGTTTACGTACTACACCTTTCTCAGCATATCTGAGGCGATGAGAATGACCTGGGCTTGGTCTTAGATGATATTCCTCAGAACTCAAGAAATCAAGAGTAATTGGGAAAGGCGTAGTGAATCAAACTTCCACCTCAACCAAAACATGCACCAAGGTTCCTCCCAACAGATACAAGAGTGAACAGAACTAAGACACAGAATTGTCCATCATGGCAAGCTGGAATTTTTCAACTTTTTTGTATACTGAATTATTAAATACACTGTTAGCTCACCTCAAAAATAGACAAGCCGCTCCACCTTGTGGTGGACTGTCATAAATGCCAGTGGTGCCCAGCACTGGCAAACACCAGCTCAAATTAAGCCATGTCTGCACCACCTATTTGTGTAGACACCACCCTGGGTCATCAAAATGACATTGACTCAGACTGCTGGCCCAGACATTCAGAGACACAGCTAGGCGACTGCATCTATGTCCATAGCCTCAGTGCCTTGTGACAGAGAAATTGAGACCCTGGCAACTCAGAAAATCGTCTCAGGCCTGACCACAAACAACCTGGTCTCCCTCTCTTTTATGGACTTAGAGAGCATTAATGCTGAGGCAGTGAGAGCGGAATTTTCTATACCTTAATCTTCGGGTGTAATCATGATATAACCTCTGCCATTGGTCATATGGACATTTGTTCATCGAAAAGGTGAAAAGAAAAGGAGCAAACATCTACATCAATGCAATAACATGATAAATCATTTATGCCTTTTAGTGCAATCAATAAAGATAATTTTGTATGTAAGTAGTCTCCTACGCATCAGCATTTTAAATTACCTTAATCCAACAATTCATATTTCAACATAAGATAACAAAATATTAGTCAAGATAACAGTAAATATATCATAATGCAGCAAGAATATTCCATAAATGAAATTCCCTAATCTAAATAAATTGGAATAATATGGAGTAAGTCCAGATACTCAATAAAGACTACTGTAAAGAGAATTGATGCATAAGCATGAAATCTTTGGATAATAAACTGGAAAGTGTTCTCAGCTGTAAATCGACAGACAACAATAATGTAAGCTAAGCAACCTCCCATAAAGAGAGAGTTACAGAAATTCAAAGATGAGCCCCCAGCCAGTAACAATGAAAGAAATTCAAAGAGAAGAAGTCTCAAAGAAAAGCACTCAGAGGAAAAGTCCTCATCAGAGAAAAGTTCAGAGGAAAGTCCTGCTTTGCTCTAGGAACACGCACTAATAAAAAAAAAATTCTAAATGGCAACGAGTGACTTTTAATCTCCTATATTATCCAATAATATTGTAGTAAACTCCTGGGAATTGGCAAATTCCCCATCTTCTTACACTCGTACAATAGTATTTAGACCTTGAAAAGTTACACCAGTCACATTCAGCAGTCCAGACTGTTCTTCTCATGAATGCTTATTCCTGTTGCCTCTTCTTGTCCCGGTGAGAACCTCACTATCAGTTGTCTAACAACAAATGCCTATTCACTTACTAACAGAATGCTTCTGGAAAAATACAAAATCTGCAGCATAAGAGAAAAACATCTTGTGGCAAATAACGATTTGACGTGAAAACAAGCCTCTGAATGTTAGTGCACTTTTTTCAGTTAACATGGCATCCACAGTTAGGCCAAACTTAAATCAGCACTTATTTACTTCACTTGCAGGCATATATCATTAAGTAGGATTGCCTACTACAAAATCTTTGAATTTAGTATATGCGTTATTTAAACGTAGGCTTGTATATATCTTAACAAAAAGCATCTTTGTTTGCAATGAAATTCACTTGAGCAGCAGGAATTACAAGGGTATGAGTCATGGCCTGACCCCAGGCACCACAGACAGATGGAATGAAGGCCACTAAGGGTTAATAACCCTAGCAATGCACCAAGATTTGATTTGTGAAGAAATTGGCAGAGTCGAGTCAGAACTGACTTCCGGATGCCAGGGTGGGCACTTCTTGGCTCTAGTTACGTGTGTTGAGTCCGACACTGATGTGCAGCCAGTGGTCTCTACCAACGCAGAAGAGCTACTAAAAGTTTCCAGATCCCTGCTAACGTCAAGAATATTACAGAAGTGAGGAATGTGAAAGTAGAAGTATTCATCAGAAGTAGAGTTTTACATGTTGCTTTCCTTTGCTCCTTTCCCCCTGTTATTATTCGGTCACTTTGTGTATTTTTGTCTCAAGTCTTTGCTTTTTGTTACAAACAATTTTCATTCAGATGTTACATTTGTAGCTGACACATCTGGCCAATCATCATTATCGCATTAATCTGGTCCAGGGCATACCCTCTTTGGGTTGTGGTGATGGGCCTCTAGAACGCCTCTAACTCAGATCTATCCCTAGCCAATTGTCAGATTTGGGGGCCCCCTGATGGTTTCTGACCCCATGTACCACAGAGGCAAGCAGGAGCCCGAGTTATGCCATGACCCTGGTGTGTGCTTCCTTTAATTATTTAATTCATCTACGTAGTACGCTTCCAAGTTTCTTGACAGAAATCTAATGGTTATCGGCTGTCGTTCACTATGCAGTACAGAAAATATAATGTTTAAGGAAATATCTAACTTCCATTGGCAACCGAATATCTTGTTTCAGAGACTAAAAAACACATAGTGCTGATAAGTGACTGCATTTCTTTGTGGAAGTTTTAACAGAATTGACTCGGATACGATAAGCAAAGGCATCTGAATATCATATCCGGTTCTTTTCTTCCTCTTCAGTATGAAGCGGAACCATTCGAAAGATAATGTTGCCTGCACTCAGGTCCAGTAAAGATTGCAATAGATGGTCAAAACATGGACTTCTTTACGTAGCCCAAAGACCAACTTGGCCCCTGCATTTTGCACCTTTTGCAATAGAACAACATAGGGGCATATGCATCAACATTAGCATTTGCGATTCCTTATTAGCGAAAAATAAGGAATCGCTAATAAGGAATAGCAAAAGGCTATGCATGTAGGAATCGCTATTCAAATAGCGATTCCTTAACATTCCTTATTACCGAATCGGTAATACCGAATCGGTAATAAGGAATACCTACCCATTCATTCCTATGGCCTTGGAGGCCCATAGGAATGAATGTAAAGCCATTCTGTATTAGCGATTCGGTATTACCGAATCGCTAATAGCTGGAGCACTTTCAAGGGTGCCAGGGTGTCAAAAGGACACCCTGTTGCACCCCTGAAAATGATATGTGCACATATGTTGCACACACACATGCTCTAAGGGCATGTGTGTGCGCAACATGACACTTTGAAAAATGCACAAAAGTGCATTTTTCAAAGTTTTTGCAAATTACCATGCAGTTCATCTTCATGGTAATTTGCTCCCCTTATTAGCGAAATCGCTAATTTTTTAACTTTGATGCATTGCATTTAAGGAATCTCACTTTGGGATTCCTTAAATGCAATCGCTATTTAAGGAATCGGTATTTAAGGAATCCCTATTTAAAGAATCGCTATTTAAGGATTCCTTAAATACCGATTTCTGCTTTTGGGTTGATGCATTGGGATTGGGTATTTTTTACTTAATACCGGGAGCTAATAAGGAATCGGTATTTTACCGACTGGATTTTGGCTTGATGCATAAGGGTGATAGTTTCTTTAATGATTCTTAAGTGCTTGATGTTCATATAGACAAGACAACGGACTTTTGCCCCAACCACCATGTGCTGCGGTTTTTATTAAGAGTTTACACATACAAACAGAGAGACAGTGGCACTGTAACATTTTCAGTAAATACAGTGCGTCTTGTAAATGCTGCTTCAGTGAATGACGGCTAGCGCGTATTTGTATGTCCGTGAAGCAAGTGGCACAGCCATTCCGATGCCATGGTGCAAAGCAGCTAAAGCGTATAAGCTTAACTATCATGTGCCAATAAATCCTCCTTCTAGTAACTGGGGTATGGTTTCCAAGCCAAGGAAGGGAGAGAGGGATAGTGCTTCAGATTCAGAGGCAGACAGGACCATATGTGTAGTGGACATGCTCATACGGTCAGAACTAGGTTCCAGACTATTCATGTTGGGTGTTACGAGTGGGATTGAGAGTTGGGTTACCACCCAGTGTCCCGGATCCAAAGCGGGAGATGACTATATGCCGGGCGAAAGGTCAAAGAGTACGCAATGTTGTGTGAGCGGGGGAATGCGGGCGGTTGGTCGTGGCTTGGACCATCTCTCACGAGTATGAATAATGGTGTTTCCATACTGAGTTCACGGGGGAGGTGATTGTTGCGGGTAAATTGCTCAAAGTGGTCAAGAAGTGCGTCACAGGCTGTAGAAATGGGTCGTTTGTGCAACTGCCTGTCTTCTTCGTATCGTAGCACCTCTCTCTCGGCCTTCCCTCACTTGCGTAGCGATCTGTGCCATACTGCCCTCCATTGTAGGGTGAGCACTCTCTTAGCGTGCAGGAGGGCCATACCAGTAAATTGAGTCCTCACCTTGTGTCACTTCCTGCACTTGAATATGCCTACAGCGCAAGCCTCCCATGTGTTGAGGCCGATAACCTCCTGTAGTGTAGTGAGGATGGAGTGCCAATATGAGGATATGACCGCACCAAAGCATGTGCCAACGGTCCCATGAGACCAGCCGGCAGCGGGGACAGCTTAAGTACGCTTGAGTTAAGAAATGGTTGAGCTGTTCTGGTGTCAGGTAGGCCCTGTGTAGGATGAAGAAATTAAACTTTGAACCGGGCATTTCTGGATACTTGTTGAGAGAATTCCAGTGCCCATTCTCCCTCTTTATATGCAAGGCCCGTCCTATATCTTCTTCCCACTTGTATCTCAGGGATGCCAGTGTGAACCCTGTGTATTCCCGTATGGCCTTCTAAATCCACGTTATTAGGTGACGCCCTGTCCCAATGTGCAGAAGTGTCTGAGTAACGGTATGTGTTGGAGGCTCTTCATCTTGTACTGACCAGAAGACTGGATAGGTATTGCGCTGTTGCCTGTATGTTAGAAACTGTCCACGTCTTATAGTATGCTTTGTGGTGAGTCAGAAAAAGGTGAGGATGTGCCTATTGGCAAAGAGGTCCCCTATCGTGTCTAGAGATTGTGCATGCCAGCTTCTCAAATCTGAGGAGGAGAAGGAGCTGGGAAATTTTGACAAACCCTGTAGTGAAGTGCCGCAGCGTATAACAGGATATGGCACGCAATGTTGAAGACCCTTGTAAGGCATTTGTGGGCAATCGTGACTTGTAGGGACCAGGTGGCCTGGGTTCTGGTCCTGGGAGCAGAAAGTTTTGAAGCGCAGATAATGTAAGGGTTCCTGATCCACTGCATGACTCTCCCATGTGCCACCCGCCAGCCAGCGTGACACCCACTGCAATTGCACCTCCAGGTAAAATGCTTCAAACAATGGGACACCGAACCCTCTTCCGCTGACCGGGAGCTGCAGTTTTCTCATTGCTGTTCGATGCCGCTTGTTTCCCCAGATAAGCTCCACTAGTATGGTGTTGGGATGACCGGGACATTTACAAAGTAGTAGAGTAGCCAGGATAGCAGTATCATTTTATATAAGGCTATTCGCCCTGTTGCAGCTAGGTGCAGGTGCTTACAAACCTTCACCCAATACCTGAGGACAGAAGGGGCTCTCTTGAGGTTGCCTTCAAAGAGACTGGCTGGGGAGCGATAGGTACGGACACCAAGGTATCTGACCGCATCCCTTTCCCAGCTCAGTCGGGTGTAGCAGAGCTTCAGCTCGGGCCTCATCCTGGCTTAACAGGTACACTCACGACTTAGCCCAGTTGACTCTGAGACCTGCCACCTGGGCAAACGAATAGAGTACTTTGGATGGGGGGGGGGGAGGGAGATATGCACGAATGTCTTGAAGGTAGAGGAGCAGGCTGTCTGCTCACAGGGACACTGCGTGGGTGGCTTCAAACAAGGGGCTTTCCCAATTCCTGCCTTCTAGGTGCAGCCAGGGGGCAATGGGCTCCATGGCTATTGCAAATAACATGGTGGACTGGGGGCAACCCTGTCTGGTACCCCTGCCCATAGTAAAGGATGGCGAGAAAGCGGGCCTGGCAAACTCCTGAAGTAAGACTAGTGTATAGGAGTTGTGTAGGCCAAGCAACGTCTGCCTTTCACCATTCTTTCCAACACTTGGAAAAGATAATCCCATGTGAGTGTGCCAAACGCATTGACCAGATAAAATATCAGCAGGTGCATGTGGGAATTGCCTTTGGGCTTGGTCCATTACATGGACTAGCCGGCGAATATTCGGAGACATGCTCCTGCCCGGAGCAAAGCCATTCTGGTCCAAGTGAATAAGCACGGGCATTATCAAAGCATAGCGATCGGCTAGGATCTTTCCCCGACTCTTATATTCCGTGCGGAGGATGGCAATCGGACGGTATTTGGCTTGCATCCCTATCAGGTTTCGGGAGGGACACCAAGTGGAATTATTCGAGGGATGGAAGCAGCATCCCGATTTATAGGGCCCCAAGGTACATCCCCGGATGCCTAGGGGCGAGGGGAACTGCAAACGTGCTATGGTACCCTATCAGCATCCCGTCTAGACCTGGGGTTTAATTTCTGGGCAAATCCAGGAAGTAATGGAAATAATATTAATGTTTTTCATGATCTACTTAATTTGTAGGCAAGACCAAATGTCTTATAAAAATAGAACTGGCTAAAACAACTTTTTCTGGGACCAAACGGAGGAGAGAATCCTGGAGACTGCTGGTGTCTCTGCATTCGATCAAATCTAGCTCTGTTTCATCCACATGTCAGTATAGGTCCAACAACCATCCAAAGTTAGAATATTGGCCCTCATCCCCTGTAATCTTACAAAGGATTTGGTGTCAGTGGCTCAATGCGTGAAGATGTTAGGATTTTGCGTTGCTTTGGTGGGCCCATAATTTGACATGTTTGTGAAGGATGAGTAAAAATGCTAATTTCCCTTTTTATTCTGCTTGCAGCAATGTCTCCACAATGTCCCTTTACTACTTGCTAGCAGTGAGAGGTTTCCTTCTCAGAATGAGTTCATATGGATACTTTACAGGCCCTACAAATTGTACAATGATTGTACAAATTGGGTGAAATTAAGCAACACAATATTCAATGTTGCTATCCATCCTGCTGGATTAGGAGTTCTGTGGTATGTGAATTTTGGAATCACTTTGGCAAAGTTACAACATGCTTTCTGGTAAAGCAGCAACTGGGCTGAACAAAGGCAAAAAGAACTTTCTGTGTAAAGTGTGCTCTTTTGTTTTGAGTGTTAAATGTATTGAAGCTCCTCAAATGTTACTGCTGACTTACTTTATTTAAATACCACACCACAATGGGTATTCAAGGGCTACTTGAAGCTAAAGAGACCTTAGCCAAGTACAGCAGAGCAACAAACTCGCATAAGGCAAGCGGACACACAGTGATCGGGTCAAAATGTTAACATGCACAGTGCAGATTATGTGCCATGCTCAAAAGAGAGCCATTGTTAGGAATCTGCATCACAGGGAATCCCAGGCCACATACAGAAACGGCAGCCACTGCTTTCAAAGGGATAATACATTATTCTCTCTCACTACAGAATCCACCATTCCATAGGTCAAAATTTCTTTTTTCAGTTAACTCAGCCAACGATACTTTATGCAACTGGTGAAGGGATTCACACCTTGGCTGAGGTTACCAAACATTAACCCAATCCACAGCCAGGGTAGTTCAATGATTTCACTGGAATTTAGATCAGAAGTCTGTGTACAAACCTGTTTCACTAGGACTCCAATGCTCCAGAATTCTAATTCTGTCGCAAACACACTTCTCATTCTTGATACTGCTTCGGATGCAATGGTTGGAAAAGATTGCTCTGTAGAGTTTAAACAGAAGCTTTTTGATTTGATTTTATGTTCTTCCAAATTTTATTTTTGGGATTTTTTGATTGGAAACTGCAATGCTGGATACCTCTTCTTCCTTCCCTCCAACTTTAACACTAGACCTTCTGCAACTACAATCCTCTGGAACAATGTGCGATGTTTCTCCCTCACCTGGAGACTCTACATACTTTCCATGTGATACACATCCTGCATTCGTTCAGGTAAAGCTTTCTTTTCTACATTAATATTTGGTTAGGTGATTCTGTAGTACATATATTTGTTAAGTAAGTTGGTATCTTTCCTTACAGCTTCAGGGCAGTCATGGTTTATGGTGTTGTCTCCCATCTTATTAGATGTTCCGCAAAGTCTTGCTCTGCCATTTTCTGGTTTTGTTCTTACTGGTAAAGTGGCGTTGATCCCTACTCTTGGGAACCAATCAGTTTTCGACATTGCCAGCAAAAACACTGTAATGTGAAAGGCAGGTTCAAAGGAAAACAAAGCAGCACTTTAACAATCTATCTTAGAAGCAAAGCAGGATACAAAAAACACCTAATGGTATTCTTGATACCATAATTATTTACTAAACATGTTTTGCTTTCCAGCAATGCATTCTATGATAACTCTTCATCCTACAATGGGTCACCTTTGTCACCTCAAGCATTAATGTGTGACTACAAGAGCATGTGATCTCTACAAATAGGTCAATTTGTGGAGAAGACTGAAGAAGGACATTAAAACGCAAAGATATACCTTATTAAGACAGATCCCAGTTTTCAGATGGACCACATGTTCTCGTTTACAGTTGTGTAATTTGATGAAAAGAGACAGATTCTGACTATCGTAAGAACACTAACTATAATCAAGAGATATGGGGACTGACGTAATGGTAGCAGCTCCATATCCCCAATTACGTGACCTCACCTTATCACTTGTTAGCTGCTGGTGTTTGCAGCAAGATACCACACAGCTGGCTTCTATCAGGGCAGATAGCAGTGTGACAAAATCACTTTCAATCCCTCTACTTTACACTGTTGAATGCATCTCATAATGCACTGCAAGGAGACCAAATGAGTGCCAGTGCTACCAGGAGACAAAAACAATACAGATAAAACATGCACACCTACAATATAGTTATTTCATTTCCTATGCCAAATAGATTGCAAGAGGCTTAGCTGCTATATGCCAAAGACTTACTTTGTTTAACACTCTGGCTATTAATCGCTGCTGTTCTTATCTATGATTCTGGGCTTTCAGCCACATTGTTGTTATCTGTGCTGCATTTTCATGATTCAACATTCCGTCTCAGGATATCAATGTTGATGGTTCTCCATGGTTGCAGGCATTCGTCATAATGACAAGACTTGCCACTGACTTTTCTCTCTTACCTTTCCTCAAACACATTTTGTTCATGAAACTTTCTAGAACTACCTTATCATTTCAACTGGTGATAAGGGAAACAGGTTGGAGCCACCCGCTTGCATGTTCTATAGGCAACTCTTACATCATCCCTTGCAGGACTGGTGGGTACATGTTGGTTATCACACTCACTGAACAAGTACCACCAGGACTGTGGAGATTACTGGCTGCAACCTAGGCCTCCAGAATAAGCTGTGGTTGCAGAAGTATCTCATATTTACAGCAATAAGTTGTTGGCTAGTAGCTGCATTGGGATGCAGACAGGGAATGATGAATGCTCTTGGGAGATGTATTCTTCTTGCTCCATCATGACCTGTGCGTGGTGGCGGTTAAATGGCATACAAGAAAGCACCAATTGGCAAGGGAAGAATACAGACTCTCCCCTTGTGAGCTGGTGCAGGCCATGCCTGGTGACACATGGCCACTAGTTCTGATTGGAGCCAGCATCTAGACTGAAGAAGCACACATTCTTCACAGAAAACGTGCAGGTCCTCTGTGCTGCACTGCGACTTTCAATGTTGTTTCAGCAGCATTGCTGGGAAGGACGGCCCTTCTCTGGGCTAGTTGTGCTGTAGAATTGCCAACCACAGCAGTACATTTTGATGGCTTATTTTATTTGGCCCTATTAAGCAAAGAATTGTCTTATCTGTTTTATATATATATATGCCCCTTTCTCTACCAAAACATATTTAACATTTAATTTCTTTATCGTTTATTAGCCTACGTTTTCCCCAGTTTAGTCGTCACATATTTTCTGTAATTGCCTTGTGGCTTGCGACTGAATAGGTCAGTTGTTGTATATTTCCCCAGACTGCACCCATTGTATTTAGAACAGTTACAGCCCAAGTGAATATTATGTTCCACTGTCACGTGAAGTAGTGTGTGGATTCCAAAGGAGCTTGTCATCCTTGAGCCATAAACCTTTTCAGCAAAATCCCTATTTTGTGCTGCAGTCACATGCTATGAGCCATCATCATCATGAAAATCTTTATTCGATTTTAAGTACAATCATAAAGGAACATAAAACCATAAATACATTCATTTATCAGTTTAAAAGATTTAAAAAGGAATAAAAACAACAGAATTGAAATACAGATAACAAATCAAGCTCAGGGGCCACAGCAAAATTAATCCAGCCTAGAGCGCCTAGATCTTACAGCAGCACGCAAGAAACTTGAGACGGCAGAGAGAACATGCACATTGGGCAGTAGCTGCATATACATAAGCGCAGAGCGAGCTTGGTTAAAGTCCATAGCTTTCAAAATTGGAAGAAGGAAACGCTTCCTGGGGACGCTAAAATATTAACACAACAATATAAAATGTAGGGTATCCTGTGGAGACCCATTGTCGCAACCACAGGGCACTAAGGAGCCTGAGCTGGACCAGCCACTCAGAGAGGCGAGGAGATGTTGTAACAAATTAAACCTAAATCGAGCCACCACAGATCTGTCCCTCTCACTGGATAACAGGGAACGGTATGATTCTATTCCCTGTACAGATTTTAGAAGCAGAGGAGTCTGAAATTACTCAATACTCTGAAACTGTGTCATCCCAGCTTCCTTTTCTCTTTGACCCAGAGGTTCACCCTGTATTTTTTGAGTGGAGCGAGGGGAGACTTTCCACTTGTGTCCCTACCCCAAATATCTTTGGGGTATCTAGTGGCACCTATTGGAATTGCGTTACATCCTTCCTCTGTAAACTTAAGTTCAAAGGATTGTGGCAGATGGGAGCTACTTTCAGCTTGTTTTATTTTGGAATAAAGTAATGCTAATGGCTATTACAAGCAGTTATCGCTGGGTTAACCCTCCACATGCATTAGAACGAAGACATACCATAAATGCTTTGTGAACACTACTCGTGCAGTTGTCATTAAGGGTCCGTGGCTGATGGTTGATAGACAACAGACCACAGTATAAGCAAACAGACTGCATAATGAAAGCTGCGTGCTGTCCACGCAGGAAAGTCAAATCCTCCACTTTTCCTCTCCTTTGTTTCTCAACTCGTCTGAGGGGACTAAACAAAGCTTCCACATGGAGGTGTACCTGGGTCTCGGTTTGTACGCAGAAGCCCCTACATTGCAATTTGGTGCAGGGTAAGGTGCCAGTGTATGGATGGAGGTGGGTGAATGCAGTGTGGGCATCATGGGAAGTGTTGTATTGTTGTCCATGTATCATAGCAGAGGGTCCTCACATTATTTCACTGTGAACATATAGTTGTGGTTATGTGTGGAATGCATACAATGAGAGTGAACTCAAATCTTCGTCACACAAGCCCTGCCTCAAAACGATATCTAGAGAAAACTTGGAAAATCGACAAATTGCTTTGAAATTTGTCAAGGCTAAAAATAAGAAAAGCGGGAAAATTCAACCTGTGATGCAGAGCACTACAGCTTTCTTTATGTAGATTCAAATAACTTGCTTTCAGAAGTCAGCAGAAGCAGTTTTCAAATTCACAAAAAAAAACACTTCAGAATACAAAAGTGCACTGATCTCACTATATAAAGAAGTGTAATGGATTTCTAAAATTCTCCTCTATGAAAACCAAAATCAGATGAAACTTGAATTCTGCCAGAGAAACACTAAAACCCGGGCCTTTTCCGAGGCTATTCAGCTGGAACAAACCCCAAAATTAATCAAAGGAAGTTATTGCTTGTAGGTGGCCACCTGATAGCACCCCCCACTAGCTCTCACTAATCAAAGACTCCTTGCAACTAGCGTCGTTCTCTTATGGCCTCAAAGCGTCCGGAAATACTTGATAACAACAGGCCAATAACCAATTTACCCTCGTTAAAGAAAGCCATTGTGCACAGTGTAGCTATGCAGCAAGTTCACTGAACATTGCTCTACTCTCTCCTAGGACTCAGCACAGAAACTGCAACAATAAAAATACTAGATAATATCCACCGCTTGCTTGATGATGGTGATACTTGGTGATCGGCCTAAACATCGTAGGGGCTCCGCTTCCTGTTCTCAACTGGTTCAGATTCTTGCTTCCCAGTGGCTTGCGCCTAGTCAAGTTAATTAGCAACACAGACAGGCTTCATCAGTGGAGTTGTGTGGCTCACTGGTTAGAGGCAGCAGACCCGGAAGCAGAGGACGGCCCGGGACCAGGGTTCAATTCCCGACGCGGCAGGGTCATGGACCAGGGCCAGCGGACTCGATAATTCTCGCCTCGGTGCCTACTCTAACCAGGGATCACACTCGGCAACTCTGGGCATTATTAGCTTGCCTCATCTCCACAACGGCCCCCCCAAATTCGCCGGGGATGCCTGGTTTCACCTTGGAGATACCCAGGAGGGACCATCTCACAGGGATAGCCAGGACGGGTTCCCCAGCGGTCTAGAGCGCCAGGACGCCTCAGGGCAACAGTGCGCTTTACAAGACACATACATTTACATTTACATCAGGTAACATGCAGGGTCCCTCAATGCTCATCTTGTCCCCAATACTTTTTAGTATGTATGTAGATTCCCTTGACCGTTTACCAGAGAACTATGGGATTAAACTCCACCAATACATGGGAAATACACTGCTCTACTTAAAACTCCTCTGACTAAATGACAGAGCCATGCTTCAAAGAGACATAGATAGGCTACTTGCCTGGCCGACAATAACAATTATGAAACCTAATCCTCAAAGACTGAACTCTTACTACTATCTTGCAAATTCTACACAAATAACAACTATGAACTCATCACTAAGGTAACTGTGTTCCATTCACTCAACATCTTCCTCTGATACTGTTAAATCTCTAGGTTTTCCAGCTGACAGCACTCTCTCATTAGTACCACACGTTAACAATCGAGCCAAGGCATCAAATTTCCACTGACACCAACTGAAAAGAATTAAGAACCTACTCTCCACGGATTAGTTGACATCTGTAGGGCACACACACTTGTCCTCTCCAGATGCGATGTACGTACCACCATCTTGATGGGCCCTCAGATTATGCCCTGGCACCACTAAAAGCAGGGGGCTCATCTAATTTCCATGCCCTGGCGATATCGCGTTTGGCAATTATAAGGCCAAGACAAAGAAGATGACGCTTACATTTGTTACCACTAATCGTATCTGTTATGTGTAATATTGTCAGTCTAAGGGAATCTAGGTAGTTCCTACCCAAGTACTTCAGTTAGGCATGTCAGTACACCAGACCAGAATCTATCTGTTACTTAGCAGATTTACTTATAATTTAGGGGGCTCAAAAACAACGTTGAAGTAAGGACACTCTCATACTTTAATTCCTGAAATTCAGACCACCACACATGGAACTGCCTACCATTGAAACTAAGTATGGCTCTTAACATCCTGTTCAACATAGGAGGGCTTACGACCCACATGTTTATAAGATATGTAGTGACGAAATTCTGGAACTGTCAATCCTTCTCACAGGGATGTTAGGTTTTAGAATTATAAG
The DNA here is from genome assembly GCF_964204655.1 of Triturus cristatus. Lineage (NCBI taxonomy): Eukaryota > Metazoa > Chordata > Amphibia > Caudata > Salamandridae > Triturus > Triturus cristatus. The sequence continues at coordinate 346,836,526 of NC_140589.1, read as the reverse complement.
TATACTCCAATTGTATGTTTTCCAGCGGTCTCCCTCATGTACTTCCCCCTCCATGTTCCTCTTTCTTAGCCTCCCCCAGTTGCCATTCTTGCTTCCACCAAATCCCGTTGTCGGTTTGCTCCCCCTGTCCTGCCCTCTTACTTTCTGTAGTCCATTTGCCTCCTCAGCCTCCCAAGCCCCTCTATAAAACCTAGTTACTTGCAGGTTGTTCGGTCTTAAAACAGAAGCTCTACGACGCATGACCTTCGCTGTTGGACTTGAAACAAAAATATCTTGAAGATGCTTGTATGTCAGATCATGTTCTTGCATTAATTAAGTGATACTTATTTGTTTCCAAGGATTTAATAATGATACATGTAGAAAAATTATTATATTTTTGGAATAGTCCTATTCTATTTTAGCAGGAGCTGGTGTTGAGCAGGAAGTTTAATGCACTTCATACTTTTAATGATTTTGCTGGTTAATATTCTTAAATGTGCACTATGAGTAATTTAAAATAACTTTAATGTTAGTGATTTTTTTTTGTTTCTGTATACCACTCCATTGTTATTGTTCTGTATAGAAGTAATTCTGTTATAAATGACAAATCCATCAGACTAGACCCAAACCTTCAATCTTAGAAGCTACATAAGCAATGCATCAAACCCTCCAGTTTCACCTCCTTGGCACCAATTCATACACCCATATCTCAAAGGATGAACCAACACCACATATGTGTTGCAAGAAAATAACATGACAGTCTGTGAAACTTCAAAACTATTTGGCTAGTCACTCTTAGACTGCTAAAAATGCTACAAGCCTAAACAACCTATAATAGGTATTCACTCCACACTACAGAACGTAGGCCTGACCTCATTTGCCAGCAGGGCAATAGCACAATAGGTTCCTTTTTCAGTTTGGGCATGGTCAGATGTTGACAAGGAGCTGTTTGGCTGTATACCATTAACCCTTTCAAAATGCACTAGTGGATGCTTTAACCAACTATTACCTGCCAAGGAGCAGTCCGACATTGTATTGATTGGACTTTATGTTAGCTTGGCAAAGCACTGCACAAAAATAGGGGAACATTGTGTGCCCAGTTTAGCATTACAGTGTGCAAGGATGCTCTTTTTATGAGTTCGAATAGTCTACATGGAATGGGCTGTGCCTGCAAATTGAGCATGATATTGCATTCATGGCTGAGCCACTATGGACTGGGTTGTGCTGTGAGAGAATGTAGGTGGATACTTATTCATTAGGGATTCCTTTCAGACTCCACTACGCTCTCTGTATTTTATGGAGCATTCGTCCTCCACTAGTATGATGGTCAATCCTGGTGGGTCAATGGCAAGACATAAGAAGGTGGGCTAATGTTGGGAGTGTGATTACATTTAACCGTAACTTAGCATGATTGTTGATCAGAAGCTATAAAAAACACAACTGTCAATTTTTTGTTTTTGATCGTACCACAGGCAGCGCATGGGCTGTCTGTTGCAAGATATTTCATTACCTTACAGAGGGCTTGGAGTCCGCCCATTACTTACCATTACGTGGTTTTATTGTTTTAATCATTTACTTGATTCTAATTTGTTAGCACATGTGGGCTTCACTTGCTGCTCTTGCAGTTGTCACTCTCCTGGAGCATGGGCCTATTAATTGTGTCCTTCAACTGCTGCGTTTCAGGCGCTACTTTTTTGTTTAAGCACTCAACGAGATTGTTTATTTTACTGCTATCACCCTAGTGTGAGTCTCTCCCTCTGGCACGTTCGCTGCTCATGTGCTTCACCTCCAGCCTTCCTGTGCTTTTCGCCTGCCCGTGTGCTTTTTCCCCCACCTCTTTGTTGGGTTCTGTCTCCATTTGCTCTCCTCCTCTGTGTTCCTTCCCTGCACCCTCTATGTTGCTTTCCCCACCCATGTCCCCTTCCTGTTACTTCTTACTCTATTTACTTTCCCCTCCTCAATGTTTCCCCCTCCTCAAGCTTTGCTTTGGGCACCTCCTCCTGTTACTTCACCCACTCTCTGGTGCTTTGTCCCACCTTCTGGGTTGTGCCCTTACTTACCCACTGTTGCTTCTCCCCATGCTGCTTGTTTGTTTTTTCTTTTCCAATCCAACTCTAATTGGCAAATAGAAAAGAAAGCGCTTGCGTTATTTTGTAGGCATGCGCATGCTTGGTGCACACTCCTACAAAATGATGTGGCTGACTGCATATGGCTTTTTTCCTTTTTTTTTTTTAAACATACTGCACAGCTTTGGAAATGCTGTACAGCATAACTAGAACCACTGTCAAAGCCAACATGTCCAAAAGCAGAGACCTATTGGTTTGCCAATGTTTGTTTTAATAGAACTCATAATAACAATCTATTTAATATTCAACTTCCCTTTGATTGTGGAAATTAAGATAAACAACATTTTTAGCCAATTAGAAAAACAACATATTCCTTACCAAACACAGTTGATTTAGATTTTTTTTTTTAATCATATATATGTCTACAGTATATATAAATTCAATACTACAAAAAGCAAATGGTTAACCCAAACATTCTGTGTGCAACTAACTACAATTAAATTTACTTTTGAATGGTGCATGTTCTATTGAGCACAATCTCCTGCTACGTGCAGCTACTTCTAATCAAGAAACATAACATAATTAATGTAAAATAACTAAAAAGATTCTCAGAGGTATGTGCCCATACTAGATTGGGCTCAAACATATACATTATTGTTACTTTCTAAAAGCATACTCAACGTGGGGTCTACAGACTAACCTTGAGTTGAATTAGTTTCAATCTCAATATGGCAATTGGTGAGAATATTACTATTCAAACTAGAGATCTAATCAGGCAATTAAAGTTGTATATGAACAATTATGTATTTGTTTACCCATATATACTTCTTTATTCTGTGCTAAGCATACTTCATCGTAGTATGTTTAATATTGAAGCTCCATTGGATTTAGCTGGTGAACAATAGCACTATTTTGATCGGCTTACCAACAAACAGATAGTCCTGTCATTAAATTAAAGCAGGAGCCATTTGCCCTCAGTGTGAAAATTGCTCTTAATCTAAGACACACTTGGACATCTATGTAAATCACAGAACAATTAGTGTGGCCGGAGTCACCCTAAGGGAACTTGCTCATGGCAATATTCCTTGAGTAAAAAGTAGGCTTTTATAAAAATGCTAAATAAATGTGTATGAAGTATTCTTTTATTATGCGAGTTTTAAGATAACAGCAGCATCTTCCATTTTGCCTAACTTAAGTCTTGACTTGCGCTCGCTCTAGCAACACAACTTCCTAAAATGGAACTCAGTTTTGGTGGATTTCTCAGTGTACTTTTCACTTGGCTATTTCATGGGCATTTTCTCATTTGCATCACCTTTTTTTTGTTACTACATAAGTCACTCTTTCTTAACTACTCTTCTGAATCATGCCAGAAGGAGTCCAACTGAAAAAGAGGAGTGCCATCCTACCAGGGCTGACCATTCTGATTTTTCTATTTTCATCCCTCTTAGAGTCAGGATCTGAGATGTAGCAGTATGTCTGACAAAGGAATGCAGCAGTGCACCTCCACCTCAAAGGCGAAGACCCCTTCTGCCGTGACAGTGAGAGGGCAACCCCTTATGGCTCCATTTATGGAGTATGGAGACATATACCACAAGGGGATTTGAAACAGGAATGCAGCCAGAATCCCCCTCCCCTAAACTCTCCGAAGTCCAATCAATAAATGGTGCTCGAAGGTTTGTGCAAGGACCATGAAAGTGTCTGCGACAGGTCCTAAACTGCCCTCCAAAAATACTATTTCAGGAAAAGGATGTGATTCCAAAGGATAACTCTTCTCCCCTGGAATGAAGGATAGAAAAAATTAGATGAAAAAAACCCCAAATACCTAAGTATCCACAGAAACTCCCTCCAGTTTAATTCCTCTAAAACGGAGGTCCTGTTTTGTTCAGGCACCAAGATACCCCGCCAGTTTCCGAATTAATTCTGGCCCCCAGAGATTAGAGACAAACCTCTGCCAGTTGCCTCGGTTCGCAACCTGGGAGCCATGCTTGACAACAAATTAAGTATGGAAACCCAGGTAACGAAAACTGTGGGGATCTGCACAGCCCTGCTTCGCTCACTGCGGAAAATCATGCCTCTTCTCCCGGCACAAGCCAGGGCGTCGATAGTCAGGTGTACGATACTCAGTCGCCTCGACTATTGTAACGCCCTGCTCCTGGAGTCTCCAGTCACGTTGATGGATCGACTACAGCGAATTCAATCTGCCGCCGCCAAGCTGGCTCTGGGCTGGACGAGGAGGGCTTCGGCCACAGCAGCTCTGGCTGAGCTACACTGGCTACCCTTAAAACAACGTGTGGCCTTCAAGTCCCTCTGCATTGTCTTTAAGGCTCTGCACGGACTTGGACCCAAACCTCTGCAAGCCCTGTTTCGGTGGTACACTCCTGCCAGAGATTTACGATCATCCTCGGCCTGTCTGGTAAAGGTACCCAGATTCAATAAAACCAGAACAGGGGGCAGATCCTTCAGGGTTGCAGCGGCCAAGCGGTGGAACAGCTTGCCCACTGACATACGTCAGATTTCACAGCTCCTTCCATTCAGGAGACGTATCAAGACCTGGCTTTTCCCCCAATAAATGTCCGTCTGACTGTTCCCCCGGTTATCCGTCAGCAGAGTACTCTCCAGCGCCAGGAAGCCTGCAAGGTATCAGTCGCGCTTTACAAATTCTCAAAATAAATAATAATAAATAACTTGCAATTCTAGTTCCAAGTCCTACTCCTACATCCAAAGATAGTGCAAGATAGTGCAAGTCATTGTGTGTCAGAAAACTATTGTAACCAAAAACAGGGAAAAGATCTGCAAGGCAGAGGTCCAGGGACAATCTCCTAAACAACCCTCTCCTATAAACAATATGCTGCACGCTATAAGAGTAGGCGTGGGGTTGTTTAAGTAGTCTGTCCTGTCCCAAACTTTCCTGTGTAGCCAACTGGGGTCAACGTATGAGGTGTGCTTCTATGAATGTGAGCTGGCTTTATTGTTTAGAGGAACAGCTTCTTTGATGAACAGCCGCAGTAGGGCTAGGCCCTCCCGGTCAGTCAGGACTTCTGGTGCCCTCTACCCCACAGCTGGACAGATCCAGAAACAGGCGAGATCCATTCGGTAGCAGAGCTCCCATGTTTCACCGATGTTACATTCAGTGGCAAAGAGAAGTGGGCAGTTTGTTTGGCCCCGTCCTTCACCCAGGATTATATGTCAGCACAGTTGAGTGAACAGGTCCCAGTCGCTGTGCAACCGAATTCCACACTCTTCTGTCCCTTGTGTCTAAGCGGCCTCCAGGAAACAGTATTATACCAGGGATATGGGTATGTAATACCAACAATATAATATACCACAACAGAAACCCTCTATGTTGCGAGTTGCATATGAGGGCCATTAAACTAATCTCCATGCAGCACCTACTGCACTATATTTATAGACGCAAAGAAAATCCACAATTATAACTGTAGACTCAATGAAATTGTACAACACAGGAAAAGTAAATCATGGCTCTTTAAGTACAATTATGAGTAGCAATGTCTTGTATAACAACATAATACACAGTGCAGCTTGTTAAACTGTACCAGGAAGGAACTCTCATGTTGCAAGCAGACTTGTAGAACTGATAATGTGTAGGTCATTGAAAATAAACCATATGTATGAACTCCAATGCCACCAACCACTGGATGTTTGTTGCTGTATATATTTAGCCCACATAACCTCAGTGCACTGTCACAGAGTTCTGTTGGCACTGCTGATGTGATCTGTAGCCTAATTTGAGATGCCAACCTTAACTCGTCAATTATGTCATTTCCTGTTTATAGTTTCTGGGTACCCAGTATAAACATCCATAATTTATAGTATATTAATAAACTGGCTTATTTTCAACTCTAGATCAGACAGTCTATGATCTCAGCCAAGAAGTCGCATTCTGTACAGCATGACATGGCGTATTTTCAACTCTAAAATGCAAAGTGGGTCGCGCCGTGAGAGGTACTATACCTGATAATTTTTGGCAGTCTACAGCACCCCGCATACGTACCTGCTCCCTGCTGACGAGAGGCAATTACCTCGAAACACGTGTCCAGGGATGGCATTTTAAACTTTTTACTCGTGGCATAGGTGTACCCGCCGCTGTCACTACATTCTCCAGAATCCTATGGGGCTATTTGCTAGTATGACGAGCGGTGTGCGACCCACTTCGCATTTTGTATTTTCAACTCTAGATCAGACAGTCTATGATCTCAGCCAAGAAGTCGCATTCTGTACAGCATGACAGAAGACTGGGCATGTTGTTCACAGATTAAGGACCGTGCATAACTAGAGCTGCAATGCAAACAATGAGCACATTGTGAACTCGGGATGCACCAAAAGATGAAAGACTTAAAGAATGTCCTCTGAGAGTAACTATGAGCTACAACTATTTATTTACAGCCAAAAAGGAGTAGACTTCATTTAAAGCATTATTTGAAAGCTAGCAATCTATGGAGTGATTGAGAAAGAAATATACCAAATCAACACTAATACAAGCCTTAAGTTCTGATTGCGACAATGTATTTAGAACATCCAAAATGTTCACTGCACAATAACTGTTCCCCTCTCTTCAATCTGTTTGAAGTGAACACTGCTGCACCAGGGACCAGTGGAGTGTTGAAAGATGGAGGGGGCCCACCCTCCCGGGGGCCCACCCTCTACATCACCTATGACTTTTGCTGAGGGGCCCTTATTTATTTATTTAAAATATTTATAAAGCGCGACTGTCACCTGGCAGGTATCCTGGCGCTGGTAGCTACTCTTGTGGTTTATTGACGGGGGTGAACTGGAACTGGCCGGTTTTTTATAGGGACAGGGGAAAGAGCCATGTTTTGATACGTTTCCTGAATGGGAGGAGGTGAGGGATATGGCGAATGTCAACAGGTAGACTGTTCCATAGCTTGGCTGCAGCTACTCGGAACGATCTTCCTCCCATCCTGGCCTTCTTACATCTGGGCACTCTCGCGAGGCAGGCAGTAGTGGACCTGAGTGTTCTGGTGGGAGTATACCAGGAGAACAGACGTTGAAGAGGTCTGGGTCCTATTCCATGTAGTGCCTTGAAGACCAGGCAAAGGGCCTTGAAGGCAATGCGTTGCCTCAAAGGCAGCCAATGCAACTGGGCCAGTGCGGCAGTGGCCGAGGATCTCCTGGTCCATCCCAGAGCCAGTTTGGCTGCTGCCGACTGGACTCGTTGGAGTCTGTCCAGTAGTGTCGCAGGGGATTCAAGCAGCAGGGCGTTGCAGTAGTCAAGGCGACTAAGAATAGTACACCTGACTACTAGAGCTCTGGCGGAGGATGGAAGTAGAGGCAAGACTTTGCGCAGTGAGCGCATAAGGCCAGAGCAAGTTGCGACTGTTCTTGAAACCTGTGTTTCCATGCTTAATTGATGGTTGAGCATGACGCCCAGGTTGCGAACGGTGGTAGCTGGTAGGGGGTTGTTGGAGTTTTCCGGGGGCCAGAACTCAGCGGGCAGAGGGCGAGGTATGCGACTCGCAGGGCAGTACATCACCTCGGTTTTCGAGGAGTTGAACTGAAGTGAGTTCCGGTGCAACCAGCATGCCGTGTCTCGTAGGCAGTCATGGAAGGCTTGCAAGGGGATGGAGTCTTCGCCTTCCCACGAGAGAAGGAGCTGTGTATCGTCCGCATAGTTTACTGTGGTCATGTTGTGTGACTTAATTAACGTGACTAGAGGTTTTAAGTAAACATTAAAAAGAATCGGACTGATAGAGGAACCCTGGGGGACACCGTGAGGGACCGGGGAGAAGACCGATTGGAAAGGGGGGAGGGAAACAGCCTGTTTTCTGTCGCTGAGGTAGGAGTGAAACCAGATCAGGGCCGTGCCGTCGATCCCTGCCGCTCTCAACCGCTGGAGCAGGATCCTATGATTGACAGTATCGAATGCGGCAGACAAGTCCACACTGTTAGCACTCAGCATACCTCCCCAGCTCCTTGCATTTATTTTACACCGCTTGTAGAAGGTCTCAGCTGACCTTAGGGCTGAAACTCGATCTATAGGGATAACATCCCCTACGGCGGCCATCTTAGGTGGGAGGCGACAGCAGTGAGAGCGCTCTAGCTCTCCACTACTTAAGAATACGGTCGCTCTCCGCGCTAGCGGACGCGCTTTGCGGAAGCGCCTCGTTCAGCGCGGAGTCACGCCGAGTCAGCCCGTCTGCGCCCGTCCGCGCTGTGGACGGGTTGCAGGACGGGCTGTCCCTCATTATTATGCCCTTCGACAATCAGACTCAGGGTGGTCGTAAGTACATCTACTCTTCCACGACATTACTGTCTTTTCGACCTTGTACCCCCATATCTTGTTCCTTGTGCATTCTGCCTTGCCATTATTTCACTTGTGCTGGTTGTGGCTTCACTACTGGTAAAATGCAGCTCTCCAAGACACAGCAGAGCGTTAAGCACTATAGGGGAAAAAGAAAGCCCACCAAGGGTCCTATCACCTCCCCGTCCCCTCTCCATTTCTGGAGCCTAAATTGTAGATCGCTCCCTAGGAACAAACTAAACATCTTCGATTTTATCACTGAGGAATCACCTGACGCTCTGTTCCTGACCGAGACTTGGATTCAGGCCAGCTCGGGTCCGGACATTGCCGCAGCCGTCCCTCCTAACTATGTTGTGCTGCATCAGGACAGACCCTTAGGTAAAGGTGGTGGAATTGCAATCATTTATAAATCTATCTATCAATGTAAACTGGAACCTCTACATCTCCCAGGTAGTGAGGCTGCACTGTTCAAATTGACGATTAATCCTCGAATGATGCTCTCCGGTCTGCTAATTTATCGGCCGCCCGGAAATGCCGTACCTTGGATTCCCTCACTTATTGATTGCTTATCAGCAACACTACTAAAATCTAATAATTTCACCATTCTTGGTGATTTAAACATTCACTTCGATGATGTCAACAACCCCCTCAATAAAGTCCTTCTTTCTGACCTTGAGGTTTTTAACCTCAAACTCTGTAACTCTGGAGCCACTCATAATGCTGGCCATCTTTTGGATCCAATCATCTCTACTCTCTCATTTGACTGTACCCACTCTGCCCGTCCGCTTGTCTGGTCTGATCACTATGCGGTTCACTTTGTACTACCACCTGCTTTATACTCTGCCAGGGTCCATGCGGATGAAATTAAATCATCGTATCGCTGGGACAAGCTCAATATAGCCGATTTTAACCTGCGTCTAACTGAGTCTATTCCATCCTCCATCAATACTGACCAGAATCTGAATGTTTCCATCTCTGATTGGCTGACAGATGCAGTATCGACTCTTGTCCCTCAATCCAGGAGCAAATATAGATCCTTGCGCCCACCAGCACCCTGGTATTCAGAGGAGCTGAAAATCCAACGCTCCAAATGCAAAGCCCTGGAGAGGAAATGGAGGGCGTCCTATTCAGCTTCCTCTAAAGTGATCTACAAAGAAGAATTAAAACTCTATCATTCAAACTGCAAACGTGCTAAGGCCTCCTACACTGTTTCCACAATCACTTCGGTGCAAAACTGTCCCCGAACTCTTTTTGCCACAGTTAAAAAACTCACAGGAGCTGATACTGTCCCCGCACTGCCGGCTTTAGATGCCACACAATGTAATGCCATTGCAGACTTTTTTGTATCTAAGGCTGAGGGCATCCATCAATCTCTTGCTTCCCTTCCCTCTCCAACTGATTCCTCTCTACACGGTCCGTATTGTAATACCTCCACCTCCCCCACTGAGTTTATTTTCAACTGGACACCATTTGACGACTCTTCTTTCCTATCCTGCTTAAAAAGCATCAGGTCTGGATCTCCGCGGGACCCAGTCCCCATGAAGATACTCAAACAACTTGACCTTGAACCACGAAGATTCCTAATGAGGCTATTAAACGTCTCGCTCACCGAATCTCGAGTGGAACAGGACTGGAAACATGCCATGGTCGTCCCCCTGCTTAAAAAATCTGGTGCTGACATCACAAATCTTGCCAACTTCAGGCCTATATCCCTGCTGCCAGCCTGTTCTAAAATCCTAGAACGCCATGTTAACACCCAGCTTAATGAGTTTGTTGAAAACATGGGATATCTCCATCCGTCCCAATCAGGCTTTCGCGCTAATTACTCCACCGAATCCGCACTCCTAGGGGTAACTGAGCGACTCCGACACGGTATCGATGGCGGTGAGACCTTTGCGCTGATTCTTCTTGACTTAAGCGCTGCTTTCGATACCGTGTCCCACTCCATCCTATTGGAGTCTCTCGGTTCCCTCGGTGTTGCTGGATCTGCGCTCGCCTGGGTGTCCTCATTTCTTAATGAGCGCACCTTTCAGGTTTTCTCAAACAAAGCTGAATCTGCGATTCATTCCTCTGCCTACGGCGTCCCCCAAGGGTCTATATTGAGCCCTCTGTTGTTCAATATTTACATCAGACCACTTGCTTCCATCGTAGAGGACGCCGGTCTGTCTATATACTCATACGCAGACGACACGCAGATTGTGTTCTCTTTGTCTAGCAGCAGGGCTCAGGACACCTCTGCCCTCAAAATCGGCCTCTCTCGCGTTGCAGCTTGGATGCAAATGCATCTGTTAAAGCTCAACGGAGACAAGACCGAGGTGATCATACTAGGCAAACAAAAAGATCTCTGGGGTCCACGACATTGGCCCAGTGACATGGGTCCTCTGCCTACCCCCGTGCCTGTTGCTCGCAACCTCGGTGTCCTAATCGACGACAAACTCTCGATGAGGCAGCAGGCAACTAAGGTCGCTGCGATCTGCTTTAACACCCTTCGCTGGTTGCAAAAGATCATATGGATGCTGCCTGAGTCCACTCGTAGAACTGTCGTACAGGCCCTTGTGATGTCCCATATCGACTATGGCAATGTGCTTTATCTAGGAGCAGATAAAGCTACAATCAATAAACTCCAGGTTGTACAGAACTCAGCCGCCCGCCTGCTGCGTAATGTCCCATGGAGAATGTCCGCAATGCAGGCTCTACGTGACCTCCATTGGTTAAAAAATCTCGGATCGAGTGGCCTTCAAAACTTTGTGCATCCTCTTCAAAATTCGCCAAGGCTCCGCTCCGGCCTACATGCACAATCTTGCGCAGCCATATCAGCCTGGCCGCCTTTTGAGGTCATCCAATAGTGGCAATCTTGTGATTCCCAGAATCCGACTGGCAAAAATGGGAGGCCGTTCATTCGCATATCTGGGCCCCAAGATGTGGAATGCTCTCCCAATGGCGCTTAAAACAGAAACCAGTCTTCTGGCTTTCCGCAAAAAACTGAAGACCCTCCTGTTCTAGTTCCAGATTCCTCCGGTCTAGTGTCTCCCTCTTGCAATTACTTGTTTTCCGATTTCTCCTCCAGTCTATCCCTGGCGCCGGGAAACCCACTGCGGGTAGCTGCGCGCAATATAAGTTCAATAAAATAAAAAAATAAATAAATAAATAAATAAATAAAGTCAAGTAAAATGAGGGCCACGGCTTGGCCCCTGTCTGCGCGCATTCGAAGCTCCTCCATGGCCGTGAGCACCGCGGTTTCAGTGCCATGGGCTGGGCGAAACCCAAATTGGAATTCGTCCAAAAAATGGTGCTGCTCGAGGTGGGTTGAGAGGCATTTACTGACCCAGCGTTCGAGCACCTTCGCCGGGAAAGGCAGGAGTGATATGGGGCGGAAGTTGGACAGACAATCTGGGTTTAGCGTGGGTTTCTTTAGCAGCGGGGTTATAAGCGCTTGCTTCCAGGAGCGGGGAACGACGCCGCAGCTCAGGGATTGATTACAAATCAACCGGAGGGTGTGAAATAGTTGGAGCCCACAGGTTTTCCATATTTTCGGTGGCAGAGGGTCAAGGGGGGATCCGGAAGTGATGCCCTGTGCGACTATTTCAAATTCTGTTTGAGGAATAAGAGGGAAAGCCAGCAATTTATTCATGGGAGGACAGGTTGGCCTCAGAGATTCAGGGTTAGTGAGGTTAATTTTGGAGAGGGTGGAGAGAGTGGAAGACGGGGGCGTTGCCAGGTTATTAATGATAGTCTCAATTTTATCAGTAAAAAACTGAGCGAGGCTATCACAAAGGGACTGAGAGGGGGGGATGGAGTTTTTGACGCAGTCAGGGTGTAAGATATTGTCCAGAATCTGAAATATACTTTTTGGACTGTTAGCCGCATTGGTAATGGTGGAGCAGTAGTAGTTCACTTTACTCTCTGCAATAGCGGACTTGTAGTCACGGAGTGCCTTCTTCCAGAGGGTTTTGTTGTTGTTACTGTATCCGTGTCTCCACTTTCTCTCAGCTTGTTTACAGGCTGATTTGAGGGTTTTCAAAGAGTCGTTGTACCAGGGAGCCGAGGCTCTACCTTTCGGTTTACAAAGTTTAAGAGGGGCAGCAGAGTCCGCAAGGGAGGTGATTCTCGAGCTAAAGGATCTGTAGTTATCTTCCACAGAATTGGTAATGGTGAAACTGTCCTCCACCTCGAAGATTCTGGTGGAGGTGCTGAGTTTTTCAAACGCTTTCCAGTTTCGGTACAAGAATTGTGGGGGCAGGTGAGATTTGGCTTTGCTTGTTGTGGCATTATTGATGTAGAATTTGATGAGCGAGTGGTCTGTCCAACTTATAGGCAGGATGTCGCCTATTTGGGTTAGGCCTGGGCTCGAGAAGATAAGATCGAGTCGGTTGCCTGCGGAGTGAGTGGGGTCCTTTATCAGTTGTTGGAGGCCTACACTATCACAGGACAGCCGAAGGTTGTCTAGACCTGCGTCTAGGCTGCCGTTTGGCCAGAGGTTAAAGTCTCCTAGAAGTACTAGTTTACTGTGAGAGGTTGCCATGTTGGTGATAGTCGTGAGAAGGGCTTGCTGTTGCAAGAGAGAAAAAGCCCCAGGTGGACGGTAGCAGATGATTACCGTAAAGATATCTCCTTGATGGCGGTTTATAGACAGACCAAAGAGCTCGATTCCAGGTGTCGGGTCTATGTCTAGGATGTTCGTTTGCCACGAGGCTTTGAGGATGACGCCAACTCCGCCACCGCGGCCCTTGGGTCTAGGAAGATGAAGAATGTTAAAGTTTAGCGGACAGGCGGCTGCTAGGTCGGTCTCACAGTTTGCATATGTCCAAGTCTCGGTTAAAAACAGTACATCTAGATGGTGTGACTCGATAAGAAGATTAATTTCGGTGGCATGTTTTGGTAAGGATCTTACGTTCAAGAGGCCTCCTACAATTAGGTCCTTGTGTGTGAAGTCAGTTAATGGAAAGGCAGTCTCTTCAAAAGAGAGCTTACCTTCATGCGCATACCCTCGAAGGTCGAGCAAAGCATCCCGAGTGGAGCCGGGGGATGATGGGCTGTGCCGGACAGGGTGTGTGGCGCTAGGCGCGTCCTCGTCGCGGACGAGCGCAGACGAGCTTGCCTTAAGCGCGCCTTCGGCGCGCAATCGGCGTGCCCGCTGCGCTCGTCCGCTGCGCTTCCGACATTGACACATAGTTTATAGGGGTCACGGGTAGCGTAGGAGGGGGCGTGGCCAACAAGAAGTGGGCGTGGCTGTCGTCTCCCTTCGGCGGTCAATGGCGCCAAGAAACGAGTGGTTTCTGAGTCCCAGCAGCTAATAATCAGCTGTTGTGGGATCAGGGATTGTGCAAGTCAGGCAAGTGTTTTAAAAACAAATACAGTACACAAGCAGGTTTAAAAACGAGTACAGAACACCTCCCGGCTTTTCGCCTCAGGAGTAGCAGCAATGGAACCCTTCCCCCGCCCGGGATTTTGTTACGCCACTGCCGGGGACTGATAGTTCCAGCCCACAGCTGGTAAGTGACGCAAAGCCTAGACAACATGTCAACACCATCTTAGAAGTAAATGTGTACAATTATTTTCCTTAATTTCCACAACACGTTAGAGTTCAAAAACTCTTTATCCTTGAACACATTTTTTCATTAACATTTTCTCTCAATTTTGTTATCAGGATTGTGGCTTCCCCGAGTTTGCTTATGGGAATTTCTCTTTTTGTAAGGTATGTCATTGAGAGGTTTCTATCACTTTCACTATGAGGTGTGGCACCTAACTTTCACTAGCAGTCCAGATGAATTTCATAGAAGATGTTTGCCTGTTTTCACAGTTCGAGTCCACCAGATCCCTATCCTGGGAAGACACCAAATGTCTGTGGGGTCGAAACATGTCAACAATATAACTCGCAGCAGAGGCTCCTCAAAATCTAACTGATTTGGCACTTCCTAAAAACTGATTGAAGTAGTTCAGTGCTTAGCATGGACTTTATGGTTCTAGTTTCCCTATTGTGTAACTAACTCTAGGGAAAAATAATGTTCCACAACGTATATCTTGTATCCTGTTTTCCTCAATTTTTGAACTGGTATCTTTCACCAAAAATGTCAAACTGTATTCGCAACCTTTTCACCATCATTTGCATTTTCTTTTTCCACTGAATGTTCTCACTTTTTTAATATTCCCCGAATTTGAATTGAGAACCACATGTAACGTGGTTTCGTTTTTCCTCTATTAAACTATATTGATTGTTTAATATAAAATGCATCAATGTTGATGTACTTTTGGGACACTTTATAAACATCTCTTGTTCTCTTATTCAAAACATAAAAATAATACTAGGGAAGTACTTAACATACAGCTGAGTTATAATTTTGTTCTCTGCATTTCTCATAGCCATTTACGAGAAAAAAAGTTAGAGCGGCTTACTTGGTATTGAGCATTCAGTTGTCATTTGGTTGCTTTCAGATGTCAATAGGTGGAAAAACGTTGCTCACTATAATATGGTTGGTTTCCTGGTATCTTGCAATAAGCAAAAATCTATCAACAGGAACGGACTGATATGTCTCCTGCTTTCGGGCTTCTCACTCGCATAATTTAACACTGTGCCCTACCATTCTATGTCCAGGCCTCTCAACTGCCAGGAATCTCTGTCGAGTGCCTCACCAGTTACATCCCGAACTGTTTGAAACCCTAAACCTGTGGTTCCTAGATCCAGAATGGGCAGGGTCCGGTGATATTTTATTCAACAGAAAGAACAGTAGCCGAGTCTCATTCACCTGTGGCTTTGAGCAAGATTTTAAGGAACACAATAGTACTGAAGACACAGCAACTACAACACTCCTTCAAAACACTGGAAAATAAAAACGGGAGGTCACATTTGAGAGTAAAGTCAATGTGCCCTATATCATGCTAGACGTGAAGGCGAGGTAGTTAGGAGAACGATATTTAGACACTGCCTCATCTGCAGAGAAAGAGGAGCAGAGTGTGACAGGAGTGTGTGTGTGGAGATGACCACTTTCCACATTAATTATTGTTCAATTACTACTTCCTGCTGTTCAATTTATTGGCTTATTCATATTTTTTAGGTGGGAAGGTTTTGGAGTGTTGCTCTGTATCCACGAACCGAAAGAAACGGTGGTCTTGTGTGATCCCTTTTCTTCTGCCGTTTCTTTATTCACTCTTGGTAAGTACTGGTGGTACCTGAAAGGGCAAGAGCAGCTTACCTGCTTTCTCTCAACCCAGGTCACCCACTTCCCCACATGTGCAGATATAACATTATCATTAGTGGAGGATAAGGATGTAAGACTTCACTCTTCCCTCGCTTACTCCATACTTTGTTTTCTTAAACTTTTTTAGGTAAAGAAAGGGTGAGTCAGTGGTAGAATTCTTCACTGATCCATGGTCTCAGAGCCCTGCACTTGCAGGTCCCAAAGGGTTTGTTCATGCATACAAGAGATGGCATTGGAAGCCACCACCGGCGTAGCTAGGGGGGGGCGGTGGGGGCGATCCGCCCCAGGCGGTACTATTTTTGGGGCGGCGGGTACGCAGCACTGATGACCCATGGCGGCGGCCTTTATAATTTATTTGCGGAAACTGACACAGTGTCCCCAAATAAATTATAAAGGCCGCTGTCATGGGCCATCAGTGCTGCGTGGCCGCCGCGTATGTGAGTCCCAGAGCCATCAATCTGGTAGCGCGCGAAAGCGCTACCAATGATGGCTTTGGGAATCATTTTTGGCCAGCCCCTACGCTGAAAGCGCAGCAGTGACGTGAAAGCGTGGCAGAAAGCGCAGCAGTGATGTGCGCCACCACCACGCGCTCTCGAGTCTGGGGAGTTCAGGGAGATTGTCATGCGATGCCGCCACGCCTGTGAATTATTTGTGAACATCCAGAGAGCCCGGGCGGCCCCGCCGACACAATGCCACTGGGTGAAGGAAGGAGAGTGCTGCGTCATGCCCATGGTGAGAGGTGAGAGATTGAGGGCCGATCGTCACTGGTAGAGTCACGCTGACTCAGCCTGGGGGAAGAAGAACGAACGAACACTGTAAGTTAACCAGCCACTGCCAGTAGAAGATCCGACCTGTGTATTCCAATGCCAAACGGACCTGCAGTAGTGGGTGGGCAGGTGGCACCGTGTGTAATTCACCGTGTGTGCGTGTAATTCACTGTGTGTGTGTAGTTCACCGTGTGTGCAATTCACAGTGGAGGTTGCAGCTCTGCAGCTGAGGGCCGTGTGCTAAAACTGTCCCGGTGGTAGGCCAGGCAAGAGGTCATGACTGGAGGTACAGAGGGGACATGGCTTTATCCTTAAATGGGTCCCCGCGTGGCTCTGCCTCCTTCCTCCCATGCACCTGCGGCATCCCGCCAGTGGCCTCTGACACTATAGGAAAGGACTAGAGAGGAACCTCAGGGGTGTGAGGCATCGCCTCAAGAGAGAACACTGGCCATGCTCTGCATTAACAGCTGAGGGCTGTCTGCAACAGCTTGTCTGGGGGTTTTGGTGGGCTAGATTTCGGAAGGAATAGTCTCTGGATGACAGTCAGGGCATTCCACCTGGCAACGATGTCCACCTCGGACAAGTCTCAATTGACGTCAGTGATCTGTCGGAGAAGGTCGCAGGCTTGGGCTGGAGCCCGTAAATGGCTCTCTCCGTGATCTTCACTCCGAGAGTTTGCACTGATCCTTCCAGAGAAGCCCCAGTTCAATCACAACTGCGCCCACTTTATTTACCACTCTGGTGCCCTCCATCACACTGAGTCCCAAGTCCAGTGTCTCGGATGATGGTCCCGTCATGACCTCTGATGAGGTCCCGAGGTAGCCGGAGATCCGTTGGGGCCCCCTCCGTCGGGAGGGGGGCCTCTCCCTACCCTGTCTCCCCCCATGAGTGAGAGTGGCGGTACAGCTCTGTGAGGAGCTGAGAGCTCAGGAATAATGTACAGCCATAGCTGCGGGGTCCTGGGCCCAGTTAGTTCAGTGGGAGACCCGCCTTACCACCGCCCCCCAGTCCAGGCAGTGTCCAGCAAGGGAGGCCAGAGAGTTCTCACCCCCGTGCCAGCCTCCAGGGGCTCCAGGGGCCCCAAGCATGGAGCGTCTTTCAGATGTGTTCACCCCCTAATGCCTCTTCAAATAGGAACCCGCTGAATTGTTTTCTTTTGAGTCCCAATACAAATATATTATTAAACTAAATAATGGTGTATTATAGCAATATATGTTAACCCGATGTTTAAAAGCCCCTGGGGATTTTACGCACTTACGTTTTATTTTATTTTGGGTATTAGTAAAGTTCCTCAAGCCACCCTGTGGTAACCTCCGACAGCTTCCACCCAAGTGGGTGGAGTAGTGGGTGCAATGCATTGCAGGAACTAATAAGGGAGAATGAGTCTATTGTTCGACTGGAAGAGGAAGTTCCCGATGACAGCCACAAATGAATGAGTCCCAAATAGGACCTCAAAGCCTACAATAATGAGAGCCCGCGTGACGGAGCATCGGTCAGTCGTAGCCATCCCAGGGGCAAACACAGCATCAAACGTTTGGGGCTGCCCTGAGCAGCATGTCAATTTATTTGTCTTCATTTATATTTTTATATCGGAGCACATTTTCGCAGCAGGTCACAGAAATACAAAACTACAAACAGTATAAGTCACACATTCTTCATTGATATATCACATTATTTTCACACAAATTCAGTTTTGGTTCAATATAATTAAAACCAATGGAAAGTGCCTGTAAGATATTTCACTATGCCCAGCACAGTCCTCTCATTTTGATAATTTATAAGAATCCATATTTGAACATTATTTTACTATCCTAAATAACACAATACTGCTGAAAAACTAAAGTTTCCTACATCCCCCATACAGATAGAGATACATTTTCGTCGCAACTTAACCTTCTCTAAAGTCCCTTCCCCTTTGTGTTAATCTGGACCTCGTCCTGCACAATCTCTCCTCTGTACATGGGGCTCCTTCCTCACCACCCTTCCTTCCTGCGCAGCTAACCAACCATAAATTAGACTCATATTTTATTAAACTTGATAGTATTTCCATTATGTGCAGCATACACACGTTCCTTTTGTCTTACTTTCTTCATTCCACAGAGGGTGGAGGGAACTGATTCTGATTTGCACCTTTGTAATTTAAGTGCTCTGTCTGTAGCATTGAAATATAAATTAGATTTTTATGTCCCTAGATTAACATTTGTTTTTAATCAATCAATCAATCCATCAGGGGGTTTGTATAGCGTGTTTACTCACCTGTGAGTGTCTCAACGCTTTTATTTGATTAGATCATTCAGTACAATAAAAACACAGTACCATAAACAGATTCAAACAGTGTAGCCATCATCTCAAGCATGTTATACAACAGCAATAATTCCATAAACGAGGGACCAGCGATTACATAGTTGCCAGTCACAATATCACAGTCAAATTAATTTACTTTTCGGAGAGCGCACAACGCTTCTATTCTAGTACTGCTGCAGCAAGCGGTACATTCATGAGGGCTCCCATGAGGCCGAACATTGAGGACAGCAGTGGTCGGGCTCCCCGCACAGGTACTGACTGCATTCACTGGTGCATAGTCAGGAGTTGGAGGCAGCGTAGAGCATGATTGTGGGGGTTATTCCCAGCTACGGATACAGACATGCAAAGAGGGAGTCTGGCTGGGGATGGATCCTATGTTTAGCTTTAGGATTATTACTGCTCAGTGTCTCTAAGTGTCTTTTTGAAATAATACAGCATATATATCTAGGCAATGTGTACCTCAGTCAGCCTCTTCACCTGAGGCTTGCCCCCCCATCATGCCTCATTGTATTGTAATGTAATTAGTTAGACTAGCCATGCAATTTACTTTCAGCCTCAGGTTAATAATAGCTGGTGGCGCTGCGCGCAGTGTTATAATCAACTAATTGATTTTTATTAAACTGCTCAATATATCTTTTTGAAATAAATAGCATCATTATGCATAGCTGCTAAGGTTTCAGATTGCTATGTGTGACATTTTTAGAATTTCAGTGTAATTATGAGTGACATTTCAACAACTATGAGTGACACTTCCGCGCGAGGAAAATCAAGCAATGAAGATGAGGGAAACATATAAATATTATAAATTACACCCATTTGAACAACGAGAAACTATAAGAAGATCTTAAAACGGCTGGAAAGCACCAGAAATGGATGGGCAGGCACATAGCTAGGGGTCACAACCCAGGCTGGAAGGTTCTGAAAGCGGTGATGAGGAATAACGTTAAAAATACATGATAAGGGGATGGAATAATTGAGTATGTCTAACGTTCTGACATTCTTGGCATGCTTTACGTCATAACACAAAAGCAGTGTGCGATTTCTCTAAGTCACTAGGCCTTGTGTGAAATGAACTTCAATATATCAATAACAAGCTGGAGGTTTTTGGCGCGATAAAGCCAAGCTACAAGGTTGACTTTATTGGGGGCTCCGGAGCAAACAATGTCCTTTTTTCTGTAGCCCCCCTCCCGCTCCCTCTATCGGCCAGGGGCGGCAATCTGAGGGATAGCCCCGGGCGCCAGAAGCTCTAGCTATGCCACTGGAAGCCACAATACTCTTCCCTACTGGCATCTATGGCCTTCCTCTCCCTTTCTTTTCTCACGGTTCTAGTCTAGCAAACTGCACTGAGGGGAGTGACAGCAGTACACAGCTGCTTCAGTAAAGGTGTGATATCATTCCAAAAGGGAATGCCTTTCAAGGATGGGAGAGTGATAAAGTCCAGGTATTCTATAGAGGCCAGTTAGGTAGGTATTGGAGAAGTACTTGACCGGCTGTGTTCGATGGGAGGGACTGTGGATACAGTCTTTCTTATCTTTATATTGGTTTATGATGCCGCACTGCCTGCCACATACTTACATGTAACCTCTGCAGTAAGTGGATTTTTAACAATACGTGCATGCCTGCACTGCTTTCCTTGGATTCTGGGGAGAACACAGAGCGAGAGGTCTAGGTAGCAAAGACAGGTGTATCGAGGTAGTGATGGATGACCAGTGGTTACCTGTTCTGATCTCTTTCAACTAGAAAACAGATGACTAGATGCAAGCATGGTGGAATCCATAGAGTGTTATGGACTCCAATGCAAATGTGGAAAATGGGCCTCTTTCTCCAAGCAGGTAGTAAAAGAACCATAAGGAAAGCAGTGTGGTCCCTCGCAATCTTGCCCCCACTGCCACTGGAACTGTTTCATTAATGACAGCTCTGCCCCTCTGCAGCCACAGGGAGTAGGAAAAGCCCTCCTCACTCGCTTGTCTGAAGGCAATTCCTACTGGAGAGGAGGAAAATGCATCGGTCTTCTCCCTGAAATCAACCCTGTTGTCAATGGCAATTTCCTGCCCACGGAACCATAGACACAATCAAAAGTTAATGGGGCGAAGATAATTTTGAAAGAAAAGACAATTCTCTCGAACCGACTGACATTAACAACTGTGAAACTGGACTATTTTCCATCTCGGTTGGCCCTAATTGCACCATTAAGGGCTACCTTAGCTATCGCCCTCCTGGTGTGGCGACCGCGTTCATTGAGAGCCTCCTGGAGGCTCTAACGCAATCTGCTTTACGCCATAATAAGTTCATGATTGTAGGAGACCTCAACGTGCATTTGGATGATGTCAACTGCAGGGAGGCTGTATCCCTGATTAATTCGCTGAGAGCTCTTATGTTTGTGTTGGCCGATAACAGAGCCACCCACCAAGCAGGGCATTTGCTGGATCCAATCTTTGTAAATTGGGAAGATATAAGCGTATCTGCCCTGATTAAGATCCTGTGGTCAGATCATTATTTGATCCCTTTTATACTTAGAAGATTGCCCAACAGGGGGCCTATACAGAAACCCCCCGCTATTAGGCGCAGGGACTGGAGGAAATTCAGTCACGATGTCTTCAGTCAAGCCCTAGGACAGGAACCCCCAAAGCTCAGCGACAACTTGGTTGAGGCGTGCAGGATGTATGATGAATGGGTTGAGAGTGCACTGAATAAAGTTGCCCCCTGGACTCAGAAAGCCATGGCTCGGAGCACGAAATCCGCTCCGTGGTTTACCGCTGAGCTGCGAGCCGCCAAAACCAAATGTAAGACTCTGGAGCGTAGATGGAGAGTGGAATACGCCCCCTCACTACGTGAAGTCTACAAGAGTGAATTAAAGTCTTATCATAGACAGATTAGGAAATCTAAAAGAGACTACTATAATAAGAGGATTGACTGCTCAGAGAACACATCTAAAGAGCGATTTATGATTTTGAAGGAACTCTCCGCCCCGCTAGCAAGTTCAGGGGAAGTCCCCCCCCTCGACAGAGTCATGCAATGAGATTGCAGACTTCTTTATAGGGAAGGTAGAAAAGATCTATGCATCTTTTCAGATTAACACAGAACCCACATATTCGCCTAACCCTAACTGTGAAAAACAGGTTATGAACAAACTTAGGAAGTTTGTGGTCCCCCTAACAGAGGAGCTAATTAACATCTTATCGGACATTCACTCTGGCTCTCCCTTAGATGCGGTCCCAGCGAGGATTCTTCGCAGTCATCTTCCCCAGGTAGCGGAGCACATAGGTAACATGGCCTCTTTTCCTTCCATGAATGTCTAGTTCCGGACGTCTGGAAATTGACCCAAGTTGTCCCGATAAAAAAGAAAGCCCATATTAGCATAACACAACTAGACAACCTTAGACCAATCTCCCTCCTCCCCTACTGTGCGAGGGTAGTAGAGAAATTGGTCAACCGACAGCTGGTGAGCTTTGTGGAGGAAAATAAGCTCCTCCACTCGTCTCAGTCGGGATTCAGAGCCAAACATTCGGCGGAGACCGCCCTCCTTCTTTCTACGGAACTGTTGCGGTGTCAGGCGGATGAGGGTCACACGGCCGCACTGGTCCTATTGGACTTAAGTGCGGCGTTTGACACCGTATCACACTCCGTATTACTGGACCGTCTGAGTGAGAAGGGAATAACCGGGCCTGCCCATGAGTGGTTGGTTTCCTTCCTTAAAAACAGGAGATTTCAAGTGCATTGTCCACCATGCAAATCCAGTATAAGATGTCTTAGACAAGGGGTTCCACAGGGCTCGATTTTGAGCCCCACGTTATTCAATCTGTACATGGAACCCCTTGCCAAACTGGTGGAGTCATATGGTGTTGCCATAGTCTCTTATGCAGACGATACACAACTGGTGATCAACCTGTCCCGTGATCCAGTTCTGGATGCTGAGAAATTCTCGGCCTGCTTGGTGGCACTTGATGGGTGGATGAAGCAGAACTATCTCCGACTCAATGGTAATAAGACGGAAGTTCTTATTGTTGGTCCCTGTCCTTCCATCTGGACATCTGCCTGGTGGCCCATAGAATTGGGCTCTGTCCCTGTCCCGGTGGACACAGTCAAAAACCTCGGCATACTTCTTGATTCTAATCTAGCCTACACTAATCATGTGGGTAATGTTGTCGGTAAATGCTATGGCATTTTGAAGGTCCTGAGGAAAATCCTGGACCTACTGCCTCCTAGCACCAGAAAAACAATGGTACATGCCTTGGTCACCTCCCATTTAGATTATGGGAATTCCCTCCTATGTGGACTCAGTAAAAAAGGTCTAATGCAGTTGCAACGCGTCCAGAATGCAGCTGCCAGGCTTGTCCTGAACCTCCCCAGGAGGGCCTCTGGGAAACATGCATTGCGTTCCCTGCATTGGCTTCCAATAAAGGAACGAATTAAATTCAAAACGATGTGCATTACCCACCGCATAGCTCATATAAAAGCACCTTCATATCTCCAGAATTTGCTTCCTATCTATCGTCCTTCACGCCCTCTTAGGTCGATGGGCAGCATGCTATTAGTAGTTCCACGGATTCACAGAGCAAGGATGGGATAACGGTCCTTTAGACACCTTGCCAGTAAAGGCTGGAATGACCTACCCATCGAATTGAGGATGGAACCGTCTGAAACTAGGTTCAGACAAAGGTTGAAAACCCATCTTTTCCCCCAAGACATAATTCAGTATAGTTTCCCCTGGCCCAAGTGCTCCCCCTCTGTGAGCTTAGCTGAAGAGATGTTTAGTGGGATTGTCAGCGCGGGGACGCACTGTTCCTTGTGCAACCATGCGCTTAACAAATGCCATTAATAATAATAATAATAATATTTAAAAAAGAAAAACCATAATGCAGTCCGAACCAGTCCCTCGGTATAAGAGGTTCAAATGTAACGGTAAATACTTTTACATTTTTGTAAACTGACTTTCGGATACAACTAAAAAATACCAGTGGCAATTTGCATTTTTAAAATACCTTTAACAAAAGATCTTTTAGCAACTAAAGGCTTAAAGAAATATACGAGAAGTAAAACCTGGTGCTAATCTGTGATAAAAAAAAACATTCTTTAAAGTTTTTTTAGGATGGTTGCAATATTCAAGATTTAAAACATCATAAACAGGACATATGGGGCCTACAAGCAATCAGTGTCAGAAACTCTGATAGGATACGGTTGGCAATGTGTTTCACAAACACCAAATGGCATAGTATAGTAAGGATATGTTTGAGAAAACAAACTCCAAAATCGAGAAAAGGAAATCAACAGGGCTTAAAGTGGGGTGGGCCCTGCCGGTGCTCAACACTGGCAATTCTAAAACGTAGGTGCTTAGACGGGTCCTTATCGAGCTCTCCATTTTTGCCCTCCCTATGCAACAGTAACACCCTTCACTGCCTTTAATGTAACTCAAAAGAGACTTGCTATTGTCTCAATTTCAGAACTGAAGCATTTTCAGTTATTTACAACAAAGCCATAGCTGTTGCTTATGTATCTTATGCAACTAACAACCACTGACAAAGCCCAGGTATAATGTTACTTGCTGTATTATATATCTGGATGCAATGACAGAAACGGGAAATTACTAGTCGGGCGGCACACTAAGCACAGATTTTTAGTTTAGGTGCTTTGGCCACACCCTTAATTACATAGGCCACGCCCCGCTTTGAGAGGACCTCCCCCTGTGTTTTCCTCCCACTTAAGCCCTGCCGGTCAAACCACATACATTGCAGTCCTCAGTGAACTGAGACACGCAGGAGTTTTCGGTAATGCCTACGAATGCATCATCCATGTGTTCGGATTGTTTTACTCCCAGTCACTTGTCCTCGAGGGAACTGACTGCGAGCCTTCAAACATAAATAGATCTGAGCCGCTCGCTCGTCTGTTGGCGCGTCAAGTGCAGCTGGGAGAATAATCCCTCGACGAGGCATGTGGTTTGCTGGAACACCCGTACAAACGACCTTCCCGCCGAGGGAGCCCACCACAGGCCAAGAGCGGGAGAGAAACGGACGCGGCGAGCATTACACAGCCAATGGGAGCATCACGTCACGAGGCGCCATCATGACTGAAAGTCCATGCGGATGCCAGGAAGAGCTTCCTGCAAAATCCGTTCAAAACAGCTGGCTGGTGGAACACTGAAGCTGCGTCACGGTGAATGGACGGCCAGAATATGCCACAGGCCACACCCGCAAGCATAACAAACTAAAGTGCATTGCACTACAGTCACAGCCACTGTTCTGTAAAAGTTCAGCTGAAGGAAGGTCTGCACATCTCAGTTTTCAGCAGTGTTGCTGAATACTTACAGCTTGGTTTCTATCCCAAGGTTATGTAATGGGCATTCCAAAGGCACATGTACACACAGAAATGTCCCTCTGGGTTTCAGCCTCTTGCAGGATAGGTGTTTGATCAAAGGGACGACGCTGTAGGGGTTCTTCTGGTAGGTGCGAATTGGGGAACACTTTTTTTTGCAGATATTGGGGCCCTTTGCCACACTCCGTTTTATGAATGGTGCTGAGAACCTTGAATTTCGTGATGATTTTGTAATAAAATTTGGAAAGTAAAAAGTGAATGATAAAATACACATGTAAACCTATGCAAGAGAACGATGTAAGCACGTTCTACCAGAAGTAACAATATGTAATAATGATACACGTAAGGGGTTACAGGCGCTATTTAAATGCAAACCTTTTTCCCTCCACTATTCTGCTCAATCTAAATAACTAATATATCCACCACTGAAATTACTTTCATATTTCACTATACTAATTGACCACTAATAGTTTGTGTGTTCCAAAGTAGCGTGCTACTTGCCCCAAAAAGCACCTTGACGCAATCACAATACAATACACAGCTACACCAGTAGGTTCCCGTGTGATCTTGATTATAACCGCATCTTCACATAACTCTTTTATTGCACAGGGAGCATAGAAAACATCAATTCTCTAACCCTTCTCTATTTTCCTCTGTCAATAGCAGCAGTTGAAGTGCATTAAGAAAAGTATGGCAACTGTAATCCAGAGTACAATGGGGGCGTGGTCAGTGAGAGTGAGGGCTGGGTCAGAGATGTGGCTAAAAAGAACAAAACATTCTGTAACATGTATTACACATGGTATAAGACAGGTTGCACACATGATGTCACAAACCGTGCATAAAGATTTTGTTTAAATGCTTTTAAAAGTTATGTTTTTAGTAATACGCTGATTGCACCTAATGCAAACCTTTTTTATAGGTTTCCTTTAAAAGGACAAATTCAAGATTCCATTAATTATAGCCTGTACTGGCTCCCAAGCAGCCTTTAGATTTGCCTATTAACCATTTGCCCACATTTATATTTGTTTCAGGCAGCAGACACTAAATAGAAGGCTGGTTTCTTCTTCATCTGCCTCTCACTTGACAGTAAAGGAGTACTTTCATCTCGCCTTTCAATCTTCAGCAACTCAACCATTCTGGAACGGTTGTTTCTCTTAAGTATGGAGACTGTTTTGATCAAATTAATACAACTTGGGAATGTCGCTTCCCCGTTCCCCTGCCCACTTCGACCTCTGATCAGTAGGAGCTCTTAGGCCATAACAAAAAAGTGTGGGGTGTAAGGTACAAAAGGTAGCGTGATATATGGATATTGCCAGTCCCAGAGGAGTTGAGAGACGAAGCCAAATGTCAAGATCCTTTATAATGTTATGGAACGTTATTGTGACTTAAAATTTCCAAATACCATATGGTAGAGGGTATTGTATTCCTTATAATACATAGTTACATTACACTTTCCCCAAAAGTCTTAAATCCTTGGTTTGTTGCTCTTTTCTATGAATGAGTATGGTTGCAAATATATAGAAAAGATGCAGAATGTGTAGTGCAAAACTGAATACATAGTATGCAGCTAATAATTTGTTGCAAAAACATACTACATGCCGTTCAAAGCACACCACTTTCAAAAACAGCTGTAGGTCATAACGTGATAATTTGCAGAAATATGCATGTTGCCATGAAATGAAATATAGCCCAGAAAATTATAAGCATGATCATGGTCTCCTTTCCACTAACAATTGTTCATTTCAGGAAAGCTGTTCGGAAGCGCTGAAAAGCTAGTTCTTATGTCATTGTTTAAACAGCAGTTGTAATAATAAAATTAATAATAATAACAATAGCAACAATAATAATAATAATAATAAGAACTCAATAATGATTAGTACACTTGTAAATTGCTCTCTTTAATTAACTGAATCATTTGAAGGCCCTGGTAAGTTTTTATTGCTATCCTAGTCTCTACTACTCATTTTATCAGTTCTGGGTTGACCCCTTGGTGTTTCAAGCTGTGACCCATATGCTAGATACAGATCACTAACATGGACGCATTCACCTTTATAGTGTAGTAAGGGAGTATTAGACAGACAAGCGGGAACCAGAGAAAGACTTCTTATAAGACCACATCGGTATACTTCTTAAGATGTATTTTTATTTGTTAAAGTATAAACATTTATCTTATAATAAGAAATGATTGGCTAGTAATAGGATTTCATTTTGATGTGCCCTTGAAAGAAAAAAAAAACTGAAGTTCAAAACTGTGACCCCCACAATGTACACTAGACCTCAACAGACAAATACCTCTACTGAGATAGCACAGCCTGCAAAATTAAACTTAATGCATAGCGGTTACCTTCATGTAGTTTGTAGTATAATAAGTTATTACAGTTGAACTGCTATGTCATTTTTTATTACAGATAATTAGTGATGTCACCGAAAGACTTTTACAGGAAAATGAGGGATAGGCTTTCGTACTGGAATTCCAGGCTCCCATGAATAATATAATTAATAACAACAACAACAATAATAATAAATACACGATGATTAGAGCACCTTTTAAATAGCTCTCTTGTTGAACTGAATCATTTGAAGGCCACGATTACAGTTTTTATTGATATCCAAGTCAGTAATACTTATTTTATCAGCTCCCGGTTGACTCCTAGGAGTTTCAAGCTGTGACCTATGAAATTAGACACAGAGATATATATCAATCATGGATGCATTCACTTTTACAGTGTAGTAAGAGAATATTAGACAGACTAGCGAGAACCAGAGAAAGACCAGTTTTAAGAAGGACCAAACTTTTTCGATCATCTGTTACTCCCACACTTACACACTCTTCTTTCTTCCTTTATAATTTCCCGTAATTCCACTGACTCTTTTTCTGAAGCCTTGATCTGTCTAATACCAAAGGCTGATAAGGATTTACGTTACTGTAAGATTTATAGACCTATATTCCTTAGTTAACGTAGATTATAACATTTTCTTGAAAGCTCTAACCCTAAGATTAGAACCACATCTTCCCATGCTGCTTGGAAAAGAACAATCGGGTTTTGTCAAAGGTAACAACATCACTGACAATACACGCTTATTCTTTGACATTTTATCTAAATCATCACATTATCCGGACTCCTTGGCGGCAATTGCGTGAGATGCAGAAAAGGCCTTTGATAGGGTTTACTGACCTTGTATCTTCCACGCTCTAAAGTGGTTTGGGTTTGGACCGAAAATCATTTCTTTAATAGCCCTACTTTACTCCGAGTGCAAGGCCGCCATATCTACCAATGGCCTCCCCTCCTCCTACTTTAATCTTAAACTAGGAGTACGCCAAGGATGCTCCTTGTCCCCTTTTCTTTTTAATTTGGCTTTAGAACCCTTTCTCTCAAAAATACGCCAGAATAACTCAATCACAGGTTTTGTCTCGGATCCTCAACAAAATAAGCTGGCAGCATATGCTGACGATATTTTAGTTTTTCTCTCCCAACCACAATCTTCACTTACAGCTTTCATGAGAGAGGTGGAGGCCTATGGATTGGTATCTGGCTATAAACTGAATAGAGGAAAACGTGAGATACCACCCTTAACCAAATACACCTTTAAGGATGATTTTAAGATCTCCAACCTACATTGCTTACTTGGAACCCTAAACATATCAAATATCTTGGTATCTGGTTCTCTCCCTCTATAAAGACATCTATCTCTTTAAACATAGACAAATGTTCTGCCATACTTAAAACTTTGGTTGCAAGATGGCATCCCCTTCATCTTTCTTGGGGGGGTCGTCTGGACACAATCAAAATGATGTTGACTCCGATAGTTTTGTATATGCTTTCTAACATTCCACTTTCCATTCCATCTAAATTCTTTCAGAAGATTAATTCTATTTTGACTTCTTTTTTATGGAACGCTAAAAAACCAAGAATGGCGTTACAGAAATTAATTAGACCAAAATCTGAAGGCGGTGTCAATTTCCCCCATTTCTCCAATTATCACAAATCCTTTCAGTTACGACAACTATCGAATTGGATCACTAATCAATCTGAAGATAAACCTCTCTGGGTGGATCTTGAGACCTCATTTTTAGCTCCCTTCCATTTCAGGAATACCTCTCCTTTACTCGCAAACCACAAAAGCTCTCTACTCGCATAATTAAGCAATCCTGTAACCTACTATCCACTGCACCCCACTTAGTAGAACATCATTTAGACACTTTTCTCAATTCCACAATTTGGCACAATAAACAAATCCTTCTTAATAGGAAACCTATATTTTGGAAGGCTTGGAGAAATAAAGGTCTACTCTGGGTTCATCAATTTTTAGATCAGGGCGCACCCATTCAATTTACGCAATTACAAACTCTTTATCATTTGCCCTCTTCCTTTAAACCTAAATTTTTGACCTTGCAGAAAGCAATACTTGATACTTATGCTAAACTCAAATCTTCACCTTCCTCACACTCCCACCCCCTTTTCCCATGGCATAAACTTTTGCGCATAAACCCCAAAGCATCCATCATTTATTCCTGTTTAATGGTACCTCCTGAGATCCGAGACAAAACCAAAGTAGAACTCTCATGGGAATCCGATCTGGCCTATCTCTTTTTGGAACAGAATTTGGATGAAACATAGGAAATCATCCAGAGCGGCCAGCACAACACAAACACTCTTCTTTATTTACAACAGATTGTTTCTTACCCCCACATACATACATAAAATACACAACACAAATCTCAACACTTGCTGGATATGTTCCCAGGTTCACGCTGATCTCCATCATATGCTTTTCACCTGTCCACATGTTTTTATATTCTGGAAACAGGTCTGGCACCAAATCAACACTATATTTTACACCACAGTTCCACTCTACCCCACAAACATTTTCCTAGGTAGTTTAACACCGGACTGGAAAACGAGTCAATCCCAGTTACCACTTATTGATTTGTTAATAGCTGTAGCTTTTCAGCAAATATTAAACAAGCATGGCATAACCAATAGGTCTCGCCTTTGGGACCATAGAAGTGTTTAGTTATCCAGCACAATATCCTTGGTGCAACAACATCAACTGTTGCATTGCTAAACACTTATAAGGTCCCAAAGGCGAGACCTATTGGCTTTGCCAATGCTTGTTTATATTGGTCATCAGAAGGAAAAGGTGGGAAGGGGTCAAATATTTGCGTGTTGTTCACATAAAGAGAGTAAGAGAGAGACGAGACAATGTCTCCAAGGGATGTACAATGACAAGGCAGAGCAGAGCTCCCAGGCTGAGCCCTGGGAAATTACAACTGGGAAAGGAGTTGGGTTAGACAATTGACAGCAACATCGAACAATTGAGAGATAGTAATATATCTGAAAGCTTGGTTTGGGATCCCTGGAGCAGCGAATGGAGTTATGAGCGGTGCAGGTCAAAGGTCTTGAATGCAAGTCAGAGACTGAGGCACATTGGTGGACACGGTTTGTAATGGCGAACAGATGCAATGGAGTTGGAAATGTGACAAAGTACAGTCTCAGTGGAATGTGGCAAAAGAAAGCAAGAATCTAATGAGTTAGTTACATAATGTGGCCTGAGAAAGGAAGTCAGACAATTAAATTCAAAGGGTTCCAACCGAAGGGGAGAAGTGGGACGGGGCAGTCACGCGCATGGAAGGATGGATGTGCCATAGGCTTCTTGAAAAGAGATAGGTGGCATGCAGAAATGAAGAACTGAGGGCCATTGCCTCTGCTGTTGGCATGTTGAGAAGGAGGGAGCCCAAGTTCTTTACAAGTGCTGGAGAGAGTCGGTGAATCGGCGTTCTTCTTGGCGCTACATCAAGGCGCGGGCAGGTACATAATGGCTAGTTCCTACAATACCGGCGCATGGGGGCTGCGGGAGTGAGTGGGGTGAGAGGTCATATGTCGACAGCGCCAAAGCTTCCCTCGTAACTCCACAGACTCCATTAAAAGCCAACTAATCCTGCAGCCTCTTGAGAGCCTTCACACGGCGCGCGCAGAGCCCAAACATGCACCGCTGGCTTCCTTCAAAGGCGCACGCCTCCGCACCCCTGGAACATGTCACGAGGAATAATTAAGCCCTCTGCCAGTTACACACGTATAATAAATCTCCATTACTGTCAATGGGGAAAGCACAGTTTTTGGCACTTGCTGTATTTAGAAAGAACACGTTGACAAGGGAAAGCGAAAATAGAATAACCGAAAGAAGAAACAAAAAAAAATAGTGAGAAGTTTAAATAAAACATGTTGAGAAGGGAAAGTGAGGGCAAGACAGGCAGTTAAAAAGAGCAGGCAAATGCAAACAAACACGTTGAGAAGGTAAACCAAGGGCAAGAGAGGCAGTAAAAAAACAAGCATTGGCCGCGCAACAAGTAAATGGTGCGCGCAAAAGTTAAAGTGATTGCGAGCAAGACGTGCGGCCGCGACCGAGAGTTGTGTGCACATGCGCGCGCCAAAAGGAAATTGAAAAAAAAACACGCAGGCTGGCGAGGGGTGTGCGCACACCATGACGAGAGAGGAAAGCCAGATGGCGCCTCTATGCCAGCCAAAAGCGTGTGGTAGGACTTTTAAAAGCCCACACACTAAATGTCTCGCAGAGTAGCGCATGCGCTGGCTTAGGCGAGACCTAAAAACTGGAAAGATTCCTCTAAATTGTCCTATTTAGCTTGGTGGTATGCTGTATGTAACAATCGTCGCCTCGATACAGCACTCGTTCATCCTATCTCTCTTGCTACTAAACTTTGGGGCCCACTCACACAATTTCTAGACGATACCGTGAAGAAAACTTCTTTACCTGCTCCCTCACAACAAGAAGTTACCAAGCCTCCTTGACCTCCTATTGTTTATTTCTAATTATGCTTAATTTATCATTTTCTATAATATTTGTTTTTAAAATGTGTATTTTTGACATGCACTGTAATTTACGATTTCATCTTCTATATTATCCTTTTACTATTTTAATGGATATTATATATCATTATAATTCTTTATTACACCTTCATGTATGTATGTATTAACAAATAACTGCATATACGAAGTATTGTTTTTATGATCATATTAATCTTTTCAATAAACCTTATCTTGAACTTAAGAAAAGGACCGAACTAGCTATACTTCTTAATATGTATTTTTATTGTACAGAATATAAATATTTATCTTATATTAAGAGAAGATTAGGTAGTGATAATAATGTATTCTGATGTGCCCTTGTAAGAAAAAGGAATAAAAGCAATATGTACTAATATGTCCATCATGTTTTAAAAAATGTGAATCCCATATGGTACAGTAGACTTCCACAAGCAAATGCCCCCACTTAGACAGCACAGTCTGCAAAATTAAACTTAAGGCATAGCTGCCTCTACCATGTAGTTAGTAGTGTTAGGCAAACGAAAACTGCCTTTAAAAATAAAGCTGACTATAAGCGCCCTTGAAAAGATGAGGTAAGATAACTTTACATTTCAGTTTAAAAAACGGGAACAAAAGTGTAATAAGCAAAATGGAAATGTTAAAACGCTGGCTGTGACACAGTTAATAATGGTCATGGCTTCAAGTATCAAATAAATTGCAGCCGACGCCAAGAATGTAGCATTTGCTTTGTTTTGAATGAAGCAAATAATCTGGAAGGTCAAGTCAATAACAAGAAGCTTCTTGCATATTGAAAAAAAGCAGACAAAACCAAAACCATTCAATAATTCAGTATAGAAAGGTCGACAGCCGGAAAATTGATGTCATGTGGCAAAATTAATTAAAAAAAAAAAAAAAAGAATTCGAAAAGGTGGGACATTTTACACCTCGCTGGAAAGAAAACTTTTGTCAAATGGCTGCTCGGTCACCTATTCACCTTCCGCTACGCATCCTACATAGTAATAGACTATCTACTGCCCAAGGTTTGTTCTCATGGCAGTGTCCTAGCTCGTCACTGGTAAGTGAACTTGGTTTTATCTTTACTGAGTAGCATGCAGGACAACTGTGCTTTAGATGCACAAAGAAATGTGAAAATGTGCATGCCAATGGAGCTCCGAATAAAAAACAGTACTAAATCAAGCATGAGAGTGTGCTTTACATACATGACAAGCTGGAAGTGCACGTGCGCCTGCGTTTTACTCTATGCGAAGAATAAAGGCCATGCATGTCACAATATGAGGCCCAGCCTCTTCCCCTCCCATAGTGTGATTCAATGATAATGCATGCTGAAGGCAGATGTGTGCTGGCAGC
Source organism: Triturus cristatus (assembly GCF_964204655.1). Classification (NCBI taxonomy): domain Eukaryota; kingdom Metazoa; phylum Chordata; class Amphibia; order Caudata; family Salamandridae; genus Triturus; species Triturus cristatus. Next base: position 346,803,433 of record NC_140589.1, on the reverse strand, counting down.
TGCAGATGAAAAGGGCTCTGGGAGGCATGCCTGGCTCACTTACACCAGCAGTTTGGTCAGGACTGGAGGTCGGGTCGGGGAGGGATTCATCAAAGCAAGTCTACTTCTACTGAGCATGGGCAGACATGAGTGACAGAGGCGGCCTAACACCACCGTCCTGGCCGCCTTTCCAGCAGCAGCATCACAGCAATTACAAGCGACTTGTGAAAGCCCCCTTGAATAGTGTACGGGCCAGTTAGTGTTCAATTTAAAGAGGCATTCCCATTTATATTCTTGCGTTATGACTGAGAATTAAACGTATTCATTAGATTACACCTTTTAGAGATCATGACGGGCCATATTAGTACAATGACATCTTTAAGAGTTTTATGTTCTTATAATTGAAATAAGATCATATGCATCTAAGTGTACCTACGGGCTATGCAACGTTGCATAGTCTTTTAACATATTGTTCTTGCTGCACTGCCAAAGGCTGATTTCTTTTGATTAGACAAGAAGTGCTCCTTAGAATGAACTGTGATTGATCACAGACAATCCAGATCTAACTGACTGATAAAAGAAAAGAAAACAAGATTATGGGTCTCAAGAAGCACTCACCAGGTTAATAGGTCTGGTGTCCACTGCCAGCATTTTCCTTTGCTAATGCTCGTTTTGTCATGGTTTTTGTAAAACTTTATTGTTGGGGGAGCGGACAGGCACTCGCTAGTATAAAATAAAAGCATTGGCTAAAAGTACAAATATTTTTGGTCTCAAAAAGCACACTTTGCCATAGTAGTTCCTCAAACTGAAGGAAACTACATTGACTCACAGTGAAGTTGTCAAATGGCGACTGAAATGGGCGACCACTTCAGCCGCTATTGCATTGTATGCCATTTGGATGAAAAGGAAGCGTGTGTATGTGTGTTTTTTTTATTTTAAGTCAATCATGAATTCTAAAGATCTAGGCCAACAGCAGACCACCTAAAAAAAATGCACTCTCAAAGACCTGGTTAGCAGGCCTTTAAGGCCGAAATACAGGTCTGCCTAGAAAATCTGAACAGCAGTGAATAAACTAATCAGGTTGATTTAGTGATGTGTCATTTCAAAGCAGTTTTGGCGCACGCTAGGTTCTGGAGTCTTCTCCGGATCAATTATGCAAGACAAGTCAAGCCGACCTACGATCACCCTGTGGCAAAAAGCAAATTCCTTATCCTTTTGTCTAACAGGGGCATGTCAGTGTTTTGTTTGTAGGGTTGCACCGTAGCCGTTTTTATATAGTCTTGTTCTGTATTTTTAACTCCAGGCCTGTAAATATTGGAACAAGCATTTACAATGCAATGGTCTCGGCATTGTTAAAGTTAGAGCTGTTGGCATTGCTCATGACATTATTCTTGTTTTTGTTTTTAAAACATTTAAAGAAACGGCATTGTTATTTACAATGTTAATAGCTTAATCACTCTCCAATGCGAGACCTATTGCATTTGCACTCACACACAGAGCCACCCACACACAGCCACCCAAACACAGAGCCACCCACACACACAGAGCAACCCACACACAAATAGAGCCACCCACAGAGCCACCTACACACACAGTTACCCACACACAGACCGAGCCACCACGCATAGAGCCAGACACACAGCCACACACACAGAGCCACATACACAGAGCCACACTCACAGAGCCACACATACACACACAGTGGCTTCCACAAACCCTCCAGCACCTGTGACGAGATTAGCAATAAATCATCATTTAACAGTGTTTAAGGCACGAGAAACCTAAAAAGGGTGCCAGGTAGTTGAAGCTCCCCCCCACAGCCGAGCATCACAGCGAAGACCTGGTCTCTTGGTAACACCCACTAGGAGATATATGTCCCTTCCACTCTGGAACCATCACGCCCCACACCCCCTTTCCCGTCACACGTTCAAGGGTATCCCCTCGCCTGCCTGGCAACCGCATCCCATGCCCACCCCTTCCGTGCCCAGCTCATACATTCACAAAGCTTCCCCAGCTAGAGCCCTCCTACTACCCCTCCTTCCCTCCTCTCATTTTCACTTTGAAAAGATGGAGGGCAGGGAAGAAATAAAATTCCCTCCCGTGAGCAACGCTCTTCTTCCTGCAGTTCTGGGAGCCATGCACGGAGAGCCTCCCCCCGTCCCCGCCCCTACCGCCACGGCCTGCGCAGCCCCGGGAGCGGTGGAGATGGCGCAGCGGCGCCCAAGGATGCCCGCTTCAGGGGAGCGGAGAAGCCATGTATAAGCCAGGCTTGTCGTCCGCTCCGAAGCGCGCCCGGGCGGCGCTTTGTTACATTGTTGCGGCGCACAAAGGCTGCGCGGACACACATAGATTACTTGTACCCCCGGCCGCTCCCGCGCCATGTGCCTCGCACTCCCTCCAGTTGCTGTTCTTTTTTTTAATCCTCGCCGAAGCAGCATAACAGACGCGCTCCTTCGAACACCAGAGCGCCTGCGTAGCACTGGCCTGAGCGCACGCTGGGAGCTGAGTCCCATGGGTAGCGACGGCGTGATGCCACAGAACGTCTTCAAGTGCGAGGAGGACTACAAGTCCCAGGTTCCTCTATAACCGCTCGCCCCTTTCCTTCGCTGTTTGCCAGGAGGGCCTGGGAGCAGGAAGGGGATGGCGTTTAGTGTATTGGGGTTCTAGGCGCCATTAATCCAGGATGCCCAAAGCCTGTACTATGTTCAGTGCCCATGTACGCTCTGTGGTTTTACAGTGCTCAGCGTGGACGATATTTGAAGGCATACTTTAAAGCAGCAGACGCAACTCGATTTTCACCCATGGTTTCCAAACTTCTGCAGAGGTAAAACAGGACCGTTCTTAAAGCGGCAGTGCTGGCGTACCCTCAAGACCGTACTGAGATAATGTGACAACCCAAACAAGGCAGAGCAAAAGGCAAGCACACCACTGCCTTTCTCCGAGGCAGAGCAGAAATGCCTCGGAGAAACGCAGTGGCGTTTTCAGATTCGGGGGCGTGTTTTGCTTTTCTCTCCTCTTGCCATTGGCTGGAGGAGATAATTAGAAAAGTAACGAAAAAACACGCCCCCGAATCCGAAAAGGACGGGGCCTGTTCGGAGTGACAAAGCCTCTTCTCCAATGGCTGGCCAGCATTCAAGAGGCCAGCCAATGGAGAAGAGGGGAGAAGAGGGGCGGGTTCAAGCCAAACATTAAATCTCCGACTTCCGGTTCTGCCTTCGGCAGACCGGACGGTCCTCGACCTAAAAAGGGTTGTATTTATATAGCGCTTGTTAGTTTATGCTGTTGGCTAGCGCTTAGAGGCCTCACTCCTGGGTTTTGCCCTTCATCTAGTACTGCCAGCTACACAGCTCGGGGGCATCACACACAGCGGACACGGCGTAACAATAAGAGACACCTTAACACAAAATACGTTTTTCTGCTGATGTCTGACTGCACTGGTCTGTGAAGCGACGGCACACACGGCAGCATAACACTGCAAAGACTGAAGCGGTTTGTAGCTTTAGTTCCAACGGGCACGAGAGGCCGTTCGTTTTCGTAACAAAGGGGAACAAAGGAGCAGAGAAAAGGAAACACAGGAAGCTGGCCCGCAGTCATCATTTCTAAAAACACTAGGACAAATGTCGAAACTCTACTCTTGGCTAGCGGCCAGGAGGTGGTGAGGTGGGGGCCCGCGTCATCATAAACATTCATAGCGGCAATCTCTGCAACTGCAACCGAGGCAAGACTGACCCACGCAGGGGTCCCTGGTCAGATATAAGCGGGAAGCTGCAATTCTTCACCTTTCACACGTTGGCGTCAGACAATTAATACGTGACATAGATAGCTGCCGACTGGACCCATGCCTTGAGGATGACTCTGGGCCGGTCCTGCTGTTCCAAGTTACAATACTAAACATGCTGGGGCTTGTAGTTCAAGTTTTGTCGTGTCAAATATGTGCCTACAGTGTCCAGCGTGCTCCTTCTGCTGACTGAGAAACGAGGGTTGTTTCACAGTCAGTCTCATGGTATGGCGACAGTTTACGAGTAATCAGTCCCCATTGGGAACCCAAGCCGCCCCCTTTCTGGTGCATCCTCCGTCCTAGGCGGTCGCCTTATGCTGTGATTGCTTAGCGCGCACACTGCGCAGTATACACGAGTCCGCACTCTGGAAAACGCAGCTTACACAACGAGCCTCTGAAATCAGCACTCTAATGTCGGCTGCAACGTCCCTTCCATCTCCGTGTTACCCCCTGCTCTTTGCGACCCACTTATAACTAGGCGCAGGGTATCATGCGGCAACGCGTACCTGACTTTGCCCCATTATGTAGCAAGAAGAGGCACATTATGTACTAGAATACGGCACATTCCGTGGCAGTATTAGTTGCTTATTTTGTCGCAGGTTAATACCATCTAAGTGCCTAACAATAATGAATGTGTCCTCGTCTAATGCAACTTGTGCAATGCAAAGCGCTCTGATACCCGATACCTTCGGGTCAAGTTCGCGCTATAGAAAACTCCGTAAAATTAAACAAACAAAAAATAATAAGTAAACGTTTTGGCTCAACAATACGAGGTTAACGCTTACATACAGCCACCGAGCAGTGAATAGTTAATCCTTGCAAAGGGCCTGCCTCGGCGCGGCCCCATATGTTTTTAGATTCAAGTTTTTAACCATTTGAGCCAGAAACACATCTTTGTTCAAAAATGTAAATTAAGCATCAGATGATACTATGTGGCAACTGTGGTACGTTATGGGGAGTTACCTCGAGTTTGATTATTCCGGTGGGCTATTTTATAATGCATCAAAGCACACAGGAGTGGCTCAAATTCCAGCTGTGCCATTTCCTAAAACAAAGACACTGGCTGGCTCAACAGCAAGCCCTTTAATTCTTAAAATCGTATTTACTTCGGTGAACTGCGGTGATGTGGCTGAAAACTGACTTTTTAATAAGAACCAAAAAATGAAACAAATCACTGTGCCTACAGCAGAATGTGTAAATCTCAGTGGGGTCCTACCCCGCCCCCCTCCCCCTTGAGGTGGTTTCCTGTCTGGGTCCGCCGCAGGGCTCCCAGCTGGGAATGTAATGAGCAGGAATTTCCAGGAAACGTTATCCACTGTATCCAGGAGAAGGGAGGATAGAGTCCCAGGAAAACACGCTAAATTCAGCAGGATACCCGAAGAGACTCGGTGGCCTGCTTCGTACCACGTAGAGATGTCACAGACACTTTCCTCACGTCTTCCCACGTAATGCTTTTGCCAGAACACCACAGTCGCCCCCAGGAGCTGAAACAAGCGCACAGCTCACCAAAAACAAGTATGCCCCCGACAAGGGCACATTATATCACTCTCACCACATCCTGCTAGCACCCCGTGTTTACAAACATGACAGCCGTGTCGATAAGGATGTCCGGGACCCGCCGCAGTCACCCCGAGGAGACAGACTTTGAGCTCCCGGATAGCCATCATCTGTTGCTGAGAGAATTCCGCATCCTAAGCGGACGAAGCTCGAGCCAGCGGCGCCCGCTCCCTGTGCAGACGCCGAGCTGAGGTTTCACTCCGGCAGCTCAATCGGAAACCGATGGGAGCTGTTACTGGGCAGCCTGCTCGTCATTTAGAGCTTTTATACGCAGTTAGAAGTGAAACAAGAGCAGGGGGAGAGGACGCCATTAAAACCACTGCCTTTCTCTGAGGCGAAGCAGAAATGCCTCGGAGAAACGCAGCGTCGTTTTCGGATTCGGGGGCGTGTTTTGCTGTTATCTCCTCCAGCCATAGGCTGGAGGAGATAATTAGACTTTCTGCAAAAAACACGCCCCCCGATCCGAAAAGGACGGGGCCTGATCGGAGTGACGGAACCTCTTCTCCAATGGCTGGCCAGCATTGAAGAGGCCAGCCAATGGAGAACAGGGGAGAAGAGGGGCGGGTTCAAGCCCCTCTTCTCCAAGTCATTAAATCTCGGATCGAGACTGCGCAAGCGCAGCCTTCGAGCCGAGACCTAAAAAGCAGTGAAATCCAGCATTTTCCCCATCTGAAGCTTAAACCTAAAATTGCGCACACATAAATAAATCGGTTAAAAGTAATTGAGGCCTGTCTAAATCGTTTCAAAATGATTATTAGAAAATCCAGATGAATAATTGCCATGTTACACAAGATTTCCTACAATTGTACATTCATTCTTTTTCACCTACCACCTGTTGGCTGTTCCAGAGCAGCAAGAAATAAACAAATGGCTAATCTTTGTTTCTGAGAAAGATGGCAACTCTGTGTGTTAGCAGAGATTTCTGATCCTGCAGTATTAAATCATGTTATCAATCAAACCAGTTCAGCAATAAGACTGGACAAACTGAAATCCAAGGGGCAAGAAATATGCATTTCTCTATCGTTATTCTTTCTCAAAAGTGGCCTTTCATGTTCAACACTGATTTCCAAAATAGGTAGTGGACATTTTGAGTCTGTGACGCAGAAGGAGGGAGGAGGAAAGATTTCCATGTTTTTACTGAGTGGGAATAATCATGCGAGTTTGTTGTTTGTGCATGATATCACTTTGCATACAGATCCAATTGTACATTTCCGCTCCAGACTCCTTTGCTACGCGCCAGACTTGTCGCTGGCTTGCACGGTTAGGCTTTAGGGCGGAACCATGTCAACCAGGCTACATCTGTCGGTGGAAAGCCTTGGGAGATATAGTATCACCTACAAAACCCTGCATGCACTGTTAGCTATGGTATTTCAAGTGCACATCAGGTTCAATTTGAGTCTCTGGTGAAACTACTGAGAATTAAGAACTTATTTGAGATGCACCGAAGGAATTCTATAAATATTTCCGACTTGGTCATAATGAGCTAACTTTAAAAAAATAATAATTATACACAGTTGGGCATACATCAGAGAAATGATTGACATATACGCGTATGCATTTTTTTAATTGTGTAAACACAGCTGATAAAACATGATGTGAACACAGAATCAGAAGATAGCATTGTTTAGAGAATTTAAAGTCAAGAAAGTGACGTATTTTTTGCTAGATCTTTCCACACCGAGTTGGATTTGCTTTTTGTTATGGTTTAATATTATTCTATGTAAATTATTTTTGTTTGTTATTAAAGACCTGTAATGCCCTCGAGCTGAATTTGCACTGTAGAAAAACTACATACGTAAATACAAATAAAGTGATATCATTATTTTTCGAGACCTTTACGTTAGCCAGGCAGCCATTAACTATCTTTGTGCGATATTACAAAAAACATTGTATGCAAGTGTTCACCACTTTTTAAAAGACATAATTTGAAGAATATATCTAGGAATGTAAAAGGATGAGCTATGACAATATAGCTCCCCTCTGTAGATAATTACTCTGTTGTTACCGTACCCTATTATGCGGACTCAATAGCCCATGCACTATGTCAAATTCATCAAGTGTTTCTTGTACATATAATTCTTTCTTATTTTTTTATTATTTATGACAAAATAATATCAAATTTGTTTATATACTTTTTTTTTTAAAAACAGCATGAATTAATTATATTCAAATTTAAAAATTGCACATTGCCTTAAAAACGACAAAATACTATTATACAAAATGAGTAAAAAGTACTTGAAATACATAAAAACTGTTGACACAGCGTTTCAGTGGATTCTTAGGACTGCCCCACCCTTTGTTGAGGGAAAACACAATAAATAGTAAATAAGGAAAAAATGTGATTTGGTAATCTGATCATTTTATGTTCGGTCTTTGGGAAAAATAATCTATGCCATGTCTACAACTTTTTTCCCTCCAGTTCCACAACATACCAACGAAGTGGGCCGTATAATGACACCCGGACTTCGGGTCAGTTATTCCCATTTTGGTCACTTGGCTTCTACTGTATTGTAAAAACCCTGTCCTGTTTGTTGTACGAATGGTTGCTCTATTGTTTTTTTAAGAGGGGAGAGCTATAACTTAAAAGACAACGCCTGAGCCAGTACTATAGACAGTGCCTTGGGCGCAAAGGGTGTATGTGACCATTTTCTGCACTTAACAGAAGGATCCGCAGATGCTTGTACAGCCTGTTCTGTAATACCGATTGCTCTGGCGCACATATTTGTTTTTCTTTTTCGGAGTTTTGTATAGTGCGAACTTGACCCAAAAGTATCCGAGCGCTTTAAATGAGCACCAGTTGCGTTACACAAGGACACATTTATTTTTTTGTTAGGCACAGAAAGATTAAGTGATTTGCCCAGACTCACAGGATGTCGAGCGTCGTTGCCGAGACTCGAACCCTGTTCCCCAGATTCAAGGCCGACCGCCAAAGCCGTTAGGCCACATCCTTTCCCATGGAGAGATATATAGACATATAGTGCCAGAATTATCATAACAGTGCGTTCCCTCATTTATACGGGGGTATGGTCCCATTCAGCTGGGGGAAATACTTTGTTTCTGCTTCTGTGCTGTGTTATGGACATGGGCGCAGAAACAAAGAGGGTGTCCGGAGACACGGACTATGCGGCACATAGAGGTGGTTCACAGTCAGTGTGTCGCTTGAAGGCAGCCCTCTAAAGGAGGAAATGGGGGTTCTCATGGACAGGTCAACGGCCTGTTATTATTTATATTGATGCCATCATTATGGGAATTACCATTTGTTTAGAGAAGCATAGCACTTGAAACGCATGAGCTCGGGGCAGTTATCATACATGAAGTTAGTGCGTTGTTCCAACACGCCTCTTCCTGGTGGCCCTCTATTGGTCACATGGCAATTAGTGCTCTACAAGAAGCTCTACAGGAGAGGAACTCCATTTGGATTTCCAGATTGTCGAAGAATTTCGATGTTTTTATCCCACCCTATATAGCCCCGACCATCAGGACGCCCCTGAAGCTCGGGATTACCAAACGACTAGCCAATTCACCCGCCTCCAGAAGGCAGAAGCAGACCCTCTCGAAAATCCTATTCGATTAGACGAGGTTATCTCCACCATTGCTAAACTAAAGCTAGATAAATCCCCTGGCCCCGACGGCTACCCAGCCCTCTTCTATAAAACGTTTTGTCACGAACTGGCCCCCCTTCTCACTCGTCTGTTCAACTCCTTCCACGACAGTGTGGCGATGATGGACCCGATGGGAGAGGCAGCGATCTCTGTGCTCCTTAAGCCTAATAAGGACCCGAGCCATTTCGGTTCATACCGCCCAATTTTGCTTCTCAACATTGACGTGAAATTGTTCACAGGCATCCTTGCGGCACCACTGAACCCTCTCATGGCTTGTCTTATCGATCCTGACCAACCAGGATTCATCTCCACTCTGCAGGGAAGCAACAACACCAAGCGCCTCCTACATCTCATTGATCGTGTTCACTGCTCTCAGGTCAGCGCAGTACTCTTTTCGGTTGACGTGGAGAAGGCGTTCGACAGAGTGTGCTGGCCATACCTGTTTGACGCCCTCCACAGTTATGGGTTTGGTGTATATCTCAGTCCCCTTGGGCGTTTGTTCAGGTTAATGGGGTCTCCTCAGCTCCCTTTAAAATCGCTCGGGGCACTAGGCAAGGGTGCCCCCTTTCGCCCCTTCTATTTGCCCTTTACTTGGAACCCCTCGCACAGAAGATCCAGGACCATCTTGGCATTCAGGGCCTCAAATTCAGGGGTGACTACCCAAGGTCAGCCTGTATGCCGATGATATCATCCCCTCACTCGCGCCGCCACTTACCTCCCTTCCCACACTAGTGGACGAACTTGAGGCCTTTGGCCAGATTTCGGGCTTCAAAGTGAACCTTAAGAAATCTCAGGTCCTCAGCCTGTCCCTACCACAAATAAAGGTGGAGGCCCTCCAAACGTCTCTCTTTCCATCTACACTCATATGACCCGGTTCCCTATCTAGGCATCCTCCTGACTCCTGCGATCCCAAGCAAGCTGGAAGTGAATTATACGGCCCTATTGGCGTAGACGCGAAAGCCCTGGACGGATGGGCTAAACACACGCTATCGTGGTTCGGCCACGTTGCAGCGGTCAAGAGGACGTTTTTGCCTTGCATTTTGTATTTATTTCAGACCCTCCCGTTAACTCCGCCGTCTGGCACCGTGCGGTCACTGCAGCTGGCTTTAAATAATTTCATCTGGGGTAAGAAGAAGGCACGCCTCTCGGTGGCACAGCTTTCGCGTTCCAGAAATGACGGTGGGGTGAGGCTACCTCTCATTCATAGGTATTTGCAGGCTGCACATCTGCGTTATGTGCTGGAATGGAATCGCCCGCTATCAGAGAAGCACTGGACCTTCATGGACCAAGCGGTAGCGGGTGCGAATGTCTGGTGAGAAATCTGGCTTCCCCGCCGCCTCCGCGCTTGAGGCCTTTATTATTTTGATCTCAAGGGCATCATCCTGTTTAGCCGAGTGCGCTCAGATCTTGACCTCCCCCCGCTCCGATGTATATTATTATTTACAACTGCAACACTGGGCCACCTCTCGGGCTTACCGTCCACAGGCCTCGTGTAAACTTACCCCTTTCGAACAATGGGTAGCAAAGAAAAAGGACGACAAACACCCCATAATCGAATTATATATGCTCCTCACTCCAAGTCAGAAAGGGACTCGCACTCTTGGACAACTCAGATGGGAGGCGGAACTAGGTAGGGCCCTCACTGACAAGGAATGGGATAACGTTCATTATAGAGCGCATCACACAGCATATAATACAGCTGGGACTGAATCCGCGTTTAAAGTTGCGACCTATTGGTATCTCACCCCTGCTAGGATTCACCAATGGAACAAAAACCACACCCAGGAATGCTGGCGTGGATATGGGATGTCCGGCTCCCTTGCGCACCACTTATGACATTGCCCGAGGCTAGAGCGATTCTGGGAATTGGTTCTCAATGGTATTGATGTGGCCTTAGATATTGAGATACCACGCTTCCCGGCCTACACACTATTAGGGCTATCAAGCGTTTGATACTGAGATACCCCGCTTCCCAGCCTACATACTTTTAGGGCTATCAAACCCCCTCTGTGGTCGCTTCGTGGCAGGCAAATGGCATTGACTCTCCTTGCTGCGCGTCAGGCGATTCTCCTACACTGGGGCACTACGCCGGTTCCAGATCACTCAACATGGTTCCATAGACTGTGGATGACCTTGGCAATGAAACGGCTCTCACTAATCCAAACTCAGAAAGGGGAGAAATATACTGAACTCTGGGCTCCATTTATTGCCTTGCTATCGAAGGATCTTCGTGAGGTCACTTGCCCCAAACTTCTGCATGTTCTGCATTTGATACCTCCCCCAGAGAACTGCGCAGACCCCTGAAGGAGCAGGAGTGGGTGGGTCAGTGGAGTACGGTTCCCATACAGCTCACGACATTTAGATACGGTGTCCTCCCCTTTTTTGTTTCCCTGTTATGGGGGCGGGCGGGTGGGAGGGAGGGTGCTTTCTTCTTCCCATTGTTGTTTCCCCTTCTGGGCTGACTCTTGTTCTGGACCACACTGACTCTCGGAAGATACAGGCCTCATGGACTTTTTAGCCTTGATTCGATTTGACACCTGCCTCCGGGATGTTGGCCCTATTATAGCCCCTACTGTGCACCCTTGAAAGAAATGTTTGTAGCCGCCGGCCCATGTGGTTGTAGGCGGAAGGCTGTGTGCAACTTATGAGTCTCCTTTTCAATCCTCTAATAAAATAGATTTGTTCCATAAAGTGGCACCATTTCCCCCCTCCCCCAACAAAATGTGATGAGTGGCCATTCATATTACATCATATCCACACAAGTTATTGAAATGGGCCTGTACTGTCAAACTTAGCACCGGCACTCCCCAATTAGGTATTCGTTTGATAAGATATATGAAGGATAAATGGCGGATTATGTTTTGTTCATTTGGAATACCATTTAATGGGCTGAGTTAACTGCTTTTTCTAAAAGGCAGTTCCTACATTAGTTCAAAAGTTGATAAGTATACCAGCTACCTCAACCTCACCTTGATTTATTTTCATAAAATCTCCTTTGTCGCTGTAATTTAACTCAAACACCTGGGACGCACTTGATCAACTGTCACCATCACGCGTTGGCTCTATCTGCCAAGCATAGTTGGTCAAGCAATTATGTTAGTGTGTAATGATATAAATCCCACACATGTAAGTAACAAAGTGCTGTAGTTTACACTAGCAATAAACTACCTCCATGAGCTACTGCTTAAGAAGCGATAGTTTCAGACAGCCATAACTGGCAGTTAGCCTCAGCATTACAGAGAGTATAAACTTGAGATAAAACTTGGTGTGGTAGGCACTAAAAATAAAATCAATATCACCGTTGACTCACACACCACAATAACACTCCATGTGGCACCCGGATATCAAGCCTGGTCATTCCAGGGCCTAGTCTCAACTCGCTGGTATATGTAGACAACCAATTACTAAGGAAAGGTGCTTTCTGTGCTAGGTTATCTTGACACAAAAGATCACTGAAATGGTTCAAAGTATGAAATCTGCCCCATACTGTAGCCGGATGTGATCCTGCCTCAGAATAACACTTTGCTCTGAGCTTTTCCTCAGAGATTTTTTGCATTCAATAAAAATGAGTCAGTAAAGTTGAGATGTCATACGCACACAACAAACCAAACGCGCTGTGAGCTTATGTGTAACAATCAAGGGGTAATTCTACTCACAATACAGTGAATATACTGTAGTAAACCGAATCAATAGTTCGAGTCATTCATGTCATATAACTTGTTGTAATGCGTTACGTGGCTGTGTATGTGGAGACAGTGCTCCCCCTTTAGAGAGAGTTGAGTACTGTCTGTTACAAGCTGTAAATTATGAAGGATGACAATACTGCGCCCTGTGCTGGATAAGTATTCAATATACAGCAAAAATTAAAGTTTGTGAAGGTTGTAATGTGAGTGACAAAGGACTACTATTAGAGTCTTGGATGCACAATTGATCTACAGACATTGCATAAAGAAAAGAATTTAGAAAACAATGTTATATAGAGACATTTAGTGATAGGAAGGCTATGATTTAATTGGTAAATGATAAAACTCACTCAAAGGTAAGCAGTAAACTATCTTACATGCTTTAAACATACGCACTCCGTGGTTATTCATGGAAGTAATCGAAATTTAGTGAATGTTTTTGGCGACTGTTTACTTTGAAATTAATAAGAAACAAGTGATACTAACATCACCATTGGCAAGTCAAAACCAGATATCTATTGAATAGGACGTAATGTTAGAAGCCTTTAAAAACACTAACCCTGACAATATGCCTGATACCTCGAACACGCAATAGGTTGTTATGTAGTGGAGATATACACAACCCTAGTATAGTGGACAGATATAGGGAAGATGCACAGGATTGTGTAAAGAAATATGCAAACAGTAATGGGACGAAATAGAAACCATGATGTGAATGTGAATGCCAGAGGATGGAGGGGGGGGGGGGGATAGTTGTTACTAGTTAAAAGTGTGTTATTATTGATAACTGCATAGTTATGTCACAGCATAGAATATATTAGAGACGAATAACTATAGCGTTTATATGCAGCAGGACATGTCAGAGATTATGGCCATGTTTCATGCAATGTTATACAGAATGGTATTATTGTACAAATACTTAAACATGTTTGAATATAACAGTTATATGTGGAAAATCAATAAAGTAGGTTTAAAAAAAAAACATTGGCAAGTCAACAGACTGTATTTAATGACACTGGTCTCCAATTTTTAAGATGTAGAGCGCTATATTTGCAAACTAAGTTTTGTAAAATAATTTTAGATAGATATTTATTTTGTAATAGTGGAAAGTTATATAATAATGCATATACAATACGTTTTGGTACATACTGTACTTGCTTTTCTCACTATATTACATTGCAAGTTTGCAAGTAGGTCACTCTACATTTCTGCATTTATTTACCATCGACCTAAAAGTGGGAAGGGATACCTTCTGATTAGAATGACTGTCAAACCAAATCAAAAACACAGAGCCTCTCACATTAAAATATAAGTGTTTACATCTGCTTTTTATATTATGAAAACAAGGTGTGTATGTGTATATATATATATATATATATATATATATATATATATATATATATATATATATATATATATAATCTACTGGCGGTCGCCAGTAGATAGTTATAGTTAGGACCGTGTTTCCATAGGAAATCCGCAACATTCTATTTGGAATAACTTTGGCACCGGTTGACGAATCCTCGCGAAATTTTCAAAATAGGTGGGGTGCTCCGCTCCGGTCCTACCCTGAAAGTCTCGGGGGGATTCGTCAAGCGGGGGCTGAGAAAAAAGGGGGGTCCCAAAACGCATTTTCCCCATGCAATTTTCCATAGGGACCTTTAGTCCAAGGTACAGCCCGAACGGCTGAACAGAATTACTTGAAATTTGGCAGAGAGGTAGTCCTCAGCTCAGGGATGTGCCTTTTGCATATATGGAGTCCATCTGTTCAGTAGTTCCTGAGAAAATCAAAAGTAAAATCATATATATATGTGGGCGGAGCCTAACCACACATCTCATCCTGAGATCTGATTGGCTGTCAGCACTTCATCCAAGAAGTGTTGGCAGCCATCTTGGGACCAATATACATGATAGCACCTCATTAAAAAGCATTGCAGTTAATAGAAGGTTTTAAGACTTTAGTTACATTATAAATCATTTTAGGAATTGTGGTATGTTCTAAGGTGATTTCACCATGTGAAAAAGCCTTCTGCTGGGATATCATGATTGAGAGAAAAATATTTTCTCATGCTTTTCCCACAGAGGTTTGGAAGGTGATCTATAAGCTAAACTGAGAGCTTATTTTCTGTAAATTCACATTATCTTTCTCAGTCATGTGAGAATGAAGTCTGACATTCTCAGTAAAACATGTACATCCAACAAGGGCAGAGACTGTCAGTTGATTCCTTTGTGTTCTACTGCAGCGTCCCAGAGTGTTCCAAAGAACAACTAGAGCGCTAACAGTCCTACTTATGATAAACGTATGGCACATATGAAGCCATCTTGCTTGGATTAAAGTGGTAACTCTTAAAACATTTAATTTAAAAAGGAACAAAATGAGGGGGTTCATTTTTCCATAAAAAGTATGATTAGTGCTGCAGAAAGAAAAATTAGGGCACATTTTAAGTGACTTCTCAAATCCTCTTCTATTTCATTAAAAAATTCTGACATGCAGACTGAAACATGCACTTTCAATACCAGCAGCAGTTTTCCCTGGTGAGAAGTAGCTTTACTACAGTGATCTAATGAGCAAAACGAGTGCTAACATTCTGAATGTATGGCAAATGTGCGACACATCTGAATGCCTTCTTGATGGAATCAAAGTAAAAAACTGAAAGTATTTCCTACTGAGGAGACTGCAGTAAATGAGGAAATTAGGAAACTTCATCACAAATAAGTCTCCCAAGATGGCCACCAGAGACAAAAGAGCCCAAATGTAGCCCAAATATCACCCAGATGTAGCCCAAGTATAGCCCAATAACAGAATGTCCCAGAGTGTTCTTAAAAACAACTAGAGCGCTTACTGTCTTCATTATGACAAAAGTATGGCACACCTGAAGCCATCTTGATTTGAATAAACTGGTAACACTTAAAACATTTAATTTAAAAAGGAACACAATGAGGGGGTTCATTTTGCCATAGCATTATGATTAGTGCTGCAGAAAGAAAAATTAGGGCACATTTTAAGTGACTTCTCAAATCCTCTTCTATTTCATTAAAAAATTCTGACATGCAGACTGAAACATGCACTTTCAATACCAGCAGCAGTTTTCCCTGGTGAGAAGTAGCTTTACTACAGTGATCTAATGAGCAAAACGAGTGCTAACATTCTGAATGTATGGCAAATGTGCGACACATCTGAATGCCTTCTTGATGGAATCAAAGTAAAAAACTGAAAGTATTTCCTACTGAGGAGACTGCAGTAAATGAGGAAATTAGGAAACTTCATCGCAAATAAGTCTCCCAAGATGGCCACCAGAGACAAAAGAGCCCAAATGTAGCCCAAATATCACCCAGATGTAGCCCAAGTATAGCCCAATAACAGAATGTCCCAGAGTGTTCTTAAAAACAACTAGAGCGCTTACTGTCTTCATTATGACAAAAGTATGGCACACCTGAAGCCATCTTGATTGGAATAAACTGGTAACACTTAAAACATTTAATTTTAAAAGGAACACAATGAGGGGGTTCATTTTGCCATAGAAAATATGATTAATGCTGAAGAAAGAAAATGATGGCACATTTTGAGTGACTTCTCAAATCCTCTTCTATTTCATTAAAAAATTCTGACATGCAGACTGAAACATGCACTTTTAATACCAGGAGCAGACTTCCATGGTGAACAGTAGTTTTACTACAGTGATCTAATGAGCAACTAGAGTGCTAACATTCAGAATTTATGGCAAATGTGTGACATATCTGAATACCTTCTTGATGGAATCAAAGTAAAAAACTGAAAGCATTTCCTACTGAGGAGACTGCAGTACATGAGCAAATTAGGAAACTTCATAACAAATAAATCTCCCAAGATGGCCACCGGAGACAAAAGAGCCCAAAATCACCCAGATGTAGCCCAAATATAGCCCAATGACAGAAGTGTGCAAAACACTTATTATTTTGTGTTTTTGCAGTGTTATATAGTGCAGACTTGTCAGGTATTGGAGTGCTTTACATGAGCATTGGTTACATCACACAAGAACAAATTCATTTTGGTTGTAGACATGGGGAGACTAAGTGATTTGACCAGAATCACAGAATGTCGAGCTGAAGCAGAAACTCCAACCTGGTTCCCCAGTTGCAAAGTCTGCAGTTCTGGAAGTAACACTACATCCTCTCCCCTAAGTGCAACATTTAATCAAGTGGTCAACTGGATAAAAAAACAAAGATAACAAATAATTTAAAAGTGCTTTGTCGCTATTTGAAAACTCAGAAAATATGTCCTTATTTTAGTCTTTTAGAGCACTAACCATAATTTTGATGCCAATAAGACCCTCTCATATATGTAATTTCTAAAGGAAATGCTCTAGGTATTACAGTTTTGATTACATCAAGATGACGTCAGGCGTTCCACACTTTTGTAATAAATATAGAATGTTAGCAATCTAGTTGTTCATTAGGATACTGTTGAGAGGCAGAGGCCAGGGGCACGGACTCTGAAAATTGAAGGCAGGTAGGAAGGTGCAACGGCAACAATTTAACCACACTGAGCAGGCAGGAAGGGCCTTGGCAGCACAACAGACTATGGAGGGCAGTGGAAAGGGGGGCAGGGGCAACAAACCAACAATACAGGACTTGCAAGAGAGGCTGTGGCAATGTAATAGACCATTGTGGGCAGAAGGAAGAGGCAATGGTAGTACAACCATACATGCCAACAGACCCGATTCAGCCAGGAAACGGCCAATGTTTTTAAGCTCAAATGGGCTTTATTTGATCTGTCTCCTGTCTACAGCTTCCTCTTTTTCAATGTAACTCAAAGGGAAAAATCAATACCCCAGTTTGTTTTCAAAATCTCCCTCTTACCAAGTTCAAAATGTTCGCAAGTATGGTACATTGGATCATGGAAGGAAATGGGGTAGGGACATGGACTTGGATAACAGAGGACAGGAGGGACATGGAGAGGTGCACCAAACTGACCCTGCAGGGCAGGCATCAGGGTTTGCAGCAGCACAATACACCACACAGGGCATGCGGGACGGGAGTGCAGCACAACAATCCATAGAAAGCAAGAGGGAGGGGACAGGACCATGCACATGGACAACAGAGAACAGAGGGGCAAGAGGCAATGGTAGCTAGCTGACCATAATGGACAGACAGGAGAGAAAGCTGCAGCATAACAGACCATAACAGGGCAGGAGGGATGGATCAGGGGCATTACAATGGAACAGACAAGCCAGGAGGGAGGGAGTAGGGGTCTGCATATGTAAACAGAGGGCTGGGGGCAAGGGGGCAGGGCAGGAGCAGCAAGATAGCCATGGAGGTCAGGCAGGATGGGCACTAGAAGCAAGACACACCATGAAGAGCAACAGTGAGACTGTGATGGCATACACACAGACCATGGAGGGAAGGTGGGAGGGGGTCAGGGGCAGCTAACTGACCACACAGGGAAGGTGGGAGGGGCCATGGCAGCACAGAAGACCATGCATGGCAAGCGGGAGGGTTAGTGGCAGCACAATGGCTATGATGGGCAAGAAGGAGGGTGCAGGGACATGCACAAAGGACGATGGAGGATAGAAGGGAGGGTCAGGACCTGTGCACAGACAAGAAAGTTCAGGGGAAGGGGCCTCACAACAGACCGCACGGGGCAGGCAGGAGGAGCAGTTGCAGCACAACAGACCAGGGAGGGCAGAAGGGTGTGGCAGTACAATGGACCATGTAGGACAGGAGGAAGAGGATAGGGGCATGGCATGTGGACAGGCTGGGTGGAGGTGGCAGGGACAGGTTACAGTCATCTGACAATGCTAGGCTGGTGGGCGGGGAGTGGCAGCTCAACAGAACACTCAGAGTAGATAGGAGTGGCAGGTCCATGGAACTTGGTGGGCGAAAAGGATGGAGCAGGAACATGCACAAAGACATCGGAGGGCAGGGGGAAGGAGAATAGGGGCAGCAAGCTAAGCACAGAGTTTAAGCAGGAGGTCAATGATGGGGCATAGAATTGGGCAATGGAGGGCAGGAGGAGTGGACTGGTACATCATACTAAATTGAGGGCAGTGGCAGCACATCAGACCATGCATGGCAGGAGGGAGGAGGCTAGTCCATGGATTCACACAACAGAGGATAGGGAGGAGGGTGATGGGGCAGCAAGCTAACTGTTCAGAGAAGGCGGGTATTAGGAACTTTATTGTTTTTAAAACATGTGTCTGTGCGAACTACTTAAACATGAACAAGTATGCAGCATAATCTCACTTTTATTCAGGAAGAAGAGGACGTTTGTGACTGTGACTCCGGGCTCACTTGGCAGAAACACCCCCTGACCCTCCACCCCCTATCGCAAAATGTAATGCCCGTGAAAAGGGTAGGTGAACACAGTGTTATATAGAACATAGTCCTGAGAGCACGATTGAAAATGAAAACTAGATATAGTGTATGGTATAAACTATGCACCAAAAAGTGTGATATAAGATGAACCGGGCGTGAAATATAATATGCAATACATTGTGCGCAATGACAGATTCATTGGAGAGCGCGAGATAGCACAGGCACTAGCTCGTGCTATGCGATATGCGCCTTGGAGTGTAATATGCACAGGGCATTGTTGTGTAACCTAACTAGTCTCTAAAGTTGTAATATAAAATATGTGCTGGGGAGTGTAACGTTGCATATGCACTGTGACAAAGATATGGATCCCAGATTGTAATATGTATGGCATAGCACTGTGCGTTATAACATAGGCATCGAGGAAGGCACGTTAGATGGGGCAATATAACCCGTGCGAAGACAAGTGTGGCATGACATATTCACGGGGTGGTGTTACAGTGCACCTGGGCTAGAGAGTGTCATAGCATATGCACTAGCTAGTGGAATACAACACAGAAGTGTGTGGCACTCAGCAGGCAATGGTGGGTGTAACACAGCATTGGGCTCTGCGAGGAGCGCGCTGTGACTCTCAAGTGATGTTCGTCCCCTTTCCAGAGAGTAAAATAAAAAGTATTACACATCCGGCAGTGGATGTGTGTTTTATTAACCGTGAGGGGGGTTTCTTGCATAGTTTTGGTCGAATTTTTGTCGAATCCCCTTTGAATGGCTTGGTGTGCATGTGTATAAAATGTGCCCGTCAATAGCTACCCATGTTTGTATAAATAAACGACAAGGGTGTCTACCGGGATTAGGCACGGTAGGGCATCAGACATGTCAGAGCTTCACTAGTGGTGTAAATACATTCCACGTGGATTCATTGTATGCATAGTCGCCTTTTAATGAATATCATGCAAATCGTCATGGTGATAGGTATGTACGGTTTGTCCAGCATGTTCTAGGTGTGTCTATAAATATATATTTTTTAAAAATAATAAAAAACAGTGGCCGGCCCTGGGGATTGGGGTCAAAAAAATATAATTAGGAGACAGGCCCTGGGGGATGGGGTCATCAGGGCCAATAAATTAGAATAAGAAGGGGAACCACACAGCCCCCCTTCTTAAAAAATTAAAATAAATAAAAGACAGACATCGCGCCGGAGGCCACGCCCCCTCCTTGCAGCACTCTGCAAACGCGCCCCCTGGCGAGTTGTAAGTTTGGGAATTAATTCCTCTTCAATACTGAGGGTCCCTGAGGGCCAACTAGCCCAACAGGCATCTCCAGTATGCGCCAGGGAGCTGCGCTGCAGACAGGTGTTCTGAGGCCAAGCCCCTTTTTACACCTCTCTGCAACGCAGCTCTGTGGCGCTTACTGGAGGTACCTAGTGGTCTAGTTTGACCCTAGGGACCCTTAGGATTCAAGGGGACTTAATCTCTCAACTTAGAACAGCCACAGGGCGCGTTTGCACAGGGAGGGGACGGGGCCTGAGGTGACGTGTGCAAACACGCACTATGGCACGTTTTAAATTGGGGATATAATTTCCCTTCAATACTGAGGGCCCCTGGGGGCTAACCAGCCCACCAAGTGCTTCCAGTAAGCGCCACTGAGCTGCATTGCAGAGAGGTGGTCCAGGCCGTGCCACTTTTTACACCTCTCTGCAACGCAGCTCTGTGGCACTTACTGGAGGTACCTAGTGGGCTAGTTGGACCCTAGGGACCCTCAACTAAAAACGGACACAGGGCGTGTTTACACAGTGGTGAAGGGAGGGGACGGGGCCTGAGTTAACGTGTGCAAAAACGCCCTGTGGCCTGTTTTAAGAGGTAGTTTTAATCCCCCTGCCCTATTATATACTAGGGGCTTACAGAGGAGGTCATGCTAATCACAGGGGGACCCCAACGCATAATGTTCCCTAGTGTATGTAGGTGTTTTCACTGTATTCTAAGTGTCTTTTAACATAGCACTGGCTCTAGGACTGGTTAGTCAGACTCAGTTACCACCAGTATCCGTCTGAAAAAGTTGAGGGTACAGGATGATTTTGCAACAAGGCTTCTTTTTGCTCTTCTTTTTGTTCTTTCTGCACGTTATCCTTCTTACTGCACTTTTCTTCGTCTTTGAAGACTTCTGTTGCTTCTTTCTGAACTTCTTTTTTTTCTTTATGTGCATTTTTTCTTCTTTCTTCACATGTCCTATCTCTGTAGGCATAGTTAGAAATTAGCATTTAAAAAACCTTTGAAATTCACAGAAAAAACCATAGGTTTCAGGCACGTTATAGTTAGGAATTAGCATTTAAAAAACCTCAGAAATTCACTGAAAAAACCATAGGTTTCAGGGGCGTTATAGTTAGCTGGACTTTTCACTTGTACAAAACCATTGAAATTCCCCCGTTATAATTAGTTCAGCTAACTATAACTCGCGCGCCCGCAATGCACTGCTGATGACGTCACATATTACATCACTCATGACATGGTCAGTGACCATGACATCACTGATGACATCTCAAATGACATCACTGATGACATCACTGATGACATCATCCTTATGATAGAGTGGCAGACCTCCTCTCACCCTAATATAACCTTTGATACACACATTCAAAAATAGAGACTAAAATTTTCAAAACAATGGACATACCAATACCAGTTACAACAACCTCTTCAGTAATTCTAAGATCCACATACACATCCACTCATTCACCAACAGTCCTATACAGTCGCTCATACATGTACTCACTCATATGTACTCATACACCTATACATCCTGTTACACAATGCCACTCATCCATAGAGTTACTCACACACATAGTCACTCATGCTAATAAAGAATCAAACATACATTTACTTGCATATACAGTTATACACACACCACCACACTTACTTCTACGGAAACTTACACATACTTAGTCTTTTAAACAATCACTTATAGAAACACATACTTATTCATACAGGAACTCTTTCAATCTCTCACTCTCACATATACTCACTTATATACACCAATAGTCACATATACTAGTTTAAAACATGTAGTTACTCATAAAGACACTATTGAGACAGTCATTCACTCACTAACACACCCTTACACACACTCATCCACCCATACAGTCCTGCACACATGCTGTCTTCAACACATACAAACAGTGAGTCACTCATTCATGCACCTATGCACTACGTAATACCCCCCACCGAACCATGCAGACACTCAGACTGATACTCAAAAAACCAACTAATAACCTATATAGACACCCATGTAGCTACTCACCAACCCATGCAGCCCCTTATACACAAAGTGAGAGACTGATACAGATATTTACATATTTAAACATTACTCACTAAGCCATGTATTCACTATGATACACTTAATCAGTCAGTTACACAATCAATTTTTCAAAAACAAATCATCCATTTAGACACTTATATACCCATTTATTCTTCCATCGACCTTGAGATATACATATATTAAACATATTTAATTTTCAGAAAAACACACATTCATTGGATGATGTCATCAGTGATGTCATTTGAGATGTCATCAGTGATGTCATGAGTGATGTCACTGACCATGTCATGAGTGATGTAATATGTGACGTCATCAGCAGTGCATTGCGGGCGCGTGAGTTATAGTTAGCTGAACTAACTATAACGGGGGAATTTCAATGGTTTTGTACAAATGAAAAGTCCAGCTAACTATAACACCCCTGAAACCTATGGTTTTTTCAGTGAATTTCTGAGGTTTTTTAAATGCTAATTCCTAACTATAACGTGCCTGAAACCTATGGTTTTTTCTGTGAATATATATATATATATATATATAATTTTTATTCACTAAAAAAAAAAAGGTTACAGAGACGTTATCGTTAGATTTACGTTTTATCCCCACAAAACCATAGAAATTCAGCAGCTATAGTTATACTTATGTTAAGAAACTATAACTTGTGGCCTAAAGTTATTTAATGGCACGAGTCATAGTTTCTTTACTTCAGTATGATGTGAAAGTAAAATATGAATCTAACTAGAACGTCCCTGTAACCTTTAGTTTTTCCAGTGAATTTTTATGTTTTTTTTAAACATAAAGTATTATATAATTACGTATGTTTATACTGAGACTTGCGGCCTTTGGCCGTGCGTGCCGGGGGTTGGCCGAGGCCAGGCTCTACGGTCAACCCTACCCCCGCATGCACCCAACCAACCAATCGTCTTTTTATTGGCTTCTCAAGTGAGTTCATATCACACTGCATCCTGGAACTGGTGGTTCACAAGCATGCTTATAAAAAATATTAAAAGATTGCTTTGGAACGTCGAGTGGCAATTATACAATACGAAAACTGTGATAATATTTTGGGAATACAACAACCACTGATGGTAAGAAAGCATGCTTGTACAACACCAGGTCCAGGATGCATTGTGACAGTTTGTGACAGTTTTATTACTGTTCACACGGATACCAAGACTGGTATCCGTGTGAACAGTAATAAAACTGTCACAGACACTGCTTTGGAGTGCCGCTTCTTTCTTTGGTTATAAAATATATATCTATTTTAGAGCCAAAGAAATATATATATTTTATAGCCAACCGCTTTGAAGTGCCGCTTCTTTCATTGGCTATAAATAATTTTGAGGTGGTCTGACCTCAAAGTGAGCACCAGCAACAAGAGCGCGCCAGTACAGAACAATTTATAAGGGGAGATATATATATATATATATATTCACTGAAAAAACCATAGGTTTCACACATGTTATAGTTAGCTGGAAATTTTACTGATAAAAAACCTATGAAATTCCCCCGTTATAGTTAGTGCAGGCAACTATAACTCACGCGACCGCAATCCTCTGCTGATGCTAATACTCTATTTAGACACTTATTTGCCCATGTCTTCTTCCATTAAATTTTAGCTATACATATATTACAATTATTTTTTTTTCATAAAGACACATATGTCATCAGCAGAGGATTGCGGTCGCGTGAGTTATAGTTGCCTGCACTAACTATAACGGGGGAATTTCATAGGTTTTTTATCAGTAAACTTTCCAGCTAACTATAACATGTGTGAAACCTATGGTTTTTTCAGTGAATTTGCAAGGTTTTTTAAATGCTAATTCCTAACTATAACGTGTGTGAAACCTATGGTTTTTTCAGTGAATTTGTCCGGTTTTTTAAATGCTAAGTTACTTTACGCCATTCGTGGCGTGCGCGCCCACTTAACGCAGTTCGTTCCGTGCGCGCACGGTGCGCTTCGCGCACCGCGCGCCCACTTTACGCAGTTAGTGCCGTGCACGCACGGTGGGCACGCGGTGCGCTACGCGCACCGCGTGCTCACGTTACGCTGGATGGGCCATGTACGCACGATGCGCTTCGCGCACCGTGCGCACATGGAGGGCATATTACGCGCTTCGTTGTGCAAGGTAAACTTTTACATTTTCATTGCAAACAGATGCCATGCACAAATGGTGCCCTTCGGCCACCATTTGCACACGGGGTGGGGAGAGTATGGTTAATTTTTTTGTTTTAAACATTTAGATTTCCTTTGATGTTATATGCCATGCACATATGGTGCCCTTAGGGCCCCATTTGCACACGGGGTGGGAAGAATATTATTAATTTTTTTTAAAAAAAATTTTTTTACCGTACGCGTATGGTAATCAATTACGCGTAAGCGTAATCGCCGAATTTTTGAAAAAAATTAATATTGACTTTTTCCCATTGGGGGTTCTTTGGGGACACCTACATCAAATCTAGGTGGTT
Organism: Triturus cristatus; assembly: GCF_964204655.1. Lineage (NCBI taxonomy): Eukaryota > Metazoa > Chordata > Amphibia > Caudata > Salamandridae > Triturus > Triturus cristatus. The sequence goes on along the minus strand of NC_140589.1, from coordinate 346,778,768 downwards.
AGGAGCAGTCTATACAGCTCCTTTATATGTTTTTTCCCTTTGTTTTGCCTCCCCCCCGTCTGAGTGCGAGAGAGAAAATGGCGGCCGCCGCTTCCTGGTTTCGACCGATTCGAATGTTTACTAAGATCTAACAGCCAATCAGAATCGCGCTCGCGCACGTCACCGTACGCGTACGGTAAGCGCACCGTAAGCGCACCGTAAGCTGGCTCAGATATATATATTGATTTAAAGGCTATTTTCTCAGAAACTACTGAACAGATTTACACCAGACCTACAAAAGGCACTTCCTTGACCTGAGGACTACCTCTCTGCCAAATTTCAAGTAACTCTGTTCAGCCGTTCGGGCTGTAGCTGTGTCTAAAGGTCCTATGGAAAAATGCATGGGAAAAACGCGTTTTGGGACCCCCCTTTTATCTCAGCCCCCGCTTGACGAATCCCCCCCGAGACTTTCAGGGTAGGAGCGGAGCGTAGCGCCCCACCTATTTTGAAAATTTCGCGAGGATTCGTCGACCGGCGCCAAAGTTATTCCAAATAGAATGTTGCGGTTTTCCTATGGAAACAGGGTCCTAACTATAACTACCTACTGGCGACCGCCAGTAGGTAATATATATATATATATATATATATATATATATATATATATATATATATATATATATATATATATATATATATATATATATATATATATATATATATATATATATATATATATATATATATATATATATATATATATATATATATATATATATATATATATATATATATATATATATATATATATATATATATATATATATATATATATGTTTTTTTTCTCCGTCCTCAGCCCTGTTTGAACATCGACGCTTCTTCCTGGGGGTGGTCCGTGCTTTTCCGGAAGGGCCAAGCCGGTATTTCTGGGCTGCCTGGAATATTTAGCATAAGCATACCATTTCAACTTTGGACATGGTGTCACAAACTCAATCTTTTCAAATAATAAAAGAGAGAAACTTTTATATTCAAAGAAATGCATAAAATGCTCGACAGACGTTTCAGGAACTGTTTGTAAAATAGAAGCACTGGCAAAGTCAAAAGGTTTGGCCATTTTGAGTCAGGACAAAGATATTATAAATAAAAATTTAAAAAGCCTGCTGTGGTGGAACAAAAAAAGACTGAAAAAAACATTGCTCTCTACATACAATAATATTTAATGTAAGATGAGTCAGTGTGCTTTCGAGATTTAAAACATTCTCCCATACAAGTGGAGGAATGTTACACCAAACAGCCCACAGCATGAGGTGAGAAAGAAAACTCCTCTGGGTGGAGTCAATGCTCACGATATGCGCATTTTAAACATCTGATACCAATCGGTCCTGCAGAATGCTGTGCGGACGAGCCGGATCTTATACAACCACTTGTTAAGGGATAATCCTTAACAAGCTAACAAGTTCCTGGAGAAGAATTTTGGCCATGCAACATTCTAAATTGGGTTAAAAAAGATTGAGTCTTTGATGAAAAAGGCTATAGTTGCACGAAATGTCACAAAAATATTGATCATTAGTAAAACAATCACGCAGCCTGGTACATGCATAGCTCTAATATATAGAAAATGCTTACTGGCTTCCATGAATGATGTCACCTAGGTAATAACTATTCTCTACAATGGTCTTCTTGAATATGACTTTAATAACTTATTTTTCTGTCAAACACAAAGCAAATAAAATCTCAAGTTTTACAAATACTACCAATACATACAGATGTGCTACTATAAATAAGGATTCCTAAACCTCTTGTTGCTTCATTCACAAAGCCATTTCGCCTCTAAGCCTATGTTTACGGCCGAAATTGGCTCCAACTGCATATGTCGGGTATCCACAAAATGATTCCCAGCAGGTGTAAATGTGTTCCCTACAGCATAGCTACATGCAGTAACTATGCTTTATTATGCAGTAAATCCCATGCAAGGAGAGAATCAAAACATGATGTTACCCTGTGAAATGCCACAAGTGAGTGTGTGGGTATTTACAAATATCTGTCTGACCCTTGACCACTCTGAAATGGTGGATTATTTGCTCTAGAAAATTACTGGAGTTAATCCCCTTCCAGAGTAGGAAGGGGAATAAAACACACCTCAACTTTATGGGGGTGTAGAAGAATTATTTTCTTTAAAGAGAAAAAAAAAATTGATTTGCAAAGCAAGCTGCCTTTTCCCAAAACGGAGTTCTACTGTGTGTACAATACTGAACATGGGGAAGAGCAGCTGCGATAAATGTCACAAGGCATCCCCAGTAGTACAGTAGGATTAATTAGGTCCTCCGGAATCAGTTGATCTACTGCAATGCCTTTAAAAGTGTGTTTTTTAGGTCGAGCCTGGGCAGCGCATGTGCTGCACTGCGAGGCATGCTGTATTGAGGTATGGAATAGAAGCTCTGCCCATTTACTGCCCATCTTTTCAATTGACTCCCGTTACTGTCCTTTCGAAATTTTTGCTTTTAATTACAAAATAGGCTTAGTAATTCCTCCTTCGTACCGCCTTGTCTGCATTTGTTAAACTCCCATATGGACTGGACTTTTTACTTGTGTTGTTACAAGGTCTGGTTTCTCTAGTCTGTGACAAACATTTTCTTTAATGAACTTCCACTATTCCACCCACGACCTGCTTTCCAACAAGGCTGAACGCCACCCTCTTTTATATTTTTAATAGTGATGGCTGCGGGTCCACTTTAACTATTGCTGCTGCGCTTATTTATTTATTTAATTTGCAGCACGGTGCGCTTTAAATATAGTGGCTGCTCTTATTTATTTAATTAGCATCACGGTCCATTTTAACTATAGCAGACGCGCTTTCTTATTTATTTAGTTTTCCAGCGTGGTCCGCTTTAACTTTAGAGGCCGCGCTACAGAACCTTTGTTTATTTTTAAGTCAAAGTGACCCTTACCACGCTTTCACTTTAATGTTGGCCATGCCCCTTTCTTTGGACGCTGCTCACTGTAACCTGAATACGCGAGGAGTGTCTAAAGAAAGGAGCGGCCCACCATTAAAGTAGTCTCGCATTTGCGAGAGTTTGAACTATTGGCATTATAAATAACAATGCCTTTTATATGTCTGTTGGTTTTAGAAACACATAAATAACAGGCATTGTCATTTACAATGCCAATAGTTTAAACTCTCACAAGTGCAATACCTATTGCATTTAAAATTCTTGTTAGTGTTGTGTGCCCATGCAAACCTTAAATGTGAGTATGGCCCTCTCCTCCCTGATCAATGAAGTACTTTGAGATGGTGGCACTTCATAATTTGGATTATAGTATTTCATATATGTAGAGCGTGGAAACACCTAAAACTAAAGAAAATAAGATTATTCAATTAGCGAATTACTGCAGCAGGGCCCCTTTTTTGTATACGTTCCAAACTGCACTAGGACCACACGTTTGAACCAAACACAACCACAGTGACAGAAGAAAAAACATCCTTTAGACCACATACAACAATTTACAAAATCTCAAACCATACTCTAATTCAATAATCATGCTCCTTAAAGCCCACTAGCTGGATTGAAAAAGCCCCATGCCTTCTCGCAGTAAAGGTGCAAAACACGTGTTGGCCTCAGATCTCTAAACTACATAAAAAAGAATAAAATAATACAAGTGAATCTGCAGCAATTCACTGATTTAATTCTCTTATTTTATTCTCTCTCAACTGTTTCCTTGCTTTACCCATATGAGATACTACAATGCAAATGATGAAGTGGCAGCATCTCTGATCTAATCTTTGTATGCCCGATAGTACACCGACTGGCATAGATTTCCAGGTATATTACTCAGAAATCTGTATCTGTGCAGAAAAGTATATGTGGTTTTCTTTGTGAATCATATTTTTACTTTCTGGTTTCATATTTGTGTTAATTTGGTACACTGTACAATTAGCAATCAGAGAATCTTTTTACACATTCACTACAAGTGATTGATTACAAGATTATATTCTATTGCAACTAAAAACCCACAGAAAACCATTTTATGGTTATTCCAGAGAATAATGCTCTCTTCTGCATCCCATCAGCACATGCATTTCAATAGGTGAATGCAACTGCTAAGGTGACAAGTTGACAGTATTTCACCTCTCGTTCTCTCTCGAAAACACTTATATTAAACTTACTTCTGTTTCTCTTTTCCTCTGTGCGCTTAAATTCTAAATCATTATCACGGGGGAATAAAAATTATGCTGCATTACAAAAAAAATAAAATACCAAAGTTAATCTTGGGAAATGGGGCTATAAGTCTACTGATACTGTCAGACCAGCATAACTAACTGCATCCGTAAAAACAAACCAGTCACTATATGTTCTTGTGGCGTTAACATGTATCCAAGTTAACCTAAGTGTTAGGCTTCATCACGTCCATTATAGTCTAATTGTACAATAGGTAACCGTATACTGACAATAGTGTGTAGTACACCCATTGCCCTATGTGGGGGCAGGATCAGTAATGAAAAACTGAAAGCCAACAGCTGGAACATTTACTGACTTAATGCATACATTATGCAAAACAAAAAGAGGAACTCAGGAAAAATCATATTTTGGATGAGGCCCAAACCAAGTGAAATATATCAATCTGCTTTGTATCCTCTGAGGCCTACATTCTGAGATACTGCCTCAAGCCAGGATATGGCATAAGTAGTAACGTTTAAACATTTTTTTAATATAATATAATTCAAGCCATCATCAATTGACTAAAAATAACTCCTGAAACATGGTTTTCTCTCTTCCAAGCTTATTGGAGACATATAGCCAAGATCAGATAGGAACAATGAACCTACAACAACAAAGACAAAATTACTCTTACACACAATTGCATGTGACGTAGGCAAAACAGAAAGGGGACTGCTGGGTCCTGTCATAATTTAGATTGAGAGAATTCCAATTAAAAGGGATCAATCACCCATGTCATTGTATTTAATTTTTCTAGGGGAATGAGAAGGTATATATGGTTCGTAAAAATATGCATGAAATCGAACAAAATCCAGAGTTGGTAATGTTATAACACACATGAAAAGAGACACTTAAACAGGTACAGCTTAACCACCAAGTAAATTTGGTTTACATAACTGTGTACATATAGTAATATTTGCACAAACTGCACTTGGTATATAATTAACATATATATACACATACACACACACATTTCCGCTAAAAACATGTAGGATAAAAGTAACTTTAATAAACAATTAACTGAACCTTGATATTTTTATTATTTACTGAACGTTTATTAAGGTTATGAATCACAAGTGTAGAACAATAGCCCAACTACTCTGGCCATGGGATTGACTACATTTAGCTTTTTGAATCCCAACCATATTATACAAAACAGTCAAATAAAAACAAAATTCAGAACTACGATCCGACAACAAGCCTGCATGCATGTTCCAATGAAAAAATTGTGGGTTGGCATTTCAAACGCTGTTTTCCCTGCCTCAAAATCTCTTAATCACATGGTACTTACTTTACATTGAGACTTCTGAAGTGGCGATTTTCCCAGTTTAATGAGCATGTTTGCTGTTACAATGGCATTTTCATTCTAGTACATTAAGAGATCAAAGCCGATGAACACAGAGATCAAAGTATGGTGTTTATTTGCTAAGTGAGCAATATTTAAGAGCACTGAAAATGGGAACACAAAAGAGTAAACACAATGAATTAAGTTAGAGAACCAGGAAACTCAAAGGCGTTACAGAAGTTTTTGCAGCCGCCGTCCTGTCGTGCACGCCAGGTGCCTCATATCTGAACCTTCTCCACTCTTGGTCTAGCCCAGGGGTCTCTAACCTTTTCTGTACTGAGAGCTACTTATGTTCAATGAAACACACTGAGAACTACTAATATGGTTAGTGTTGTATAATTTCAATTTTGTAATATGTATATTTATTCAACCAAGTAAAAGCTTCCTGGTCTAGCCATTTGTATATCTGTGCAGTGACATGCTTTAATGAAAGTTTATGGGTGCCTCACCAAACTTTACAGGGGACCCCATCAAATTCAATAATGATCTAGCCAGACTACACCCAAATCCCCCATCAAGAGCATTAATCAATCACAAATGAGGGCTGACAATAAGTGTCCTTCAAACTTGTGATCCTGACACCTGTAAGAAGGAACACAAAGACTAATAAATCTATGTGAAATATGGTTTAGAAATATTAAAAATGTGCACAGAGGAAAGTGCCAAGTTCCATGTCACAAGTGTCATGCAAGTCAGACACAAAAGAAACAATCAGGTGCACAGGAAAAACCTTCAACTTTTTGTGATTAAGGACACATTTTGCCTGCCCAGAAAAAAAAGAACCTGAGCTAATCGGTGTAAACAGCAATAATTCCGCATTACAAGAATTGAATCAAACCTCATGAGGGTGCGGTAATGTAACCCTGTAATAACCGTCCTTATAGTATAGGTAATTCAGGGTACAGTATAGTGCTCTCACAACGTGAAAGTCTTCGCTGGCCCTCCACCCTAAAAGCCAGCATCATTAAAGGTCACGTAGACAGGAGAGGCATACACAGCTGTGTGGTTCATCAAGACATAGCTCTTTTAATTTCTCAGACTTTGCACAAAGAGAAAACCCATTCATGTTCTGTACAACTTAGAATCAAAGAATCCAGTTAAGATAAAACACAGTTGATTTTTCAAAGATATATTAACAAAGGCAGGTTTGTCCCCAATGAAATACCATCACAACATGTCTTATAGACATTCATTAAACACTGCAATTATATCCCCGCAAGGGCCTGCACCTGGTGCTAACAGTACACATTCCCCAAAAGGTACCTGGGAACACAGATCAGATCGTAACTGTAAGAATGCAAGCTTCCTCTCTGCCCACAGCAGCACAACAGAAGGATGTGCCAAAACACCAAGACCAATGTACACTACCAGGAAACCGCATCTCGCACCATCCCTGCCAGATTACCTGTAACCAGGCGTGATCTCCATGGATTCATCAGATCTAGGCCACTCAGTATAGGGCAGAAAGGCCCAGGACCAACAGCAGGTCAGTTCCCCCTCCTTCCATCCCGGTGTCCCACACCTCACGGGGAAGAAAGCCATGAAATAGTTCAGTTTTGGTTCACATTTGCTTAGAAATTTCTGCCACTCCTGCCTTTGCTTAGGAGCGGGTGGGTAATTTATTCACGCTGATATGATGCAGCCCCAGCCACTGGCAGATCCGTCCGCGGATGGAGCTGCGCAGAATACAGTGGCGGCTCCATGCATGGTCGGGGAATGAAGAGGCCATTTCTCACCTGGTGCCGCGATTTAAAAGTCCTTCAGTGCGGTCGCCACCTGATGATGTCAAATCGCATCCCGTTAGCAGTCTCCTGCTTGTCGCATGACTAAGGGTGCACCTCTGCTACGCACCAGTGGCCGTATTACGCATTGTCTGCATAAAAGGTGCGCTGGGTGCAAACAATGACAGTGCACCCTATTACGATGTATGTGCTACACCCAGGGCATCCGCGAACTCAGGCTGCCCTGAGAGCAGCACATTAAAGTGAAAACACAGAGCGGCTTCTGGCACCCGATCCATGTTTTACAGTGCAGGCGGCAACCCGATTGCACTTTTAAAGGGGATAGAGATCCCCTTGCAGGCGACTGCATTCGGTGACTGCACCAGCCTGCAAAGAGATGTCTGGGGGTCCATAGGAACACCTTTCTCCCCTCCAGAGGGCTGCTCTCAGGGGGCGCACTCATAGTGTGCCACCTAGAAGGTGGTGCACTGTGAGTGCGCCCCCTGAGAGCTGCTCTGCTTCTTCGCCTGTGCCTGTAATATGGCGCAGAGGTAAAGAAATTCCCTCATTTGAGTAGGGCACGCCCCTATGCAAATGAGGGAATACCACCTGACGGCAGCGATCGCGCTTTAAGTCCACTAGCGCTATCGGTATTACTGCACGGCACGCACAAGCGTCTGTGCCCCCTTCTGTTATATCAAAGTGCCCCGGGGCACACAAAGCGGGCGCAAACGCCTCTTGCGCCCTCAGGGCCCTTATTGTAATACGGCCCCGGGTGCACCAGCACATTATCGCAATAAGACCTGGGAACTTATAATATAGCTCGAAGAAATCCATAAAACAGTTCATCTCTTTATTATATACAATTCTAAGAAATTTTTAAGAAATGAATCATAACTCGATTATTCATGCAAAATAGAGGAGCTTCAATTGGAAATGTGTCTGGGCAAGTTTACAGTCGGGAAACAGCAGTTTTTCCTTTCCCCTATTGTTTTGAACTTGGCAACCTAATGTGTAACCTTAGAAACGTGTGTAAAATCAGTGAAGCAACGCGGCTCCCACATCAATCACACGTGCCCGTACAGCGAAGACAATAAATTACTCTTCACCGACGTGCAGCGTCGCTGCCTTAACGCTATCGTTTGTGTAAACTACAGCCATGTTGCATACACCTTACTGTATAATTTAACATCTGCTCCTCAACAGAGTATGATCTTTAGGAAACTCAGACGACACCTGGAATCGGGCCACATAAGTAACACAAAATATATGTTCTAATGAAAAATCAGCGGGTTTGCTTACAACAAAATGAAAGCAGACAACCCTTTGTCATGGTTAGAGGAGCTCCAGGTCCTATTTAGTAAAATGTTGAAACGACCTCTCTCAAAAACCAAGTTTTCTAGACAAAATCATACTATATTTTTAGCAGCATATGACCTAACAATAAGAAACAATAAGAAACAATTACATTTAAACAATTTAAACAATATTAAAAACACATTTCATATGTTAAAATAGTATTTGATATCTATCAGGTAAAATGGCAATAAAACAAAATGCTAAAAGAACAACCGTCCAACAATCAATAGAGTTGCTATGTCATTAATTAGATGTTTCATCCTGTACTCCTACTATATACTACAAATATCCGTACATTCTTTGCTCAAAATAAAACAATGATCAGAAAGCCAGCAGAATAACACCTTCATTAACAGAGACCTACCACTTTTAGCTTGCCGTTGTGTGCCCCTACGAGTGGTTAACCCTGCGGACCAGATATACAGTGCTACAATGTAATAAGCTGGGGGCTGATCCTATTACAAAGCTAATGTGTATCAGTGAATAACATAACATTATAGGTCTTGAGAACTGGTAATAACTACTTTCTATGGGCAACCAACACCTTTCTGCAAAAATGCATAAAATCTAAAAAAGAAGTCCCCACCACCCCATTCACAGTGAAGTCACAGGAGCTACTGCTAGAGTTGGTCTTATCACACTTATCACTTTAGGCTCTCATTGGAAGGGTTCCCAGCCTGAACTTGACCAACAAAGCGTGTTGTGCCTCTGGTGGGATCCAGTCTGGTTTGGATTCAAAAACCATACTCCCTTTAACAATAGATGCATATCAGGGAGTCATATTAGGATATATGAAACGCTTTCCTATGCTCGGATTACTGGAAATCCTCCTTAGAGGAGTCAGCTGTGTTGGATGTGATTAATGGTGGGTTGCTGCAAAACTGACTGAATCCCAGCTCCAAGAGTGTTCTTTACCAGTGACATCTATCGACTTGCAGTATCTAAGTCGTAGGATGCCACCTCAGTTATCGAACTGAGGTACGCTCCAGCCTGGGACTTTATACATAGTCTGACCAAACATATGAAGGTGCAGAGGGCAATAGCATAGCTATTGGTTTAATAGCAAGCTCCAAATACAATGGTACATGAGGGGAGCCAGGTCCCAGATGTAGCAGAGATCTTAGAAAATATTTTAAAGTATTCTGAAAGTCCCTTACCTCAATGCACCTCTAAATTGGGTATCTTGATGGTTGCTGCGATTGTCTTTAACATATACACTGAAAGAATAGCGCTGAGCAGTTGGCAACCAAACTGATGTTTGCATTTCAGGAACACAGGAGCAATTTACCTCAGTGTACTGGCAGCTTTCACCCTGTTTGAGCTTGTAGTTGAAACGGCTTTGGCATTAACGACGATGTATTCAATCTGACTTGACCGGTTTCCTGACTTGTAGGCCTTGTGGATGGGCCATAAAGGAAGTGCAAGCCACAACCCAGCAACAATTATTCTCCCCAATCAGTAATTTGACCTCAGCTCATATCTGACTGGGGGATCCGCTATGCTAGTTCTTCATAAATGGTTGATTTTTCTAGCATTTATTTGGGGGGCAAGAGGTGGTATGTCAGTGCTTAATTTGTGCCGGTGCTTTCCAGTGCTCAGCACCGGCACTTAATTGCCAGTACCGGGGCTTATGACTGTCTGCCACATGGTAATGGTGTCTGCCAATTTAGGTACGAGCACAACAACTTCTGTTTATTATTTAAATTTAAATTTCGAATTATTAGTATGTGCCTCCAAAGCCATTATTATAGCTTTGGGGGCCTGTAATTATATGAACGGTCACACTTTTAAGAGTGTGATGATTAGTAGTGTGTTGGTGCTGTCACTGGCAGTGCTGCCAGGGGCAACGGATGGTGCAAGCTCTAGTGTCCACCTGTCTAGTGCCCTGGCACTAAGTTTTTTACAAATTAAGCACTGTGATATAGGACAATTTTTAACGATTTGAACATTGTTGGGCTTATGGTTCAATACACGGCAAAACAGATATATGTTTTTACCTGAAACTTGCAACCCACACTTCTTAAAGTCCTCCTATGGCTTACAATGTTCGCAAACACAGATTTGTATCCCCAAGCTGGATACTGTCAAGTATGTGCATCAATGAACCTCGAAATACTGCAGCTCGATGGATCACGAGAGCATGTGCGTCCCTAATTTGTGATTATGTGCTCTCTCAGATTTGTTATAGCAAGCATTGACAGTTGACACCGGAAATCTCGGCTATTGAACCTAAATGACATTTTCAACCACTTTACCTGGCCTCAATGAAAGCAAAGTTCTTCAAGAAGCAGAAGTGCAATGTCAGAGACCTTTCTGACCAATACCAACGTTACATAAAGGCCATACTGGCCCATAGGAAGAAAGCATTAATGCAGCACAATTTATGATAGATATTCTCTATGTCACTAACAGTTTGTTCTACCAATTATTTAGCTGTATCGTGTCAAAATCTGATGCAATTCAGCCTTACCTGTGCATGTGTTCCACTCCCACTATAACCATGATGTAGTATGAAATTCCACTTTGAAGCAGAAAATGTAAGGCATACCTAGAAAAAGCAAGACAACACTTAGGCTTTGTGGCTTATTCTTTGTCACCAGAATTATTCTGATAGCTAAAGCTTGAAAGTGCAAACGCAGACAGAGAAGTCCAACATTATTATGAATTAGTGAAAAAGTCACAGGAAAGACCAAAACAAGTTTTGCACGAAGAGAGATTCTTCTCATTGACACTCCATTTACTTTGAAATGTTAAATAACTGACAAAATACACTGGATCTTGCAATCAAATGGTTTTAGACTCTGTATTGTGTCAGATTGTGAGTCAGTGGCTTGTCCTCTTGAAAGGATTAGGTAAAATGTAGGCCTGGAAGGTAAACTCTGCTCCGTTCACGGAGTTTGTGGAGCAGAATTTTTTCCTCGCTCGCCAATGTTAAGTTGTAACGCTAGACCGCCTCCTAGCAAAGTCTCTCAACGTGAGTAGTTACGGATGGTCGTGACCGCTCGCGTTGAGAAACCTTCTGTTCTTGTTGAGAAAGGTGTCTCTCGAGTAGAACATTTATTCTAGCAGCAGAAAGAAGCAGTGCCCTCTTGCGCTGCTCATGATGCAGCTTGTGCTGATTTTACAGTGCGGGACAAACACCCAGTGCTAAAAATCTGCACAAAAGTCACAACCTAACTCACTTCGTCGCTTGTGGAACTCCGCGTAGCGCAGCAGATTTTTGCGAACTCGGCCTAGGCCAAGTAAAATGATCTGTGAGGAGTATAACGTGTGAAGCAACATTTACTTAGTGCAGGAGCAGTTGGATGGTGGTCAGGGAGTTTCCAACCCTAACTATTTGTAAGGGAGAGTATGTGGTGGCCATTAGGGTCATAAAGTCAAGATGCCAGTCAAATCCGGGCAGTTCAGATTTGCTATTGGAGATCTGCTCCTCCTTCTCTGCGCCCTTGCTCACCAAAGAAGCAGGCCCAGCCAGCATTCTTCTACAATTTCTGGCTGAGTAGATAGTGATTTCCTTAATTGAGGGAAGGTTGGGGGGAAGGATAGAGGAGACCAGGGCAGATAATTCTTGAGCACACACTCCTCTTTGCGTCACCACAGGCGCAGAAAGAAAACAGTTCCAGCCTGAAAGGCCTTGTGCATGATCCTCAGCACAATGTGAAAGCAGTGGCAAAGTAAGTGGAGCTGAGGCACTTACCACTCAGCATTTCATACCTGCAAGACACCACACATCCCCAGCTTCAGCCATCGAGCACACAGATTCTAATTACAAGAATTGCAAATTCCTCGAAATGCATATTGTGGCTGCTTGCATACCATATGGAGGAGGATCAGATGGAATCAAAGATACAGATCAGCCCATGGCTTGAATAGGATTGAATGAACTGCAGAATCCATCGCTATAGAAGAATTCCACAAACTGGTATATGGGAAACAAAGTTATCTTAAGTAGCATTACAGTGGCACTGCAGCTATTACTCCAAATTTTGATTTGTTTTCTCAGTTTTCCCATTTGACTGGGATGAGAACTTATTCTACTTCTTTCTAACACAAAGCTCCCCAAAAATGTAAAATCTATTGAGTACATCTATCATAGACAATAGTGCGAGACAAACCATGAAGTTGAAAAATATAATTCAAAAACATATGCCCATTTCCTCAGTTGTGTCACGACCCTCAGTGTGTCTTGAAGGAGAGCGAAGCTAATCCCATATTTTCCCACACAGGTGAAACCACTCCCTGCTTCCGTATCCAGAAGAGCACCAGTTTTGAAAAGATGAAGGGGGGCAAGCACTGAGAAAGACATGAAGACACTTTTTTTCAGCAAGATGGTTGTTAAAAGACCTGGACAGGACTCTCTAAGGGAGAGAATGGCACTGTGTTGCTGTGGCATACTAAGCCTCACTGTCAAGAAGGAAACAACAGAAGACAGTGAGTATTGGACAACTGAGTGTACTTTTATGCTGCTGTAACTGGCTGTTTCCTCCGAGATTGGGAGCCACAGAGTGGGACAGTTGGTTAGCTCTCACTAGACTGAATGCATGTACTCTGTGTTTGCCTGCATATATTGCCCCAGTTTCTTCTTGAGCCAAGAGATGCTGTTGTGACGGGGAGACTTGAATTGGTCAAAATGTCTTAGCCAGCCATAGTATAGCAAACAATTCCAAGATAGCAGATTTTCCAATCACAGACATACCGGCGTGACAATAAGAAAAACATGATAAACTAGATACTATCCTGGAAACAACTGGAATGACCAATGTTTAAAAATGCCCCCTTCTACAGGGTTACCCCTAAACAGTTTGCCTTGCTCCTCCTACTTTTTGCTGAATTAGTTGTTGCTTGCCTTAGGACTCTGTGCACTTTACCACTGCTAATCAGTGCTAACGTCCTTGTGCTCTCTCCCCTAAACATGGTAATATTGGTTCAAACTCAACTGGCATATTTAATTTAACTATATGCCCCTGGTAAAGTGGTACTCCCTGCACCCATTGCGTGTGAATTACATGCTATTAGTGATACTGCCACCCTTTTAAGAAGCCCTTTAACAATGTCTCAGGCCTGCCATTGCGCAACCTGTGTGTGCAGTTGACACTGCCATTTCAACCTTGTAAATAAACTTCTTGCCAGGCTCCAAACCTTCCCTTTTTATACATATAAGGTCACCACTAAGGTAGGCACTGGACAATCCTGAGGGCAGGATGGAATGTATTTAAAAAGCAGGATATGTGCATTTAAGTTTTGTATGCCCTGGTTGTGAATAATTCTCAAATTCGTTTTTCACTACAGCAAGGGCTATCTATCCCATAGGATAACATTGGGATTATCTTATTACATTTTATAAGCATAATTCCCAAATGGGAGGAGATAAACCCTTCAAGTCTGGTGTCTCTGGAATCATAATTTATAACCCTAACTAGTGGCGAAGTCAGATTTTAAAATTACAATTCTGAAAATGCCACTTTTAGAAAGCTGGCATTTTCTTACTTTAGCCATTTGGTGTCTGCTGCCGGTCTCTGATCACGTCTTGGGTGGGTTTTGTGTATTCCCCTAGACAGCCAGGCACAATGGGAGCTTAGGTGTGACTTGATGGGCCATCCTGGCAGGATGGAGGGAGAAGCTGGATCCAGCCTCACTTACACATGAATAAGCTGTGTTCTGTCTGCACACAAAGGGCTGCATACTCCCCTGTAGTGAGTCTGGAGCCAGGGCAGGAAGGGAGGACCTCCATGCACTTCAAAGGTTTGTCTTTGAAGTCTCCCCACTTCAAAGGCACCACTGGGTATAAGTACTGGACCTCTGACACCACCACTTCGGTACTCTGCTGGACCTGTGGATATTTTGGCAGGAAGGACTACGGTGCTGCTAAAGGACTGTAACCCTGCTGGACTGCTGCTTTGCTGGACTCCTGCTTTGCTGTGCTGACCTGCTGGACTGCGGCCCTCCTGCCTGGGTGAGAAGGACCGGACCTGCATCACTTGACCCCAGAAGGACTCCACGGGCTAGCAGACAGGCCTCCTGAGCTGCAGTGTCAGGGACATAAACAACTTCCAAACCCTGCACCTGGACTATGCCATCTGTGAGTCCACCCTGCCAAGTTGTGCCACCCCAGTCCAGGACCCTTGGAAGTGGGCCTAAGGAGCTTGCCTGCAGAACCAACACATTTTCTCTGCTGAGCGATGCAACCCTGAGCAGAACTGTTCTTTATCTTTTACGTTTCTGCGAGCAGAACTCCTGCATCCCTGCTTATGCGTGGATAGGACCGGTCGCAAAAGGTTTGCATCACCGCAGCCTCTGACATCTGGGACCTACGCATCGCCTTCGGAACCGCTGCTGCATGACGCTTTAACTGGCACAAGATCCTCGCATTCTACATTGATGACAGCCTTAACGATGATGTGAAACTGTGCAATGCAGTTGCAGTGCTCATTAGAACACAAGCATTGTCTCTGCTGCACCTCGCATCCTCGCTGCCGGACTTCACATCGCAAGCCTCCTCGACAAGATCCTTGACGCATCAAGACCTTGCACAGCAGCATCGTTGCATCTCAGAACCGATGCATCGCCTTGGCTGCGTGACGCATCGCCTTGGCTGCGTGACACATCTTCGACACGCTGCCAGAATTAAGGTACTTCATTCAGTGGGCCTAACTGGGTCTCTTTAGCCAGTCATCACTATTGCGGTCAGCCTACACTTGTGGCTTTGTACGGTCTGGATCAACCAGATATCCCCAAAAGCAATTTTTGCTTCTTAGCGCTATTTTACTTTAAACATTTGAAATTCAATATCTCCAGTTCTACTAATTGGATTTTTGTCATTTTGATCTTGTTTTATTTATTAATTTAAGCTCTTTTTGTGTCGTGTTATTAATGTTGTACTGACTGAAGTGTGCACAAATACTTTACACATTCCCTCTAAAGTTAGGCCTGACTGCTCTGTACCAAGCTACAAGAGGGGGAGCAAGGGTTATTTAGGGTTTGCCTGCTTCTTACCCTGACTACGATTGTGGTTGCTGCTTGATTAGGGCACTGTCAAAGCAATAAATATGAACGAACCTTCGGTTCAAACATGTTGTGTTTTTTAAACTTTTTGTTGATTGCACAACTTGAAAAAACATCATACCACATACAGTTATATACATTTGTAGGGAAATTAAGGTTCCCATGCCACCGCCACTATTGGTCCCTCCAATATCTAGTACAGTGTATCATTGGCTATCATCAAGCGAGTATCCCTCCAATGGCAGTGTACAAATATTTCCTCTGAATTTATTCCACCCGCTCCATACCCGCTCCCACTTCTTGGGACACCCTCTATTTACATATACTGCTTTTTCGGCCACCATGACCCAGTCCATGTCATTGCACCATTCTGCATACGTTGGCGCATCCTGTACTCCCCCGTTTTTGGCGATGTTGCGTTTTGCTATTGTCATGCCCAGTGTCGCCCAATCTTGGGCCTTGAGATTCCCATATGTTCAAGAGACATCGTTTAGTTTCTGGTGGCCCACTGACCCATGTTATTATGTCGGTTCAAACATATTTAGACTGATCTTCCATTGGGTATTTGCCTGGTGATTGTTTTTGCAATATGTTCGCTTTGGGAGAAACTTGTAAGTTTCCACCCTGTGACCACAGACTGTGAGAATGCAGGAGCAGGCACGGAAAAGATGACTTATCTCAGAAATTATGTTTTTATCCTGATTGGGGCCTTGAAAAATAAGAAAAGCAATTTGCCGCAGGCCACAGATTTCCTTCTGAGACACCTAACAATCGAAACCGGTGTTGTCCATCTTTGAAGAGGGTGACCCTGCAGCTGCATGCACTTTGTGACTCAGCCATCACAATGTATTCCAATGTATAGTCTCAAGTATAAAAGGCACAATGCAATCCAATGAGGCAGAAAACTTTGGCAGTTTGGTCAACTGCGTGTTCACGCTCGAGCCTTGGGCAAATAAACTATGCTCTTTATCTCATACCACGTCTGCGTGTTGACTGCTTCCTTTCAGAAATTCTGCTTTCACAGCTTATACCTCAGTCAACCTACAACCCAATTTCTTACAACCAAGACACCCCTCAAATCAAAATTGGACACCGTGGTGCTAACTGCAGCTCTGCTACAGGACAATAACAAGAAACTGCCAGACAGGATATTACAGTTGGTGCATACGCTACAAGAACTGCAACTACAAGCATCTGAATTGTAACAGCAAACAAATGAACTGACAGATCAAGGACGCCTTTAGAAAGACAAGGCCAAAGATGTTGAGAGCAGTGCCCAGCGGGGCAACATCAGAATTGTGGGTCTACTTGAAGGTTCAGATGGGCAAGACCAAAGGCTTCTTGGAGAAGTTGATTAAAAGCTTTGTTGCCACTTACACAAAACTTATCCCCTTTTTTCTCTCAAAGGAGAGGGATCATAGAGTACCTGCACGGAGGCTTCCCCTGGCTCTATGCCTAGACCGATAGTTGCCAAGCTCCTGCATTTAAAGACCCTTGAATATCGTCATGGGGGCGTCCAGCAGACTGCCCACCTTGAAATAGACTACAACCGGCTCTGTGACTTCCCAGACAGCACTCTCTGGCAGTGCAACATCGGAGGGGTCCTTTGCTAGAGTAAAGCGAAAACCCAGAGGCACTGGCCTGAAATTGTCCCAGGATCATAACTAGCCATGACTCACATTTCTTTATAGACCTGGCAGCAGCCTATGACTGGGCAGAGCAGCAGGGAACTGCAGTTCAGACAGACGACCCCAGGTAAATGGGAATGACAAACACAAAATCGTCCATGCAAAAAGATCCTGGAAGAGGTCCAATATGCATCAAAATTACCTTGCAACACTGTCCAAGGAACAAGCTCAAGATGACCAAAGATCAGCTTTGGGCATGGAGCCTTTGATCAGAAACAGTGGTCAGAGATTCAGAACAGACTGGTTGCTCTAGTGAAGACGAAAGCTCCTTGTCTCAGTCTTCTCCACAAGGCTCTGGGTACCTTCCAGTTTTGATCCCACAAACAGTAGATGATTAGTTTTAGGGCTAGTATTATATGTTACGCTTCCGTCTGTTTAAAATGTGCTACCAAAGGGGCATACCTAAGCCCCTCTGCTTTTATGACACATACAATTGTTACTACTGCCTGGCACATCAACTGTTTATCATTTATGTAGGTAAGTTACACATCCACAACAGTTTGCCCTCTGGTGCACACACTGCCTGGCGCACCGTTACCGACCATCTCCTGTACTGATTAAACTGGATCTGGTACCTTATTTCATGCATAATTGCTCTGGGGAACCTGGCCCCGGCCAGAAATCAATTTGTGATGCTAGACGAAGCCTCACTCAAGGCTGGCTAAACCTCCCATCCCCACACTAGCTTGACTAGGTTCACTAAACTGTTGAGATGGGAGGCATTTCCCCCTGCCTTATGTATTTAAGATAGTATCATTATTTTCACAGACTGGGACTGGTAGGTCTCTTTGGTCACACTATTTTCTTTAATCAAGGCAGCAACTCCTACATCATGAACACATAGTAGAGCCGACAGGGTTGCCCCATAGGATAAACCTTTTCACCCAATACAAACCTGAAGCAACCCGCTAACCTCACCATTTTCATATGGAATATCAGAGGCATGCATATAGTGACCAAAAGGTAAGCAATATACTCTTATATGAAATGCAGAGGGTACACACTACTCTCCTTCAAGAGATCCTATATAACTGCCATATAAGCGAGAAGATTCCAGAAGATCTAGATAAGGATGTTTTCCCTACTAATTACTCTGCTTTTGCTTGATGGGGCCATAATTTAGATAAAAGCGAGAGTTCCTTTTCAGTGTCGCACCACAGCACTTGACAACAAGAGTAGATACATTTTGGTGGCGGGATGGCTGGGCGATAACTCTATACTGCGGAACATCTATGCTCTAATTTCTGAACAGGCCGTGTTTCTAAACAGATTTATTACAGTAACATGCTCAATGGGTTGAAATACCTTGCATCCTAATGTTGTGACTACAACCGTGTCCAGGATGTCAAGCTCGATAGATCCTATCCTCCCCTCCTTCAGGCACCCACGACAACACCAAAGGTCTTTATCGCTGGTTAAAACACTGGTCTTTGTTTGACATGGTGAGGCAACGTAACCCTGAGCTTAAAATCATTCTACTCACCTCCTTATGTTTGCCTACATTGGATACATTCAGAGTCTATCTGCACCCGCTTGTCACCCAGGCTGACTACCAGGGTTGAAGTATATCCGATCATAACTCTTCCAACTAGCATTAGGTTTCCATCCAATTCTGAAATGGTGCCTTTAGTGCTTACTGTCCGCAATGGGACTTGGTATTCTGCAATATGCTAAGGCGGAACATTTGTGACTACTTTATTAAAGACAATTGCGACATGATCTCTTCTCGAGCAGCCAAATGGGAAGTATACAAGGTTGTGAGTAGAGGCCATTGTATTCATGATGTAGTGGGAGCTAGGTAAAACCATTGAAATAGAATTGAGAGCAGGAGAAGGCTCCCCGCTCCAAACAGAAAATATAGTGTGGTTGAGGGTTTGCAGTTGGTGGTTAACTACATTCGGAGCATTTTAACTGGTGTCCGACATGTGGCAGAGAGTGTGCTTGTGTGATATCAGGAGCAGCAAATACAGATGCAGAACTGGATACTTTCATTATTCCTCAGTATCAGAATAACTATAGAAATCCATGCAATGGCAGAATTCTTTATAGTAGAGTTCCTTACCGGGTTTTCCATTTCTTGATGCATTTTCTGCTTCCTTGCAGAAGATAGCAGCGTCTGACCTATTTGTGAGAAAAGGTACCCGGAGGATATAGGATCATTTAACACTTTCTTTAAGTGTATAAGTATATTGCTGTTGCAGCCGGGATTGCCCCTTGTAACGAGCAAGCAGAACACACAATTAGCGACATAACTTTAAGTTATTTTTCATTGGATTGAGCTCCAGATCTTTATTTTTACTTCCAGTTTGTATCTTTATTGATCATCAATAGTATATCTGCAGAAAAGAAAATTAATAGGAAAGGCCTGTGAAGTTGAAAATAGATTATTATCTATGTACCTAACACATTTTGCTTCTAGCTGGCTTTTCCATCTTGCGACCTTTTCAAGAATGAAAAATCCACTTGTTCTTATATCAGACTCAAAGAACATAAGTTTTATGCAGAATGTGGGTGGTGTTTCTGCAAATAAAAACCCTTTTTGGGGTAATGAGGTTATAAAAAATATCAAATATCCACATCCATCTAGAATTAGGTGAGAAGAAATAACTAAATTAGAAAAACAAAGCTTTGGTCTCTACTCTTGGGGGGTAAAGTCCTTTTTGGATAACTATACATCAGATTGCCTGAGATGGGAGGAATCAATAAGGTGGACTCGAGTGATGGGCTTGATCCATTTTTTGCAGATGCTTAATATGATGCATGACTTGTGGTTTTCTCTGATGTTTCTGTATCAATCAATTGCTGAGACGACCTATAATCTTGGTACTGGCGCAAGGGCCATCCCATTAAGTCACACACTTATTTGTAGAGATATGCATCAAGACAATGACTTGCCACTAGACCTTTAAGTACCATAGCTTGATATGGAGGTCCTAGTATTCTTTCTGCTGTTTCTCAAACCCGGAGAGGTTTTCCTGGACTATTCCTAGCACAACTGTTGTGTCGGATTAGCACTCTATATAAAGGAATAGACAGTTTTGGGAGGTTTCAGTTAGGCTTCCCACTACTCAAGTAGGACATCTAGGACATTCAGGAAATATCAGCTTAAACACCTGGGGAGGGCTTAAATCTGCTGAGACTTCAGGTGCTTGTTAAACAGAGTAAAAATTCAAGGCAAGAATGTTTCCAACTTGTTGCCCTCTGTTGCTACTAATTTCAGCAACCTAGGTGTGAGGGTCTGATTGAACCTTTAAACCATCTAGTCTGTCTGCTTACTGGCAGTATCCTCAACATTTTCCAGACTTCCTGCATTAACTCGGAGGTAAAGCCAGAACCTGGGTGTTTAGTATTTCCTTGCAAAACGTTCAAATGATTGAAGTTCAGAACCAGGACAGCAATAATCGTTTCAGTAGATACGATTCTCAATGGGATGGTTTTCAGGAATCAGGTGGTATAATCCACGACTGACTGAATGAATGTGTAACCCCTATGAGAGGGTTCCAATGGTCGGATTAAATCTAATACAATCTGCTCAAATGGGATATCTATGATGGGTAGAGATTAGATATGACTGCAGAGTATGTTTTGGTCACACATTCTTCACTATCTGACAGCTGTGGCTGTGTTTTCATATATTTACATGTATAAAGGGCCAATATAATATCTTTAGAATGGTTTTCTTGCAGTTTTCTCACACCCTGGTGGGACCCTGGGAGCCTGTCATGGGCCAGATTGTCACTACTGGTATAAATGTTTTGTTTCACTGCCTTCCACCAGTGATTACTATCTGTCCTATTGCTATAGTTGCCCACTTTCTCTGAATGGTGGCCTGATCAGGTCTGTGCTCTATCTTTGCTTATTGGATGAGAATTGGTAAACTAACTGCATGACAGGTGGAAGACAATCTCTCTGAGATGCCGCCACCCATAGCCAGGTTCCTCCTAAAATAGAGAGTATAAAGTTATTACCTACTTTCTGTTCAGGCCTAGATCTTCACTAAGTCAGCTGGGAGCATGTTACACATGACATCTAAATTGGAGATACATCCACTGATACAAACAACACAGGAAAGTTAAGGGAGACCCTTCAAGGGAGTAGGGAGAAACTGGGAGGGCCCTCCTGCACTACGTGGGTACAGGAGTGTCAATTTCACCCCCCTCCCTTCCCTCTCACCACAATAACTAATGAGAATGGAGGGTGTTGAAATCTGAAGTGGGGTCTGACACAAAAGAATTTAAAACAAGCATTGGCAATGCCAATAGGTCTCGCCTAAAATACATCAATTGGTTTTGTCAATGTTTTTTAACCGTGTTGCACAGCAGTGCGGCAGCTGTCCATAAGGGCTGAAAATAAAGAAAATTACTGCGTCATACATTTGCCACGTCATAGCTCTTTAAAAAAATTTTTTTTTTACTTTCAGCCATGTAACAACGAGGCCATGCTGCAATGCCAACATGGTTAAAAATGTAAACCAATGCCTGAAGCAGGCGGAGTATAGGGACCTGGTGACGAACGCCGCCAAGACCCTCAGCAGGGAACAACAGGGCCGCCTTTATGACGTTGGGGATAAGGCAGGGAAACTCCTGGCGTGGTTGGACAGGAAAGAACGGGTCAATAGAGTGGTGCCAGAGTTGATTGGAGAGGGGGGAGAGGCGATTGTGGAACCTGAGGGGATTGTGGAGTGTTTCGCGGAGTATTTTCATAGGGTTTATTCCTCTGTGTCGGACAGGCCGCCCGAGGACTCGTCTGATCTCCTCCGTGATCTCGAGTTGCCCTGCCTCTCTGACATAGATCGGGACGATTTGGATGGTGACATCACGATTGACGAGGTGGCGGGGGCGATTCGCGCGTTGAACTCGGGTAAGGCCTCTGGACCGAACGGACTGCCGATCGACCTGTACAAATTGTTCCCGGATAGGGTCGCCCCTCACCTGCGCGCCATGTTTTTGGAGGCGCGGGGGGATGGGATCCTTCCGTTGGATCAGCGGCTGGCGTCGATCGTGGTCATACATAAAGAGGGTAAACCCCGAGATAGATGCGCCTCCTATCGGCCCATTTCACTCCTCAACGCTGAGCCGAAAATTCTGGCCAAACTCCTGGCTACCCGTTTGATTAGGGTACTTGGCGATTTGGTCCATCCGGATCAATCTGGCTTTATCCCGCACCGAAACACAGCATTGAACATTAGGCGGCTACATGGCGTCATCGCCAGGGCGGACACGCTGCGTGAACCGGCTGTTGTGGCATCTCTTGATGCCACGATGGCCTTTGACACGGTGGAGTGGGCATATTTATGGGCCGTGCTGGCCAAGTTTGGTTTCGGTCGCGGGTTTGTGAGTTGGGTTCGGTTGCTGTACGAGGGGCCACTAGCGAATGTTGTGGTGAATGGTCGGGCATCTACTCCGTTTCAGCTTGGTAGGGGTACTCGGCAGGGCTGCCCCCTGTCGCCTCTGTTGTTCGCCCTCGCCCTCGAACCGTTGGCTGCGTGGATACGTTGGCACCCGGATATACGGGGCCTTCGGTGGTCGCCTGATCACGAGGACCGTATTTCGCTTTATGCCGATGATATCCTGCTGTATCTTGCCTCACCTAAGAAGTCGCTTATAGTGGTCTGTGACGTACTCGCATCGTTCGGCAGGAACTCGGGGCTTGTGATTAATTGGGGCAAATCGTACTTGTACGTTCTTAGCGGCGAGGTCCCACCGATCCCTAGAACATGTTCGATACAGGTTGCCCAGCAGGGCTTCGTGTATTTGGGGATTTTTATATCCATGGATCCTGCTGTGCGCTATGAGAGGAATCTGCTCCCCCCCTTGGCACGCTTGAGGCGAGATGTTGAAGGTTGGCGGAGGCTGCCGCTCTCCCTTGTTGGGCGTGCGGCCCTGTTCAAAATGATGTCTCTTCCCCGCTTCCTCTACGCCCTCCAGAACACCTTGGACTGGGTACCGGCCAAATACTTTCGGGAGGTCGAAGGCCTCCAACGGACGTTGCTGTGGGATCGGCGGCCGCGAATAGCTATTTCAAAGTTGACGCTCCCATGGTACGATGGGGGCATTGCGCTCCCGGACATCCGACGGTACTATTGGGCCACGCAGCTGAGCGCGATCAACCATGGGTTTTATGGCCCTGACCTCAGCCCTGGGTATGCCATGGATAGGTGGCTGCTGCGCGGCGGCAACTACTACAGGGCGTTGTATTCGCGGTCCTTAGACTCGTCCCTCACGGGGCCCACAGGTGTGGCGGTGCGCGTATGGAAGATGGCAACCGACTCGCTGGGCTGGAAGGATAGGCTAACCCTTGCTACCCCATTGTTTGAATCGGAAAGATTGGGAAGACTCTGGCATACGAAGGGCTTTGATAAGTGGGATCTGATAGGTATATCCAAGGTGGGAGATGTGCTGCATAAGGGGAGGGTGAAGTCCTTCGAGGAGTTGCAGACTGAGTTTGAGCTAGGGCCCTCAGAGTATTTTAGGTATATCCAGCTGCGTCACGCCCTCCGATCAGTCCTCGTGGAGGGTGAGAAGGTGCCGGAGTCCTCTCCCCTTGAGGACCGAGTCCTTGATGGTCATATGCCCGAGAGCACGATTTCGCTCATATATAAGAAGTTGATAAACGTCCGGGCAGACTTGCTATTGGGGCTGAGAGAACAGTGGACCAGGGATGGCCTTGAGTTGGATAATGAGGACTGGCAGTCAGCGGTTTCTTCTCCTAAGGAGGTTGCGATCCCGTCGCGTCTGAGGCTGGTGCAGCTTAAAATACTGCACCGGGTGTATGTGACGGGGCCAAGGCTGGTCCACATGGGATTCTCGGAGGACGGCCTGTGCAGAAGGGGATGTGGTATGGTGGGTACTTTCCTGCACATCATTTGGGAATGTGGTGTCATTGTGGAGTTCTGGAGGAGAGTCCATGCAGTTATGGGGGAGGTGACGGGCATTGTGGTACAGCCGGAGGCGCGGTGCTGCCTCCTGAACGTCTGGGGGCCCACTGACCTTGATGAGGCGCAGACCCAATGGGTGACTCTGGGTAACATGGTAGCTAAAAGGGATATCGCGCGATTATGGGGCTCCTCGGGACCCCCTACACTGACCGCGTGGAAGGAGAACATGGATTGGAGCATGTTTAGGGAGAAGACGGTCTACTGCTCTAGAGGTCGCCCCCGGAAGTGGCATGCCATCTGGGGGCGGTGGAACCAATACAGGGGGGGAATATGTCTTGCCCCGGAACTGGAACCTCCCGAGGAACAGCTTTCCCCCTGACCTACTTTCCAGCACAGTTTGGTTTTAGTAACCGTTCTGGGCCTCTGCTGTTCCCCTTCTTCCTCCGCACACAGTCTTATACTTAGTAGATGAGTGGGGTCCGGCCTCCCCTGGGGGCTTTCGCCATGGGCTTTCAATGTTCTGCCTTGCTGGGGTTTGTTGTGTGTTTTTTCTGTGTTTATTTAAAATTGGACCTTTGCATTACTCTTTGAACTGTATTGGGGACACATCACTGTATCTAACTTGCAATGCTGCCGAACCTTCGGGCTGTCGGCTGAATAGCTGTGTCCTGAATTTCGAAATAAAGGTTTTAAAAAAAAAAAAAATGTAAACCAAGCAAATAGATCTTGTATAAGGCGAGACCTATTGTCTTTGCCAATGATTACATAGACAGACCACCATCCTGAGCACTCTTTGACAAAACATACTGCATGTAGCCGCAGATTTCTGAGTTTTAATCAAACTGGACAAAACCTGACCGTTCCAAAAGTAAAAACAAGCATTGGTATAGCCAATAGGTCTAGCCTTTTGGACCTTATAAGTGTTTAGTTATGCAGCACAATATCCTTGGTGCAACAACATCAAGTGTTGCATGGCTAAACACTTATAAGGTCCCAAAGGCGAGACCTATTGGCTATGTCAATGCTTGTTTTGAGTAAGGGGCTCGTGCAGGTATGCCAGTGTGAGGTAGAAATGCTGCGAGTGCTTTTACAGGAGCCCCTGTGACATTGCGCCTCTTTAAAATGTATCTTGGGTCTGGTGTAATACTTCTGAGAACCTATTCCCGTCTTCTCGCACCCAATGCATCCTTAAATGTCCCATGTACAGCTGGGGTTGACACTCCTATTACCCCTGCCCTCCAGTGACACTTTACCTGTCACGGGTGGTGGTGGACGAGGTGGTGGACATGGTGGTGGACGTGGTCGTGGTGGTGTTGGTGCTGGTGGACGTGGTGGTGGTGGACGTGGTGGTGGACGACTATTGGGTAGGAGGGTGCTGGCAGAATGCGGATGGAGAGGAGGATCTCGAAGGGGGCACATGGGAGAGCAGAAAGAGGCCGAATATTAGATATAAAAAACAGCGAGTAGATAGAATACAAAACAGATTTAACGGGGTGGTCCCTTCTCATAGCGCATGTGAATGTCCCTTAGCGCCCCGTTTTTAGTAAACAGGGGGACCATGGGGAGATTAATTGATTAATCACGCATGATGATCACGTGCGATTAATTAATTAATCAATCAAGCATGATGATTGCATGCGGAAGCTGCTGCTGTTCGAGTCACGGCACTGGCTTACCAATGTGTGATTCTGGGCAAATTAGTTAATCTCCTGTGCCTTCTAAAAGGCAATGTGTTCCTGTGTGAATGTGCTCTTGTGTAATGTAACTGGGTGTCTTGTAAAGATCACTACTATTCTTGAGTTCAGTTTGCTCTGCATGAATTTGGAAAACAAACAGCCAGCAGACCTTGTAGAGCAAGAGCCTATTATATCCGTTCATGTAGTACACACACAGCAATGAGGGCTCTGTACAGCCCAGTACTGCACACTACACAACAAACAAATATCCGTTCATGTAGCGCACACACAGCAATGAGGGCTCTGTACAGCCCAGTACTGTATTTAAAATTTTAAGTGCATTAAAGCGCAACAATCAGTTAATAAAATAATAATAAGTTGTGCCTGCAGTGAGAGTGGCTCACAAAGAAAAGAAACAAGGCACGGCATCGCTCTAGTTGATGTTTGGGAGGCGGGAGGGGTGTTCTGTGCAGAAAGGTATTACGGCGCTCTAGTAAATAAATAAATAAAACACGCTAAAGTGAAAGCGACCGCGTTTGGAGCTGAAAGTGCACGCTGTGCATAATGAGCCGAGACGAGGGAGGAAAGACGCGCTCGCTCCCGCGGACCCTAGGCCAGGGCAGAGAGAAGGCGGGACATGCACCCACCTTTGGCCAATTGCGTGCTGTCTTTCTTAGAAAGATGCATGCAAAGGCCAATAGCGGGTGAAGAAAACAAAAGCACACGCACAAGAGTGTGTTCCAAAGTTTAAAGCCCTAACTAAATGTCTCACAGAGCAGCGCATGAGCGCTGATTCAGGCAAGACCTAATAAGAAAACTCCCCAGTGTAGAGCACTACACGAGCCACAATAGTTGTTATAGCTCCGGCAAGAGGTGAACACTTCTAGCTTCAGTGCTTTTATGCCTGAGAGAGTCTGGCCGGATCTCATTCCTTGTGCTACTGAACACACAATCTGTCTAAATAACTTCTGCAAACTACGGAGAGCGAGGGGAGACAAACTGTGAGCTTTGGGATGAACGGGCAGCGTGGCACCATGAACAGATTAAAATGCACGTTCATTGCATAACTGTCCGTCAAGTCTTAGCTCATAAAAATATCACCATGATGGATGAGGTGGGGGCACTTCTGCACAGCGGAGAACCTTTTTAAAACAAATTGCGTGGACTAGAAAGACCGATACCAAAGAGGATAATGGACTGAGCGTTTGAGCAAATCAAACACTCACCCCCAGTCAATTGATCTGGGTCTAAACCATCATCATTCTTTTGCTCACTCCACCACCCCAGTTCAGACATGGCCATATGCAAATCAGTCTGACCCTGTGCCTCATGGGATCTGCCAAGCCATTTCTTCCCTCGACCGAAAACAAGCATCCTGGGACCGGTTTCAGGTTCATAACCCTCATCAGTCAGGCTATCTTGCATCCAGTGGCAAAGTAAGCAAGGGACCCATGTCTGGGCATACCCTGCCAACTTAGAGCGAACAAAGCGATACCAAAGGGGATAATGGACAGAGCGTTTGAGCAAATCAAACACTCACCCCCAGTCAATTGATCTGGGTCTAAACCATCATCATTCTTTTGCTCACTCCACCACCCCAGTTCAGACATGGCCATATGCAAATCAGTCAGATCCTGTGCCTCATGGGAACAGTCCAGCCTGAACTGCATTTGTCACCACGAGTGGGACGGGTATACTCAGACGTGATTCCCGTGCTCTCCATGCCACTGGAATCAAGCTATCCTGGCTGAAGAGGGGTGAAACCCCGAAACCGGCCCTAGGATGCTTGTTTCCAGTCCAGGGAGGACCTGGCCTGGCAGTTCGGCTGGACTGTTCCCATTGGGCACAGGGTCAAGACTGATTTGCATATGGCTGGGTCCAAACTGGAATGGCATGGTGAGCAAAAAACCAATGGATTCAGGCCCAGATCTCTGTACTGGGGTGAATGTATGACATTGTTCTGCATTCTGTCCATCAATAGTTCTTTTTAGAAATACTCACACACAGACAAAGGGATTCAGACACAGGGAATCATACTCACGTGCATCAAAGTCTGGAAAAAGAGTGCAACCCATGCTTTCCTGCTCACGTGATTACGCATTAATAACAAGACTTATAAGGGCATTTATGAGTCACTGGGTCTACCCATTAGAGGAGAAACCGCCTTTGGCGGACAGAGAGAATCGCACACTAAGGCACTGAGGTGTGGAAAAAATAATCAAAGAAGTGAAAGATGTTAAAATAACGATACAAGCACTGTAGCTGAAAACAAGCTGTAGTAAAAGTTGCTAAAGTAGCTCAGTGGGTTAAGCTCTCAAAGCGCAGATTTCCTTAAGAAAGAGGCCAGATGTTTCATCCAGACAAGGCCACCTCAACCTGTAATCCTTTCAAGGTCGAGAAAACTAGTACCACCTAGTAACAACACGCAATACTAAAGCTTCAAGAGGCAATCTACACTGTATCAAAGACGAATACAATGGAATAACCAGTGATTATTTTAAAGTGCATTTCACGCTTTAGCTTTCGAATAAAGGTGTACTCATTCATGACTTTTGCGCTAAAACACGTTCAGAAAATAGGATATTGATTAAAGAATGTCTCTGATCTCATTTGGTACTGGCCTGAGCAGAAGCTGGTGCTCGAGTCGACCCTACAGTTTAGGGTGTTTAGTGAAAGTGTGTGTAGGAGTGCAGCGCATCAAAGCCGTGATGCTGTCAGCAGCCATTACTTCTTGACAAAGTTAAGCACGGCTGCAATGAGACTCCAAGGGCAGCTGAATCATGAAAGTGACTGAAAAGAGTTGCAGTGGTGCGCAGCGTGACGAAACAGGGAAACAAGCATTTGCAATGGCGGGCGGGTAGGCATGCAGGGGGCGAGAAGGCACGGACAACAGGAGGGTGGGCAGGGGGGTCGAGAAGGCACTGACAATGGGAGGGTGGGTGGTTGGGGCGAGAAGGCACGGACAACTGGAGGGAGGGCGGCGGGGGTAGGGAGAGAAGGCACGACAACGGGTGGTAGGGGATCGGTAAAGAAGGCACCAAAGCATGTTGTGCCTGAGGAGGAGAACCTCAAAGAAAATCATGATCACAGTGTAAAATATCACGTCCCGTGTAACAACCAAAGTAAAGGGGCCAGTCGCCATGGGAGGTGACCAATGAAGAGGAGACGGTAGTAAGGAGGGACTAACAAGCCTATTTACGAATCGGAAGCCAGCATTTAGGACAATGACAAGCCAATGGCAAATATGGGCGGAGAGTGGGTGGGGCTTCTAATTGCTACTCCACAACAACAAGTCTCGCAGAGAAGCGCATGCGCGTTGCCTCTAGGCTCGACCTAACAAGTCTTGTAGAGTAGCGCATGCATGCTGACTCTAGGCTCGACCTAAAAAACTATAGAGAAAGATCACAGAGCGCATATGGGGAATGAAAGAGGAAGTGCAGGGATACTGTTCTACTGATGTGTAGTCCTCTAGTGCTTTACTCAGGATGATGGCAAAGAAGTAGGCCAAGACTACCATGGGTTAATTATTTTTGAGAACTGTCAAGGTGGTGATTATTTTGTGCCACAGGATGAAATTGGTAGAAGTACACAGAAATAAGAAGAAATGATCAGATTAAGTACAGTTAAGATGAGCTCACGTTTACTCTGGACATTTTTCTAGTTTTAATACTTTAGATTTTTTCTACTTTTCAACATTATATATTTTTTATACTTTGAACACTTTTTGATCACTATAGGCATTCCAGATCTTTGTGATAATTCTGCTCTGTACATTCCATCTATAACATAAAAAAATAACACCATGCCATCCATATGTGTTTAGTATGCACTGCTGCCACACACACACACCTCATATAATGTGGCAGTTGTGTGATTGTTGTTTCTTTCACACCAATTTTGCTCGCTACCACTAGGACCAGAACGGTCACTTTTGGATACCAAGTGTTCTGTGGTACTCTCTCTGTTTGGGTTTGTGGGCATAAACAAATCTACTCTCTTTTAGACGCCAGATGGAAACCTACGTTTTTAGCACTTAAAATTAATGAAAATATAATTAGGTACATTCCAATCTTTTTCCCAGTCACTACAATTTAAGATAAGAGCCTCCATTTAGTGGCAAGAAGCTTCTGCATACAAGAGTTTTACAAATAAATGATAACATAAAATTGCAAAAAATGCGCAAAGCGGACAAGTCAGATTTTTATTTTACGAACTTAAGAGGTTACCTAAGAAGACAAAATAGATGGCGGACTCGTGAGCACACGGTTATTGGCAAAAAACATAAAAGGCTAATCACATTCTAGTTGGAGAAGGCAGATATAGAAGCTACTGTCCTTGAACATGTGAGATACAGCAAATAATATTACTGACTTAATTTTCGACCAGAAAAATTACATATTAATGAACTGCTAGACCATTTGTCACGTTCTTTGCTAAGATGAGTACACAGTAGATAAAGGGCAAATTAGGTAAAGTCACTGATATTGCCTCAGAGTACCACTCGACCTGAAGAGAGAGAGTCAGTCTGTTATCTCAAGGAACGATTCAAAAAGCCATGTTTCAAAATGTATAAATCTAATCCATTAGATTTTGGACTTTTACAGAATATACTGAGAATTCCAGGATTGCATTATGTAGTGATTGAGTCAGGTACGCATGATGAGTTTCAAGTAGCTTTATTCAAGATGGTACAGTAGACCCCACCAGGAGCAGCCAGCATGCTGCTCAGCCCAGTCAACTGTGAAGATTTGACACCTAACATTTTGTAGGATGACATCATAGCAAGGTTCCACAGAGAGAGCAAGAAGAACATTGGAGTCAAGATACAACATATCCCTCTTTCTTCTATATATAAATAAAACAACAATGAGGGACAGTAAAGAAGAACCAAAGTTGAGGAGAAACGGAGGAAATCAGAAACAAGAAACCATTGAAAGAAGAGAGCATCACAAAAGGAAAAGAGAAGCAAAGCCAAGATATAAGAACCAGAGAGGCAAACCAAGATATAAGAATCATCCTCCCTTCTGTACACAAAAGAAAAAGAACAAAATAACATTGTCAGAGAAAAGAAGAAAAAGAACCACGAATAACAGCCCCAAAACATACCCACTGGCCAGAACAGGAATGTAAGCGGGCAGAAGAGGAATGAACCAACAAAACTCAGTACTACAGGATGTGGAAAATACAGAGAAAAAAAACATGGGAGAAAACCCGAGGAAAGCTAAGAATCCACACGAGGCACCAGGAGAAAACATCACAAAGGGTACAGAAAAGTAGAAAGAACACAAAGAAGATAAGGAAAAGAAAAAAATAAATCCTCACCCAAGTCAAACACCATCATCAACACATAATAAAAAATAATGTAAAGACAACAGCGTATATAAACAATAGAAAATTCAATATAATAAATACAAAGCTATATAAGCAGATAGGGAGGACTATAACCCCAAAACAGACCCCTACGAAAAGTGAGGGAGTCATAAGAGAAATGGGAACAAAAACCCACAAAACAATAGCCCTTGTGAAAAAAGAGAAGCGGTCTGATGTGTGGAGCGGACGACCGGGTGAAGCCCCGTCAACCAAAAGTGTCTGGATAGGAACCCGTACTAATGCAAAAGGACTAAAACCTTTGCGTGGATGCCCCGTAAACGGGTAGAACTGAAAGTGTTTGGGTAGGAAACCGTACTAATGCAAATGGACTGTAACCTTTGCATGGATCCCTTGTAAAAAGGGTAGACAGATGCTGTGTGCAAGAGAAAAGTGTACGAACGTACAACGAGCAGATGGGACTAAAACCCACTGCGATCCCAGTGTAGGGAAACACATAGTATGCATGCGATAGCAAAGAAACAATGGACTCTTGACGGTGTGTACCTACAGGGTGTATGCCTATGGTCCATAAACAAAGGAAACCAAAAAAAAACACAATGTGTAGGGCCAACCCTTGTGTGAGAGAACAGACCGTGTAGGACCATAGAGATGGGACTGAAACTCTCATTGTAAATTGTAGATTCTCATCTATGACTTATCTTATGCCCTGAACATAAGAACGTAGTGTGCAACGAAACTACACCTTTTGGACCAAAACCCAAAGGGTTACGAAATGCACTGTGTATAAGATGAGAACTAAACCAGGGTACAAAGATTCCGCACCCTTTGAACAAACACCCCAAGGGTAAAGTAATGAACTGTGTATAAATGTTCTTATAGATAGAGAACAAAGATGTGGCAACACAAAACAAACAAGCATTTGCAATGCAATAGGTCTCGCATTAGGAAAGTTTGAGCTTTTTGTATTGTAAATTGACTAATTTTTTATTTATGTGTTGGTATTGAAAATATTGAAATTACTAGCTTTCTCATGTACAATGTCAATAGTTTTAACTGTTGCAAATGTGACACCTATAGCATTTGTAATGCAATATGTGTTGTATTTACGTGGCTTAGATGTATTGATATTACAAATAACAATGGCTTATAATTTTTGCAAATAATTAATACTTAAATAAAAGTTAATGTAAATTATAATGGCAATCGTTTAAACTTTTGTTAATAACTCTTGTGAAGATTATGTTTAGTGTATTTAATTGCGCCTAAAATCCAAGAACAGAAGTTAAATATTATCATTTTTTTTGTGCCATTTGTAATAAAGCCTAAATATTGAGACAACATATTAGAGCCAGTTGTTGTTGAATGGTTGTACAGATTGATACTGTGGTGGCGGTGAGTGATGTTGTGGTGGTGTTGAGTGATGCTGTGGCGTTAATTGATGCTGTGGTAGCGCATAGTGATGTAGTGGTGCCCTGGAGTGATGCTGTGGTGGTGCTAAGTGATGCTGTGGTGATGCGATAGATAGATAGAGTGCAATAGTCCGATAGATAGATAGATAAGATAGATAGATAGATAGATAGATAGATAGATAGATAGATAGATAGATAGATAGAGTGTAATTATGTAGAATATAATTATGTGGCACTGAGTGGTTTTGTGTGGAGTGTATGCTGATTTTAGTGGCGTGTAATTATGTGGCATTGAGTGTTATTTTGAGTGTATCTTGCATTGTTATTAATTGGCACGGAGTGTTATTTGGAGTGCATGTGGCATTGAGTGTAGTGTAATTATGTGGTGTGTAATTATGTGGCGCTGAGTGGTATTTGAAGTGTATGTGGCATTGAGCGCTGTGTAATTATGTGGTGTGTGACTATGTGGCACTGATTGGTTTTTAGAGTGTCTGTTGTATTGAGTGCATTGTAGTTATGTGGCATGTAATTATGTGGCTCTGAGTGGCATTCGGAGTGTATGTTGCCTTGCCTTGTATTTCTATGGTTCCTTAAACCCTTAGAGGCAATTCTTTTATATTAACTAAAAGGATGGTAGTTAAATGGTGTGTACGGCAGGATGGTCGTTAAATGGTGGCTACGGAGAAGCTGTGTGCTGAAAGGCAAAGAGAACACGGGCATGAAAGTGAAAGCGAGGATGAAAATGGAATGAGTGTGGCAGGATGGTCGTTAAATGGTGGCTACGGAGAAGCTGTGTGCTGAAAGGCAAAGAGAACACAGGCATGAAAGTGAAAGCGAGGATGAAAATGGAATGAGTGTGGCAGGATGTTAGTTAAATGGTGGTTACGGGGAAGCGGAGTGCTGAAAGGCAAAGAGAACACGGGCCAAAGCTGGAAGAAAACACGAGATGCGAGAGGCATGTGTGTGTGGCAAACACTGGTGGGGATCAGAGCATTCTGTTGCTGCCTTGATGCCTGTGTGTGTGAGCAGTGGGGCTGTGTGTGTGAAGTGCCTAAAGTTGCAAGAAAACATATGGTTATTTAAATCCTTAGACGCAGAATTAATAGAGCTAATGTTATCGACCTTAGAAGGATGAAAAGGGAATGAGCGCGGCATATGTTAACTTTGTAAGCGCAGAAAGCGTGCAGGGCAAACTTATTATTTTGGTTGTTTGAGATCTGGGCAAAGCTGCAAGAAAACACGGAGGGGGGAGGACGGGCTGTGTGCTGAAAGGCAAAGAGAACACGGGCATGAAAGTGAAATCGATGGATGGCAATGCATCCATGAGACTAGCCCTGTGGTGGGGGAGGGACAGTTGTGAGAGGCGCCATGAGGAAACAATCTCTCGGCATGCTGTGGCGGGGGAGCGCTTTCCAGGCGGGGGAGCAGACCCTTTGAAGTATGATGCCGAGGCTGTGGCTACACATGCACGCGCCAATGGGCTGAAGCGCTTCCCCAAACGGATTGCATGGCGGCACGATGCACGTGATTGTGCGCGTGCTCGCCATGCAATCCACTTTTGGGAGCACTTTGAAATGCCCCTCTTACTAGAGTCTCGCCTAGCGATTGCGTAAACGCAATAGCTAGGCGAGACCTAAAAATGGTGTAAATGTAAAAGTAGTGCAACTAAACTCTGGATAAACCATGCATAAACAATAAACTGCATTAAAATTCGAGCAAGTGTGTACACCACAATACATAATGAAGCAAGCATGGTAGGTAAAAAAAAACGTGTCTCTCTGACATAGCGCTATAAATGTGAGTCCATAAAATGGAATGGGCATACTTCGCAAGCCAACTCTAGGAATGCCTCTCCTTACCGCCCAGTCCTTACAATGCTGTTCAAGTGGGGAAAAAAACACTCTAGCACACACACAGGAGGAAAATCAAACAAGGTGAAGAAATCCTCCCACGACGGCATTCCTGTCAGCGAATAAGGGAAACAACGTGAAGACATCTTCCCACGATGTCATTCGTGTCAGCGTAAATACTTAAATGATGTGAACAGACGTGGTTGGCAAATTCAAGGGTGAACGCCAACCCCAAGATGGCGGCACGCTACATCACGCCATGCTGAGTGGCTCACGGCAACAGCGTGATCCAAAATGTTGGCCAGCAGCTGAGAAATCCCACGGAGAAATTAATGTATCACAGGGGTTTGTGACCGGCTAGAGAACACAGGTGAGTGGGTGCGCGCCAGTCACATGCTTGTCACAAGCTTCTTTTAAATTTAACCATGAAGATGACAGTTACATACAGCTGCGGACAAGAAGTCTAAGCGTTGGCCAGAAATCAAAGACAAAGATGAGTCGTACCTGACTCAGCCCGTTGTGGAAACACGTATAGTTCTTTGAGGTTTGTGACAAAACTCTGTGCTGAGTCCCGAGCTCTCCGTTGTACAAAAAGCTGGCAAGGTCAATGTAAGACCAGTTGTAGAAACATGCTACATCAATCCAAAAATCACAATTGGTGGAAACAAAGTGGTAGCTTGTAGCTTCATGTAAGCAAAAAAAAAAAAACGACCGCCAAGATCATGTGTTTGTGCAAGTCAGCACCACCGCAGCCAGAAATCAGGCAGCCACATGTAGGGTTAGATAGAAATAGCATGTCCCTGTGAGTTACAATCTGCGCAGCATCACTAAAGTGAATGTAGTAGGTTCTTGAGACGGAGTGCAGGACACTTTAAGTGGGAATGGCAGTCTCCTTCAAATCTTGGCTAGCGCACACATGTAACGGCCCACTTCTTCTCAAGACAGTGTAGACAACGATGTGTGGCACTGAAGACAGACGTTGTTGAATGACAGGCTTACCCTCAGAGAAGGCACAGCAGAGACATGTAGAGAAGATGGGGAGTAGATGCCCAAAACTGAAAGGGCAGCTCGTGAAGTAGCACTTCCCCAGACGTTAATATTCAAATTTGCCCACATGGAAGCTCCACTTGAAGGGGAATTCTGCATGAGTGAAAGATGTGTACGAGTAAATGGTGTGGAAGTATTCCTTTGCAAGATTGACTTTTTCTCAGCAGCAAAAACAGCTTTTGCTGTTGACAAATATCTTCTCCATCTACCCCCATTCAGGGTGTTTCTTTTATTTGCCCAGCCAGAAAAGGCCTTTTACTCTTGTGTTTCAAAAGAGTTATACTTGCATTCAGTTGTCCATGAATTGTCAGTGCTATAGGCTTCTAGGGTGGAAAACTATTTTGAAATTTTCAGTTTGTGGGTTTTCACTCGAATTTGCATAGACACTGAGTGCTTCTGCTTCATAAAACCCACATTCCTGCCTCTGATGCTCCATTGAAGAATGGGAAAAATCCACCAAACTGCTGAATTTTCCTTATTCGTAAATGTCAAAACGTTTTCCACCTAAACCACATTAATAACAACAACCACCAGCCACAACAAATGCAGATAACCATTTACTTGTACAAAGAACATCAGGTGTATGGGGTATTATACAATGCAATAATAGAGTACAAACAGGATGTGCATTTTAGTCTTGCTTTTTGCTTCCCTATGCACAAAAACTTAGTGAATGAGGCCTTCAGAGGGAAGAACAGCCTATGAGGCAAAACCAGCCAAATCCATTTTTCTAGTTTGGATAGTCACATAAATCACCACGGAGAATGTAGTGGGGTTTTCAAAACTATGTGTGTGAGACACGGTTTGAAAACTGGGAGGGCGAGGATTTGAAACATTATTGCTTGATTCTCTCACAGTAAACATGGAGGACTAATCAATGTCACATGGGCAGGAGTGATCCTCAATTATATGGAAATTGTCACTTCTATGGAGACCACTGGATTGGATTTGAAACAATGAGGTCAAACTGAGGTTAGGCAGCTAATATAGGATGATGGAAGCGCTACTGTTAGAACCAGCGACAATCATCACACTGGGTTTGTTGCCTTTAACATTTGAAATGACTTCTGAATTTAGGTTTCAATCATAAAACTCATTTCAGCCCCAGATTCAGTATCTATTGCCTCCATTAAAAATCCATTCCCATGCATATCCTCTGGATCTAGACATCCCATTCCAAACCCTTAGAAATGTGGAGAGAAATAGGGAGAAAGGAAGCAGAAACCACAGTCCATTACTTTGGGAGTTCCCTGATCCATGCTCCAAGCACTATAGACTATCTGCTCTTCCAGTGTGTCTTCCCTCCTTGGTGCTTCCCATTGCAATGGTGTGATCTCTTCCCCGAATCCTACCATGGTGTCAATTCTGCTGGAGGAAACCACTCCAACCCATTCTCCCTCTGTACCTCGCAGCCGCAGCCCCGACGCTCACTCCAGTACCTCTGCTCCCTTAACTGAATCGACTTCTTAATTTACACAGGATCGTGCTAGAAACCTGAAGGTTAGCGGTAGATAGGTAAACCAAAAAAGAAAGATGCAAGAAAGACACCCAGCGAGAATTTTAAATTTTTTTTTTGTAAAGGTGAACTCCACAGAAGCAAAGATGAAAGGAAGACGAGTGAGAATTCTAAAAAAAACTATTTAAGTCTTTAAGAGAAAAATACTGCACAGTTGGCTTAACCACCACCCTACATGAAGATCAAACTTCACAGTATTCAGCGGGGAGCTCGTTATCTTAAGCTAATCTAGGACATAACCCATCCTGCTCATACAGAAAAGAAGACTGGGTGTAGATCTATTGAGTGTTCACGGTGTTCGAGGGAGAAGAAAGGAGTAGGCAGTTTTTAGCATCCCAATCACTTCGGCCACAATCTATTAAAAGCGGTACACAGTAATTTACATGTGAAACATTGGACAGCAAGGATATGTAGGAGGGTTTTTCTCCAGTGACAGGCTGAGCAATATTGGTGCCCAGTAAATTATAGGGAATACAAATTGGAGAGCAAGATAATACAGAAGAGCACATTTTTAGAGACAAGTTCAGCAATATTTTCCAAAGCGTTCCATATGTGGCAAGAAAAGGACTGCCAGCCGAGTTCATTCATTTCCTATTTATGAAATTCTTTTGGACACAGCTGGGATGTGTTTGATCTGATGAATTCAGCCTGCTACAGTGTTCACCTTGTTCCTTCTGGATTCTTCCCTGTTCTTGTCGGTTCTCCGCTTTTCTTTACATTTGTACAAGTGTGCTCGATGCAGTGAATAAGTACAGAAAAGGACAATAAAAAGACTGGACAAAAAGGCAGATGACAGGTGATTTCAGGTGCATTCCACGAGCCTATTTCCAGTGCAGCTGCATTTTTAAAAAGAACAACTATGTTAGCCAAAAACGTAACGTACATTACTTGAAGTGAAAATTAAGTTGGTCTGGTGTAATTTGTCTGCAATTCATGCAAAGCAGTGTAAAGTTGATGATTCCCCCAGGGTGGAATGAAGTCAGCGTTAAGGTTTACAATGAATTGTCATGAGATACATTTACAGTAAAGTGATGTTATTATCTACTGGCGGTCGCCAGTAGATAGTTATAGTTAGGACCGAGTTTCCATGGGAAATCTCAAAATTCTATTTTGAATAACTTTGGTGCCGGTTGACGAATCCTCGCGAAATTTTCAAAACTGATGGGGCGCTCCGCTCAGCTCCTACCCTGAAAGTCTCGGGGTGATTCGTCAAGCGGGGGCTGAGAAAAAAGGGGGGTCCCAAAACGCGTTTTCCCCATGCATTTTCCCATAGGACCTTTAGTCGAAGGTACAGCCCGAACGGCTGAACAGAATTACTTGAAATTTGGCAAAGAGGTAGTCCTCAGGTCAGGCATGTGCCTTTTGCATATATGGTGTCAATCTGTTCAGTAGTTCCTGAGAAAATTACAGTTAAAAGTACATAAATATCTATAAACGTGCGCAGTGCGCGCACGGTGCCGTGCGCGAGCGTAATTCTGATTGGTGTTTACATGTCAGTCAACATTCGAATCGGTCGAAATCAGGAAGTGTCGGCCGCCATTTTGTGTGTTGTGTGTGTGACAGGGAAAAAGAAAGGTGGAGAACGTGAAAAGGGGGCAGGGTAGAGAGTTCCTGACCCCCTAGCCTTTGTCAGGGGGTCCCTGAAGGACCCCAAAGGGTGAAAAAACTTTTTTTTCAAAAAATCGCGGGGTGCGCGCACGGTGCGCGCACCCCTAGCCGCCATTTTGAGTTTTAGAGGCAGAAGAGAGTTAAAAACACAAGTGGAGAACGTTAAAAGGGGGCAGGGTAGAGAGTTCCTGACCCCCCAGGCCTTCTCAGGGGGACCATGAAAGACCCCTTAGGTCCCAAAAACGGCGGCAATAAATTCATAAAAAAAATAGAATTAAAAATCAAATTTAAGTGTTTAGATGTTGGTTGGCTCTAAAAAGAGCTGTTGTGTTCATTGAGTGTTTTTTTGTACCTACAAGTAAGTACCGATGCAGAGTCTAAAGTTCAAAAGGAAGACTCTATTGCCTTCATCTGTGAAATGTACACCGTCTCCTCTATAAATGCCTTGCATGTTGTAACGCAAGTTGTTGTGGTATATAGAACCCATACCATAGTCTCTGAGGAAAGCAGAAACAGATTTATTGACGTGCTTTCTTGCTTTGTCAATCTGCGGACAATATTGGTTGGACCAGTTCCACTTTTGCCTTTGGCATATATTAGAATATACAAAGGTAGTTTGTGAAAAACGTGACATCAATTGCACAAAGGTGTCCTTAACAAGCATTTCCAGACCTACCCCAGTTAAAGTGCCTAGGTCATTTCCACCACAGTGCACAATAATAAGGTCAGGCTGTGGGAGATGTAGAAAGGATTTCACCAAAGGCATTAATTGGTGCCACTTTAACCCTCTCTGACCAATCCATTTAATGTCTACATTTGGTAAAGCAAGGTCTTTCACAATACCTCTTTTTTCTGCATACTTTTCACTCCAGAAGACATAGCTATGACCTAAAATCCACACTGTGAACATCTTTCAAGGAGATCCGGATGCACTCAGAATGTGTCTTTCAGTAGAATGGTAATATGAAAAGAAAGATAGTTGTAATAGGAGGCTTACATACTTTTTTTTTCATAAAAATAAATCATTGGCTGTTTCAGACCATTCAACACTAAAAACTAGGCTGTATGTTTAAATTTTTAAAAGCATGTTTTGTATTGGTTCAGAAAAATGTGTTCCCACAGAACATTACTTTGGATTTGCTGTTAGGTTTGAAAAGTCAAGCACTCTTGCTCTTTGGATTAGAAACATTGTGTGCTGAACTTTTGACCTCTCTGCTCACATCAGTGTTCCATGACCTGTTGCTATGGTATCAGGCAGAAGTCATGTTGGGGGTAGGGATCATTTGGAAAGGGTTGAAATTTTCAACCAATAGAAATGTGTGTTTCCATTTGAAAAAATATGGGAAGCACTGTGATTTGAAGTTAACATGTATATGTGTGAAAAAAGAGAGGGAAAGTGTGCCCTTTACTGGTTCTGGTGAGAGGTGTACAACTCTGATAATCTGCTGTGTGAGTGCCACATTTCTTTCTCAACTAACTACTTTTAAAGGTGAGTTATGAAGTTGAGAGGGGATGTATGTGGTGCATTTTGATATAAATAATAGAAATGTGATTCTTCTTTTAAAGTTGTGTTTTACATTTGATGTTTTGGAAGATATTTAACTGCCTTGAACTTGTAAGATATTATGGAGTATGTCTTCACCATAAGTTAAGGTGTACTGGTATCACCCAGGAATACTGTTTTCTGCATAGAATCACACCATGAGTCTGTGTGCACAAAGGATTTGTTGTCAGAGATTTAATTCGTGTTGGTCTGGTTCTGTAAGACTTGCATTCGTAGGAAAGGGGCAGCTTGTTTTCTTGAAGTGTGATGGCTAGCATTCAGCACAAATAAATATCTCACATATGAGAGGCAAATGCTAACACATTTGAAATCAACATGGTAGATTTTCCTTCCACTCCTGCAACGGGTGAGGTAGTTCCTACATGTTACAAACTCCAATTAAAAGTTACCACACATGTACTCTTACATACATCTGTGCAGTTTTCATGCAGTTGTGCAAGCGTCCATGCAGATCTCTCTTGCACCTGACAATACACAGTCTCCAGAAGCACGCTCTTAGCACACAGCCAGCTGCTTCTCCTGCACTCCCATGCTTACTATTCAGCACTGTGTGGTATTTCAGATAGCAGTAACGCGGACACATTCAACATCACCAAGGCTCATTTCCTTTGCTCTAGTCTAATCACTCACCCAGGTTCCACATGCTCATGGTCTCAAGTAGCTGTTAGGACATGTGTTCTTTTCTGCCTCTCTAAACTGTAAGGAAAATGTGTCAGGCTGTTACAGTAATTATCACTTGCTCTACCACAGTAGTAAATGTGCTTTGAAATTGCCAATGAAATACCGTTTTCTGCCTAGAATCACACCATGAGTCTGTCTGCACACAGGAATTGTTGTCAGAGATTTAATTTGTGTTGCTGTTGTTCTGTAAGACTTGCACTCGTAGGAAAGGGGCAGCTTGTTTTCTTGAACTGTGATGGTTAGCATTCAGCACAAATCACTATCTCACAAATGAAAGGCAAATGCTAACACATTTGAAATCAACATGGTAGATTTTCCTTCCACTCCTGCAATGGGTGAGGTAGTTCCTACATGTTCAAAACTCCAATTAACCCTTACCATACATGTACTCTTATATACATCTCTGCAGTCTTCATGCAGTTGTGGAAGCGTCCATGCAGATCTCTCTTGCACCTGACAATACACAGTCTCCAGAAACACACTTTTAGCACACAGGCAGTTGCTTCTACTGCAGTCCCATGCTAAGTATTCAGCACTGTGTGGTATATCAGCAGTGTGTAACACTAACACATTCAATGTCACCAAGGCTCATTTCCTTTGCTCTAGTCTAATCACTCACCCAGGTTCCACATGCTCATGGTCTCAAGTAGCTGTTAGGACATGTGCTCTTTTCTGCCTCTCTAAACTATAACAAAAATGTGTCAGGCTGTTACAGTAATTATCACTTACTCTACCACAGTAGTAAATGTGGTTTGAAATTGCCAATTAAATATCGTTTTCTGCCTAGAATCACACCATTAGTCTGTCTGCACACAGGAATTGTTGTCAGAGATTTAAATTGTGTAAGACTTGCAGTCGTAGGAAAGGGACAGCTCATATGATAGGATTTGAAAAGCTCATAAAAAATATAGTAATACATTTAAATTACATAAAGGTATTTTTTTTTTTAGTTTCTTTCAGGTATTGCTGAACAACACTGAAATAAATTAAAGATGCCTATAAAATCAAGAAAGAGAAAGGAACAGCAACAACATCTATATTTGAAGACAACTGGCCAACAAAAATTAGTTGAAGA
Organism: Triturus cristatus; assembly: GCF_964204655.1. NCBI lineage: Eukaryota > Metazoa > Chordata > Amphibia > Caudata > Salamandridae > Triturus > Triturus cristatus. The sequence continues at coordinate 346,736,826 of NC_140589.1, read as the reverse complement.
ACCTCATGTTGGAAAAAAGAAAAAGTCTTCTGGTAAGAAAAAGAAATATATTGAATCAATTGTTGCAAAGGCTTTAGAATTAAAAAGAAAACTATTCATTTTAATTTTGAACAGGATCCGTACATTAGATAAATTAGTGAATGTAATGAAGTCAAAAAGAAAAAGAAAAAGAGAAGTGAAAAAAAAAACTTTTGTAAAGTGTTCTTAGGAGAATGGAAGCATAGTTCAAGTACTGAACCATTTTTTAATGAAGAGAGTTATCTTCAAAGTATTAGTTTGCTGCATGCAGTTGACACCAGTGGTCGAGCTTATGAAGTTAAAGATGGTTGTGTAATGGAAATGGTTCCAAGAAATGAGGAAGAAGTGTTAGCTGATGAGGTTATGGGGAGACGTCCTAAAGCCCCAGTGTACACTTGGAATTGTAGTAGTATTTGTACTGTACGACAGGAATCTATTGATAAATTACGTGACTTTCTAAGAGAATATAGTAAAAAGAGTGTTAAACAGAAGATTAAGGTGCTTCAAAGACTAAATCCATGCAGAGTGAGAGAGAATACTGGTTTGCAAGGACATTCTCTGGCTTGTCTTTCTAGGAAAGTTTGTCAAAGTGTTTTTCGCCATTTTAGGATGCTGGCAGTTCATCATACTGAAATGAGAAAGTTTGTGAGAAGATTGTATTTTGCTAAAAGTCCAGCACTAAAGTTAAATGAGTTGAATAGTGCTCTGTTCCGTGGATCTGTATCAGATGTGAAGAAGGTTTGTAAGGATATTGAGTTTTGTTACTTTGGTCCAGAGCAAGAAAGTGCAGGAAATGACACAGTTATTGAAGAAAATGTGGAAGAGAATGTAGAACTCACGGTTAGTAAAAATTGTGAAGATCAAAGGACAAAATTTACTATCATCTCTAATGAAAGACCAAATATTACTTGTATTTGTTGCCGGAGAAGCCATTATAAAACTCAAACAAGGAATGTTGATCTGTATAAAAAAAGTGAAAAAGAAAATAATTCTAAGTAGAAGGATTTTGCTACATATTTATTTCTGGAAAATTGTTTTGATTTGGGTGAAGATCAGCGTATTTGTAAATACTGTTATAACAAGTTAGAAGAAAATAAAATGCCAGCTAGAGCTGTACATAATAATTTAGAATTGGTTGATATTCCTGCAGAACTTTCTGATTTAAATACGTATGAGTCTATACTCATTCAATGTGTCCATCCGTTTCAGACTATAGTTCGTATGGAGCCCAAAACAGGTAAATTACCTCTTTCAGATTTACAAAGAGGTTTAAAAGGAAGAGTTGTCTATTTGCCATTAGATTTGAAAAATAATATTGAAACAATTGATGCAGATAGTTTGGAAACGGAACCATTAGTTATTCTGGTTAATGGTGTACCTACAAAGAATAAGAAAATTTGGCAGGAGCTGGTAGATGTACGAAAAGTACAAAGAGCAAATTTATATTTGAAAAGAAATAATAAATGGTATGAATCAATTTATATGGATGAAGATGAAGAAGTTTTACTAGCAGACACAGGAATACCAACTGGGCAAATTGAAAAAGTGGATAAGTCAAAAGAAGAAGAAATTTATGAACATTTCAGCATACATCCTCTTCATTCTAAAGAAGTTATGGGAAACACTATTGATTTGTTTTAGATGAAAAAAGCAAAAGGAAATCCCGTGAGTGTATGGGAGGAGAGCTTGGAAGCTCGTTGTTTTCCCCAGCTGTTTCCTACAGGGAAAGGTGGACGATATGATGAACGTCCAGTACAGATTCCTGCTTCTGAGTATCGGACTACAAGATTATATGCAGAAGATCCAAGATTTCGTCAAAGTATTCCTTATTTGTTCCATCTCTTATTTGAAAGTGACGTGTCTGCACTATCTTATGCAATAAATCACATTTTAAAAACTGGAGTACATCTACATAATGTGTCTGCAAAGGATTTTCTGAACAAAGTGCAACAGCGAGATGATCATTTAGAATCTCAATTGATTAATCTGATGGCTTGTCAGCGTGGGACTAATGAATATTGGTACCGATGCCATGGAGAATTGAAATGTATGTTACGGAATTTAGGAACTCCTACATGGTTCCTTACCCTAAGCTGTGCTGAGTACGCTTGGGATGATTTACTGGATTTTCTTCGAAAGGCAAATATTGAAAACATCCAATACAAGACAGCAGGAGAGTTGTGCTCATTGGATCCGGTTAATGTTTGCAGATATTTCAATCATAGATTTGAGGCTATGATGTCCTTCATCTGCAATAATAAAAATCCACCTCTTGGAGAAGTTGTGGATTTCTTTTGGAGAAAAGAGTACCAAGCAAGAGGTGCTCCTCATATTCATATGCTGTTGTGGATCAAGGATGTCCCAAAATTTGGAACAGATTCTGATGATGCAGTTTTATCTTTCATTGAAGGATATGCAACATGTGCTATACCTAAAAGCACAGCAGAAAAAAACTTAAAAGAGCAAGTTTTACGTTTCCAAAGTCATCGGTGTGAAAAATACTGTCGACGAAAGTACAAGAGTAAAGATAAATTCTACACAAAATGTCGATTTGGATTTCCACGACCTGTTCTTTCAAAAGGAAGAGTAAACAGTTTTATGTCAGCTGTGCGACATACTATTACAAATAAATCGCCTAAAAATACCTATAACCCAAGAAGAAAAGAAGAGTCAAAATATATAAATGACTACAACCCAGTCATTTTATCCATGTGGAATGCTAACATGGATATTCAGTATGTAGCTGACAATTCTATTGCTGTTGCTCGGTATGTCAATCTTACATCACTAAATCTGAGAAAACGGAATTGAAAGAAATGTGGGAAGAGATTTCTCACGAGAAGACTGTCAGTAAAAAGCTATACAGTTTCAGTTTAAAGATGTTATCGCATCGAGAAATTGGATCCTACGAATGCTCAGATAGGTTATCATCTGCAAGTCTGTACTCCAAATCCAGAAGAATAATTTGGGTAAGTTTAGGCCTTGCAGGAATGCGAAATCGGGTATTGAAATCTATTCGAGAAATTGAATATTTAGCAGAGTACGAACCAGAAAGTACAGACATTTTAAGAACAAACATGTTGGACACATATTACCCAAAGAGAAGTCATCATCTTGAGAACATGTGTCTCTATGAAGTGCTGCAGAACTACATTTTTAAACGAAATGCCACAGAAGACATCAACAATGGAAAATATAAAGTCATTGGTGAGGAAGGATGTTTGTTGAAACAAACAAAAGGAAGTTTGATTAATCACAGAAAGCGGAGTTGCAACACTACTGACAAGAAGGAATTTTACTACTTAGCACTTTTACAGTTGTTTAAACCATGGCGTTCAGAGGATGAATTACTTGGAGATTTTCAGAGCTATGAAGATTCCTTTAATGCATGCAAAGATAGCATAGAATGCAGTACTTTCACAACTTATGTACACATGTTAAATGAAGAAATTGCACAAGAAGCAACAATTGCAGCTGAAGTAGCTAGAGACAGTTCTCAAGACAGTCAAAGTTCTGGGACGCTCAGTCAAGATCCTCTAGGACAACCAATCGTAGAAAATGAAGCTGCAATAGCCATGACTGAAGTGGACAGAGCTATGAATCAAGCTCAGGAAGATTTAATAAACTTACCAAATTTGGAACAACAACTGAATAATGAACAACAACAAATTTATGAGGAAGTCACAAAACAAATTGATCATGGATTACTACATGAAAATAAAGAGTGCTCATGCACATCATTTGAACCAATCAGAATGTATGTGAGTGGACAAGCTGGAACTGGAAAATGTTTCTTAATTAAAGTAATTAGAAGCTACCTACAGAAAAAAACTGATTCAACTTTGTCTTGTGTTGTTACTGCTCCAACTGGGTTAGCAGCATATAACATAAAAGGAATTACCTTACATCGTTTGCTAATGTTACCAGTAGAGCATGAGAACAAAATACAATACCACAAGCTAACAGGAGAAGCATGTTTTGAAGTTTCAAGAGTATTGAAGAAAATGAAAGTTCTCATTATTGATGAGGTAAGCATGGTATCAAACTTAATCCTTGCCTTTGTGAATTTAAGAATGCAGCAAATTCTAAAGACAGACTATGACGTGTTATTTGGAGGAAAACATGTTATAGTTTTTGGGGATCTACTGCAGCTCACTCCAGTTAAAGGACAACCAGTATTTCATACTCTTACACATGAAGACACGAAAAAGTCGTTAGGAAGTATAGGTAATGTGAATATTTGGACATACTTTGAGTACAACTAACTCATTACCAATATGCGGCAAGCAAATGATGATGATTATGCAGGTATTCTCAAAGATATCAGTATTGGACTACTCACAGAACATGGCAGAAAAGCTTTACAGAGTCGATTGCTATGTAATTTGGTTCCAACAGAACAAATAGTTCCAGAGAAAATAAACAAGAAAATTGCAGGAAAAAATGCTGTAATCTGCTTAATGCCAACACTACATGAATGCTCTATATTCAATCAAGAACTTTTGAAATTGGAAAATAAAGAGATTATAAAACTGGAAGCTGTGGATAAAATACAGCATGAAGGAATAACTATTATATTGACAAGCAAATTGACAACTAAATTGGATTCTCTAGAGAAAAACATATCAAAAACAGCTGGTTTAGAAAATAATCTTTATGTATGTATGAACTGTCGAGTAATTTTAAGACGTAATTTGAATGTAGAAAAAGGTTTAGTGAATGGAGCTATGGGTAAAGTTGTGGGTTTTATTAATTACCAGAAAAAAGATGGAATTGAATTTTTTAAAATATAATTTGATCAGATTGAAGAGGTTAAAGACATTAGTCGTTGTTCAGTCCGTTTTTTGCTTGTAAAAGACTTATATGTACGTAGGAAGCAGTTTCCGTTTTCTCTAGCATATGCTGTAACTATTCACAAATCTCAAGGATTAACGGTAGATAGTGCTTTTGTAAACATTGGATCTAGTGTGTTTATCGAAGGTATGGCATATGTTGCTTTGTCACGAGTGAAAAAATAATCTGGTTTATTCATGATAGACTTTGATGACTCAAACGTTAGTGCTGATGCAAATTGTGTAAAGGAGTATAATAGATTAAGAAGAAGCTATGCTCCTCATTTAGGTCAGTATCCTGTGTTTGAAAAACGTGTTGTTTGTCGGAAAAGGAGAATTGAGAATATCTGTAATGAGGATGTACAGAAGAGTAAACAAATAGAGACTGATGTGATTGCAAGCAAAAAGAAAAAGGACAATGTTGAAGAGGTTGTTGGTTATCATTTTGAAAATAGCTCTGGTGTCAACTGCTACGCTAATGTAGTGCTGAATGTTGTATTTTATCTTGAAAGTTTGAAAGAGCAGATACTACTAAATCATGAAAAAAGATTCTGTTCTCTGCTGAGTTTCCTTTATGAGAAGCGGAGTAATGATAAAACTAAAATAGAAAGTGCTTCTGATGTTAGAAATCTTTTAGATGTATGTTCTGGATGTATACAGTTTACAGAAAATGTCCAGCAAGATGCACAGGAATTCTTAATGTATATGCTTATGGTACAGGAAGATGAAAGGGTAGAAATAGAAAATATGTTTGGTCTCTCTTATAAATGGGAACATTGTTGTGAAAATTGTTTGAACACATGCAGCACTAATGTTGATTCTGAAAGGTTCATATATTTAACATTACCAGAGAGTAAATCAGTGACTTTTGGGTAATGGTCGCCTGAGAGCTCGGCTCCGGGACTGAGCCCGTGATTATCCTGTAATTCGGCGGCTGCGGGGCACCCCAGCCCCCGCATTTTGCAGACCGGCCCGACGGAAACCTGCCGGGGCCCCTGGCGTGATCGGCACGAGCGGCGACCCGGCGAAAATCGCAGTCCGGGGTACCACGCAGTGCGACCCAACATGGCGCCCGGACTTCTTTGTCCCCCTGGCCAGATCCATTAGATTGGAGGAACGTCGTTGGCGGCGGTGCATCCCCTGCTCTGCCGGCTCCCGGTGGGGGTCGGAGCTGGACATCGGTCAGAGCGGTCTCTTTTAACGGGGATTGCACGCGGATGAACGGAGGCCCACACCCTAGCGGATCCCACGCGGGGACGGCAGGAGGCCCTGTCGGTGGCCCCACTCCCTACACCGCACTTGGCCACTTTCTCCTGGCCGACCCACTTCCATGGGAGGCGCAACCTTTTGGGGCCGCGAATCGTCCGGTGGAGCTGGTGACATCCACTCCGGGACTCTGTCGGCCGTGCGGGCCTGCCCGACCTGGCGACGGCTGTCTCCGCCTCCTCCTCGGTGCCCCCGGACGCAGTGTTGGTGGCGTGAGCCAAGGTTGAGACGATTCAACGGGCCCTGGAGACGGGGATCTCCGGCATTCGACCTGAGGCCTAGCACCCGGGGGAGTCATAGCCGGGGCCTGAACTCGGAGGCGTCCGCTCCGAGACCTGCACGGAGAGCGGCCGGCGACATGGGGAAACCTAGAGGAGCCAAGGGGACTGCCCCAGCTGTCTCGGACTCGGAGACCCAGGACAAGGAGGAACGCGGGGGCCCCGAGGATGCCGGCGGTGCACCACTGCAGCAGCAATTTGACCGAGTCCTAGAGGCAATAGCGACCACGCGCTCGGCCCTCCAGCAGGACATTGCCCAGGTAGCGACGAGCCTGGGTCTCCTTAGAGCGGACCACAGCAAACTTTCGGACCGGGTCAAGGAAGTGGAGGGCTCGGTGAAAACCTTGGAGCCGGCACAGCGGACCTTGGCCGCGGATATGAAGGATGCCTTATCCCGGATTACGGTCCTGGAGCAGAGGGCGGAGGACGCGGAAGGCCGTAACAGGAGGAACAACATCCGCGTGGTGGGCCTGCCAGAAAAGATTGAGGATGGCGACATGGTGGCATATCTGGAGGCCTGGCTCCGAGACACGGTGGCCCCGGAGGGTCTATCCTCCTTCTACACCCTGGAGCGGGCCCATCGGGTCCCGGCGAGGCCACCGCAGCAGAGACGTGCCCCACGACCGGTGGTGGCGCGATTATTGCACTTCAGGGACAGAGACTTCATCCTCAATGTCGCCAGACATAATGGGCCATTTAAAGTGGCGAACAGCCAGGTGAACATCTTCCCGGATTACACCTATGAAACTCAACGCAGACGGTTTTCCTTCCTGGCGGTCAAGCGCGAGCTCCGGAGCGAGGGTATCCAATACTCGCTCTTCTATCCTGCGAGGCTCCGCATAATTGTCGATGACAAAACTCAGTTCTTCGATACCCCAGAGGACGTTTGTCACTGGCTCAAACTATATAGAGCGGGGAAAGGTGGATCCGGCTCCTCGCCTCGACGGGTGGCGGAACCGGAGCGGAGACGGAGATCCAGGAGGATTCGGGGTCGCCGTGGCCGCTCGGGGGGTCCCTCAACTGTAGAGACATCGACGGAGCGGAAGGGAGTTCTAGAGGTGTTATCAGTGCTGTCTGGTTCACGGGACGCTGCCATTGCGGAGGAAGCGGTCCCTGAGGACGAGGAGGGTCCAACGGACTCCGAGGAATCCGTGCCTGACAGTGACCATACGCCGGTGATCACACCGCAATCGGCGGAGGACCTTCTGGATGGACAGGGGTAACGGGGTGAGCTTCTTCACTTTGGGTGGGGGCCCGGTGTCGATCAGAGATGCTGACTACCGGGGTAGGGAGGGTGGGGTGCCCTGGATTTGCCCCGAGGGGGTTTATTTGTGACACTGTTTTGGGCTTCGGTTAGTCCTGGTGGCCTGAGCGTCGAGGGCCCACTGCCTCCGCCCGGCCTGCACCTGGCCCTTAAGGCCTTCCTGCGGTGGCGACTGCAGGATTAGTAGGGTATAGTTGGAGAATATGGTTTGGATGGGAACTAGATGGTGCTATTTGGGTCCTGTTCTGGGGAGGGTGGATGGGGAGTTGATTCATATCTGGGTTGTTAAGTTATGGTTGGGGAAAATGGCCGCCATCAGTGCTGTGAGGATCGATGTCCTATTATTATTGGGACCCGGATGGGGAGACTTTGCGAGAACAATATGGGACAATGGCTGAGGTAGCTAATCTGAAATGTGTTACTTGGAACGTACGGGGGCTTCACACTATGTCCAGGCGCCACAAGGTCCACGCTTACTTAGTGCGTAGGGGAATACAAATGGCGCTGCTGCAGGAGACTCATCTGAACAAGGCGGAAGGGGCGGCCTTACAGCGTAGGTGGAGGGGGCAGGTCTTTTGCACTTCGTACTCTGCGTATGCCAGAGGGGCGCTGATCTGGGTTAGGGCTGGGGTTCCCTTCCAGGTCACGAACACAGTGATAGATCCAGAGGGGCGTTATGTGGCTATTTCGGGGACTTTGGGAGGGAGAGACCTAAACGTTTGCTGTGTGTATGCTCCTAATGTAGACCAGACTGCCTTCCTTTCCAGGTTATCGGGCTCGTTGGCCCATTGCCTCTCCGGACCCCTCCTGCTCGGTGGAGATTTCAACTCAGTAGTGGATGTAGATATTGACCGCTCGCATCCACCCCTCCCCGATTCTCCGGTTCGTCGCTTGGCTAGGGATCGTCGGGACTGGCAGACTCACTGGGGTCTAACGGATATTTGGAGGGCGCAACACCCCACAACCAGGGATTACTCCTACTTCTCGAGCCTCCATGAATTGCACGTTCGACTGGACGGATTTCTTGGCTCGCCCGAACTGGTTTCAGCAGCGGTCCGGTCTGAATATTTGACCAGGACCATTTCTGACCATAACCCCCTCCTGTTGGACCTTGGCTGGTTTCCCGGGGTGCCGGCGGTGCCCACCTGGAAATTACGGCCCGAGATCCTTGAGGACAGTGTCTTCAAGGCGGACCTAGGTGATACGATTTCAGAGTACTTTGCGTCCAACCGTGGCACCGCGAGCTCGAGAGCGCTAGAGTGGGACGCTTTTAAGGTGGTGGTGAGGGGGTACTGCATTTCTAAACAGGTCGGCGTGAGGCGAAGTATCCTCGCCGACCTAGAGGCAGCGGATCGAAAACTCCGCGAGTTGGAGTTACGCCGCCCCGGGCGCCCCGAATTGCAGGCGCGCACGGCGGAGGCGAAGGAGGCGGTGGCGGCGGAGGTCGAACGGCTCCGCTGTTTTGACTATAAGGCCTATACGGTTCGGTCCATCGCAGAGGGGGATAGGTCGAGCGCGCTGTTGGCATGGCTGGCCAACCCTACGCGGCAGTCCTCACTGACGACGTCCATGCGCAGGGCAGACGGAACCCAGGTGTACACCCAGCCTGCGATTCTGAGCTGCTACCGGCAATATTACGAGCGCTTATACCGCAGTCGCTCGGTCCGAGACCCTGACCTGCTCGATAACTATTTGCGGCCTTTAGAGATCCGAACGATGGAGCGGGACGTGGCGAAAGCCTTGGGGTCCGACATAGAATTGGGAGAGATCCGTAGCGCCATCAAAAAGATGGCGAGAAATAAGACCCCGGGCCTGGACGGTCTTCCTGTGGAGTTCTATGCGGCCTATGCCGATCTCCTAGCCCCTAGATTGTTGGTAGTATACAGGGAGGCGAAGAGGCTTGGGCGTCTCCCAGGCTCGATGTGTGAGGCATTGGTGGTCCCGCTCCTCAAGCCTGGAAGGGATTCCTCCGATCCGGGGTCGTACCGTCCCTTATCGATGCTGACGGTGGATTATAAAATACTGAGCAGCATCCTGGCCTCGAGGCTGCTCGGCCACATGAGCTCCTTGGTACATGAGGACCAGGCTGGCTTTATCCCCAGGCGTAACACGACCATGAATATTCGCCGGTTGTTCCGATTGCTAGGGGAACCGCTTGTGGACGCCCCGTGCCCGGTTGTCCTCTCAGTGGATTTAGAGAAGGCTTTTGATAGCCTGGAATGGGACTACCTTTGTACTGTGTTGCGGAGGTTCGGCCTCGGGGAGGGCTTCATCAGGTGGACCAGGGTTCTGTACGCCTCGGCGTCAGCCAGGGTTCGGGCGGGACCGCTGATTTCCTCACAATATCCGGTGGAACGAGGCACGAGGCAGGGATGCTCGTTATCCCCACTGCTCTTTGCGCTGGCGGTGGAACCTCTTGCGCTGCATCTCCGGTCGGGAGCCCATTACACGGGCCTGTGGACTCCTTCGGGCCCGCATTACATCTCACTGTATGCAGACGACCTGTTGCTCTTCCTAGAAGACCCGCTAGATGCCCTACATGGGGCTGCGACGGCGCTCACGGAGTTTGGGGAGGTCTCGGGCCTCCGAGTGAATTGGACTAAGACCTGTCTTTACCCGGTCCGCAGGGGCACCCCTACCCCTACTCTGAGTAGGGAGATTAGATGGGAACCCGACTGCTTTAAGTATCTAGGGGTGTATGTCTATCATGAACCTTCTGGCCTCCTGGATGGGAACATTGCCCGGGGCATTCGAGCACTTCGAGGCAGTATGGGCTTTTGGGCCACGCTACCGCTCTCGGTGGCTGGGAGGATAGCTTTGCTTAAAATGGTGGCGCTCCCCCGGTTGCTATATTATTTCCGGACACTACCGATCTGGGTCCCACCGACCACGTTTCGACTTTTACGATCCATGATTGTCGGATTCCTTTGGGGTTCGGGCCGCCGGCGGGTGGCCCTCAAGACCCTACTGAGGCCGAAGGAGGAGGGTGGGCTTGCGGTGCCGGACTTCGAAAAGTATTATTTAGCGGCGCAGCTCCAGGCCCTCACCCAGGAGATTGCCCAGGAGTTCCGGGGCCCCGAAGAAAAGAGGGGAACGGGCATGGCCAGGCATGTTCTCTCCTTCATAGCGATGAGACAACGGTTGGCCTTGCAGGACTTGTCAATGGAGGAGCGGACTATCCGCCTGTGCTGGAACCGAGCTCACGCCCGGGGCCACCTGCGAACACCGTACGCGCCCGAAATACCGCTGGGGATGCTAACGGCTCTGCCCCATGGGGGTGATTGGTCGCGGCTGGCGACCTGGGAGGACGCCGGTTTGCAGCTAATCGGGGATCTATACGAGGACGGGTCGCTCTTGCCCTTCCAGGAGCTCATCGGGCGCTTCGGGATTCCCCGCGGCGACTTTTTGCTGCACTCGGCCCTTGTCCGAGCGATCCAGGCGCACTGGAGACGCGGGCAGGAGGAACCCCCTTTATCCCCAGTATGCCAATACGTGATGATGTCTGCGGGCACGGTGAAGGCGGTCACTTGCCTTTACGGCAGACTGATCAATGAGGGGATGGCTCCCCTCACCACTTTGAGAAACCGCTGGGAGGAGGACATTGGCAGGGAGATCCCGGAGACGACCTGGGCCCAGCTAGTGCGGAGGGCCTGGAAGGGCACACGCCACGCCCGCTTTCAATTGGTCCACTACTACGTGCTCCATAGAGCCTATTTGACCCCGGTGAAAATCAGGCGATATTTTGGTACGACTTCGGCGGAATGCCCCAGGTGCCCGGCCCAGGAGGCGGACCTCCTCCATATGCTGTGGGCCTGCCCGGGATTGTCATCCTATTGGGAGGAAGTGGGGAAGACCCTGGACGAGACGACGGGGAGATCTTTATCGCTTGACGCGGCGGTGGGTCTCCTGCACTGGTTCCCTCATACCCCCAAAAATAAAATTTCTAGCAAGTTCATTGATCTGGGGCTACTCCTTGCTAAACGGGAGGTGACCAGGAACTGGAAGGCACGAGCTGGTCCGACGGGAAGCCGGTGGCGCAGCGAATTTTTGAAGTGGGCGGCGGGGGAGAGTACGCTCAGATACCAGCTAGCTTGGAGGCAGCGTAATGAGAAGGCACAGGAGGCAGCGCTGGAATGGGAGATGTTGGTGCAGGCCCTTAGGGATTATGGCGCCCCCAGCGACTCTGAGCTTGAGGAAGAGGCTCGCCCTGAGTCCCGATAGACGATTGCACTTTTCAGATCTATTGCTTTCCCCGTGGGTCCTTTTGGAGATCCTGTGGCGGTTGGTGCCGCGCGCTGATGGCGGGGGGAGGGTTTACCTGGGGTTGGGGTGTTTTAAGAGTGGGGTGTTATTTTGGGTTTGTTTGGAAAAGCAGATGACGGACAGCGGGTTCTCCGGGCCAGCTTCGACATCCTCCTGAGCCCCCATTGAATTTCGCCGCCCGACCCTAGGGTTGTGGGCTGAATGGCTGTGTAAGTAACTTACGGTGGGGGAACGGAGGGTTGCGTCTCATTGATCGGGCTTGATATATAATGTTGGCCGGTTATGTAACGATTTACGGATTCCTGCAATAAAAATATTTAAAAAAAAAAAAAAAAAAAAAAAAAAAAATCAGTGACTTTTAGTAAATTAGTTAAAGATGCAAATCACAACATGGAATGTTCTCAATGTAAATCAGAAATGTTATCAACGTTATTTTTAAAGAAATATGGACAGTATGTAATTTTAATGATGCAACGTTGTAGAGCTGATGGAACATAATTGGACACTTTAATAAAGAAGTTTACAGGAAATCAATTATCAATATCAGGAAAGACTTTTGTTGCAGTTGCAATAATTTTCCATGATGGACCTTCTATAAATTCTGGTCATTACACAGTTTATCTAAAATGTGAAAAAGGCTGGACACTGTGTAATGATTCAAAATTTAATTTTTAAGCAACGTTTGCCTGCAGAATTACCAAATTCCTATTTAATTTTTCTAAAACCAAAATTTTAGATACAAATTGCAGCATCTGAAGAAACCATTATTTCGATTTTATTGGATTACCATTGGATATTTCACCAAAAAAGAATTTAAAAATTACCATTTGGCCTCATGGAAAGGTATTATTTTGGTGTATGTGCTTAAGCAACAAGATTTACAGACGTTATTTATTGCAAATAGTTTTTGTTCTTAGAAGATATTTTTAATATATATGTTACATTTCTATCAAGGTATGTTTTACTGAGGATAGATTCAGGGCTTTTTTTAAACAATCTTTCAGATTGTTAATTTTTTTGCCCGCTGTTAAGTGATGAATGCAATTGATATCACTATTTTCAGTGAAATTCAATATATTCTGAAAACAGCAAAAAAGGGCAAAAAATTACTTTGTTAAATATGAAAATGTGTACTGTATTCTAAAATGTATTGTTAAATATTACTACTTTTTTTCTTTTTTTTCAGATCGAGAAAGAAAATTTAGGAAATGTAATCCTTTTTTCTAGCAATTAATAAAAAACATTTATTTCTAATTAAGTTATTTTGTTGGTCAGGTAAGTTTAAAATATCTGTATTTCTCACCCCTTCACTTTCATGCTCCCTTTTCTTCACTTCTCCTCACTCTGCTTTTCTCATTCCCCTTCCCTCTCTCTTCTTCCTCTACTGCCCTTTCGTAACTCCCTCACTCCTTCTCTACTACTCCCCTAGGTTTACTGCCTCCATCACTATTTTTTCAACCATGTTTCTCTCCCTGTTTCCATATGTCTCAGTCATTCTAACTGCCTTACTCCTTCTCAGTTCCTTGCTCTCTGTCTCTGTTTCTGTCTCTCTCCCTTTGTCTGTCTTACCCTTAATTTCCTTAACATCTCTGGGGCAGATTTAGAAGCCCCCTGTGTCACCACTACGTCACTTTTCATGCTTCGAAACTAACGCAGCACGGCACAGCAAAATTACTTGCTGCACCGTGCTGCATTAGTTTGTTATAAATCTGCCCCTCTGTTTCTACCACTCCTCCTCTCTCCATCACTCATTTTCCATCTATGTTAATTTTTTAACCTTCCCTGTCATTCTCCTTCCCTCACCTTCCCTAACTGTCACTATCCTTTACTCATAGTCACTCCTATTCTCCTACTTCATTTCCTCCGGTCTGTATCTCACACCTCTTCACCTTTTCGCATTCTTTCCTTCACTCTCCCTCACTCTGCTTTGCTCATTGAAATCCTGACTCCCTTTCTCTCACTCCAGTTTCCTAAATCCCTCCATCCCCTCACTCCTCATCTCTCACTTTCCCTTACCACCTTTTCTAATCCTCATACCCCTTATCTCACCATCACTCCACTTCTCTTACTTTCAATCCCTTTACCCTGCTGTACTTCATCCGCTTCGTCTGTTACTCCCTTTTCCTATCTCCGTCCCTTACTCCCCTTTTCTCACTCCCCCTCCCTCACTCACCATTATTCACTGCCATTCTCTTACTCATTCACTCTTACCTGTATCCTCTACCCTTTGTCCTTTTGTTGCAGTCAGTCTCTCACTTCCCTTTCATGACTGATCATACTTTCCTTGTCACTCTCATTCTGTCAGTCCTTTCCTCCTCTTCACTCAGTCATTTCATTCATTTCAATCATTCATGTATACACTACACATTCATTCAATTAATTTACAACACAGTATATATATTAAGAATATAGCTTTTCTTGGAGAAGTGAAGTGAGTTCTGAAAATAACTTTTTTTTGTTTTGTATTTTTTTTATTTTAAACAATTTTGAATTTTTTTGTGGATTGTTTTAGAGCAACAAAAAAAACTGTTCAACAGGAACAAAAATTATAAAAAAAAAAAAATAACGGAGGGAGCAAGTGTGCTGCTGGATCTTCTGTTCTATAAGATTGATGCTGGTCTCTCAGTAACAGAGTGTGACATTGCACATGTTGCAATGAATGTGGATGTTTTTGAAGACAGGACGGATGTCCAGAGATCTGGAGCATGGTGATTCTGCAGCCGCAGATGAAGTGCTCGGCTGAGCAGATTCAGGATTATCCCTCATGGCCCGTCTTGACTCCTTAGCATATGCTATAGGGTGCATTTTTTTAAAGTGTCGAATCATCGAAAAAATACTGAAAGAGTATTTTTTGGTTAGGTCTCCACGTGATAAGACTGTCCCACATACAGTGCAAGTTACTTTTGGTGCATTTACCTTCTTTTGTCCATCAGGAAATGTAAAAAATTTCCAAATGAAGGAGTGTTTCCGTTTCTTTTTTCTTGCTGGTTCAAAAAAGGTCTCTTCCTCACTTTCTGAAGTGGAGTGGTGCTCTGCCATTTTCAATTGAAGATTTTGCTTGAAAAGGTTGTTTTGCTCCTTCTCCCAGGAAATTAGTAGAAAAAGTGAGGGGAGTGGGTGTGGTGTTTGAAGATTCTGAAACAGAAACTAATATGAACCAATGAAAAGTGTTGTTTCATAATCACATGACTTGCCGAGCGCGCACGGTGCGCGCACCGTACGCGTACCGTGCGCGCACGGAGCACGCACGCATGAGCACTCGGAGCACGCACGGAGCACGCACGCATGCGCACTCGGAGCACGCACGGTGCGCGCACCGTACGTGCACGGTGCACGCACGCACGGAGCACGCACGCATGCGCCCCCCGAGCACGCACGGTGCGCGCACCGTACGCGCACGGTACACGCACGCATGCGCGTACGGAGCACCCGCGTACGGAGCACGCGCGCATGCGCGTACGGAGCACCCGCGTACGGAGCACGCGCGCATGCACGTACGGAGCACGCGCGCACGGAGCACGCACGATGTACGCATGCGCAAGTGGAGGGTTTTTGACCGTGCGCGCACGGTCAAAAATCCTTAAAAAATATATTTTAAAAAAATAAAGTGTTTATAAGTTTATAGAAGAAATTAACTATGCTGTTCAACTTTATCCAAATAAAACAAAAAAGAGCTGAGCCGTTCAATATTACAGGATACAGTCAATCTATAACTATATACATAGGTAGTTTATTGTAAAATAAATATATATAAAAAATATAATAATACATACATAAATTAGCATTTAAAAAACCTTGCAAATTCACTGAAAAAACCATAGTGATGTCATTTGAGAAGTCATCAGTGATGTCATGAGTGATGTCACTGACCATGTCATGAGTGATGTAATATGTGACGTCATCAGCAGTGGATTGCGGGCGCGCGAGTTATAGTTGGCTGAACTAACTATAACGGGGGAATTTCAATGGTTTTGTACGAGTGATATGTCCAGCTAACTATAACATGTGTGAAACCTATGGTTTTTTTCAGTGAATTTGCAAGGTTTTTTAAATGCTAATTCCTAACTATAACGTGTGTGAAACCTATGGTTTTTTCAGTGAATTTGCAAGGTTTTTTAAATGCTAATTCCTAACTATAACGTGTGTGAAACCTATGGTTTTTTTAGTGAATATATATATATGTACACACACACACACACACACACACACACACATACAAAAATAATTTAATGGTGGCAAAACTACACTGACGAATTTCTAACACTATAGACATCATTCTGCAACACAACTTGAAAACCCAAGTATACGGCCCCAAAATGTTAGTGCCATAAATTGTCTAATTAAACTTAATTAATATTAAGCTTAACATGAGACAGATCTACCTCCAACCAGCAATGCAGCGTTTTACACAGAACCTTTTTAAGTCTGTCTGAACAGTTCTAGGGTTGTATAAACAGCTAAAAGGCCATGAGGTACACGCTAATTTCACAGACTTGGCCTTATTGTTAGCCAAACGAGACATAACTAGGAGATGGAAATGAGGCGGAGCTTGCCTGAGCCCAAGATGGCTGCTTAGCTAGAGAGCTCCGGCCAGCCATCACAATATCTGACATTTATCCGGCATCGGGGCAGTTTTAGCTGCCTAACCTACATTGATATAAGTATCGGAGGACACAGCCTGCCGATCAAGCTGACTGTGAAATCTGGACACAGCCGGTAGCTACCACCTTTGGAAGCCGGCTCGTAGGCCTGTTCCCGTGCTGCCGGAGGTAGCAGCTAGGGGGATAGGAACTGGGGAACCCTACTCACAACGGAACCAGAGTACCAGTTATATATAGGGAAACAATGGTTCCTGTGGATAAATGAAACTAACTTAGGCAATAAGTGTGCACACTCGCAATAAAAAGGACCCAGTAATGTCAGAGGGCAAGAGAACCTTCTACACAGTTTGTTCAATATAGTATATTTTATAAAAAACATTGAATTATATACACACTTCTTTTAGTCAAAAGCGCAAATATTTGTGCATTGTGTCCCCAAGTGAAAAATTTAACCAAAAAGTGAATATACAAGGTGAATAATTATGTACAAGGTTTCCATGAATTGTAAGAAACAACCATTCATATACACTTTTTCAACAAAATAGGTACACAGTTACATAAGCTGGGTAATGGTCCGTTCTTTGTGCTTGTCGACGGCGTTTCGACCCTTCTATCAATGGGGGGTCTCCTCAGGACTAATGATGTAGGGACATCTGGATGGTGATAAGCGCAGCCTTTGTGAAAGTGATGTGCCACAGTGAAAGGTGAAGGAAAGGACTCGCTTGAGGACCCGGCCGGGTTCTCAGAGTGAGGCAAGGCAGGCACTTCAGGATGTAGAATGGCCGACAGGCTCTTCATTAAGTTAGCTACAGCCATAGCGATACACTTATCCCTGTGTGGTGCTGTGTTCAATGACAGTTATCCCTTTGTAGTGCTATGTTCAATGACCGTGCACTGTTGTATGTTGGGGATTTTTATCCTCGGACAGATCTCCGTGTTTCTTACTGCAGCCGCTTTAGTCCGCTGCAGTCTAGCCGCACTGGTAGGCTCTGGGTGCAATGACCTAGCAGCTAGGCGTGGAACGGCACAAAGATAACAAAGCCTGTGCTTGCAAGGTCCGAGGATCCCATGAGTGGTGCTTGTAGCCGCCGAGTGCAATAATACAGGCTGCGCGATAGCGCGTCTGTGCCCAGGATCATAACTTGCCTCCCCCCGCTTGCTTTGCGGGGGGACTGCTGTGTGACGCACCTGGCTCGGCTGGGCCTACAACGTAGAACCACAGAGGGACTTGGCTGCGGTCACTTGTGCCCCTGTTCTGAATGCAGCTGTGTTGATCCTTTCATTGGCCTGGAGTCACGGTGCTGGCACCAACATGGCGGGGTACTACCCCTAGAACAAGTAAGTGCGCTACTGGGAAGACTCATTGCACATTGTGGCCACGTGACTCTGCTTTGATTTGCTTCCTGCTTCAATCGGTCTCGCAGCATGTGGGTTGGAGGAGCTGCAGTGAGGACCTGGTGTGCGCCATTGGCGGCCCTTTACGTGCTCTGGAATTGCATCCTGGAGTGGTGGGCAACCAGTGTGTACATAATTACAGCTGACTCTGCACTAGATTTTGGCACAGCAGTTCTCCTCTCCATAATTGCATTTCAACCGTCTTAAAGACCCCTGTGCTGTGACGAACCAATATTCTCTTTAGCAGGCGATACCATATGAGCTGGGAACGTGCCAGGGATCTCGCTGTTGCCTGGATGTCACTACTGTTTGATGATTTACTGGCGATTGAGGGGGAGATAAGCGTGCTACTTGGTGGCATGAGGCCCTGTTGAGCTTAATACTCTGCGCTGGGGTGCTGCTCAGAATACGACTGGAGGCATACTCCCCACCTGGCTATACTAATTGGAGAGGTTCTGCCTTGGCTGCAAAATAAGTGCGGCAGTAACTGGACTGTGCAGTGATTTTCTACAGAACGCACTAAAGTTGTGGCACTACTACCTTTGCTGCGCCATTGGGGCTACAACTGAGAGTGGTCCAGCGCCACCACCATGGGGAAGGCTGACAAAAATCAGCCAAAGCTCCAATTTGAACAGAGAACAACAGTAGTAGACTCCAGAAAAGGACCCAACCTTGCGCACGAACACACCTGAGCTGGAGGAAGGGGACATTCGAAGTATTTTAGCTGCAATGCAAAAGAGTTTGTCTACCATTGATAGTAAAATAGACTCCCTGTCTTACCTAATGTCTGAACGCTTGGACAAACAAGCGGAGCGACTTGACATGACAGAATTCAGGGAGGCGCAGACGGAAATGGATTCTACTCACAAGCAACTGGGGAAGGCATTGCAGACTCTCCGGGACAAGGCGGAGGACCTAGAGACTCGGTCCCAAAGATGCAATATCCGCATCATGGGTCTTCCGGAGTCAACAAGTGTTGGCAACATGGATTGTTTGTGGAGAAGCTACTGGTTGCTTTACTGGGAAGTGAAACGTTCTCCTCAATGTTTGTGGTGGAAAGTGCCGATCGGTCACTGGGTCTGTAGCCCCCTCCTGGTGCTCCCCCGAGGCCTATCATCGGAAAACGACTGAATTATCGTGACAGGGACGAGGCCCTGAAAGCTGCATGTGAGAAGCGATCATTGTAGTATGAAGGCTCAGCAATTTCATTCTATGCTGATTTTACGCTGCGAGTGCAGGAGGCACGTAGACCATTTGCGCCACTAAAGAGACAGCTGCGGGAACAAAACTTGGACTACGCCATGTTGTACCCAGCGCAGCCCCGAGTGAATAGACAGGGAAGTTCCCGTATAGTTACAGACCCTGAAGTGCTACAGAAAGCATTAAAAAGAATGGTCGAAGCACAGACCACGCAATGCTGGGAAGCCGAGCCCCGAGGGAGCTGCAGGAAGCAGTCTGGATGAACAGGACTAACTGCTATAGTTTTACACTGATGCAAATGATATGCTTGATGGCAAGCGGTATTAGGTATGTACACCTTCAAGGTCTAATTTATACCGGGCGCAGGCAACATCTGCCCACGTGTGTGTACCACAATCTACAGTGCTGCCAAATTTGTTTTGTTGTTTGAAATTATCAGATGTGAAATGCATTATGAATCATGGGGTTGATATGGGGGGATTTCGCCATTGCAGAGTTGGGGTATGCTTGGCATGGGTGGGGGAGGGAGGGGCACAGAGTCTAGCATTCTGCAGAGAATTTTATGTTATGTTGCCGCATATGTGCAAAGGTGCAGTCACAATGCTATAGACCAGAGCGGCTCCAAAGTAGATCCACAAGAGATCGAGGTGAGGCCAAGCATCGCTCATGACACAGTTACAAAATAGTAAACTAAACATTTTAACCTGGAATGTGCGCAGCCTCAACGATTATAGAAAGCTACGAAAGGACCTGGCTTATCTTGCCAGGCACAACATAGATGTAGCGCTGTTGCAGAAATCACACTTGCCCCTGGATAGCGCAACGCTCCGCAGTAGAGGTTTGCTAAACAATACACATGCAGCGGGGTTTACGTTCCATGCCCGTGGGGTGATAACTTGGGTTAACCCAAAGTCTGAATTAAAACTAATTCCACTTGACACTGACCCAGAGGGGCGTTTTGCTATTTCTAGCAGCAGGGGAGGGGAACTGACTTGACCCTAATCAACATATATGGTCCAAACTTTGATAATCCTAAATTTTACGAGACACTACTAGAGAAAATGCGGGGTTATGGGACGGCCACACAACTCTGGGGCGGCGACCTCACTTGTGTACTAGACCCTCGGCTGGATCGTTCAGGAGGGCCGGGACGTCACATCAGTGCTGCGGCACGGACTATTGCAGACACGCTGATACAATTGGAACTTTGCGAGTGGTGGAGAGAGCGCCACTCCGGAAAGAATGGGTACACACATTACTCGGCATACCATGACTTACATGCTAGAATTGATTATTGGTTGGCGTCCAGGACCATACATAACCGAGTCCGGGAGTGCGTTGTGCTCCATCGGACCTACTCGAACCACTCGCCGGGGCTGCAGGTTGTGGAGAGTCCACATAAATACATTGTCCCTTTCACCTGGCTCTTCCCCCCCCCATACTCACTGCTGGACTCAGCTTTCAGGGCGGAACTGGCAGAGGCCATATACATTTTCTTTGAGAGTAACATAGGGTCAGTTGACTCATTCTCAGTAGTGTGGGAAGCGTTTAAAGTCCATTTCCGCGGGATAGCCATGGCCAAACACTCTGGGGTCATTCGTACGCTGCACAGGCGTCTTTCGGACCTAGAGAGCTCGCTCAAGACTCTGGAACATAGGTTACAAGCTATCTCTGAAGAAAATGTTAAGCAGGAATTTCAGGAGCTAATGGCTGAATATCACGAAACTGCAGACTCTGAAATAAAACACTTACGGAAATATGCGACAGCCCGCACATATGGAGAAGGCGAGCATCCAGGCTCAGTACTGGCCTCGTTACTAAAGAAGCGTAGGGAGTCGTCGGGGAGTTTCAGAGCTTAACAGTGCGGAAGGGGTGCCATTAACTGACACTACAAAGATCACGGACAGATTCCAACAGTATTATTCATCTTTATACGGCTCGCAGCATAGGGACAACGAGGCTGACATCCTAGATTACTTGGCTCACATCAAACTGCCCTGGTTGACCAACTCACACCGGGAATATCTAATGCGCCCCCTGGAGACCGAAGAAATAGTTGCAGCGCTGGCCGGAATGAAGTCCGGTAGTGCGCCGGGCCCTGATGGCCTCACAGTTGCATTTTACAAAGAGTTTAGGGAGGTCCTTATACAGCACTTGGCTACCCTATTTGAGGAAATGTGTGAGAGCGGAATTTTGCCACCCTCGATGAGAGAGGCATTAATTGTTACTATACTAAAGCCAGATAAGCCCCTAAATGAATGCACATCGTACCGCCCACTGTCTCTACTGAACGTTGACACAAAGATATATGCCAAGATCCTGGCAACTCGCCTGGCACCTCTGGTCGCGATATTAGTAGCGTCAGAACAAGCTGGGTTTGTCTCTAGTAGAAATCTGACCTATAATTTGCGTACGGTTTTTGGGGCGATTCACCACACAAGGCAGGATGTACAGGCAGTTGCGGTGTTCCTCAATATGGAAAAAGTGTTCAATTCTGCTGAATGGACGTTCATGCAACATGTCCTGACGAGATTAGGGCTGGGTATAGATCTTCCTACAAATGATAGGCGTCCTATACAACACCCTCACCGCTAGAATAAGGGTTGGCAATGTGGTCTCTAAGCCGATCAGTATTTCTAGAGGTAGGCGTCAAGGCTGCCTGCTCTCCCTGATATTATACGTGTTGGTGGCAGAATTGTTGGCATGTGCACTCCTGGAGTATCATAGTCACAGGGGTATTCACTTCCCGGGATATGAGCCGATTATTTCCACATATGCTGATGATATATTGTTATATGTAAGGGATCCTGACCACAACCTGTCACCATTACTGAGGGAAGTAGTTAAGTTTAGTACAATGTCAGGCCTTAAAGTCAACTGGAACAAGCCGATCATGTTTGCTCTTACGCCTGCTACAATTCCATTCGCTTCCGATTACCCGCTGAGATGGACGAAGGATCCGGTACGCTACTTGGGTATCAAGATCCACACTGAGTCAGAGGTAGTTTTTAGGGAAAACTACGAGGTGGCAGTCAGTAGGCTAGA
Organism: Triturus cristatus; assembly: GCF_964204655.1. Classification (NCBI taxonomy): domain Eukaryota; kingdom Metazoa; phylum Chordata; class Amphibia; order Caudata; family Salamandridae; genus Triturus; species Triturus cristatus. The sequence goes on along the minus strand of NC_140589.1, from coordinate 346,714,664 downwards.
AGAGGCTATAGATAGATGGATCCGTCCCCCATTGTCGCTAGCAGGAAGGGTCTCCATAATGAAGATTGTGATACTGCCTCGGTTTTTGTTTTTATTTGCGAATATTCCTATGGTTCTGCCTAGCTCTTTCTTCCGTACACTCAATACATTGTTAATTAGACTAGCCTGGGCAGTGAAACATGCTCAGGTGAAGTGGGATATTCTCACACTCCCATACCACTTGGGAGGTCTAGGAGCCCCAGACCTTGATTTATATTACAGGGCGGCACAAAGCGCCCATGCTCATTACTGGATGCACGGCCCCCCTGACATTCCTCACTTACTGATTGAGAAGGCTGTCGCTACGCCTCTCTCATTGCCGGCCCTACTATTCAAAACACCTGATCGCAGAACCGGTATTCTTGCTCTATTAACAGGACTGTACATGCCTAGCAACACCGTCTGAAATTGCAAGCTGGTGCGGTCTTGTATTCATCGGTGACGCCACTGGGCTGGTGTGTAGGGCTACCACCATGAAGGGACAAGGGCGTGAGTCGGGCACTAAACTCTATAAATATTCGGACGATAGGAGACATGTTCTCAGAGGGCATAGTGAACAAATTGGATTAGGTGGAGACACAGGATCAAGCCGTAACGTTGCTCATTAGATTCCAGTATCATAGGACAAGGCAAGCTCTGTTAGAAATTCTGGCCAGCGCTCTCATTGAGCCTCCCGATGAAGCTCCTCTTACCCATACCATTAAAACCGACTCCCCTACCCAGATAGTGTCAAAAATTTACAAACTTACTCAGGGGTACAGAGCAAACCCCTACACTAAAGCCAGATTAGTTTGGCAAGCTGACCTGGGAACAGACCTAGATGACAAAATGTGGAAATATTGTTGTGAGAGCTCGAAACGTATTTCTCTTAACGGTCGACATAGGCCGATTCATTTTACATTTTTAAACAGAGTCTTTTACGCCCCTGAGAGGCTGCACAGATATGGGCTGCGCGACTCTGCTGAGTGTGAACGCTGTGGTGAAGGTGGGGTGGATTGTTTCCATCTAGCCTGGCAAAGCCCAGGGATTGCTACCTTCTGAGTGCAGATATTTAAAAACTTGGGTGATATTTTTTATAGGACATGGACGCCGGACCCTATGCTGGCCTTATTGGGGTATTCTAAGCCGGTACCTAAAGCACTTAGGAGGCTGGTGGACATGGCGCTGCTGATGGCTAGGCGGAGAGTGGCGATCTTCTGGTCCCGTGGTCCTGCTCCCACGATTGCAGGCTGGTCAAGGGACATGCTATACTGCAGTAAGCAAACTGAAAACTATAGCGAGCTCTTCCCCCTGCGTAATTGCCCTTAAAACATCTACATCTGGGGACTAAATAAAACATATTTGCTCACTAAAGCTGCTGGAGCAGAGAGTGCTGATACTGCTGCGCAGGATTAATAGGAGGAGGATGAGACTTAAGGGCTATGACGCTAGCAAGAAACGTTGCAGGTTATTTAGAATCTGAATGACTAACTGATGGTTTATGTTTAGTTAGATGATTGGGATGTATAAAGTGTATTAGTATTGTGAGTTGTATTATATGCTGCAGCACTGCTATTTCAGGGTTTTGGATGAGTACTATAATGTGCAATAATTGTGGACAGGGACTATGGCCCTAGATTACGTGAAGCACTGCTAGGATGCAATGTAGGACTCTTGACTTTGTTGTTATTGACAAAATGTTAATAAAGTTATTTTTTTTTTAAACTAGGAGATGGAAATCTTCAACAGCCCCTACATTACAAGCCTGGACGGACGAAGTAGTCAAATGGGGACTAGCAGAAAGCGTGGCCATTAGGACAGAAGAAAGAAGAGGACTGTGGAAAAATCCCATAGCCATGTGTTGGGACACTATATTGGAATCCTTTAAAGCAACTGACGCCCTCACCTCTGGAAATGAATAGGCCTACTAGATCCTAGTACTTAACACTTTTGGAAAGTATAGGCATCGGAGAATCCCATATGAATCTGTATAGTATCCTGCAACAAGAATCATTATATAGTATTTAATATCTCAGTAGCAATCGTGTCAATGTATCCCCTTCCTATAGTGTTTTACCTCTCTTTTTTCACAATCATGGAGCCGTCAGCAGGGAGGGTGGGGGGTAGTTTGAAAGTTTAATTGTTGCATCAGTAAACATTTATGCACTGTAATCCTGTCACTGAATCAGCACGACCAACAACAAGTGTTACTATGAGGAGTGTGCGGACGAGCATTATACTGAGTAATTCAGACTAAACAGTATATTACAGATATGTTGTAATGTAATTACCACTTTTTTTCGCTTGTATGATTACTTGTATACTCCCGCTGAATAACTGAACTATTGGTTAATATGCAGAAAATGAATACAATTTGTTATAAAAAAAAAAAGTCTGTCTGAACAGCACAGCTATCTGTATGACGTACTGTTAACAATTCTTTATTGACTTCATGCAGGGAAGTAATTTGCTTGCACCTCATCCTATTGGTTATTTGGTATCATCCCACCTTCCAAGAAGTGCTTTAAAACAGGTATGCATGAGGAACTATGTCACATATGAAAGGTACACGAGGCCATTTAAGTTGTAGTCACATTAAATTCTTTAACTTCTATATGCATCGCTACAGAAATAAATCAGTTTTTGCTACTTTTTCCCAGCATTGGAAAGACCAATAGGGCAGGCTTTAATGTTATAAACAATATTTGTGCATGCAATACATGTCATAAGAATAAGTAAATGTCTGTGTTTGCAAGTGTTGGCACATTAAAGCTCGACCTACTGATTTTGCCAGTGCTTGTTTTATTGAAGAGCACCTCAAACATGAACAGTGTTTTGCGTGAAGTTTGGATGTAAAGAAACTAGAATGCGTTGGGACAAGGAGATTGGAAACATGCATGGACAGTACCAGTTGTGTTTTTTTCAATTATAGATTTATTTTTACACTTCCCAAATTTTCATGACTGGCATAGGGAGTTGAAGTGATCACTGATAATCACTATTCATGGTTAAATACCAAAGTCAGAATTAGGACCAGTTCTCCTGCTTCTACTATCATCAACTAAGTCAATGGACCACAGCACCACCTCAAAGTGTTTGAGACAGTTGCACTGCATTTGCAGCAGCGCTTAACACTGTTACATTCCATAGTGCATAGGATTCTTGTACCAGAAGATGCCAGTTATTCCTGTCTTACACTGGATATCAAAGGTTTGTAGGTTTGCAAAGTAAAATATGCTTTTTATAAATGAATAAAGAGATTATTCTTTACCGAATCATTAGTGAAAACGTGCATCGTAACGTAACACAGAATTACATATTAGGGCATTTGAACTCAAACAAATTAAAGTAACGTGACTAACCAATTTTGGTCATATTGTGTTTAAAATATTGATCAGGTTTGACCAGTACATATACCTGGCCCTTAAACACACCGGCTAAAGAAGATTGCTCTTGAAAAATCAGATACAGAGTTAATTTGACCCTATTTTATCCAAACTTTATTTATGTTACAAACAGATGCATAGGATGTTGCATTAGGGAAAATTGTACTACAAAAACAGGGAGATGGGGAACCTCCTGTTCTAAATTTGAGAGAAAGCCGTCATTGAAAGAATTACCTAATTCCAAGTGGCCATTTACTGGACCACTCTGGCAGTACAATATTACATGTTAGGACCATCCTTTTGTTGTATATGGTTGACGATCCCAATTGACATAGCAGCGAGATTGAACTTTACAACAATTTTCATTTGAAACTATATGTAGAGCGAATTCCTAGATCGGCCATGAAACGCTGTTTTTAATTACCTGTGACCGGACATCTCTGGCTTAAAGAGCTTGCTCTTCAACAATTATTTATTCATTTTTCCAAAAACACTTTCTTAACTTTCCAACGTATGTATGTTTCTAAATGCATGCTCAAAACAAGAAGAAAAATCATCTATATCAAAGACAATTTGAACTGGATGACTCAACAGTCAATACTGCTTTCTGTACCTTAAGTGTCGCACAACAGCGATGCTTGACCAGCTGTGTTTTCACAAAGGTTATTTACCCAGCTGCAACACCTTTGATTGAACTATGCAATTAATGGAGCTGTAGAAGGCTATGCATCTGATTATGTATCTTTTCATTTTCATATTGTGCTTATAAAGGTTTATCATAAATTGTGAGCAACCGTGATCACAAGATCGTGGTTTACCACACCGCTTTCCGTACTTCAAAGCTTATGAATCCAACTGTTCAGCATTTCTTGCGATGATGTCACTAGAAGAGGTTTCAGCAGCAATGAAGGCTTTTTAAGGACTGTAGTAGTGGAGGTAAAGTCTACTGAGGCAGAAACAGACAAGTCAAGATACTAGCAGACCGAAGTGTGAGCAGGAATGCTACCACTGTGCTAAGCTGTGGGCCAGTGGCACATAAGACTTCTCTTGAAGATGGGCAAATGGTGAGTGCTAAAGTGGCAACAGTTATAAAAGTGGCAGGTGAAGTAACGCAGAAAGGGTAAGGATGTATAAGTGCGTGGATGAGGGTCTAATTATGGGAGTTTCTCCTAAACATAACTCTGGGTGGCGGAAAAGATGAGTATTAAATATGAAAAGGGAAAAATATTTTATCTTCTGTGCCTCTTATGAGGGTGCTCTGCTACCGGATGGAAAGGACGGATCGGGCAAATTATTAAGAATAAAAAATATACTAAGCAAGAGTTTTTAAGCAGAAACTTTACTGAACCCAGATACAGCACAGTGAGAAACGTGTATCCATCTACTTTCAGCCCTACGTCTAAGTGGGGTTCGCAAGCCCCATCTTTAGCATTAAGTGGTAACAACTGGTTGGATAGTTGTTAGTCCCTTTCCTTTGACACTTTTCAACATGTAGCTAGCATCTTCTCACATATTCTGCACTGACTTGAAACAAATCCAGCGATTCCAATCAATAGTCAGACTCCCTTTGATTCATATATAAAATTAACTTACTCCACACTACTGTCACAAATATTTCACTTTATTCATAAGGTTGTTCTGAGACATCTGTCATCAATAGCTGGCAATTTCATTGTTTGCTCCATGTTGCTTCGGAGACTAACTTAGCAGCCAGTCAAGAAAGCATAGAGGGCCTTGTGCTTTTCACAGTTCTTGTAACATTTGCTATTTAGACTTTTGACATATTTTTCAAAGCATTTGCAGTTATTGATACCACACCTCGTTTTAAACAAAAGAGGTCCACATTAAAAAACAAAGTGATTGAATAAGTAACATAGCGAAATGCAACCATGGTGATCTTATAGTGACATGTAAAAACAATTTACTTACCATCCGAAGCAAAAAAGTGCAAGATAAAGTCCCAGCAGGGTGGCGACCACATGTCTGATTAAAGGGCTGGTTTTGCTTGCGTGAAGGTAGGTTCGAAACCAAAAGGCTGCGAGCAAGGCAAAGATTTGACACACAACAAAGTTGACCTGCAGGTAAAACAAATGGAGAATAAGATTAGCAACTCAGTTCATCACAGGATACTGATTATGTAAAGTCACATGATTTGAGGAGGTTTAATAATGTACACACAAGGTTGACCTGAAACACATCATGAGCCAAGGCAGGTGAAAGGAGAAGAAAAGATTTTCTATGAGAACCAAGCAGTTTCCCCCAATATTCAGGATGAAAACGGTAGAGCATTAAAAGTTGGAGAACTAGTTATCAGTGGCTTTAACGTTCACCATGAGTCATCTTTTTGCTCGAGCCTGCTCTCTATGAAGTCAATATGTACCGAACTAGCTTCTGTTGATTGATATGAGCATCTTTCTAGGAGTGTCATAAACTTTAACAAAAGTTTTACAAACTGTTATAGCTGTGCGGACTAAGCAGTGTTATGCATTATTCAATATATTAAACCTATATATGACCATTACTACAGGCACTTTCATCTTACATATTCCTGAACTATCACATGGGTCTAAGTTCAAAGCGCTGGCCATAAAAGACGTTCATCCATTGGCCACTGTATTGAAAAAGTGATGACTCTAAAAAATGTAAATACATATCCCCTGCAACTTGGGTCTGATAATTGCCAAAAGAGATATAGCTAGGAAATGGGGAGATCCGGGACTTCATAAGATTGATGAATGGAATGTTCAACGGTAAAAAATGGATTCTGTTAAGTTAGCCTCTACTTCTCTTCCATTTTGTCTCCCAGCTCCCATTTTGTGTTTCTTATGGGACTTTTTGCAAAGTCAGAATTTACGTGTTCACTGAAAGCTGGTTGTGTTGATAATGCATTTGTGTGCCAGAGCAGGGGCCCTGCCCTGCCGAAAGGCCTGAGCACGCAGATGTCCAATCTATGAGCCCACCAACACCTGTAACCTCCCTTGCCTACAAAGATGACCTGGGTAGAGGTTTATCAAGAGTTAGCAGTTTGGCTTTCATCATGACGAAGTGGTTTCAATGTGTTTCACGAGGCACCGAAAAGTATAAATGCCATGTTTGGACTTGTACTTGTTAGCCCCCTCCCTTGGGCACTTGCAGTGTCTGAATGGTGGGACTCCTCTCGAGAGAAATAAACTTGTATTTTTTTTCACTTCAGTGTTGATCCTCATTTTGTGAACCCGTAGACAAAGGGTGTCCCTGCACCAGTGAGACAGATAAAAATCTCACTTCTACAGGAAGGGAAACATGGATTTATATAAGGCGGCAGAAAAGGTAACCTACAAAGCTAGAGGGTGTCCCAGGAAATTTCCTAAAATTTGGAGCCCAGGGATGAGAAACTATGATCTAGAAATGGGAGAGATAACAGAGGTGTCGCATCCACAAACCCTCAGCGAACAGCCAGATGAGGGAGGGGAAATTCCATCCCTTGACTGATAGCCAGGAATCCCGGGCAACACAGAAACACAAGATGACAAAGTGGGCTCAGATCTGTAGGCCTATTGTAACTGTATGACCTGTAAAAATGATAATATGTAAAAAGATATACCCTTTGTACTAGTGTATACCTTAAGGTAAAATTAAAACCTTTAAAAACATTTTGTTAAAATATAAATTAATAAAAGCAATTTAAATAAAATGCGGCTTTGAAGGTAAGGGTTATGTTGTACAGCTGGACAGGACCTCAAAAGCCAGAGTTCACATTGTCACTATTTTAAAAAAAAATATTTGTTATCTTCATTATTCATGCACTCAGTCAATCAGAAAAGCGTATAACATTTTCAAAACAGGCCCATATTCCCGTAAATGAAAAAAAAATTCAGTTAATTTCATGGGAATCATCATCAAGTATTCTAATTTAGCAGTGCAGGTACATTTCACAGGGTGCAGCTACGGACTCTCTGCAGTGTGTGCACTGTGCATCTGCTGGTGCGTATAGTACACACAGGGCATATGTTGCAGTGTGAACAACACATAGGTCTTGGCTGTACCCTGTGCACATTTGATCTCGCTCCATTGTGTACCCATGTCTAGAATAGTGGATCTGGGGTGTGGCCAACCATCATGGCCGAATGGACGTGATTCCGCTCGGCTCGGCTCCACGCCAGGTTTGGACAATCTAGCCAGTTTGGGGGCGATTGGCAACCCAAAAGTGAGTTGCCCTTGAAATCTATGTACCCAGGCAAGCAGGGGCCCCAGGTGGGCACTGCTGGTGGTGATGAAGATGCCTGCGTGGAACTGATGTGGGGGAGCCTGGAGGCTCGATACAAGATGGCAGACCCTCGCGGGCCAGGGATCAGCAGTGGCGCTCGGTGCATCCAGCAGAGCTAGACTGAGAGACTGAGGCCCACCAATTACGGTGACCGGGGACGCAACAAGCTTACTGTAAGAAGGCCCTGAGGGCCTGTCTCGCCATCTGCACCCACAGCCGCTGTGAAATTGCTGAAGTCCACAGGACTGCTGCGTGGACCCCCAGGTGAGGAGTGGGGACCGCATTGTGAAGAGGTGGGCTCTGGGGAGCTGTATGTGGCGTGCTGATCCTGGGTGCCCGGGGGAGTCCCCGGGCCTGATGACTATACCGAGGAGCCCCGGGACTGAGTTGCCAGACTCTAAAATGGCGTCGACCAGGCACCTCCTCGCCTGAATGCAGCCTCTTGCCAGGTGCCCTGCATTTCATTACAGACTGCAGCACGCGTGTGCCATCCATAAGCGTAGAGGGGCCCCCAGCTCTAGCTGTCAGGGACAGGATCTCAGAGTTCTCGCTGTGGGGCCCCATGCAGCTCTTTGAAATTTTTCTGTAGGGTGGTCCCGGGCTGACATTGTGCCCTGGTCCCTTTGCCACCAGTCTGCTAGAGTCTCCAGCTACTTCGCCTCAGCAAGCACGGGAGCTGACAAAGAGAGGAGAGCTCAGTCCAGCGGAGACATTGCGCTTACAAGGGAGGACCTTATGATCTCGTTAAGAGAGTTCAAAAAGGAACTACAGGATGACATGAAAGCAGATATGGGGGCCTCGTTCGACGCATTCAAAGCGGAGATAGGGGAAAGCTGGTGGTCCTACAAGCAGATGTCGATTCTATCGGGGCTTGCACCCTGGACCTCAAGGCGAAATGCCAGGAACAGACTGACCGTGTGCAGCCTCTGAAGACAATTCTGTTGACTTGCGTCATCAACTAAGGGCCACGATTCTCAAGTGTGAAGACCTCGAGAACTGCTTCCGGCGAGACAACATTCGGGTGAGAGGCCTGGAAGAAGGTTGCGAGGGCCCAGACTTGGAAGCATTTATGGTGGGGCTTTTCGCGACAGTGCTGTGAGAGAATGGCCCAGAGGTCAAGCTGGAGAGGGTTCATAGAGTGGGGCTGTGACTAACAGGAGACTCCAGAAAGCCTAGGGAAATGTTATCAGAATTCAGCTCCTTTAAGATGAAATCATTGATTCTTCAGGAAGCATGAGCCCTCGATAAAGTATCATTCCAGAACGTGTGTCTTGCTCCTTGTTCCAAGACGTAGCTTAGGCCACACTAGCTCGTCGCTAGCAGTTCAGGCCATTCACAGAAGCCCTGAGAGATCGCAAAATAAAATACCGCTGGACTTATCCCTTTGGCTTGGCCTTCTCGTCAGATAATAGGAACTTTCACTGCACAGAGATAGAGGAAGCAGCAACCATCTTGGGCATCGAGGTCTCCATTCCGAAAGAGACGATAGGAGCAGGGGGCGCAGGATCGGACTCGCAAATGGAGAGACGTGGTGGAGGTCCTTGGCTGCAGCAGAAAAGAGGCGGCAAGAAAACATCGGGATGACCCATGGAGAGACTCTTCGGTCTGGAAAAGTTATAAACTGCTCAAGCAGTCTAGCAAGGACCAGTGGCGATAAGAGCTAAGGGGGGCTCGACATCATCCACAGAAGACACTGATAAGATCAGGATTAACAAAGGTGTTGGGGGGAGTAAGCGCTAGGGGGGTGAAGCCATGACTAGTAGATAGGCAACGAACAATGGCTAATTCTATCATGCTAAGTAGCTGTTAAGAGGGCCTTGAGAGCGGAATTGAGTCCGCCCCAGGAGATGCTCAAGTTGAGGTTCTCTTGTGAGATAGAGTGCTTTGGAGCTCAAAGTTCTGCTTTGTATTTGTTTCTGTTCAATATGTTTAGGTATCACGGTGCTTATCGATCTGATTATGACGTTATGGTCATGGTGGGGGCGGGTTGGGGGAGGGAGGAATCTGAAGATTTCTTAGGCAAATCTAGGGAGGCATGTGGGAGGGTTCCAAACTGATTACTGGCGGATAACTTTTTATCCTGGAATGTGAGGGGCCTTAATTTCCCCAATAGGAGAGACAGCATGTGGAAATTTCTGTTGGATCACCATGTTAAAATAGCTGCCCTGCAGGAAACCCATCTTCCAAAAACGGATGAGCAACGGCTGAAGCATAGGGCCTTCCCACAGGTCTTTCGCTCCTCAGCACACACAAAGCACAACGGGGTGGCTATACTCTTTCATTCCTCCGTCCCATTTCTCCTCCAGGCTTCCAAATCAGATAAGGCAGAGAGATTCCTGATGGTCAGGGGTGAGCTAAGAGGAAGGTCATGCACTATTGCTACGGTCTATGCACCCAATGTGGGGCAACTAGATTTCCTGAGCACATTTCTATCTACACTGGAGGGGTTTGCCATTGCTACTGGGAGATTTTAATTCAATAAGGGACCCGTCACTAGACACAACCCACCCACATAGGGCAACCGGGGGGGTGTTCAGCATGACACTTAAAGCTGCTCTACGGGGCTGGGTCTCCTAGATGCGTGGAGGGGTCTTCACCTCTCGACACAAGACTATTCTTTTTTTCTCTCACTCTCATAGGACCTACTCCAGAATGGACTGTGCCTTCATTAGCCAGTCTCTATTTCATACACTCTCAGGATGCCAATTCCACCCGATTTGCCTCTCAGACCATGCCCCTCTGGAGCTGGTCCTGGACTGGCCCGCCCTGTGTTCTAAACATGCTAGGTGGTATTTCCCCAAATTTCTCAGTAGGGATTGACTTGAGAAAGGCAATCACAGAGTTTTTTGACATTAACGATCCTGCACTGACTTCGCTAGCTAATAACTGGGACGCCTTCAAGGTGGTCATAAGGGGGAAGTGCATTGAATTAGCCACCACGCTTAAAAACCAACGGGGGAGAGATTGCTTTTAGAAGGGGAGTTACAAAAAGCCAAAAATGCTCACAAGGCCAATCCCTCGGTTCAGACCCCACGGAAAGTCATACAGCTAAAGGTGAAGTTGCAAGCCATCTACACTAATGGCGGGGGGTGGGCAGGGGGGGGGAATATCCTGCGACTGCAAGCCTGAAGTTACAAGGGGGAAGAAATAAAGTCAGCGCCCTACTGGTGCAACAACTCAGAACTAAGCAAGAAAAAGAATATATTGCGCATATAGTAGAGAATGCCGGTATCTCTCAGCAGTGAAGAGGGGAAGGCCAGAGCATTTGGGGAATTCTATTGCTCCCTATATACCACTGACCCATTGGAAGCTGGGGATCAGGAGAAATACCTAGAGGCACTTGATCTGCCGCAGATATCAGCCTCCATGAATGAGGACCTCAGCAGACCTATCTCTTGTGAGGAGGTGCAGAGGGCAATAGACACACTTGAATTGCGGAAGGCACCTGGCTCAGGTGGGTTAAATGCTTACTTTTATTGTACTTACACGCCGGAGCTGGTTCCCCACCTAGTGACCCTGTTTAATGATATAGAGCCATGCAACGGTTGACCCCCTCCAAGGGGGAAGCGCTGATCTCCGTCATCCCCAAACCGGGAAAAGACCCTAATAGTTGCGCCTCCTAAAGTTCTATTGCGCTCTTGAACCTAGACGCCAAATTATACTCTAAAATACTAGCCACTCACCTAGAGAATGTCATGCCGTCTAATTAAGGCAGATTAAGCGGGTTTCATTAAGGGTAGGCAAGCCCATGATCATTTGAGGAGGGTGGTACGCATTATCGAAAAAGTGCAGAAAAAGGACATCCCACCGTCCCTTCTTTCGCTGGATGCGGAGGAGGCCTTTAATTGAGCCTTTATGACTCGAACAAATGAGGCAGTTTGGGTTCAATGAAACTTTTATAGGTATGGTGCGGACCAGCTATTCTGCTCCTAGATCCTGGGTACTGGTAAATGGGGTGGCATCGCAACCCTTCGGACTCTTGTGGGGAACTAGGCAGAGGTGCCCGCTGTCTACCCTGCTTTTTGCCCTCAGCATTGAGTCTCTAGTGGAGCGAATCAGGGCCAATCCAGACATAAGAGGGGTGCCTTTCGGGACAGACTAGCATGAGATCTCGTTCTTTACAGATGATGTTCTGATCCCAGTCACAAAGCCACTGATCTCTCTTCCAGCCATCCAAACACAACTCACCTCCTTCGAAAAAGCCTCAGGGCTTAACGTAAATCTATCAAAGTCCTATCTCCTCAATCTGACACTGCCCTAGGAGACTATGAGGATCATAGAAGAGAGGTCCCGTTTTCAAAGCACACACAAAGGCATCACATATCTGGGCATTAAACTTACCCCTAAGCTTTCAAATTTGTATGGGGCTAACTATCCTCCCTTGTTGCGGCAATTTTAAGCAGACTTGGCCAGATGGAGAACCTCCTACACTTCTTGGATAGGGCATATCAACGCCATCCAAATGAATGTTAGTCCTAGGCTGCTTTATCTCTTTCAAGGCCTACCGATACCGGTTGAAAGGGATCTCTTTGCCAACCTCAAAAAGATGATCACTAAATTCATTTGGCTGGGTCAGAAGGCGCATTTGTCCCACCGTTTTTTAACCAAGACGCACATGGAGGGGGGCTGGCCCTTCCAGGCTTCCTGGGATACTACAGGTCGGCCCAACTCCGGGTGCTCACAGATTGTTCCCTCTGTGAATCCGAAAACCGTTGGCTCCATATGGACCGACAAATAGTAGGCAGGAAGATTTAAGATCTCCTATGGAAGCAGAAACAAAACCAGCCACTAAATGCTTAGGTTTGAACCCCCCACAGCTACCACCCTACAGGTATGGGATGACCTGACCTGGTCGATGCCCCTAACTACTTTCCCTTCTCCCTACCCATTCATTTTAATCCCGAGTTCTCACTGGCACACCAAGAGGGGCTGTTCGAAGGCGGGCGGGAGGGGGGCTGCCTTATGATCTCTGATCTTTATATGAAAAGGGAAGTTTTTTTGAAAGAGGGACGGTGCACCAAAGAATGAGAGTCTTTCCAAACGATCCAAATTTCGTCCTTTATTCTTAATTTAAATTTCAAAATTCAGACTCAGCCAACGCGTTTCGTTCCTTACGAACTTAGTCAGGGCCCAAACAATCGCATGTGAACAAGTTCCAAACGGTCAGTAAATAATCAACTCCAAAATGGTCCTGGTTTCGAATATCCGAAAAATACGCGGCCTCTCAAATAATCAAATGGTGTAAGTACCCCTGAGTCCTATGTACGTCTCCAAACAATCCAATTTTAATCAAGACTCCAGGCCACCTCCACCAAAGACTGTATCAGTATTGAAACAACAATGTAGTTGTATATTTAATGCCAATATGTTGGCTCCATTTTCTCGCAAAAGTCTCCTTCCTCTGATTCCGCGGCGAAAGGGAAGTTAATGACATTTGAGGAATGCGCTAAAACTTCGAAGCTTCAGCCTACTGAAAAATTCCACTATATACAACTTAAACACTGGGTACAGCAACGCCAGGTACGACAAGCCGGAACTAGAGACTTACTCCCAATTGAGAAGTTCGCACAATCTGGAGCATCCACAAGGGGACCTTCCTTTACTCACTCATACGGGCTCTGAGTCCACACTCAACTCCGAGACACCAACAGTTTTGGGATTCCATTCTTGCTGCTCCTCTGGGGGAAAGACAACGGGGCTCCTTATACAAGGACATTTCCAAATACAACCGTTCCATGTTCTCAAGAGAGGCTCCCTATAAAATTATGTATGAGTGGTATTTGCATCCCCAGAAATTGCACAAAATATTCCCTAAAACCTTAGATAGATGTTGGAAGGGTTGCGGGCTCCTGGGGAACTTCAGGCATATTTGGTGGGACTGCCCCTCAATCCAGCCCTTTTGGAAATACATTTTATCCCAAATTAAATTGATCCTGGGTTATCCCATCCCCACTGCAATGTAATGTGATTGTAGTGGGATTCAGGATCCCAGCTTGAAACGTCAAACGCAAGGGGATCACTCCATAATGTGGCTGTGCATGGGGGCCACCAAGATGGCAATAGCTGCAGCGTGGAAGAAGGTGGAGGCCCACTCCCTTACGCACTGGCATGCCAGGTCATGCCGGGCACTGGGAATGAAAAGAATGGCAGACATAGTGGAGGACTCGAGAAATGGGTTCGACTACACCTTGACCCTCCCTGGTAGAATACTTGTTAGAGGGTTTGCCCTTATTTGCTTGTAGTCCCAGATTGAGAGCTCTCCACCTCTTTCATATCTAATATTCCGGATGCCCGCTACTTCTGTGTCGGGAGGCTCGATGAACTCTGTTCTGGCCCGGCCCACATTGGACCATACTCACTTAAGACCAATCTTGAACTTCTGCTGCTGTGATACTTTTGTTTGTTTATATTTGTTTATCTTTTAATTTTCTGGGACGAATGAGTGTGGGTGGGAGGCACGAGTGCCAAAAAATAATATGACCCACAATGGGCTACAAATGAAATGTGATACATGGCAAGCCTAGAAGCAACCAGCAAAGGACATGGAGCCGGGTCTGGTGGCTCAGTGGACTAATGCATCCATTGCAGGGGCCTGTGTTCGACCTCATGGTCACAGGTTCAAATCCAGGTGGGTTCACTCAGCCTTTCATCCATCTGAGGACGATAAAATGAGTACCATTGAGTTGGGTAACAATAAACATCTGTTATTCAGCGTCAAGAAACCTCCGGGTGAACGTGGGCTTTACAAACACACGTTATGTTATGTTAATTCAGGTTGAGACCTAGTACACAAGATGAGTATTTTATTTGAGATTCATTTGACTCTTGATCTGTAAGCTATGCTGGTGGTTCCCACCATTGTTTGTCTGGTGCTGTTCTAAAACACAGACCAATAAAAACATTTTGAAATAGAATAGTGGATCTGTACATCTATAGAAACCATACCAGAAGTGTGCTTGGAAATTCGTATTAGCTGCTCAGAATCCACGAATCAGTGCTGAGATACAGGGAACCTGCGTGCAATTTGTCCGAATAGGTTGTGAAGCACATTTATGGATTCGAACAGGAAGTCACTGTGAATTGATAAGAGTGCATTCGTCAGTTTTAAAATGGTACGGTTCTGCAATCAAAGCAGATGGGGGTCTATGCAGCAGCAGATTGCAGTTGGAATGGCACCAATCCAACTGAAGATACACCTCGGATGTGTCGTCTACATGTAAACTATGGCGGCTTTTAGATTTTTTTAAAAATGGTTTACATCTTTTGAGACCTTTCTTAAAAAACGCTGAATGTATTTTCACCATTCCAAAAATAGTTTTTCATTTTGTCAATCTCTGTCTGCATGTCAAATCTAATGCTGAAACAAATACTCTATACGAAGCTCGATAAAAAAATATGCTTTCTCGGTCGACAAATATTGTCGGGGGGGGGGGGGGGGTGAGGATTGTCATGCAGAGTGTTCAAAGGAGATAAAGTTAGGCGTTGCCAGAAATTTCTTTTTACAATTGTGGCGACGACTGGACCAGAATGTAACGTCCTGGCTTTCTCGGGGTTGGGACAAACAGACGACGGACCAGAGAAATGGAGGTTTAAGGATGATTTAATAAACAGATAAACAACTACAGACAACAAAGAATACCGGTACTGGAATCACCAGTTAAAGTACGATACCCATTCACAGCTCGTCTAACCGTCCTCCGCATGCACACCGGACCCGGTATGCTCCAACGGAGGGCACAGTGCTAAGCAGTGGCCGACAATGCCATTCGACCGCTGTGAAGGGTAGTTCCAAGGTTGTGGAATCTACGGGGGGCACGTGGGAGTCACCCGGCCGGGCTCTCTACCACCTGGGAACAGCCGCTCTACCAGTATCCCCCAGAGTGCTGCCACAACACAAAGACGCTGGGAACACCTCCTAGTGTGCGTCTCTTGTATCCGGGTTTAAGTGATGATACCCAAGGTGGCGCAGAGAATGGATGGGAGCAGCCGCTCTACCTATCCCAGTTCTCCTACGAGTGTCGATGGCTAAGACGCGGAAACACCTCCTGGATAGCGTCTTAGCTCTAAGCGTGTGTTTACCCAAGGAACGAGGGTTGGGAGCTTCGGCTCGCACCAACCTAGTTTTCTCCAAATTGTCAGGCCGTTGGGAGCTTCGGCTCTACCAACGGGACTTGTGCCCAATGACGTTGAATACGGCTCTCAGAACGGGACAGGACACGGGCAGGAAGCACACGCCAGCACCTCTCCTCCGCTCCTTAGAATGTTCCTTCCGCCGCTCAACTCACCAACGGGTCCGTGTACCTCAACCAGGTACTCCGGCAAAGATCAGAATATCCGACGCCGAGTCCCAGTGATCTTCTCCTTAAGTAGTACTCTCGGCGTTGTATAACCATGACTTTTGAGTTGCATAACAGGAAAACTAGGCGTTTCCCTTGGTGTTATGTAACCAGAACTCTTGAGTGGCAAAAGGCAATTGTTGCCGGAGGGAATTCTGGGAGTTGTAGTCTGCTCTCCTCCAAGCGCACCAGGTTCATGGAAGTGGCATCGTGGGAGGGAATCCATGTGCGGGAGGGGATTCCTGACAGTACATCCCCCTCCCATCAGCGCCCCCCATCAGGACCAGCACAGGAAGGATATCGACGATGGAACGACGATACCAGACGAGGAGCGTGAACCCCCGCCGCAGGTTCCCATGACTGCTCCTCGGGTCCGTACCCCTTCCATGCCACCAGATACCATAGTTTGCCCCTGCGCCACTTGGAATCCAAGATACCAGCCACCTCGTACTCCACCTCCGAATCCACAGTCACCGACACCGGCGTACGAGGCCTCACCGCGTTCGCGGGTTTCAAGAGGGAAACGTGGAACACGGGATGGATCCGCAGGGACTGGGGCAGGCACACTTTCACATTCACCGGGCTGATGCATCGAAGGATCCTATATGGGCCCATGAAGCGGGGATGGAACACGCTACTTTTCTTGAATCTCATGTGCCGTGTAGAGACCCAGGCGTAATCTCCAGGTTTGTAGACCGGTCCAGGCCTTCTCCTCCTATCAGAAAAGGCTTTATATGTGGCCTTAGCCCCCTCCAGGGCAACTCGAGAACTCATCAAGGCCTCCTTGATGCGGGCCACCCTCTTGGCTGTTGTCGGCAATCTGTCTTCCCTGACCGGGTGCAGAAACGGCAAGAACCGGGGATGATGGCCGTAGTTACTATAAAAAGGGGAAGCCTTGGTGGAACAATGTGTGGCGTTGTTGTACGCGATTTCCGCGATCCAAAGTAGGTCCACCCACTCATCCTTCCCTTGCTCTACAAAACAACGTAGATATTGTTTGAGCGACTGGTTCAGGCGCTCCGTCTGGCCGTCCGTCTGCGGGTGATAACTCGTGGACATGGCAGACTTGACGTGTAACGCCGAACACCAAGTTTTCCAGAAGTGCGACGTGAACTGAGATCCCCTGTCCGACACGATCACGTTGGGTAGGCCATGTAGTCTCACTACATTCTTCAATAACAACGACGCCAGCTCTCCTGCCGAAGGTACCTGTTTGCAAGCGAGGAAGTGCCCCATCTTCGTGAGATAGTCCACCACCACCAGTATGGCCGTCTTTCCTTGATCCTTTGGTAGCCCGACAATGAAGTCTAAGGATATGTTTTCCCAGGGTTTGGTCGGTGTAGGAAGGGGTTTGAGGAGTCCTTGCGATCTTCTGTGGTCCGATTTCATGGATGCGCAAACGGTACATGATGAACACCAATTCCGGACGTCTGTTCTCATGGCAGGCCACCAGAACTGCCGTCCTAGGCTCGCTACCGTCTTTTCGACACCCAGATGGCCGGCACAGGGAGACACGTGGCACCAGGTGAAGGCCTGTTTTCGAATCCTAGGCGTGGGTAACAACATACATCGTCCTTTCACCGGAATCCCGTCCTTCATCTGCCACTCCTTGTGACTGCGAAGCCACCTCCGCCACATGAAGGTATGGGTCCCCTTCTGGACCCCCCTGAGGAACGTCTGTGGTTGAATCACCCCTATCACAACTCCTGGAGGGATGATGGAATGTTCGGCAACCGGCTGCGGATCCCTGCCATTCGATTGCCTCGAAAGCGCGTCCGCTTTCCTGTTCTCCGTACCGGGTCGGTATGTGATGTGGAAATTGAAACCGGAGAAAAAGATCATCCACCTCATTTGACGAGGAGACAAATGCCGCGCCGCCCTCAGAAACTGGAGGTTTCTGTGGTCCGTATACACTGTAACCACGCGTCTGGCCCCCATTAACAAATGCCTCCACTCAGCAAATGCGTCCTTTATTGCGAGTAGTTCCTTCTCCGCAATATGGTAATTGCGTTCCGCGTCGTTCAATTTACGAGACATGTACGCCACAGGATGGAGCAAACCCGACACCTCATTCCTCTGAGATAGAATGGCACCCAGCGCCACATCAGAGGCGTCCGCTTCTACCACATAGGGTAATTCCGGATTCGAGTGAGCTAGCACCGGGGCGGTGCTGAAGGCCTTCTTGAGGGCCACAAATGCTTTTTGTGCTTCCGGTCCCCACACGAACTCCTGAGACTTCCTTAGTAGTTGCGTGATCAGGGCAACCAAGCCAGAAAACCCCTCAATAAAACACCTATAAAAGTTGGCGAAGCCTATGAAGCTCTGGACTTCCTTTACTCCTCGGGGCACCGGCCACTCCTCCACCGCTCTGATCTTGCGTTCCGCCATCTCCTGTCCGTTGGGGCTCAGCATCACCCCAAGGAATTCCACTGTTGTGACGTGGAAGTCACATTTGCTGAGTTTGCAGTATAGCATGTTTTCCCTCAGTTTTTTGAGAACCGCGGATACGTGCTGTACGTGTTCTTCCTCAGAGTTGGAGTAGATGAGTATGTCGTCTATGTAAACGACCACGTAGATATCCAATACCTCCCGGAACACCTCATTGAGGAAGTATTGGAAGGCGGCAGGGGCATTGCATAGTCCGAACGGCATGACGAGGTACTCAAAGAGCCCGAACCTGGTCTTAAAGGCGGTTTTCCATTTGTCGCCGTCCCTCATGCGCACAAGATGGTATGCCCCCTTGAGATCAAGCTTTGTGTATATTTGGGCCTTTTTTACCTGTTCCAGGAGAACGCTTATGAGAGGCAGGGGGTACCGGTTTTTTATGGTTATCGCGTTCAAGGCCCTAAAGTCCACGCAGGCCCTCAATTCGCCATTCGCTTTCGGAATGAAAAAGAGAGGCGATGCGGCAGGGGATTTCGACGGCCTGATGAACCCCAGCCCTAGTAACTTATCCAAATATCCCCGTAGATGTACGTTTTCGGGTTCTGTGAGCGCATACAGTCTGCCGCTGGGAACACTAGCCCCCGGAACCAGGTCGATTTGGCAGTCGAACGGTCTATGTGGAGGGAGCACCTCCGCTCGGATTTCATCGAAGACGTCCCCGAAACTGTGATACACTCTGGGCAGCTTTACGTCCTTATCTGCTGCCGTGGCGACCGTGTGACCTTCGCCTAGCTCACCTTCGTGGGGGTCCTGCTGCATGCCGCACCATTGTTCACAAAACGGGGAATTCATCTCAATGTGATGCGTAGGCCAATCCACCGTTGGGTTATGTTTTTGGAGCCAGGGTAGACCCAATATGACCCCGTACTGCAGGGCTCTGATTATGCTAAAATCGATACGTTCATTATGCAGTTTTCTGAACCTCACCGGTATTTCTCCTGTGTGCTGTCCGATAGGTCCGGTCACCAGACTTCTCCCATCCACTGCATACACCTCCTCTGGTATCTGTTTGGGAAGGAGAGTGAGACCCAGTCTCCGTGCTTCATTGTAGTCCATGAACATGCCCGTGGCTCCTGAATCAATCATGGCTACCACAGGTATCCACTGGTCCTGCACTCCTACGTGTAAGGTAATAAACAAATGTCTTCGCCCTTTTTGATTCGGGCTCAACATGGAAGGGATGTGGGTGTGACTCCAAGATGCCCCTTCCCTAGACCCGGAGTCCCTCAGTTTTCCGCCGGTGCGTCCACCACTGCTGTCACCGTTTTGTTCGCTCGGTATCGTGAGGTTTTTGGCTTGGCTGGACACTCGCGTACATAGTGCCCCTTTTTCCCGCAGTAAAGGCAAAGGCCTTGCTTGCGGCGTGATTCTTTTTCAGTGGCTGTAAGGCTCGCCCTTATAGCTCCTATGTCCATGGGTTCCGTCCTGGTGGAGGAGTTGGTCTCAGGGCCACCCATCGAAACATACGATGGCAGCGCTTTCCCTTTCCTCTTTTGATTGCCCTTTCTTTCCTTCAATCTATGGTCCAGCCGTAGCACCAGGTTGATCAAGCCTTCACATGTCTTGGGTTGGGGGTCGATTTGTGCTACCACATCTTTGAGCTCTTCGCTCAAGCCCTGGTGAAACAGCGCGGTTTGTTTGGCTATGGGCCACTTGGTTTCGGCCACTAACCTTCGAAAAGCATTAAGGTACTGCACCAGATCATTGTTGCCTTGCCTCAGCTCCAACATCTCTCGATCGGCAGTATACGAGTCCGCCCTTCGATCAAACACCTTCAAGAATTCCTCGCGGAAGGCTCCCCAATCACATAGGATAGGGTCGTCCCTGCTCACCAGTGGGACTGCCCATTGCGCCGCGTTCCCAGCAAGATACGAGATCAGAAAGATCACTCTGGCTTGGCTGGTAGGAAAGGCCTTTGGTTTGCAGGACAGATGCAGTGCTACTTGAGTGAGGAATACCTGCACTGTGTTGGGGTCTCCGCTGTACCTCTCTGGTGTCGCCAAAGGAATGGCTACGGGCATCTCTACCACAACCGCAGGAGCCGTGGCCGTGTGAGAGGCACCTGCCTGTAGCGGATCGTTCTGCCGAGCGTCCATTCTAGCCTTAACGTCTGCTGTTTCCTGTCTGGAAGCGGTGAGCTCGATTTGCATCGCGGCTAAGACGGCCAACACATCCTCAATCGTGGCCATGTCGTTCGCCCAACCAGGAGATAGTTATGGAAGAGGTCGGATATTATGTAACGTCCTGGCTTTCTCGGGGTTGGGACAAACAGACGACGGACCAGAGAAATGGAGGTTTAAGGATGATTTAATAAACAGATAAACAACTACAGACAACAAAGAATACCGGTACTGGAATCACCAGTTAAAGTACGATACCCATTCACAGCTCGTCTAACCGTCCTCCGCATGCACACCGGACCCGGTATGCTCCAACGGAGGGCACAGTGCTAAGCAGTGGCCGACAATGCCATTCGACCGCTGTGAAGGGTAGTTCCAAGGTTGTGGAATCTACGGGGGGCACGTGGGAGTCACCCGGCCGGGCTCTCTACCACCTGGGAACAGCCGCTCTACCAGTATCCCCCAGAGTGCTGCCACAACACAAAGACGCTGGGAACACCTCCTAGTGTGCGTCTCTTGTATCCGGGTTTAAGTGATGATACCCAAGGTGGCGCAGAGAATGGATGGGAGCAGCCGCTCTACCTATCCCAGTTCTCCTACGAGTGTCGATGGCTAAGACGCGGAAACACCTCCTGGATAGCGTCTTAGCTCTAAGCGTGTGTTTACCCAAGGAACGAGGGTTGGGAGCTTCGGCTCGCACCAACCTAGTTTTCTCCAAATTGTCAGGCCGTTGGGAGCTTCGGCTCTACCAACGGGACTTGTGCCCAATGACGTTGAATACGGCTCTCAGAACGGGACAGGACACGGGCAGGAAGCACACGCCAGCACCTCTCCTCCGCTCCTTAGAATGTTCCTTCCGCCGCTCAACTCACCAACGGGTCCGTGTACCTCAACCAGGTACTCCGGCAAAGATCAGAATATCCGACGCAGAGTCCCAGTGATCTTCTCCTTAAGTAGTACTCTCGGCGTTGTATAACCATGACTTTTGAGTTGCATAACAGGAAAACTAGGCGTTTCCCTTGGTGTTATGTAACCAGAACTCTTGAGTGGCAAAAGGCAATTGTTGCCGGAGGGAATTCTGGGAGTTGTAGTCTGCTCTCCTCCAAGCGCACCAGGTTCATGGAAGTGGCATTGTGGGAGGGAATCCATGTGCGGGAGGGGATTCCTGACACATAACTACAGAGACATGAGAAGTAATATACATGTATAAATATACCTACGAATATGGCATTCATATTTTTACGGATGGGGTCTTACAAAAGTAATTAAGACCTACAGACCACAGCCACCAGCTGGAGCAACCGTGACCGTATGTATGTGTGTTTTTGTAAAGCGCACTGCTGCCGATGCGTCGTGGCGCTGTAGACCGCTGGGGAACCCGTCCTGGCTATCCCTGGGAGATGGTCCCTCATGGGTATCTCCAAGGTGAAACCAGGCATCCCCGGCGAATGTGGGGGCCGTTGTGGAGATGAGGCAAGCTAATGCCCAGAGTTGCCGAGTGTGATCCCTGGTTAGAGTAGGCACCGAGGCGAGAATTATCGAGTCCGCTGACCCTGGTCCAAGACCCTGCCGTGTTGGGAATTGAACCCTGGTCCCGGGCCGTCCTCTGCTTCCGGGTCTGCTGCCTCTAACCAGTGAGCCACACTACTCCACGATGAGTGATGAGAGTGTAATCCTTTTAGTGTAATCCTTTTAGTGGAGGGAAATCTCACACTCATCCACAATACATGTCTAAATACAGAAATGAACATGGTCATGTCAGCCCAGTCTAGCGGAGTGCACCAGAAACCCTAACTCGAGAACTTTACCAAAGCAAAATAAATAAAAGCAATTTTAAATATGGTAAAGTTACAAAAATTAAATACACACTTAAAATGTGTTTTCTTTTAAGGTTGGGGCACCTTTGCAACTGCGACTAGGGTTTCATGTTACTATAACACAAACAAGTTTTTTGTATGCCTCCTTCAATAATGTATTTAGGATGTGCACATTATGAACTAAATTAACTCTAGGTGCAGTGACACAGATTGTTGCCTGGCGGGGGCAAGAAAAGCAAACTTTTTACACCCTACTGAAATAGCGTTTTTTCTCTGTTGATGTTTTTGTGTTTTTCTGTGCAAGATGGATTTCCACAGGTTAAGCTCTATGAAATAAACACTGGAGTATGTATATCCTCACACACACATATACAAAGCCCTACATGACGCGGGACCTACATACCTCAAGCACTGCCTCGCATTCCACGTGCCCCAGACGTCCCCTCTGCCCATCCGTCCAACTGGCCCTGGCCACCATCCCATGTATCTGCAAGACCACGGCTGGATGAAGATCCTTCTCCTACCTTGCAGCAAAGACCTGGAATACCCTGCCTCTCCACCTCAGGCAATCACCATCATCGCCTCAATTCAAGAAGGACCTCAAGACCTGGCTCTTCGACAGAACCACAGTGCCTTCGAGGGACCAGCAGCTCTCTCCTACCCCCTAGCGCCTTGAGCCCCCCCCCCCCCCCAGTGAGTAGTCGCGCTTTACAAGCCATTGATTGATACAAGTTAGCAGCGCAACTTGGTGGAGTAAGGCTTCAGTCAAGGAATGCAAATTAAGAGGATGCTCATAAATAAGACATTTTTTGAAGCAAACAATAAACCATTTCAGTAGTTAATCTTCAAGCTTATTTCGGAAGAGATTGGTTTTGACCAGTGATGGCATATAGGGCTGTAGGGCATATAGGGCTGTAAAGCTGCTTTGGCCCGTTCATTGATGCTGCTGATCCAGGCTCTTGGAATACTTTATTAGTGAATCTAGGAAGTGACCGCTGTCTATCCTACCTTAAGGAAACTGGGTAGTGAGAATAATGGACGATAGGACCATGGTGGTTGTGTGCTATGACAAACGAGAAATGGGAAGAGTACTCTTGTGAGTGATTATTTATGAAGTATTGGCTTGCATTATAACAGCTTAAAGTCAGACGATACAGTTTGATTATAATCAACACCTTCACAACACCCTACCGCAACGATCTCTCAATTATATCGTTAAGATATCCTACTGTCTATCGTATACTTCTTGCATTAACAGTTAGCATGTATTTGTATTTACTACATATGTAACTTGTGTAACTGCTGCTTTACAACCTTTGTAAATCGCTCGGATACCTTTGGGTCAAGTTTGCGCTGTACAAAACTTGATAGATAAATATCAGCTCGGTCTTAGAAGTGTGGGGTTTGAGTCAGTTCAAAGACATCCAGTTTGTACAACATCCAGTTTACACTTTCTATACATGGCTTATGCCATGTAAAGCCACCATGCTTGTCAAAGGTATCGACGAGAATCTCTCCTCCTAAAGAAGTTGTAGGGTCTGTAACAGGGCATCATAATGAATGACAAGCATTTGCAATGCAATAGGTCTCGCATTTGCAGGAGTTTATGCTATTGGCATTGTAAAGGACAATGCCTTTTATTGGTCTGTTTTGATAATTAACACAAACAAAAGGCATTGTCCTTTACAATGCCAATAGCTCAAACTCCTGTAAATGAGAGACCCATTTCATTTCAAAGAAGCGGCCACCATTGTCCCAGGCTGCTTGGAAAGTGAGAGTACTTGTGGCAGGAAAGCATATCGTGCCTGCAGTACGAGAAACTTATTAAAGAAAATAGTGCTTACAGACTAAATAAGACAATGTGTAAAAACAAAAGTAAAAGGGGAAGTAAAAGGGCGTAAAGGGAAGTAATGCGAGGTTACAAATAAAGACAAGGCGGTACTAAGGAGGGACTAACAAGCCTATTAACGAATCAGAAGCCAGCATTTACAAAGGACAATGACATAAGCCAATGAAAAATATAGGCGGGGCCTCAAGTCCATACTCTAATACAGCATGCAACACAGAGCAGCGCATGCGCTGCCCAGGCTCGACCTAAAAAACTATCATTTAGTTGGAGGTATTTAGCTTGGAGATGTATGTTCAATTTTGTCTTCCTGCATTTGCAGGTTCAGGAAGGGTTGTCCCAAGTGTGGGCTATAGACCAGGGCCTGAGGGTGGCAAAGACTGCCTAGGCCTGTCTTGGGGCACACAGGACGATGTGTCCATATTGCACACACAAGAGGACTGCTGAAGCCTGAAGTTGTCAATACACTATCTAGCCAGGGACACTAATGACCTATTCATGAATTGGCATGACCAGTCGGTGCTCTTGAGAAAACCTCTCACCAATCACATCCTCTCCAGGATGCACAAGCGCCCTGAGGTGGCATGGGCTGTACGCCAAGCCACAAGAAATTTCCTTATCAGACAAATTATTTTTAAACTGCACACTCAAGGTCAGCCGGTTACTTTCTGAAGCGCCGCAAAACAATGACGGTGTTTCTTCCTCCTCGGCTCTGCTCGCATTACAGAAACATTTCAGAACGGATGCTCTCGCTCGAAAGACAACACATACTTCAAGGTCGTCGCAGCAGATATATTTTCCCATTGGGTTGAAACATAAAAAGAAAAATAGTGGCAAAGAGATTTGAAAAAACACAAGTTAAGGCAGCAAGTCTCTCACTAGTAACTACTCCAAAGATAAGTGTGTGAAAAAAAGCCCCAAAAGTTGACAAAAGCAATCCGGTGAATGAAGTAGAGAAAATAACATTTTGCAGAAGCAGCAGTTTGCGATCCTTAAATTCTGATTTTATTTACGTTATTTCATAACTTCTTTTTCGTCAGTAAAAGTGATGTACTTCCAGACTTATCTCAGGCATAGCTGCACATTTCACAAACCGACGGTTGCCTTGCCTTCCTTGCGATTTTTCACACACTGCTGGCTCTGCTCCCTGGCTCCAGCATTCCGTATAAACAGCTATTTAAGGACGACAAAGTTCATGCTGAGAAGAGAGGTAGGCTAGGAACACGCATTAGCACTACACCGGGCCCTATTTTTTTCTTTGCTTATTACTTTGAAATTGAAGCACCTGATTCAAAGTGGTGCGTTTCAATTCTGAATTGAAGGATAATATAAGTATGGAATCTAAAAGTGGGTTATTTGTTTATATTGTCTCTAGGCAGTGCTGCAGAATTGTACTCTAGCTCCTTGTGTTTTTTTTATGTTCCATTGGATTATTAAAGCCAGATGGCCTTCAGGCATTCAGCTACACTGGAGTGCACATGCATCGGCCGAATCAAGCATCCTGTATCAGTAACATCGGTGTTATTTCCTCCAGTCAGAGAAATGCTGTTTATCGACGAGGGAGGCAACACCACTCCCCTTCTAAATACTAAACTGGAGTGATCAAGATACTTACTGTGTAATAATGTGCCACAGATGAAGAGTCTGGTTTAGAGTTCAGCGACTGGATAATCCATCACAAGTATGCCGGATATCCCATCCGCCGTACTATAAGTGCATGAGGATATGATGCACTTGTAATAAAACGGATGGGATATCCGTCTGATTTTGCTGTACACCAAACAGTACAGATTGCCTGCTGATGGACCACCGGAAAACCATTAATCCAGCATTCAATTCGCACTTGTGCCCTGCTCTTCCAGATTAACTATACTCGCAACCAAAACGTTTGTATTTTAATAACTTATTAATGCAAATAAGATAAAAATCAATTGCATTCATTGTAAGTTACTTGTCAAGTGTGCACATTGTTGTAACTCCGACTATGTACTCAGTGGGGTTTGTTGTTTTTGGGTTGTGGGAGTTTCTAGGGAGGGATCCAATTCTCGGGGTCTGTGGGCTCAGGTGTGGGTGGAGGGTGGGCGTTTGGAGGGAGCGGGTTCTGTGGGGTTGTCTGTCTCTTTATTGATGATTTTGGTGTTTTTTTTTTTGTTGATATATGGCTGGATGAGTTCCCCATTCTGGTGGCCTTCACAAGACTGACAATATACTGGTTGTGTACACAACGATTTGGTTTGATGTGGTTATGGCAGTACCCCCTGCGGTTAAAGTTAATATGCTTACATGGAATGGCC
Organism: Triturus cristatus; assembly: GCF_964204655.1. Lineage (NCBI taxonomy): Eukaryota > Metazoa > Chordata > Amphibia > Caudata > Salamandridae > Triturus > Triturus cristatus. Next base: position 346,688,156 of record NC_140589.1, on the reverse strand, counting down.
AGGGGCTCAATAACCAGAGGAAGTGTAAATTGGTTTTGGCATATATGAAACGCCATGAGGCAAAGATGGCCTTTTAACAAGAGACCCATCTCCCTCCTCAGGGTTCCCCTCCCTTCGCTTCTTCCTGGGGATCCAACAGGTTCTTCGCCAGTTACAGTACATATTCCCGGGGGTCTGCACTTTAATTCACAGCTCCTTCCCTTTTACACTTCAGGATAAAGCGGAAGATCCGCAAGGGCGCTATTTACTAATCAAGGGAACACTCCTGCGCCTAACGGTCCTCCTCCTTAATATCTACGCCCCATATACTGATGACCCCGACTTTTTCGGTAGCCTGCATGCCCTGCTGAACCGCTACGATTACGGCATTCTCTTTCTCGGTGGGGACCTCAACCTCTGGCTCAATCATGCTCTAGACCCATCAAACCCTCAGGTGTGCCCTAAGGTTCGCTCTATTGCGGTATTTAATTACTGATCCACTCTTTGTACCTCCGTGACATCTGGCGTAGGCATCACCCATTGGCCCCAGGCTACACGTTCTACTCAGCACCCCACTCCACACACACTCATATTGATTACCTCTTTGCCACTGCTGCAGGGTGTCGCTGGGTGGAGGGTACGGACGTACAGCCCGCACCTTATCAGACCATTCCCCTGTACTTTTGCACCTGAACATTCCAAATTCGGCTGGGTGGGCACGGAGGTGGTCCTTTCTAGCCTCGGCCCTGCTGGACGAGGTGTTCCGCTCGGAGGTCCAGGAGGTAATTATGGAGTACTTCGCCCTGAATACTGGCTCGGTGGTTCATTACTCCACTTTACGGGACGCCTTTAAGGAGTTCATTCGGGAAGTTGTCATTTCCAAACAGGCCGGGGTTTTATGGGCGATGCGTGGCAGCCTAGCTACAGTAGAAGCCGAATTGGCATTGCTGAATCCTCCCTGGATCTACACGGGCAGGCTAAACGCAATACACTTGTTTGACTTTAATGCTCACGCTGACAAGGAGGCTTCCCGGTAAATACCAACTGGCTCGGCGCTACGGCGAAGGCTAACGCCCTGGCAGGACACTGGCTTACCTGGTGAGCCCCCCGAAGGGGACTGGGCATATCACATCCATGGAGCGTGAGGACGGTACGTCTGCCACTTCTGACGAGGACATTGTGGCGGAGCTGGTGGCCTACTACCGATCCCTCTATTCCACTATGCTTCCTGACAATTTCACGCAGTACCTGTCCTATCTGGAGGAAGTGGCTATGGTTTGGCTCACCAAAGGCCAAGCTGATTTTTTGCGCACCCCTTTACGGTTGATAAAATTCCGCTTGTCATAAACGCACTCTCCGGTTCCAAAGCACCAGGCCTTGGACTCTCTGGAGCGTTTTATAAAGCCTACAAAGACAGCCTGGCGCTCCAACTCCTGGAGGTGTTTGCTGAGGCACTGGAGTCGGGAGTTCTGCCCCCACTATGCACGAGGCGGCCATCTCCCTACTACTCAAACCGGGGAAGCACCCCACGCGCATTGCTCATCTTACCGGCCCATCTCGCTCATCAATTTCGATATTAAAATCCTGGCTAATACGCTCTCCACGTGCCTTTCCTTGCTCATGGATCTTATTTTGTCCCCAGTACAGGCCGGTTTTATACATCATCACTCCACTGCACTCAGTCTTCGCATGGTAATCTCAGTTATCATTCGCATCAAACCCACTACACCTGCGGCAGTTGCATTATCAGATGCGGAGAAGGCCTTCGATTCCCTTGAGTGGCCCTTCCTTATGGCGTCCTTGCATAAACTAGGCCTACCTTTTAATTTTATCGCCCTTATTGCCCTGCTGTATTCTTTTCCTACGGCGCGCCTCCGGGTTAATGGTTCCTTGTCCCCTCCCATCTCATTACGCGTGGCATGCGTCAGGGATGTCCCTTGTCCCCGCTCTTATTTATCATAGCAATGGGACCCCCCCTCCCCCTGCCCCCCCCCCAGTCCGCCATCTTCAAGAAAAGCACTTGTTTCACGGCTTGCAATTCCCTGCTGGGCCGCTCTTAATGTCTCTGTATGCAGATGACGTTTCGCTTTTTGGCCGCCTTCCCCAAACTAATTTGCAGCCCTTAACCGAGGAGATTGAACGGTTTGGTTCCGTGTCCGGTCTAAAGATTAACTGGGGGAAATCCGTGTTATTTCCCATTACGAATGTGACGGCGGACGGGACAGAGTATCCCTTACAGGTAGCCCAGGAGACAACAAAATATCTTGGGGTGCATCTTCATAGAGACAAAGGCCAGGTTAAACAGCTCAACTACGGGCCGGCTATAGAACACCTCACTATGCAAGTGGAGCGATGGATACAACTACCTCTATCCATGGCTGGCTGTATCGCACTTATAAAGATTAAAGTATTGCCCCATTTTCTCTATTTTTTTCGCACCATACATATTCCTCTCACCAATGTCTCTTTTTTGCCCGGTTGCGCGGCCTTCTTATCCGGCTGATATGGGCTGGTCGTAGACCCAGGGTCGCATGGGACACTTGCGCTTCCGTATGCGTGAGGGGGGTTTGTTGTTCCAGATCCCCAACTATATTTCCTGGTGGCGCAGGCCCAATTTGCACACCAATGGTTCCACCAAGATGCCCGGATACCAAACACCAAAACAGACAAGGAACTAGCTGCTCCGACTCCTCTTGCGCCCCTGCTCCCGAGGGGAATCCCCCGCAGGACATCCAGCCTCTGGCTACTACGTGCTGGGCTTGGCGTAAACTAAATCTGTTATTTGGATCTGGCCCTCTTTACTCTCCCGCCCTCCCACTGGCTCACAATTCGTTCCTACCTCTCTCCACCGAAAGGGGGGTTCTGGCCACTCTCTCTAAACTGGGGTTGGATACATTTGATCCCTGTTCCCCGGTGGTCTGTCACGTAAATTATCTGACCTGACGCAGCTCCCTGGGCTAACTGGCGTGGACTCCCTAAACGTGGCCCGGCTTCAAAGGACGCTTCGAGCCAATTTCTCCGCCTTCCCTGCCCCGTATGAGGACTCCCCCCCCCCCCCTCATCCCCCCCCTCCCCCTCCCCCCCCCCCCGCTTACCCTACTCATTGCGGACGACACTGGGTCGCACCTGGTCACAAAATTGTATAAGGCATGCTTGAAACTCCGGGTGGGATGGGACGGAAGGACTCGACAGAGGTGGGAGGACGATCATGGGCATCCGCTGACTGACAAGGAATGGCCCTTCTGTCTCGTGCAAACCCACAGAGTGTCTCCCAACCACAGGCATAAATTGCTTCATTTTAAGTTTGTCCATAGAATTTACATAACCCCTAGTCAACGGGCAAAGTTTGACCCCACTAAACTCACAAATTGCCCCAAGTGTAATGTCGTGGATGCCGATTTCGCACATATGTCCTGGGCCTGACTGCCTGTTTTGGCTTATTAGCAGGAAGTCTTTGCAGCACTGGCGCAAATAATAGACACACCCCTTGTACCCTCCACTAAACTGGGTATGTTGGGACAGGTTAATCATATTAAACTTTGTTATAGGTGTTTTGCAGCGAAAGCGTTACTTTTGGCCAAATGTGAGATTGCTGCCCTATGGGGGACAAGGGCTCGACCAACTAAATCTGCCTGGTTTCAAAGCCTGGCATATTGTAGTGTTCAATCTGAGATATATGCTACACTTCAGCCCCCAACCTCCAGACCCCGAGACATCTGGTGCGTCTACCGCACGCACTTGCAGCAAACACTCCTTGCTTCACAGGCTGCTTCTACTCAGACGGTCTCCCAGGCTATTGGGTGAGCAGAGGACAAGCTGCCAATGTCATTAACCAGGTCCTGTATTCTCCCCTCCACATGCTTCCACACGCAGGGACGATGTACCACAGCCACCAGGTATGTCATATCTTGTCACAGACCGGTGTAACTCACACTTCAAATACTGGAACTCACTTAGTCTCTTCTCTTGCTCTGGATATATTGTGGTGATTGTTTTATGTGATTTATAATTTTTGTAATCCGCAGATGTACTTCAGTTGCTTTGTTATAATTTTTGTATTACCACTGTTTTGTGATGTGTATTGGATATTTTGTATTTGGATGTCTTTTATGTTCTTGATATGTTTGTACTCTGTGCTTATATTTTCAATAAAAATAAAAAAAGGAAGAAAATAAAATTGTGCACATTGTTTCACAACACTGACCTGTAAGGGAAGGAGCGAAATCGGGTTTTCAGGATATTGAGAACCATGTAAATTACTTCCATTCACATCTTATGTAAATGTGGCCTGAAAACTGGTTTACCTCTGGCCCCATCAAGTATTGGTGGGCACCTCTGATCTAGAGCGATATACCAGATATACGCTGTGGTGGCGTGGCCTTAACACAAGAAAGTGTGTGGTTGGCCTCCCTTTAGAGTAATACAAAACAATCAACTAACCAAATGGAGAGTAGGAGCGTGTTCCCTTTCTCTGTGTCAAGAACGGAGTACAACCTGCTAACCCAAAAGGAGCTTGCGCTCCACATATCAGAGGGAGCAATAGATTAGTGTGAGTATTTGGCAACGAGGAGTTACAGGCCATGACTGAAAGGATCACTGCACTGAGACCCCAACACTGATCTGTAGTCACTTACTCTATGCCAGAAGCCAATGAGGACGGATGAGACGTGCCTGCCTCATCCATTCTTCTGAGGAGACCGGCTGGGGTGCTTTTGGCCCACTGGAGCCTTCATAATTTGAAATAATGGAAGCCAAAGTTTAGTTTCTGGCTGAATTTTAAGCAACAGGTAGCACGTCACCATTACCCCCTGAATGAGTGAAAGAGAGGGAAAGAAACCATGTGGCATTTTAAGATGAAAGAAGCATTATTAAAAAAGAAAGTTGTTTGTTCATTCCGGTATCTTAATTCTTTGAAGGGAAATTGCAAGTGATATTGCTTTTATTAATATACTGTCAATCTGGAACAAGTGGCATGCTTTTTTCATGATTGCCACATTTGTTGTGTCTGGTTTCCACAAAAAGTCATTGGAAACAATGCCGAATGGGCAGCATAATTTTCACTACTCGTACTGCGGAACACGCTCATTCAGGTGTCTTACCGAAGAACAGTAAAAACACGACTCAAGTCTGTGCTGAGGATGCTGATCTGCCTCCGCCATGTCCCCAAAGACTTGACATGGTTCCTACAGCATCTGGCTGCACTACACCTTTTCTATGAAGCTACATGTAATCAAGATTACTTCCTCCTCTTTTGCCATAATGAAATGGCTCAACAATATTTATGGATGCTCCCCTTCTCTGCCCAAAGAACTGTCGTCCAGGCCATGATTCTTTCTAGACTAGACTACAGCAACATCCTCTATCTGGGCGCTGATAAGGCAGTAATTAGATGTTTTCAGATACTTTGAAACACCGCAGTGAGGTTACTTTTCTTGCTTCCTAAATACTCTTCAGTGTCTGGTCTTCGTCATGACCTCCACTGGCTTACCATGGACAACATGCATGCATCAACTTCAAGGCTCTCTGCTTTATGTATAAAATCAAGTTACACACTGGCCCTCAATTACTACAAAAGTTGGCTGTGCCTTATCTTCCCTCTTGCACATTGCGTTCTAGAAACCAGTCTCTCTTCTCAGTGCCTAAATTCTCGAATAGGCAGTCGCTCTTTCTCTTTCCTCTGCCGTAAGTTATGGAACACACTTCCTGAGTCGATCAAAGGTTGTAACTCCCTGATCTCCTGGCTATTTTAGGCCACGCATTTAGGTTACTAGCCTCGGACCTCCATCGCTGGAAAACCTTACAGATAGCTATGCGCTATATAAGAATTAATAACATAACATATATAGCTCACTTAAAGGCAAACTTTCAAGAAAATGTTGGTGGGATGAGGAAAAACACTTCCCTAGGGCAAAAAGCATTTTAAGAAGCTGAAACACTCATTAAAGCAAGAAGAGGCATATTTTTTTCTCCTGGCTCTGTTATATGATGTAGAGGTACCATGGTATAGTAGGACTCAAAGGGTGGTTGCCACCAGTATTTTTATAGGGGACAAACTATTTGCAGTAATTTGTCTTACCTTCTAGATCTTCCAGCAAAGTTGTAAATTCAAAGAAATTAGAAGTGTTCAAAATTGCAAAAGCATGTTTCCTCTTAAAAAAAAAAAAGCAGATGCAGTGAACTTAAGGCCATGGTTTTAGGCATGTGCATGTGGAAGCGGAAAAGCCCATCCCTTGAAATATTCAGGACAACCCAAAATTTAAACCTACAAAATATACCTCTGGTGATTCCACTGCGGGATTGATCTTGCGCTAAAAAGCACCCTCCTGAGCATCAGACCCAACATTTTTTAGTATAGAAGCAAAAAAGTAACCGTGAACACTCAATAACTGAGTTCTAGATTAGGGAAAAGTTAAAAGATGCTGATACAAAATCACAAAAATAAAGCGATCCAGAATAAATGTTAAATGCCCTGGAGGTTCATATGCAAAGTACATAGTCCCAAATGAACAGCAAAATAATAATAATAAAGCATCCCTGGAGGATCATCCTAAAAATCTGGCTCACCCCTAGTATCAAGGGGTTCTTATACATGTAATTCTAGCATACAAATGAGAGAAAACTGCAGTTTCAAGGTTGCATGATTAAAGATAACACATTTTGGGCAAATCAGAGTGTAATACATCATTCTAATGTTTAAAATACTAACACTATCCCACGTTTAATAAGACTATCGAGCAGCTTCCGGAGAGTGCACAAAGTATGAAGCATTGCAAAGACTATGCCATACACAAGTGAATACTGCTAGGCCCCAGCAACTGAACTACAGTGGAAGGTCCCTGAAGAAATGTAACCTAGGGCACGCTCATTCCCAATGCATGCACTCTAAGAAAAAAGGCATTTTGTCTTCTCTCTGCAAAGCCATGGGGACAATATGGGCGGGAGAACGAGCAGGAGTGAAATGAACAGCATCTACGTTACCTAATACGGCTACTTGTAAAAATGTGGCACAACTAAAACATGTTAATAAGCACACTTCTGTATATCATATTAAACTCGTTCCAACTGCAATATTATTAATTCACATTTACATATCTAACCCATCATAAAAATCAATATCAATTATCACTCAATATTATAATTCTTTTTTAAATCTTTATCATGAGCATATCTAGTCCAAGGTGCAAGTAAGGGGCATAATGACTGCGATGGGGGCTCTTTGCGGAAGCCGCTGCGCTCTTGTAACCGAGCTGGGGACGCGCACTGCGGTAATTAATAACCAGCTCCTTCCCGCAGAATGTCTCCGGCTCCAGTATCACTTAACAAGGCGTCGGCAGCTGGTTATCCAATATGTCACTCTCGAGTGAACGTGTTCAGCGGAACTGAAACTAAATACCAGTGCGACAATGGCCAACTCAACCGTGTTGTGTCAACATTTCACAAATGATTTGTTGTGCGTGTGTCTCTTGGCAAAATAAGTGTCTCTGCTGCGCTCCTGCCGCAAGTTTATCAATACTTAAAGCCGGCGCACATCAGCGCGTGTGCACTGCCATCAGATGGACACATCATTCTAGGGTTTTCATCCGATACCTCGTTCTATTTAAAGCAAACAGTAACTTGATGTATGTTCTTGACGTGAGAACTACACGCAAATGTAGAAAAAAAGCATAAACCCACCTTAAAATAATTGTTAAGTATATATTTTTTAAGTCGTTTTCTTCTTCTAACACAGTGTGTGTTGTGGATCAAAAGCAAATCGAGAACCTACGACAAGAGTAAAGAAGCAGCAGCAGAACTTGAGCTGTAAACTTCACAAGAGGTTCAATTATTGGATTAGTAGAAAACCTATGTTTAATAAACTTAGTACAGTGGGAAGAAAAACTGTAAGGATAGGTACTGCAACTGTGCCTCCTCAGCAGCATTCCACCACCATCCTAGAAATAGGGAAGAATTAGGAGTTAATCTTGGGAATTCCTTTCTCAAACAGTCTGGAACTTTAACCTCTAGAAATACGAACATGTTACTTACCCTTAACTCTGGTAACACATTTTCTGGAAAAGATCATATCCAACCAGGATTCCTCACCTTACGAATTTCCTCCAGGCGCCATACTTGATCGGGAGGATTTTCATAGCCATTCTATCATGGGTTGGTATGTGGCGTCAGGCGGCTCTGTGTCAGATCCGTACGAGGCCACTGTATCAGTTTCATCCCACAGTTTCCTTCTGACCTCTGTCCACACAGTGGGAGGCAAAGTCCATAGGAATTAGACTATGCCTCTGTTGCCACTCTATCTCCATTCATGGAGGTGCAGGTTGTGCAGGCTTAGATGCAGGACTGGGCCTGCTACTCGAAAGGAGGTTCTCCCAAAGGAGTAGTCGGATCGGAGGACAAATGCCCACGGCCAGAAGTTCTGGGCAGCACCGTTTCATTGCCCAGTCCAGAGTACTAGGATGACTTGAGTCCGGTTTTTCTTGATCTTTTTCATTATTCTGGGCAAAAGAGGTAGAGGCGGGAAGGCGTACAGGTGTCCTGAGCCCTAGCCCAGACCAAAGGCATCTCCAAAGGAAGACTACCTTGAGAACTCCAACGCATAAAAACTTGGACACTGCATTTGCGGTTGCAAATATGTCAAGCCAGAATTTTCCCCAGTGCCAGAAGAGACCCTGTGCTACCTCAGAGTGTAAATGCCATTCCTGATTCGCTAGGCAAAGTTGGCTGATTCACTCTGCCCTGGCATTTAAAGATTCTGCCGGGTACTGGGCAATCAGGGAAATGTCCTGAGTGTTCAGACACTTCTAGAGATGTACAGCATCCTAAAACAGAACCCACAACCCCACTCCGCCTGGTTTGTTTCAATAGCACATGTAAGTTGTTTTGTCCATGAGAACCTGTACCCGTTCCCCCTCGATGGTTGTGAGGAATATGTTAAGTGTCAAACAAATCACTCAACTCACAACTTGATATGGAGGCAAGTTTCCGCCGAAGACAAGAGTCATCTGATCTCTACATCTCCCAAGTAGCCTCCACAACCCAGCAATGATGCATCTGTCACAACTGTTAGCTCTGGGTGGGGTAAAGAGTGGGACCTGTATCTGGTCCAATTGCTGGTGAGCAGCCAGCACTGCAGGTCTTTCTCAGTCTCCTACCACACCTGGATGGACTCCAATAGGTTCCCTTGGTGATGCGCCCCGAGACTTAAGATCCCACTGCAGAGTCCGCATGTGCAACCTAGTGTTGTCCACAAGCAGAATGCAAGTGGTCAACAGGTCAAGAAGCTTCTGACCCACTCTCACGGAGACTCAAGTCAAGGGTTGGCACATGTGGATCATAAGCCAAATGTCCTAGACGCGTTGAAGCGGAGGGAAGGCTTGCAAAAGCACCATGTCAGGATGGCTCCAATAAAGGGGAGTCGTTGTGAAGGAGTCGGGTGTGACTTCGGCACTTTGATGCAAAAGCCCAACGATGTCAGCAGGTTACCTGCCGTCTGAAGGTGGTTTACTGCTGCTCGAGGTAAGTTCGTCTTTGGGAGCCAGGAGTCATGTATTTCCAACATCTGCAGACAGGCTACAACCACCTCAATCACCTTTGTTAACACCCAAAGTAATTTGGTTAGGCCAAATGGGAGCACGGAAAACTGAAAGTGCTGTTTACCTCCCTGGAACCACAGAAAGCGTTTGTGGGATTTCAGGACTGGGATGTGAAAATAGCCACACTGCAGATCCAAAGTCACCATTCAGTCTCCTGGATCTAGGGAAAACGGAACTTGGGCCAGGGTGAGCATTTTAAACTTGTCCTTCAGGAGAGGAGAAAGAGAGAAAGGGTGTAGATCGCAGATAGGAAAGAGGCCTCTGTCCTTTTTCAGCACCAGGAAGTAACAGGAGTGGGGTGTTAAAGCAGAAAATCAGGATCCCCTGGAGCGTGTTTATGCCACCTTGCCACTTACCTATTTACAAGGTACCAAGACCCTGCCTTTGCTCGGTTGCCCACCAGCACATGTGCCTCACTGAATTGAAGCAGAGATTCTTGGCTTATTTGGTCTGGGTTGAGCACCTCACTCCAAAAATGTATTTTTACCTCAGTTGTGGGCAGAGTAAAATCCGAAACGTTTGTGCCCTCCTAATCACGGTTGTGAAGGAGGTGAACTCAATGTTGCCATAGTTGGATTAGGGGAGGAAAGACTAATGTCTGGACAAGTGTCCAGCCACTGGCAACCTACAGATCCAAAACGATGTTTTCTTCACCATAAGGATCATCACCATCATCATTGTCATAAACATGTAGCTGGAAGATATCTGGGTCAGAGTAATTACACAGGCATGTCGTCTGTGACCTCAGGGTTGGTGTAACAGAGTTTTGGGTCTGCTAAAATGATCAGCTTTGGCACCGGTTTCAGTGACACTGGGGCCAACGTTGAGACCCAGGATTGAGGCATCGGATGCAGCGCCGGAGTTGATGTCGGGTGTTACGCTAGGGCTGCTACCTGTGTAGCCAAGCTCAGAGACATGGCCGGCATCGAAGCAAGGTCGAGTGGCGCAGTCAGCGAGATTGACAAATCCGACAATGGTAACCTGACTGGAGGCCACCTTAAGGCCCAGGGCGCTCCACAGGGAACTGAAGGATTGCCAAATATTCTGTCCAAGACCAACTTAATTTACTGGAGCTTTTGAGGCATCACAGATAATCCAGGAAAGTTGGAAGGCATCCTGATCAATTGTGGAACCGATTTCAAGTGGTGAGGAATGACTCCATGATCTGGAGGGACTCGGGTGTTTTGCAAATCAGAAGGGTGGGAGTGGCGTAATGAAGGGGACCCGTGCCCCAACGACTTCTGCTTTTTGGGATTTCTATGACTTAACTGAACTTCTGGGCTTTGAAGATGAAAAGTGTAGAAAGCGGCCACGGGACTGAGAACGTGTCCACACCTTTTGACCTTGACCGGGCCTCCTCTGACTTCCTCTAAAATTCTCTGCGGCATATTTGGCTTTGCAGTTGTGGATGGCCTTCTTTACTTTTTTTGCACAGTGTTTGTATGATGCAAAATTGTGCCTGGACCAGAGGCACCAGATACAGACATTGTGGGTGTCAGTTTCCAGCATTTGTTGGCTGCAGTCCTTACATGGTTTAAACACTGTTGGTTTTGGAGGGGACATGTTCCTTGCACACTGTAAAAGTTCTAGGGGAAAGAAAAAACTGCCTGACTGACAACGATTTGATGGAGCTCTGGATCTGAGTCAGAGGGACCGGAAAGAAAGGAAATTAAATCAATGCACGGCGGTATAGTGACTCCAATGTCACATCTATGGCTGGGCGGATTCTAAACTGAACTGCATCACGCCACCTACCAAAGCACAAGGGAAAGGCTATCAAAAATCTCCGGATCCAACGTAGGGAATGGGAGAAATTCACAAGGTGAGAAATCTGCGGTTTGAAGTATCGAGCATAAATTTATTTATTTCCACACTAATGGATAGTACAATGAAGAGGAATAGAAACAATACCAACTGACGGGCCAATATCGTCTGTGCCAAGATTTCCAATATATAGCAGTCTGTCCAGGAAGATTAACGGATGCATATCTACCTCTCAGGTTCACCATGTAGAGAGGTAAGGGGATTGAGCTCCCAGGGCCACAATCCTTCAGTACAGTCAAATAGTTTTTTTATGCCGTTTATAATGGATAAATCCAAGAAATGCAATCTTTTTTTGCATCTCTTATGAACAGATATTATTTGGGAGCAAGTAGAGTTTTTAATACATTAAATTGCACTTAACACAGCATTATTCACAAATACTGTATGATCAGATGACTGATTGCTCAATTATTTTAGTCTCATAACATATAGATGTTTCCCTGCATAGATACTTCAAGTCCCACTGCATCAGCTTCTATTGGAACTTGCTTTGCTGAAGCTCAACAGTAAATGTAGCTGAACATCCTTAAACGGAATGGGGAAAAACATCAAAGTAAGCGGTAAACGGAAACATGACTCAAAGAACAGAAGATACAATCCATGTGCTGGGCCCGCCTACATATCCTAGATACAGAACATTATATTCCGATATGCAGAAACCAGACACCTTCAATCGTGAAATTTGTTGGCATTTAATGTGCCCTAATTTGAGAGATAGCAAACTGGCAAATGTGGATTTACTGGGTTAGTTCCTTTGAAAACTGTATCGCTGTAAGTAGAGGACATTTAATACAGATACTTTGGTAGTATTCAGCCTATTACAAATGGTTTGTACTCAAGCCTACTGTTGTACATGGGCTTTCGAGCACTAAACTGTATGGGTTATGTGAAAAATAAGGGGAAGCCACCAGGTTAAACAAATTTGCAATGCAATAGGTCTTGCATTTGGGAGAGTTTGAGCTATTGGCATTTTAAATGACAATGCCTTTTATTTGTGTGTTGGTTTTTAAAACAGATAAATAAAAGGCATTGTCATTTACAATGCCAATAGCTTAAACTCTCGCAAATGCGAGATTTATTGCATTGCAAACGCTTGTTTTTTGCAGGTTTAGTGAAGAAATAAACATATTTTTAATCTACCCTTAAAAGAAAAAAATAACTCGAGCAATAGTCTTAGCCAGGTCAAAATATCTGTCATAAGCTAAACTCACTGTCCAAGAAGGCTATAAAAAGAGAGGTCTGTCAGGATGAAGGAAATGTTAGGAGCCAAAGTTTCAATAATCCCTGGCGAAGCGGCCTTGAGTAAATAGACGCTCTGCTTGAGGAAGCCTCCCTACGGTACAGCTTCTCTGTCGGAGGTGCGTTATAAAGTAATGCCGCCTGAGGGAGAGAGTCTGGAGAGATTACTGGGGCACTCCCATGCTAGAAGGGAAATGTGGGATTTCAGGTGTATACATGTGCTTGGCAAATACTGCGTGCACTAGAAAGGCACGGTTCTGTGCAAAAATATAATAAACAGCTTCTTTCTGTAACACATAAAGGAAACTATTTGTACTTTGAATAAACCACAGCATATTTAAAACTTGAAGCATACCAAATAAACACAAGCATTTTCATTGCAATAGGTCTTTCAGTTGCAAGATTTTAAGCTATTGGCATCGTAAATGATTTTTGTAGCACGGCCGCTAAAGTGAAAGCAGACTGTGCTGGAAATTCAAAAAGTCACGAGAAATAATAATATAAAAGCGCACAGCGTACTGCCACGTCATGGGTGGAATAGGGAAGATCATTAAAGAAAATAGTGCTCACCAAATACATAAAGCCGACTGTAACTACACAAGTAAAAAGTCAAGTTGTTATGGGAGGTTACAAATGCACACACAAAAAGAAACTACCCCAAATGAATAGTCGTTTGAGAATAGTGACCAAATTCTGACAAGCACGAAGCACTAAATTAGTGGGGTGCTGGGCATCTCAAAAAATGTAAAGGATTGTCCTCACACACCACCAGGTGTCATGCTTCATCATTGGCAGTCCTCGCCAAATAGGTTTGGAGGCCAGCTCAACCTAAATACCCTGTAGCCTCTAGTCCCCTCCCTTGGAAAGCTCCAGGGTGTTGTGTGTCGATATGAGGTTACAAATGCAGACAAGGCGGTGCCAAGGAGGGACTTCTAACCTTTTGACGAATGAAAAGCAACGATTTGGAAAGGACAGTAACAGGAGCCAATTGAAATGATGGGTAGGGAATGGGCGGGCCTTCCATGACATACTTCAATACAGTATGCCTCGCAGAGCAGCGCATGCGCTGCCCAGGCTCGACCTAACGACAAATCCAACAGAAACCAATATACGCTTTTGGTACCAACAACTAGTCTGAACATGTAACTGACACCAATTGCAGTATTCTCCATAGCACTTTTTAAAAAAAACGTAAACTCATACTAGCAAATGGAACTAGTAAAATATATTTGTATATGATGATGCTGAACTAACAGCCAGGTTGACCTCTGTTAGCAGGACATGTGTGCTCCCGCAGCTCTTGACTAGCACGGGTCGGTACCTAAGCACGGTCTTCCAATAGGTAAATTTTTGGTAACGCATGGATTTGGCCATACAAATCAGCTTCTCTATATATCAGACAGTACACTCTCTAAATTCATCACGCCTGGGTAAAATATTTTCTAAGGCTGGTGCATTGGTTATTGTTTCATTCTGGTTGTCTCCTTAGGGAATGGCAGTTCTGTGCATAATATTACTTATGTTCAGCTTAGCAACCCATAATTGGGGATAAATGTATTATTAACCACTTACCCCAAAGGAGAGACCCACAGACTAAATATAAGCTGAGCCATGATGTTAAAACTGACTTTTTTACTTTTCATTTCATTCTATTTATGCTTTTTTCCCCCCTATATTCATGCTTCTCTCACAGCTAATTAATTCATGTGCACGTTTAAAACAAATGTAAAGTGTTCTGGGTGAGAATTATATATGAACACGTTTAAACAAATATAGTCAAATGCATTATTTGTGTGTACTTTGTATTAAAAAGTCTATGCGGGGGCGTGGCTTCGACGCCGCAGCGACATGGCGGCTTTTCAGTGAGCTCCGTGTGAACGCGGAGCTTTCGTGTCAATTCTTCACCCTCGGACACCACCTCTTCCTGCTCGGAAGACTTCTCCAGGCGCATGATGGGTCGGTGAGTCGGCTGACTACAAACGGCATCTCCTAATCTATTCTTCGCCCCAGGAGCCGCGGCGGTGAATTTTCCTTCACATAACGCGAGCGTCCGCCATTTTGAATCGCGGCGCTCGCGTTTCGATTTTTCCAGCGTTTTTCCCTTCAATTGTTTGCTGCCCGGTGCCTGGTGTCTTTGAACTCCATATTTATACATTTCTATGATGGGGTCGGTGCAGTGAGCTGTTTTTGCCACCATTCCATTTGTTCTTCAAAGTTGATGCTGTCATTTACCTCTGGGCTATGAGTGACCGCCATTTTGTCTGCCTCTTTTGCGGTGCTAGTTTTCTTTTTTCTTTTTTCATCTTCTAACTATGCCCTCACCCAAAAATTGAATATGGAAGTGTGACTCTTTGCTTACAATGTTCCCACAAGAGGTTTGAAGCTCCTCAAAGCTGCGGTATCCTTACCTAATTTCTTGCTGATTATGTGAGGCATTTTTCTTTTTGACATCGCTGTCCCAGTTCCAGTCATGGTGAGATCTTGCTGATCTGTGCTCCAGTATCCATTCGGTCTGGCTGCTCCAGGATTATTATTTATTGCATAACAGTCCTTTAGGGCATATTCCGGCTTCTGCTGAACTCCCTACTTCCTGCGTTTCAGTGGCGCTAGCTTTTGTTGCTCGTGGATTACTGTATCACGGTCTCCTTACTGCTCCAGGATGTCAAACGAGCCCAATGTCCCTAGAGCTTTGAGCTCAGGTACCAAACCGAAGAGGCACAAAAATGACCCTCCTTCACCAATTTTATCTTCGCAGAATCCTGTCCTCGACTCCATCTTAGATGAGGTTCGTGGCCTCCAGCCATTCATGTCCGCTACCAATGACAGACTTAAACAAATTGAGGAAAGATGGATCGTTATGGAGAGTAAGGTACTGGATATTGAGCAGAGGGTTAGTGACTTGCAGGATATATCTACAAAGATCCCTTTTCTTGAACAGGAAGTCCTTAAACTAAAGCTCCACACGGAGGATCTTGAAAATCGTAACCGCAGAAACAACCTTCGCCTTTTTGGCTTGCCGGAAAATGTTGAAGGGGCTGACCTAGTATCATTCCTAAAGAAATTCCTTCCAGAGCTTCTTGATCTTCCATCCCCATCAAATCCTCTCAACATACAAAGAGCACACCGTTTGGGTCGACTTATACCTTCTGCTAATAGACCGCGTGGAATCATAATGCTCTTCCTGGAGTTCACCGATCTTATGCAAGTCTTGAAAGCTGTCAGGCTCAAGCGCCGCCTCACCTGGTCAGGCCATAATATTTTTATATCTCAAGACATTTCCAACGCTACTAATGCCAGACGTAAAGAATTTCTTGCTCTTCGACCTCAGTTGCGTCAGCTCAACATTCAATAGGGAATTCTTCATCCCTGCCTGTGCAAGATTACACATGAAGGTCGCACACGCTCCTTCGAGGATCCAGGAAAACTCAAACTTTTTCTTCAAAATTTTTCTGCACATGGCATGGACACTGACTCTTGATTTCCTTCTTCCCTATTGTCGGAATGTTTTTCTTCATTGTTATATTGATACGCTTATCTGTTTTGCTTCTTTGTTATATTGATATGCATGTCTTCCTTTCTTGCTTTTTTGTTCTTTTTCTACTTGTGAGGTTCGGCTTCATTTCATTGTCTTTTTCAACTGTTTTCCTGGTGGTCCGTGTCCTCCGGTGTCACTTTGTTCCCCGTTCTTAGATCTTCTCTCTTTTTACAGATCTGGATGTTTTTCCTTGATCTGTCTACTTTCCTCCACCTACTTCTCCCATTGTATTCTTTTCTCTCTCTAATCTATTTCTACTCTCCTCTTCCTCTTCGTTTCCCCTCATTTCTAGTCTTAGTACCTAGGTCTGGCTTATTTCATATGACTTGTATTCATGTTTTACTGAATCTAACATGTCTTTCCTTTCTTCTGCTGGTCAATCCTGCAGTTTTATGGTCCTATGTTTGTACGTTCCCTTGGTCCTGGAAATATGGTTAACGTCGTGTCGTGGAATGTTCGTGGTCTGGGTCATCCCGTCAAGCGTCAAAAGGTATTGTCTCATCTTGCTAAACTTAACGCCCAGATTGCTTTTTTACAGGAAACCCACTGCAATGATAAAGAATCACTTAAACTTAAACGTCAATGGGTCAACCAGATTGTTTTCTCTCCGGCTAATGACAGACATGGAGGTGTTGCTATTTTATTTCATAAATCCATTAATGCTCAAATCCTGTCATCTGAGTGTGATCCGAATGGTCGCTGGATATTGGCTGAGGTTATCATTAATAAAAGACAACTGTTTTTTTTCAATTTTTATGGACCTGTTAAACCAGATATTGACTTTTGGAATTCTGTCAAATTGAAATTATTATCAATTCCTAATGATAGTATTGTGATTGGTGGTGATTTTAATAATTGGTTGGACCCGTTCACTGACAGGCAATCCAAATGCAAATTCAAACCTGACAAGTCCCACAAATCCTTTCAAACATCCATTTCTTCTCGCCCGCTATTTGATTTTTGGAAAACTTGTAACCCTGATACCTCAGAATTTACTTTTTTTTCTCCTGTACATCATACTAGATCTCGTATTGATTATATTCTTGTTTCCAAATCACTGCTACCTTGTCTCCAGTCATCTGAGATTGGATCTATTTTTATTTCCGACCACGCTCCTGTCTCCACCCATATTGATTTATCTCTCACCACTTGCAAACAAGGTAGATGGCGTTTCAATAACTTCCTTTTATCAGATCGTACTTTTATTGCAGAAGCGACCTCTTTTATTAAGGAATTTTTTTCTTTTAATAATTCTTTAGATACCTCCCTTCACAACAATTGGGATGCTTTTAAAGCATCTTTCAGAGCTTTTACTATTGCCCATTCCTCGAAAAAGAAAAAGTTGCTGCATGCTAAATATAAAGAAACTTTAGTCCACATAAAAGCGTTAGAACACAAGTACTACTCTTCCACATCTTCATCATCTCTACAAGAGTTAATCAAAGCTAAATCCACCCTGAATAAGATTGCCACAACGGAGGCCTGTAATATCCTCCTCAAGGTTAAGTCTAAATATCATGGAGGCCAAAATAGGGCCGGGAAAATGCTAGCAAACTATTTAAGAATTAAATCAGAACGAAAAGCTATTGGCCCAATCCATTCAGAATTTGATGACTCTCTCCTCTCTTCTGACTCAGATATTATTGATACATTTCAATCATATTATAAACTCCTATACACAGAATCCACCAATCCCTCTGAAGATGATTTTGCTACGTTTTTCAGGGATATCCCTAAGCCTCAAATTCCCCACGATAAATTTCAACCCCTTGAAGATGAAGTGTCTTTGCAAGAATTAACTGAGGCACTTAAATCTATGAAGAAAGCAAAAGCTCCCGGACCGGATGGTTTTTCTATTGAACTACTTTCTGCTTTCTCCTCAATTTTTGCACCCAAATTATTAGAACTTTTTAATTCATTTATTTCTAATTCCCAAGCCTGTGGTTCTTTTTTGGAAGCTCTTATCATTGTGATCCCCAAACCAGATAAAGATCCCTCCTACTGTAAAAATGTTCATCCTATTTCATTAATTAATTATGATTGTAAAATCTTTGCAAAAATTTTGGCTTCCCGCTTAGAGAAAATTATTCCTCATCTCATTAATCCTAACCAAGTTGGTTTTGTTAAAGGTCGTTTGGCGTCTGACAATGCCAGAATGTTTTCCAATATCCTTGCTCTCAGTACAAAATATCCCTCCCCGTTAGCGGCTCTATCCCTGGACGCTGAAAAAGCCTTCGATCGGGTTAACTGGGATTTTCTGCTTCACACCTTAAGATGGTTTGGCTTCGGCCCAAAGTTTATTTCTTATGTTAAGTTGTTATACACCAATCCCAAAGCCTGTGTTTTTGTCAATGGTCTTTTTTCCCCTTATTTTTCCCTTCAAAGAGGTACACGCCAGGGCTGCCCCCTCTCCCCATTACTTTTCCTATTATGTCTAGAACCATTCCTAGAACGTATCAGAAATAATGTGCTTATTACTGGCTTTCATCTTAAATCTCAACATATTAAACTGTCCGCATATGCTGATGATGTACTTATTTATATGTCTAACCCTGTATCCTCCCTGCCCCCTTTTTTGAATGAAATTGCATCGTTTGCTGGGGTATCGGGTTACAAGTTGAACTTTTCTAAAACTGAGGTTTTACCTTTAAACCCTTCATGCTATAGATATATGTTTGCATCGTCTAATTTCACTTGGTGTCCCCAAAAAAATAAAATACCTTGGTACATGGTTTACCCCCACCATTCGTGATACACTCGCTCAAAATTTCTGCCTTAAAACTTAAAATTACTAATTTGCTGAATCTCTGGTCTCCATTATTCCTCTCTTGGTGGGGTAGACTTGATACAATTAAAATGATGATTGTTCCTCAAATTTTGTTCCTATTGTCAATGTTACCCTTCAAAATTCCTAAATATTATTTTTCCCAGATTAACTCGCTATGCTCAAAGTTTTTATGGAATAACAAACATGCACGTATTGCTCTGGCTAAATTGATTCGTCCTAAAAATGAAGGTGGTGTAAGGTTTCCTGATTTTAATTTGTATCACAATGCCTTCTTGATTCGTCAATTTTTTGCTTTGTCTAGGGACTATCAAGATTTACCTAAACCCTCTTGGGTTACTGTTGAACGTTCCTTACTGAATGATTTTTCAATGCGAGATGTTGTTTGCATGTCTAACTGTACTTTTATTTCCAAATATCCCATTTTGAAACATTCCCATATGTTGTTGCACACTCTTTTCTTTAAGAACATGAATAACTATGAATCCTTTCTAGCTTCATCTCTGTGGTTTAACAAGTACATTACATTTCGCCATAAGTCATTCTATTACAAACAATGGAAAGAGAAGGGCCTTCTTTTTGTACATCAACTAATTGTCAACAATGTAATTCTCTCCTTCCATCAGTTACAAATTACTTTCAATCTCCCGGATTCCTGTATTCTGCAATATAATACACTAGCCCCAATTCTGCAGGAGTGTTTACAGAAATTCTCCTCTTCTCCAACTCCCCCTTCCTCTCCTTCTGATTCTTTATTTTGCCACACTTTTGCTGATGCTACTCCTAGTGCCTCCTATATCTATAAATTTCTGTCTACTCCTATCTGCACACGGGCTAAATCTAAGGTGGAACTAGAGTGGGAGCTTGACCTTTCCTTGACTTTATCTGTGTCACATTGAATAATTTCTGCCAAAACTTATCCCAAAACTTCCAAAGCTGCAAACCTCACACAATCCCTCTTCTTTATTTTTAATAGAGTCATCATCACTCCGCTTTTGTTACATAAAATCACTCACTCTACCTCATCATCTTGCTGGTCTTGCTCTACAGCTGAGGGCTCTTTATTACATTTATTATTTTACTGTCCTAAAGTTTGTGCCTTTTGGAAGGAGATATGGTCAAAATGTACTCAGATCTTTTCTTATAATGTACAATTTAATATTCAAAATGTATTTTTAGGCACGGTTTCACCAGATTTTGTTTTAGATACTCCTGCTTCTCCATTATTAGATTTGTTTCTTGCTGTGGCTTTTAAGGTTATTCTCACTTGCTGGAAAGACAATTCTAAATTATCCTTTCTGCATTGGTGGAATTATATATGTGACGAACATAGAATTGCATCTATCCCTCAATCCTCCATTCACCTACAGATTAAGTCTGACCTACTATGGTTACCCTTCACATCATTCTTATCATCACCACCGTAGTCCTTATCCTTTCTCATTATCTTATTCTTTTCTCTTTTCTCTCTGTCCTCTCTCTTCTCTGTACCTCTTTTCTCTCTCCTCCCATCCTCTCCTTCTCTCTCTCCCCTCTTTCTCCTTTTTTCTTTTTTCTTTTATAAAAAATCTCCACTCTGCTATTTAAATAATATATTTGCACTGTTACATTTATTTTTTTAGGAGTTTTATACTTCTTATGGTATACTATGCCTTGACCTTTATTGCTTGTTCTTAACAAATTGTTAATTTGTACTGCTTTATACTGATTTAATCTTGTTTCCTCTGTCGGTTGTATTAACTTGTTGTTTAGACAACTTATATACTCGCTTACATGTTTTTCACATTACTTACTCCTACTAGCTTACTTTGTATCGCTTATCTTGTGCGCTTTTGTCTTTAATAAAAATTATTTAACTGAAAAAAAAAGTCTATGCAGCTACATTTGGGTTTGAGTCAAGCAGTGCGAGGGCCAAATCCTACAAAGCTCATGTGCCAGCCATAGGGGGACTTCGTCTCATCATAATGCCACGGGTAGGCTAGTGACATCACACACTCTTTAAGCATTAATGAGCTCGTATGGTTGATGCAATGTTTCCATTAACAGCTCCTCAACAATATCACCGATAACATGCACCTGGGACACCACAAAAAATCAAAAGCACATACACAGCACCACACACCTACTCCCTTCACAACGCACGCACCTCCCTTCTGTACGCATGCTACCCTGTACGGTGCCGCCGGACCCCCGGGTTGTCGGCTAAATGGCTGTGTTCTAATATCTGGAAGCGTACACTTTGCTTAACTGCTTCACCACTTGGACGGTGACTGTGCGTTGTACGATGATGTAAATGTGCACAATAAAGGTTTTTTCAAAAAAAAAAAAATTAACAGCTCCTCAACAGACTCCTATTTGACGATTACAGGCTGGGGGCAGCTGCAAATTCTGTCGAATGGCTATTTTACCTAACCTGTTTTCCACAAATGATTGTGCATTTACTTATAATAAGTATAAATACAATAATATGTGGTTAAGATATTTAAAATCAAATGATGGCTGCCTTGGAGTAAAGCAACCTGTAGGAACATCATGCAAAATATTTTGCGGAGTATATGAGATTTACCCATCTACACATAGCTACGGTTAATACGCCTCTTAGGGCTGGAAGGCCTTTCGCCCAGCAATGGCAAGTTACATAACTCCCAGCAAGGATACAAAAGACCCACCATCTTCGAGACCAGAAGAAACATTCCTCACGAGCCATCCAGAAAGAGCCTGGTAAAGTACAACTTTTTAACAATAAACATACCTGTGTTGCACCTGTCTATAGACCAATAGTTCTTCTGTCGCTTTTGGGTGGTCCCAAAAGCTTTTATCTGGCTGCTTGTAACCAGTGAGTGTGGCATGTTGCTCCTCTGTCACTCCAGAAGACTATGGGGCAGATTTATGTTGCCTGGCGCATCCCTGCAAATCAGAAAGGATGCGCCAGGAATGATGCGTCACGCAAGTTTACCCTTGCGCCACACATGATGCGCCGCATTTATAATGCGGCGCATCATGGCGCAGGAATAAACAGATGCGTGACGCATCTAATGGCGTAAGGTTGGCGCAGTGCTTCAGTTGCGTCGCAAGCGCGACGCAACTCCAGCACTGTTCCAACCAACCCTATCCCTCACATGGTGCGTCAAGCCTTACGCCTGCTTCAAGCAGGCGCAGGGTTTTGGCGCATCAGCGTTGGGAAAGTGACTCAGTCAAATCTTATAGATTTGACTGAGTCACTTTTCAGGGGCGTTCCTGCGACGGAACGCCCCCCCCTATGTCGACACGCCCACGTGAAACCTGACGCAGGTTTTACGTGGCGCAGGGCTTTACACCGTGACGCATCTCCATAGATGCGCCCAATTTACATCGTGACGCAACGCGGCGCAGGGTTTACGCCGCCGCTGCGACACAAAAGTGACGCAACGGCGGCGTAAAAGTGGCGCATCTGCAACATAGATCTGCCCCTATATGTTTACCATTTACCCTGGCTGCCAAAAACCAGTGCATGCCAAGGGCGACTCATCTGTTACGCCTGTGTGCACCCCTACCAAGCAAAGTCTGAACTCTACCTCACGCTGCCAAATCTGGTTGAAAAAGGCATGAATGTCATTTACAAGCTGGGCATTGGGCTCTAGCCTCAACTGCCCTTTTGCCCCTTCTCTGGTCATTTTACGGTTTACTCCCTCAGGTTCTCTTCCCTGAAACAAACACATTCCTCCTACAGACACTACTAGATGGGTTAAACCACAGCTCATCCACCAAAGTTTCACTGCCTCTCTCCACCAGACCTCATTGTATCTTCTGGTAGATTAGCGATGTCCCAGGGGCTGGAATTCGTTGCTTGTGGGATGACTGAATGCATTTTATTTCTACCACTGTTGGCAGACGGCATCTATACGTCTGCATGGCTGCTCGTATGGCCGCTAGCAAGATCGCTGCACAAACACATGATGTGCATTCTACTGAACGGCTGCCTACAAAATTCAGCGCATAACTCTTTTAACAACATATAGTATGACACATTGCATGACAGTTTGTGACAACTTTGTATAGCAGACTGCATAGCAACGTAAATACAAACTGACAACTGTTGGACAAACAATCCTACACAATTATCATACTGCATAATAAACAGCATGACACAGTTTTGATGAAACTGTCTCTCATGTTGTCAGTAAACTAAAGTTTTCAGATGACTTCTTTCCTCCTATGGTTACTATTCGTTAGTACTAGTTTGGGTAGGTGTTGCCTCAAGAAATCCCAAATCAAATCAAGTGGTAGAGTGCGGCCTGTCCACAAAGCGCATTAATACCTTGTCAGATGTAAAAAGCGCTGAATGCCAACTATAATACAATACAGTGTCGAAGTTAAGGATGGTATGAAGCGTCCCATATGACTCAAAACACATAACTGTATCTTCGATATTTAATGAATTCTTATACATGACTTAATCACGAACACTGACAGCTCCACTGAGAAACGCGCTAGCAATCCGCAAACCACGAAAGTGGGTAAAGAGCGCAGTATAAATACCCATACCATATCAAGCACTGAACCATGATTGTATCACTTCACTACCTGAAACTCCCCAGTATTAAAAGCAGTGGTGTTTTGACCAGCTCGCAGTACCTGGGAACTCGGTTTTCTCGACAGCTGTGCTGATCGATTGCTCTGGTCTGGCGCCCTTGGGAAGTACGCTCAAGTGGGGCCCAATGTACATCATTCGCTGCAGGGTCCTGAGGGTGTGTGTTATTCCCAGAATGGTTGACCTTCATCGGCATAAAATGATACACTGAATGACTGAAAGCATGAATAACTGGCCCAAAAACGAAAACATGAAAACCAACTAACAGAGATGGAGAGTGAGAGCGATAGAAAATGGAAATCGTTACTATATCCATGGCAACCACAAAACCACGATGCTTTCAACACACGTACTGGGCAGTTTGGTAGCAATCTCTTTAAAACGTGTTGTTTCGAAGGATGGTTGCATGCTTTACTCCTTTCGAGAAGGGTCGATATGTTTTAACGCGAGAGGACATTTTGGGCCGTGAATTATGAAGTGCGTCATTCAATCATAAAACATGAAAACTTCAATAAGGGGCCACTTCAGTACCTCTCTTATTTTTGTACTTCTAATATCTGACAAAAACAAATGGATAATAGTGTAGGTTTTCCAATTATCTGATAAATTCGGATAGGTCGGTGTTTAAACTGCAAGTGAGAGGTAGTGCCGTGTTAAACACGATCTCCCTAGTTAAATATATTTTATAGCGGCAGAAGTAGTATTTTTCTCTTCATATCATGTTTTATGCCGGAACAATTATTTTCGTAGATCCCCGACTGCGTACATTATTTACAGCTTGTATCCTGCTAATGTAATCATGTGTCCCACGAGGCAGAGAAAGGTGGTAAAATAGATTAACTGACTGAAACCGATCAAATTCTGTGCAGAAGGGGAGAAGGGCAGGACTAAATTGAACTACTGGGCTAATTACTCAATTTCCCGTGGAGCACCCACCTTCATTACTTTTGTGATGGAGCAAGGTCCATCAGTTTAAATGTAATTAAGGGTCAGGATTTTGGTCCCCTCCACAGACGGAGGGATGCTGGGGACTGGGCCAGTAGCCACAGACATTCCTTGTTTATATGTGTATGCGTTTATAATGCTCTACTCGCTAAAACCTATTAAACACCTGAAATCATTGAGACATCAGTAAAAGGCCAGATTTTACTTATCCATGGATTGCATGCAGTACCTTCGTTTTTAGTTCTCGTAACCTGTTCTTTCTTCTCTCCGTAAGAACAGTTGTTCCCATCACGTATTGTAAACATTCTGCAGGAGTTACAGAACACGTCCTTTCAGGGGTTCCCCGCTTCAACCAAAGAAGATCACTCAATACACCTACACCTTCCCTCCTCATGTGCAGTGTAGGTTCTGGGCAATGTCAGCTTCCCCGTCTTAACCAATCTCACTGCCTCAAATGGTGAGGCGCTGCCCGGTCTTCTTTTCCTATCCACGGCGCCCAACCGTGAGGTGCATCTACCATCTGCCTTAACATTTCTGCCCATTCTGCCAGGTCATCGCCCCCCCCCCCCCCTTCATCCCTCTGTGTAAGTTTAATGCACTGTTTCTCTCCCTCATCGCTCTAGAGCAGAGGTATTCAAACTTTTGTGTGCCGAGACCCCCCTGTCAACATTTTCAGTCATAAGGACCCCCTCCTGACAAACATTTCTAAACCTGTAGGCAGGGCTTCTGGAATTACGAGGCAGGTGAAGACCAAATTACATGACAGGCTTGATTAATTTGTGTGGGAAGAAAATTTAAATAATGTTATGTGATGCCGCGTTATTTTGGGATAGAATTGCTTCATTATTTTGACGTTTTTTGCACACAGTAACACTGAGGAAAGATTTCACCCCATCAGTACCAGTTTATAACCAAAATACAGCAATTAACATCAGAAAGATGTCTAGTCAACCTTTGTGATGGGCCTTCCACTCCGCAGGAATAAGTGCTGCCATGTTAGAAGCTCACCTGGCCCTGGCAGGGAGCAGCAGGGGTCCCTTAAAACCCTGGCAGTCTTGTGCAGAGTTAAGCAATATACCATGCCGCTTTCCTCTCACCCCTCCCTTCCATCCCTCTCTCCTCTCCCAATCCCGGATCCCTCTCTCACTTTGCAGGCCATTTTCTTTCACCCCTTTTTACAACTTATGAACTCTCCCCATTCAACTTCTCACTTTACCCTTAATCACCTCTTGCCATGCTGTCTTTTAACTGCCCTCATCTCTAACAGTTTCTTTCATTTATCTCATGGCCTCTCTGGCCCGTCACTTCCCGTGCCCATCTGCACTTCTCATTCTCCTCAAGTCTCTCCATTCAAATTGTTGTCTATTTGTATCTTACACCTCTCCAGTCCCCCAATTCATCTTTCACATCTCTCCTTTGTTTTTTAAAAACCTTCTTGAACCAATGTCCCTCTCCCCTGTTACCTCAGCACCAGTGCTTAATTTGAGCAGGTGGTTTCCGGTGCTCCGCACTGGCACCGGATTGTGCACACTGGCACTATGACCGTCTGCCACATGGTGGCTCTGTCTGTGTAATTTAGAGATGAGCAGAACAGCTGTTTATTAATTCAATATACATTAAAAACGATAAACTCCTGACATCCATGCCATTCTTATAGCTTTGGGGGCTTGAAATAGTCACACTTGTACAGAGTTATGGTTGGTACTTGCATAGGTATTGTCATTGGCCGCACACGCAAGGCAATGGGCGGGTGGTTAAAGTTGCAGTGGCCTACTGGTGAGGTCCCTGGCAAATGTGTTATTACAAATTAATCACTGCTCAGCACCCACCCCAGTACTCCCTCTCTTCCCCTATCACTGCTGTCCCTCACCCCTGTCGTATCAAATTACTTTTTAGGTCACAGATCATCTCTCAGCTATCTTCTCTCACAGTGTGACAGCAGCCCTCCTCTGTGCCCTCAACTTTCCCTCACACTCACTTCTTGCGTGTCCGCACTTCCCTTTGGCACTTCACATTTCTCCTCATCCGTGACCTCTTCAATCAAATTCTCTCACTCCCTTGCTGTCCTTTCTCATCCTCTCATCTCTCCACGCCGAGCACACGGGTTGGACCCGTATGCTCCTCTTGGCCTGTGCCACTCTGCTTATTGTTCGCTAATTCAGGAAGCCATGAATTGCCTGTCTAGCTGTTTTGGTGCAGGCCACACAGTTATGGAACGTGCACCCTCCTTTGCTTCGCTCCACCAAGAATCTATTATCCTTTAGGAAGATATAAAAACCTGCCTCTATACTCTGTAGGTCACCCCATTTGGCTGGTTCTCCTTCCCCTTCTGCATGTTTCTCATTTGCCTTCAGGCAGCAGATGGCTATTGGCCCCAGCACACCTTTTGGTAACATTAGCGCACTACAAATGTAAATAATAATAGTAATAGGCAGAAGCATGGGAGCCACTAGACCCAACCTTTGCGGGGCGCCTACACTCCCAGGCAGGGCTGGCCATAGCAATGGTCACACACGGCGCAACAGTGTTTTTTGGTGCCCCATCCCCCGTTTCCTCCTTCTCCATAAATTCCCTCACTACCACTCACCAACAAAACACCTCATCTCTCTGTAGCACCTTTCTGACAAACATTTTTTTTTTATAGTGCTACTCATAGTTTACTCACACTAAGTTCTGTGATCTGCATAGTACATGTTCTTTGTAGCAGGCACATTAACCCTCTGCACTCTGTGGATGAGAAGAGTGCCCATGTGAGTGCACGGTGAGCGATGCAACAGTGTGAGAGTAGGGAAAGAGAAGTGACTGCAGGATGAGTGAGGTGACCATATGAATTTGGGTGCGGAAGTAAGTGCAGAGTGGGACGAATGAATGCATGGTTAATTATGGGCTTGTTTGAGCGAGTTGCAAATTGAGCAGTGAGGGGGCAGGTGAAAGAGGTGTCACATAAGTGCAGATGAGTAGTGTGACTGCAGGCTGAGGTACAGGGTGAACAACGCAAGTGCATTGTGATTGCAGAGTGATCACTGTGATTGCAGGGTGAGAGGGTGAATGATGTGAGTGCATGGTGATCAGTGTGAGTGCATTGTGATCGCTGTGAGTGCAGGGTGAGCGTGAAAGGGAAGTGTGAGAATGAGAAGTGAGTTCTCTGAATGCAGGGTCCATTCCCAGACACTTGAAGTAACTCAGCATATAATTGACGGCAGCGTAGGGTTTAAAGATATAAGTTAAACTATTGCTATTATGACATTAATCAAGGATCGAGGGTGGAGGAAATAAATAATATGCTGATCCTGCTTTACTCTTCCAGTCCTATGGTTAGGGTTGCCTGCTCATTATTTTGATGTCCCAGACGGTACAAAAATAAGAAGTCACCTAAAGCTGTATATTTCAGCACTCATCTGTGCGTACTTGGAACAGCAAATATAAATAGTGATAATTAAAGGGAACAAAGACAGAAGAAAAGTCACATTACGAATGAATGCATATGATTTCATTTACAATCCCATTTAGTGTCAAGAGGAGGCCTTTGCAGGCTCGTTAAACATCAAATGGCTGGTATTTTCCTTCTTGAAACCCTACTTTATATTTCTTTTCATGAAATGCATTCTAACACACTGCTACAGTAAATGTAAAATACAAATGTAAGGAAAAGGCAGAGTTGGGGCCCAGGGGGTACAGGAACTAGAAAAAAAAACTAAGCCTCAGTAACTAGTTTACAAAAGGTATGTAAACATGCAAATGGTTTTTAACGACCTGTGAAAAACTCAGGCCTGCCGGACTGTGCAGGAGATAAGACTGCAGACACAGGCCAGCGGAGCAGAGGCGTAGCTAGAGCTTGTGGCGCCCGGGGCTATCCCTCAGATTGCCGCCCCTGGGGGGGGGGGGGGGAGTTGTTGGGGAAAAAGGACAGCAAGCACTTGAAAGAGGACCGAGAGACACGTAGTATCGCTGCTAATAGTTACCTCGATCATGCAAGTTACATGCACATACATTCATGACATGGTCCAAGGCTACAGAGTTGAATATACCGGTGACTGGCAGTACAAAAAGGAACACACAGACTGCATGATCTATCTGGGGACTCAGAAAAACGGCATGTGACATCCATCAGAGAGCTGCGTGAACAATTACCTGGTAATCCCCTCAGCACAATGCAAACATGCACATGCATGACACTGTTCAGGGATCCATCATCTACGGCTGACATTAAATGACCATTCATCATGGTCCCCCCATTAAAGCAGTGCACTTTGTGATCTGCATGGTACATGTTCTTTGCAGCAGGCACATTAACCCTCTGTGCTACCTTTCCAGGAGTCAACCCTTCCACTAGACAAAACTCGGATCCCTCTTTAGGAA
Source organism: Triturus cristatus (assembly GCF_964204655.1). Taxonomy (NCBI): domain Eukaryota; kingdom Metazoa; phylum Chordata; class Amphibia; order Caudata; family Salamandridae; genus Triturus; species Triturus cristatus. Next base: position 346,659,333 of record NC_140589.1, on the reverse strand, counting down.
GAACATTAATCACCGAAGTTATCATGACATTTTTATTGTTTCTGAAAATTGCTGGAGGCCAGGAAGGAGGCAGCAAGTTTTTTTTAAACCATAATATACTTGCAAATACTACGCACCCATCCGAAATAGGTTCCCAGTGAGGTCACACCGTTCACACTGCCCTAACCTGCTCAAGGTTCATGCGACCTCAGTGACAGAGTCACAGTGACTGGATCACTGTTGCTCTAGGGTGTGCTGCTTCGTAGGCTTGCCCGCAAGACTGGAGATGAACTTCAGTATGGATTGTGGTAACTCACAATTGACACCACTAGGGTACACCTGCTTGTGCTAAGACATCAAGCCTTCTAAAGTCTAGTGGAGCCTTCTAATGTCTAGCATGGGAATATGCTCCCTCAGTAGAGTGGTCTGGTGGACTGGTCATGAAGGCTGAACCCAGTTCCCCAGTTCCAAATTCGACAGCTCTGGCCCTAGTGCCACATCCTCTCCCCCACTGAACACCATATTTGCCCACTGAGAGAAACTCGCACTGCCTTCAGCTATAACCTAATTGTGCCCGCTATAAACACTTGGATGTTGCTCAATTCAAATTATGCACTTGATAAGAGTAATATGCTGCCTAAAAAGAAAAAGTAAAAGCAAACACTCATAGGGAATGCAAGATTAAGTAAAGCATGTGAAATGTAAGCAGAAACAACATGGTTACCTTAACGATCTCTCACTCACTATTCAGAAATCAGCGAGTGATGTTACCTGAAAAGTTAAGGACATGACTACAGGGCCCTGAAGGTAACCGTTTCAATGTCCATTGCTTATATCCTTACAAAATGTAAGCAGTATGGTTTACAAAGACCACATCCATAAACACAGAGCCATGGTACACATTTTATTTCCAATCCACCCATCAACCAGGTATTGCAGTACCTCCAGCAATGGTACACTTTCCCACCTGGGAACAACAATGCTGTTCAAAGAAAGACGAGAAAACAAAAGTAGCGCTTCACTGGCAAACTCTGTAAAGTGAGGCTGATGTATTTGGATGTGAATAAAACCAATCTGGCCACTTTGCAACCACTCTGTCTTGCTTTATTTAGTTATATATTTATTTTTCATATTTAAAACCTTCTATTTCTCTCCATCCCGCTGCACTTTGGAATAGAAAAATGTCAGAAAAGGGGCATTTCTCAGAAGAGTGTTTTTCTTTTTTGGATCCATTTCACAGGGAACTAAATGAAAGAAGGAAAGAGAGGTTGTGAACCGTTTCTTCAAGTTACGGTTTTCAGTAAGTGAGGAGCAAGACAGAAAGAGAGGGAATAATAGGAAGAGAGGGGGGCAGCTGCCGGCACAAAAAAGAAGAGGACATTGCCCGAGTCCTATTCCTTCTCTGCCCGTCCCCGAACGTACACGAAAGCAAGCCGAGCCTTATCTGAATGCCTTTGTCCGCCCCCAAAATAGTGCCGCCTGGGGCGGACCGCCCCCACCGCCCCTCCCTAGCTACGCCACTGAACACAGCCAATATGTGATGATTAGAAGCGCATCACTACAAGGCTTAAACATCACATTTTAAGATGCATTGGGGCATATGCATCAAGCTAATTGCTGGTGGCAAAGGGGCCGATTCGCAGAATCGGCCCCTTTGCGACTGGTAATTAGCCATTTGGGATGCATCAAGCCCAAACCCAATCGCAAAATAGGTAATTGCTAAATTTGCGATTACCTATTTTGCGAAAGCATTTAGGGTATCGCAATTTGCGATTCCTTAAATGCAATGCAAGAAGTGATCTGAGATTGCGACTTAGCATCAAGGAATCGCAAATAACCACTAACTTCAAGTTGGTAGTAATCTGCAATTCCTTAGAAAAATGCTAGAAATTTCATTTTTCCAGTTGCCATGTGGCGCTTTGCCAGTTTTGTGGATAAATCAGGGTGGCCTTTTGACCTCCTATCACCCTTGTAATTGCATGCGCAATTTGCAATTACATTTTTGGTAATCGGAAATTGCAAGTGGTTTCCCATTCATTCCTATGGGCCTCTAGGCCCATAGGAATGGATGGGAACACATTCCCAATTACCGAATCATAATTTGCGATTAGCTAATAGGGAATGTGTAGTAATCGCAATTTATTTAGCGATTCCTACATGCGTAGGGAATTGCGAGTCCTTAAAAGCGATTCCTTAAAAATAGCTTTTAAGGAATCGCAATTCCTTACATTGATTCACGTGCCCCATTGTACTTTACTATAGGAAAAGACATTCCACAACTGAATTTTAATAGTCATGATGGTATGTGGTGTCACTTCATAGCATTACAGCCAGTGGCGTAACGAAACTTGAGGGGGCCCCCCTGCAAAGCACAATGAGGGGGCCCCCCAGTGGCCCAGCCCACCACCTACCACTTTGCTCCAACCGACAAAAATAAGCAGTCACCTAAAACCGTATTTTCAGCACTTATCTGTGCATACTTCGAACAGCAAATATAAATAGAATGCACTTTAATTGTGTTCTAGGGCTGCATGAATGATGAGATCCATGACTGATAATTAAAGGAAACAAAGACAGAAAAGTCACATTACAAATGAATACATACTTTTTTATTTATAACACTATTTAGTGCCAAGACACGGTCTTTTCAGGCTCTTTAAACACATGGCTGGCATTTTTCTTTTGGCAACCCTACTCTATATTCCTTTTCATGAAATGCATTATCACACTACAGCAGTAAATGTAAATTTCAAATGCAAGGAATAAGCAGAGTGGGGGGCCAGGGGGTACTGGAACCAGGAAAAAACTTAGCCTTGGTAACCAGTTCACAAAGGTATGTTGACTGTGCACCTCAGATATAGCGTACAGCTGACTGTTGTGGTACACTCTAGCACCCAACAACACTTTTCGATAATGTACATCACATGCAGACATGGAATAGCGCACACTGGGTAGAGCTTATATAGCACATAGCTCAGAAATACCATATAGATGGATGGCACACAGCTCCCAAGAGCATTGTAAGTAGTTTAAAACACACGCAAGCACACGCAAGCATCGAACAGAACGCTCTGGCCAGACCTTGCATACACCCCACATAGCGCAGATATGCTATTCAGCTGGCTGCAATGTGGCCCCGAAGAGCACTTTTCAACAGCATGGAACACACACAAACTTTCAACACAACACATTAAATAGAACATTTTGCTTACATCTAACTAAGCACAGACATGGCATTTGGGGCATATTTTCCATAGAATGCTTTATATGAACATAAATAACGTACCATAAAATGTAATTGCTCCCCCTATAGTTGTGTAGCTCTATCTATAACTTGGTCATCAGATTGTGCTACAACAAAGACGATGATGCTGGGCTGGTAAAGCGGAGAGAGAGGGTCAACCCATCTTCACTACTGAGAGGCTCAGAAGTGCATCATTTAATTTATGAGGCAGGCCGCCTGGCCGCAGGACGGATTTGAGGCAACTGGTGCAAACATGCTGCAGCTGCGAGTTACAACTACTGCGCTGATGGCCTGACTTTACGCCACTCTACTCTATGCCACTGCACTTTTGGGTAGAGGTGCATCAGTGCATGTGCTGTATGTGCCATGCCTAGAGGTGGATCCAGGAATTAAGGGAGGGGAGGTGGACGGGACCTCAAGACGGTGTAGCGATTGGTGGAGCATTAGCTTCTGTACGAACTTCATAATAAGGTAGAGATTTGTTATGAGGTCGGATGTTGTAAATAAAAATGTTAATCTCCAGGGTTGACTTTTGAAACTGCCAGTAATAACTGATTCCAGAAAAGATTCATCTGTTAAACACTGCATGGATGGTCGAGCTATAACGGTCACGTGTCCCAGCCCATGCTGATGGCAGTGGAGGAAATGGGTTCCATTGAAGACATGGAGGTTAAAAATTATGCTGTGTGAGACAATCAACTTTTCAAACTTGAGAATGTGTAGGCGACAGACTGATTCACCTGAGGCCTGGCCTGCAGCTTCAGTGGCAGGCGCGAGCAGGCAGCAGAAGATAGGGAAACGTTAGCATTGGCAATAATTAAATTAAGGCCGCACCTGTCCATCCTGGGCCACACGGTCCCTCTCAGCCGCCTAACCTCACGCTCACTTTAAATTGCGCAAAGTGGCATGCGCATAAGAATGACCAGCCCAACCATAATATGCACCACCCTAATTTATGATGAAGCGGCCGCGCTTGCAACTACAGGGAGCATAATGTAAGTTATGTAACTCCCAGCATTCGAGAAGATTCGGATGTGTGGAGTGCTAAGTGGTTGCTGGCTGCGCCGCAGCCGCGAAGTGGGCCCCTGGAGCGCGGAGGCTGCAGGGGCCTGTTACGCCCCTGGGGGCAGTGGAAAAGGAGAGCAGTGCAGCTTGTTAGGGATACTCAAAGCACAATATGTTGTAAAGTAAAAACATTTTCAAGAACTTCAAAACAGAGAGGAGAGAGAGAGTGTGTGTATGTTTTTGTCTGTGTGCCATAGTAAAAAATCCTAGGTGAAATTCGACAGACACCTGACCATACCCAACTGAAAGTACCTGTACCCAAATATTTAATATAGAATTCACCCCCCCACCCGAAGCTGTGCCCTGGTGGGTTATGCGTGCGCCTGTAGCAAACACTGGGATGTAATGTTTAACAGGCAGGACCAACTCGGCTCTTTAACCTTTCGAAGTGGATGTGATGGGTAACAATGTCACCTAATACTGAAGTAACATGATACGGTTTGTGTGATACGCTGCATAATCGTTCAATATTTCCATTAATAGTGACAATGGACAGTCCTTACCCATGGTGTTGAAAGCCACAACCCCATGAGCTCCACAAACTCCTTTCTCTGAGTTTACGACTGACCATGAAAGCAGCTCCGGCAGCGCCAAGAGGGATATTCCTTCTGCGGGCTGCTTCCTGGTTGCGCGCCTTCTGCTACAAAGTTTGCAAATACCGAGGCTTTAAGCGGAGGGAGCGTGAGGGGCGGGCGGTCAGCGCCAGTCATGACATGCTAATGGGACCGGCCAGCCTGGGGAGAACCTGTGAGGTGGGATTCCTGGAGTGTAGGTACGCCAGGGGCGCCCAGAGCGGGGAGAGCGAAGTGGCATTCACGGGCCAGGGGCAGAATGTCACCAGACTTCTATTCAGCTGAGCCCAACCATAGTATGCTCCACACTAAGGGTGAAGGCCGCACATCAATTAATTTATGATGAGGCGGCCGCGCTTGCAACTATGGCGAGCGTAACATAAGTTACGTAACTCCCAGCAATGCATCCGAGAAGGTTCAGATGTGTGGAGTGCTAAGTGGTTGGTGACTGTGCCACGGCCGCGGAGGAGGCCCTTGGAGCACGAGGGCCCCCCGCACCGTGGAGGCTGCAGGGGCCTGTGTTACACCCCTGGCTGAACAGCAGCCAAACTGGTGTACAACATGGCTAAAACACATTGCCAAAGCCAATAGCTCTCATATAGGCGGGACCTATTGGTTTTGCCAATGCTCATTTTTAAAATGCATTATTCTTTATTGGAGTCTCAGGCGTATTCTCAAGAGTACTCATCTAGCCAGGTCCACATTTATTGCCCTTTGATGTCGCTCTGGTGGGTCATGCCCTTCATTCGCTTTTGTACAAATCCCTTTGGGTGCCTGTCTTTCTGCTTTCAGAATTGGAAACCCATAAAGTTTCTCACTAGCATGTTACCTCAAGTATTGGCTTCCAATTCGAATTTGTCATGGGACGTAGTCACTGCTTGCCAAATTGCATGCGTGGAAGAATTAGATGTGCAATAAAGTGAAATGACATCTCATATTTGAGACATGTCCCATGTGTTAAGTGAAGCTAGGCCCCCGCACCCTTGCTCGCTGATACCTGGGTCCCGGGTGGTTGGAGGTGCCGATGTCCCGGGGTGCACCGATGAAATCAGCATCCAAGCCCTTCGGTGACTCCTGGAAGGGCAGCTTCAGCATGGTGCGGATTCCTGCAGGGCAGGCCACGGTCTCAGCACTCGGGGGCACATTGAGGGGAGTGCCCGAAGCGGTGCGATAGGGGCAAGAGGCCGGAGACCCCTTGGGCTCAGGAGGCCCGGTCTGTCAGAAGATGACAGTGCAGTCTGAGGAACAGGGTCCCCTGCAGCACGCGCTGCTCCTCTGCTCCGACACATAGCTGCCAAGATTTCAGATTGCTTATGTGTGGCATTTTTATAATTTCAGTGTAATTATGAGTGACATTCAACGACTATGAGTAACACTTTCTCGCGAGCAAAATCAAATAAAGAGGCAAAAATGGCCACGCCACTTGCCCCTCTCAACCATGCACACACCTCTTTCTCAGAACTTGCAAGGCTCCAATTTTTGGGACATTGGAGCAGTAGAATACAGAAGTCACCATCCACCGCTGCGCCAAAAAGGACAACATTTAGAGATTGTATTAATCAATCGAAAATTGAATGAGATTAATGTATAAGAATGCCTTTCTCATTTATTTTGCTTGAGCTGTGTGTTCTTTGGCCAGGCTGGGAAGGAGGGTCACGGGCTACAGAAGCATGCAGGAATTGAAAGATGTGTTCCGAGCCAAGGTCGGACTGTTCTACAGGGGCAGTTAGCCAGTGCTGAAGGCCTGGTCTGCCAGGTCAGTGTGTGCGCTGGTTTTTTGTCTGTTTGTGGCCTGTTTTGTGGTCTGCTGTGCCGGTTTTCACTGTTGATTTGCCTGTTATTAAAACAAACATAGCAATGTTTAAATTCATTAGGTTTTCTATTCCTTGCAAAATACTTGTATGACGTGTATGAGTGAAACCTGGCTCTATTTGGGTCTCGTTCACTTATTAAAGCACTTTTACTTTGGTGCCTGGGCCTAATGTCTGTCCCAGTCTGACTCTGGTCGAAATGGACAGAGAATCACTGGCAGTGTGATCTCTCCTCGCTAGGAAGTGTGAATTAGTGTTAATTATCCAGTTTCTGCAGGCCTAGACAGATAGTAATAAAATAGTGACACTCACAGACCCACGTGTGCCCCCTCCAAAAACACCCATCCACAGCAGCACGACCTTTTTAATAGCGGAAGAAACAAGACACCGTTAAATCCGACCCCTAATGGGAGAAGCTCCACAGTAGCACGTTATTGAAAATGCAGAAGGAGGCCTGAGCCTGCAATGGGAGGGGATTATTGTTAAACAAATAGGCATTTTTATTATAAAAATAATCATATCTACCAACTAAAGGGGGTATAATGAGGTCAGCACACCTGCTGCTGGTAACTCTGTGAGTGGGACGGGGAGGGGGCGGACTCACCCAGCTCGTCCTGCTCTTTGCTTCTCTCTGAAGGTGGTGTCTCGATTTTACTCCGTTTTTTTAAGGCTCGAGTCTGCAGGACTAATAGGCCCTTTTTCTGTCATTGAACAGAGAGCTGAACAGCTGCGAAGAGAAGCAGCCTCACTCTGCCTGTATCTCCGGCTCCCGTCACAGGCTCCAGCACTCTCCTTCGACCGGCCCGGCTCGGAAATAATTATTTGCTGGCAGGGGGCGGCCATAGATAATTTAGCCCCACAGCAACAGGCGGCCTGGCAGCCGGTGCAATCAGTAGTGTTGCCAGCCAGCCGAGCACCATGATTCTGGTGCAGCCTGCAAACCAGTGAGCCCTGCAGCCAGCCTCTACCTCCAATTTCCCTACAAAATGTAACTCTCTGCGCCCTGGCAGCAGGACGTGCCCTTACGTCCCCATCCCCCCTTCCGGCGCCAAGGCCAAGTTGTTACACGCAGCTCCTCCCCGTAGGTATGCGTAAAAATCAATTTGTGCATCTCGACTCTAAAGAAGTGCTCTTTAATTGTCAAATTCGGGCGTTCAGAACGCTCGAGTTTGACAATTAAAGATCACTTCTTTAGAGTTGAGATGCACAAATAGATTTTTACGGATAATATCGCTGTAAGCAGATTATGCAGTGACGGACTGCCTGCTCAGAAACTGCTGCCGCACATGTGTCCACCGCCCCCAAAATAGTGCCGCCTGGGGCGGACCGCCCCCCCCTAGCTACGCCAGTGCAGCGGAGCCCACAGCAGCTCGAGCTGAGACACACTACGGGGGAGGAGGGGGGCTGACTCCCTTGTTGTCCGATGGGCCTGGGCAGAAGTGTGACCGGGAAAGCGCGACCCCCTTTCCATCACTTCACGGCCCCCCTGGGGGTCGCGCCCCACACTTTGAAGACCCCTGCTCTAGAGTGTCTTTTCTCCATTAATCATTATTCAGGGGGAGGAGGAGCCAAGATGGCGGACGGACAGGACGTCTGAGCTCCCGGCTCCGCAGCCCGTCTGCTGTTTACATGACATCCTGATCTTTAATCCTGCCTACGGCGCGAGCAAATGTAACCACGAATGCGCTGATACTTCCCGCATTCCTCCGATGTTCCCGCCGGCTTTTTTGGTCGAGGATTCATAGAGTTTGCCGACTTTGGACTTTGCCCACGCATTCTGGCCCGACCACCACCGCCGGACACCGCTTATCACGTACGGTGAGACGACCTGGGGCTGGACCGGCGCCGGGGGAAATGTGCCCGGACGTGGAGTGGGCGGCCTGGCGGAGCCTTCTTCGCGACGGAGAGAATTCCTGTACGATTGGGTCCGGGCTGGCGAATCTTCCTTTGTCCTCCTACCAGCGGTCAGAGCGGTGACCGTTTGAGAGCGCCCACCACCCGCATTGCAACACAGCCGAGGGCTCTCCCATCGTGTGAGCCCCGTATAGCGAGCAGCAACTCCTCTTGCCCTCACTATTGTTCCTCCGTCCTATGGAGTCGCCCTCACCCCCCCGAGGTGGGCTGGCGGCGGAAATGGTGTCGGTGCCGGTCTGCTTTGCCGGAGAGGCGGAGGCCGCCATGTCCCTGACGCAGGCTTCACTGCCTGCTGTCGAGCTGGAGGGTGTCCCGGTGGCGCCTTTACATACAGTCGGCATGCTGCAGCAGGGAGCAGACCTGACCTATGGTGATATCCTTCTAGCCCTGGGGGACTTGCGGGCGACATGGTGCCAACGCACTCGAGAACTGGAGTGGAAGATCGATGCTGCTATGCCATCCAGGGAACTACTGCGGTTGTCTGACCCCCCAATGCCTCTCATTCCCTTCGAGGCGGATACAAATTGGCGACAGGGGGGTACTATGGATCGTCCTCTCCCTGGTTACAGTGTCGAGGGTTTGTCTAATGATCAAGTTGCAGATACAAAGCTCCCTTCCACTTTACAAGCTGAGACTCTGCCTCTGCGGGTGTTGCCGTGTCTGCCTCAACATCGCCGGAGTGTGTGCCGTTCGGTGGGGAAAACTGTGTTTGTCACTATCGATGTGGTGATGGTCTATGACTGGGAACTCTCGCTTCTTCTCCCTCTGCGTCTTCTTTGCCGTGAGCGGCCATCTTGCTCCTTTGTTCTGCCTGAGGCACACTCCCAGCGGCGGCCATGTTTGGTGGGGTCTCCGCGTTCAGGCCAGGGTTGATGTTGCCTCCCTTGATGATCCTGCTTGACCGCCTGGCATGACCCGGACTAGAATATTTGCTTATGTATCGGTTGTGCCGCATGTGTGTAAATTGCTACTGTTTACCGCGGGGGTGGATCTGTGGGGCCGCTCAGGATCGGGCCGGGGCTGGGCGATTTTCTTTAGTTTGCTGTACGTATTGGCGGGCGGGGACTAGGATGAGGCTGCTAATTATCTGCTTTGCTCGCACATTTGAAATGGAGTCTCCCCACCTGCCGCTTTGCTTGCTTCTTCAGTTGTGCTGATGATTTTCAGGGTGGGGGATGCTTAATGGGCTGTGGTGACCGGGAGTATGTAACATTTCCTCCTCCTGCCTTCTCTGGGAGTCGGAGACTGGGAGGTTATTTCCCACTCTCCGGACTCTCTTTCCTACTTGGGGTTCATTTGGGGCGACAGGCATGCCTACTGGGGGGGGGTGGGCCATGGCCTTCCGCTGGTATGCAGGGTGGGGGGATGGGATGTGTTCTATGTCTTCTTCGTCTCTATGGCCCTCTCTCTCTTTCTTTCTCCCTTCCTCTTTGGTTTCCTTTTCTTTTATGTTTCTTTGTTTCTTCGGGGTCGGGGTTCAGTGTTAGTAAGGAGCTTATTGTGTTTTATCATTCTGTGGTATAGTGTATGCTCTTCGTCCCTGGATGGTGGCCACCTGTCTCCTTACCAATGCCTTCCTATATAACGCTTCCTTCTGGGTGCTCCGTGAACGGTGATGTCTCTCCTGGTCAGTGATTAGCTTCGACTCTGTTCGAAGTACACTGCGTTGTACTCGACAAAACCATAAAATTAAACCTTTTCTTATCCTGACATTATTGTTCTATGTTCTCCAATGTCATAGCGGCCGGCCCCGAGGGGGTTGTAGGCAGACGCTGTGTATTGTGCATCTATCGAAATAAAGGTTTTTAAAAAAAAAAAAAAAAAAAAAAATAATCATTATTCAGGGGTCTTTCCTTCGCCCAAAAGATGACAATCCGTGGCGTCAAATCGGCATAGCTGCAGCCCCTTCTTGCTACTGACCTGGTTACCCCGCTTCCTGCTGACCTTAAATGCTGACAGCGATCAGAGCTCTTGGACAGCACGGTCTGCCTGTTGGCATGCGGTTCTGCCCAAAGCCGATGCTACAAGCCTCAGAACTGTTGGGACAGCAGAGCCCATCACAGCTTTCTCCAGGAAGCATGCTAGTAATGGCTTTGTATCACTCAACAAATGCAAGCAGATGAAAGGGATGGAGGGGCACTGTCGTGGGTCCCATCAAGAGACTGGCATGTACCAGCTCAAATCTTTCAGTGGCAGAGTCACAGTTCAACATGCGCGTTGAGAAAGCTGAAGCGGTGTGTCCCTGGGCCCTTGCTTGCTCTTAGTACCTCTGATGTAAGGTGAGACATGGGATGCAAGTAAAAAGAGGAAATGTTCTCTCTCTCCTGACAGTATGCCTGATACTGTGGTCCACAATAGCTCCCAGACCACAAGCCTCAGCATACCCACAAGAAGACACTGGCGAGCTCGGGCACCAAAAGAGTAACAACACCTGCAGCCTGGCACAGGAGCTCTACAATCCTACCTCGAGACGCACAAACATACTAGAAAGGTACCTTTAGGTAAGCTAGCTTTAGCACCACAGGGTACCTGCCTGGCACAGGAGAAGCCCAAGCCTGGCACGCGAGACATGGAGAAAATGGTCATCCTTCACTTTTATCTCCTTTGCTCTCCATTCTCTTTGCTTCAGAAAGCCACAGCCCCTCCTGAGCCATCCTCTGCAATGATCCAATTCTCAGAAGCCGCATGTGTGTCTGTACCAGAGCAGCAGCTATTCAAGGGATGTGAGGAACAGGTACGACAGGGCACGGACACAGCTAACTGCCCCTCTGGTCCATGTAGAGCAGATTCTCTTAGAAAGAAATAGTCGACAACGACACAGCCTTCATTTATAGGTTTCAAGTGAATCCCCTTTAGGATCCTCCTTAATGGTATTCCCAGTATGTTTCAAAGAAGTGATCAGCTTCATTGCTGAATGCTCATGCAGCCTTCGTGAGGTCATTCGAATCGAAATTTGAGTAAACCCGCATTTCGTAATCATGGAATGCTCCATGGAATAATCATGGAGCGATCCATAAACATTGATCATAGACAGATTGAGGTCAAATGCCCCCATATGAAACACTAGTGCTTGATCCACAAAACGCAAAGGATCACAGCACTGCCAATTGAATATTTAAAAGAACTCCGTCATAGAGAGATCATGTACTTTGCATAGGCTCACACATTTTGTTAGGGTTCAGAGCCAGGGAGAGACCTAGGGTCCCCATATTCATTCCACAGGTGACAATTTAGCCTTAAAACCAATATATCAAACAAGTAGGTATTCAGAAAGGTAGCCTGCTTGGGTTAACGCATACCAGAATGTCAAAAGCTCTTTTGTGCCATCAACAAATATGTGAAAAGTTCACAGTAGCAGAGCACGACTATAATACGGTATATGCAATGGAAGGCTGATTATGTCATAAAGCTCCGTCATTTGACCCTCCCTCCCCGAACAATTTGGGTTAGCTTTTAACTTGAGCACACATCCAGTAATGCCCCGATACTACAATAAAAACCAAGCAGAACTAAATGAATCCTACACAAATGCATTGGCATCATGCAACAAACGTGCACACTAACATTCAGAACGATAAACATGATACAGTTACACACTTAATTAGTTAGTGTAAGCCTGGGTAATATGTGCTTAGATATGGCTGGAAGGTTACCAACATAATCACCCATTCCCTGGAAATGCATGTTGGCTAGAATGGTGGCAATAAAAAAAACACGTGAATTTATACTTTTCACATACAGTATCCTTCAGGAAATGTAGACTGGTTTTCTATTTTTGAGTTTAAGACTTTAATTAAGCATTTAAAAGAATATATGTTTTTAAATAAAACCACGTAACACAAATAAGCCAATTGTCCCCTAACATTTCATCCAAATTATTTTGTTTAATGTTTTTTCACGTAACAACCTAATGCACCCTCCCCACACCCTAGACAAAAGAATCAAGAACACACTTGGAGATGTGCAAAACACCTTTGCCTCATGTATTAAGAGACATAAAAAATATACCATAAGTATACCAACGGAAATGCAAAAATTGTTCAGATCCTAGCACTGGTCTCATGTTATGGAGTCTACATCCTAGAAGCAAGGAGATAAAAGTTTCTTAACCAACCTCCAAGAGGGGTAAGTAACAGTATAAAACACAATAGTTTTAGCTCCCAAACATGGCTTCAATTCTTCAAATTTCCAGACAGGTGTTTGAAAGCAATGCCAGAATAAATACTTTAACAGCACAGATCTGCAAAAGAGTTTTAGAACATGTACCTAGTTTTTTTTCCCCATGAAGAGGACAGTACATATCACTCTATTCTCCGGGTGTGAGATCTCCAGCAATGGGATGCCATCACCACACAGCTGTACTGAAAGAGTAATAGATTTTGAAATCACTGCAATAATTGTGTTAATGAGCACTTCCCAACAGATCCATGGTATGGGGCACAATTACATCACAAGACCATGTAAGCCCACTTCACCTCAGCAATAACTGCAAGATGTTGAATGTACACAATTACCTCTCAACCTTTTTAGGTGTGCTTTCAGGTCTCTAGACAGCCCGTGTAGCAAAAAACAGAATGAATATTACATACAAATATACATAGAGGGATTTTGGATCAGCCCTCTTTTTATCCATTGATTTGTCCAAGTATCATTCAGCATTTACTTCTGCACATCACAGCATACAGCATGGGGGGGGGGGGGAGATAGAGTGTCACACACTCTCTTGCCCTGTGAGTTTTGGAATTTTGCCTAATTATTAACAAATCTGCAACTTCAGAGGCAGATTACTCTGTTGAGGTTATTCCCGCCAATTCCTTAGCCTGTTTAAAAAAAATGTAATCACCTATGTGTATTTCAACTAAGACTACAAGTTAAAATAATCCAAAGTCAACAGTATCTTTTCTTTGCACCAACATGAAGCATTTTACGTTGAGGGGCATTAAAACTAAAAAAAAAAAAGGATTTCTGTACCTTTTCTAAATACACCTACTGCTAAGAAACAACAGTACTCTTCTCTTCAAATTGTATGCAATCGTCAATTTATTTTAAAATGTAAAAACACACAGTTGCAATTTTAAATTCGTGGCACTATGTTATCCTTTTTTCATTATTTAGGTCTCACCTAAGACAATGTGCATGTGCTGTAGCTTGGGGGACATATTGTTTACAATAAGGGGCTTGGAGACCATCCATGATTTGTTGAATTCGTTTTCATTCTGATTTGCTGCCTCCTAATTGGCCTGAGCACGTCTGTTTCAATTCCTCTTCTTTCATTCGGAGCATGGATCAAGCACTGATGCCTTCATTTTAAATAAGTGTCCTTCCATTGCGAGCGCTATGATCGAGGTACTATTTTTATTTTTTACTTCTTCCCCTGTCATCATTGTATGTGTTGCTTTTTTCTTTCTTCTTCCACTGTCATTGTTGCTTGTGTTGTCTTCCCTGTTGTCCACGTTGCTTTTTCCCTTCCGCCCTCCCAATGTCTGTGTTGCGTCTATCCTCCCACCCTCCCTCTCGTTGTTTGTTGCCCCCCCACAGTAAGAAAAAAAGTGCCTCCCATGGTCTGTGTTGCTTCTTCACTAGACCCTCCTTAGTACCGCCTTATCTTCACTTGTAACCTCCCATGAGGACTGGCCCTTTTACTTTGGTTGCTACACAATAGGTCTTATTTAGTCTGTAAGCACTATTTTCTTTAACACCTTTCTCCTAATGCAGGCACTGTACATTAATGGCTCTTTGTAAACGGCGTCTGTCTGCGTCACAAAAAGAGCAAGTCAGACGCAACATCTTTGCAAATCCGGGCCTCGGTTCACGTGGTGGTTTTGTTCGTGTCTGCTCTTTTTAACAAAGTGTATTTAGGAGCAGCTGGGGTGCATTGGGTTAAAAGGCCTTTTACCTGCACCCTGTGAGCGGGAACAGTTGATTTATTTCTCACCTCTGTCTTACTGTAGAGGGACAATAAAAGCGAATAGAACCTTTGCAGAACAGTCATAAATGTGTGAATGTGTGTTACTAGCACAGTTGCAGGGTTGTTGGGGACATTTATTTCCACACCCCGGTCTCCCATGCTCACCTGCCTACTAGTTATTCTGTATAAATCAATACTTTCACATTTTACAAGGATGGATTCGATTTTATCGCCCCCAAATAAATAGCCTGTGAGCATCACGCAGGGCTAGAATTAAAATCCAAGTGTAATTTAGGAATTGGCCTCCGGAGGCACAGGGCCCCTGAAGGGCTCCACTCCTGGCTGGGTTAGCATAGCCCTTCATGGCCATGCAGGAGGAGAGACTGTCAAGGAGGGAAAGTCTAGCATATTCCTCATTTGAGGAGCACCAAGAGGAACATATTGTCTGAAAAGGCAAGGGCAGGAGTGGCCTGTGCTGCAGAGGGTCTCCCGGTCTCTCCACAGTTCCCGGTAGAAGCATGAAAGTCTGTGTACATCCACACATTGGCCCCAGGCAGGGTGCATCCATCTTGCTGCGTATAATGGCCCAGGTCAGGGATGCAACTACCTGACTGTGTGCATAACAACACATAGCGGGTTGAAACGGTGTTGACATGCCCATTGGCCTGGGTCAGGACTGCAACTGCTGTGACTACTGTCCACGGTCAGCCAAGAAGCGGGGTACGACAACTACGAGTACCTGCACAACGTTGTCAGGGCCTGACGAGCAGACCATCCAGGGTGACTTTGCTAGCTGGAGACTGGAACTGTGCATGACTTTTTTTTTTTTTGCAAAACAATTTTTATTGCATTCCTCAATTACAATTGCAATCCGCAATCTCCATCATATCAGTAGTCGTCTCCCGCAGATAGAAACCATTGCATAGTACAGTGTAGACCACTTCCAGCTACCAATGCACTGTCCCCCAACACTCCCCTAAGCAAATGCACGCTCCCCCCACCCACATGTCAGTGTGCCATAACATCAGGTACCGGGATAAGTCTTTCGTATAAGTAGCCGTGTTAGTGGCCGCGGGCTACTCCCCACCCCCATGGTCAGGCTCAGAGCAGAAAGGAGAAGGAAAGCCCTTCCACCCTCATGTGTAATCCATCCGGTGTCTCTCCACACCTACGCTTCTGCCGGCTGCTCCAGTGCTTCAGTGCCCTCCTCCGCTGCTGTACCCCACCCCTGGAGGTCAACCACTAGCGCTTCCCATGCATGTGCCATGGCCAACGCCTTTTCATCGTTTCCCCGCAGCGCTAGCTGCAGCCGGAGCGTGCCCTCGCTACCTGCCCATTTGGTGAAGGTCGCTCTCCACCTCGTAAAGCTGGGACGAGCCCTCGATTTCCAGTGTAGGGTAATTTCTCTTTTGGCCACCACCAGCCCTAAACTGTGCATGACTCTTAGTGGCAACTGCTGAAGCCACATGCAATCACCACAGGCCTACACTTGAATTGAAAGTCAACGCTGAGTTGACGTTCATGGATGGTGGAAGGACTAAATACGGATTACCTCCCACCAGAATTCCCAGGGGTAAGATCGTGAGTAAACAGTGACAAGTTGTGCATTTGACTTATGGTGAAGCACATTCTGCATCTGAGCCTTCAAGTCGTGTTTGTTGGTTGACTATTGAGATCTGAGCTCATGCCTCGCAATGCTGCCTGCCTCAAATAAATATGTATGTATGCATTTATTACCCAGTTGTGGTCGCCACTGGGTAGTTCTAGTTAAATCAGCATTTCTATAGGAAATACCTTTTTTGGTTTGCTAATAGCTTTGGAGCCGTTTGACAAACCTTCACAAACTTTTCAAACAAATGCTTCTTTTTGTCTAGTTTATGCATGGAAAGTATCTGGGTGATCCGTCAAGTGGGGGCTGAGAAAAAAAGGGAGATACCAAAACACAAAATCCCCATGCATTTGCCAGAGAAGTTTTTAAGAAGCACTAATGCAAAAAATGCCGAATGGATTTACACCAAATTTGGAAGGGAGACAGGTCCTGGTCCATAACGCATGCTTTTTTGTGATTTGGTGTAAATACGTTCAGGCGTTTGGGAGATTTTAAGCGAGAGTCCCTCAAACCCAAATTAAAAAAATAGAACCTTCGATTGCCCCAGGGGGGTTTCTTTTTAATCCTTGAGCCATCTTGCTCCTACAGGAGCAAGGCTCTGACTGGCTGCCATTACAAGACTCAGGGGGATTTAGTCCTCTGTCCTGAGCTTAGTTAAAATAAAACATATACATATATATGCAGGAGCAATGCCGATTCCAGTGCGAGAGTCAGCTGAGGCTCAGGATGCCTTTGAGCTGCGCCTGTGGCCCCAAATGTTATTTTTGCCCAGGGGGATAGGATCCCTGGGGCCCATTTGGACTTGGTTTGGGGGGCCAAGTGCCCTCCTCCTTTAATAGTAAAGTATTTGGCCCCATGGGATAGGGTTCCCAGGGCCAATTAAGGCTCTGGGAGGGAGCAATGTGCCTCCCTTTGGAGGGGCGGGGCTTCGTGCTGAAAGCTACTTTAGAAACCCTGTGCCTTCCACAAATCCCCCCCACACAACCCTCCCCAATCAAAAAAACAAAGTGTTGTTGAGGCTGTACCGATGGCCTAAGTGTTTTCACATCCCATAATAAGCATCAGCTGCTTAAAATCTCCAAAACAGAGCTGGAAAGTCATTATGTGCAGTGCTTTCTAGCTGTCTTTCCTACCACAGTGTGATTTCGGCTCCTCACGGGTGACCGTGTGATGGGAGCCAAAATCGACTTGCACACTGAGTTGGCAGCTCTGCATACACCTATACATTTTCTCAATGCACCCCGTTGATGACCCGTCTGTGGCTCCACCACATTTCTCAATGCAAGGACAGTCAACATCAAGGCCATCAGGCAGGGATTATTCGACAGCGGTCTTGCAGGACACATAAGAAGCAGTGGCTTCTATTTACACACCTCTGCTCTTTTACAGTTCTTAGGTTTCAGTTGGAAAAAGAATTCTACACCCTGGGAAGAATTAATTAGTCATTTGCTCAGTTTCTCAGACAGTGCGATGCAGGATCAAGTACTTCTTGCATCCTGGGCTCGGGGTCTCATGGTTACCATCAAAACACCTCATACACTCTCTTACAGGTTAATGCTTAGTTATTTAATTCTGTATTTCTAGTTGCAGAGATATTTAATACCTACTTCAAGTTATTTGCATCGAGTTAGACTAATCAAGGTTTACAGGCAGGGTCTGGGTTAAGGTTCCAAATATCTCTGTGAGGCAATAAATGGCATTGCTAAGAGGCTCAAGATGTAGGCCTTTATAGTAATCATCTCATCAGATATGTATCACCATAGGATCCTAGATCAGGTTGGGTATCAGACCCAAGGAAAGTGGTCCGCTTAAATTTTTAATCAATAAGTCATGGCGAGCGATGGGGTGGTAGGAGCATCCCAATTCTACCTCAAGAAAAATGCAGGAGGAAAACTCCTCTCCATACATGGCGAGTTAGCAGCAGGGATTTTTCTCTCATTCCAATGCATGCTTTACCAATGCAAGGGAGAGCTAGTTTATATTTAGTGGCATATGACAATACTATTATACAGTGATATATATGTATTCTATGTAACGCGATCAATAACCCACTTCTGACCCATCCAGAATCGAACTTTCGGAAAATCACTAGGTTCCAAGGCAACAGTCCCCCAATTACCATAATCCTCCTTATTTTATTTATTGAGTTTTGTATATCACAAACTTGGTCCGAAGGTACCAGAGTGCTTTACAGAGTTGGCAAAGCAGCAGTTACACAAGTTATATATGGAGTTAATACAAATACATGGAGTAAATACAAATACATAGTAGCAGTATGTACAAGAAGTATACGATAGACAGTAGGATATGTGAACAATATAGCTTAGAGGTCGTTGCGTGGGTGTTGTGAAGGTGTTGATCATACAGAAGGCTTTCTATTTTCAGTTTTTACTGATTTTTACAGACAAGAAAATAAATAGTTTTCTGTCTGTATTTGTCTGTATTTATTTTTAAATGTGGGGAAAAAACAGAAATTGGGTGCTTTTTGAGTGATTCGAACTACACTACTACTGCCAGGCCAATAACTGTGTGGATTGAGAGATAAGGGGGTGAAAAAGAAAAGGAATTTTAGTAAAGGATTAAATAGTAGTAGATATGAACAAGGATGATACTGAAATTTGCATATTTTCATATACGTGCATTGATTTATCTTCTGCGGGTGTTCATATCACTAAAACCTGGCAGGCACTCCAGCATTACTTCATTTTTATTGGTTAAATAAATGTGGAAATATACCAGTTTCACTTGTTTTTGTCTTCACAAACCCATAATAAATATGGATAAACACAGACAGAATGTCAATATCAAAAAAAAATACCATAACACAGGGAGCCCTAATCATAAACCAACATATTGCCAGACTGTAATCTGTAATAATACAAACTAATACTTCATAAATAATCAGTCATAAACATTTCAACATTAAACATCTGCTAAAGTAGTTAAAAATATAAAATATAACCGGCAAGTGAGATCCCCGATTAAAATACATCACAGCTACAGCTTCTCACTCAAACCGTCTAATGAACCGAATAACAATTGCCAGGAAGCTCTTAGAAATATAATTTTATTTTATGCATGCCATACATCCTATTCATAATCGTAATATAGTGCATGTCAATTTCACTAACACTGTAAAACTTACCTCTCCTTTTAAAAAATGTCCCCGATTACTACAATACAAGCAGCTGACTTCAAACTTAGATTTAATTGAGAGAGCCCTTTAAATTAATTCCATTGCAGATGCACAAAGTGGACAGACACAGTTTGAATCTTGCCTGTAAATATTTAATAGTAATTAAATTCTGTCTCTAACCTCCAGAGAATAACGAAGTGCATAAAAATAAAAGTCTTATCAGGGTTTTTACACTCTGAACACTGGAAAAAAATAAGAAACGATTCTCAATACCTTCAGCCCAGTATTCCACTTGGTCTTTTAGCAGGCACATATCTTTCTATTGGTAAGGACGTCCAAAGATGGAGCAACTTTAACACTGGCTTCTGTGCCATTAAGCCCGATCACTAACCTCAGTGCAAACTAAAGGGGTACACAAATACACATTAACCAAACTCATAAGAAATATATTTTCTGATTTAATCGGCCAAATAAACTGGCAATACCGCCAAAGCGCAGTCCAAAATTAAAGGATATGATCTAATGCCTGTCTCTACCACCACATTTTGGGAGAGATGTTGAAATCGTTGAGGACACCTGGTTTATAGTAAATGAGTCCCTTGTAAAAAATCTGGGAGTCTGGATGGATGCCTCACTCAGCTACCAGACACACACTAAGAAAGTAGCTGCCACATGTGTTGGTCTGCTGAGAAGTCTCAGCCCTATACTAGGTTTTTTTAACGCTAAAGTTCGCCAACTTATCATCCAAGCGACCATTCTGTCTCGATTGGACTACGCCAATGTCCTCCTCCTTGGTGCAAATAAAGGAAAAATAGCACGACTGCAACGCGTGCAAAACGGTTAGAGCCACCATTCGCAAATTGCACTGGCTGCCCGTGAATTCTAGGATCCATTTCAAAACCCTTATCATGATCTTCAAAATTTTCAAACTCGGAAGCCCTATACTTCTACGACCTCTCCTCACTCCTTATGTTCCTCGACGTGATCTACGTTCCTCTAGCCAGCATCTTCTGAGCATCCCCCGTACAAAGCTCTGCCGCATTGGCGGCCGCTCCTTTAGGACCATGGGAGCCAGGCTCTGGAATGCCCTTCCTCTAAACATTCGCTGTATAGAAAATCTCCCCACCTTTCGTAAGGCCATCAAGACACACCTGTTCCCCCGTTTTTAACCTTCCCTTCCTCCCTTCTTTTTCTAGCTCAGGATGGGGACTGTGACTCTCCCTAGCGCCGGGACGCCTCCTTGCTGGGGCAGCTGTTTGCGCTTTACCAAAACAAAAAAACAAAAATTACCTGAGTAGATCAACCCCTTTAACAACATGTCAACTAGCTCTACATGGCCATCACCATTACAGAAAGTATGTCTAACTGGTGGATGTTTTTCAGATCTAGTTAACTTTGTTATTTTAAACTACTCATAGCCTACACTCGCCTGCTCTACACCAATCTTACGTCCCGGGTCCGCCTTGGTCGCTATATCTCCCCGGAATTCGCAATACACAGGGGCACGCGACAAGGGTGTCCCCTTTCACCCTTATTATTTGCGCTCGCGGTGGAACCCTTGGCCGTCCGGCTCCGTAGGGATGGGCAAGCCTGGGGTATCCCACTAGCAGACGTTACGCACTGCGTATCCATGTATGCAGACGACCTCCTCATTTACATACGGGATGTGACAGCGGATCTCACCATGCTCGAGACCGCCCTGACGGAGTTTGCGGAGGCCTCGGGCTTGAAAGTGAACTGGGACAAGTCGGTATACCCCCTCCATCCAGGCGCCTCCTCCCAAGATGTCTGGATTGAGGACCGGAAACTGCATTGGGCGGCAGAAGGTCCCCGATACCTCAGGATCCGATTATATCATTCCCCAGTCGACATTTTTGAGGGTAACCATCGTAGGGCATTAGCAGGGATACGATCCTCTATTGGGTTCTGGCGGAGCCTCCCGTTGGCCCCGATTGGTCGGGTAACCCTGGCAAAGATGATACTGGTCCCGCGGCTTCTATACTACTTCACCAATCTCTCAGTGATCCCACCCCGCTCCTTTTTCAAAGATTTAGATACACTCCTCAGTTCTCTAATATGGGGTCAGGGGCGGCACAGGATCGCGCTGGCCAAGCTAAAACTACCCACGACGCAAGGGGGGCTCGGTGCGCCATCATTCGAAGCCTACTTCCCGGTGTCGCAGCTCCAGTGGCTCTCATACTGGACGGCGGAGAGTTACACACTCGAACCATGCACTGCCACAGGATGTATGCCCATACCCGAGTTGCGTCGCCTGCTTCTGCCGGGCTCCCGCCCCACGCGAACCTACCCCCTTCAGGTAGACATTGCCCGGAAATGCGTTCAACGTATACACCGCATGGCACCACACTGCCCTCCATTCACGCCATTACTACCACTAGTCGGCTGGCCCAGACACGGAGGATTCTTCACATCCGCCATGCTTCGGGAGTGGGCGTCTAGAGACATTGCCGAGGCAGAAATATTGTTTGAAGAGGGACAGCTCCGGTCGTACCGGCAGCTTATGGACGACTACGACCTGCCCCCAGGCCAGTTCCTGCTTCACCGTCAACTCCTCAGCCACTTTCGACCACATTCTGATCTTACATTGGGGGAGCCTCCCACACACCCAGTTCTGCACACAATTTTACGAATGGGACGGGGTCGACACCTTATTACATGGTTGTACAAATCGATCGGGGACCTGACACCCCTACTGCTAGTACCTCTCCGAGCCATTTGGGAGGAGGAAGCAGGACGACCATTTCATGACAGCGAGTGGGACAGGGCGATGGAATTCCCCAAAAAAGTATCCAGGAACGCCCGATTTAAGAACATACAGTTTCACATCCTACATAGGGCCTACTTAACGCCAGCGCGCCTTCAACGCTTTTATCCCGACGCTACCTTTCTTTGCCCTCGTTGTCAAGCAGGGGACGCAGCCTTTTTCCACATGTTCTGGACCTGCCCGGGCATTCAGAACTATTGGTCATCTATCCACTCGACGCTTAGAGATCTCACCGGGCTGACCCACTTGACTACCTGGGAGGGATGCGCGCTGGGTATACTGGGGCGGAGGAAGCGACACAAGATACCAATGCGCTTTGTTTTCCTAGCCCACCTACTGGCCAAACGCTGTATAGCCATGCACTGGCGGTCCCCTACTGGTCCTCCGATTGCGGCATGGGTAGGGGCGGTTCTTAAATGGGCTGCAGCTGAGGAGGACGCAATACGGGAGGAAGAAGCCAAAGGTATCCGCAAAGTCCCAATCTCTCTAGAATGGGCGCTCCTGTTGCACCAATTCAGACAATCCCAGACCCCGGATGCCCCGGTCACCGACATACATACCCCCGACACCGCACCGCCTCATGCGGTACAGGTTCCCAAGGCAGGGGATCCCCCCCAGTGACCCTCCACACCACCCTCAGGCCTGTTGGGTTCACCCCTGCTCACCTGACGTACCTCACGGTTCCCCACACCAGATCGCGTACGCGCCCACCCCCCCCCTAGGTGGGAGGCAGCTATATTATCGAGTGGGCAATGGCAGACTTATGACATAAACCTGGCCCAATCATTCAGAACCCCATGGCACTTCCCAGTTTGGTTATCCCCCCCAGTTTTCTTTACGGACAAAGATCTGCTACAGCACAGGCCGCATCTACATGGAACAAGACGCCAACATGCTCTCTATATTGATGACGGTCTATTCTGCTACTCATGTAACATACTCATCTCCACGGAATGTGATGTATGTATGCTTATGTTAATAAATGCCAATAAAAAGAATTATCAAAAAAAAACTTTGTTATTTTAAACTTAATTGCAAATGTTTAACGCTACAATAGACAAGGAATCCTTGAATAAGATGTGTATACTCGTATTTTGCTGGGGGAGCTTTCAAATTATTTGGGCATGCCCTAAGTAGCAGAAAAGTGCAAAATTGCTTAATTTTAGAAATTCCACAAACATTTAGAAAAATTACTTTATAACGCAAGTGGGCACCTCACACAAAAAGTCATGTGAGACCCTGGCAGGAGACTAGTTCAAGGAAAAAATGTGCCCTGGTTAGAGAGTTTTGGCATGAACCTGTGCCCAGGGAAGCAGAAATTACGCAAATATTCATAATGCACGCTACACAAAATGTAAGAATTTCACTAGGTAATTAAAAATGTATCAATGCCTAGTAAGGACCATCAGGATTAGAATCTAAGTTCTATGGTGGGTCTACCGGCCCCATAATGTCAGAGCCATGCTCATGCACAACTGCCATTCCTATAGGTAATAGACCCTTCAATAATCACTCGCTGAGTTTCCAGTCCCAATTCCCTATCAATGGATTATACGTTGTCCTTAGAAGTCGTACACCTTGCATGTGACAAAAAAAGCCTTCCTTCAAACTCCCCTCATTTCCTTACTGACCTATGATGCAAACACCTCTAGGGAGCACCGAAAATATCAAAAATATATCAGCTCTTTAGTGTTGCTTCAACAACTAACCACACAGGTGACTTTAAAGCATCTTCTTCCTGGTGTTGAGGTCTTTAGGAGATAACAGGCGCCATGGTCTGCAGGGATGATTGAGGTAGGGGCAGTATTGGTGGTTTCTCTGTAGCCAACAGTGCGATGCCCCCGATAAGCGTCAAGTGGTTGACCAGCAACAAACTGCATGCCTCAGGTCAAGCAAGGGTGACTCCCCTCACTCCATAGAAACACGACACTCTTTCCAGAAGTAGGCTTTGATGTGGCAATGTGATTCATTATGTGATGCCTAATCCTGCTTTGCCTCATTTGAAGCAATTAGACACACACCTCATAGAAATGATGGGAAGTGGACGGTTCAGGACTGGTACAGTGTCTGATGACATGAAGTAAGCTGGTCACACTGGGTCATACCTGAAAGCTCCATCTTCCGGCTTTAACACATCGGACTCTTGTACAAGGAACTCAAGATCAGAACGGGATATGAAGTTTATTATATGGATACAACACTGGAATGTGACTATTAGGAATCAATGTTAAGTCGGTCACCCGTTTTTAGATGGAATTATACAAGGGCCCTTGGTTCGGGACTTTAATTCTATATAGTGGAGAATTATATTTCACTAATGGCACCTCAGTTCTATATGGGCTTAAGTTCAGAGCGATTACGGACCTCTCCGTCCTCATCATGGTTAAGCAAATGCTAAGCGCGGTAGCAGACAAACCAATGGTAATTTCATACAGACCACAATGTGAGCATTTCAAAAACGACTACATTTCTGCAGGAGTTGTGTCAGCGGCTACATATTCACTAGAGAAGAGATTATTCAATAACATCTATCGAGTCTACCCGCAACAACACATTCCACCTCTACCAGACCCCCATCTAGAACATCTACCTTCACCTCAAAAGATACTGAATTTTCTTTAGGTTTCTTAATTCCACATTCATTTTCACTCCTAAGGTTTCGAAAGTTTAATTGCGTAAACTCTGCAGGCTGAAAAGCCACCCTGAGGCGATTAGGTTGCAACAGCTGCGAATCTGCCAACTGTACCTAAACATAATTAGATGTAAAGGATAATTAAAGTTATGAAAACTGTGTGCACATCACATTCACTGGCAACATTTTTCAAGACCTTACTTCTTTAATATTTTAGGAGGAGATCTGAGAAACTAGTACTACTTTAAATGTGTCTGTCATTGAATCCATCTGTTTATTCCAACCCGGGGCACACTACAAAAGCAAACAATTAAAAAAATTAACTTTAGCTCTCCATGACCACAACAAAGGAAGAAGGAGATACCTAGCAGGTTACTTTTGGGCCTATAGTACACAACATTATGCTTAAGCTGTGTGGAGAACCACTTGAGAGTAGAGCCGGCTTTAGAGCAGTGTGAAAGGTGACACGGCACTGGGTGGAGTGTTTTTAACCTTTTTTGTGAGATTATAAGCACCCGCTGCATAGTTCTTAGACTGTCCAGCAATTTTCAGGCATCAGTGATCAATAAACCTGCTGGCAAGCGATGGGCGTTTTGGCTAGTGGCAGTTTTGACTCATAATAAAGTAGCCCAGGAGGTTAATATGCCTGCTAGAAAAGAATGTCTACAATGCAGATAACAGAACTGTTTTTTTTGGTTTTGTTGCAGATAGGTCAGTGTGTTATTGCTTTTGTCACATAGGTTCTTTTGATACTTGCAGTTCATAATTTACAGTCTTATTGTAGCACAGTGAGCCATTACATGTCATGAAGAGAGCTGCATACAAACTGCAAGGTACAGGTTAGAGCATTATGTTTTTTCCCCATCTTTCATTATCCTTATGTTGTTAAAAAGGGTTTGTTTGGGTCTTATTATTCTATTCTTATTAGGAAAACCAACCCAGACTACTCAAGTCCTGAGTTTGCGCATCCCTAAAACAAGCACCCTTAAAATATACTGCCCATCAGTATGTAGAAAGTGACTCCTACACCTTGAAGTCCTCTCTGTCTTTGTAACATACCCTGCACATTGATTTACACACTTGTATGATTCATTGCATTCGTGTAAGATGTGTGTAATGTAAAGTGCTCCGACACACTACACCGGTATGAGTAGCGCTATAAAACAAATGAAATACATGTGAGAGAGGGGCTATGTAGAGATGGACACATGGAGAGCGGTAGAGGAGAAGCAGGTCACTGAGGGGCGCCCACAAGGACTGTCGCACTGGCGCCACCAGCACTAGAGCGCCCTGCTTGAAAGAGGCTGCAGAGGGCGATTGGTGCTGGCAGGACTGTGCAGACGGGTACCAGCTTCACGCCTGAGCCTGCTCCCTCAGTTCTAATAGCAGAATCACGACGGTCTGCCTCTCTTTGCTTTAGAAGAAAACATAGTTTGCTTCATCAACATTAGTTTACTGTTTGGCTCGGGGGTACATCTGCATTGTGCGTCTTTGCATCACCTAAAGAGGGATAATCTAGCAGGCTTTGTGTTCAACATAAAAAAACATAGGAGACAGGGAACATGTTAAAACTGTTCGAAATGATGGGCCTGAGGCTGCACCACTATAACCAGATGTTACATCATTACTTTTTTCCAGCAGGGTTAGCATGTCTAGCGGCAGGCGAGATATTGATACAATTCCAATGTTCGGATCGGTTACTGATTTTGGCATGGCGGAGGAAAAGAAAAATGGGTTTGGACGTGCATTTGGATCGAGTATGGCTTGGGATGGCTTTGCTTGTTCAGACTGAAAACCATGAACACGACTTTGCAAATGGGAAACAGGTGAACGTTCAATTTTGCTTTCCTTCAGAAGTGAGGTTCTTGATTTTGTAGTTTTAACACATTAACTTACAAAATGGATGCAACACGCAAAAACAAAAAGACAAAACAAAATATAAAATGTCACCAAGACTTAAAAAAAATGTAAAGAAGATGACTGAACCCAAATGCTAGTTCTAAAATGAGACATGAAGGGTGTAGCTTGGCTGGGAAACCCTTCCATCCATTGACCCTTAAATATCCTGAGCAGAGACATTACACGTGTTAAAAATGTCCTTCTGAGGAGCGGAACTAGAGTTGCATTGACCAGTGTATATTGATTAGGATACCCTGGAGACTCTCCTCTGAACCAGCACTTGAAAGAGCACCCTCTGCGACTACCTGACTGGGGGCAGGACGCCCCGGAGAGGCGAGGTGTGCAGCGCACACTGCATAGGTGTGCTACTACAAAATACAGCACTGAGAGCGGCACGGGAGCTGAAGATGGCGTAATGAACACTTGCAGTGGGAGAGAGATCTCTCCCACCTCCCCCTTGATGCATCTCAGGACTTTAGAGTCTGTGGAAGAGACTGGTGGATGGTTGGAGAAGGTTGCCTTGGAGTCCTTGAGGTAACACCAAGTATAGAGGGTCAGGAAGAGGAGAGGCTCATAAGGAGAAACTAATGCAACCTGAGGAGTACTGCAGGTTACTGATGAGAGTATAGGCAAGGAGAGGATAGAACTTTGAAGAGGAAAGTAGTACAGTTCTGTGACTGAATAACAGAGAGAGCACCTTTCCTTGTATGCTGTGAAACATTCTGTGAGGCTGCCAGGCAGGGATGGATAAGAAGGTAGGTTGTGTGCTGGTGCTGCTGAGGATCATGCTGTATATTAGTAATCACTGACAACCACTCTCCTAATGCAGGAAGGATCCCAAGGACCTACTGATCTCTTGGAAAGCAGCAGTGGCATGTGAAAAAAGTTGGCACTGCCTACTATGGCCACAATGTGGCAGGGAGGAACTCTTTGGCATCCCCTAGAAACACAAATATTTGTAAACATCCAAAATGTAAATCCCCTGAGAATGCCTCTGTGGCCAAGGACCAAGGACGGGTTGGGGGACCATGTAAGATATTGTACTAATGGTCACTGTTTCAGTGGAGCTGGTGCAAGACCATGGTGGCACGTACCATTGGTCTGCTGCTGCATCTTCCACATTGCCCGCCCACCATGGGATTCATACTCAATTCATAGAGACCGCAAAGTCATTGAGGAGAACCTTTGTTGTAACCATGTTGCATGAAAGAGTCTAAAACAGCAACCTGGGGAAAGCTTGAAAAGTATGCATTTCTGAGAAGACCATGGGCCAGATGCATCATCGGGCTTTACCCATTCTGTGTCTATGGGAAAAAGTGTTCATGCATATGGCCCCATGGGCCCTGTGACTAGGGATGTGCATGCAGAATTGAACCCTTCTGGGCCTGATGGAGGTACAATGTAACCATACACACGTAATGTACTGGTGGCAGTTAAAACTCTTGAGTGACACTGGAATACAAGAGATGGAACCGTAAATGTGCAGGTCAATCTGTTGAGAGCAAACTTAAAGATATCTGAAAGGATAGGTAATGCTGCAAAGGGAATCTTGTGCACATCCAGTGAAGTTACTACTCTTATAGACTTTATAAAAAGTTTTTTAGATGAAACAACTCCTGGTCCATCGAGTGAAAGATACAGAAGACAGGGAGCACCACAATGAGCTACATCTAGCTGGGGTGCCTGACAAAGCCAATGGATAACAGGGACCTAAAAGTCAAAAGGTCTGTCTACCTCTTGGATGGAACAGGCACATAGACAAGATCTTTGGGGGGATCCTCAGAAATCTCCAATATCCTAACGTATTAGAAGCCTCTGAAGGAAACCGAATGAGAGCTAAAATAACTGCTGGGATTTGAAAAAAGGAACATGATATGTTTATCCAGTCAGTAGGATGTTTGGGAACTTTTGGTCATGAAAACATTTGACCAATTCAAAGAAGAGTTTGTTACGTGTGCTACAGATCTCTTTTGGTTGTTAGAACTTTGATATGCCTTAATGAAGGAGTGGGAGTTTCAAGAATGTTCTCCTCTTGAAAGCAGCCTTTTAATGGAACCTTTGGTTAAGGAGGTAGAAAACAATAATGTGCAACTGCTCAGACTGACTGGGATAACTGATGATGAGAGAGAAAAGGGATCTAGGACCACCTGAGGATCCAGTTTGAAAAGAAGCACAGATGTACCTTGGGGAGGTGTTGATCAGAGCCGGCTTGGGACTGGTTCAACTTAAAATTCTTTGGAGGATCAACTATAAGAGGGACCACTTTAAAAATTTAGTAACATGCACCTGATGTAGACAAAAGGCAGCATTTCTGTACACCATCTGGTAATGCTGCAGAATCCAGGTTTTCTGGAAACACAACAGAATTTTGGGTACCATGAATGGGAAGACATGAAAGTACATGGGTGCCAACCGCTTTACTGAAGATATAGGAGGTGCAAGAACTATTTTGATACAAACTTGTTAATCTTAGATAAGAGTTGATCAGCGAAATTTGGCACAAAAGAAGGGATGTCCATCCTCTCCAACAGTGGAAGCATGCAGTACATAGATCGGTGCGTGGCAGAAAAGAGGATGGTATATATCAGCAAGGGATGCCTAAACAAGTTTGAAAATGTGTGGATCCCTCTGCACTATATTTTAGACTTTACAGATATCAATATGTGGAATACAAATGAATATGCAAAAATTTGGCAGACCAATACTGTGAGAAGTTGGCCTGGCATATGCTGGTCACTAGTTATAGTGGCCACCTTGCACCAGTCCAATTTGACTGTTATGGTAGATAGGTTTAAGACAACCTTTTAAAGAAAGCTATCCTAGAGCAAGTTCGGAGAACGTCGTGAGGGGGTTGCACTCGACAATAGTGCACGGTACCCGGGTATTGCTGTTCCTCGTCACTTGTGGGGTCCACTCGCCTCAGCTCTGCTGGGGACTCACAATGGCTGTCGAGAAGTCAGGAAATCCACTTTCGGGGCTGCAGGGACTTCGGACTCCGGCGGGAGCGGGGAAGTTTGCGACCGTTGATTAGAGTTTTTGGTGCCTGCCAAGCAGGGGAGTCACTCCTTGACTCCAAGGGAGGATTCTTCTGTCTTCCAAAGGTAGTGGAACGTCGAAGAGCCAGGATTCTTCTTGTAAAGCGTCGTCCAGGGATATTTAGTTTGCAATGGCAAGTGTTGCCTATCTTATACTAAAAGAAAGGGAGGGACTACCCACTTCCCTTTGTCCAGTTTCGCGCCAGAGCAGGGACAGGTAGCCCCTGAACCGGTTTGAGCTGGCATATGCACAGAGGAGCCTACTGCTCCCCCAGTGCAGGACTTCAAAGCACTCTAGGAGTGCACCCACCCAGCCCCAATACACTAAATCCTGTCTGGAAGGTGGTGACACCTCCCTGTGACAGGATGCCTATAGATGGGCCTCCTCCACTGCGAGTTTCAGTCAGCAGCAGGAGGGCAGCCCAGTGTCTGTGCTAGTGGCATCCATTTTGTGATGCCAGGGCTCTTTCAGATTTCTACTGTGTTTCCACAGTGGGTACATGTCGTCCCCTCTAGAAGGGTGGGATCATACTATGATTCCAAGTTGTTTGACACCAAATACGACATGTTTTGATGCAGTCATTCCAAAGTTAGCATTTACCGGTAGGTTATAATGCACTTAAGAGTATATGGTTTAACCACATCCACCAACAGCCACAGAGATTAGACTCTGCCAGCTGCAGAGGGGCCCCTCACATTGTAAACCAAGCACCCTACTGTTGTGGGCTACCATGTCTCTTTTGTTCCTCTCTTTCTTGTCCTATCTTGCTTTCTTCTCTGGGGTCTGGAATGCATGTGTACATTCCAGGTGTCCAGGGATGAGCTGCGGGGGAGGTTCTGGAACTTGGGGAGCTTTGGCAGTTGGGGAGCTGTGCCACTGCTGGGATGTTGTGTTGCTGTTAAACCGTGGTCCAATTCCTGATATTCTGATTAAACTACTGGAGGACTTCTACACGTCTTTGTCATCTTTTCACTGGCGACGAGTTGTACCTGTGTGGGGACAGGTGCCTGGACCACTGGTTTCCCCATCGAACCCACAAGAAGCTGAAGAATACTTCTGTTTCAAATCCGGAAAAAAAATCGTTCTTGGACACTTAATCGCACCCGGGTTTTGCTGCTCACATGGTGTAAAATTTTTAAAGATTAAGAGACTACAGATACAGATACCGATGGCAATGACGGTTAATTGAATCGTCGCTTACCTCGGTTGCCATGACAACGTCTCACCGAAGATCTTCTGTGCTCGTTGGATTACCTCGGGCCTTGCAATCTCTTCTCGTCACGCTCGCTCCTTCTGATTTGAGGACTGATAGCGAATTTTGAACTGGAAGGCTGATCGGGGAGTCACGCAGCGCGGAGTCAGGGAGCCCTGAATTTGGGTGCTGGCGCATGCGCGCTACAATTGGAAACCGGGAGGCTCTTGCTGATTCTTCGCACATGCGCGGTGGTGTTCTTTCAATCGCTGATCTCTGGAACATGCGCGGTGATGCGCACACTTCCTGAGGAGAGCTCGTAGAGTGCCGGTCCCGTGCAACGTTACAGGAGTCCATAGGAGAGAGCCTGCGAAGTGACAGTACCCTGAAAACTGACAGTATCCTAAGCAGCATTACAAGAATCTACAGAATTTCTAAGGTGACAATATCTCAGCATCATTTACAGAACTAGCGAAGGAGAGCTCTTTGGAAATTGGATTGTTTGCACATGCGCGGTGATGCGCACACCTCCTCGTTAAAATGCCCATTAAAATGTAGATAGATAGGTCATTTTTAAACCAGCAGCATACTTGATTTGGTAAATGCATGTACATTTAGGGATGTGACCTATGAGTTCTATGTGAGCATATCTCTGTGGTTATCACTACATTTTGAGGTACTCACCAACATCATTCAAGATTAGCAACGTAGTTGTTTTTTTTTTTTTTCTCTCATGTAAGTTTTAATTTGGGTGTATATTATTTATTTGTTTATTTCTCTCTTTTGCATCATGGCTACAGGAATGTCACAACCTCCACAATTCCTTTCGGAATCTGGAGATCCCATCTTGCCATGGAAGAGATGGAAACCTTTGTTTGATTCCTATTTGTTGGCCATTGGGGGAGAGAAATTTTCAGCGGTGCGCAAGCAAGCTACGTTGTTACATAATTTGGGGGTTGAGGGCAGACATGTATATGATGGTTTGGATGAAATTGTTCTTGGTCGTGGGGAAGGCGAGCCGGAAAACATTTATGATATGTCCATCATGATGCTTGAAAGACATTTTGGCTCTAAAATTAATGTGGTTTTAGAACGCCATAAGTTTTTTAGCAGGGTTCAGGGTAAACAAGAAAAAATTAATAGTTATGTGGCGGCCTTGAAAACGATGGCTCGCACTTGTGAGTTTGAACAATTGACTGATTCCTTGATCAGAGACCAAGTGGTGAGATGTACGAATGATGTAAAAGTGCAACAGAAACTTTTAGCAAAGAATCCTGATCTTAAAGAAACCCTAGCCATTGTTGAAGGGATGGAAAACACCAATATGTGGGTGCGGGAGATGAGGCCTGAGAAAGCTAATGATGTTTCAGTTGATGAGAAGGCAATTCATGAAATTAAAAAAAATGATTTGAAGAAAGATGACCCTAAAGAAAATAAGCTTGGATTCAAAGGAAGTGTATGTGACAAGGAAAGGAAATTTCAAGCGTCAGAACAAGCTAGTTCTAATTCAAAAAATTGTAATTCTGAACAGAGTGGTTTCAGGAATATCAGGCCTGGTTTTAAGTGTTTTAGGTGTGGTAGTGACAGGCATCTTCCCAATAGTTCTAACTGCTTTGCAAGATCTGTGATTTGTAATAAGTGTGGCAAGAAGGGGCATTATGCAAGAGTTTGTCAATACAAGGGCAACCAAGTGGTACGTTTTGTCAATGATGAGGAAAAGTTTGTTTGCAGTATCAAGGAGAATGGACTTGTGGATGGTGATGATTTAGACATGCCTGTTTGTGAAGTATCGATTGGTGGTCAACTTTTTCCTGTCTTGGCTGATTCTGGTTCACCCTATACTATGGTGGGTGATGCAAATTGGGATGCTGTCTTTGGTTTAGACAAGTTTGAGTTGTTTACTCCTGATATCAATCCTGTGGGGTATGGTGGTGTCAGAATAGATGTGTTGGGATATGTAGTCAGGAAAATTCAATATAAAGACAGGGAAACTGTGGGAAAGGTGTATGTGGCGAAAAGGGGTGACAATCTCCTGGGTTGGAGGCACCAGAGGGACATGGGAATTACTTTGAATCCCAACTCTCCAGAGAAAGTCTTACTTTTGTCTCGAGAGGTGTTGTCTAACAAAGATGTCAGTTCATGTTTTCCAAGAGTCTTCAGTGATGAGTTGGGATTACTTAGGAACTTTGAACACAAGATTATATTAAAAGAAAATGCTCAACCTTTTGTCTCCAGAGTAAGGAAGGTTCCTCATTTGATGATGGAGCCCTTAAAGCATGAACTTGATAAGTTGTTGGGTTTGGGACTCATCGAGGAAATTGAGTGTTCTGAATGGTTGGCCCCGATCGTTTTGGCTCCCAAGGATGGTGGAAAGGGGATCCGCATGTGTGTGGACTTGCGCGGACTTAATAAGCACATTTGGGTTGACAGACAACCTTTGCCCAACATCTCTGAGACCCTTGCTCTTATCAAGGATGCTAAGTGTTTTAGTGTTATGGATCTGTCATCTGCGTACCATCAAGTTTTACTCCATCCAGATTCGAGACACTTGACATCTTTTGTGACACCTCTGGGTGCCTTTAGATTTGTTCGTATGCCTTTTGGCCTCGCTTCTGCTGCGGCATGTTTCCAGAGGGTCATGAATAAGGTGCTTGAGGGGTTGTCGAAGGTTCTAATCTTCCAAGATGATATCCTGGTGTATGGGAGAGACCAACAGGAGCATGATGAACATTTATGGATGGTCCTACTGAGGCTGCAAGAGGCTGGTCTAGTTATTAAAAAGGAGAAGTGTAAATTTGGAGTGTCATCTGTAAGTTATTTGGGACATACCATCTCCGCTGGTGGAATTAGTCCTAAATTGGATCTGGCTGAGAGTGTTGTGAAGGCTCCTGTGCCTATCAACAAAGATCAAGTACGATCTTTTTTGGGTCTTGCGGAGTTTTGCTCCAAGTTTGTTCCAAATTTTGCAGCGATTGCATCTCCCCTTAGGTTACTGCTCAAGAAGGGGGTACAGTTTTCATGGTCTAGTGAATGTTCTTCTGCTTTTGACTCTATTAAAAACAAGATTGGTTGTATGCCAACTTTGGGGCATTTTGATGCTTGCAAAAAAACTGTACTGTGCACTGATGCTAGCATGCTGGGGTTGGGGGCGGTTTTATCACAAGTTGTGAATGGTGAGTCCAGAGTAATTGCTTTTGCGTCTCGTTCACTCAAGGGTGCGGAGGAACGCTACTCTGTGATTGAGCGGGAGGCATTGGCGGTTTTCTGGGCAATACATCACTTTAAGTTTTACCTTTGGGGTATACCTATTGTTATCAGAACTGATCACCGTCCTTTGTGTCAAGTTTTCACCTGCAGGGAATCTGATAATATTTCACCTAGGATCAGGCGTTGGATGGAAGGGTTAATGGAATTTAATTTTGAAGTAGAGTATGTGCAAGGTTCGAAGAATGCAATGGCTGATTGCCTTTCAAGGTTGCCGTTGGAACAGCCAGGTGTGGAGGTGGAAAACTCTTTGGTGGCATGGGTGCATGAGTCTGCGGTTGATTCTGAGGAGTGGTCTTCTAATTCTCATGAGGACAGAGATTTGGAGTTGCTCAAGGAGTATTCGGTCAAAGGATGGCCTATGGACCGGGAGGTACCGGAGTCTTTGAGACCTTTTCTTAATATAAAGGATGAGCTGAGTGTTTTTGATGAAAAAGTATTAAGAGGCAATCGTGTAATACCTCCACAAGGGCTCAGGGGGAAGATTGTCAATTTGGCACATGAGGGGCATTTGGGGAGGAATCTGACCAAAGCCAGGGTGCGTGAGTGGTACTGGTGGCCAGCGATGGATCGACAGGTGGAGGATGCTGTCAAAGATTGTTGGGATTGTGCGAACAGTGACAAGAGTAAAAAAACTCGGGTTGCGCCTCTTTCACCTGTAGATGTTCCTTCTGAGCCATGGTCCAAGTTAGGTTTGGATATTTCTGGACCTTAGGCCGAATTGGCATAAAGATTATCTTATGTCCTGAAATGTATTCTTTATCATTTGAATGTGATTGAGGTGGCATAAAGTTATTATATGTCTTGATATGTTTATTTTGTTGTTGCCATTTCTCGTTCCTTTTGTTGCTAAAGAATTATTTTGTTCTCACATGTTCTGTTCCTTGCATTTTATTTCTCTTATAAGTTTTTCATCCTTTATTTTAAGGGTAGGGGATGTGTTGTGGGCTACCATGTCTCTTTTGTTCCTCTCTTTCTTGTCCTATCTTGCTTTCTTCTCTGGGGTCTGGAATGCATGTGTACATTCCAGGTGTCCAGGGATGAGCTGCGGGGGAGGTTCTGGAACTTGGGGAGCTTTGGCAGTTGGGGAGCTGTGCCACTGCTGGGATGTTGTGTTGCTGTTTAACCGTGGTCCAATTCCTGATATTCTGATTAAACTACTGGAGGACTTCTACACGTCTTTGTCATCTTTTCACCTACCCTCAGGATTGATAGGGCCTGCCTTAGGGTTGACTGATAGGTTAATATGTGTGTGTATGGTGAGATATAGGAACCTGTACCTCAGTGAGGAGTGCCAGCACTACCTCACCCAGGCTGCAGTAGCAGGCCTGTGGTGTCAGATTTAGTCTGCTTCCCAGAGGTGGCATAATACATGCTTCAGCCCCTGGTAGGCCTGTGAAGTACCTATGCCCTTGGTACCTAGGGTACCATATACTAGGGGCTCATAAGGTACCACAGTATCCAATCACTAGTGCATCTAATATGCACTCCAAGTTGTTTAGAGAGAACAGAGAGACTGGGGCCCTGATTAGCAGGGACCCAGCCAGACTACAGCCAGAAACCAGTGTTAACATCAGAAAAAAAGTGGGGGCAACATAAGTGCAGATCCTACTCTCCTACACATACTAAGTTTCATAAGAACTTAAACTTTCACTGCATTCATAAATGTATTCACATGGTCTTGAAATTGGATTGAAATGTATCATACAACTGCTGTGACTTGCTCCTAGAGCTAGAATGTCACTAGATATTCTAACTTTTATCTCAGACAGTTTGAGGTGTTGATATGGAGAACTTTGCATCTGAGGTGGGCCTCTTTGCAAGTACTTTGTGATTAAGGGTTACCATTAAATCAAGCCAGAACAGGGGTAAATTTAACCATTTTTTTATATCCAAGTTTAATTTGTACAATGTTAGATAAAGTTAAATCTAATTACCAATAACCCTTCCGCAAGCATTACATTTAATTTTACTTTGTGTATGCTAAGTTATGCAATTTAAATTGTGTCTCGAGTCAAGGAATCTATAGTTCTTAATGCTTTTATTCACATTCAAAATCACCTTCTGTCAGCCACCACCAGACTCCGCTTCAGCTACCACGTACTATATAGCAAACAACAGGATATGCTAAACAATGGTCCCACCAAGGACTGATGACAGACTGCTTGCTAGGTATGTTTTTTTTCCATGACTTGTATTTAATTTTCGCGCCAATACCAGAAGAAAGCCCAAACTGCTAACAGAAGAGAAAAATTTACATTACACAGGATTTGAGGGAATTTATTAGAAAAATGCATACTTGAGAAGAGTAAATGGCCCTAAAGAATCCCTGATACACAAAACAAAATATGTTGCTGCATATTCATGATATGGGTTGAGGATATGTATTTTGGTGCATGTACCATGTACTGCTAAAGTGAGAATATACAGATTCAAAGTCAAGAATACACCCACACAACATATAATAAAGAAACATACCTTTGCTGCACTAGAGACCAAACCATGATTACACATCCATGCACGTTACGCTCTTGGGATAGGAGAGGATTATAACTTTCCATAGCGGACAACGACGACGAAGGATCACTCTTGCGGCCCGAAGAGTTGGGTCTGCAGCGTTTTGGTGTGATTACAGGCTCTGTGGTAAACACTGAGCGTTTACCATATTAACCGCCGTAGGGGCTTGCTTTAATTTGCCTCTAGAGTTGGGAACAGCAAGATCAGGGCTCCTCCTTGGCAG
This sequence comes from Triturus cristatus, assembly GCF_964204655.1. Lineage (NCBI taxonomy): Eukaryota > Metazoa > Chordata > Amphibia > Caudata > Salamandridae > Triturus > Triturus cristatus. Next base: position 346,622,547 of record NC_140589.1, on the reverse strand, counting down.
GGAGAGGTGCATCACAATCACCATGATTCCCTTGGGTCTCCCAGGTCACAGTGATGACGGCATTCTTGAACCAGCACTGCAGCAGCCTCTGAGAATAGCCGATGGAGATTCGGCTGTTTGTTTCAGAGCCATCTTTCACCATAGGACAGGATTTTGTGGTTTCTATTTTCTCCAACTCAAAATGAGTGTTTTTTTCATCATTTACATCCAATCAAATACAGCAAATCGTTTTCCTGTGCGGAGATCATTTCCTTTTCCTGTCCTTTTCTTATTTAAGGAAGCTAGGAATTTTCAAGCACTGCTATTTTTAGGTCTCGCCTGGCGAACGCAGCGCGAAGCGCTGCTATCGCCAGCGAGATCTATTGTTGCTGACTTGCCTCGGAAGGGGGACAGGAGATGGGCACGCGCAGGCTCTCGGCGGATTTGAGTTGGTGTACGCGCTTACAGCCACGCGGCGTGCACATCTCCTGTCCCCCTTCCCTCGCAAGCCAGCAAGCAGTTTCACTTTCGTCCTCACCAGCCTCATGTAATTTTTTTTTTAAATGCGCTCCATGCGCGTCGCGCTTTAAATGTACAACATGCAACACCAGCCTCATGTAATTATTTTTTAAAATGCGCTCCAAGCACGTCGCGCTTTAAATGTACAACATGCAATTTTTTTTTTTTTTAAATGCACACGTGCGCTCCAAGCGCGGCGCGCTTTAAACGTACAGCATGCCCCACTTAGCAGCTCTTGTTGCATAAGCTAAGGCTGTATCGGGGTGTGCAGCTCCAGGAAGAGAAGTACCTGACTGAGGAGAACAGGTCAGTGCTGTCTCTCGAGGCTCCGAGTAGCAAACACTAATGGGATTCCTCGAGCACTTTGCCAGTGCCCTTAAGAGCTGTGGTGACGTCACGTGCACTACCTCCAGGGGAAGGATACTGGTGTCCCTGGATGTGTGCGGGCGCGCGCGCGCTCCGCGAAGGCCGGATCCGTTCAGTGCGTGCACAGAGGGCCGCGCGCGCCCCCGGTGCTTGTTCTTTTCCCACGGAAGGGCTCTCCTTGGTGCAGGGCAGGCTCCGCCCCCACAGCCCATTCCTCCTCCCCCGATGAGGAGCAGCGACGACCAGAGAAACTTGCAATGATGAGCAGGGAATGTGCAGGCTGCTGCGGGTGCAGGAGCGGGCTGAACTTTCCTGGCTCCGGGAGGCACTTCACGGCTGGGGACGTCTAGGGGCAGCCGGAGCCTCGACCCGCAGACAGACCCTACCCGCGGGCACCGCAGCTGCTCTACTCCAAGATCTGGCACCACCCAGGCTGTTCTCCTACTCCTTGAGCCTCCCTCCCTTCCTGGGATCTCCCTCCTTGGGGTCACCCACCTGGAAGCCCCAGGGCTCTCCCCGGCGGCACTGAGGCTGCTCTGGAGAGAGCCGCGGTGTACTGCGGATTGCGCTGCTCGGGCTCCCCGCGTCTGCTGCCCGAGTTGTCTGCTGGAGGATGGCGGTGAAGGGAGCATGTTCGGGCACCGGGATGCTGCTGGTGACGGCCAACGTGGGCACGCTATTCGATGATGTGAGTACTCCGATTCTCACCTTGTTTTTACCCCGCACGAGACCTGGAGCTGAACGGTGCTGTGCCATGACAACTACCGCTCCATTGTGCTGTGCTTACCCCGACGAGTCCGGGGTCAGGTCAGCAGGGTGAGAGCGACAGCTGCACTCGGGCCCTCTCACGCTGGGGGTGGGGGCAGGGGTGACATAGGGTGTGCATGTGGAGGAAGAGAGACAGTAAAAAGAAACTGCAGTTCATATATAGAGGTGTCCGTGTACAGGGAATAAATACACTGCATGTTGAAAGTGTATACCTAGGCTGAGTGTAAATTCAAACAAGCATTTGCAATGCATTAGGTCTCGCATTTACGCGAGTTTGAGCTATTGACATTGCAAATAACAATGCCTATTGGCATTGTCATTTACAATGCCAATAGCTTTAACTCGTGTAACTGCGAGACCTATTGCATTGCAAATGCTTGTTGTTCCTTTTTGTGCTTGAGTTCCTTTGGTACTGTTCTGATCATTTAGTTCTATTGGTGCCAGTTTTTCTCTCTTGCACTATTTTACTTCTGGACCTTCTGGTGTTTTCTGCTTATTATAGGAATCCAGTCCTGGATATCTTCATCTCGCTTCTTGGAGGTTTTTGTATGAACAGATCTTTTAACTGCAATTTGGGATTTCTTCCTGTAGACACATAACTCCTACATGTAACGGCTACTGGAGCGCGTTATCCCTACTTCGGAGAAGTCAGGTCACCGAAAGAAGGAATGGTCCTGCGTCCTGCTGCCGATAGCACATGCATCATGATGAGGCAGCCAATTGATTTTCGCTTTAATTTACTGTACCAAGGAGGCAAAAAATAAAAGTGCTGCATCAAATTGCATATTTTGTTTTCTTAAAGAATGGAAAGGGTCAGCAGCAAACTGCAGCTGCCGAGCTCCCAAAAAAGACAAGCATTTACAATGCAATGGTCTCGGCATTGGTAAAGTTAGAGCTATTGGCATTGCTCATGACATTATTTTTGTTTATGTTTTTGTTTTTAAAACATTTAAAGAAACGGCATTGTCATGAGCAATGCCAATAGCTCAAACTTTAACAATGGCGAGACCGTTGCATTGTAAATGCTTGTTTTGTAATACGGGTTGTATATGGTCACTGACTTGCATTGTAATAACTTAGATTTTAAGTGGTAGGTAGTACACAAAGGTGGCGTTCAGTCTGGGTTTTTAGAACACTTACATTGCATTAGTTGATGGTATAAAGTATACCCGATTTTAAATCACAAAATGTATTGTTTTTACGCCACATTGACAATTTTAACAGCCAATCTAACAGCCGCATTGTTGATCGTTCTTTATGCCGTTAGTGTTGACAGTATCTGTTTATTCAGTGCAAGGTGCCTTTGCAATAATTCTACAATTGGACGTGAAATTGATCGAATGTGATTTCTGATGGTCCAATGGAAGTATCCGATTAGTAGGCGGCGTGGTGCAGCAGTCTGGACTTTGCCATCTGTGATACTCTGGGGGCTGGGCTGCCGCGCGCCCCTTCTCTCCCACCAGGGCCCTGGCCGCAGTGGGCTCTCATCTGCAGACCTTTGCGCTCGCGGGGAGGTGAGAGTGCGTGGTGTGTGTTGATCAAACGGATTCTTCCATCGGACCCCAAGCGGAGGTACAGTAGAGAAAACCTATTTACTATTTTATTTTAAAAAACGTAAAATGAGTATTTACTTTAATGGGGCAGGTGACCTCTTCGTGCACCCGAAATTCCCTGTATAATTGAGTAGGTGAGCTGGAATTATATAAACGCTTTAACAGATTATATTACTGAAGCCAAAAACGTGGTTGCCCTTTCAGAACGATGCCTAGGAATATTTGCCAGGAGAATCTCCTCCCACATTTTGAAAAGTTGTCACGTTATAAATGTAAAGGTACAGAAGTGAGTGCGTGGATTTTAGAGGGTGCCGGCAGTTTGTCGTCTTGGGAAATTAAGAGCGGAGCTGCCCCTGGTTGTTGTCATTAGTCTGGGATGTGCGGATTTCGCATGGACGCTTCGGGTCAGGCGGGGCTCTGACCTGGAGCTTGAAGGATTTGTCCGTCTGTGACCTCAAGAGAGGCAGTGCGGTTCCTTGGAGTGAAGTGTGCACCCGACGTGTTCAGCGGCGTTGGTGCTTGGTCGCTGATGCTTGAACTAGATAGGAAGCCAGACCCAGGGTGCTTTATGCTGTATACCCATCCTCGCGTTTAAAGCACTCTTGTGGCTGTGACTTTACTCCAAGTACACAGAGAGATCTCTCGGGACAAAACCCTTTGCATCAGTGCCGGACGCCGACGGGCGGTTGGAGTTGCCCTTTCGTCACCTTAAACTCAACTTCTGAAGAGTATTTTATTGAATGTGTGAATGGTTGTAAGTCTATGCTGTCAAGTGATTCATTCTCACTACTGATGAGATGGTGAGTTCGTGTGCCTGCTGCAAAGACACGTGTGACTTGGTTCAAGGGGCCACGTGTAGCATTTCATTTTGCGGTCGTTGATTAAATTTTGTTATGTTATCGCCGCGCTTGCGTTTAAGCGCTACACAAAACAGTGATTCATAATAGATGTGTGCCACTTATAAACACGAGTGTGTGCCCAGTGGGCCAGGGCAGAGCGTGGCCTTCTCGCTCCTTCGGTCACTCCTGGCGCACCTCTTTAACGGTGCGTGACATCGCTGGCAGGCAGCTCTGTGCCTACGTTGGCATCACACCCGTCTTGGCACGTGTGTTAGCCGGAAAGGGTATCGACAGTTGTGATGGCGGTATAAAATCAATGGAAACACACTGTCTGTTTTATGTTAAGTACCTTCTGGCAGCTTTATCAGCAGCTAATCTTTTAAAATGGCGGCGGGGCCCGCCCCGCGAACAAAAAGGCAATTCTCATTTTGATTACGTCAAATAACTGAATGCACAGCCGCCAAGGGCCTCCCCAGGAGACGAAGATGCTCTTTTCAGATGCAGATGTCCATCTATATGTAGCTTAACTGTGGCGTTAAACCCGTTTCCAGGCGTTCTTAAGTTGGCCAGTTTGTCAGACAAAGGAAATGAAGAACAGTGAATCGGTATGCCCAGGATCACACCGAGACTGACCGTGCTTGGGTTATGCAGCTTGCTCTCAAATTGTGCCTAGTTCGGGCAATTTTTAATTCCAGAGAAAGTGAAACAAGGCTAAAGGAGACAAGCACACCACTGCCTTTCTCCGAGGCGAAGCAGAAATGCCTCGGAGAAAGGCAGCGGAGCTTTCGGATTCGGGGGCGTGTTCTCCTCTTGCCATTGGCTGGAGGATATAATCAGAAAAGTTGAAAAAAACACGCCCCCGAATCCGAAAAGGACGGGGCCTGTTCGGAGTGACGAAGCTCTTCTTCAATGGCTGGCCAGCATTCAAGAGGCCAGCCAATGGAGAAGAGGGGAAAAGAGGGGCGGGTTCAAGCCCCTCTTCTCCAAGTCATTAAATCTCGGAGCAAGACTGCGCAAGCGCAGCCTTCGAGCGAGACCTAAAAAAACATTTCAAAAGAAACGTGACGGGGAAAGGGGGGTGGTGGCAGTGGTGAAGCAGGTGGAGGGGAGAAAAAATAAATGCCGAGTGGCTAGAGCAGCAGGGGTGGGTAGCAACAGAGGACCCGATTGGTGGGGGTTGAAACAGACAAAAATAAACAAAGCAAGCAGGATACGGAGGCACCAGAGGAGTTTTGCTGGGGCGAGCAACACAGAGTGCAGCGGCAGCGTAGTAAGGGTGAAGCACCACATCGGTAGGAGAGAGCAAGAAAACACACGCACTACCATGAAGTGTTGAATGAAAATAAAAAAGTAGTTCCTCGAATGTAATAAAGTGGAAGGATACAAGTCATCCATTCAAAAGGATTATATAAAAGTAACGCTCCAGCGAAAGGATAAACACAAGAAGAGGTATAAAAGCCATCAAATAAGAAACAAGCAAATGGGATTGACAAGAAAAGCAACCAATGGTAAGCAATGGACGGACACAAAGCCAATGTAAGTATTGGTATTGTCCATTCTCTTTTGCAGCTCTGGCATTTTCCCAGAAAGCCCTCCTACTCTATTGAAGTCGCAGCCTCCTATAGTGCAGGACTAGTTTGAACATTTTTGCCAGTGCTGATGTTGATTTACAGTCCTGGTGCTGACCCTAAGCGTTTGCTATGTTAAATTGACAGTCACATCCATCAGGGTACTTAGCGTTTTATCTTGGTGACAAGAAGTGTTTCAGCCAATTAACCTACAAATATTTTAACCCCAACTGGTTTACAAGGTTAGATGCATGTGATTGGTGTCTTGTGCAACTATCTCCCTGCTTCAGGGTGGGTGCGCTAAAATGATATCTTCACATGCGCACACTACGGTGGTGAGGATCAGAGGAAGAAACAGCAGGAAGAAAGATGGGGTGCAGACTGTGTGCTCTTTATATAAGCAAAAATTTTGCAACAAGGATTTTTATCTAATCTATCTGCATCCTGGTATGACAGCTTTCGGATCCAGCAGCATAATGAATTTTTTCCTAGAAATCTGCTTTGATATCGCTCTCTTTGCCTGTGAATGTAGGCCCAGTGCTACAGGACATTTGCCACCACTGTTTTTTACTGAGCTCTGCTAACAGCTCCAACGTATGGATTTTTGGAGCCCCAAGCAAAATGGACACCACCTTTTCCCTAGAAATTACTCAATTTTTATGAAATGTGTTGCCATCTACTGCCCTACCGAGGTCATTTGTGGTGGTGCCATAAGACAGCTACCTATAATGGCCTTACAGTAGCACTTGGTCTACCTGCTGGGGGCAAGACCAGCCAGAGGCTGAACTGCCCACCAGTCTGGGGCTGCAACCTGTTTTACAACCATGACCGAAGCTACTCTTTCAAAGCAGGAACTCGCTCGAAAGTGTGTGAAAAACCAAATAGGGAAGACATTGGAAAGAAGAGAGGTAAATGTGAATTTGAACTTAAACACACTGGAAGTGGTAACTGCTAAATGCTAAAGATAATAAAAGAGTGAGAAAGCCTAAAATAAATTACTTAAACATGAAGCACAAAGTGAATAACGAAAAACTGGTTAGACTAAACAAGAAAGAACTAGAGCGAAAGAGAAAAAAATAAGCAGCTGAGTCAACAGAAGAAAGGAGGTCTATTAGCGCTGTGGAATATGCACGCATGTGTGACAATAATGCTATGGAGCTTCATGGCTCATACCTTCGCGTGTGGTAGCTCATGTATGAGAATGCATCATTCAGCTTTTTTCACAATGTTCTTTTACCGATGCTAAACTGCAAATAAGTATAAGCTAATGCAGACCAATAGGTCTGCATTAGCAAAACCAGAAGCCAAAACGCACTGACATTGCCGAAGCTTGTTTATTTAAATGTTATTTTTTTTCCAGACTGACAAGGCTTTGTTCTCAGTTTTTCGCATCACCATCACCTTACATGCCTCCGAACAAGAGACTAACTTTGAGCGTTCAGAAAACTCCACCACCCTCCTGGACACCAACACCTCAAAATGCGTGTCTGTATTTATATGCTATTTAGAGCAAGCCTCACTGATAATCAGCGGAACACGGGGTGAAAGATACAAGTTACAATCAACAAATGATTACAGGCGTAGCTGGGTTTTCAAAGCTGTAACTGTGTTGCGATTGTGAGTTTTTTTTAAGTTGGTGTGGTCAGTGCTTTCCTAAATTGAAGCAGGGGACTGGGCCTGTCCATATTGATACAATGTTGTTGTTGCAAGTCCCTGCTGCATAAACGAACAAGGCATGTATGTGGCCGTGTTGCTCTTTATTTCGTACTTCGTTTCCAGTCTGATGGCATTATTTGGTGTAGGTGTTCCGAGTATTACTACTCTCTAAACCAGGTGTCCAACGCCAATGGAGGGGGCGTCCAACATCAATGGAGGGGGCGTCCAACATCAATGGAGGGGGCGCCCAACATCAATGGAGGGGGCGCCCAACATCAATGGAGGGGGCGCCCAACATCAATGGAGGGGGCGCCCAACATCAATGGAGGGGGCGCCCAACATCAATGGAGGGGGCGCCCAACATCAATGGAGGGGGCGCCCAACATCAATGGAGGGGGCGCCCAACATCAATGGAGGGGGCGCCCAACATCAATGGAGGGGGCGCCCAACATCAATGGAGGGGGCGCCCAACATCAATGGAGGGGCGTCCAACATCAATGGAGGGGCGTCCAACATCAATGGAGGGGCGTCCAACATCAATGGAGGGGCGTCCAACATCAATGGAGGGGCGTCCAACATCAATGGAGGGGCGTCCAACATCAATACAGGAGTGCTGCATAGCCATGCCTCGTTTTTATGATATAAGATACAGTTACGCACAATGAATCTACATTATATAGTCACGGTTTGTCCTGAAAAGCTGGCCTGCAGAGGTGCTCCATGACCTGATTGGACAAACCTGCTCTAGATAAGCATACTGGGTGTAGTGGGGGGAACGGGAAAACGTGGGTTCGTTTTCAGTCCATCTTGTTTAGTCAGAGCCTAAGCTAACCAGAACAGCTCAGCGGCAGTGTACTTCGATAAAAGCAATGCTGTTTTCACCTGCTGCTCATCTTCATTTAGGCTGTAAAATGTTCCCTGTATAATACAATATGCTGGTTATTTATACAGTAGTGAATGGCAAAGCCACTGAGCATCTGGTGTAAGGGCAGCCCCAGGCCGAAAGAAAATGGTCATCCAAATGTTGATAACTCTGTTCTAGAGTGGCTGCAAAATAACTCCCCAAATTATCTACACCGAGGACACGCGCCGTCATTTCAGTCCCTTCCCACATCCGTAAAATCCCTGAACGTGCCTTCAAACTCATTGTGACTGGAGTTATGCATTAAACTTTACCAGATCACGTGGCATGAAAATGCAAAATATGTATGATTACACTGCGCGTTCTGTGGCAGTCCTTTCTCACTATTTTGACGCCTTAACACAATAATTCAAAGAGAATCCCAGTGTTTTGCAAAATACAAACATTTCTTAAAAACAAATAGAAAACAACAATACATTTTTATCTTTATTTTACAGAGTTTTATATAGTGCGAACTTGACCCGAATCGGGTATCAGAGCACCAGTTGCATTACAGGATACATAAATTTTTGCTAGGCACGGGGAGATTAAGTGATTTTTTTTTTGTAAAAGATTTTTATTAATTTTTCACACCCAGGGTCCTGCAGACCAACATTACACATATGACCAGCAGACGAAGAATCCCCCCTCAAAATACGCATCAGGAGAAATCCGTTCCACTGCATTCCTACCCTACATCCCCCACCCACTGCCCCCTCTACCCCCACCCCCCCCAGTCAGTGTGCCCGCAGTAACCCCTCATCAGCCACCTTCCATCTGGCCCTATGGCCTGAGACGTCCCAGCTCCGGACATACGGGCAAACCCCTGCTAGCATTCAGCCCGAGAGAGAGGGCCCCGCCGTGACCTCCCTCCGCAGCCCTGTTCCCACCTGCGCTCTTCAACCGCTGCCCAGGTAGAGTGCAGATAGCAAGTCCTCCATGAGTGTAACTAAGTAACCCCGTCCTGCATGTACTCCCCCGTGGCCCCCACCGACCCCGTCCCAGGTTCCACTCCCCCATCCACGTCTACAGAATCCCCATCCTCCACAGCCTCCACATTCCTCGTCTCCCAGGAGCGCAGCTCTTCCACCAACACCCCCCACACCCTCGCCACATCCAGCGCCTTCTCATTAGCGGTCCGCCTGGCCATCTGAAGCCGAAGCGTCCCTTCGCTTCCCGCCCAGGCCAGGAAACTCCCCCTCCATCTCCGAAAACTCGGGCCGGGCTTGGCCTTCCAATGCAGAGTGAGCTCCCGCTTCGCTAGTATCAGACCCAAATCGCAAAACTTGCTTGTGACTTTGGTGCGGGGGGTGTGCGGAAACCACAACAAAAGGCAAGTCCCCATCTCCACCTCCAACTCACGGTCAGTCACCTGATTCAGACACGCCACCACATCCGCCCAGTACGAGCCCAGGCCCCGGCAGGACCAGAACATGTGACCAAAATCAGCCCCTTCTACTCCGCATCGCGGGCATGGCGACTGAGAGCCTCCAAAATACCGCAGAATTTTGACCGGAGTGAGGTAAGCCCTATGAAGGGTGTAAAATTGGATCAACTGGAATCTAGCATTGCGCGTGCCCTTCCAGGCCCTCCGCAAAAGCTGTGCCCAAGTCGTCTCAGGAATGGGCCTGCCAAGATCCCCCTCCCATTTACCCCGCAAGACTTCCAAGGGTGCCAGCCTCTCCGTGGACAGCCGTCTATACAGACAAGTAATGGCCCTAACCGTACCCGCCGCCATAGTGACGTATTGACATCCCTGGGAAATTGGGGGTTCCGACAGCCCCATCCTCCAGTGCTTCTGGATCCCACGTACCAAGGCAGCATGCAAAAGGTAGTCCCCCCGTGGTAGGTCATATGCCCCCTGCAGATCCTGGAACGACAGCAAGACGCCATCTCCGTATAAGTCCCCAATCATGTGCACCCCACACTCCTCCCAGTGAGCCAGGGCCGACCAATCCCCGCCGTGCGGGAGGGCCGTGCACATGCCCAACGGTATCTCCGGGGCATACGGCCGAGCAAACCCTGCCCTTTTCTGACTACGGATCCAGCACAGCCGAAGCGTGCGTTCCTCGAGGTTAAGCTGATCTAATCTGAGCCTTTGCCGGAGCACAATGAACGACAACACATGGCGCGGAATTACCCTATCCTGCGGACCCTCTGGGCCCCGAAACTCACGTGCCACGGCCTGCGTCAGCCACTGCAGCTGCGCCGCCAAATAGTACCATTCAAAATCGGGGGCTGCCAGCCCTCCCTCCTCCCGTGGCCTCAGCAGCATCGACATCGCCACTCGTCGCCTCCCAGTTCCCCAAATGAACCCCGTCATTAAGGACCGAAGCGTCTGGAAAAAGGCGGCCGGAATCCAGATCGGCAAAGTACGGAAATCATAGAGCAGGCGCGGTAGCGCTATCATCTTCAACAGCGCCACCCGTCCAGACGGGGAGATTAAGTGATTTGCCCAGAATCACAGGAGGTTGAGAGTCATTGCCGAGACTCGAACCAAGTGCCCCAGCTTCTAAGTCGACCGCCCTCCTCTCCCTCCTCTAAATCGTATTCAATATGTTTTTCACCAACAAATATTGATTTGGTCTCGCATGGAAGCACAGGAACAACATTTTATTAAGATAGCCTCATAAATTCCAGAGTAAAATAGCTTGCGCGACACATATAACATTGCATTAGGCAGAAACCAAGTCTACATGTACACACTTATGTAATAACAGATGTGCCTCCTTCCTTCAAGGTGTCTCGGGAATGTTCTAGAACCAGTCTTCCGCAGTATTCTACTCTGTCTCCAGACTGGGAGACTTAGGAAGCACTTATTGCTACTACAGAATAAACCCGAAGAACAACATTTTGCATGGATCATAGATGTGTGTAGCTTTGAGGCACTGTAACAAGCAATGCACTTGAGATTTGTCAGTGTGCTTTCTTCAGATGACTGCTGTGTTTAGAAGAGTGTGCGTTATGGGTCATGAATTCGCCCAAATAATGAAGTAAAATCTGTTAATGAAAGAGAAGAAATTATTTACACCGCGTATGAATCATGTTTAAGTATACCAGAGTTTATCAGAAAGATCTTGAATATGGTGTTTCAACCTAGGACCACAATTCTGGCTCTTCTTCGACTTACTGGAGTTGCTATACACTGCTGGCAGGTGGCACTGGAGAAATCTAAGTCACACGCCCATGCAATTCCGCTTAAGGGGCTGTTCAAAAAACAAAACAGTAGGTTACTTGTTCGGCTAAGGATCTAGCAAGAGAGGATGAAGCTGGTATGTTTACAGTGGGGGGATCTGATCAATAAGGGACCACTATTGCCCTTCTCCACTCTTGCAGATGATTTCGGAATACATGTGTGGCAATTCTTAACTCGTGAAGAGTTCATGAAGACAATATTATACTGCTGGCGGGGACCCCAACCGTAGAAAATATACAGATAAGCCATAGGATGAGCAGTGGCAGACACTTATTTACATGGATAAATAAAACCACTCTGGAGGCCACCAGGGAACCCCTGACCAAACTGAGATCACTCTGGAAGGTGGCCCTCTTGATGCCGCTCAATGACAAAGAATGGGAAAAGACCAAAGCTTACCCCAAAATGGTGTTCAGAAATTAGTGTACATACAGAATGTATACCACATAGGGCATACCTTTCATATCAGTTGGTATGCAGATTTTACAGTGCAGCTACACTACCTCGAGGTGCCCAAGTTGTGCAATGGAGCAAGCTGTATTTTGACATGCACTATGGAAGTATCCAGATATTGCTAATTATTGTCCAGAAGTCACTAATTCTTTAACACAAATCAAGTCTACACACAATCTACCGACTGCTTATTTTGTTTCTGTTAGAACGGTTTCTACAGGCCAAAGCAACATCCAGATTCATAAACTTGGCATGGCTAGGGACCAAACTAATGATCACTAGGTCATGGAAAACCACTGCAGGCCCACCAATTAAACAAGCATTTACAATGCAATGGTCTCGGCATTGGTAAAGTTAGAGCTATTGGCATTGCTCATGACATTATTTTTGTTTATGTTTTTGTAATTAAAACATTTAACCCCTTCAGTGCCCGCCCCTTTCCCCGCCCTGTGCCGGCCGTTTCATTAGCGGGCGGGGTTTATGACGAGCTGGTCTCGTCATGGGCACAGCGCAACCGCGGCCCATGACGAGACCAGCTCGTCATGGGCATTGAAGAGGTTAAAGAAACGGCATTGTTATTTACAATGTCAATAGCTTAATCACTCTCAAATGCGAGACCTATTGCATTTGCACCCACACATAGAGCCACCCACACAGAGCCACTCACATAGAGCAACCCACTCACAAATAGAGCCACCCACAGAGCCACCTACACACACACACACAGTTACCCACACACAGACAGACCCACCACGCATAGAGCCACCTACAAAAAAAAAAAACACACAGAGCCACACACACAGAACCACCCACACACACACAGACCCTCCCCCACACACACAGAGCCACCCACACACAGAGCCACCCACACACACATAGCCACCACCCCCACACACAGAGCCACCCCCACACACACAGAGCCACCCCCACACACAGAGCCACACAGTAACCTCAAAATGTAACACATATTTACTTTTTGCTGGATCAACTGACAAACCCTTCAACAGGCTGTTTTTACAATGCCCGTCCTACTGATAACAGACTATTGACATACATAAGAGTTGCAGGCAGTGGGCTTGTGGAAGAGGGCAGACCATGTCTAATATCAATAGTTCAATTTGGAAAGTGCGGTTGGATTGTCACAGCTGTCTGCTTTAATGCGTCTACTATAAACCTATGGACAGTTGGTTACAACAAGTCCCGTCCCCAAAGTAAAAAAATTGTTTTTTTAAACGGTTTAACTAAAGCGGCTCTCATCGCGAAAACTCGTGTTACTGCACCTTTTGACACTCCGTATGGACTCACCACATGAATGCATGTACACCATATGGTAGCCATGTTTACAGGGGAATTTGCTTCCTGCAAAGATACTTTCGTTTTAGAGTACAAAAGATGTAAACAGAAACTACAACTCCCAGAAGGCACAAAGATAAAAAAAAGTCTAGCGCTTGCAGTACGTCAGCACCATAAGGCTGAAAAGCGATCCATATCTGGACTCCGATGTGGTTCGTGCAATAAACACACTCATAAAACATATATAGTTCTTGCGAAAGTTTACTTAAGTCGTGGAGTCTCCACCCCGCTCCCTGCCCCGGCCGCCCTCTCGGCAGCGCGCGCCGGAGCCTTACCGTAGCTGCGGCTCCGCGCCCTCCGCTCGCACCGGCCGAAGGGGAAGCGCTCGAAGGCCTGCGGAAGAGGCACTGCCGCGCGCGGCTCGGGGTCCGGTTCGCCGCCATGGAGCCGCGGCCACCGCAGACTCGGAGGCGAGAGGCGGCCGCTGGGGGGCGGAGGGAAGGGGCGGGTTTCTGTCCTCTGATGTAAAAAAGCCAACTGCCACACCTCGGTCCCACCCACGTCTGGGCGAAAGGGCTTTCATGGCAGCTATGAAAGAAAACAACGCACCTTTGCTACAGATGCGAGATCGACAGATGCGAGATCGCCGACCGCTGCCCTGGCCAGGGGAGAGGTGCCGCTGCCCTCTGCACCCCAGCAGCTGTCCATCCCCCCCCCCCTCCAAGGCAGCCCGCAGCCACGGAAATGACCGCTCTTGGCCGCCTTTCCTAGGGGTAAGGGGGGGCGGTCAAATCAGTCACCGGAGAACATCTCCTGACGTGGTACTTTAAGTTATGAACTGCAAGTAACAAAGGATTTACATCATACGCGCTCTGTAATCTATTTGGCACTCGTTCTTTGCAGCAGGCATATTAACCCTCTGCACGAACTTCACTGAAGTCAAAACCACAACTATACAGATAGAAAAGACACGTGGCGCCAAAGCTGAGTATAAAGGACTCTTCCTCCGGGGCCACTTTCTGAGGAAAGAAAAACATCTACTCTCGCAGCCTCGGCGGGAAAAATACGGGTGCCGCAGCGACTGGGGTTGTTCCGGCGATTGGAGACTCTACATGCCTCGGTAGAGAAGCCACAGGCCTCTTGAACAAGGAGATCAGGTGAGGGAGCAACGCCGGGACACCACCGCCTTTCTCCGAGGCAGAGAAGAACTGCCTCGGAGAAACGCAGCCTCGGTTTCGGATTCGGGGGCGTGTTTCTTTTTCTCTCCTCTTGCCATTGGCTGGAGGAGAGAAAAACACGCCCTGCGAAAAGCAACGAAAAAACACGCCCCCCGATCCGAAAAGGACGGGGCTTCAACGGAGTGACTGGACCTCTTCTCCAGTGGCTGGCCAGCATTTAAGAGGCCAGCCAATGGAGAACAGGAGAGAAGAGGGGCGGGTTTCAAGCCCCTCTTCTCAAAGTCACTCAAAGTCATTAAATCTCGCGAGCGAGACTGCGCAAGCGCAGCCTTCGCTAGCCGAGACCTAAAAATGGCAAAGGGAGTTGAATAAATGGTCGGATGTAGAGTCCTTGCTGCCACACAGAGGAAATTAAAGACCTGCAGAATATGCCCCTCTCGACACAGTGAGACGCCACAGATGAAACACCTCTTTCACCAAAAAGAATTTTAAAAAGTTCCACAGACATACCTCATGCCTACAATAGCACCAGCGCGAGTACACTCACATGAGACAAAAACGCTAATTACGTACTGATATTGAAAGGGGCGCTTCATATTAATATAGAGTAAAGGGGGAGGACCTTACTTGCCGTTGGAACCCTGCGATGATAGCATGAGCCCTCACTCAGTCCATGAACTGGGATCATTAATACTAGGAAAATATTTTACCCCTTTAGTGCAATCCTGACACCTGATTCTAACAATCAACAACTGATGGGTGACTAATTACCCTTTTCACAGTGTCTGCCACTGCACTGTACCACATGCAGCATGTTTCCTTTAGCAATATTTGACCCTTTTAAGCTGGAAACAACTTTCATATTCTGTTGGAATCTGGAGACTATGCAGCAGGTGCTGAAATATGTGGCAAGTGCGATAGATCCATAATTATGAGAAAAATGCTGCGGTCACTGAATTATATTTTGAGTGAACCGCGTCTGCAGTAACTGTAACTTGGTAAAAGAAGGGGCCAAAGCTTCCATTCTTATGCCAATGATGTGGAGATTTAAGTGTGTGTTAGTAGACCAAACAGTGTTGCCAGGAGGGGTGGTGAGACTACCACAAATTGACTATCCTAGAGGTTATACTCATGAGACTTGCAGCGTCATGCAATACAAGCCATAACATATTAACATATTGGTGATTGATCAATTGTATCAGGAACATAAGATAGGAATGTTGATAATTAGGTCCATCAACCTTAGCCTCAATCCGACCGGATGAGCTGGAGCCCACACAAGGTAGTCAAGTTCCTGCAGCTGAATTCATGTACCATACACCATATGTTCACCGAGGTCTTTGATTCGTCCCACAACAGCAGATGATTACAACTGTACCATGTAAGGAATGCTCAAACATGTCACTTCTGCTATGTGCACATATGAGTCCAGATCTCATGGATGGACATTTTGGTCTTTGTCCTTTCTACCACTGCACATAAAAGCTGTGGTAGATTACTTTAGTGTACAGTTCCTTTAATATTTCAACATATAAATCCTTTGGTTGGAAACCCAAGGAGTACCCTAATCCATTGAAGAAAAACTCAAATTAAAGAGGTGACGATCCCTGCTTTGCCCCGCTACAAAATAGAATAGCAAATACCAAGACATATAGGTTGAGTGACATTTTATTCAGAGTGTCCGTCAATATTGCTTCTTCTCTTCTGAATTATGACGGATACATCCATCTATTTATTTCCAGTTCTGATGGAAGCACTGTAGATACTAAACAACTCTGGCGATTACTGTATGTACTACGTGCCAATGTGAATCAAAACATGTCAGGTTCACCCAAGCTACTGAACATAGGGCCAGATGTACTAAGCATTTTAATGGTCACAAATGTCCGATTTTGCCTTTTGTGACAGTTATGTTTTTTTAATAGGACTAATTGCATTTTAAGAATTGAAAAGGTTTTTCCGACTTCTAAAATGGTATTCCGAATGTATACGGATTTAGTGTCTGGAATGCGCATTTTGTAGGTGTCCCTTCCAAAAACCGAATTTGTATCTTATTTATCAATGCTTTGCTACCAAAATCCAGCAGCAAAACAATGGTATTTGACCGTCTTCTTAGGAGCTGGAACCTTTCATGAATGTAAAAAAAAATCCTGACTAGTGGGCAGTGGTTCAGAGGACAACAATCACTGCTAAAACAAGCAAATAAAAGTAAACTTTTGTTAAAAACAAAATCTTTATTAAAATGCAATCACAGGCATTGTGGTCTGCTCACCCACCAGGCCTCCCCATCCCAGTGATGGCCTCCAATCATAGTGAGTCACAATTTACAGCCAACGCTTCCCATTTATACATACAACCGTTCTTAAAATCCTTCACTAGTCCCAAAATACTAGCAGCAAATTGCAACTAGTAAACAGTACATCGGCCCCTGGTTTCTTTTTTTTTTTATCTTCTCCTATGCTAATTTCACCCATCTGCTTACAGGAAAAGGTGGTCTTTTGTTAGCAAGGTGTTACCATGATCATCAGACAGACCACAATATAAGCTGCACGCTGAATACAGAAACGAGATCACAATTGAATTTTCACACCACGCTCTCCATAAGGGGCCCATCAGACAATAGATTATCTTTTCACCATTAACTGATTTATATGATTAACTAAGTTAGAATTAAAAGCATGAACTCCTGGGTGCATACATCTATGCACTGAATTTAACTAGTGGAACTACCATGATTAGGGGGATTGAAACAAGCACTGTGGATTATTTAAATTTGTAAAATCACATGACATACATAGTTGTCTTTCTGGAAATTACGTTAAAAAGATGAAAATGAAGTTAAAAAATGTATTCTGCCATCTATTTGTTTTCTTATGTTTTAAACAATATTTTTATTTTTAGTTTCAATGCAGGTACAGCATATACTTTCAAGTAACTGATTCAGAATCATCACGGCATGATCAACTGGAGGTATGGACATGTGAAACACCAATACATAAACTAGCAATACTTTCTTTTCAAATACCCATTGTCTCAGTTTCCACCCTTTGCTCTCTTGCATTATTGTCCCGTGTAAGTTGGGTAATGTCCTGTTAACTCTCCCCCGGGAGTCCGTAATACTGTATTCATGGGTTCCAGATTCTCTGAAATTTCTTTGGACAACCACGGGCTATACATGTGGTTTTTTCCCCTGACATGTACAGATCCATTCCTATTCTCCACTCATTCAGTGTAGGCCGCTGCGCTGTTCCCCACTTGCGTGCCAGATCTCGTTTGGCGACTACCAAGCCGAGGTTAGCTAGTAACTTTTTTCTGGGGCCATCGACATCTGTAGATATACCTAACAGTACAAATTTGGGGTTCCATTGGTATCTTTTCTACTAATATTTTCTCTAGCTCGGTCGTTATAGTTCCCCAATATGTCTGTATCTATAGCTATTCCCAGATCGTATGGATGTATGTGCCAGCCTCGTGGGTACATTTGAGGCATTTGGTGGTATTGGCCCTTCCCATTTTGTGTAGGCGAGATCATCTTGAACTGGATGAGGTGGAGTCGCGAACCTATTTGTTTCTTAAAAGAGAGAAACTATAGCAGTAGTATTTTCTTGCCCACTAACAAAGGTGAGCGGGTAATGTGGCTGGGTACCAGTATTATTACCTTAACTCGGATGATAAACTCGTTACAAGGTATAAAGAAGATACAATTATTTCATATATTGAAAAAAAATGTGGACAATATGACAATATTATGCAACAACAATACATTCTTCACAGAAAATCTCATTACAGAGAATCACCCATAATAGAAGGTAATTAAATAGAAAGGTCCCAGTGAGACACTACAACACTTCCCTCAACAACTGTTTTTATGATGATTTATGTCAATTGGTAATGTTGTTGTAGTTATTTTTTTATTTCTAGGCTTTCTAGGCTGTATTTAAGGAAATGTAAATAATTACTATTTTGGTTTGGGGTTTTAATTAGGTCTAGGGTTCGATTTAGGTTTAATAGGGTTTGTGTTAGATTAAAACCTTATAGCCCGCTGCCAAGGGCTATAGCGGTTGTTAAAAGCCCTGAACCAGAGTTTTAGGCCAGAACCGCAGGTGAGGGCCTATAACAAGCGAGAGGGCCTTTAACAAGTATAGCCTGAGGTAGAAGGGCTATAAGGCTGATAGAATATTCCACCCACTAAGGGTAGAATATTCTATATTAAAAGGGAGAAACATTAAGACAAACATTGAAATATTGGAGCACCAGGCATATATTAGCCATTATAAGCCTAGAGCTACTCCATTGTTTTCAATGGAGCTCTCAACATTGCAATGTTCTAATATAGCCTTATAGCCCGCTGTAGCGGGCTATATCAGCCATTAAAGGCCTGCTCCACCAATAGAGGACTGAGCCAAAGGCTATTAGAACATTCAGTAACATCAGGAGGGCAGTATGTTCTAATTAGTAAAACAAAGACCTCACTGAGCCGAATGGGGTTGAAATTCCCTCGGGCTCCGTGAGGCGTTTGTTCACAGCTGTTGCTGTGAAAGACAAACATTAGAACGTTGGAGCTCAGGGCTTTTACCAGCCATTAGAAGC
The DNA here is from genome assembly GCF_964204655.1 of Triturus cristatus. Classification (NCBI taxonomy): domain Eukaryota; kingdom Metazoa; phylum Chordata; class Amphibia; order Caudata; family Salamandridae; genus Triturus; species Triturus cristatus. Next base: position 346,603,688 of record NC_140589.1, on the reverse strand, counting down.
CAGAGCTACTCAATTGTTTTTAATAGACCACTCAACAGTCCAATGTTCTAATACAGTGTTGGAGCCCACCATAGCGGGCTCCACGAGCTATTAAAGGCCCACTCCAATGCTAAAGCGCCTTAAACAAGGGAGCGGACCTTTAATGGCCGGTAGAGCCTGCTACGGAGGGCTGTAAGGCTATTAGAACATTCCGCCCTTAGAGGGCTGTATGTTCTAATTTGTTAAACAAAAGGCCCCACAGGCTCCGTGAGGGCTTTTGTTCAGAGAAACAGCTGTAAATAAACATTGGAATGTTGGAGCTCAGGGTTTCTACCATCCATTAGAAGCCTGGAGCACTCCATTGTTTTCAATGGAGCTTCCAACATTACAATGTTCTAATTAGGAATAAGGTAAATGTTACAAATGATATAAGTTAACGGTGATTAGAGTTGGTGTAAAGGTTACAGAATGGGATAGTTTTAGTGTCAAAGTAAGGATTAAAGTTAGGTTTAAGGTTACAATGACTCTTGTATTCATGGTAAAAGTTACAAATGTGGTAAGGGTTAGTGTAAGGCACTTGGTTAACGTTAGAATTAGTCTGAGTTGTGGTGAAAATAAGGGTTGCAAAGGAGCATTTACATGAACACGGAAGATGGTATTGTTGTAGCAGTTGTTTATTTAAAAATGTGTGGGGGGTTCATTACAAGAGACCCTCTGTACAATAATTTGTTGTTGTGATATTCTTTTTTTTAACATGGATCACTTTCCCACCCTTAGAGAGGCTCTTTCCAATTAAGATATGATTCTTATTTTTTTCATTATACCAAATGCATCCATTGACAGTTTACCTAGCTACAGTGCAACTACATTCTAAACAGGTTAAAAATACAAAAATAAATGCAAGGTAACCTAGCTGCTTGTGATCATTCTGGGCAGTAGTATTATTTTATTTACAAGGTCAGCGCAATAAAACTTAACTTGCTTCTAGAGTGGGGTTCATTAAAAGGAGACATAATTTATGTTTAGAGTCGCTAACGAAAATATCCAAAGACAACATACTGGGAACAATAGGCTCTAATTAGCTTTGCCTAGGAATGTTATAGGTCTTTGATGAAGGTCAATACAGTGCTTCATCTCTCTAAGATATATAGGCAAAGAGTGCCAGATGCTCAGATCAACAACAGCAATCTTCTGGTGTCATACCCATAGGAGCTGGAGAGACATTGAGATGGCTCAAACCGCTGAGCTAAAGATACCGAGAAGCAAATATTCAACCACCATCTTTTTTCTTCTTCTCTATGCTTGGCACAAATATAAGATGCCAGGAGAAGTTCTAAAGCCATTACATAGTCAGATTGTACACATAACTCTGATGATGGAGCAGGCACAACATTGTCTCCCTCCTATTGCTGACCACCTCACAGGTTGAGAGTACTAAACCACACAATAAGACTCCAGCAAAAACCAGCCGCCCAAGATTGAGTCACAAGATTATGGGAATTCTGAAATGCCATGTTCGGACTTTGATTTTTTTTTAAAGGCAGAAAAGAGCTTCATGGGTGTTTCCACACTAATTGAACCAGATTGCCCAAAGTTGTCAAAATCACACAGCCCATAGGTCCTACTTATTAACAACCTATTTAGGCAATTCTTAAGAGTCTCTTTTTTTGTATTAGCAAGGCGAGCATGCCTCTGTCTGGCTCCACAAAAATCAGCACCACTTCATCAGATTGTGAAGAGTTGTTAACTTCTCTAAATTTGGCACTTTGTTTTCAGTTCTAATGAAATAGATGTTCAGATTGATCTACTGTAAATTATGGTAAATTATATTATTGAGAAAGACAACAAAATAAATAATTGGATCAATGTGATTTTGCGGGCACACGCAAATTTGAAAAATCTCAGTTATACTTCATGTGTGCCTCAATATTAGAAAAGCTTGGTAACTCTACCAACTATGCTTCAAGCATTGGTCGATGAATTAAGGGGCCGGAAATCTGCCCATGCACGGTTTGTACTGATCGAGCCTATTGCTCAAGACAGCATACGTGATTTGGCATGTAACAATGCTCAGATGGAAGTATTCAGGCCCACAGATGCACACAAACCAGCGACATGTTTAGCAGTAGAGTCAGACATCAATCAACATCCTTTTAGTTCCAAGAAGAAAAGAAAAAAAATAGAAAGTCAAATAAAAAAGTCAGAGCCTCTCTTCAAAAACAGAATCTAAGTATTATAGGAAGCAAGTTACCAGTCTACCCGGGTTGTCTACCTGTAGAAAAACACTTCGAGGATGAACAATAGTAAGCTTTCTCACCTTCTGAATCTACCCCTCCCTTGATTTCAAAATCCTACATTCAGTAAGATTCTTAGCCTACTGTTTTACAAAAGTTATATCCAGAAGTAGTTAAACTGACCTCGAGTAGAAGAAATTCCACAGAGGCATTGATTAGAGGCACTGTACCCCTAAATCAGAGTGCAGTGTCGTTTACCAGCAATAAGAGATCTTCCCCTATAACTCAATCTGCAAACAACCACTCGGGTCACACAATAACTCAAACTAGCACTGTAACAGACACTCTGCCTCTGATCAGGCTACTGAACTGCTAACAAGCTTTAGGGAACCTCACTATTATTTATTTAAAAAGTTTTGTATAGCGCTAACAAGACCCCGAATATTATAAGGATATAGGTGGCAGAGCTCATAAGTTTCTTCTCCTTCCCAACAATCAAAGTTCGTACAAAATTAGTGACCCACAAGAAAACCATTAGTCCCCTCCACACCATTGAAGATAACAAACCAACACTGACTCATTTGAATTCATCCAGAGCTCAGTGGGGGAAACATTTAACACACCTTGACACAAGTACAATTCATAGCGTAGGGGTTATTACATCACAAATAGGTGGTCAAACATGGCAATAAGGTATTAAGCTATACTTGTCTCTTCGAACACACATAGAAATCTCCAGACCAAGAGTTGCTAGCGACCCAATGAATTTACAGCCAAAATAGATTAAAGCTTCATCTTTTGCCAGGGGAAAAATTACATCACTTCTACAAACTGCATTAGAAAACACCCCTCCACCCCCAAATAAAAGATTCTGATAACATTCCAATAAAGCAGGCATAGCTTTCCTCCGAGGAAAGCTAGATCTAATGAAGGCAGACTGATTGGACTTCGCTTGCCATGTCTCTTGTAACAGCCAAACTCCCAACTTCCAAACCAGTAACCTCAGTATTTTTAATTCAACACCGAGTCACACATCTTTAAGCTTGCTTTCGGTTCCTGTAATATATGTGGCTGGTCACGTTAATTTGATACGGTCATCGTTTCGTTTGTTCAAATGAATAATAATATTTTTATACAACAGTATTGGTGTATTAACACTGCACACCTACCCTTTTTTTTTTTTTTTTTTACAAAACCGCTCTACGCTGCCCTCATGTTTGCAAAGGAGGGAAAAATGTGGGAGGAATGGCTATTTGCATTAGAGGAAATCTTTTTGTAACATTAAAATGCATCAGAACAGACAGTCCCTTTATTCAGGCAGTTCTCCTAAATTTTCAAATGGAACATTACAAGCCTAACCATTATAAACACTTGCATTAATCCACGAAATACAACGAAATTGCATTTACTAGCTTAATTAGTTGAAATCTTACAATATCTAAAAGTTTGCTTTCCGAAGACTGCGTTTTCGGTCACAGGTGACACCAACTCAAATCCTTCAAAGAGGTCAATGGACGATGATCTCACAGAAGCACAGGATAGTTTCTGGGTTATACATATACCATACCAAGTACTTCCGACATTAGGCAGACAAGACCGATGTTAGAATCCCTAGGATCCCTGGTTGGCTGAGGTTGTTACTGTAGGCCAAACAGGGAACCATGAGCCCCAACGTTAGGGAAAAGACAGCTCGCCTCTAGAGCTAGCCCCCGCTCCACCCCCTTGGTAGCTTGTCACGAGCAGCCAGGCTTATCTTCAAGACCAATGTGTAAAGTATTTACAATTGCGCTCACAGCAACCCAATGATGACACCACAAATAGACTCCACACGAGTTTCATTTAAAACAAGTATATGTTTATAAAAAGATATACGATGCAACCACACAATACTAAACCAACATATACGTCGGGGTGATGTTTCCCCTGGCCTATTATTATTGAGCTAAACTAAACAATCCTACGTAATCCTAATGTCGTAATATGCAGTTCGTTATCAAACAGTCCGGTACTTCACAACATAAGAATAATGCAGATCGTAACACGGTTATCTGGCGATATGTACTGTCACTGTAATGCAATGCGTAGTGCAACAACGTAGTAAACTGTTATGCCCCCATAATGCAATGCGTACGGTCCCCTTTCAGGCACTCTGTTGGGAAAAAGCAATGCAATGTGTAAGTTATCAAGCAGATTGTTATGCAAAACTAATGCAATGCGAAACACATATATCCGGCAGTTCAGTATGCAACACTAATACCATGTGTAATATGACAATCCAGCAGATCGTGATGCAGGATTTAAGATACAGCGTAACACATCTATCAGGCAGTTCGTTATGCAAACCTAGTGCAATGCGTAACACACCTATCAGGCAGTTTGTTAGGCAAACTAATGCAATGGGCAATACGACAAAACAGGCAGTCCATTGTACAGAAATAAAGCAATGCGTCATACAATCATCAGATACTACGCTATGTAGGAGTAATGAAATACGTAAATTACTCCGGCAGCGTTCACGGTGCCTCCGGCAGTCTCTCCGCCACTCGTGCTGGTTTGAGGTTAGTCTCCGGCTACAGTTGCTACTCCCCCACGGGTAAGATAGAACACAGTAAATGCAGTTTAGAACTCAGGCCCGGTACGCCACTCCCTTGGCACACAGGCCTTGATCCGAGCCGAAGTAGAGGCTCGCGCTGCAGCACAGAGAGCGAGGCCAAGAGAGTCTCCCTCCGAGCCCACGCCCCGCCCCAGGAATCAACACACGTTACCTGGGGGGGAGAGGGGGGGGGCGCAAACCCACTCTCCTCTCCTCTCCTCGTCCCGTGACTTGGGCCTCCGATGCATTCTCTGACTTTCCGGGCAATGGGAAGATCCCAGGCTGCACACTACACCCGCACACAGAGTCAATCAGACTCACGGAAACTCCGGGTGCACGATAACCACACAACTCCTCGCAATGGTCTCAGGCTGCGCACGGCATACGCACGCAGCGTCGCTGAGACACACTTTATCTTCCGGTGTCCCCGAACACAGGGTACCTCCAGCGAGGATCTCGGGCTGCGAACAGCATATGCACGCCGTGTCGCTGAGACACACTTGCTCCTCTGGTGTGCACGATCACAGCCAATCTACACAAATGTCTCAAGCTGCCCCCAAGCACACGCACAGTGCGTCGCTAAAACTTACTTGGCTCCCCGGTACAGACGTTCACAGGACGATCCTCTCGAAGGACTCAGACTAGACAGAGCACACGCACCCACGGCGTATCTGACAGTCTTCTCTGGAATCTTTTGCGTTCCTGTGTTTCCAAACAGGGATCCAGCTCACATCGGGCCCTTGATGATACTTACTTCAGGAAACAGCATACAGCAAAGTCCTTCAAGCAGGGGGACACAGCACACAGCAAAGTCCCTACAGCCTTTCCTTAGTTGAAACAGCAAACTGCAGGCCAGCCCCAGATCACACAGCAAGAGCAGTCCTATCCAGCAGTCTCTTCAGTTATTTCTTCCTTGGCAAAGGTTCCTCTTGATCCACGAAGTAGCTCCAGTCTTGTTCACACTTGATCAAGCTATTCTCCAAAGTTCAGGGGCTTCAGCTCTCATAGTTATACCCCTCAATGGCTTAGAAGTATTTTTCTATCAGGGGGCACAGTCTCCTGCTCAAACCAGTTCTGGGTGCCTCTCTCCCAGTGACACATTCTTCCTTTGATTGGTGGGGGTCTGGATTCTCAATTACTCAGCAGGAGATGGGACAATTGTTTTATAGCACCAGCCCAGGCCTCTTCACCTCTAGGCCTACTCCTCATCTGACACTCCAGCTGCAGGTCAGCCCGTGCGGTCTCACCTCCTCCCCTGGGTCAAGACATTCCCCAGATCCTATCACTTTCAAATCCAGCCAGTCAATCCACAACCAGGCAGAGACACACAGAAATGTTTAAAGCACAAAAACTCAGCCACTTCTAAAAGAGTCGCTTAAAAACACATACTGCAAAAACCATCTTTATTAAAAGATGTGTTATTGCAAGGTGAGTTCAGGCATACTAAACATCACCTCTCCATGTTAAGCCCTTTGGGAAGACAAGCTGGAAAACATATTACACAGCCTTCCCATTTTAATGGGCAAGATGGCCTTTCAGCAGTGAAAACGAAATGGAGACTATTTCACAGCCAGGACATGGTACCCACCTTGGTACATGTCCCACCTTTCACATGCACTGCACCCTGTCCAGGGGTTACCCTAGACCTACCATAGGGGTGCCTGATCTGTATGGAAAGGGAAGGGCAGAGTCTGGTAAGTGCGTGCACTTACCAAGACAACATGGCAGTTTAGGAAACTGGGCGCAGGCCCTGCAATGGCAGGACTGTGCTCCCTTTCCAAGGCTACTTGAGTGGGTGGCACAATAAGTGCTGCAGGCCCACCAGTAGCATTTTCATTACTAGCCCTGGCACACATAGTGCACCTCACTAGGGACTTTACTAGTAAAGCAAACATACCAGTAATGGACAACCAATCACCATTACACTTCACAAAAGGAGCACTTGCATTTTGACACTGTTTGCAGTGGCAAAGTGTCCAAAGCATCTAAGTTGGCAACACGTCAGAAAAAAATGTCTAGGGGAAAAGCAAAAAGTTTAGGGAACTTAAGCCAAAAAGGGCCAAGTCCCACAGCCGACATTAAATATTTATTCTTTCTATGCAAGATGTCTATGACCTCTGACCGGTCGCTATTCATCGGACCACCGCCACGCAACGAACTCGCACCAACAATCATAAACTGTCAATTCTGGACTACAGAATTGCTTCCTTTTAGCTGTGTCAAGCTATATATAAACATAAGATAAATATAAGAATGGAATGTGATCATATTCCTTAAATCTTTAGATTGTCTTCCAGGCACAGACAGTAAAAATATTATTTGCATGGTGTCTTGGACGGCTGATGAGAATAAAGTGGGATGGGGGTTGTCAATGTTGTTACAATAATAACATGTGAAAAAAATGTATGTCAACTCCACTCAAAAAAAATATTAGGAAAAACATGTGCATGAGCTGTAGAATGTGTTCCAATCGTATGGAAATTAAAGACAAGTAGTGGAGCTCTGTCGATGTTTTGGTATCTGTAGTGTTAGGTACATGAGACCATCCTCAGGACTAACTGCATTTGTGAAATAGGAAACCCCTTAACATGTCTCACTTCCCATAGGGCAAAAGGCACGGCCCAAATCTAATCAAATAATGCTGGTCAAGTGCATTGGTCTCACATGTGATTATTGTAACAACATGGACAAACTACAGACCGAACATGTGTGTCTGATTGCCTCTCTCTATAACCTTACTAATGTATGTTATTCTGTAATCTACGCAATAGCTTTATTTTTGCACGCTTGTTTTTCATTCATTTTGTTATCCTTGTTGATTTTGTTTATCTAATTGAATTGATTTGTGCATTTGCTTTAATATGGTTAAACATTGGATTGCGAATAATTTTTATGATTCGACAGAATGTGTAATGTCATAGATGCCTAAATACCTGGACTAAGTATATTTTCTTTTATGAACGACCCCGTGTTGCCCATGGACCTCAGCTGCATGAGAAAGGTGGCTATTACACACCTTTGGCCACGTCGAAACCTAAATCAATATTGCTTGCAGACACAATGTCCCGGCTGTGAACAGAATTAACTGTCCCTTCATGGAGTCCTCTACTGGAAGTTATAAGGGCAAAAATTTTTCCTGGGCCAAGTAATGGGCATGAGGCTTTTCAGTGTAGGCTATCCCGCTGGTTGAACACTGCACAATGTAAGCTATATAGGTCTTTGTTCCATCTTCCTTCATCAGCTCGACAAGCGCAGATCAGTCTAGTATTCGGTCTGTTAAATCAAGTTCAGGCCAGTGAAGGTACTGGTGTAGGAACAAATGCCAGACGAAGCTCTATAAGTGCGATTTTATGGGCTGAGCAGAGCGCCCTGAACAAGAATCAAACGAATTGGAACCAATCTTGAACAAAGGAGCGATGCCACTTTGTGCGACAAGCCTAAGTTCCAATCACTTCAAGAGGATTTTAAAAGGGAGTTAAAACTTCTAGCATGTACTAAAGATCTTTTAACATTCAATAGTTGTAAAATGTCCAGGTGGGTGACCAATTCAAATGTAAAACCATGGCCACAATCACTTTCAGCATTTCATATCACACAGTCCATTAAAATAGAGGCTGAGATTTGGCCTGTAGGTCGACGCAGGTCGAATTTTAAATATCATAATTCCTGCTTTTTATGCAACATTAAATCGGACTTACTCTGCATCTGCCCGGCCCAAAAAAATGATAGCTAATTTTTCTTGGAACCTGCATTCTTACAATTGGGGATAAGAAGTGAAAAGAAGCAGTTGATAGAAGCTTCAACTGCAATGAGGAATAACTTTTAGCAGCATTCTTGAAATATATGATGGCCACACAAGTTACATTTCTGGCTGCGTTAATAAATATGGACAAAAGACAGCCGCAGCAACACTGGGAGAACCCACTAGCACAATCACTTTACAGATCCGCGAGGCATTCCCAAATGATTATGTACAGTGTTTTTACTCAGAGATATTAATAGTTTTGTATTCCTTTAACTGCATGTTTCAGTGGTTGGAAAATGTAAATCTGCTTTTAAATTTTTTTTTTTACCTGTTTAGTTTTCCGGTATTGTGATGGTTTTAACTAACAATACAATAAATTTAGGTCTGAATCTTAGACCTTAACGCGGACATCCGGTGTTTTAAAAAAAAAAAAAAATACAGCATATTTAAGGAAGAAACAGGACAAACCTGCCATTCAAATTTCTTTGTAATAGTGTCTAACCTGGTGACTGTTTCAGAGTGAAGACTGCCTCTGAAATCTTTGTCAACATGTAGTTGATCTCCTTTCATTTTCCTTTCACTTTGCACTGAGCAGCTCGGCTGCTATTGCTAACTCGAACACCAGGCTACACCACGCCCCTTGGTTTGTGTGCAGCCAAAATATTTTCTCTGATGCAGGTGCTATAAATAAGTCCAGACTGAAGCACATTGCTAATAGTATACATGCACTAATTTTATGATGTCTGCTGCCAGAAGTGCGATTTCTCTAACACCACATATTATGGAGGCTTAATTTCAGAAACTCACTGAGGGGCTACAACAGATAACCCAGGCCAACCAGCGCGCTCACCGACGGGCTAAGGAGGATAGGCAAACCCTACCGCAGGCATGCACGTCCAGGAGAGGAGTCAGGCAACCAGGAGTAACTTGCTGCTGCACGGGACTATCCAAACTGGTAACTAGGCGTTTGGATGTTCATGAAGAACTTCAGTGTAGACATCTTACTACGGTACAGCATAAAAGTTCAGACCTGTTACATTCACAGGTTTCCACGTCTTTCGTATTCTTCATGCAATTGTAAATGTTGTGTAATGCTGTAATGAAGGGCGATATGGTAAACTGACATTCTCTCACGGAGCCCGGATGAGCTTCTCTCCCTCTAGTCTGCACCCCTCAGACTTGGATTACATTGTGGGGGCAGTTCCTCATTTCCCCATATCAATTCTTGGGTAGACCGGCAAGTTCTTAAATGGGCACAAAGGTCCTCGATATGTGCACTGCTGGGTCGAGGGTTCATAAATGATACAGCTACAAGATTACACACAGCTGCATCACTGATCCTAGTTCTCCAGCTTTTGCCCTCAGTAGAAGCACTGAGGGAAATCTTCAGAGTTTGGTACATTTGATACCAATCTCAGCAGCATTATCACTCGTGATTTTCCAATTGGTGTCTCTAATTTTAATTGCACTGTCTCTCTCCAATATTTCTGTGCACTGATAGGAAAATGCAAAAGGTTGGCTGGGGTGTAAGCACATTGCCTACAGGCGGAGGTTACTGCTGGGTTAAATTTATGAAGGGACCCAGAGGTATAGTAGATTCTGCTTCGGAATTTGAAGTGTATCAGTCAATGTCTACAATTAATGGACCCACTTTTGTCTTCTTAAATCAGTTTTTCCAGCAGTTGTCATCTTTATTGCATTTTGAACCTTCTTTCCGTTTTCTCTGGGCTAGGTTAACTATGGTGATATAGTATGGTGTAAACATACTATAAAAGGGAGAGCTCCAGTCATTCTGGGTTGTAGTGTGTATCATTTGGGTGATGTAGGGATCCCGGGGGTTCAGCAGGAAATGAGTCAAAGCTTGGTGGAGACTACAGTATGCCAGTATTTCCAGTGCTATTGTCTCTCTTAATCTTGAACTGTTCTATCAAAATAAATGCTTGACTGTTAATGAGATGCTCCTTTCCTGTAAAACCCCACCCTCCGCCCCATCCTACTTTCAAACACAGATTTCTCAAGTGTTGGGCTAATAATGGGTTGCTTGCGACTACCGTGGCAAGTGAATATAGCTGTGTGTGTCCTGCAGCCTCTCGCAATTTCCATAACGCCCAGTGGGTACAGCGGACTGTAGGAGTGTGGTTGATTTTGATAAATTGCGCATCAATATGGTTTGAGTGGAGCCTATCTCTACATGATCTTTTTCAGTTGGTAAATGGGGGGTTACGCCCTCTTGGGCCTATAAATTGGAAAATGACGTGATGCATAAACATCTCTCTCCAATTCGGATGCAGCAAATACCCCTTTATCAAATTAAAGCATCATTATATCCAACCAAATTAAGGGCTTGCCACCTCCCCAGACAAGTCTGGGGAGCAGTGACAGCAATCAGTTAAACACACTTTGCTTAGTGTGATCGATATGGTGGTAAACAAGTACAAAAACGTGGGGAGTATCATCAAATTGAATAGAGCTATCCTACCTGCTATGGTCTGGGGTAGTTCGATCCATCTTTCCACTTGCACTGCAAGTCTGACAATTATAGAGCAATAGTTATTGCAGAGCACCATGTCTACCATCTCTGTTTATGTACAGGCCTAGGGATTTGACTGAGTGCTCACACCAGCGTTGTGAGTATTCTGTCACTGTTTGTAAGGAAGATGAGGTAAGTTGGAACATTTCAGATGTTTCCCAATTTATCTTGATTCAGGAGATGCACAGAATTGGATCATTTCTCTGATAAAGGGATTGATACAGCTGATTAGATGTTGATCAAAGGATCTAACTGCTTAACAGATTAAGAGATATCTTAAGTAACACATGAATAAACACACACGCAGCAGCCAGGGCGACTGACTCCAGAACCTGGGGGCTCACTGTTCGATCCCCAGCACCGGCGGCAGATCAGCCCAGCACCATTAGCTTGCTTAATCTTCCTAACGGTCCCCAGCGCCTTGACACCTTCGGGTAATTGTCCGCGCTTTACAAATACTGGAAATTTACATTTGCACATTGAAGACACAATGAAAAGCCCAGGGGTGCCCCTTGTCCCAGCTATTTGCCTGGTGATAAAGCCCCTGGTGTAGCTCATACAGTGTGATGCTCTGGTTTGGAGCTGGCAGTGGGGAGTTAGTCTTGAGGACAGAGTACCCCTGTATGCAGATGATCTGCTCTTGTTCCCGAGTGACCCACAGCGCTCCAGCCCCCGGTGTCTTAAGCTTCTTTGGCTTTATCGGGAGACATCCGGGCTCCGGGTTAATGAGGGCAAATCTTGCCTGATGGAGATCAGGGGTGATGCTTTGGGCGGGTGTAGTGCCCTAACATTCCCTCTCAGTACAATTTATTTAAGTAAGTAAGTAGGAGTCCACGTGTCTCCCATGCCAGACCTGGCCTGGGCGCTTAACTTCCGAGGTCTGGATTTGTGGCTTGACCGCGACTTCAGTCATTGGGCCACACTCACACTGAACCTCATGGGGTGCACAGCCATCTTTAAAATGGTGTGCCAGCCACGCTACTTGTATGCATTGAGCAATTATCCATACTTCATCTCTTGCATATGGCTTCACTCCTGCAGAAATTACCAAGCTTGTGTGGGCCAGTAGCAGACATGGGTAGCGTTTCATTCATTGTGTAAGTCTCCCTTTGACAGAGGCCCAGGCCTCTCAGATATCTGCATATATTACCTGGGGGTACAGCTGGTCCAGGTCAATGACGGGTTCACCTGGAGGGTGGGACGATCGGCGTATTGGTTGGCGATACATACATTGGGAATGGATGGCATGCTTGATCTTTTATACAGAGCAAGCGCACCGACCGCTTTGTCTTCCTGTACACGTGTGTAGAATCGATGGAATATATTCATGTAATGATATAGGTTCTTAGATTTATAAATGAGACTTGATATGCTATTTTAATGTGCCTTTTAGTGCTTAAACTAAGAACTCGCATGTTATGGAACTCTTAGTCCTCTTGTGTGTGAAGAGTTAATGAAAACTAACACGATTTAGATAATTTTACGTGTAATATTGAAGGGTTTCATTCTAAATGTCATCATTGCATATGTCAAAATGTGCACCAACAGTGACCAGAGAAAAAATGGTGTTGCATAGCCATCTTTAGTGCAACTGTTCTGGAACCTTCAGATTATGATCTTCCTATATATACTAATCATTTGAAACAATATTCATATTTTATGATTTGACATCATTTTACATGTTAATACTTTGAAATGCAGTAATATGCCATAGCTATATGTGATCTTTACACTACAACTAATAATGTATTCTGAGTGTCTATAAAATGAAAGAATCTTAGAGAATTGTTTATTTGCATGAAACCTATATTTCCATTACTTTATATTCTGCTCCTCTTTTAAGGCAAATATAATAAATAGGTCTGCCTTTTCCACTATTTTGCGCTGTTTTACACTCGTGAGAAAGTTTCATAAACTCACAATGTGAAGCTAAACTGTGTCTTACTAGGAAAGTTCTCACTCGCTTACAAGTACTATCTGCAACAAAGTCGATACTTTGGGAACATTTGCTATAAGAAACTGTCCTCTTGAACTCACTCATGTGCCTACTGCTCAAGAATCATTGTTTGTAAATGTACGTATATCGGATGATTTGACAATTTATGTGACCAACACCACCTCTTTCTATAATGTGTGTTCTCTTTATGTCGCATGACAACCATCCTACACAAACTGACCAATGGACTGAGTGGCCTGATAGGATGAGGTGACCAAGGAGGTGTCACCCTCGGAACTAGAGGATTTTAATATACATTGATTTGAGGAAGTGGGGGAATTGATTTTGGGAATGAATTGGTGACAAACTGACTGGCCCCCTTTGATTTTCCCAATCCGAACCAGACCTGAAACAAGATACCGCCTTAGGAAACTTTTGCGGACTCTACATGCTTTCCCTTCAGACTCACGCATATGCTTTGTGTGCCATTCGTGGACTTACTCTCAACAGGACACTGCCCATGAGCTGTTATAGCTCATGTCTTAGCTGAACTCTCCAGAGCTTTGTGTCACCTTATAGCAACCCTAAACTATTAGACTGACCAGCACTATTCAGATTCTAAATGTTTATTAATGATGTACTATCCTTTGAATATATTTGATAAATTTGACCTTTAGCTAAATAGTCGCTATGGTTTATCATGACTTTATTTTAATTTTTTTAAATATTTTTATTATTGATGCAGTATCTGAAGTCACAAATATATACATGTTTAACTGTACAACATCATATTGATACTTGTTCATCTCTTTTTAAATCAACAGAAACATATACTATCCCTTCCCCATACCCCTCCCTTCCAGGTGTAACAAGATCCGTTTTTCGGGCAATGGTGGAAACTTTGTGGTGAAATGTCCCAAGGTGGGTACCTGGGTCATAGTGCATTCATCTCCATGTTATTTTAGAAGAACAGTTGCTTATTGTTGTTTACCTATTTAAGATAGAGGTCTCTGTGTGCATATTTGGGGAGGCCACACGGTCCTCTTATTTCAGTCAGAGACATTCTCTGCCGCTACCAAGTCTTCTCAGGTGCTCAGTTCTACTATCACCTGCCTCCATGCTTTTAAATCATCTTCAAGCTTGTCATCCCGTCTGACCTGGCTCATTCGGACCGCTTCAGCCGTGGCCTACTTCACCAAGTCCCGCAGCCACTCCCTGTGACCCGGCGGATGTGGGCTTAGCCATCTAATAGCTACTCAACGTTTAGCCAGAACCAGCCCCAGGTTCAGAAAGCTACAAGTACGTTTTGTTATTTGATGGGGCAGGTATAAGACCCAATAACATTTTGCGTGGGGTAACTTCTAGTTCCCATTTTGTTACTCGCTTTAAGGTGGTAAGTATCGCCTCCACATATGGCCTTATGTCCCTGCATCCCCAGACCACATGTAAGCTTTCGAACTCCCGTGCCATGTCAAGTAATCTACTCAATGTCTGGAAAGGGACTGGCTCGTCAGGGAAGCCTGGCCATATAGCCTGCTATGGTTTATCATGACTTGCCCCCTTAAGTTGACTGTGCATTCCAATTTATTTATTAATGACAGGGAAAGAACAGTATAGAGATCTGAAATCATCAGGTACTAATGTTATTATTTGACATTGCTTTAACACAGGGGTCTCCAACCTTTTCTGTAGTGAGAGCGACTTTTGCTCAAAGAAAGTCTTCCTGAGCTACTAGCCAATTTTAAAACTGTAAAACAGTGACTGCACTGTGACCACCCTAAGCAGGATTAGCAGTAGTTATCACCCAAGTATTCCAGGTGTGGTTACCATCAGAAATGCTAAGAAAATGTTCATCAATATAAAAGGCATCCACCTGACTTATGAAGTAACATTCAAATCTTGACATGCCCGATGGCACAAACGACATAAGTACAACAGTAGGTCTCCCCAGCTTAACTTGAATTATCATTCATCAGTTTAGTTTCTGAAAATGCACATTTTTCTATCAAATACCACTTTCAACTTTGGGCAAACAAACTCAATTTTCCAGAAAAAAAGCCAGAAACCATAGATCATTCATGACCATTAATATTCCAGGAATAGGTAAATATAGGCCAGTCATGCTCCTAGTATGTAAATGATGGCTGCCAGTATACCAAAACTTGACCAAAAATACCCCATATAGTTAAGGATGACCATTATTATGCCATTGGCACTATTATGCCAGGAACAGACACATTTATATCTGAGATAACACCCTTATAATGGGGGCTAGCATACACATTTGCTGGGGCTTGACACCAGGCGTAGCTTTCAGGAAACAATAGTGTTTATTACGAACGCACATAAATGCTGATGAGTCTCTTAATTTTCTCTGGTTTGGATCATGCCCTGTTCTCCTCAGGTCTTGAGCTGATCATGCACCCAACTGTCACATTTTCACTCTGACTCCTGCAGTCCCACACTTTGGTGGGTCAGGACTGATTACTGCGCATGCTACTCCTGCCTACTTCTTTCATGGTCCACTGTGTACACACATGTTGTGATTGATAAAGCAGGGACTAGAACATGATCAATCTCCTTGTGGCTTAGTTATATTGAGATTGGATACAGAGTGTCAAGTGGCAGGCCCTACACGCCGATACAGTGTGTGTTTGAGTGTTAGTATGAGTTTCTGCCATAGGTTTTGGTGGCTGTCACTCTAAGGGTGAGCAGTGCTGACTTCTTTAATAGGCACCTACTCTCTGAATTTTATACTGGGCTTGACTTCACCTCTGAGAGCTACTTTGAAGGTACTGGCGAGCTACCAGTAGCTCCAGAACTACTCGTTGGACCCCACTATTGATGAGTAAAAAAAAAAACACAGTAATGACGGAGTGTATCTCTGTTAAAAAGAAACTGCATCTCGGAGAGCCTCACAAGGAAACACCAAGAGTGATCCCATTTGCTGTAGTCTTGGAACTCATCTTCCAACAAAACCGATATGTGGTCTGATTAGGTACGGGGTAGATAATGGAGATCTATTACCTAGGGTGCTATGCTCTTTGATGAGAACCATAAGCCAATTCGGGTGAGAGAGCCATGTATGGAAGAATAATAAGAAAATACTTTCTCAATATTCCTTCCACGCGACCTCCATGTCAGTTAATTCCAGAATCTGATAGAGTGTAGTTGAGGCTCCAGGTGATGCATTTTCCTATTCCCAGTTCTGTCTATTGCTAGATCCAAGACCAAGTTCAAACTCCCACCTCATTTATATATTGACTGCATTTTGCTGTCAGCACAAGTAGGGACATTTTTAAAATACTCCAGTGTATCCGTACAAAAGAGTAGAACAGTAGAGCTAGGTAGTACACCTATAATCAGTCTACCAAGCGGGCATGTGTACATAATGCTTAGTTTGGTATAAAGATCACTACTTTGTGTATCAGCGGTATAACGCCTCTAGAGTAAGAGCTGTATGATTCAAAGTATCTATAATTTACCCATTTTCCTGCAAAAGGTGGGGTTGTACGTGGATCTAGGTACTGCTACAACAAGACCATCTCCATTTTATGTCTGTATAAATATGACAAGCCCCCCATTTCTTCTTAGGGTTAATCAGCCCTTTTCATGTTCCACATCAGTAATATAATATAACGGGTCATGCCAAATTGTGAGCTAGATTGTGACTATGTAGGTAGTGAGAATTAACTTCCACAGGACACACTCTATCCATAACAATGATATCCAAGCTTGAGCTAGAAAATAGTACAACACCCAAAATGTCCGATTCCCAGCAGTCCTCCCACACTCACCCTCTCAAACATCAGTACTACATTATCCCCATAACGCAACAAAAGAAGAAGGTCTAACATAGTGCTGTGGTGATACTCATATTAGGGGATGTGGTAGAGCCAACAATCTAAAGCTGAACTTTAGCCAATATTGTGGCTCATAATGTTATGTTATGTTAGTGGAACTTTTATAGCGCGCAGCTACCCTAGGGTGTCCCGGCGCTTGCTGTAGTTCTCCCAACACCCAGCAACAAGAGAATCAAAACAACCATGTTTTGAGCGCTTTCCTAATGGAAAGAAGATCCTTCGAATTCCTCAAATCAAAAGGAAGTTCATTCCAGGCCCTAGCCGCCCCTGCTACAAAACTTCTCCCACCCCATCTGGATTTCCTTATAATAGGGAGGACGATAAATTTTGCTCCCAAGGAGCGCAAAGTTCTTGCCGGAACATACCAGCGAAATTGTTGTCTCAGATGTAGAGAGCCTGTATTCTGCAAAGCGCGGAAGACTAAACAAAGGGCTTTGAAGAGGATTCGCTTTTTTACAGGCAGCCAGTGAAATTTTCTTATTGCGCCGGAAATCGGGGTAGACCTCGAAGTTCCCTTAAGCAACCTGGCTGCTGAGTTCTGGAGCATCTGAAGTTTATATAGATTACCCTCTCCTGCATGTTCAAATAAAGACCATTACAGTAGTCAAGGCGTGACATAATCAGAGCTGTAACCACTGTAAATTTACAATCCGAAGGCAGAAGCGGAAGCACTTTCCTCAGGCTCCTAAGAATGTAAGAGGTGGTAGAGACTACCGCATTCACCTGAGCTTGCATGGAAAGGCACTCATCCAGCACTACACCCAGATTTTTAACTTTTCTTGAGGGGACTGGAAGAGTACCCATGGTCTCAGGCCACCAACTAGTAGTCCAGATATTGGCATTATTGCAATATAATGTAAGCAGCAATGTCAGTAAAAAATGGTAGAGCACATCTGTGCAGCCTTAATATTAACGTTCACTGGCAGAAACAGTTATGCATTTGGAGAGAGTCTCAAAATACCCTGCCACTAAGTCTATGTCACTCCTGTCTTCGCTTTGGTCTCTTCCCAGAATGTGATTTCAGGTATGTAGCTACCTTCTTCAGGGACTGAAAAATATGGCCGTTATGAAAGGTCTTCAAGCGATCAGCATAAAGCATGGCATATTTATTGTCTCTTTTCTATCATCCCATCTTTAGTTTTTTGAAGATGTGCCTTGCTCCTTGCACACCAGTGGTGAAATCAGAGAACAGAGACAAGATGTTTCCTTGGAATTCAAGCTGAACCTTTTCACAAACAAGCAGTACTGCTATGTAATTTAAATTTCATTCAATGCTTTGTTTTGGTGTGGCTCCCAGTGGAGGACTTTGAGTGAGTGAGTGGTGTGCGGTTCTACCACCAGAACATAAACCACTTATAAGAGCTGTTTGTCAAACAAATCTATCATAAGTGTTTCCAATAATTGCTCGGCTTTCCCTAAATTGACCCTCTCTGGCAGCCCAACAATTCTAATATTGTTCCACTAAGACCGATCATCTAAAATCTGCAATTTCTGCTTTAATTGCCATAAGTACTTTTTCAATTTTTAACAAGAATTAGTTTGAGACAGTTGCTCCAACACTCAATGTTCCACCATATCCAGCCGTGCTGGATATGCATGTTTATTTAATTGCTCCTTCCTTTGATCAAGCGGGATTATGTGGGAGTCAGTCTATTTGTAGGTTACTTTGCATGACTAAAAGTAATCATTTCATGTCAACATCATACCCAGAACCTGCTCGGGAGTTCTGGCTGTGTTCTAACCCCTTTTGTCTCATTCATCCTTGGATTCCTTTTCTCTGGGAATCAGAAACCGTATACACTTTTTCTGATGTTGTTTTCCAAAGCTGCCAGTTTACATCACAACAATTTGGCTCTGATGTACTAGTTGCAGGGTCAACAGTGATCATGTGTCAGAATATTATGATATAGGCAGTAGAGTGCCTGTTAGCAAGGCTTAAGTCCCGAGAAGCTTCTGGTTTTGGCAAGGCTCATGTCTCCTGTGTAACCAGTGGCCACTGCTCCATGTGGTTATTTAATCACGATTTGCAGAGAGAAGAGCGCTTATCTTTCCACTGCATGCATTTTTCAGAGATTTTTCTGTGGGTTGGCAGATCCTGACTCTAGGATTTCAGATTTATACTGTCTGGCAGACTGCTTGCTCAAGTCTCTGGTATGACTCAGTGTGGTGTCTGCTCTTGCGAGCATTCACACTTGTTTTCTAACTGATTATTTCTGATTTCTAATTGCAGATAACACATCTGCTCTTACAAGCACTCATCTATTATCTCCACCTCCCATTGTGCAATTAATAGCGTGAAGGTCTTAGAGTTTACTTTCTAGTCATACTTTTCTCTTTATTAGTTTATGACCTGCCACACTTAATCTTCTCAAATTCTATTTTTATTAGTAATATAAACAGGTTACACATAGAGAAAGTTCTCCTCTTCTCAGTTTCTTCTGTGTATTCTTTTGTTTGGCTGATGCTAATTTTTATGAAATGAGGCCTTTAAAACCAACAGATCTCTGAATCCTGAAGAAGAGGTTTGCTTGTGAATGTTAACAAGCCCATTAGCTTGCAACCAAGAAGTATTTTTGTTTTATTCCCCGGTCTGAAGAAGTAGCCTCACAAAAGGTAGATTCAGTTCTTGCAGGTTTAAAGAGCTATACGTATTTACTTTTGTAAAATACTTCACTGAGGCCTCTTCAAACAACAATGTACCAACTGTGGGGTTACAACAGTCCTAATCCAAGGTACAGACTCAGAACTATAGAATATAAATCAATGCTTAGTTGCTGGGAATCATTATAACCATTCTTTCATGTATCTTTATGGGGATTAGTAGATCCTGTCGAACATAAGAGTGAAGCTTCAGACCAGCCCATCAAACAAGAACCCTGGACAATAGATGAAGATTAAAATCCCATCCCCTGATTTCTCACCAAGGAGTAACAGATATAATATTTTTAGTTTAATGTCTGGCACGACCAACAGAGGGTTGTGGTGAATTCCCAGTGCTTGGCAAAAAATGGGCAGCTGCAAAAGAATAAAGTTAGTGGCTAACTTCTGGTTTAAAGCCTTACGATTCCTGACAAGAATGTGCATGCATGAAGATATTACAGTCTCTCCAATGACATGCGTAGTCTTACAAATAGGGAAGAAAAAAAAAATCACTCATGGTGGGGTTATTGCGTAATCTGCCAGAGACTACAGACCTGGGCACAAACAATCTAATCTCACTTTAGTGAGTCCGTTTTCTCATTTAAACATCTGCAAGATTGGCCTGAAGGGGCCCTTTTATTTGTGTCAGAAATTGAAACAGGGAATCCCAAAGAGAAGAAAGAAGAGCTCAGAAAAAATTAGAAAAATGGCAGGGATGTTTAAAGGCATGGAAAAAGTGGACAATTACCCTGGGCTCCCACCTCCCAAGAGGTGCCCCGGGAAAGTGAACCTTTGCTAAATTTGTCCTGTGTCTATTTTTTCGCTCTCTGCCTACATTAACTCGGTCTGTCTACCCAGTGTCCTCTTAAGGATTTTTATGGTCCCGGGCAAAACATTAACAGTTTTTTGTTATCCTATTAAAGTTTAACATATAATTCAGTATTGTTTGGTATTATGAAAGCTTGAATTAGCAGGAAACGGGTAATAGAATTCTAATTTGTTACCTAATGGGGATTCAAAATAAGTCTTGCCCAGGACACCCAAAATCCTCAAGATGACACTGAAAAATGGCCCATTGTTTTAATTTCACCTTGACATGTAAGGGTGGTACACTGGAATGGATCTTCCTTTAGATAAGAACAGCATAAGGACTCCACCCTGTTTTGTGCCTTTGAGTGAGCTAGGTTTGCTCCTTTGACAGGAGGGTCAACATTTAATATGCATTGGTTCCCAAATTGTACAGGAAGATTCTATGCTAAATTGGGGACACCTAGGCCCAGACAAAATTCAGTAAGCTCTATCACAAAGATTTAATTGATCAATGGTATATGCAAAGACCACAAAATATACCTGCAAGCAGTCATTTGTCGGTTGGTGAATCCAGGATATACCCCAGTAGCCCAACTGCAACACTGATTCATCATCACTCAACAATTTCTGAGGACAGGAATGGATGAAATTGGAACTACTGAATCCTCAGAGAAAGGACATTAACATATTTTAGTAACTGTGCATCATGCCACCAGTATATAGCAGCTTTTCCCTTAACGGATACCAGGCAACCAACTTGTGCAATGTCCTCCAGGAAAGTTTTAATTAGACAATAAAAAAAAGATACTGAGAGAGGATGATAATTAGGTTTGTCATTATTTGCAATACGTGTTGCCTTTGTTGTTTTATCACCATGTGGTTTGGGTAGACAACTCCAGCCAATATTAGACATGGTATCAAGGACTTAACCAAACCAGAGGGCAGGACAGTACCCTAAGTGGAGTCTTTGATAGCTTTAAATGATAGATTACAGTCTATTAAGAAAAAAGCTGTTGACTATTCAAATCAACAGAATCAATATAACAAAAGGGGGAAAGCCCTAGTACTGCTCCCTATTGTTCAAACACGTTGTTTGCATGGTCTCTTTACCTTCTAGGCTGGTTCAATGAGCTAGAACATGGACTGTACAAATGTATCATACTAACCTTCTAAATAAATGGGAGAAACTTATACCAACAGGATTTGTGGGTTTAATGGCACAAATGCCACAATCAAACAAGGATATGCTTCCTGTAATCAATCCTTATTCTTGGTAAGATCCGGTGGAACATACCCAGTTGCTTCAGTTGGAAAAATACAATTGGTGAAAGCAAATGGTCATATAGGCAAAGTTTTTCCACCTTTTCAGGCCTCAAGACTCTGGTTCAACAAAGTAGAAACACCAACCGAAGCGAAGATCAGAGTAAGACCCAAAAGAATACCAGAGGAACAAAATGAGGCAGTCAAAATGGAAATGAACACTTGGCTCTCAAAGAGAATAATAGACCCATCTATAAGTGAATGGGCCTTACACATTGTAGTGGTTCCTAAACAGAATGGGTCCATTCACTTATGTGTAGAGATTTCCATAGAATCAATGAGCTTTTAACTTTTAATGCCTACCCTGTGCCACAGGTGGATGATTTACCTGAACATTTGAGCCCGCAAAATACATACGCATATTAGCCCCGATTAAAGTTTACTTGCAGGTGATCCTCAGAGCACAGACAGGCTTAATACATGGCTTGTAGATCCTTTTGGATGGTTGCAATTTAAGCAACTACCATTTAGATTACACGGGCACCATCCATCTTCCAAGACATTATTGATCACATATAAGCACCGCATCAACAGTTCACAGCAGCCTATTTAGGTTTAAATCTTTTATTAAAGGTTTTCAACAAAGAACCAATAGCGACAAGCCAACACACTTCACAGCAGCCTATTTAGACAATAAAGTGGCTTTCACCAAAACTAAAAAAAAACACTAATAGAACATAATCAGTCCTTTCCTCACTAGGACTTGTTAGGACTTATAGCAAGTCCAGGAAAATGTACTACAGGAGCACACAGTTTCAATACTTGGGGTACACAGTTGTTGGTGGCATGGTAGGGCTTCAGATACAGAAATATAAGGACTGGAGTCAATTTCTCATATGAAGAACAGGAAGAATTCCCTATCTTATCTAGAGATCTATGGTTATTATCAATGTTTTCTACTACATTTTTTTATACTTGAGCAGACCCACTCACATCTCCACATCAGAAAAAATATCTTACGCAGTAACTTGGAATTCAGAAGGCTTTGTCGCGGTATGTTAAGTATTAGGTGCCCCTCTGGTGTTACAATGTCTGAATTTTAGTAATGACTTTACTGTAACAGACTAATGCTTCAAGCAAATGTTTGAGGGTGAACGCATTCCCATCTTATACATTAGTTACCCACTGCTTTCCCACAAGATGGCAGCGGTGTCCAGTTATTGCAGCAGGGAGAGGGGGAGGCCGCCCCCCCCCATTCATAACACTCATTCACAAATACGCATACATACATACATTCATACATACACGCAAGCATGCATACAACAAACAAGAAAACACATATAGCTTGCCCTCACTGCAGCTCTATGGCAGGGCAACCTCTGAGGTCCCTGGAGGGTTCTGACTGCTGCCTTCCATCATTGGCTGACCTTAGGGAAGGCACTAGTCCCTACCTCATCACAGAGTAGGATGGGGACACCTCACCCCACTCTGTGACGAGGTGTCACTGATGGACACTCAGCCCTGGGCACTTCAAGGTATAAAACTGAAGTGCCCAGATCCAAGGCAATCAGTGACACCCCCTCTCGTCACGAGGGGGAGGGCCTCAAGGAACCTGTACCAGTGTGAGGAGGTCACACCCACAGGGCTGTGAAATCCTCAGCCTAGCAAAGTTCTGCTTAGGCAGACAGGAGCCTGCACATTTAGCACACGTCTGCTTGACCTGAACAAAAAAAAAGTGTCTGTCAGGCTGATCTTTGTTCACAGATACTCTTTGTTGGGGGAAAAGGTCGGGATTGGGCCTCTCCGCCGGTACGGACTGGCCGCTGCTGGAAGATAGCATTTGTGATGATAGAAAAATAATGTGTGGTGATACATTGGGCAATAGAGTCCCTGTGTCACTTTAAGATAATTACTTATCATGCCAGTTGACCTGGTTATCTTGCAGCAACACTCATAGGATATTGCTCTGTTTTTTTGGCACTGCAGCCATTTTCTTTTTCAGTATTTACTAAGCTAGGAAAACATTTGAGCTTACCAGATTTTCTGTGAAGTTAAATGCATCTGCCCTGCCTAAAAGTCACAGCTCAGAAGGGGACATATGTAAACAGGCAAATACAATGGACTAGCAAATTGCAAGCCCAGATAGGTAAAAAGAGTCACCATTACTATTATAACCCATCTCATTGTCGAGATCAGTGGCTGCTTCCGCGGCTGGTAGAGGGACTCTTCATGGACGGTATGGAGGTCACCATAACAGCTGTAAAGAAACGCACCCCATTCTACATTGTTACCACAACATCAGATCTATTCTCAGATCACATTACTGATGAGGATAGATGGGATGCTTAAGAAGAACACAGAAAATTTCCTTTCTGTTTGTTGTACTTCGGGTGTGGGAGGTGATGGGAGAACGTAGGCTGAGGCACAATACCAGATACCATGGAATCAATGAGCAAAGAGAGGCTAGGCTAAGGGTGTTTTCAGTAAACAAAAGGGGATTGATAGTGGAGTTTCCCATTTTTAGATAGAGCACCCTATTTATCTCTGAAGAGAGAGTCAGATTTGACAGTTGGCGAATTAGCCTAAAACCTTCTTCTCTGCTGGAGTCAGAATGCTTGAGAGCTTCTGCGTCCAATACATTTTGATGTTTTTCCCCAGAAACTGGTGCTACACTTTGAGAGATTTCACTTGGAAGAAATACTTTGTTTCATTGTAGAATGACTACAAGTTCCCTATTGAATAAATACCTGGTTATCACCAGTTAAAGCCTTGTGCCCTCTACTCTAGCATTTTCCCAATAAGAAACATCCTCAGCATACACAGGTATTAGAAGCAGTCGAAGAAAACCAGCAAGTATAAGAATAGATGGTCATTCGTAATTGGGAAATGGACCAAAATAATAAAAGGCTCTAGACAATTTCTTTATATAAAATTAGTTTCTCAATTACTATATCTTCCCTTCATTTGGCTAAGATTTGTTTACTTATCTTAACACTTTTATGCAAAGCACTGAGCTTAAAAAAAGAATATTTAAAAAAAGCGGAAGAAAAAGGCAAAAGCAGTAAACTATCTGAGATCATTCAATAGAAGATGATGTCAAAAGATCATGACTCAACAATTGGTTTAAAGACAATAGGGACAGAGTGCTTGGCACACAACAGACAGGCTTACCTTAGAGAAACGTGTGTAGCAGCATTCAGCAGTGGCAAAACAATTAAGAAGTCAGAAAACAAAACAAGAAAAATCCCACAACAATTTCTAAAAATCAAGATAAAGCTACTACGAAAATCACCAAAAATTATTTAAATCCGATCCCAAGAACTGGAACTTTGAAATAGTTAAAGATTGGGACTAAAACCACCTCAAAAAAGTAAAGCGGCAATTCAAAGTCACTCTTCTTGCTTGACTGGCATCCGGCAGGGCTGTCCTCTCTCGCCATTGCTGTTTGCCATGGCGCCTTTGGCAACCAGAGCACAAGCAGAGGGGATGGAATGGAGTATTCCCTTATCAGACAGAACTCACGCAGCTTCCCTGTATGCAGACGATATCCTGCTCTATTTGCATGTTATCAATTCTGATCTTGCGGCAGTCACCTCGTTGTTGGCAGAATTCCCCCGGGTGTTAGGGGTTGACAGTCAGCTGGGCCAGATCATGCTGGTTCCCGCCGGTACCTGGGACTGGAGCCAAGGGCTGTGGAATGGGGATGGGTGAAGAGGGGTTCGGGGCAGCCCGGTAGGAGCTCTCTTGTATCAGATATGAAGACACTAAACATTACAGACAAATCGCGAATGGACCTCTTCTTGGCAAACATGTGAAAAGAGCAGCATTTCTTCAGATTTCGCAATTCATAGAAGAAAGCCATCTACTCTCTGACTAATACAGATTTGCACCAAGGAAGAGTTACTGAATCAACCCTAATCACAATTTAAGACAACCTAAATAACACAAAAAATGGTATAGCTACTTTACCACGTTGTGGATCTGTGAGCAGCTTTTGTCACAGTACACCCATGACATGCTAATTATCAGATTTACAGAAGTTGTAAAAATTGCATCATTCTTCTTACCTACCCAACAGGTCTTATTTGATTCATATACCTCTGTTTACATTGAATCCTTGCAACATAAAAACAGGAGCTCCACAAGGTTCTATCACCTCACCTTTACTTGTTAATAATTACATGATAACACTACCAGATCAAATCCACAGTTTCAAACTTACCTGACAAACTGAAAAACCCCAACTACCTAAGAACATTTAAATCACCTCAAATTAAATACTTCAAACAATGAAATACTGATCTTCAGAGACGGAAATAGCCAGGATTCTCTAGCCTTCTCGCCAGATGAACCGAGACCTTCTCCAAAAATAAAGAGGTATCAAATGTTGACATTGGCATGGACTCTGCACTTTTACTGAACACGCGAGTGGACAAACTCTATAAATCGACTTTCTCCACAACGAAGACATAACGTGTTTTTCCACATCGTGGATTTCCTCAAAAGGTCCAAGCAATCACATCACTAATCCTTTCAAAACTGGATTACACTTATGACCTATATCACAGTATTCTTCTCTCAACCATGAGAAGGCAGCAGAGAATTCTGTATTTATCAGCAAAACTACTTCTACATGTAAAGATACAAACTTGTGTATCTACGGTCCTAAAGACTCTCTACAAACTGCAAAATCTTCTATTAAGCTATGGGCAATAATGAACAAAGGACCTGCAATAAAAAAAAAAAAGCAAATACCTTCAACCTAGGAACGCACGTTCCAGGTAGGAACCACATCTAAAATTCCAGTTTATAGGGAGAAAATGGTAGTACTTTCTCTGAACAACCTACCAAACTAGGGAAATTTCTCACCTGCACAGACCAGAGCTAGTAAAATCACTTGGGTTTCAGGATAATAGCGAATATTTACCTATTCCTAACGTGAGCCAATGGACAATAGCTGTATGATTTCAGTTCATACAAAACAGTGCAAACACAATTTTTGACCTCTCTGTCTACTGACAAAAACCCTGCACTACCATCTAAAATTAAGGGAGAATCAAATCGCCCTATCACCTGAAAAGTATTTGTCCAAACAGGAATATAACGAAAAAAATGTGCACAAATATGAAAGACACCCCACTGCTATAAATTTTACTTGTCAAAAACCATGGACCACCTCAACAGGACATAAGCAGGTACCTCACATTACAAAGACAAGTAGTATGAATTCAAAAAGT
Source organism: Triturus cristatus (assembly GCF_964204655.1). NCBI lineage: Eukaryota > Metazoa > Chordata > Amphibia > Caudata > Salamandridae > Triturus > Triturus cristatus. The sequence goes on along the minus strand of NC_140589.1, from coordinate 346,576,861 downwards.
ATGGGAATGCTTTTACTATATTATCTATCCACGAACGGATCTCAACACAAACAGCAGTTCAATGAGACTCCCTAAGATAATACAACATAGATATTCATCCTGTATGTAACAACCTCAATCCTGTATATGCTTCGACATGAAAATTATTTTGACAAAAGTTTCTCTTGCAATCATCTGGTTTTCCTCCTTTAGCCGCTACTTATTAACCACCCAATGCTTCTTAAAATGCTTTGCTACCATTATACACACTCTAGCCAGAACATATTTCCTACTTGCCTTGTAATCCTCTGCTCGCTATAATTTCTTTTGATACAACAAAGCTAACACTTACATTTAAATTTCAACTACCATTAAGCAACTACATTAAATCTCCTACCTAGCCAATCTAATTTTAAAGGCAATTAATCCTAGTTCCTAATGCACTAAGTGTTTCAAGAAAAAACTAAGCAATTAACTTCATCCACGTGTAAAATAAAATCCAAACCAGCATTAAACACTAACCCTGGGTGTTCCAGAATAGTGTGCAAGACTCCGAAAAACAGCTCTTTAACACCTCATCAGGGGTAGAAATCACAATACAAAAGCAATTACAATACAATATAATGCATCAGCAGAGGTAGAAAATCTCAGTGGTAAAAACAGAGGCAGCTTTCCGACGTTTGTTCAACATTTGAAGAAGCGCAACAAATGCAAGCAGAAATAAAAGTAAGCAACATCATTGAAAAAATACTGCTGGTGAATACATTGAAAGCTTAGTCAGAAATAGAAGCAATACATCACAAATCACCGCTAAGCCATTCATGATTATGTTGTAAGCACAGTTTGGTACTGTAGCAGCAGGTTATGGGTTTTAAGACCAAAATAGAAGTCACTCTTATACTAGGCAGGAATTTTCAGCAATGTAATTATTTTATATTAATATATTATTACTATTACTACTGGCAGTAATTTACCCCCCACTGGTGGTAATTCTACCATCACTGACAACCCAAAGGAGTAGAAGTTAGTGGCAATTGAATTGATATTCCCTTTTTAGGTCTCGGCTAGCGAAGGATGCGCTTGCGCAGTCTCGCTCGCGAGAGATAATGACTTGGAGTAGAGGGGCTTGAACCCGCCCCTCTTCTCCCCTGTTCTCCATTGGCTGGCCTCTTGAATGCTGGCCAGCCATTGGAGAAGAGGTCCGTCACTCCGAACAGGCCCCGTCCTTTTCGGATTCGGGGGCGTTTTTTTTATTGCTTTTTGGTTGCTTTACGCTTTTTGCCAGCCCGCCCCTTACACGCCCACAAGACAGCATGTCTTCACGCTGCCTACACGCGCCAGTCGGCTCTCTGATTGGTTGGCAACTACCAAATAAGCACTGTGATTGGTGGACCTTGTCAACCAATCAGAGAGCCGACTGGCGCGTTGTGTGATGTGTCTTGTTTACCCTGCAGACGTTCTGTGATTACTGTCCCGCTCCGAGGAATGTTTAAGCTGCAGCGGAACCCGGGTAAGGCAATGAGCAAGAACATGATTCTTTGAATTAATCAGTGCCTCTGACATGTCCAATGACGGGTGATGGAGAAATGCGCACCCCGTGGCGTCTGATGTGGCAGGGACAAGTACAGTGATCCTACCTCCCTTGGCTTTCGGCCCCTGAATATACACTGACCTCTGGGACTCACCTTGACTACAGGGTGCAAGCCGTACCGCACTGTAAGTTAGCTGACTTGTGAATCACACCCTTTGCTTACCGGACACACCGTAACCTCAGAGCAACTCACACTGTCCTATGATGACCATGACCGACGCTTCCATCAGACAAGAGAAGACCGCAGCTGTTCACCACACAGCGAAAGGCCCGACAAATTCCCCTTTTGTTAGTTGATGGGAAGTGCTGCAGGGGTGAAACGTCGTTCTGCCTGAAGCTGCAAACATCCAAGCACTGCTCCTGCCTCTGAGGAGCATGCCTTGCTTATAGAAAATGCTCTCAACTCTGGGGCGGACGCAAGGGGCTACCTTACCCCAAAGAGCGCAGCATGACACATCCCTAACCAGGGCACTCTTTCGGACTTTTGCAGAATTCACCCTAATAGGTGCTTAATTTGAGCCGGTGGTGTCTACCAACACTCATTTTTGGGGACAGGCACATACTTTTCCTTACCAGACATCGACCGAGAGCAGGAGATGGAAAAACAAACTTATAGGAAAGGAGGAGGAAGTGAAAGATGGGAAAAGCGTCACAAAAGGAGAAAGCAGGGGTGAAAGGGCATGGAGTGTTTCATAGCAGATTAGACATGAGGTGCATTCAAGACCATGCAGCCTCGGTATTCACTCCCCAACATTTAATAGGATCAGCTTTGGGCTTCTGAGCCGAGCGGTGGGCACCGGGCGGCAGACTCCTCCTCCCGCCCCCGCAAACTCCTCCCTTTCATCCGCCCCCTCAGGCTTTGTGCCTCTACTGCTCAGACTGGATGCTGGAAGTGGCAGAGTGCGCCTGCCACCACGGTAAAGGAGGAGTGTTGTCAGCGACTATGTGATGCGCCCTGCAAGCGCTGTTGTTTTTGTGTGTGGGCGCTTGCCGTGCTCAGTGCGTGGGTGCACACTGTGCCCTGCTCGGGGGTGTCATTGCGGGTGCATTCTGTGTCCTGTCAAGCAGTGTTATTTGAAGTGAGTGTATGGGGGGGACTGGGCGGGGGTTTGTTTTTGTTGCCGCCGAAGCGCGATGTGCCCCGTTGAGAATGTTACTGTCGGTGAGGGCATGATGTGCCTATGAGATGTTATCGATGTATAGTATGCCATCGAGGGCGGGGGTGGAGGTCCTCCTCCGGATGCAGCACTGCCTAGGATTGGCTGCTCTCGGGGTCGGAAGTACTTTGTTTTTTATGCTAATGAGGAGTTGGGGCTTGTAGATATTTACGTTCAATCGGGAGACGCCCTTCATTCACCCACATGGTCACATGAAGGCCGCATTGGCGCCACTTTAGCTCCTTTTACTATCAGTCCCCGTTTATTTCCACCCTTTCTGTGTGCGCCGGACGCTGTAGCCCAGGTTCACCGCAACCCCCCTCCCCCGAGCTCGGCGTCCCTCCGCCCGGCCGCTGATAGTAAAGGGGAGGGGGCGCGGGCGGGAAGAAGATGGAGGCTGCTGAGTGGTGAGTGTCTGCGCGGCGCATGTTGTTGACATGAGACCTGTTGTGGCCGCATCTCCCGGCGGCCTGGGCGCCGCTCCCTCCCCGGGCTTTATCGCGGGGCGGGGGCTTGTGTTGAGTGTAAAAGTGTGTATATTTTTGTGATGCCTCTTTCAGGCGTTCGTTCGTGCTGGTCGCTCTCCCAGGTCTTTTGGCGCAGGCGACGTGTTTGGTTTGGCGAGGTCGCAGGGTTTATTTACACTGTACCGCGCTTCGCTGTGGCGCACGTGTCTCACTGGATATTTTTTGTTCCTGGCGGTGTGAGATTGTGGTGTTTGCTGCCGGTGAGCGGACTGATGGGGAGCCCTGTTGCAGGTTGTGCGGGAGCGGTTTATGGGTGGTAGCAGAGGCGCGGTGTGTGTTGTCGCGCATGGCGCCTCCTCCTCACCACTGCTGTGGGTGTCAGTGAGGGAGATTTAAAAAGGCGCTGCGCAGTGCTGCTGTTCGCACGAGGCGGCCATGAGGGCTTTGTGCGGCGTGGCTGCCGCGGTGCCTTGCAGGAGCATTTGAGAGTGATTAAGCTATTCACATTGTAAATAACAATGATGTTTCTTTAAATCTTTTAAAAACAACAACATAAACAAAAATAATGTCATGAGCAATGCCAATAGCTCTAACTTTAACAATGCAGAGACCATTGCATTGTAAGAGGCTCAGGCTAGAGGAGTGATTGGGGGCTCAAGCTTTTAAGAGAGGGGTGAAGGACACACAAAGTGGAAGAGAGGGCAGGCGCTCCTGCCCAATGAGTAGGAAGCGGAGCCCCTACGTGAGAGTATTGAGGGTTCAAGCCAGGAGAGTGGGGGTAGGACTACCTGAATGAAAGAGGGGATGGGGCCTCCCTCCTGGAGAGTAGGGGGCAGGGAACCCAGGGTTGAAGGCTCAGTTTATGGCAGAGTACAGACCTACGAGGGTGGGGTTTTGTGATGGAGTGATAATATGGGTGCAAGGAAACAGCTGATTCAGTCTTAGGAGACAGCGACGTATACTGCAGTGAGTCCAAGGTCCCTGGGGCCCCTACATACGCCAGGATATTATTGTTCCTCCCCGGGCTCTACATCAGAGCAGACACTTTACACCCATAACCCTAGGTCTCTATGCATACTATTACCTCTTACACCCTACATTACCTGATGCACACAGTTCACAATTTCACATTGCATCCTTTCCAAGCCTGCATTCTTTCACCCTGGCAGCCTGCAGTCCCTGTCACCCGTTATCAGTCTGGGACTCCTTCCTGTTAGTCTAGGAGGATCACTCTGTTGAGCAGTCAGACATCTCTCTCTCACTTTAGGGTCTCCCTACAGCTCGTATGCACATATAAGTTATGTCCTTCTAATCAATGCCGTTTCATCTCGGGCTTTGGACTCTGTTAGTCCGAGATCTCCTCCACCAAAAGACGTGAGAATCTCTTCTCTTTCACTATCAGTTACATCTTTCATGCAGCCTTCCAGGAATTCTCTTACCTCACTGTCCTGCTGCTTTCACAGTTAAGAGGTATACCAGCCCAGAATTACTCCTACCTCTCTGCCCTACCTCACTGTGCGTCAAAGCATCTAACCTTTTTGATTCCATCTGCTTCACTCACTGCCCTGCCTCACTTCGAGTTACGACTAAACCCTCCTGTGATTTCTCCTTCCTCAAATAAGGAATTCCATGTGTTGTTTTCTTGTCCATTTCTCTGAAAGGAATCTACCTTGAGGCTGTCTCCCACATCACGGCCCTACCTCACTTTTAGTTAAGAACCACACCCTCCAAGGATGTCCCCTGCCACTATCGCAGACAGGGGAGAGGTCTTTCTTAGGGTTGTTCTCACTCACTGCCCTGCCTCATTCTCTGTTAAGGAATCCACCCTTCCAAGTCTCTCCCACCTCACAGTCCTGTCTCACAACTTCGCTCTCTCAAAACATCACTACCTCACTCTCTAGCTCACAACCTCAACTTCACTCTCTCGCACTCACTACCTCAATCACTCTCTATCTCACTACCTCACTCTTTCGATCTCACTAACTCACTTTCACTCTCTCGCACTCACTACCTTTATCTCACTACATCACAACATCACTCTATGCTTATATATCACTACCTCACAACATCCCTCTCCCTCACTCTTTCACTACCTCACTCTCTCTATCTCACTACCTCACTCTCTATCTATCTCACTCTCTATCTCACTACTTCACTCTATCTACCTCACTCTCTCACTACCTCACTCTCTATTTCAATACCTCACTCTCTATCTCACTACCTCACTCTCTCTCTGCTAATGCAATAGGTATCACATATGCAAAAAAAAAAGCAAATGCCAATAGAAATGACAATGCCATTTATTTAGGGATACAAAAATGATAAAAAAATAATGAGCAATACCAATAGCTCTACCTATAATGTTGCCGAGACCATTGCATTGTAAATGCTTGTTGTAATGAGGCCACCGGAATTTGTGAGCCAGGTGGATTGCTAAGTAGCAGAAGTAGGCCACTTCACTCACTCAGCATGCTCTGTCAAATTTGATACATTATGAGGCAAAAAAACATCTGCTCAAACAACGCCTTACATCTCATACATAATCAAATTACAATCTTCTTAAGAAATCACATTTCTTTACTAAGTTAAAATATATAAAGTTAATTTACATAACTGCATTTTCTTTTTTGGGCAACTGGGTCTGCCTTGCAGTGCACCTGCTTCAAATACTACCAATGGACTGGTCTTGTTATATAGGTAATTAATTGAACTACTATGCCTTTGTGTTATACCTCTGCAGTGGAACTTTAGCAATGAACTTGGACTATACCACATTACATATAATGTAATTTTCATAGACAGCTTAATCTACAGTGTAAGTAAACTGTGTTTGAGAGCACATGCAGTTGTCAGGAGGAAGCAGGATCTTTTGTCAATCCCACACAAAAGGTTTTCATTTATTTTCTCTTATGGTTTAGGGGCAGGAGCTTTAGACAGGGGCATATGTGAAGATTTCTACTTACTTCATTTGTGGTAAAGCACAGGAAATTATTTTTCTAAAATTGATTTTAGAACTTTGACAAATAAAAAACAGAAAGGAAAAGCTGCTTGTACTAACCTAAATATGGGTAGCAGCATACTGATGAAGTTGAATCTTGACAAAGAAAAGGTCAACCTCATTAACAAAAAGTTCCAATATCCTCAATATGCATCCTTTCATCCATGCAGAGTGTCACTTAGTCAGAGCAGGGTGGATGTTGCTTTACTTACTTAGTGTGTATATTTACCAGGGTAATCCAGAATGTACTAGCCGGAACTGAAACTCCTGTGATATCATCAGAACATTTAGCTAAAGTGACAGTTCTAAAGTTGGGTGAGAGAAGCAAATGTGTGAGGTCTAAGTCACCAGCACCAAGAGGCATAGTCGGCATCATTGTGCGGCATTTGTTTAAGTAACTATAGTCGAAGCTCTTAAACTTCAAGCACTACACGTGGTCCTTCTCAGGCTTATCCGGACAGTGGCTGCAGGTTGCCAGAACCATACACTGTGTTTGGTGGATCAAACTCCTTCAGTTTTAGTTTGAGAGGTGTACCTTTAGGTGATTTGGTACCCAGGTGAAACATAAGGATTTCATATTTTATCAATTCTGAGGTAACAGAGCCATTTTTCAATGTTAACAGATAATATACTGGTAAGACTTAGAAAGTGAAGGATGATTGGACTGTATGGGGTTTTCAGTGCAGCTGAAAGAAAGTATGTATACAAGCAAAAAGAGACTATAGGAAAGGTATTGGTCACTCCCAAAAATTGCATACACCTTAGAAATGTCTTTGGTTTAATGACAATAATTAACAGATTTTCTAAAGGAAATAATGATAAAATGTCAAGTGAAGGATTCTCACAAGGATGTAACTACACATTCAAATACTACTGTTTCATAGTAGTGCATTGACCATAGACTACAGCTGTGAGCAGATAAGATTCATGCCCAAACTGAGTTCTTACAGTTGCTATCAAAAAAGAAGACGGATATCTTAAACAGATGCTTGCCCACAGTTTATGTATTTCTTTCAAAAATAAAAAGTGTTAAATCGGGCCAAGCTGAGTTTTTGACCTAAACTGCTATACATGTATGCGTGAAAAGTAAAAAAAAACATGCTTTACAGCCATGTTAAGGGGCCTGTTAACAAAGGTAAATATTCACTTGTAAATTTCCTGACATGTATATTTACTTCTACAACTAGGTTTAACTCCTCATATTTTGCCATTAACCATTTCAGAGTGTAATTTTACACCTAGATGTAGAGTTGTATGCCTTTACCTCATTGAATCAGGGAGTGGAGTCTTTTACATCAGGTTTTACATGTGTAAAATTCCTACTAATCAATTTGCACATGTAGGTGGAGAGCTCCTTATGGTAAAGTATAGGAGAAAACCTTAAAGTTGAATATTCTATAAAACATATTAAAATATTTTGATGTGAAATATAAATATTAATTTTAAATATTTATTTTTAACCTACGAGTAATAACTAAAATGTTGCAGCACATTAACTCAACTAAAATGCGTATTAGCTCATTAAAAATATGACCTTCATTTATAAATATTTTTTAAACTAATTTAAAAACATCTCACCGTTATTGAAGTTTTTATTTTGTATTTGATATGTAGTCACTTTTGTTGCTATATCTGAGTGAAATTTCAATTTTTTTAAGCGCATGTTTAAAAGTGTATTTTATAATGTAATTAAGTGTATTACTCATTTTTAAAATAATAAAATATTCATACGTATTTTTTTATGTCAAGTTAATTTAATTAATTTAACATTCGTTCCTATGGGTGTTTTTAAAATGTTCCTGCCTCCATTGTTTTCTATGGGATTGTGAGAGGTCAAGTGTGATGCTCAACTTAATCCAAGGCTGGACTGGAGGACATTTACACCCGTTTTGACATCTTTAGGTCTGTAGTAACTTTAGAAGTGTAGTTTGTGAACAGTAATGATTTATTCCTTTGTGTGCTCATATTACCATGTCTCCCCCTGAACCTATTCCTAAATCTTCCAAAACCCCTCTCATTTTCGGTTAAGTATACCTCTTTTTCTGGCCAGCTCTCCTTTGTCCCTCCAATATTTACTACCGAAATGCTGACCTAGGTGTGTGGAAATCTCTGCGACCATGGTGGAGATCTTTAACCACAAAAGATAGGAGAGGCAACTGTCTCTCCTCATAAGTTTGCAAACACCAATTGCAGTACATGAATATAGGTACTGTAGTGCTAATTTACATGCTACAAAATGCAGTTTGTACACAGGCCCCTAGGGGGGATAGCATTTTAATAATTAAGTGTGTAAATTGATAGAAAAAAAAAACAGAACCCATTTCTCTGAACTAAACTATTTAAAATAACATCTAACAGAAAAACAAACTGTTAGGAATATAGATTGGTCTGTCCCAGGCTGCAGCACATCCTTAAATATCAGGTGGCTAAATTACTCAATCCTAGACTATGCGTCTGCAAGATAGCCCCATTCAACCTGCCTCGCTTTTGATTTAGAAAATGCATATAATTCACTTTACTCAACATACATGGACTCGGTCTTTAATAAGTACACGTCCTGCGTACACATTGCTACCTGGGTGAAGATCCTATACTCCACACTTACAGTGGCTCCTGTCTTCACTCTAGAAGTATCTCAGATCCTTCCATGATACACTGAGGCACATGGCAGGGATGCCCTCTCTGCCCCTTACTTTTCGTGCTCACAATTGAACCACTGGCAGAGTCACTCCGCAGAGAGGGGGTGTCCCTAATCAGGGGTGGCCCTAAGCACCTCCATGGCTAGGACCACGCGTGTGGTTTTTATCTATACATGCATGACTTACAGGTCTATATTTGGGATCTCACGGCTGACCTGGCTGGGATAGAGGGGATAATGTACCAATTTCACTTGGTCTTAGGGCTTAAGATCAATGGAACATATCATGTGTTTTTCCAATATGTAAGGGCGCCATCCCTAGAACGGTGCCCGATGGATTATATGCCACTCCGACAATATAAATGGTAATCTAGAAGCAGCGGCACATTTCCTTAAATTGCAAGTTAAATGCTGGATCACACTGCCCATTATCAATGTTGGGCAGAACGGTGATTGCCAAAATAGATTATGGGAGCATAAATGTGATACTGAGCAACTGCTCTTCTATGCTGTGTCATTGCCGTGATTTAAAGCGCCATGCAGCTGTACAAACCCTGGCCTCTGCATGTAGGTTGGGGGCGGTGGGTAAATGTCTATGCGGTAGAATGAGCACAGACTAACTGCGCACCTACCACCATCTAGAGCTAAACCGCAGACCAATAGTTGCTCAAAACCTACATTACAACAACAAAGACCTTTCGCTCCAAACAGTGAGAAATGCTTGCCACTGCATATATGAAAACTGCAAACTAATGTTATTCCCGGATTACATGGCGGCTGTCAAGGGCAAAAAACATCTCAATCAAAAGAAAACTGAGAAATATAGGAATTTTGTTTCTGCTCTTTTTCCCAGCATATTCAAAACAATATCAGATGGTAAAATGTAGTGGTTTGAGAACCTGAATGATTCCTGGATCTGGAGAGGAACAGAGTGAGCACAGCCAAACAAGTTTCCCTAGTGGACACCTGCCTTTACTGGGCATCCTACTTATTGATTATAAATGACTCGCTAACAGGCAGATGGGACGGCCCGGCAATCCAGCCTGATCTGAGCGGCCTGGGCCTTGATGGTGTGATACTCTATATGGCCACCTGCTTCCTCTCACTCTTCCAGAGGAAAGTGATACTTTTGAGGTGGAAAGGGGCTCTGCGCTTCACGGGCTGGGATGGCCACCTAAACAGGCAGACCCACCCATTGGAAGAGTTGCTGATTGGGACAGTTGGCGCGGCTGGAAGTTTTTTTTAATCTATGGGATCTCATGGAGATCACTAAACTGTCTGATGTATGGCACGGTTCCACCCTGTATTCCTTTGACGATCTTCAAACCCAGTTTTCTCTCTCTCTATTTTAGGGCAAACACATATCATTATATGCACATGACCTCTTACTATATTCAAACAATGTTAAGAAAGCAGTATCAATACTGCTGGATGTACTTGAACAATTAGATATACATATCACCCACTAGAGTGTGTGAATCACTTAGATGGCAAAGAAACACATTCTGGTAACTAGGTATTCAAATTTACTGATCAGCCAACCCCCCCTACATCCAACCACCTACTGCATAATCCCAAATACATAGTAAAAATGATACATAGGGAAGAATTATTCACACTGCTCATTGATAATAGGTAACAGCTCAAGAAGATAAACATGTTGTTCAACACTGCAAAATAATATTGGGACAGACCTATTAGAAAACTAAGAATACAAAGCCTGCACCAAATCTCCACAGAATTTAAGTACCCGAAGTACCAAAAGTAATAACCAGACTTGACTTACACAAATGGAAGGAGGTAGGACTTCAAAACAGAAGTGATGTGCATAGGTAGGGTGAAATATTACCATTCTCAGAACTGGTGGATTCACACACTTTACTACTTGGTAAAATCCTACTGTGTAAAAAAAGTACTGACAGTATTACAGAAACACTAGTGAATGGGCAGGTCTGAACCACCACCTAACAAAGCACTACATACATTACTGGGAATGGATAACTGAGAGAAAGCAATCACAATGCTATATCGAGCAATTAAGGCCCGTATTATACAACGTGTCCCGGGAGCGCAACGGGTGTGTGCACCTGCTTGGAGTGCCCTGGTGACACAATGGTATTACAGAAGCAAAGAGGTCACAGATGCTTGTGCGTCCTTCTGTAATACAGATTGTACTGGTGCATATGTTGCGTCAGGTTTATCATGAGAGGGTGTTCCCTCATTTGTATGGGGCATGTGCCTATGCAAATGTGGGAATCACTTTGCCTCTAAGCCTGTGCCGTATTACCGAAATGGGAGCAGAGACAAACATGCCTTAAAGAGGCGCACTGAAAGTGTGCCACAAACAGGTGACACACTTTCAGTGCACCTTTTAAAGGCAAGGGGGAGACACAAGGTCCCATGTACCCCCCCAGACATACCCTGTAGGCAGGTACAATCAATCACTGCATCTGCCTGCAAGGGGATCTGTAATTCCCTTTAAAAGAGCAGGCAGGTTGCAGCCTGCACAGTGAAACACAGAGCAGCTTTTAAACAGCTGCTGTCCCAAGGCAGTGCGGGTTCACGGCTGCCCTGAGGGCCGCACATTCAGTTTAATATGCCACACTCTCCTTGTTTGCACAGAGCGCACCTTTTGAACATGTGCCGTGGCACAAACAATGAAAGCGCGCTGTATTCATAATACAGTCCCAGCAAGGCACTAAGGGAAATCTTTAGGGTCTTCAAGAGACACGTTTGTGTGATATAGTTAAAAAGTTAGAAAATAAGGAATGGACACCAACCTTAAATTGCATAAACTGCTCCAAAGATTGAGGGGAGCGGGAAATAACTGGCTTACTGGGTTAAAGCAGAGAATTAAGGGTTCGCTAGTTACTTCTAAACAAAATGAACTACAATAAACCACTGTGAGAAATGACTGAAATGATACAACTATTGGGACATGTTTAGTAGAACTATATCGATATAGAAGGCATAAGGACTGTTGATGACTTTGACAAACTTCACATCCTACACCTGAGAGATCCCAAAAGCTAATTATGTAAAACAGTACTCAGGTCCATGTATAGAGTAGAAAGGATAAATGCTATGAGAAACGTTTCTGAAAGTATAAAACTCAGTGCAATGTGTGATAGAAATATTATTTGTAGAAATGTACTATTCCATTTCTAGAGAGGACTTAAGTAGGTGCAAACTGTGCAGTTCAGAATCCGACATTTTTCATACATGTTCAATTGCTCGTTTATAGTGCTCGCGCCTGCATTGTAGTGCGCAGCACTGCTCGCGCAGCGAGAGCCCTTTTGTATGGGGTTTTGAAAGCTGACCACACGCTCGTGCGTGTGATCAGGCTTTCGCCGGAAGGTATTGTCTTTCGCGGTTTATTTATTTTTTAAAAAAGGCACGCGATTGGGCAATGTCGGGCGCATGTCCAGCCTTTGCAACGCCCATTCCCGACCGTGTCTAGCACGCGCAGCAGCGCGTGTTCGCCTCGCTGCCGCACTCCCTCCCCCCGCTCCTCTGTGGTGCGCGCGCACCACTGGTTCCCCCACTGCTCGTTAACTTGGTCACGGATAAGATCTTAAAGCAAGGCATGAAGTGCAAAGTGAAGATTCATGGTCTTCATGTGAGAAATGTAACCTTTCCTAGGTTCAATGCTGCCGACTTGAGAAAGTGCATGGCTCACCACCACTTAGCTTATGGCTTTCATTGGCAGTCAGTAAAGTTAATTTACAATGAGCTATATAACAAAGCAAGGAAAATGGATGGTTACCAATGTTCTATTTTTCACAAAGTTATAAAACCGTTACTTTTCCAGTGGTTAATTGTAAAAGCTCACGCTGCGCTCTGACAGTTTTTCCAGAGATGACTAATAAAAACACAGGTGCTGCCTCAACTCCATTAACCCTGCAATAAAACGTTAACATTTTTAAAGTGTGAAAAACAGGGCTTGGAAATGGTTTGGGCAGTGTGGGAAACTGTGGGTATTGTTTGCAACAGGGCGAGGAAGCAAATTTTTAAAAATCAAATCTGATGACGGTCACTGTGTCCAACAGCTGAGAAAAGAGAACAGGGGCTCAGAGTAGCGTTGTGGACTGCGTATTGAGGGATTGTAACTTACCTTGCCCAGCGAGACTCTTCACTTTTGCTGCTTTCTCGTCCCCCGCCGCCGCTACCACCACCTGCGGCCGCGGAGCGGGGACGCGACTACATCCCCCACAACCCCCAGCGGCTGAGGACCCGCCGACGCTGGTTTGGCGCCAGGGAGGCGCTTAAAAGATCGCCGGGATACCGACGGAGCGGGCTCAGAGTAGCGTTGTGGACTGCGTATTGAGGGATTGTAACTTACCTTGCCCAGCGAGACTCTTCACTTTTGCTGCTTTCTCGTCCCCCGCCGCCGCTACCACCACCTGCGGCCGCGGAGCGGGGACGCGACTACATCCCCCACAACCCCCAGCGGCTGAGGACCCGCCGACGCTGGTTTGGCGCAAGGGAGGCGCTTAAAAGATCACCGTGATACCCGGGACAAGGGCGGGACCGTCTGTGGCCGTCCGGGGCCGGAAGAGGCCGGGCTGGGCCACCCCATTTGGCAGTTACAAGTAAGATATTTTACATATCTTCCCACACAGTTTGCGGTAAACACTATATTTCGAACTTTGCAGTCTTTGTGTCTACAGTACGCGTATATTTGTACTTCTCCACTGCTTGTGCCCATATTTTAAGTATGCCTATAACTCCGCCTATACAGCCATCCAAAGGCAAGACTACACTCTTGGGAGGCCCACGGAAAGGGACCCTTGACCACTTTCTGGCCAAAGCTGTTTCTAAGTTGGACAATGAAATAGCGGACACGGAACGTCGTCTGTCCCATGGTTTACTCTCTGATAAACGTTCCTCTCTGGGTTCTATACAGTTGATTCCGTCTCCCTCACCTGTAACACACAAACTGGTAAATATTTCTGCCTCAATTAGCGACCCGGGCATTCCGCTACTTCTTCAGGATCTGCCGCTGACAACAGACTCTCAGCGGGACTTAATCACCATTAACACAGGTGCGATGACTTCCCCACTCCACGCTATGGAAGGGGATCTACCGAATACGCCTCCAAAAATAAAACCAAGGCCTATTAGGAAAAAGATTTCCCCTAAACAACCCAGACTTGTGGCAACTCTGAAAAGAAAGAGGGGCGGTGCAGGAACAATAGGTAGCTGCTCCAAAGCGCCGAGGTTATCCCCCGGCTCTTCAAAATGCAAAGACACTATGCCACCTTCTGCCCGCGACCCCAATGACTGTCTATTCCAGAGACTTGAACAACTCGTGAAGTCACTTCTTTTACCTCTCTATGAGAGAACAAAACGGCTAGCCGAGCAATTAGACACTCTAACAACTGTAACTTCCTCAAATGGTTCCTTATTGAAGGATCTGGTTATTTTTCAAACAACTGCTGACCAGAGGAAACAACCAGTTATGACCCCCGGAAGAGATGCAGCACTGTCTAATGACACAAACACTCAGCCTCCAGCCATTTCAGCTGTCTCCGAAATTGCGCCTACTTCCTCAGAAGAGAGGGAAAAAGTAGCCCCGCAAAAAACACTAGAAGGAAAAAACACCAGAATTTCCGGGGAGCCAAACTCACGACAGTTTTCTGATAGAATGGACGAATATATTGACTTACCACCCGAATCTGCTCCATATGTTATTATACTTACGGGTGTGCCAAAATTAAGTCCAGGAAAGAAGGAGGGGTTTGTGGAACTTAAAAACAAAGTAATATACTGGTTAAGTAAGAACAGACCTCTGCCCTCAGATCTTAATGGTGAGATCCTATTTGTGCGAAGGCTGACCTGGCTTGGGTGTAGGCCTAAAGATATAGAAGGTGACATTGTGACTATAAATTTTAAAGATCAGAAAGTAGTCACTTACATAGCGGACTGGTTCCTAGAAAGAGGAGTAGAAGGAATATCAACACGGGTTTTGAGCTACTTTTATCCCCAATCCCTCCTTACTCTTCAAGGGAACAGTTCTATTCGTAGGCCGCCTAGACATACAAGATCAGTTGTAGCGCCCCATTACTCAAGACCTATTAATACTGTTCCTTTGTTTCAACATCCTAGAAACCCTAGTCGCTGGAAGGTTTCTCCTTCTTTTTCACCCTTTCCAGACAGGCCTCTTCTTCACCAACATCAGCACATTCATAGCTTACCACAGTATTCAACCTGGCCTATATCAGTCACAAACCGCTTTGAGGCACTTACAGATCTGGAAGACCCTGATTGACAGATAGAACCTAGCCTGGAGTCTGACCTACGTGGAGCTCCCATCTTGACTTCTAACACCCATGCTGCAACCTCATATCCTGGAACGGATATTGTTAATATTTGTAATACGGGAATCCTAAACTGTGTGGCACCTATTGATCAGCCACAAGCCAGTGGTGATAATTTATACCCTACGACTACTTCCAACTGTGACCGTTTAATACCTCTCAGCTCCCCTCTCCCCCAAACCTTAAAAATCAGAGCTGAAAATAAAAATGCTCTTGTTATGAGGGAAATAGGGGATGCTGATAACATCATCTCATGGAACGTTGCAGGCCTTTCTAATAAAATATCACACCAACCGTGGCTAGACATAGTTACATGTTATAGCTTTATCTGCCTCCAGGAAACGTGGGCTATAGATGAACTCCACATTCCAGGTTACCAGACCTTCCATGCTCCTGCACAAATAACCTCTCAGGGGAGAAATAAAGGAGGTCTGAGCACTTATGTTTTAATAACGCAGGGCATTAAGGTACTGAGACATACATTCACTGAGTATTACCAGATTTTAAATGTTAGTTGGGGGCGGGAAAGATCTCTAACCCTCATAAATTTTTATAATAATATCCCCAGTAGCAATCTAGAAAGCCAGATCGATAATCTCATGACGAGTGTCAATGCTATTAAGACCCACAGAAAGGGTGAGTCGGTGTTGATCTGGTTGGGCGACTTTAATTGTACTATTTGCCCACATGTTTCCAAAGGCATTTGCGGCCTTGGTAAACATAAGGACGACAACCCTACACATTTTGCTCATTCAAAACTGGGCGACACTCTTAATTACATGCTTTTTCATTTTAACCTGTCTTTTATTAACGAACTTTGCACCCCAAATACCCCCTTTAAACCAACCTTTCACGGGCGGGGATGCAATTCGACTATTGATTTTACTCTCCTATCTCCACCCAATGAAGGATTCGTCATCTCCTGGGAAACACTTAATGTTTTCTTCAGTGATCACTACCCAATTGTTTTTAATCTTAAAATTAGAACGATTCAGGAGATCCCTGTAGTTATACCTAAATACCATCTCAATATAAACTTAGCCACAAAAAATGGCTATTCTATAAAATGGGACAGGGTTGACCCTGCCGTTCTTTTACATACCTTAATGGGAACTAGCCTACCCGATATATTAGCCTGTCTAACAGAAACAGAGGAGTCATCAGTACTCTTGACTCCCTTCTTAAAAATCCAATCTGAACTGAAAAAATTATTAACAAAAGAGCGTCAACCTAACACTAAAATAGGCCATGGTTGGTTTGACAAAAACTGCACTAAAGCTCTTCAAAACCTAAAAAGGGCCCTGCATGAAATCATCAAATCACCTGCTGAGATTAGTAAAGCTAGAAAACTGTATTATTTGGCCATAAAAACCAGGAAACAGACTTTAAAGAAAGAGGCCTGGTCGGCCTTAATTGCAGCATCCAAATCTAGGGACAATACAGCTTTCTGGAAAGCGGTCAACGCTCCTTATTTACAGCAAAACCAGACCGATGTTATAGACATGGCTATAAACGGGGAAATTTGGGTAGATCACTTTAAAAACTTATATGACAACTTAGGAAACCTTAATTATGGTTACCCCCTGATTGACGGAGTTATTATTCAACCACTCACAATTCTACCGATTATATTCCCAATAGGGATTTCCTTCAATTGCATGGAGATTACTAAAGCAATTAAAGACAGTCCTTCAGGTAAAGCCCCCGGCCCCGACGGCGTCCCGATGGATGTCTACAAGGCAGAAATCGACCTTTGGGCTCCCCTGTTAACGAATGTTTTAAATAATTTTAATCGACATGGGCTCCCACCATCCTGGTCTGAAGCTATAGTCATCCCAATTTTTAAAAAAGGAGACAGAAATGTCCCAACCTGCTACCGCCCAATTTCACTTTTAGATGCTTTATTGAAGGTAGCAGCGAGGGCTATTTTAAACAGAATTCAACTTTGGGCAGAGGAAAATAATGTATTATCCCATTTACAGTATGGTTTCAGTCCAGGAAAAGGGACCATAGAACAGAGTTTAAACTTGGCCTTAGTTTTATCTAAATATACGCAGGCAAAAAAGGGAAACCTTTTTGTTACATTCGTGGACCTGAGTTCCGCATTTGATTGCGTGAATCATGAGCTACTATGGTCCATATTATCTGAAATGGGCTTAGATTCTAATATCCTAGTATTTATTAGAACTCTGTATCGTGATGCAGGTGCTAGAGTCCGTTACGGAAACAAAGGCGAGTGCTCTGATAAATTCTCTATTAAGAGAGGGGTACGACAGGGGTGCATTTTAGCCCCCCTTCTTTTTACCCTATACATAAACTCTATTGGCCAATATCTAACAGAATCACAGCATGACTATCCAAAAATTTTAGGAGCTCCGACCCCAATACTCCTCTATGCTGATGATGCCGCCATTATGTCTCGGAACAAGATAGGCCTACAGAGGGCTGTCTTGAAGTTCGCAACTTATATGAATGAACGAGGGTTAAAAATTAACATTGCAAAAACATACACGATGGCTTGTGGTCCGGGAACAAAGAAATTGCCCTGTTCAATCTTTTTAGATAACAGCAGAATCGAGACCACGGACAACTTCTCCTACCTAGGAATACATTTTGACCGGAGGGGAAATTGGCACACAGCGATAAACGCTAGAAATTTGGCCCTCATCCGAGCTATTGGCGCGCTAAAACAGTTCTCAGCTAAATTAGGTGGCAGACCAGTGAAAGAGCTGATTGTTCTTTACAAGGCCAAATGTATTTCTACTGCCACCTATGGAGCTGGTCTCTGGGGTATTGAAAATGCACAACTATTACAAAAAACTGAAAATCAATTCTTGTGCTACTTATTAGGAGTTTCAAAATCTACATCGACCTATTTTATACACATTGAATTGGGCCTGCTGTATATTCTAGATATTATTAAAATTGCGCCTATACTCTTGTGGCATAAGATTTGGATTACTCCGGAGACCAAACTTAACAGAGACTTGATTACTGATTGTCTCAATCTCGACGGAGTAACCAACATAAAATGGCTCACATATGTAAAAAATATGATGACTGACCTTGGCCACCCTGAGTTTTTTATGGAGCCTTCAACCATGGAATCGGTCTCTAGGAAGACCTTAAGAGAGCTGGCTTTAAACCATCTTATAACTAAAAGATGGAATCTGGAAAAAATAAAAAATACAGTTCTCAACTACCAAAAAATTACCATGCAAGAAGGCCTCCAAAACTATTTATTAACTCAGCCTTCTTGTTATGCCCGAATGCTTCTCACTCGCCTTAGATTCGGAAATCTCTATCGTATGATTGCTTTCCCTTTTTGCAACTCCTGGTCGAATGAACTCCCACCCTGCCCCTGTGATGATACCTCTGCTCAATCCAACATTCATTGCGTCCTCTTTTGTAAATTCTATCAGCTGCCCAGGGGGGCATTTCTGAAACCACTTTTAAAGTCCTGGGGATTACGTACTTGTAGGTTGGCTATGATTAGGTTATTACAGTTGGACAATGAATGTACTATCATCGCATTAACAAGCTTTTTAAAGCTGGCTGTTAAGTTTCGGAGCTCAATGTACTAATCTTAACTGGATTCTTTTGTAATTCGATGAACTTTTCATTAACAGGGGACTATACCGATTGACTTTGACTATGTATAATCAAATCATTTTTAGAATTTTTATCTTTATATATATATGTATGAATATTTTGACGTACGCTTTTATGATTTTAATCTCAAAATCGAATAAAGCTTTCTTGATTGATTGATTGAGAACAGTGTTTCGATTTCAAAGCGTTGGCACAGCGATGCCCTGGGGATCGCAAAATAGCAAGTGCTGCGTCAATGCCGGAGATTGCCAGGCAGGAAGCTCTTCTTTTACGGCCAGGGTCAAGGGAGGCTAGAATAATATCAGCAACGGCCCGACACACGCCAACATTTCCGCCACATTTCCTGCCAACCTGTGCAGCGAGGCGAGCTCAGGGTCACTCAGTGTTTCGTCTTCATGCGGTGCTGGGTGTATGTGTATAAGCAGGTTCTTTCCAAGAGTTTGGGTCAACAACTTAATTGTTTCTTGAGAGCACCGACCTTTTTAAGGTTTCGGGTCAAGGAACTGCCAAAATAATTATCTCGCAAAGGACGCACGCGTTCGCGCCAAGTATCACTTCAGGGGCGCTGAGATGGTGGAAGCATAAAGTCATAGATAAAGTGGAACGTAAAGCGCAGGGTTACTAAATGCTTTGAGGGAACATCTTGTGAGAACTCGCAGATGCTACTTCTGGCCAGCGCTGCCAACATCTGCCTCGAAGATTAATGGAACTTTCTAAAACTGAAAATATTCATCATAGTACAACATTTGAAACCAGAGTGTTCTGAGGCATCACAAAGCGATACAATTAACAAGGTCACAATGACAGTAGTGCTTCTAAAATGTTTCATGAAAATTACTGTTATTTTCGACTCATGTATTTTTTAATGCGGTGAGCGATCAAGGCCTAATTAATCAATTGAGCACATTACAATCACCTAATCCACACGCAGTTGAACAAGCATCGGCAAATCAAATAGGAATGGCCTTGGGAAGCTTGCTGGTGCTGTGATTACGGGGTTTATTTTTTACTGCAAGCATATGCCACGAAAATGAAAGAAAAAAAGCTATCGGCCCCTAAACGTGGTGCCCCTACGCTTGAAAGAGACATTTTAAATTTAAAAAAATAACCATTAGATATACTTTCAATGGAAATGTAGAGGCACTTCTAAACAGACAAATGTGTTAAAAAAGAGACAGAACTTCTATTTACAGTCAATACACAGGAAATATAACTTGACACAAAAAAAAGCTACTGGCTTGAATTATGTAACCCGAAGGCAGTTACTTTAAACGCACATGGATGCTTAAAAAATGAGCATTTGCAATACAATAGGTCTCGCATTTGCGAGAGTTTGAGCTATTTTTTATTGTAAATGACATTGCCTTTTATTTATGTTTTGGTTTTTGAAACATAAATAAAAGCTATTGTCATTTACAATGCCAATAGGTCAAACTCGCGTAAATGCGAGACCTATTGCATTGCAAATGCTTGGTTAATTTTGTGTTTGTAATTTTCCTTTCCTAGTTTCTGACCCAAGAGTAAGACAATTTAATAATAATTGTGTCTTTTTAGCTGTTCAAAAAGTAATCAGAAACTTACTCGCCGTATTGCTGACACGGATGTCTTTAACGATGAGGATACAGAATCACTGTTTAAGGTTACTTTCAGATGTGCAAGGGCTGAGATTGATTTAGCCTATTGCAGGGTGAGAGAGTGAGACATCACCTGCTTTTGCGCAATGCATCACGTTTAAAATGAAAATGCATACATCACAGCAGAAAAGTATAGAGTTAACAGATGTGTGTACCGTGAGCTAATAAAAGTGCTGCAACATGAGCTCGCATATAACTTCTAGAAAATTAAAACTGGTAAACAAAACCTTTTAAAATGTCTTTGATTATTGTGTATATACCGCGGACCAGACCGACAAGAGAAGAAAGGGGCCCTGCTTCACAGGGTCTTTGAACCAATAGTGCGTTTACACAGAAGTACATATAAAAGCTACCCAATTAAATGTGCAGGTGGAAAAGGTTACATCTCCGAGGTAGGAGGGCAGGAGAGGGAAAAAGTGGAGTCAAGGAAAGTGAAAATTAACGCATTTTACAAAACGGTCAGTTGCTACTCCGGATAAAATATGTTTCTTCACAAAAAACAAACTCTAAGGGACAGACAATGTCGATTTTCAGGAAAAAGACCAGCTGATGTTTTTGAACAGATTTAGCATGGTACTAAGAAAAACAAACTAGCAATTGATCCCCAAAACGTGTACATTTTATGAATTTGACACGATGTTTGCAGACAAAAAAGGTTCACTTACTAAAAATAGAAATGGCAATTGGGGGAAAACCAAGTGTATTTTGAGACCATTACAAATTGATTTTTAGGCCCAAATAAAGTTTTAACCACAAATGAAAGCCTATTTTTGAAAACAACAAGCTAATGTTTGGGAACAAACTTAACATTTTACAAAAAGATAAAAAGCTGCTACTTGAGCTAAAAATGTGTATTTTAGAAAAAATTACACAGTGATGTTTGGGGTCAAAACAGGTCCACTTTCTAAAACTAAAAAGTAGCATTTTCGTGGCAAAACTGTAAATTAAAAATGAAAATATGCGTTTTTTGAAAAATGTCAAGCTGATGTTTGTGGAAAATACAGTTTACATGCCAAAAAAAAAACATTTGGTATTTGGAGAAAGAAAGAGTGCATTCTTACGTAAAGACAAGCAGATGTGCGAGTGCAAAATTAGTGCATTTTCAAAATATTTCAAGCACATGTTATATGTTATAGCCGACTCTCCTTCTACGTACCCAACAGGAAACTCCGCTCCGCTGACCACGCCCTGGCCACGGTCCCGCGCATCCATAGAACCACTTCCGGAGGCAGGTCCTTCTCCCACCGCGCCGCCAAGACCTGGAACACCCTCCCCCTCAACCTACAACAAACCGAATACCTGCTGACCTTCAGAAGACGTCTCAAGACCTGGCTCTTCGACCAGTAGCAGCAGCACCCCCACCCCCCCTCAGCGCCTTGAAACCCTCACGGGTATGTAGTGCGCTTTACAAATGATTTGATTGATTAATAATTGATGCTAATTTGAGGGCTCTACCCTTATATTTATGGTATAATTTCATTAGTGACAGGTGATCATTTCACCTGCCTCTTGGATTGAAATATCTCATGAGGTCTTTTTAGCCACTTTCTCTATGATGTTGAACTACAAAATGAACAATGAGGCCTTATTTTTTTCTAGCGTTTCCTTGAAACAAAAATCTCACATTCTTTAGGGGTAAATGTGGAAAAGGATGTAGCTTGAACACGTGTTTCGCCGGCTTAGTTGAATTTGTGTAGCTGTTTATAACCTAGGTATAGAAAAACCTGCAACCTACCAAGGCTACTAATGCAGATACTTAGGGCTGAATTCCAAAACAAACAAAAATCTATGATTTAAGTTTGGGGATTTCTACTTGTTTGGCAGCTCCTCAAAAACGATGTTGCTTATAGTTTTCCAGGCACAAGTGTTCCTCCCCACCATAATGACTCTACACTGTATCCAGCAAGCCAATCTGACAAGCTTATGGTTAGGCAGTTGAAATGGAAAATGCTACTTACCAGTATGCATATATTCTTGGCATGTAGAGCTGCAGATCCGTACATTATGCATTAGATCGCCATCTGGTGTTGGGCTCGGATGCTTGCACCTTGTTGTTGTCTTGGAAGAAGTCTTTTGTAGTCAAGACATATGTGACTCCTCCCTTGATAGTGCGCATGGGCATCGACTCCATCCTTAGAAGGTTTTTCGCCATAATGGGAAATGATGTAGTCAGTAAGGAGTAGAGAGATGTCCATTTGAATGTATCTAATTAAGATAATACTGGAACGGATACAGGTCCCGGGGAGGTGGGTGGGTGTGTACAGATCTGCAGCTCTACATGCCAAGAACAGATGCATACTGGTAAGTAGCATTTTCCGTTCGAGGCATATGAGCTTCAGATCGTACACTATGCATAGCCTGTACAGCAGTGTCTCCCCTAGCAGTGGTCACCTCTATCCGCTGCAGTAGTTTGAAAAAGTGTTAAGAACAGCCTGGCCTACAGAAGCTTGTTGCTTAGCCTGCATGTCAACACAATAGCATTTGGTGAAGGTGTGTGGTGTAGCCCATGTTGCTGCTTTACATATGTAATCTAAGGGAATGTTCCCTAAGAATGCCATGGAAGTCCCTAGTTTGTGTGTTGAATGCGCTCTAGGGGGAATTGTTAATGTGCGTTTAGCCTTTTGGTAGCATATTTGAATGCATTTTACTATCCACCTGGCGATCCCAGCTCTAGAGATGGGGTTACCCTTATGAGGTGGGGAGAAGGCTACAAACAGTTGTTTTGTTTTGCAAAAGGGTTTAGTCCGTCCAATGTAATAAAGTAGTGCTCTTTTGACATCTAGTGTATTAAGAGCTCTCTCTGCCACAGAGTCTGGGTTTTGGAAAAACACCGGTAACTCAACTGATTGGTTAAGATGAAAAGCAGAGATGACTTTTGGAAAGGAATTTTGGATTTGTACTGAGAACCACTTTGTTCTGATGAATTTGTAAGAATGGTTCTTGTATGGTTAAAGCCTGGATCTCGCTTACCCTTCTGAGAGAGGTAATGGAGACAAGAAAAGCAACTTTCCATGTGAGGAACTGAAGTTCACATTTATGTAGATGTTCAAATGGGGGACCCATGAGCCTGGTAAGAACAATATTTAAATTCCACACCGGAGAGGGTGGCAGTCTGGCAGGAATTATTCTTTTAAGTCCCTCATAAAGGCTTTAATTGCAGGTACTCTAAATAATGACAAATGGTGTCTGTTTTGTAAATAAGCCACAAGCGCTGCTAGATGTAACCATATGGATGAATATGCTAGATTACTTCTTTGTAAGTGTAGCAAATAGTAAATTATGTCCTGGATGGAAGCATCCAGTGGATCTATTTTTATTATTTTTGCAGTAGATGACAAATCTTTTCCATTTTGCTGCATAGTAAGCTCTAGTAGTAGGGCGTCTGGCTTCTTTAATGATGTTCATACACTCTGGCGGAAGGTTAAGATAACCGAACTCTAGGACTTCAGGAGCTAGATCGCTAGATTCAGTTGTCCTGGATCGGGGTGCCTTATCTCTCCATGGTTCTGCGTCAGCAGTGTTGGGGAGAGGCGTAGTTTTTGGTGTGGAACTACTGTGAGTTCCAGTAGTGTTGTGAACCACGGTTGGCGTGCCCATGTGGGAGCCACTAGGATCATTTTGAGAGACAGTTGTCTGAGCTTGTGTACTACTAGGGGAATCAGTGGGAGTGGCGGAAAAGCATACACATATCTGCCTGACCAGTTCATCCATATCGCATTGCCTTTGGAGAACGGGTGTGGTAACCTGGCGGCAAAGGTTGGGCATTTTGCGTTTGTGTGTGTGGCAAACAGATCTATGTTTGGTCGACCCCACATGTGGAATACAGGTTGGAGAACTTGGGGCTGAAGTTCCCATTTGTGTATCTGCTGTATCTGTCGACTTAGCAGATCCGCAATCTGATCGTGAATCCCTGGAAGATGTTCTGCCAGAAGGCATATATTTTGTGGGATGGCCCATCTCCAAATGTTTTGTGCGAGCTGGGACAGCTGCAGAGAGTGTGTGCCTCCTTGTTTCTGTATGTGGTGCATGGCTGTCATGTTGTCCGTCCGGACGGACGAAGACAGACTTGTGTTGTACATGTACTTGGAATGATTTTAATGCTAAGAAATATTGCCAGTAATTCTAGGTGATTGATATGGAGCACCTTCTGTTGGGTGGTCCATTTGCCTTGAATTGTATGGTTTAGGAGATGGGTGAGTGATTGGTCTGCTGTGAGCACTATCTGCGGAACCAGCTCGAGGAACGGCCGCCCGTTGGACAGGTTTCGTGTGTTCCACCACTGCAGACAGCGATGTGTGCGGCTGTCCACCAACACCAGATCTGTAATTTGTCCTTGAGCCTGGATCCACTGACGTGCTAGGCATTCCTGTAAGGGGTGCATCTGAAGTCTTGCATGAGGTACGATAAAGATGCAAGAGGCCATCAAACCTATGAGTTGCATGAATACCCTTGCTGGGAGGGAGTGCTGCAGTTGAAATTTGCCGCTTCCTGGCTGGACTGGGATATGCTAGAGATTTGGAGGTGTCTAGTGTGGCCCCTAGATACTGATGTATGTGGGAGGACCGAAGATTGGACTTGGGGTAATTTACTGTGAATCCCAAGTCGTGTAGCAGCTGGATAGTTTGATGAGTGTGATGAACACACTGGTTGAATGAGTTGGCTTTTATCAGCCAGTCGTCGAGATATGGAAAGACATGGATTTGTTGTCTTCTTAAGTGTGCTGCTACTACCGCAAGGCACTTTGTGAACACTCTGGGTGCGGTGGTCACCCCGAATGGAAGGACTTTGAACTGATAGTGTTGTCCGTCCACTATGAACCTTAGATACTTCCTGTGAGCAGGGTGCATGGGAATGCGGAAGTAGGCGTCCTTGAGATCTAGTGTGGCGAGGAACTCGCCTTGTTGTAGCAGTGGGCGAACCTGTTGAAGAGTTATCATATGAAAATGATCGGACTGTATATAGAGATTGAGGGGTCTGAGGTTGAGTATTGGCCTTAGGGTCCCGTCCTTTTTGGGGATTAGGAAATACAGTGAGTAAACCCCTGTTCCTTGATACTGTAAGGGAACTCGTTCTATTGCGTGCTTTTGAAGCAGTGAAAGAACCTCTTGTTTTAATAGCGTAAGGTGTTCTGTGGACATTGGACGCTGTTTGGGTGGAATGTTGGGGGGGGGTTGCTGGGAGTTCCAGGCAGTAACCATATTGGATAATTTGCCTTACCCACTTGTCTGTTGTGATGGAATCCCAGACAGGTAGGAACCGTGAAATACTTCCCCCGGCCGGAGTGGAATGGTCTGGGGGGAGTGGAGGGAAGTCACTGTTTATTAGTAGGGGAGGTGCGAGTGTTACTGTTACCTCGGCCTCTCCCTTTGTTATTTCCCCTGTATCCGCCTCTAAAATATCCTCTGTTGGGGGATGTTTGTGTTGTGTTTTTGTAAGAAGAGGAGGTAGTGTCTGTTCCCATGTTTTTGGATGCTCCTCTATAAAAGAGCGACGAAAGGAACCACGTGTGGATGGAGACTGTAACGCTCCCATAGACTTAGCAGTTTCCGGGTCCTTTTTCATTTTTTCCAGAGTGGTGTCTACAACCGGTCCATAAAGCTGTTCCTGATTGAACGGCTGGTTGAGGATGGGGGTTTGTACCTCTTGTTTGAAGCCTGAAATGCGTATTTTCTTTCACCACCAAATATTGCCGATATAATCCCCCAAAACCTTTAGGTCGACTGTGGGGGAAGTAAGTCACTATAACCTGAGTGAGTGTTACAATAAAGCATATCTTTCTCCCAGTCACATATAGTCGGGACAGGGCCTGTGGCTCAGCACATGGCAACTCTACATTTGGCGAGAAGTAGGCGCATATCCACCAAGCATCTGCATTCTTTGCCAATTCCCTTACTGTATCCTAATATATCGAGCAATGGGTCTGGTGTTAGAGAAAGGCCTGTAATCGTATTTAGAAAATGAAAAATCTTGTCCCAGAAGTCAGCGATATCGGAGCAGAGCCAGGCAACATGCAAAAATCCCACCTCTCTCCCCTTGCAGTAGGGGCATGCAGCTGAATCCCGAAGGCCAGGTCGACTAAGCCACTCTGGTGTATAGAAAACCATGTTGAGATATTTAAAGCGGATTAGGCAGTGTTTACCATTAAGTGAAATGTGTTTAGTCATCTCGCGGCAGTATTGCCAGGTGCTGTCATCTATAACAATATCCAGGTCTCTCTGCCAGTCCTGACGAGCCTTCGTCAAAGTCGGTGTCCTGGCATCTTGCATCAAATTGTAAATAATAGTAACTGTCTTCGTGGGGGAAGTGGAGCATAAAATGAAGGAGAGCGATGGCATCTCCATGGATTCCGGCATATCCTCACCCAGGATATCACGCAGTGCATGCCTGATCTGTGGAATTGATATTGTGTTAGGAGGGAGGGTTTGTGACCTTCTGCCAATATGACTTCCCACTTGCATGCAAACCCGTTCTGGAACAGGTACCCCATCTGTGTTATGTCTAGTTGCCTTAAAGCTAAGGCCACTTCTTTTTCATGTCAAGTCAAAAACCAGGAACACCAGTCGATTGGTATCAAAGGGGAATACATTAGGGCGCCTGGCTGTCTATTTAGTAGGTTACGCCAAGCGTGAACTGTGGAGTTAGAGTCAAGTGTGCCAGTCCTCCTAGTATGGGTGTGGAACAGCATCTGAGGGAGAGTATAGGGTTGGCGGCGACTCTCGATATGTAGATGTCATGAATTCTGTGGCTCATGAATCCAGTAGCGGGCATGGGAGCTTAGCGCCACTCTATAATACTGATCAAGGTCTGGGACATTAAGTGCGCCCATAGAGTAGGGCAAAGTCAGACAATCCCACTTAACACTTGGCTGCTTCCCAGCCCAAGCAAGTTTTATGAGTAAGGAACAGAGAACAGCAAGTGTACACCCAGGGAAAAGCATCAGGATATTCTGGAACAGGAACAAGATTCTAGAGAGTACAATCATTTCAATGAGAGAAATACATCACACCAGCGAGAGAGGCAGGCAAATCCACTGTGCAACATCATCCTCCAGTTTAGAGGTTGCTCTTCAGTAGTTTTCAGAAAATACTATATTAGGGTCAGTATGCACTTGTATGCCTAAATATCGATCAGAGTCTCTGGTCCAATATAAAACCACTGGAGTCATGGTTGGAGACAGAGGAAAAATAATAGATTTAGACCAGTTGACCTTCATAACCTCCGTGAGCACCGGAGTGAGATTTGTCCCCGGATCCCGTATATATAAGAGCATGTTGTCCGCGTAAGCAGAGATAATGAGCCGATATCTAGGAAAGCGTAGTCCCCTGTACTCATGGTATTCCCTCAGCGTGCAAGCCAATAGCTCAGAAACCAGGGCATAAAGTAGAGGGACAGCAGACAACCCTGTTGAGTTCCCCTCAATATGGTGATAGGAGGTGTAACCATATTGCCAACTCTGACCCTAGCAGTCGGTGCAGTGTATAGGACCGCAACAAGGCATAGAAAGACATCTCCCAAGCCAATGAGTCTAAGCACAGCTTTCATAAAAGGCCAGTCCACAGAATCAAACGCTTTCTCTACGTCTAGGAAGATGGCAGCAGCTTTGACCTCAGGGTTAATGTTCTGAATGGTACCGAAAACAGTTGTGAGATTATATGCTAAGCATCACCCCGGAACGAAGCCAGCTTGCTCCGGGCCGATCAGCAACGAAACCAATCGAGCCAGGCGGTTAGCTAATATCTTAACGAACAGGTTAGTGTCCACGTTCGGAAGGGATAAGGATCTACAGGAGGAGCATTAATTTGCCGGCTTCTCTGGTTTTAGAATAGTGATTATCAGGGCTTCTCTCATAGTTGGTGGCATCAGATCGGCTTCCACCATCTCTTCATATAGGGTGACCTTGTTAGGTATAAGTAGATCCATGAATGTCTTGCAAAAGGTCACAGTTAGGCCACCTGAACCCAGGGCACTACCGCCACGCATTGATTGGAGTGCCATTCAGATCTCGCTGGGATCGAGAGGTACCACAAGATGTTCCCTATGTGAATTGGTGAGCCATTGCATCTGGATGTGCTCCAAATAGTCTCATTGGGAGCTATCCGAGAAATATAAAGTTCCGTGTGATATCTGGTGAATCTATTGGCAATCAGCGGCGTCTTGTGTATCTGGCTGCCGTCCTCCCCCAGAATCTCAACTATAGTACCATATTCCCTTTTACGGCACTGCAGGGCCATTAAGACTGCACCAGGGCGTACTTCCTCGCCATACGATCTAGCAATTGCATACTTGCCCAAATGTTTCAACTCACTGTCCGGTACTTCCTGGTATTCTTCTAACACAGGTTTTATATCCTCAAGCAATTGTGCATCATCCCCTCAGTTGATGAGCTCGCTCAAGGAGCGCTTGTCCCTTTTTCAGGGCATTAAGCCTATCTCTCAGTGAGCGAAGTACTCCAGCATGTTTTGAAATGGCAATCCCTCTAATAAATACCCATACCTTCATGTTGCAGCGTAAATAGTTCTCTGGCCTTTTGTAAGGCTGCATCACGATCTCTGTAGTTGAGCAACTTGGCTGTTATTAGCCACGGGGGAACTCCCGGGACCAGCCTAGGTGCAAGTGTGCGGTGGCTCACTCCACGATTAACACACTTGAGAATTTGTCCCTGCCAAGAAGAGTGACCAGCAAGTGTTCAACAAAGAGTTCCATATTTGGGATACTGGTCGATTCAGCAGTGCCAACCAGTCTAATACTACTGCGCCTAGAACGTGCCTCTAAATCCTGGACTTTGGCATGAACTGCGTGCAATAGCTTATCCATTTTGGTGTGCGCCAGAGAGCTGTATTTCAGGTACCTTCCACGTCTGAGATCGGTTTCTCCACCAAATCTAGCCTTTCGGTATGCTTGTCTAAACGTTCCAACATTATGTCCATTAGAAAGGATAGTGCGTCAATCTTCCCTTCTATTTTGGTCAAGTTCCACTGCATTGCTGCTAGAATTTGTTTTAGGTCCGGATTCACTGACGGCTCTCCAGTTTCAGAAGCAGATTAAGAGGCAGCCTTGTCAATGTCCTGTGGTCTGGGTGACTTTTGTGGCTCGAACTGGCGCTTGAACTGAGACTTATCAGTTTTCCCCATGTTGTAA
Organism: Triturus cristatus; assembly: GCF_964204655.1. Lineage (NCBI taxonomy): Eukaryota > Metazoa > Chordata > Amphibia > Caudata > Salamandridae > Triturus > Triturus cristatus. Next base: position 346,547,327 of record NC_140589.1, on the reverse strand, counting down.
TCTGCCAGTATATTCTGCTCGCAAAAAATATTCAAGACCTTCAGTGCCATAAGAGGATGTAATTAGACTGCAGTCCAAAGTTAACTTATAGGGCCCAGCAGGGCCTTAGCAGCCTCCTCAGGAGTCCTTATAACACAGCAGCCGATCACTCTGTGCAAATCCCCTTTTCAGGGGAACCAAGCTTGGGGGAGCAGTAGCAGATTAAAAGGGTTCTGCTCCCTGGACAGGCACTTTGGTGGCGCTAATCTACCCTTGAGGTACTCCTCTCCAGGCAGCGCTCTGAAACAATCCAATTGGCAGGGTATGCCCAGGTGTGGGTCCCTTGCTCACTTTGCCACTGGATTCAAGCTAGCCTGGCTGATGACGGCTGATTAGCCAGAAACCGGTCCCAGGATGCTTGTTTCCGGTCCAGGGAAGACATGGCTTGGCAGTTCGGGCTGGACGTTCCCATGAGGGACAGGGTCAGGCTGATTTGCATATGGCCATGTCTGAACTGGGGTGGCGGAGAGAGCTAAAGAATGATGATGGATTAAACCCAGATCTGTTGACTGGGGGTGAGTGCTTGCATTGTTCAACACTCCGTCCATCATCCCCTTTGGTTTTGCTGCAACAATCCAAAGCAGGAAATCTGGTCCTGAAAGCCAGGCACGGCCCATCCTCCACTCGAGCCCCCCCCCCCCCCCCCCCCCCGCTCACCAATGGTTCTCTGTCGCTACGCCAGCAGGGAGGCCGGGGGGACCCCACCGTAGGAACGGTTGTCACGCAGCTTCCCAGATCAATACAACGCCTCAATGGAAGTCCCGCCACATCAGTAGCCTTGCCAGCAGGATTCTGCAGGATAGAGAGCCGGAGTTAGGGAGCCTCACTAGAACGTGGCCATCTTGGAGCCAGGCAAGCTCCGCCCCCACCATTCTTGGAACGTTTGCCATCATCATAGTTCCTATGTCTTATAGGTGTTACTCTGGTTTGCTGTAATGTAATGTAGTTCTATGTAAAGTTTTCTTATGCTCTCTTGTGGTTCAGGTGCACTATGTAAAAGTGTTAAATAATACCATATATTAATATGATCTACATACTTGCTGCTCACACAAGATAGCCAACTTTATGATTCGATGTTAGAGGCATCAGTTAAGCAGCTTATCCCCGAGCTACTATCACTGATCTTTGCATACCCGCAGTAGATCAAGCAGTATCATGCAATGTACATCATTATGCTACTGTGATGTTCCTGGAGCCTACCTCTCCGACTCCAGATCAGACTTGATCATTACTGACTACCAAACCAGGAAATATGCACTAAATATGTCGATCATATTTGCCGATATACATGTGTACTAAATCTTTAAAAGGATCTGGAGGGTTTCTAAACAATGTGCAAAGCACTGTAAATGCCTTTGGGACATGGCCCATTTTTTAGACAACAGCATAAGTAAATTAAATAAATCGAAATAATCTCGAAGTTGCACAGAGTGGGGGACCAGCGCACAAACCCACCAAGAGGTCTCCTCGAGCCTTGATCTTTAGCAACTGCACTTCGATTACACCCGAGCACTTGTAGCTACCTACATGAGCTGTCAGAGTGCCTTCTGTCTCCTCGTGTCCTTGGGGAAGAACAACTGCCTAGTCCCTTCTGCAAACTTGTATTTCTCAGACAGGGCAGCATCTGGAGCTCGAGGTGAGCATGTGGCACCTGAACTCCACTGTTGTGGGAAGGGCGAATGTTTTATTAAAAGGTCAAGACTCGACACCAGGACCACCTTTAAGGGAGGCAAACATGGCAATAGGTCACAGAAGAGATTGTGCATCGTGATTCAGACATAACTGGTTTGCTTCTAAGAGCTATAATCACAGATGTTACTGCTACTGTACCGGGCCGACAAGTTAAAAATCAAGTCCTCCAGGGGCGAAGAGGAGATTTCCTCATATGAAGCCAAGTTTGTCCTCCAAGAGCCAGCATCCTCCTCGTATTCTTGAATTACTTGCTACCTCAGATCTGCCCAACTGCTTCACTTTCAAATCAAGGAGGCTTATATTTTTCCTTTACATTTTTCTGCAATTGCTTCTTGTATGGACGGTGTTCTGAGCAAAATCTAGAAGTAAACTACTGTTTTCATCTTCTGTTCTCAACTTTAGACTCAGTCATCGATCTACTTCTCAGTATTTCTGTTTTGTGGCTTTGCTTTTTATCTGCTGTATAGCCCGTGAATCCAACCCGGCAGCGACCTCTCGATATGTTCGAAATAGACCTGAACATATATCAGTGGACGTGTTCCTTCTCTGAATTCTTTCGCATTTAATTATTTACAATTTAGGTCTGAATTACAAAAACTATCTGATGCATAAACTTCATTTTGGTCCAGGTTTCCTGTAGTGGCTACAGTTTCGTATCCAGCAAGACCGAATGCCCGCTTTTGGAATATAGAATGCGAGACCTCGGTCTAACTGAGCAATACACGTTTTTGTAATACTTCACAAGATTGCATGTTCACATATTATTCCACTCAGTTACCCACAGAGTGGGAGTTTAAATAATATGATTGTACATGTTTTCCTAGTGTGCTTCAGTCACTAGTGCTTAGCATTTTTTATCTGCCATTGTTGAACTAGCATTGGGCTATTGTATGGTGGTCTAAGCCATCACCTTTGGAAACATGAGTTTGCGTTTTGCAGCCCAATATTCATAGGCACGAACACTGGGTTATTGACCTCAGCCATCGTTGCCACCAGCATCTGCACCTGAACCTCTGACTTGCATTTCCAACATACTTTGCAATGCATGCATATTAATTGACTTAGCTACCTCATCAGCAGTGCAGATAACACTGAACAATCTATTATTATCATATAGAGCAGGTCTCACTCAAAAAAGAGATCAGCTTTGATAAATGGACTGAGCCTCAACCCTTAGCACAAACACTTCTTTTGCGAGTGCATTACCACCCTCTTGGTGGTAATTTGCGAGTGTTTTGCGCCCGCAGTCGCAGACGGAAAACATTCTTACATAGGGTTGCGCTCACTATTAGGAGTCGCAATAGCAAGTTGCAAAACCCTATTTTACGAGTTGCAAAAAATTGCGACTCGCAAAATAGGGTTTGTCCATTCCCCATGATGTTTTTGCATGCGCAAACGGGTTTGCAAAAATGGTCGCACATCTGGCCCTTAGTGAACATAGACACTTATTAAACAAGGCACTTTATAGTGCAAGACTATACATACTTCTTGTAGGTGTACAGAATGGACTCCAAAACACAGATAAGGTTTACACTTGGTCCATTAACTAGAAAAGGTAAACAAATCAACCATTGGCTCCATTACAATCTCTGGCAATGCCCTAATTTTCATTAGGAATGGGGTGGTGGATGGGCCGATACATAGAGATAACATCAGGGAGACCATTAAAGGTACACCAGTCACACCTAGAGAAATACTGTGGGACCCAAAACAGGAGTGATAGGGAAAATGATAGCCGTGGCATTACAAGTGAAAACAGGGGCGGCCTTAGGCATGTGCAAGCTGTGCACCTGCACAGGGCCACCAAACCCCAGGGGCCACCACGAGGAATCGGATACAATACATATTCGTGGCGGCCCCTGGCAGGGATTTGGCGCATGAACGACTGAGGCGTGCTAAATCCAATGTGATGCACGCTGAATGGTTGTTCTTATACTCTTTTCCTTTCTAACCCAGTCTCGTCTTTGTGTGGGGTCGGCCTTGTTTCGGGCTCTTCTGGTAGGTCTTGTGCTTGTTTAGAACTTTTTTTCCAGGAGAATCGAGCTTGTTTTAATAGTCCAGATCTGGCACCTCCGGAGGCTCGCATGCGCGCGCTTGCGCAGTGCCCGCGAGTCCTGCAGCGAAGGGGTTACAGAAGCACCACTCATCACTGGCGGCAGGAGGGGTGGCAGCACCCGTGCCCGGCGTGCAGCGAGCAGCACCGAGACCGGCCGAGGCCATGCACCAGCGCGCCTAGAGACCCTGGGCAAGAAAGGCCGCCTTGCAGAGGATAGCATGCCAGTGTGCAACCTTTGGTGCCAGCTGCGAGGTGAGCAGCCCTATGGTCAGGGCATGGGGAGGGGGAGTGAGGAGGTCAGCGTGTGCCACTGCAGAGTGAACCCGAGGGAAGGTGAGCCATTGGACGAGGGTGTGGGGAGCCCTGGGGAGGAGGGCAGATCAGGCGTAGGAATGTATCCCAGCCCGTGGGGGTGAGGAGCCGGGGGCGTGGGGAAGGTTGGGTGAGGATGTTATTGTAGATGGTGTGTGCTTTGGGTCTGGGTGGAGGTAAGCCATGTGAGGTGGCGAGCTGGAGGTATTCTGGGGGTCATGGGAAGGGAGGGCATGATGAATCGTGAGAGAGAGAGCCTCTCTCACGATTCATCTCTGAGAGGGCGCGGGTCGGAGAGGTGGTCACCGCGCGCCAGGGGTAGGGAGTGGTACAGATCGGCACTGTATGTTGAGGGAAGAGTGAGTCAGGAGTACAGGGGTGGTGTTTACTTGTGGCTGAGGGGAGGCATGGTGACTTTTGGAGGTGTAACTTGGGAGGCACGGTCATATTGGGGGGAAGAGGAGAGCAGGGTACGAGGTGTTAGACGTAATGTTAAGGATTCATTAAAATGATTACAATTACTTATCAACAATCATGAAAACAGAGTATGAAGCTGATACTTGTGATCTAATGAGTGGATCTGCCTGCACAAATCTTTTAAAACATCGAGTGTTCGAATGTACTTGGCATTTGGTTATGTCTGTTTATATGGTGTTGAGGCAGACATGAAATGCAAGCACCTATAGATGGACTCCTGGAATAGGATGGCAGTGCCTACCCATGTTAACTCAATCTAATGCCCTTTTGCAGAGACCTTGGTAGGAGACTGGCTTCTTGATCATTTCTTTAATTACATTCCAGTGCTTGTCATGTGACTAGCAGAGAAAACTAGTTTAACTAGTCCTCAGTTTGCAATTGGTGAAGCAGCCTTCTCTGTCCATACTAGGGGCATAGTTACCATTGGTTCAGCAAGTACAGTGGTACTGAGACCCAAAACCCTCAGGGGCCCATTGAACCCTGATAATTGCTATATTTTACTTCCTGAGCAGCAGCCAAAGGGGCCATTTTCCTTGCTTATGCCACGGCCCATGGGGTCGTTGGTACGCTGTGCTAGTGATTCGTACGTCTGCTTGAAAGTTGTCTCCTGACTGGATGTTCCTTGCACATTAATTTTGCTTCAGTGAACCTCTAGTGCCTTTTCATAGCCTTAGGACTCACTGTAATTAATCCTTGTTTAATAGGTGCTCTGAAAGCGAGCAGAACTGGTTGCTGGAATATGGCACTATACAAGAAACCTTAATTAAATATATTATATTTTGTCTTTTGACAATGTGGTAAAGTGGACGAGTCTTTGTTTACCTGTAGGCTGTCTTCAGGATCAGTTAGTGACGTACTGAGACAGGTCTCTGTGTGCCATGATTTCAAGGTAGCTTACTCTCTTCCTGCTAAGGTCACTTCCCAAATAGATCATGAACTATTCTCCAGGCTCTACTGTTCTCAGTGGACTGAGAAAACAGACCTTGTATGCCAAGTCACATGATCTACCCTATAGTTTTATAACACTCTTTAAATAAACCTTCCATATGTGGCTAGTCCTCATAATGTGTCATACATGTAGTGGGAAGGGTAATTACTATCAATCAGTCAGGGTTTGTAAAGCTGAGCTGCTTCACACATAAGGGTCTCGAGGCGGTGTGGGATTCATGCTGCTGGATCATGCTGCTTGTTGGTTAAACAGCGAGGTCTTGTGGTCCTTCCTGAACTGCTGCAGCGATGGTGAGGCTCTGAGGTGCAGGGGGAGGGTTTTCAGGTCTTCACTGCCAGGTGGGAGAAGTAGCGGCCTCCACTGTTTTATCAGCGGCTGCATTGGGTGGCTGCTAGGGAGATGGTTCTGGAACATATTTTCCTGGTAGGTTGGTGGAAATTCACTCGTTCATTAAGGTATGCTGGTCCTTCATTGTGTAGTCCAGGGAAGACATGGCTTGGCAGTTCGGGCTGGACTGTTCCCATGAGGCACAGGGTCAAGGCTGATTTGCATATGGCCATGTCTGAACTGGGGTGGTGTGGTGAGCAAAAAAACAATGGATTTAGGCCCAGATCTCTGTACTGGGGTGAATGTATGACATTGTTCTGCATTCTGTCCATCAACTGTTGTTTTTGCAAGAAAATAAAAATGACACATCAAAATCTTTCAGCAGCCGCCACTGCTGATTGTCTTCTTTTTTTCCCTACCCACTGCTAGCCTCGCCCGCTGCATTGCAAGCAAAATGAAGAGAATTCGAGTACACAAATCTGGTTATTCGAAACGAAAGAGAAAGGTGGCTCAGCAGGCTTTCGTAGTGTCACAGGAAGGAGCAATCCTGAACTTTATCACCCAAGGGAAACCTAAAGATGGAGAATCCTCTGGCCAGAGTACTGCTGATGCACTAGGTAAAACAGGCGCTGACGACCATAAAGAAGAACAAAAAAATTATGATATCCATGAGCAGAATGATACTCATGAGCAGACCAATGAAAATGAACAAGGTGACTCTGAAATTGATACAAACATGCAGCAATTACCAACTCAGGATGAGGATTATTACAAAAGACCCTCAGACAGAGAAACTGAAACATCATTCATCGGTCCATCAACATCTGACATTCTGAAGGAGGTTCAGAGTTTACAGACGGATGATGCTGGTATTGAAAAGGAAGCCAAAGAGCAAGACCATGTTACACACCCGTGTTCTGAATATGATTTATGTGATTGGAGGGATCCTACTTTGTGGCCGAACTCTCTTACGGACGCGCAACGTGTTTTTCTTGTTGAAAGGGGTCCCTCCAGAGACCCAGATTCTAAAACAAAGTATCCAAGTGATGAGCACTCAAAAAGTAAATGTCGTTTTTCTGTTACCATGTTACTGGTCATCTAACGCCTTTTCTGGATGTTTTATTAAAACACCTTCCTGAGCTCTGCCCCGCCCGGACCCCCTCTTCCGGGGCCCCCTACCTGCGCTCCCTGCACAGGGCCACCATGAGCATAGAGCCGCCCCTGGTGAAAAGAAGTGGAACCAGATCCGCGCAGAGTTAGAGGTGGATTTGACGCAGCCAGAGGAAGACCACAAGTGTATGGGGATGAAAAAAGCACCCATCGCCTAAAGGCAATAAAATGTCAACACTGCACGTTGATAGTAAATGATCCGAAAAAATTCCTTTGACGATAAAGCAAAGAATGTATGGAATGGGTAATCAAGCACACACTGCTCACATCTACACTAAAAACTAATAAGTCCTCACACATTTTAGGATTAAATCATTATCTGGGTGTAATAAAATATGGTGAGAGAGACAAAGCTGATACATTCAGTGCACACTACTAATCTCAATATACGTCACCTCATGAGCCGAAGCAAAGACAATTTTAGTGTTGCTTCCACTCCCCTTGCTCCCACACATGAACCAAGATACACAGGAGCGCCAATACTGACCATTGAAATCCAGTAAACCATTAAACCAAAGAAATCAATCAAAAGTCCCAGGCCCAGAAGACTTTATAGGGAAACTTAAAAAAAAAACTGCCATTCAGATCGGTCTCCTCCTAAGAAAGATCTTCTAACCAATAGCACAAACCAATTATGACAGAAGGCAATAAAGTGTTAAACGACCACATGAAGTTCTGAGGGGCTTATTTACAAGCTCCTTGCGCCACCAGTGCGTCACTTTTAAAATTGGAAAAAGTGACGTACCAGCGGCGCAAAGGGCTTGTAAATAAGCCCCCAAGTCTTTAAGCCAACACCACTTTAAAATCTAAATATTGAGATATATGTGAAAATACTAGATTGGCTGAAGTTTTGCTGTAACTAATCCATGTAGATGAGGCTGGATTTATTTTAAGGGATTCTGCTTCAACTAAAGTCCCATTTGTAGCCATGACCACTGACAATTAGAAATATAAAAAGGTTCTGAGCTGCTCTAGGGCAAAAGGATTTAATGGGCTGTCCTTCAAAATCCTGAGAATTTTTAGACAATATGGATCGGCCTTTTCAAACCTCTTTTCCTCAAGGTAACTGCGCTGCATCTGAAACCATGGAAACCGAGGCAGCACTACACACATCGCTTACAACATGCCTTAGCAGAGCAAACAAGCATTGGCGTAGCCAATAGGTCTCGCCTTTGGGACCTTATAAGTGTTGGGCTAGAGCTATTGGCTTTGCCAATGTGTTTAATGTATGTTGTAGAGCAACTATTTGGAGCCAAAGAAACGGAAAACTGATAGGGTATAAAAATATACGCTGCCTTTAACTGAATTGTATTCTAAATGTTGCCCTTTGAAACAAAAATAGGACGAGAAGCTAAAATAAACAATGGAAAACAAACGAGAGGCAAGCAAGAACTAAACTCTGAGCAATAACCACTGTAGTTGCAGAATATAACCACCTAGAGGAAAACCTACTTCCAAATATTATGAACATCTGGACTCCATCTGGTAGTATGTGGCGATAGAGTAGATACTGCAGCTCTCGCAGAGCAGCGTCCTCGGGGAGGATAAAGTTATTTTCAGACCTGGAAAATGAAAGGATTTCAGACTTGTGCTGCAATACGAACAATGAAAATAGGCATTTGTGTCTGAAGGAAAGGTGCATCTGGGTTACTTGAGGGCACTAGGAAATAATAATGACATAAACAAGAACCAACATCAACTGCTGCAACCAGAAGCTGGCTGAACAAAACGTGCACACATAGGCTAAACCGCATGCCTCGGTTTTTAACCCTTACTGTCTGCAGGTTATTTGTATGCACTAAAAGCCGGTGTCACTGCCAGCAGGCTTGTTATCAGTTGGCAATTGTCTCTCGATTTTGGTGTAGGGTAGGCCATGACAGAGTGGGGCCTTTCATGGTTTTAAATCACAGTTAGTGGGATGGGTGCAGCTTATTCAGTCATCTTAGCAATCAAAGGACAAAGACCCATAAGTGCTGTGCAGGGACCGTTACGAGGACCTTGTTCAAGTAGAAACAGTGCTGTGAGGAAATGCTTGTGGCATGCAGCGCTTTATAAAAATGTGAAGAGACCCGTAATCCACCAGTTTTGCAAGCCCCACTCTTTCAAGCATGTTGTGGTAGGAGGGTGTAAGGAAACGGCAAAACAATCTGTGTACTAAAAGCACGCTGTACAAAGAGTCCTTAAAAGACCCCCAGAAGAGCAGAGCAGGTGCTGCGCTGCCCTATAGATAGGCAACACTATCACTTAGGCTAGGCTAGTATTACAAATGGTCTGTGTCAAATTGATACCTATATTGCGCTCCCTAATGTATATCCCAAACGCCGAACATTAACCAATCAGTGTCAACATTAAAGCTATTATGAATATGGCCACAGATCTTGCTTTCAGTACAAGAATACTACTCTAGGACCTCTGGATGTCGCTGAAGAAACAAAACAGCAAGACCCTCACTAGTATGAAGTATGAAGAGAAACCGTATTACTGCGGCTGCCATTGAAACCCCATTATCCATGTAAATAAGAAATTACGGAAGAGAAAAGACAGAGAGAGCAGCGTTGGGGGGGGGGGGGGGGGGGATGGTGCGCATTCCAACAAGAGAGAGGAAGAGAGGGCTAGAAAAGAAAGAATGTAAGAATAGGTGCGCGAGAGAGGTGAGAAAGTATAAAGAGTAGGGGAATGAGTGAAGGAGGTGCAGAGAAGGGAAGAGAGGAAGGGTGAGAGAGAGGAGAAGAGAGAAATGTGAACGCGGGGCAGAGCACAAGAGAAAATAAAATGAAGTGGATCAAGAGGGAAGGGTTACGAAACGAAAGACAGAGAAATAAGCTGTTAGAATATCGATAAATGGGTCAGAGGGAGAAACCAAAAAAAGGCAAGGACAAAAGGGTCAGAGACAAAGAAGGGACAGAGAGTGAAACAAAAAGCGAAAATCAAGGTAGAAGAGAGATGAAAGGAAGAAGAAAAGACAAATGCGGACAGAAAAGGGAACAGTGTGAGAGCAGAAAAAGAAAGGCAACGAAGTTAGACTGCCTTGGCGGCCTGTCCAAATTTCGAGCCAGGTGTTCATCAAGGTCGCCACTGGAGTGGACAAAATTCTAGTGTAAAAACCTTGAGCTGCAGCGGGAGAGAGAGGCGGAGGGGTGCATAACTAAATACTTATAAGGTCCCAAAGGCGAGACCTATTAGCTATGCCAATGCTTGGTGCAGGTGTCTGTCTTCACAGTGATCCCACAGCATTGAAGGAAATGACATCCTTCATTTTATCAATTCCTTATTCACTGTTCATTTCCACTTATATTGTGTGGTTTCATTCACAATGATGCACTTTTCTGTCATTTTATTTCATTTTTAGGTCTCTCCTAGCAAAAGCAGCACATGCGCTGCTCTTGCTATTGCGAGTACCTTTTGGAATCGATTCTCCGAAAGCCTTACATGCATGTGCAGGGATGGACAAAGATGGCTGCTCTCGCCATTTGTCCAAACCTAACAGCATGCGCGTGCATGTAAGGACAGTGGACAGCCCACCGCCATCTTGTTGAACACGGCGTGCTTTCACTTTAAACGCAGTTTAAAGTAAAAGCACGCCTCCATGCGCGCGCGTGTGCACTGCACACCAGCCCGGCTGACCTCCCTTGTTTTAAAACACAGTCACTTGGGACAGTCTTCATGTGCATTTCACAGACCAGGTATCGAGGGACCCTGCTCGGTCTTCGCTCCTGCCAGAAATTTAAACCCTGCCACGCCGTGATCTGAATTAATGAGACGCGATGCTCTCTCCACCTCCTCCCCCGCTGCCGCTGATCCCTGCCAAAAAGTCAAATTGAATATTACCCTTCATTAAAGATGTATAATCAGATCGCCTGGCCGTAGCAGAAAAGCACGTGTGTAAGCTGCCAAGCAAGCAAGCTGGCTACTACTACTAAACAACTGCAGAACGACAAGACCTCACTTGCAGGTTATTTACACTACCTTCAGAGTGTAAACTAGATGAACAACCCCATCTCTCCCCTGACAGACGCGAGAAAGGATAGATTTTAAATCCACTGTGCTCGAGTCACCCTTTGCGCACTGAATTCACGCTCATCCAGACCCAATACTGAAAGTGCATTTAAAGTTATGGTGTGCACTTATTTAAATAGCTCTTTCTTGTGCATGTTGTAAAGTTTCAGAATAGTTATACATCGTACGATTGACAGATCACAAGCATCTTTTAGCGCATTCATGCACAACTATGGCGTGCAATGTATGCATTTAACATGACAGAGTCTGTTAATGTAACGTGCGCAAGATGAAGTGTGCACGAAAATGACCAGGGTATGCGTCGGCCCGCACCATCATTTTCTCCAGTCAGAACCCAGACGTTTCCTCAACCGTTTTCGTAACGTTGCATTTTCGGCTGACGTTTCACATTCACCTGGAGCACATGTTGTAATTAGCATTCTTGCAAAATTTAGCATTTACTAAACACAGTAAAAGGACGACCAGAAAGCGGTAACATAGTGACACAGGCAATCGGCCATCCTTACTTTGTGTATGCCAAAGGCAGTGCATGATGTGACATGGCCGACAGGTTTTAAGAACTCTTGAAGTACTCATTACTGGGGTCTCCATCTCTGGCCCCAATGACTGCCAATTGTAGATCATTTTTTCTTTTGTAAGTGGTGGCTGCAATCACTCAACTGGCTTTACGTCACTGGAGATGTTAACCAACTCGGTGGAGTTGACCTGAAGCCTTTCGGGCTTTGAATTAAACCAGTGTTCTGATCTTCAACACTGAAGGCAGGGGCAACAACAGCCACATAGGGGGAAAGAGAGTCACCAGAACATGTGGGAATAAGGGAGAAGACAAAGGCACGGGGATAAATTGGGCCGGGAGAAGAATGATCCATAGAGTACAACAGGAGCTGGGTGGAGAGTGGGAAATAAAGGTATTGTGGCAGGGCGCAAGTAGTACACTCACACTGCAGAGGGGTGATGGGCTATAGGCCCCAGTAATACATTGGCCCCAGTACAGTCAATCAGAGAACAGCATAGGAGGACGGGCGGACGTTAGTGAATAGATTATCACCCCCACCATCCTCCATGGCTAATCTTGCCTCCATCCACTGCTACAGTTTTAAAGTCCCCATCACCAAACGCCATACAACGCAGCGTGCGAACTATGGGACCCTTACACCGTATACTTCCATCCATATCTTAAAGAGAACCACAAACCTCCTACTATATGGTCACCAAATACAAGACACTCCAAACAATGCACACAAGTATATACAATAGTCTGCAACTACAACCTACGTCGCCTTCACAACATACACCACATTTACACTTTTACCTACAACACCTGCATCTTTTCAGGGAAGATGGCTTAGCAGCAGAGTAAGCAGGCATCAGCACTATTGTATAATATCTTTTACATCAAACATACGCCACCTTTTACAACCTTCATTTCCATCAATACTTACCCATCAGACCCTATAGCGCAACTGCACTTTATACAACTAAAACGACTAAACCGCCTACTTCTTACAACCTTACACTATTCTGTAGAAACTTAACTACCCACACTACCTAACTCCAGAAGATACGAGATTTTAATTTTCCATTAGTGTAACTGTACTTACTGCAGTTGATTTCTGCTTATACTGCCAGAAATTGAGTTAATATTTTGGGAAGGGGTGCCCTACCAATTCAAAAAAACCTATTCTGATTAGGGCAGAACAGTTCTACTAAAATCTCTGCTCAACCCCTCCTAGTTATGGTGCAAGCAGCAGGTCATCTCCACAGAAGTGTGTGCTAAGTCCAAGCAGTACCAACAATTTCAAAGTAAAGAACACAACACAATAAAATTACAAAACCAATTTAGAACAGAGGAAATTTTAAGGGCACAAATACACCAAGATCATCAAAATCGGTTGAGAACTGGAAATATGGATTTTTAAGGTTTTAAATCAAAAAGCTCCTAGAATAAGTCAAGCACCATCGAACAGTAACAGTTCAAAGTGGACTGGGACCTAGGAGGAATTTCAAGCTGACAGCAATACAGCAGAGGTCAGATTCCAAGCCATGCAGATTGTCCTGGTCAAAGTTTTTACCTTCAGACTTGGTCTCCAACTACTGGGAAACCTCCTGCCAGTCACTCCAGTAGCACCTTAATCTTCTGGGCAGGCTGCTGGGCAACAGGTTCTACTCTAGCCAGGTCTCCTGCAGGGTGTAGTCCTCTTTAGTTGGCTGGTCCCTCTAGGAAGAGTCTTATATATTGTTCCTCTGAAGCAGCTAAACAGGAGGCCAACAACTTGACCCTTGAAGAGAAGTTCCAATCCCGTGGTGGCAGCAAGATTCAGGGGTCCTTAAGTCCTTGTGAGTCGTCTTCTTCAAGAAGACAGAGTTAAAAGTCGGGATTCTTCTTCCAGCAGGGCCGCCTTCTTCAGATAGAATCTTCCTAAGTCCAGGATGCTCGGAGGAGTTAGTGCTGAAGATGCCAGATTTATTCTGTGCACTATCCAGTGACTAGAGAAATTCTACTCCTCAAACCAAACAAAATTCTTACAGTCCCCTTAACCTCCATTTGCAGCACTTACTTATTGCCTACAATTACACAGGAGCCAGTTTAAAGATGGCGGAACCTAGTTGCCTTAAGGTAGGCCTGTCTTCAGCTTCTTGGGAACTCGCCCACCTGACCAAAACCCGGAACAAAACCCAGTTAACTTTTATGATTTGCCAGATGCGCAATACACAGTGCCTTAAATTGAACTCCGCAGCTTATGGGTAGCCAGTGGAGGGATTTAAGTGCTGCACGAGCCGACTGTCTTTGGGATGCCTAGCAGGATTTGAGCAGCGGTACTCTGAATAATCTTTTTTTTTTAGGACAGACACTGGGCTGCCCAAGTACAGTGAATTCCCATAATTCAAGCATCAGAGAATCAGTCCCTGGATCACAGTCTTCCCTACTTCTATCAGGAGCAACTTCAGGCCAAAGCAATTTATGGCCACCTTTTTTTGCTTGGGAGGCCAAGGTACGACGCATGTCAAAAGTAATCTCTATGCTCTTTATTTCCATTTTAGGGGATGGACGTTCTGAGGGAGGCCAGCTGATCTGATCCCAAAGTGTTGGATTATTGCCGACCACCAAAATCTCTTTTCACCCCATTTAGTTTTAGGCAGCTTGATGCCCTCCGTTTGGACACCTTTTCTAGGTAACTGTTAAGTCCTGAGAAGGTGGAATCAAGATTGGGAGACGGCGAAACAATCATCTGGTTATTTTCCGCATAAGACACTATCTTAAAACCAGAAGAACCGAGTATAGCTGAAGGGGGCCGGATGTATATTTAACAAGCATTGGCATAGCCAATAGGTCTCGCCTTTGGGACCTTACAATTGTTTAGTTATCCAGCACAATATCCTTGGTGCAACAACATCAAGTGTGGCATGGCTAAACACTTATAAGGTCCCACAGGCGAGACCTATTGGCTATGCCAATGCTTGTTAATGCTTGTCAGAGGATCCAAACCTTCTCTGGAGCTACCAAGTTGGAACGCTGTAGAACATTTCAAATCGTAAAGTACCTGTGCCAGCAATGGAGCAGCCCCAGGAGCAGACCAAGTGTCCAGACGGCCACAATGTTCAAAGATATCAACAGAGATTGTAATAAAACTCAGACATAAAAAGGCACTCACAGGGCTGTGGGGGGAGGGGGGAGGGGTCGTTACAAACATCAAGGAAAACTTGTGGTATGAAGAGCCTCAGCTGACCACACGGCAGGTCGTCACATTTGAACAGCTCAGGTCTCATCCGTGCTGAGCTTTCACTGCACGCATCACACCAGGACAAGTTCTTGAGGCAATGGAGGAAACCTCCAAAAAGCATTGCATGCCGCCTCATGAGAAGATCGCCATCTAGAGGTTTGAGTAGGAATTCCTTCCACAGCGATGCGGACGGTTCGCTTCTTCGAGTTACTAATGAGACGGTGGTGACACCCGAGGACACCAGTCCAGAGCGCCCAGTTAAAAGGACAGTGGACGCATCACCCGGTCGACGTATGCCATGCTCCAGGAAATCCTTCCTGGGGTTCTCTTGGGGCTGTAGGAGGCAACAGCACAGATGGGGCCGTGCAGCATAGCTCACTGCGATGGAAACTGTGGTCTGATATTGTCTATAATAATGTGACATCTAGTAGCGACTTCTACAGGGGAAGCCAAGAGACCATCCTTTTCGAGTCACCGTGGGGGCATCATGTTAAAAACATTCTCCCTCCTCTAAGTTGTCTGACGCCGATGTATGAGAAAGGCTGAAAAAAGTTGCCATTCCATCTTTGCCTGAGCAGAATTGAGCCGCTGAATGCTGATCGAGCTTGTAAAGCTTGTCACACCATGTGACGTCAGACCAAGTGTGCAAAGAAAGCTAAAGTATCTGTGGTCCACTAATAGAGACAATCTGTCACTTGACTCCAGCATTGTGCACGATATGACAAGCTAGTGCTAGAATGTGAGCGAGAGAGCGAGCAACAGAAAATGAGAGCATTGGTGGAGGGGGGGGGAGACGACGAGAGAGAGAAAGAGGGGGGGAGAGGAGGCTACGAGAGGGGCCAGAGATACCGGGAGAAGCAATGGGAGTGCAATAAAAAGAATGATGAGACGGAGAAGGCGGATCAGGGAAAAATTAAGAGGCACATTGTGGGTACAGCTACAGAATACAAGCATTGGCTGCGCGGCCGTGAAAGTGGCACGGCCATGAAAGTGATCGTGATCAAGCGCGGCGAGCGATGCAAGCATTGGCCACCTGTGGTGGGTGAGGGGGAGAAGCAGGAGTTGTGTGACGGAGGAAAGACAGATGGCGGCTGCGAGCTTGCACGCAAGCTTGAGGCCACCAAAAGCCTGTGGTGGCACTTTCAAAAGCCGCTTACTAAATGTCTCACAGGGCAGCGCATGCGCTGGCTCAGGCAAGACCTAAAAAGTGCACCACTTCACTGCCAGCAAAACTTGCACGCAGCAATGAGCCAGGACCTTTCACAAAACGACCTGCTAGTGTCAGGGGTAGCAAGGACGCTTCGGTTCTGATTTGAAACAACTTGTGCACTTGCCAGTATAAGCAGGTGTGATGGGATTTGCAATGTCACACTTAAGTCAATGCAAGGGTTGTTAATGTGACTAGTGAAAGAAAACAGCATGCAGACTCTTTGCCCTACTTTACAATCAACATATGGAGCTAACGAAATGTGCAAACATACTTGCAAAAATTAAAACCCCTTACAGTGCACATAAAAATAAACTTAAAACCGCAATAGTAGTATCAAAAATCCCTTGAAAATGTATAATCACAATGCAAGAAGCAATGGTAAGTGCAGGAAATGAAGAAAGGGAAAAAAGTGATACCCACACCTATTTAAATATTCACTTATGCTTGCAGCCTGATGGCAGCAATTGAAGAGTGAGGGGTTATGACAAAACACAATTTGAAGTTGGAAAATAAATAGTTATTGTGCGGCTAAAAATGCATAATCATTCACCAAAATGTTCAGTTGTCAAAAGCTGGATTCATATGATTAGGATTGTTGGAACTTTACGTTCGCAAAATTTCTGAATATGGAAATTAGGCCTATGTGGTGGAAGTTGCAAATAGGCAAGTTTTTTGTTGCCAGGAGAATGACCATTTCTGGGTGTGCACTCTACAAAAATAGGTGGGTACCCAAACACCTGTTGATTTGTAGGTATTCATGCACCTCTGTAGTTTTCCACTCTAAAAACAGGCAGGAGCACTCCATTATTTATTGTGCGAGTTAGCGGAAGAGGTTTCTTCATGGTGAAAAATGTTTAAATGAGCAGTTATGGAAAGAAAAAGTTAACTGTGATGAATCATATTGCCAAATAAGAAGACCCATTTAAAAGACTCCGAGCAGACTTTACAGAGATGCTAGTTTGCAATAGCTTGAAATATAACATGGTCATTGTCTACCTCTTTTCTAAATTGGTTGAAGCATACCCTACCAGCAATCAAACAGCCTTAAAGTTGCAAAATGTTTGTTCAGAGGGACGATTCCTAGAATCTAAATTCCAACTTCTATTAAAACAGATCATGGTTCACACTTCAGAAAGGAGATTTTGCAAATAATCTGTACTGCTTTCCAAATAAATCAGAATTTTCATTGTAGTTATCATCCACAATCTTCTGATGGGGTAGAAAGAGTAAATGGTACCCTAAAGAACAAATTCTGTTCTACAGCTGGTTTAAAGTGGCCCTTGGTTTTATTAAACATTAAATGTACACCAGACAGAAAGATTTGTCTGCCTCCTGATGATGTGATCATGAATAGAGCAACGAAATTCACTTATATGCATACCTTCAGCTGCTTCAGTGTCAATAACTGATGACATTGTGCTAGATTACTACAAAGGCATGGCTAATATGGTGAAATCTGCCTCTCCCCAGATGAATGTGGCAACAGAAGCAACGAAAAACATATGTCACAGCTTGAACCCAGGAGACTTGGTAGTGGTCTGAAAAAGAAGTCAGGAAGAGCTGCCTTGAAAAGAGCTGGTGTGGACCCTATCATGTGATATTAATGATGATGAACACTGCAATAATGTGTGCAGGAATTCCGCAGTGGATCTTCATTGCTCACAGAAAGAGTGAAAGCACCCGATGAAGAAGAGGTGAAAACAATTACCAGTTCACTGAGTTAAACTCAGGATTGGAGTAGATCCAGAGAGGGTGAAAATTATGAACACGTTGGAACTGTTGAATATTGAGTCATAGAAGTACAGATCAGTGAAAGTGAGAGTTTTGGTTAAGAACCTGGTACCTCTACCAGTGGTGATACAGTCCAGTTCCAAAGCGGGGATCAGAGTGAAGAGCTGATTGAATGTCAAGTCAAAGGCATGAGTGGAAGAAAGAAGTTGTTGTCTCTGATCCAAACAACAAAAAGCTGCAGTTAAAAATTCGAGTCACAATAACCCCTAGAAGAAGAAAACAATTTACAGTGAGTTTTACTGTCAAAATTGATCAAGGTTCAACTTTGTCATTAAGTGAAAAAGCAGGTGAATCCGAGAAAGCAGAAGGTAACATGTCACTGAAAAGAAGCTGCAAAAGAACAAACTGTCAGCCAGAGAAAACGAAACTCCTGAAATAATTGGAATAGGACTCAGAAAAGAGAGGGAGTAAGTCATCCCTTTCTAAAACGACCAGTGAGAAAGAGCACACCAAACACAAAATATTTATTACCTGTATGGGTATACCTAGCTACAGTGTCAGAAGAAGAAGAATCAGAGGCAGAGACCTACAGCCCAGTGAATCATTACCAGAACAGTTTCGAAAATGAGTTTGAAAGTGAATTAGAAGAAGAGAAGAACCACCTTGAGAGATTCAAAGAGTATGAAACCTAAGTTTCACCAAAATAAACCTAATGAAAGAAAATTGTTGACATGAACTGAAAGATTTCGAAAAGGTAAAACAGATTATTTTTTAGACTTGGTTTTAATTATTGCTTTAAAGAAATAAAAAGAAAATAACAAATTTATTATTTTTTAAAGGTTTGTTTAGTTAATTTAAACTTTTTGCGGTTTACAATCACATTTTTGTCCTAGCAAAAAATAGAGCACAGCAGACACTGTAAAATTATTCGTTTTATTGTGCTATTAATACAATTATTGATTTTAGTTAGTCTGTTGTGCTTACTATCTCTGGTGGGACATGTTTCCACAAGGGTTGAATTAACTACAGTTCATAAGGAAGTGGAACATAACATTGTTAATCATAGAGAAAGCTTAGTTAGTGGATTTCAAGATAATATTTATTCTGTGTACATGAATATTCAGAGATTATGCTAGTAAATAATGGTTTCCAGTGTACTTTTCTTCCTTCTTAGCATGTGAAGGCATTATATATTCACAGCTTTCTATTTCGTATGGCTTATCTTGTACAGCTTTTCTTAGCATATTTAGAAAACAAAGAATTTTTATGCCCATATTTGTCTGCTTTCCCTGTATCGTTAGAGGATTTACGGATTTTGAAAATTGGAAAACCCCATCAAGGTATTGAGTTGGCATATTTTTTAAGCATAACAGGACAAATTAAGCATAAGACTACAACTGTTAAGTAAGGATATGTGTAGTCTGAGTGCAAAAGAACATGAATTTATTAGTGAATATAATAGACGAGTAAAAATTGTGAGTGGGTCAAGAGATGAAAAAATTATAAGAGAACAAATCAAGACAAGGAGGAATTTAGAATGTTGAATTTGGATACAAGAATGAGAACGGGACAAGAAAGAAGAGGTGAAATGTGCTTCTTGCGTCGTGAACCTCACAAAGGTAGCAAGGCTGAATTTTTGGGAGAGAGAGAGTGTGTGTGAAAGAAGTTTTTGAGTGGTGAATATTTGATTAGTGGAGAACAGATTCTGAGAGGGATTTGTTATGTGTGTGGTAAGACCTGCCATTATAATTTGTCACAAAATTGGGTTACCTTTCGTTGGCATTTCCTATAGTTTATCATATTAGTGAAAAGGAGGATGCAATTGACCTGAGGAGAATGAAGCAAGGTTTTGGACAGGTAGTTTTAGGTTTATTAGGTTCTATTACTCCTCCTATAGGTGTTTCAATGAATGATGCGAAGATAAGATGGCTTTCTACTTTAGTGGATACGCTTGCTTTAAGTACTACTGGGGTAATAACACAAATAAATACAGAAATAATGGCAATTAGAGCTATGGTCATGCAGAAACACTTAGGGCCGATTCCGATGTCGGACGGACTCAGGTCCGTCAGACATTGGTCAGGAGCCGTAACCAACCGACCTGCTGTTGTCGGTTACGGCCCTGCAAGTACGATGCGACCGAACAGGGTTTGGTCGCACTTGTATACTTCACAATGCAAGCATGCATTCCGAGCGGAATGCATGCTTGCATTGTGAAAAGCAGGGATGCAGTTCATCCCTGCACCCTGTGGCCGGCACCCCAGGGTGCCGGCCACCGGGTGCAGAGATCCACAGAGGGGCACCATAGGTGCCCCCAGGCCGCCAATCGGCAGCCTCGCACCCATGGAGGCCCTACTGGGGGCCCCCAAAGATAATTTCCAACTGCCTTTTTGTGCTGAAAAGACCAGCACGAAAAGGTAGTGAAAAACTGCCATCGTACTCCCTCGGTCGTAAAGAGTCGACCGGGGGAGTACTGAGGGATTTCCGGACGGCAGACGGGCTCTACGAGCCTGTCGTCAGCCATCCGGAAATCCAAATTGGATTCCTTTCCGACCGAGCCTATCGGAATGGCTCGGTCAAAAAGGAATCCGGCCGACACGTTCCGATTCCGTCGGAAGGGCTCCGACCATCGTTCGGAGCCCTTGCGGCCGAAATCGGAATCGGCCTCATTGTGTTAGATAGGCTCCTTTAGAAGGAAGGCGGTGTTTGCAAAGTACTAAAAGTTAAGAGATGCTATGCTTAAAACCTGATGACAGCCTTGTAATTAACACGTCAGATCATGAATCTGAATAACATTTCTTGTGAGAGTCAATATTTTGAAGAGCATGGCTTAAGGGAAACTGTAGGATCATGAGATAGGGAAGTATTTTATTGAGGTTGATGAATGGATTGAGAATTTGGAAGGGGGGACTATTTTCCTAATACTCATCTAAGTAATGATTTGTACAATTATTTTGTTTCTCCTGTTAACATTTTCTGGGTGTCCAAGTCTAATTAAAATTTCTGAACATAAGGGTAAATTACAGATGGTGGATGAATATTCCAGAAAGAAGCAAAAAGTAATATTGAAAGAAACAATTTCCTGAATAATTAAGTTTTATGAATCGTTTTAGTCATTATAAAATAATCAGAAGGGGGAATCCTTAGATAGTTTTTCAGGGTTTATATTTTATGAATTATTAATGACAAATAATATGATTTTTCAAATTTAAGTCTGCATATATAGGCTAAATTAATAGGACTACAATTTAAACAAATTTCATATAAGGTTTAGAAGTGTGTTTATTAATGTGTTGTAACTATACCACATTTTCTGTTAAACGCCATCTTGGATAAGATGGATGCCTTTGCTGTCACGGATTCTTGTTTTCCCCCTGCGTGCAGTTTCCCCCCACAAGTGCCATAGACTGATCCTTTATGATTTAATTCCATTGTTGGGATTACATTGCTTTTGATTTAACTTTTTACTGTTCTCTATGATTTGAAACATTATCAAGGTGTCTTACACTGTTTTCCATTGTTTAAATGTTTCATATAAGTTAGGACATCTCCAGATGGTGTTAACAGAGGGTGTCAAGTACGGTTTTAGAAAAGGGATGGTGTTTAAGTGCTAAGGTAACGACATGTATTTTTTATCTGCATTTGATGATGTTTTTCGCTCAGCTAATGAGGATTTTGCATTCATACTAATTTTTTATGCAAGATTTGCGAATAAGAACCCTTGGATTTTGGAGGTGTGCCAAGAGACATTTCTGTTATACTAGGATGCAGTCTGATATCTTTTTGATTTTGCTACTCAATTAGGACTTAGTTAAATTCTGATTTTGCAGTATAACTTGGCATCTGAAAGCCTTTATGGCGCTATTTCTGTATTTGTGTGTTATAACCCTTTATGCTTTTACTGCTCTACAACTCAATTATTGAGTGGGCCCCATTACTTGTTTCAAATGTTTTACTCTACTAATCGATGTTGAAGAGGTACCTTAACACAAATCAGCCTGTGGGAGAACTGGATGAGGTAACATTTTGGGGTGTCCAAATATTGGGGTTTGGTTTTGCTCTCACTCACTCATTGCGCTAGCTCAAACCTTTCTAAAGATCACTCCACTCTATCACCATTGGTTCAAATAATCGCTCATTAGGGCACTGAAGTGTAAATCAATTCCACTTTGTGACTGTTTAGCAATAGCAAAGGGAAACTGAGGAGTCGGACTTCTAACAGTGCAGGGTTAGCAGTTTTGCTCTTTGGACCATCAAGCTTTACAAATAAGTCACACCACACTAAGCCCGGGGTTTCTTATCAAAAAAGCAAGCCTACCCTAGATCATTTTAGAGATACAAACAAATATCAGATGTTAAGAAACGCAAAGTTTCATAACGCCCCACACCATACTACAGATCGAAGCACAATTATCTCTTTTGGAAAGAGGGAGAAACTTGATCTGCACTTGGGTAAGACACCCAAGTTCAGTCTTTTCCATGTATTCTTTTCCTCTCCTGAAGACTGGGCAGACACACTGAAATTGCTCTCAACTGATATTCTAAAATAGTTGCGCAGGAGATGCGTGTCAAAGAAAATCACTATAAATTCTTAAATCGGCGGTTCCTTCATGCGAATATTACATTTCTTTGCTTAAAAAAACTGCTAATATTGTAAAGTCCATGTAACCAAAAGAAAACTTACTGGTATCTCACCTACCATCGAATTAAGCACGTTGCTTCCAACACACGTTCACACACTGGCTAGGGCAGTCAAGATGAGATGTACGCGCATTACACCCAACAGGTCATGCAACTGGAGAGCAGGCAAGGCGAATCCATCACAGTCTCACAATCTGACAAAGGAGCTCTTCAGTAGTGCATAAAGCCTGGATGAACACTAAATGGACCACTTTGATCAGTTTACTGTCATTTTTCTGTTTCGCATATTGTAGAAACTTATGGATGCACTGCACATGGTCCACAGATCACCCAACAATAACTTCGAATGTTACCACTACAAATACATATTTAGTGGTCATAAAATATATCATACATTCAGAGATGTCTGCAAGATTGAATCTTTGATCCCTTGTAAGAATTTATGAATCCTCTTGTAACTGGTGTTTCTGCACTGGGGAGCACGTCTGGAGATGACAGAGTGGGACTGCACACCTTTACGATGTGCATCAACTGGAATTGGCATTTGAATTACTAATATAGTTCTGCTTTATTCACTGGGAACGGCACGTCGCCGTAGGAACTTGCTTTCTGTGTAAAAATTAATTTGTCATTTGTTTTACAGCTGTTAACATTCTAGCCCTCGAGCTTGCACTGGTTAACTGACTCTCGCTTGGCAAACCAGAGCCTGTAATATCACAAAAGAACGCAGTGACGTCCTGTATGGATGTGTTTGTATGGGACACTACTGGAAAAATGGAGCAGCGTATGGCTATGCAGGGCTTTCTGCTCATTGATGTTGCTTTAGAGGCATTCTTATCCTAGAGATCTCTGGGTAGTATTTGCATATGACAACCTGGGGCTGTATGCAATGCTTATGAGCACAAGCGCACCCCTGTCCCCAAGACTCGTGGCCCGGGCTGGCTGAGCTACCCTGGCCATCAGTGAAACACTTATTAGAGGAAACTTCCATAATCACAGATTTGAGGATGGGTTGCTAAGATCTACTTTAGTTGCACTAACAAAGTTGTCTTCTGTAGGAGACTGAAGATAGGCAGTTCAGTGCAATGGATGAAGACAGAGAGCCAGGGCTGAAGAATTCTATTAAATAATCCTCTTCCCATAGATGGAGTAGGTTAGGAACAAAACACAGTCTCACAGACATCCTGCACGTAGGATTACTATTTTAGGATGAAGGGTTTATTTATAACATATCACGAGTAGACAGATCCTATTTCTCTTATTGGGATACGGGAGATACAGTGAATGTGCAGTTTATTCTAGATTACTGCATACAGGCAGCCATTACTCTGAAGAAAAATAAGGGTTTCATTCATATGGCCTGTTTTTTCGCCCAGAAGGTTTCTGTTATTATGATAACCTACTTTTTTGTGGATCCCTCTTTTTTTGTGATTGTGGACACTGTCTATCTACTCCCTAACTTTAAGATAGAAATCTTAAAAAACAAAGGAAGTTACTAGAATATAAAACTCGTAAGGTCTACTGATAACGCTCCTACGGTTTCTTAAACTGGTTTTAAAGCAAAACAAAAATGTTCAATGAAACGTTCACGTTTGTGCTAAATGTATATTCTCACATTGTGCCGTCTCTCATTGCTCACATTTCTGTCCGGCGATCCATAAGGATAACAGCTCTCTGGGTTTCAGTTGCAGAAAATACTAGGTTTAGCTTGTGCGTCTACTTCTACAGATTTCCAAACCAAACCCCTTTATAGAAATATATAATGTTATTGCTGTGTAGAGATTTGTCAAAGGTTTCTCCTGAATCATTATTAAGTACCTGACTGCACGTGCGAGAGGTATTTATTTATAAAAAGTTTGCTTTTATGCTTTTATGAGTTATTTTAATTTAAAAAAAGGCTGATGCACTGTTACAGATTCACTTTTAATTTAATTTCTTCCATTTAAATGTTAATTATTTAATTTAATTATTTTTCTTCCCTAGTATGTTGTATCATAGCTGTCATTCGGCAGCAGAAAAAAATTGTTGCTGGGTGTAGGGTCTTGTGAGTAATAGATTTTGATTCCTGACGTACTACGTAGAACAGTTATCGGTTACACGCTGAGGAATCGAGCTCTGCGTGTGGTGTGATCATTTGCATGTATCCGGGCTGAGGGAGGGGGGGGGGGGGGAGGGGAGCGCGCTACACTGGGCACCAGTTGCTCTTTTGCTTTCCTTCCCTCTCAGCCCCCTTTCAATTTTCTTTTACTCATTCGCTTGTGTACCTCGCTTGGGCACCACGTCCGACTACAAATGAGGATATTTAGTGGCACAGATGCACAGAGAATACGTCCTGCTGCTGTGCCAGCAGCTCACTAAAGGCAAGCCTCTCAGGGTCCATTGATGCCATCAACGAGCAGGCTGCAACTTGTACTTTCCCTGAATGTGCTCAACCTGAATTGATGAAACAAAAGATCTTGGATTGCGTTATATGAAAGCTGAACTGCATGCAATTTATAACACTATCCCCATATATTGTTAACTGCAGTCAGGCTTCTTACAAACTCTAAGTTGTTATATTCTCTGTCACAACTCACATACACTGACATATCACTTTTCTTCATGGAGTATACACTACGTCAGTGAATCACGTTATATGTTTATGATCTAATTTTTCTGGACTGACAGTAGTGTGTTTCTACATTAATTTTGGTTCACTGAGGGGACTAGAACATCCTCTCTTAAAGACCCAAGTGTAAGAAATTGGGTTACAGGTTGAGGGGGTAGAACTCTTACTCAAGCAGAAGCCACAATTCTTGTCAGGGTGAGGGACAAGCAAACCCCAAACTAACTTGTGCACAACTCTCTGGTAGCTTGGCACAGAGCAGTCAGGCTTAATCTAGAGGCATTGTGTAAAGTATTTATGTAACTTTAATAAATATATCAAGACTAAAACCACAAAAATCCAATCACTACAACCAACCAGAGATTTCAGTGAAAATAATGCCAAAAAGCACAATCTGCAAATTGTGAGTATCAGGTCTTGCTGGACTGCAACAAGTTAGGCTGACTGAGATCAAGCACGGTCTGGCTACAGGGACCCATTTAGGCCTGCTAAACAAGAGTACTATAAATCCTGGTTGGGGAGCATTGAGAGCTCTCGTGTCAAGTTTGCATAGCCTAGCCGAGGTGATGCGTCTGTTCAAAGTAGCTGCAAAGCTCCAATGCAAGGTCTTGAGTCATCGCCGAGAATACCAATGACAAGGGCTTGCAATGTGAAGTTTGGCGTTGATGATACATCGTGCAGCTACAGCAACGCTTCGGTTCTGAGGAACTGCAAGGCTGCAATGTGAGAACCTGAATCATCTTCATAGCGGCTACTGACAAGAGGTTTGCAAGGAGAGAGCTTACATCGGGGAGGTGTCGCACAGCGATATATATATATATATATATATATCTATATACATACATACATACATACATACACACACACACACACACTTAGGCCTTCTATCGAAGTGGAAGAAGCTTCTAAAGGTTTCCCTTTGAAGTGCAAAGGTTTCCTGCCATCCCTACCTTTGCTCCAGTATAACTACAGGGGAAATGCAGCCCTTTGTGAGGAGGCAAGAGGCAGCCTACTCAAGTGTAAGGAGGGCTGTGCCCAGCTCGGCCCTTCCAGTGATGGCCCATCCAGGCATTCTCAAGCTCTCGGTTGTCTGTGGCTATCAAGGAGCGATACACAAGGTCCAACTGGTAGCTACACCCAGTCATGTGACCTAGAACCAGCTGCAGGCAGTAAACCGCAAGAAAATGGCAAATTTCTAAAAGTGGCATTTTCAAAATTGTAATTTAAATTCAGACTTTACCACAAGAGAGAATTTTTCATTACAATTCCAAAGACACCAAACAAGAACTAATTACCTTTTCCAAGTTGGTAGTTACCGTTTTTTAAAACTAATAGGGTAACTCCAATGTTATCTTATGTGGCAGGTAGGCCTTGCAGTAGAGAAAAATGAATGTAAGTTTTTCCCTACCACGAACTGTAAACTAAAAGTTCATGTCCTACTTTTTAAATACACTGAACCCGGTCCTCTGGGCTTTCCAGGGCCTAACCTAGGAGTCAGTTAAGCGCAATTACAAAAGGAATTTTGGGCCTGGCAAAAGCTTAATTTTGCTTTCTTCTTCAAGTATCACTGATCACTTGTAACCTGGCTGCAGAGCAACTGATTCTACCAATGATTTTTCAACACAAATTTAAACAGTACTAGAAAGACTGACACTGTACATCAGACTTCGTTTGTAATTTCTCAATTCATCATTCTTTTGCATCTCTAATATTTATACACTGATATTGGATAACATAATAACAGACTTTGATTTAAACAAACTAAAAAAAAAAAAACTAGTAAAGTGGCCTATTTGAGGAATGAAAGTACCATTTCCGATTGTCTGTTGTCAAATACATTTCGGGATGTCACTCACTTCTTCAGGGGCCACTGTCAAAAATATGAACGATAAGGGTTAAGGAAATATCACAAATCAATGTTTTTTTTTACTTAATTCATTAATTCAACTATGCACAGTTTCTTGGTGATTGACCGAGTGGTAAGAAGCTGGGGAATTATTACGAACTGTGCTTGATAGATGAAAGGAAACACCCATGGCAGGAAGCATGAATATGTGCTTAGCAGCGCCCAAAGATGAACAAACCTTATGCGTGTAAACATGATAATGTACCTGAGATCACCCAAACCTGAAAAGAAAGATTAAAGACGTGCACAGACCCCCGTTCTATTGTGCAAAGATATTCTGTGACGTAAAGTTCCTCTCATTTATACTCTATGTCTCCCATGACAATAGTGCCAAACTAGTCGATGACAGAACAGTGCTAAACTCACAAAGTAAGTATTCATCATGACACACAAGTACTCACAACACAGAGTAGTTGTTAATTGCAAAACCTTCTTTCTTAAATGTCATCACCGAACGTACTTCTATACAGACTCTGTAAGTGATAACCACCTGTAAGAAACGCATAAAGAAAACTACTGCTTCCCTGTACTTAAAGAATATCGCCTCTATGCACATACCTGCAAACACCGCAAGGGATGTGTTAAACAACCACAAGTGGGATTTGCTTTTATTTCGATTACTAACTATGCTGTAGAACAAAAAAAATGGAAAACCTGTTTATATGTCAAACCTCAGGGTTACTTTGGCATCTAAATACAAAAAGATTCTTACAACAGTAGTTCTATGCATGTTGGTTCTCCGAACGTTCTCTTCAGAAAGCCCCGCTGCGTTACAACTCTAAATTCAGTCACCGCATGTAGTCGCATCATTCGTATTGAAAATAAAAATAGGACTAGCGTTACCTTAACAATCGCTAGGATGGAAAATAGCCGCCATGTTTGACACTGTGTCATCTAAATAAATCAGCCACATCTGAAGATTAATCAAAATCCCAACCTGCTCTAATGTACGATGCCTTGTGCATTAAATGTAATTAAAGTATGTGTGCATGTCCAAAAATTTAGACAAACCATAAACCAGTGAATCTGAATATGCGGTGTGTTCTCTTGTACAGTGATGTACTGTGAAAAGAAATACCCAGAACTCCCTTAATTCCATAGTACATGAGAAAATGGTGAAAGGAAGTGAAAGTCAGATGAAATAGTAAAGCTAAATAAATTATGTTGTACAGTAAATTCATTTTCACAATTAATGGTTTAAAATATAGCAACAATCGTAAATATTGTTTCCAGGAGCGCAATCTCCTTGTATTGAGGTTGCTTGATACATAGATAAACATACGCATTCATATAGAAGTGGTAATCTTTTGAACCAATAAGTTTCTCTCTGTGAGAGAAATTTAGACTGGTCTTTGTGAGGACTAACTATTAGTGTCTCCAGAATGAGGAATCTTAAATTGGGCAAAGTTAGGTCTGCTTTCTGACTAATGGACAACTAGATTAGAATTTGTGTTTTTGTTGATCTTTCGTTTGGTTTTGCCAGCAGATACAGTAAATCATATTAGCTGAATTACAATCTGCTGAAAGTCCAAGTTTAACTTGCACACCTGTGCTATAGTGCGTGATGATATTGCCACTGATTAAGTTGTTACAACGTATACCGTTATGGCACTTTTTGGTGTCTTCGTCTTGTTTCTGGGTTTTCCTATTTGGTGGAGTCAGTAATTCCTTTATGTTCTTCGTCCTTGTGTAGGCAAAACAAGGTTTGTTTTTAAATAAACCTTTATACTCTGGTTCATTCTGCAGAAGTTCTCATTGTATGTCTGTTAATGATTTATTTTTTATCATGAAAATTTAGAGACAAAGACCAGCCGATCTTTGGAATTTTAGGTTTATTTATCAGTAATTCTTGGTGGATGACTATTTTCACTTTTTCTTGTGTTGTCTCTAATACTTTCAATGGATATCCTCTTTCCATACATTTCTGTTCTTTAAGTTATGTTGATATTGCTTCTGTGGTGGAAAATATTGTTTTTACTCTGAGTATCTGGGAGTAAGTAAATTGGCAATGAGTTTTGGTGGATGAAAACTCTGGTATAGTAATAAGTTGCTACGATTCGTGCTTTTCTTGTGTATACTTGTGTTAATCTTTTAATTGAGTGCTAAACTTCTATCGCTGAAGTTGTGAGTGAATTGTATTCTCATGTTTATAGTGTTTCAATCAGCTATTTTGTGTAGTAGTTTAGTTTCGGTATTTTTCCAAATAATAAATATATAAATCGATTAATCAACAATAAAAGATAGGGTCTTCATCCCGCTCTGGGTCTGAAAAACTTGGTCATGTTCTATTTTAGGCCACAAATGTATTTGCATATGCTGGGGCCCCTACAAATCCCATTGACGTTCCAATCAATTAAAGAAAAAACGGTCTGTGTTGAAGACAGAATTGTAAGATTTCGAGCAGGAATACTTTGTTAGCTTGAATTTGAGGCTTACTTCTGCAATGCTCTCTTGTGAAAGAATGGAGGTGTAAAGAGATGTTACGTCAATTGTACAAAGTAACCACTGATTACTTTCTTCACAATCAAGAATGACTGAAAACAGTATTATCACACGTGTGTAAGGCAGTCAAATGTTTTAGACCAGTTCGCTAAAGAATAAAAAACAGCAATAGAATAGGTTAAGCTGCCCTTAATTTACACATCAGTAGGTGTTTGAAATATCCATACATTTATATTACAAAAGCTTTATTTTGCCAGGTTGACAACTGCACACACTGGTTGAAATGGCAGGCCCAAGACATTTTGAAGGGCTACTTATGTGGTTGGCACAATCAGTACTGCATGCCCACGAATATAATTTAATTTACAGGCCTTGGGCACAAGTAGTACCGCTTTACTAGGGACTTACAAGTAAATTAAATATGCCAAATGGGTGTAAGCCAATTCTGCCATTAAGGAGAGAGCACAAGCAAGTTACCACTGGTTACCACTGGTTAAGCAGTGGTAAAGTATGCAGAGTTCTAAAGTTCTAAAGTCAGCAAAAACAAAGTCAGCAAAACAGGAGGGCTGAAGGCAAAAAGTTAGGGGGAACACAACACCAAGGATACCAGATCTAACAATAAGCCATGTTCATAGGTAAGAAAAAGAATGAAATGTTCAGCAGAGTGTTTAACTAGAAATGCCTTGCTTGTTACTAATTCTGTTTTTCTGGGGCATTCAAGACTCTTATAGTCTCACTAGAAAACCCCACTTAAGATAAGAAATCAAAGCAAACACCTGGCTGCAACAGTACCTTGAATATTTGCTCAATCTAAACAGAGGAACAAATGAGAAGATGGACTTCAAACAACTAGCTCCACTGGTGTCCCAACCCAACATTGGCTGCAATGCTTTCTCTACGAATACATCTGAACTTTGGCCTCAGCCAAACACAAAACTCACCAATTAGTATTTACAGGCTATTTTTAGTGAGTGTCTGAGGTGGCCAGGTATATAATTGGCATGAGGTTATTAAAAAACATTTTCTTCGCTTAAGCAGTGAAGGAGAGTCAATACAGAAAACAGTGATGGCTGGAGAATCTGCTAGTCAACTACATAGCGAACCATTGGGAGCAAAAGAGATACAGGATACAAATAAGAACGGCGGCACTCTACTTACAAAGTAGATCAACAAAAAACGAATCTTCCCAATGGTGATAAAAAGGAGATCCCCCCCCCCCCTCTTTCTACCTCAAAGCCAGAGGGACTTCAGACTTTAACAAACCTAAACAAAGAAAGGCCCCAACACACGATTCCGTGATGTGCAGGCTGGTAGCATCTCACAGTGAGCATAATAAAATGGCTTGTTTTAAGCTGCTAAGAAAAAATAAGATGTATCATTTTAATTTCTAATGCGATGTGCATAATTAGCATGAGAACAGTCAGACATCATAGGGTTAATTTTCAAAGGGGATTGCATTTCTGGATTCATTCTTCCTAGTACTTAAGACTGTAAAGGTTCTGCATGGTGAACACACTTACTGCACACCACCTGGTATATTATTAGAGGAGACCCTGTCTCAGAGAATAATGCCATTTTTAATCATCACCATCAGAGGGAAATATCAAACGCTCATAATTTGCTTGCTATTAATAGTCTAAATCTCACCTTAGGTTCTACCTTCTACAGTGAGCAACAGTCCGGCCACCTTCTGTATAGTAGAAACCAACGACAACAAGTGAGTACCACCTTCACTGTCCAGGCGGGGCCGAGCACGTGCTAGCTGTGAACAGACCACAACGTATCGACTCCGTTCCCCGCACCAGGGATCCTCATCACAATGAAGCACCTTACTACTGTGTTTAAAGTGCCTATGGTGTCCGGTTCATGTGTGTATGCCACGAGACATGTAGATCAGTCTTCTCTTATTGGAAAAAGTGTTTATTCTTCCACGACTCAGATTTTGTTGTGCTTCTGTGTACATTTTGTTGCCATAGTGGACGATAAACTCTACCTTCAGATAGATTATATTCCATTGTCTGGCCAGAAGAGATATGCCTCCTTCCTGCCAGAGAAAGTATAGAAACGGTTTGTTTTCTTGAACAGACACAGGAGTTAATCCTATAGCCCATGTGCACACCATCTTGCTTGCCCCTACAGCTGTGGCTGTCACCTCCAAGCACAAGTCTAACAAGCATTTGCAATGAAATAGGTCTCGCATTAGTGAAAGTTTGAGCTACTGGCGTTGCAAATGATAAATGTTTGTTAGATTTATTTTTGTGTTTTAAAATATTCCAGCAGTAGCAAGGAATTCCACGAAGCAAGGAAAGGGTGCAGTACCACAGGCTGTTACTTCTTGGTGTCCCTGTGGAGTTGTAAAATTACCTCTATTAGCCACATAAGGTACTGCCCCTAACCCATGCTTTGTGGATTTTTTTTTTATTGCCTATGCTACTGCTGAGATATTTAATAATAAAAATTAAAAAAAATACAAAAATCTAACAAACCATTAGATTTGCCACGCCAATAGCTCTGTCACTAATGAGAGACCTATTGCAGTGCAAATGCTTATTTTTCCCTTCCAGTGAGCACGGCTTCCACGGAGGAGAGGGAGATATACGGAGGAGAGTGGCCGGTTCCAGTGGAAGATGAAAGGAAGGAATGTGCGGGGAGTGTACAGGTGCGGCCGGGAAGGAGGGAGAGGAAGCGGAGGTACAGGAGCGCTAACTGGGGCCAGGCTAGAGAGCAGCAAACAGCAGTGGCGGTTAATCATTTATAGTGAGAACAGGAGGGCTGGTGGGGAGCTAGGGGGCTGGTCTCGTTTCGTTATTTGGGGCAAACAAGGCACCTGTCAGTGGCTTGATTGAGCAAGGCGCACTCTAGAATTTTCGAGTACAAGCTGGTTGGGATAATTAGGTTAAGGGCTGGATTGGAGATAAATTAGGGCATGGTTTGGCTATGGGGGCTGGTTGGGTCCGTGGAATAGATAAGAAACAGGGATGCATGGTTGGAGAGATTAGGGAACAATTAGGTTCCAGAGAGTGCTGTTTCAATATGGGGCTTAATACTCGTACTTCCTTAAATGGTGACATTAAGGGGGTGTGGGGTGAGTACTATTTATTTCTAGGAACAGCAGCAGGAAAAGACTGCTTGGGAATTGGGTTCATGGATGGACAGTCAGCTGACCTTTGGTCTGATGGGAAAAAGGCGCAGTTTTTTTTGAAGATCTGCATTTTGACAGTAACTAGACCGTGCTTGGGGAGAATCTGCAGCCGCAGTTAGGCGCTATAGACAGGAGTGTTTATATAAAGGGCTGGGTGTGCATTGTTTACATTACGAAGATGGGCCGGGACTGACCTGGTGATCTCTGCGGTCGCTGGCTGACAGAGAAGGTTGGTTCTAGGCTAAGGGAGCCAATGTCTACATTTTGGGGTACATTAGTGATTATGGCTGAAACAACCAGACACCAAATAATCGCTTTTGTTACATTGCACGTGACGTAGGCAGTTTAAAGTAACACTGAGCACAAGGCATATTTTGGGAGGTGCTTGAGGAAGGAAAGGGACTTTGAAGTTGCTCAAGAACAGGGAGGGGGGCGGGTCTCAAGAATGGAGGCCATTTAGTCCCAGAGCATGGTGTGTGCACTCATTGACTTGCAGGACATACTCCATGCAGCCCATCTCCTGCAGGTGGATGCCTCAGAGGGTGCTGCGGTGGTCGCCATGGGAGTTGCTGGAGCGCCATCTACTGCCCCCGCAGGCACAGGGGCTGAGCCGGCTGCGCCAATGGCCCATGGAGACAAGCTTTCCTCGCCACCCCGGCACAGAAAAGAGGAGTGCCTGCATATCTGGTGCTCGGAGCGGGGAAGTTCCAGTAAATGATGCGGTGCTGCAAGGGCTTGGGGATGTGATTGAAGCGCTCCTACCTCCGCTCGAAGGCCCAGCTCTCGGCCACGCACTTGGCCATACAGTCCAGCAGCGACTCGGGCAGCTGCAGGGTCTGGATGGGCAGTGAAGAGGAAGAGCCGGCCAGGGGCCCGCGGGATGGTTCCAGCCACGATTGGAGGCACTTGACAGGGTGTGGCGCATGAATGGGAAAGCAGTGATCAGGGAGAGGAGGGCAATAAAACACAAACACGACTCCGCGTAGCAGCAGTCGTGCAGATAATAATAAAAATATACTCCTTGGAAAATGCAAGTGTGGCGTCCATGAAGCGGGTGCTGTGCTGATACACAAGCTCGAGGCACACCCAAAAGAAAAATGGTCAGCAAAGGAACGTAAATTAAAAAAAAGTGTAAAACCACATGTCGGAGGGGCAATCCGCAGGGAGGATCGAAAAAAAACAAAAGATGGGAGTAATTAGACATGCTGACCAAACAGAAACAAACATTTATAAAAGGCACAAAAGAAAAGGAATGAGAAAAACGGGATGGGCTTCAAGCCACAGTGTACATTACAGCATGCCTCGCAGGGCAGCACAAGCGCAGCCCAGGCTCAACATAAAAACACCTGCCAAGATCTACCCCTGGTGACCTGTAGTAACTACTAGGTAGTAGAGATCTGCTTCTTTCATTTTCAAAGAACATACAATGGTTCACCATTTGAGTCACACAAGCTATCAGCAAGTCATTACCACACCTAATACACAATTAAATAGGGATTTATACATAATCTATCAATACACTACCCATTAGGTATTTTGGGCATTTGTTCTGTAATTGTCTGTGTGAGGGTTCATACGGCCATGTGCTTGTCGTCTGAAATTCACTTACAGGTTGTGTTGTACTGTTCCCTATGTGACAATTTTATTTTCCCACACCATTTCACGCAGCATATCCCCCCATACTGCCAAGTCCTCTTCTGCTCCAACATCATTCCTCACCACTTTCAAGTATAATTTGTCGGCCAATACCCACTCAAGACGAGGTCCCTGACAATCGCCTTCTTGTGCCATCGTGAGTGAAGACAGCAACTGACTACAACATCTCTTCGCTAGTACTAAGCCAAGCATCATTATCGTACTTCTTCCTTCGTAAGTTTTTTAATAATTACCAGAAGGCACTGTTTTTGAGAGACTGCCAACCTAAGGCCTTTTAATATACAGTTCTGCTTCAACAATCCTTCTGGAGACACTTGCACACTTCCCCTCATGGACCTCGAATTATGGCTCATGTGATCCAGAAATCTCCTGTGCTGCGCTTCTAATGCACTCCAAAAGTTGGACTAAACTCCTCCTCCACTGGAACAATCAATGTAGTGAATGGACTTAAGGGAGTGGTGCCATTGACATTTTCTGAGGGACTCCATAAAAGTATTGCTCTTAAAGCAGTGTACAGGACTACAAACCATCTGCTCAAACTGTTACTTAACATACACATTATATTATTAGATCACATATTTTAAATCCCTAGGCTTGTTCAGTTTAAGGTTATTGTTATTAGTTAATAAAAACCGCCACAATATTTTACAATTAATACAAATTAAGTGTGCATATTTAAAATTGAAATCCTTCTTTTAAAATGATCAGTTTTCGGGTGTGGCTTGAGCAGCCGTGAGATGGCCGCGACCGGCTGAGGCTCCGCAACGCGAAAGGACCTTTTTTCTTTACGGAGCCGACCTGCTGAGCCTCGAGGGCTATGAACCGGATGCCTCAGTGGAGTGGGCGCGGAGGCACAGGTAGCTTTTTACGTTTCTTAATTTTTTGCTGCCTTTCACCTGTTTTCCTCCGCGACCCGCTCCGGTCAGCAATGCTGGCAGCGCTGCCATTTTCTGTGCAGCAGGACGCTGTCGCTTTACTATGTGAGACTCCCCCGCGTCACAGTTGGAGCGGTGTGGGGGTTTCATTGCCATTTTTTACAACGCTGCTCTCCTTTCCTGATGGATGCTGGAGTGAGGTCTTATGCTGGAGAAGTTGATGGATTCCTGGGGTGAGGATGGCATACTGTACTTACTTAAGCTTCTAAATACACTCCACTTGTATCCTGGTGAGGAAGTATTTGTGTCTGTGGAATATATTGCCACTGATGATTTTGCAGCTGCTTAAATATGGGTTAGAGAGACCAAGTGTCCATTATTTATTCCAACAGTCTCCGCCAGTTATTTCCTGATAGAGGCCATCTGTGACTACTTCTGCCTGCTGCCTGTGTTACGCTCTTCGGGATTATATGCAGATGATTCTTGGCCTTGGACTATTAGCTGGTCGGGCTCATTATCACGCAGGTTTTTCCTACTTGGAGGTCCTCTAACCGGGTTGGCATGCCTTCAGCCATGCGGTGATTGCTTCTCTGTTTGGCGTTACTCAGTGGGTGCTCTTCTGACGTGTCGTATACTACCTATTGGCGCTGAATCTCGCGTGAAGTCCTCCAATTCATCTTCTGTGCTCCTGGGCTGCTTGCAGCAAGATACCAGCTGTTCATATATGCTGTGGGACTGTCGAAATATGTACTTTGCCTGGATGTATGCTCCACTTTAATCTCCCCTGAGGTTATCACATTAGGACTCAAGACTCTTCTAAAATATCAGTCAAGTTTGACGGCACTTGTTGGATTGTTGGCGGTTACCTTCTGTTTGATTGGCGTCTTATCATATGCATACACGCTGCCTATCTCCTAATATCTCCTTTTACTCCCACTGCTATTTACATGGAGTCCCCCTCTTTACTCGGACAGAAATCTACTTCAGCAACCATGGCTTCTCTCTGTAAAGATTCCAACCCTGCTGCTCCCCCCAAATGTCATAAGAAGGAACCCAACTCTCCCACCAAGTCCCTATTACAATGGAAGACCTCATGGAAGAGATAAGGTTGCTTAAACCTTTTGTGATCGAAACTAACGCCACTCTACCGAAGTGAGAGGAGAAATGGTCTAATTTAGATTCAAGAGTTTCGGCTGTGGAGCAGAGGGTTAGTGATACTCAGGATGTGATCCCTCAAGTTGCTGCCATGTCTAAAGAGTTCGCCCTCCTCAAGGCGCAAACTGAAGATTTAAAAAAAACGCAACAGACGTAACAATCTTCGTATTTATGGTATTCCCGAAGTAGAGGAGGGATCCGACATGCTCGCCTTCTTGAAATTACACATTCCTAAAATTGTTGAACTAAAGGAGGGCACTTCTCTCAACCTACAGCGTGCCCATCGTATTGGTCCCAAAAATGTCGCTCCATCATCTCCCTCATCTGTCAATCGTCCTAGAGGGATATTTGTCCTATTTTTGGAATACACTGAGCAACTAATGGTCTTGTCAGAGGCTAAGCTAAGAAAGCAGATGCTATGGTCTGGTCAAAAGGTTTTTTTCTCTCAAGATGTGGCCCGCGCTACTGCTGCCCGACGCAAGGATTTTCTTTCTCTCCGCCCAGCTCTTCGATCCATGAACGCTGGATATGGTTTAGTACATCCATGTTTCTTCAAAGTCACCTATAAAGAAAGATCCTACTCTTTTGATCGTCCTGAAGATCTAAGACCATTTATTTCTCGCCATAAAGGAGACGAAATGGACTTTGACGGATCCTAACATCATTGTTTGTCTCTGCCTTGTACTATGTTCTCCGAGTTCATTTTTCTTCTTCTCAATTTAATGTTCTGTTGTGTTGTATCCATTTATATGGTTGCTGGCCATCATAGTGCAAGCCGTTCTCTCTAGATTGGTGTGGTTGTGTGCCTCCTGGAAGCCATTTCATGTTATTGTTTAGTGTGTTTTTCTCTACAGATGTCTGTATCGACCTATTCCTTGATGTTTCCTGTTTCCCCTTTCTCCGACCTTTTCATCTCAACCTTATTGTTCATAGTAACCCTCACGTCTGGTAAGTGAGATCATTTTATATCTTATCCCCAGCGTTGCTGCTCGTTCATTTTATGTTCATTGTTCTATGTTATGTTAATTAGTCAATTTGTAGTCGGTCTACCCCTTTTTTTGTTATGTTTCTGTTCCTCATATTTATTTCTTCATCTTTTGGTCCGGTTTGTTCCTTGGTTTTTTCGCTAGCTCTGCCGTCTGTCCTCTTTCTGCGGCTCCCTGCTTCACCATGCTACCTTTCTTGATCTGGATATCCATCCCTCTCTTCTTGACTGAAGCTCCTTGGCTTTTCGTCAGCCTCTCTTTTTCCATCACTTATTTCTTCTTCTACCCTTTTTTTTCTCCCTTTGTATTTTTCCTCCTCTCTACTTTCTTTTCTTTGTCCTTGGGACCTATGCCTATCTCTTTGTTCATATTTTCTTTCTCTCTTACTTTTTTCTTTCTGCTCCTTACTCACTTTCACTTTTATATCCTTTTTTATTCTTATTGGCTTTTGCTTCAGTACTACTATGCTATTGAATTTGTTTGCTGTTTTTCTAATTATTTGATCCTTTCCAATTCTGTAATGCTTATGCCAATGTCTTTGATTACTGTATCTCTCATTTCTCAATGACCAAGAATATCCGAATTATTTCATGGAATGTAAAAGGTTTACGTAACCCTGTTAAGAAACAACGGGTACTTGCACATCTTTCCAAACTACAATGTAAAATTGCACTATTACAAGAAACTCATCTTAATGAAAAAGATGTTAATTCTCTTAAAAAACTGTGGGTTGGTAATGTATATAGTTCCCCATCTAAGGACAGGAAGAATGGAGTGGTTATACTATTTCATAAGTTACTGTAGAAAGTGAAGAGAAAGATGCTGAAGGACGTTGGCTTCTTCTTCACACTCTCATTAACGGATCCCATATTTCTCTTCTCAACATTTACGGTCCCATAGGTATAGACTCCCAATTCTGGCTACCCATGTCACAAACTCTTCACTCATGCTCTGAATCTAATCTCATAGTGGGGAGAGACTGCAATCAAATCTTAGATCCGTTTACAGATAGGAAATCCTCCTCTAGATACATTCCTAATTAAATGCAAAAGACCTTTGCTCACACTATTTCACTATTTCCTCGAGAGGCTTGGTTGATGCTTGGAGAATACTCAATCCCGACAGTTTAGAATTCACTTTTTACTCCCCCACCCATAATTCAACTTCCAGAATGGACTATATTTTCTTGAGTCCTCATCTTCTTCCTACTCTATTGCACGCTGTGATTGGCTCCATTCTGATTTCCGATCATGCCCCGGTCCTTATCAATTTAGATCTTCCTTCTTTATCCTCTAAATACCGTCGTTGGCGCTTTAACAATTACCTTCTTAAAGATTCTTCGTTTATTGGTCGCTTTAATGATTTCGTCACATAATTTTTCCTCCTCAATGCTAACCCTGATACACCCTTCTACATCATATGGGATGCCTTTAAGGAGACTGCTAGAGGCTTCATCATTGACTATGTAGCTGGCAAAAAGAAGCAACTTCGTAAGGATTCGGCCTCTATGTTATCCTCCATTAAGAAATTGGAGCACCCATATTTTTCTTCCAATAATATTGATGCTCTTATAAATTTGGTTCAAGCAAAGCTAGATTTTAATAGAAAGTCCACGGAGGAGGCATCTGGGACATTATTAAAAATGAATTCCAAATTCTATGGTGGTCGTAATAGAGTAGGTAAACTGTTGGCTAATTATTTGAAGATTAAGTCCCAGAGATCTCGAATAGTCAAAATTACTGACGACCGCGGCATTCATCACTTTAAGGATGACGAGATATTGAGATGTGTTACAGACTTTTATAAGACTCTATATACCCCGGAGTCTTCTCCTTCTGACGATGCATTAGACTCCTTTTTAGATTCATTGCCTCCTCGCTCTTTCCCTCTTCCTGATTGTTCTATTTTAGATCATGATATATCCCTTTCAGAGATCCAGTCTTCTCTTTCCAAGCTACCCAGAGATAAGGCTCCTGGCCTGGATGGTTTTTCCACTGAATTCTACTCTTGCTTCTCACACATTCTCCTTCCACATCTTTTTTCTCTTTTTCATTATTTTTCTTCACATAGAAAGGCTTGTGGCTCCTTTCTTGAGGCTATGATTGGTTTAATTCCAAAAAAAGACAAAGACCCTTCTTTATGTGCTAACTATCCCCCCATATCTTTAATTAACTTAGATTGTAAAATTTTTGCCAAGATACTAGCCCTTCGCATTAATCAGGTACTGCCGGAGTTGATCGGTTCTGAACAAACGGGGTTTGTCAAGGGGAGGACTATAGCTGATAATTCCAGTACTTTTCTTAATATCATTCATTTGGCTTCTAAGAGCTCCTCTCCTATTGCTGCCATAGCCCTTGACGTGGAGAAAGCTTTTGACCTCGTTCATTGGCTTTTGATGATGCGTGCCCTTAAATGGCATGGTTTCGGCCCTCCTTTTCTATCCTTTATTAATTTGTTATATTCTTCCCCCACAACCTCTGTATTTGTTAACGGCTCTCAATCGTCTTATTTTCTTTTAAAACGAGGCACTCGACAGGGTTGTCCTCTTTCACCCTGGCTTTTTATTCTTTCCCTGGAGCCTTTCCTTCACTCCTTGCGTCCCTCTCCCATTTTTCATGGCTTCAAACATAAGACCATTGAAATCAAATGTACTGCCTGTGCGGATGACATTATGTTATATATTTCAGATACCTCTACCTCTTTAACTGCTTTTTCAGATCTTCTTTCTTCTTATGCCTCCTTATCCGGGCACACATTACATTTTTCCAAATCAGAAGTGCTTCCGTTAAATAAATATTGTTTGAAGAGTATGTTCGACGGATTTCATTTTAAGTGGAACACCAGCAGCATCACTTTGGGAATTAACTATTCTTCTTCTATTGCAAAAACTATTCAACTCAATTTAAAAGAGGTTCTTTTAAAAGTAAATAACATGATAAGTAAATGGTCCCCCCTTTTCCTATCTTGGTGGGGTAGACTTGATACAATCAAGATGATACTGCTCCCGGTTATTCATTTTTATTTGTCTAGGTTACCAGTGAGACTTCCTATAAAAAGTTTTAAGACCCATAATGGGGTTTTGAATAAATTTCTTTGGAATGGTCGGAAAGGCCGCATTTCCTTGATTCGCTTTTCTGCTCCTAAAGATCGGGGAGGAGTTCATTTTCCCAATTTCCAACAATATCACTCATTTTTAATTCTTCAAATGCTGCCATATCTTTCTTCCTCTGAGGGACTTTTCACTCCGGTCTGGCACCAATTGGAAGAGTCTTTGATCCAACCTTTTCTTTTTTCTTTGCTAGCTAATTTTACTCACTCTCCTTGTTCCTTTAATTATCTGACAATTTCTAACTTTATTTCTACCTATCATCCAATTGTGCATAAATCTCATACCTCTCTGCAGATTTTCTTAGACTCACCTCTATGGCATAACAAATTTATCAAGTCATCAAATCATACAATTTTTTTGAAAAAATGGACTGAAAAAGGGATTTTCCTGGTTAAACACTTAATAAATGGTACGCTTTTCCTTACTTCTCGCGAAGTTCAAGCTAAGTTCGACTTACCTGCCTCTTCACTACTTAGGTATGACCCTCTGCGGTTGCATTTAACTAAACAATTCTCTCTCCTCTCTAACTCTTCCACCTCTTCTTCAAACCCAATGCCAGAACCTTTACCCACCTCTCCCTCAACTTGAGCCTCTCACATTTACAAATATCTCAATTTTTCCACTCCTGACCGTCCTAAAATCAAGGTCGAACTC
The DNA here is from genome assembly GCF_964204655.1 of Triturus cristatus. Classification (NCBI taxonomy): domain Eukaryota; kingdom Metazoa; phylum Chordata; class Amphibia; order Caudata; family Salamandridae; genus Triturus; species Triturus cristatus. The sequence continues at coordinate 346,506,454 of NC_140589.1, read as the reverse complement.
TTATGGGAATCAGAGTTGCAACGGACCCTATCCATTCGTAAATGGGACTCCATTTGGGCACGTTTACATCATACTTCCTGTAACGCAAGCACCACTCAGACCGTTTATTACTTTTATCAAAGATTATTTTTAACTCCCTTGTCTCTCTCCAAGTATACCTTGGATGTAACCCCTACTTGCTGGTCCCGTCAACATAACCCTGGCTCTTTAATACACTCCTTTTTTTTTCTTTCTCCCAACATTTCACGCTTTTGGATTAAAGTATGAGAGTCAATCTCCTCGATTTGTTCTATTAAATTTCCCTTTAATATTTTCTCCATATTCCTGGGGAGTAATTCTGCTAATTGGTTTGGTTCTCATAGAGTGGGCAAGTTTGTGGATCTGCTAATTGAGATTGCCTTTCAGGTTATTATTTCTAATTGGAAAGATGCCACCAAAGTTTCTTTTACTGCTTGGTGGAATCTTCTTTGTTGTCATCACAGACTGGACAGAGCTTTTGTCTGCACGTCTCAGCAACTTATCTGAAAGGAAGCCTTTTGGTCCCCTCTCACTAACTACTTATCCACAACTGCTCTTCGGAATAAGGACTGTGCCTTTGTTTCTCAACCACCATGAGTATTATATTTATTTCCATCTTTTTCTTATGTACTTCTCAAAAGTCAATGTTTGTTTTTAACCTTGCTTCCATGATAACGAGAAATTTGATTATTAGACTGAGGTAATGTAAAATATCACATTAGTTAAGGATATTACTTTATTCTCTTTCTTCCAATCTTTTTTCTTTCTCTTTCTTTCTTTTCTTTTTCCTTTCCCTTCTCTTTTGAAAACTATAAAATGCTATTTTTTTTTTTTAAGGTAGAGCTTTTTATTATTGCCCTTAACTTTTGGATTTATTCATTTAACAGTGATAGTTCTTTTAATGTTGCTTATCCCTCTATATTGTATATATGCTGTTCGCAACTTTTCCCTGCAATTTTTTATATGACTTGTTATATTGTTGTACCATATACAAAATGCTTCAATAAAGCTATTTAAACAAACATGAAAAAGAAATTATCAGTTTTCTTAAAAGGATGGATTAATATTGCCACAATACAGGGAAATATATTGGTCTTCTTTGCAGCGTGTTAATATAAAATTCCTACAATTCATAACCGTTAATACTCTTCTCAGTTATTATAAAGTGGCATGTGCATCAGTATGAAATTAACTACTAGTTTTGTTTATAAAATATCCGCAGCTCCAAATGTCAACATCCCACAGTTGTGTCAATATTATATCAATGTATTTTGCTCACAATATAGGCCAAGTTCCTTATACTGATGTAAACTGCTTGGAATTCTGTTTACCTGCTTTATTGTGTAATTGTAGTAACTTCAAAAGTCTGCAGTTTAGCTGTGGGTCTGTGGGGTCCAGGCTTCTCATGCTAGCTGTTCTACATGTGCGAATCCCTCGCTCATTTATTAGGCGCTATAGGGGTATACAGCATACATTATTTAGTATGGGACATATGCAGACCAAGAGCAAGAAGTCTTCTTTTAGGGCACAAACATAATCTGCACGTTTTTGGGCCTTTATATCTCCATAGCGGCTTATCTGCTAAGGATGGCAGTTCTCCTAAGCGTATAGCCAATATTTTTTTCTTTAGATAAGCCGGATAGGTTAGATGTAAATATGTTGCAGGTTGCAAAGTGACATATGTTTGAATTGTAATCCAGGTATGGGATCGCAGCGAGAATATGTTTTTATCATCAACTGGCGAAAATTTATGCTGCTTTATTCATCGCTTGGTAAAAAGTGGAATGCGTCAGATTAAAGTCCCATAATATTCTTATAAAATGAAATATTTTGCAGGGAAAAGTGTGATGCATTCCTATCATGTAAAAAATAGTGACCAGTTACGCAATTTGATCTTATGGTATGCTCTACGGATTTGTAGTACACTACCAATTATTCAGTTGGTGGCTTGCTGCCTGCAACACATTAACATTGACCAAGTTCACAAGGAAAATGCCATGTTTTACACACGTTTTTAAATTCTTTCCTGGTTAGAAGGTGGGAGCATGTTCCAAACCTTCGATATGTCCACAGAGACGGTTCTATCATATGATTGCGCACTTAGGTGGCTGTGCACTCTTTTTTTGATAAACAAGTTTTTATTGTTTTTGAGCAGTACAAAAAAAGAAACTATCGGGCCCTTCGAAACACCACCACATAGTAATACAGCAGAAAGAGCACCACATTCCCACCCTCCCCTTGAAACCCCCCTCCCCTCCACCTCCCCCCCATCTTCTGAACCGCCCCGTTACGGTACATTGCCCAGCCATATCCCCCAGACCTTTCGGTATTTCTTGGGGCAACCCCGTGCCCGGTACAAAGTGCGCTCCTGCGCCGCACACCAGTCCACCCCGGCGCCCCATTTAGCCACGCTAGGCGGCTGCGGCTGCCTCCACGCCGCTACAATGTCACGCTTGGCCACCATTAAGGCTGTCATCAGGAATAGCTGCTCTGGGCGTGTGCCGTCTAGGCCGTCGGTGATGCCCAGTAGGGAGTGTCTAGGTTCATATGGCACCTCCCACCCCAGGACCTCAGTGAGTTCGGATTCTATGCCCCTCCAGTACCCCTCCAGTTCCGTGCAAGACCACACCATATGTATGAAGTCCACTGGCTCAGAGCCACAGCGGGGGCAGGCCGCGTCAGTGGAGAGGCCCGCACGGTGTAGGCGAGCCGGTGTGAGATAAGCGGTGTGCAGGTAGTAAATTTGGATAAGCCGCAATTTGGCGGAGGCCGTCACCAAGCGGGGGGCCATAAGGGCATCCCGCCAGTCGGCCTCGTCCAGGGGACCCACCCAGCCCTCCCACCGTTCCTTAAGGCCCTCCAGGGATGTAGGGGTACAGTTGATTAGGGAGCGGTACATCCTGGAAATGCCCCCCCCCTCCCCAAATTGCCCATCATAACGTGAGCCTCCAGGGGGCTGTGGTCCGGCAGCCGAACGTCCAGTGGGGTGTAGGTGCGTATGGCGTGGCGCAGCTGGAGGTATCTATAGAATTGGGAGGAGTGGAGGGAGAAGCGCGCCTGCAGCTCTGAATAGGAACACATTCGCCCTCCCCGCCAGACGTCCCCCAGTTGGGAAATGCCGAGGAGGTCCCATGATTTAAAGCCTTCCAACTCTGCGACCTCCCGCAACCACGTCCCATGCCACAAAGGAGTGACACGGGTCAGCCTCCCAGTCCATCGGGTGTGGCGGAGTGCCGCTCGCCAGGCCAGGAAGATTGCTTTGGTGAGATCTGGGCAGGAGGCGGGGATGGAAGCGAATACTTGAATACTGGAGAAACCCAGATCCCCAAGTTCCACCCTGTAGGCCGGATCGGACCATCCCCCCCCGAACCAGTCGTGAATGACCAGGAGGCGGGTGGCCAAATAATAGAGATAGAGATTGGACATGCCCAGGCCCCCATCAAAGGTGGGCAGGCGGCATGTCGACAGAGCCAACCGAGGCCTCCCACCACCCCAAAGAAGTTGCGTCGCCATCCCGTCCAGCTCACGAAACCAAGGTCTTGGGAAGGAAAGGGGGTATTTTGCAGCACATACAAAAACCGGGGAAGAATCATCATTTTGTAGAGGGCCCCCCGCCCCAGCGGATTGAGGGGTAGCTGGTGCCATCTAGCCAAGTCCGCCATGGCTTTCTTAACCAAGGGGGTCACGTTAAGCGCCCAGCTCAGTTCCGGGAGAAGGGAGACCCAGATGCCCAGGTATTTAAAGGATAACCGGCGGAGGGGGATGGTCGCTTGCCAATCGAAACATTCCCGGGAGGGGTGCAAGGGAACCAGAACCGACTTCCGCGAATTTAGAGACAGACCAGACGCCCGGCCAAAGCGGCCCAGGATGTATAATGCACGGGGTCCGGAGCTCGCCGGGTTTCCAAGATACAGCAGGACGTCGTCCGCGTAGAGGGCGATTTTGTCAGCCTCGAGGCCAGGCCATTCCCAGCCCTGAAGGAGAGGGTCAGTTCTAATCAGAGCAGCAAGGGGCTCCATCGCGAGCGCGAAGAGAAGGGGCGACAGCGGGCATCCCTGCCGCGTCCCCCGGCCGATCCGAAATGGCCTCGACAGCGCTCCGTTAACCAACACCCTGGCACGGGGGCGGGCATAGAGGACCCGCACCCTCCCCAAGAACTTAGGGCCAAAACCCATGTGGGTCAGGACGTCAAACAGGTAGGCCCATCCCACCGAGTCGAAACCTTTTTCGAAATCAGCGAGCAGGAGAGCGAGGTATGGAGTCAAACGGTGGCGGTGAGCCAGGGCCACATTGATCCGGGTGGACCAGGGTCGACAAGAAGGGCCGGAGCCGCTGGGCCAGGACCGCCACATAGAGCTTCATGTCAGTATTGATAAGCGAGATCGGTCGGTAAGCCGCTCTGTCAGTGGACGGCGGCGTAGACTTAGGCAAAAACAAAATTGTGGCCAGGTCCGCTTCCAGGGGGAAGGAGCCCTTCTCAATCGCCTCCGCATAGTGGTCCCGCAGCCGCGGGACCAAGCTGTCCTTATAGGCGGCATAGAATTCTTGGGGGAAGCCGTCGGGTCCCGGGGTCTTCCCAGCGGCCGTACGCCCTATGGCGTCCCCAATCTCCTCAAGGGAAATAGGGGCCTCCAGGCTCTCCCACTCACCCGGCCGAAGCTGGGTGAGTCGCACGTTACCTGACGCGAGCAGAGTGGCCAGAGAAATATCCGGTCCCCGGGCCCGATAGAGCTGAGAATAGAACTGGGCGAAAGCCTCCGCTATCGCCACGGAAGAAGACTGGAGCACGCCGTCGGAATCGGTGATCGCCGGAATGATGCGCGACGTCCTGGGATAGGTGGCCAGGCGATGTAACAGTGCGCCGTTCTTATCGCCCCAACCATATACCCTCGTCAGCGAGGATTGCCAGAGAAGCTTGGCCGCCTCGAGGGATCGCTGACGAATTTCCTCACGAAGGAGCCGCAGCTGCCGGTTCCCGGCCGGGTCGTCGAGCTCAGAGAGAGACTGCTCCAACCGCAGCGCCCGGGCCTCACAGGCAGTGAGTTGCTGCAGCTGTGTCTGGCGGTGCCGCACCACATGTGCCTTGGCCGCTCCTCTAATGGTCGCCTTGCAGGCCTCCCAAAGGGTACCCGCCGAGGAGACCGACCCCTCATTGATGCAGTAGTACTGGGCGAGCTCAGTGCCCACCGCCTTACGAAGTGTCTTGTCTTGGAGGAACCAAGCGTTAAAGCGCCACAGCGGCCGGGCCGCGCGAGGCGGAGGGCCCAGACCCAGGAGGACCGGAGAGTGATCCGAAATCCCCCTGGGGAGGATACGGACATCGTGGATGCCCCCGCAGTCGGCGGGAGGGACGAAAATCATGTCGCTACGCGCGTGCGAGTGGTGAGCGGCCGAGGTGTGGGTGTACTGACGAGTGGGAGGATGCCAAATCCTCCATGCGTCGCATAGGCCCTGGGCCTCGGCCCAACCCGCCAGCTGCCGCGCCCGCGCAGCGCGGGAGTCTGAAATTGGTCCAGACGAATCCAGCTGCGGGGCCGAAACGGCATTAAAATCTCCCCCAAGCACAACTGCTCCCGGCGGGAAGGTCTCCAACAAAGAGGCGGCGTGTGATAAAGCCTGCGACAGTCCGGAGGGCGGCGCGTAGAGCGACAGAAAGCTGATCGGCCTTCCGTCGAGTGTGCCGCAAATAGCAATTCCGGTACCATGAGGGTCGTGGGTCACCTGGGTGAGGACAAAGGGAAGGGAGCGGCGCAGCAGGACGGCCACCCCGCGGGAGCCACGGGAGAACCCAGAGTGCCATACCCGATCGTACCCGTAGCGTGCCAGAAAGGGACATCTCTCCCCAAGAAGATGGGTTTCCTGAAGCAAGAGCACATCAACCCCTACGCGCTGGGCATACTTTAGGACTGCAGTGCGCTTAAGCCTATCCAACAGGCCGTTAACGTTCCAGGACAGGATGCGCAGCTGGGCCTTGGGGGCTAGGTCTTCCATGGAAGCAGTGGACGTGAGTCGCAGCGAGGGCGGAACAACCAGGGGGGCGCCGGGAGGACACCGAGCGGCACGGGCGCGCGGGGAGGGGGCGAGGAGCACACAGGCACCTGGGGAATAGCGAATGTCATGCTAAAGGGAGCCAGGGAAGGCCGGCTGAGAGCGGGCTCCAGTGGAGCGCGTGTAAGTGTCAGTGTGGAGCCACACAGTGGCGTTCGCAGGATGCAGCAGCGTGACAGGCCCAAGAAGAAACAAACCCAAACTAAAAAGAACACCCTCCCTAGGAGGAACAACCAACAAACCCCCCCCCCCCTGACCCCCCACCCGCCACCCTACACTTCGAGAACGGAAGCATCTGTCGCCCAAACTTTAACGAACAACTACAAGGCCCCAAGCAGGGCGCTCGGGTGTAAAGAGCGTGGTGGACCCCTCCAGAAATACGGATGCAAGTGATCTGTCCTAGGTTACTGCGTAAGAGCGGAAAACCGCTGAATCCAAGTCTGAGACTGAGACCGATGCCCCCGCAGCGGGACCAGGCCATCGGACCCTCTGCCAACACAGAGGGCGAGGAAAAGTCACATGGCGGGGCTGCGGGAGAGGTCGGAAAGGTCTATGTGCGCGGGAAGGAGGGTCAGGGATGGGTCCGGCAGGGGCGATGGGCGGAGTTGAGAACCCCCAACCGCGTGAGAGGATGTCCCGGATGAGGCGGATGAGTCCCTCGGCCTCCTCCCCGACACGCTCGCGGATCGTGGCCCAGTTGCCACCACACCTCGGGGCCGCCGGGATTGCGTGCGCCTCCTGCGTCGCGGCTGCGGGAGCCTGGCAGTGTCTTGGTCCGGAGGGCCCCGAGCTGGTGACACCCGCCCGGGCTGGCGCAGCGGTCGTTCCTCAGTGAGCCAGGTCCAGGCCGCCCGGGGAGAGTCAAAGAATAGAGTTTTGCCCTGGAAGACAACGCGGAGGCGTGCCGGGAATTGAAGTTGATAGCTGAGGCCCAAGGAGTGCATCTTGTGTTTCACCTCCGTGTAAGAGCGGCGTTGCTCCTGGACCTCTCGGGTGTAATCCGGGAAGACCATGATGGCGTGGTTGTTGAAGGACAAGGGGGCGTGCGCCCGCGCATCCCTCAGAATGGCGTCCCTGTCTCTGAAGTTGAGGATCCGCAAGAGGAAGGGGTGCGGGGGGGCCCCCACCGGAGGCTTGGCAGCAAACGACCGGTGTGCCCTCTCCACCACGAACCAGGTGGACAAGCTGGCTGCCGGCATCCAAGACTTGAACCACTTCTCCAGGAAGTCGTCGGTGCGGCCAGACTCGACCCCCTCCGGATATCTCACCAGGCGGAGGTTGTTGCGGCGGGCCCGGTTTTCGGCATCTTCCGCCCGCCGATGCAGCTCCTTTGAATGGGTCGTGAGCTCCCGGACCTGGTCCTGGAGCGGTCGGATGTCATCCTCCGCCATCGAAATCCGCGATTCCGTCTCCGTGATGCGGGCCGTGGCATTGCGGAGGTCCTGTCGCAAGAGTGTAACGTCCACCTTCACCTCCCCAACCATCCCCTCCAGGGACGCCCGAGAGGCGTTGATGGCCTGCAAGATGGCGGCAAGGTCCGTGCTAGGAGGTGATGCCGTCTCTCCGCCCACCCCCGGGGGGTCTGGGTGCGCAAAGCGGTCGATTTTGGTCTGGTAGGACGTGGTCGTTGACTTGGCACCCCTGTCCTTGCCCATGATGGCGCCCGGGATGTGTGCGCCGGCTCCTAGGCAAGCGACCAGCCTGCGCGGGGCCCCCTCACCTCACCCCGGCTGTTCCGGCGCTGCCCACTCCTGCAGATGTCGTCGGATTAGGCGCAGTCCCTGGTCCGGCACACCGCCGTCCCTCGCGGTGGGCCCGGTGGCTCGCCCGGTGCAGTGGGGCCACCCTCCAGCCGCCCCCGGGCCCGATCGGCAGCAGAACCCCTGCGGGGGTAGGACCGGGACTTCAGCCCGAGTAAGACCCGGGGGGGGGGGGGGGAGGAAAAACCAGGGTGCCCTCTTCTCGCCGGCGTCAGGGCCCAGGCAGCGGGGAGGGGGGGGGGCGCGGAGTCCACCAACCACGAAATAGGGACAAGCTCCCACTCCGGCCGCTCTCGTCCGCGTCCTCAGGGCGCCGTCACTCCGTATGGCGGATCCGCACTCAGGGCCCTCCAGGAGGCTGCCGCCAGTGCACGGCCCAACCAGCGGCGCGAGGACGAAACAGGAGCCAGTCCCAACGCGGCTCGACACGGCCGCCCGTGCAGGCCTACACCGCTCTCTCCAGGCCGCCACAGCTGCAGGTCCTGGGGCGCCCCACTGTGCCCGTTCTGGCTCCCTGGTGGTCTGCGGAAGACTGGGGTCCGCCTCTCCGGGTCCCACGATGGACGGCAGGCCGCCGCCAGCCACACAGCCTTTGCCCCTCACTGGCGCCGCGCCCGATGCCGGCCGCGGAACCAGCCTGCCGCGTCCCTCACGGCCTCGCGGCAACGGGCATCAGAAGTCAGCCCCGGGAGCAGGAAAGCGGCTGAAAGTGGCACCAATCGTTGTGCAGCGCCTCCGCTGCAGGCGGAGACCTCCGGATCGCTGCTAGGACAGCGGGGCACGGATAGAGACCGGATGCGAGGGGTCGAGCATCAGGAGCCTCACATCAGTGCGGCCATCTTGATGAGCGCCACCTAGCGCTCCGGCTGTGTACTCTTAATTTCCAAGACAGCAAGCAAAGGGACCAAGTCAGCTCATTCGCTGGAGTTTGAAATTTCTGGTGAGTGGTAAGCTTTAGGCATTATATGTATAGAATTAACAGGCTACGGTGAGAACGTACATTGACACTTTTCCAAATACTCTTCATAAAACAAACAACCATTAGCAAATTCAATAGATCTAACATGCACGGAGTCCTTAACTATTAAAAAAGACCTGCTGAAGTGATGGAAACAAATGAAAACTACTTTCATTATACAATGCGTGTTCGTGGGAAAGAATTTACTTTCTGATGATTCCGTGTACTTTCGAGATGTAAAGTAGTCACTTATGTATTGTAATGCTAGCATCACATGAAGGGTGCATTGACACACCAAGCAGCCAACAGCATCAGGTGAGAGGAAAATACTCTCACACAGCGGCTGACAACAGCAGCACCCGGAGAGCTTTTAAAGAAAGTTAATATTCTACGGGACATATTAAATGTGGCAAAAAAACGACAAACGGGGGTTTTCTTATTAAAATTACTCATTCAAATAGCATCATTTAAAATGCTTTGTTAATGTAGGTTTAAGCCTAAAGTGGTTACAGAAAGGAAAGGAATTTAGCGTTAGAAGTACAGTATATTTTTATACTGCACCGGATGAGCACTTCGTGTCCTTCCTTCAAGCACCAGGAGGAACCGTTTAAGCAGTGTTTACAGAAACGGTACCCCATTGCGTCTGTGAGAACTCCCCCAGATCTTTCAGCATGAATCCTGAATAAGAACCAGAACTGTGTATATACAAACACACACAAGCTTTCAATAAAGAGTTCAATAAAGAGTTTTAAAAAGGAGTTGAGTTAGCGCCATGTTATAAATAAATATATAAATAGACAAAAAATATCTCCGTGGTTTCAGAATTCCTCTTCAATCTGTGTTTATTTAACATGACGCAAAGTACCATAACTGCCGAACACTCATGCAGTGTCGGCCTGCCAGCATCCTCTCTTTTTCCACATACAGTGCTTAAGACGAGGCATATGCCAAGGGTCAAAGCAACCCAATATTCCAAATAGGAACACTGAGCGAGCTCAAATTATACTGAAATAGTGCGCTTCACTATGGACTCGTTGTATACACATCAGCGTTTGCCGATCAAATTATTTGCCCAAAAACAAAATCAACGCAATGCACAAATGGGGTCTAGTCACCAAATACTATAAAGTATATAAAAGGGATTTATTCTAAGCTATCCAGTTTCTCACATGCGCTTTGGTGATCACACTGTGAGAAAACGTGACACAAAGGAACTGACCAGGAGGTCACAACACGAGAGATATTACAGTTTTTTATTTAAGTCACAGAAAACACACAATCAGTACATGCAGATATCATATAGTCTGACAGTATGAATGTCGATGGTGTTTCAGCCTTAGGTAGTGGTTTGTTCAGTCATCATCAGGACATATTACAGTGTGAGAACATCATATATGGGATCTGTATCAGCAATTGATCTGTATCAGTGCTGCAGTAGTAGAGTAAGTGGCACTACGTTCGCAGAGCATCAGGAATAAGTAAATGAGCTTAATGACCCCTCGCCTGCATGTCAGCACTTCGGTAAGAGACACCGCAAGATCCTAATAAAATCGATAACAAACATCACAACTTTGAAAATTAAGTTAACCATGACAGGGAGTTTTCCGTGCTGGCAAGGTGGCATCTCTATGATCCACCTGCTGGCACAAGGCTCTAGTTTAGCAGTAACTATACCACGATGCGGATCACTGCCACCGTCACCGCCTCAAACAGGGCAGAGCGGAGATACGCACGGAAGCACCGCCTCTTAGGATCTGACCTATCAAAAAGAAAGGACGGTTTTCTGATCCCGCCTTCCTGTGGCCTGACATCTCCCAACGGTTCCCAAGTACTGTGCACCATGAAATGGCCTTCTGTGGGCCAAAGTATGACAAGTCAAACCTGCAAACATTACTGGACAAGATTGTCAGCAAGACGGACTGGTAGAAGAAGTTTTTCCTGTTTTTTTAGTTACCGTGTCAAAACTCCTTTTTCCTACTGCCCTGCCCAGGTGATACACTGTGCTCACACCGGCCTTACAGTTAGGAAAGTAAACCGATTTATATGTGCAGTACAGTACTTAAGTTTCAAATACATTCTTCAAGGGTATAAAGACTGAATGTCTCCAGGCGTCTAATAGTGAGCAACAGACCTGGGTAAATGAGGATTTCACACATACACTGAAGGATGCAGCAGTAATAGGTCCAGGTACCGATTCCTGAAAAAAGCAAAAGAAGCCAGTACCCTGTGACTCGAAGGGATAGACTGTCCGAGATCCTTTGCTTCTAGATCAGACATATTAAGGCCAGGCAGTATAATATCTCTAACTTATCATGAGATTATTTTCCTCTTTTTGTTCCTGCATAGTCAGGAAATTTCGCCCGTTTTAAAATACTCGATAACTTTTGTTTTACTCTATTAAAAACAACTTGGAATTAAACTATACATTTCATGTCTGAGTGCCTTTTGCTACCCTTGTGATTGCTGAATACAGAATAACATTCTCATGAATAGTAATATAGCCTTGGCGCAGATAATGAACAGTCTCTGTGCAGGACGGCTGGTGGTGGTACCAGGCCGCAAGGGAGTGCACTAGAGCCTATTTGCGTCCAACCAAAATGGAACAAAACATTTTCTTTCCCAGAAGCACATTGGCACAACAGAACGGTTTGGTACATTTTGCACAGGAGTACTAAGACTGCATGATATAATGCGGAACATGCACATGTTCCATGCACCGTTTGCACACGGGTAGACTGAGCAAGAACATGATGCTAGTGGGCATTAGTAAGGTTACCATGGGTAAAGGGGTTAAGTGCAAAATACCCACGGCAACTCATTCAAAGTAAAGGTCTCAGACAAGCTAGGATTGGCAAAATGCCAACTGGCAAGATTACGACAGCGAAATAAGGAATAGGCAGGGTGCCTTACAGCAGCTTACTCAGAAGCAAATTAACCCTGGGCGTACATGGGCCAATATCAATTTGCTGTACCCCACCGAACACACATTGAACATGAATGACTTACGAAGCAGGTGTGAGACGCAAACAAAGTATGGGAAAAAATAATCCAATTTGCTTACAAAGTATAGCAACTGACAATAATAATGTTGTCAATGCATTTACTCACAATTTATTTTCGCACACAATTATTACTTTTTTTTTTTTTTACAACTGCTCTTGTTTACAATGTTGATTTGATAACAGCATTATGATCCTGCAGTATGACGATGGGTTCAGTAGCATCCAACAGCTACTCTCAGGAAAAAGAGCTATAAATTAACAGAGAAACCAGCAAGCTCCACAAATGTATAGCTCCTTTTCCTGAGAGTAGTTTGCGATCAGCAAATATGTAGCAAGGCCTATGCTCCACTTCTGTAAATCCACAAACATTCCGAGGACTAGACCTTGCAGTTGTTCTCTCATTTGATCCCCTCATCGCTCCCCTCCCAACACTGGTCCCACTGTACAGGCTCCCAGGGGGCAATCCCGGCGCCGCTCTCATGCTGGTAATACGATTTACCACGTGATCGGCCTGAGCTGGCTGACTGGACGTTCGCTCAGGCTCACGGATCCTGTGGCTTTTCTCCAACACAGCTGGGTGGAGAAACACAAGTGCGCAGGTCCGTTTGGCCAGCCTAAGAAGGCTGACCACACTGACATATACACTTACAAGTGACCCACACTCCCCGATACTGTACGTGATGCTCGTCAGGATGGCTCCACCACCGCCCTAACCTCGGCTAGCCTTAAGAAAAATAACATTTCTTTTTTGATTGGGGCGACACTTCTCCGCCGTAACAGAGGAGCCGACCCTGGGTACTTCCCCCTTGATGCTGCAGGAGAATGGCAATATGCTTTTTCATTCCAGTATCTCCTGGTGTGAAGAATCAAAAATGGGGCAATGGGACACCAGGGAACAATTACCAGTTTCAAACTGAGTAAATAGTCAAGATAAACGGTCTGTAAAGAAGAAGGTGGAATGAATGCCACAACAATCCTGGAGGGAAAAGAGATAGAAGCCTCAAGGAGATTCAGAAGCAACAACTAGTAATAGGGATGTGCCTATAACGCAAAGCAAAAAGCAGCTAAGCTGATACCGTGATAAGCAGTACATTCACTTTAGGGTCTAGTTTCTCAACACAGCTGTCAGCAAGGTGTACTGGAACCAATTAGAAAATATACCTATAGTGAGCGGGCTTTGGCTCTACCCAGGAGGGCAATTACTCTGCCACCACATACTATTGATTATTTGGTGCACCGTTCCACCTTCCAGGAGGCTCTTCTATTGGTAACCATAAGGAACTACATTAAATCCAGAAAGTATACCTGTCGTTACAATGTTTGTCATATTCAATTATTCATCTCTTATATGCATTCAATGACAAAAAACACTTTTTTGGTACTTTTTGCCAACATCGAGGAGACTTTAAAGTGACAGCATTTAAGCATACAACAATTTTAATATTTGTGAATGCCTGTATTTACATGTGTTGACACATTTAAACTATACCTATTGGACACGTCAATGCTGGTCTATTTTGTTAACATGGTCTGTTGACCTGGAAGTGGGAAGGAAAATAACCAGAAGTGGAAAAAAGACAGGACCATGTATTGGCAGGAGCAAGAATACGCCAAAGGGAGCAATCAATCCTTTGACTACAGGACACAGAGATATGTAGTGGTAGAAAGTCAGAGGACTTCACAGTAGAACGATCAGAGAGTCACTTAGAGCCAGCAGTAGGCGTGACAATGACCCACAATTAAGAGCACTCCGTAATTTTGTAAAAATGAAGAATGTTCGATTTCCAAGATGATCTGTAACTATGTATACTGAAACATCTGATCTGTAAGGCTCAGCGACTTCGTGATCTAGTCCTCATTTTAAACAAGCATTGGCATAGCCAATCGGTCTCGCCTTTGGGACCTTCTAAGTGTTCAGCCATGCAACAGTTGATGTTGTTGCACCAAGGATATTGTGCTGCATAGCTAAATACTTAGAAGGTGCCAAAAGCAAGACCTATTGGCTATGCCAATGCTTGTTGTTACTGGGACCCGTTTTGCAGCAGAGCTGCCATATCGGCCCTCAGTTACAAACTAGACGCGAGACCTAAAAACGTGATGTGCATGATTGTTTTAACCTAACAAACTTATTTTGACCTGTACTATGTTGGTTGTCTATTTATTTACGTATATACTATTGCCCGACCTCCTCTGATGTGTCTGTAAAACTTACCTTTAGTCCCGACGTTTTGTGGTGAATGTTGACACTTTGACTTGAATTTTTATCCTCACCTTCCTGAATTTGCACCCAAACTAAGGGGCCGGTCTAACCTGCTGCTTGTTATTAAATGTACCAGTCCGGTAATTTTGTAGTCTCTCTTTGCTGTTGTTTTTACAGGGTGTGTTCGTTTATTTCTGGCTTATTGGTGTTGTCTTCAGATTCTACACCCAGTTAGACAGGGAACAGAGTGTGCAGTCCTGAATGACCGGACATACTGCCACGGAGAGAAGCCACAAGGTCAACGTGTCTTGGGGTGAAGGGCGGCAGAATACGCATCTAAAAACAAAAACTAAAAGAAACAGCAAAGCACACCACTAAATACAATAATAAGGAAAAGAAGAGAAAAAGAAGCAAAGGGCACATTCAGATTTAAAAATCAAACTGCAGTGGTCTTTTTATATGCAAATCGAATGTCGATTTGTCAGGGAAGATAAAAGTAGTTCCACTGTAAGCCAATGTCAGATATGACAACATTGGATCCTTTGCAGTGTGGGGTTTGACGTTTACCACTCTAAGTACGAGGCAACAAACCCGTCCATGTCGAGCTCTGTGTCTAACATGCCAGGTCTGGATGTAGCCACTGGACAGCTATTATAATGCCACTAGACTGTTTTTCCAATCAGTTCACTATGAATGCTGGGACATGTAGTTTAACTTGACCTATTAAAGGCATCAGCTTTTTACAGGAAATATCTGGAGTACTTAACATGACTAATAAATGAACTACCGCCTAACTGTGCAAGCAACATAAAATATAAACAGATAAAACAAAAATAAAATGATTTAGCGTAATAAAGGGCCCGTCTCTTACTGAATTTACCTCTGTACTGCTTTAAAACATACTGCATACTGATTATGGCTTAAATGATAATTCCCAACTAATGTTCATGTCTTTTGTAAAGTGCACTGATAGCCCAACCTGTACATAACCAACAGCAGATCCTTGTAATGCCGTTTTTTTTTCCGGATGTTTGTGTTATTGTCAGGGATCGGACACGACCTCTTTCTCAGCCACCAGTCTTTCTCAAGAGGGGTGTGGCTCTGGTGTGACGTCAGCAGCCAGGTCGGGGTCTCTCGCCATGCGTCGTCCCCACGTTTGGGCGAGTCGGGGCCTGCACTGCCCTTGCAGCCGGCGCTTTCAGACTACAAAAACAATCAGATCACCGGGGTTTAGAGCTGCGCTTCGCCAGTGGAGGTTTCTTAATCTGCTTATTGAGACAGCGCTGTGTCAACACGCAAGTGCAGTCCTACCCATGTACGTCCTATCACTAAGGGAGTGGCGAGGGCTGGGCGACAAGAGGGTCGAGACAAGGAAATGCTCAGGTGATTTGTCACGTCATTAAAATGGACGGGCATTGAGTGAGGGAGAACTAGGAATGTGAGGAGGGGAGAGTTTAGGATGGACGAAAAGACTCTGTGTATGCAACTCATCTAACCAATGTTTTTGCTTTGCTTTCTGGGACTTGTAGTCATATGTAGACTATTAGAATGTCAGAACCATAAGTACAACCATTCAAAGCAAAAACTACTAATAGTTTGTTGGCCTTGAGGCACCTCTAAGCGGGCTGGAGCTTCAAAGTGAGCTGCACAAATGGTCTGAATTTTGTTTGTTTATTCTCATGAGTAGTGACGAAAAGGGAGGAGGGAGATGCGAGCAGAGCATATGGTGTGCACTTTCGCGGCCGCTTTGATGTTCTCAGTGGCCGCGGGGCTCACTGAGAACATCAAAGCGGCCGCGAAAGTGATCACGTAGGCTGACAAATGGTGCGCGCGCCCGGCGCACATGCACTGTCGCTGGAGGCATGAAAAGCCACTAGTTTGCACTTCCAAATCCCGCTTACTAAAACTCTCGCCAGAGCAGCGCTAAAGCGCTGGCTCAGGCGAGACCTAAAAAGTGACTATACATCGCCCTATTTGTGGGACCCGTTTGCTTGATAGAATTAGGTCGATCATATTAGTAACTGAGTCTATTGCTTACCAGTGTTTTTTCATTAACTGGAGGCCTAATGCCCCTTGTCCTAGTCTTAAAAGTATGAGGTGGCCCCACCCTTGAGTAAATTGTGTCCCAAGTGTTTTGTCTATTTATTTTCATTGTTACACATGTGACAGGTCGTAGATCCTCTTTCCTTTCAAACAATAAGTTAAAATATCCCTTAACCATCTACAGCATCCTACTCCTTAACAAGCTACGCTATAGTGGAGGTTTCCAATATTGCCACAAGAAGGAGAGAGGGTTGTGGACCTGGACAAGTGGCCTCAGGGCAATGAAGTTGAACTGTTAAGTAATATGTTCATCAACCCTTTTTCCTCTCTTCTCTTCCCAGTTTTAACTGAATGTGGATATCCCAAGCCCCCAAACACAGAAACCAGCAATATAGTAAATGTTGCACACACACATTAACAAACAGAATAGCTTACATTATTTCATTGCAGTTTTCAAAACTCCGGATTCCAAATTTACAGACTTTGAGCCACTTATATCTGGTATGCAACGCAAAACATAAGTGCCCAGACTGGACCTGGCAAACTGCTCTGCATATTTCCTGAAGTGATGCGCCTGCCGCTTCCACCCAGTATGTTGACACAATCTTGTTGATTTGTAAATTTTTGGGAATTTTATACCTTGCTGTCATATACGCTTGAACAATAGCTTCCTTGACCCACCTACTTATGGATGATGTCGTATTCTTTTTGCCTTTAGGGTATTTGATGTACGGATATTCTTTGCCCGACTTTTCCTGATAAATCAATAACTACCTTTTGACATTTAAACAACGAGGAACCAAACTATAATTTTTCTCTCCAAAACCTAGCAGGACTATTTCCATAGCAAAATTAAAATGCTTCCGGGTGTTTGATCTAAATTTAGGATCTGATCTAAGATCTACCCTGTCTGGTAAGAATGTTAACAGGGGTAGTTAATCACTAAAGATCCCAATTCCCCTAATCTTTAGACAGGAGATCTTGCTACCAGAGAAGCAACTTTCAAAGAAACAGAAGTAGTATCTATAGAGACCTTAGCTTAAAAAGGATTTAGCTGCAAGCCTTTGACAACAACAGATAAATTCCAAAAAGGTAAAGAAGTTGCACAATCGGCTAAACAGAAGCCTGTAGGCTATCTGGACTACTTTTGGCACATCTACACTTGTCTCTCTGAATGATGTAATTGCTCCCCACTGAGAGGAAATAGTGAAGGGTGCTAAATCCAAACAACAACCAGCTCTCGAGATGTCTAGATTTTTTTAAGTATTACATTATTTTGCCACCAAACCTTTATCAGCATACCATTTCTCAAAGTGTGACCAGTGTTTAGAGTAAACAGAAAGGGTAGGCTGATTTCTTGAGGCCTGAATATCCAATACGATCTCTTTGGAACATTATAGATGCTGTAAGGCAACACTCTACATTTTCAAGCCATCAGGTTCAGATTTAGCCACTGCTGGTGTGACAGAATTTTGGAAACAGAAGAGGCAGTAGGTTTAGTGTAAGGTGAAAGCAAGGTTGAATCTCCAGTTTCTTCGGTACCAGAAACCAAGGGCGCTTATGCCAGAATAGTGCTATTAGAATTACTTCCATATTCTCCTCCTGAATCTTCTGGAGTACTGTCTGGAAGAAGGGACATTGGAAGAAAGTCACAAAGAATTCTGGTTGGCAAAGGAATGAACAAAGCATGAACTGCTCAAACACCTCTACATTCAGGTGAAAATTTACTGAGGAAGGTGGGCTGCAGCTGAGGCAGATCGTTTGACTGTTCTCTCTCCCTGGAATATACATTGGCTTTAGCCAGATCAAATGCATGTCTACGCAAGTGAATCTGGCCTACATTATCTCTAAGAAAGACCAGTTCTTTGCCCTCCCCCCTCGACTGTTGATGTTACTTCTTGCTACTCGGTTGTCATGTTCTCACCACAATTCACTTTTTCCCTCCGCCCTAAGCAAATCTCTGAAGGGCCTACCAGATAGATATTAGCTCCTTCTGATCCGAAGTTTGAGCCTGCTCTGTTACTTACAATTTGACCTTCAATTCCATCCCTTCTAGGCCAGGACCCAACACCCAACCACTAGCATCAGTGATTCAGATACCGAACATAAACTCCCTTTTCTAAGTTGACAGGTTTTGCTTCACCTTTGAAGACACTGAGTTTTTCATCGTTTTGGGGTGAAGGATGCAAAAACTTAGAAGATGGAATAATAGAGGCTTGAGGTAAAGTTACTACAGTCATAGCTGCTTCTAATAGCCCTGACCACATTCTGGCCTTAGGGTGAGGAAGAGAGAACAAGTGTCCCAGTAGGCTCAGCAAGTTCATGATTTTTGATTCCGGGAGATGAACACAACCTTGTTCCTTGTTGGAAAAGGACCCAAAGAAATATTTTTTTGCATAGCACGTTTTTCTTTTGCAGTTTTCAGCATACAATAATGTGTTACCCTAAACTAGTATGTTTTAAATCTTTTAGGCCATGGTGGGCAATGTGTCAGACCTCCCACATACTGGCCTCCTTTTAATTAAACAAAAAAACATAACATTTACCTCCGCCCTTCCCGCTCTTACAACACTCAATCTTTTTGTGTATAATCACTACAATGTTCAAGAGGACCCCTCTTCGCCAAAGTATGGAGCCACTCAACACCTCCATATTAATCCAACTCGTCTGACGTTTGAAGACGCAGCAATGAGAAAAATAATGAGAGGGAGCATAAAAGAAGTCTGTTCAAGATAAGGGAAAGAGAAGAGCGCATTTTATATTAGTGAGCAGCAAAGATCATTTCCAAGGTATATCCCACCATGTGCATGAGGACAATTACAAATGGTTGAGGTTCATTCACTAGAGAGAAGAGATACGTTCTGGCCATTGTTTCTTCAGGGGAATCCACCTAAATATTTCAAATCACCCAAAGCAAATAAGTGGGAAAGACTCATTCTTAGAGGGGTAAAAAATTGGCAAAAGCTTTGCAAAAATATCTAGGGGTGGGAGGGGGTCTATAGCAGAGAATAGCTCTTACAACTACAGAAGTAGATATTTTAATAGAAAAGGCAAGTAAATTGGCATACCTAAAGGGATAGAAGACCACAGCGGATATAAATAATGTGCTGGCAATGGTTACCAGTCTGCCACCTGGCTGATCAGGGCCAGACATGTGAAAGGCTATATAGCCCACTGAGCAGGCTGTGTGACAGTCAGGTCCGAAGGCCTTGGAGGTCCAAGCCTCTGTGATGAATAGCATGTCCAGAAAGAGGGTGATGGCTAACCAAATACAAATAGAGGCTAGCAGTTCCTGGCATAGGGTCCTATCTTCCCATGCGCGTACTAGAAACGGAAAAAGTAAATAAAATAAAGCCAAAATAAATGGGAGAAATTGACAAAACCATAAAATAATTAAACCCGATTGAAGTGCTCAAGGGAGCGAGGCACCTCGTCTGGTACAAGGAAATTAAAAGTGCTCCAAGCTTCAAACTTTCTAATCAGATCTAGGTTCTAAGAGTGACACCCCACTTTAGCTAAGAAGTCAAACCAAACAAACATGGCTGCAACTGCACTAGGAGTATTTGCACAATGTAAAGAGAGGAATAAAAGTGAAGATGGACTTCAAACAGCTAGCTCCACTGGTGTCCCAACCCAGCATTGGCTGTAATTCTTTTTCTGCTAATACATCTAAACTTAGACCTCAGCCAAACACAAAACTCACCAATTACTGTCAATTGGCTATTTTTAATGAGCGACTGAGGTTGCCAGGTCTATAATTAGCCTGAGGTTATTGTAAAACATGTTTTTTCGTTTAAGCACAGCAATGGAGAGTCAATTCAGAAA
Source organism: Triturus cristatus (assembly GCF_964204655.1). Classification (NCBI taxonomy): domain Eukaryota; kingdom Metazoa; phylum Chordata; class Amphibia; order Caudata; family Salamandridae; genus Triturus; species Triturus cristatus. The sequence continues at coordinate 346,486,600 of NC_140589.1, read as the reverse complement.
ATAGTGATGGCGGGTGAAACTGCTAGTCAACTACATAGCAAATCATTGGGAGCAAAAGAACAGCGGCACTCTACTTACAAGGTAGATCAATAAAAATGAATCTTGCCAACGGTGATTAAATGGAGATTCCCTCAGGCTCCCTTCATGCCAGAGGGACTTCAACAAACCTAAAGAAAGAAAGGCCCATAACACACTATTCGGCGATAAGCAGGCCGTTAGCACCTCACAGTGAGCATAATAAAAGGATCCTGTTTTATGCCGCAAATAATAAATAAGATGTGTCATTTTAATTTTTAAAGCGATGTGCATAATTAGCACGAGAACAGTCAGCCAGCATAGGGTTTGCTTGCAAAGGAGGTTGCATTTCTGGATTCATTCTTCCCATATAAGAGGCAGATAATATACCAGGCGGTGTGCACAAAGTGTGTTCACCATTCAGAACCTTTACAGAGGAGACCCTGTCTCAGAGAGAATAATGCCATTTTTAATCATCACCATCAGAGGGAAATATCAAACGCTCATAATTTGCTTGCTATTAATAGTCTAAATCTCACCTTAGGTTCTACCTTCTGCAGTGAGCAACAGTCCGGCCACCTTCTGTATAGTAGAAGCCAACGACAACAAGTGAGTACCACCTTCACTGTCCAGGCAGAGCCAAGCACGTGCTAGCTGTGAACAGACCACAACGTATCGACTCCGTTCACCGCACCAGGGACCGTCATCACAATGAAGCACCTTTCTACCGTGTTTAAAGTGCCTATGGTGTCCGGTTCATGTGTGTATGCCACGAGACATGTAGATCAGTCTTCTCTTATTGGAAAAAGTGTTTATTCTTCCACGACTCAGATTTTGTTGTGCTTCTGTGTACATTTTTTTGCCATAGTGGACGATAAACTCTACCTTCAGATAGATTATATTCCATTGTCTGGCCAGAAGAGCTGTGCCTCCTTCCTGCCAGAGAAGGTATAGAAACTGTGTTGTGTGGTTTCTTTAACAGACACAGGTATTAATCCTATAGCCCATGTGCACACCTTCCCGCTCGCGCCTACAGCTCTGGCTGTCACCTCCAAGCACAAGATTAAAAACACTTGCCAAGATTTACTCCAGGTGCCATTTTTTTTCATTTTCAGTGAACATACACTGGTTCAACATTTGAGTCACACAAGCTATCAGCACGTCATTACCACACCCAATCCACAATTAAATAGGGATTTATATATAATCTATCAATACACTATCCATTAGTTATCTCGGACATTTGCTTTGTAACTTTCTGTGTGAGGGTTCATACGGTCATGTGCTTCTCACTGAGCACTTGTCGCCAGAAATTCACTTACAGGCTGTGTTGTGCTGTTCCCTGTGTGACAATTTCATTTTCCCCACACCATTTCACGCCGCATATCCCCCCATATTGCCAAGTCCTCTTCGGCTCTAACATCCCCGCTTTCAGGTATAATGCTTCAGCCAATACCCACTCAAGACCAGGTCTCTGCCAATCGCGAGTGAAGACAGCTACTGGCTACAACATCTCTTTGCTAGCATCATTATCGTACACTTTCCTTCGTCATTTTTTAATACTATTCCAAAGGCACTGTTTTGGAGAGACTGCCAACCAAAGGCCTAGGCCCTATTACTCTACAGTTCTGCTTCAACAATCCTTCTGGAGACACCTGCTCACTTCCCCTCATGGATCTAGAATCATGGCTCATTTGATCCAGAAATCTCCTGTGCTGCGCTTCTCATGCACTCCAAACGTTGGGCTAGCCTCCTCCACAGGAACGATCAATGTACTGAATGGACTTAAGGGAGTGGTGCCATTGACGTTTTTTGGGGACTCCATAAAAGTATTGCTCTTAAAAAGTGTAAAAAAACATCTGCACACAGTGTTACTTTACATGCACACACACATTATTATTAGATCACATATTTTAAATCCCTATGCTTATGGTAAGCTCTACGGATTTGTATCACACTACAAATGATTGAGTTGGTTGCTAGCTTGCTGCCGGAAACACATTAACACCAGGATATGTCCTTCAACCAAACTCACAAGGAAAATGCCCTGTTTTACATGTTTTTTTCATTTTTCATGATCTGTGATTTCCTGGCTAGAAATTGGGAGCATATTCCAAACCTTCGATGTGTCCACTGAGAAGGTTCTATCAAATGATAACGCGCTTAGGTGGCTGCACATTCACATTAATTTTCTAAACAACAAGCAAGGGGACTTAGTCTGCTCATACGCTGGAGTCTGAAATTTCTGGTGAGTGATAAGCTTTAAGCATCATATGCATAATTTTAAAATGCTAGGCGAGAACACACGTAGGCACTTTTCCAAACAGACTTTATAAATAAAACAGTCAATAGCAAAGTCAATAGATCTGACATCAATGGAGTCCATAAATATTAAAAAGAGGCCTGCTGAATTGAAAATGGAAAACAAACAAAAACGACTTTCTGTATACAATACGTCTAAGTGGGTAATAATTTACTGCTTGATAATTCGGTGTACTTTTGAAATGTAAAGTAGTCACTCCTGTATTGTAATGCTAGCACCAGACCTTAAAGTGGGCCGGGTCGTGCCGATGCTCAGCCCTGGCAGTTTTAAAATGCAGGTACCGAGATGGGTCTCTAGCGGGCTCTCCATTTTTGCACTCACCCTCAGGGTGAAAAAAAAATCTTAACTCTGCAGCAGCGCCACCCTTCCCTGGCTTTGATGTCACTTCAAAGAGACTCGTTAGTTCTTTCACAGTCTCATGCCAGAGCTGAAGCATTTTCATATTAAATACAACAAAGTCATAGTTGTTGCTTATGCAACTAACAACCATGGACAAAGCCAACTGTCTTGGCTTGTTGTAGATGTAATATATATATATATATATATACACACACACACATACATACATATATATACACACACACACACGCACACCCTGCGATTAAAAAAAATAAATGTTTTTTTTCAGCCTTCGGGGTCCTTCAGGGACCCCCTGACAAAGGCTAGGGGGTCAGGAACTCTCTACCCTGCCCCCTTTTCACGTTCGCCACCTTCCTTTTTCCCTGTCGCACACAAAACAAACAAAATGGCGACCACCACTTCCTGATTTTGACCGATTCGAACGTTGACTGACATGTAACCACCAATCGGAATTACGCTCCCGCACGTTAGGGTGCGCGCACGGTGCGCGCATATAGATATATATGTACTTTTAACTGCAATTTTCTCAGGAACTACTGAACAGATTGACTCCATATATGCAAAAGGCACATGCCTGACCTGAGGACTACCTCTTTGCCAAATTTCAAGCAATTCTGTTCAGCCGTTCGGGCTGTACCTTCGACTAAAGGTACTATGGGAAAATGCATGGGGAAAACGCGTTTTGGGACCCCCCTTTTTTCTCGGCCCCCGCTTGACGAATCACCCCGAGACTTTCAGGGTAGGAGCTGAGCGGAGCGCCCGATTAGTTTTGAAATTATATATATATATATATATATATATTCCAACAACGCTGTAATTCCTCCTTCCTCGAATCCCCAGCAACCACGGACACCAATGAGCTTCAAAACGGTCATTTAATGAGAGCAAATAGGCAAAACAATTACTCTACGCGTTTCGGGATAACACTCCCTTGATCACGAGTAAAGGCAAAGTGAACCAGGAAGTGCAATAAATAGTCATGTGATTTCTTTTTGGTAAACAAAGAAAACAGACTTCCAGGCTACTCGTTACATCACGAGGCCACTTTTTTCTTAAATGCAACTTTAACAAAATTTACATTTCAACAAAATACATTGTGCTAAACTGAGTAAACCGATTGATGTAATCTGAAAATGCAATGCATTATGCATAATGAATGACAATTTTCGTCCTTTTTGATCATAAAGGTTGAATATAAACCTTTACACAAAATTGCAATTCAATCGTAATCTTCTTAATCATTGACCACTAAAGCCCATGTGGGCATTGATATCAAATGTCAAAAATTATTATTTGAACGAAAGATAGTTCTACTTAGCATATAAACAGAACGTCACAATGAATAAATGCATCTTCAGTTAATAATTCTTGCCCCAGTGGGCTTATAAAAGATACTCAATCTTCCATATGTCACCAGTATAGATTCAAGAGAATTTGGAGTGGAAGAAAGAATTTTCACTCCTATCTTTGGATGTTGCAAGTCTTTACACATGTATACCACATGAGTTAGGACTTGCAGCATGTAGATACTTTTTGAATGAGAGATCTATCTCGTACCTTAGGCACACTCAGATGCTTGTTGAAATGATGTCTTCTTGTTTAACACAAAACTTCTTTACTTTTGATGGCAGAATCTATAAACAATCTCTCGGTACTTCAATGGGGACTTGCTTTGCTCCTTGCTTTGCCTGTCTCTATTTGGGGTACTGGGAGGAAAAGGTTGTCAAAGAACATGATGTTTTCAAAGAAAAGGTAGTTAAGTGGGTACGGTACATCGATGACATCCTGTGCATTTGGAATGGCAGTGAGACCGAAGCAAATCTGTTTGTAGAAAGCCTTAATGATAATATTTTCAATCTTCAGTTCACAAGCCAATGGTCACAAAGTACCATTGAGTTTCTGGATCTTTCCCTTACCATCCAAAACGATAAATTAAAATGCTGCTTATTCAGGAAGAAAACAGCTGGAAACAGCCTTTTGCACGCACGCAGCTGTCACCCAAAACCTCTGTTAGACAGTATCCCTTTGGGAGAACTCTTGCGAGCTAAGCGCAACTGTAGCTCCCCCGATGATTATGTAAAGGAAGAAGAAGTAATGACTCTGAGATTTTTGGAAAGAGGATACTCGAAAATTGTTGTTAACAAAGCAAAGGTAGAAGTGGCTAAAAGATCAAGGGAATCATTACTAACTGAAAAAGAAAGGAAAGATGAAGAGACAGAGAAAATAAGGTTTATTACCACCTATAACAATCAGGCCATAGATCTGCGCAAGAGCCTTAATACTTTCTGGCCAGTGTTACACACTGACGGTGACCTCTCAAAGAGCGTGGAATTGTTCCCACAAGTCACGTATAGAAAGGCAAAATCATTAAAGGATACATTGTGCAGAACCATTGAACCTACACATACCAACATTTTAGGGGTACAAGGTTTTTACACATGCAGAAAATGTAAGGCATGCAAACATAGCAAAAACTGCAAAGAATGCATTCTTTCCCCAAACAATAAGCCCTACAAGATCTTGAAGCATACATCATGCAACACAGATTTTGCAGTCTATGCCTTGTTCTGTCCCTGTAAAAAAGCCTATATTGGCAGCACCATACATAAGGCAAAAATCAGAATTCTAGAACACCTTTGCGCCATTAAACATGGCGATAAACAATACCCTGTTGCACGCCACTTCCTGAGCCACCACAGTCAGAACAGTGATTTACTCAGTTTTTGCGTTCTTGACACAATAAAGATGAATGAGAGAGGAGGTAATAGGGTTCAAGACCTTAGACGATTGGAGTCGAAACTCATAATCCAGTATGGTACTTTGGCCCCGATGGGTCAGAACTGTGACGAAGAGTTAGCGGTGCACTTAGGGTGAAAGAATTTGAAAGTGTACATGTTGAATCTTCACAGTCCTGCATCATTGAAACGAAAGTCAGTAGCTATTTTACAAATGTAATTGCAAAAAATGTTTTTAATAATTTTAAGGTGTAAAGTCTCAGGAAATGTAGTCTTAGTTAATTTTTTATGGTTGATTGATTTATTTGTTTTTTCTTATAGATGCAAACTTTGATCTATACTGGTGACATATGGAAGATTGAGTATCCTTTATAAGCCCACTGGGGCAAGAAGTATTAACTGAAGATGCATTTATTCATTGTGACGTTCTGTTTATATGCTAAGTAGAACTATCTTTCGTTCAAATAATAATTTTTGACATTTGATATCAATGCCCACATGGGCTTTAGTGGTCAATGATTAAGAAGATTACGATTGAATTGCAATTTTGTGTAAAGGTTTATATTCAACCTTTATGATCAAAAAGGACGAAAATTGTCATTCATTATGCATAATGCATTGCATTTTCAGATTACATCAATCGGTTTACTCAGTTTAGCACAATGTATTTTTTTGAAATGTAAATTTTGTTAAAGTTGCATTTAAGAAAAAAGTGGCCTCGTGATGTAACGAGTAGCCTGGAAGTCTGTTTTCTTTGTTTACCAAAAAGAAATCACATGACTATTTATTGCACTTCCTGGTTCACTTTGCCTTTACTCGTGATCAAGGGAGTGTTATCCCGAAACGCGTAGAGTAATTGTTTTGCCTATTTGCTCTCATTAAATGACCGTTTTGAAGCTCATTGGTGTCCGTGGTTGCTGGGGATTCGAGGAAGGAGGAATTACAGCGTTGTTGGAATACGTAGAGGTTTGCCACTTCGCCGCGGACCACCATCATAAGTGAGTAGGGGGAAGGCTAACAGTAGCGGTTTCGCTATTATTGCGGTTTTTGATATATATATATATATATATATATATATATATATATATATCTGGCTTCAGAATTCCTCTTCAATCTGTTTATTTTATGTGTGGTTAGAGGTAATGGTATTTTTAGGGTACGGGGTGGGTAGGTGGGTACGAGTATAGGGTTTTTGTAAGCTTTAGGGGTGCGTAAGGGTATTGGGGTGGCAAGGGTGTTTTTAGGCTTTAGGGGTATTGGGTGGTAATGGTGTTTTTAAGCTTTATTTAGGGATGTGTAGGGGGATGGTAGAGGTCATAAAAAATGACGTCCCCCAATTAAAAAAAAAAAAAATATATATATATATATATATATATATATATATATAAATATATATATATATATATATATATATATATATATATACACACACACACATGTACACACACATACATACATATACACACACACACATTTACACAAAGTAATCCTGCAAAAGCCCAGTCATATTCACCAAAATGGGGCAGGTGCAAGAAAACAGATGCAGGTCCCGTTAAATATTCCCAAGGAACAAAGTGTCAAGGATGAAGACACAAAGTAACTCGCACCCCACAATCAGTATGATTTACGGCAGTTTAATCGGCAACGCGTTTAAACCTCAAAGGGTCTTCACTGCGGCGTGGAGTGCAAGTTACTTTGTGTCTTCATCCTTGATGCTTTGTTCCTTGTGTATATGTGAATATATATATATATATATTCACTGAAAAAACCATAGGTTTCAGGGGTGTTATAGTTAGCTGGACTTTTCACTTGTACAAAACCATTGAAATTCCCCCGTTATAGTTAGTTCAGCTAACTATAACTCGCGCGCCCGCAATGCACTGCTGATGACGTCACATATTACATCACTCATGACATGGTCAGTGACATCACTGATGACATCACTGATGACATCTCAAATGACATCACTGATGACATCACTGATGACATCATCCAGTGAATGTGTGTTATTCTGAAAATTAAATATGTTTTATATATGTATATCTCAAGGTCAATGGAAGAATAAATGGGTATATAAGTGTCTAAATGGATGATTTGTTTTTGAAAAATTGATTGTGTAACTGACTGATTAAGTGTATCATAGTGAATACATGGCTTAGTGAGTAATGTTTAAATATGTAAATATCTGTATCAGTCTCTCACTTTGTGTATAAGTGGCTGCATGGGTTGGTGAGTAGCTACATGGGTGTCTATATAGGTTATTAGTTGGTTTTTTGAGTATCAGTCTGAGTGTCTGCATGGTTCGGTGGGGGTATTACGTAGTGCATAGGTGCATGAATGAGTGACTCACTGTTTGTATGTGTTGAACACAGTATGTGTGCAGGACTGTATGGGTGGATGAGTGTGTATATGGGTGTGTTAGTGAGTGAATGACTGTCTCAATAGTGTCTTTATAAGTAACTACATATGTTTTAAACTAGTATATGTGACTATTAGTGTATATATGTGAGTATATGTGAGAGTGAGAGATTGAAAGAGTTCCTGTATGAATAAGTATGTGTTTCTATAAGTGATTGTTTAAAAGACTAAGTATGTGTAAGTTTCCGTAGAAGTAAGTGTGGTGGTGTGTGTATAACTGTATATGCAAGTAAATGTATGTTTGATTCTTTATTAGCATGAGTGACTATGTGTGTGAGTAACTCTATGGATGAGTGGCATTGTGTAACAGGATGTATAGGTGTATGAGTACATATGATGAGTGAGTACATGTATAAGTGACTGTATTGGACTGTTGGTGAATGAGTGGATGTGTATGTGGATCTTAGAATTACTGAAGAGGTTGTTGTAACTGGTATTGGTATGTCCATTGTTTTGAAAATTTTAGTCTCTATTTTTGAATGTGTGTATCAAAGGTTATATTAGGGTGAGAGGAGGTCTGCCACTCTATCACAAGGATGATGTCATCAGTGATGTCATCAGTGATGTCATTTGAGATGTCATCAGTGATGTCATGAGTGATGTCACTGACCATGTCATGAGTGATGTAATATGTGACGTCATCAGCAGTGCATTGCGGGTGCGCGAGTTATAGTTAGCTGAACTAACTATAACGGGGGAATTTCAATGGTTTTGTACAAGTGAAAAGTCCAGCTAACTATAACACCCCTGAAACCTATGGTTTTTTCAGTGAATTTCTGAGGTTTTTTAAATGCTAATTCCTAACTATAACGTGCCTGACACCTATGTTTTTTTCTGTTAATTTCAAAGGTTTTTTAAATGCTAATTTCTAACTATGCCTACAGAGATAGGACATGTGAAGAAAGAAGAAAAAATGCACAGAAAGAAACAAAAGAAGTGCAGAAAGAAGCAACAGAAGTCCTCAAATACGAAGATAAGTGCAGGAAGAAGGATAACGTGCAGAAAGAACAAAAAGAAGAGCAGAAAGAAGCCTTGTTGCAAAATCATCCTGTACCCTCAACTTTTTCAGACGGATACTGGTGGTAACTGAGTCTGACTAACCAGTCCTAGAGCCAGTGCTATGTTAAAAGACACTTAGAATACAGTGAAAACACCTACATACACTAGGGAACATTATGCGTTGGGGTCCCCCTGTGATTAGCCTTACCTCCTCTATAAGCCCCTAGTATATAATAGGGCATGGGGATTAAAACTACCTCTTAAAACAGGCCACAGGGCGTTTTTGCACACGTTAACTCAGGCCCCGTCCCCTCCTTTCACCATTGTGTAAACACGCCCTGTGTCCGTTTTTAGTTGGGAGATTAAGTTCATTTGAGTCCTGAGGGTCCCTAGGGTCCAACTAGCCCACTAGGTACGTCCAGTAAGTGCCACAGAGCTGCGTTGCAGAGAGGTGTAAAAAGTGGCACGGCCTGGACCACCTCTCTGCAATGCAGCTCAGTGGCGCTTACTGGAAGCACTTGGTGGGCTAGTTAGCCCCCAGGGGCCCTCAGTTTTGAAGGGAAATTATATCCCCAATTTAAAACGTGCCATGGTGCGTGTTTGCACACGTCACCTCAGGCCCCGTCCCCTCCCTTCACCACTGTGTAAACGCGCCCTGTGGCTGTTCTAAGTTGAGAGATTAAGTCCCCTTGAATCCTAAGGGTCCCTAGGGTCACACTAGACCACTAGGTACCTCCAGTAAGCGCCACAGAGCTGCGTTGCAGAGAGGTGTAAAAAGGGGCTTGGCCTCAGAACACCTGTCTGCAGCGCAGCTCCCTGGCGCATACTGGAGATGCCTGTTGGGGGCGCGTTTGCAGAGTGCTGCATGGAGGGGGCATGGCCTCCGGCACGATGCCAGTCTTTTATTTATTTTATTTTTTTAAGAAGGGGGGCTGTGTGGTTCCCCTTCTTATTCTAATTTATTGGCCCTGATGACCCCATCCCCCAGGGCCTGTCTCCTAATTATATTTTTTTGACCCCAATCCCCAGGGCCGGCCACTGTTTTTTATTATTTTTAAAAAATATATATTTATAGACACACCTAGGACATGCTGGACAAACCGTACATACCTATCACCATGACGATTTGCGTGATATTCATTAAAAGGCGACTATGCATGCAATTAATCCACGTGGAATGTATTTACACCACTAGTGAAGCTCTGACATGTCTGATGCTCTACCGTGCCTAATCCCGGTAGACACCCTTGTCGTTTATTTATACAAACATGGGTAGCTATTGACGGGCACATTTAATACACATGCACACCAAGCCATTCAAAGGGGATTCGACAAAAATTCGACCAAAACTATGCCAGAAACCCCCCTCACAGTTAATAAAACACACATCCACTGCCGGATGTGTAATACTTTTTATTTTACTCTCTGGAAAGGGGACGAACATCACTTGCGAGTCACAGCGCGCTCCTGACAGAGCCCAATGCTGTGTTACACCCACCTTTGCCTGCCGAGTGCCACACACCTCTGTATTGTATTCCACTAGCTAGTGCATATGCTATGACACTCTCTAGCCCATGTGCACTGTAACACCACCCCGTGAAAATGTCATGCCACACTTGTCTTCGCACGGGTTATATTGCCCCATCTAACGTGCCTTCCTCGATGCCTATGTTATAACGCACAGTGCTATGCCATACATATTACAATTTGGGATCCATATCTTTGTCACAGTGCATATGCAACGTTACACTCCCCAGCACATATTTTATATTACAACTTTAGAGACTAGTTAGGTTACACAACACTGCCCTGTGCATATTACACTCCAAGGCGCATATCGCATAGCACGCGCTAGTGCCTGTGCTATCTCGCGCTCTCCAATGAATCTGTCATTGCGCACAATGTATTGCATATTATATTTCACGCCTGGTTCATCTTATATCACACTTTTTGGTGCATAGTTTATACCATACACTATATCTAGTTTTCATTTTCAATCGTGCTCTCAGGACTATGTTCTATATAACACTGTGTTCACCTACCCTTTTCACGGGCATTACATTTTGCGATAGGGGGTGGAGGGTCAGGGGGTGTTTTTGCCAAGTGAGCCCGGAGTCACAGTCACTAACGTCTTCTTCTTCCTGAATAAAAGTGAGATTATGCTGCATACTTGTTCATATTTTAAGTAGTTTGCACAGACAAAATGTTTTAAAAACAATAAAGTTTCTAATACCCGCCTTCTCTGAACAGTTAGCTTGCTGCCCCATCCCCCTCCTCCCTATCCTCTGTTGTGTGAATCCATGGACTAGCCTCCTCCCTCCTGCCATGCATGGTCTGATGTGCTGCCACTGCCCTCAATTTAGTATGATGTACCAGTCCACTCCTCCTGCCCTCCATTGCCCAATTCTATGCCCCATCATTGACCTCCTGCTTAAACTCTGTGCTTAGCTTGCTGCCCCTATTCTCCTTCCCCCTGCCCTCCGATGTCTTTGTGCATGCCCCTGCTCCATCCTTTTTGCCCACCATGTCCCATGGACCTGCCACTCCTATCTACTCTGAGTGTTCTGTTGAGCTGCCACTCCCCTCCCACCTGCCTAGCATTGTCAGATGACTGTAACCTGTCCCTGCCACCTCCACCCTGCCTGTCCACATGCCATGCCTCTATCCTCTTCCTCCTGTCCTACATGGTCCATTGTACTGCCACACCCTTCTGCCCTCCCTGGTCTGTTGTGCTGCAACTGCTCCTCCTGCCTGCCCCGTGTGGTCTGTTGTGAGGCCCCTTCCCCTGAACTTTCTTGTCTGTGCACAGGTCCTGACCCTCCCTTCTATCCTCCATCGTCCTTTGTGCATGCCCCTGCACCCTCCTTCTTGCCCATCATAGCCATTGTGCTGCCACTAACCCTCCCACTTGCCATGCATGGTCTTCTGTGCTGCCATGGCCCCTCCCACCTTCCCTGTGTGGTCAGTTAGCTGCCCCTGACCCCCTCCCACCTTCCCTCCATGGTCTGTGTGTATGCCATCACAGTCTCACTGTTGCTCTTCATGTTGTGTCTTGCTTCTAGTGCCCATCCTGCCTGACCTCCATGGCCATCTTGCTGCTCCTGCCCGGCCCCCTTGCCCCCAGCCCTCTGTTTACATGTGCAGACCCCTACTCCCTCCCTCCTGGCTTGTCTGTTCCATTGTAATGCCCCTGATCCGTCCCTCCTGCCCTTTATGGTCTGTTATGCTGCAGCCTTCTCTCCTGTCTGTCCATTATGGTCAGCTAGCTACCATTGCCTCTTGCCCCTCTGTTCTCTGTTGTCCATGTGCATGGTCCTGTCCCCTCCCTCTTGCTTTCTATGGATTGTTGTGCTGCACTCCCGTCCTGCATGCCCTGTGTGGTGTATTGTGCTGCTGCAAACCCGGATGCCTGCCCTGCAGGGTCAGTTTGGTGCACCTCTCCATGTCTCTCCTGTCCTCTGTTATCCAAGTCCATGTCCCTATCCCATTTCCTTCCATGATCCAATGTACCATACTTGCGAACATTTTGAACTTGGTAAGAGGGAGATTTTGAAAAAAAACTGGGGTATTGATTTTCCCCTTTGAGTTACATTGAAAAAGAGGATATTGTAGACAGGAGACAGATCAAATAAAGCCCATTTGAGCTTAAAAACATTGGACATTTCCTGGCTGAATCGGGTCTGTTGGCATGTATGGTTTTACTACCATTGCCTCTTCCTTCTGCCCACAATGGTCTATTACATTGCCACAGCCTTGAAGGAGGGTAGATTTTGTATCACAGGGGGCCCCTGGCCCGTTCTGTCCACACCTGAAGTATGAGACCCTTGTCCTTGCCCTGCCAGCCGCATTTGTAGCCGTATTAAATTGACCAGCGGGTCCTGTGTTGCTATATAATTATCCTGAGACATCCTTACCACTCAGCCAGCATAAAACCCCTGTGTAGGCCCTTCTGTTCAATATGTAGGCCTCTTTGTTAAATTGACCATAGCTCTGCAATTTTAGTGTATAGCAGTCTGAAGGCAGGTCTGCGAGGCCTTCTGCTCCAAACTAGTAGCCCCCACCCTACCCGAGTGCTCCGTGCTCGGTATCAAAGTTCAACATCCCCCTGAAGCTGTCGACATACAGTAGGCTGCATCCTGGACTGGTACTTGCTTCCTGGGCAGGTTTCCCGCTTTTAAGGAAGTGGCAACCGCAGAGCGTCAAGTTAGGAGAACTGAGGAGATTTTATACATGAATATATTGAATTCCTGTACAATACCCATTATTTTCTGCTTGCTCTATGGAACTTACGATAAGCGATTGGCCTGAGAGACTGACCTTTTCACCCAGTCCATTGTCAGCATTAAGTGGGTAAATGACGAAATGTCTGGTAAAATCTGCAGACGAAGCTTTTGGGTAGCATACGTAGGTAGATGTAGCGTGCAAAGGAGCCCACAAAATGATATAAAAAGGGAGCACCCACAGATATCGACGGACAACCTCGCCGTCTGTATGTAGGTTAACAGGCTGTGCAGGTTTTCCCCAAGAACTGGGAGCTCTTGTCTTCCTTTGCTTAAAATGTCTTGCTCGGCTTTGCTTGAAGTATCTTATTCTATTTTACCTATATGAAATGTCATGTTATGTTTAACCATTGTTCTCTTTACTTTTGCATTTAAAAGATGTTGTATTGTAATTGCAGGAATGCTTGCTCTAAGAGTAAATGGGAGTGTCCCTAGGTAACATTTTCCTTGGTGTAACTTGTTTCTCATGATGCATTTATAGATGTGTTTTCTCTCTCTCTCTGTCAGTCCATTAATTGAGATACAGAGAATATCATGACAGCTGTATGATTATCTGGATTCTGTATTTTGTACTTTATGTCTCTATTCTGCGGTTTCTTTGAAGTTGCATCTTCTCATTAAACTGCCATTGTATTCTGCCTCCAATTCCATGTCTCAGATGTCTGTTTTCTTCATTTTTGGAGCAAGCGTTCCTAGGCACCCCGGCTCAAATTAAGGTGCCCCTTTTGTCCCTGACTCACTCTCCTGCTCAGTTCTGTGGTGGCTCCCGGGGCTCTGGGGACCGCCCCTAGCTTCCTTGACCCGTAATAGATCTTCCCTCCAACAGCCTCTCTTGCAAGTCCTGTATTGTTGGTTTGTTGCCCCTGCCCCCCTTTCCACTGCCCTCCATAGTCTGTTGTGCTTCCACGGCCCTTCCTGCCTGCTCAGTGTGGTTAAATTGTTGCCTTTGCACCCTCCTACCTGCCTTCAATTTTCAGAGTCCGTGCCCCTGGCCTCTGCCTCTCAACAGTATCCTAATGAACAACTAGATTGCTAACATTCTATATTTATTACAAAAGTGTGGAACGCCTGACATCATCTTGATGTAATCAAAACTGTAATACCTAGAGCATTCCTTTAGAAATTACATATATGAGAGGGTCTTATTGGCATCAAAATTATGGTTAGTGCTCTAAAAGACTAAAATAAGGACATATTTTCTGAGTTTTCAAATAGCGACAAAGCACTTTTAAATTATTTGTTATCTTTATGTTTTTTTATCTAGTTGACAACTTGATTAAATGTTGCACTTAGGGGAGAGGATGTGGTGTTACTTCCAGAACTGCAGACTTTGCAACTGGGGAACCAGGTTGAAGTTTCTGCTTCAGCTCGACATTCTGTGATTCTGGTCAAATCACTTAGTCTCCCCATGTCTACAACCAAAATGAATTTGTTCTTGTGTGATGTAACCAATGCTCATGTAAAGCACTCCAATACCTGACAAGGCTGCACTATATAACACTGCAAAAACACAAAATAATAAGTGTTTTGCACACTTCTGTCATTGGGCTATATTTGGGCTATATCTGGGTGATTTTGGGCTACATTTGGGCTCTTTTGTCTCCGGTGGCCATCTTGGGAGATTTATTTGTTATGAAGTTTCCTAATTTCCTCATGTACTGCAGTCTCCTCAGTTGGAAATGCTTTCAGTTTTTTACTTTGATTCCATCATGAAGGTATTCAGATATGTCACACATTTGCCATGAATTCTGAATGTTAGCACTCTAGTTGCTCATTAGATCACTGTAGTAAAACTACTGTTCACCATGGAAGTCTGCTCCTGGTATTAAAAGTGCATGTTTCAGTCTGCATGTCAGAATTTTTTTATGAAATAGAAGAGGATTTGAGAAGTCACTCAAAATGTGCCCTCATTTTCTTTCTTCAGCATTAATCATAATTTCTATGGCAAAATGAACCCCCTCATTGTGTTCCTTTTTAAATTAAATGTTTTAAGTGTTACCAGTTTATTCCAATCAAGATGGCTTCAGGTGTGCCATACTTTTGTCATAATGAAGACAGTAAGTGCTCTAGTTGTTTTTAAGAACATTCTTGGACATTCTGTCATTGGGCTATACTTGGGCTACATCTGGGTGATATTTGGGCTACATTTGGGCTCTTTTGTCTCTGTGGCCATCTTGGGAGACTTATTTGTTATGAAGTTTCCTAATTTCCTCATTTACTGCAGTCTCCTCAGTAGGAAATACTTTCAGTTTTTTACTTTGATTCCATCAAGAAGGCATTCAAATGTGTCACACATTTGCCATAAAATCAGAATGTTAGCACTCTTTTTGCTCATTAGATCACTGTAGTAAAGCTACTGCTCACCAGGGAAAACTGCTGCTGGTATTGAAAGTGCATGTTTCAGTCTGCATGCCAGGATTTGAGAAGTCACTCAAAATGTGCCCTAATTTTTCTTTCTGCAGCACTAATCATACTTTTTATGGAAAAATGAACCACCTCATTTTGTTCCTTTTTAAATTAAATGTTTTAAGAGTTACCACTTTAATCCAAGCAAGATGGCTTCAGGTGTGCCATACATTTATCATAAGTAGGACGGTTAGCGCTCTAGTAGTTCTTTGGAACACTCTGGAAAGCTGCAGTAGAACACAAAGGAATCAACTGACAGTCTCTGCCCTTGTTGGATGTACATGTTTTACTGAGAATGTCAGACTTCATTCTCACATGACTGAGAAAGATAATGTGAATTTACAGAAAATAAGCTCTCAGTTTAGCTTATAGATCACCTTCCAAACCTCTGTGGTAAAAGCATGAGAAAATATTTTTCTCTCAATCATGATATCCCAGCAGAAGGCTTTTTCACATGGTGAAATCACCTTAGAACATACCACAATTCCTAAAATGTGTATGGTACCATCAACAAATGATTTATAATGTAACTAAAGGCTTAAAATCTTCTATTAACTGCAATGCTTTTTAATGAGGTGCTATCATGTATATTGGTCCCAAGATGGCTGCCAACACTTCTTGGATGAAGTGCTGACAGCCAATCAGATCTCAGGATGAGATGTGTGGTTAGGCTCCGCCCACATATATATATTGATTTAAATGCTATTTTCTCAGGAACTACTGAACAGATTTACACCAGACCTACAAAAGGCACTTCCTTGACCTGAGGACTACCTCTCTGCCAAATTTCAAGTAACTCTGTTCAGCCGTTCGGGCTGTAGCTGTGTCTAAAGGTCCTATGGAAAAATGCATGGGAAAAACGCGTTTTGGGACCCCCCTTTTTTCTCAGCCCCCGCTTGACGAATCCCCCCGAGACTTTCAGGGTAGGAGCGGAGCGTAGCGCCCCACCTATTTTGAAAATTTCGCGAGGATTCATCGACCGGCGCCAAAGTTATTCCAAATAGAATGTTGCGGATTTCCTATGGAAACAGGGTCCTAACTATAACTATCTACTGGCGACCGCCAGTAGATAATACATATATACATACACACATATATACATATATTATATATACACCCATACCTTGTGTTGTTAAGGCATGCGTGGTAAAGGTATATGCATGGTGAAGTTTGCATGGTGAAAGCAATGCGTGTTAAAGGTATTGCGTTGTAATTGATGCGTGGCAAAGGCATGCGTTGTAATGCATGCATGCTAATGTCATATAACCCTCCATATTCACCACTCTGACCTGTTCTCATATTATCTACTTACCTTGATCCACTCATTATGCTACTCTATACACACCGATAAGCCCTCTGATGTGCTGATTTTCCTTACAAGTTCGAATACATAATACAAATCTTCTATGAGTTCAGCTCAACAGAGTGGTAAGGAAAATTCCTATTTAGATACCATAACATATTAACTTTAGTCCACAGCTTGAAGACCAGAGGATTCCAGACCTGAAGGGTGACCATCTCCGAAGCAAGTGAGTTAGTTACAATGCTAGTTAAGTGCCTTCTCTAAGGCTGTAGTGTCATTTAGAAACCAGTTTGAATGCCTTCTCAAAAGCACATAGGCTCAAGAAGACACCAAACAAAAGAACTGCCCAAAGGGCACAGGTGCGACTGGACAGCAGATAGAAAGGTCGGGTATAAATCAGGTGAAGGCAACATGGTCAGTTGGACATTGCTAGTCAGATATTAGGGGGAAAAGCGGAGGTCCTGGGCCACAAAATGTTTCTTTCCATGACGCATATAAACACAAGTTCTAAAGTAGACTGACTTGTCAGAGGGCGCATGGATGAGATGGAGAATGCATGCTTTCGAATACCAAAATGAGCAAACACTGGCTTCCCTCATTAATAAAAAACTATTTGTCAGCTACAAATTTGAGACAGCATTCACAAGCAAAACAAGGGGAGAGGAGAATAGACCCTGGACAGCATTCAAATATTATGGAACATCCTTGCCGCAAACACAAAGCACTGGAAAATGAATGGAGAAATGGTTATTTGTTGAATATACTGAAATATTGCATAAATACGATGAACAAGGCGGCAATTGTGGCTCCAATTACCACACAGATCTGTCCCTTAATTCAAAAGTGGGTGCACACTCCTATAGGTCCGACTGCCCCCAGACCCCTACAACACAATAATATTCGATGAATATGAATGGCTTCCCGTATAACCAATAATTTAATCTATTAGTGTAAGTACAATCAATTGTTGAAGATCCTTCAGTGATGATCAGGTATATTTCCACACATCACTGAAGGGTCTGCCCACTCTGCCCCCCTCAATCCTGCCAGTGACTATAACCCTGGGCATCCACTCACAAGACATGCATCTACTCTCACGATATATACTCTCTCCACACTCTCACCCATCACCACTATTTGTAAAACGAAGCTACTTTGTGGAGTTTGTGACTGTGTTTTTGTCTCACTCCAGTTCAAAGCGCTCAATAAGCAGTTATAACCTGACTGCTGTACTTCCCGAAGGAAATGTCACGGACAACGATGCCATTTCCACACTAGGCAGCATCACGGGTGCTGGAACTGCCTCTCGTGTGAGTGACTGGATGAAATCTAGCATGTTGGAGATGGTGGGACTGCACACACAAGTGGAAACCTTGGAACTACTTTGGGCAATGGATTGGCTGCTCCTCGGGGCACCAGGCGCAGCCTCCTCGCGGTTCTGTGTTTGAGGTGGGATGAGGCAGAGGTTCAGTGGATCACGCTCTGTGTCCCCAAAGCAGTGGATGCGCTGCTTTTGTCTCAACTAGCTGCAAGCTTCCTTTTGTTGGGCATTAGAGTGTCTTTCTTAAAAGGAAGAGATCAATTACCCAAGTTCTGGATCTTTCAGTTCTCTGCACCAGTAGTGTAACACTGGGCGGAGTCATCATCATATATAATCCCAATTCAAGATCAATGAATTGCTTGCAGCTTTTCAGGAACTCCCAGTCCAAGGCAGCACTTCCTTCCTCAGCAGATGCCACTTGCCGACTAGATTATATATACGGAGACCTGATCTTCAGAATGATGCATCACAATACGTTCGGAAGGTATATGTTTGTTGCTAATTTTATTTATTTTTTCTATACTTACTCTTCGGCCGGTTCCGGCTTGCTTTTCTTCACTAGAGTATTGGTTGAGCTGTTCCTCTGCACCATCCAGGAAATCTTTTCTACTTGAAGGTTTATTCCTCCTTTTGGTTCTGTTTTGAGGAACGCCTTTCACGTGTTTTGACATCTACGAGGGACAATGACGAGGTTCCCGGACTGCGTCCAGCACGACCGTTCCTGTGACGGGTATAGTTGTTTCTTTTCAACTTTTTTGATGTTGCTTTACTTCGTGCCATTTGAAGGGCTTATGCTGTCCAGTTGGCCACTTCAGATGACTTTGAGAGGTTTGCGATAGATACTTTGAAATTAAAATACTTCTAGATTGTGGTAGGACTCGGCTAGACAGGCCTCCAGGAAATCTAAACATTTCACACAGACTGGTTTGTCGGAAAGGAGAAGTGTCTTTAGGTGGTTGCATTTCGAGAGAACTCTATATTTTACTACACAACCCCCGAAAAGATCAGCTTTTTGGAGATATGTCTCTAAACGTTATAGTCCTCAGAGAAGTAATGATGCATGCCCTTATGCATCCTTCTGCCCCCTTCCCATCCACCACACCCCACCATAGCACAGATACAAGATATTATTTAAGGGTAACTGGGGGTTGTAAGTGTGACCTCTTTGCAAATCCACGTACCCTGATGTTACTATCAGCTCCTGGGAACATTGGGCGCTCATATTATGGCAATACATAGGAATGCCAGACAGGACCTTGACTTATCAACAAAAATCCAAAACGTTAAGGCAGCACATCGGGTCTTACTGGCAAAGCAATTTCTCAAATCGAGCAAAGCACCCATTTTACTCGCAGCAACCTGGCAGACTTGAGCAGATTTCAGCTATTAAATAATAGAACACTGGCACAGGACGCCAGCAATGTTGGCAGTTTTTTTTCTGACACAAGGAAAAGGATTGCATGATCAGTGCCACAGGAACAGTGGGCGTCAGATCTTTTGACACAGTATTTACATCTAGTGTTGTTTCCACTGGGACAATGTGTATGACCATGTTGTATGCTGCAGCAGAGGGCTCTAGTTCTCCTGTGCCACTCATGATATTTCCTATGTGAGGCCAGTTAATCTACATGGCATGTAAACACTGCTGGCTTTAAAATGCACTGGCAGCAGACCAACATTGCTTCCGAGTACTGAGGCAAATGTGGAAGAACTGGGTTATTTCACGAGCTCCCCTTCAAAATGTTTCTAGACACAAGTTGCAGGAGCATTCCTTGGGTGGCGGCCGGCACCCCCCACCCCTAAAGTGCTCATTGAAATGCATGTCTAGGCCCTGCTTTCGGATCCTGTATACTTCGGCGATATTTTAGCATCTACATACTCCACCGCTCCCTTCACAGCACAGCCACAAAAGCTCACAATAATGACATCCATGTCTGTTTTCGCTCTCTACCCCTCAGGGATGTTCCAAGAATAACTGACAGCTTACGTGCGCCAGCTGAGGCCTAGCGCGTTTCACACCATCACACTCCACCGCCGGGGACCCAAAACGCAAGCTTTGTGACAGATGTTTTCAAGAAGAAAACCACCAATTTACGAGCAATTAAAAGTCCGAAGGGAGGTAAAATCTATCATCACCTTCCACCACTGCTCACCCTGAAGTGCACACAACTACAGGTGAGGTCTGAAAAACAACAAAATCCCTCGGGCAGGGAGTAAGGCAGCCTCCATTCTTCAGAGGACCCCACCCAGCCCAAGGTCTGTGGATATCGGCACAGGGTCCTTCAACATATCCTGCAGATGGGGCCCGATCATTTCTGTGCTACGCCACTGGCCCCAACTGTAATTCCCTGCAGCAAAAGTGATCTGATGAAACCTTTTAGGGTTCAAATGTGCTTTATTGCTTTCTTACATAGGTATACATTCACTTGCTTACAACAGGAAGCCGCAGTGAACAAACCCTCCCACCCCCACCTACTGAAACTCCTTAGTGGCTCATGACAGACATTCGCCTATAGAAGGATTGTGACAAGACAACGCAGTGCAGTGTACACTTAGTACGCCAGCCCTCACACGGAGGCCTGCTGCCCTGTTTCACCTCCATGCAGTGGCTGCTGCGTCACTAGAAGGACGGCCTCCGAGCTTCGCGAGGCATCCGTAAAGGGTTTCAATTATATGCGTCTCACTACTGTGTAGGAGCCGTCATTCAAAAGACATAAAAAAATGAATTAATTTCTTGTTGCATAAAACAAAAATGGCCCCATTATCACGCCATTGCTCCCTTCAAGAAATGCGTGGCCGAGCTGAGGACGGGTGTCGCAGTCCATCTGTACCTACTTGTGCTACAAGACTTTCCCTCTGGAGTTCTTCTGGGTGTGCTAGGCTTCTGTAGACCGTGACAGACGCCCTCCTCATCATCATTTTGTGGTATAGGTAGACTAAGGCGGTGTCTGTGCCATGCTATGCTTGTTAATGGCTTATGGCCCTACTACAGTGGTTCTTAGCCTACTCTGTGTCCGCGGCGGATTATAAAATTAAATATTATCGGCAGATTAATAAAGTGCATACAAATAAAGAAGAAAAATTGAAAATCTGATAACATTCTATAAATAAAAGAATTTGATACTGGGGGCTCAAAAATTAAGGTAGTATTCTCAGATTGATTTGTGTTAAAAATGCACGTGCATATAGCAATATAGTATGGATGATAAGTGGCATCAATTGTAGTTAGAAAAGCTCCAACCTACCTGTTAAAACTGTCATTTTTAAAAATATGTTTTGACAATTAAATGAAATATTTATCATTTCTGTGTTTGTTTGCTGACAGCTTGTTTTTGTATTTCTTTTATTATTATTTTGCAGGTAAAATGATCGAAAATACTTAGGCCAGAGTCCCTGGGTTCAAGTGATGACTCAGTAGGGGTCCTTAAGTTCCAATAATGATTCAGTAGGGTTCACCAGGTTCCATTAATGATTAATTGGGGGTCTACAGAAGTTAAAATGTTAAAAACCTTTTTCTAGTACAAGTGCGTGGTTTGATGAGGAATGATTGTGCGCCGGGTCCTTCTGGTTGATACCTCAATTTACGACCGTTGTAACAGGCTTTTCCTCTGTTTCCCAGATGATCTCGGGTTTCTCCCTCTACTTTAAGGGAATACTGTGTAACATAACGAGGGATATCACCCGACTGTCCCTGTTCTAAGGCTATTAAGACAGCACGGGTGTCCTTTGTGTGGGAGAGGCTTGCATTGGGAAAGCCTCCATCCAGCTTCTCTGCCCCAGAGTCCCTTGCAACTCTATAATTGGTTCAAGAAGGGCTGGAAATGCTTCTCAAGTTAGTAGAAAGGAGCATCTCCTCCGTTGGAGCATCACCCCCTTAAATAACCCCCAAAAATAAAATAATGAAATGTTAGTTCATTACCATTTTATTTTTCATTCTTCGGTCCTGAACCGAGCGTCAGGACAGGGGAGGGGCCTCTGCTGAATGACAGCAGGAAGGTAGGCTGTTTGTGCACTATTCAAAGTGTGCATGTCCCTTTGGGCGGCTGTCTATGGACCGCCAGCCAGACATGCGCAATTTGAAACCTCTTGCACTTCAGACTTAAAACAGCTGGTTTAGAGTAAGTGCTGGCCTCCAGGGCACTGGGGAGCGCAGAGTGAGGCTGCTCCCTCCAATCAGGGCGCTGCTCTCACAGCATGAGAGCAGCGCCAGGATTGGTGCCCATACAGCAGCATCCAGTTCCTTCGAAGAAATCTGGAGCTGAGGACGTTGACACTCGGTTCAGGTAGGTTTTGTTTTTATTAATATTTGTGCCCACCCGCCCTTTCCTCCCTGTAGATTCCAGCCGCCACTGTTAGTACCTATATTAATGATGACCATTTGGGGTATAAGACACCATGTAAATCTCAGAAGCAATAAAATCTCATTAGGGAGCTAACAGTGGCATAACGTGAAATGATGGGGCCCCTGTGCAGAACGTGATAAGCCCCCCAAGTCTCAAAATCACACAACTATTCATAGTGTTTGGGTTGAATTGGGACCACCTGAAGAAGTGGGGTCTCCTGCGCTGCAGGGGCTGTAACAGCCTGTGTTTATCCCGGGAAGCTAAGTCCTGGGCAAAGCAAGGATCCCTACTGAAATCCTCCAAAACAAAATTCCCTGATCAACACAGAACACGCAACGCCATCAGATAAGAAATTAAATTATCTCATGGCTTGTTTGACCAATGTAGATTAAAAATAATTAAATTGGGTTTGCTGTATTTGGAGATGTTGACTATTGTTTTGTGGCAATAAACCACAAGTCTGCTGCACGTTTTAACAAAATGAGTTTTGCTCCGATCATGGCAACCCTCCCAAAAAACACGTTGAGCACACTTCCTGAGGGTTGCCTTCAGATAGAAATACCTGCCATCTGTTCTCGTTTTAAGATTCTGCAAAGGCCTGGACATGGTTCTTAAGTAGAACTTTATATGAAATGTTTGTATTCATTTTTAACATGACCTTTCTGTTTAAATTATCAATCAGAGGTCATTAGGACAGGTGTAGAACACATTTTGAAATGTTTTCTTTTAACATTTAATGTTGAAAGTACCTACTGATAAGATGAAAAAAATGCAGGGTGCAAGTGATTATTCTAACTTTTGTACTGACAGGGACACTAACATCAGTCAAAAGCAAGGCTGGGACTGTGTCAGTCGGGCTTAGCCTTTGGGGCAGCCTAGCAGTTCCCAAAGGGCTGGCCTGACAGTAAAGGCGAGTTTTTTGACTGTTTGTGGACCTGTCTTAGCCTAGGGTATGGTGCATTAGGTTTTAATGTTGATTTCTCTACTATTATCACAAACATTAC
This sequence comes from Triturus cristatus, assembly GCF_964204655.1. NCBI lineage: Eukaryota > Metazoa > Chordata > Amphibia > Caudata > Salamandridae > Triturus > Triturus cristatus. Next base: position 346,463,093 of record NC_140589.1, on the reverse strand, counting down.
CTGTTACAAGCAAGCACAAATGCACACAGTCTCCCATACCTTGCAAAACACCTATACATAGCATCTTAAAACATTTAAAACTGCACCGATTTGTAAAAGTGTCCACTTTTTTTAAGCTGATTTGCAAACGTGGGTCATTTTTAGGCCGAGCCTGGCAGCACATGCACTGCTCTGCGAGGCATGCTGTATTCAAGTATGGCCTTGAAGCCCTGCGGACTCTCAGCCCATATTTGTCATTGGCTTGTATCCTTGTCCTTTATCAATCCTGGCTTCTAATTTGTTAATAGGCTGGTTAGTCCCTCCTTAGTACCGCCTTGTCTTCATTTGTAACCTCCCATGAGGACTGGCCCTTTTACTGCTGTTACACAGTTTTCTTTAATGAGTTTCTCCTACTGCAGGCACAGTATGTTTCCCTGCAACATTTAGCGCTCCATGCGCGCTTTCACTTTCCAAGCAGCCCGGGACAATGGCGGACGCTTATTTGAAATGAAATAGGTCTCGCATTTACAAGGGTTTGAGCTATTGGCATTGTAAACGACAATGTGTTAATTATCAAAACTTATAAATAAGAGGCATTGTCATTTACAATGCCAATAGTTTAAACTACCGTAAATGTGAGACCTATCGCATTCCAAATGCCTGTAAATTGGTGTCCGGACCCAATTTCTGTTCCATCTGAGCCTGGACTGTCTCTATGTGCGACTACTCTTCAAATCACTGTCGTAGCCTAAAAAGAGCCCACTTGTGAGCAAATTAAGACCTTTTGGTAAGAACTACGGTGTTTCCATCACACATGAGGATGTTCTAATTAAGAAGTCACTATCCGTGCCAGGTCCAGGTTGCGGATCGATGCTAGTGGGTAGAGTTACCTTTACTAGATTTTAAAAGGGGACAACACCTCTCCTGTCCAAAGGTCGAGGGCAAGGCATTAATGACACCTTTATTTGAACCAAGTCATGTGATCAACTAGTGACCCTTTATAAACTGTTGCTGTGAGCATTCATCGTATGCAGGTGCCATACACCTGAAATGTGGCCTCCCAGTGTGTTTTTAATTAACCCTCTGGCAGCATTCAGTCAATGTGGAGGTAGGTCCCAGGAAGAGGAAAGGAGAGTTTTGCCTTTTAATCTGCAGATGGAATTGCCCACCATTTACCAATTTATCACTGTATCTGTGTGCAATAACTCCATCAGGTTGTGTTACGCTATTTTCTGCTTAGCTAACATCAGCAACCACTAACTCTTTTTAAAGAATACAGACACACATATGTTATCAGTGAAAATTAGTTTTAAGAATAACTACCAAGTACCATCCTTTTGTTTAAAAGTGTTCTCTCAGCTTGATTAACAATTTGGTATGTAGAAAAAACTGTTCATTTGATGTTCAAGAAATGGAAATCGCCCCTTCGGGGGTGAAGATCATCAGTTACGCTGATGATACTCAGCTGGTGGTGGGCCTCACTCAGCTGGCGGAACAACCTGAGGTGTTACACGACTGCCTTGCCAATGTTTTTCGTTGGATGTCTATCTCCGCTCTAAAGCTTAATGGAGGTAAAACCGAGCTGATGCTCCTGGGCAACTCCAGCCCCTCCATTATTGCGAGCTGCTGGCCCCGGTCTCTTGGTGACCCACCATCCCCCAAGAAGGAGATCAAGTCCTTGGGAGTATGGTTGGAAGAAGATCTGTCCTTCAGGACTCATGCCAGGAAGACCGCAGGGGTTTGCTTTGGTTTACTGAGATCAGCCCGAAAGGTGCTACCTCTGCTTCCTGACTTAGCAAGGAAGCTGTTGATACGTGGCCTGATTCTATCGAGGCTCGATTATGGGAATGCGTTGTTTCTCGGTGCTCCTGAAGCGACTTTCAAAACCCTCCAACAGGTGCAAAACGCAGCTGCGAGAGTCCTTATGGATGTTCCCAGAAGGCAGTCTGCTGCCCCGGCCCTCAAAGCGCTTCACTGGCTCCCCGTGAAGGAGCGGGTGAAATTTAAAGCGCTATGTACAGCCCACAAAATTTTACATGGCACAGGCCCCCCCATCCTTGCTAACATGGCCCGTCCTTACAAACCCCCACGTCTGCTGCGCTCGGACCAAAAACACCTTCTGCAGTTAGCGAGAGTAAGAAGAGCTCGTTCTGGGGGCAGGCGTTTCTCTGTGCAAGTGGCCTCCCTCTGGAACTCTCTGCCCCTCAAGATTCGCTCAGAGCCCAAGATCCTACCCTTTAGGAAACTTCTTAAGACCCATTTGTTTCCATAGTAGTGATTAGCTGTGTCTCTCCTTTTTTGGTCTTTTGCGCCGGGATGCCCCCGGGTAAGCGGAGCGCATTATAAATTTCATATTATTATTATTATTATTATTAAATCAAATCAAAAATGTTATTCTTACATTTAGATGCATTTTCTGTTTTTTTTTTTGTTTATTATTACAGGACCCATGAATTCTGGAGGCTGCTTCAAATCAATATTCCTGAATGTCGTGCCTATGAGAGGACTATTCCCAACACATTTGACCTTAATTGTCTGGAGAGTTCCCGGTGGTATAAAGTCATGCAGTGATACTAAACTTTCTTCTGGATATTTGAAGAACGTAACAGTGTTTCACTGCTGCGCAATTTTTTCAGCATCAGCTTCTTCATGCTGAGAGCTGCCTATGGAAGGTCTTAACACTTCAATACACGGACAGATTAGCCATATAGGTCTACAAAAAGCTCTACAACACATTAAGGATTTTTTTAAATTGGGTTTTCCAAAACCGGTACAAAAATTAAAAATAGGGAGCATGAAAGAAAAAGAACATGATAATATGACAATAAATGATATAGGGTAACAGGAGAATTACAGATGAGATTACTAATGAAAATACAAATGAAATACAACTGAAGCTACAAAGGACAATACAAATGATATTACAAATGAAATTACGTAAGCTGCATGGTAGACATGAATTTTGTCCGTTTTGAGGGTTTATATTAGAGACATCATCTTGAGTAGAGTGACAGACATGGCATCCTGAGCCGTATTCTGTTATACATCAGAACAAACCCTGAATACGGTCTTTGTTTATCTAGTATGCCACGTTATCATATTTCATCATAACCCATCATTGTTACATATTGGGTATCCTATTAGAGACTATGTGGGGATCACATGAAGTCTATTCTGTTAGTTGCGGTCTCTAAGTGATGGACAAATTAAGATTGTATGTGTTAGTAAAATATGCCTCAAGTGAAAAATGATATGTTAACGGGGGAATTTATGTAGATTAGCCAGGAGAAGGTCAGTGAAGTGAAAGTGAGAGTGAGTGAGATCGATAGGCTCATGGTGGGTCATATTTGAAGGAAAAGGCAATAAGGATTTTTTTAATGTAAGGTTATATACCACACTTCTACCATTTCTAAGCACTGCATTTAACAGGTGTTACTATAATCCAAATTTGATGGCACTCACTTTTTCGACATTTGGAAGGTGGGGAGGCAGAGTCCGCTTTGTCGGGATCAATACTTGTTTAGCAGCAAACATTCAACCTACTGATCTATCCTGCCAACTGTAGAGCTGCCTTTGACAATGGACGCAGCCGGACACATCGCTTCCTGTTAGCTCTTCCATGGCCTTCATGATGAAGAGATGCACTAAAGACCACAATGTCGCCTTTCAGCCATTGTAGGAAGGTGGATATCTGACTATGGTTACCCCCAAATTTTTGCCTAGTGTCTAGCTGGTTTTTCGACTTAGTTGGCCTGAGATCCTGCCATTCAGGCTCTCAGGCTATCTGCTCTCTCTGTAAAATGGACTCCATGTACCCTAGGTACATAACCAATTGGAAGTAGATCACCCTGTGAGCCCCTGTACCAGTGTACACTAGGTACCCAGGGCATTGGTGTACCCAAGGCCTACCAGGGGCTGAAGCATGTATTATGCCACCCCTGGCCTGGCCTAACAAATTTGACACAACTGGCTGATCACTCAGCTGGGGTAAGTTGGTGTAACCACCTCTTACTTAGGTGTAGTATACCTATACCTAACCTTAAATGGGACACCTGGTAACCTATAAGTCACTCCTATGGCAGGCCTTAACAATCCTGAAGGCAGAGTGCTTGGTTCCATGTGAGATGGTGCTCTGGCATGAGCTGAGCCTGTCTGCAGTGGTCGGAACAACTTCCTTCTACTGTTTCCAGATATCGTCATACCATATACTCTTAAGTGCATTATGAACCTCGCGGTTAAATGCTATCTTTGGTTTGGCTTTATCAAAACATGTCGAGTAAGGTGTCATACGAATTGGAATACTAACCCCTCGCCAATTCTGGCGACGGGGTTAGCATTCCACCCTTCTAGAGGGACACGACATGTACAGTACCTGAAACCCGGGTAAAATCAGACATAGCCTCAGCTCCACAAAATGGATGCTGCCACCACAGACACAAGTCTGCCCTCCTGCTGCTGGGAGTCCTTCCAGCTTGGGAGGTGTGGACAAAGGGTTTCCTGCCAGGGGAGGTGCGTGCACCACCCCAGACAGGATTTTGTGTATTGGTCAGGTAGGGCTTGAAAGAAAACAGACATGCCTGAGGCTCACAAGGAGCCTCGGTGCATATGCCAGTTCAAACCGGTCCTGGGGCACACCAGTCCCGGGCCTGGGGCGAGCTGGACAAAGGATTGGGGGTGTAACCACCCCCCTTCCTGGTCCCACCCATAGGGAGGGACCTAGCAGGTAGTCCGGCCCCTAGAATCCGCTTAAAGGTAGGAGCTGTGTCCTAAGACTTCAGACATCCTGGAATCAACTTGAAACTAAGAAGAAGACGGGAACTTCGACATTCTGCTGCACAGAAGACTGAAGGAAATCTCCCCTGTGGTCAGGGAGTGACCACCTTGCTAACGCAAGCACCATCCAGCGAGTCAACGTCTGCTTTGCCGCCGCCTCCCGCCGGAGCCCGAGCCCAGAGACTGACAAGACCTGGACCTCCAGACCTCTCACCGCCCGATCCACAGTCCCTGAAAAGAGGAGACCCGTGGAGGCACCGAGACACGTGGAGCCAGCCATCTTGAAACGACCACGACAAGCTGCAAGCGCAACAACCGAGGCTCCCTCCAAGTTGTGCTTTGGGATCTGAGAAGCCCAACCCTCGAGCAGCATCTGCACCAAAGGTGAGCCCTCCAGCATCTCCACGATCTGCGTGGGGCCCTTCTGCATTTTGCCACTCGACGCGCCTAACCGGTTGCTGGCCCGCTGGCTAGTGGCCATCTTGGCGACGAACTTCAAGAAATACACCACTGGTCTGGTTGCCCCAGACTGGCCCTTGCTCCCCTCCAAAGGAGCAGTCCCCCTGACCTTGCTGGTCAGAACCATCAGCTTATTTCGTTTTCCACAACAATTGCTTTTGCCAAGGCTTGTTTGCTTCGATCAAGTCGCCGAGAGCCTGCGTGGGACAGCTCGTGAACCGACTCCTGGACGTCGTCGATCTTCAGGGACCACGTGGCTGCAGAGACAAGCTACACCTTTCTTCCTGTTTGCACCCGACATCGCCTGGTACCCACCTGGTGCCACGCTGGTCACTGGCTAGTGACTGTGAACACTGTCCCCTCTGCTTACAGGTCTTCTGCAACTCCGATCCACCCTTGGATCCACCGCATCTCTTCCAGACCGACCGCCTGCAGCATCTTTGTCTTCAGGCTCCACGGAACAGATAGAAGAAACCCGACGCACTTCGAGGCCTATGCACCCGCTTCCTGTGGGTGAGGTAAAGCTGGCACTCCTGTGCCCAAGTGTAGTATTACATCTCTAGTGCCTGTGTTCCAAATCTTGAGTTCCTAATCCATCCGTAAGATCCTCTTTGCAGTAACTTTGTACATTTTACGCACCCATTGAAAACCTATGGGAGCACGCGTGTGACTATTTGCTCTGCACACGCCACCCGTGGACCTCCTGGTCACTAACTGAAGTTAGCTCCTTGTAGGCCCAGCGATTCTAGAGGCCCTAGGCCTTTTTCCTTTTCTGTTCGTGGTACTTATACCACTATTTTAGTATATGGTTTGAGCGGCCACCAGGGCCTATCCATATAAAGTGCAACTTCTGTGTATTCTACTGTAATCTTGTTTGACGATTTGTGCTCCTGTGCTCATAAAGAGACTAGGGGTTACTTTGAGAAATAAATACATCTATATTTTGAATATATATCTGTGTGGTGTCCTTTCATTGGTATAAAAGGGGGTTACATTTGGTAAATCAGCTGGCTTAACACGCTTCACGAGTTTAGCCTCAAAGACTGCTTAGCCTACGCTACCACTAGGGCAGCTAGTCCGAAAAGGTTGACTTACAACCACACCATAAGGGTTGCTTGGCATGGTACAAGGTGGTCACTTTAACTAGTGAACATCATATACCAGGCCAACTTCTCACAGCCATGGCCCAGAGATGAGAGGGCCAAGCAGGACATCCATACATTCGTTTCTCCTCAGTGCCAGTGGCATGGGGCAACAGTGGAAGCAGAAGAGGCGACGATACAACCTGCTGAATTACTACGCAACTCAGAGAAAGCATCATTTAATATTTTTTAGGATATGCATTTTCTGAGTTCTGGTAGAAGTTGTATGATGAAGCCTGAGCACACTGCAGGTGCGGCCTATTTTCTAGAAGAAGGGCGCTGAAGAACAGAAATCTTGCAGTGAGCAAATTATATACCAGTTTAAACTCGTCGTTTTATTTCCACAAATCATTTCAAGGGCTGTCCAAACAAGTTGCCTTACTGCCACAAGATACGCAAGCTTTACACCGCACTGAGAGGGTTTAATAAACACGGCTACCTTTAAAACCGAGGACATAGGTCGCACCGTTGCATGGGTTTAACAAAACGTGTCTTTTTCATTTAGCCTTGGCCTTTTACTGCTTCTGGAACAGCAACATAAAGCGAGCACATAATAGCATGACTGGTCATGTGACCCACCTCCTCTTCAGCAAATAAACCGAACAGAAATGCTTACTGATAAAACGGTTATCTCCTGAAAGGAGGCAATATTTCAGTTTTAAAAATAAGAGTCCCAATATTTCCATGCTTGTGTCCACAGAAACCTTGCACTTCTTAGACTGTCAACATGGCTTTAAGCCAAACATAATTCTTTAATAGTGCATTATTGAATGTTCTAGAGGGCATCAAAAACAAGTGCCACACCCAAGCTAGCATCGCAAGAACAATACTCAGGCAGTTAATGAGAGTGAGGGTGATTATCTCGATGACAATGCACCTTTGAATGTTCATCAATGAATACTACTAAAACAGGCTCACTTGGAGCAGAACTGATTTAGAAAACTCATTCATTTTTTATCACACCATGGAGGTTGGTGTACTCACCAACCGCAAACTACCAAGAGCGGTCTCTGGCCATTTCCTGACAGAGCTCACCAACAGCAATAACAGAGGATGGTAGAGGGCAAAAGACTGCTACCTACAACAGGAGGGTGAAATGCATAGAAGTGTGCACAAATGTTTTTACCCAACTTCACTTATGTATTTTTCATGCGGAACTCAAAATTGTGTCATAAAGTCGAGTAATAATGCTCCAGTGTTTTACTTCTGGAGTTTGCATTCAACTTTTAAATGAACCCTCTTTTTTCATGTGGATAAGGGGTAGCCAGGTGCACCAGCTGCTACCCATGGCTTGCCCATCAGTGCTTCTGGCTATGTGCCAGCCACTCACCCTTGGTGTCAGGGGAAATAAAGGCAGCAGCTGAAAGAGAAAGCGAACAGTGCAGCGAGAGCCTTATTTATGTTCTGCACTTTTCACAGCACCCCCTTCTCTCACATTCTTGGAAGCAACTAGGATTCAGCTGATGGTTTAGTGGTGAGAAAAAGAGTGAATCCTAGGAAGTCTTCAGGGTCAAAGGAATTGTTTAATCACTTCCACTAACCCTGCCATGTTGGTGAATCAACTTCCAAGACTCGCTTAATGAGAAAGAGCCAGTGAATGTGTGATTAAGAACAAACACTACATTGTATGCATTACACTTTCAGTCTTACCACTTTGCTCTCATTTCTTTTGGTCAATCAAGCTTTAAACAAGCATTGGTAAAGTAAACAAGTCACGCCTGCGCAAGAACCATTGTCTTTTACCCATGCTGTGCACCATCGCTGCTACAGTGCAGCAAGGCTGAAAGTTAGAAGAAAAAAAAGCGATATGACACGGCCAGCGTTTACCACAAGGGGCAGTGAGCCGTTCGCTACTTACTCCCAAAAAAAACAAAAACTTTTCGGGAACAAAAGGACAATAACACCTTATCAGCAAACAGAAACCAACAAGAAATAAAACATGCATTTACGATCAATCTTTATAGATGGGGGCAGGAAATGTGAATCAAAGAGTGAGGGTGCTGTGCAAAATACAGAGAAAGCAATAATAAAAACAGGCATTGGCATAGCCAATAGGTCTCGCCTTTGGGACCTTATAAGTGCTTAGCCATGCAACAGTTGATGTTGTTGCACCAAGGATATTGTGCTGCATAACTAAACAGTTATAAGGTCCCAAAGGCGAGTCCTATTGGCTATGCCAATGCTGGTTTGTAACATGATGTGACAGCTCAAACTAGTTTGCTGTAGAAGTGGGTACTGCAATGCAAGATAGCATACAGCTGTATCGTCAGCTGTGGATCCAGTCATACCCATTTATTTTATTTTAGTATTTATAGAGCGCAATTTGGACCTCAGTGATGTGTGGGGGTCTTTATATTGTAAACTTATATAACTTTTCAGAGAAGGGCAAAAGAGGGGAAGACTTTTGGTCTGGCGTGACAGTTGAAACTGAATGCTCACCTTGTAATAAAATTGATACATAAGTAACACATCTAAGCTCCCCTCAGGCATTGCTTTGATTAATTGCCAATTACACTTTGGATCAACCCACAGCACACTATACATTGAATTGGGGCAATTGGTCATCCCTATTGTATAACTTGTTCCAAGCCATGAAGCACCTAAATGCCTCGTCAGGTGTAGAAAGCTCTATGTGAATGGAATTACAATTCAATTAAGGTATTTGCTTTTAACTCAACGCATTCACATTTGTCCTCTGCCCACAAAACAACTGTTTGGTGTATGTTTGTTATAATTGTGAATGACGTCATTTTGCCTACTTTACTGTCAGCTTTCACATAATCATTCCATGTTGAAGCGGCAGGTGAAGGGGATGAATGATGTCCTTGCAAGAGTAGCGCATCTCCAGCTGCAGATGCACCCAAGAGTAGCGCATCTCCAGCTGCAGATGCACCTAGGCACTGGATGCTGCAAGAGTAGCGCATCTCCAGCTGCAGATGCACCTAGGCACTGGATGCTGCAAGAGTAGCGCATCTCCAGCTGCAGATGCACCTAGGCACTGGATGCTGCATCCTCGCATGTTTATGGCGAACATGTCACAGAATGAGGACGACTAACACTGTATTTCATCTGCTGTGGCTACCGTAAGTTGCTGCAGAGTGGTCCTTGACAATAGATGAGCCATCGCTGAACTTACAGTGCACCCATCTTCGATATCCCCACTAGCCCATCCATGGCTGTCCATAACTGAGGAGTTTTTCTACATTTTATATGAACATTAACATTTCACTTTGGAGTATGGCTTTGTAACCTCAGCATGAAGGAGCACTGCACGCATATATTGTGAACAAGCATTTTAGACTTAAATGTATTGTTGGCATGTGATAAAACATGCTCCCTGTTAAATTTGATGCAATTTTTATTATTGGTATGATTGATTTGGTGCTAAAGATTGGCACTCCAGCAAGCAGTACTTGGAGCAGATATGCGAGGACATGTGCACCTAAACTACGGCCCCCTTTGTATGCCCAGTGTTTCATTGAGGCCATTTGTTTACATTGCTCGCACTTGTAAGTGTGCGCATGTGCAGTAAGTATCTCTTGCCAGCCATGGATGATTATTTATGTATGTTCAAGTCAGAGTGTGTGTCAGTCACTTGGCGCTGTCACCTAGAAGTATAGATTGGCATACCCTCTACAAGAGAAAAACAAGCACCATCGATGGTGCTGTAAATAACACCACGTCAGGGTCGAAATAAAACCAGCATTGGCAAAGCCAGTAGGTCACATCTAAGACCCATTGGTAAAGCCAATAGCACTATTGCGCTTTAAAAAATAAAATAATTGAAAACATGAGCAGGTTGTAATTCGGGAGTTGCGAGGAGAGGTGTGGTATGACAGAAGAAATGGAGATCTGGAGGGTAGCAGGGGAAGATCAAGAAAGGGAGAGCAGGCAGGGAAAAACATGGAGGGCGGGTCTTAGGAGAAGCACAGTTAGCAAACAAAAAAACACAAGCGCGCGTGAAAAGCATTGGCCGCGATCGCGATGCACTTAATTACCCGTGACGGAGAAAAGACAGATGGCGGCAGCGCGCGTGCACGCAAGCTTGAGGCCACCAAAATGCCTGTGGTAGCACTTTGAAAACCCCCTTACTAAAAGTCAAGCAAGCAGCGCATGTGCTGCTCTAGGCTCGACCTAATAAATGATAACCACCATCCATAAACGGGTGCAACAGCTGCAATCTACTTAAAGCAGTCTGAAGTGGTCAAAAGCGACAAGGCTGCGATGTCTCAAACTCACAAATACATACAAGCATTGGCATAGCCAATAGGTCTCGCCTTTGGGACCTTATAAGTGTTTAGCCATGCAACAGTTGATGTTGTTGCACCAAGGATATTGTGCTGGATAACTAAACACTTGTAAGGTCCCAAAGGCGAGACCTATTGGCTATGCCAATGCTTGTTTAATGTAATTGTTGAACTGATATGGGGCTGATAGCACAATATAGCTTAGAACACAATTTACTTAAATAAAAAAACAGCAGATGGCTATAGATTCAGGCGATAGGAGTTGGGGAGGGGCAAGTCGAAGAAGGGGGAGGTAAAATGTCAACGGGAAATGAGGGTTAGATATGAAAATTCCCTCTTCCCAAGCCAAAGCCTTCAAGCTTCAGTCAGTTCAAGATTAAGTATCACACAGCCAGACTGAGTGAGACCACTAGAAGACGTCCATGCCGATGCAAGGGGGTCCCACTTCAGCGGATTAGAAGGTTTACGGTACCAATCACCAAACATAAGGGGGCCCTAAGAAACCCCGCAGACATCTGAGGGCGACTGCCCACGGCTTCCATGGAGGGCCGTGGCAGCCTTGCGGTGCTGGCTATCACTGGTGATGCACCGATGCATCTATCTGTCTGCCCGCAACGAACTGCGCAGCCACAACAAGCATCAGACTGAACAGGGACACACTGTCAAAATGACTTGTTCATACACACACAACAATTACAGATTCAAATGGCGGTGTCTCTGAGGCAGGCGTGCAGGTCACATGCAAGACGTTTCATCAGCAAGGACATTTGTGTGGCTATCTTTGGAATATTGGCAAACCCAGGAGCCAATAGCTTCACGCTGTCAGGAGGTGACTAACGTTTCTGAAATAAAACGGCCGTTTCTCCTAGTAATACAGCTTCTGTTAAGTCTATCAGACCCTCCAGGTCACCCGTTCCCTGATAAATCCTCCATAAAGATGTGTTACATCCCTTCAGATGGCACAGGGCTCCAATTCCCTGACTCTCCTCATCGGAACTCCACGCGCCCTTGTCAGTCAGGGTACTGTAAGTGGTAAAGTTATTTATTATGTTCTCGAATCACAAAAGTAAAGGGCACAAAGAGAGAAATGTACTCCTATATGGGTCCGCTACATATGCCTGGCATATAGAGTTTCCTACAATCTGTGGCAACAGCAGAGTTTCAGGAATACAAACCCCTGGGAATCCTGGCCGGGTAACAGCAGGAAAACAGTTTGCAGTGCAGTACCTCCAGGACTCCAAGTCATTGGGTTCTTTATCAGTTATGGAACAGATGAAAACTAGACCAGGCCCTGAGGTTAGAGACAGAAGAACAAGGAGACAGGGCCTGTAGTAACACAGACGGTGGGCATATTACCAATCCTGCCCTGTTGTGAGCGGGTGATTGGGAGCAGTGGGGGCTGGGGCAAATGCAACGCAAACTATGAATGAGTAAGCACAGTAGAGCAGCCAGTCACATTGGCCAAAACTATCCAGTTAAAGAGTCCTTTTAATGGAGAACTGACGCTTCTGCTCCAGTGATTGGTTCTGAATTGGATGGCAGATGGCGCAATTGTTAGGATGAGGACACTTTTATGAGTCAAAACAGGGCAGGAGTAAAAGACCCCTTTACAGAGGGAGGTGGGCGTTCCACGGAGAGGATTTAGTTAAAAATGCACCTGCAGTCTGTACATTCGTAAGCACATTAGACTACTGACGTTTTAAAACCTCAGCATGTTTACAGACTTAGAACAGGTATGAAACCACACACAGGTCGCTATCCTAACACAACAGGTACCTGGATTCTGCTGTTGCCTTCCAGCAGGCATCGGACAGGACTCCTGCAGGCCCAGCTGGGAACATTTTCAACTTATATAAGCAACAATTGTGCACTCTTTAAGGACAGTGGGCCTATGTACAAAACATTTTGGCGCTCGCAAGCCTGGGAAACAAAATCCCAGGGTTTGCAAACGCAAAACTGTTATGTACAATTTATTAAAAGCATTTTGCGAGGTGGAAACGCCCTTCTGACTCACGAATGGCTTTTCTGATTCATTGCAGACTGTAAATAAGGAGGGGGCACGAAAGGGGAATGCCCTCCTCATTGCTAGGCAGAGATGCTGCGTTACAAATGCATGATTACTTACCGATACCTCAAAAGAGGAGGTAAATAGTTTGCAAAGGGGGAAATGTGTCCGACGACCTCGGGCGGTAGCAGGTAGTGGTAAAGTGGACGACTAAGCGAAAAACTATTTACAAAAGCAGCATTGTTTTTTAAAGGAACATAAGCGCTTTAAACAAGACGCAAAGTAAAACAAGACGAGCGGCCGCGAGACGCGCTCTGTGGTGGGAGAGGGGCGGAGCGAGGCGCTTGGGAGAGCAAGCGAGAGGAAAGCCAGATGGCGCCTGATCGCGCGCTGTAAGGGTGCCCGCGAGCGATGCGAGGAAATCCAGATGGCGCACGCGGAACTGTGCGCGTAACCGCACGCTATAGGCCACACAAGAAGCAGTGGTCGGCTTTTTGATGCCCACTAACTAAAAGTCGCATGCGCTGGCTCAGGCGAGACCTAAAAAGGCATTCAAGGAAAATAACTCACTTGCTTAATTAGGTTTCTTCTGAGTCGAAGTTAGCAGTGTTGGCATTGCATGAAGACAACGCCAAAAAGACCATGCTAATTAGGACGCACAGCGCCATCTGCATTTCTGTAGCATCTTGAAACTTGTTGAAGTGACTTTTTGATGCTTTCTTTCTAGAAGGACGGATGTAAGCAACAAAGCTGGAGGGAAGAGGTGGTGGATGGTGATCAGGGTAAGCAACAAAAGAGTAGAAGGCAGAGCAGACAAGCAGCAATGCAGGAGGGAGGTTTGGGGGCGGGCAGGCAACAATGCAAGAGGGGAAAGATAGAAAGGATGTGCAAATTAAAGGAAAGAAGTATGTTTCAAAGTAGCAAGCAGTAGAAGGACACTGTGCATGGGAAGCAGTATTTGGGCCCTGCTCCAGTGTAGGGACAAAAACACAATAAGGAAGTGAAGCCAGCACTCACTGACCAAAGAGACGCAAAGAAATGAGTGACGAAGGGAACCAATGGTAATAGGCAGCCTTTATCCCCCTTTAAGAAGAAAAATAAATGTCTTGCAAGCGACAGGGCATGCACTGTCTCAGGCAAGGCCTAAAGTATAGAGAGTTGACGGAAGGCTGGTGGTAAACTGAGAAAGAGGTGAAGGTGTCCACCAAACATACCAAAGGGCATAAAACAACAAACAGAGCCTCCAAAACAGTTAGGGGTGCTAGGGTGAAGGCAGAAGAGTGTTTAACGAGGGGGGTGGGAATGTGTCCTGCCTGAAGGTAAACACTGTTTACCACGCAAGACCTTTACCATAAAGCACCTTTACCAAGCCGGAATTTTACCTTGCAGGACCTTTACACAGATGGTAAGTATTTGTACTTTACAAGGCAGCACCTTACCACACAGATAAGTATTATTATTTTTTTTTAATAACATACTTTTTATGGAATTCTAAAAACGATTTTAGGGTTTAGGGATGGGCAGAGATAAAGGTGATTGTAGGGTTTAGGGTTGAGTAGAAGTAAAAAAGGGGGTGAGGGTGAATTTAGAATTCCGGGTGGGTTGAGGTAAAGGGAGGGAAGGGAGATTTTAGGGTTTGAGTAGAGGTAAAGGGAGGGAAAAGTTATTTTACGGTGCAGGGATGAGTAGAAATAAAGGGAGTTAATGGTTATGTTACGGTTCAGGCATGGGTAGAGGTAAAAGTAAAGGGAAGCAAAGGAGATTTTAGGGTTCAGGGATGGGTAGAGGTAATGGGAGCTAATGGTGATTTTAGGGTTCAGGGTCAGTATACGTAAAGATGATTCTAGGGTTCAGGGTGGGTAGCGGTAAAGGGAGGTAAGGGTCATTTTATGGTTCAAGGTGGGTCGAGTTGAGGGCGATTTTACGGTTCAGGGGTGGGAACAGGTAAAAGGAGGATTTTAGAGCTTAGGAACGGGTAGAAAGGAGGTGTGGTGAAACACATCTTTTGAAAACATAGCGTGACTGATGTTGAATAAAACATTTTAATCATATAATAGGTAACCAACAAATAAGTACAAGTGACACAGCATCAAATGTTAATTCAGAAAAACACATACTGTATGGTAAAAGTATTAAACGAAGGGGGTATGTATGTTTACAGGTTCGTCATCAATAAAAGAGGTTAAATGACCTAAAGGTATGTTTCGGAAATTGGTCACATGCAAGCAAGTTTCGTTATTGCTAGTTGTTTGTGTTCTTGGAAATACTCACTACTTTGATGGTTTCAAGTTGTTTTGCATAAGCACAAAACAAATATACTATAATAATAATAAACCACAATCCGAGTGCGGCGGAAACAAACAATGTGAAGCCTACGTGCGCTGACATGTGCTCACCAATTTAAAGGAAGAAAACAATTCATGTCATAAGGAAGCCAACTATGGGTAAGCAAGGGGCAGCCTTCAAGCCCCCTATTTTTTTTTTTTCTTTTAAAAGAAGCCGTTTGTCGGAAGAGGCAGCGCACGCGCTGTCTCTGGCAAGATCTAAAAAGGCTTTTTGTATGAAGTGGTTTACAGAAATTCTACATGACGACCCATCCAGCCAAAGAATGTGGCCCACAGCAGGTAACACCTAAGGTGAAGTGAGGGCACTACTCTTCCAATGACAGAAACGTTTCTCGTCTCCACAGTGATGGGGTAAGATGAGCCCTGGTTATTAGACGCTAGCGAGCGTACCACGCTGACTGACGGGTACGAAACACCAGATTTGCAGGAAAAACCGGATCTTCCACACACAGCACGGTTTAATAATGGTTAACACTGATTTGCAGGGTGGGTGAGGGTTTAAAAACCGACGTTGTATTGTTTATTTGAAGTGTAGCAATTATTTCTGAAATGCACAGTAGGAAGTATAGAAAAAGTCAGTGAGGAGTCAGGACAGCCTTTAAATTCAATGAGCACTGGCCATTAAGGAGTGTTTTTTTCTTTCACATGCAACATCGATGTATACAATGGAATAAATATATATCGGTTTTAATATTGCAGATCCATCCATTCACACAAAGGGACCAACATACTGGCGATATTCACACAGACCAGAAAACGAAAAGGCCCCAATGCACATAGAATAGTGGGCGCCCATACACATAGGCGAAGGGACGTGCTATGTTATGCTGGTTGCCTTTACACCACCTTATGCTTATCTACGGCTATCGCAATGTACTAATTAGAGAAGAGAGAAGTAAGAGGGAACAAGAAAGAAGCAATGAGGCAAAACAGAGTAGAAGTTTATTGCAAATCACAGATCTCTAAGTGGCAAAGAGGAAGAGGCAGAGGAAATAGCCTGCAGGAGTGGAACGTTGGGAGTATGGAGAATATACCTTAGGTTTGGGGAAAACAGTATGAAGAATTGGGGCCTGGTGTAGACCTAGGAATCAGGGTAGTCTGTTAAAGCGATGACAAGTTAGGGAGGGTAGATATCCCTGATGACAAATCAACACACAGGTGGCAAACAGAGGCACACCTACAGTGCCAAACATCAAAGGCACATGCGAACAGGTACACAGCTAGGCACACACAGGGTATGAGCGTACAGAACAACAACTACATTCATAGACAAATACAGCAATAAGAAAGCAATATCATAATCAATCACATAAACATATCTCTTACAAAATTCGTTTAATCCCCTATTTCTGACCAAATCAATTACAGATAGATGAAAGGTTTGCGTCGATACTTAGTTAATCCTTGGCTTCTCCCTGAAGAAATCACTTCTACCTGGTGATGCCCACAGAGTGGTCAGCACTCTGCAACAAGCTCACTCCATCATTTCCTCTTTTGTTGCTATCATACACATCTAGTATTGGAACTCAGCACTTTTTCTTCAATAATGTATATAAAACAACAACTACAGATCCTTCCCTGTGTAGTTTATGGTGGATTTGCCATTTACAAATCATGGTCATAGGTGCACTGAGTAACTGAAGTAAAAGAAGATTACGGTTCCCAGAAAGCAGCACCACCAGTGAAAGCCCCAAACTAAAAACATGGTGCCCCTTATATATGGAGCAAGGTAGCCAAGTATTTATTTACTACCATAGTCATGCTTTCAAAGAAATGAAATGCGCCCCAGGATTTCACAAGAGGATGAAAAAATAAAGGAAAACGGCACATAGCTCTTTTTAGGTCTCGGCTAGCGAAGGCTGCGCTTGCGCAGTCTCGCTCGCGAGAGATAATGACTTGGAGAAGAGGGGCTTGAACCCGCCCCTCTTCTCCCCTGTTCTCCATTGGCTGGCCTCGTAAATGCTGGCCAGCCACTGGAGAAGAGGTCAGTCACTCCGATTAGGCCCCGTCCTTTTCGGATCGGGGGGGCGTGTTTTTTGCGAAAAGTCTCAGGGAGGAGACAACAGCAAAACACGCCCCCGAATCCGAAAAGGACGCTGCCTTTCTCCGAGGCATTTCTGCCATGCCTCGGAGAAAGGCGGTGGTGTCCCGGCGTTGCTCCCTCACCTGATCTCCTTGTTCTCTGTGAAGTCGCACCGATTAATGAGCGATTTTATACCCTCCGTATCTCCAGTGAAACCGAGCGCACGCGGCGTTGTGCTTTCCCGCCCCTCTCGTTCAGCCGTGTCATCGTTTTTCACTACAAACAGCCGTAATGAGTCTGCCCGGGACATAAAAAGGCAGCGTAAGCTTTATTCACCCGGTTATCGAAAGTGAATGGCATGGTTCAAACTGCCGTGGGCACCAGGGATTATAAATAAACAAGTCTCACGCATCTTTTGAGAGCATTTGCTCTGGGCGTGAGCGTACTTATAGAACTAATAGCCCTTTACTTGCTTCAGGTATTTCATATAAAGATGACAGGCCTCGAGGGGCAGCGCGGGGCTGCAGAGAGAACATTTTTATTGCAGCAGGAGCAGGATGGTGTGTGGGGGTACCCCGGGAGACCGGTTTAGTCGGGACACAGAAGAGACGAGGAGCTGAAACACTACTAGACAGCACATTGTCGTTTTTCACATTTAGAATTTCAAGCAGGGCACAGAGTGATGTGCCCCAGATCACACGACTGGTTGGTCTAGTGCCGGAGCTGGGATTGTTACGCAGGGCGCCAGATTGAAACTGAGGTCCGGGCAGTAGTTTTGCCAGAGAACACATGTTTTCCCTGGGAAGGAGATTCTCAGTGACACATTGTTAAATCCCTTATCACATCACCAATCTTCACGTTTCCCTCTTTTAATATGTTCCTCAGAACGTGTTCCCTTTTTGTGGCGAGGGCTCATTGCGTGCTTCAGGGCGCCTCGTCGCGTTACCCCAATCCAGCAATCCTGTAATGTCTGGCATTGTGCAGGAATCTTAAACTCGAAGCTGCCACCAGGAAGCCATTTAACCCTCACTTCTTATGCGTGTCTCGCAGGCGCGCAACACCCATTGGACTCAAAGGGCTTCAGCCCCCCCCGTCGTGTGTGGCAGCCCGGGAGGAGACAGATTCCCGGCGCACACAAGGCCGCACCCGAGCACTTCACAGGTCTTTAAAAGACCATTTGGATGTTAATGAGGCCTCGCTGTTGTTTCACCCCTTCTAAGAGCCCCTGCAGCTCCATTCTGACTATTGCTTAAGGATTCAGCCCCCCCCCCGAAATTTTTTCTTAGCCCCCCCCGAAATTTGGCTCTAGTTGCGCCTCTGGTGTCTCGTGTATATGTTTACTAAGAAGTCTTGTATAGCGCTGAGTTCAGGTATGCAGTCATTTTAGAGCGCTAAATTCGGCCACACATGCGCTAAGCAGTCCTCCCAATTTGGCTCTAGTTGCGCCTCTGGTGTCTCGTGTATATGTTTACTAATAAGTCTTGTATAGCGCTGAGTTCAGGTATGCAGTCATTTTAGAGCGCTAAATTCGGCCACACATGCGCTAAGCAGTCCTCCCACCCGCCAAACAGACTAGTAAACACACAGCCGTGTAACATGGCTACGTTTATTGAACACACATATGCTTGTTAAAGATGAAAATGGAGTTGATATTATCATTAAGAACTTAATTTACAATGCAACGGTCTCGGCATTGTTAAAGTTAGAGGTATTGGCATTGCTCATTTCTTTAAATGTTTTAAAAACAAAAAACATAAGCAAAAATAATGTCATGAGCAATGCCAATAGCTCTAACTTTACCAATGCCGAGACCATTGCATTGTAAATGCTTGTTAGTTCTCTTAGTGTGCTAAACATACATTTGGTGTTTATGGCACCTTGTGCCTACTTTAAAACGAATTAAATGTTTTTTGCCATTAAACATCAGTAATATTACAAATGGAAAAGGCACAACAAACATAAATCTGTTCTGCTATTTTACTGTGCTTCTGTGCCAACATCTGCTTTTAATTCGGCTGACAACTGCCTCCATGGAATAAATCAACGTAATATGACGTGGGATGTTTCTTTAAAACAAAGCTCTAGAATAGCCCCAGCACAGTGACATATGTGTGCATGAGTTACTAAGCCATCGCACACATACGTTATGAAACAGGATCCGTTTCTGTTTTAATTTACTACTTACGATGCAAAGATTGTGGATGCCCATCCTTGAGTGGTAAATATAAGAAGTGAGCTAAAACACATTTTGTTGTCGTAAGGAGTGGTCCAGGAGCCAACTGCAGCCGATAGGGCCTCTAATAGATTTTTTTCAGGTCGAGCCTGTGCAGCACATGCGCTGCTCCGCGAGGCATGCTGTATTGGAGTATGAAATTGCAGCCCTGCCCACTCTCCGCCCATAATTGTCATTGGCTTGTGTCATTGCCCGTTGTAAATGCTGGCTTCGGATTCATTAATAGGCTTTTTAGTCCCTCCTTGTCTTCATTTGAAACCTTTCATTAGGACTTGCCCTTTTATTTCAGTTGATACACGGAATGTCTTTTTTAGTCTGTAAGCACTATTTTCTTTAATGAGTTTCCCCTACCACAGGCAGAACATGCTTTCCTGCAACGTTCAGCGCGCCATGCGCACTTTAACTTTCCGAGCAGCACGGGACAATGGCAGGCGCTTCTTTGACTAGGTTTCATATTTACAAGAGTTTGAGCTATTGGCATTGTAAATGACAATGCCTTTTATTTATGTATTAATTAGCAAAACAGATAAATAAAAGGCATTGTCATTTACAATGCCAATAGCTTAAACTCTCGCATATGCGAGACCTAGTGCATTGCAAATGCTTGTTTTCTAAGGCGACATGGGTGGCGGGATGCAATGGTGGAGCATACGGAAGGTGGGGGAGTAAAGTAAATGCAGTAGGAGGAGCAATTGAGGAGCTAGAGGGTTGATGAAAATAATGTAAATATTAAAAAAAAGTTAAGAAAGACTTACAGGGATAGGGAAGCAATGGATGAGCAACATGCACATCACCAGGAGGTAGGGATGTGGGAGCAGACCGACAGTACACAAAGGTGCGAGCAATTAAAATCATCTACTCCCTCTGGGTGATCACAGTTCCCTGATGTGGAGCTGAGAAAGGATAAAAAATCATCCAATCAATAAATTCATCCAATCCAATCAAAACAATGAACCATCCAAAACAGGGACCATTTTCAGATGACCCGTTTTGATTAGTTCCTGACACAGGCAGAGCCAAACAAGGGGGGTACCGTTTTTATCAGGAAAAGTATGGAAATGCTGGCTGGTAGGAATTTTGTGGCTCTTGATAGCTTCCAAAACTTTCTCTAATGCAAATGTGAGAAAAATGGGGATTTGTAACGAAAGTTTGGGGTTTGTGGGGCTTTGTGGGCAAGAAAAGGTAGTGGGATCCACTCAAGTTATACAATCCATGACTCTGCTATCTAGTTGTCAGAAATGTCTTTGTTTAATAGATTTTCCTCGGTGGCAGCAGAGTCTGGGCCAAAATCCCACAGCTACCCACTTCATCAAGCCGGGTCTTTTTTTCTTCAAGGAAATTTTGATGTCTCCATGTTGCTTTTTGGGACGTTTTGCTAGGCTGAGCCAAACAATCTGGGTATCAAGGTTATCAGGAGACGTGAGGGATTACAAGAAGCGGGGCAAATTACAAAACTAAGGCAATCATTGTATTTATTATAACTGCATGGAGCAACAGCAAACTTTTTCCCTTTTCCTTTTGTTGGTTACTCCTCTCTTGTTAATTCCGGCTTACATTATTTGATCTACAACTGTATAATAGATGGCAAATTACAATTTTTTAACATGGAAGCTCGTAGTTCCATGTCTCACAAGTGAGCTGAAGGATATTAGTGTGTGTCATGCAGCAATGTCATAGCGAGTATAATAGTTCACTTTATACACAGGGCTTCTCTACGTAGAATACTTTTGTGGTATCTATTTATTTATTTATCTGCTTATTCTCCCCATTGCCTACCATCTGTGTCCTACCACCTGTTTGGGGAATAACCTGCACAAGGAGCTCTAGAATGTAAAGCTCACCTTGATGCCTAGCTACCATGTATGTGAGTCAGTTGCTGCTGGGTGCCCTGTGGGTAGGACGCTGTTACTTCTCTAGCTTGTTACCAATAAAGATCACCTTCGGTTGTTTCCCTGGCTCCTGTACTTCTTCACACTGGCGACTAGCGTAGAAGAATGGACCCCGCTACTCTACAACATCACCCTACTAGAGCTTCCTGACTTTCTTCACTCCAGTCCAGCGTCCCAACACAGCTAAGTTCTTTGGATACAAAAACTTGAAGGTACTTTGCGCACTTGTTTAAAGCGCCCCAAATCTTTAACCACCCACGGGACTGCCCTGCTTCCTGTCTTTATCGCCCCGCACCTTGGCTTCACTATCCGTGTGCTCCCTGCGCTTATCCTCCAACTAAACTGCGAGCTGTCCCGTGTGAATCTCTTGCTTGCTTCGTTTGCGAGATTTCGACACTTCACTTTTGGGGCCCCCAACTTGTGACACTGGGATTCCTCGTACCCAACGTCACATCTATCAAGTACAGCTTTCAAATACCTGCTCGTGCCTACGACTGCCACGCTCCCAGCACTCTACTCTTCACTCTGCTGGTGTTACCTAGCAACGAGCTTCGCCTTCGGCCATCTGCGCCACGCTCATCTTCTGCATCCTCATTATTCTTGAATGTGTAGCCCAACACAGCCTGACATCATACGCAGCACCCTACGTTTCACTCTGATGGCATTCTCTAGCAACGAGCTTCGCCTTCAGTCATCTGTTTCCGCGACTACGCGCTGACACGCACAGCCATTTCTTCTCTTATGCACACAGAGCAACTTCGCGCTGATACGCACAGCCTTTTTGTTTGCGTATTAGTAGCCTCTCATCTCGCTGATACGCACAGTTAATACAAATTTTACAGGAATCTTCATCACTTTCTTTCTTCATGTGCTGTTTACGCTGGCACACACAGCTCAAAATACATCTGCAAAATAAATTACAATTTTCAGATGCGTGGATACTTCTGCAATTTCTCTGACACGCACAGCTGGCTTTGTCCTATTTAACTTTTCAACATTCTTCTCTTCATACAACGACGACGTGCACAGCATTTACGTGCTCATCAGTGTATCTACATACCTACTACTTTTGCGCATTATTTAATGTATCATTCCGCTGATGCACACAGGTTTCATGGTTATTGTATTTATTTGATACTATCTAAGCTCTTTATTGTTTTCTTATTGTCAAAGTTGTTATTTACTTACACTTTACTGGCATCAATTAAGTAATCATTTTATGCAAAGTATGCAAAACGTAACACCTCCACCTTTTTTTCTCTCCAATCCTGGTGATCCAGTCTTGCGCTGGTCAAAATGGAAGAAGATATTTCTTAATTATGCAGGGTGAATGGTGTATCCTTAAGTTCCGAAAGAAAATCTGCACTATTATTACATTGCCTAGGCTCTGAAGGCCAAGACGTATTTGAACACCTTCCTGACCTGACCGATGCTGAATCCGACAATCTCAATGAATTTGAAATTCGCATAAAAAAGTTAGATAAGCACTATCTTCCAAAACTTAGCACTATTCTCGAACGCTATCACTTTGGAAAGCGTATACAAAAACCCGATGAGTCTTACGTACACTTGGTGCAACTTGCAAATTTGACGGATCACTTGAGGAACGCATACGCGATCAGTTCATGCTTGGTTTCAACGTCGAGAAAATAAAAGATTAACTGTGGCAAAAAGGCGATCCCAAACTCGACTAAGTCATTGTTTTAGCCAAAATAGTTGAACATTTCTTAGCTTGTGTATAGGTGATCAAAAAAGAGAATGGGGCGTCAGAGGAAAAGGTCCATGCTGTTTCAAAAAAACCTACAAGACCCGTTTGGAAGCAGCATGAACCTGTCTGGAAACCACATGCGGATAATAAAGCTCCTTTTGATTCTAGGTCCAAAGACAATACTGGGATAAGGTGCTACCGATGCGACCTCTTTGGTTATCTTGCCAATGACAAGTCATGCACTGCTCTCAATTCCAAGTGCCGCAACTGTGGTAAAGTTGGACACATAGCTAAAGCTTGCAGGGCTAAGAAAACCAAGTCTAAACGTGTCAAAGAAGTGGTCTTGGAAAGTGAAAGTGATTCTGATTCTGAATAAGACTACGAAGATTTACATTGTGGTGAGATTGTCACACCCACTGAAAGGAACAAATGCGAAGGTCCTGTTGATGCCGTCTTGGTTAATGATTGCAACGTTAGAATGCTCTTCGACTCTGGTGGGAAGATCTCTCTTATTCCCAAAGAATTCTTTGACTTGAAACTACAAGGGAAAGTAAAAATATACAAACCTGACATCAAACCGTTAGCCTATGGGGGTCAACCCATAAAGCTATTTGGTTATTTCCTTGGCAACATCGAATACAAAGGGAGGTTGACAGTTGGTAAAATGTATGTATCATGCAGAGGTGACAGCATAATCAGCTGGTTTCACCAGGCTGATTTGGGAGTGGCATTGGTTCCTGGTGCTGACCCCTGCATCATTCTGAGAGATACTTCACCACATCTCCTTCCATCGAATGTTACCCTAAACAACAGAAATGCACATGCCGTCTCCTGTGTGGGTGATTCTACTTTCACCTTACGATCGGAGTTTAAAGAGTTTTTTAATGAAAGGTTGGGTTGCCTTTCTGATTATATCCACAAAATTACTCTCAAACCCAATGCAGTCCCCGTCACTTGTAAAGTACGCAATGTTTCCTTGGCTATGAAAGAGTCTATGCGTGCAGAACTCGAGAAATTAAAAAGTGATGGTATCATTATTGAGACTGAGGCCAGTCAGTGGCTCGCTCCAGCTGTCCTTGCACGCAAAGCCTCTGGCGAGGTACGCCTATGTGTGGACTTGTTCTCTCAACCTTGCTGTTGTTCCAGACAGGTACCCTCTCCCAAACATCACTGAGATGCTAGCACAGTTGAGAGACGCACGCATTTTTTCCACTCTCGATCTACGTGCAGCATACCACCAGGTTAAGATAGATGATGACTCCATGGATCTGACTGCGTTCATCACCCCTTTTGGAACCTACAAGTTCACACGTCTTCCATTCGGCTTAATTTCGACAGCCTCTGTCTTTCAGAGGGTGATGGAAGATGTTCTAAAGGGGGTGGATGGAGTCAAAGTCTATCAGGATGATGTGTTGATTCATGCCACTTCACAAGCTGAACAGGATGCAAGACTGAGGTGTGTGCTTGAACGCTTTCGTTCTGGGGGTCTGACACTCCGTGAGAATAAGTGCAAGTATAATCTCTCCGAAATAGATTACCTAGGTCATCGTTTGACCTGTGATGGGGTGAGACCCAAAGAACGCCTTGTAAAGGCGATAGATGAACTTCCTGTACCCCAATCCAGAGATGAGCTTGTTACTTTCTTGGGCATGGCGGAATACTACAATAAGTTCATACCATGTTTTGCCTCATGTGAAGGTGTCCTGGTCGCCTCCGTGTCAGTTGGAGTTTGAGAGGGTCAAGAAAGCTCTTCGTGCTGCTCCCTCTTTACAGAGTTTCGACACCTCCTCGAGCTCCACACTTGTCACCGACGCACGTTCAAAAGGTTTAGGGGCTGTTCTTAAACAAACGAAGAATGGTAAAGAAGAAACTATCATGTTTTGTCGTTGGTCCCGAGCTCCAATACTCAGTAATTGAAAAAGAGGCGCTATGCATTTTTTGGGCCATCAAGAAGCTAAAGAAGTTCCTCTGGGGAAGTTCCTTTCTTGTCCATTCAGACCACAAGCCTCTTAAAGATTTGTTTTGCAAAAAGGGGCTAGATGCTGTTTCCTCTAGAATTTGCAAGTGGATTATAGTACTTCAGGACTTTGATTTCGTAGTAAAGTACATCCCGGGGGTAGACAACAAGGTTGCAGATTGCCTCTCTCGTTTGGTGCCCAAACAGTTGGATGATCTTGACTCAGAAGACACATGGGAGATTGATGATTTCAATGTGTGCGAGGTTGTTGAAGGTGTTGTGTCTGAAGCAGAATGGAAGGGTTCTTTGAAAAGTGATCCTGTTTTGCCTGAGGTCTGTAAACTAGTTTCTCATGGGTGGACGGGCATCAAAACCCTTTCTGAAGGGGCACGGAAATTCTGGAATGTAAGGGATCAACTTTCGCTCTGTAATGATCTGTTGTGGAGAGGAACACAAAGGAGAGAGTTCGCTAACATTTTTGGTGGCCCGGGGTTGATATTGTTGTTGAGCAGTTGGTTAGGGACTGTACTGAGTGTAGAGCTTGCGACAAAATCTGTAAAACCCGGACCCAACCTATGATAATACGTGAATCTCCTACTCGGTGTTGGCAACACGTGGCCCTAGATCTCTTAGGGCTGGTCTCTTCCAAGGCGGGGCAACATTATGTTTTGGTTTTAATAGATATGTACTCTAGGTGGCCTGAGGTGAAGGTCACCCAAACTGTTGAAACCACGTTTGTTGTAAAATTTTTAGAGGATGTCTTCTGCAGGGAAAGCCTTCCCGAATCTCTCTTGACAGACAATGGTGTACAATTGGTGTCAAGAGAGATGGAGGAGTTTCTATCTAAAAAGGGAATTATGCATAAACTTTGCTCTCTCTATCACCCAGAATGCAACGGAATGGTTGAGAGATTCAATCACGTTCTGAAAGAATCTATCAAGCTAGCCAAAGAGCAAGGCCGCGACTGGAGAGCTGCATTATTTGAGAGAGACAAAACTTACCGTTTGACTCCTCACTCCACCACTGAGAATGTTCCCTTTGAGCTATTAGATGGCGCACGCCTAACACCCTTTTGTTTCAGTCATGGATGAGAGGGAAAGGTGCTGACATTGAGATTCCTCGAGGACCCTCGATGGAGAGCACTTCAGAATCTCAAGTCAGCAAAAAGGAAAGCAAACTTTGATTTAAGGCACGCCGTTGCTCACACCTCAGTTAACATAGGTGATTTTGTGAGGGTACGTTTTCCACAGAAGTCTGGAGGTACCAAGTTCTCTACCCCTTGTAAGGTTGTCAAGCTGCTCCTTAATGCTGTAAAGCTTGATGACGGACGGATCTGGAACTTGACTAGGATAGCTCCTGTATGCCCCTCCACTTCTTCCAATTGCCACAGTAACAGCTCACCTTCCGAATTTACTTCTCCTCTGCGTAGGAGTACTCGCACATGTAAAGCTCCACTAAGACTGCGTGATTATTCTCTGAGCTGAACATTTTGCCTCTGTAACCACCATTTTGTATTGGGGGAAGGTGTGTGGTATCTATTTATTTGTTGTTCTGCTTATTCTCCCCATTACCTACCATCTGTGTCCTACCACTATTTGTGGAATACCCTGCACAAGGAGCTCTAAAATGTAAAGCTCTCCTTGCTGCCTAGCTACCATGTATGTGAGTCAGTTGCTGCTGGGTGCCCCGTGGGTAGGATGCTGTTACTTCTCTAGCTTGTTACCAATAAAGATTACCTTCAGTTGTTTCCCTGGCTCCTGTAATTCTTCACAACTTATTACTGAAAAGCATTGCATACACTATTCAGAATATGTATCAAGAAAATGAATAGCTGAGGAGAGAATGCTAACATTAATGAATGCTCAACTGTACAAAGCTTTACGAACACCCCTGTAATGCACAAATGTTAAATTATTGGATGTTAATGTTACATGAAAAACTGCTAATAAACAGATCAAACAAAAAAATCAGGAGACGTGAGGTAACACAGAATAGTAGTACATTTGTTATTACTTCATGTAGATAGATGTCACAACGCAAGTGTAAATGATAAATGTGTTCTTTATTTCATGCTTGGAAGCACCAGAGATGTGTTCACATCTCTGGTGCTTCCAAGCATGAAATAAAGAACACATTTATCAATTCCACTGTTTTTTGTGGCATCAACATGAAGTTGTATCTCTCAAGCCGAACTTATGGAGAAACACTGATATCTTGTTCCTTGTATAAATGCATTCTTTGACTGCCATGTAGAGTGTGTCTACCTTTTCTCTTGTCTTCTGTCAAATGGTTGGCCACGGGACTGAAGCACTTTTAGGAAATGTTACGGTGTGCAGCAATCTGTTACCAAAACCGTTAGGTCCTGGTAATGAAGTACATTAGTTGTTACCAATCAGATTTTTCTCTATGTTGTGCTGCAAGAAAGAACTCATTTTGCAAAGTGCCCTGTGATAGTATAGCTAATCCCAAATTCGGTGGTGAACAAATAACCATGGTTCCTAAATTCAGTATCTTGTGAAAATTTCAGAAACACATAGGTTTCCTTTATACCAGATTTTTATTTATTAGGATTTTACTACATGAATTGCTGCATTGTTGGTACACAATGCAAAAATTATAAGCTGCAGCTCAGTTGTTGGCTCGGAGTGTGATTTTGGAAAACCTACAAACCCTATATCTTTAATGCGAGAAGGGTCTGACAGACTTTAAGGTATATTGCTTTTGTAAATCAGCCATCGTGACAAAACATTACAGATGAAAAAGTTGTCACCAACTAACTTATTTTCATTTTTTTAATTCAATTATTAGTTTCTTTGTAAAGATGTTGAGGGTGTATACAAATGACCCCCTTGATGATTTCACATTTTTTTCTACTTTTCAGAAATGCCTAGCTTTCTCGGATTGCCTTTATTCTTATGCACAGGTTAGGAAAGCTTTGAAAGTGCTTCCTGCTGTTTGACAAAATCTTCCTGTCTAATAAGTTGCCAACTGTTCAGTGAGGTACACTGTCTTATTGCGGTCGTAGTAGATCACATTTCTATCCAATTAGGCCTCCTGCAAGAGTCCTGTAAGAGGGGCTTATAAAAATTCTAATATATACTTTTCCTACCTAGGAGATTCCTATTCTCTGTCACCTACCAAAGGATTTTACTGCTGTTCATATTACAGTCACTAAATTACAAGCTGACAAATACTCTTTTTTTTTAAAAACAACTTTATCAAGTTTTTAGCAAAGGAAAAGAGAAGAATAAAAACAATACAGAAACAAACTATATGAATTCTCACTAGAAGCGAGCCGTGCAAGCAGAAAAGAACAGTAGTACAACAATACATGTGGGAGACAATCCCTGGATATGTCTCTTGCCAGGAGAGAGGGAACAGGGAACCCTGGCAAATACTTCCTTAACAACTGACCACATGCAGCCTACACATCCACATTCCGCCCACCTCCCTCAAAGTTCAATCCAGTTCCATGCTGTTTCGGCCGACAAGACCTGCAATGGCTACCAAACCTTGGCAGCGCATGCATCTGACCTGCTGGTCAGAGAGAGAGTCAATATTTTGTCAAAGCGCAATCTAGTTTCCCTCACAGTGACAGTAAAGCTTTCCATGGCATAGATATCTCAGGTCTATACCCATCACAATTGCATAGTAGGGATTTCAAAGTCCTTCCAACGAAAGGCAACCACCATGCGTGCCGCCCCCAAACAATTGGTGATCAATTTACCCGAAGGGGAGTTGAGTGGATAAAGACCCTCTTCGTCTGGGGACCTTAAGAGTGCCTGAAGAGGACGGGCGGGGGGCTGAGCGTGATCTGAAAGATTTTGGAAATTTGGCATTACACATGCTTCCTGAATTCAGCAAATATCAGACACTCCCACTACATGTGAAAATATGTGCCTCGGGTCTATCACCACCGCCAACAGTTATCACTCGTTCCCATCATGTGGGACAGTTGGGCTGAGGCGACATACCAGCGCAGGAGCAATTTGTAAGCATTCTCCCTGTATTGGATACAGATGGATGACTTTGGCGCCCTCTGACAAATTGCACCTCAGACCACCTCAATCTCAATATTCAGATCTGTTGCCTATTTTACAATATAGACTGTACTGGTCAATTCTTAAAGGCATTCTAGCGATCTGTTAAAACATGAAATTGCTTTCTTTTTGTCCCTCCACTCAGAATATCATCCAACAAGTGCGCCTCCCGTGTGTCTCCCTGAATGAAGGGTGACAGACTGGCGAGCCCAATGGATCTACTGTGTAAAATCGGTATGGTATAGTAAAAAGTCGGTCGCACACTGATCTCTAGTCTTAGGTATTCCATCAACATAGAAATCCTGAAGAGTAAGGTCGACACCTCTATCCCACTTCTGAAACTTCCCATCCAACATGCCAGGGCGAAAGTCTGGGTTCCCATGAACTGGGGTTTGTGCGGACGTGTACAGCTTGAACTGACTCACACGAGCTCCTTGTCTCTAGTGGTGGAGGGTGGGCAAGGTGGAGGACAACAGAATGCCAACAGAGGGAAGGCTACGGAGTGGCAACCACAGCAGATTTAAGGGGGATTTGAGACACCTACTGCTCCAGTCGGACCAGATTTTAACAGAAGCAGAGATCCAGTCTGATGCTGGGACAAGTTGGGCAACCATAATATAATGGGCAATATGTGGAACTCCAAACCTGCCCTCCCAATGTATTTTTGGTTTTGGATCACCTGGTTTTTGGACATTTAGGGTGGGAGTGTGTCACTCCCAGTAATTGCATGGTAACTGGACTGCACTGGATTACCACTAGTATCCGCCTTTTAAAATAAGACCTCTGCAACACAGCTAGAGTAAGAGGCACTGGGCTGGTTGCACATGAACACGTGTGCACACATGTGCATGCACAGGAGCAGGCTGCATGTGAGCAGACTACAGTTGTGCGCAGGCAGGCAGCTTCTGGCAGTTTAAAACTGCAAATCTGACCTGTCCAGATATCCCTGTTAACATGCCTACATTTTCCTTATAAATATTAATTAATATGTCACCCCTATTTTGGCCTTACTGCCCATAAAGACAGGATGCAGATATTTAAAAGTAGGACATGTAGAAAATAACGTTTAACCGGTCCCGACGGTAAAATAACCCACAAACTATTTTCAATGCAGCAAGGCTGTCTGCTGCCATAAGGAATCATTGAACTACATAGTTACATTTGCAAAATTCGGATTGGTAGGAGCTAAATAAATAGTTATTCCACTCATTTTATTTGGAATTTAAAATCTTCTTTAATGGCAAGGTTGTTGCTAACATAATTATTTTAGAAATGGCACTTTCAGCAAGTTGGCATTTTCCTGCCTAAAGTTTCTGAAGTCTTTCTGTAAGTGGCCAGCTGCCTGGGATGGAGATTGCTCTCCTACTTGGCAATGTGTATTGGAGCCATACAGTGAACAAGGGTCTGAGTGTAGAGGGAGCCGGTCTTCCTGACAGGATGATGGGGGGGGGGTTATCCCCCCACCCTGATTACACTTCAAAGGATCTTGCCTACAGCACACACAAAGGAACCCGACACAAGTCCTGCACTTGCCTTTGTTCCAATAACCAGACCACAGCCAAATCTAAGGTAAAGAGAGGAACTGACCAGAACTAATTCTAGGTGTAGACATAGGGGTGTTCCCCACCACCAGGCTCACACTAGGCATCAAAATGGCATCCCCAGAACAGAAGGGAGATCAAGACCCTGGACTGCGGCGGCAACAGCATGGACAGCTGGAAGAACATGCCTTCTGATGCCCTGATGGTCTGTGGACTCTGTATGCAGCTGACCCCAGGGCTTGTAGGTCTCTCCAGGGCCAGTGATGCTGGCCCCCCTACTCCCCTGAGGACCAGCTGAGGTAAGACCTGGACTTATGTGCCAGAGTATGAGGGCAGCATCCAGAGCAAGGCACAGAAAAAAGTTGGATCAAGGAGCAAATTAAACTAGCTCCCTGAAAAGTGCACCATATGGGAGACCTGCTGAAACCACTCCAGGTGGTTAAGGCTCACCACTAGAAGCAAAATGAACCAAAGATCTTAAAATCGGCCCATCTGGCCCAGGTTATGCCCATTTAAAGAATTTGACGTTTGACACATCCCATGGAAAAACAGAACGTGTGGTGCTCAGCTGCTAATTTCAAAACTAGCCCCAGTGTGGACTAAGAGTAAGCACAAGTAATGTTTTGGAGATTTCTTGAGGAGAAGTGCATGCGTAGCTCCCCTCACCCCGTGCTACTGAATACCCCCGGCTGCCCTTATCTTCCCAGGGGCAGGCGCGATGAAGATTGAGCCCGGTGAGGCAAGCTTGATTGAGTCCTGGGGGCTGGGGAGAGCAAAAAAGACTGCTTCACCCGAGCTGCACAGGAACTGCATGCGGGGAGCCGTTTGGGGCTTTGGAGGCCTTAGAGCTCTTCCTCAGTGGTGCTCAATGTTGAAGCTGGCCTCTGGGTGTCCTGGGTGGGACAAGGACATCTCTAAGAGGTAAAAAGTAACATGAGAAAAAGGGTGTGTGGCTCTCGAAAACAGTGGGAGACCCGCTGGTCTATTATTCACGGCTTACCCGCTAGGGCGCCCCATAATGCCCTCCAGAGGACTGCTTTGCATATCTTGCTACGTTTGGTGTGGCCCCATGAAGGCAGAGGCACTAAACACAACTCCAAGTGTTGAGGGGCTGCAGGTAGTGCAGCAGTGCCCCCCTTCCCCACCCATCAAGACGTATCAGTAACAGTGAACCTATGTTTTTAGGGTCAGGATTACAGATCAAGGAGAGTTTCAGCCTTATTTTGAGAATTTAAGCATTTCCTCAGCTAAACGTTTTTTGCTGTTCAGCTAGGTAGTGCAGGGTTCTCTAATGGTTGCTTCTATGGCTGCATTTTATGTGGCCTAATTATGTTGATCTCATACATGTTATGATGATTTTCAATGCTTTAAGAAAAGTATATTGCGCACAGTGGTTTTTGATAAACATTGCAATGCTTTATTGACAATAACAATATGACTGAATTGCATTTAAACATGGCTCCAGAGTTATGATGGTGATTTTTAACATGTGGTTGTTCCTATTTTAAAGTGGTGAAACCTTGACAAAGCAAATAGGTTTGCCTTATATTTTCATATGGTAACCCCGTGACAAAGTCAATAGCTTTATAGCTTTGCCTTATATTTTGGTGTTTTGATGTGGTGACCCGTGACAAAGCCAATAGACCTGTTTTATTTAAAACAACACTCCCCTTATTGTGATGTTCTAAATGGTGTAGATGGGGGAGCTCTGGGGGGTAATGACCAATTAGTAATCAAATATGATTTCTGAAAATCAAAGTTATTTAAATCTGCCTGAGTGTTATATTTATAAATTAATGCATAGTATTTAATAGTTGTATGTGTAATAAATGCACTTTTCCGTTTTCAAACCAAAAAGCCCTGACTGGATAATCATTTATTGAGTGTTTTTATTGCAGGCCAGCATGTAGCGATTACTGCCAACACCACCTCCCCTGAGTAGGCCTAGGACTGCCCTGCTTCGCTACCCTAACCTCCAGTAAGGAGACAAATTTGGACTTATGACTTGTGCAGGTCGCACATCCTGCACCACAAATTACTCAACTTCTTACAATATACAATTTTGCTCAAATTAAAATGTAAAAAGTGTTGGCTAATGCAAGGCCTAAACTGTAAATTCCTTAAGATAGCAGCAAATTATAAATCTCTATTTCACAATTTAGAAGAAAGCAGAAAACGCATTTAAAAGCGTAACATGTTGCTGTCCAAAGTAATGGTGTGGGTCACGCACACTGCTTCCCTGAGCGACAGTCTGAACTAGAGGTAGCGTGGGAAGCAAATGGACTGGAACAAGTCCACGGGGAGGTGCTGGGCACTTGCAAAAAAATAAGAAAAATCACTGGCAAAGTAAACAAAAAAACATTCTCAAAGCCCAAATAACGGT
Organism: Triturus cristatus; assembly: GCF_964204655.1. Classification (NCBI taxonomy): domain Eukaryota; kingdom Metazoa; phylum Chordata; class Amphibia; order Caudata; family Salamandridae; genus Triturus; species Triturus cristatus. The sequence continues at coordinate 346,430,369 of NC_140589.1, read as the reverse complement.
TTCAGTAAAGTAAGTGAAAGCAGCATTGGCACTGAAGTTAACTATTTTTGGTAGGGTATGCACAGGTGCACGAGCTGAAAGTCATCGTTCACAGTAAGGGGGGCGGTGGCTGAAGTGGGGCAACCCACTGCCTCATGCTCTATGTTGCGGTGGTGCAGAAGCAACGTGAGTGACAACTGAACAGACCAATGGATGAAGAAGGGTGACATAAAGACCATATATTTCTGCTTTGTATATTAGATTTTTTTCTTAAAAACCATAATCTGACGAATAAGCTAAAGCAGCATCAAAGACAAGACCTAAAAATGGAGGCTAGCGTTCAACCCTCACTGATATTAGTTGGTATTTTTAGTGGTGGTCAAATGGCTGTGGTATAACTTTATTTCTAGAAAGCGCCGAGGCAGGCTTTGCTGTGGTAGCTCTGTGATTCATATCATTGCCCACTGCCTGACAGCAAAGGGTGCTTGCTTCCAAAGTGGGACTCGGTCACAAAACAGGGAACTCTTTCATCCCTCTACTCTTCACAAAAAATGAAACAGATACTCCTAGCGAGGCACAATAAAATTATTTAAAGAAGTTAATACAGTGTTCATTTTCCCCGACTGGTTGTTTGAATACAAAAAATCATAAAATTTAGTTGAAAGCAAGAATATGTAAATACTTATTTTTTTTTTTTTTTTTAAATCACACACCAAATGTATGTTTGGAACAGAAAATAAATTCAAACTTATATCTGCAACATTTGGTTTTTAACATCTTACTCTAACGAGCAAATTTTTTTACATTTGCCGGTTAGAAAGAATTCGAAAACAAGTCAACACCAAATGCTTGTTTGGTGCACACAAAAATGAAACCTGGCGCGCTTAACATCTTCTTTTTAGTCCCTGGTTTACATTTAGCAAATCATCCTGTGTTCCTCATTTTCTTGAAATGAACACGTAAAACTGATAAAAATGATTTGTAAGGAAAAAGTCTAGGGCTTGATACACGGGTATTGGTGTACATTGAGCAATCTAGCATACCATAGGCATGCGCCAGTATTAAATACATGAAAGTTGTGAACTACAGTGGTATGCATTCATGGTTACAGGACAGAGGCAAAGGATGAAAGGGGCATGCAAGAGAAGCTTACAGTTATCTGCAGCTGAGCACTGAAAAGAGGGCAATAACTGAATGGGCATGGAGACGGATGAGTTTCATCACCAGGTATTAGTGACTGCTCCAAGGAGAAGCCAATAGTTGTATAGGTGATGCAAAGAATGGGCAGGGGAGCACACAGCTTGTCTGCACTAGTTCTCCCAATACATTCTGGTAGAAGCAGTACTTAATACTCGCCTGTAATCAAGTGCTTCCCACCCAGTTTTGGCAGAGCAAGTGCTAGATATCTTAGGACACATTTGGTGCTAACTGGTCCCCATCAGCAAGGAGCATCCAACTGCTGGGGGTGGTTGGCAAGCTGCTTTCACCATTTCAGGCTGGTTCTGTCTCAATCCAAGCACACAGGTGCCTCATCACGATTCTCAATCCAACCTCCTTCGTGAAATTGTACAGGGGGGGGGGGGGAGCACGCTGGCTGCCAGCAACAGTTCTTGGATATGGTCCTAGATAGTGTTCATACTCCGAATTAATCAAGTTTTTGTCACTCAGTGCTGTTAATCCAGCAGTGTGCCTCCCTCCCCCCATAAATGCTGGGCTCCTCCTCAAGTCTTTTGACTTTGGGGTGTTAGCTTTGGAGTGGTACCTAACCTGACCGACTATCCGCAGTGGTTCACACACTCGCAAACCTATTTGCTACTCTCTGTTAAAGATGGTCAAGAATCCAGAAACATATGTCCATGGATGCAATAATTGGCTGTGCCAACACTGATGGCTAACATTCTTCGAGTTGTGGGTAAATCGAAAGTGACTGGAAACACTGAACTGGATCTATTATAAAGCATCTTTGAGAACGGGAGCTGTTATGCCAGCAGTGTGTTCACTCCTCCTTGAAAGATTGTAGAAGTGTTGCCCCACTCCTTCTTCTACATCAAGTTTGAATTTGCAGCAAAAGAGCTAAAGGTTACGTGGACATAAGACTTGCATTTATTAGTCCAAACTCTAGCCATTTGTACTCTGTATGTGTGCTTATGTTTGGAGATAGTTACTAATGTACTGTTACTCAGACAAACCACATGGGAAACACCCAACACTTGGGCTGACACACCCATCACACCCCTGATAAGGCTCGGAGTGGTAGTGCCAAGTCATGCTAGCCACACACAGGATTACAAGAAGAAGCTGCGTTGTGCAGAAAAAGCTCCAGCAACTGCTGCCCCGTGGTCAAGGTGGGCGGGATCGGAGGGGGCACGACTTGCCCATAATTTTAGACTTATGAAAAATCATTCCCCCGCTTTTTGTAAAGACAGACGTTCCAGGATGGTTAATTCCGATAGTTTCAATGTTTCAGCTAATTATCATCATTAAGTAAGTCTACTGTGCTGTGACATCGAAGCCAGGCAGACAGCTAAACAAGCCTTCCTGCTAGGGTGCCTGCCTGCAAGAAATTCAAATATGCGCAGTGAGTTAGTCTGCAAATCTAAAGGATGCTTGGGGGTCCGTAATGGCTTTACCTCATCGAATCACTCTAAGCTTTGTGATGACAAAGATCTAATCTTTTGAGTGGTAAAGAGTTAACAACTGAGCTGTGAAGAGCGCGCTTTTGATTGACGTGTTTTTATATAGCGCTTACTACCCCTGATGAGGTGTTGAAGGAACAGTTAAGTAAACAAATTACATTACATGCAGTCTTGGTATTACTAAAAGCTATATTTTGGAAACACTTTTTTTATCTTAAACGTTTCTTGCGCATTTTGTAACAGGCTATCATATACTGTGTGTAATGAGTTTAAAATAATGACTTACATACTACTCTGCAGAGAATTAACTAATAGGGGTTTCATAATTTACTAATAGTACATTTCTCACGGAGTAACAACTTTTTAAATGTATTTTTTATTTAAGCTACACGATATTTTATATATAGCTACCTGACGGTGAAAGACAAAAAAAAAATAAAGTACAGAAGAAATGTCTTTTTAGCCTCACCTTTGACCCCGCCCCCAAGCTCACTGACCCTTGCCCCAATTGCATGCTGCATCACGGTTCCCACCCTTTAACGCACTTCCACCGATGCTTCTACCATCAGGTATTTCCTGGTCTTCATTTACAAATCCCCTAGTCTTAAAGTGGCCACTTCTCTGACATGAGGCATTTTTCAGGAAGACTCAGTAATATTCACCACTAAGAGTTAAGACGAAAAGTTGAGATGTAGTCACTTCTGTTCTACACAACTTTAGCCAACTGGGTACCGAGTAAATAAATCCACAATGTGATAGATGCCCTCTGTGTTAATTCACAACTGGCAATTGAAAGGATTGTTTGTGATTTAATTCAGGGGTTGTGGTTCTGAGAGAGCAGGTTTTATTCTGGTAATCGTTTAAGCAGAAATGTACGACAGTGTGTCCAATTTAACGAAATTGGTAATATGAACAGTGCATCTACCGGTATTTAGGCACTCACTTGACGAGTGCAAAGTCCCGCTGGACTCCTTGTAGTTTTTGACAAGGTACTGGTGTACCAGCCACTCCCCGAGGGCTGGATGTCACACTCAGCCCACACCCCATCCTGCTGCACAGGCATCACGAGTGATGTGGCGCCTGCCGATAAAAGGGGCCGGTTGTATGCACCTCATCTATGTGCCTGTGCCATTCTTTTGTCTGCATGTGGACCCAGGGCCCACAACTATACAATGGCAACAAGCGGGTCTGACCCCGCGTGTACACTGGCAGCAGCTCTGCAGATCCCCATGGGGGAAGTAGCCAGAGTCCGAGGCACCTCCGCACCTGCTGCTAGCACAACTTCCCGTGGAGAGAGGGGGGACCATCTTGCCGTGAAAGCAGGAGAGGGGAAACTGTTCATCTACAACAGTCCAATGTCCTCACTGCCGTCCGTCTGCTGAGGGACTGCATGAATCGGCAGGCAACGTGATCAGGAGGAGTTAGCCCGGACAACAGAAGGTGCCAGTGGGTTCATCTGGTCAGCCAACGTATTAGTTATGCCAGGTGATCAAGGGGTCAACATCCCATGGGTTTCTGATCAACTCCCAGAAATCACAGTGGACTCCGGCACAGGATTGTGTCTTCATCAGAGCCCAGTTTCGCACAGACATCGGGGTGGTTACTCTTCCAGACAGCATGGTAGAAAAGATTTAGTCCCACATTTTGTTCCTTCTGAGCTCTCCTTCTCTAAAGATTGTGGACTAATGGAGAGGTCAGGGGAAACTGGCAGCCACTGTCTTTTGATTCCTTGGGCTCAATTTCATCTGAGCATCCTCATCTGCTTCCTGTTTCAGGCCTGGGATCGGCCTCACAGGATATGTCTCTCCATCTTCCTAGATCACCGTTTGTACAGCAAGAGCTGGCGTGGTGGTTGGATCCGTTTAATCTAATGAAGAGGGTGCCCTTATGTCCTCCTATTCGGTAATAGGTACCATGGATGCGAGCATGAAGGGATGGGTGCTTGGATTGCATTCCAACAGGTGCAGGGTCTCTGAGCACACTCTCAGAATGCCAGGTCGGTGAACTTGAGGGAACTCAAAGCTGTTTGTTTGTCCCTCCTTGTCTTCTTTCCATGGATTCAGAAAAAGGCTGTTCTAATCAGGACAGATAATACTACTGTAAAATCCTATATCAACCGGCAGGGGGAGGGAACAAAAGCCCAGTCCCTGTCCCTCATTTTAGATCGCATTTCCTCTTTCAGCCATTCTCATCTCCTGTCTCTGACTGAGATTTATAATCAGGGTCTTTGAATTGTTTGGCGGATGTATTGAGCAGGTTGATTCCCCTGATGAATTTTGTCTCTGTCCCTGTCTGTTTGGCCACATTTTGCAGAAGCGGGGATGCCCAGTGGTGGATCTATTTGCAGATACTTGCAACGCTCTTCTTCCTCGCTTTTGTTCCAGGATGAGGGAGTGGTCGGCCTAGGGAATAGATGTCCTATCTGTGACCTAAGGGTCTGCTGTTTGCTTTCCATTGATCCAGAGGTTTCTGTTCAGAGTGAGGAGACGGGGAGAACAGGTAGTCCTGGTTGCTCCGGCATGGGGCCGCTCTTCTTGGTTTCCTCCTCTGGCGAGAATTGGAAGGAGCAGGAAGTGGTTGCTGCCTATGAATCGATATCCTCCGAGCTTCCTGGTCCTTCAGGAGGAGTCCCTGGTTCATTTGAAATTGACGGTTTGGAGACTGAGTGGTTTGGTTTGATGGCTCTGGGTTGTTCTGTTTCCGTCTCCTCTTCTATCCATTAGGCCTACCTAAGCTAGTCACTGGGTTTCCTTTGGGGAGTGGTATAGGAAACAGCAGGATAGGCCTCGATCTGCTGCTCTTCCCCAGATCCTTCAGTTTCTGTACGATGGGTTCTCTTTGAGGCGGTCTCCTTCCACACTGAAGCTGCAGTGGGCGGCAATCAGGGTTTTTGGGGCTCCTTGAGGTGCTTTGGTGGATTGCAAGGGTTTCGTTCAGAAGCGGTTTTAAGGGTTTTCCAACATGTGTCCTCGATGATCACCTATGTGCCCTTCCTGGGATTTGCCCATGGTTCTGCAGCTCTTCATTACCCATCTTTTGAGCAGTCTAAAAAATATATTGCCTTTGTGTTACATAAAAAGATTCAGTGAACTCAATATTTAAATAACCATTTGAAGCTGCACTATTGTAAAGCAAAGATCTCAACCGCTCTTGTCAGATTATTTTTTTTTGCAACCTGGTTCGTTGTTTTGCTTTTCCCATTATACACAGGACTACTAGTCCCAGAATGCAATGCATCAACTACTCACATCTGAAATTGGAAAAAAGCTAAGTCAGTGTGTAGGGTCTAATGGATGATTTCTTGAACACATATACAGCGTGAAAGCCTTTTCCTTCATGGTTTCTTCAAAGTACTTTTGCGTTGTCACACTGGAATAACAGTAATGTTCAGCAGTATTGCAATTTTAGTTTCCAAACTAAAATCCTTCTCTCATGTAGAATATGGGAGTCCGTAATTCACGAGTGCAGTCCTCGGGAGACTCCATTGTCCCACCATCACCATGAAGAAGAGAGCTATTTGAATGGACTGACCCCCTAAAATCATGCATCCCCCCCCGAGTCCCAATGAGAAAAAATAAAGTCGAGCCATCTCTCTACTATTTGTAACTACAAAGAAGACCCTGATCAAACAAACGTCTCTTCCTGACAGATACAACAAAACAGAGGGGGGAAGGGAGGGACAGAGGTAGAAAAGTTATTTTGTTATTGACTACCATAAATGTGATGCAACCTACAAGTCCACTGTGGGACACCATTTGATGTTACTGTATGTTGTGACCATTTACATGTTGAAATCAAAATAAAACAGGTTTAAAATAAATAAATAGAGTCCATGATATCCAAGCATGGTCTATGGGCCTACGAGGAAGGGAAGCATGCACATTTTTTTTTTTAAAAAAAACCTTTATTCGTATAGGTCAGATACACAGCTATTCAGCCGACATCCCGGAGGTTCGGCAGCTCATCAATCGACACGTGAAGTCATCCATTGCTCTTATGTAGGATAAAGATAAAGGTTTCATTTTTAAAACTATCTAAAATAAACACAACAAGCAAGGCAGTATACATCATAAGTTCGTGTCAGTTCCCAACGAGGGGGCGGCCCCATTTCCAACATCAAATCAAAGCCACCGATCGAGAGGATGAGGGAGAAGCAGAGGCGCTACCATTCTAACGGAGGTGCATCAGAAAGACCCAGATCGGAAGTGAGGCTAGGGGGAAAGTTGCTCCTCTGGTGGTTCAGTGGCAGGAGGCAGACATATGCCCCCCCTATACTGGTTCCAACCTCCCCATACCTTATGCCATTTCTTAGGCCTCCCCCGCGCACTATACACCGTTTTCTCTCGAAACATGCTCCAGTCCATGTTGTCCTTCCATGCATCCAGGGTGGGCGGGCTATGAGAGCCCCACAGTCGTGCTATATCTCGCTTAACCACCATATTGCCTAGGGTCACCCATTGAGTCTGCGCAGCGTCATAGTCTGTAGGACCCCACACATTCAAGAGACAGCGCCGCGCCTCTGGGTGCAATACAATGCCCGTGACCTCCTGCATCACAACGTGAATCCGCTTCCATAACTCCGCAATCACACCGCACTCCCATATAATATGTAGGAAGGTGCCCACCATCCCGCAGCCCCTCTTACACAGCCCATCCTCGGAAAAACCCATATGGACCAGCCGGGGCCCAGTGATATAAACTCTATGCAGTATCTTAAGCTGGACCAGCCGTAGCCTGGCGGGGATCGCGACCTCCTTAGGAGAGGAGACGGCGTACTGCCAATCCTCATCGTCCAGCTCAAGGCCGTCCCTAGTCCACTGATCCCGCACCCCCAGGAGGAGGTCGGTCCGAACGTTCACAAGCTTTTTGTAGATTAGGGAGATTGTGCTCTCTGGCATATGGCCGTCCAGGATCCGGTCCTCCAAAGGAGAGGACTCAGGCACCTTTTCCCCCTCAACGAGGACCGACCGCAGCGCGTGATGCACATGATTTTAACGGGTAGAAGATGATAATGCCAGGCCGCTGTAAGGGAATTAATGCTCAAAGGGGAGTCTGAAAGGCTTCACTGAATTGCAAAATGGGTTTAGTGCATTTTAAAAAGCAATTTTGTGGTTGCAAACCCTATGAATTGGTGACTCACAGGGACTGGGAATCCAATTTTATTTGGTTTTTAGGTTCTATGTTAGGTAAATAACTTATATTCAAGTGATATGTCGCATTTAAAGACGTAATGTGTTTTTAAAATAGACTTTTTTTTATATTGTTTTTCAGTAAAATATTTGCTATTCTGTTTGGTGTACCTGAAAACGAAATACAAATATAATAAATAAAAGTTAGGACTGCTTGTTTCACTATCGGCACACCCCATATCTATACAATAATTCATCCCACAGATATATCTATCTATCTATCTATCTATCTATCTAGAGTGGGGAGACGTGGTGGGGGCCCCATCAGCATAACTTGCAGAGGACCTCCTCTGGTTTTATTACGCCACTGCTTAGCTTATTCCCAAAAGATACTGAATTTTGAGGTCTTTTGAATCAATACATATTCATTAGTGAGTCGTAAAGAGAATCGAAACGGATTCTTTATTTTCTTCATTCAAAATGGAAAAAAGGGCTAACTCGTGTTGCACGACACACGTCGCTTCATCAGGGATACTTCATGACTAAATACCCCAGATAACTTATGCAAGTTTACTACACTGTTCGCGGTCTCTTTGATGCGGTTACAATGCCGTAAAATCAAATTTATGTTTGGTGTACAGAACACACTTTGAATTATCCTGCGCAACTACACAAGTCGTATTCATTTTCTTGCTATAGGATTTCTGGAATCACTGAACTTGTTTTTCAAAATACGCAATAGTGCTGATATTGCATACGTTATCTCGAGTACTTAATCATGAACTGACCCTGATGCAGTGGCAAGTCATATTACGATCCCTGAAGACAGGCATATTTGGCTTCCTAACACAATTTTTGCAAATGCATGCTTACCCTGGTTACCCCTGAAATGCGGGGTGCCAGCCCGTTTCTAAATACCGCTACACCCGGGTTGCAATTCTCCTGCTCACTAATGTGAAACTTGCTCCTACAAGCAGCTGAAAAACACACTTATATCTCATTCAAGCGGATTCATTCAATTCTACATGTAAGTGCAAGACACTATGTATATTTCCTCATTTATTTTTTTAATAAATGTATATAGTGGACCCTAACCCAGCAACACGATGATTTACAAAGAGCCAGTAGGAGCTAGAAAGCTCTCATGGCCTTTGCTCCATCTAAATGGCAAAGTCAACTTAAATCTATAACTTTATTCAAGGGCTTACATTTCGATGTGGTCGATATGATATGGTTACTGTAGTTCTCAAATAGGTTTCTAGGGAACAAGATAAGAGTGCAACGAGAAGCCAGAAGTTTTTGCTTCGATTGTCCGGTCATTTGGGTGTTGAGACAGCCAATGTATTATGTTGACGGGAGAGACTTTAGAGTGGAAAATATTGTTTTGTGGAGTTCACAGCAATAACTCTCGATTGGTTCACATCACAACTCACAAACTTTGGAATTTCTTTGACAGCAGTCTCAGCTACAAATCCTACATCGCTAGGAAAATGCATACTGCCAGGCAGTAAATCTTCCTTCTCCACAATATCCAGCTATACCTTCCCAAGCCAAACTTTACAGCTGTTACCTAAGCCCTAGTCTCATCCCCACCTAGACGACAGATGGAGCTAGTCAAAGAGAGCTCTCCATGAAGCCACACAACTCAAAGGCCTCAAAAAAATTGAACTGATCACTTTCTCGCTTCAGAAATTCTAGTTGCTACCCCTGATCACTGGCATCACCTTGAAGATAGGCCAAGTCATCTTCAAGGCCAGCACATCCAACACACCACGCTACCTGCACGACAAGATAAAAATCTCTGTTGGCGAGTGTAGCACATACAGTTAAGACATCATCAGGCTTGAAATTAAGAGAAGCTGAATGGAATCGATCAAACGGTATTTGTAAAGCACAGCACTGTCACCCCCTAGGCATATCTGGGCTCGGAGGGTGCGGTGTCTCCGTCGAAAGGCCAGGTATTGAGTTTCTTTCTGAAGTCTGATAGGGAGGGAGCTGTTCTCAGGTGGAGGGGCAGATCGTTCCATGTCTTGGCGGTGATGTAGGAGAAGGAGCAGCCACTGCTGCAGCTGTGGTGGATGAGGGGGGTGTATGCAAGGGTGAGTGAGGCAGAGCGCAGGTATCTTGTGAGCAGATGGAACTTCAGTCTATGGTTGATGTAGAGCATGCTTGAGGATCTTAAACTGGCATCTCTTCTAGATGGGGAACCAGTGGAGGTTTCTGATGGGGAAGGGGGGGGGGGGGGTTAGGGTGAGCCTGGAGAAGGAGCCGGGTGGGAATTCCGGCACAGAGGGTGTTTCTGTAGTTAAGGTGGCTAGTGGCGAGGACCTGTGTGATGGTCTTTCTGGTGTTGGTTAAGATCCATCTGAACATTCTGCAGAGCACGCAAAGGGTGTGGAAGCAGGAGGGGGCAACTGTGTTGACTTGACGTTTCCTGGTCAGTTGTCGTTTTTTTTTAAAAACAGATTTTATTGCATTTTAGGATATAGTACATCCATACAATAACCCTACATGTGAGTCATAATCATATAATACAGTACGCATAACATAGTGGCGGTAGTGCAATATTCATCATCAACCCTTTAGGTACATAAAGTATACCGTGCATGGTATCGATTCCCAGCAAATGTCCGTGCATCTGCACACAAGCTTGTCCATGTCTCAACTATACGCAAGGATCTGAAGCCCGCCTTTAAACCAATGCCACCAATATGTCAACCCACCACATTGATCGTTCAATAACAATAATTTCTAAAAAGAACAAAGAAACCCCCCTCCCAACCCTCCCACCGACTCAGCTATGCTCGCACTATGTATTATCATTAGTATGTATCCTTCAATCCGGGGTATTCCCATCCGCCCCCATGCATCATCTCATCCAGTAAGAAAGGTTTCAATAATATGAAAAGAACAATCACGATAAGTCAGTTGGCGGTTAAGGATGATGCCCAGGTTGAGTGCATGGTCTGTTGGTGTTGGTTCGAGTTTTGCTGGCCACCTGCTGTAGTCCCACACGGAGGTGTTCTTACCGAAGATCAGCACTTCTATTTTTCCGGAGTTGAGTTTGAAGTAGTTGTCCCTCATCCATGTGGCTTTGCTGGTCATGGCGCTGCAGAAGTTGGTTTTGGTATTGGAGGGGTTCTTGTGAGCGAGAGTATTAGAGTGTCATCTGCATAGGAGATTATGTTGGGTCTGTGGGATCTGATGACATCTGCGGGGGTGGTGGTGGGTCATGTAGATGTTGAAGAGGGTGAGGCTGATGGATGAGCTTTGGGGTACGCCACATATGATGTCCTTGGGAACAGAGGTGAAGGGAGGCAGTCGGATGCTCTGTGTGCATCCTGTGAGGAAAGAGGCGATTCACTTGAGGGGATTTTGCTCAATGCCGATGTTGTTGAGTCTTTCGATGGGAGTGTGGTGGAAGACTGTGTCAAATGCAGCTGAGAGGTCGAGGAGGATCAGGGTCACAGTTTCTTCATGGTCGAGGAGAGTTCCCATACTATCTGTGGCAGCAATCAGTCTGGTTCGAGTGCAGTGGGTGGCCCGGAATCCTGATTGTGAGGTGTGAAGTAGGTGGTTTTGTTGGAAGTAAATTGGTGAACTGTTGGTTGGTGGCTTTTTCGAGTACTTTGGCAGGGTAAGGGAGCAGGGAGATCGGTCTGTAGATTTTGAGATGCGCTGGGGTCGGAAGGGTTTCTTTAGGAAAAGTCTCACCTCTGAGTGTTTCCATCAGTCCGGGAAGGTTGCTGTAGCAATGGAAGTGTTGAGGATGCTAGTGAGTTCTGTACTGAATGGGATGAATCTGAGGTGGAAGAGATGGTGGGGGTAGGGGTCAGTGGGCGCCCCGGAGTGGATGGACGACATGATGACTGTGGTGGTGTGAGTGGTGAGCGGGGACCAGGTGGTGGTCATTCAGCTGGTGTTCGCAGGTTGGTTGAGGTTGTTGAGGCTGAGAGTGGTGGGTTGGGGGGGGGGGGGGGGGGTGCGGACCTGTTGTAGATGGTGGAAATCTTGCTGTGGAAGTGGTCAGAGAGAGTCGCTGAATTCTTGGGAGGGGTGGACGGTGTTCTCCTTGACTGTCGGGTTGGAGAATTCCTTGACTATTTTCAAGAGTTTCTTTGTGTGGTTGGCCACGGTGTCTATGCGGGCTGGGATGATCTCTTGGCTTCCTCGATGCGCAGGTGGTAGTTGCGGAGAGCTGCTTTGGGGGCGGCTCTTTCAGAGGGGTCCTTAGTGACACACCATTGCTTCCCAAATCGGTAACAGTTGCATTTGGTGGTTTTGAGCTCTGGGGTGTACCAGCTGGCTTGTTTTGAGGTTTGGTTGGCTTTTGCTGGTTTCAGCGGGACGACTCCGTTGGCTCATTTGATGATCCAAGCAGATAAGTTGGGTGAGGCCAGTGTTGATCAGGTTCTCCAGGAGGATGGTGGAGTTGGCGGGGTCATCGACTTGGAAGTGGAGATCTACGAGTAGTAAGCAGTGGTAGGAGTTGATGATTACGGGGGTGATGAGGTTGGAGATGGCTGGTCAGGATCCCGGGGGTCTGTAAGTGAAGGTGCCCCTGATCATGGTCTTAGTGTAGGTCTGTAGTCGGAAGTAGATGTGTTTCTTGAGAGGCATTGGGTCGTCCTTGGAGGGGGTGCATCAGATAGTTTCCTTGAAGATGATGGCGATGCCCCCACTGCCTTAGTTGGTGCGGTCTGTGTGTATCATCTTGTAGCCGTTGGGAGTGGGGTTGCGCTGTTGGGGTTCGAGGAAGGGTTGAGCAACGTTTCAGTGATAAAGGCATAAGGGAAGAGGGAGGTAATGGTGTCCCAGAATTCTGTGGCGTGTTTGCAGAGGGAGCAGGCTTTGAGCAGGATGCAGTGAAGCAGTCAAGCAGTCCTGGGATGCCCGTGGTCTTCTGAGACGGAGCAGCGCGAGGTCCAATGTGGGCAGGTGGTCCTGTGTGGCAGGAGAAGAGGCAGGGGTGGCAGGTGAATGGTCCTTTGGTTGATCACGGAGAGGCAGTGAAGCAACTGTTGTTTTGGTCTCTAGGGTCCGAGAAGCTCCTTGGAGGTGTATCAGCGGATGGTGTGGGGGCGAGGGGTCCTGGTACTAGGCGTGTTCCAAGCGCAGACGGTCTTACCTTAGGTGCACCTTTGGGCGTGCCAGCGCCCTCCATAACTAGTCCTGGGAGGGGCTGTCAAGGAGGTGGGAGGGCAGGGAGCAGAAACTGCAGCGAGGCAGGAAAAATACGGAAGGAACATGTGGGAAACATGAAGGCTATGGACCTAGTCTACCCCCAAAAGAAGTGGCTATAAGTGAATTAACCCCAATAAAACAATAGGCCAATAAGTAACATGTAACCTCAATAAATAGCAGGCAAAAAATGAGACCCAGCAGAAAGAAATTCCTAACCCAGCAGACCGCCGAACAGCTGTCTTGAACTAGAGGCAGTAGGGACTGGGATCACAAACCCGGGTTTGAGGAGCTGGCACCAGCGGGAAGATGAGTGCAAGACCAGAAGGGAAAAGAAATAAAAACACACCTTTTGATGCTGCACACTCAGGACCTGGAACACCATATCCAGGCGCTTCACTTAACTTCCCATAAGGACAACCCCTGCTGCACAGTGAGGTTTGCCATGCACAGCAGGAATTTGAGGGAGGAATTCCATGCAACCAACTGTGCACCCAACCCATCATGCACCTTACTCCCTGCACAGAGCCTCTAGCAATGCAGAGCATGGTTTAAAAATGGGGCCTGGAATGTACCCTAGGACAGTGTCTAACTCACATGTGCCCAACATATGCTGCATAGGTCGTTATGCTGTGTGCAGTGAACAATGGCCTTGAGCCATCCCCTCTTACCACCGGCACCAGCTGAGCACAATCTTTGACTGAGCAAGGGGACTGGTTGTAGGCCACGAGCGTTGGGGGTCTGGCTACCTGGCCTGTGCCCTGAGTTTTTAAACAAGTTGCAGTAGTCCACTATCTAGTATAGCTCATTCCTCTTTGCTTGTACAGAGCGCTGCTGCTTTGTAGCTAGGTGCGTGCTCTATAAATGCCCATACATACGTAACTATGGAGCTGATTTAGCAGTTTTAAAAAATTTCCAGTTACTTTAGTACAGCATCTCTTGATTTAACTTAATTACAGATATTGTGGGTTTGAGGATGACAGCCAATGGCAAGGTAATATATACATCAGAGGCAATCTTTGGAATTGAAGGCTAATGGAACAAGCATTTACAATGCAATGGTCTCGGCATTGTTAAAGTTAGAGCTATTGTCATTGCTCATGACATTATTTTTGTTAGGAGAAATCCTAAATTCGGATCCCTGCTTCCCTATTTCCGATGTGTGATCGTGGGCAAATCCCATTATTTTCTTTGCCTCAGCTGGCTTATCCTTAGGAAAATGTGTAAATTCCGGCCAAAAGTAATACATAAAAACTGAACTGGGAATAAAGAAAGCTCCCCAGAAGAATCCGTACGAGCCCCGATAATCTCACCCCTGTGGGTAAGAGCGAGAAGCAATGCCCTGGTCCAAACACATGAGGGGGGGCCCAGACCACTGAGATCTCTCAGTGGGTAAATGCACAAGCCGCCGAGGTCTGTGTGCAGCATGCACGCCACTGGCCCCAATCCCTCTGACGACACTCTATTTAAGTCCATTGATAAGTCCTGGTATGTGGGCATGATTGAACCGCTCGTGGGGTTGATGCACATGCTGTGGACGTTTCCAGGTATACTGGAGTCCAATGGTTTCAAACACTGTTAGAGTAGCCCGGCCTACTAGTTTCCCATTCCGGCATTATAACGCATCGGGCTAATGCACTGCCTGCTGCAGGGTCTTATGTGCAACTTGACAATGGCTGGTCTATTTGCAAGGACACAGTCCAGCAGGTAAAGGCGCCTACTGCAGAGAGCTATGCACAGACTACAACTTGTGAGCTCCAGACACAGCAAGAGAGCTGGACGCGTTAATATATCACTCCCTGCAGTACACAAGGATGGAAAAATAATTGGCTTTCGCATTGAAACAACTCATAATTATAATATAGACTCTGAATATACAGACAGGATACACAGGCACTGTTTCGTTCTCATTCGATTACATGGAAGGGAAAATAGATACTATGCCGATAGCTTCTGCATATACCGGTTCTGCTGTAGAGCAGTCTCTTGGCGCTAAGGCACATATGAAAGGAGTAGAGATAAAGTGACAGTGATCAGTAGAGCTCCAATTAAGAGTGCTGAAATTTATGTTTTTAAAGTTTGCGTCTGAAACGATTGGGATCTTCTAATTCTTTCAGGGGTAGAGGAAGTCCATTCCACAGTTTTACCACACTGATAAGACAATGCATGAGCACTCCGTGTAGACTGTGTAAATATAGAGGGCACTAATAGACAATGCATGACCACCCTCTATGTAGACTGTGTAAATATAGAGGGCACTAATAGACAAGGCATGACCACATTATGTAAACTGTAAGTTTAGAGGTCTGGAGCCGAAGCTGATTTGTTAAGCACAAAATTCTGGGCAGTTGTCATCTTTCCCACAAAATTAAATTAGATTTGCTCTTTCACAGGGAACCAATTAAGACTTATCAATTTGGGTCTACATAACCATGCCAGTTAATGGTTCAGCAAGTGCACCCTTGCAGTCTGGAAATGTCATATTCTGAGCATCAAATAGAGACAACCTCCTAGACTGGCACTGTCTGAAGTTAAACCACCTTCTAAACGCGACGGGTTGAATAAAGAGCACTACATATTTGTCTCTTCATTTAAATGCTTCACCTAATTAAATATTTCTCAAGACAAGAGTTAGATTTGGTGATTGAGTATGGACAAAAATACAGTAAATGGCTGGGTTTTGGCACAGGTGCACGGACACCCATTATGTTGGGTGAGATGCCGTTCTATATTCTACAGCCAAAACTAAGAGGGTAGACGTATTGCTTTATTTAATTTGCTGAAACCAGGTGTCACTACTGAATGTAAGGTAAATGGCATAGGGGTCAAATAACTGGGTTTATTAAAGCCAAAATGCGACTGGACGTTAGATCAATTATAGGTACGCTAAATAATGCTATCCTGGCAAAACCCTTGCGCCTCAAAATGTCCAGGTTATCCAGGTAACGGCAGTAACAGAGCCCTTAAACCACGACAGCAACTTACACCCATTCGGACCAAGCAACCACCTGAATATTAAATAGGTTTAACAAACCGAGATGAACCCAATGACATCACTGGCATCTCTTCTCAATTGTATCTTAACCCGGTCCAGAGATGACATCCCCAAAGCTACAGCTCCCCAACCGATTCCCCTTCCAGAGTCATATGTAGTAAAAACCACCCATAACTTTAATTCGCTTCATACCAAAATGTGGCTAGTTGAAAATTACACTGCGAGGCACAGACTCGAACGATAAACCAAGTACCATATTTCTGCAAAGTGTCACAGAAACTGATTTTGCAGGCGGAATTGGGGTTTAGGTTTATTAGACACTATGTGCCTTAATCTATCCCCTAAATATCTGATGAGGGCTTCATTTGTCATGACTGTTGGTTTTGTGATGCTGAATAGAGGCCCACACCATTCTCAACTACACATGTGGCATGAGGGAATTACCAGGTTGCTTTGGTCTATAATAGACTACAGAGCAATAAGCTAAAATGGAGGGGTATAACCATTCAGAAGAGGCGAGAGGGGCCAGAGCAAGCGACCTAAGGAAGGGAAGAAGGTGTACATCAAAAGATGTCATAGACCAAGTGTCTAACCCCGCACTGGCAGAAAAACATTCGCCGTGACCAAGGGTTGAAGGAATAACTGCGGAGGCCTTATATAAAATGCCTACGATCTATGTATAGAATGGGGGCTTACCCCGTCGGAGTGCTTACCCGGGGTCTTCCTTCCCTCTCTGCTGGCCGCGAACGGCCCCTTCTCCTCCTTTCCCACTGACCGACCCCTCTCTACCGCTGCTTATCAGACCCCCATCGCTCTGGACAGTGCAGTGACAGTAATGAAAGTTCCGCCAATCACCGAGACAGAGAGGGGTCGGACGTCAGGCAATACGCCAATCGTTGAGATCGCTTGGGGCGGGACATCCGCTTGGCTGAAAGGTATAGAGTTGAATGTTCCCCAGCAGGGAGCTCGGAACAGCCGCATAGCGGCAAAAGGCGGATATGTCACTATGCTTCTGGTCACGCGAAAAGAAGCCATTTTAGAATGGGATCAAACTTAATACAGAAACTGTAGCGAACTGATCTGGTAAAATGCCCAGACATGGTTAACTTCTTCGTTACCGTCGAGCCTGAAGGGGTTGCTTTGAGCAATGATACATAATAAAGCAGCCGTCCCAAGTGTGAGACAGAGGCAAGCTCACAACGCACTCTTCACCGGGAGCGCAGCGAGCAGAGACGGGCTGTAGCACCGAGCACAGTGTGCAGAGACACCCCGAAGCGGCGGTCTATGGTCAAACAATCAGCATCGCACCACACGAGTCTACAGCGTGTCTTGCTCATGCTGCCTGCACACGCCAGTAGGCTCTCTGATTGGTTGACAAGGTCCACCAAATCACAGTGCTTATTTGGTAGTTGCCAACCAATCAGAGAGCCGACTGGCGCGTGTAGGCAGCGTGAGCAAGACATGCCGTAGACGTGGGCGTGTTAAAAAAAGAGAAAGAATCAAAAAAACACGCCCCCGAATCCGAAAAGGACAGGGCTTGTTTGGAGAGACAAACCTCTTCTCCAATGGCTGACCAGCATTTAAGAGGCCAGCCAATGGAGAAGAGGAGAGAAGTGAGGCGGGCTCAAGCCCCTCTTCTCCAAGTCATTAAATCTCGCGAGCGAGACTGCGCAAGCGCAGGCTTCGCTAGCCAAGACCTAAAAAGGGACATCGCTAAGGATATTTTCTTCAGCATGAGGACTGTAGATTATGCACAATTTGAAAATCAGGGGTCATCCTCATCCCTTTTATAAGGTCTAACAGAACATAGTATAGAGCATTCTTGGTAGGGGAAGCTCAACAATGTAAGATGAAGGGTTTTGCCATGATTCTTTTAGAGCTACTAAGCCCATTCATTTTTGATGAAGTAAGCCACTACTGACAGAGCATTAAGTAGGCAGCAGCTGAATGAAGGAGAAGAGTGGGGACAGACAGTAGTACGTATGACAGGTGAAATATGATTTAAGTGTTGTAGGATTTACTTTGCCATGGTTTAGTGCAACTTTTGGTCTTTTCTTAGGGAATATTGACAGGAGTAGAAATGGTGATAGTGAGGCAAACAGCGAGAGAAGGTTCAGCCAATTTATTTAAAAGGAAAATCTTGATAGTTACTGGTCAGACGATCAATAGAACTTTTTGCTTAGTCTTTATGGGTTGCTTAGTATTGTTAAGGTATTTTGTAGTGTTTAGAGACTCAACTGGCAGGCGGCCAGCATGAAGATGTTTCTTGAGAATTAGAAAGACTGCTGCCAAGGTATCTGGCTAAAGAGCTAAGCAAAGAATTGGGGTAAGGGAATATACCAAAACCCTTTAGTGGACTGTAAACGAAAGAACCAGTTTCAGAACAGAGTTGAGGTAGGGTAGAAGAACAGCACAGGAAAGAGTAACAACTACTCAGCACAGGTTCTTCCACTGGAATGGCTAAGGGGTTATGGGAATTGGGCTATAACATCCTCCCAAAGACAAGTGGAGGATCAAGTGAAAAAACGTGTGTGGGAGTCAGTTCACATTAACAATTCTTTTTTAGCTACCATGACCATTCCAAGTCTACAACGGACAACAACATAGTGCAAGCGACTTTTGCCTCTCCTTAAACTCGTCACAATTTGGCCACCATCACCTGCAGGTAAAGTAGTTCACACGCTTTTGATTTCTAAGTTAATAGTGCTGGTTACCATAATATGATGGTCAACAAGTGTTATAATATAGTTCAGATTTGGTTCAGTCAAGGATCCTTCAAATCATATTTGCTCTTTCTAAACCAAGTGTTCTCCATGGCGACCGCTGTTTATGTGGTCTTTTCGGCCTCTATTTTTTCTCATGACAATAACGAACTAGAGGCCATGCTGCGCGTCTATGTATTAAACATTACATGCTGACACAGCCTTCAAATGTCCACTACCATTTTTGTTGTAAACTTATTTTATTACTGTTCAGTACAGCAGCATAATACAACTAGCAATACATATTATTAAAGAGCAGAATAATGTGCACAACTGTGGGCATGCTACCCCCCCCCCAGCCAGTAATAAACAACAACGAATACCCAGGTTTGTGTTTTACGGAACAGTGAGCAGTAACCTCCTCGCAGGTGTAGGAAGTTTCTATACGCACCATCCAGGCAATGAAGGTACGAGTAAAAGGTTTTAGCTGTGATGATGAGGGATTAGAGAGGAGTGTTTTGAGTAGTGCGACAGTCAGGAGTTTTGATCATTTTCATTTCTTCTCCTGTTGTCGTGTTGTATGTAGATATTTCTTTAGCTGTGGAGAGAACCGGGAAGTTGAGGGCTTTGGTTTAGCAGATTGGGTTTTCAGTGAAGCATTACGTTCAATGGGAGCTCTCATTGTGACACCGCAGATGATAGTATTGACATCTGCGGTGGTGGAAGTGTTCTGGTAGGTCGTTTAGTTCTTCTTGGATTTTTTTTCCAGATTAATATCTTTGATGGCGTGTATGATAATTCTTCCTCTTTTTAGCTGTCCTTGATGCGGAGGTGTAATATATGATGATGTAGGAAATGGTGAGTGTTTGGCAAAGTCCAGGGCTATAGGTGGCTAGCAGTGGATAGGAGGGGACACTGATAAGATGACGTCAAGTGTGATGAACCAGTTTAATGCAAATTCATTTTGATCAGTCTCCTTACTTTAATAATGATATTTTATTGGCACACATGCCCTCCTTTGTTAGCACAGTCGAACATTGTGACCACCAAAAAAGAAAATTGCTTTCTGTCTGAACCTTCAAAACCTGTGAAATGTGGTATTTCCCTGCTGATTCCCTGGTTTTCCCTCAAGGGTTTCACAGGGAGTTTTTGGCTCCCTTCAGCAGCCAAAATTTCGATGGGAATCACACTGAACCTTTCATACCAGTGGGCCCAGTACCAACTCTAAGGTTCTCAATATGAGTGGCTCATAATTTAGGGACCACTTATAGTTAAGGCAGTAGAGGTGACTGCATGACAGGATTCCTCCAACCAGGTACTTTCCACCCTAGTTTGTCAAACTTCACTCTCTCTCGCTCTCTAGGTACTACTGCTTAAGCTAGTCTTACAGTTGCTCAGTTATAGTTATGCCCAGTTATTTCAATAATCACACTCACGATTGGCTTCGGAGGGTGCATGAATATTAGATCTATAAGTTTTATGAAGTCCTGTATTGGTTCCTTTTTATTTCCTGCTGTCAAGCTCATGGTAATGGTCCGCAACACTTTTCTGCACCTAGATCAACAGTGATACCGTCTTCGTGTCTTGATGCAATTGTGCCTTCAGTGACACCGGGAAAGAGCTAAGGCTAGGTTGTTGGTTTACAAATTTGCCACTGTTCCGTTTAAGCATTTTCACAGGCTGGCATGTATATGCAAAGCACATGGGTCTCTTCTCACTTCTTCCTGCGAGTCCCTTCAGGAAGAGATAGCAGAGGTATACCTCACACAATCCAGGCCACGTGCGCAGACGCAGTAGCATGCTGCCAATGGAACTTATACACAACACACAGGGAAACTTTAAGCTATAAAGTGCTAAAGACTTTAGCTAATGGGCTCCTTAATGTTTTGGAAAAAAAGACTCATAAAGGGGACCAATAATAATAACACCTTGTTTTAATAATATATATTGTAAGCGCACTTTACGCCAATAAATCCCTAGGCACTTCATACCACAACTCTGCAGTTTCCAAGTCCTGGCATTCTAGTCTGGCTCATGAAAATATCGTTCTAAAACGTGACAGCACACATATTCTTCTTTATAAAAGAGCTCAGATGCTTTTAAGTATAGCCATCACAGTGGCCCAGATTGATAAACAGTGACCGCTGACAAACGGAGTGACCAGCAGGTCCAAAGTCGGAATTCCAGCTGGGCGGTCTCAACGTTTTACATTCGGATACTTCCTTAGTGGGCTAACAGAATGTCACTAGGTTGAGTAAAATCTGTTGTATTACAGCGTTTAGAAATGGCAGAGGCGGAGAGTTAAGCACTATATTAAAAAAAATTACATTATTATTAAATGAGGAAATGGCAAGTTTGGAATGACGTGACAATATATATTAATTTCCAAGGTGTGAAACCTGGTTTAAACATGTATGAAAATAAGGCATGCCTAACAGCCTTGTAAGTTGAAGCATTGCAAACTTCAGAGCTAAAGTGCATGGCTGAACGTTGCCCCATTGAGTCCTTGAAGCGTGGCATAACCATATAAAGTAATAACGTGCACTGATTACCTTATCGCTTAAAAGCCACTTACTACTGTACGTGCTCTCTGGTCCGAAGCATCACCCTGCTGCTGGCAAAAACAAGAAAAACAGGGAGGGGCAGGTGCTCTTTACACAGAAAGTGAGTTTCCTCTACTGAAGGGTAATCTACAGCCAGGTAAGCAAAGCAATGCGGCCTGTGTCCCTCCCCGCCCCCCCTCCCCTCTCAGGACAAAGGCTTCAACTAGGAAAAACGAACACGCCCATGGAATGGAAGGCAGCATTCCAAACAAGGACTAGTTCACACCTCCCTCTTGTAATGCACGGAAACTTAACAGAATTATTAACATCATCCACAACGAAATATACAGAAAAAGGAACAAAGCAAAGACACACAATACAGATCTACCGACTTACAACGATTTGGAAAACTAAACCGAGTTCAAACAGTAGCAGCCCCCACCCCCCCCCCCCCCAGCGTCTTGAGACCCTCACGGGTGAGTAGCACGCTCTACAAATGCTTTGATTGGTTGATTGATTAAAACACACACAAATCTGCGATAGTTAAGTGCAAACAAAGTCCCTCACCTTCAGAGGCCTCTTCCTCATGAGCAATCCTTCACTCTCCTCTTTTATCCGATGTATTCAAGTTGATAGCTCTAGAGTGGCTCCAGACTTATCCTATATGTTTTCGCTGGACCCTGTACCTCAACACTTCACGCTTCATAGGAACTCTAGTCCTTGAGAATTTTTGTAATCCATTCCCCAGGCATCATCCACACTTGACGAACCTTCCTGCTCCCTCCTCTCTAAATACCACGAGAAGATCCAATGTGATTTAAATGCCACAACTTGCAACAATCTGGCCTGGCAGAGTTGTAGAATACCCCTCTTCTTTCCTTGTTAAAAAGCCCCCGGAGATACCTTTTTCTCCTTTTCATACAAACCTCCCGTTTGCTCTATATACTGTCATAAAACTCTGTATACTTCTTCTGACTTCCCACAGACTTCCTCCACACTACACTCCTGCCTCCTGGGTCGTGCCATCTAAAATAAGATCACATAAGTATTTCGCAATTTTCTGCTCCCGTCAAAGGAGAGTATCATATAGAAATACACATGCAATTCTATAAACCTCTTAAGCGTTTGTGAATTCTCTTTACAACCTTTCTGGGATCTCTCTACCGACTCTTTGGTAACCCTTAAATTCTTCAACCAATCCACGGCCCCTGAGAAAATACAACAAAGTGCCCATATTTTTTTTTTTTTTAAACAGAATGTATTAATCCTTAACATGTGGCAACATACAGGCATCGGTATAGATATAATCTTGACATTACAGTATGTTCTAATCATCATGCCACATTCCCCTTCTCAGTCCCTATTGAACAATTTCAGAGTATGTCCTAGTTAATTTTGGTCTAACTAAACCCCTTGTTGAATTCCTACCATATTATCAGCTTCTGAAGGATAACCTCTTCTGTGCTATTAACTGCCTTTGCTAGCTGCACGCCAAAGGGTAAAAACTCCCCACCCCTCCCCCCCCACCCGCCAGGCGTGTCTTACATTGCTAGTTCCCTTCACAGGCATCTTTAGCACCTGGAGCCTCAATCAAGAGGTTATGTTCTCTGCTCTTCCTCTGGGTTTCTGATGCCTGGAAGGCACTTCCAGATCCGCTGTCCATATTCCACCATCTCTAGGTAATTAATTCAGGCTGCTGCAGGGCTCGATCTCCTGTGATATCTCCTTCCTCTCTTCTTCTAATGCAGCTTCTGGTTGCTTAAGGAGTGACAATAATGCTTCCCACGCTCTGGCTGTGTCTAGCGATTTCTCACTACCGGTTCGTCTGGCCTCCCTTAGCCTTGCTTCCCCTTCATAACTTGCCCATCGTACAAACTCCTTCCGCCACCTATCTCTGTGGGGGCCTCCTTGTGCCTTCCAGTGGCTGGTGATGTCCCCTTTTTGCCAATATAAGACCCAGGTCTCTGTGCAAAGGGCAGTATACCAATTCTGTCGCCACTTCTTTCTCTATTACCTCTGACAAAGTCGCAGTCACTTCCCTCCAGAAGCTCCCATATTGCTGGACAGGCCAAAAACATGTGGAGAAATGCCACCCCTCCTCCCCGCATCGGGGACATACCGCTGTTCTCGTGTTAAAGTATCTGTTGATGCATCCTGGGGCGAGGTATGCCTATGAAGGACGTAGAAGTTCACTAATATGGATCTGGTGTTTCAAGTGATCTTCCTAGCACATTCTACCAATTCCCCGCATGTTTTCTCTGCTATGGGTTCCCCCAGGTCTTCTTCCCAAGGCTGCTGAAAGTCATTAAGGGCAGGAAGTGTTGCCCGGCTGATTCGCCTGTAGAGACAAGTGACCGCTTTAAATGACCCTGCTGCAGATACCACATATTGGCAGCCCTTTGATGGAGGCGGTTCAGATAATCCACCTCCCCCCCCCCCCCCCCCCCCCCCAGGTGTTTACGTATTGCCCCTACTAAGGCAGTGTGTAACAGAAAGTCTCCCCTCGGTATTTCATATCTCTCGCTAAAGGTCTCGAAGGGCAGCAAGGTTCCGTCCTCGAATAGCATCCCAAGTGTGGTTACCCCTGCTGCTATCCAAGTTTCCAACACTCTATGTGGCAGTGCCATGCACACAGCTAGTGGAACATCTGGAGCATAATGGTGCTTGGTTTTGGACCTCTGCAAACTACTAGCCCAACATTTGTAGCTCACTCTTAACTCTGTGGAGATTTCTCTTTCTCTAATGGGCAGCCGCAGCACTACCCTTGAGAGGAGACTCAGACTTGGGCTTCCGTCTCCCTGTTGTGCAGTCCCCTGTATTTGACGCGCCATCCATTTATTTCGTAAGCCATTGTAACGGGGCTGCTATGTAGTAGTACTCAAAGACTGGTGCTGCTAATCCCCCCTCTGTCTTTGGCCTCATTAACGTCGTCAGTGCCACCCTGTGCCCCAGAGAAACTCAGTCACTATTGTCCGGAGTTGCCGAAATGTCTCTGCTGGGATCCAGACCGGTAGTACCCCAAAGAAATATAAGAGTCTCGGGAGCGCCACCATTTTCAGAAGTGATATCCTGCCAGTCAATGATAGGGTAAAAGTTCCCCAGAAATTGAAGCTGGCCTTCACTCCTCTTAGGGCTTTTCCCACATTGCCTTCGAAAAGGTCCGCTCGATCATGGTATATTTGGACCCCCAGGTATGGGAGGCATCTGCTTTCCCATTCTACACCACCTACCTCCTGCGGCATTTCCCATCCAGCAGGAAACAGGCATGATTTCCCCCAGTTTACCTTAAGGCCTGCCACCCTCTCTAGTGCCAGTAGTAATTCCCTGGCTCCGCCAAGATCCTCTCCAGTGTTCCTAAGAAACAGCAGTAAGTCATCTGCGTATAATGCTATATAATGGGTTCGCCCAGATACCTCCAGCCCTTGATAAACTTTTCCCGTCCGGACTCTAGCAGCCAGTGGCTCCATAGCCAGGGCAAACAGCAGGGGTGATGGAGGACATCCCTGTTGAGTTCCCCTTTGTACTCTGTGACTCTCCGATATGAGCTTGCCGGTCCCAACTCTGGCCCTAGAATCAGTGTATAACAAGGCCGTCCATGCTACAAACTCGGATCCTAGTCCGAATGCACGCATCACCCTGAACAAGTACCAGCATTAAAGGCTATCAAATGCCTTCTCTATATCCACTGCAAAGATAGCAGCCTCTTCTTTGCAGTAAGTATCTGCTTCTAACACTCGCAGCAATCTCCGCACATTCATCGCCATGTTCCGTGTCGGTATGAACCCCGCTTGGTCCTGGTGAATCAGGTCTGACACATGTGGTAACAAAGTACCCTTTCACCCTATTCAAATTTGAACAAGAATTATTCCATCTCATACCCAGAATTGCAACTCCTTGCCACGCACCAGCATCTTAAGAGCCTCTACTGCAAAGAAGACCCCTACACAGAATTTTATCATGCTGTGAATTTTTCATATACCAAACTCTAAACACCAGCCATTAACTAGAACAGTCAGTCATGTGCATGGCAACATTCTTAATTCAAAGCTAACAGCCGCTAGCTGAAACTACACAAAGCACCAAGGTCAGTTAAAACCCCTTTAGTGGATGGATTCAAAACAAAAATGGCTACTTCCCAGACTAACACATTTCATGTGAATCATTCCAATTAAAGTATACTCTTTTCTTAATAATGTTCTGCAAGGGGTGTTGGGTAAAAGAAGTTTGAAAACAAACTTGAATTCAGCTAGGGACCAGGTAAAATTGCACTTGTCGATTCAACTGTAGATCCCTTCCACTTGAGCACTGCACAATTTCTTAACAAATATTTGACCTGTTGTTTATTGGCACACAATAATAAGATGTTGATTTGAAAATACAGAGTTCTGTTTACATTCTTCGGCATATGATGCCTCAGCTACTAAAACACCGATTTGTTGGAAGCCATACCGAAAGGCATCTTCTCAACTGGAGTGATTAATGATGTGAATCATCTGCACTCCTAGAGCAGGCGGATCGGAGTCTAAGCCGCTAAGAGACGCATCTCTGCTAAACACAGATAAAACATCTATATCAGGTAAGCACTTCCAATTTGCCCAGAGGTTACAGTTCAAATCCTTTAAATTCCTGCACAACCTCAAATTTCCAATAGCCTTTTGTACTGACCAAAAGGCACTAAGTAGGGCGATGGTTCTCTCCATTCAATAACTCTTGTGCTCCCTTATTTCTCCAACTCCCGAATCACCTTTCCTCTATGGACACTAGGCCATTCCTTAATCTGTACTCCTTGGGTGTGGCATATTTCTTAAACCCAACTGCATGTGCCAATACCTTTTAAATGTTGCCAAATTACACATGAACACTTCAGGAAACTTCTTTCAATATTCCTTGCCAAACACTTCACAGCGCATTTATACTCACTCCTCATTCATACATAGCCCTTGGTTTTCATTATTCAGAGCCAATGTGATTCTCAAACTCTTCTGATTCCACCATCCCAAAATAAATGGCCCTTGCTTTTTACATACATCTTCACTTCTACCACTCTCCCTTAAAACTGGAACCTGAACACCTTAACTTTAGCATTTGTTTTGTACTTTACTTACATCCATCTAGATGTATATCTGTTGGGGCTAATGTCTTCTTCCTCCGATATCAAAAAAATTGCATTCATGCTTTATTAGATTGGATGGTGTAAGCTCGAACTGCCAAGTCAGGTCCTTCCTGGACCGGAAACATCACCTCCTTTTGTTTGCTTTGTTCGCCCTAAGTTGGCAGGGTATGCCCAGATGCGGGTGCCTTGCTCACTTTGCCACTGGATTTAAGCTAGCCTGGCTGATGAGGGGGGTGTTACCCAAAACCGGTCCCAGGATGCTTGGTTCCGGTCCAGGGAAGACCCGACTTGGTAGATCAGGCTAGACAGTTCCGATGAGGAACAGGGTCAATACTGATTTGCATGGAGGAGGAGCCTAGCGCGCATCCAAGATGGTCGCGTGAGCACAGGGCTCCCCGGACCCTCTCTGCTCCTCGGAATTTATCCTGAGAATATCCTGACGTGGCTTATGGAATCTGGGAGATAAAGACCAGCTGAGCGTATATCTCTTTTCAAAACTCAAATCGGACCTGGGAATCCTGAGTTGTCGTCGTCGGCACTTTTGGGACCCACCCGACGGAGGTGACCGGGGTGAAGGTGACCCGAGGGACCGGGCTGCAATTGAACAACAGCGGCTTCATCGCGGTGCCAGCTGCCGATCCACCACTTTCGGTTTCGGTTTTGCACTTCAGGAGACCGGCAGGGAGGTGCGCTCGGGGTGGAGAGGTGTTTCCTGGGCCTCTGCATGAGGTTTTCTTTCATCTGCCACTAGAGCGCCTATCGCCTCGGACCCCCTATACCGACATTTTGTGGTCTTCTTGTTGGTGCCTTACACCTCTTGATTGGAGGTCCCCTCGGGTGACCGTGTTCACATGGGGGGCAAAGGGGGTCCCGAGGGCCGCAAGACCAAGGCTTCCCTCCGCGGGGGGGCAGTCCAGAGCAATAACATGGACCGCTACACCCAGGGCAGGGGGCCCTCTGGCGCTGCTGGCCTCCCCACGGATACTGCGGAAGGAGGCGCGACCGCCACTACGGAACTATCCTTGCAGGACATTATGGGCGCCATTGATGGCATCAGGGAAACCATTGCGACGCAATATGAGGCCCTGGCCCGTAAGATTGACACTGTCGCGATCGATGTCACCCTGATCCGGGCCGACCTCTCCAAAACTAACGAGAAGGTCCAGGCTCTCGACGCACGGACCTCCACCCTCGGTGCGGATGTGTCGGATCTGCGGGCCGCGCTTGGAGACATCAGGGTGGTTAACGACCATATGGCCCGGCGGCTTGAGGACTTCGAGGGACGGGCCCGACGCAACAACATCCGCGTCATAGGTGTACCGGAGTCCTCTGACGGCCGCCCGGTTGACCTCGTGGTCGAGGAACTTATCCTGAAACAGTTGTCCTCGGCTGGCCTAAGTAAGTTCTTTGCCGTGGAGCGGGCCCATCGAGTTCCGGGCGGTCGGCCACGGCCGGGGGCCCCCCCGAGGCCTATCGTGGCCAAACTGTTCTACTACAGGGACCGCGACGCTATTCTGCAGGCCTCACGGACCCACGGCCCGGTTCGTCATGAGAACTCGACCATCAATTTTTACCCGGACTTCACGCAACTGGTCCAGAAACAACGGATGGGATTCCAAGGGGTGAAGCGTCGTCTCCGTGAGCTGGGCCTAAAGTATTCGATGCTCTACCCTGCAAAACTCCGAGTGGAACATGGGGATCGGACAGCCTTTTTAGGTCTCGGGACCATCCGGTCGGCAGACCGGAAGTCCGGAGATTTAATGTTATTGAGAAGAGGGGCTTGCACCCGCCCCTCTTCTATCCTGTTCTCCATTGGCTGGCCTCTTAAATGCTGGCCAGCCACTGGAGAAGAGGTCCCGTCACTCCGATCAGGCCCCGTCCTTTTCGGATCGGGGGGCGTGTTTTTTGCAAGAAGTCTCATTCTCTAAACACGCCCCCGAATCCGAAAAGGACGTTGCGTTTCTCAAAGGCATTTCTACTGCGCCTCGGAGAAAGGCAGTGGTTTTAATGGCGTCCTCTCCCCCTGCTCTTGGCTCCCGTGTTCGGCACATATCTTGTTCTCTCTCCCCCCTCGCTGATATCACCTCTTCTCCTCTCCAGGTTGGCCTTTCATTTTTCTGGCGCCTCCGTTACCCATTCCGCTCTCTTTATCGGCAGATCCTTTAATTTCTTCGATAAAGCCGGCGCAGGGTCCGTTAGTGCTGGTAGGTGGGGCCCCTTGTTTGTTTTAACTATGCTGCCTTGCTCTCAATTCCCTTCCGTGGCTGAACATTGCTTAACAAGTCCCCGAGTCCCCGTGCTATAAATATGACATTTCTTCCAGCTCTTTGTGTCCCCGAATCTCTCGCCCTGTGCCCCTCACTCCGACGGTTCAGAGACGCTGACTGTACGTGTAACGCCCCCACCCCTACAAGCCCCCTGCAGCGCTTTAAAAGTATGTTTCTGTATACACAAGCATCGGACACTTACAGAGGAGCTGAGGTCTGAAGCTGCGGATCGGGGATTTAGTTAAATGAGACATATTCAACATTATAAGTTCACCGCCCTCCGCTAGGCGCTATTAAAAGCCATGTTGTTTGTTTCCTTTAGAAACAAGCCTTTGACATTGACAAACATACGGGGCAGAGGTCAAAAGCTGCAGTTATGATATGAAATTATATTTTATAAATTGATTAACATCAGAACACCAAAAACCGCGCTGAAAAGAGTCCTGTTTTTGCGGCTCTTGTGTACATAAGAGCCGGGAGTCCGAGGCTCCGTTTCTGGGGCCAGCTAGAATTTAAACAGTCCATAATATAAGCACAGCAACTTCCAAAGTAACACAAGGCTCGGATACACACGGGCGACGGGGCCAGCGCTTGGGGGCTGGGGTTGAACTATTATTGAAATACTCCATAAAAAGAAGCGCGCCAACCTCCGCAAGGCGCTATAAAAAAAATTCGGCTCTTCTAACACACGCCTCGGAAACAGACACGGGTTGATGGGTCCAGAGCTTTGGTTCTAGAATGCAATTTTGATTTATTTTGGATATTTACATAATACATTAGAATTTCATCTCAGAAGTATACCGATGCTTGTATTTACAGGAGCCTGGAAACTGGTTTTATAGCGTTTTGCGGAGATCGGTGTTCGTATATTACTGAATATTTAAAATATATTTTCATTTCAGAACCGGAGTGTTGAACTCCTGAGCCCGTGTATCCGTCCGATGCATGTGTTTACAAGAGCCCAGAAAACGTGGCTTTATAGTGCTTTACGGAGATCGGTGTGCTTTTATTACTAAATATTAAAAATATAAATTCATTTCAGAACCGGAGTGTTGGACTCCTGAGCCCGTGTATCAGTCCAATGCTTGTATTTACAGGAGGCTGGGAAGCATGGTTTCATAGCGCTTTGTGGAGATCGGTGTGCTTACAAAGCTTGTATTTACAGGAGCCTGGAAAGCATGGTTTTATAGCGCTTTACAGAGATCGGTGTGCGTATATTACTGAATATTTACATTAAAATGTCATCATAGAACCGGAGAGGGGAACCTCTGAGGCTGAGCCCGTTTATAGTCCAATGCGCACCTCGGGGAGACAAGGGGTGAGTGTGGCTGGGGCCGGGGGTGGCAGAGGCTGATACGGGGTAGTAGGGGCTGTAGGAGCAGGGCCGCGAGTGACGTCACTGGGTTAGCAGTGGGAGTGGAGGCTTCAGTGAGCTGCACTCACCCAGGGCACTGGAGTTCTGCAGCCGCAGCTTTGTCCACGTTATGTTATGTTTACGATGCTCCATAAAGCGCACGCAGACGGTTTCTTGGTGCTAAACCACATACATGTACATTTGCCGAACTGGTGACTGGTCACATAACCCACAATCAGCTGCATAATTAAGATTTCAACACAAACTTGTTTCGAGTACGCAGGTAACCAGGAGTTCGCCTAACGGCTAGGGCGCTAGGCCGGGGAACTGGGTTCGAGTCTCGGCAATGACGCTGAACCTCCTGTGATTCTGGGCAAATCACTTAATCTCCCCGTGCCTAACAAAACAATGAATGTTTGTCCTCATGTAACGCAACGGGTGCTTGTGTAAAGCGCTCCAATACCTGATTGGATTCGGGTCAATATCGCGCTATATAACAAGCATTTACAATGCAATAGTCTCGGCATTGGTAAAATTAGAGCTATTGGCATTGCTCATGACATTATTTTTGTTTATGTTTTTGTTTTTAAAACATTTAAAGAAACGGCATTGTCATGAGCAATGCCAATAGCTCTAACTTTAACAATGCCGAGACCGTTGCATTGTAAATGCTTGTTTGACTCTCCTGTGGCTGCAAGTGACTGGCTGGACTCTCTGCCGGACGGAGGTGGCCGTCCCGGACCCTCTGCGGGCACCGCAGGTGATGGGTCCCCTTTAGAATGACTTTTGGTCCTTGATTTTGCCTTTTTGCACTGTACAGTCGGGTCTTATTTCATTTGCATATTGTGTTTTACCAGGACCAGTGAGGGGGGCGGGCGGGGACGGGTCCCTTACCTCCTCTGGGTTCTTTTCGTAGAATGGGGTTAGTGGGGCGACAGGCACACTGCAAGTTGGGGGGGGTTTTTGGCCCGCAGGGGTGCAGGGTGGGGGGAGTTGGTCCTGGGGTGGGGTTGGGGGGGTGGAGGGTTTGTTTTGCTGTGTGTTTTTTGTTTACAGGGCGAGGTACTGATTTTTGTCCACATTTGGGAACTGTGCTGCAGGCTGGGGGACCCTTGATCTATTGGGGGGGATGGGGGGGGGACGGGTTGAGGCTTATGTCATGGAACGTCAATGGGTTGGGGGACCGTATCAAGCGGGGTGTAGTACTGCAATATTTGCGTCGTTTGACTCCTGATGTGGTGTTTCTCCAGGAGACGCATCTGGTTGGCAATGTTTGTCATGCAATGAACAGGGGGGGATACCGCCTTGTGGCCCATTCTGGTTTCACAACCGGTTCCAGGGGGGTGGGCATTCTGCTGCGAACCTCACTTCCGGTGGAGATCACTAAGATAGTCTCGGATGACAGAGGGCGCTATGTGTGTTTGATTGGGAGGTGGGAGGGGCAGCCCCTTGCCCTGGTTTCAGTTTACGTCCCCCCGGGCCTCCAGAACTCCACCTTCACTGACTTGGGTCGAATGCTGCTTGACCTTCCGGACAGCCTCCTGCTCATGGGCGGGGACTTTAATTCTGTGGTTTCGGGTGAACTGGATCGTCACCCACCAAGGACCCTCCCCGCTGCCCAGGCATGGCTGGGTGGGATGCTGGAGACCTTCGGCCTGGTGGATAGTTGGAGATTAATGCATCCGACCCAATGTCAATTCACCTTTCACTCGGGGGCGCATCGGAGTCTCTCTAGGTTAGACTACTTCCTTATGCCCGCGGCGCAGACTGGTCGGATTCGAGAGGTCAGGCACCTGGCGCGGGGTATCTCCGACCATTCTCCGCTGTGGCTTGTTTTTGACACCGGGCCGCGGTCTGCAGGGCGGATCGCTCCCATTAACCCATGGTACCTGCGAGACCCTACGACTCGTGACAGCCTGGTTAAGGCTATGGACCAATACTTCCTGGATAACGAGGGGTCGGTGTCTTCTGCAATGTCCCTGTGGGAAGCCTTTAAAACCGTGATCCGCGGACACGCCCTTTCCCAGATAGTGGTGGCTAAGAGGGTCAAGAGTGAGGCAGTGGTGAGGCTGGAGACTGACATCTTGGGGCTGGAGTCGGCCTTGGAGGCGAATGTTACTCCGGACGGGCTCCATGCCCTCAGCCTGAAACAGTTTGAATATAGGTCCCTGGTCACTGACGCGGCCAAAACTATGTATAGGGAGCAGCAGGGTCGACTGTACGATGCCGGGGACAAGGCGGGAAAGTTAATCGCGTGGCTGGACAGGAAGGAGAGAGTGAATCGTGTGGTCCCGGAGTTGCGTGCTGCGGATGGTGTGTGTGTGACGGAGCCTGACGAGATTGTGGAATGTTTTGCCGACCACCTCCGGGCTGTGTACTCCCCAGTGACTGACAGGGATGAGGACGACTCTCGCCTTCTACTGAGGGATATCGCCTTGCCCTGCCTGTCCGTTGAGGACCGTGAGCGGCTGGATGCCCCCTTGTCGGTGGATGAAATAGCGACCGCGATCCGCTCCCTTCGCTCGGGCAAGGCTATGGGTCCCAACGGTCTGCCCATTGAGCTATATAAATTGCGCCCTGACAAGCTTGCGCCCTTCCTCAGTCGCATGTTCCGTGAGTCTCTGGCGGCGGGTTCCCTCCCGGCCGATCAGCGTTTGGCCACGATAGTCGTTATCCCCAAGGAGGACAAGCCGCGAGATCGCTGTACTTCTTACCGGCCTATTTCACTGCTAAATGCGGAGCCTAAGATCCTGGCGAAAGTCCTTGCCAATCGTCTGTTGAGCGTCGTGTGCGATCTGATTCATCCGGACCAATGCGGATTCATCCCGCATCGTAACACCGCTCTTAACTTGCGGCGTCTTCATGGCGCCCTTGCCAGGGCGGAGCTCCTCTCCGAACCGGCCGTGCTGGTTTCTTTGGATGCCACGATGGCTTTTGACACCATCGAGTGGCCATTCCTCTGGGCTGTCTTGGCTAAATTTGGCTTTGGGGAAGGATTTATTGGCTGGGTGAAGCTCCTGTACACGGGACCCATGGCCCAGGTGGTGGTGAACGGGCGGGTCTCTCGGCCCTTTGCCCTCGGCAGGGGCACGAGGCAGGGATGCCCGTTGTCCCCTTTGCTCTTCGCTCTCGCCCTGGAGCCACTCGCGGCTTGGCTCCGCTGGGAGCCCTCGCTTCGAGGGATCCGGTGGGCCCCGGGCTTTGAAGATCGGGTTTCGCTGTATGCGGACGATATTCTCCTATATCTCACCTCACCGCGGCAGTCGCTCAACGTCCTCTTTGACGTTCTGACTTCCTTTGGGAATAATTCGGGTCTCACGATCAATTGGTCTAAATCCTGCGTTTATCCGATCTCCGGTGGTCCTCCACTCCTACCGCCTCGGCTTCCGATCCAGGTATCACTGAGCGGCTTTAAGTACCTGGGGATATACGTTTCGCTGGACCCGGTGGCTCGCTATGAGCTGAATCTCCTGCGTCCGCTTCGGCGGTTGCGGGAGGATACGGCCCGGTGGTGCAGGCTGCCCCTTTCCCCGCTGGGTCGGGCCGCGCTGTTCAAAATGATGTCCCTTCCCAGGTTCCTCTATGCACTCCAGAATTCCTTCGACGTCATCCCAGTGGCCTACTTTCGGGAGGTAGAGAGCCTGCAGAGGAGACTGGTGTGGGACGGGCGGGCGCGTATTGCTCTTGCTAAGCTTACTCTCCCCTGGTATGACGGGGGCATCGCGCTTCCCGACATTCGCAGGTATTATTGGGCCGCGCAGCTTTCGGCCATCAACCATGCCACGTATGCGCCTGGCCTGAACCCGGCGTATGAGATGGACAAGTTCCTGCTTCCCGGCGGGGACTATAACAGGGCGCTGTACTCCCGCTCGGCTGGCCGGACCCTTACGGGTCCTACTAAGATTGCTGTGCGGACCTGGAGGGCCGCCACTGCGGCCACGGGCTGGGGTGAGCGACTGACATGTGCTACTCCTTTGTTTGCCTCCGATCGCCTGGGGAGCCTCTGGACTACGAAGGGGTTTGACCAGTAGAACACGATTGGTATCAGCAACGTGGGAGACCTGTGGCATAAGGGCGCGGTTAAGACTTTCGCGGCTCTTCAGGCCGAATATGAGCTTACGGACAGGGAGTTCTTCCGCTATGCCCAGGTTCGACACGCCCTGCTCTCGGTCTTTGGAGAGGGGACCACGATCCCGGTTTCCTCGCCCCTCGAGGACCGCATACTTGACGGACATGTCCCGGACAGCACTATTTCTTTAATTTATAAGAAACTGATTAATCATCGGGCTGACCTCTTGGTGCGCCTTCGGGAGGCTTGGACGGGGGATGGGGTGGAATTGGACGACGAGGACTGGCAGTCTGCACTGTCGTCCCCCAAAGAGGTCGCCATTCCAGCCCGTCTCCGGTTGGTACAGCTTAAAATTCTTCACCGGGTGTATGTGACGGGTCCTCGCTTGGTCTCGATGGGATATTCCGACGATGGGCTCTGTAAGCGGGGTTGTGGGCTCAGTGCCACCTTTCTTCATATCCTGTGGGAGTGCCGCGAGGTGGCGGACTACTGGCGCCGGGTACATACGGTTATGGGACAGGTCACTGGGGTTGTGCTGCTGCCGGAGGTGCGTCGCTGTGTCCTGAATGTGTGGGAGCCCAATGATTATAGCGCGGCTCAGACTCGGTGGGCGGCCCTGGGGAACATGATTGCCAAGAGAGATATAGCGCAGCTTTGGGGTGCCCAGCGGCCGCCCACCGTGTCAGTATGGAAGGAGAATATGGACTGGTGTATGTTCAGGGAGAAGACTGTGTATGTTGCCCGTGGTAAGCCGGGGGCGTGGGGCAGAATCTGGGGGCAATGGAATGCTTATCGCGGGGGTATCTGTACGCCCCCCCTGGTGGACACCGATATCGCCATGTCCCCCTGACCCTTGACGGTTCCGGGCACCTTTTGGAAGGACTACATATTGACGTTCAGTTCCCTTGGCCCCCCCCCCGTCCCCAGCCTCCCGGTACTCCTTCCTTTCGTGTGCTGCTTAATGGTCTGACCTGGAGTTCCCCGGAGGAAGCCTGACCTGCGCCGTTTGTCTTTATGCCTCGCCTTTTGTTTTTCTTTTAGTTTTCTGTGTTTGTTTGATCTAAGTCTCCTGTGTCTCTAGAACTATCCGGACTCATTACGGGGCCGACCCCCGGGAACCGACTGCAGCTTTGATAAATGTATATTTCATTCTGTACTTAGCGGCCGGCCCTGGTGGTTGTAGGCCCGTGCTTGTAATCGAATTATTGTTCAATAAAAACTTTTAAAAACAAAAAAAAAAAAAAAAAAATACTGATTTGCATATGGCTGGGTATGAACTAGGGTGGTGAAGTGAGCTACAGAATGATGATGGCTTCAACCCAGATATAAAAGTGACTGTGGTTGAGTTCACGAAAAGTTTTAGCGCTCCGTCCATCATCTCCTTGTGTTTGCTTCGTACCTAGAAACTAAGCCTATCGTAATCAGAGGTCGCATTTATGAAGCTGAAGGTTGGTTTCCAACCCATATAGAAAGAAGATTATTTACCCTTTAAATAGTCAATAAAATCTTGTCATGCTTCGGTTTCAGAAATATCAGCATCACACAAGAACTCAGAGTTGGTTACATATCTATACTATTATGGTATATCCTTTTCACTGTTAAAGTTAGATGCAACCCCTTAGTTACAGATTATTAGGATAGCCCTGTTGGTTTTAGATTTCCACCTAGAGCTGCAGATGTCAGTGCCCAGCAAAGCGATGAGTTAGAGTGGTGATATCCAGTGTCTCAATTTTCTCTCTTATCCAATTCCCCTGTCCCCTCTTTTATAATTGCCCAATGTATTCTTTTTGTATATAGGCAGCGGTGATTCTGATGAGGGGTAGAAAAGTGCATAATTTCTGTTCAGGGGCATAGATTCCTTTGGTGCAGCAGCATCTGGCCCAGAGGTCTGAGAAGCCCACTAAACCCTGATTATTCCTGTATTTTATTCTTCAAACAGTAACCAGGAGGATCATACTCTTCCTTACACTGGGGCCCATGACACACTGCCTGTGCTGCTCCTGTTGCATCCAGAGTACAGGGTTTGTGCTTTCCTACCTCATCCAGCTATGTTGAGAAATGCAGTGACCTTCCATCCCACTGATGTTCAATACCAGACCTTCTCCTTCCACGGCATCATAACCCGCTATTCACTCATTTAGGAAGGGAGACTGATCTTTACATTTTAGACATATATGAAAATTAGCTGCATTTCTGTTTATCGCAGGCACTTCTTCCAATGTGCCCCTTGGAAACCACAGCCTCATCAATGAAACCTAATGTGATATACCTCCTTACTCAGCTTTCATTAATTATGGTATTGTTTCTTCTTGACCCTCTTAGCCCTCTAGTTTTTACCTCACCACAAGTTTTGCAGCCCACTCCTTGCTCTGTCAAGTCACCCTTCAATGCTTTGGCATGCCTTTTTGTTATCCCACCCTGCTTTCCATAGAAGAATTTTAAAAAATGCTACAGACATTTCAGGAAGCACTGATCCACGATTTGCCAGGACATTCAGAGGTGGCAGCAGTGGCGTAACATAGGCCCTACGTTGTATCTTGACCGATGTTATTCTAGCCCTGCCACTGGAATCTTGGTGTAATGACATAACATGGAATGTTGGGAGTGAAATACTTACAGTTGGCTGGGCTGAGCAGCATGCTGGCTGCTCCTGGTGGGGTCCTGACCTAGTCTTGTTCCAACCTTCTTGTGATCCTGTAACTATCTTGAATAAACCTCTCGGAACCACCTCTACTTGTGTGGACCTGATCACTACAATTTTTGGCGATGAGGATGGGACAACGGTGGACTCCAAACAAAGACATTGAAACATATTTGCGTTTGCTGCCCTGGAGCTACTGACCTGGACTACATGGGATGAAAACATTTCTATATCTCCACAGAGACAAGCACCTGTACCCTTGCATACCGTTTATCGTGGAGCCACCCTACACACAAGCATCAGCAACACAGAATAAAACAACATTTTGAACAGAAACTTGGCACATGCCCAATCCACCAACTCAGAAAATAAACAAACATGATGGAATCATAAAATATGCTTTTTAATTCCCTACTATGTTATAATAATTCGGATTACTATATTTTAATTTCTAAAGAAGCACTGCATGGATAAACCACACGATTTTTGAGTGGCCCTTCCAGCACAATGCTGAGAAATCGGTCACTTAACCGATTTAATATGCATTTGCTAAAAATTAATAACAGGTGAAGTTCGTCAAATCCTGCCAAAGGTATCAATTGTAAGCGACAATCCAGAAGCAATGTAAAACACGCGATGTGATAAAATGTTGAAACAAACGACGTCTTTCTGGGACAGTGGCCTGGACAAACTAAAGAGCTGGATCAGAAAATACCTCGACAAGAAAGCTGCGCTCTGCCACTTGTAACCAAATGAAATTCAAATGGCACCAGTCGCCAACCAGCTGACTCGCCGCTAAACTAAGTATGGTTACACATATGTACACTGCTACCATACCAACCGAAAGTTAGACAAGCAGCACAAGTCATCTTTTAAGAAGGATGCAGAGTTCAGAAACATGCAGAGTGAGCTACAATGCCCCTTCAATAGTCTTTCCGGCTGAGTGCCTCAAAGCAGCCTAGCGCTGCCTAAGGCACTTTATACAACAAACATTGAGCGCAACTTGAAAGAAGAAATAACATTTACTCTCAAATCTTCAATGCCCCCTCTGAAGCATGTACCATGTGAACAAACATTTAGAGAACTTCAAAAAAACAAGGGGAAGGCAGAAGACAAACAAAAATACAAATAAATTAAAAACATTAAAAAGGTACTTATTGTTCAGTATTGTGACAGGAAAAGCATCGCAAATAATGTGAAATGTCTTTGTTTGGGTTTTGGCGTTATTAAACCGTATGTCTCGGCTTTCCACTGCGCCAATGGGGCTCCCGGGGGGGCATGTTCAGCGCTCTCTCCAGGCACTGTCACTTAAAATTAAAAATTAATAATGGCCAAATCAGCACGTGGCTGTAAGGGATGGACTGACTGGTCGATTTGAAGGTTTCGAGGCCACGCTGCGGGCCCACACAACTCGCCCTTTCACTTACTACTCGGCAACGAACAAAGGGGTTAGTGAGGAAGTCGCAACTGCCACACAGCATGCCAGAAAAATAACAAGTGAATGTGAAAGCCACTTTCTGGGTTGTGGGAGATATATGCGTTTCCGTGGTAACTCCTGTTTGTTTACAATAACACCACTCAAAGCCCCTTCGCAGACAAGCAATGGTGGATTTGCTCCTACCTCCTTAAGATGGTTAAATATCTTTATTGGAGCACCAGAAAACATGATTACAAATAGAAACAAGCCCTTTCTGTATACAACAGAGTACAGCAAGAGAGACGCATGCTCTCGCTGACTCGAACCTAAAAATAAGTGACCAATACTGAAAAAACAGTGACTCGACTATCGAAAAAAATAGTGTCTCGAAATCAGTATTTCAACTCAGGGACACTCCTTTTACAAAAAGCATTAGTTCGGAAAGTTATTCAATCCTTGCACCGTGAACACAAATGCTACAGGTAGTGAAACTATTTACTGGACTGGTAAAAGAGACTATGCAATGGCAGTAAAATGCATAAGCTTAAAAGCAACTCGGATGCCCTTATAGGCAGCAGTAACACACTCGGGCTACAAAGCGCATGCAGCTGAATAATGCAAAAGGGTGTGTGCTCATGTCTCCGTTGGTTTTCGAATGCACCCGTTATGGTTATGTTCGTATGTGATTTGGAACACACTCACCCCCACAGCACGAATCAGAGTATGGATTATTAGTGACTGACAACAGATCTGCAGAGATTTGAATGGCACGGCTCACAGATGTCCCTGCATACTAATAGTGTTCAGGAAGAGATGCTTCGAGGTATGCATAACGCCTGATGTATGTACACCGAAGTCTCAGTCACATTCCCAGATGACATTCCACAGAGCCAACTCCCTCCTTCGCTTAGATCGCCCTTCGCTTTCTGCCCCTAGCCCGCCCCCTATCCGAGAGACCTGGAGAACAATCGAGTTAGGCTGAACCTCGTAGCCCCACAATAAGGGGGTCTTTACCTGGTCTATGGGCAGCTGCACAGCGTTGCTGATGGGCTGCAGGAGCGTGGACCCGGTGGTGGTCGTCACCATGGTGATAATCCCTCCGGTGCAGGAGGCGGCTGAAGGATGCAGGAAAAGACGACGAGGATGCTTCGGTCGGCGGCCGGTATTCCCCCGGCCTCCGTTTTAGCAAAAAAGGCGGATCTGTAATCAGGCGCAGCAATCACCCAGAAGACTCCCTTCAAAAACTACCAAGAAAATCCAAAACAATAGCAACAAAAATGTAAAAATATATCCAGCCGGCAAGGAGATTTCAAAGAATGGGAAAAGAGAACGAAAAAAAAGAAAAAAGCTGCGCTGGAGGTGACATCAGAGGGCGACGTGCTCACTTCATGCTGGTCCCCGATGGAACGATCGGATCGCCCG
The DNA here is from genome assembly GCF_964204655.1 of Triturus cristatus. Taxonomy (NCBI): domain Eukaryota; kingdom Metazoa; phylum Chordata; class Amphibia; order Caudata; family Salamandridae; genus Triturus; species Triturus cristatus. The sequence goes on along the minus strand of NC_140589.1, from coordinate 346,390,921 downwards.
TGCAGAGCGCTCCCCGGAGCTGGCGAGTCCCTGCTCTGCCTAACTCTTGTGAATCAAAAGGCAGGCAGCCAGGGAAGGCAGAGCAGGGGGCGGGCGTGAGCCGCGGCTACAGGAGCTCGCGAGGCACATTTCCAGGAAAGACGATTCGCAAAATCCTTGTGCTATCTTCTTAGCATATATTTGAGATATTCAGCGTTTGCTTTGTTCTAATCGAAGACTCGCTAAAAACAGTCGTAAGAACTATATTATCGTCAACCTTTAAAATGGTCGTCGAATTGTCGTTCTTTATTTTTCTCTGCTCTAATAAAAATTTAGCTCAGTTCCATCCCTCTCATTAGCTCTGCACTGGCTACTCTCAGTCCGCCTGCTTCCTTCCTTCCGCAACCAAATATATTCACGCGTATTTTAATTTTTCATCGGTGTTTTTTTTTGTTTTCTGCCTACTTGCCGACATGTGCAACAAATAAGTAACAAAAGTAAAAAATAGAGGGATTTAAATTCCCTTTAACTTATTATACTGCTGGTGATGTTCAGCGGGAGACAGCTAAAACAAAGGCTCTCCTCTTTTTAATAAAAGTCCTGCGGCCCCTTTCTAAATCGGGTGTGTTGGCTTTTATGCATATAATACATAAAATGATAACGTGCATTTAACCAATATATATATGCATGACAATATAAATATTCAATGACAAGTGACTATAAATAACATTAAGGAGGTTAAGGACTTTTGGGATGGGAAGTCTTCTGGGAGAGAGTGCTTTCCCTGCCTAATGCTGATCTCCAGGCAAGTCACTTAAAAGTTACTGTTTGGTTTCTAGAGCCCTACCTCAGTGAGCATGGCAATCATACATGTCCACTGAGCGTCTCCCTGTTTACATAGACTGACGCTCTAAAGCTTGGCTCTGAAGTCAAGCGGAGGCTTGCATAGGGCACCCCTGTTTCACAGAGAGTGGCTGCTGCCCTGTATACACGGCTGTGATAGACTGACAGTGGTGGCAGCAAAAAAATCTATAGTTAGTGATATCTGCATCCATGTATTTTAACAAGGGTGGACAAGTAGCCATCCTTCTCAGCAAGTCTGTGCAGTCTCTCATGCCTGTGGTCCTGTTGCCTTTGTCTACCTGATGTGTGTTTGACAGCCTGTGGGTGTTCTGAGGAAGGATGGTGAGTGGAGCCATTGTGTGTAATGTGAGCTGTTTGCTGGACATTCCAGCTCCCCTGTGCCCCTTCCAATTTCTTGAAGAGGCCTGGTGGGCTGGGGGGTACACACTCACTCTTATCTGTGTTTAGCTGCCCTAACCTTGCTAGAAGGGGCCCTTTCTGTTGGGAGATGGTTAGGCCCCCCTGGTCTAGAGTTAATTAAAATTTCTCTCTGGGGAATAGCCCGAGCTGATACAAGGAAAGACAATAAATCCTCCTTTGCATGCTTTGGACACGCAGTGGACATGCAATAAATGTGCCTTGTGATTGAAGGGGCACCCAGGATTCAAAAGTAGGGGAGGGGACGTGGCCTAACTGCTAGAGCGGTCAACCTCGAAGCTGTGAAACCGGGTTCGACTCTCGGCAGGAACACTCAACATCCTGTGATTCGGGGCAAATCACTTAACCTCCCAGTGTCTAACAAAAATTAATGTGTACGTCTGTAACGCAACTAGTGCTCATATAAAGCGCACTGATACCTTCAGGTTGAGTTTGCCCTATATAAAAAAAAAAGTAGCAGACCCTCTGATTGGATCATGTGGTCAGTTGTTATTCAAGACTGGTCTAAGATTTTGAAGAGGTGACCCTACACAGGGTCAGTCTGAGGAAGCCATTTAATTTCATAAGGCTTTATTCGGAACAAAAAACAATGTCCATATAAGCACATACATGATAAAAATTGACAGCAATACAGAAACATCACAATTGGCGGCAGATAACTAAAAAGAAACATATAATACAGACGAGGGGAGAATAAATACTTAAAAACTCATACTTTTCCTGACATTAATGGCTTTTAGTAAGAATGTTGCAGTAAAAAAACAATATCAGGATGATGCAGATTAAAAAGCAGTTTAAAAGAATCATGTACTGTCCTAACACCAAACTTTACAAAAATGGGATTTAAAAAAGCTACACGAAAGTTCCCATACAATGGACACAGCAAAAGAAAGTGCTTAGTGCTTTGTGCTGACAAGTTGTCACACGGACAGGGACCAACAGGCTGCCTGTTCACGGAAGGGAATGCGACCAATTTATGCACAATCCCCATTCTGAGTCTAGTTAAAACAAACTTGTGGGAGACTCTGGTCACCTGGGTTAAATATGGTTGATAACCCTTCAATTCGTTCATAATGCTATATTGCACACAGGTGGATAAAATGCCGGTATTACAAGTCTGTCTCTCAGTTTTACACAGCAGAAAGATATGCTTCATTTCTGACTTAGAAATTACTGTGGCCCCAAATCTATCAGTTTTAATATCAATGCCATAGATCTCCTGAAAACTGTTGATAATATATTTAATCCATGGGATCTTTAAATGGTTATCAGCAGTGAGACAGTCGTTAACAATGGCTCTATTTAAAGACGTCTCTTCTTTCAGCCAGATTGACCGCCACAACAATAATGGCCTCAGGAGAATCAGATCATTTAGAAATGGGATACTAAGTTCACTGTGAACTAGGTCATTTGAAGCAGATTTGGGTAGATTAAAAAGTTTTTTCAAAAAGACATTCTCCTCCACCTGTAAACACCCAGCCGGGGCAAAGCCCCAAATCCCCGCCCCATAAAGGGCGGTGGAAAGGCATCATGACTGAAAGATCTTAAGCATATCACTTATCCGTTTGTCCCCTAGTTTAGTGGCAAAAGTAAAAACCCCATTGGCGCTTCTGGCCATCTTAGCTCTGACACTAGTATGCTCACTGGCCCAGCTACAGTTCTTGGAAAAGGTGATTCCAAGATAACTAAAATTATCAACTAGTTTGACCCTATGTTGATCAATATAATAAGAATGAGGCTTACTCTTCCCCGTCCCACACTCCATGGTATAAGTTTTGGTTTTGTTAATCACTAGTTTTCTAGATGTAATAAACTGTGAAAACCCATCCATTAAGCGTTGAAGGCCTATCGGGGTCCTGGACAATAAAACGGCCTCATCCGCATAGAGTAATACCGGAACATTAATATTATTAACTCTAGGGGCGTCTGCCGCTACTAACTGTAGGATAGAGTCCACTTCATTAATAAAAAGGGTGAAAAGCAGGGGGGCAAGAACACACCCCTGTCTTATGCCCCGCCCGATCCGAAATTTAGTGGTACACTCCCCACTAGAACCATACCGTACACTGGTTCGAAGTTTAGCATAAAGTCGGGCCAAGAAAAAGATGATACCCTCAGGGGCCCCCATTTCAATCAACTTGGCCCAGAGAATAGCATGATCCACCAAATCAAAGGCACTACTTAAATCTGCAAAGCAGAGATAAATAGAGCCCTTCCTAGCCTGGGTGTATTTCCCAATCAAGAGTTCAAGATTCAAACATTGCTCGATCGTCCCGCGACCCTTTCTGAACCCATACTGGCAGTTTGCCAGAATGCCATTGGTTTCTGCCCACTCTTCCAGCCTAACCAAGAGTACCCTACTCATTATTTTTACAGAGGAATCCAACAGGGAAATGGGGCGATAGTTCTTCACGTCCCTGTTCTGCTTGGGTTTTCGGATCAGATAGAACCCGCTCAGCAGAGCCTCTCTAACCCAAACCAGAACGTTACCCCCTCCCTAGGGCCTATTTACACCTAAATAACCACATATATGTACCACCTAAGGACAGGGAATTCCTACTATATATACCAAGACCTACAAGTCACAGCCTCGCGGTCCCAAACGGACCCAGGACTTCCTGCCCAGACGGCAGCCACAGACTTCCTGCCCAGACGGCAGTCACAGCCTCGCGGTCCCAAACGGACCCAGGACTTCCTGCCCAGACGGCAGCCACAGCCTCGCGGTCCCAAACGGACCCAGGACTTCCTGCCCAGACGGCAGCCACAGCCTCGCGGTCCCAAACGGACCCAGGACTTCCTGCCCAGACGGCAGCCACAGCCTCGCGGTCCCAAACGGACCCAGGACTTCCTGCCCAGACGGCAGCCACAGCCTCGCGGTCCCAAACGGACCCAGGACTTCCTGCCCAGACGGCAGCCTTAGCACGAGTTCATCCTATAATTACCACGACATACAACAAGGGAATCAGTGTTACTATATATCAGATCACACAAAGACAGCTAGTTGAGCACAACTTGTTCCCCAGTTCGAAGGGCTCCTTTCTCCCTTATTCAGTTACCACCTACCTGATCAGGATTAACATCTGTTCATGTCAAGTCACAGCTGACTAGAAGAATAGGTTACCCTCTTACACAAGAACACGTAGCACATATTGCTTTACTACAAACTGAATACTTTATTTAGTTATTACATGCACACTCACGGAACATAATACATATCACATAACCTGCAAAGAAAAGTGAAAGATTAAGTTGTACACTCTAATAGTAAGGGGTTGACATCACCTTGGTCGTATGTAGCCTGCACTCAATGGTCATCTAGGTTCCCTTCTCGTCTGCGCCTCGGCTTCGCCTGGAAGTCACACCTCCGCAATCACGGGTTTACTCCCGTCTCCCTCTCCGAGTCACTGGGACCTCTTCCTCATCGGCTACTCTCTTCTCTTTGGAATATCTATCTCTCGGTTTTTCTCCACCTCCAAGTTTGTCATCTGTCTTCCCTGGAATAAGTAGCAGCTTTACTACTAACGGCCAGGTGCCGCCTATGGACTAGAAGCAAGTGCCAGTATCTGCCTCAAACTTTTACTAATATAGATGTGCATTTCCTCATGGAAAATTCCAGCCCGTAACCTGCCGCCCACCAAATTCTTGTACCTCCCCGTGCCAAGGACACGTTCCCAGCCGGCCGGCCTGATGTAGTGTCTTCGGCATGAAGAAAAATACAATCCTTCGATAAGGGCCGGCCTGAACCGGTTCTCTCCAAGCGAATAACACCTCCTAACTAAAACACTGCCTATGACCTAGAAACATCCCAAGCTGCCAGAGCAGGAGGAAAGATGGAGTCTCTCCCGTTTAAGGCCTACCAGGCCTGAATTCAGCACGGCTCCATGAAATACCCTCACTACAGAACAGATTACCCCTAATGCTAACGAATCTATCCCCTAGGATATGTATGCAAACCCTGATCTATGGGGAAGAACACAGGATCATGTCGAAGTGCCTAATAAATAGGCTCTATACACTACTCTAACCCTTAGACTTGAATGGAAAGAGACTGAAGTCACCTAAATCACCCTTCAACACAATAAGACCGGAAAAATCGAGCAGTACATTTCACCCTTGACTTCAGTCTATTATACATTCATTAAATGGAGCTAACATCTGTGGAAGAATAATATGAAACAAAGATAACTGATCTATGTCTAGTACCAAGTGTGCAGAATTGAAGTAATGAAGGAATACACTGAATAAAGCAACAGATAGAAATCAAAACAGCAACAGCAATCAAAATACCACCTAATATTTGGCGTAGCATGTGTATATCAGGTAACCAATTAAAGAGCCAGTCAAACCAGCCCTGGTCAATGTGTTTTCTAACTTCTTCTGTTAAGTCACGCAACTTGTCGATGTGAGCACGAATGGATTGTGTATGGTCAGACAAGTTAAAACAACAGAGACCTTCGAAGTCCGAGCAATCATGTCCATGTTTAAGCAAAAGATAATCAATGGCTGCTCTATTTTGCAAAATGGCCCTACGTTCACCCTGGGCGTCTAATAGCATGTCAGACAAAATTGTAGAAGTATGATTAATAGATTTCACCATCCAGCAGGCCATTTTCCCAATAGATTTGGCATTATAAACCGCCAAAGCAGGAACACCAATAATTGAAACAGCTAAGCTAAGGTATTCAGACTTGGAATATAAATGCAAAGATGGGTCACAATCCTCCTGTAACATTACAGTATCTCGAAGCACACGAGAGTTGGCATTCGGATGCGATGCGAACATCAACAAACTGAGTCTCGTAATGGCACAAGGGCCTCCGGAAATGTTTGCAGGGACAAATGGCCAGGAAGTATTACCACATGAGAAAAGCCATCCGGCAGGTAGTAACATCGTGCGATAGTGACTGGGGGTAACTACCAAACTATTACAAGTCATATTGTTCTGAACTGAAACACATGTGGTCGGTGTCCTTTGAAAGCACAAAGTCCGTTCGTGAGCGGTAAATGAAGTGGCGCCTTTTAGTTTGAGGCGTAGACATTCAGAGATCGCACTAGGATTACACGTAAGAAAGAAGCACAAATCACCTTGTGTGATATTATAAGTAAGTATTTGGGACTGGATGGGGGTTTGCTCGTTCGGCAATTCAATACATAGGGGGCAATATACATGGGTAGCAAAATCACCCAGGAGAATATTGGGACGGGCCTTCGAGACATTAAAAATATGAGTTAAAGTTTCCAATGAGGCGGGGACAGCAACCAGACAGGTCGCCAGAATATCATGTACAGATCTCATCGGTGTCAAACAGAAGTGAGGGGCGTCAGTCACCCTCTTAGCTAATGCGGTCCAAAAGTTCGATGATGAATCCCATGCAGCGAAGGAACGCAACACTCGGGTTCCCAGTTCATCCCGGGCTGATAGGATCCCTCCTTTCTCGTCGTACCAGTCCGAAAACAGTCCGGCTCCGACACATCCTGCAGCAACAATCCAAAGAATGATCTGAAAGAGAACCAAATACAGGCATTAATCATTCTCGTAAATAACATTTATCAGCCGGGACCGCTTCCCAGCTATCTTTCCCTGGTCTCATAACCAAAATGGTATTGTCCTGACCGGTGGCAATGACCTCTGCTTGTTCAGGGGGATTCTTAGGCGACTGCACCCAAACTCTGGCCCCAGGATTATCCGTGGAGCCAAAACCTTTCTGGCCACGTACAGTTAGCAACGTTGGAGCAGTGCCTTTCATTAATACACCACTGAAAACAGGCATTATGAGTAATTGAGCCACTCGGTCAGTGCGATGTATCAGTAAGTCAACCTCACTGCTATTCAGCAGGAGCACCTTAATCTCTCCCTGATAATCACTGTCGATAATTCCTCCAAGCACCTGAATGCCTTTTACAGCCAGCCCCGATCTAGGGGCGATCAATCCGAAATTTCCAGGTGGTATCTGAACACCAACACCTGTCTCTATGATGACTCGATCTCTACTTTTTATAACAATGTCATCCATAGCATGCAAGTCTAAACCTGCCGACCCTGGGGTCGCTCTACATGGAGCCAAAGCTCCGGGAGTAATTTCCCAATACATCACAGTTTCTCTGATTTCATTAGGCATAGCCTCAACATTCGGGGGAAACAAACGCATAAGTGGAGATTCAGCATTTAAAAAAGGACGATTATTCAAGATCAATAGTGCTTGGGGCAAAAAGTCTCGCCAATTTTTATACTTGTCATCCGTTAACTTACGCAGCTGGTCCTTTAGCAGGCCATTCAATCTCTCCACCAGGCCCGAGGCCTGTGGGTAGTAGGGAATATGGAATATCCATTCAATATTGTTTTCCGCACAGAATTCCTGTACCAATCTTCCACGAAAATGGGATGCATTATCAGATTGAATTTGGAATGGCACACCATAGTACATCATAATTAATTCTAATGTTTTAATGGTATTCAATTGGGTAGCTTGCTTACAGGGAAGGGCTACCAGCAGGCCACTGTATGTATCAACAATAGTGCAAACATATTGACAATTCCTACTCATGGGAAGTGGACCAATGTAATCGATCTGCCAAATTTGAGCGGGCAGTTTGCCGCGATGTAAATGACCTTTAACAATTTGGGGCACCTTACGCCGTCTGATATGCTGACAAACGGGGCAGTGTAAAATAACATTTTTGATTAAATCTAAGGGAATATAAATTCCTCGATCAGCAGCCCACCTGCTAGTGGCCTTCTCTCCAAAATGTCCTGCCTTCTGGTGTGCCCATTTCGCCAATCCCGCAATATCAGAATCTTGCCTGTCCACCACTGCCTCAGCAATTTTAGACTTCTCATCTGCAATGTTATGAAAAAATTTGTCAAGAGAATCTATCGGGGTGTGAGCGTCCACATGGAAGATTGTAACAGTACTCTGTGGGAGCATCTCCCAAATTTCTTGCCATAACTCTTTTCCCCATAATTCTTTGGAATGTAACTTCCAATTATGGGAATGCCAAGTTGGCAACCAAACAGCCAGTCCATTGGCAGTAGACCAAGAATCAGTGAAAATATGACATGTACCAGGTAACTCTTGTTTCAAAACTTGGTAAACAGAGGAGGAGCCAAGATGGCGACCGGAGCAGACGCTTGAGCGCCCGGCTCCGCCGGCCCTTGGCCTCGGACTATCATCCTGATTCCTATCCTCGCCGATTTTCGAGGTGCAACGTGCGCGACGACGCGCTGACCGCGCCGCCGCTTTCCCGGAGCCTGAGCCCGCCCGGATGCCGGAGTTCTTGGTGCCTTTGTTCTCCGCGCTGGACCCCTGCTCTACTGTGGCCTTGGCCGGCCCCCTGGAAGCTCCGCAGTCACTGGACCCCCGGCGCAAATCTGAGCCCCGCGGCCCCGATCCCGCCTCACACCACGGACTGTCGCCACATGAGCCGGGGGAGAGGCGCCCGGACACCTCCTTCACCTTTCACCTGACGGGCTGGAGCTATAGGGTAAGCCCCGGTGTGGCGGGTCTCCTGCCCCGCTCTGTGGCCCGCGCTGTGGAAGGCTGCAGACCCCCTTCTTCTATTGCCTAGTCGGCTGCAAAGAGAGTCCAAGGGAGGGGAAGCGACTGTTGGCTTTCACCTGTTGCGGCGCAGACCTGCGTGGAATTGCCTCCTTGTTACGACCCCCCCCCTGGCCACTGTACCGTTCAGCGGTAAAATATGGCGTTGATTGCCTGCTCGCTGCTGGGGGGCGATGCTCCGGTCTCGCCCGCTGCCCGCTTCGCCCTCCCTCTACCTGACTCCAGCTCCACAGTGCCGTCCCGGATTGCTGCCGATGTGGGGGCGCAGCTTCCCCTGACATGCGGCTCCGTTCTGGCTGCCCTGCGGGACCTTCGTCTGCAATTGTGTGTTGGCTTGCAAACGCTGAGTGAGCGGTTCGACTCCATACTGTCGGCTGCGGGTCGTGAGCGCCCCGTTTGTTCTCAACAAGACGTGGGTCTGCCAGTGCTTCTGTCCTCTTGCGGGGACGCAACGACTGTGTATAACCGTGCTACACTGGTGCCTGCATCTGGCTTTCCCGGCACCCAGGATCAATCGATCTCCTGCTCAATTGTGGACACTTTGTTTCCCCGTTCATTGCTGCCTGCTTTGTTGTTGCCTGCCTCACCGCGTCCGCAAGAGTATCCAGCTGAGCGACACCAGACGTCCTCGAGGAACCGTTCACGGTGGCCTACGGCTTCTTTTATGTGGAACTCCTGTACTTTACAGGCCAGGTCTGGATTTTATATGGTGTACAAGGGGACCTCAATAGATGATCGGCGGCCATTTTGTGACTCTACTTCTCTATCTTCTCCCAAGCGGCCATATTGTCTTTGTCTGCACGGGCTGCGGGGCCTTCATGTGGGGGCTAGTCTAATCTTACGCCCGCGATCGGGCCAGGGCTAGATTGATTTCTATCACCATGGTGTCACGGATGGGCTGGACTGGGACTGGCATTGTCTGCATATGTTGTGCGCACTCGTCGCGATTTGTCTGTCTTCATTTATATTGTTGTGACACGTTATCTTCACACGATCGCCTTTGGGTGTAGTGGGTTCTCAGTGTGTGGAGACGTAGTTGGCCGGTGGTTTCGGGCGCTCCGAGGTTACGTGGGCTCCTCCCCGCTTTCTTCTTTGTTTTCTTATTTTCTTTACTCTATTCCTACTTTCTCTCTTGTCTATATTTCGGGTTCATTGGGCGACAGGCACTGTGCTGGGGGGGGGGCAGGCCGTAGCCTCCGCATTGGTGTAGGGTGGGGGGGTAATTTACTGTTTCTTTTTAGTTCTATGGGCCTCTTTCTTCTATGTCTCTGCGCTATACTTGTTTCCGATTCGGGGTCCGGGTGTGGGGTGGATTGAGTGGGGGCGGCTTTGGAGGGGTGCGTATTTACTCATGTGACTATCCTGTTTTATAACTGCATCGCCTCACTGTCTGAGATTTTCTATGGCCGTTTTAATGATGCTGCTGCTCTCCCGTGTGATGAAGCCATCTTGCGGACTCGAATCTCCTTGGTTCTATCCTCTACTGACTTTTTCCTCGATAAAATTATTTTGAAAACCTTAAAATTAACCTTCACTTCTCCTTCCCCTGGTGTCAAGGATCTCTCCAGTGTATAACTCCTGAATCGTTGCTAATCTTGACCATCGACGCACAGGGGAGGTAATGTTTGTCTCAGTGCTTAACCGTTTTGTGGCCGGCCTGATGGTTGTAGGCCCGTATTTGTTCTTTTAATATGCACAAATAAAGGTTTTAAAAAAAAAAAAAAAAAAACTTGGTAAACAGCGTAAAGCTCGGCAAATTGGCTGCTTTTACCTTCACCAGTTGTGCTCAACAATTTCTGTGTGACCGGATTATAGGACACCGCCTTCCAGTGCCGTGTCATCCCTGTAAACCTCGCTGAACCATCAGTGAACCAAACATGGTTTCTTTCCGCTGCGGACAAATCATCAAAAGGCTTACCCCACTTGACAGGAGACTCCTGTGCTAAAGGTACGGAACATTCACTCTCAGTCTCAGTCGATGGCGCTCGCGCCACCTGCTCATGTAAAGAAGCAACTCCTTTCGGGCCCACACGTGCCCTGTCTTGTATGTACCATTTCCATTTAATCACACTCGCCTCTTGAGCGTGTCCAATTCGGTGAGTTTTCGGCGAACTCAGAACCCACTGCATGATAGGAATTTCCGGACGCAGAACTATATCATGTTCCAAAGTCAATTGCTCGGTATCCACCAGAGCCCAATAACAAGCAAGTAACTGTTTCTCAAAGGGTGTGTAACGCTCACCAGCATCAGGTAACTTTTTGGTCCAAAAACCTAACGGTACTTTACTCCTGCCTTGTTTCTGCCACAAACTCCAATTTGCATAAAGGCCCTGTACAGACACATTCAAATCCACGTCACCATCACGTACAGGCCATAAATCCAGAGCATGTTGAATTGCCTCTTTTGCCAGACTAAACGCATCTTGCTGTGGTTTATCCCATTCAAATGCATTCTTTTTACGCGTGACCCGGTACAAGGGGGCCAATATTTGACTCAAATGAGGAATATGCTGGCGCCAAAAGCCAAACAGACCAATGAAGCTCTGGGCTTCTTTCCTATTTCTAGGAACTGCAAAATCAAGAATCTTCTGTTTAACCTGAGGGATCACTTCACGGTGCCCTTCATGCCAATTAATACCCAAAAATTTTACAGCCTGGGACGGACCTTGCAATTTATCTGGGTTGATTTCCCAACCTTTCTCACGCAGGCACTCAATGACTCTGTCTAATTGGGTCTGAACTTCCTCTTGTGTTTCGCCTTGGATCAAAACATCATCAATATAATGACATATCTGAATTTGGGGATGAACCGGTACCTCAGCCAAATGCTCTGCCACCAGCCGGTGACATATCGTAGGACTATGCACATAGCCCTGGGGAAGACTTCTAAACGTCATCTGACGCCCGTTCCACGTACAACTGAATTGTTCCTGACACTCTGGGGCAATCGGAATTGAAAAGAAAGCATTAGCAATATCAATGGACGCGTACCATGTACCTGGATGCTTTTGGATTCTCTCAATTAGTGTAATAACATCCGGTACTGCAACAGTCAAAGAGGGTGTGTGCTTGTTCAATTCTCGATAATCAACGGTCATGCGCCAAGAGTTATCACTCTTACGCACCGGCCAAACAGGATTATTCCAAGCAGAAGTAACTGGGGTTATGACTCCTGCATCCACTAACTCCTGAATAGTGGTACTAATCTCCTCATGACCACCTGGAATACGATACTGCTTCTGACAAACCACTTTTGTCGCATGGGGAACTTGTATGGGGGGCATTCTTAAACGACCAACCCGTATAGGTCTGGACGATATATAATGCGTTGTTCCAAATTGGTAACATCCGTCATCTAGATGCAAAGTCATTCCTCTCAAAATATCAATCCCAATTATGAATTCTAGAAGTGGCACTACTAGGACAGAATACTCTTTTCTAGGAATTCTACCTATTCTCATTTCAAGGAAAGTTTGAACTGCAGGGGTTTCTTTTCCACCTAATCCGGTAATAGTAAAAGGCTGACCTGTAAACTTCTTCGATTTTCCATGAATAAGAGTGGCCTCCGCTCCTGTATCTACCAATGCTCGGGCCCTTTGGATATTACGATGTCTCCAATAAATGTCAATATCTACATAGGGTCTATTATCTCTGTGAGCCCATCTGTGTACCGGAGCTTGACCTCTTTCCTAATCATTCTTACTGCATTCTGTATACCAGGATAAATCAGGATAAAGACTCTCACGCTTCTTAGGTATCGGTACCTCCTGTTCATATCCATTCCCAGTACGGAACGGATTCGTATCTTCTGCATTGTACTGCGGGTTACGATCGACCAAACTGTGACGATCCTCTCTCCTCCTCAACTCAGGGGATTGATCCCTATCATCTCTACGTCTGCTGTAAACATAGTCAGTTCTCCCCCTTTCTCTTTCCCCCTCTCTCTCCCCGTCTCTCTCTCGACGGGGGGACACATCACGTGCAGAACGTCGATCATCACGACGAACAGAGCGCCCACGGCGGTCGTCATCACCGCTACCGTCAGAACCACCACGATCACACTCAGTGGTCCGAACACGCCGGGCACCCTCCTTTCGATCCAAGCCACGTTTGCGAAACAACTCCCACAAACGAGCGGTAGTCTCACCATCAATGTCCTCCCTCCGCACACCATCAGCCAGAAGACCAGAAAAAATATCACGTCTAGTAAGTTTATTTTCACCAGGAGTACGAGTGTCAGGCCGGGACTGACGTTCAGGTTTAAACCACTCACCCAACTCACCGAGTTGGCGCACCGATTCCAAAACCGTAGATAACACGTTACCAGTCTGATTAATCAATAAAGTCATCATGACCTGCTTATAGGCAACAGGGGAAGATCGAATGATACGGTTCCGCACAGAAGATGTCAACGAACCATCAAGCAACCTGTCAGCAGTACCCAGAAAAATTGCCGTTTTCATCACCTCCTCTTTGAGACGTTGAGCAGCATCACGCAAAGTATACCACGGCTTGTCATTCACAGGCCAGTCAGATTCAGTAGGATATTTTAGATTACAACCCTCAGTCGCCAATTGGAGTAAAGAAATCTGACCAACACCATTATAGTTACGAAAATGATCCTGCACAGTAGAATCCAAACTCAAGGAACAGAACTTTAAACAATCGCCAGTATCCAACATAATACCAGCAGCGCCCAGTTCATAAAGGCGCACCATCCATGTGAGCAAGGACTCACCAGCTCGCTGCCGAAATCGCTGCAAAATATCACTAATTTCCTGCTGAGTAACGTCTTCTAAACAGTCCAAAGAAATACCCTGCGGAGCATTGGGAGACTGCTGCAACTTCCGACGGAAAACTGGATGCGCAGAAACCGCGGGACGAGCATCACAAGGAGCCCGATCAGTACTCGTAGAGGGACAATCAGTGTAAGAAGCATTGATCCCACTCGAAGAACGAGCGTAATCACGGGGTGCACCATCAAAGGTGCGAGAAGCAGACTTACAATCATGGCGGGAGCGAGAAGACTCGCGCTTGGCAGACTCCTCACCCGAGGAACAAGAATCAGTAGAGTTCCAGATATTACCATCCCATTCATCAGGATTCCAATCCAGCCCGGCTGTCGCCACGACCAGACGCACCTTTCGCGTCGAAACCCGACCGCGCCTGTTCTTGTATTTATAACGAGCAATTCGCACAGCCGCCCGTTCGGCAATAGTTTGGTAAGTCTCAAGTTTATCAGCAAGCAACTTATTTTGACACCGCAACAAAGTATGAGAATTCTGAATCTCAACAAAGTGCGCTTCCACATCTTTAAGAGATATCTGTAACTTCAACAATCTCTCATGCAGAATCCTGTATGCAGACAAAAGAATCCAACCTCTGCGCCCCAAAATGGGAATCTCCTCACCCTTCGATACGGGTGCCTTCTGCAAACAAGCAATCACATTAGCCGGCTCTGCCAGCTCCAAAGAAGAATTCCAATTCTCACTCAAACCAGTAGAATCAGCCCACTCACGGGCCAAGGCTTCATAAGGCGTTGAATCCCATCCGGGAATATCAACGGGCAACTTAAAAGTAGATTTAGACCTTCTAGAAAACATCGTGAAAAAGGAAAAAGAAGAAAAGAAGAAAAAGAAAAGAAGGAAGAAAAATAAAAACTATACACAGAAATATACAAAAATAAAATGCAAACAAAACCACGCACGCGCCGAAAGCAAACACAAGACAACCACAACGCACACAGGTTTCGTAAACGGTTCGTGACGCCAAATGTTCTGCTTGGGTTTTCGGATCAGATAGAACCCGCTCAGCAGAGCCTCTCTAACCCAAACCAGAACGTTACCCCCTCCCTAGGGCCTATTTACACCTAAATAACCACATATATGTACCACCTAAGGACAGGGAATTCCTACTATATATACCAAGACCTACAAGTCACAGCCTCGCGGTCCCAAACGGACCCAGGACTTCCTGCCCAGACGGCAGCCACAGACTTCCTGCCCAGACGGCAGTCACAGCCTCGCGGTCCCAAATGGACCCAGGACTTCCTGCCCAGACGGCAGCCACAGCCTCGCGGTCCCAAACGGACCCAGGACTTCCTGCCCAGACGGCAGCCACAGCCTCGCGGTCCCAAACGGACCCAGGACTTCCTGCCCAGACGGCAGCCACAGCCTCGCGGTCCCAAACGGACCCAGGACTTCCTGCCCAGACGGCAGCCACAGCCTCGCGGTCCCAAACGGACCCAGGACTTCCTGCCCAGACGGCAGCCACAGCCTCGCGGTCCCAAACGGACCCAGGACTTCCTGCCCAGACGGCAGCCTTAGCACGAGTTCATCCTATAATTACCACGACATATAACAAGGGAATCAGTGTTACTATATATCAGATCACACAAAGACAGCTAGTTGAGCACAACTTGTTCCCCAGTTCGAAGGGCTCCTTTCTCCCTTATTCAGTTACCACCTACCTGATCAGGATTAACATCTGTTCATGTCAAGTCACAGCTGACTAGAAGAATAGGTTACCCTCTTACACAAGAACACGTAGCACATATTGCTTTACTACAAACTGAATACTTTATTTAGTTATTACATGCACACTCACGGAACATAATACATATCACATAACCTGCAAAGAAAAGTGAAAGATTAAGTTGTACACTCTAATAGTAAGGGGTTGACATCACCTTGGTCGTATGTAGCCTGCACTCAATGGTCATCTAGGTTCCCTTCTCGTCTGCGCCTCGGCTTCGCCTGGAAGTCACACCTCCGCAATCACCGGTTTACTCCCATCTCCCTCTCCGAGTCACTGGGACCTCTTCCTCATCGGCTACTCTCTTCTCTTTGGAATATCTATCTCTCGGTTTTTCTCCACCTCCAAGTTTGTCATCTGTCTTCCCTGGAATAAGTAGCAGCTTTACTACTAACGGCCAGGTGCCGCCTATGGACTAGAAGCAAGTGCCAGTATCTGCCTCAAACTTTTACTAATATAGATGTGCATTTCCTCATGGAAAATTCCAGCCCGTAACCTGCCGCCCACCAAATTCTTGTACCTCCCCGTGCCAAGGACACGTTCCCAGCCGGCCGGCCTGATGTAGTGTCTTCGGCATGAAGAAAAATACAATCCTTCGATAAGGGCCGGCCTGAACCGGTTCTCTCCAAGCGAATAACACCTCCTAACTAAAACACTGCCTATGACCTAGAAACATCCCAAGCTGCCAGAGCAGGAGGAAAGATGGAGTCTCTCCCGTTTAAGGCCTACCAGGCCTGAATTCAGCACGGCTCCATGAAATACCCTCACTACAGAACAGATTACCCCTAATGCTAACGAATCTATCCCCTAGGATATGTATGCAAACCCTGATCTATGGGGAAGAACACAGGATCATGTCGAAGTGCCTAATAAATAGGCTCTATACACTACTCTAACCCTTAGACTTGAATGGAAAGAGACTGAAGTCACCTAAATCACCCTTCAACACAATAAGACCGGAAAAATCGAGCAGTACAGTCCCCCCGATCACCTTTCTTAAAGATAGGTATTATAATTGATTCCTCCCAAGTTGGGGGTACCCCAAAGCAGACTGCGGCATTAAAAACTTTAACCAGGGGGAGGAGCCAAGATGGCGGACGGACAGGACGTCTGAGCTCCCGGCTCCGCAGCCCGTCTGCTGTTTACATGACATCCTGATCTTTAATCCTGCCTACGGCGCGAGCAAATGTAACCACGAATGCGCTGATACTTTCCGCATTCCTCCGATGTCCCCGCCGGCTTTTTTGGTCGAGGATTCATAGAGTTTGCCGACTTCGGACCTTGCCCACGCACCCTGGCCCGATCACCGTCACCGGACACCGCTTATCACGTACGGTGAGACGACCTGGGGCTGGACCTGCGCCTGGGGAAATGTGACCGGATGGGGAGTGGGCGGCTTGGCGGAGCCTTCTTCGCGACGGAGAGAAGTCCTGTATGATTGGGTCCGGGCTGGCGAACCTTCCTTTGTCCTGCTACCAGCGGTCAGAGCGGTATCCGTCCTAGAGCGCCCACCACCCGCATTGCAATACAGCCGAGGGCTCTCCCATCGTGTGAGCCCCGTGTAGCGAGCAGTAACTCTTCTTGCCTTAACTACTATTCCTCCGTCCTATGGAGTCGCCCTCACCCCTCCGATGTGGGCTAACTGCAAAAATGGTGGCGGTGCCGATCTACCTCGCCGGAAAGACGGAAGCCTCCATATCCCTGACGCAGGCTTCCCTGCCTACTGTCGAGCTGGAGGGTGTCCCGGTGGCGCCTTTACATACTGTCGACATGCGGAAGCGAGGAGCAGACCTGACCTATGGTGATATCCTTCTAGCCCTGGAAGACCTGAGGGCGACATGGTGCCAAAACACTCGAGAACTGGAGCGGAAGATCGATGCTGCTATGCCATCCAGGGAACTACTGCGGTTGTCTGACCCCCCAATGCCTCTCATTCCCTTCGAGGCGGATACAATGTGGCGACAGGGGGATACTGTGGAACGTCCTCTCCCTGGCTACAGTGTCGAGTGTTCTTTTAATGACAAAGTTGCAGATACAAAGCTCCCTTCCACTTTACAAGCTGAGACTCTGCCTCTGCAAGTGTTGCCACGGCTTCCTCAACATCGCCGGAGTGTGTGCCGTTCTGTGGGGACAACTGTGTTGGTCACTATCGCTGTGGTGATGGTTTATGATTGGGAACTCTCGCTTCCTCTCCCTCTGCGTCTTCTATGCCGGGAGCGGCCATCTTGCTCCTTTGTTCTGCCTGAGGTACACTTCCAGCGGTGGCCATGCTTGGTGGGGTCTCAGCGTTCTGGACAGGGCTGATGTTGTCTCCCTTGATGATCCTGCCTGACCGCCTGGCATGACCCGGACTAGAATATTTGTCTATGTATTTGCTGTGCCGCATGTGTGTAATTTGCCATTGTTGATTGCGGGGGTGGATCTGTGGGGCCACTTAAGGATCGGGCCAGGGCTGGGCGATTCCCTTTAGTTTGCTGTACGTCTTGGCGGGCGGGGACTAGGACGGGACTGCTAATTATCTGATTTATTCGCACATTTGGAATGGAGTCTCCCCACCTGCTGCTTTGCTTGCTACTTCAGTTGTGCTGATGATATTCAGGGTGGGGGATGCTTATGGGGCTGTGGTGACCGGGAGTATGTAAAATTTCCTCCTCCTGCCTTCTCTGGGAGTCGGAGACTGGGATGTTCTTTCCCACTCTCCAGACTCTCTTTCCTACTTGGGGTTCATTTGGGGCGACAGGCATGCCTATTGGGGGGGGGTGGGCCGTGGCCTTCCGCTGGTATGCAGGGTGGGGGGATGGGATGTGTTCTATGTCTTTTCTTCGTCTCTATGGCCCTCTTTCTCTTTCTTTCTTTCTTTCTCTCTTCTTCTTCGGTTTCTTTCTCTTTTATGTTTCTTTGTTTCTTCGGGGTCGGGGTTCAGTGTTAGTAGGGAGTTTATTGTGTTCTATCATTCTGTGGTATAGTGTTTGCTCTTAGTTCCCGGATGGTGGCCACCTGTTTTCTTACAAATGCTTTCCTATATAACGCCTCCTTCTGGGAGCTCCGTGAACGGTGATGTCTCTCCTGGTCAATGTCAGCTTCGACTCTTTTCGTAGTTCACTACATTGTACTCGACAAAATCATAAAATTAAAACCTTTTCTTATCCTGACATTATTGTTCTATGTTCTACAATGTCGTAGCGGCCGGCCCCGAGGGGTTGTAGGCAGACGCTGTGTATTGTGCATTTACCGAAATAAAGGTTTTTATAAAAAAAAAAAAAAAAAAAAAAAAAAAAAAACTTTAACCAACATAGGACCCCATACCTCCGGGACTAACTTATAAACATCAATGGGCACCCCATCAGGGCCCTGGGCCTTTCCTCCTTTGCTAGCACCAATGCTACCTAAAACCTCGGTATTACTAATATCCAAGGGAACTATGGGCCAGCAGTCATTGTGATTGGCCAAAACTTTATCCGAATCAAAGATAATAGAAAAATGGGAAATCCATGTATCCATACTAACCGTGGAGGTTAATTCCGGAACCTTCTCATCTTTTAAAAATGGGCAGTTAACAGTGGCCCAGAATAATGTACAATCTTTTCTTTCGGCTGCCTGTGTCAGTTTATCCCAAGCCTCATGTTGTAGCTCTATCTTCCTACGCTTAACTGTGTTCTTATAGTTTAATCTAAGCTGAGACACCTGGTCCCTAACTCTGGGTTTGGTTGCCAGTGCATCTTTAAGCTCTTTAAGAGCACGAGTGCAAGCACAATTAAACCAACCCCTTTGTTGTTTAGACTTACACTAAGTTGATTTAGTAAATTTTAGGTCTATAATGGAATTAATTCGGATAAAATGTTGAACAGAATCGGCAGTAACGTCAGCCTGCTCAAGAATCTCAGTAATTTCAAATAAGCAGTTATTAATAATTGAATCAGACGTCATAACCGCTTTGTCACCATTCCATCTTAACCTTGTACCATTGGGTCTATGTGGTTCAATATTAACTATAACCTCCGGTACAAGTACAGGTTTTTTATTCCATAAAACAACCTCTACAACAATACAGTTATGATCGCTAAGCACAATATCAACGACCTTGGGTGCCAAACTCCATGGGACAAGACTTGATGACATGCTAATAAAATCAATGACAGTATTTGCCCCCCTCCCTGTAAAAGTCGGAATACTCTCACCTTGATCATTCTTTTCGGTGACCAATATTTCCATATCAAGGGCCGCTAAGAGATGGTTCAAAGAATCCCCATATTTATTATGAGGAAAATGAAGATCCACATCCCCAAAGCGGTTGGTAATCCCACACAAACAATGGTTAGAGAGGGGACAGACTACAATATTAAAATCCCCCGTCAAAATAAATTCAAAAACGACATTAGAACCCTCAATAATATCATCTAGTGCATTTCTCAGTGCATCTACCACCAAGTGCCTAGTGCTGTCAAATATATTACTATAGAAATTAATTAAAAGAATATTTCTTCCGTCCTTCTCAGAGAGCCATAAAATCTGCGAATGGGCCCCCACTAAAACATGTTTTTTAACAATAATGGGGACTTTGATAGAGATCAGAACCAAAAGCCCTCCCTTAGCTCTGCCAGAAATGGATGCCATAGCAGGTAACTGATAGGAAACAAAGCCATTATAACCTGAAAATTTTTTGCACCATGATTCCTGAAAACAGCAAATATCAAAAAGATTGATAAACTCTGACCACCCTAGGCTATCTTCTTTGGATGCTAGGCCAGCAACATTCCAGCTGACAAAAAAGCTACTCATAGACCCAGAGGGTATTTCAATGCCTTCATCCTGGAAAAATAGGCTTGGACTCAAACTGTGATTGTCTGCTGCAGGCAATACTCCTTTAGCCCCCTCAACATCGCCCACGAGGCCAATTAACGGGCAAAAGTCAGGAGGGATACTAACATTACCTAGGGGCCCGGAAATAATTCCTTCGGACTCTGCACCACAAAATACTGTTCCATCTTCAGAGGGCGCCACATCAAAATCCAGTCAATCATTACAATCTAAACCACTCAGGGATTGAAACCGATTGGATGTAACCACCTCAAACCTACTGGGCACACTAGAGGCACTGCCACTACCCCTTTTAAAGGCATTAGGTGGTTGATTAATTACATGTTGATAAAAAAAACCCAGAGGTCTGAGTATAATTCCCTGATCTTTCAAGGGTCGAGAAGTGGCTCTGAGCAGAGTAGTGGTAGCTAGTTGGGGATTGTTAAAATTGACAATCACACAATCGTCACTAATACTTTTATGAGAGTTCCCTATCCAGTTAGCTCTGGTAGTAGTTAAGATTTGATCAGACAGAGCTACTGGGTAACCACACTAACGGAGGGAAGCCCATCCGTCGTAGCACATCGAAGAGGTAATCCCACTCCACTGAATCAAATGCCTTAGTGGCATCCAAAAAGACTGCGGCAAGCGGGAACTCTGGTGCCACAGTCTCAAGCACTGAAAACAGGGTGCGGAGGTTATGAGTGGTGGCACGGCCAGGGACAAATCCCGACTGATCCGGCAGTATTAGCTTATCCATTAAAAGTGTAAGTCGGTTAGCAAGCACCTTAGCCAATATTTTCGTGTCACAATTTATAAGTGACAACGGCCTATAGAAATCACAGGAACGAGCATCTTTGCCAGGCTTCAAGAGAGATGTAACCAGTGCCTCCCTCATCGAGGGGGGAAGCACACCAACCTCCAATGATTCCTCGTATACTTCCTTAAGAACAGGCGCCATGATATCAATGTAGTTCTTATAAAATTTGGCGGGGAGGCCGTCCGACCATGGTGCTTTTCCATTTTGCAGTTGCATAATAGCCTCCCTAATCTCATCCAGTTCGAACGGCAAGCACAAAAACCCCCTCTGTGTATCACTAAGCCACCCAAGCACCACATCTCCCATGAAACTGTCCAAATCCACTTGCCCAGCCCTCTGTGTAGTGTAGAGCGTCCGGTAATGCATAATAAAGGTGTCTAGTATGTGGGCCGTATCCCGCTGCACTGTCCCGTCAAGTCCCGTAATTTCTAAGATCTGGGTAGAAAAACGCAGGCATCGAATTACCTCAGCTAAGGCCTTACCTGGCCGCTCTCCTTCCCCATATCTGCGGGCACTCCAGTACCGTCCCTTGAATTTAACCTCTCTCGTCGCCGCTTCCTCATACTCTGTCAGTTTCTCCCTGAACGTCCACTGTACCTGTCCCGTTTCTCCCCTCCCCATCTGTACCTCAAGTCCCTTCAGCTCTTGTTCCAACTTTCTAAGCGATCTCTGGATATCCCTCAACACACCAAAACTCTTGGAGATACAAAACCCTCTAATAGTTGCTTTAAAGGCCTCCCATATCACCTCCACACTATCCACTGACCCCTTATTCCTCAGAAAAAAGTATTTTATCTCCTCCCCCAATTCGTATTTAAACACCTCATCTAACAATACATTCGGCTGGAACCTCCAGTTAGGCCTTGGCTTGTCGTATCCTGGGGGCATGAGCGAAAGTTTCTCAGGGCAATGATCCGAGAATGTTCTAGCAGGATGGACCACAGACCGGATGGACATACCTAGCCCCCTAGAAATCAATACATAGTCTATGCGCGCCCATGTCCCTGTATATGACGTAAAGTGTGTCCCTTCCCTATCCTGAGAATGTGTGGAACGCCAACTGTCTAGTAATCCTCCCTCTTCCATTATGCCCTGTAACACCGCTTGGGAGTTGTTATAGTGAGACGCAGCAGTATTGGATCTATTCATGGCTGGATTTATAGCTACATTAAAATCACCTCCCCATATTATATGGGTGGAGCCCACATTCACTATTTTTCCCCATACGTTAGTAAAAAACTCCGGAGTATCTGTATTCGGTCCGTAACAATTTGCTATAGTAACGGAATCCCTGCCCAACCGCCCCCAAGCGATCACATATCTGCCCTGGGGATCCTCCAACGCCCCCGCCAATATAAAAGGTGTCTGTTTTTTAACTAGTATGGCTGTACCTCAAGCATAGGAGGAGTATGAGGAGAAGATCCTGCTACTTGCCCATCTGTGAGCAAACGTGTTATTGGATTCTGGGCCAATATGTGTCTCCTGTAGCAGGGCTATGTTGATTTGCTGCCTATCTAGATACTCTAGCATCTGTCTGCGCTTTCTCGGGTTTCCCAGGCCCCTGACGTTCCAAGAGATCACCCTTAACATGGATTTATCTTTCTGAGCCAACATATTGTCTCCACCTATGCCCACCATGATATTGCGAAGTTATATAAAATTGTAATTGCTTATTTAAGGAGGTACACATCCAGATCGCATATTGCATGTCATGTTTGCCTAGAAACTCAATGACCCTACCCCTTACCACCCCCTCCCACTGTAGCATCCCAATCATGCCAGTCATCTGTAGCCCTCCCCCTCCCCCCTCCCCAATACCCAAAATAACAATGCCTTACATACATCTTCTCCAGTTGAATACCAACAACAGCTTTAAAAAACCAAATGAAAAAAACACACAAGAACACCCATAGAGAAACATAAGGGATCACCCGTGTGGGGGAAACTCGCCAGGTGGCCCACAGGTACCTCTCGCTGTACCAGGTTGCCCGCAGTTCTACTCAGACCCCCTGGCAAGCGTCGAAGGTGTCCGGTCGCTTGCAGGCATTGTGTCCCATCTGCGGAACGCAGCCCACTTCTGCCCCCTCGTGGTCCGCGCCTCTTAGAACTGATCTCGCAAAAGTCCTTCTGTCCCAATCTCTAGTGTTCTCGCAGTACTTGACAATTAGGAGCATCGAGCAGACATCCCATTCCATACATCTCATTCCGTGTCCGGCGACTGCGCTCCCGAGGAGCCAGCTGACGTGTGGCCTGCATTCGTGCGTCTTTTAAGTTGTTTGAGAAAAGCTTCCACCTGATGAGGCTTCGTGTAGATTGTTTGTTCACCTTGATGCGTAATCCATAGGCGCACTGGGTAAAGTAAGGCGTAATCAACTTGGGCCTGCCTTAACTTTTGCTTGACAGCCAGGAATTTGCGCCGCTCCTCTTGAACATGAGCAGTTTTTTCTCTCTCGCCACCTTAAGCGCCACATCTCTGTCCCTTTAATTCAAGAATCAAGCAATGATAGGTCGGGGCGCGCTTCCCGGAGGTGGTTTTGGCCCCAAGGAGCGATGAGCTCTTTCAACAATAAATTGAGGAGAGAGTACCTCCACCCCTACCACTTCCTTCAGCAATCTTTCAACGTACTCCTCCATCTTGCCCGTGTTGGCGTTCTCTGGAATTCCTAGGATGCGTATATTGTTTCGGCGACTTCGCGCCTCTATGTCCTCATTCTTGGCAGCTATGATTTTTAGCAGCTTATCCATTTGCGTGACCGTTTTCTGAATGTGAGCCGTAGTGTCCTCCGCCTCTGATATTCGCTGCTCAGCGTCTTTTATACGGGCCTCATGCCCATCTATTTTGCGAACTATTGCATCCATACGTGTAGTCAGCGTATCCATTTTATCTGCCATGGTCGCGAAGCCTTGACGCACCTCTAACAGGATTGATTTCATATCCTCTCCTGATGAGGACGGGATCTCCGATTGCGACCCTTCAGCCCCACTAACCGCCTCCGCCATCTCCTGCCGATTGTTCTTCTTTGCGTCGAAGGTAAGTCACGGCTGCCGCGCATCTGGCTTACCCATCTTGTAGCATAAAGTGTAGGTCAATGACAATGCATGATACCGAGCCGGAGCGGCAGCCAGTTAATGATATCCCAAAGCGCCTGATCAGGAGCTGTAATCCTTCTAGTGCAGCGCGTGGAAGCACCCCCCTCCGTTATCCAGCACCTCCAGGCACCCACTCCAGCAAGCCACCAGCAACTGTTGTACCACGTCCCACTCCTTCAGCAACGTGGGGCTCTCTACATGCACTCCTCTGCACCTTGAGTGGTCTGGCGGCGTATATCTCCACCCCAGTCCTATCCCTCCAGGCTCTCAGGATGCCTTGCCGCCTACGCTGCTGCTTCTGGCTGCTTTTTGCAACACAACTAGCTTCTACGAGGTGCCTTGTGCAGGAATCTGGTCTCCGTGCCGCAACCCTGTCCAGCTCGTCGCACACCCACTTTTGGCATATGCCCTGCCAGTTTGGTTGTCGTGCGGGCTAATCTCCTCATGTGTGTCCCCGCACTCGGCCGGCCCGCTAGGCCCGCGGCGCACAACCCCGACTCAGTCCTTCACGTTATATCCCCTTACAGGCTCCTCAAATTGTTCCTCATGCCCCTTCTACCTGTGCCTTGTGCACGAAGCTCCTCATCGGAATGGCGCCGCCTCTCTTCTGGTCTCCCCGCTCCCCCGTCACCTCAGTTGCAGTCCGCCGGCCTGCAACCCACGTGGGAGCCGCAGCACTCGCGTAGGTGCCTCATACCCGTCACCGCTCCAGGACGCGGCAGAGCGCGACTCAGTCGGGACCTTTCCGAGTCGCTAGCAGCACCTCGACGTCTCCGCCTATGCTGGGACCAGCTAGGATTTTTCCTCGGTCGTAGCGCTTCCTCGGACCTCGGTATTCACCGAAATATTCCCCGCTGGGACAGGATAAATTTAGGATACGTGCGCCGGACAGCGGGAGCCTCCAACGGTGGCGGCCATTCCGCTAGTGCGCCACCTAGCGCCCCAAGTTGCTAAATATTTGGCTAAAACACAGAAAGAAGTCGATAAGGTATGCATATTGTTGGTGTGACTTCTCGCTCTCTTCCCAGAGCACTCTGTGAACACCTCCATTGGTGATCACAATGGGCGGCTGCACCACACACAAGCAGGGGCGGCTGGTGAGATCTGAAAGTGGTGAGGCGTAAAATTTGTGTCTGAGTGCACCGCAGCGCGTGCGTGCAGAGAGCGAGCCCAAACAACCTAAGGGGAGTTCGTGGGGGATCTCCCCCGAGAATTTTTTTAAAGAAGATTGGGAAAATGGTGCACTTTCAAGCAAATGTGAGAAAGCAAGAAGGTTAATAAAGCAATTGTGAAAGTGAAGTTAATACATTAAAAAGAGATGTCATATAAGAACATAGGGACCATCCTAGCTACTAAACACCCAACCGCACCAGGAAAGCCCAAACACACCACATATCTACCCCTTAGACCCCATTCCTTTTAGTGGATACATTGCCGTGCCATGTGGCGCACAGCCACCTATAGCACACACGGTACCCCCAATGCAAGGACAACCAGATGTCTGCGCATCCACCCTGGCAGCAAGCAATGCACCAATGCAAATCGCCTTCAAGCTCAAGTTCAACAAGGGACAACTTCATCAGCTGCGAGCACAGCAGCAGCTCGCCAGGGGAGGAGGAGACTTACCATGCAGGGGATGCCAGAGGACAACAGGCAGATTACAGAGGACAGACAGCATCTGCAGGCCGAGCCCACCCTACCTGAGTGGCTTTGTGGAATTGCTTTTTCAGCCCTGCAACCGACATTCTGACTGGAGCGACCGATGAGCCTGTGCCGTGCTGCCCGGATCCCGTGCACTCCCGTGGTCTGCAGCGCCTTCTCCTTTTGTATAAACCAGGTCTGGTCCTGAACAGGTGAGCCTGCGTGTACTTACTACTGGTGTTGCGCAAGGGAACAAAATGCCGAGGGAGAACAGTCCCAGCAGAGGATGTATG
Source organism: Triturus cristatus (assembly GCF_964204655.1). Classification (NCBI taxonomy): domain Eukaryota; kingdom Metazoa; phylum Chordata; class Amphibia; order Caudata; family Salamandridae; genus Triturus; species Triturus cristatus. The sequence continues at coordinate 346,364,930 of NC_140589.1, read as the reverse complement.
TCGTTACAACGCACACTTTTACAACGCATGCACTTACAACGCATTCTTTACAACGCAAAATCCATTACAACGCATTCCATTACATAGCATGACACTACAACGCATTTTTAAAAACTACCTTTACAACGCATTCCATTACAACGCATACTACCTTTACAACGCATACCATTACAACGCATAATATTAAATTGCATTTAAGGTAAGTATTAGATAGTATAGGGGTAAAAATTACTTTTCTAACTCCAGGGGGTGCAACAGTAGGGTAAGTGTTGGATAGTATAGGGGTAAAAATTACTATTCTAACTCCAGGGGGTGCAACAGTAGGGTAAGTGTTGGATAGTATAGGGGTAAAAATTACTATTCTAACTCCAGGGGGTGCAACAGTAGGGAAAGTGTTGGATAGTATAGGGGTAAAAATTACTATTCTAACTCCAGGGGGTGCAACAGTAGGGTAAGTGTTGGATAGTATAGGGGTAAAAATTACTATTCTAACTCCAGGGGGTGCAACAGTAGGGTAAGTGTTGGATAGTATAGGGGTAAAAATTACTATTCTAACTCCAGGGGGTGCAACAGTAGGGTAAGTGTTGGATAGTATAGGGGTAAAAATTACTATTCTAACTCCAGGGGGTGCAACAGTAGGGTAAGTGTTGGATAGTATAGGGGTAAAAATTACTATTCTAACTCCAGGGGGTGCAACAGTAGGGTAAGTGTTGGATAGTATAGGGGTAAAAATTACTATTCTAACTCCAGGGGGTGCAACAGTAGGGTAAGTGTTGGATAGTGTAGTGTAATATTATGCGTTGTAATGGTATGCGTTGTAAAGGTAGTATGCTTTGTAATGGAATGCGTTGTAAAGGTAGTTTTTAAAAATGCGTTGTAGTGTCATGCTATGTAATGGAATGCGTTGTAATGGATTTTGCGTTGTAAAAAATGCGTTGTAAGTGTAGTGCGTTGTAAAAGTTGCGTTGTAAAGGTTGTTCCCCCCAGCAGACGGCCTCCCCTTGCCGAAAATCGAGAGCGCCGCCTGAAGAAGTAAAGGGAATATTTGTTCTAATACTTATCGATGCGCTGCACCACACTCCGTGAGGCAACTGAGCACGTCTAATCTCCACCCCTCACACTCATCACCCAAGTCACTGCAGTTAGGTCACACCAGCATCCTCCTCATCTGTGTGATTGCCCTCGCAAGGTAGCAGCTCCTCGAGGCCACACTAGTGACAGCAGAGCGATGTATACATGACAATTAGCTTCTTAGTGTGCTCCTGATAAAGTCTGGAGGGTCATCTTCTTTCATAGCATTCTGTGTCCTTAAAGTTCGGACAGATAGCGATAGTACCTTCATGGTTAGTGCCCACCCAGTATGTAGAACTACCTACAAATTAGTGGTAGTTTGTGCATTTCTGCAATGTAGACCTCGCATTTTCGGCACACCCATTAATTTAACATCTGCAGTCAGTATTAGTGACCGTTGCTAACAGAGTGGAAATACACACTAAGAAACTAATTGTCATGTATACATCGCTCTGCTGTCACTAGTGTGGCCTCGAGGAGCTGCTACCTTGCGAGGGCAATCACACAGATGAGGAGGATGCTGGTGTGACCTAACTGCAGTGACTTGGGTGATGAGTGTGAGTGGTGGAGAATAGATGTGCTCAGTTGCCTCACGGAGTGTGGTGCAGCGCATCGATAAGTATTAGAACAAATATTCCCTTTACTTCTTCAGGCAGACCTGACCAACTCATGCGCACTTATTCTGCTGCCTGCCCCTGACAATGCCTGTCAGTCAACATGACGCCGGACCGCCCACCCCCTTCAGACTCTGAAGGGGGTGGGCAGTCAACCGTCATGCTGACTGACATGCATTGTCAGTTCTCCCTCGGTGTCTGAACGTAAGTAAACTGAGAGTTTACTTAAGTTCAGAGACGCCAAGGGAGCTGCGGGCGCGAGCGGCTGGTGGGGCAACGCCCCAGCACCCTAATGGACGCACCGCCACTGCACACAAGTGGACATTAACACAGCGTTTTTCCAGTACTACCGGAACTTATATGAGCGCACTGCCCTGTTCCCCACAGCTAATACTGAAGATTTCTTAAAGCCTGTCAAACTCCCACATTTGATGCTAGATGATAAGCTGGCCATAGAAACCCCTATTACTGAACAAGAAATTAAGAGAGTTCTTCTAGAACAGATGGGATTCCCTCTGAATTCTAGTCAATGTTTTCATCTCAGTTAGCCCTGCGCATATTAAAGCTTTTTAACAGCGTATCAGCGTAGGGTAGTGCTCCTCCTTCTGCCAGTAAAGCCTTGGTTGCCTCCCTATTAAACCCTGGACGAGACGCCAACGACATGGCTGCTGATCATCCCCTTTCTATAATCATTGTGGATTATAAGATCCGAAGAAAGCTGTTAGCAACCAGGATATTGCTGGAGCTACCATCCTTGATCCATGCATATAAGTGTAGATTTGTTCTGGTTCTCGACACCTCCTTGAATATTCGGAGGCTCTGCTTGATCTTAGCCTATGCTCCAGACTGATACCCTCTCTCAGCTTGCTTCGCCTTCGACTTAGAGAAGGCACTTGATTCAATTAATTGGGCATGCATGCACTTGGTTCTCCGCAAATAAGGGTTTGGGGATCACATAGCTGCTTGGGTATGGATTTTGTATGATGTAGCCACAGCCAGAGTGAAGACGGGACGCAGTATTTCTGACTCCTTCAATATACATAGAGGTACATGGCAGGGATGCCCACTCTCCCCCTTACTAGTTGAGTTAGCTATTGACTACATTTGTCAGGTGCGAATTGTCATAGCCTCTACCCTCTTTCTATTTTTTATTTATTTATCTTTATATATGTATATGTTTGAACTAAGCTCACTCCCCGCATTCCTTCTCCATGGTATCCAGCAACCAAGCTTTCAGATAAGGTTTGGATTTCCTCGAGATCGGACCTGCGGGAAGTGGGCTCCTGTAATGTCATAAATAAACTTCTTTCGTTGAACATATCTTGCCCGCTCCTAGTGGTAAATACCTTGCAACATGGAAGCTCAGGTGTATGCACCCAATGGGTGGCTGCCCTGCCCCCACCGTTGCAGCAGATGATGATGATAGCGTGGAAGAGCTTTTAGCTGGATATGGAGGGAACAAAAAGCCTGTATTTTGTTATCCTGGCCCATGGGACTGCATTGAAAGTGACTCCTGGATGTGACTTTCTGTCCTCCCCTGCTGGTGTTTCTCACCCCCCTTACGGTGTCTCTCCCCTCCTCCCGTGCCTTAGGCATGAACCCCCATGACAACGCATATTTAACATTACTGTATAGGAGTTAGGTCAGACAAAGTTTTCTCTAACTGTTCCCTTAAATATAGTGGTGACGTCCAGTTGGTGGCCTTCATTTTGGTAATTTGCTATTGTTCGTTGCTATTGGTATTGTGAGAATACGTTGCAACACGCAATGATTGCGTTATTGTAAAAAGGAGATATACTTATAAGGAGACCGTACTAACGCACTGCTTGTCTATTGATCATCAATGTGTACTGTCTATACATCGCTTGACTAACTGTATAACCTGGTGCCAATAAAAATATCTTATTAAAAAACTCTGTTAAACATGGTAGGAGATCTGTGGTAGATGAGTAGATAAGGCGGCTAAACTAGAATATTTGGCAAAGGTAGAATACACTTTAGTGAACCCTATGGCAGACATGTGGTGTCTTTGCTGGCAAGACATTTGTCATGTGTGACAATTAAGCCCATAGAGGTGCAGACAGTGAACTTGCATTTGTTTTGGTAGGGTCCACTAGTGCCCTACTCTAGAAGACCCAGAAGCAGGACATTCATGATTAAAGCTTAAATGTTGGTAATTTTTAGAAACCGCCCTTCCTTGGAGCTATGGGGATCTTACAATTGGAGTGGGCAAAACTGCCTGAAGGTCATAGGTTACAACCAGAGGATCGAAGACCAGTAGAGAGTATTCTAGGACTACAAGTGTAGACATCCTACACCATGCATGCCCCACTCATACTATCAATGCCTTTTAATGATTCTGTACTTTCCTGTGTCTAGAAGATATGGATACAGAGGTTTGTCTCTTTACTGTATGCATTAGGCTCTCTCATTGGGTACAATCAGATTCCCTGAACATAGATCCATATAAGGCATTCTTGTAGACGGTATGGTTCTAGAGATAGTGCTGTACCCTAGCTCTAATTCAAAGATGCCCAGTTCCCTCAACTGGGTAGTTGGTGCTTCGAGGCTCTTGTCACCTAATAAAAAGCATAACTGCAACTCCCCAGTTTCAGGATGTGGGCCCCTAAAATGAGAGGACCTGAGATGTGCTTTGTGCATCAGGACAAGAGCAGAGTTATTCTGCTTGTGTATTTGCTTTGGGGTCACTTTGACCCCCCCAAATGTGCCTCTACTTGACCAGTGTACTTTGATAACAAGCCTTGTCACTCTGAAATTATCACATTTAGCCTTGGTGGACACCTTTTCAATTTAGCAGGGGGTGGGTGATTTTGTGGTACGTTTGTTGTTTGGGGCTATTTTTGAAAATGTCCTACAATTTAGGACCAAGTCCACTGAAGACTTCGACTCAGTGCCACTGAGAAGCTGCGCAAAGGGCAGGTCTGGCATAGGGCAGGCATGTTATAGCAGGTTTGAGACAATCGACATTGTGTTTCATATATTAGTTCTTTTCACTCAACATTCATCATCATCTGCTATCTTATGTACTGCTAAACTAATGCACACAAGGACAAACATTTTCCAGTTGTCCAATTTCTAATAATACCGCCGTGAAGTAGCAAAGCCTGACTCATGATCTGACCTTCTTTACTGCATGAATGTACCCCTAAGGCAGATTATCTTTAGTCTGCCTTCAGGATAGCCTGGTGCAGACCCTGAAAGCTCTCATGCACAATTGAATCTTGCGTGCACCGGAACAAATATATTCAGCATTAGCCAGATGTGAAGAGAGTACTTTAGCCATAGTCTTTTGAATCGTCTGAAGTTTTCTGATATATTTTGGTCTGCTCATTAAATAATCAATCTTCAAATCAATAATGGCTTTTACAGTAGAAGTTCAATGGGATTCTCAAAGAAAGCTTTGTTTCCTTCTGGACAACTGATGGTAGTAATTAAAAAAAGAACATTGATTTCCTTATTCAGAGACATATAGCATAGCCAACCAGTTTCATGGGAGCACAGTTCTGCCACACCTCTGCAGAATCCTGACTATATTACATTGAAGCCTTCAATTGAGGTATAAAACCCTGTCTCTGGTGTCCTTATTACAGGCAACTTGTGCTGTCTCTAGTCGTCTATAATAAGAGAATTACTTACTTTTTCATCAGTAATACGTTTTTATAGTTGAGTTCTGATGTCATAGTGCCTACTGCAAGAGCCATTAGCCAACGTGAAAAGTAGCATTTTAAAGCACGAAAACAAAATCTTGATTTCCCTTCTTCTGCTCTGTTTTTCCAGATAAACAGTGATCAGCAGAAAGGAGATATTTTTGGCAACAGTTTAGGTATTTATAGAAAATATAGACTCTGTTTGCATATTTCTGCACATTCTGAGCTACAGCATCTTATAAGTATAACTTTTATTAAACTAATTCTAGTGTCTCTGCAAAAAATGTCTATGTGCATTTTGATGTATTTCATTTTGCACTACAGATTCTACTTTTATAATTCGTGTCTGCAAACATCTAATCTCTTTCATATAAAATAGCAACACACCAAGGACGTAAGCAGTTTGTGGGAATGGCCATGGTGTGACCATGTACTGTAAGAAATATAGTATACCCTGCCATACATTATATGGATATTGGAAGTCACCTCTGAGTTACAAGACTTTATAAAGGAACTCAGACTTCAGCCTTGTTCCTCCATATGCTCATAGAACTCCTCGGTGACTTGCGATATTAGTTTATTGTACATCAGGGAGTACTTTATCCAAAATATAATCCTTGCAACAAAGCCTATTAAATATAACTGCAATATGTCGAGCAGGTAGTGAAGCTGAAATGAACAAAAAAATATTTTTGCAATTGACAAAGGCTCAAGAAGAAGCCATTGGAAGGGAAGCCTGGACTTAAGCAGGGGAGAGAATTACTGGTTGTGGCTCTTCAAACAGACCCCCCAGGATATTGCAACATGCATTTGGAAAGTGTGCGGTACAAAAATGAAAGTTTTGCTGCACATATTGCGTTTCTTTTGCAGCAATTTTGCGGCATTTTATTTTTTGGCAACCATGATTTATTCATATTTAGGAGACGTTTTTCGGTGAATCTTGCATGATAGCACCCACACAGCGGAAATAAATTAATATCTGTTCACCAGACCTTTGTCGACAGTGAATCAAAAAAATTTAAGTATGGTCTCCCCGCTAATATCTACATTACGTTCTATCCAACAACTCTGACAATTTCAACTTGAGCTGTCTTTCGGCCATCCACTGACTTGTTCTCAGTCATTACTGTGAGAGACACCCTGAATGCCATCTTGTCACTGATTTCCTAGATGAACAACACTTTTCAAAAATGCCTTCTACCACTTCTCAGTCCAACATGAGATCCTTTTCTGCTGCTACTGCATCAGCAAATCACTGGGGTTCTATCAATTACGATTTCCATACGGATAAAAAAAGAAAGAATTCAAGTACGTCACCTGTAGGCATGTGGTGGGTCCCAATGAGGGCAATACTTAAAGAAAAAATTGCCCCAGCAGGACCGGCCGCATGCCTGAGGCGGATGGCCCGAATTCTTTCTTATTTAAATAGTGCCGCCGCATTCACACCATCCAGTTTCAGCCTGTGGATGGTGGGAGAGCTGAGGGCAGGGGAAGAGGAGCAGAAAAACCTGCATCTCTTGCCAGGCTGGGACTAAACTGACCTATTTGGTGTCCCGGTCCAAGCAGCAGCAGTGTTCTTCAGGCACCTCCAGGCAGGGGGATACAACGCAGCAGGTAAGTAAACAACCGCCTCGCCTGTTCGCTGACCCCCTCCTTTTATTTGGCTCAGTGCTCAACACTGGACTAATACAAGAATTTAGCAGGCACTTTTGTAAAGAGCCCAGGCTTTTTACAAAACTGTTGATTTGATGATTTTTTTGCAAATCGCGCAATCCTGAAGGATCTGTCCAAAGAGACATTGAGCACAAGAGGAGCTCCTGGACCTCCAAAGTTGCCATCCAGTGGTTGAATAATGGCATAACACATAGCACCAGGCTCATCACCTGTCCTGTTGTATGCCTTCTAGATCGTCCAGTAGGGAGTTCTTAAATTGCTGTACAAGCAATGTGCAGGATTTATGTCCTGTTTAAACTTACTGGTTAAGGTAGAGGTGCAAGCCAGTAGATAAGGTGGAACAGGAGAACAACAAACTGGTCTGCCTGGAATGAAGAAAAGGTGTGCAAACTCACTAGGGAGAATTAAAAAGAAAGGTTGTTAAATGAAAGAGCAAGCTATAAGCATAATGAAAGCTAACCAGACCCACAGAAATGGTCAGTGGGTTCTAATATGATCAAAACTGCTATTAGGCGAAATAGAGGTAACAGTTTGCAGGCGGAGCACTAAAACAGGCTGGTGAAGATAATCCTAAAGGTTTGCACATTGTTTATGTAGCAAAAAAAAAAAACTGTAGAGATAGAAAAAACTGATGTGACTGAACATCACTGTGAAGGTAAAATGGGAAGGAGCAAAGTGTTCAAGCAATCCAAATCAACAAGACGCACTGACACACCTTACCACCATATGAAGTCCAGAAGAAACTGGATTGGGGGTTACAGGTGATCATTTTGGCAGTCATACAAGCATAGAAAATGGCTCTTGAAGCAAAAGCAAGCACTATCTCAATTGATGTTAATTAGCTGAGACCAGATCTCAGGAACATTGCAGCAAGATTAAAAGAAACTGCATCACCTGTGGAACACATCAAGGGGATCATCCAAGAGCTGCAAAAATGGTGAGAGTACATGACCTCACCCCTTCACTAGCAGGTGGAGGGTGCAGAAGTCAAGTAATGAAGAAATACCCTTTGTGAGATTTTCAAGGTACATGGAAGGCACATCAGTGAAGTTATTCCCAGAAGACTGCATAATGCAGATACTTTATCTAACAGCCTTTTGGCATATTTCTCTGTGGAGTGCATAAAGAGAGCACTGACCCCTGTGGGGATGTCTGTACAAGAAGGAATGAGATCCCAAACTGAAAAGCAAATGAGTGGTAACAAAGTAGGAATGGCCTGAATGAATGGGCTTGCTCAAGCACTGGAAGATGATAGACTTTTAGACTTGTTCTAGGGCGTTGTTAATCTTACTATATTTGCAATTCAATATATTACAAGGGGACCACAAAACTGAATCTCAGATTAATAATAGTTATTATCAATTAACAGGGCAAAAAGGAGAGAAAGGCAGACCAGGAAGTCTGTCTTTTGAGGTTATTCTGAGCCATCCTTTCACCACAACTACATCCTCCTCCATCCTGGTGTTCCTTTCTGCATCCAAACCCCTAACATGGCTGGGGGGAATGATGAAAGGGCCCCCTGAATTGATGAAGAACTAGAGATAACCTGTGAGGGGGTTCTCCAAAGGTACCCTCAGCTTTCTGGGGGTCCAGATTCCCAGCTGAGCAATTCAGCACAGGCCTAAATTTGGAAGGACATCTACATGCACTGCAGTGGGTGTCCATACTCGGCGGGGACAAATGCAGTAAGCACTGGTAGGACCTTTGTCACTGGGCCCAGGCCAGTCTGGGTGTGATCTACATTCTCAGTATCCCCGCATGCCACCACTGAAAAGGAAGGTCCTGAGAGCAGCTTAGCTGACCTTCCATGCTCAGCTGCAAGAGTTTGAACAGCAAACAAGTGGTAAGAAACAAGAGTTAAGAAACCATAGCTTTTGATAGTGGTGTCCAGTCATGTATCTAGTCCAAGGATTAGTCTAACATTTTATGTTGTATTTAACCTGGGTTATTTTTTAAATCAAAGTTTACAAATACTGGCAAGCAAGTAATGTTGCATTTTATTTTTGGTTTACTCATCATCTAATCATGACATAATGGAAATGCTTTTCAACTTTTATGCTTTCTGACAGTATAACATTTCAAACAGAACTATTAACATTTAGGGACTGGGCATGAGGGCACATGTTATGCCTCTCGCTGCTTGCACTGTTGTGGGCACACAGTGTGCCATGCACGACATGGTGGATGGTACACAATGCCCCCAACATGCAAATGGCTCTGCACTGTGGCGGCATATACTTCAGGCTCTCCTTATGAGCCGAAGCATGCCACCACCATTCCACCAATGACAAACCACCCCCAGCCTGGCGGTAGTGTTATAATGTGGCAGTCGGGATGCTGACGGCTGGGCGCCGTTCCCCTAACTGCCTCAGCAGTCTGGCGGTTGGGCTGCCGATCTTGTAATTATAAGCCCCTTATGGAATGAGCTTTGAATTTTTCCATATTCACACCTGCTTGTTCCATCACACATCTCACCCACCTAGAGAATGTTGCTGTACTTACCGCTCTATATGGTTTAACAAACGAAATCAGCAATTGATGCTCACCATTCCTTCTATTCTCTGCAACTCTGCACTCATACTCTCTCAAACAGCCTACCACACACAACTTCTTGCACTTTTCATACCTTGGATAAAAAACTGAAGACAACATAGTTTTGGTTCTTTTATGTATCTCAAAAAACACACCTTCCGGGATGTAGTATCTATTAATAATCTCTAAACATTTCCCATAATACACCCTTCTACATGAAATCAAACACAACAATGTCGCTAGCTTAATAGAGATACTCTTATTGCTCAAATACCTTTTCAAAGGCCAGTCAATGAACAGCTTCAAAACCAAATTCACACCCCCACATGACATCATAAAGCGCCTTAGGAGGCCTTTTTAACCTCATACTCTAATACTTTCCATACCAAAACATTGCTAGCAGCAGATCTACCTGCTACACATGCATTACCTGCTGAAACAGCTGATCTATAACAATTAACGGTACAATATCTCAACCCTTTATTAAACTGTTCCACCAGAAAATTCACAGACTCCACTACAGTGGCCTCCACGGGGTCCAAACTCCGTTCCATGCACCAACGCACCCAAATCCTCCATACTCCTTTGTAACTTTTCCTTGTTCCTGGAGCCCAGGATTTTTCGAGCAAAACCGCAGCCTCTTGCAAACGCCCCTCGAAAGAACTGGATCCCCTGATACCTTCCAAACAAGAAGGTCCAACATACTGCTCTGAATAAAAAGATGAACTTCTCCTTGCTCGTTTACCAGCATACCCTTATCTGCTCTCATTAAAAAAGGAACCTCGCAAGCCAACTCCAACACAGCAGGAAACCATGCCGACGACACACAAAAAGGATTCTCCAGAACCAACTGACTTCCTTCTCTCCTCACCTTCAGCAACACCCTCTGGATCATGACAAAGGATGGAAATGCATAACCTTTCACTTTCAACCAAGTCTGTTGAAATGCGTCTATTGCCACAGCCTCTGGAACTGGCATCCAACTGTAATACTTCTCCAACTGGCGTTTAAACCTCGTTGCAAACAAGTCCACTTCCATAGGACCCCAAACCATCTGTATTCTCCTGAAATACTCTATCCCCAGCATCCAGTCACTGTAGTCCTTCACATGCCTGGAATTCCAATCCACTACCACATTCCGTACTCCCGGAAGATACTCTGCTCTTAAAGCTATCTTGTTTTTTAGACAAAACAGTTTAGTTAAAAAGATTTTTCTCTTTGAGCTAGAATAGAAGATTATGTCACATAAACAGACCTTATATCATTCACCCACTTGCACACTTTCAAACTCAATTGTGAACACCCCACGTGAAATGTTGGAAAATTATCAATAGAGAAAGTCTTTCTTTGATAAAAAAAATTGGTTGAAATTTATTGACAAATTAAAAAAATCTCATGATCAAATTACATCAAATAAAATAGTCACAGACAAATGACTAAGAATCAAGCCTCAACCATGACAATAAGGTAAAAATATATATATGTTATATCTAAAGACACACACAGTTATGAAATATAACTTTTGGTACAAATTAAAAAGACAATAAGACATGCAGACAATTGTGTAGTGGGAGGAACAATGACAGACACCAAAATTATGTCTTGGATGTGTGGATTTGTGATTACAGTACATACTGGTAGCGTCTTACTGCATCTATGGGGTATAGAAAACTAGCCGAATACTGTCTTTGACTCATAGAATAGTTTTAGTTTGGTTGATTATCGGCATGACAAAATCCATAATAATGAAGGGTCAGTTCTTTGCCACTCAGTGAGGGAGTGTTGTTACTTAAAATCCCCCAAAAACAGACAGTGTCTGAACTAGGATTAGTGCCTTTGTTAAAAAATTCGTCGCGCACGATTAATTTGAATCTTACATTCATTTTACTTTTAGCCGTACCCAGAACTCCGGGCGGATCAGGAAATTACCCTCTTGCCCAAATAGGACGGATCGCATAAATGATGTATTGGCACTCTAACAAATGATTTACTAGTGCATCCACACAAAGGGTAAGTGTCTCAGTCAATAGACTAAGTATGAACCTATTTTTCTATCGATATCCATAAGGCAAACGGGACACATTGGATTTTCATTATTGTTCATACCTATAGATCGTACCATCTCTGAAGCGCACCTAAATATATTTGGGATTCTCTCCTTTTTAAACAAACGCCTTGAAATGCCTAAGCAATGAACACGACCTCGTATATGAAGTGAGGCCCTATCTGATTGGCCCAAGGTGAGACAATACAGCAAAAAATCACTATGGTTATAATTACTACTGTTAATACTGGGTGGGAGTAGTATTAATAATGTGTCCTACCTAGTCTTCACATAAAGAACTATGTGATATATTCCTTTTCCATTCTTTTTAGATACAGTTACACGTCGTGTGTAGGCTACTCCTTATCCTTAAAGCCATTCGTCAGCGATTTTTATTGCGACAGAAATGTAGGTATTTTTACCACTCTTTATATAATTAGATTATGATAGATGCGCTGACTACAAGCGCCATCCCCAGACTCACTTTGCTCTCCTGAGGCACAGCCGGGAGTAGCGCTCTTCGCTCTATTTTTAAAAAAACTGCTTATTGTGTGTATTTTATACTTCTTGATTGCACTTACCCCTGGCATATCTTCATCACTTGGCTCTGACACCCCCCGCACAGCGGAGCTATCGCTGCAGCGGGTGAGGTGTTTGAATTGCTATTGCCGCCATTTCGCCGCGAGCCTTAGGCCACGCCCACTCACGCAGGCCACGCCCCCTCCCAACCCTCTCTCTCACTGGTATATAACATGTGTCACCCCCGGCAGCGCAGCGGACGAGCGCAGCGGGTGCGACGATTGCGCGCCGAAGGCGCGCCTAAGGCAAGCCCGTCTGCGCCCGTCCACGGCCGGCAGGGGCCCGGGGCCCGTTACTCTGCCCAAATCACATCCTATGCCCCTAGGGACCTGATTGCATTACACTCTCTCTGGCCGCTGGAACCCTCCAGCCATTCAAAACTACTCCAACTGGGGAATTTCAACGCCCGTAGTGTTTTTCCAGAGCTCAGGGCCCTTTCATCCTCCATCACCCCTGAGCACTCTGCCTCCTTCCCACCCTCTATAACCCGGCCTGCTCAGTCACCTGTCAACATGGAGCTAGCAGTTGCATACCTCAACACCCGGTCTCTTGTCGGTCACCAACACGACATATACCACCTTCTGGACTCAGACCGTCCCGACATCTTGTTCCTAACTGAGACCTGGCTGAATGAGGACTCCTCCCCCGACATCTTGGCAGCTATTCCTCCGGGGTATTACATTCTCCAAGCCAACCGACCAGCTGGCAAATCCGGAGGTGGCGTAGCCGCTATTATCAAACTCTCTCTCAGATTCTCTTCCCTCTCTCTACTCACCATCCCCCAGGCTGACTGCCTGGCTATTAGACTCGAATCCTCGGTGTCCCCTCTTACCTGTGTCCTGGTATACCGCCCCCCTCAACCCATGCCCAATTTCCCCTCCCTCTTTGGCGATCTTCTATCCCAGCTCACACTCAATAACTCCAAACTCCTGGTCTTAGGAGACTTTAACTACTGGCCATCTGACCCACATGAAAGCCCCCACTCTTTGGCTTTCACCGATCTATTAAGCGGCCTCAATGGCCGCCAACATGTCCACACAGCTACTCATTCCAAAGGCCACACCCTAGATCAGGTCTGGACTTACAACCTTGAAATCAAATCACTCACGATCCTTCCTTGCTTTTGGTAGGACCATTTCTTAATCTCTTTCCTTCTTCTGGTCCCCCCACCGCCCCCCCGTAGTTGAGGCCCTAGCCTCCTGGCCCGCAACTGGAATAAAGCTAACCTCGACCTCTTTCTCTCCTCCCTAACATCTTCGGCTCCGCCCGGCCTAGGTCCTCTAGACTCCCAGGAAGCCGCACTCGTCGATTGGTTGGAATCTGCCAGCGACAAAGTCGCCCCCCTTAAGTCTATCCGAACTAAGCGCCCTCACAACGCACATCGCTGGTTTTCCGACAGCCTCAAAACCCTTAAACTGGGACTTCGCCAAGCCGAGCGTCGCTGGCGCCGAAACTACGACCCCTTAGAAAAAGCCCACTTCCTAAAATTATCCGGAGAATACAAACATGCAATCTCAGCTGCAAAATCTGCCTACTTCTCCACAAAAATTCTCAACTCCGCGCAAAAATCTAAAGACATCTTTGCTATTGTGGAGGAACTTTCACACCCGGATAGGGTGACCATCAAACCCCTCCCCTCTCAGGCACTCTGCGATTCCCTTAACCATTTTTTCATAGACAAAATCAGTAAAATCAAAAACAGTATCTCCTCCGGGGCCCCAGCAATGTCCCTCCCAGAGGCCGCCCCCTTTCTCAACTCTCGCTCCCTGACACAGCTCCCTCCTATACCCGAAGAAGACTTCTTCCCCCTGCTCCACAAAGTCTCATCTGGTTCCCCCACAGACTGCTGCCCTCCGGCAATTCTCCGGACCGCTTTTTCGACCTGCCCTGGCCCTCCATTGGCCCTCCTGAACAACTCTCTCCTGCTTGGCGTGGTCCCCAGTCAGTTCAAGAACGTCGAAGTGGTCCCCATATTAAAAAATACCCAACGCCGACCCCACGGTCTTGGGCAACTTCCGCCCCATTTCCCTTCTGCCTTACCTGAGCAAGGTACTTGAGACGCATGTGACCAGCGTCCTCAGCTCCTTCATCGAGGACTCCAATTTTCTAGACTCCCAGCAAGCTGGGTTTAGACCTGCCCATTCGACAGAGGCGGTTATCCTCTCTGTTATGGAGGAACTTCGTAGAGGTGCTGACTCCAACATCAGTCAAGCCCTGGTGCTCTTAGATCTGTCAGCGGCCTTTGACACGGTCGATCACACCATCTTAGTCGACCGTGTCAAAGAGGCAGGCATCAGCGGGACGGCCCTTAACTGGGTTTGTTCCTTCCTTGCGGACCGCCATCAATCGGTCCGTCTTTCCCAGTTCACGGCAAACCGGACGAGAGTCACCTGCGGTGTGCCGCAGGGTTCATCCCTGTCACCCCTTCTTTTTAACCTTTACCTCACCCCCTTGATCCGCTCCCTCCGCGGTAGGAATGTCACTGCATTTAACTATGCAGATGACATACAGCTCGTTTTCAATCTCGACTCCTCGGACGAAGCGGCTCAAGATTTCCAGTCCACCCTTTGCCATATCAGTAACTGGATGAGCACTCACCATCTTAAACTCAATCCCGACAAGACGGAGCTCGTTCTTGTCGGAGGCCCATCCAACCCCTGGAATTCCACCTTCTGGCCCCTTTCCCTCGGCCCTCCCCCCCATCCTGCTGACAAAGTGAAAAGCCTCGGGGTTTACATCTCCCAAGACCTCTCAATGAAGCACCAGGTCAGTGCCACTGTGTCCTCCTGTTTTTTTCAGCTCCGGAAGATCCGGAAAATAGCCCACTTTTTGACCACTGAAGCCCTCACCTTGGCACTGCTGGCGTTAGTCATCTCTCGGATCGACTACGCCAATGCCCTGTACGTTGGCATCCCACAATACCAAATCAACAGATTGCAGCTGATTCAGAATCAGGCAGCTCGCCTTATCTACCACCAACCAAAACATCACCACGTCCGTCCTCTCCTCAAGGCCCTCCACTGGCTTCCTGTTTCGGAGCGCTGCAAGTTTAAACTTGGCTGCCTGACTCATAAATCTCTGGCAGGCACCGGTCCCCCATTTATTTCCTCCCTCTTGCATCCTTACACCCCCTCCAGGTACCTCCGTTCCTCTCATCTTGCGCTCCTTCAGACTCCCCGCTTTAAGCGCAAAAAACACGGAGGTCTCAGATTTTCCTTTTTGGCACCCTCATTCTGGAACTCTCTGCCGCTGGAACTGAGACTTTCTCCCTTTCACCTTCATTTCAGGTCTCTCCTAAAAACCCACCTCTTCCATGGCATTTACTCATAAATTCTTCTCTCCCCGCTTTCTGCCTCTTGCTGAATAAAGTGAATAGCGCCAAGAAACCGTCCGGTGAATGCCGCGCTTTATAAGTAATTTTTACATTACATTACATTACAGATGATGGAGAACCCACGTAATAATAACACAGTGGGGACCTGAATTAGAAACAAACGATTTATATATTTATATATTGGTTACATCTTCGCAAAATTGTCTTCATTTCCAATTTTGCTAAATTTGACAATGGTGTGAGTGAGGAATGAGGTTTTCCTTTTTTTGCTTAAAGTGTGGTGTTCCCAGTGGGATGTTGGAAACTTTTAGGTCACATTGCTTATAACTAGGTTGGATTTAGATTTTCCCTACGGCATTGTTTGCTATCTAGTGAAAAAAAGTACTTTCTATTGTGTAATCAAAAAAAAGTATATGTATGCTATTTCTTGCACTTTTTCCTTTTCTAATGCTTATATTATGTTTTATGTTTAGGAATTATTGTTAAAGTTATTCCGTGGAGGATTTAAATTTGTCAGTCCTGAGGAAGGTGGTCTTTATCATTGTACACCACCGAAACGCGTCGACGCATAGGTTGTTGGGTGGAATTTGTTGCGGAACAGAACTCCAAGTAACTAGGGTGCATCGTCACCAGACTGTCTCTGTTTACTGTAATCACAAATCCACACATCCAAGACATAATTTTGGTGTCTGTCATTGTTCCTCCCACTACACAATTGTCTGCATGTCTTATTGTCTTTTTAATTTGTACCAAAAGTTATATTTCATAACTGTGTGTGTCTTTAGATATAACATATATATATTTTTACCTTAATGTCATTGTTGAGGCTTGATTCTTAGTCATTTGTCTGTGACTATTTTATTTGATGTAATTTGATCATGAGATTTTTTTAATTTGTCAATAAATTTCAACCAATGTTTTTTATCAAAGAAAGAATTTCTCTATTGATAATTTTCCAACATTTCATGTGGGGCGTTCACAATTGAGTTTGAAAGTGTGCAAGTGGGTGAATGATATAAGGTCTGTTTATGTGACATAATCTTCTATTCTAGCTCAAAGAGAAAAATCTTTTTAACTAAACAGTTATTGGTGCTCTATCTCTTTGTACTTTATTGAGCCCCTCTCCTTGTTTTGCAAGGTATACAGTACAACCGACTGGTTGGAGAGTTCCTCTTTTACTGACTGTTTGTTAACAGCATAGCACTTAGACAATATAGTGCAATATGGATTCATTTAAAACTTTTGGATTCTCAGAAGACCAATATAATAAGATTATTGGAACTGCTTTGAAAACAGGGAATAAATTCACTGTTGTAACAGGAAATAATGATAAATGGGGCAAAACCCTCAATCTTAAAAAGAAATTAATAAGAACTGAGCTACATGCCCAATTCTTAGTTGAATATCTAAAATCAGGAGTAATTCCGATTGGATTACAGGTGAGAAATGAGCCTGGTCTATTTGTAGATAATAAAAGATTCTTGGAGGTCTGGACACACATTGGCAACAGATGCAGCCGCGACTGGATCATTCTTATTATCGAGACTGCCCAGGAAATGATTATTATCGAGAAAAAAGAAATAGATGAATTAGAAAAACTTCTGTTTGAAAATACGGCATTAGAAGATGCTAAAAAAGACTAGATGAACTTAACCTAGAGGTGAATGGGTATAAGGACTATCTAATCAATAAAAAGACTATTGAATTGAAAAAAGATGTTAATAAATTTAGTCTGGATTTGGTCTATCCTTATACCACAAAGGATTATTACTCACAAACTAGGGAGCAAAGAGGATATAGACCATATGAAACAAGACCGATATATTCGAGAGGTGGCAGAAAGGTGGTCACTTTCTCGGATACCTCTGGGTCAAGCAGTGAAGAGGAATCTTCCTCTAATGCCGAACAAGCCAAAAATCATGTTCCACATAGCAATTATAGTGATTTTTTAGAGCATCGCCCGAGGAGGGGGTCAAGGAACAACTCGGGACAGGGGAGGGGTCAATACCAACGGAATCCCCCCCAGGAATATCTCAAAACTCGCAACCAGCGTTATTGGCGCTAAATAATGAAGTTAACAATAAAATTCCTATAATTAATCTGTCAGATAGGGCCCTAACTAGTGAGGAAATAGAAGTACTGAGCAGAAGCTTTACTTTTGCCCCAACGTCTAATGTTAATAAATTCACTCTAGAAAAAGACCTCAGAGCATTTTTTAGAAAAATCAGACTCACCAGATTTTTTGAAAATAGGGAATATGTCACGCCAGCAAATATCTCAGGCCTAAAAGGTAGATCCACGTTCACACCATCGATACATTCAGTAGATAAAAGCGTGGAAATTTTTGAACATACCATTGATGCTAAAATTAAAGGTATACTCAAAAATGCCTACCCTGATAATAATAATATGGCTAAAACTCTGAGAACAGCCCTTAAAGGGCTAAAAGACGATTTAAATTTGACAATCAAACCAGCTGAGAAGGGCGGTGGAGTGGTGGTCTTCAATACAAGAGACTATGATCAAAACATGTTAACATTATTAGGAGTTAAGGACCATTACACCAAAGTTCCCCATTCCAAACTGGTGGATTTAAACAAACGTGTTGGGGATATTTTGCAGGAAGCTGAATCAAATAATCTGATATGTGACGCCGAATTGAACTTCCTTAGAAATGAGAATACCTTAACTCCTGCAATTTATGGACTCCCAAAGATTCATAAAAGTCAAACTAACCCCCCAATGCGACCGATTGTGAGTGGCATTGGTTCTCTTTTAGAACCTTTTAGCCAATATGCGGATTCATTTCTAAAGCCCCTAGTAACCAAACAAAAATCCTACGTCAGGGACTCAGCACACATAATCTCGATGCTTGAAGGCACCAGCTTCCATGTGGATAAACAATGGCTGGTGACCCTCGACATCGAAGCTCTATATACTAATATCCCCCAGGATGATACCATCAGGGTTGTCAGTCAACTGCTTACACCGAAAGCCACTAGGGGTGCTAACAAAGATTTTATAATTGAATGTATCACCTTGGTCCTTAAGAATAACATCTTTCTTTTTAAGGAAGACCTCTATCTCCAGCGTAAAGGTACCAGCATGGGGGCTACCTGTGCGCCGAGCCTGGCCTGCCTTTATGTAGGCAGTTTTGAGGATAGACATGTCTATAATGAGGCGGCGCCATTCTATGAAAACATCTTGATGTGGCACCGCTTCATAGATGACATCTTCTTCATTTGGGAAGGAGATGAGGCTGTCCTTCTAGAATTCCTTGAATGGCTCAACCTGGGCGACGCTAATCTTAAATTTACGGCCCAATATGACAATGTCTGTCAACTTCTTGGATATCACAATAAAAAATAACAATGGTACCCTCAATGTGGAATTATTCACAAAGCCGACTGATAAAAACACATTGTTGCATTACAAGAGCTATCATCCCAAGGCTCAGAGAGACAACATACCTTTTGGCCAATTTCTCCGTTTACGTAGAAATTGTACATCACTTGACGATTTTTATAAACACTCTGAATCTCTGAAAAATAAACTAATGGACCGTGGATACCCAATAAAGCTGATTAAACAATCTTTTAAGCGAGCTAGATTTTTCGATCGAGAGAGTATGTTAGAACAGAACCATCCAAAACAGAAACCCGATGGACCAGACAAACGTTTGGTGTTTGTAACACAATTCTCCAACATCAGCAACAAACTTAAGAATGTTGTCAACTCGAATTGGCATATCTTAAATGAAGGTATGGAAATTGCGCTCCCCAAACCCCTCTTTGCATTTAAACGCAACGACAACATCCGTAAAAATTTGGTTACCACATATAGGACGAATAAGCCTCAAGTACAATCCACACTAACGATGCGGAAAGTCATCGGAAGTCTCCCTAGCGGCACATGTAGCATTTGTGAACATTGCCAGACCACAAAATCTGTCACTTATAACGGTTTCACAATGCTATCCAAAGACATGAGCAACTGCAGAAGTTGCAATGTGGTTTACCTCTTACTGTGTCCTTGTGGTCTAGCATATGTAGGTGAAACCGGAAGAGAACTTAGACTACGACTACTGGAACATCGATCAGCACTAAAGACCAATAAACAAAATGCCCCTCTTGTTGAACACTATGGCTCATTGAAGCACAAACATACCGAGTTCAAGTGGTTTGTGATAGAAAAAATCTCTGGTAACCTTAGAGGCGGCAACTTGGAAATGAAGAGAAAAAACAGAGAACAGTGGTATATTTCCATCCTTAATACCATCAATAAAGGTCTTAACACCAAGGAAGATTGGATGAAACTGAGTATATAGGACATTCATACTTATGCCATATATTATTGAATCAATTGTGATTCAACTATGACTTTACAATCTATCTGCTGTCTCAGTATCTTTCCACATGACCATTTTTACACTCTCTCTCTGAGATAAAACAACAGGGAACCTAGTTTTCCATCCATTCTTGCATTTCCATGTGTTCCCTTAATACCTTCACTCCTTAATAATGGACTTAGGTGCTACTGTTCCTGTAACATTTAACAATTCTGAGGTGTACCCCTCTATGATTGATTTAGGCAGGGACATATAAATCATTACCACTTTCTCTTTCACGAACTGTGAATCCTTTATTTCCAACATTGATCGTCAGGAATATCACATACACCACTTTCATGGATGTATGTTCATGTGGCGTTAGCAAACTTGGTTACTCTGAACGTAACGATATACACAGCACTGTGTAATCTGTCTAATTCATACATTTTATGAACACAGCACCGTGTAATCTGTCTAATTCATACATTTTACGAACACTCATTCGGATACAGCATATGTATGAATAACGTTATAGGAAATGAAAACTTAGACATGGCATAAATATACAAGGCGATGCCTACGTTTCTTACCATTCCAAGATGGAGCTTGTTTTAACACTGGGCTATTGATCTTTTCTGAACTCCGTGCTCTAGTCCCTTCTCGCTTCCATTGCTTATTTCCGACATCACGTGATCGGACAGCAGTAGTAAAACGATGCGGGGAGAAGCAGGTCCTGTGATAGGTGGCGTGAACCCTGTGACGTTTGTTCAAACGCGTACATCGACCCACGAAGGTAAGGAACTACGGAGGCTATTCTCTGGCCCGCACTCTTGGGAGATATCGTTGGTTACTATGAGTCTATTAGAAAACACACCGGCTCGGCCGGGTAGACCAACGGAGTTTCTACCGGGGATAAAACATTTTGGATTTGTCAGTAGAAGGATAATGTGTGCGATAATTAGAAGTCGCTTCTCGCCTCCTCTATATATAGACCCTATTATCGATACCATCACAAAGCAGGCAAGCGCTCATACTGGTAGCGTCTTACTGCATCTATGGAGTATAGAAAACTAGCCGAATACTGTCTTTGACTCATAGAATAGTTTTAGTTCGGTTGATTATCGGCATGACAAAATCCATAATAATGAAGGGTCAGTTCTTTGCCACTCAGTGAGGGAGTGTTGTTACTTAAAATGCCCTAAAAACAGACAGTGTCTGAACTAGGATTAGTGCCTTTGTTAAAAAATTCGTCGCGCACGATTAATTTGAATCTTACATTCATTTTACTTTTAGCCGTACCCAGAACTCCGGGCGGATCAGGAAATTACCCTCTTGCCCAAATAGGACGGATCGCATAAATGATGTATTGGCACTCTAACAAATGATTTATTAGTGCATCCACACAAAGGGTAAGTGTCTCAGTCAATAGACTAAGTATGAACCTATTTTTCTATCGATATCCATAAGGCAAATGGGACACATTGGATTTTCATTATTGTTCATCCCTATAGATCGTACCATCTCTGAAGCGCAACTAAATATATTTGGGATTCTCTCCTTTTTAAACAAACGCCTTGAAATGCCTAAGCAATGAACACGACCTCGTATATGAAGTGAGGCCCTATCTGATTGGCCAAAGGTGAGACAATACAGCAAAAAATCACTATGGTTATAATTACTACTGTTAAGACTGGGTGGGAGTAGTATTATTAATGTGTCCTACCTAGTCTTCACATAAAGAACTATGTGATATATTCCTTTTCCATTCTTTTTAGATACAGTTACACGTCGTGTGTAGGCTACTCCTTATCCTTAAAGCCATTCGTCAGCTATTTTTATTGCGACAGAAATGTAGGTATTTTTACCACTCTTTATATAATTAGATTATGATAGATGATGGAGAACCCACGTAATAATAACACAGTGGGGACCTGAATTAGAAACAAACGATTTATATATTTATATATTGGTTACATCTTCGCAAAATTGTCTTCATTTCCAATTTTGCTAAATTTGACAATGGTGTGAGTGAGGAATGAGGTTTTCCCTTTTTTGCTTAAAGTGTGGTGTTCCCAGTGGGATGTTGGAAACTTTTAGGTCACATTGCATATAACTAGGTTGGATTTAGATTTTCCCTAGGGCATTGTTTGCTATCTAGTGAAAAAAAGTACTTTCTATTGTGTAATCAAAAAAAATGTATATGTATGCTATTTCTTGCACTTTTTCCTTTTCTAATGCTTATATTATGTTTTATGTTTAGGAATTATTGTTAAAGTTATTCCGTGGAGGATTTAAATTTGTCAGTCCTGAGGAAGGTGGTCTTTATCATTGTACACCACCAAAACGCGTCTACGCATAGGTTGTTGGGTGGAATTTGTTGCGGAACAGAACTCCAAGTAACTAGGGTGCATCGTCACCAGACTGTCTCTGTTTACTGTAATCACAAATCCACACATCCAAGACATAATTTTGGTGTCTGTCATTATTTCTCCCACTACACAATGGTCTGCATGTCTTATTGTCTTTTTAATTTGTACCAAAAGTTATATTTCATAACTGTGTGTGTCTTTAGATATAACATATATATATTTTTACCTTATTGTCATGGTTGAGGCTTGATTCTTAGTCATTTGTCTGTGACTATTTTATTTGATGTAATTTGATCATGAGATTTTTTTAATTTGTCAATAAATTTCAACCAATGTTTTTTATCAAAGAAAGACTTTCTCTATTGATAATTTTCCAACATTTCACGTGGGGCGTTCACAATTGAGTTTGAAAGTGTGCAAGTGGGTGAATGATATAAGGTCTGTTTATGTGACATAATCTTCTATTCTAGCTCAAAGAGAAAAATCTTTTTAGCTAAACAGTTATTGGTGCTCTCTCTCTTTGGACTTTATTGAGCCCCTCTCCTTGTTTTGCAAGGTTTTAGACAAAACATCCATAACTCCTTTGCCACATCCAATAGACTCTTTGATCTGCAACCTCCCAAATGGTTTATGTATGCTACTGCTGAAATGTTGTCCATCTTCAAAAGCACTGTCTGACCCTGTAACCTCTCCTTGAATCTCTTCAAAGCATAAAACTCTGCTGTCAGTTCCAGGCAGTTTATATGCTGATCCTTTTCTTTCCTTGACCAAGCACCACCTGTCTTCTGAAGCCCCAGTCGAGCCCCCCATCCTAAAAGGCTTGCATATGTCTCCAGGATAACATCCGGTAGGCAATCAAAACTTGCTCTTCCATTCCAAACCGCCACATTTTGTAACCACCACTCTAGTTCCTCCTTCGCTTCCACATTCAAAACTACCCGGTCTCCATGCCATAAACCTGCTCTCAATGCATCTGCTTTCACCCTTTGCAAGGCTCGATAATGCAGGGAACCTGGAAATATTGCTTGAATCGAGGATGAAAATAAACATAGAATCCTTGCCAAATCTCTCAATGTTAATGACATTTTCCGCAGAACTGTCAATACCTCTTTCTTTATCATATTCACCTTCTTCTCCGGCAACTTTAGCACTTCTCCAACTGTATTTATTGTAAACCCAAGGAAATCCAAGCTCTGTGCTGGTGTAAAAATCAACTTTGTTTGGTTTATCAAAAAGCCCAAGCTTTCTAACATATCTATTACAGCTCTGAGTTATCTCCTCAATTCCTCTGCGTCCTGTGACATCAGTAAGATATCGTCTAAATACACAATTAAACGGAAGCCTCTCGCTCTGAAATATGCCACTACTACACGCATCAACTTCAGTAAGCACCAAGGTGCTGAAGACAGGCCAAAAGGTGGACAAAGGAATTGATATAATTGGCCTCCACCTGAACTGAAGATATTTCTGACTGCTTTACTTCATTGGTACCAAGAAGTCGGTATCCTTTAAATTCAGCTTCACCAACCAATCTTTCGACTGCAACATGTCCCTCAGAAGATGAATCCCTTACATTTTGAAATATCTGTAAACTAACAACTGATTCAGACTTCTCAAATTTATCACCCGTCTCCAACCTTTGTCTTTCTTTTCCACCAAAAACAATGTGCTTACAAAAACTTTCAAATGTTCCTCTATCATAAATATTTCTCCCTTTTTTCAAATTTCCTTCACCTCTAAATCCACAATCTCCAATTGATCGTGAGGCAGAACTAATTCCTTTGGCTCCACGCTCAGAACCGGTCTTTGAACAAGGGTATATTTTGAACCCTTGTACTACATTTAAAATACAGGGATCCCTTGTGATCTTCTGTCACGCTCCTATGTAAAACCTTAAACGTCCGCCTACTTTTCCTTGGGAAGAACCAGAACGTATCTGCATACTCACATCGAGTGCCTGGACCTGATTGACTTCTTCCTCTTCCACCTCTCGTCCTTTGGTACCTTCCTCTTTGAGGGAAGAAGCTTGAGGAACCTTGACAACCCCTTCCTGCTCCTCTGTATGTAAAGTTGTATTGGAAAGGACCTCTGAAAGCCTCGGCCAGCATACAGTTCCTGCCCCGTCTACCAGCCCTATCAAAAACACCACCAAAAACTTTTCTCATGTTTGTTTGCGCCTTTTCCAGTGCAGTAAAGGTAGAAACATGTTTCTCCAAACTTTTTACAAAATCGTCACCAAAAAGTAAGCCTTTAGCTTCCTCACAAGGTTCTTTCTTTGCTATATCTCCCAGTTTGGGATTTATTTTCATCAAGACTGTCTTCCTCCTCTCTGCCACCAATCCAGAGTTAGCATTGCCTAAGAAGACCATAGACCTCTGACTCCATCCGCGCAACAATTGCATGTCATCTTGTTCACCATTAATGTACGCCTCTTCCACCATGTCCATAATGTTTCCTAATGGACCCAACACATCTAATAAACGGTCCTGACACTGTTTCAAATACCATTCTAAACCTTTCCTCGGGTCTTTCCCTAATTCATATAAATATGATATTAAATCTGGGGCCAGATTTGGGGTTAGGCAGACCTTATTGTCAATCTGAGGCCCCGAGCACTCCACACTTAAGACACTCCTCACGTCTCTTGCTAAGGGTTTCCTGATCCAATGCTTGATGAACTTTGCCACATGATCTAGTGGCCACAAATCCACACTTCGGAGGTGCCTTAATTCGTAAGGGCTAAACATTTCCTCAGCTAGAGGATCCTTTAACACTGCCTTAGAGGTAGAGGCCTGATCAATCTTTAAATCTTAATTCAGATCATCCTCATGATCCACATCAAAACATACTCATCGTACATTTTCTCACCCCTCTCTTAATTTCTTTCTTTCAAATCCATATTATACTCCTCATCGGAATAATCCTGCGTGCCACCAAGGACACCTTTCCTTTGCGTGCTGCCAAGGGCACCACTCTTATTCATGGAGTTAAATTTATCTTTCCCTTTTTTATCAATGTGCATAGTTTTCGTAGCCCTTTTACTCTTTTCTCTCTTTTATCATCTTCCTCCTCAGAAAAAGACCAAAAATCCTCCTCTGATCTATTTTTCTTCCTTTTCTTGTCCATGACAATCTCAACCACATCTCTTATTGAGCTCTTCATCTCACACTGTATCAGTCTCCTTAGACTCTCATCACTTACTCTTCCCTCAACTACCTGCTGACTAACACTAGCTTCCTCAGAAGTCATTTCTGATTCATAATTTAACAAAAATATTAAAATCTCCTAAAGCAATCATAATAATTCCTCTCAACAAGCTCACTGTTCCAATATCCGATCCTCCACTGCTCTTTCAAACAATCACGCGCTCGTATTTTCCATATATATTATCTTTTTCTGACCAAAGGAAGATTGCCACTGTTCTCACGCGAGATTACGTCAGTCAATCCTAATCAATCGTGATGACGTGACCTCACAGACCATCACGCCATCCCTCGTTGAGCCTGCTTGCTCCCTTCAACTACCAGAGTCTTCCGATTAACACCAGTCACCCTCGAGAACCTCGAGGAGACGCGTGAGCCTCTTCAAACTGTATGCGTATCCAAAACGCCGCGGCACCCTCATGAACCTCGAGGAGACACGCGTGCCTCTGCAAACTGCATGTATTCCCCTGATCGTATAATGCAGGATCAGCTTGCACGAGACCTCCAAATCAGCAGGAACTGTTACGGTAAGGTTGATTGCAGTTCTTATCTAAATATACGCCGCTTTAAACTCTAAAAAACGTAAGCCATACCCTACGCCTTTAAATATTCGGAAACAGTTTCACCCATATCATAGACTTCCTCACACGTTCAAATAAACTCACTTACAGAAATATTTTTAAAAAATTAATAAAGCCACACATTCCTCTTCTAAATATTAGAAGCTTATCCTAATACTCTAATTTACAAACATTCCACATATCATTTTTTTTTTTTTTTAAACAGACTTTATTAGGTCACAAAACAAAATGCAGTCAATCCTCTTCCCCCGTACTCCGCCCTCCAGCCAAATCAGAACGTGGTGCAGTGACCAGTCCACCAAACTGATCACAACTGTACAACATTCACCCCAACAGCGTCTATGCTACAAGGTAGGTCATCCACAGGAGTAATCCACAATGAATGTGCGATAAAACCAATATGCCCCCCGCCCCATCCCCCAGCAAACCCCCCAACGTAACCCCCCCTCCTAACCACCCACCCAAGCATGTCGCCAGTATCTATCATAATTACATGTGCATCAAAGCCTCACCTACCACTAGTCGGATCCGCCTCCCAGCTATCCCAGCAGAGAGTGCCTCAAGAGCATAGGGGGAAGCCTGTTACAGGGTGCTCACGGAACCGGGGCCCCATCATCCTCCACCGGATCTCCCCTATCTCCCACAGCCGAGTGCTTGAACAATTCCAGGAGCGCCCACCATGCCCGGGCCCATTCGTGCGATCATTCATTTTCACTATGTCTAGCCAGACACAATCTATAAGTCCCCTCACTTCCCGCCCATTTCTCCATTTCCCTAGCCCACCGCAAGAAATTAGGTCCCTGCCTCGCCTTCCAATGGGAAGTAATCTCCCGCTTGGCCAGGACCAGCCCCAAGTCAATAAACCTACTGGTGACCTTAGTCTTTGCAGTATGCGGAAACCCATGTAGCAAACATACCCCCGGGCCCACCTCCAAATCCCTCTCTGTCACCGTCAGGAGTAACGTCGCCACTTCTTGCCAAAATCCTGTCACCTGCGAACAGTCCCAGAACATGTGAAGAAAAGTCGCCCAAACATGGCCACATCGGGGGCAAGCATCCGGCCCCCCAAAGTACTCAGCTATTTTGCTAGGTGTAAGATATGCCCTATGGAAAACATAAAACTGAATGAGCTGGAAACGTGCATTACGTGTACACTTCCAAGGGCGCTCCGTGATTTCTTCCCCCAGGTCCGCCTCCCACTTGACGTGCAGCGCAGCCAGGGGTTGCCGCATATCCCCAGTAATCCGCCTGTAGAGACAAGTCACCGTATTAAAGGTACCCACCGCCATCACTACATACTGACAGGCAAGAGAGGTGTCCGGCTCTACCATCCCCTTCCGCCAGTGCTTCCTGACGGCCGCAGTCAAGGCTGCATATAAGAGGAAGTACCCCCGCGGGAGATCATGCCTCTCCCTAAAGTCGTCAAAGGGGAGCAGATTACCATCCTCATATAGGTCGCCCAGTGTCATAACTCCCGCCTCCTCCCAGGCCAACAACCGGCTCCAGTCTCCCCCGTGGGGTAACACCTCACACATTCGTAGAGGGATCTCGGGCGCGTAGGGAAGGACAACACACGCCCTTCTAGCCAACTGCGCCCAACACTGCCGAACCACCCTCAAGTCCGGAGGCAGTGAGGCTTCTCTCACCGGCACCCGGAGCAACACACAAGATAATTGGGACCAGCTCGGATCCGACCCCCTTTGTTCTTCTGGGCGCCTGATGTGACCCGCCACTCACTTTGTGAACCACTGGAGCTGCGCAGCGTGGTAATAGGACTCCAGGTCCGGCAACGCAAGGCCTCCCTCACTCCTGGGTCGCTGTAGAGTAAGCAGCGCTACCCTCCGCCTCCCTGCACCCCAGATGAACCCTGTGATCAAAGTGTTCAACTGCGCAAAGAGCTTTCCCGGGATCCAGACTGGGAGAGTCCCAAAGTAATAAAGAAATCTGGGCAAAATGACCATTTTCACCAAGGCGACCCTGCCGGCCACCGACAATGGGAGAGTCCCCCAGAACTCAAAGCAGGTTTTCACCCCTCGTACTGCTCGCCCCACGTTGCCCTCTAACAAATCAGCGTGAGCGTGATAAATCCTGGTCCCCAAGTAAGGCAAACACCGGGATTCCCACGGGACATCCCCCTGGCGAATCATCCCGTCCGGTCCCGTTGGAAACAGACAAGACTTTATCCAATTCACCCGGAGTCCTGCCACCCTCCCTAGAGTCTCCAGCAAAGCCCGCGCCCCCTGCAAGGCCTCCCCAGCATCCGGCAAGAAAAGAAGTAGGTCATCCGCATATAATGCTATGTGCTGCACTTGTCCCTCGAATAATAACTCTGGAAAATACCGACCTGACCTAGCGTGAGCGGCCATGGGCTCCATTGCCAGTGAAAATAACAAGGGGACAGCGGGCACCCCTGCCTCGTTCCCCGAGCGACCACGCAGGCACCAGATATCAAGCCCCCCGTCCGCACACTAGCAGTGGAAGCACTATAAAGAAGCGCCGTCCACTGGCCAAAGCGTTCCCCCATCCCGAAAGCCCGTAAGACGTCAAAAAGATAAGGCTACTCCAGGCTATCAAAGGCTTTTTCAATGTCGACCGCAAATATGCAGGCCTCCTCCTTGTCATAAGAGTCGGACTCCAAGATACGCATCAGTCTGCGTACATTCATGGCAGTATTGCGGGTTGGAATGAACCCAGCCTGATCCTCATGGATCAGTTTCAACATAGGGGGCATCAACCGACTAGCCAGAATACGACTCAAAATCTTGTAGTCGAGGTTGAGCATCGCCAGAGGTCTATACGAGGAACGTTCCCATGCAGGTTTACCCGGTTTAAGAAGGGGAACTATGAGGGCTTCTCGCGTGGTAGCAGGGAGGGTCCCCTCTCTGCGCGCCCCGTTATACAGCGCCACCAAGCAGGGTACTAGAACATCTGCATAAGCTGCATAAAACTCAATGGGGAGCCCATCGGTGCTCGGGGTTTTGTTCCTAGCCATGTGCTTTATAGCACTACGTACTTCGCCCACTTCTACATCCCGCCCTAGCGCCTCAGCATCTGCAGCCACAAGCTTTGGGAGCCCCGCCCCTGGCAAGAATTCTGCATCCTCCAGGTGAAGCAACTAATCTACTTTAAAGAGTGGCTGTAAGAAAAGAGTACAAATAAAAGAAATGTAATAAAAACATATTGGGGGCTTATTTACAAGCCCCTTGCGCCACCAGTGCGCTGGCACAACCTCCTGTTCCATATTTACAAGGACACGTAAAGCCACCCTCTGTTGCTTTCCCTGCCCTTCCAAATGTGGCCCCTTCTCACGCAACACTTTGCTGCATTTGCAGATTTACGAGAATTTGTAAAGCTGGAAATGTACCAGAATGCTACGCCACCCTAGGGGTGGCATAGCAAGGAGCAACGAGGAGAAATGTTTACATTTCACCTCGTTTTTTCCTCTTTCTAGGGGTACTGCATTCTGCAGCACACATGAGAAGAGGAAATCACCTCTTTCAATTATTTTTGTTTTTATGCAGGAGGGTACCCCTTCCTGCACAGAAACAATCTCCCCACAGTGAAGGCGTCCTTGCATTATGGCGCAAGGGTGTCTGTGTGACGCATGGCAGCAGATTGTGCGGCAGCGCAGGGGTACGCACAGAGATGCATCATATTGTTGTAAATATGACGCATCCCTGTGTTTTGAAAGTGCTGCAGCGTGGCGCAGCCAAAAGGCCTGCGGTGCCGCGCTGTGGCACTTTCTTGTAAATAAGGTCCTAGGTATTTATAGGGTATATGTTAGAGGGTACTTTTGAGGAGTATTGAAGTGATGTGTGCCTAACAGTCCAGGTATGGTGAAGGACAGATATGTTTTGGTGATTATATGTGTGCTTTTAGAAAGAGGGGTTTAAAATCTTACCAGGCACCACATTAGAGTTGTCTGAAAGAGGCAGATTATGTAGAAGTTAGGTGGATTGTGGAAGGGTAGTCTTCTCAAGGGGGACGAGACAAAGAGGGGATCCAGGTTCCCAACTGATTTCCACTGAGGGCAAATGGAGGCAGTCTATATAGTTGTTTGTCATGTTTTACCTCAAATAGATGGGTAGTGGCTGCAGGACCCGAAAGATAAAAAGGAAAAAAGCTAATCTTCTGGTGTGGGCAGTGTTTAGGTTTAGAAAGGAATGTGTGTCAGGTGTGTGTGATTTCTTCCAGGTGTATGTAATCCTCCCAGTACCTTCCATGCAGAGGCCCTCTCACATCTCAGGCTGCCTAATGCACACGGAGATCTTCTGTCCAGTTGCACAGGTCTCCACCTAGTTGGTTGAACATAAAATATGACTATAGCAATAGGCAGAAAGATAGCAACATTCTGAAGAAAAAAGCTCCATTATTTACAAAGTAAGTATTGAAAAAAAATGTAAAACTAACTCAAAGGAATCTCTACAATTAATGAACAGAAAAGCTATCAGTAAATATTTATTTAATTAAACCTGCATGCAACAAATACCAAGACCCGAAAAGACCAGACCTAACAACAAAAACAGAAGACAAAGCCAAAAAAATCAAAAAAATTAATTTCAAATACAACACAGACATAGCCTAAAAGCAAGTATAATTAATAAAACCAACAAATATGCAAAATAACCTCTAAAACAAAGAATCCCAAGGATTTTCCTAAATTAAAAATTGAACCACAGACATACATACATAAATAACTGCAACAAATGTCCTAATTGACAATAAAACTGAAACAAGAATGGATAAATTAACTGAAAAAATAAGTCTTTAACAAACAGAAGAGCCAGAAACCCCAAAAAAGAAGAAAACGCAAAAATGTAAGCATATAATGTAAAACATGCTTTGAAAATGTAAAAACCGATATTTTATTAATTAATAATACTGATACAATATATGGTCTTAAAATCCTATAAACCACAGACATAATGTTGTACTTCAGAAAATCTTATCATAAGTTGCATGGGATACACTTATAGTAAAGAAAGCAATTCTACTGAAAGGACTTTTTGGAAATGCACTAAATATTATTCCAGTGCATGCTGTGGTCACCACGAAAGAAGATATTGTACAAATTGTGAACACAATCACCCACCAAATGTCACTAAAATACAAGTTTGAAATGTCCTACAGGACTTGAGAAAAACAAGCACTAGATCATAAGTTCCTACAGGAACTAGCCTTAAAAACATACTTCCTCAAGTTCCTGATGAAGGTACAGAACAACTGCCAGCAAACCTAATAACATTAATTAACTGTAGAGTAGCTAGACAAATACCAAGAACATTAATGACACATCAAGAAATAGAAATACCAAAAAATGTACTAAAACTCACTAGCCAAGCTTTATAAATGCATGTCAATAAAAATAACGAAAAATGTATTCTTTTCTAAGCCACAAATACTAACCTACTAACCCTAACACAGTGCCAAAACTGGTTGTTGGGTGGGGCGTTTAAATCTTGTCCCATCATTTTCACAAATGTATACAATACATGTCCCGTACCATAATACAAATTTTCCATTATATATACTCTGCTCCTAAATAGGAAAAGAGCAACATACAATGAACACCTAAAAATAACAAAACAAAATACTAATAATTACAGCTCACAAAAATCAGCATTGATTCTGAACAAAACCATGATTCTAACAATTCCAAAAGTCTACCCAGGCACATCAAAGAAAATGGAGGCAACTACAAAAATCAACACTTAGCATTGATTATACTACAAACATTAAATTTGCATATGAAACGAAAGTATTAATAGCTTTAGCCAATGTCCCTGTCACATGCTAATAGAATTCTCATTCTATCAACATAATGAAAATAAACTGTCCCCACTATTGGAATATTTTGAAGAAACGTTGGCTGGTCTCTTGTATCCATCAGGTTGCAGATGCCAAATCAAATTTAAAAAACCATGAAGGTATTATCTTATAAGTGGCACAAATAACCAACACAGTGGAGTTGTGGTACAATTCCTTTAAAGGAACATGTGGAAGAAACCACCCTACTCTTAATCAATTCCTAAAAATATTTAAGAAACAAATTAAAAAAAAAATCCAAATTAAGTAAACAAATGCACAAAATGCTAGATAGCAAAGAATTTTCATTAACTGACAACAAAGGCCTACCCTAACTCAAAACAATAGCCAGAACACTAATGTAAAAACATCAAAGAAAAATAAAGCTCTCAATTAAAACTAACCTCAATGTAATACATAACAACTATACCCTAAAATAATTCTATACATAATAAAGTATTCATTTTTTTTACATACCACAAATGCAGCATGATAAAACAATAGCATTATTATTATTTGTATTAAAAAATACAATTCAAAGAACAACGTAACAAAGAAAATTAAAATAAACCACATTTATACTTCAAACACAACTTCAAATAACCATTAAATGACACACTTAAATAAAAAACATAATACACAAACACAATAGTATATAATAATACCACCCAACATGGCACATGTTTTATCCCAGTTCACAGACAGAACTGATACTGGTCCGAGAGTATCCAGCATGCACACTCTTTATGAAACACTTGTCTACGTATAAGAATATGCCATGCTTGCCCTCTCTTAAGAGTATGCCCCGTCACTGTCCTTCCACACGGATCAGGACTCCAAAGGTCCAATAGCCAGGGCAAAGAGTATGGGTGACAAGGGGCAGCCCTGCCTAGTGCCTCTTCCTATCTCTATGTGGTTATCAGCTGGCCTGTGTGTACTCTGGCCCTGGCACCCACACAAAGGAGCGTCACTCACCACACCCATCTGTCACCCAGGCTCAACTGCTGCCTGTTTTCCATGAGGTAGGGCCAATGAACTGTATCAAAGGCTTTGTGTATGCCAACGTAGAATACCACTGCAGTCAAGTGGAGTTACAGAGGGGTCTCCTGCAGTAACCTAAACAGGCGGCGTATGTTGAGTGATGTGTTACGAGAGGAGATAAACCCACTCTGGTCTGTGTGAATTAGGAGTATTTTGGAGTCGGGATTCAGCATGGCCAATGGTCTGTATGAGGCCACATTCATGGAATCTCTATGGGGAATGAGGATGGAGACCAGAAGGACTTCTCACTTTGTGTCCTGGAGGAGGCTCCTTTCGTAGGCCTCCACTTACATAGCGGTCAGGTGGAGTGCCAAGAATGTAAAGTTTTCCTGGTAAAATTCCGCTGGGAAGCCATCTGTACCTGTTGTTTTCCCACTGACCATCTCTTTCAGTGTCCCCCTGATCTCTGCCTCTGTGAAGGGGCCAAGCCTCATAGGGCAGACTTGGTAGTCACACTGGGGACGTGTCTCGTGGCTGGTATGGATATCCATCTGTGTTTATATCACGTCCCCTCCATCAGCTCTGATCCACAAGGCTGGATCGCCTCAACTGTCTGCCCTCACCAGGCACACCAACATTCTGTCTGATTTGCCCCTTCAGTGTGTGAGGTAATCCCGGTCTGGGCACTTTCGTAGCCATTCCAGAAGCACTAGGACCTGTTCCCACTTCTCTCCTAGTGTCTGTCTGGCCGTCAGGTCATTCGGGGCATTCTGTTCCAAATGTCTCAGGTTTCCCTCTAGCTCAAGAAGTTCCCACTCTAGTGACCTGTGCACTCCAACGGACTGTTGCATGCACTTCCCCACAACACGACCTTAAATGCCTCCCATTCTTTATAAATGTGGTTAGTAGAGTGTTGTTTATGCTGGAAAAAGTCGCTAATAGCCTCTGCTAGTATCTCCCAGGTCACCGCCTCCTGTAGGAGCTGGCAGAGAATTTCCAAGTCAGGATCGGTGCGCGGCATCGGCCAATGCAACAGCAGGATTAACAGATTATGATCTGCGATCGTGCGGGAGAGGTACTCAGCAGATTTAGCAGCCTCTCCCAGCATTTGAGTTCCCAACAGTGTGTCTAAGTGCACGTGTAAATTGTGCACTGGATCATGTAAAGGAGAATTCCCACTGTCCGTGGTGTCTGACTCGATATATATATGCTGCAGTTCACAGTGTGTCGTCCAGCAGTAGAAATCACGGGCCAGTCGGACAGATGGAGATTCAGGAAGAGGCAGGTAGACCTATCTAGGTACACATCTGCTGCACAATTATAGCCCCCACCCCCAAGCAACTTGGGCAAACATGCTTCCTGAGCAAGGCTTCCAGTCAGCATCTCAAAGAATTGGATCTGTCCAAAATTCGGGGCATAAAGACTGCCCAGGATCGCCTCACTGCCATCTAATCTTCGGTGTACTAGCACATATCTCCCCTCTTTATCAGTACGAGTGGTGATAGCCTCGAAGGGGAGCCCGAATTATTACAAATTAACACCCCCCTGGCAAACACCAAGAACCCAGTGGAAAACACCTACCCTTTCCAGCATCTCCTTAATGTTGGTATCTCATAGCTCATCAGGTGCATCTCCAACAAAAATGCAATGTCTGCCCCCTTCAGTCTTACTGCAAAAAAGCAAAAAAGAACAGTGGTTCCCTTTGAGGTGGGGGGGGGGGGGGGGTGGGGGGGGGGGGGTTGGGGGAAGTTTTAGACCTATTCCTCTGTGGCCAAATATTATAATCCAGAAGCAACAGAATAAAGTCATACAGAATGTTTAATTCAACACAATGAATCACATTGCAGGTGTACCAAAAATGACACAGTGAAAGTGAATAATAACATTTGTGAAAAGTTGTGCACCTGTGCTGTACAGAAATGATATACAACACATATAAACTTGGAACTAGGGGATGATAAAATGTTGATTCTCAGCACAACTCAAAATAGGAGTGCGGTCTGTACATCCCAACAAATCCTATTAGTCCACTAATCCACTTTTGTCGACATTTTGACCCTACAGAGTGTAATTTGGGAGGGTCATCATCAGGACAACAAAATAATGGTAGCAACCAACATAAAGGGAACAATCACTATTTCAAAAAAGGACTATGTAGAGGACATTAATATAGATTCCATAGATGGAGGTAGCCAAATACCGCCCCAAGGCTGGAAAAGGACGCCTGTGAATGATCGGTGTATAAGGCCTCCGATAAGATGCTGCAAACTGCAAAGCTTCAGTCTTAGGTAGGCCTGTACCTTATTGCGTTTCCTGGGGTTCCCCATTCTCGTACATTCCACGTTAATATGTTGAATTTACATGGTGCGGCTGCCATGTAGGTGTCGCACTGTGGTGTGAGGGAGTGTCTCCGTGGTTATTCCAGGCATGTAGTGTATATACAGCATGGTAGGACATGCAAACAAACTTAACCAATTCCCTCCTCCCACACCCAAGGGTGGAATGGCTATCGCCATCCGTCCAATATTAACTAACTGTGAAAACGGTCTATAGTTTGTACTCCCGAGCACGTGTGGAGGGGAGAAAACCATCCGCCAGTTACCAGCACTACTCAGTTCGTCTCACCATCGGGCTCAAAGATGTTGAGAATAAATCCATTGGGGGGGGGCGCTTTTCAGAGTGTTCAACCCCCGTGCAGTCGTGAGTTGTGGCCAGTCGAGGCCTAGGCATTGGCTGTCACATCCAGTTCGCCACTTCCTCCAGTGTCAAGTCAAATCATCTAGGAGTCAGTTTCGGCCTGACCTGGTCTTATCCACCCGATGAGTCCCTCGTGAAGCCACCCTGTAACGCGTCCTCTGGTGTTTCGCTATGTGACCGCGGCAGTGAGGCACAGAGAGTAGTCAGCACTTCCACTGCATCCGCCTGGGATAATGGGATTGGGGCATTTGTTCTCAAGGAACGACGAGAGGCCGTTTTGTCTCGTCTTTGTTTCCGTTTCCATTTTGGGAGTAGAGTCTGTCTTCGCCCATCTGCATCCGTTTCAGTTTTATACTGTTCTAGGCAGTCCCGGTCATCAGACGGCACAGTGAAGCAGTTGGTCTGCTTATCAATCATTGGCCTCAACTGTGCCAGAAGCAAAATCAAGTATATGATGCCCGCCGCCCTTAGTTCCCTCCTGAACTCCAGAAAGGAGGTCCTCCAGCGTTACACCGCCACGGTGTAATCAGTGATCTTGAGGTGCTTTGGTGTACCTGTGTTTGAGGGTCTGTGATGTGTGGGCAGTGTGTTGTCTGGGCCTGGGTGTGTTAATCGGTCTCTCATCAACCTGGATCTCCCCATAATGTGGCCCTCCCAGTGAGCCCTAACTCTGTGGCTGCCGGGCAGGCCCGGTTCTAGAGGGTGAGCCAGGTGGGCCAGACCCACCCAAGAAATACCCTGGCCCACCCAAAGCCATTCAGAAGTGAAAAACAATCATTTTTCCCCTTAATGTTTCACAGGGGCGTGCAGCCCAGTGGGCTCTCCCTTATTCTTCCTTATAGTGATTAACACCATTGACATAGCATACTGTCAGCCCTGGGGAGAGGTGGGAAGTCAGCGGAGTTTATTAGCTGCTATGATGCACAAATGACCAGCATAGATATCCTGAAAACGGAATTATGATTCTGAGCTTATTGAATCGTATTTTTAAACTGAAATGCTTTGCAAAGTAAAAAGGTGCCAAAGTTGGTTTTAAAACATGAAAGGCTGTAAAAGGGCTCTTTAAGGCAGCAGAAACATTTCTGCTGCTGCACATGACCAGGAGCATGCTGCAGTCTTACAGTTCTGCATCTTAAAGATTTGGCAAGCACAGCATCCCTCTCTCCCCAAAGCCCCAAAGCCGGAAGCACATCAAAGAAAGCGAAGTATGTAGCTCCTTGGGTGCTGATTATTGTGCTAAAAATGTAAAATGCGGACGGATGCCAATGCCTAAAATATCAAATCGTTTGAATACTTTGTTGTTTTTTTCGGCCAGTACTCACTCGCCTTCATGGCCCACTCATGCTTCTTTACGGCACCCCAAAGTAAAAATTCTAGAACCAGGCCTGCTGCTCGGGTGTGAGCGCCTCTTTCCAACGATGTCTTTATGAAGCCTAAATGGTCTGAACTCCGGAGTCGTCAGGCGGCTCAGTTAGGTGCTCAGCCCCTAATCAAAGGCCCGCAGTATGGGAGGAGCTGTTATTGCAGGGCTTGGGCTCCTTTCTGCGGTTTCCAGAAACCAGAGGCCTCAGGCGACAGCTCCAGCACTGTCCATCGTGGGTACCAATGGGTCCGGTTGGCTCATCTGTGCTGATTCCACCAGCTCTCCTCGTCTCAGGAGCCCATTTGAGGGTGCCTGCCCGCCACCGAACAGCTCCAAGTGCTGAGCTGCGGCTCTCGTGGGCCAAGGGGTGGTCTGCACCCATCCTAACTGAATGTCCCTTTAGCCTTCAGTGAAAGGACTGTTTCCAGGCCCGCCTCTCAAGACCCCGATGTTCAAGGGCCATGCCCTTGCTTCTCTGTTCCCTATCAGAGACTGAAACCACTGCCGATGTCCATGAGCCAGCAAAGTCAGAGGCCCTCACTGTCTTAGAGGCACCGGGGAGATCCGGCCAACATCTGCACATCATTCCTTCCCATGCTTAGGGAGGTGCCTTGCAGGCAGAGAGGATGCACGTTGGAGTGCCGGACGGCAACCCCGGTCTGCCGCAGTCCAACCTTCAGCTCCTCACCTCTGCGTGTGCTGCAATGGGAGCAGTTCATGTGCCACACCAGGCATACATGGGGGTCCCACACGCCTTCGGTCTTCTCTATTTCGCAAGATCCTCAGCGGTGCCAGCGGGCTCAGCGGGAGCAAAGAACTAATCTGACATCTTTGTCGGCAGTTGGCAAACCCTACAATACTCAATGTAGAATACCACGCACACCTAAAGTTGATCCAATGATTTAAAAAGTTTATGTAGATCTGGGCGTGCTAAGAGGAGTCGTCCTCTAAACCAAGACGTGGAAATCAAGCGTCAGTTGCACCAATCCCTAATGGGTGGTGCCCCTCTTATAGCACAGCCCCTATGTGCAACAAAGTTGCAATAATGTAAATCATGAAGTTAAAACTGTAGTTTGAAAATAAATGATTTATTGGTGATAATCCATCAAGATGATAATCTTCATTATAATCATGAGATTTTCAGTTTCCAAAATTCAAGTTGTTTAAAGCAACCGGAAAATAATCCTCAATGCATTTCGGGTATACAATTACCCTTCATCAGGAGGAATCCTGAAAGAATGTGAAAAATGGGAGTAAATTGAAACGACCTGTTCAATGGTGTTAATGTTAGTCGTGAGGTATCAAAGTAAACAAAAAGGCTGTGATCGTGTTAGCGTTGAACGTAAAATCCGATGTGTGTTAACAGTGGTTCAAAAGATTAAAAGGAATAGAAAAGAAAACCGGTGAACAGCAAAATAATGTAGTGTATCAACATTAAGAAGATAATGACGTGTGCTGAAAAAGATAACTTGGAAAGTTATAGAGGTAACACCAGTAAATAGTGGAATAACGTGGTGTATCCACGTTGAAACGGTAATAACGTGTGCTGAAAAAATAACGCTCATACCCCCGTGATTGGGTGTCAATATAAACAGAAGTGATTCAGTGCTAGGTAATCTGTGAAGAAAGAAGACATACCTCGGTAAAGTTGACGAAAATAATTCAACATGCTCCGTGAAACATACACATTGCAGCCGTGGACCGCTATGGTAATGAACAGTGAGAAGAGACAGGTTAAATGTAGACGGACGGCGTGGCAGCCATATTGGATAGGGAAGATCATGTTAATAAAGTTACAAGAGAATGAATGAAAAATGAAAGTCAAAGCAAGGGGGCAAAGTAAAATGCGCTGTGAACAACCGCAATGGACCGCACTCCGCTAGCTCCTCCTCCGGATCGCCCCAAGGGAAGCTGGTACATGAAGTTCTTGAGTGGTTCACCCCAGTGGGTGCAAGTAAGTACTTGTTGAACTGATGATCTCTAGACCCGATACATGTCCCGGGTTTTAAAATATCGCCCGAGACATGGCTCGGGTTTCGGGATAACGTCCCTCCTCAGTAGAGAAAATAGTTAGGGGTGGAAGAGAGGGCCGCCAAGCAACCGTCAAGGGCCTCAGTGCCCGCACAGGCACGCAGGTGCGTCGTCCAGGAGCTCGTCAGCTCAAAGCTCGAGGGAGCCATTTTTATAAACAACCGCAATGGACCGCACTCCGCTAGCTCCTCCTCCGGGTCGCCCCAAGGGAAGCTGGTACATGAAGTTCTTGAGTGGTTCACCCCAGTGAGTGCAAGTAAGTACTTGTTGAACTGATGATCTCTGATGGAGTTCTTGAGTCGACCCGGAGGAGGGGCTAGCGGAGTGCGGTCCATTGCGGTTGTTTCCGCACGGACTCAATGACCGCGTTGAATTTAGTTGTTTTTTGTAAACAACCTAGTGTTCTTTGTACTACGTTCCGGTTCCACTTCAAATTTCCATTATTGTGATCTTTTGCAATGTTATGTGTGTTTTTTATTATTATTTTCTCATTATTTTCCATCTTGCCATAGTTCTCTCTATGTCACGTGGCCTGCTTTCCAAGAATGCCCTGGACTCGTGTTGCCGCTTCCGTCTCCCCGTTCTGCAGATTTCCCCTTTCCAGTCGTGTTCTGCCCTGCATGCACAGCACGTTGCTGGTGCTGCGCATGCTCTGCAAACACCTCCGGTAATGTGTATTCCTCGTTACCCTCGGAACGGACCCCCCCGCTGAAGAGCAAGCAAGGCTCCAGAAGGAATGCTGAGATTACAAGGCTCACCAGGGCGCGGCAATAGTGCAAGATAAAGGACACTCCTTGCGGGTGAGCATTGTGTATTTCCTCTCAACCAAGATGCAATAAAAAAAATTGTAGTACACAACTATGTTTTACAACTGGATATTACTGACTTTCAGATTAAAACAAAGTAAAGAAACAATATTCCTACTTGCAATATAATATCGCACCAAATTCTTGACATCACAATCTTTAATGTAGCAATATAAAAGTCCTATGATAATTTTGCAACAATTTTAAGGTCAAACACCCTTCTTATAGTTATACAATTTGTTTCATTCCACTGTCATCTATTATGTCTCCAACCTTAGATATTTCTACGAGATTCCATTGCCGGAAACCTGCCTGTTTGTGAACCTCATTTAGTAAGCCTATTTCCCATAATGGAGTCTCTCTGGTGACTCTTTCTTTCCAGCACAGGCTGATTTTAGCATTGCTAATTGGATGGTCTGTCTCCCCCCTATACAAATAGTGTAAAGTGGCCCTGCCTAATGCCAATTTATCTTGTTGCATTGCTGGGTCATGTAATGGGGTATGTACCTAATAGTTCAGTATAATTGCGCTCTAAGACTAATGTTTTATTCAGGGTTGTGTGCATCCCTAAGTATTTAAACCTGTCTGATGTTATTTTGACCATTTGCAGCT
The DNA here is from genome assembly GCF_964204655.1 of Triturus cristatus. Lineage (NCBI taxonomy): Eukaryota > Metazoa > Chordata > Amphibia > Caudata > Salamandridae > Triturus > Triturus cristatus. The sequence goes on along the minus strand of NC_140589.1, from coordinate 346,324,636 downwards.
ACTTCCCTTCCGTGCACCATCAATGAATTTAGAAAATGCTGAAATTTGGCAAATTTATTTTATATTGAAAGTAATTCCCCAAGGCCTGAAACAGAGAAAGCACAGTTGCCACTGTTTCAGCTAGATTTGACATATAGATGAGGACATACTTAGCGTAAAGTGAGATTTTTTCCTTTAAACTCTCTCCAGGTGAGACCCTGGAAATATGAGCTGAGGACCTGACCCAGCATGCCAATAGTTCTACACATAAAGTGAAGAGGAATAGGAAGAGTAGGCGTCCCTCTACCCAGTGACAGTGCCATGACCATAGCTTTTGAGGCCTAATATAGTAGGTGAACCTGTTTATGGAAGCCGTTGCTGAATCCAAAGCCTTCAAGTAACAAGGGCATGTTAGATCAGTCAATTGCATTGAATGTCTTTTCAACGTCGAGTGAGTGTTACGTTAAGGCATAGGTAGTGGATGGGGATACATTTTAGCTTGAGGTGTGTGGTCCAAATGAATGTGTGTATATGACTGCACTACATCTCCCACAATCCTCTGGGGTTCATCAACTGGCTTTGCATCACAAGCCCTATTTAAGCACCGCCTACAGGCTGCTTGGTGCTTGTCAATTAACGTTAGCTGCATTCGGACGTTTTACCAACATCGTGTACTTCAAGCTGCAGGAAGGTATTCACCTTCTTGATTCATCACTTGTGTCGTTTTGCTGGCCGGAGCAGTGATGGAACGCTCTCTAGGCAAAACGGATGCACCTGGATACCCTTGAACTTTCGGATTTGAATGCTCAGGAGAGCGTCTTGGAGCCGTTACTTGGCTCGGATTTATTATTGTTTTCTTTCGACTCGTTTGTTTTGTAATTCAAGCATACGCGCTGGAGCGCATCTTCAGAGCCGCTTGAAAGGCTCAGATACCGCAATTCACGTTTCCAGGCACGTTAATTCATTTTCTGATGACCGCGCAGGAGCACGTTTTCTGAGCCGCTTGAAAGGCTCGGATCCCACTGTTCTCCATTTCCCTGAATGTGTGAGGCATTCCCTATCAAACCCGTGTAGCGCGTTTAGAGCCGTCAAGAGGCTTGGCTTCTTATGCTGCATTTTCCTCAACAGAGCTGTTCATCCACACGTAAGAACAGTGTGCTGTAACCCTGGTTTCTGTTGCTGGATATATCGCCTGAAGGAACCTACAGCAGCATACTCGCCTTTCATACTCTGAAGGACAGCCTCTCAGCTACGTACTCCTTTCTATTCATTTCTGGGAAGCTGCTATGCTGCAGACTAAGGCGCAGTCTGTAACTTTCAATTGACGACAAGGCTGTTCTTTTTATGATTTATTTTTGGCTTTTGTGGTTTTTATGTGTTGTACCTGCTTTTCATTACAGGGAACACGGTGCTAGACAGCTGCAGTGACAGGACAGAACGGAGGTCTACAACTCCAAGTGCATTCCCATCGTGTGATTTCGCAGCCGCACCTTTATTGTTTCCTTTGTCCCTCTTTTCCCTTTCCCCTAGTGTGGTGTTGTCTGCTGAGTGATAGCTACAAGCTCACATGCCGCACCATTTTGGGTATAGGGTTACACAGCATCATTCATCGCTCCCGCTGTATCCGACTTCGAAGGTCAGTGGTTACCTGTCGGTGGTCTGACAGAGAGAATATCACCAGTCGCTCCATCATGGGGCCTTCTCTGTTTGTCAGGACTCAGTCCGGGACACTGACATGTGTCAGGGACTCTGGCAACGATTGGTGCCAGGGAAGACAAAGTAGGCAGAATACTAGGTGCAGAGCTGGCCAAGATCATACAGCGAGTCAAAGGAGAAAGGGAATCCAAAGAGGAAGCTCCGTATAAGAGAATAAGAGAGGTGTGACTCAGAAAGGACAGGCCCTTAGAGGTGATTTAGCACTCAGACTAACTACACCCAGGACGAACGTGCATGACATATATGTAATACAACATTAACAATAAAGGGAAAGTGGTGTAAAGCACTCAGGAGCTCCACACGGTAAGACTGAAGCTCAGTAAGTTCCTCCCCCACAATTGCTGTTACAGATACGGACTGAAAATACCCACATATATGATTTGTATGCAAAGGCAGGTTCTGTGGAGCTTATACCTATGGTGATGCAATAACTGTAACTCAAAGACAATACTCACAGTGAACAAGAAGCACCACCTAGGTAGTCAGCTGTGCCCACGGATCCTGGCGATCAAACAGGAACACGCAAGGCAGTAACAGCAAAGGGGTAGAACTAAACACAAGCACAATAGACAAGGAGCTAGCAAGGAGGAGTGCTTAACAGGAAAGGAATGAAAACACAGGGTACACTTGGCCAGGCAGGTAACAAACATACAAGGTAACAGAAGCAAGACAGCAGAATAGAAAGACAGCAAACTAGGAACTGGAACCTTGGAAATGGGAAGAAAGGCAGGGACTGGAAAAGTATATACAGAAGGGGAGACTACAAGGGTATACTAGAATAGAGCAGGTTCAGGAAGCAAGAAAACAAAGTAGCATAGAAGGCAGTGCTGGGGCAGGAACAATAATGGAGCTAAGGCTCAGGAGTCAAGGTAGCACTGCAGGCAGTGCTGGTTCAGGAACAGGGAATTACTAAACATCAGGAGTCAAGGTAGCACTGCCGGCAGTGCTAGTTCAAGGAAACCGGAAATAGTTACAGCTCAGGAAACATGGAGTCAAGAGAGAACTGCAAGCAGTGCAAATCAGGAACAAGAAATAGCTGAAGCTCAGGAACAGGAATAAAGACTAACCATAGCTCAGTAAATAAGGTAGCATTGCAGGCAGTGCTAATTTAGGCACAAGGAACGGCTATAGCTCCGGAATCAAGGAATAGCAAAAGCTCAGGAACATGGACTGGTCTTACTAGATAACAGCTACAATGACCAACAGTTGACTGAAGGGAGCTGGGGCTTAAAAGAGCTCACAGTAATTACATGCATCAGGTGTGAGCAGGCAAGCAGCAGCCAGTCACAGGTGAGCTGAATTCCTTCACCCATCCTTGGCCTGCAGGGGTGGAGACAAAGCAGTGAGCAGGGAATTCTGGGTAATGGAGTTTCAAACATGAGTAGGCTGGCTTCAAGCATGAGCAGGCTGGCTTTCACAAAACCTGGCATGGATTGGGAATGGATGTCAATTCCCCAATAGTGCCCAAATGGCTGGAAGTTAGAATATGCATGATGGGGAGTGTCCAGTAGCTTATTATGACACTGGAGAGTCCCACAATTCAGCCCCCTGGTGGTGGACACGGGAATGCAGGGAGCAAGTTGAGACACTGTTCAACCAATTATACAATCACCGAAGACTGAGTCTAGTGGACTGACAAGGCATGAATTCCAACTGGTGTTTGTGGGCCAGGAGTCTGTTGAAAGTATCTTCGTGAGGAATTTGATCTTTATTTTCCTTTATATTAAGGTATGATATTGGTCACAATAAGGAGCATTCCTCTTTAGGTTTACCTTCTTTGTGTATAAGTGATAACTACATGTCTAAGGTCAAAGATCCTTTGCAGTTCCCCACAACCCAGGCTTCTTTGAACATGCTAAGCAGGTGGGAAACTCATTATGTGTAGAGCCTCTTAGTCAGTTCCATTTGGAGTACATTCAATCTGGGCACTTGACTACTTTGTAGTTGTTGAATAGCCTCCTCTAGTGTTATTTCCTCTTCCAGCAGTGCCCTGTCTTTCCTATTTAGGATTGAGACTTCCACATCACCAAGAAATGGCTGTGGTTTCTTCCTCTCCTTCTCTCTATCTTGCTTCCTATAGATCTATATAGAAGTCAGCAAATACTTGCAAGATTTCCACTTCTTGTAATATTGCATCTAGACAGTGTAATTTTGCTGCTTTGTCCATGACATTTTTATACTTCTTACAAAGTATGTCAAACGGTCAGAGTTCCAAGTCTATTGTGGGGTTTGGAGGAATTCAACATCACTTTTTCTAGGTGGAGCATTTGTTCCTCCAGGGAATCTATTTTCCTGTCCCTAGCCTTCTTTTTTGGCTGATCCACTTGTAACCTCTCTTTCTAAGTATTGTTTTGTATGCCTCCAACTGTATCCCAGGGGATCGCACTGACCCTTCCCTTTCTTTAAAGGAATTTCTTCCTGGATGCTAGCCATAATTTCAGGGTCCTTAAGTGCCCATGCACCCAGTTTCCAGGTGGTCACTTTCTATCCATTCCTTGTTCCAACAGTCAACATAAAAGTGGAATGGTCTTAAATGCCTCTTGCCAAGTGTTGTATTTCCACAATGGGGGGAATTTGAATGCCGGGATAAAGAGATAGTTGAATCTGTAGAGTGATTCATGTGCTCCAGACAGACATCAGTATTGCCCGTTTGGAGTGCGTTTCATCCTCCACATGTCAGAAATGCTTAGGGCCCTGGTAAATTTTACCAGGGAGGTGGTTGCCTGAGATATTACTGTAGCAGATGTAGGCCTGTCTGCCCTAGGTGACAATTATTTCTTGCTGGAGAGAATTTTCAAGGTAAAAAGCGATGAGGTGTCCTTCACCCTCCCGGCCGAGCTGAAATAAGACAGCTCCCATGTCTTGGTCTGAGACATTAGTCTCGAAAATGAAGGGTTTTTAGGCATCAAATTGTTGTAATACAAGAGTTTGAATGAACTCTTCTTTCAGCCTTTTGAAAGCAGTAGTGGCACTATGGTTCCATTAAAAGGTCATATTGTTTTTAAGTAGATCAGTAATGGAAGAAACTAGTTTAGAGAAATTCCTGATAAACGTGTGGTAATAATTTGCTAAACCAGGGAAACTTTGTGTTTCCTTTACAGAAGAAGATATGGGCCAGGTTAGTATGGCTGGAACGTTCTGGGAGTCCATAGCTATGCCCCCTGAGGAAAGCACATACCCTAAGTATTCTACTGAATCATTCCCAAAAAGTCAACAACTTATTCTCCTTCAGAAGCTAAAGTACTTGCTTGACATGAGCTGAGTGCTCGGCTGGATCTTCAGAAAAAAGTAAGACTGTCCTCCAAATAGATGGCCATAGTCTGGAGGATAAGGAAAGAAAAGCTGGCATTCATAAAGCGCCAGAAGACAGCTCCGGCAATACATATGCCAATGGGCATTACCTGATATTCGTAATGCCCAAAAGGTATTCTAAAGGCTATCTTCCACTCATCACGAGGCTGCATTCGGATCAGATGATCGGCTCCTCTCAGATCTAAGTGAATATTTTGGCCATTTGAACCATCTCCAATATATCAGAAATAAGTAGTAGGGGATAGCGATCTTTAACAGCGACTGCATTTAACCTGCTATAATCTATATAAGGCCAGGATTCAGAAGAGCCTTTCTTATGCACAAAGAATAAAAATGGTCCAGCAGGGGACTTAGATGGCACAATCATCACATTCTCTAAATCAGCCTCAAGATACTCTCTTAGAGCTTCTCGTTCCACTGAGGATAGAGAAAAAATTCTGCTATAAGGAACCATGGCTTTAGGAAGAATTTCAAGTGCCCAATCAAAAGGATGATGAGTAGGTAGCTCCTTAGTGGGTGATTGCTGAACCACATCTAAGTATTCTTAGTATTTCTCAGGAATCTCAGTTAATTTAGTGACTGATTAATTGTTTTTGTTGAAAGAAATTCCTGAGTCTTCAGTCAAAGTGAGGTGGAAAACTGTACAATGTGAAATGCAGAAATCAGAGCCGAAAAAGATGGCTTTTCCAGACCAGTTAATATACTGGTTATGTCAGGAAAGTCAGTTGATTCACAAAACAATAGGATGACGAGAAGAAAAAATTAAATCACAGATAAGCTTTTCATAATATGCAGCAATCTGGAGAGACAAAGGCTGGATTTCCTCTGTCATAAGAACAGAAGCTACTAAGATGCCACCAACAGCTTCTACAGCAACTAGTATGGTCTTCTTTTGAAGTGGAATATGATGATTTGTAGCCCTCTGAATATCTATGTAGACATTTGAAGCTCATCAGTTTAAAAAGAGATGTTGGAATTGAAAATAAAGTTCTCATTGAAGGAGAACAAAGTTAGATGACTTGAAAGGGGAAAGTAGGGGTTAATGATTGCGACTTGCCTCTATTCACTGCACATGGGGTGAGCTTTCTAAATCCCTGAATCCTTTAATTGACAGAAGCTACTTCGTAACTGTGCTGCCCTGCTTCTTTGAAGCTCTGCAGCTATACTTATTTTTTGGAGTCCAGTTTCCCTGCTTATCTCACTCCTGTATCTTGCCAACAGCTTTCTCTAGAAGCCCTCAACCAACTATGCCTTCTTCAGTGTCTTTAATCTCCGGTCTACTTTCTGCTGATTTCCTCCCAACCTTCTGCCTTCTCCAGCCTGCGGCATCCTTTCTTTTGGCGCTTTCTTTCTCTAGCTTTTCTCTATTGACTCTTGGCTTATTCAGCCCTCTTACTTACTATTCTGCATCCATATCCTCAAGCTTCTGTATTTTCATCTGAATTTCCAGTGATCTGGGTTTGCCAACCCTCCGGAACCTAGTATCAGCTATCAACAGAATCCCCTTAGAACTGGCTTCTCCTGCTACTTATTTATTTAGGATTCAAGGTCTGCTCCTCATATCTGCTATTTCTGATGCAATGCTACATAACTTGTCAATGCCACAATGTGATTCTGTTAACATGCAATAAAATACCTCACCGGTGGTGAGATAGCACTCAGAAACTTTTGTTGTCTCACCAGGTTTATGAGGCAAAAATACAGACATATAAACATACATGAAGGTATGTGAGATCTTTTTATGCATTGATCAAATATCATGTACAGTCTGATTCCACCCATCATACACACAGCCTAGAGCTTGGGACAGGGGCTCCATCCTCTTCCCCATTGGCTGTCTTGCACTGTGAGTAAGGGCACTTTACCTGAGCACATTGCATAGCTGCATGAGAACATGAGAAGTAATGCATTTCTACAGTAAGTCTGGAATGCCTTGCCTTGTGGGCGAGTCCCTTGTTTATATTACATCTTTAAGTATTTGATGCTTTAGTTTGATGCATTGCTATCAAAACTGATATCATGTTTATTTTATTGTTTTTATGGCCCAGCAGCTCTCCACCCAGTGCTACCAGGTCGATGGCTGTGCTGCCAATTTTAAACTTTTAGTTTCTATGGCATGAGCTTGGACACAATAACTACATTTAAAGAAAATGTAGACTTCCCAAAACCAGAACTATTAACCTTGGAGCTCCTGATAGACCTACGAAGTTGCCCTGATGCCCATGCTGCTGATAATCTAGGTAGGGGATCAGTAGGGTCCTCATCTCTGTAAATCCAGGACATTTCTTAGAGATAAAACGTTATATTTATTATGTGATTGTTATTAAACGTATTTCAGAGTATATTGGTAAACACACAAAAGATGATGGGAGGAATGCTTGCAAATAGTCTATACCACTGGTGATCACCCTGAGTATCATTCTAACCCATCATTTTGCCCACTATGCCTCTCTAGACAGAGACCTGCCTTACACAAAACATTACTGACCAGGCTCTTCATGGTAACAGTATATGCTAAAATGCCACATAAGGCACCTTCAGAGGAGACCATAAGGAACCCAGGCTAGTTTCAGCTTATGCTAAGCTTCACCAGTGAGGTAGGGCACAATGTGCAAGAGACCGACGTCTCGGCATACCCATGGCCACTTAGAACACTACATCAAACTCACAGAATGTGATTGGACGAATGCTTGAAAATAGTCTAACCCACTGGCAATTCACTTTGAGTAGCATACCAACCCATGTCTTTTTGCCCACTGTGTCATCCTAAATAGAGGCCCACTCCATTCAAATCAGTAGTGACCCTGCTTCTCATGTGGCCAGTACATTCTGAGCTAATACCAGAAGAGCATCTAATTTGTTTGACTTCGAAAACAGACAAATCCACCTCCTAAATATTCACTCCCTATGTTAATTCTCATCTTTGTTTCCTCTACAAAAACACGTTGCACTGTTATGAAGCTAGCTGTTTTGTGTTATGATGTACTATAGGTCATGGAAATTCTCTGTGAAGAAGTTCACTACCCATTTGGTAGGCATGCTCAAAGGTTGTAGTGGGGCCTGGTGCAATTTGCTTCTAAATATAGAACAAATGAATCCTCCAGAGAAAACACTAAACAAAGCTGTGTCACAGCGTTTAGCTGCCTCTTTATTTGTAAACAGGCAAGCTTGCCTTATAGTGCATGATTTAAATTTTGAAGCGGGTATTTGGGGACTTCATGAATAAATAGGTCTGGGGCATTATATCCTGTGCTCTCTTGTGATGGCCCTGCTATTCGGTGAAGTTGACAATTGTAGCGCTCTCCCCAGCCTGGGTACCCATCAATGGCTATGCCACACATGCAGCTTTACATGTCTTTATTTGTCTGCGTGTAACTGTGAACTGAACATTCTAAACTAGCCTTCAGTGCATTCCATTCTAACACTTACGTCACAGTTCTACGGAGTCCATCAGGAGCCAAAAGTGTTCCATCATTTTAAACTTACAAGACAAATACATCAGTAAATAAATACATTTACTTCATATCCACCTACATGAAGTCCATGGGGCATGAGTGTAAGGGAAATTATAATTTCTCTCCCTCAAGCCTACCTGGTATCGTGGAGTGTTTTAACAAAATGCTGAAAGGCATGGTGATTGCCTTAAAGATGCCTTGAGGAGGAAGTGGAACATCATCCTATTAGGCTTACTGTTTTCCTAATAAGAGGTAATGTGAAAATTAAGGGGTTTCTACCCATTTGAGCTGTAGACCAGTGGCCAACTCCTTTTGAAGAAGAGGTGTTTGGATGGAACCCCAGAGATCCCACACAGATACTGTGATGGACTATGCGCTAGGCTGCTGGATAATGATGACCTAGTGGATACATAAGGCCATCTTTGGCTAGTCAAGAACCACTGAAAGTATGGTAGACAACCCTTAACAGTTACCAAAAGAAATAAGTGGCTCTGATCTTTAAGGCAATTCATTAAGTAAAGGATTTGGTCAACATCACTGCTACAAGGGAACACAGGAGTATATTCCTGATGACGATCATTCAGTAGAGGAGTTAATCTTACCTATAACCTAACTCCTTTGTCCATTTGTTTTTGCAAATCCCTGGGTGGCCTCTGGTATGCACCCATTGGTTAGGGGGCAGTAAAGAGCAAGATCTGCAGATGCTGCAAAGGCTAAAGTGCTTGCCAAAAGGCTATCCCTCGCACAGAGTTCATTGGTCACCACAGTCATGTTAATGAGTAACGGCCGACAGACCTATTCTATTGCCTGCATATCAGGCTTCAGCACTGTGGCCAAAGTGAAAGTCAATACCATTACTCGACTCGACTTGATTTGCTTGCTTACCTACACAGCAAAATAATTTTTTTGATCACCTTCATCTCACCTACGCCTACGGCAGATCACTGTGACCGAGAGTGAAAGAAAATATGGACTACTTAGGGCCTCATTACGATGGGGGTGGGACTGCCACCATCAGGCCATCGGTCCCACCGCCATCGGACCGTGCAAGTCCACCCGCCGCATTATGATGGCGAGCGGATGGAGGGAGGGGGGAGAGACCAACCCTCACACATCTGACAGGCTCATGGAGCCCGTCGGTGAGTTGGAGGGACTGCAATCCCTACAACAGTGGCAGTGCCTGCTCAGGCATCGCTGTAGGGATTACAATGTCCCTTTCCGCCAGCAGTGTCATGGCAGTAAACCTGCCATGAAAAGGCAGGCGGAAAGTGATTTGGAGGCAAGTAGCAGGCCCCTCTTCCCCCCTGGCCCTCTGATATGGGCCCTGAGGGGCACCTAAAGTGCCCCCTAGATATCCCTGCACCCTGTGACAGGTACCGCACAGTGCCTGTACATAGTGCAGGGATATGTGTACTGTGTTTATTTTGGACTGCAGCATGTGCTGCAGCCCGCAGCACACGCCGCAATACAAAATATACAGATTGCGACTGGCTTGAAGGCGGTCGCATCCTTATCCCATTGGCGGGACTGCCGACAGCTAGTCGGGTGGTCCCATTTCCGACAGGATGGTGGTCGGACGCTCGTCTGACCGCCATCATAATCAGGCCCTTAGTTCTCTGAATAATAAGTTGAAATAAATGCCATATTACAGACAGAGTATAGAACAATATAGGTAGAAGTATTTCTCAACTCTAATGACTTTAGTGTACAAATAAATGAAGTATTCAAATGCACAGCGCTTTGCAGAAGATATTTTGCAAGTAGGGCCATGCATTAAATGTGTTTCAATAAAAGAATACTGCTAAATTTCCACAAAACAAGGTTGAAAATACCATTTTACCAACAGAAACTAGCATATTCTTCTTCCAACAGAACAATAATACAGACTTAACGTACAACATATAATCTAAAACTCAGATATTTGGAAACTGTACACCCATCTACAGTATGCCAAAGGCACATGTCATTTATACGACGAATATGTAACATTTTAAAAGGTAAGCTTGTTTCTGTTGCTTTTAGAACAAAGATGAAACATAATTTAGCCCAGGTAAGTTATTTTAAAATGGGGTGTACACAGAGAAAGAAGTCAGAGCTATTTTGTCACAACAACCAATATTATTGAGGACTTTGAGCTGCAAAACCCTAGCTCCCCCATACCCAAATCCGCATGAGCATTAATAAGGGCACAATTCTACAGTGAAATCGTCTGCGGGAAACTGGGGAAAAAAAGGATAAGTAGGGAAAATAGGGATGCACCCACAGCTGAACTCACCAATCCTGTAAAATGTGGGAGAATACTCTGTGATTCTATAAGTAAGCCCCGCCATCTACGAGTGGAAGCTAAGGGGCATAATTATGAGAGCCCTGCATCACATTTGCACCACGTCAAGTGGTACATACGTAACGCAGGGCTCGCATAAAGATTTATGAAGCACAAAGCCACCCTGCATGGCTTTGAGTGGCCTCATAAATCATGCTCAACGTGACGCACCGAAAATCGCAGCATCACCGTACTCTGTGTCCAGGAGGTGTTCCATGGGCGTTGCATTGGGATTTTCTACACAATACCCATGAATTTTACGCTGCCCCAGATTTACAAAAACATGTAAACTCGGGGAAGCGCCAAATCTGTACGCCTCCTGAGGTGAGGCGTAACGAAGAGAAACAACTTAACTTCCCCTAGTTTTTTCCTCTTTTCAATGCAGAATGCAGCGCACATAGAAAGCGGAAAACACCTCTTAGGATTGTTTTTGTGCAGAAAAACAATCCTGTCTGCAATGGAGACACATACTTTACCTCTAGGCTGTCGAAACGGCACCAGTGCATGCAGAAAGGACAGGTATGCACCGTATTGCTTAAATACTGTGCATTCCTTCCCTTTCACTTTGGTGTAGGGCAGTGCATTAGGGTGCCTGTCCCAAGCCAAAATGCCATAAATGAGGCCCTCAGTCTCCAAGCTCTTGGTTGCCATAGCCTCGAATTCACCTGGTGTTTTACACTCATTGGACCACACTGACAACTATGACAGTTCTATTGTGATGTGTGCCGATCCCTAACCTGTCGGTAGGTCTTGACACATGTAAGCACACACCATAATACTCTGCTTTAGAGAGCGCTCACGTGCTCTCTTTTTTTTTTATGTTTGAAAGCTTTATTGAAGTATTTGATAACAAAAAAGAGATATTAGCATACACTGAAACAATACAGAAATCCAGTGAAAAACCTTGACACTGCTAATATCAATGTTAGGAACCCAAAAAGCATTTTTAAGAGAATTTTAACGTTAAGGGAAACAAGAGAGGGGAAGAGATAAGGAGGGAAAGGAGGGGGGAGGGGAGGGGAGGGGATAGAGATAATAATACAAACCATAAATTATCAAATAATTACGGCATACAGTCAAGCTATATAAATCAGCGATGCAAAATAACCAGCATAAACAAACAGTAGAATTAGATAAACTTATAAGAGATAACAAGAAGGAGAGAGTTCAAGTCATTCGAGGGGGTTTAAAATTTTCTGCATTGAGACGTATAGGCTTCTTCAAGGCCAAACAATCAAGATACGTGGTAAGGGGTAACCAAAAAAGATCAACATTACGAACAGGTTTACAAGTGGAGGCAAAGGAAACATCCAGTCTATGAAAATGACAAAAGGAGTTCCACCAGCCTTGTAAGGAAATATTTGTTAGAGATTTCCAGTTAGAAGAGATGTGCTGGAAGGCAAGAGCAAGCGTCAGGTCAAAGAGACCATGTAGGTGTACGGATAGGTTCAGAGGTTCAGAAAGACTACCCAAGAAGAGAAAAGAATTTGTGAAAGAGGCAGGAAGAGGGAAGATGCGAGAGAGGCATGACCACACTTCCCCCAAAAGTTAGAAACGACTGGGCACAGAAAGAACATATGGAAAAGGTCAGCATCAGAAGTACCACAAGTCCAGCATTTAGAATCAGAGGAGGGTGAAAAACGAGATAAAGAAAGAGGAGAGAGATAAAGTCTGTGATATAGATAAAATAAGGATTGAGTAAGAGAAGCAGAACGAGAAATTTTTAAAGATCTGGACCAAAGCTTATCCCAAAGAGTAACAGGCCAAGTACAACAAAAATCTGCTTCCCAAGAAAGCTCCACTTTAGTTTTGACACGATTTGGATTGGGAGATATGAAAGATTTATAGATGAGAGATGCTTTAGGGAGTGTAGCAAGAATATTAAGAAGAGGAGGAGGAGGTGTCAATGATGACGAAGAAGGAAGAGAATAATAGCGGTTAAGGATAATTGCCATGAGGGTTGTGAATTTCTGCAAAAAGGAACGAGGGCAATGAAATAAAAGTTGAAATTGGGGAAAAGAACAAGGAGAAGTACCATCAAAGAGTTGATTGACCCACATTACGCCGCTCACCCTCCAAGATTTCAAAAAAATGGGTCTATTCTTTAGAAGAATAAGTGAATTATACCAGATAGGGGTATTTAAAAAGGACGTACGTGTAATAATAGAAGGGAGAACCAAAGAACTTAAAAGAGAAAAAGTGTGTTTGAATAAGGGACAAAGAGAATAGGGATTTCTGGCAGAAAAACGTACCACTTCGGCAAAGGAGAAAGGTAATAATAAAGAGTGCTCAATGAGAAGCCAAAGAGGCGTGAAAGGAGAAAGGGTTGATGAGATCCATCTCGAGGCTTGCCGTAAAGAAAAGGACCTATGATAAAGACGGAAATCCGGAAAATTAACCCCACCATTAGATTTGGGTTTACGGAGAGTGGCAAGAGAAATTCTGGATTTCTTATTTTTCCAGAGAAATTGCGAAAGGAGAGAATCGATTTGTTTAAAATAAAACGCAGGAATATGAACCGGTAACATGGAGAAGGTATAAATTAGAATAGGAGCTATCATCATTTTAATTGAATCCAATCGACCCCACCAGGAAAGAAAAAGAGGATTCCAGGCTGAGAGCGATTGATCAATCCTAGAAATAACTGCAGAAATATTTAATTTAACCGAGGATGAGATAGAATTGGAAAACCAAATACCAAGATATTTAATCTTTGAGCTACTCCAAGCAAAACCAGTAGCGGAGAAAAGATGGGGGAGACAGGACGAGGTGAGAGGGAGAATTTCAGTTTTGTCCGAGTTAATCTTATAACCTGAAACTGAAGAAAAGGAGTTAAACTCGGATAACAAGGGGGGTATGGAAGATTCTGGATCAGAAATAAACAATAAGATATCGTCTGCATAGGCGGAAAGCTTCAATTGATTAGTGCCGTATGGGAAACCAGAAATAGAAGTGTTATTGCGAATGGAAGATAAGAAGGGTTCAAGAGTCAAGACAAAAAGAAGTGGGGAGAGAGGACAACCTTGGCGAACACCTCTCTGAAGATTAAAAGGTGGAAAAAGTTGTCCATTCACAAGTACCGAGGCCTTGGGAGCAGAATATAGGAGAGAGATAAGGGATATAAATTTGGGACCAAAGCCATGCCAACGCAATGAAGCAAACAAAAAAGACTAATCAACCCTGTCAAAGGCCTTTTCTGCATCAACAGAAATAGCAGCAAGAGGGGTTGAAAGTGAGGAAGCTTTATTTAGGATGTTAAGAAAAAGGCGAGAGTTGTCCGATGTAAGTCTACCTTTAACAAAGCCACATTGTTCTTTGCCAATGAGATGAGGCATAAGAGGATCTAAGCGCATTGCTAGTAATTTGGCAAAAATGTTATAGTCTACATTGACTAACGAGATCGGGCGGTAATTTTTACATAGTTGATGATCGTGACCTTCTTTGGGGATCAGACAAATGGTAGCATCTTGAAAAGTACCCTCTGCCTTGCCGGATGAGTAAAATGATTGAAAGAGGGTTAAAAGTTTAGGTAATAAAATATCTGAAAAGTGCAGATAAAATTCCACAGGAAAGCCGTCAGGGCCAGGGGTTTTACCTTTAGTAAGAGAGGTCAAGGCTGTAGAAAGCTCATGTAATGAGAGGTCAAGTTCAAGATCGGGAAAGTTAAGATGAGAATTAGACGGTTTAGGAAGTCTCTCAAAATAATTCTGAATAAGAGAAGGAGTGGGAGGACATTCTGGGGAATAAAGATGCTGATAAAACAATTGAAATTGCTCAAGGATTTCCTTGTCCTTATGGAGAAGAGCGCCGTCAGAAGAGTAAATAGAGTCAATAAGAGTGCGTTCCTTACGGGATTTAAGATAGTTAGCCAAGAGTTTACCAGATTTATTGCAACCTCCATAGTACCGTGCACTACTGCGAAGAAGAATCGAAGAAGCATTGTCAGTAGTTAATTTATTGAATTCCAGCTTTGCTCGTAAGAGATCCGGTGACATTAATTTATCTGAAGAGGTGTAAAACTGATGCTCCAAAAATTTTATATGTGCCAGGGAGGATTTCCGCTTTTGAAGAAATTGTTTCTTTTTCCGAGAGACGAAGTCAATAATGAATCCCCTTGCAGAGGCTTTAAAGGAGTCTCAAAGAGTATGGGGAGAAATACTAGGATCACAGTTGAAGAGAAAGAATTCCTTAACAAAAGAGCGAAAAGAGGAGGAGAAATTGGGATCTGTAAGAAGTGCGCTATTAAAGCGCCACCGGGAGGGTTTAGGACGCGGTGGGAGCAGGTCGAGATCTGTTACAATGGCAGCGTGGTCCGAAATGACAATAGGTTCAATAGAAGAAGACAACACATTCTGAGATAAAGCTTTAGAAAGAAAAATATAGTCGAGGCGAGAAAAAGATGAGTGAGGAGGAGAGAAGAAAGAGTAGTCCAATGTGTCAGGGTGTGCAAGACGCCAAGAATCAATAAGGTGTGATTGTGAGATGGTATTAAGAAATTGTTTGTGAGGTTTGTGTGGTGTGAAACGGGCTGTGGATTTACGGTCAAGGAATGAGTCAACAATCTGGTTGCAATCGCCACCTAAAATAAAAGATACATCCTTATATTGGACACACTTCTTAGTAATTAAAGGCCAAAAAGAACAATCTGGTTGTACAGGTCCATAAACATTGAAAACAGTTAAAGGAATAGAGTTCAGTAATAATTTGGCTAATATCCATCGACCATCAATGTCCGTCTCCTGAGACAGAACCGTACATTTAAGCCTTTTGTGACAAAGGATAGCAACTCCAATCTTTTTGTTATTAGAGGGTGAAAATAAAACTGTACCCACCCAACTCCTTTTTAACTTAAGAGACTCAACATCATTAAGGTGGGTTTCTTGCAAAAGAACTATATCTGGGTTATAGGAAGCTAAATGGGAAAGAACTCTCTGCCGCTTAATAGGATTAATGAAACCTTTTACATTCCAAGTAACAACTTTGAATTAACAAATAACATAGAATCAAGTAGGACAGAAAAAGTGAAAAAGAAGCATGTGCAAAAGACAAGCCGAAAAAGAGAAAAATAGGAAGAATATCGAGAAAACAGGCAAAAAAAGAGGAGTGAGGGGTAAAGAGAAATGAAGGAGAACCGGACTTGATCAACCAGTAAAGGGGAGAGAAAAGGAAAAAGGAAACAGGAAAAAAAAGAAATTACAAGAAGAGACAGTACATATCCCAAAGGGATGACTGAAGTAAACATACCTGAGGGGAGTACGAAATAGGACAACGGGGAGATGGCGACACTCAACGAGACAGATCCCCCAAGACGGGAGACCAGACCGGATCGCACCCGGACAAAGAACATAACCGAAGAGCCAAGTGGAGAGGAAATCGATCCATCTAGATAAATAAATAAAGAATGAGTGACATTTGAGAACATAGAGACATACAATGAAGATCAAAGGGTGAGAATTCAAGAGCGACACACAATAAAAAGAAATGAGGTAGTGGAGAACAGAGAAGTCAAAAAGGATTACCAGAGAACAAAGTCTAGACACAATTATTAAACAAAGGAAAGAAGGAAATTGTAGTTAGATAAAAGAGAATTGGGAAATGTATGATTTTACAATCTAATACTAAAAGACTAACAAATGGAAACAAAGATAGAAACATAAATGGGTGACCTGTAAGGGAAGCAAAAGTTAGACATATTCAGGAAATCTGCAGGGATGAGAAAAAGTTAAACAATCAGCCACAGGAAGAGGAAGAGGCCTCCATAGCAGAATTAGAACGAATATGAATGAAATTTTTAAGTTCAGCAGGATCCTGGAAGGTCTATGTCTGATTTTGGTGAGTGACTTTGAAAGTACATGGGTGAAACAAACCATATCTAGCACCAAGAGATCTTAAAGGAGCTCGTAGAGATAAAAATTCCTTCCGACGAGAGGCAGTAGCGTTCGAACCGTCTTGAGAAAGAAACACTCTCTGACCCAACCAGGAGACCTGACGTTTGGCTCTGGCTGCTGAGAGAACGGAGAGAAGATCTGTGAATTTCAAAAAAAGAATAATGACTCCCCTTGGCTTGGTTGATGTGGATGAACGAGGACCAAGTCTATGGGCTCTCTGAATATTAAGAGAGGTGGTGGACGGCATATCCAAAAGCTTCGGAAGAAAGGAGGAGAAAAAGAGCACAGGATCGTCCCCCTCCAAAGACTCCGGCAAACCATAAATACGAAGGTTATTCCTCCTATTTCTGTTTTCCAATTCCTCCGTATGCTGTTGAAGCGCCAAAACAGACTTTTCCAAAGAGGAGACCCGTTGGGATGTAGATTGAATATCCGAAATCTGTCGCTCCACAGATGTCACTCTGTTATCCTGCTCCCTGCTGACGAGAGGCAATTACCTCGAAACACGTGTCCAGGGATGGCATTATATTTCTATATACTCGTGGCGTAGGCGTACTCACCGTAGCCACTACACTATCCAGAATCCTTTGGGGTTATTTGCAGCATGACGAGCAGTGTCGCGACCCATTTACGTAAATCACTAATAGCTCATTCGAGCGACTTTGGCTGACGAGCCCGGTGTCTGCACCTGCGCGCCTTGGAAGGTATTTTACCTATATATATGGCAGTCATCGGCACCCCGCATACCTACCTGCTCCCTGCTGACGAGAGGCAATTACCTCGAAACACGTGTCCAGGGATGGCATTATATTTCTATATACTCGTGGCGTAGGCGTACTCACCGTAGCCACTACACTATCCAGAATCCTTTGGGGTTATTTGCAGCATGACGAGCAGTGTCGCGACCCATTTACGTAAATCTGTTATCCATGGACGACCATTTCTCTTCAAGAAACTGCATTTTATTGTTGGTCTCCCCTGCAAACGGCCGAAGAGCACGAATTTCCTCTAAAAGCATCTCCATGGAAATAGGGGATGGCAGCTTCTCTGATGAGGAGGAGTCTTGTTTCAGACGCTTAGAAGATGTTGATGGAGGCGAGGATTTGTTCGAAAGCAGCTGTGCTGAGGAGGAACGAGGAAGAGAAACTCCCGCCATTGGTGTTGCTTTGGGAGAAGAGTCCGCTGTTGAATGAGGTGAGGACGTTGTCACAGGAGTGCTCCCCGAAGGAATAAAGACAAATTTTGGATTGCGTAACTTGCCCATAGAAAGTTAATCACACATAACCATGGAGTAAATAAGAAGACTGTAAAGGGAGACCAGAATATGAAGGCGCCCACTCACATGTAATACGACAACAATGTCCATAGGAGAGCAGGGGAAGTGGCTAAAGAGATATTCCAAGAACAGTCAAGGCAGTCCATGTACATTAGGAAAGAAAAAGGCGACGTCTGATGTGAAGAAAATTGCTGAGGGAGCAATGGCCAAAACCCTGAGCAAAATAAGATATCCACATAGGGGCAAGCAAGTGCAGGTCTATACGAAAATGAGGAGTGCAAAATTAGTGTCCAACCTCTTCATGAACGGCCAGGTCAGAGGTAATGTTGAACGTAACTGGAGGGGAGACATAAAAACATAATACGAAATCCACAGTTGGAGGATTACCTCATTCCTGTAGTGTGAAGAAACAGAAGCAACAAGGCAGCCATAGGGCAGGTCAGCGTCCAAAAAGATGGTATATTAGCTTCCAGGTAGCAAAGGACACCAAAAAGGACAGTGTGAGGCAAAAGAAGGTAAGCCAGTAACAAGCGCAAGCATCGCGCATTAAACAAAATGGCGGCCGCTCTGAGGAGAGAGCGATCGCGGCAAAAATAAAGACAGTCTGGCCATAGAAATGAGGAAAAAAGCGCTCACCAGAAGCGCTCTGTATTCCAGAAGCCACTGCCTGCCCTTAAAAAAATGAAACTGAAAGGTTTTCTTTATCTTTTTTAAATGCATCCCGTTTTCCTTTAAGGAAAACGGGCTGCATTTTTAAAAAAAAGCTGCTTTATTAAAAAGCAGTCCGATCCATGGTGGTCTGCTGAGCCCAGCAGGCCACCATCCCTGGGAGGGCTGTCATTCCCAATGGGCTCGCAAATTGCGAGAGGCTCATTAATATTAATGAGCCTCGCAATTTGCGACCCCATTGGGAATCGCAAACAGTGTGAAATACACTGTTGTACATCGGGAATTGCTCTTCGCAAATTGCGACTCGCAATTATTTGGGTCGTACATCTGGCCCTTGATCTTTACTGGGTTTTGGAAAGACTTCAATACTTTTTTCTTTACTGCAAAAAAAAGACTAGCATACAGGACCCAATCAGGACGTTCAACGAGCAGAGTTCATCTGATAGAAGTCGGTAACTGAGAAAAACATTACATGTTCTCAGTAAATCCTTAATTAATTCCCATACTAGTAAAAAAGAGGGAGGGAAGCTTGGCAGCTCGCCTTTGCTCTGATTTGAAAACTTGACATCTGAAAGCATACTCTGTTTCCTGAGCATCTTTCTTCCTTATGCCGTTCAAAACATCTGTACTTAAACAATTCCCAGAAGTCAGGAGCGCTATGCTGTGTTCACTTTGTATGCTCTGTGCATTCATCTGCAGACTAAGGTTGGTTTTTAATCAGGCCAAATACTTATTTCCACCTGCACTGAGAAATGCCTATGAGGGACATAATGGTGCCGATTACGATCCGGCAAAAACCGAGTACGAACCGTCGGACGGAGCATATTCTCCGTCCGACGCGTACCCGGTCGTCAAAATTTACAAACATGGAATTACGATTCGCACGGGAACACCATTTCCATACGAATCGTAAAAACCCCGACCGAACAAAATAAACCTACAAATGCGATCCGGGAAAGCGCCGACCTGACGTCGGGACACTCGCAGCCTGCCATTCACGAACCAGGAAATACGATTCGCACCGACGTCATCCCGCACGGTGAATATTTTCCGGCTGCCAAAAACTGCAGGGAAATCAGGACGACGCGAACAAGGACCACCAGTACGCGACGGACAGACAGGACGACGCGAACAAGGAGGACCAGTACGCGACAGGATGACGCGAACAAGGAGTACCAGTACGCGATGGACAGACAGGACGACGCGATCAAGGAGGACCAGTACGCGACGGACAGACAGGACGACGCGAACAAGGAGGACCCGTACGCGACGGACAGACATGGACCCGAACCTACGTGTCATCCTGGCCCTCATAGCAGTCGACCTCCTCTACAGGTTCCGACGCAGACGCCGCAGAAGGTCAGAACAACTAAGGGAGGGGGGAAAGTGGGGTGGGGTGGGGGTGGCAGGACCAGGGCAGGCCACAAACCCCCACCAAAGTCACACAGCACACATGCCCAGGACATACCTGACTCCCATGCCCTGGTCACTAAGAGGGGGTGGGGGTGTGTCCAGCTAAGCCAGCGACCGCCACAACGGAAGTCCGTCACGACGCGAACCGGCAACACAACCAGACCGGTACGTCCCGTACCCACGCCTGAAGAGCGTGGGTATGAGTCGTACCACGCCCACACCCACGTCACCCCAACAATGGCGGGACGGCTCGTACCCACGTGGCAAAGGCCTGGGTACGGCCCGCACAAGCATCACATAGCGTGGGGACGGATATGTACGGACCCTACCCCCACCCCGTATACATGGAGCGTACCCCAACCCCAACAGTGTAAGTACGACCCGTACCCACACCCGCGTACGTATGGAGCGTACCCCCACCCCAACAGTGTAAGTACGACTCGTACCCCCACCCGCGTACGTATGGAGCGTACCCCCACCCCAACAGTGTAAGTATGACCCGTACCCCCACCCGCGTACGTATGGAGCCTACCCCCACCCCAACAGTGTAAGTACGACCCGTACCCACACCCGCGTACGTATGGAGCGTACCCCCACCCCAACAGTGTAAGTACGACCCGTACCCACACCCGCGTACGTATGGAGCGTACCCCCACCCCAACAGCGTAAGTACGACCCGTACCCACACCCGCGTACGTATGGAGCGTACCCCCACCCCAACAATGTAAGTACGACTCGTACCCCCACCCGCGTACGTATGGAGCGTACCCCCACCCCAACAGTGTAAGTACGACCCGTACCCCCACCCGCGTACGTATGGAGCGTACCCCCACCCCAACAGTGTAAGTACGACCCGTACCCACACCCGCGTACGTATGGAGCGTACCCCCACCCCAACAGTGTAAGTACGACCCATACCCACACCCGCGTACGTATGGAGCGTACCCCCACCCCAACAGTGTAAGTAAGACACGTACCCTCACCTCGAATGCATGGAGCGTAGCCCCACACCAACAGTGTAAGTACAACATGTACCCCCACCTCGAATGCATGGAGCGTACCCACATCCGTGTATGTCATGAGCGTACATATTGTGAAATTGGAGAGGTGGGTGCAGAGTCCTCCCAGCAGTGCCCTGAGACAGGAGGGGTGGGTGCCTATCACTCCCAGCAGTGCCCTGAGACAGGAGGGGTGGGTGCAGAGTCCTCCCAGCAGTGCCCAGACGCAGGAGGGGTGTGTGCAGAGTCCTCCCAGCAGTGCCCTGAGACAGGAGGGGTGGGGGCCTATCACTCCCAGCAGTGCCCTGAGACAGGAGGGGTGGGGGCCTATCACTCCCAGCAGTGCCCTGAGACAGGAGGGGTGGGTGCAGAGTCCTCCCAGCAGTGCCCTGAGACAGGAGGGGTGGGGGCCTATCACTCCCAGCAGTGCCCTGAGACAGGAGGGGTGGGTGCAGAGTCCTCCCAGCAGTGCCCTGAGACAGGGGGGGTGGGGGCCTATCACTCCCAGCAGTGCCCTGAGACAGGAGGGGTGGGTGCCTATCACTCCCAGCAGTGCCCTGAGACATGAGGGGTGGGGGCCTATCACTCCCAGCAGTGCCCTGAGACATGAGGGGTGGGTGCCTATCACTCCCAGCAGTGCCCTGAGACAGGAGGGGTGGGGGCCTATCACTCCCAGCAGTGCCCTGAGACAGGAGGGGTGGGTGCCTATCACTCCCAGCAGTGCCCTGAGACAGGAGGGGTGGGTGCAGAGTCCTCCCAGCAGTGCCCTGAGACAGGAGGGGTGGGTGCAGAGTCCTCCCAGCAGTGCCCAGACACAGGAGGGGTGGGTGCCTATCACTCCCAGCAGTGCCCTGAGACATGAGGGGTGGGGGCCTATCACTCCCAGCAGTGCCCTGAGACAGGAGGGGTAGGGGCCTATCACTCCCAGCAGTGCCCTGAGACAGGAGGGGTGGGTGCAGAGTCCTCCCAGCAGTGCCCTGAGACAGGAGGGGTGGGTGCCTATCACTCCCAGCAGTGCCCTGAGACAGGAGGGGTGGGTGCAGAGTCCTCCCAGCAGTGCCCAGACGCAGGAGGGGTGTGTGCAGAGTCCTCCCAGCAGTGCCCTGAGACAGGAGGGGTGGGGGCCTATCACTCCCAGCAGTGCCCTGAGACAGGAGGGGTGGGGGCCTATCACTCCCAGCAGTGCCCTGAGACAGGAGGGGTGGGTGCAGAGTCCTCCCAGCAGTGCCCTGAGACAGGAGGGGTGGGTGCAGAGTCCTCCCAGCAGTGCCCAGACGCAGGAGGTGTGTGTGCAGAGTCCTCCCAGCAGTGCCCTGAGACAGGAGGGGTGGGGGCCTATCACTCCCAGCAGTGCCCTGAGACAGGAGGGGTGGGGGCCTATCACTCCCAGCAGTGCCCTGAGACAGGAGGGGTGCGTGCAGAGTCCTCCCAGCAGTGCCCTGAGACAGGAGGGGTGGGGGCCTATCACTCCCAGCAGTGCCCTGAGACAGGAGGGGTGGGGGCCTATCACTCCCAGCAGTGCCCATGGAACGCAAAGGGTGGAGTAGTCACAGATACCATGCCCACAAATGTCAGTCAGGTGCACAAAGACCCTGCAGTACATGTACCACATGTGTGCGAGGCTGGGAGTATACGCATGCATAGCGCAGAAAAGAAAACATGTACACATGAAGTCATGTCAATAGGCCACATACACAAGTACAATGACTACCAAGGATGCCACGAATGATGCAGGTGGAGACATCGCTCAGCATGCATGTGCAAAGGTGAAGGACTACGTCACACACCCAGCTAATGGACACACAGCTCTGTGCTAAAGTCAGGGGACACCCTGCAGGAAAGAAGTCAGGGTACACAGAGGAAGGAATACACCTTGGGACAATTGCAACATGCAGCAACTGCTTACATGAATGGAGAAAGGTAGCCAACACCGTGTGATGGCACACAGATCCCAGGGTCCCCCCTATGAGCAGCACACTACTACATTACCCACACACCCAACACATGACCAACACCCACAACCATGTAGCAGCCCCACCAACAGCAATGCCAGCAATGCAGGAGTGTTCCAAGGGCAAAAAATAAATAGCTTTATTCAGCATGAGCAAAAAACTAGTATGACGTAAGTCCAATATTAACAAAGGCCATAGGGCAGTCCAGGAGTCCCAGCTGGATGGGGGACACAGTGGGATGCGTGTCCCCTAGCTTGCCTGCACAGTTACAATCCGTTGTCTTCCACAGGGGTCAGGGCATCATGTGGGGGGGAAGAAACAGGCACCGCAGGGACAGGAGGGTGAAGGGTAGGCGTCGTGGGTGCAGGAATGGAGGACTCCACCACAGGGGGTGGGGCAGGGCCAAAGGCGGAGGCCAGGATCTCGCTGCACACCTTAGCAAGGTCCTCCAGGGACTCCCCTGCACCCGAAGGAACCACAGGCCCCAAGGAGGGGGGGGGGGTCAGAGGGATGGGTCGCAGCGCCACTCGGGGAGGGTGTGGACAGGGGGGGGGACTCAAGCACCCTGACCGGGGACCTCCTTGACCGCTTGCGGGGTGGTGTCACTGTGGGGCTCAGGGACAGAGCGGCCATGAAGGAGTCTTTGGGGGAGATGTGGCCAGGAGAGCTGAGGGGAGGTGATTTGGAGGGAGTGGATTGGGTGGAATGCGGACTCCCACTCTGGCTGCGTGTCACACGTTTGCCCCCCGACCCAGTGGGTGTGCCTACTGCACCCTGTGTGTGCGTGTCAGGAGGTGTGCGGCGGACCTTCCCTGCTGGTGTGGTGCCTGTGTCTGTTGTGGTGGGTGCATGCTTACGTCTGGGTGTATGTGGGACAGGCATGGGAGTGGGAATTGTGGAAGGAGCAGGGGTAGGGGGTGGGACGTAGCGCTGCAGGAGACCCACTGCTGCAGTCAGTGTGGAGTCTATGGACCTCAGCAAGTTGCGTTGGTCAGCCTGCGATGAATGAATGCCCTCCAAGTATGCCTCCATGTTGTTGAGGACCTGGCTGTGGCCATGGAGGACATTAAGGATCGCAGTCTGACCAATCTGCAACTGCCGCTGGATGTCCACAGACTCAGCATTGGCGGCAGCAGTGGAGACAGGGGCAGGGGGTGCGGTGCCTGGCAGGAAGGAGACATGTGGTGACCGGGCACGTTGGGAAGGGACACAAGCACGTGGGAGGCGGCTGATGCCAATGGAGGGGGCGGTGCCAGATGTAGGGCTGCTGTCAGATGGTGGTGCAGCCACCGCCCACGCGGAGAGATCATCCTCGGACCCGTCAGCTTCATACTCTGTTGTGCCAGTCGACAGGTCACCGGGTTCACTCTCCTCCGCCTCTGTCCCACTCGAAGTGCCAGCCCCGATGTCACCGCTGGCACTGGTGCTCGGTCCCTCCGCGCCGTCTGTGTCCATGTCTCCCTCCGTGTCCCCCGACGATGCTGTGGGCAGGGTGAAGAGACAGAAAGTAATCATACACCTGTATACATATGTCACATGAGTACAATCTACGTAGGTTACAGTGCATAGCCTGAAACAAAATATGAGTTACAACTACAAAACAAGGTACATACGTAGGCCCTGCAAGACACAGTTGTGTGACCCACCATGCCATGGAAAAACTATGGAGAGCATGACACAATAGCAAATGAGATGACATGCTATTCTGACTGAGGAGCAAGGCCCTGGGGACAATACAGCACTGCATCTGCACCACACAGCGTGGCAATAAATTGGGATGAGCAGGGACCAAATCCAGGAACTAGAGGCACATGCAGCATAGGTAATACTGAGAACATGCCCACCCTGACTGGCACGCTGCACCTTGAGTGTATGTCCAGACAAACATCACACACTGGCCAGTCCGAGCAAGGAGATGACAGGTCTTGACATGTAGGCCATGGCCGCCCCACCCACCCCCTACATGAGACAAATCTGTGGAGACACAGGAAGCACTTACATCTCTTAGTCTGGGTGAAATACACATGGGATGCAATAATTCAAGATTGCACACCAAATACCCAAGGTGCGCCTGTCCAAAGAATCATGTACAAATGGGCATCATCAGATGATTGCTACAAGACACACAGGCAATGGCCACCGTGAGTATGTACTTGGAAAATCAGGTCAGGCTGGACAGTGGACACTTGTAATACATCTCACGTCAAGAAACATGGTGCCAGGGGACAATGGCACAGAGCACAACCTATGCTGTAGACACAAAGATTGTCGACATTCTCGGATTACACACATGATACCTAGGAAAAGATGCCCCTGGGGACAGTAGTGGCCACACAACTCCATGCTCCTGAATGGAAATGACTGCAACACACGCTAACATCCCTGCACTATGCGTAACGCACACTCATGCACATCATGTCACAGGCCACCACATGGGACATGCTTGCTGGAAGGCCTCGCACTCAAGAGATTAACTCCCATGTCTGAAATCAGCATTAGTGCCAACTGACATGGAACCCACAAGTCCAGAACTGGACAGGGCACAGGCAAGGTCACTAAACCTGTTACACACCACCCCCACACATGATGCTGCAGGCATTGTACACTTGGAGAAGGTGTCAGGCTACATAACTTTGTGATGGAGTGACTACACAGAGACCAGGGAACACATTGCAAGGTGGGGAAGGGAGGCAGGAGAGGCCTGCAACACTGTGGGTAACAGGATCTGCACAGCACCATAAACCCTGGAAGTGTATCCATGGAACAGTGCACTTACAAATGCTGGTGAAACACAACAAACACACACATGTACCTACCCCCTTCCGGCTGCTGCATGTCCTGTAGACGCCTGTCCAAGTCAGGAAAGACCACCGCCAGCACACGTTTCTGGATGTGGGAGAGACGGCGGCGCCCGCGGTTCTTGTGGCTCTCAGGTGAGTCCCCCAGCAGGAGCCGTGCGATCCTCCGCGTCCAGCACCGGATATCCTGCCAGCGTTTCCTCACCTGGGACAGGTGCCGCCTCCGACCATCCGCACTCCTCACGGCGCTGACGGCGTCCAGCCATATCTGCTCCTTGGCAGAGGCGTCTACCTGTGAGGATGAACAAGTGACACTACATCAATACACCTTGCACATGTCACGGGGACACAGATTAGAACACATTTGCTGTTTACAACAAGGCATAGTATGCATCCAACGCATTGCACCTTTGTCATAGGGACATGATCCTGTGGGGGAAGGCCAAAAGCAGTACGTGCCATTGAAAGGACACAGGTGGAATGAGGGCAACTACACAATCAATGATCCAGGCTCACACTGTGCATCACACCCACCCCTCCTGTCTCAGGGCACTGCTGGGAGTGTTAGGCACCCACCCCTCCTGTCTCAGGGCACTGCTGGGAGGACTTTGCACACACCCCTCCTGTCTCAGGGCACTGCTGGGAGGACTCTGCACACACCCCTCCTGTCTCAGGGCACTGCTGGGAGGACTCTGCACACACCCCTCCTGTCTCAGGGCACTGCTGGGAGGACTCTGCACACACCCCTCCTGTCTCAGGGCACTGCTGGGAGTGATAGGCCCCCACCCCTCCTGTCTCAGGGCACTGCTGGGAGTGATAGGCCCCCACCCCTCCTGTCTCAGGGCACTGCTGGGAGTGATAGGCCCCCACCCCTCCTGTCTCAGGGCACTGCTGGAGGACTCTGCACACACCCCTCCTGTCTCAGGGCACTGCTGGGAGGACTCTGCACACACCCCTCCTGTCTCAGGGCACTGCTGGGAGGACTCTGCACACACCCTCCTGTCTCAGGGCACTGCTGGGAGTGATAGGCCCCCACCCCTCCTGTCTCAGGGCACTGCTGGGAGTGATAGGCCCCCACCCCTCCTGTCTCAGGGCACTGCTGGGAAGACTCTGCACACACCCCTCCTATCTCAGGGCACTGCTGGGAGTGATAGGCCCCCACCCCTCCTGCCTCAGGGCACTGCTGGGAGTGATATGCCCCCACACCTCCTGTCTCAGGGCACTGCTGGGAGTGATAGGCCCCCACCCCTCCTGTCTCAGGGCACTGCTGGGAGTGATAGGCCCCCACCCCTCCTGTCTCAGGGCACTGCTGGGAGGACTCTGCACACACCCCTCCTGTCTCAGGGCACTGCTGGGAGTGATAGGCCCCCACCCCTCCTGTCTCAGGGCACTGCTGGGAGTGATAGGCCCCCACCCCTCCTGTCTCAGGGCACTGCTGGGAGACATCAGGCATTCCCCCCCCCTGGGACCTCCCCTACAGTACATAGCATGTGTGTCACACCTGGACACAATGGCAGAAGTCACAGTCACTAAAAAGGGACACAGTCTGTGCCAGTGGACACTGAACTCACCTGATAACCTGGTCGCCCATACAGCATGGGGTACCGTGGGAGGATCACATCCACCAAAGCCATGTTCTCATCCAGGGTGAATGGCTGTGACCTCTCCACAGCCCTTGACATGGTTCCAGGGAATCAGTAGCAGCAGCTGGGTCGTGGAATACAAAGATGTGCAGGCAAGTGCTCCCTCATGGGACCTGGCTGCCTTATATCTGCCTTGCTGGGCCATCTCATGCACAGGAGTACAGAGTGATTGGTCACTCACATTTGCATCCTATGTTTCCTCCAATCCCTTCAAACCTAGCAGTCTGTGTGTTCTCTATCGGTTTCATTCTCCTGCATGATGTCAGCCCCACAAACACATTGCAACAAAGTAGATTAATTCCAACTGACTTCTGCTGTGCACCTTCCAGAACAAATTCAAAATTTGAACTTGGTCTCCATGACAACCAGCATGCATGTAGGCCTTAATACTTGTCCCTCATGTGTCCCCTATGTAATTTGGAGCTTCACACACAGGTACGGTGCGTTCCGGGGCCCTAGGGCACCCCAAGTGCATTGCAACCGCCCTTACACGCGTGCCTACGTTCACTATCACTATGGGTGGCCTCGCGTATGCGTACTCATAGTGGTACGGGCCGTACACACGCCTGTACGCTCCCTATCACTATGGGTGGCCTCGCGTATGCATACTCGTATTGGTACGGGCCGTACACACGCCTGTACGCTCACTATCACTATGGGTGGCCTCACGTATGCGTACACGTTGTGATAGTGAGCGTACAGGCGTGTGCACGGCCCGTACCACTACGAGTACGCATACGCGAGGCCACCCATAGTGATAGGGAGCGTACAGGCGTGTGCACGGCCCGTACCACTACGAGTACGCATACGCGAGGCCACCCATAGTGATAGGGAGCGTACAGGCGTGTGTACGGCCCGTACCACTACGAGTACGCATACGCGAGGCCACCCATAGTGATAGGGAGCGTACAGGCGTGCGTACGGCCCGTACCACTACGAGTACGCATACGCGAGGCCACCCATAGTGATAGGGAGCGTACAGGCGTGCGTACGGCCCGTACCACGACGAGTACGCATACGCGAGGCCACCCATAGTGATAGGGAGCGTACAGGCGTGCGTACGGCCCGTACCACTACGAGTACGCATACGCGAGGCCACCCATAGTGATAGGGAGCGTACAGGCGTGCGTACGGCCCTACCACTATGGGTGTCCTTGCGTATGCGTACTCGTAGTGGTACGGGCCGTACACATGCCTGTACGCTCGCCATCACGATGGGTACACATACGGCAGCACTCCCATAGTGATATGGGAACGTACACAGGCCCTCTTCGCAGCAGTACAGCGGTTTTCACACATCACAGTGGTGACAGGCGGCACACAGGTAGGGATAGGGCGGACATACTTGTCCATGGATGGACATACTTGTCCATGGATGGACATACTTGTCCATGAATGGACATACTTGTCCATTAATTGACATCAAGGCATCGTCTGTGCATTACTACATGTGTGGGGCACAGGTGTGACGGCCTGTGATGTGGAACATTACTCCTGAGTCGAGAAGGCACCAGATGTATGATGAGATGTCTACAGATGTACTGTGTGATGGTGCAATGTGTGCCAGGCATGCCCTTGACTCCTTTGACATGTGTGCATGTCGTACTGCACACTTGGGGTGAGCGTCACTGGCATGGCACGGACACCAACACACGGAAGTGTCCCCTGATGCCCGGTACAGGGGTTACCACACCTGACTTGTCACTACCCACGGTGCACAATGTGACTATGTCATGTATGTGTGGGGGCTTCCCATCAGGTTGATGTTGGAGCACCCTCAAAAGCTGCAGCCGTTGCAGCAACCAACATGTGTCTGTGTGTAGATTGACATTGCACACTGTTCCGCACACCATGCCACATGTGGTATCGGATGTGAGGTGCACATGTATGCATGGGACACGGAGTAGCGTGACAAGGACATGTCTGCATCCTCACAATGAATGTGTGGTGAGTCATGACATGTGCACCTTCATGGCAAGGTGTGTGGGCTGTCCTAGTGTAATGTCATGTGACCTGTGGCTCTAGTGTTCCGCTACCAGTCTCTGCAATCGGCATCCTACTTCTGCTGATGTGTGGGCGTATGTCACTCCTGTCTTGCGTCTGGCTGTTCACTTGCACTGGGACACAGCTATTCCCATGGCATGGCATGGGGAGGTTCTCAATCTCCGTGTGTAGCTGGGTCTTGGTAGGGGTGTCACCTTGCATCCATACGTGTCCTGGGCATGTAGCACATACCTGACTCCCTATGTAGCATATGTGTATTGACAGATTAACATGTGCTCAGTACATATGAATTGTTGTCGTAGTGCACTCACTCTTCCTTGTCACTTCCAAATTACTGCAGAGCGCCGCCTCTTGCCCGACCAATTCCGGACTTGGCTGACATGCGGGAGAATGACAGCATCCGGCTCTACCACTTCCCCCAACCGTTGATTCTGGAGTTGACGGCGAGACTGGCACCACACCTGCAACCGCAGCACAGGTATCCTACGGCACTGACACCCCAGCTGAAGGTAATGGCTGCCCTACATTTTCTTGCCACGGGTACCTTTCAATATACCATAGCTCATGTTGGTGGCATGTCCCAGAGCATGTTCTGCCGTGTGCTGCATGATTTCTTAGAGGCCATGTTGATTCACCTGGATGACTTCATCAAGTTCCCAACCCCTGAACAGTTGACTGCGGTCAAGCGTGGATTCTATGCCCTGGGAGGGATGCCCCATGTCATTGGGTCCATAGATGGGACACATGTAGCTTTGGTACCACCACACGCACGGGAGGTGGCGTACCGCAATCGGAAGCACTACCACTCCATCAATGCCCTTGTGGTGTGTCAGTCCAACATGGTGATTTCACATGTCTGTGCTCGTTTTCCAGGATCAGCACACGATGCCTACATCATGAGGCGTAGCAGGATGCCTGAAATGATGATGCAGCTGCGCAACAAAAGAGCATGTGTTGTTGGTGGGTACAGTCTGTCTGTCCTGTATTTTGCATAGCCTACCAGCACGACCGCTTCACCACTTCTAACGATGTCCATGTGCTTCCCATGTAGGGGACGCTGGCTATCCCAACATGCCATGGCTGCTCACACCTCTCCGCAACCCCATCACGCCGGCCCAGCTCCGCTACAACACCGCCCATGGCCGGACAAGGCGAGTGATAGAGAGGACGTTTGGCCTGCTGAAGAGCCGATTTCGGCGCCTCCACAAGACCGGCGGCGCGCTCCCATATGCCCCTGCGAAGGTCTGCAAAATCTTCATGGTCTGCTGCATGCTGCACAACATGGCAGTTGAGAGAGCTGTGCCACTCATCCTGGATCAACATGACGAGGACCATCCACCCGTGGAGGACGAAGGGCTTGGCAATGGGGCTAGTGATGTGGAGGATGTGGAGCCGCAAGAGGACATCCGGACTCGGCTCATACGCGACTTCTTTGCTTAGTGGTGAGTACCAGTGTCTGAGTGTGCACGCATTGGTCCCCGTGTGGCATGTGTTGTGATGTGTGTCTCCACCTGCATGTATGGCACGTGAGTCAGAGGTGTGTGTGGGTGTGTCACTGGAGTGATGGTGGCAGTGATGGTTGTATTTCCCCAGTCATAATTGTGACCTAGCATGTTGTCATCCATACATGTGTCGAGTAAATGCACATGCAAGTGGCTGTGCTTTTTGTGGCTGACTTCTTGTGTGTCTCTCTTCCCCAGGTACTTGCGCATGCCGTCTGCTGCTTGCATTGTTGTGGCACTGCTATTCCTCATGGACACGTCATCGTGGGCTGACTCAGCGTTACAGGCACGGACACGTTTGGAAGTCTCCATAGCGTAAGGGATGCATCAGGGGTGTATTGGGTGTGGCAGTTGTTCACGATGTATGCACACTGCCCCTGTCGATGTTTGGTTCCTCTGCAGCCATGTAGCATCACCATGGGACACGACATGCAGCTGTGTACACCTGACTAGATGGTCTGCCTGGTTGACAGTCATCAGTGATGGGATAGTGGATTGTGATGATGGCATCAATGTGTGTAACACTGCCCTCGGACACATACGGTTAGCATTGGCTTGACATGGTGTGGGACTTCCACATCAGCGGATCAATGGTGTATGGCAGTCTCTCCGTGAGCAGCTGTGGGTGTTTAGCTGTTAGCCGACAATTGTGTGCCAGTTCCATGGCTAACACGCATTTGTGCTGCAGAAGGGGGGTGCCAGTGTTGGACCCACATGTTACTCCACAAGATGTGTTCATGTGTACTTCAAGTTGCCTCTGCAATCCCGAAAACATGACTAATAAAGGTGTCCCTATGCCTCCAAGGTGCCTCTTCTCCGTCAATGCTGGTGTGTTGCCACGGTGCATCCAGCATGTCTGGCATGGTTTTCCCTGATAGTGGCTATGTGTCGATGTGTCGAGTATCAAGATGCAAGCTGTGTGTGTGGGCTGAGACTGTGTATTGGGCATGATGTCCATGACTGTGTGGGTATTGTGACATGTGCCATCCCCATGCATCCAACGTTGGCAAGGGCCCCCATTCTCTGCATCCACCGGACTCAAGCTTGCAGGACATGGTTCTGCCACCTGTCTACCCATACCTGGGTGCCCCCCAGGACCCTGGACATGATCCCTGACCTCTGCGCATGACTGTTGCTGTACTCAATGTGTCTGTCAGCACGGTTGTGCGGCCACCCCCTCAGCTGGTTGGGCCCATCACGGGTGTGTATGGTGCTCCATGTCTGTCTTGACACACATATAAGGTAATAATGCAACCAGCAGGCATCTTCTCTTCATGGTGTGAATTTTTATTTTGGGGGGGGGGGGATAAAGTGAGGGGCTTTACGGGAGTTTGGAATCCAAAGTTCAGTAGGGGAGTTGGTGTCCTTGCCATTTGAAATCCTCAGAGTCCATGCCACAGTCTTTGTCAACATTGGTCAGACAGTGACCAGCAGGGCCATGTGGCAGAGAATGTCTCTTGATGCTGTGATGCTGTTGCTCCAGTGGGCCAGGTGCCAGGCCAGGTGTCCTGGGAGATGGTGATGTTGCGCCGACCCTCACGGTCTTTTACGTGGACGACCCGCCCTCCGGCGGGGACCCTCAGAAGCAGGCCGTGACGACGTCTGGGATGCTCCATCGGATGTTTCCTCCTCCTCCTCCTGCTCCCTCCCTTTGGGTGGTGATGTTCTCCGCCTTCTGGCACAGGGAGGGTCGGCCATGTTGTCGGCCATCCGACGGAGTGTATCGTGAATCCCCTGGAACACCGTCACTTGCTCAGCCTGTCTGTCCTCCATCCTCCGTTGGTGTTGCAGTAGACAGGCATGTTGCTGGGCCTGCTGGGTCTTAATCTCATCGAGGGTCCCCTTGATCTCATTGACGGTGGACACAACCTGGGCCATGCCCGGGGTGTCCTGCCGGTATGTGTCCATGATGTTACGGACATGGGCAAATACCGGTTCCCCAGCCAACTGGTCAGGCTCGCGCCTCCGCCGTCCTCCACTCCCACCACCCCTGCCCACTTGCACCTGGCCTGCCCTTGTGGGTACATCGGGTCTCCGGGACCCCTGAGGGGTGGCATTGGCGTTGTCGCCTGCCTCCTCCTGGGTGCCCGGGACACCGTGTCCCTCCTGGCCAGCCTGGCTGCATTGTGGTGGTGGGGCAGGGATCCTGGGTGTCTCCTGGGATGTGGCAGGAGTGGGGGTGGTGGTTGGCACAGTTGTACCTGACGCAGGTGCTGCAGGTGGTTGGACACTAGAGGTGCCAGGTCGGTCGGGGTCGTCCACAGAGTGGTGAGAGTCGTCGCTGCCGTTGGGATCGGGCTCCCGCAGATCCAGGTCCTGTGAGTCTTCCCCCCCAGTGTTGGGGGGTGAACCACGACGTTGACCTGTGTGTGAGAGAGACAATGTTAATTTTGGTCCATGCAACATCCATGTTTCATCAGTTTCAAAGTTGGCACTTTTCCTCTTGGAATTAGGATCTGTCTTGCATTCCACTCACAGTGCACTTGTGCATGGGTGTGTCCCTTGGACACCACTTTGGCCCCTTTAAATATGTGTGGCACAGTCTTACTTCCTGCGTCAAGTGTGACTGCAGTCAGCAGTGGAGTGGGCAGGTGTGGCGAGCCATGCATTGGCGCCTTCCGTGTAGCACTGTACATGTGCACATGGAGTGGATCCACACACTTATATAATGCAGGTAGCTGTCGTTGTGCTCGTGAACAGGTTGTGACATGGCCCTGTGTTTTGCCATGGGGAAGAGGGGGGGTTCTGGCACTGGCCACCCTTGGCTACATGCACGCAGTCTACCTGCTGACGAGCAGACATTCCCACACACCACACGGCTGATTTGCTCTCCCTGTGTCTCCCTCCCTCTCTGTCCCCCTCTCCCTTCCTCTGTGTGTCAGCCTCCTCCCTCTGTCCGTGTTCCTGTGTCTCCCTCCCTCTCTGTCCCCCTCTCCCTCCCTCTCTGTCCCCCTCTCCCTCCCTCTCTGTCCCCCTCTCCCTCCCTCTCTGTCCCCCTCTCCCTCCCTCTCTGTCCCCCTCTCCCTCCCTCCGTGTGTCTGCCTCCTCCCTCTGTCCGTGTCCCTGTGTCTCCCTCCCTCTCTGTCCCCCTCTCCCTCCCTCCGTGTGTCAGCCTCCTCCCTCTGTCCGTGTCCCTGTGTCTCCCTCTGTCCGTGTCCCTGTGTCTCCCTCCCTCTCTGTCCCCCTCTCCCTCCCTCTCTGTCCCCCTCTCCCTCCCTCTCTGTCCCCCTCTCCCTCCCTCTGTGTGTCACCCTCTGTCACCTCAGCCCAGCTTCCTAGACACACACTTTTTCCAGTCCTTTGAATGGCCCTTGGCTTGTTGCTGTGAGTTTGTTTCTGATCTCCAGGCACCCATTGGGTGCATTGTCTGTGTGTGCGCTGCTGCTGTGGTTGTGTGTGCTGCCACTCTTTCACAGTGTTGGCTGTTAATTAGCTGCTGTCATGTGCAAAACAGTGCCTTCACCCCCATGTGTTGATGCAAGGCGTCCGCCATTTGCTGGCGAGTCTTTCCTGTGTGGGGACACACTGTTTGTCTGGCTGTGACCTGGGCCATATGGGCAGTGGGCATTGTTGTCTGCTTCTGAGTTGCACTATGTGATTTTTGGGGCCCACCCTCCCGCCATCCGGGTTACCGTGTCATGTGTTGGTGTCTGCTGTGGCCTGTGACTTGACATTGTCCAGCTGGGTGCATGGGGCATGGTGGCGGCAGTGGCATGTGCGTGTTCATGGAGTGTGGGTGAGTCATGCGATAGCTTGGGGTGGTTGCGTGCCTGTTTGTGAGTTTGGTTGTGGATAACGTTCCCCCCATGTGAGGTGCGTTGTTTGTGTACTCACCCGGGTCTCGGAGTCCTCCTAATCCTTCGACTGCCTCCACCGGCTGTATGGCCATCACCCTCTCCTCCCAGGGCTGGTAGTGTACAGGTCTGCGGGAGGGCCCTCCTCCAGTGGCGTTGGCCTGGTTGTGTTCCTCCAGCATCTTGGCTCGGACCCTCCTCCGCAGATCGTACCACCTGGCTTGGCATTCCTGCCTGGTCCTTCTGGTGTCCGCAACAGCATTCACAGCATCGACGATGGTCTGCCACATGGCTGTTTTTGCTGCAATGCTGGTCTGTCTGACCAATGTTCCAAAGAGCTGTGGCTCGACTCTGAGGATTTCATCAACAAGGACCTCCAACTCTCGGTTACTGAACTTTGGATTCTTGTTAGTGGGCATGGTGAGGGGTGTGGGTGTGGACGGTGGGGGGGTGTGTGGATGGTTGTGGGTGTGTGGGTGTGGTTGTGCAGGTGTGTGTGTGTGTGAATGTGATGAGGGGGTGTTTGTGAAGGTGGTTGTGTGAAGGTGTGCAAGTGTAAGGTGTGGTGAAGCTTGTAGTATGGTTCTGTGGTGTCTGGCAGCAGTGAGTCTGTTGCAAAGGCTCATGGTTTGTGTGTGTGGGCCCTTTTTATTGGTCCATTGGTGGGTGTGGCTGTGTTTGAAGTTTGGGTGGGTGTGTTATAAGGAGTGGTGGTGTTTTGGGCCTCTGTTTGTTTTTGGCAGTTGCAGGTCAGTGAAGGTGTTTTTGTAGTGTTTGTTGGCCATGTTTAGTGGCTTTGTGCCATTCGTATAGTGTATTCTTGTGTTGTTTTGTTTTGTCCTGGTTGTGTACGTGCGTTTTGAGCGTGTGTACGGTGTGTACATGGGCCATTTGGTTGTACGGTGCTGTCCTTGTGTGTGGCTTGGTACGACTCGTACATGCGGTTGTGATGTTGGGGCCTGGGGTGCGCTCCTTACTTAGGAGGTTGTGTTGGGGGTGCGACGGGAACGTACTGGGGTGTACATTGACGGTGGTACGACACGTACAGGGGTGGGGGTACGACTCGAACGTACTGGGGTGTACATTGACGGTGGTACGACACGTACAGGGGTGGGGGTTCGACTCGAACGTACTGGGGTATACATAGACGGTGGTACGACACGTACAGGGGTGGGGGTTCGACTCGAACGTACTGGGGTGTACATACATGGGGGTCAGACATGTACAGGGGTGGGGGTTCGACTCGAACGTACTGGGGTGTACATAGACGGTGGTATGACACGTACAGGGGTGGGGGTTTGACTCGAACGTACTGGGGTGTACATAGATGGTGGTACGACACGTACAGGGGTGGGGGTTCGACTCGAACGTACTGGGGTGTACATTGACGGTGGTACGACACGTACAGGGGTGGGGGTTCGACTCGAACGTACTGGGGTGTACATAGACGGTGGTACGACACGTACAGGGGTGGGGGTACGACTCGAACGTACTGGGGTGTACATAGACGGTGGTACGACACGTACAGGGGTGGGGGTTCGACTCAAACGTACTGGGGTGTACATACATGGGGGTCGGACACGTACAGGGGTGGGGGTTCGACTCGAACGTACTGGGGTATACATTGATGGTGGTACGACACGTACAGGGGTGGGGGTTCGACTCGAACGTACTGGGGTGTACATAGACGGTGGTACGACACGTACAGGGGTGGGGGTACGACTCGAACGTACTGGGGTGTACATAGACGGTGGTACGACACGTACAGGGGTGGGGGTTCGACTTGAACGTACTGGGGTGTACATACATGGGGGTCGGACACGTACAGGGGTGGGGATTCGACTCGAACGTACTGGGGTGTACATAGACGGTGGTACGACACGTACAGGGGTGGGGGTTCGACTCGAACGTACTGGGGTGTACATAGACGGTGGTACGACACGTACAGGGGTGGGGGTTCGACTCGAACGTACTGGGGTGTACATTGACGGTGGTACGACACGTACAGGGGTGGGGGTTCGACTCGAACGTACTGGGGTGTACATAGACGGTGGTACGACACGTACAGGGGTGGGGGTATGACTCGAACGTACTGGGGTGTACATAGACGGTGGTACGACACGTACAGGGGTGGGGGTTCGACTCGAACGTACTGGGGTGTACATACATGGGGGTCGGACACGTACAGGGGTGGGGGTTCGACTCGAACGTACTGGGGTGTACATAGACGGTGGTACGACACGTACAGGGGTGGGGGTTCGACTCGAACGTACTGGGGTGTACATAGACGGTGGTACGACACATACAGGGGTGGGGGTTCGACTCGAACGTGCTGGGGTGTACATAGACGGTGGTACGACACGTACAGGGGTGGGGTTCGACTCGAACGTACTGGGGTGTACATACACGGGTGGGGGTGTACATACACGGGGGGTACGTCTCGGACATACGGGGGCGGGGGGGAGTGTTGGGCGCGTATGCGGGCACATGTCTCCATGGTTGCTATGGGAGTTCGGTGCGGACGGTGTTTTTTCCATACGGTTGTAACATCGGACGCACGGGATGGATCGTGATTCCTCGGTCGGACTTCACCTTTCACATTTGTACGGTAAATCGTCCGAGGACGTGTCGGACACATTTTCCGACCCGAGGACGTGTGGGAAATCATTCCCGATGCGGTTCGTATGGACTTTTTACCATGCGAATCGTGATTGCCAGTTCGTACGGCACTTGTACGATTCGTACGGTAAAAAGACCGGATACGAGTCGCACGGGGAATTTTTTTACCGGATCGTAATTGGCACCAATATGTCCTCGATTTTAGGTGTGCAGCAGCTGCACTAGGGACACTGCCTGATCTCTCTCTTGAGTGGATACTTTTCACAGAGGTTAGCTATTTAAACAAATGAAGAAAACGGTTTTCTATATCACTTAATAAAGAAATGTTTGTTTATATGTGGCAATCACTATGGGGTGCTGTTCGTGTGGCTACCTGTTCACATTCCATTGCAGACGCTTTTGTGTCTACACCTGTACCTGTTGTTTCCTTTCCTCCTTTAAGGGCCACGCACCTCTTGTGTGTTTATATAGTCCCGTACCTTGCACACCCAGTCACTTGCTCCCGGCTTCACTTCCGCCGACCTCGCTGCCCAGGGACTGAATTTGAATGAATGAATGAATTAACAAACTTTATGCAGCTGAGAGCACAACCATAAAAGTATACATAAATACACATAAAATCAGATAAAATATATTAAAATACGAAGTGATAAAATACATCCTCAATTAACAGTCATTATTAAAATGAAACACTTAAAATCCAAGTTTATCACAGTTCTCACAGTTCAAGTAAAGTGCATAGTGGCCCATGAGCGTACAGCAGCGCGAAGGAATAGGCTTATAGCTGTACGTGTATCTTCATCTAAAAGTTGCTGGAGACAATGATATGCTGCTATACAGTGCCTTAGATTCTTAAATCTCAGAAGGGGGACCCAAAAATGTTTAGTTTACAATTTATAAAAGTTACAAAAAAGAGAAAATGAACCACTGATTGTTTTGCTAAATTGTTACAAGGACAGGCTCTTATGGCTAAATTCGGCTGGTTGCCCATAGTTAAGCAAAGTAAGTACTTTACCTTATTGGCTCTGAACCTAAATAGAAAAGAGTGCTCCCAAATGCCTCTTGTTTCCCATAAATAACTATCTGACTTAGCTCCCATATTTATAGACAGGTCGTTTATAATGGTTGTTTTCTGAGTTTCATCCCTAACCCTCTTCGCATGCAACTGGGCTTCCAATAATGCAGACACCTGATTTTTGTCAATGGCGACACAAGAAGCCGAGTCAGAAAATACATGAGACAATCCAACCCCATCAAATGATTCTTCAACATACGCTAACCACGGGATAGAGGAGCCCTTATCACATGCCAAGCAATCAGTGATTATGGCCCTTGTCAGTGGTCAATTTCTCCAGAGAATAAACTTACCTGCTTTGTATCCAGTGCTTGTTCCTTCTTCCGCATGTTCATGAACTGACACATAACATGAATATAAGTGTAGGAAGTATAAAGAAAATAACATGTAATAACAGCAACTCATTTGGTGGGTCTCACTACACGTAGTAGAAATATGACATTGGTTGCAAGTATGAGAACTGTCTGCAGATAGCTGTGCACACATCAAAATAAAATCTATTTCCGTGTTTAAATTGCAGATTTTATCAAATATTTTTGTATACAAAAATGTTAAAGTTTTAAAAGGAAGGAGGTTTTAAGCAGTAAAGAGAGAGAATAATCTCAAGAAATAGATGTAGACTGACCAGAGATTTCTCACATGAATTATGTTTACCTCTTAAAATATACAATGCAATCTCTCAACTGCAAATTTGAAATATTCATGAGAGTAGCAGGCTTCAGAATTAACGAAGGAAAATCTGATATGCTGACTATAAATGTTGAAGTCAGAGGGCATGGTCTCCATAAAAGAGCATGGAGCCACTCAAGTAGAAGTTGATAGAGTGAGATATTTTAAAACATCTCACATGACACTTTTGCTGATATAGACACAAAAACCTGAATGTGCACATTGCACAAGAGGAACGAAGTGATCTAGCTATAGAGATAAATGAAGTAGCAGTACCATAAAACAGTGCTTGAAATAGTTAGAAAAAGAGAATTTCATTCTAAATAGTTATCACGCTTATTGATAAATTTTCTTTAAAAGATTGCTCATGAAATAATGTTTTGCTATTCATGTGGTGAAGAAAATCAATGGGCTCGATTCACAGAACTAGCTTAAGACACAATCCTAAACTTACTACCATTTTGGTATTCACAGAAGGCACTTACTCATTTTGGTATTCACAGAAGTCACTTACTCATTTCCGTATTCACAGAAGTTAGGAGTCCTAAAGTTAGGACTCTTAACTTCTGTGAATACCGAAATGAGTAAGCGCCTTCTGTGAATACCAAAATGAGTAAGTGCCTTCTGTGAATACCAAAATGGTAGTAAGTTTAGGATTTTGTCTTAAGTTAGTTCTGTGAATCGGGCCCAATGAATCTAATGATGAGGCCTAACAGTTCTATTGCCTTTCATTGCAAATACATTATAAATTGACTGTGGTGCAATTATGTAATAAACTTAGCTAGGAAGTTGAAACTTATAGAGGTGATAGTAGAGACCTTAATGATTGTAAAAATGTGAAAACAATTTTAGTAAAATGGCTTTTAAGAATAATTTACATGTATGAATGTTGAAAATAGTGGCAATAAGCCCTAGCTAACGCTAATCAATTTAGTGTAATAATACATTGGCAAAACATTTATTATTATTCAGTTATTATTAAATAATGATTTGATGCATTATATTTGATTTCAATTAAGTTTAATTCATTTAATACTGATGTATGCTTTTTAAGCTCTTACTTTGTTCTTGCTTGAGCTGCAATTTTTCACTTATCAAAGATAATAATCCATTGGCATTTCTGCAAAAGCTGCATTATTTGTTCTGCATATATTTCATTTTCCCTACAAAGGACGTTCTTTGGAAGTTCACTGTGAAATATTTTGGTGGGAAAGTCTACCCTCACCTGATGACATAGTCTGTTCCACTGTATATTTCTGTGCGGTCCAGAAAATCAAGCTGTTCACATGAAATGTTTGGGAAAGAATGCAGGAGTAACTAAATGTATTTTGTGACCACATACATAAACTAATCATATGATGGGCTGACTAGCGGAATTATTTTCAATGGGATACACTTGCAGTGCCATATCTTCTTCCTGTTTGACAACGTTATTTTTCCTTGGGTAACATAATGCCATAAATTATTTCCCTATCTTGGACTGCCTTTTTGTTGATGCTGCTGCATTTATGAAGTTGACCTACAATTCTTCTTTGCTAGACAAATTTATTTTTACTTTATCTTTTCATCTTGCCAGTACTCGTGGACTCATTCTCAGATGACTTTAAAATTGATTCCTTTACCCCTTGGCTTCAAATCTTTAGATACTGTTAAAAGGACTTAACCATCCGTCTTCCTTTAATGGAAGTAGAAGTTTGTAATCCCGTATCTGAAGTTTATTTTAACCATCCTCTTTGGATTTGAACTCCTGACTAAATGTGTGGTCTGGTACGATAAACTTTAATATTCTTGACTGAGATGTTTAAGAAATTGCTTATCTGTACTAATACAATAACTATCTAAATTGCTTGAGTCTATTATTGTGACCTGATGTTCTTTATTTGAAATTGAATTGAATTGCTCTTTAATCTAAATGCGTTGTAGGGAGAATCAGTGAATCTTTTCAGAATATCAAGTTCTGTTACTTTTATTCTGAGTTGCAATAGCAGATGTTCTAGTTTGTATCATTCTAGTTAGACTACATTACTTTAGGAGATTGGGTCTTCCCAATGTGATACTCTATTTTTACACTATTGTCTTGAGAGTAGTGTATTTGAACCTTATTTCAAATTTGTGAGTTGGTCACAAATTAATGGTTCTCAATGGGTGGCTAACATTGTGTTTTGGACATCCTAACTCCCACCAATCCTATTGTCGGAGAAAGATCCATCAGAAGACCATTTGCCTCTGTGGTGACGGTAATGCTGCAATCCAGCTAGCTGTAGGGAGCCCAGTACAGGTAGATGGATAGATGAGTAAAGTAGTGAGTGGAATGTTAAAATTAAAATATTTATACCGCTTCCTCTGGATCAAATCTTTGGTAGCAGAGCTATGGTTTTGCCTAAAGAAGTGAGGTTTTAGGGTGCCAGAAAGTCCAAAGAGCCCACATTTTTGTTCGGCAAAGAGAAGGATTGATGGATTGCTTATGGAGTTTTGTTCCTGATGAAGTCAACATGTAGCCGCGAAGGTGTCTGAGTGTTAATAGAGATGCGCTTTGCTATTGCTTTTGCTAAGATTGTGGTTTTTTTTTTTAAATGGCTGTGTGTTGTTGAGCGGAGTGAAGTGCTTAGATTCCACATGGTTAAAGTCCATGAATGATTGTGGCGCTTGATGCAAAGCTGGTATTGTAAAAGGGTCTGTTGTGACCTCAGATCCCGAGATATTACCTACGCGTTGTCTCAGTGAAGAAGACACTGAGTAACCTGTCTGCTGTTTTGTTGTGTTGGTCTTGAGATGTCGTTGACAACATCTTGGAAAAGGGTTCTTTTTGTATGTTAGTGGTAAATGGTTGGTGTAGTTGATCTCATGTGCACAGGAAATAACTATCAATTAAGGTGAAATTCCACTGGACGAGATTTCATTGAAATGAATGATAGTAGGAAAAAGTTTAGTTACATAGTTATAGTGTATTTCCTTTAGTGGAGCAGACAGTTTTATTTGTTGCTTGCCTTGTACTGTGAATTTGCTTGGAGAAGACGGGCTGAAGAAAAATGTAAATAAGGGTGAGCTGCTGCAGAGAGCGAGATTGAAGTCACAGGGTGTCGCACTGTGATTGGTCGGTGAGTGTAAAGTCATGCTGGGATTGGTTGACTACATCATCAGAGTTGCGCTGCTATTGGTTAAGATAGCTGAACAAGTGAATTCTGGGAGAAAATTAATTTCTTGGATTTTGTGGAAGACATTTTTGGATTCAGAATTGAATTAGAGGATTTTAAAAAAAGAATTACAGAAAATGATAAAGAAAGATGAGACTATATCTGTTAGAGATAGGGTAGTGCCACCTGAGGGTCCAGGACTCACTGTTATGATGGACAAAGGATTACATCCATGTTGGTGACTTGATTTTTGGCACAAACCTACTGAAGAAGGCGAGGGTTTACAGTTTCCTTGCTATGGACCTCTTGAAATTAATTATGTTTCTGACATGGCCATGACTATGGGAAGTATAGTTCCAGATACATCTACATTAAACTTGCAACGAGGAACAAATGTAAATTTGAGCAATGGAGGATTTAATTTAGATACTTCAAGAAAGCAATCAGGATTTAAACCCCAACGATTTGAGGAATGGCTTGCAAAAAAAGGAGAATTAATTTAAAGTACTGCAACAGTTGAAAGTGTGAGTTTATTAGATGAAACTGCAATCTACATATATTACCTTCCTTATACATATATCTCTTCCATGTACATATGTATATTTATATTTATTGCTTTGCTTCTAATTCTGCATATCCAATGCACTACCCTATATCTCACCATTTATCTCTTGTAATACATCCTCTACCTCAACTCTGACTCATCTCAAACCTCATTCTACTATTCTCTCCAATGCACTACCCAATTCCTCACCATATACCGCTCTCAATATATCCTCTACCTCAACTCTGTGACTCATCTCAAACCTCATTCTACTACTCTTTCCAATGCACTACCCTATTTCTCACCCTATACCTCTCTCAATATATCCTCTACCTCCACTCTCTCATTCATCCCAAACCCCATGCCACTACTATGACCCCCAAAATAACCCTTTCAAGACTCCTCCCTCCTCTACCCCTCCTTGCATCATCTCATAATTCTTTTACAATTCAGATCTCCCAACAAAGCCTTTCTAAACCCTTCCCTCTGACTCTTGCCCCTCCACTTCCCCCTTTACTCATCCAAAACCCCCTCCTACTGGTATGAACTCCCCAAAAACTATTTCTAGACCCTTCCCTCTTATTTCCCTCTACTATTCCTTTTCAATCCAAAAACAGACTAACATGTCCACAGCTCAAATTAATTTCATATTTCCCTATACTAATTTCCCCACTAATCCTGTTTCATTTCCAGAGTAACATGCTCCCCGCAAAATAGCACTTCAAAACCTCATCAGGGGTAGCAAGCACAATATAAATGCAAACCCTTCCCTCTTCTATCCCTCCACTATCTTTTTACAATCCAATTAACAGACTAACATGTCCACTGATCAAATTAAATTAATTTAATATTTTCCTACACTAATCCACCACTAATCCTTTTGGGTTCCAGAGTAGCATGCTACTTGCTGAAAAGCGCTTCAACACCTTATCAGGAGTAGCAAGCACTATATAAATGCAAACCTTTCCCTCTTCTATCCCTCCATTATCCTCCTCAATCCAAATGACAGATTAACATACACACACCGCTCAAAATTAATTTAATATTTTACTATAATAATACACCACTAATCCTTTTGGGTTCTGGAGTAGCGTGCTACTCACCAAAAAAGTGCTTTGACGCCTCGTCAGAGGTAGTAAGCGCTATATAGATGCGATTACAGTAGAATACAATACAATTGTTTCTCTGTAAAGACCTTACTCGATAAGCAAGATGAATACATGAGAAATTGACTGAAATGGCACAAAAGTATGATGTCAATTTTATTTATTTATTTATTTAGTGTTTTATAGAGCGCAAACATGACCCATTAGGGTATCAGAGCGCTTTACAGAGAAAACACGATACATTCAAAGTTTAGGAGCAAACGAACATGAGT
Organism: Triturus cristatus; assembly: GCF_964204655.1. Lineage (NCBI taxonomy): Eukaryota > Metazoa > Chordata > Amphibia > Caudata > Salamandridae > Triturus > Triturus cristatus. Next base: position 346,280,495 of record NC_140589.1, on the reverse strand, counting down.
ACACTAAGGGGGGAAAATACAAGCAGGAGCTCGGGAGGACTGCACAATATCAACCTCTGCCCAATAAAGTTACAGAGAGGTACGAATTATGACATAAGCAAAACATTGTCTATGATACCAAGATCGCACAGGTTACATCTGCGCAATCAAGTGAGGCTTAAAACAGGTAGGGTTATATAAATAGCAGTAAAGTGTCGCGAAGCCGCTGATTCCGTACATGGTCCGAGAGAACTTATGGCAGGAATTTGCCCCTTAGAAAAGTCTTGGCTTCCTTCTTGAATCCTGGCGGAGATGTTATTCTTCTGATGATTGGCGGCAGGGAGTTCCAAATTCTAGGTGCGGCCCCAGAGAAAGCTCTGTTGTAGGTTTTCTTCTTCCGGAAGAAGGGCGGTTTCAGTATAAGATCCCTGGCACTCCGTGAGTGCCTTCCTCCTCCGGATACCTCAAGTTTATGAGCAAGATATGAAGGTGACTTAGAGTGAAGTACTTTGTGTGTAATACAGGCCAGTTTGAGTTGGATTCTGGCTTCGTAAGGAAGCTAATTCAGGGCCTTCAGGTGTGGTGAGATGTGGCTGAATTTTTTTGAGCCTTTTAAGAGTCTTGCGCCTTCGTTGAGGCAGGCTTTTAGGGGTAGCCGTTGAGATCTTGGGCAGACCAGAGAGGGTTGCGCATCCGTATAAAATCCTAGAGAAAACAAATGCCTGTACTGCCATTTTGAGGTCAGACGTGTCGAGGAAAGGTTTAAGTTGTCTAAGGTCGCTCAGGTGAAACCTGCCGTTTTTGGCCAGTGTGTTGATGTGGGCTTGCATGTTCAGGTTCTTGTCCAGTGTGATTCCTAGTGACTTGGCTGAGTCCACTATGATCGGGGTGAAGTTCAGCGTGGATATCGATTTGGTCCATTGTAGTATGTCAGTGGAGCTTTTGGGAGGGGAAATTAGCAAGAATTCCGTTTTTTGCGCATTCAGTTTGAGCTGGTTGCTAGCTAGTCAGCTTTAGAACTTCGTTCATTATGTCGATCTCATCTGAGGATGAAACTTTGATGTAGATCTATGTGTCATCTGCATACATATGGAAAGAGATGTTGACGCACCGCAGAATTTCCATTAAAGGTTCCAGATAGAGGTTAAAAAGTGTTCGGGAGAGTTGAGCCTTGCGGGACTCTGATAGTAATCGGGTTAAGAGAGGATAGATTTCGATTAACTAAGAATCTCTTGGGAACGGTTCCGTAAGAAGGATTTAAACCAATCGAGAACGGTTCCCCCTAGATCCATCCTGCTTTCGATCCGATCAAGTAACTTCTCATGGTTAACTGTGTTGAATGCAGATGAAAGGTCCAGAAGAATTAAGAGACAAGTTTTGTCATGATCTAGGGCTTGAAGGGCATCATCCACTATATGGAGATTGGTAGTTTTGCTACTGTGATCTGGCTTGAAACCAGATTGGCAATCGTCTAGCAGATTGAATTTGGCATTGTGTTGGCAAAGTTGATGTTGCACACATTTCCCAAGCACTTTCGCAGGTAGAGGAATATTAGATATGGGTCTGAAATTGTCCGGATCAGCAGGGTTCAATGTGCGTTTTTTTAAGATAGGGATGACTTGACCAGTTTTTAGAGAATCAGGCATGGAACCTTGCATTAGGGAAGCGTTGATTTTTGAGGTCCAGACAGGTAGGATAAATTGATTGGTTGCAGGAAGACAATATGAGGGGAGCAGGTCTTTGAAGTGGTTGTTTGGTTTCATGCATGATAGAATTTTCTAGATGTTGTGGTAGTAATATAGATTGAAGGTGGTCCAGTAGGCTTCATTTTTGGGTGCTATCTGACAGGTGTGTGTAGATATGTTGATTTGTGTCGCCGATGGATGCGACTGGACGATAGCGGCGTAGTTCAGCTCATTACCCAATGAGTCCATTTTGGCTGAAAAGAAGGAGGAGAACTCATCACAGGTTATTAGGGTTTTGTTGTTTCTTTAGAGGATTTGGCCAGTTTGTTTGATTGTTGTTTTACCATTTCAAAGAGTTTGAAGGTTTGTTCTTAGCGTTCTCCAATTCAAATCGAAAGTATTCTTTTTTTTAAATGAGAAGGCTTTTGTTGTATGGATTCCTGGTTTTTCTAAGAGGTTTTAGCTGGGGGGAGGAGGGGTGATGTCTCCATTTCCGTTCCGTTAGTCGTAGATTCCTCCTTTCATTGTTTAGGGACCCATTAAACCAGGGATTTTTGTCTTTAACCTGGACTCTTTTCAGATTTAAAGGAGCAAGAGAGTCGATTATATCAGACATTGTTGCATTGTAATGCTCAGTAAGATCGCTGACATTTGATAGTTTGAGAGGAGGGGGGAGATCCCGTGCGCAACGTGCTGCCAGTTTCTCGAGGTCTAGGCTTTTTGTGTCCTTAAGTCTTTTCATAAGTGCTCCCGGTATTAGAAATGTAATAGCGTGGTGGTCTGACCAGTCGCAAGGAGCAATCGAGATTAGCCTGACCACCTTTTCCTTTTAGATAATTCAATCGAGTGTAGAGGCTTTTGTGTGAGTTGGCAGGGTGCAGGCTTGGGTGAGTGTTTGGTCAGCTAGGAAATCTTTAAAGGTGTTAACCTGAAAGTCATTAAGGTAGTTCCAATGAAGGTTAAAGTCCCCTAGGAATATATCATTAGAGTGGGGGGAGACATTTGCAGTGATGATTTCCATGAGGTGGTTAATGAATGGGTCATTCTACCTGGAGGGTGGTAGAGGGTATGCAGTCAAGAGTATCTGAGTGAAGTTGGGTAATGGTGAAGTCAGAGCGGTAGATGCAAGAGATACAACCCCGTTTTTTAATTTGTCTGTCTAGCCTAATGATGTTGTAGTTTTGGGGGAACCAACTATTCAAAGGTCAAAGTTTTTACAGAGATCATACAGGTTAGACTTTAGTGACAAAGACATAATGAATTTGAGAACTCCTGGGAAGAAATTACACATTAAAGAGCTGATTACATTGATCAGAAGAGAGTGAGAGAGAAAATTGGGAAGGCAGATGGTCGAAAAAGAATTAAATAAAAAGAGTCCATAGGGTACAGTCATTAGCTGATGCCCTAAATGGAAATGAAGGAGAGATATGGGTCCTCCCAATGACAGAAGTGCCTTGTGGAGGTTGCGTTCACGTTCCATGGACAAGACCTGAAATTTTGTCATTTACAAATGATTTCTCGAAATTGTGAGAAAATCCAGTGGAATGGTAAAGACAAATTGAAAGATTTGTGAAAATTTCAAACGTTTTGTGGATTGATTTGAATACTCTTTTTGATATTGTGGTACCAGGTGATTTGTGGGTTGAATGTAAGGTTACTGTGGATTGGCCTGAGACACAACCAGAGAGGGATCCCAGAACAGGAGCACCATCCCCAGTGGTATTTAAGAAATACCAGCAGGTGATAAATCACTTGAAGACTAAGATTTCCCGTAAAGAGATTGATCGGCAACTGATTGACAGAACAACTCAGAAACTAAAGGAGACAGTACATGCCTATTTTAAGAGATTGATACAAGCTTTCAAACAATATAGCAGTTTGGATAATGTCACTGAAAAGGATATGGGACATTTTGTTTACAGATTTGTGCATGGTTTGAGACCTGATTTTTCCAACATGATAGAATAGCAATTGCTTTGCTGGCAAAGTAAACCATTAGATGAGTTTTTGTATTATGTAAAATATTGTGGGGATGAGATTGAGATGAAACAGAAGAAGCTTAAGGAAAGGTTTATGGTTGCTCAGATAAGAGTAATGCAGAAAGGTCAGATTCAGATGAGTTTTGACAACATCTCTCCAGTACAGGGAGGATATAATCCAGTTTCGATGATGCAGGATGTTAATGGTTTACAGCAACAGAATTTTCAGCCACAATGTAGAGGTCGTGGTAATTCAGTAGATCCAAGAACTGGTGTTGACGTGTCCCTTTTCAAGAAATTGAATTCATGTCATGCTTCCTGAACATTTGGACATCGGAAATGCGAGTTTAAGTCAATAGTGAATAATGTGGGGAATCAGATGCAGAATGTAGAATATGCACAGTCTCAAGAAGATAACATGACACAGACTCAACAGGCGCTAGGTCAGTGAATACAAAATTCCATTCTCAGTCAATGCAAATGCCTCAAGCTCCGATGCCTCAACAGAATGTGCAGGTGCAAAGGTATAATGCAAATCAGAATCAACAGTTGAACAGAAACTCTTTCCAGAACCAGAAAGTATCACAACAGTATTTGATTCAGTTAGATGATTTTGATCAGGGCACATCAGCCTGACAGTGCCTGAGGTGGGAGAAGGACAGCGTGCTTGGCACAGCCTTAGAGGTAGATCAGAGTGTGCAGCTGGTCTCGTACTCTGGGCACTCCCACAGAGCAGACACTTGACTGGGAGTTTTGCTGGGGAATCCTGGACAGCGGCAGGGTATGAAACCTGGGAGAATATAATAGTGGATGGTAGTTTTTGCACTTTTGAGGAGTCGATGGAGGGGTGTGGACTGGACCCGGGCAGTTTCTTTTGCATTCCGAGCTGAGGGGAGTAGCAGGAAAATTGTGGAGGATGAATGGGAACTCTGTACAGACGGCTGGACCATTGGAACTGATGTTAACATTGACAGACTCCAGACGGGCTATCTCACATATACACAAGGCGTTACAGGAGGAAGGCACTGACGAGAGGTTCCCAACACTTAAGGAATGGTGGAAAGAGAAATTGACTATGAATAGACAGGACTCCACATGGTGAAGATGTTTAGGCTCAGTTAGAATGACCACATGAAATGCAGGATTTTGATTTATGCAATTCAATTATATTGATCAAACGTACCTTTCCCCAGATATGGGGGCAGTGTGTCCTAGATGCCGACAGGTTAAAGCTGACTTCCTCCACATGGTGTGGTTATGTCCACTTATAGTGGTCTTTTGGCGGGCTGTGATTAGTTGTATATCAAATGTTACTACATCTATTTTGCCATATGACCCTGCATTCTGTCTTTTACACTCAGGGTGGTGACGAAACGAATGAAACAGTTGAGCAGATTCCAGACGTTAGCATTGGTACTAGCAAAACAACGTATTGCAATGGCCTAGGGGAATGTTCTCGCCCCTCCAGTGGTGGTGTGGCAGAGGGATGTGATTTGATGGGTAAATGCAGAGCTCTTGGTTCGAATGGATGCCAGAGCTCGGGATGGGAGATGTAATCTTATGGAATAATGGAATGGGTATTTTATACCAGACTGAATACGATCCTTGCCCCTACCGACCACACTAATATACCTCATACGTGGGGCCATGTGTTCAATCCATTCAGGGGGTACTGCTGACTACTATGGTGCTATGAGTTATTGTTGCCTGACTTAATCTGGCAATGGAGAGGGGAAGCGGGGCACAGGGGAACATGCAGGATTGATTGTTTTGGTTATTTGGTATATGTTTCTTTTTTATGGTGACAGTTGACTCATGTTGGCACGGCTTTAAGACTCTTTTGATTTTTAATCATTCACATGTAAATGTTTTGCTGCACAGGCTGACTGAACCAGATTAACCAACACCAGGTCACTGTAACACCTTTGGAGTGGAAAATGTATACTATAAGTGAACTGTACCAAAAATTTCAATAAAGATATTTACAAAAAAAAGAGGTAGACCAGAGTGGTCCCGATGTGGAGAGAAACGTGGATGGGGATCATGTCTCATTCCTTGTCTACACTGGAGCTACCCGCTCTACTGTGAGAACTGCAGAGGGTCCTAAACTATTCAAGTTGTAGGAGTTCCAAACAAAAAGTTGTCCACTCCAATTTCAGAACCTGTTTCAGTTAAAATAGGGTCCTTCAAGCATCGGCATCTTTTTGTGGTGTGTAATACAAGTTCTATGAATCTGCTTGGATATGACTTACTGTATTAAATTGTTCCATTTACAGCACACCAAGATGTATTGAGTTCCACACAAATTATAAAAATGTTGCTTTTAAACTTGTTCAACAGAAAGCTGACGTGGGAATGTATCCTCTTCTGATGTGTGAGGGCTTGCCCATTGAACTGAGAAACACTGTGTTATCTGATGTCTGAGACTTTACAGGTAGAAATATTGGACTAATCAAAGGTATTAACCCAGTACAAATCACGGTTAATCCATATGCAGAATTTCCAAGAATCCCACAATACTAAGCTCTGTATTTCGTGTTGGGACCTTGGGTTACACCCACAGGAGGCAAGTCCTGTCAGGGCCTCATCCTGCTGCCAACATTCTATTAAATCGTTCACTCTCAGCATTCTAGATACCAGCTCAGGCATATAGTGAATGGGGACACACAGGATACTACACACCTCTCTTTCTTACAAACAAAACAAGGAACATTCCTTGCATATAAAATACAGGCACAATCATTCACAATTACTCAATCTCCAACATGCCTAGCTTACCCATTCAATTTACCACAACCTACTAACCTCTCCAATATCCGGCGCTCAAAGAAAAAAATTAGCAGTCACAGAAACTCTGTGAGGGGTTAAGAAATTAGACTTCATGCACCTCATTTCAAACAAACAAAGGACATGCATACTAGGTTGTGCACGTCTTGCAACCTCCTCATACATGAGGCCCTACAAGCACATATCTGCACACGCACAATGATGCCTCACAACATTTATACACACTGGACATGTAGTTACAGACACCCAATCACTCAACGGCCAAATCCAGGAACCAACCAGCTTCCTTCCACAACGGGATTCCCCGTCATCCCTATGTCTACACATTCAAAGCACAAAAAAAAACACAAATGGAAAAAGTTTAGCCTAAATCCCCTCAATTCAACATTCCCTTGACCAGACTTCAACACAAAACCTGTCATCACAATCTAACTCATACACAATGTCCCCAGACATTCAACGCACTTTACTAAGCTAAACAACACAACAAACGCCAACACCTTGTCCATTTTCTACAAGCAACACTCACATCCATACAAGGCCAACAGATTTGTGACTCAAAATCACACACAAAAGTGCAGCCCAGCACTCTAACATGCCCCACGTGCAGTTACCTAGCTGGCTAAAACAACATGACCAAGTAAGTACCAGGCTGAAGAAAGCACTTAATCTGCACCAAGTACCGCGCCCCCTGGTAATTGCAACAGAAAAAGTTGGAACATCTTCCAAACACAAGGATGACAGTCAACAGTAGACGCAATCTGAAAAAGTATTGACACAACAAAAGGATCATACACCAGAGCGATCCAACAATACAGCTATTGACAGCAGACCATGTCAGCAGGTAAAGAAGTACTAATCTACAAAACACTAATCTACAACAAAAAACTACCATTCAAACACAACGACCGACTCCTTTATAAGCAAACTGAATAACGCACCAAAAACAACCACTGCCTCCTGTACCACAAACTGCCAAATCTTTCCACTTTTACAGAATGATAACACAAATGAAAGTTGTGGCTATCACTCACAACACTCACGTGAAACTTCTGGCTATCACACACAAAACGTTGGGGTATTAGATTTCCCCACATTTCCGTTCCAGGTGGTACTTCCCTTTGCAACCTCTGGTGACATGGTACTTCTCCCACATCACACACCACATGGTACTCCACCATGCTAATTCTCACAACAGGGTACTACTGTTCTCCAACTCAGCACCCCACAGGGTACTCTCTAATGCAACTTCTCATGACAGGGACTAAACTTCTTCACTCCATGGGGTACTTCCCCATGCAACCTCTCACAACAGGGTACTTACTCTTTCCCAACTTAGCACATCACAAGGTACTCCCCCATGCAACTTCTCAGGACAGGGCACTACTCTTCCCCAACTGTGCATACCACAGGGTACTCCCTGCATATTACCTCTAGCGATCAAGTATTGCTCTTTTCACAGTGCGCACAAATGCACTAATGTACTACACTTGTATCTCTTGCAATGGGGTATTACTCTTACCTACATCCGAGAACACGCACAACCAGCACATATGTACACAGCAACACACAGATGGGTACTATAACCTCTTCCCCACACTGCTAACTAGATACCATCAAACCAAAACATGTGGGGGCTGATTCACAAACTGCTTTCTTTTAGTGCACTTAGTAATACTACAATAGTACTACTAACGTACTACAAAATGCTATTCACAAACTTACATGTGGAGGTTCCGCCTCCCACTTCCCTATCTTTTTCTGTTCACAGATCTCCATCCTGACTGCAGTCTCCACACACGTAAGTATATGTTTGATTAGTAAATGTGGGAGACACAAAGGAGAGAGGCTGAAAAATTGGTAATTCTTACTACAAAATGGGAGGGGTTAAGTGAGGTGTTAGGAGGGGTTAAAAGAAGGTTAGGGAAGAGTTCAGGAAGGGACATGCACTCACTGACAATAGAGTAAAACCATTCCTATTCATAAGGTGCACTTCTTAAGTTACTACAACCAAAAAGGACACAACACTGTCCAGCACCACACACGGCCAACCACTGATATTGTAACACCCTACTATAGAGTATAGTGGAAGAAGGGACTTAAAATAAAACCCCATAGGGAATAACGCTACATTAAAATAATTTAGACTAGTTAAAAATATGATTACATTTCATTAAATGTTAAAAAATGTATATAAAACAAAAGTTTTTATTCAACGTTAACATAGTTTAATAACCCTTTTTAAATTTCGAAATTAATATAACGTTCATTTATATTAAAATATGATTACATTCATTTTAATAAACTCTATACACCACCTTTTTTTTTGCAAACAGATGTTAGTAAAAATGTGGCAATCTGCATTCAATATACAAAGGGGAGCACATTGTATCTCATATTGAGGAGGCAAACACCGCCCCACAGAGCCACAGAGTACTATTATTAATACAGTATAACTCTCCCAATAAAGATGACATCCCTTTGTATACATTGCACACTTTTCCCTATCCAAATTAGCGGGCAAGCTTGGAACGCATCGCTGCAATCGGAGGAAGGCCCCCCAGGTCATGCAGAACAACTAAACACACACGCTCCCTGAACCCCGTGATAACCACCTCTCTCCTTTCCACTTGCTGTGGACGAGTGGACTGAGACGACAATCTGCATAATCAAGTGGGCCACCATTTTGGGCCCTACTGCACAGCACACAGCCCACTGAGTGCACTGGCCATTCTCACAACGTCCAGGCGCCATCTCCAGGTGTACATCTTCGGCGGGAAGTCTCCTTCAGGTACTGGGCAACTAATCTGACTCACTATCCTCTCTGTAAGTAAAGAAACTGTAAGTACTTGGGGACGCATGCTGCCCTCCAGTGGCCCTTCATGCCTGGGATGTGCTAAAGCGATCATGACAGTCACTCACTGCGGGTGATTGTAACCGGGTCCGTGGTGATCTCCACTCTGCGAGACCCTGAATTAGTGCATCGGTCACTTTACCGTTGTTTTGTGGTTCTGGCATCTACCTTTCGTTTTCAATCATGGGTGTTGGAGCAATGCTCCGTGTGTTGACATTGTGTTTTGTACTGTACAGGACGGGTTGTGTGGATGCAGGGCATCCTTACTCGTTGTCCACCGGGAGCATTCCCGACACTGACCTCGGTTGGTGTTAGGGGTGTATCCGGTCGGCACTAGTGGGGGCTGCTCTACGCGATCAGCGCTTCCGCCCCTTCAGTACCCCGATTGGGAGTCCTCCCCTTGACGCTCACACAACACCAGGTTGAGACGCTACCGGGGGCCGTGACACGCTGTACGCTGGACATAGCGCTGCTAATTGAGCAGTAATTCTGGGACCTGGTGTTCCAACCTTGTCTTGCTTTTGTTCACTAGGACACTACACCTTAGTGTTTACCTCTACCGGTACTTGATGCCGTTAGCCCTTGACCTAACCTGGGTGAGTTCTACAGTTTTGTCCTTGATGTATGCTCTGTTGCTTAATCTGCTGCCTTTTAATGTTTTTAATAGACCCAGATCACAGTTGATGCATGTCACAGCTCATCTGTATTCAGCACGCGTGTAATGCACCATGAATGTCTAATGGTGCACCCAACACATCGCTTTGACTTTGATATGATATTATAATATTGTCATATTGTTTTTATTTGCAGGTCTTGGTATAGATCTACCGGTACCACATTTTTTAGGGTGCTGTACGTGTGGTCGATTTTATACTTCACTGAGTTCTTGACCACCACCAAAAAGTGTAGGTAGTTCGAAGTCTTTTCCTGAGGAATTGTCATCAATAGATAACAGGCAAGAAACATGTTGACCTTTTTCACTAGCACATATTCTCACATACCTTAGAGTGAGAGTGTGCGTTTTGTTCTGGTTTTAATCAGGGTAGTGACCACAACTCATTAAAATTGTTCTGAGTGGACCACTAATCCCTGTTTTATTCTCACATCACCACCACCTACACTATATACATATCCGCTAGGGCCCTCACATGCACTACACCCAACGGCATTGGAAATATAGATCTCTGCCAAGAAGGCCCCATCACGGGTGCCTGATCGGGTTTTGCAGCGCCAACCCGATAAGGAGCAGACCCGATGATGATGCAAGACACCTGCTTGTTGGGTGTGGTCTTTTTTCGAAAGGAGAAAATACTTCTCCTGCACGCCTTATTATCCGCACTCTGGTTAACCCTTTGAGCTCTTACCATTACCTGCACCATACATTAGGAACTGCATACTACTTCTTTTTTCACTGTCTTTTGGGCATGTATGCTGGACCTAAATAATAAATATTTAAAAGCCCATAGTTCCTCTCCTTGGACAAGAAAGAAGATCACTATCCTCCTCCCCACCCTCCCCCGCATCAATGCATCAGTTAGTACCACCCAGGCCTGTGCAAAACCCTGTTTCCTACACTGGTGTGCCTCCTGTAGCAATGTGTCCCCCTCCCAGGCACCCATTAATGCAGGTCAGATCCTCAGAGCTCAACCCTGTGACCAGCGGTGTCCTTCCACTGCATTGTTATCTAATGGTTGGTCAGTAGCAGGGCCAAATCAATGAATGTGTATGTCACCCTATAATTTGCCGTCCTGGCAAAGATCCCTAGCAAACATAGCCGAGTGGAGATGTCTAGCGAGTGCTCCATGGCCTCAATCAGTAAGCTCGACACCTTGGACAAATAAGAGGCCAGGTGCACACAGCTCCATAGCATGTGGAGTAGACTGCCACCCTGCACGTGGCATCGGGGGCACACATGCACAGTAAGTGGGAAGTAGGTGAAAAGCTTTGGAGGGTAAGATGTGCCCGATGTAGAACATGGTGAATACGTTTGAAGCGGGCATTGCGAGACACTCTAGGAGTAGCTTCCCAAATTTTGAGCCAGTATCCATCCATCAAGGGTGATCCCAAATCAGCCTCCCATCTCCCCTGCAGTTGAGTAAGAGACAGCAATATATCCGCTCGGAGCTCCCCATAAAACCCTGATACCAGTCTCCCAGTGGCAGCAACATTATAAATAAATTGACAACTACAATGCATTGGGAGTTCAGAGTTCCGCTGCCCCCAGAGTCTCCACGCCACTGCAGTCAGAGTTCCATGCAGCAGAAAAGGACCCGCAGGGAAATCAAACTCCTCCTGCAGGTCCTCAAAGGAGAGCAGCTCCCCATCTGTATAAAGTGCACCCATTGTGTCTATACTTGCAGGCAACCGCGTTCAACCTCCCCCGACCTGCGTAAGGAGGGCCTGAAGTGGCGGCCATGTCTGGTGGAGCACCCGTAGCCAATAGCTCTGCAGTACAACTATGTCCTGCTGGCCCGCAGTAGGGTCCCAGTAGGGTCCCTATTTAGGTCAAGCAACAGAGTCCAGATTAGAGCCTGCTCAGGCGCGTATCAAAGTTCAGCGCCTTTGCGTGCTCTTGCTCCCGAAACCACTACATACACCATGCAACTGGGCTGCCAGATAATAAGACTCAAAGTCAGGGGCACCCAAACCCCTGTCCGCAGACCCACGCTTCAGCTTAGACAACATGTTTAAAAAAAACATATTGTATAACCCCAGGTTCTCTAAATTTATGGGGTCACCCTTGTTCTTATAAATTAGCAGCTTAGACAATGCCACCCCTGTTCCAAATGAGGTCGATCAAAATCGTGGCTAATTCCCGAAATACACCCGAGGCACAATCATCGGGAGTACAGTAAAAAACATAAAGAAGGCAGGGCAAGCCGATCATTTGAGCTATCACTGTGCAGCCAGCCACTGATAACGGAAGCGACATTCAGAATCCCACACTAGTCCGAAACGCCAACACCGCCACCCTCAAATTTCCCTCCAATAGCACAGGAACAGTCAGATACACGTGCATCCCCAGATATTGCACTGCCCCCTGCTCCCAGTGCATGCCATACATATTCTGGGGGCTCGCACAGATACACCTGGGCATGAAATGAGCGGGTCTTAAGCCCATTGACACACAGGCCAGAGGCCTCACCGAACTCGGTGAGGAGTCGCACTGCCTTTTCAGGGTTCGTTCGCACGTTCCAGAGAAAGAAGACTATATCATCAGTGTACAGGGAAATATAATGGGTAAACCCACGAGACAGAATACCAGCAGTGGCTCCACTGCTATAGCAAAGAGTTGTGGCGAAAGCGGGCAACCCTGCCGAGTGCCCCAATCCACCTGATATTGCCCGAGATAATCCTCCCAGTGCGGGCCCACACAGCAGGATATTTTTAAAGCAAGTTAGTCCACTACACAAACCGACGTCCCATCCCAGATGGGCCATGACAGCTCAGAGATAGTCCCACTCCAGGCTATCAAGAACCTTTTCGATGTCCGCGAACATACTGTCTGCCCACTCCGGGAGGAGTGGGGCCATATCTCAAGATAGTCAGGAATCTGCGGATTTTGCCCATCGTACTATGGCCAGGGATAAACCCTGACTGATTAGTGTTGTTCGGGCCCGGCATAAAGGGCTGCAATTGCTGAGCCAGGAGGCCACTGAGGATCTTGTAATCGACATTCAACATCGATAATGGCCTGTATGTTGTCACATCAATGACTGGTTCCCCAGGCTAAAGCGGGGGAACAATAAGGGCCTTTCGTAAAGAGGGGGGCAGGGCCTGAGCCTCCAGTGCCTCCTGAAATAAGGTATCTAGGCAGGAGGCAATCAGGTCAATATAGGCCATATAAAACTCAGCTGGGAGCCCATCTGTTCACCCAACCTTGCCCTGAGCCATCCATCATATCCCTGTTCCAATCTCTTTCACTGATATCCCCCTTCCCAGGTCTTCGGCCTCCTCCGGTGTAAGTTGGCACATCTGGAGTTCTGCCAGACAGCTCTGAATATAGTGCCACCATTACCTACCATCGCTGGCATACAACCTAGTTTAGTATCGGCAAAGGCATGATTAATCTCATCTTGCCCATAAAGTCAATCTACTGCACTCATGACCAACTCCAGGATTGGAGCCCCTTGCCTTGCAGGTTTGGCCAGCCACTCCAACAATGAACCAGTCTTATCCCTCTAGCATGCAAATGAATAATATTTTCCCTGTAGTCAAAACAGCAGAGATGCTTCACTTGTTCCGCCCCCCTCTCCTTGGCCTCCAGCAAAGCCTGCTATATGTCCTGTCGTTCAGGTCGCAGCCACTTCAGCTCTCTGAGCGATTGCTCTTGTGTAGTAGTCTCATTTAGCAGGGTTCGGCGGACTCCAGCTGACACCAATATACACTGACCCCAGATGACAATCTTAAATACCTCCAATTGCCTCGGTGCCGACGATGCTGAACCCGCATTTTCTGCAAAAATAACATTGGATTCCCTTCCGAATAGTTTCCTGGAACATCAAATTCGGCCCGAGTCCATGTGCCCCTCAGCATCCCTCAAAAGTGAGGGCAGCCTCATGGAGTCCAGGGTTGTACGCTTGGCAGCCACTTCCGCAATATTCTGGCAATCATGATGCACTTGAGAGGTCGTAGCTGTACTGCCTCGTAAGTGCGTGGCACGGGGGCAAGTCCGGAGACGCCGCATGCCCCCTTCCTGCAGCTCCAACTCATGCCAATCCCAGACATCCTGGGGGTCCTAGAAAAATTGACCCATCTGGTCAGTGGTAACCCAAAGTCTGGCAGGGCTCAACATGGCATATCTGATGTCTAAGTAATGGAGCTTCTGCACTGAACTGCCAGCGTAAAGTCAGGGAAAATCATAACTTTATTGTTTTCAGTGCTCAACTCACCAATCTTCCTGGCACATTTCAGAATGTGATTGCGATCCTGAAAAAGGGGGAGGTGTGCAACGGTTTGTCTGGGCTTCTCCTCTGGTGGTGCCAGGCACACCGGCACCCTATGAGCCTGCTCCAGGGCAAAGGAAGAGGGAATGCATTCCGGGGCCACCGCTTGCCTGAGCCAGTCCTCCAGGTATGCTACCATGTCCGTCTTCTCTACTTGCTCAGTAAGTCCCACCATTCGGATATTAATTCCTGTGGGCGCACCCCTCAAAGTCTCCAGGACCCAGACCTAGTGTAGCACCCCCACCAGTTGGTCTTTTAAATCTCTGGTCACTGGGATGATCTCCTACTGTGTGAACTCAGTGGTCGTGATCTGCTCTGCCAGTTTATGCTGGTTGATGAACAAAAGGCCCAAATCCACCACCACAGTGTCAATCTTATGCTCTAGTGTCTCATTCGTGTCTCTGATGGCCAGGAGTAATGGAGTATGGAGTCTAGTTTATCCTGTGGTACTACCAGTGTACGTCGAGATGGGCCCACCTACAGGGGCAGTCTCTGCTGCCAGCCCTTGAAGTGCTTCTTTCCAGGGGCTCTGGACCCCCATGGATGTAAAAGGGTGGCACACAGGGGTCACCCTGAATCCCCTCCCTCAAGATCAGGGGGGCAAAAGTTCCCAAGAACAAAACAATAGGTGGCAGTGGTAGGAGCAAAGTGAACATGACCCCAGTAACTGGTTCCCCTTTCAGACATCGCAGAACAGGTGGGGGCCCTGCCCTCAGTGCAGAAATAGGGCCCAGTGGCCTTCAGAACTATCGAAAGTCATAGGGAGGTTACAATAAACTCCTGGCCTCAGCTCCTGACACCATTCAGATGCACCACAGCCGCACAGGAAAATACACTCTATAACTCTACAGGTCTGCTCCCTTTCCACAATAACCTGCTCCAAAGTTGCTCTGCAGGCTGCCAGTAGAGAATCGCAAGGCCCTCAATCAGTACGGGCTTCACCCTCAAAACCAGCATTTATGCCGCAGGTTGTCGCAGCACCACCAGGCCTCAGGCAATCACCCTGGTGCTCTTGCAATTCGCCCCACACGTCTTACCAACACAACCAGGGGTTTAAGGCAGGCTCTACGCGATGCTCGCTATCAGGTAGTGGGCCCGTTTTCCATCAGGCACACCAAGGGATCTCCGCGCCACTTGTCCACTCCAGCCTAGCCTGCTAAGCTCCTCCACTTATTGGCCTCCATGGGCTCAGCCAAGTGCACTGATGGGCGACGACACTCAAGCGAGGCTCTGGGCCGCTCTCCTCACGGCCTCAAGTGTTACACAGCTGGGTCCCTCACGACAAGAGCTAATGCTGCAGGTTGCAGTTCATTGGCCGGTTGAGCCCGGGCACAGCCCTCTCGTGTGCGGCCTGTAATGCAAACTCGGCCTGTTAGGCAGTGCGGGCCGGAGGATGTAAATCTCCTCACTTTTAGCTTTCGGGGGTACAGGCAGGTGCCCCAGATACTGCCTCACCCCCTACGCCCCCCCCCAAGAGACAGGGGCAACAACAATCAGCAGGATAAAGCTGAATCCATTCTTTACACCACTTTTAATAATTTTAACACAGAATGAAAAGACATTTTTTATTTAATTTGTTTTTTTCATTCTAAGTTATTAGTACTGTAACTTTTATTATCATAAAATGTAAATAAATATATTGAAATATTTGACATTATTCTTTTAATTTAAAAAAGGTTTTCTATTTTTATTTAATATTTAATAAACTTCGCCCTATCTGTTACCATATGAAGATTTCTACCCGAGTGACATGTGACCAGTAGAACATTTAAACTATTAACTTCTTTTTACATAATCATTTAAATTAATTTAAATGAATCAATTAAAAAAAATGTTGAAGATTCATTTTGAAAAGCTACCTAAAGTAAATGTTTGTATTTTTATAAATAATTACAAAAAATGATATACAGTATTAACTGAAATTCTTATAATTTTTCTTTAAGAAAATAATGACATTTATTTTTAAATATAAAAAATTAACAAATATTTTATAATTAAATTTTTTTTTAAATATATAATTTTAGAACATTCAAGTTAATTGATATATATTTTTAAAAAGCCAAATAAATTATTTATATTTGATAATTTTTCCTATGGGTTTCTATTTTAAGTCCCAACCACCATTTCTAGGTCGTGCCTAGCATTGCAGCGCATGCTGTAGTAGGTATGTTGTGGAAGCGCTGTGAAAGCCCCGCCCATATTTTTCATTGGCTGGTGGCATTGTCTTTGGTAAACGCTGGCTTCCGATTCAATATGAGGCTTCTTAGTCCCTCCTTGTTACCGCCCTGTCTCTTTTTTTGACCGCCCATCAGGACTGGATCTTTTACTTGTGGCGTTACACGGTTTCCTTCATTAGTCAGTAAGCACTATGTTTTTTCAGTCGCCATTGGTAATGGCTGCCACGTGTTTATTTTTGCATCGTGCTTTCACTTTAACAATAGCTTACGCCCCACCCCGCGAGTGCTGTGTGGGGCAGCAGCTATTGTTAAAGTGAAAGCGCAATGCAAATATAAACAAGCGGCTGCCTTTGCACAATGGCGGCAGCTTGTTATTTTTGTTGCAGCGCATCATAAGAGTTCATGATTCTCCAGGCAGTCTCCCATCACCTCCTGTCCTGCTCTGCTGCTTTACCATCCAAACCTGCATTGTTGTTTGCCTGCGTTGTTGCTATATTTGCTGTGTTGCCCCCTCCCTCCCCGACCGCTGTACGAGTTGCTTTACTCCACCATACTTACTGCTTTATGCTCACCCTCCCTGCAGTCCGTGTTGCCTTGCCCCATACTCCTCAAATGTCGTCTCTGGCCCTCTATGCATGTTTTCTGTGTTGTTTTGCCCCTCCCTCTCTGTCTGTGTTGCTTTGACCTCACTGTCCCTGTCTGCTGTACGTGTTCCTTTGCCCCCACCTGTCAGCGTTGCCCACAGGACACGCAATCAAAATAAAGCACTATGACAAAGCACCGATGGCTGCCCTATATTGCTTTTTCAAACCCCCGTATTAACCACTGCTCACCAGCAATAAAACATTTTCTTTTCTTTTTTTAAAAAGCTGGCGCGCTATTGCATTGTGTGGGTTTTTGTCCAGCTGATGTCCCAAACAGGTGAGGATTCTCCGGGAATCACCAACATCGAGTTGTGCAACATTAGTGTTACACCTATGGCCACACTTCACATGGGCACTGCATACTGTGAATTTTCTTTTTTGGGCGTATGCAAAGAAGTCAGGGGCATATCAGCAACAAGCGGTGATAATTCTCGCTAAGCGCACTTAGCGCTAGGATAATTATCGCCGGCTAACCTGGATTTTTATCGCTGAGATAGCGTGCTATTAGCAACGCTTATCTCAAAAATGATAAAAATCCTAGTGCTAACTGCCAAACTTGAGATTATCGCTGGAAACCCAGAGATAATCTCACGCAGTTTGGCATTAGCTTGATGATAGGGCCTCACATACTTAGCCATGATATCCACCTTCCATAGGATATCATGGCTAAGTCAGGGGTTTATCGCTACTTTTCTTGCCGCTATGCTTCATAGCGTGGGGCTTGATGATAGGAGAAATGTCACTTAGCGACATTTCTCCAGTCATGTCAGGTCAGGAACGCCCACTTTGCATCTCATTAGAGATGCAAAGCTGGGCGTTAAGAATCTGGGTGCTAATGCAAGGTTTCAAGCGATAGCGTGACCTTGCTAATTAGGCGATAAAACTATCGCTGCTTTTTGCCCGAAAACGGACGCAAAAGCAGCGATAATTTTATATCGCCTCGTTGCTGATATGCCCCTCAGTCTCTACATAGAAAGGTACTAAAACATACCATAGAAGTTAAAACTTTTGTAGTGGTGTAATGTTTCATGAGCTCCCTTCGCGAATATTTCCAAAAATCCTTTGCTTCCTGCCAGTTTATGTGGAGCACGATAAGGTAAACAGAGTTATTTACTTAAGGAACCGGTGTTCCACCCTATAGAGGATGAAATGTCTAGTCTGCTGCTGTACGCTGCTTTTTTGATAGTATTATACTGCCTTGATAACAATTGTTTTCTTTTAAATAACTTTACTTTTAATATAACAATTTTCCATTCCATTTAGTAGTGCTCTGAGTAACAGCTAGGATTGTCTCACATTAATATCTAAAATTTTATCAACATTGGAAAGAAGGTCTGATTTTTTCCCACCGGGATAGCAGCCCTACTTTTTTTCCCCTTTTTTGTTTACAGATCCAACTCCTATCGGTAAACAAAAAAAAAATGCCTGTCATTTTCTAATCACTGGCATTATTTTTGCGCACACCTACATGATGACATGGCGGCAGCTTTGAAACCATTTTTTTTCTTTTTTAAATTTTTATTTAAAGCCATGCTTCTCACCATCGGGGATGCTGTACATCAGGGCTAAAACCCATTCACAAAGGTCTTGGGTCCCATTTCCAATACCCCCAGCTGGTCCACCTTGTCTACAGACAGACGACCGCTTATGCTGCCTCTACACAGCGGGTCGACACTTTACAGCACCTGAAGAGCGACTTGATGGGAGAGACCTAGGCTTTTCTCAATTCCTTAGGTGATAGACCACCTGGAATGAAATGCAAGGGAGAACGTGGTGGAGCTCGCCATTTGGTAAGGAAGGCTTGGACTAGACACTTGTCCCACCCAGTGTTGACTTAGCTGCCTGCTCTGGCTAGGTCCTTATGCTTTTAGCCAGGGCTTTAAATGGGTCGGTCTCACTGGTGCTGAGCACCGGTGGCAAGGCCGGACTGGGAACCAAAACCGGCCCTGGCAAAGTGCTCGGCCGGCTCCCCGGGGGGTTGGGGTGCCGCCGAGCTCTTTGCCAGGGCCGGTTTTCAGCCGGGTTTGTGACAGGGCCGATTTTGCAGCTATGCTGCAAGAACGACCCTGTAACAAAAACGGCCCCCAGGGGCCCAAAACCGGCCTCCACCTGTGCGGCGCACCGGGGAATTGCCCGGTGCCCGCTACGGCCAGTCCGGCCCTGACCGGCGGTTTTTTAAAGGGGCCCTCGAAACGGGTCTCTATCGGGCTCTTTTGTGCCCTGGCACAGGCGCTCCACTTTTTAGGTCTCGGCTGGCAAAAGCAGCGCACATGCGCTGCTCTCGTCCTACGAGAGCTTCTTGGAATCGATACTATTCCAGAAGCTCGCTTTCTGCTCCGCCCGTGTTTTGCATTGGTGCGCGTCATTTTGCGTCACCAATTATGCAAAACCGGGTGTTCTCATTGTCCAGGAGGGTTTTTAGTCCCTCCTGGTTATCACCCTGTCTCCTTTTGGCCCCGCCCACCGGGATTGCATCTTTTACTGGCGGCCGGAGACAGGGTCTCCTAATTAGCCGCTACGCACTATTTTCTTATCATTGGCTTTGGCAAAGGCAGCCGCGTGTTTATTTTGCATCAATTATAAACAAGCGGCTGCCTTTGCCAAAGCCAAGAGCTTGTTTAGAGAAGTGCTTGAAGTCCACGCGAGCTGTAACTTGCCAGAGTATGGTATGGTCGTCTTGTCGTTTCGGTATAGGATGGTTGTGAAGTAAAAAACTGTTACTCCCAAATAATGTTCTCTGCCATTTTTAAAAATATGTTTCAAACAAAAATGTGTGCTGTAACACATACTCTTTTTCTTGGGCACTGTGCTATGTGCACGTTATGAGTGACAAACTTGGTAGTCCGGAAGACAGCTTGCTTGCATTCCCATAGCCACATACTGTGGACCCCGGATGGCCTCCAGCCAATCCCTCCCTCCTGCTGGCTCTCGCGACCTCTTTCACGCAGGTCCCGAACCGGATTCCAGCAGTCAGTTCTTCGAAGGCGCCCACCGGTTTGTTAAACTCTGTCCATGCCCCTGCAGTCTGGATTACTCGTCACTCAGTTATCTTTTTAAGAAATGATTTTGAAAGCTTGTGAGGTACTGAGGACTGAGGTATCACTTGCGTCTTCTATTGCAGGAAAATGTTTAGTGTGTAATGCTGTATTTTAGACTGTTAACAGCATGGCTTTGAGATGAACAGTTGTCTTTGCCATGGAGTGTGGACTTAACTGGCTGAGACACATAAATATATACATATGTTTGTGAATGGGGTAGGTATGTGTGGTCTTTTTCTCTCAGCTGCAGAGCACAGACAGTCAAATACTTTTTTTACGGCATCCACAAAAGCAATTTGTGCCACTTGAATGGATGTGTCGGCCATGTTTGTTGGGTCCTTAAATGTATCATGTGCACATAGGCATATGTGAGTGTAAATGTGAGATCGCAGGCGCTGCGGATGCATCTGTGGAGTGGGAGCAGTAGGGAACGCTCGTGGCCGGCTTCACAATAAAAAGGTGTCAGAGAGACAATGACGGAGGAAAGTGGGTCACGCGGAGACGGGGGTGCGCGAAGGGGGGTGTATGAGGGATGGTTAGTGAGAGATGGGGCAGGGTCTGTGGAGGAGCCTTCGAGTTAATTTAGGGGGGTTGTCTTCTCAGAAGACATGCAGACTGGAATTTCCTTTAGGGTGGAGGGACAGGATACTAAGGTTCCAGGTGTAGGACTCTAGGTTTGAGTAGAATTCAATATGTCGGAGTCTGTCTGCTGTCAGAGCTCTGTGGGTGCTTGTTAGTCTGTGTGTTGTCAGTCAGATGTGGGAGTCACTAAATTACTAGTACTTACAGAGTGCGTGTGTGTTATCAGAGCTGTGAGGGTCTAAGACCATGTTTTCAGTCTCTCGTTGTGGGAGTCTATGTGTTGGCAGCATTCACAGTTTGTGTGTGTGTGCTTGTGGTTACATGTTGTTGCCAGGCCTGTGTGTTTGTTTGCCAGTCTCTCCTTTGCATATCCACCCCCTCAGAGGTGCTGTGTCCGCTCTTTTCGTTTTGGAATCACTGTACTTCCTTGCACCCCCCCACCTTCATCACCTTGCCCCCTTTACCCGCTGAGCTGCCGCGTTCCCTCGTTCATTTCGAATCTCTTTATGTCGTCTCCCCCATCACACACACACCCCGTGCCGCAGCCTCCACCCCGGCAGTGTGGCACCGTCTCCTGCCTCGCCCAACCCCCCTCCTGTTCTGGAACAGGTGTGCGCGAGGAGACATGTTCAGGGGTCTGAGTGTGACATAGCACAGTGAATTATGAAGGAGATTGTGGTGCCGCGTTCTAGTTGGGCCCAACTGCGCCAGCAAGGACTACCAGAGTCCATACTGCCCCATAAGGCACGCGTGGGCCTACCAGCCCCTGAGTAGCAAGGCTAGGAGGCGAAGGGCCTGAAGCGCCACCGGACGGGGTGGTCCTGCATAACAAAAAGGACACAGAAGCCCAGAAGTGGTACCGCCCCACAAAACCAGGGCCAGAGCTAGCAGCATCGCCCACTATTAGTGCCCGTGAGCGCAGTGGGCACCACGGGTCAGAGGGGCGCAATCCTACGCACTCCAGGGGAGAGCTACCAAGGGCCATCACGCCAAAGGGGAGCAACAGAACTGGCGGCCCAAGGAACATCACGAGTAGGGCGAGGAGACCCTTCACTTACGCAATCCGGCGAGTCAGGAGAGCGGCAAACACCAGGGAGCCCACCTGGGATAGACAATAGACAAGACCCTGCCCAACGCAACAGTGGCAGAATGTGCGCGCAGATGACCTCGCTCACCAACCTAGTCCCCTTCCTACCCAAGAGAGGCGAACCGGCCATGCCATGGGAAGATTGGAAGCGGTATTTCCAGAATTACCTAGAGGCCTTAGAAGAAGAAGGAGAAGGGGCATTCTCCAGCTCAAGGAGAAAGAAAATACTTCTACACAACCTAGGTCCGGAAGGCATCAGAGTATACGACAACCTGGTGAAGACGACCAGGGCCGCAGATGACAGAGACGTGTTCCAACACGCACTGGAATATCTAGACGCGCACTACCGCCCAGTGGTATGCACAGCAATAGACAGATGCAACTTCTTCCAAAGGAAACAAAGCAGCAGTGAATCAATAGACGAGTATGTAGCAGCGCTACAGAAGTTAGCGGTGACGTGCAAATTTGGCACCCTCCATGACGAATTCATCAGAGATCAGATCATAATGCACACCGCCAACACGGCTATCCAAGAGAAGTTGTAGGTCAATGGAGACGCACCCCTGAAAGAAGTAGTAGCACTGCTGAAGAAGGCGGAACTATCAAAGAGATGCGCAGAAGTGGCGAAAAGAGAGAGCGGTAACAGGACGCCTGTATGCATGATATCAGACAAAGACAGACCGGAAACACCTCAACAGCACACACCGTCCAACATGAGGTACCAGAGGAAATACCCTCAGAAGGCCTCTAGAACCCAGAGAACACAAGGAGAGAGCAAACACACATGCTACAGATGTGGTAGTCAAACACATGCAAGCAATGACAAAGCATGTCCAGCATTCAGAGCCAAGTGCTCATACTGCGGAATAATGGGGCACTATAAGAAGGTGTGCCGGCGCAAGCTCAGCAGGACGGAGGTGAAGTACGTCGCCCAGGAAGAGGACGGAGATGAGGAAATCCGAGAAGGAGGTAATGAAGACGACGAAGTCTTGTGCATAGACGACCAGGTCCTGGGAGTAAACTGCGCGAGATCCAAGAAACCGGCGTTAAAAATGGCGATCGGAGGAGTACAAGTAGACATGGTGGCGGATTCCGGCTCCCCATACACCATTATTCAACTGACCATATGGGAAAACGACTTCAAGCCCAGAGTGGGCAAAGAGCTACTCCCACAGACATCCACTCAGTCACGTTCACAGGAGAACCCATACCCATGGTTGGGTACCGACCGTTATGGTTCGAGTTCAAAGGACGTACTGCAGAAGGAAAACTGTACGTGGCAGAGAAAGGTCCCTCCATTCTAGGATGGATGGATCAAGGAGCCCTAGGAATCCATCTCAATCCAGGTGGGACCACCCAAGTGTTAATGGTAGAGGCAGCCCGACTACACAAAGAAAACAGATGGAAGAAAGAATACCCAGAAGTCTTCAAGGGAACTATAGGGCGGATGACGAAATTCACGCACAAGATATGCCTGAAGGCCGGGGCGAAGCCGGTAAGCCACAAGGCTCGCAACATCCCGTTCAGGAGCAGGGAGGCGGTTCAGGAAGAATTGCAACGCCTAGAGAAAAACTGAATCATAGAAGCCATCGAAAGTGCAGAATGGCTCGCACCACTGGTGGTCGCACAGAAACCAAATGGGAAGGTGCGCCTGTGCGTGGACTTGAGGGAGCTCAATAAGAACATCTTGGTGGATAAATTCCCACTACCCCGGATAAACGAGATGTTGGGGAAAACGAAGGGAGTCTCAACAGTGGACCACACCTCCGCGTACCACCAAATTGCCTTGCACACATCCTGCAATCACCTAACATCGTTCATCACGCCGTTTGGCGGTTATAAGTTTCTCAGGATGCCGTTCGGACTAGCCTCAGCCGCTGCGGTGTTCCAAAAGCTCATGCACCGATTGTTCCAGAAGGCAGAAGGAGTCCAGTACTTTCAGGATGACATCCTCGTCATGGGGAAATCAAAGGAAGACCACGATGAGAAACTACATACTGTTTTGACGATACTAGCACAAAATGTTCTCACTGCCGAATGGGAAAAGTGCAGATTCGGTGTAGGATCAGTGACGTACCTGGGCCATGAAATCAGCGGAAGAGGGATAGAACCTAAACGAGCCAACGTTGCGGCCATCAAAGAAGCGCCCACACCCAAAAGGAAGGAAGATGTTCGTTCCTTCTTAGGCATGGCGGAGTTCTACAGCAAGTTTGTCCCTCACTTCGCACACAAGACACACCACTTAAGACAGCTCCTGAAAGAAAAGAACACCTTCCAATGGATGCACGAAGAGCAAGAAGAATTCGAGAGGTTAAAAACAGACATCTGTTCCGCCATTCCCCTGAAGGGGTTCGACCAAGAAGCCCTGTCCATACTAACCACCGACGCCAGTGACAAGGGACTGGGGGCGGTACTAATGCAGAGATCCCATAGTGGAGAAGTCACCACGATCAGCTTTGCCTTGCGGTCCTTAACAACTAACGAGGAGAAATTCAGTGTGATAGAGAAAGAGATGCTGGAAACCGTCTGGGCCATGGAACGGTTCAGACAGTTCCTATGGGGTTCGAAGTTTCTACTCCGAACGGATCACAAACCACTGGTGAGAGTCCTGACATCAAGCAGACACGCCCATGCAACCCCCCGCATTGCAAAGATGACCCTGAGACTACTGGATTACGTGTACGAGGTGGAGTACCTCCCAGGGACTAAAAACAAAGTAACAGACTTTTTGAGCAGAGCAGCCGCAATGGAGCCAGCGGTAGATCAAGTGCCCTCAGAATGGGAAGGCTACATGGTAGCCCTTACACAAGACCACAAAGGAGCGGTCAGCGCACCAGAATGGGAAGTAGCGTACGCAACGGATGAGACCATAGGAGCAGTGAAGAGTTATGTAACCCGAGGGTGGCCAGACAAGAAGCACCTGAACAGCGAATTGAGGAAAAACTGGGAAGTCCGGGAGACAATCCAGTGTTCCTACTGAGAGGGGATAAAGTAGTCCCTCCGCAGCCCTTGGTGAATCATCTCCTAAACATCCTACATGAAGGACACCTTGGCGTCATGAAGACCAAGGCAAGAGCGAAGCAGGCATACTGGTGGCCAGCAATGGACGGGCAACTGGAGAGACACGTCAGAATGTGCGAACAGTGCAACCGGGCAGACAAAACACAGTACTACTACGCCCGCCACTAGGGAAGTTCACCTGTCCGTCCAGCCCGTGGGAAATGCTTTCGGTGGACATACTAGGACCCATTCTGAATGCTGAGGGTGTGCCCAAGTACGCCATAGTTTTAGTAGACAGATACTCTAAGTGGCCTGAGGTGGAGGTGTGTGAAACGGCAGACACCGAGGCCGTACTGGCTTTCCTCACGACCACATTCTTGTGGGAAGGAATTCCAAAGGTGATAACCTGCGACAATGGACCACAATTTGTATCAGCAAAATGGAACGCGTTCATGGGCCGCAATGGACTAGAGGTCAAACACACTCCTGTCTACCACCCGGCGGGGAATGGACTAGCAGAAAGGTTCAATCGAGTAATTATGGGGTCGGTACAGGCGGCGATAAGCACAGGACTAAACTGGGAAAAGGAGCTTCAACAGATGCTGTGGGCCTATCCTATCACCCCGACAAACACCGGATACAGCCCATTCAAAATACTCCGTGGGCGCGATCCTTTCACAAAGGACAACCTGGCATGGAAACAACTCCTCGTACAAAGCAAGTGGTCCCCAGCGGTTGTGCGACACAACATAGACAAGGCGCAAGCTTTGTACACCGAGTACTACAACAAACGACGGAACGTCAAGGAAGTAACCCTAGAAAAGGGATAGTGGATAAGAGTCAGACAATCAATGCTGAAGAGGAAAGGAGACAGTAAATTCAGCCCACCATTGCAAGTGGTGGAACTTTACACCAGGTCGGCCCTGTTGAGCGATGGGAAAATATGGTCGCAGGATAGGATGGCAAAGTGCAACAAAATCATGAAGTGGGAAGATCCGGAGAACAGAAGGTTGCCTATCCCAGAGGAAGGAAACGAGCCGGAGACAGAACCAGAACAGGAGAACCAAGAGCAAGGGCCCACCACTCCCAAGTGAGGTGGGGAAGATCAAGACACCTCGGGAGAGAGTGGAGGGGTTGAAACAACCAGTCAGCGCACATTGAAGAACTTAGACATCAGGATAAAGGAGAGAGAGATGCAAGGAGAAGTAAAGGTAGGAGGAGGAACCCCGGCAAGGGACCAGAGCGCTGCTCACGTCCCTACACAGATCCGAACAAGACTGGGCAGACTGATCAAGGTGCCCAAGAAGTTTGAAGACTTTGACATACGAATCAGGTAAGACTGTAATAGTTTAAGTTCATTGCTTGCCATGTTATTGGTGGGTCTAAAGGGGGGAGATATGTGGTGACGCGCTCTAGTTGTTACCGAGCGCGCCAGGGGCATGCCGGGAAGAGGCGCGGCCACGAGCAGATCGCCGCGAGGCAATGCGGTGCTGTGGACGTGTCCCGGTGCTCGGGAGCTAATAAAGTACATTTAACGTTCCTAACGTGGTCTGGAGAGTTATTCATATGCCTGAACCCCTACAGAGATATGATTCCTACACCTTGTAACCCTCACTGCGCGTTACACACCCTGTACATTGATTTACACACGTGATTTATTGTCAATATATAATGTGTACGCGTGATGTAAAGCGCTCCGACACCCTGCTTTGGGATGAGTTGTGCTATAAGAGAAATAAAACGAAATAGTGCGATTTAAATTGTTATTTGTGTAAATACTGGAACAGGCCAACAGCACCTTTGACATTCTTACAGTGCAGGCATATCTCTTATATAACAAGCATTAAAGATGCAAAAGGTCTCCCCTTTTATTAAGTTAAAGCCATTTGCTTTGCTATACAATACCATTAGCAAAGCAAATGGCTTTCACTTAATCAAAGGCGAGACCTATTGCATTTTTAATGCTTGTTTCCTGACTGCAGTGACAGCAGGCACATGGATGTGCGTGCGCGTGTTCACACTGCTCACTTCTCACTAGTGAAGAAGTTACGGCATGACGGCATGACGTCATGCCAAGTGAGTGTTATAAGGGAAGAGAAATCCTTATAGTCATTTTCTCTCGGGATATCACTTCTCTTTTTTGAAACTGAGGAGCAGCAACATTGTCGTGGGGTCACCAGGGCTGTAAGTGGAAGCTTTTTCAATATTATATGCAAGCCATAGTTACTGCTTATTTATCCTATGCAGCTAACAACCATTGACAAAGCCAATAGTCCTGACTTGTAGATATTTTACTTGTATTATATATCTGGATGCAATGACAGAAACAGCAAAATACAAGTCGGGCGGCACACTTTGCTAAGCACTGATCTTTAGCTTGAGTTAAATTTACGTGTTTTTAAGCCACGCCCTTAATACATTGCCGACGCTCCTTTGAGAGAACCCCCAGTTTTTTCATCCCACTTAAAGCCCTGCTTTTAGCACAGCAGCTGCTGAGTTTGTGCTTAAGATACCTCTAAGGCACCGAACCCTTAGTTGTTCAGACTTGCTGGGACTGTGACAAGAAGACTGGTTTACAGAAATGGCCACCTAAGGCGAGTGTGCTGCCTGCGCTGTAGTGAGTTTTTGGAAGACCCTAGAACTGCAGGTTCACGTGGTCATGGAAAGCTATGATAAATTAGGAAATTGACTTTGCTTGAAGCTTGCCTCTATCAGGTATGGAAATATGATGGTAGGTCATTATTGTACCGAACGTATGTGAACGTCAAATGGTTTTGCTGTGACAATGAGGCAGTAAATAATTCCCTTTAAATAATTGTGCACCTTTAGCTGGTAATAGAGCTGCCTTTTAAGAATTATCAC
Organism: Triturus cristatus; assembly: GCF_964204655.1. Classification (NCBI taxonomy): domain Eukaryota; kingdom Metazoa; phylum Chordata; class Amphibia; order Caudata; family Salamandridae; genus Triturus; species Triturus cristatus. Next base: position 346,252,875 of record NC_140589.1, on the reverse strand, counting down.
ATTTTTCGAGTACATTCACCACTGTTAATGCACACCTTACTACTCAGTCAGCCTTGCCTTGCTGTCTGGAGTGCTTCGGCACTTTGCTTGGAATCCCCTTCCCCAGCCACATTTCTTGCTTTCCTTCTGGACTCCTGCTACGGGGCCGCACATTCTGCGCCGCAGAGGCCAACAGAAAATTACTGACATGGAAACTAATTGACGTGTGAAAGAGGAGGATGTAAATGCGCCCCAGTGGGTGGCGTTGTTCAGCCCTGTTTCAGCCAGCAAGTAATAACACGAGGTTGTTGGAGGTGAAGTTACTGAATGAGACCGATGGTGTAAACCAACCAAATAGTACTTAATTTCCATGCAAATATTTAGACCTAGGTGAGCAGGCTGGCTTGGAGGGGGAGAATTGTGTGTGAAAGTACCGATGACTTACTGAACACGGCAGCTGCTCAAAGGGGAACTTCAGGTGGACAAACGAGCACTGCTTTGAGAGGACATGCAAGAGTGGAAGGACCAAAGAAGCGCAAATGGGCAATATGGCTGCAAATGGTGCGAGTAGTGTGACTGCCACTGGGAGAGAGACATATGCAAGGGGGTACCCCTGTCAAAAGCAGGAAATGAGAACATAGAAGAGCTGCTAAATCTAGATCACAGTAAGTTAACACATTAAATATATACATTAATTGCATTTTAATTAGTATGGTAAAGGGAAAATTAAATACATGTTTCCTGGATGGATTTGTTAGTAAACAAAATTCTGGACTTATAAAACCACCTGGCACTTGATAAACTGTGTGTGTGTGTGTGTGTGCGTGCGTGCGTGCGTGCATGCGTGTGTGTGTGTGTGTGTGTGTGTATATATATATATATATACACACAAAACACACTGTGGGTAACAGGAAAATTGCCCGGCGCTTCACGTATCTCAGATACTGGTCCCCATCATTTTTTTTTATATTAGTTATCAAAAACCATCACTGAGATATACACACATAAGACATCAATAAAAATCAAATCTTCTTAGTTCATTTCTTTCTGTTGTTATTTATTTTTCTTAAGCAGTCAAAACATAGCCGCAGGCTGTACAAAGCCAACACGTATTTCGCGCTCCACTGCGCTTCTTCAGGGCTTTTTACAAACATAGAACATTACAATTAGAATCTAAACAAAATACAATTGAAATTCAGCATAGTAAATCTATTTAAAAACACACTGATGTGAAATACATACACATGTTGCAGCGTGGAACATCAAATTCCCCCTTCGGCACAGACCAAATACCTCAATAGTAAATTCACTCAAATACATTCATTGGTGGGGCCCATAACACCAACACTCACGCTCCGTTGATCTGCTTCCCTAGAGGAATAAGCTTCCAAACGCTGACATGAAAGGAATATCTTTACCTAACCCTAAATGCGTTGACTCCAACCCTGAGATATTCCCCTCATTAGGAGATCAATCATTTAGTTGTTAAATATGGTTTTAGTGAACACAATCATTTATCAATACTTTACTCATTAATCTAGATTTTCTTCTTAAAATAATCGACACAACACATTTGTCAATTAATCAAATATCATTTATCTAAGAAAATTGCAAATTGTTTGAAATCGTCATCAACATTGCAGAACATCATATTTACCTAATCTGGCTAAAAGTCGTCCTCTAAGTCAGTCTAGTCGTGAAAAAACCTTTTAATGTCATCAAAGTCAGGCTGCAATTCAGTCTCTCAAAGATTCAGGATAACACCTGTTCAGTAGTGTCACCGTCCTCTCCGTCAGCATAACGTCAGGAAATCAAGTTCGTCAAAGAAGCAGAGTTTTTTTTTTCAATTCCCTAACTACTTTTATAATGAAAATAATGTCAAAAAGTATCAAGATTGGGGTTTTGGAAAGTTCTGATTGGTCGTCTTGGGATCATCCGTTAGAGTTCTCACAAAGTCCGCAAAATGAAGTCATCGCACTTGCTGGTTCCGGTTTTAAAACAGTTCATTGTCTTGATGTTGGCGAAGTTCCCGGAGTAACCTTGACTAGGACATCGTCTCCTGGGGTCAGAACTATGCCACTGTTGCTGGCGGTGGCGCATGCGCACTTCACCCAGAACCTCGTGTTGTCAGGAGCAGTCACGTTCAACGTCTCGTTCAGCCATTTTGACTAGGCCGAAATGGGCAACTTAAGCAAAACAAACACAAAAACGTAATTAAAACATGGAAATGGCTAATAAAATGTTAATCCCTCGTTAACACCCTTATGTGTAAGTAATTATCTATCAGAGAGCAACATCCAAAGCGTTTATACTTACTCAATAAAGCACAAATTACAATTACATCACAAAAGCAACATGTATCATGCAATATTCTAATTTTCTAATATTAATATGCGTACATATGTTAGTTTAAAATTAGTTTAGCCATGCAAAGTGCAATTTCCACGTGTAATTCTTTTGTTAATATGATTGGTAAGTCTTTCACTGCAAACCAATTAATAAAATTACTATTAGTTAATTATTCAGATTAATATAAACATGCAGAATGGGGGGGTATACAACATTTTGTACTACCCGTTCCATCACACATCTATACAAATTATATTTGCCTCCATGTTTTCTATACCTTCTGCTTTAGGGGCTATAGAAACCATACAACACCTGGTATTCCCAGGCAGTCTCCCATCCAGGTACTAACCGGGCCTAACCTTGCTTAGCTTCAGAAATCAATTGAGCACATTTCTTCCTTCTCCACAAGCAGTTAGCCTAACACCTTTTTTCTTTTACCGTACCTATACATCTATTTAACTATTTATTTAAGCAAGTAAAAAAAGCTCATTTACCTTTTATAGTCTCTTGATTTTGCTATTCTTTTTTCATCTCCTAAAGTTAGCACTTGTACTTCCACAAAAAGAATTCTAAATTGGTGACAAAATATTTCTATTATTTAAACTCTAGTGAGGACTTTCAACTAGTTTTCTTTAGATATTTATTTATAAGTGCTAACTTTAGAAGATGAAAAAAGAATAGCAAAATCAAGAGACTATAAAAGGTAAATACGTTTTTTTTTTAATTTGCTTAAATAAATAAAACAAATTAAATTGCGCACGCCGCAATGCCAGATTTCTTTACCTAATTCCGATCGGCCGTATGCCGGAGTTTACTACCACCCACTCTGCCCCTCCCCGCCCCGCCCCACCGCCCCGCAGCACTCCCTCCAGGAGCCGCTACTGCTCACTAGTAATAGCAGGGGCACTGTACGAGGCCTGAGCTGCAGCCGGGACCATCCCTCTCTCCATTCATGCCATAAAGCACAGCCCGCCCTGCACCAGGAGGTGAAGTCAGGGCCCTACTACAGCAGGAGTGTTTATTAGGCCAAAGATAGCAATGACATTACGCAATGCCACACTGCACACTCAAATCAGAGGGGGCAGGAAATAGCCCCCCTCCCGCTCTTCCTCCAGAGCCGCGACAGTGTAATCACAGTGCGAAAGGTGTTGGAGAACTTTGTTAGTGTTTATAGCTCGGATCATAAGTAACTTTCACTTCACTCTTTGGGGTCCATCAAAATGGCAGGCGGACTTCAGTCCGTCCACCACCCTAGCAGTGCTGGGACCGGCGCCAGTGGTGCGGCGGTCCCGCACCGCCAATTAGGATGCGACCGCCACCGTGGCGGTCGCATCCCGAATATTTAACATTGTGGCGGGCGGTGCTGTGAGCAGCACCCGCCACAATGTAGAAAATGCATGTTGTGCATTGGCATATCAAAACGTGACAGGCACTGCGAGGTGCCTGCCACCTTGTATATGTCAATGTAGGGGGTACCATGGGTACCCCTAAGTGCAGCTCCCCACCTCCCCGCCACCCCGGGGGCCCACAACGTGCCCCCAAAGCAATTCCTGCATGCCTTACCATGGCGGAGTCTCCGCCATGGAAAGGCATGACACCGCTCACATTATAATATGGATGGCGGTGCCTACAAGGCACCACCACCATATTATAGACCTTTTCCGCCTGTAGGCAATCGTGATGATTGCCTACAGGCGGCAAAGCGGCGGACGGTCTTTCCGTCTGCCACGGTACTCCCCGCCATGCTAATATGGCGGGGGGTAAAAGGCCGTCTGGCGGGGTGTTTTGGTGGGCTGATCGCCACCGCCGGTTGGGCGGTGGCGATCCGCCCGCCATGCTAATAGGCCCCTTAGCGTCTGTGTAATTTTTAACACTTACACATATTCTTCACTGCACTATTTATCACTACTTTGAATACGTCGCAGGCCGGTCTCTTCCTCTGATATTTACAATCTAACAAGCGGTCGAGAAGGCCCTTTATTGCAATGCAATAGATCTCGCATTTGTGAGAGTTTAAGCTATTAGTATTGTAAATGACATTGCCTTTTATTTATGTTTTAATACCCAAAACATAAATAATAGGCATTGTCATTTACAATGGCAATAGCTCAAACTCGTGTGAATGCAAGACCTATTTCATTGCAAATACTTGTTTTCTGTGGGAGTGTGCTGCAGTATCAGCAGTTGGCCATGTATAGTGCTGGACTACCTACTGCTACGTTTGGCTGTTCATTAAAAAAATATAAGCGTAAATGTACCCATGTAGATTTACGTATGTATAAGTTTACCTTTGTGAATAGGCCCCATGGGGTTAAAAGTAAGTGCTCACACTGTACAACCAAAGCAATTGACAGGTAAGTAATTTAAACTTCCCAACCAGTATTGCATCACTAGGCATTCAGCACACCACAACCATAACAGGAACTGCAATCCTCAAACAACAGATGCTGTCTCACACTGAAACTTACTAACACAACACATGCATTACCAATATACAAAACTCACCAACCAAAAAGTTTTCCAACCTGATACACCTCACAGTTAGTGGGAAACAAGACAAATATTTTCACAGAGGCTCATACAGAATCAGCCACCTCCATGATTGCAGAATAACCACACTGATTAATTAATGTCAGGTGATGCCTAGCGCTGAAGGAGAACAAGAAGGAAATTACTTTCCGTGGCACATACCGATATCCCTCACCTTGCCCGTTTTCTATTTTCAGCACAATACAGGAAGTCAGGCAACAGAAACAGGGACATTCCCTATGTCACTCTCCTCTGAGAACCAGGAAACGGATGTTACACAAACAGAACGCGCTCCCATAAAAAGTAATTGGGCAATAGACAACGTGGGTAAGAGTGGGGCCTATGAAAAGCTGCCTGTTGTTCAAGCTTACAGAGGCGGAAGTGAGGAGTGTCATCTAAGAAGACGCCGAAGCGGAGAAAACAGGAATGGATTCGAAGGATGACATCGGTGTGGAGAGAATCCAGAAGTAGTCTGCAGAGGAAAACGACCTTTACAATGCAGTCAAAACACTGCAATACACTTACATTGGTGTTTTTACAACGCAAGTCATTACAACGACTTGCGCTGGATGGCGTTCTAGACTAAGGAATAGTGATTTACTATTCCAAAACCTTCCCTACTGTTACATAGGCTGGAGTTGGAATAGTAAATCACACTATTCCTAAGTCCAGCGCTGTAAAAGCAGCGATGTCATGTACCGCGAGCTAAATGATCGTGTTGTATCACCATACATCAGTCTGCAGACCATGAGTACCCCGGGGCACAGGAGCCTGTTGTAATGAAGACCTCGGAGCCCACCGACAAACAGTCTATGAGGAAGCCCGGAGGCCACCAACATAACAAATCGCCTTGCCACGCTCCAGGAGGCTAACCCAGGTATGCACATGCCTCCTGGGGCAGGTATGCACTCGCCTCCTGGGGCAATACGGGAGTGAAAAGACTGCGACTGGAGGCGGGCGGAGAATCAGAACATAAACTCCAGGGAAATGCTGTTTTTACTTTTGTATCTCTTGCACTGTAAAATACTATTATCACTAACAATGAGACACAGGGAAAACTTGCTATTCTTTTCTTTTGGTCCTCACAACTCTCCAAAGATGTTGAGGACCAGAGTGACTCCAATAAAAAGCACTTGAATTACTTTGTGATATTTCTCTTTAGCCTTAGTGAAGTAACTATAGATAGTGGAGTTGTGTTGTGATGTTGTAAAACAACTCTGGTGTCATTTGTTTCTATGTCCTTTATTTCTATGCTAGATGGATATCACACAGAGATGGGCATCAAAGCATTGGTGTCTGCACCAGTCCTAACGTCCCAAATAATAACATACAACAAATTAGGTGCAAAAAGGGCTTAGGACACAATCCCCTAGGTCCTAACTAGAGAGACAGGAAAGATTTCTTGTACACTCTACAATAATATATACAAAATAGCCCTGCACTCTTATGATAGTTAAGTAAACATGTAAGTCACTGTTTAGACTATATCCATGATGTAGATGGTTTTCAGTAGATAGTCGTTTTCCCAAATGAAAGAAGTCGATCAAATCTTGCAATGTTAAGTTATTCTTTATTCATGTTCTTTAAAAAATTCGAAACAGCCAACGCGTTTTGTCTGCAATTGGACTTCTTCAGGGCTAAAAAATATACAGACAAACACTATTTACAACATTGGATACAAACATTTAAAATTGTATGAGAACCAGATTGTAGTTAGGACAATGTAACAAAATCATTCCATATCAATTCATTACATTTGGGAAAATCCTCTTTTGTGTAACATTAACAGACACTAGTAAATAAACATTTTTTTTATAACAACTTGACTTGAATATGCACAGAGATTATGACTCTGCCAAAAAGAACATAAGAAGACAAATGTCAAGGTTTTTATACCATTTCGAAGTCATACGTATTCACAAGATAAGGGAAGGAAGGAAAAGAAACAGAAACAAAGGGACGAAAGGGAGACCTCATGATCATAGTAGATAAAATTTATACAACCAAACATTGCAAGATTTGATTGACTTCTTTCATCTGGGAAAACGACTATCTACTGAAAACCATTACATCATGGATATAGTCTAAACAGTGACTTACATGTTTACTTAACTATCATAAGAGTGCAGGGCTATTTTGTGTATCTTTGCTAGATGGAACCTTCCCAATCAAGGTTCCATGTGTTGGTTTGAACTGGAACGTTCCTAGTTGGGCAGTTGATGCTGGCCAGCTGAGGATAGATCCGTTCATCTCTGAGCTCAGTACCAAAATAAACCTACTTGCTTACCTGATGTCTGCAGTCCACTTCTTTCCTTTACAAGAACTTTTGGCAAGGAGTTGTCCTCGGCTGGTTCAGTGGCATCTTCCGGAGTGGACAGCATCGGAGAATCGGAGTGAAGGACAGAGAAGGATGCAACCAAGCATCAAAAGTCAGTTTCAGGGTCGGAAACCGCATCATCAGAAATGGCTGTGGATCCACGGTGGAATCGCAACTTGCCGACTGCAACTTGCCATTAATGTAAGCCTCGGTGACATCATCTTCCCATCGAACAGTCTAGCCCTACTGGTGACGTCAGCTGCCCTGTTTCAATCGGCCGTGCATGCGCATTACTTACGTTACTAAGCAACATTCCTCTGAGCATAGCGTGCGCATCATCAGCGTTTACACACACCATGACCTTAAGCTCCACAGTTCACGAGGTCACGCATGGCAGCCATCTTTGCTACACAGTCGCAGTGAGATTATTCAAATGTTTTCAGTGGAATCGGCGAAGGATTAAAGTTGTCATATTGTCATACTGCCCGGTGAGCACCATTCAGTTATGTTACGCTCACCACAGACACACTTCGTGTGGACAATCCGGTTTCCTTGGTGAGTCTCTCATAATTATATAAGGACATATTTATATATTTACATTTTACTCAATGTTGTGAGTCTAATACATGTATAACTTTGCTATCCTATTCTGCTCGCTTCATATTACCTACATTTACCTAGATTTACATGGCGCCTTCTCAATTTGCAGTAGTGCTACCACCATCCTTCTTGTCACAGTCTGGGCCTCCCCCATACCCTGGAAGGATTAGATTTTAATCTTTGAAAATTATCTGGATGCTATGGAAGGACAAGAATTTACCACAAAAAGAAAACAAGCACTACTTCTAGGTACCCTAGGAAAAGAGGGTCAGCATATTTTCAGATACTCACAAGCAAATGGCCAAACCATGCCTGATGAATACAAAGAGGATGTTTGTAGGTTAGAAGCCAGATTTGCCAAGGAGGAAAATCTTGTCATGAATAGATATACATTTTATACGCAACACCAAAAGTCTGAGGCGTCCATTGACGAGTTCATGGCGAGACTAAGAAAGTTGTCCATTAAATGTAAATTTAATGATGAACTGATCCAGGACTAGTGATGTTTTCAGGTCTGGTTTGGGCCAGCTCAAGGATTACATACATTAAATCAAGTTGAAGAGGGGTGCTGCGTCGGTACAACATAAATTAAGGAGAGTACCTCTGGTCGTGCGTGATGGGGTTAAACCCCTCTTAAGTGAGATGTTGGATGCCTGAGTGATTGAACCTGTAGAGGCTTCTGAGTGGGTTTCTCCGGTAGTCATCACCAAAAAACCTGACGAAAGCCTCAAGTTCTGTATGGACTTGAGGTCACTCAATCGGTGTGTCATTACCGATACGTTTCCCTTACCAAATATAGGGGAATTGGTGTCGACACTCAATGGAGCAAAGTTGTTTTCTAAACTTGGCCTCAGGAGTGCATATCACCAGATACGGTTGTATGATGAGTCTAAACACCTCCTGTCCTTCATCACCACGGAAGGGACATTCCAGTTCACGAGGTTGCCATTTGGGCTGTCGTCAGCGGCAAGCGTATTTCAAAGAAAGGCGTCACACATTTTTAAGGGAGTAAAAAATGCGGTGTACTTTCAGGACAACATTTTAGTATTTGGGAAGTCTATTGAAGAGCACAATTGTGTCTTGAGAACTGTGTTGAAGATATTGGGTGGTGTGGGTCTCACGTTGAGGAAGGAAAGGTGTATGTTTTTGACAGAACAGGTGGAATATTTGGGGTGCAACATCTCAGCCTTAGGCATAAATCCAAAGAAGAGTCTAGTAAGTGCAATTGAGTTAGCACCTTCTCCCAGAAACATAGACAACTTGAGATCCTTTATGGGTCTTATTGAGTATTATTCTAAATTCGTCAAAATGCTTTTACGATAAGACAGGATGCCTTAGAGGCTTACTTAAGAAAGGTGTCAGCTTTGACTACAGTGAGTAGCAAGAGGAGTGTTTCAATGCCATAAAAAAAGAAATTTGTGAAGCCAAAGTTCTAGCCCCGTTTGATGTGAAATTGAAGTCTATCATCACCGTTGATGCCAGTGCCTCTGGGTTGGGTTCAGTTCTTTCCCAGTGTCATCGGGTAGGTGAGAAGAGAGTGGCATTCGCATCCAGAACCCTTACTCTCACTGAACAGAAGTATTCTGTTATTGAAAGAGAGGTCCTGGTGGCTGCTTGGGCTGTAGAGTATTTCCGGTTGTATGTGTGGGGTACCCAAGTTCTGATTAGAAAAGATCACAAACCCCTTTTGAAAATTTTGTCTCGGGGGCTGGTAAAAGGTCCGCCAGGTTGGCTAGACTTGCAGCAAGGATCCAAGAATATCAATACGATTTTGGATACATTCAAGGCTGGAGAAATGCACAGGCAGATTGTTTGTCGAGACTGTCTGTGGACTGGAGGTTGGTAGATGGTCCCTCTGTGTGGGAAACTGAAATGTATGGATCGGTTGCTTCATGGTGGAAGAAGGAATGTTCACGGCCCAAGAGAGGGGTGTTGAAATGCAGAAAGATGAAGTTCTAAATGAGGTGATGCACATGATTGTACAAGGGGTAGAAGAGAAAGTTGTTTGGCTGTACAAGTATGCCCATTTATCAAGATTTGGATGATTTTTCTGTCTGTGGGGACAGGGTGATTGTGAGGGGAGACAGGTTTGTTCCACCGTTTGGTTTGAGGATAAAAGATTTTTGCATGGCTCATGACAGTCACCTGGGCCAAACTTTAACCAAAAGCACATTTTTGGTGCCCTGGGTTGGACGACCAAGGGGTGTTGTGGGCCCAAGAATGTTCCATTTGCAAAGAAGACGAGAAAAGGCTTAAAGTGGGCTCTAAAAAATCCTGTGGGCATATTGAAAACCCAGGTAAGCCATGGCATAGTATTTGCCTTGATTTTGTTGGTCCCATGCACAAACTGTCTTCCAATGACCGCTTTGCGGTAGTGGTGGTTGTTGTTTACTCAAAGTGGTTGAATTCCTGAAAGAAATCACTACTCAAGCTACAATCAAGTATTTGGGCCATTTGTTTCAAGAAGAGGGCGTTCCATCTGTCCTCATCACAGATAATGGCACACAATTGGTTTCTGCAGAAATGCAAGCATTTTTGAGAGGTTGTGGGATCTTACATCACCCTACCACGCTGTACAACCCACAGGGAAATGGCCTTTGGGAGAGGGTTAACAGATTGGTTAAAGAAGTGATACAAATGACATGTGCCAATGGGTTGTGGGTGCGCAAATTAGTGGACGATATGGTTTGGGCGTACCGCACCACTGGTCATTCTCCTGATCTGAAATCTCCATTTGAACTTATGCGAGACAGGGCTGCGCTGCGGGTTCCAAACTAGTTCCAGCGTGGATGAACATATGGGTGGAGAAAGGTGGGTGTGAGTGGTGATTCATGCAAAATGGGAACAATGCCTCTTCCTCATGATAGTCCCCAGCGCATTTGCGTGGGAGACTTGATAAAAGTCAAATCAGGGAGAGTAGGAAAAGGTCTCTTTAAATTTTTGGGACCGTTTAAAGTCAAGAGATTGTTCAAATATGGAGTGGAGTTGGAAAATGGTCAGAGGTGGAATTTTAGACGTGTAGCATTGTACCAGAGAGGACATGCCCCTGGAGAAGTAACGTTGTCCAGAAATGTTGGTAGTGTGTTTGCGAATGATGGGTATGTGTTGGCTAATGACATAGGTGATGCTGATGTCACGACCAGTATGGAAGTTGGTCAAGGGGAGAGTGGTGCATCAAGCATTTCTGAACCTGCTTTCTCCACCATGTTGCAGGGAAGTGATGTTATCAGGAGAGGAAATAGAAACCGCAGGGCTCCTGTTTATCTGGATGATTTTGTGAGGTAATTTTTCTCTTCTTTCCCTTATTGTTGTTGGTGATTTATAGTTTTTATCTTTGCTGTTTTTTTTCCTCTCTATATTTGTGTAGAAAGGGAAAATGTGTGTTGTAATGTTTTAAAACAACTCCGGTGTCATATGTTTCTATCTAGCACATGCATCAAAAATGCCTTTTGCGATTCTTTATTAGCGAAAAATAAGGATTCGCTAATAAGGAATCGCAAAAGCCCATGCATGTAGAAATCGTTTAAAAAGTAGCGATTTCTAAACATTCCTTAATGAGAGTAGGAATATTAAGCTACTGTCACTACAGGAAAAAAGCATTACAACTCATAACAACAAGGACAACGCTTCAGGTCTTGATTATAAGGAAACGGAATGTGTCCAGAGCCGACAGCCGTACTCTGGGCGCTTTGTGGACAAAAAAACACCAAACTTGTCTCTGAGACGGCAACAGCTTAGACTACCAGGGAAGCAGAGGGGCACGGGGTGGTAGAGAAATAAAGAAATGGAAGATAAGAATGAAAGGAAGCAACAATGGGGATGAATAAAGCAAGAATGAAATGGAAAGGCGGGTAAATATATGACCGGTCTTTTGGACAAGCACAAAAGACATTATTAGCTGAAGAATGCGCATTTCTCTGCCTCGTGGCGTCCATTCATTGGATGGCAGAGAAAGATTGCGCCACCTCAAGACCCAGTGACACCGGTTGCTGAATGTCCGAGTCCGAGACTGTACTGTAATTCAGCAGTTTCCAGGGCGGGGCCTGCTGTTGCTGCAAGCTAGAGTCCCAGTAATGTACACTAATGGCGACACCCTTTGACCTTGACGAGAAGAGCCAAGAGAGTGCCAAAAGACTCTTAAAGAATTTGAATTCAACATTCTCTGTGCTCCCAGCAAGACCTCGGAGGCCCTGACTGACACCCATCGTCTGTTTAAAACAAGAAACATACTGGTGTCTCTCACAAGTACAGTGCAGCTCAGAGCTGCAGAGAGGCAGAAGGAAACATACATCGTGTGCCTAATAAGTTATCACACAAGGCACGCCAGGGGGATCATGTTGAATTATTAATTTTCACAGTTATTATTTTCTTTTACGCCACACGACGCCCCCGGGTTCCATTTTACAGCAGGAGCTGATGCGCGTGAGGAGAGAGAGAGGGGTTCTTGTTACATGTATAATAAATAAGGGTCAGGGACTGGGCCTCAGTTGAAGGAGGGCTCGATGACACACGTGACGCGGTGTTGTACTGAACACACATTATTACAAAAAAAATACAAAAGCTTAAGCCATACATACTCGAGTCAAAAGAAAACTGACTGACTCGCTGCTGGCTGCTGCACTGTCTGTGTCGTCTGCTCGTCGTCGTGCTCGCTCCACTCGTCGTGACTCCTCGCACCTCGTGGTCGTGTCGTCTCGTGTGTGTCGACTCGTGTGGCAGGCAGCAGACACTGGCGCGGTGACGTGGTGCGCCGAACAGCGTTGAGACTGAAATGGCCAATCACTACTGCATGGCTTCACATTGCCGCAGTGTGATTGGCCATACCATACGCGGTGAATAGACTCAGCCAATCCTGGCGCTGCATTACCAGCGCCACTGTGCCAGCAGCGCCAGGATTGGCTTAAGAGCAGGGTTAGTCCCTGCCCATAATGAGACCCGGGGGCCTGCGTTAGGAGAAGCACCCTCGGGTCCCAGTCACCACTGTACTACTCAAAATTTCAAAGTGCCACACACACACGTCTGCGCATGTTCGGGCCAGGATTGTAGAATACAGCCCAAAACATGACATGCGCACCATTGCCCACTGCTGTCTGCTGCCTCTGGACTGCTGCGCGCCGCTATCCACGTCAGCGGCAGCCCCGCCCCCACACACACGTGACACGTCACACCCACAGACTGCAATCTCGGCTGCGAAATACTCAAATTCAACAACAGAAGCTGCCGTGGCGGTGCGTCCATTGGAGGCGTTGGGGCTGTGTCCAGCTTAGTGGGGCAACGCCCCAACGCCCCCAATGGACGCACCGCCACTGGTGTTCATGGACAGAGCAATGATGGGGAGATCCCTCTAGAATATCCTGCGACTGCTCATAGAGTCTTGACCCAAAAATGCATATATGAGTAGCATTGTGAGCACATTGAAGTCAACTTGGGTTAATGTAGATAGGTGACTGAAGCTGACTATATAGCCATCCACCTTTACACATATTTATCACAATCCAGACTTCACGCCGGCTCTACAGGGCCAGGAGTTCCAAATATGGAGGAAGTAAGAATACTGCATACTCGGCAGCTTCTTTGTCAAGGAGGAAATTAAATCCCTCCAAGATTGAATTCAAACCCACAGAAAAAGACAAAGAAACATGCAAGTGAGGCATTGTGTTATGCAGAAAACCAGGGGCAACAAGAGGGGTTCCAGACTTAAAAAATGTGCGAAGATATACTCAGAGTCCACCGGACCAATCTAAGACAAGTACAAGCTGATGAAAGCGGATGAAAGGAAGAAAATAGAGATTCCATAAAACATGTGAAAATATTTTCCTGATGAAACAGAAGACAAAGAATGGTGAAAACTGTGGGAAGATATTGTAAGTATTCACAATAATGTTTAACATACACAGCAAGGATATAAACTAATGTATAATTGGTATCTCCCTCTGAAATTATTATAGGATAGAAAGGCGAAACAAATGACCAAGGCAATAAGAGCGAGGTAAGCCTCCTGTTGATAGCTGCTAAACAACTAATCGTAACTGTTTGGAAAAAAGCAGGACCCTCCACAATGCTTAAAGGGTACTCCAATGTCTGCATGACCCTTGCCATGGAAAAGATAATGGACGACCTAAACAAACAACATACAAAGTTCAAACTAATCTGTCAACCATTGATAGACCACCTTGCAAAATTCAAAATAGTATAACAAAACGGCAATGATAGACGCTCCTAGTTTGGAACGACCAAAACTGAAGTATGATGTAGCCATGCGTGTTTGCAGAGAAGGTGTTTTTAATGGGGGTTGAGCTGAGATTGATACTGCTGATGTGAAAAACTCTATGTGGTACAGAACTTATTGTAACCCATGTCTTGATTCAATAGAAATTGGTTTCATCCTAAACATAGCCAATGATACATTTCTAAAGACTAATTCTTCACCACTTTTTTCTCCCCCTCTATTTTGCTGCCGTTGGTTTCATATCTGCATTAACCCCTCAACACTAATTCACTTCAGCCTGCTTCATAGGAAAGACTATAAATGTAACTGCTCCAACTGAAGTGCCTTTTTTCTATGAATTATGACACAGTGACATTTTCTTCTGTGTTTGTATTTCTCAGATTCAATAAACTTGAATCTCCCTAAAGCCAACCTTAGTAGCGGACCACTCAACCATCCCCCTTTCCCTCCCTCCAATCTCTCTCCGTATCAACACTCCATTCCCCACCCCCAACAACCCTCCTAAACTGGATAGGTTTTAGATGCATCCACGATGCTGTGATGAGGCGTCATGGGCCACCACCTCGCCAGATTGCGCACTGACCCACGGTCAGGCTCAATCATTCAACTCTCATTCATTACACTCTCCAGATGGGAAAATGTTTACTAAATTCCATATAAATTTAGAGATGATGGGGACGCTCCTCACCATCCTAGCATTCCTCCCACCCCAAACAAACATTATTTGGGCCAAGGCACATCACCAGCCCCCTTACTTCACAAACGCATAGGCCGCATTGCCCTGTTTGCTTTCACCTCAAGTCATTTTCCAAGTCTGTAGTTCGATAGACTATGGTTTACTTTCTTTACTTGCGGATCAGTCTCCTCAAGGCTCTTGGGTTTTCAAATTTCTCTTGAGGATTTCCCATCAGCAACCTTCCTCCCTGATTTCCCTCCAGGACTATCCTTTGCCGGATCCCAGGATATCCTGAGAATCCTCTATCATGTGGATCATATGGGTTTGGAGTCCAGATTGGAACCTTAAAGCAAATGGGAATATCCATCTGCAGTGAATCTGTCCCCTTTGCAGTTCCCCAGTTATCTGTATCAACATCCTTCCTTTTGTTTTCGTTTTTATTTAAAATACTCTGCAAAAGGTCCTGGTGTAGCTTGATTTGTAGATTTTGAAAAGTGAGGGCGTTAGGCTTCCTATAATCTCTCGTTTTTCTACCATTAAGATGTGATAATCCCATTTTAGCAATTATATCTCTTGGGCTTCCCCTGGTACTTCTCTTGGGACACCCACTCTGTAGGCTTGAACAACAGGAAAATAATGGTCATTTGATTATATGGATTGTAAAAGGTTCTTGCAGTATTGGACAATGTTTAACACTTCTTGAGATTCTCGCACATTTCATAGCCATATATTGTCCCTACATGAACTATTTTCCACATCATTGCATTGGTCCGTATCACCTTTATATCTTCCTCCATTATGGCCTGGATGTCTTGAGACTTCCCCAACTCTTGGCAGATGGCCACTAGATCATCCCCATTGGTGACTACAGGCTACCAGGGTTTGATCTATGTTGCCATTTCAGAGATGGCTGACGCCATATCTTCCTTCAAGGCTTGCATCTGTGTGATGACCATGTTTGAAATGTTATTATACAAGTCCTCCAAACAACTTTGTAGGTCCTCTTTTGTGAGTGGCAAGATGCTATCACCCTTTTGAGGTGACAATTCAGATCTTATCCTCTGTGCTTTTATTTCTGGGGTCTCAGGTAGTCTATTGTCCAGTCACTCTCAGCAATCCTTACGTTTTTTCTTGCATCCCAGCCTTTTTTGTGGTAGACATTGATTGTTGTCCTGAGACGCCATGTAAGTACATTGTGATTCAATGTAATCCTTGTCATTACATGCAAAATCTTTTCCTCGCCTGGGGAAGTATGCCTCACAGTCACTTTTAAATCAGTTGGTAGGTAATTTTCCTGTCTCATTTAACATGAGATGCATCGGTGGGTGAATATAGGTAGCAAAATGCCAGATTAATTGCGCAAAGACATAGGGAACGCTTGCCTCCCAATGTTGTGGGTTTGCTCCTCTACCATGGATTAGGAGAGCGATAGATGGTCCATTCATTTCTCCCTCTTAGACTGTTTCAAGTACCTGGTGAGTACCGTTCGTCCTCCACGGGCCAACTCTTCAAATCTAGCCCGCCTCACTTTTATGTTCACGTTCTTGGTGCAGGCCCCAAGAAGAAAGACACACTTTGCTCGCTCCCATCAAATGAAAGCCACCTGTTCTCCTACAGGAGACTCAATGGGACTGGAACGTCTCCATTTCTGTGACCCTTGTCTTTAGGCTGCCCTCATCTTTCTCCAGATACGTCGCGAGCTCTCAGCCCCTGTGGATGGGGCCCAAGAGGGAAACTTGGGGCTGGAACTCATCAGTTTTCATTTCCCTGCAGACACCTGGCCCCAAAATTATGCATTTTGATTGGCTCCAAATGAGTCGATATCTACCCAGAAGATTCATCGTTAGTGCCTGAGACAAGCCTCATTACAGTATCAACACACATACCACTATGCCTTCTATCCCTCACAGCTGCCTGTGAAGTTTAGAATTCAAAAGGTCCTTGTTTTAGCTTTTTGGGACACTAACTACAATTTCCCTGACAAAACGAAACCCCCTCATTTTGTCCATTTACTTCATCCTCTTCCAGAGGAAACTATGTTAATTCTACAGCTCCTATTGCCGCAACTTGTTGTTTAGGAGCGCCTCACATTTGTCATGAATGTAGAACGTTAGCGCACTTGATGTAAATAAGAAGTCTGTGTTGAAGCTGCAGTAGAACATTTGGCAATCATATGAATAGCTCTGGCTGCTGTTGAAGTACCATTTATTCAGCATGCCAGACTTTTTTCTCACATGGATCAGGAGGATATTTGTCAAATTATAGAGAATGTGTCCTCTTTTAGCTCTTGACCACTAACCATAATTTTGAGGACAAAAATCGTGAGAGAAAAATGTGTTCTTTCAAAGATAGTTCATCAAATTCCAGCAGAGGATCAACATTTTTTATGGTTTCATTAGCAAGTACAAGAAGCATCAAAAGTTAACCAACATTAATTATATTCTAGACTTTCCAACTATAATGCATAGGGTTTGGTACAAGGGATATATTTTTTAGGTTAACTGTAAGAGAATCGTGAATTGTTGATGATTTTATTTCTTAATCAGAAGTGTATTCATAAGGAAGAGTTCTGTAATCACCGCCTTACACAAGTGAAAATTAGGTAAGGCTGATTACAAATAATTAAATTGATTGAGTTGTATATCTAGTGTGTTTATTTGAAGGATGCCTACGCCAAACTGACTGCATTGTATATTGCTTGGTGGGTAACTGTGAAAAAACATAATCATGGAAATAAATGTAGATTTCAAACCTATAGATTTCAGGAGAGCTAAATCTCAAAATATAACCTGTTTCCGGTTTCTCTGAAACATGGTGCACTGCAACTGTCCCAAACGTTAGTGCCTATATCCATCCATTTCTTGTATATATGGGTGCTTCTGTTGCATGTTGACACAATGCTGGCCTTCCTCAATGAGAAAGGAAGGAGCTTGCAGTGTTCTTCATTACTTACACACTGTTAGGGAAACAGCAGAGCATGGCTTTAATTGACAAGGAGTGTTTGGCCGCTGTATGTGCCATAAAGCGTTATAGGTCTTTGTGACCCATTTTATGACTTGCGTGGATATAAACCTCACAATTGTCTGGAAATGAAGGATACAAACTGTAATGTTTTGAACTGCTCATTTGCACACAACAGCTCCAGTCCACCAAAGGGGACAAGTAGTTGAGGAGAGGATGTGGTCTCACGGATAGACTGACAACTTTGGAGCTTGGAAACCAAAGTGCGAGCCTCGGGGTTGACTCCACATTCTGTGATTCTGGGGAAATCACTTAATCTCCCCATGCCTACCAAAAAAAAAAAAAAAAAACTGGTGCTCATGTAAAGCGCTCCAATACCTTTGGGTCAAGTTCGCGCTATATAGATCTGCAAAAAAAAAAAAGAAGTAGGGAATTCACATAGGAATGCTGATAAACCTTCAAAAAGGCTTTCTTAATTATATTTGAGACAATCTCCTGGACAGAAGCAAGTCCAGTGTTGAATATCCGGGAGGAGTGAACTGTACGGATGAAAATCTTCACATTTTCTGGTACCCTGTCCTTAAATGGCTTTTTCTGGCTCACTCAGTGATGTTTCCCTCAGTCTGTGTGTCTACTGGAGGAGCACCATGTTTTGATGACATACAACGGCAGAGCACAAAGTTCTGCTGCTCATTAGGTGCACCTTATGTGTACTCCAAGCACTGAAATGGCTACTGTTTCCTCATATTAGGCTATGGAAAGAGTGGTAACGTAAATTAAATTAATTCTAGATCCAAAGAACAGGCTTTTTGTCACCTTACATATACCAGGAGCCTGTACTCTTCTCCATGGTATGTAGCAATTGCAACAACGATGTCTGCCATCTGACAGAATATTTACCCAATTCCTTTTTCCATGGAGTGTTGGCCCAGGCACTGAATAGTGACCCAAAGAACATGGGCTGTGGAGTTGCAGAGCAGCTGATGGTCGTTCCGTATCGGGCTCTGCCAGCTGGACTTCAAATCAGTTCACTATCTAGATGTGCCAGGGGCACCTGATGCTGAAAAATACCTGCACAACTTCGGGCTGCACCCATAACTCGATTGTTGCAGTCTGGCGTTGGAAGGTTGGTCCCAGGGTCCATGGTGAAAACCATTGATTCTAAACTTGATCTCCTTACAAGTCAACTAGATTACGTCAAACAACGTGTCAACAAACACGAAACATGATTCGACCAGCTGGAAAGCCGAGTCTCAGATGTGGATGACCTCCAGGCAGACTCTAAAGAACATTTGTTTGGAAAGGACAAGCTTCATGACCTCATAAAAGCCAAAAACAAGGATCTGGAAGCACAGTCCAGATGTAACAATCTCTGACTAACTGGGATTCCAGAATCCACAGCTATCTCTAAGATGGAGGACTATGTTGAGACTTTGTTGTGTGACCTTTTTGGAGAAGGCCTCTCACCGGTCTTCATTATGGGACGTGCCCACACCTCTCTCGGTCCTAGCTGCCTGCAGGTGCATCGGCTTGCCCCATAATTGCTTACTGTGTGAATTGTCGGGACCGCGACGCGGTTCTGCGGCTGACGCGCAAACCTGGGTAAATCTAGTACCAGGGCAATAACATTTCATTTTAGCCAGATTTTACCTGTGCAAGCAGCCAACCGCGATTTCTTACATGCTCAGAAACTCTTTTAAAAAGCTAATATACCATACACTCTCTTATTCTTGGGCAAACTGCTGGTTTCCTTTGAAGGTAAAATGCACTTTTTTACAGATGCTAAATTGGCTCTAAAATGTGCCAAACATATTAGCAAGGCACGACGATCCCCAGCAACCTTACCCTGTTCCTCGGCGGGAGCCCAACTCAGCTATAACAACTGATCGACTGCTCCTTACAACGCATTCGGTCGTCTGCCTCCCCGAGTGATTCTGGGGAAGGGGCTATCAGAAGACTCCATCCGACCATGATGCTCTGGTTATCTTTATCTATCTAACTTGTTATATGCTTTGACCACCTTGTGTTAGTAATGCGACTCCAATGCATAGGTTTGGCCATTTGATCCTCAGTTCAGTCACCCAGCCGCTTTCTGCAGGGTTATTCGCCTGGTGTTTCCCTGTCCCTGAGGCATGACTCCCAAACTAGTATCTCACATTGCAAGTAGTTCTTGGGGTGGGGGAGGGAAGACCATCTCACTCTGATTGGGGGGTTGGTGTGGCTGACGGTTAAACTATTGGACTGTTGTTTAGTTTCTTTCTGTCTTCCCACCCTTTTCCACACCATGCTGTCACAATTTCTCAATCCACAAATGCCCACTACTGGTTCCGCGACAATAGCCACCAACAGGCTCATTATATGCTGTTAACCTGCAGATAGTATGGCCAATATCTCTTGCATTACATGGAACATTCGCAGGCTTAATGATCACAGAAAGTCATTCCTCATCCATGCTTATTTAAACAGACACAGGATAGACATTTGCTTTTTACAAGAGACACATCTGCCGGCCCTAACGCCACCTGGGCCTGCGTACCTGCTGGTGGGGCAAAACGTATTCCTCAAAATATTTAAACTACACCAGGGGCATTGCGGTGCGTTTGTGCAAAGAATTCCGATGGTAGATGACCCACTCTCTTGTAGACCCTGAGGAGCTATATGTTTTACGGTCTGGTTCCTTTTATGGGCGGCTGGTGACGCTGGCTGCAGTGTACGGACCCAACTGTGATGACCCCGATTTCTTTACTGGGATCTGGGTGAAAATTTCTAGCCTTGGCCTCCGGGCTCTCATTTCGGATGGTGATTTCAATGCTCTAATAGACAACCAGCTATATCTCTCTGGGGTCTCCAAAAGTTTACATTCATGTGCCACGATAGCGCTAAACATGATAGTCCATGACAAATGCTTGTTAGATGTCTGGTGACAGGCACACTATTATACTCCAGAGGGCACTTGCATCTCAGCCTTTCACAACGCATGGTCTAGACTTGACTTATGGCTAATGTCCAGGGATGTTCGAACGTGGACCTCCTTGGTATCTCACCTGCCAGGTACCCTTTCTGGTCATGCCCCAGTCTTGCTGATGCTCTAAATCCTACAAACACATATTTGTGCTTTTACTTGGTGCTTTCCAGCAGGAGTATTAATGGATGTGGCGTTACAAGAGGATATCCGCAATGATATACTAGAATATTTCACATATCATTTGGGCTCAGTCCAATCACCATCCACACTTTGGGAAGCATTCAAGGTGGTAATACGGGGCGTCTGCATTACAAAACAATCTAGGGTCCTAAAGGCTATTCGGGGAACCCTCACTAGACTAAAGAGAGATATTCGGATTTTAATGCAACAGTACTTCCACTCCTTTGACACCGACACCCTAGCCAGCATCCCAGACAAACTTTCAGAATTCCAAGATGAAGCCCTTCGCGAAACTTGATTTTTGCACAGCTATACTCAGACTAGACAATGTGGGGAGGGTGACTGTAGGAGCAAGACACTTGCAAACCTCTTACGTGCACCGCTGACCTCCGCTTATATCTCAAAAACTCTAGACTCCAAGGCCAAACCAGTGTTTTCCACAACTGAACTGCTAAATGTTCTGACCTCATTTTACGCTCAATTATATCCTGCCAACCTGACTCTGGGTCCGACGCACTGACTGATTATTTTGATACCATTCAGCTGCTCTGGCTTGATAGTGCTCACCAAGCCTATCTAGACCCAACTATCACCACTGAGGAAATTGAGCAAGTTATTAGAAGCCTGCCAGGTGATAAGACACCTGGCCATGACAGGCTCACCGCTGATTTCTATAAGGAGTATGCCTCACTACTAGCTCCACACCTTCTAGCTATGTTCCAGGATTCCCCTAACACAGACGCATTGACACCTTCACTGAGGCGGTTATCATTATACTCCTTAAGCCAGGAAAACCTGCCAATTTGTGATCCTTATCAACCCATCTTATTAATAAATGTGGATAGCAAAATCTATGCCAAGATCCTGGCAAATAGACTACAGCCTCTTCTACCTATGATGGTACGACTCGATCAGTCAGGCTTTATCCCCAGCCGTTCAAAATCCCACAATCTCCGCACAATCTTTGTAGTCATGCAACACCTCGACTCTCAAATCTCAGCACTGACTGCTCTACTTCACACCAGCAAGGCCTTTGATTCCCTAGAATGGGCACACCTCTTTCCTCTTCTGGCCTGGCTCAGTCTCATCCCTGGCTTTGTCAAGCAGGTGCCACTTCTTTACATTCTCCCTTCGGCAGGGGTGCGCTTAAATCGGCTAATATCGGACCCGTTTCCAATTACCTGTGGCACGCCACAGGGGTGCCTACTGTCACCGCTCCTATTTGCCATTGTGATAGAGCTGTTGGCTGTGAGGCTTCGACAACACCACACAAACAGGGGCATTCATGTTACCTCCAGGGGATTGTTAGTCTCAATGTACGGAGATTATATCACCCTATATGGTTGTGACCCGGAAGAAAATTTGGACCCTTAGATGCAATAGTTGGTTTTCCTTGGTGGCTACTCAGGCATACAAATTAACTGGGCCAAATCCATACCATTCCCTCTCACTGACAACATGCAACAATTTCCAACTGAATACCCTTTATAATGGGAAGTTGCCCACGTTATCTGGGAATATGGCTCAGTTGTGACAAGAAGGAGCTGCGGTGAGCAAACTACAGTCAGGCCATGACCTGTCTGGAAGACAGAATAGTCATATGATCTAAACTACACATATCCCTAGATGGTCGAATTGCGATAGCAAAGATGATTATTCTTCCAAAATGTCTGTACCTTTTCATCAACATCCCACTCTCGCTCACAACTCACTTCTTCTGACGATTGAAATCCTACATGGCTACTTTACTATGGGCGGGTAAAGAACCAAGAGTCTTCTGGGAACTCCTCACTCTTCCTCTTATACAAGGCGGGAGGGATGCATCGGACTTGACATTATATGCTTACTGTGCCCAAGCCCACTACCTACACTTCTGGCTGTACCGAACCCTTTTCCAACCACTTGTGGCTGTTGAGACAGACCAGTCTGCCCCATGCCCACCATCGACGGTGCTTTATCACCCTTGCAGAACTCCCAGAAAGGAGATTAACACTGTTGAATGTGTTCATTGGGCTTGTGAGGGTTTAATGAAGAGAGCAAAGTTGACGCATTTATATATGCCCCTTCCATTATACTGGTCAATAACCCCCAGATACCAACGCTCCTGGATAAAGGAACTGTTTTGTGTGTGCATAAACACAAGATTAAACTATTCTCCAACCTTTACCCAGAAGGACAATTCCTCCCACCGTTCCAGTCTACCATATCTCTGTTCCCATGCTCCTTGACACCCTACTATATTGTGACCTGCAGTTCACATGCCGTGCTCTACACATTAGATTTCCTGCTCACCCCCCAGCCCTCCCAGTGCTGGAACATATACTTACTACCCATTTCTTTAGTAAACTTTTAACATGCCCATACAGTACTATGCAAAGTGCCTCCTTGATTACTCTTCTGATGGCTCGGGAACTGTGGGAGAATTACACGGACCCGGCCATCATTGACGCTCAATGGTCCTATTACTGCCATGGATGATATTGAAGACTGCTCAAATGTTTTTGCTTTTCTAAGTCCAGGCAATTGTAAAAGCCAAACTTCACATGAGTGACCATGGCATAGCTGTTCAAATGCATCCCCGTGGACATAAACTACTGGTGTAGAGGTTGTGTATGAATATTAAACAATAGTGGTTATAAGCAGGACCACTGAGGGACTCTGCAACCAGCAGTTACTAAGTATCAACATGCCTCTCCAGACATATCTCAGTTTTCCTTTTGATGAGAAAGACTCACAAAATGTATTATAAGATTATGATGTCCATACCACTGCATCAAGCGAAACTGAGGCGGCCAAGGGTATCAAATGTTGTGTTTAGGTTACATGCTAAATTTCAGGTCTCTTATAGTGATGTGGCTGGAGTTAGATGCTTTTAGATACTTTCGAATATTCAGACGTATGTATGGTGATGCTCCAAAAGTAAGGGCCATTTTTGCAGTCGCAAACAGGAAATCGGCTTGCTTGCGATCGCAAAAAAGGGAGTTGGTATGTATAAACACTATTTTGCGAGTTAATGACTAGCAAAATAGTGTTTGCAAGTTGCTATTAGGAAGGTGCGTGCCAAGGGCGTTTCTTCCTAATAGCGAGTCAGAATGGTATGTACCATTGTTTTACGACCACATTTACGGTCGCAAACCACTCAGTTTATCACCTACTTCAAGTAGGTGGTAAGCCACTAACAAACAGGAAGAGGTCCTTCGCCTTTGTGAATGGTTGCGAAAATATTTTTTAAGAGCAGTTCAAAGGTCCACTGCCTATGTAATGAAACAGAAACGTTTTTTTTTTTTTTAAATTCATCCAGTTTTTCTTTAAGGAGAACAGGGTGCATTTAAAAAAAACTATTTCATTGAAAAAGCAGTCCCAGACATGGTGGTCTGCTGATCCCAGCAGGCCACCATCCCTGCGAGTGCTGGCCACTCCCAATGGGTCCCAAATTTGCGACCACATTAGGAATCGCAAACAGTGTCTGAGACACTGTTGTACATTCCATTTTGAGAGTTGAAAATTGTGAGTCGCAAAACGTTGCAATTTGGACTCACAGAATGGAATGGTCATACATCTGGCCCTAAATCCCTTCACTTCATCCTATGCTTGAGTCATCCTAATATGCGTTAGCACAGTTTGCAATTTGTCAAACATAACTAGAATTCATCTTGACTTCAACTGAAAGCAGGTATCCTGTATGGCCAGGTTTATAGGGCAATTATTGGATTTTGATAGAGCAGATTCTTTCACTCCAGCCTCAGCCTTCGCCATTTACTCTCAATACCTTGTGACAAGTTTAGATTAGCTCTTTTAGGGCCAGATGTATTAAGTAACCGTTTTGCGATTCCCTATTTGTAAATCCTTGCGATTTGCAATTAGGAAATCGCAAAACGGCATGTATGAAAGTGTGTTGAACACTTTCTGCGATTCCTAGGGGGTCGAAAATGACTTGCCTCATGAATATTAATGAGGTTGGTCTCAATTTGTGACCACCTAGGAATCGCTAAATTCACAGGGATGGCGGCCTGCTGGGGTCAGCAGACCACCATGTCTGTGATTGTTTTTAAAGAAAGCAAACTTGTTTTTTTAAATGCAGCACATTTTACTTAAAGAAAAATGGGTTGCATTTAAAAAAGAAAAATGAAATGTTTTCTTTGCCTTTTTTAAGAGCAAGCAGTGGTTTGTGGGACCACTGCCTGTTCTAAAAAAACGTTTCTGCTGCCATTCCAAATGTGAAGGGGTCCCTTTGGGAATGGGTTACCACCTACTTGAAGTAGGTGGTAAAATATGAATGTTTGCGACCGCATTCACAGTCACAAAACATTCTTGCATACCATTACGATTCGGTATTTGGAAAGGACGCCCTAAACACACCCTTTCCAAATACCGAATCGCAAACACATTTTGCAATTCAGTAACAGGTTACTTAATCGCAAAATAGGGTTTGATACATGTCAAAAGCATTTTTTGCGTTCTCAAACGGGCCGATTCTGAGAATTGGCCCGTTGGCGAATGCAAAAACTCTTGATACATGTGGCCCTTAGATCCTGACACTTTCCGCAATCCAACACAACAAATTTGATTTTGTTTGGCTTAAAAAAGGTTTAATTCCTCTGCATGTGTTAATGAATTTAGAATGTGTTTGAGATTCAGCCAGCAATTCATCGACTTAAGTTTCTATTTTAGGATTCCAGCTTGTCAAAACATATGAAGCTGTAGATATAATTTCCTGTTGTTTGTGATGGTTTTTGCAGCGGACTATCTACTTCCTGCAACTTTCTGTCTGTCATTGATTTTATTTTTGACAATGTGACCTTCAGTACCTTGCTTATTCTTGCCATGTTTAGTCACAGATGCCTAAAAGCCTGAATGATTGACTTCAGATCCCCTTCCTGATTCAATGAAAGATGCGGTGAATGGGATAACTGCTTGTTTGACTGTTCGCCTCAGGGTCATCTGTATTCATCATAATGGACTAACTCTTCCGCATTTAGCAATGTCTGGTTTTTTTTAGCTTTAATTCGTTGCTTCCTCAGGTCCGACTTCAGAGAGATGCGATTTGTTCCCGGGATAAGCTTTGAGATGCTGAATGATTGTTCAGAAAAAGAAAGTGGTTTGTTTCTGATAGTATCACCTACATGGAAGGGAAGTGATCTACTTGAAATGAGAGAAACATCAGGGCTGTTCCTAAGAGGATGCCTTCCTTTAGATCTCCCTGTCCAAATCTAAGCCCTCCTCGTTCACCCATGGAGTTCTGGTAATGCCCACTATCTTTCCATTAACAGAGGAAGCCCTAATGTGGC
Source organism: Triturus cristatus (assembly GCF_964204655.1). Classification (NCBI taxonomy): domain Eukaryota; kingdom Metazoa; phylum Chordata; class Amphibia; order Caudata; family Salamandridae; genus Triturus; species Triturus cristatus. Next base: position 346,226,802 of record NC_140589.1, on the reverse strand, counting down.
TACTACTCATGTCAGGTGCTCTTTTTGTTTTTTTCGGATACCGATAGTAGGATAGTAGTAGCTTCTCAACATTTTACATATTCGAAGGAAATAAAGCGTATTCACTATAGCTTTTCTGCCCAATATATATACCTAGCGCCTGAAGAGATCCATGTATAACTATGGAGTGATGCGGTGCTAAAAAAATCTGAAATCTTCCATCTCTCTAATGTAAGTGTGGAGTAGGGCCAGGCTAGTGGGCGTCCCTTCAACCCACAGAAGTTTCTTTCACACCTTTGTGGATCATATAGAGCAGCTATACTGGCTTCCTGTAACTAGCGCATCCCTTGGGTACTTCGCTGTCTCTCCAATGAAGACACTATAGAACATTTTTCCCAAACTGCATATACCATGTGCCTTCCTACAGCGAGGGTTTTGAGCACCTATGGTGAGATGAAACGTGGACTGAAGAACAATGACCTGACATGACTTCCGTTGACATAATTTGCCACGTATTTAGTGATATGGTAGTTCCTCCTTTGTGTAAGCATATGTAGAATTGGGAGGAAGACTGACAGCTCTGTATAGTAAAATCCTCTCATTTACCTCAGAGTGTGATGAAACAAATCATTCTTCCTCCTGCTATCACACACCTAGGTGGAGTGACCTAAGACAAGATAAGAGCACCACCCTGGTCATCTCTCACACAAAACACAAAAGCACTTCTCCCATGGGTCATACTGCCTTTTAAGCCTCTTTCAAACAAGCGTTCCCCAATGCTGTAGCATGCTAGTCAACCACTAATGCTCTTCAGTGCCTTCTCGGCGATCTCATACACGAGGTAAATGCAATTAAAATACACCTTCTGTGGTTCTAGATAAATCTTGAAAACTGTAGAAAAGGTACTTGAAAGAGAAAAAACAGCAAGCCAAACAATGGCTGTGCCTACAAACAAATGTTGTATTGTTTTCTAAGTTTAGTTTAGAGTCTACTGTGCTTGTATATCCTTCTATTCAGTTATTATTGCCCTACACCACTCTGCCGAGTACTTCTTTTCTGAGGAATATCTGCTAGTGCTTTTCAACAGATTGGCCATGTGAGAAGCTGGCGTGGTATATGATGTACTCTTATGTAAGTGGGCACCCTTCACCAGTCCATAACAACCCTTATAGTGATTTAAGAGGTCTTAGACAACCTTAGAAAGCTATCTAAATGGTAGCTGTGGAGAGCAACCTTCAGCCTTAGTCCAGAAGGAGTGTAAAGCAGCTTGTTTTACCAGAATTCAATCTAATAGTATAGATTAAGTGAAAAAGAACCACTCAAAGTATTTATAAAAATATGTATTTAGTATATAGCACTCTCTAACACATACAAATATCTCCTACCCAGAGCTATGCACAATGCACACAAAACTTTGAGAAGAAATGCAGTAAACAGCACAGAATACACAGTGGACCCCGGGGGGGGGGGGGGGGGGGGACCAAACCATATACTAAGAAAGTGGTTTAAGAACAGCGACTCGGGTCAAGACAATGTTGAAAGGACATAGAAGTGCTCGGGACCCAAGGAACCACCCAAAGTGAGTGACTAGGAACCCCACGGAGAGCGTGTGCAATGTGGGAACACGACCGCGTGCTCCGTACAAGTCAATGTGTAAATCGCAGTTGGATTTTTTTTTTTTTTTTTTTTTTTTAAATCCTTTATTTACACATCGAATATTCACAGTCATGGGCCTACAACCGCATGGGCCGGCCGCTAAGGTAGAGAAAAGGGAGAAAGACAATAATACAGCAGTCATAAGAGCCGGAGCGAGCCGCCCGCTTAACGGCTGCAGCCGCCCACAACTGAACATAGCACTACAGAAAGGTTTCTTATTAACTTTATTATAAAGAAAAACAACAAAAAGAAACTTATACCAGGCAAAAGAACTCCATTAACAGGGACTTGCTCTCTCATGGGCGGGGGACAACAGCGACGACGCAGCCAATTACACAGTTATTCGTTTGAAAAAGGGGGAGGGGGGCCGTGAGAGGATCGGTCATCAATCCCGCAAAGCGACCAGAAACATCAAAGTCAAGGGGACATCGTTACGTCTGGTGCGACCACCAGGGGGGGGGCGCAGATATTCCCCCGATAGGAATTCCAGGGACCCCACATCTTACTCCATGCCCTAGGCTTGCCCCTGGCCACGTAAACCGTCTTCTCTCGGAACATGCACCAATCCATGTTTTCTTTCCATTTCGTAACTGTGGGGGGCCGACCGGACCCCCAGAGCTGCGCAATGTCCCTTTTAGCGATCATGTTGCCCAAAGTCACCCAGCGTTCTTGTGCCACATCGCAGTCAGTCGGTTCCCATACGTTCAACACACATCGCCGAGCCTCAGGGAGCAGCGTCACACCCGTAACCTCCTCCATCACTGCATGTACACCAGTCCAGAAACGTATCACCTTCGGGCACTCCCACAGAATATGAAGAAAAGTACCAAGCAAGCCACAACCACGCCGACATAAACCATCATCTGTGTAACCCATGCGAAGCAAGCGGGGACCGGTGACATAGACCCTATGTAGTATCTTCAACTGCACAAATCGAAGGCGAGCCGGTATAGCAACCTCCCTCGGTGAGGCTACGGCCGCAACCCAGTCCTCATCATCCAACTCTAGGCCATCAGCGACCCAGACCTCTCGCAAGTGTGTGAGGAGGTCCGCTCGAGTATTAATCAGTTTTTTGTAGATCAGGGAGATAGTACTATCTGGCAGGTAACCATCAAGCAAACGATCTTCCAACGGGGAGGCTTCGGGGATAGCTGCAGGATTCGGGAAAGCGGAAAGTAGCGCATGGCGCATCTGCGCATAACGAAAGAACTCCCTATCGCTCAGCTTATATTCCGTCTGAAGAGCTTCAAACGATTTAAAAGCGCCCTTCGTCCAAAAATCCCCCACACGACTAATTCCGATCAAATCCCACTTCTCAAAGCCTTTCGAACGCATCCGACGCATACAGTGGAGTCGCATGAGCCAGATGGCCCGTCCATCCCGTAGCAGCGGTGGCGCAGTGCCAGGCGCGCACCGCATTTTTCGTAGGACCGGTCAATTTAGTACTTCCCTTCGTAGAATAAAGCGCCCTATTGAAATCTCTGCCCGGCAACAGTAGCTTATCCATCTCGTACGCGGGGTTCACCGCCGGGCCGTATGTCCCATGATTCACCGCCACCAACTGGGACGCCCAATAATATCGCCTAATATCAGGGAGAGCTATGCCACCGTCATACCACGGTAGGGTCAGTTTAGCGAGAGCAATGCGCGGCCTCCCATCCCAAACTAGCTGCCTCTGTAAGCTCTCTACCTCACTAAAGTATCGGGCGGGCACCACGTCCAGCGTATTCTGCAATGCATACAGAAAGCGTGGAAGAGACATCATTTTGAATAAGGCTGCCTGGCCAAGCGGCGATAGCGGGAGCCTACGCCAACGAGCTACATCGGCCCGCAGCTGCTGGATCGGGGGCAACAGATTCAGAGCATAACGGACCGCCGGATCGAGGGACACGTGGATACCTAGATATTTAAATCCAGAATGTGAAATCTGAATTGGACAGCCACGCGGGAGAAGAGGGGGGGTCGCCAACCAGCACATAAACACAGGATTTCACCCAATTAATGACAAGCCCTGAATTGCGACCAAAGGAGTTCAGTACATCAAATAGCACTATCAACGATTTCCGGCGGGGAGGTGAGATAGAGCAAAATATCATCTGCGTAGAGTGATACCCGATCCTCAAACGTCGGTGTCCACCGAATACCCATCATGGAGGGTTCCCACCGGAGCCACGCCGCCAGGGGCTCCAACGCAAGAGCAAAAAGAAGCGGGGACAGGGGGCAACCCTGCCGCGTGCCCCTGCCAAGCAAAAAGGGGGCAGAGACTCTACCATTCACCACCACCTGCGCCAGTGGTTCCACGTATAACAACTTCACCCATCCAATGAACCCAGGTCCAAAACCAAACCTAGCCAGCGCCGCCCAGAGATACGGCCATTCCAGCGTGTCAAACGCCATCGTGGCGTCCAGTGACGCCAAAATGGCAGGCTCCCGAATAGAGTCAACTCTCGCGAGGACTCCATGGAGGCGCCGCAGGTTCAGCGCGGTGTTGCGATGCGGAATAAAACCAGACTGGTCCGGATGTACCAGGTCACCGATTACTTTAATCAGACGATTAGCGAGAACTTTAGCGAGAATCTTAGGTTCAGCGTTTAGGAGTGAGATGGGCCTATAAGACGCACAGCAATCACGCGGCTTGCCCTCTTTATGGAGCACCACAATGGTCGCTAGACGTTGATCACGCGGCAGGGCGCCGGCCTCTCGGGATGCAAGAAACATCTCGCGGAGATGGGGTGCCAACCTATCTGGACGAAGCTTGTAAAGCTCGATCGGAAGGCCGTTAGGGCCGAGAGCCTTTCCTGAACGGACCGAGCGAATAGCCGATGCTATCTCATCGTTTGTAAGCGCCGCGTCCAGCATTTCTTTATCATCGACCGAAAGACACGGCAATGCAATATCTCGCAGTAATTGACAAGAGTCGTCTTCTGGCCTCTCCGAGACCGGAGAGTAGACGTCCCGCGAATGGTCCGCAAAGCAGCTCACAATCTCCCTCGGATCCGTAACACTCACACCATCAGCACGCACAATCACCGGGACCACACGACTCGCTCGCTCTCTCCTCTCCAGCCATGCGATCAACCTTCCAGCCTTGTCACCAACATCATACAAGCGCCCCTGTTGCTCCCTACTAGCGAGCTTGGCAGCATCCGTAACCAACGCCCTGTAATCCGCTTGTTTCAGGCAAAGGGCATGGAGTTTGTCCCGTGTGACCCCCCGCCCGAGATCTTCTTCCAAGTCAGTTATGTCCGACTCCAGGCGTACCACCTCCTCAGTTTTACGCCTCTTAGCATGGGAGATCAAAGATAGGGCCTGCCCACGGATGACCACCTTGAAAGCCTCCCACAACGTTACGGCCGATGAGACTGAACCCTGACTTTCCTCAAAAGAACGGTCCAGAGACTTAACCAAAAGGGCACGAGTTGTGGGGTCATGCAAATACCAGGGATTAATCGGGGCCACCCTCCCCTCTGCCCCCATGGCCACATCTAAGTGGAGCAGGACCGGGGAATGGTCAGAGATGCCACGGGCCAGATGTCTGACCTCCCCGATCATTTGGGCTTGGGCGGCGGGCATCAGCACATAGTCCAATCTAGATAAGGAGCCGTGGACGCCAGAGTGAAATGTAAATTGGGCGAGCCCCGGATGCATTGATCTCCAACAGTCCACAAGCCCCATAGTGTCGATAAAGCCACCCAGCCAAGAGTGCGCCCCGGGGAGGTCTCTGGGAGGGTGCCGATCCTCTCTACCCGACACCACAGAATTGAAGTCACCACCCACCAGCAAGAGGCCCTCCGGGAGCCCAAGCAGCAACCCTCCCAAGTCCGCAAAGGTAGTGGTTTGCAACCCCGGGGGGACATAAACTGAAACCAAACACAAAGTCTGTCCTTCCCACCGGCCCACCAACACCACGTAGCGCCCCAGGTCATCATGTATCACCTCATCAATTTCCAGCGGGAGAGAGGATCGAACCAAAATGCCCACCCCTCTGGAGCCGGTTGTAAAACCAGAGTGGGCCACCAAACGGTAGCCCTTTCTATTCATAGCATGGCATGAGTGTCCCACCAAATGCGTCTCCTGCAACAGAACCACATCAGGAGAGAGACGTTTCAAATATTGTAGCACCACCCCTCGCTTCAATCGGTCCCCCAAACCATTGACATTCCATGTTAAAATGCGCAATCCCCTACCCCCCATTTCCATAGCAACGGACACCCCACCCACGTTGAGAGCTAAAAACAGCACACTGATTTCCTGGTACAAAACGAACACCACACAAAAACAACACCCCTACCGCCACCCCCCAACTCCCGCTACAAACCCCCCCACCCTGCACCCCTGCACAAGACCATTAAGCCACCCCAACTCGCAGTGTGCCTGTCGCCCCACCATAAACCTACTCTACGGAAAGAAAGAAAAAAAAAACCCCGAGGAGGAAGAGTCTCACCAGATACCCCGCGGCCTCCCAATGATGAAGGAAGGGTAATGCAGTCCTAGAAAAGAAAAACCAGTACATCAAACCCAAGTCAGGGGTGAACACAAAATTGTCAAGGAACCACAAGTCATTCGTTCACCCTTGGTCCGTTGATCCACCACCCACATCCGCGGCTCGTTCCTCCCCGCCGTGCCGACGGTGCAAGGTGTCAAGCCAGTCCTCAACCGCCTCGGGCCGGTCGAAAAAATGAGTCCGTTCTTCCAATTCAATGCGTAATTTGGCCGGGAAAAGCATAGAGTACTTCAAGCCCATGTCCCTCAGCCGCCGCTTGACAGTCATAAAGCCCATTCGCTGTTTTTGCACCGATTGTGTAAAGTCAGGATAGAAACTGATATCCGCATTGTCATATTTCGTCGGGCCATGCACACGGGAGGCCTGCAGGATTCCTGGCAATGATAGGTCGCGGCGGGGCCCCAGGCCTCGGCCGGCCCCCCGGAACTCTGTGCGCACGCTCCACCGTAAAGAATTTGCTGAGGCCTTTCGGCGCTAGTTTGGTCAGGATCAGATCTTCCACAAAGAGATCGACCGGCCCATCCTCCGACTGCTCCGGCACACCGATGATGCGTACATTATTCCGCCGGGCCCTGCTTTCAAAATCCTCCAGTCTCTTGGCTGAGAGGTCGCTGAGGGCCCGCAAACTACGGATCTCCGTCTGCAGTTCCGAGACATCCGTCTTGAGGCCAGATGACGTGAGATCGAGTGATTTGACCTTCTCACTAGTTTTCGACAGATCAGCCTTAAGTAAGTTGATATCGATCAACACGGTGTCCAGCTTGTGGGCCAGCGAGTCGAATTGCTGGCCGACCGAGGCCTTCATGGCGTCGATGGCACCCATGACGTCTTGTAGTGTCAATTCCGTCGAGGGTGACGGGCCCTCCTTGGCTGCATCTGAAAGTCCACTCGATCCGGGAGATCCCTTCTGCTGGGCGTAGCGGTCCATGTTGTTCGCTTGCACGTAGCTACCCCTCCGGGGAGCTCTAGACTTGTGCTTGTCGCCGTCCACCAGGGTCGTCATCACTCAGCAGGGAGAGCAGATCCAGTATACCTGTTAGGCACAGCATTCACCCTGGGGAGTCCACCCGACTGATGGACAGCCCCCTTGTCAACGCCACTCGACCGCTGCAGCTCGGTCCCAACGCCGAGCGACTGCGAGCGCCCGCCACCAGACTCGTAGAGGAAAGTCAAAAACGAAAGTGAAACCAGGGGGGGACGCCCGCCCCAGACCCTAGTGCCGTTGTTGTTCGATTGGAGCTCGGGGACAGTGCCAACCCAAGTCCGGGGTGGCGCCACGGAGCAGGCCTCTTTCTGGAGTACAGGATAAGTCGAGTTCCCAAAGTCCGATTTAAGTCCCGAAAACGGGAATCATCTCCGCTTCGGTTCACCAGTAATATTCCTTCAGAATAACAGGATTATAGCCAGGATAGACGTGGGAGGCCGCGAGGGTCCCGGGAGCCCTGTGCCTACGCGTCCATCTTGGTTGCGCGCTAGGCTCCTCCTCGCAGTTGGATTTTTAAAGATTAAGGACCCTTCCCAGTGGACCCTGAAGAAACCCCGTGGAAGACAGAAAGTTGGAGAGCCACCCCACCCGTGGATACCATAGTACCCACGTTACCTACACCAGGGAAGCCGGATGCCTAAGTGTAAAGTGGTGTCGGAAACTTCTGTCGAACCCAATGGAGGACTTCAGGAAGGTGCCGCTGCTGAAGAAGGAGAAAGTGTCCGGTGGAATCTGAAGGTGGATTCTAGTTGAGAGGTACTTACTAGCAAAGGAAACAGAGTCTATGTCACTCAGGAGTGACCAGGAGACTTGGAAGACGAATGCCCTCCGATGTCGGGTGTTGCAGGAGAGATGACCATGACATTGACTCTGCAGCTGTGAGGACCAGGCAATGCTGAGGAAGATCAGGAGCCATGCACGAGCTGTCCCATGTTGGGTGTCGAGTGCTGAGGGGTCAGTGTCCAGCGGGAGCACCAACAAGCCTTGGCAAAGGCAACCAACGCAGAAGTCTAAGAAGGTGGAATGTCAGGATGAGCAAGGTCCTGACAGGGGACAGGCCACAAGCAAGGGAGTCAGGGCAGGCCCAGAGCAATCAGGGGAGCCCAAAAGAAACAAAGGGAACCCTCAACAGGACCCAGAGGCCGGAGGCACTGGAGTCGCAAGAGGATCTCGAGCAGCTCACCAAAAGATGCAGGCCACGGTGAAACGGTGTGATGTGGACAACGATTTTTAGTTGCTGGAGGTGCTTGAGGTTGGGGCTACTTGGAGCTCAAAGATCTTGGTGGAAGAAAGCCAACAAGCCTTTGCAACTGCAAGTTGATGAGGTGCACAGAGGTTCATTTATTGAAGCCCCCACAAGGGATACTGGCCTCAAATTTGGCAAGAGGGTAGGGCAGGTTGTGTGAGCTGTGGAAAACCACTGCCTGTGTTGCAGAACCTTTCGGAGTCTGGTGGAGCTCAGGATCAGCACACTGTTCAACTTGGTTGTGAATGCAGGGAAGTGACTCCTTCACTTCAAGAAATATTCCTTCAGATGTCTTTGATGCCCACAGGACTTGGAAGGTTCCTGTATGGTGCACAGGCACAGACGATGCAGCAGACTGGAAGGGAGATGAAGTCGAGCCCAAACGAAGTCCAGAGAAGCCCAGTGTGCCCAGACGGCAGAAGAAGAAGTGATGTCTGATTTGAATCTTGTCTCACGACGAATTTAGGGACCTACACCCAGGTAAGTCTTTAACTACCCAGGGAAGGGTCTGAACAGGGGGGAGGTTACTCCCATGTCCTTTTACCAGTTTCATGCCAGAGCGGGAGCCAACGGATCCCAGGACTGGTTTGAACTGGACTATGCACGGGGACACCAAATGTGCCCCTCATGCAGACTTAGTGGCGCTGGCAAGTGCACCCACCCGGTCCCAATACGCTAAATTCTGTCTTTAAGGTGGTCACACCTCCCTGTGACAGGATGCCTATTGTTCTGCCTTCCCCTGCTCGATCTTGGCTCAGCATCAGGAGGGCAGAATCGTGTATCTGGTCGGCAGCAACCATTTTGTGCTGTCTGGATCTAGAAGACTGGCACCGGGAACACTGAGAGCCTAAAGGAGGGCTCTTCCAGTGCTTGAAATCATACCTCCCACACCGCTTACGGTGTGGGGTATGATTCCAACATGTTTAATACCAAACATGATAGGATTCGCTGCAGCCAGTTTTGAGATGGTCATCACGTAATTACGCAGTGCCCCTCTCTATGGTATATGGCTGCTTCACTTACAACCCGGGAGAATGGACTCCATAGGCTGGAGGGGTATCCTGCTCATTCAGGGTCTCCCTCACACTTAGAACCAAGCACCCTGCCTTCAGGATTGTAAAGGCCTGCTATAGGGGTGAATCATAGGTTTTAAGTGCAGTGACCCTAGATTTAGGAAATCTATATCTTGAGTAAGTCGTGCTACCACCAGCTTACCCAGGCTGCAATGGCAGGCCTGTAGTTCCATTTTGAATGGTCTCACATGGGTGGCATAATGCATGCTTCAGCCCATGGGGGACCTCTTGGGGTACCTATGCCCTGGGTACCTTAGTACCATATACTAGGGACTTACAAGGGTATCCCAGTATCCAATCTGGGATGTACCTAAGTACTTGTCATAACAATTTAAGGGAGAAAGCAGATAGAATGGGGTCCTGATTAGCAGGATTCCAGTCACACTAGTCAATAACAGCTTAGCACCAGGCAAAAGTTGGGGTAATGACACAAAAAGGCCACCCTGGGTCAAGCCAAAGGAAGAAAAGTGAAAGGAGTGTAAGGGGGGGTCCCTTTTATAGGACAAATTCCCTGACTCATCCGAGGGTGGCATGCTTCATCATAGGGAACCTCCTCGCACTGCGAATCTGGTCGCAGTGCGGGCTACAACCCCCTCACTGAGAGGGAGGCGCTCAGAGATGTTTTAGTTGTATGTTACTAGAGGTATACTAAAACCTTATGATGAGCCAGGTGTGGAGGGAGAGTGTGAGAAAGTGTGCTAGTGAAGTAAAACTAACTCCCCGGTATGTTGAAAAACAATTTTACTTGTACACCCAGGGGTCAGGATTAAAAATAGTTGCACTACCATGCCCAGGTTTGCAGTGCGAGGAGGTTCCCTATGATGAAGCATGCCACCCTCGGCTGGGTGAGGGAATTCGTCCTATAAAAGGGACCACCCCCCTTACACTCCTTTCACTTTTTCTTCCTTTGTTTTGACCCAGGGTGGCCTTTTAATGTTATTAGTTCATTGTAGGGGAGCTGCCCCCTGCTGGTCGTTAAACCTCCTCTGACCTTCTGTGTGGTTACAAAAAAGTGAAGGTAACCATAAAAGCAGATCATACTTTCCTACAGGCCAGGTTTGTTTTGTTCATGATTCAGGCTGCAGCGGACCAGCCTATGAGATCTCTGTGACGCATTTGCCCCCCAGAGGTACCTTGTCCGATACTTGAATTTGTGGAAGCTCTCACCGTCATGTCAGTTTGACAAAGTGCTCACAATCTCATGCTTCAGGCACACTGCATGTGAGGTGGCTCCTGCGCCAGCTCCCTTCTCCTTCCTCACACTGTCCTTCATCACACCCTCAAAAAGCAATACACATGCCAGCCTTTTGCCTCAGATCATGGCTTGTGATCTGTCTGAAACCTTTCCTTATGAAGTGTGATGTTCCTGCTCAGAACTAAGCCAAGGATAAGAGCTTACCTGAGTTCATGTAGTCTTAGATAGGGATGAAATCTTCTACATGCTACTGGTCAGTGCTGTGCATGCCATGATACAAAAAGGCCCCTCCTAGCAACAGAGTTACTCCGACACCTCAGTGTCCATGGGTTCCGGAGGAGTCTCAAGCAACAGTGGGCCTCAGAATGCTGCACCCATCAGTGGAGTGTCAAATTTGGGCTTCTACGTGGAATCACGGATGCCATGAGTTCCCACTTAAGAGCTGAGTTTGCCATCTAGAGTTCCTGATTCAAGATTAAGGTTTATTCATGTAAAGCCACTGGAATCTACCAATCCAACATGTGGCAGAGTTGCTTCCTATGAGATTATTTGCTGTTCAGACATACATAAAGCAGCATTAGCAAGGGAAAGACGGCCGCAATGCATTTAATCCCCAATTCTTTTTTTTTTTTATAACTCTTTTTATTAACAAATATCGGCAAATCATACATTACAGAGGATCAGGTGAGTAAGTTATCACATGACACATTGATGGAAGGATATACATACATTGTAATAGTTGGGAACATTATGGGGAGATGGGGTCTTCGTGATCATTGTTACAAGGTGGTGCACAGATTTCCCCTCTATAGCTATTCCACGGGCCCCAGATTCGTGACCACTTCTTAGGGCATCCCCTCGCCAGATACACAGTTTTTTCTCTGAACATGCACCAATCAATGTGTCTTTCCCAGTCCTCAATGGTGGGCGGACGTGTCGCTCCCCATAGCTGAGCAATATTGCGTTTGGCTAAAATGAATCCCAAAGTGGCCCACTGAGTCTGCGAGGTATTTAAATCTGTGGGCTCCCATATGTTTAGTAGGCATCTCCGTGCTTCTGGTCAGAGAGTGGTGCGTAGTACCTCACTGATAGTGTCGTGTATTTGGAGCCAATACGAGCTAATATGTGTTCACTCCCAGATAATGTGTATGTAGGTGCCAACATTACCGCATTGTTTCCTACATTTTCCCGTGTCAGCCCACCCCATGTTCACCAGTCTTGGCCCCGAAAACCCCAATTCTTGCTAAACATTTTTAGTTCGATTTTTCGCAGCAGATTAGATATTTTATATGTGAGTTAATCTATTTCATTCCATTGTCTTGATTAGTCTTTTTAATTATATAATCTTTTCCTGAAGCAGTTGTTGGATCACCTTCCCTGTAGATCAACTAACTTCAGACTTGCTATTCAGCATAACTGTTTTTTCTTCTCCCTGATGTCAAGGAGAGTTTGGTGCCTTGCTGAGTTCACAAACATAATCTACATCTTCAATCAAGAGCTACCCAGATTGCCAGAGCTGTTTTTCCTATGTTTTTTTCTCCTTGCTGTGATCCTCTAAAGGAAACACCTGGGACATCTCCGCCCTACCCAACTGGCCCAGGCCACTGTTCCACCGATCCGCAAGACCATGCCTGGAGGAAAATCCTTCTCCTATCTCGCTGCAAAGGCCTGGAACTCCCTGCCTCTGCACCTCAGGCAATCACCATCGCTGCCACTATTCAGGAAGGACCTCTAGTCCTGGACCTTCGACTGAACCGCAGGTCCACCCCCCCAACTCAGTGGCATGAGACCCTAATGGGTGAGTAGTCACGCTTTATAAGAAACCTGATTGATTGATTGATCTGTAACCTTTCATGCATACTATTCTGTTCAGGATGGCACTGTGGCTACTGGGAGGAGCTGGCATCTCTGTAAGCAATCTCAAAGGGCTCTCAAAAGATATACATCTCATCCAGTCCTTGCCGCAATTGACTGGTAGTTGGCATTGTTTCCATCTGCTGCGTTGCAATTGGTCTTTAGAAACTGATATCTGCATGATTCTGCAAAGGTTTCCACTCTAATAATAAAGGTGATCTTGAGCATTTATTTTGAGGCATAGACACATCTGAATTTGCCTTAATTGAGTTTACCTTCTCAACAACACTTTGGGGGCCTGGAGCATGAGCCGGTGCCTGTCCCCACATTTTCTGTCCTACCTCAGTGAATCTCCATTCCCTCACTCACAATGAGAGGTGTAATTTGGGGTACTAGTGGCCTGCTTCCATAAATCCCTATTGGACTGGCCTCATGTTGCGTGAAATTCTTGGCCAGCGTTTCTTTCTATTACTATGTAAAATATTAAATATTGTGAGGAGTACACACCATTGCAGTCTTACCTGAAGGCATTTCCTCCAAGACATAGAGACCAAAACGTTTTTTCAGTAGTACGTTTCCATATAGCAGAATGCACATTTGCAGAGCTAATTAAACGCCGTTAGTGAGCCAACCAATTTTGGAGTCAGGACTTCAAAAGCCGTGCCTGTTTCGCCTCCAATAAAACCAGTGTGCAAACTTAAAATCTTTATTGTAAGCAAGGTAACCTAAACGATTAGGAGAAAAGAAATGTTTAACGTAACTGATGCCAATGTTACCTTTCATTTCCTCATATTAACCAATCTGACAATTCAAACTTCCAATGATGACCTTTTTAATAGTGCAGTTGGCTTAGTATATTGAGAAAATCCCACTGGTTTTCTGACACCCTTTTTGGTTGCCTAAAAGAGCTTCAGTTCTTCTTGCCAGAGCCTCCCACGACCTGCAACCCCTAGACATCCAGTCTGCTTCCGCCAAGGGTCATGCCCCACAGTTCAAAGATCACTACTTTGTCAAGTAGCAAACAGATACAAACTTGACTACTAGAAACAGAATAGAGTGTGGAGATAACAGCAACGATCACCACAAATTGTTTCCCTGCCTTGTACGTAGTACTGATCTTCAGTGTGTGATACGACACCACACTGATACCCTTGAAGTCGCTACTACGGCGGCTGTGATATGAATTTGGGACAAATGCCAATAGTGTGCTTTCTTATCTCCCTACCCTATGATAAGGTATCTACTTGTGTCTTCCTCGGCCTGCACCCATTTCTAAAGCTTGGATTTCCACATTTCTATGCCTGGGGCACATGCAGATTTCCACTTAATGGCTATTCCCCTTTTTGTTATGACCAAGGTGAAATCTATAAATTTTAAATGGAATTTTTCTGATTTAAGCCTCGGCATGGGACACAAACATAATTTGGGCTACTGAGGTGTCGTTTCTCAAGTAGGGCAGTGACATGCTGAGAAATCTTCTCCGAATAAACTTGGATCACCTGGTGTGCCCAACGCATCTGAGAGAAGGTAGCCTGGTCGGCCTTGCATCTAGGGAATTCATGTGGAACATTAGGAAACGTGCAGTTGTGATGGGGTTAGGTCTATAAGTTGTACGTAATTTAAATGAATCAGCTTAAACCTTGCATTTCTAGAGACCAGAGAAACATGTTGAAGACCAGTGGACCATTTATAATCAGTTAATTATTTGCTTAGGTCTCTTTCCCACTTGTTCCTCAACTGGTCTTGCTGCTGTGGTTCCTTGAACTCTTTGTATGAGGTAGTTACCATGCCCATACATTAATAATATCTGCCAGATGCTGTCCTTTTGCTGTTTATTAATGGAGTTTCCCAATGCTGACTCTACTGCTTTTTACAGGACAGTGTGTGTTAGAAACTGTCATGATGATACCCCATATTCCTCCATGATCCCTGCAAACATCATTGGGGAGCCAGAATTGCACATTTGCCTCATCTTTCGGGCTTATGCGTTTACACATAGCACGCGGACTGCTAAACGTTCAACACACTTGGACCCAACAAGGCACAACAAGAGCAACTCATGGAAATACATGGTATTTAAAGCGATTTTTTGCAAGTAGAACAACATTGCCCGGCACACGCTAACAGTATATCAATTATATCAATAACAGGGTGACAAAAGCTTGAGTCTTTGCTGGAACATGAGCTTGAGTTTATTCACATCAGCCTTAGCCAACACGTGTTTTGTCGCGCTTACGGTTGTGCGCAGCGACTTCTTCAGGGCTATACTCAATAAGTGAAGATCCTTCAATCCGGTTGTATTTCCGTCCGGAATGGGATTCAGTAGGTTCCAATGTTAGACACACAGTTAAGACTGCACATATCTTGTGTCCAGAAATAATCCCTCCTATTCACTGTATATGTATCCTGGATGTGTTTCCCAATGAAGAGTCCCTTAAACGAGGATATAGTAGTAGTGCAAGTTTATTCAGGCATGAATAAATAAAATACGTGGTGCATTGCACCCACTCAATGTAAGTTGTTTTAAAGAAAATAACCGGCAGCCATATCCTTGCCGGTATTAATACGAGACCTTTGCCTCTGTGATGAACAGAGATCCTTCCGGCGTGTACTGGCAAGTATCTAAGCTCAGGCTATGTCTAGCCATCCTCAGCAACTCTGATTGTGGTTGGATGTAATGGCGATTTCTGAGCACATATTCGAACACTGGTGGATTACCTATAACTGTATGGACATAGCACTTCTCTGGTATCTCTCTCTGTGTTAGCCATGCCTCCTCCCACTAGACTTGTGCTGCCAGCTAGTAGGTCTTGCAGTCAGGTGCCCCTAAACCCCCTCCATTGACAAGTAAAAGCAGTTTTCTTAGTGCCAACCTGCATTTACCCAGTCCCTGTATCAGTTCAGTCAGTGCAGTATTAATGTTTCAAAATAAAGATCTAGTGATTATTGCCAGTATATTTGCAAAGAAATATAGCATTTGTGGTAAAAATTCAATTTTCGAGAGTGACACTTTCCAAAGTGTTGTGATGTAATGTCTGTTACTGGGTATAGAACTGTACTGCTTTCCCACATTATTTTTTATTTTCACGTTTGCTCTTAGCGCAGTTTTTTTTATTTTTCATGGGGGGGTTGTAGTCATCAATATGGCTTTTCACAGTGTAGAAACTGGTGATGTCATCTAGAACGTATTAAGGGCCCGATTCACAGAACTAACTTAAGACAAAATCCTAAACTTACTACTTTTGGTATTCACAGAAGTTAGGATTTTGTCTTAAGTTTGTCTTAAGACAAACTTAAGACAGACTTAAGGCAGACTTAAGACAAACTTAAGACAAAATCCTAACTTAAGTCTGTCTTAAGTCTGTCTTAAGTCTGTCTTAAGTTTGTCTTAAGACAAACTTAAGACAAATTCCTAACTTCTGTGAATACCAAAAGTGGTAAGTTTAGGATTTTGTCTTAAGTTAGTTCTGTGAATCGGGCACAAAGTGTTTTAGAGCCATAATGCAGCAGGTGAGTTAAAAAGCGACTTCTAGCTGCTAGGGTTTTGGTGGTGGCGTAACCTGTGGCTGCAAATAAAAAAATTTAATCTGGCTGTAAGGAACTTCTTACTTCGTCAGAACCGCACGCAATCCAACACTTGTTGTTTAACACTCTGTAGTGGTAGCTTTTCTCCTGCATGGTCCTCTTTCTGTGGTAAGTAGCGGATGTGCACATATCTTTGAAAGTCAGGGCCTCCATGACCTTTTTTTCTTTGTGGGGTTGATCACATTTGCACTTTGTGTGGGACAGTAAAATAGGTTATTAGAAATTGTTTTCTTTCTGATGATGATTTTCTAGATTCTGAGGCATGCGGCCACACCATTCTGAGTCCATAAATGTAAATCCAATATTTGTAAAGCGCACAGCTACCCGTAGGCATCCCAGTGCTGGGGGCCGTGGGGAAGATTAAGCAAGCTATTGCCCAGAGTCACATGGTGCTGGGCTGACCTGCCACCAGTGCCGGGGATCAAACCGCTGCGCCACACCTCTTTGCTGGTTAGGGTCTTCGACTCTCAGCGTGAGGGTGAGGGATTCAAGTCCTACTATTGCTATTGCGATGGGTCTGTTTGCTGTTTTGTTCTGGTACGTTTTGTTTTAAGGAACTTCCATATCAGTATAAGATTATTAATTTCGTCTTCTTACCTAGTTGGGAGGTCACCTGGGACTACCAGTTGCTGAAAGCATCCATGTGTTCAGCTGGTCTTTTGTTTCATGGGCTTCTTGTTCACCCTGCCCTATGCTGTCAGACTACCATTGTGCAGGAGCCATTCCCTGTTGGGTATTTCTTTTGGTAGCTGACCTCTCTGGCTGCTCTTGGGATCCCTGCGCTCACTTGAGCATACTCATGGGAGCTGTGGTTGCATGTTTTTCTACTCATGGTAGCTTTGTCTCCATGCTTGTCCTGTACTCAGGACTCTTCTTTTCCTAACTATCAGGTGTTCTTGCTCAACTCTCTCTTGGGGGAGTGGTCGGTCTTACCAGAGTTCCCTATCTTTTTGGCAGCAGTGGTGCTCAACTTATGACCTCATGGGGTTCTCCCTTCTCTTCACAGTGTTGGCCTACTAGTGGCTGTTTTCGCTATCATCCGGTTTTTGTTATCTTGGTACAGGATTTTTTTTCATCTGGATTTCCCGTTTGGTACCCTGTTTTTCTAGAATAGGTTTGCTTGTGCGCCTGCCATTGCTGCTTCTTGTATTTGGCCCTGCGCTAGCACGATAGGGAATTTGAGTAGGTCACTTCCACTAGTGTTCTTTAATCTTAGAGTGCATCAAGGTTCCTCCTTTGCTGATCACTCCAGTGTACCCTTATTGGAGGGTTCTGTGTTGCTTGACTGGGAGGCCATAGGAATGCGATCCTCGTTGGGTTACCCTTTCCACAGGACACAAATATCCCTTGATCAAGTTAATGTAAAGTGGGCAGGTTGTCTCACTTTTACTTCTCTCACCCATTCTTGACTGTGTGTTGAGGGGCAATTGCTCTTTTGGCTTTCTTGTTCAGTGTATGAGCTGTGATTTATTTCTGCTCTTTTCCCAGTACCTTGTCAGGGTCGTCTCTTACTTTACGTTTGAGTCTGTTGAAATTATGGCTTGTTAGTTTTCCTTTCCCTCCTGTTTAGCATCCCGTGTATGGTTCTTCTGTTACATCCTGTGCTTATCTGATCCATGCCCTTCTGCAAACCTTAGATTCCAGCATCTTGGGGCTATTCTGATTCAATGCCCACTTGTTTAGGGTTGGTGCTTGATGTCCGGTTGTTTGGACCTCTCTATTTTGTTGGCACACCTGGTCTGCCTTTACCAGCTGTGATGGTTCATTTGCCTTATGACTTGTGCCTCTGTTGCTCACACCTTGTCGTGTTTGTGCAGCTTTGTGTAGCTAGTGGACTGAAGCAGTTGAAGAGAGCCAGACGCCAGGCCAAACCATCCTACACAGCAACATGCAACGGTGAGGGTGGGCTTAAACCTTGATCTGAAGTTAGGGAGACTACTATACGAGTCTGACTCCCTGAGACATTTACACCCAAGCACCGCTGTCCCAGAAGCACCCTCACCCATCTCTGTGCCCATCCCATGTAGTTGGACCTGCCAGCAGCCAGCCTGCATGCCATCCCAAACAGAGACACATTTTAGGGTAAGCAAAGCAAAACCACACACCGTGGACAGAGGGACTTCATCATTCACTCGGGTATGGACCTCTGAGAGAGGAGGGCTTCTTAGACTGACTGTACTGTAAAGAGCTTGTTAGCAGGGCTTATTTATTTTCAATAACGTTTTGCTCGTTGAGCAAACTTGCACTTATTATCTTTATGGTGAATTCTAGTTTAGAAACAGACTATTAAGGATTGAGCCTGCGGTTTGTTTTTGTCTGGTTTTTCATGAGTTTCCATTTTTTGCCATATAATGCAACATTTGGATGCTGGTTTTGGGCCTTTACCTTCCTCTTTGTCTGGCAGTTATGGGCCTTGTGCCCCTTCACACTGAATGAGTGGGACTTGTCTTTTCTGTATTGTTTATGCCTTTCTCGTTTTCCGTTAGTCTTGTACTGCACCTGCTTATGGTTCTTGCTGTTGTATATTTTTTTCCTGGCGGAGTTCATTGCCTGTTCCTTCCTCCACTCTCCCCTCTGTTGGCTGGGGGATTTCATGCTTCAAAGATTCCACTTCTTGCTGGGGTGATAGTTTTCGTAAGTTGCCTTGCTTGGATTACACAGTGGGCTTCTTCCATTCCCTTCCTTGCTTGGATGCTTTGTGTCCTGACTGACCACCGTTTTCGGTTGTGGCTGTTGTATTTGCTTGCTCTGTTGCACATTTTGATTATGGTGTGTGTTTTCTGTAGTTGCGTGCCTAGGGTCAGGTTCAGGCTTGGCATGGCCTCTTGTACCTAAGGACGAAGTAGATGGACGATGGAGTAATGTTTCAATTACTTACATGTCACCGGTCCATACCGGAACTGAAAACCTACTCTTCCAACGCCATCTGAAGTCCCAGATAGGCTGAGCCAATCATCACAACAGAAAAAGACTGAACTGATCTACGTCTCTTCTCTATATTCTATTCCCTGCCTCCATCTTGATGGAACTCTGATCTCCTCTTAAGGGGCTCATCAAATATGTATTGGATCCTTGTATCCTACCGTGGCTTTGAGACTAACTTCTCTCATGTACCTATTGTAATATATCTCATTCTTTCTCTTTCATTCCATTCGCCTATAATACCACCAATCCCTATGTAAAGCGCTCTGATACTCTTGGGTTTTCTTTGCGCTACATAAAAATCATAAAATAAATCAACTGGGACTCCGAGTCGCAGCCTTCCTTGACAGAGACCTCTTGCACTTCCCTCTCTCTCTTTGGCCTCTTTGCCAGGACGTCTGACAGATGCTTGGTATTAACAGAACGTTTCCAGAGTTTGTGCCTGTGTTACTGCTGGCCACCGAACGGACACGAAACAAAGGCTAATTCAAGGAAAAGAAAGGGAAAATGGCTCCTTCCCAGCTGTATTAATTAAAGTTACCTGTCTCAGAATGAGGATTCACTTGTTTATTAGTCTGCTTTGTAGATGGCTATGGAATCTCATGATTCTGGAGGATACGGGAATGGCCACCTAAGGCTGGCACAGATGGTTGTACTTGTTTCAGAAAAGTGACTATGTGCTTCGGGGCACAGGGCAGGAAAGAGATAAGTACTGCCACGCAATAGTAGAGAAGCACGCAGTTTTACAGTTATCCAAAGG
Source organism: Triturus cristatus (assembly GCF_964204655.1). Lineage (NCBI taxonomy): Eukaryota > Metazoa > Chordata > Amphibia > Caudata > Salamandridae > Triturus > Triturus cristatus. The sequence continues at coordinate 346,207,043 of NC_140589.1, read as the reverse complement.
CTGTCTCACCTTTTCCTTTTTAATCTAAAAACTGGTTTAAATCTGCTTGCACAGCACCCGATAAGCCAGCTAGTCTTTGGAATCCTTTTAGATAAGGTAGAAGATAATTTACCATGTATGGATTTACTTAGCTCGCAATTCTTGTATAACTCCAGCACCTGCACCCAGATGTGATGTGGAATGTGCCTGTACAGTTCAGGAGGACTTTGGTACTATTGTGCCTCTGTTACCACTGTCATTGGTATGCAAGCCTGACTGAAACTATAACTGTTTAAACATGAACTTACCCCGAATGCACCAGGTTGGTTAATTGCATGTCTTTGGTTTAGGCCTTAATAAGGAAGCTATTTGTGCTTCTGTTGACTGTAGAAGGCTTTGGGCCACCAGAGGAGGAGGGTTGTGGAGGGTGCACTAAATAAGGGGACATTCGCCATCCACACCTCCAGGATTCAAACCACCTACTCGGATCTCATTCCCTGGTGGATGGCCTGCCCTCGCAGACACCTCCATCTCTGCCATCAAATCCACTATGGCGCGATGCTAAATTTGCCAAAGAAGTTAGTGGTTTTGTTACCCTTCCAGTGCCATGTACTACCAAGTTTGGGGGAGTTAACCTTGCGAAAGGCGACCATGGATGGTTGGGCCAACTTGAATGGAAAAGTGAATATTGTGTCTCTAGCATCTTAGAAAACACTCCTGGCATACCAGGAAGACATGTTATGTGGATGCTGAGAGTGTACCCCCATGTTAGAGGAACATAGCGAGCATACACAATAGAAGCAGAAATCCCTTCATTCAACATGGGTGTTAGTAGAATTTCTACTAGAGATGCCTTCTTAACCCCAAAAGTGGAGCTTTTCATTGCACAGACAACCACTTTAATGGAGAATCCCTTTCTCCTATTGTGAAGAACTCAAATTGTGTGAAAATTTCCAGTCATTCAGCTAAGGATGTATATCAGATACAATGGCGATAAGAAAACTCTAACAAAACTCGCCTGTTTGGAAATGTAGGATTCCTGTCTGCTTGTTTTTAAGGTGTTGGGATCCGCCATGTGGTGTATTCACTGCATCAATTCCGTATTGGTGTTTTTTTTGTAAAAAGGCAACAAATACTGGTATAGGGTCTCAGAAACATATAAATTCAAGCAGTAGCCTAATTATTAGTGCAAAAGAGACAAACGGGGAAAAAATCAGAGGGGGAAGAACAGAAATAGAACAGCACAGCAACTTTACGGCTGTAAGCATAACCAAAATTGTGTGCAGGCAGAGTGAGACCACTGTGCACAGCTGATAGGGTTAATATAACTTACAACTTCAGATGCCTTTAGAACCGACAGACGTGTCGACGGTATCAAGTGATAGCAGGAAATAATACAGGTCATGACACCTGCATAATCATGTCAGCTACCGCCATGTCTTTGCGTGAAAGTGTGTCATCAGTCTACAGTAATCCGTTTAGGCCAGTCCTGGTCAAGGAATGTCATGTCTGTCCAAGCCATAATCCACGAGGAGAGACCCCCATATGTGATTGAACACCCTGAATTTATTCCTGGATTTGTATGCAAGCATTCATTCATTCATTCACCAATGCTGAAGTACTCATAGTCTTGCATCTCCCAGGTCTGTCGCTAACCATCATGTACTGTCAAACCGATATTACTTGTGGTGTCATGGGGAATAGCTATACTGACAGAGGGCGACATTAACTCTGCCAGCATTCAGGAGTTGGGATCGAACTACCCTTCAACTAACACTGTAAAATATGACTGGATTTGAAGGTGTGGGAATTTCAGGTTAAACTCTCTCAAGATCTAATAGTATCTGGAACGTATTCACGCTATATAATCACCCTGTAATTTGAGGCATTGCTAAATAGAGGAGTCTGGTAAAGCGTTAGGGTATGGCACAAAGCGGCTTTGTAGAAAGTGGGAAGTTGCTGGTATTTCAGAAGGCCTGGATCTCCCAAGCCAAATTCTGCAGCCAGAAACCTATATGATTTAAGTGTTCAATTGTGAATCAAGTGATCCAGGAAGTGGAATCCAATTCCAGACCACTCAGTCCAGTTAATCGTTTTACCAACTATTTAAAGACCTGCACTGTACCAAATGGGCCCTTGTCGATGACGCATGGGACGAACTAGAACTGTACTATCTCACATTGAATGTCTATCCAGTTTGGTGTATCCTGTGGATCTGGTAAGAAGTAAAACAGGGGAGAATGAGGGAACCAAAAAGGGAAAACAACTACAACAAGAATTGGCAAAGCCAATAGGTCTCGCCAATGCGAGAGTTACTGGCTTTGCCAATTTCTTTTAGCTTTGTAACTTTGTTTTTAAACAAAGGCATCATCCTTCTTTTACAATTATTTAGTGTGAGCGTAGCAGTGGGGTGTTTTGGACTGTTAGTGGTGATGCTGAAATTATTCTAGGTGGTTTTGTTTGTAGCTTGCATCACGACTGTAATAAAAGCGGTTCATTGACTTTACCAGGCATTTGTTTTGACTTCAAAGGAAACATAAAACAGCATATGTTGCTCTCTGTAAAACTTTCTCTATGCCTTTGTCTCGGAGGAGGAAGCAGCGAGATGTGATTAAGGGCAGAGCTGCAGACTTTGTAACTGGGGAAGTAGGTTTGAGTCTTGGCATCGGCTGAACATCCTGTGCTTCTGGGCACATCATGTAATCTACTCCTGCATAAAACATGAATGTGATTTTGTGATAAAACAAACCAAACAGCTCTTAAAATGATTGAAATTCATCCCAACAGTGTGCATGGGAGAGCAGCACAAGCCTCATGGTATGTGTGGGTCAGATGCTTTTTGCTTGCTAGAGGCTTCCAGTGCCCTGTCAAAGGTGGCATGTGTGCCCACTAGTTTAATGGCTTGATGCTGCAGTGGGGGTTAGGTTGAGCAATTAACATGCCAGAACGCGTGGGGATTTTTCATGCATATACTTTTACAATGTGATGTTTACCTTTACCACATTGTGACTGCACTGCAAACTTCTATACATATCAAAGTAAATGGTGTTGCACCACAAGTTAAACACGGTCACACCTAAAGGTGAAGGAGTAAATCTATTTAGTAAAGGTTGGCATCTCACTATGAGCACAACTAGTGCACGGTAAATGAAAAACAAGCATTGGCATAGCCAGTAGGTCTCACTTTTGGGACCTTATAAGTATTTAGCTATGCAGCACAATATCCTTGGTGCAACATCAACTGTTGCATGGCTAAACACTTATAAGGTCCCAAAGGTGAGACCTATTGGCTATGCCAATGCTTGTTTTACCAATGTGTTTTGTTTTGGAGTCGAGTTGATGTATGTGGTGTGGAGTGGAAATTTGGGACTTGGATTGAAATTATTAGGTGTGGAAGTGTGTGGTGAAATTATGTTGTGATTGTGCTTAAGTGATGCTGAGCTGACAAATTGCTACTAATTCTTTTAACATGGAGATTGGTATTTACTTTTCTTTCTCTAACTGTGAAGGGAGAGCATTTTGTAAAGTGACTATTGTGACAAACTTGCTCGGGTAGAGATAGTGTGAAAGGAAAGGTTGTAGGATGCCATTTTTTCTAACACAACAAAATGTAAATACCTGTCAATGAACTGTACAAATTGCTGATATATTTCGAGTAGTTAGAAAAGCTGAGATCACTTTTTTTTTCATTTTTAACAAATGATGTTAACAGATTTGAAGATGATCAAAACAAATCCAGGCACTTTACTTGGTGCTGTGCAAACGATAAATATTTGTGAAGCACGGTTCCCATACATTATTGTTTCTGTGCTATATAGTTTTATCAGAAAAGCTGACGGTCTGTGCAAATTTAGTGGCCATTTCAAAGGATGATGTGCAGTCTATAGTGTGTGCTATACCACCATTATTTAGTAATATGTGTGAGAGACAGAGTGCTCCAAAGTGCACCACCAGCTATATACCACACCCTTACCCCTCTCCTGCTGAATGGCCATAGTTTATGTTACACTTGTCCTTAGTGTGACTCTACAGTTTTCATAATTCCTATGACTTCTGTGATATAACATTGATGGGAGCATCCCACTCTGAAAATTGTTCCAGTGCTACCGCGTGGAAGTGCGAAGCTCTGCGGGCCAAAAATTAAGCTGCAATGCGCTCATCCGTACTTCGTTTGGCAGATACCGATTTTAAAGGGTGCATTAAAGGATGGAAAAACGTAATGGCTGGGATGCCTGCCTATCTCTTTTGAACGCGCAAGATTTTATGGGCAAGGACAGAGCTACAGTCAAACATTCGGCCCGAACAAAGGTTCAACCTTTCTTGACTCGCGCCCTACATGTCAGACTATGTATTTCTGTGTTGCACTAGAAAATCTCTCTTGAATCCATTAGGTGTGGTGTAGAGTTTTCTGTTAGTATCCAATTTTAGACACCTGTAGGCAAGGGTTAAACTTTAATTATACAGACAGTGGCACGGAATAGTGGACGACAAGGGTGTAATGCTGCACCAAGAAATTCTCCATAAAGTAGGTCCATGTAGAGAACTTGGAGACAACTGGAAAGCAAAAACGTTTGTCAAACACGCATGTACAGGAAAAGGTCCTGCATCCTCGCCACTTACTACTACAAGTTACTGTAAACAGACATTCTTACTTCATGCAATGCCACGTTACCAGGTAGCTTCATGTCACGTTACCAGATGGCTTGATGTCGCAGAGCAGCCAGTGCTCCAGTTCTAGGCTTTTCTTTTACAACTCACAACCCGCTAATTTCAGGTGAATTCGTGAAACAGGAACAAATTAAGTGCCCCAAGACTACGAAACCCAGAATCCGTTATGGCGCTAAATTGAGCCACATGAGTTTATCCTTGCGTCCTAGGTGCCAAGAAGTCATTTAGCAACCTTAGCAAAAGTGATGTTAAAAATAAAAGACTTAAGCGCCCAGTGGCGGCCATGTTAGGTGAGGACAAACAAAACAAATTTGTCTAAGCAAAGTTTTTGTCGTAAAACCAAATTCCCCATACCCAAGGCGGGCAGACCGTGGACCCAAACGAATTACATAACAGAGGCGCTATTAACATTACACTGGGCTAGAGATTACCCTAAAATACTAATAGGATCCAAAAAAAGACTGGTGCACAGTGACAACCTGTTGGTCTGGGATCTGGTCTTCGTCACTCGTCTGGTGTCAGCTTTGTTAGTAGAGCTGCAGAACAGAGACTCTACTTCGTCCAGGAGCTCGTCCAGATCGTCTGTCATACTGAGCAGGGAAGGAGACATGGAATAGGCGGGGCTAAAAAGTGACGACCCGACTGTTGCCTAGAAACCGCGTTGGAGGTTGTACAGAAGCTATTGACCCTAAAGCTTATACAGATCAGAGGACTGAGAGCATCTTGTGCCCGTCTTAGCTCTATTGGACGCATTAACGAGAAGGAAGTGCTGTAGCGACAGGCTCCTAGGCACAGTAACATTTTGTAGCAGTTTTCATTCTATTTATTCAACTGTGTCAATTAATACTAGAGATGAATAAATGCTACCTGTGCACACACGTCATAACCGGGTACGTGCTCCCAGTCATTGTTTAGCTGCATTAAGAATGCCTTTAATAAACAAGCATTGGCCGCGCGGCCGTGAAAGTGATTGCGCGCTGTGGGAGAGAGAAAAGCACGCAGCGCAGGAGAAAAGCACGCATGACAGCGAGCAGCACATGAAAGTGACAGCAACACGGGAAGCAAGGGAAAAGTACACATGGGCAAGTACAACACAGTGTGAAGGGAGGTGGGTGAGAAGTACACAGAACATGGGGGTGTGCATCCAAAGGGAGCACACAGGGAACAGACGGCGACGAGGAGGATGACTAAGAAGTGAAGGGGTCGGGCCGCACGGCCGTGAGAGTGACGCGGCCGCGAAAGTGAAAGTTAATGAGCCATGACAAGAGAGGAAAGCCAGATGGTGCCTCTGCTCATAACTGTGCGCGTAACCGCACGCTCAAGGCCACATAAAAAACTGTGGTCAGCTTTTTAAAGCCCACTCACTAAATGTTTCACCAGAGCAGCGCATGCGCTGGCTCAGGCAAGACCTAATGAAGAGGCACTGTAAGGTCGAGTAGGATACTTTAAGCACAAGCATCTCGGAGTACAACAAGGCGGGCACCAACTGCTTTAAGTAAGCATCGTATGGAGAACGTCAGCACATTTTAGTGAGTGTGGTTGTATTGCAAGCTGAAAGGAGTGACATCTAGCTCCGAAGGAGGACCTTGCATCTTTATACTGTAAAGATACACACAGAAGGACAAACTCCGAAGAAAAAGGCACTATATGGTTGAGAAGTTTTGACACATGAGTGCCGTGGCTAAAGTTTAACAAATGTAATGGTTTGGAGACTTTACTAGTGATGGTTACAGCGTACGCTTGATAACAGAGACGCCTTTCTTTTCCTCCTCTTGCTCTCTCCGCAGTCACGTCATAATGGTTGACCCTTTGAATCATCCGATAGGGGAACTCGGAAAAGCTCACGGATGAGGAAAGCTTCAATTGCTAATGCACATACTGTATATGTTCTAACATGACTCACGGCTGCCCTGTTGTTGCCTTTACTGCATTTGTGTGATAAAAGGAAGGATGGAATGGCACGTACGCGCTTCGGGAACATCTGAGAAAGTGAGGGTTACTTGGTCCCTCTCCCAGGTTGTGACCCCGAGTGTTCCCGTAACTTGGTCCTTCTCCCGGGTTGTGACCCCGAGTGTTCCTGTCTTGGCCTGCGTCTTAACGACTAGGCTGGCCGCAGAGTATTAGATGCAAGCAGCCCTTTAATTTTGCATATTGTGAGTAAATAAACAGCCACCGACTTTCAAAAATGCCCCCCCCCCAAATCAGAGCACTTTGTTTCAAGTAAAACGTTGAAACAAATCAAGAAAATTCCACTTTTACAGCAGAAGCCAAATGGGAACCTTTGAAAGTGCATCTACTTGAAAACAATGCGTGCTATACTATGTCCCTTAAAATGGGCAATAACGAACGATCACAATTTAAATATTAAAATGCGAGACTCCATGGTTAGATAAATTGATGCACAATAGGTGTTTGTTTACCCAAGTGGCAATATTAAAACTTGAATTATCAATGTCGTAATTATAATACATTTAACAGTCAGTGTAGAGATTTAACTGTTGAAATGCTACACTGTTCAGCTGCAAGTATGACCACCGGACTGCTAATAATAAGTAAACCAAGACAGAGAGGCCAAGTTGAATACATACAGACATGCAAAATCACACAAAAACTAAACTTTGGCAATGAAAATGTTAATCCACCGAGTGAAAAACTCCCCCCATGTTCTGCTAGAAAAACATGCCATGGTAACACAACATGCTCTGGGCAACAGTGCCCCGGACCCTGAAATCATTTGCCAATTTATTAGTGGCCATCAAGGGCATGATCCTAACAAGCATAATAAACATTCACAACAGTTTGCTTGCGGGTCATTAACAATGGTAAATCTCCTAACACACCAATTATCTTGGCGATGAGCAACGAGGCTGGTAAAACAACGAGCACTGTGTAGAGTGCTGAAAAACAAAAACAAAAAGGAGATCCTAAAATGGTCTTAAGAACAGGAGCAGTGGATGTTTACAAGTACTTGCTTGATGCTCGGGGGGAGGGAACTGGGAAAGGGCTAAACACAAGAAGAGGCATGACCATGCATGCCATGGACAAATAGTGACAATGAATGTGCGACAGATGATGGAGTGAGCAAATGGTAAGTCTGTGAACGGGCTGAAGCCCACAGATTAAACATAACATGTCTCTTCAAGACAGTGGATGTGCTGTCTAGCCAAGAGCAAAAAACAATTTGAATGCAAACTGGTACATAAATGGAGAGGACCAATACAACTAGAGGCACGTTGCGAGGGGAAGACACCGAGCCATGGGTGGCCTGTAGTTGGGCTCTACCACTGTTGACCCTGATGCAACTCTAACACCAGGAAGTGGGTGATGTCATGGAGTTAGTTGTCCCATCCTATAAGCATATGAAACCACAACCCTATCTGCAAGAATGCTTCAGAGACCACTATAAGCGGAAATTGACCTTACTGAGATTGGGTTCTTTTTCAAATAACGATCTCACCCCAAAATGGCTACCGACCTGGCCATCCCTGGACTGCCGCCTCTGTGGTAACGGAGCAGAGTCACTACTACATCTATTGTGCATCTGTCCGGCACTACATAACCTAAGGACTTCACTTTTCAGGCCAATCCTAAGAGAAACTCAAATCCGGACTTGCCGAGCGGCTGTCATAAAATGCCTCAGCGGTTCTTCAGTTCAACTGTCTTGCAACACCATCAAATTTGTGTCACTAGCAGCACAAGAACTAGAAAAGAAGAAACAGCACAAAACCTTGGAAATAATGAAACACCAAAATAAGAACTTGGCAGAAGGGTATAAAGCAGCCGGCCTAAGTCTTTTTCAGACCTATTTCTGTACTCTCCTTTCTTCCAAAGCCCCTTTCTATGACAAGCCCTAGGCACAAACATGATCATACCAGTAAATGTTCCAGGATATGAAACCATAGTGACTTAAGAAACTGGATAGAAAATTACGTATAGCAGTTTTGAACTTTGCTCCCTCCCCATTTTCCGTTGGCATTAGCACTTTAATTACAACAAAAAGCATGGACATGTTTTCATTGGTGTTATAATAATCCGCTGCTCTTTGGTTCCATCCCACATGAGGGTTACGACAACTAAAAATGTTTTAATGTCATTTTTATTCTGTAACTGAATTATGACACTTTTATCATGGTGGTATGTTCCACTCATTTTATGATTTTAACAGATCAAATACAAGTATTTTTTTTTTGTTTTTTGTTTTTAGTTGTCTAGTGTTCCCATTCTCATGAGTTTCCACTGACTTGCCTTTCACCATTTCCAGCTCCAGAGCATGCTATGCAGCCTGAATTTGGCCTGGATTTTGACAACCCTTCCCCTTGTGAATGTTAAAATACATTTGTTGGAAAGTAGGCAGTGGTCCAAAGGACCACGGCGAACTCTCAAACAAACTTTTATCAAAATAATTTGTTTTTGGTTTTAAAGCAGCTCTGGTTCCATTAGGGAAAACACATTGCATTATTTAAAAAACATACTTTATTTCAAGGTAATCAGAGACATGGTGGTCTGCTAACCATAGCCGGCCCCCTTCCCTGTGATGGCCACCAATCAGAGTGAGTCACAATTTGTCATCTACCGCATTAATATTCATGCGGTCAGTCAGATTATGACCCACTCCCAACTGGGAAGTGGTGGTTCTACCATTTTATGAATCACAGTTTTGCAGCTCTAAATAACATAATCTTAAAATCTAAATTTAAGGCAAAACTGATTTGTGCTGCAGATGGAAAACCTTTAACTGCTTGGGATGTTATATGTCATTCAGGAAATAATTGTGATTACTGCATTTTGTATACTTTGTAGTGCCATTTGGTTGAGCAATGCTCCACCAATTTTCAGTGTTTATTGATTCTATATTTTCTGATGCTATGAATCATTTTGAATTGCTCTATCTGGATGACATATTAGTGTTTTTATAAGATTCTGGTGGAACATCAAGATCATGTCAGGCTAGGGCGAGCAAGATTTCTGCAACATCATTTATTCTGTAAAACTAAGAAGTGTGAATTTGAGTAGTAGCTTTGATTCAGCATGAATGCCTTTAGTCTCTTCATGGATCTAAAGGTTTCAGCTGTTCTGGAACGGCCCTCACCTCCTAATGTCAGAGATTCCAAGTTTACTTGGATTTCCAAACGTTTCTTGTCAATTGATCAAGAATGTTGTAGCAATAACTAGTTACATCCCTCATATTTTGAAAAATGAAAATATGAGAAATGTTTTTATTCTGGTATGATTAAGCTGGAAGGGCGTTTAAGACCCTCAAGACTCATTATTTAATTCTGACACTGCTATGATGCACATTGTAGACATGGACTTGCTGGTTTGCTCCAGAAGGGCCATACTGTCACATCTGTATCCAGGGCTTACTGGAACCAGCAACAGTCAGAGGAACACTGTGCATGGACCCAGCAAGATAGCTGTGATGTAGGCACACCTCAAGGGGTGAAGTGGGGCTGTCTCATCGTGACAGTCTCACAGAAAGGTAATACAGCCACAGAGCAAGGTGGCACACACAAGCAAGAACTGATTGCCCACAGAGATCAACTCACAGACACTGGGGTGACGATACCACCATTAAACAGAACTTGCAGATATAAATATACTCTAGGGACACCTGAAGTTCACTATCAAGCAGAGGTTAATGCTGGCCAATATACCTATAAAACATACACTGCAAAGCGTCTCAATTATATCCTGTAGAGAGAAATGTACTTCACTCGCACCACGCAGATAAGATTAGGCCATGTTACAGCGCATGCATGCCATTACAATGTGGTCATTAAAACGACCGTGTTGCTACATCGCATACCATTACAATGCAAGTCGGAACAATGACTTGCTGTAGGGGGGGTGCTGGATTTTGGAATAGTATAATTTGGTATTCCAACTCCAGTCTGTGCAACAGTAGGGAAGGTATTGGATTTAAAATCCAACGCCTTCTGCCCCCTACAGCAAGTCGCTGTAACGACTTGTGTTGTAATGGTATGCGATGTAACAACGTGCTTGTTGTAATGACTGTGTTATAATGGCATGCGTTGTATCGCATGAGTGGTAAACGATGTTTACCCACAGATAAATATATACTATAGCAGAGATGAAATACACCTATAGACTGCAGTATAAATAACGTAAACAAATACACTGACAAACAATACCAGTACACCCCCAAAAACCAAAAGCCGCACATGTACCCCAACGAAGATTAATTGTACACGGGCACACAGAGCTGAAAGAACAAGAAGCGATGCAATTATTACCCACACTCACAGAGGTGTATAGCTGCACACAGCGCAAGGCTATATTCTGCACACAAATGTAAATAAAACACAGGCACACAATAGTAAACCTCAGAGAGGTGAATACCACCAACCCACAAATGTAGACATATAAAGGCACTAGCCTCAGAGGGCTACATCCCACCCACAAATGTAAATACACACCAGCAAAGAGAAACAGAGAACCGGTCAGAAAGCTATTAAATTAAAATATATCTTGTCATACAGCCAAACAGATATATACCTCAACCCGAGGTTAAACGTGGCGGTGTGCTCCGCAGTGCAGACTGTGCCATACGTAACTACCAATAGAACAATACTTACTCCGTGGACATCGGGCACACACCAGCACTGCCTTGTCTCTGCCAGGGGCCCTGATTCCTGGAGGTTTCCGCTTCCACTATATTACAACATTGAGATTTACCCCTCGGCTAGTCTTTGTAAATAAACTGAGAGCCACATAATATGTATCTGGAACAGAGTATGCATGCCCCAAAGATATTTGCTTCCATTAGTATATGTTAACTAAAGTGATGATGGAATGTTAATGTACAGGATTCAGTGCAGGAAAACTAGCGCAGTAGCTAACCAATGCTGAAGTTAGACATTTGCTTTATGTACATTATTAGGCGTGCACATTGAATTTTTATTTTTAAGAAAGGCGTTGATAAACAGCACATTATTCGATTATTGTTGATTATACCACGCACCCAGGTGACCTGCTTCGATTTCCATCCCACCAAACGAGGCATGTTCCAAATTCTGTTAACGTGTCAATAATAGAGAACGCCGGCTCATATGTTCCACCTTTGGAACGGCTGCTGATCGGCACTGGCCGCAAATATTTGCTTCTTCAGTGTCGTCTTCGCAAATTGCTTCTGAGACGAAAGAAACTGCATCCTGCACATCAATACTGTATGTGTGTGTAACCATCTGTGAAGAGAGGATAGACGCGTTTAAAAATATCTAGTGGGGACTCAGCCATGAAATGTCAACAGCAAAGAGCGCAAAAATACGCTGCATAACAGCCTCTGCTTTTATTCCAAACAAATGTCAAAGAGAGAAAAAAGCAGTGAAGAGCGTAAGGGGAAGACTATTTGTAAAATGTAAAATATAAAAATGACAACTGAAGGGAATTGTATGAATTCGTAAGAACAACCACTTGTTATTGAGGGTCTAGAAATTAGTATCTGGGTCGAGGATCCCTCTGGTCCTATGACTCACTCTCCCTGACGTAGGAAGAGTTTTGGAATCCACGAGGTCAGATGTACTAAGATTCAATTTCCCATAAGCGGGCACAAATTGTGTGCCAACATTTTCCCAATCGAATCAGATTTTGTGAACCGACCCATGTACCAGCAGGTCAGCTCACAAAATACCAAATTGCAGGGGGCCGCACAACGTCATGCCTAATCAATATTCACTAGACAGGTTGCAATTTGTTACTACCTGTGATTGACTGCATTTACAGGGATGGTAGCCTGCAAGGAATGCAAAAAGAACTATTGATGGACAGAATGCAGAACAATGTCATACATTCACCCCAGTACAGAGATCTGGGCCTAAATCCATCGTTTTTTTGCTCACCATGCCATTCCAATTTGGACCCAGCCATATGCAAATCAGTCTTGACCCTGTGTTCAATGGGAACAGTCCAGCCCGAACTGCCAGGCCAGGTCCTCCCTGGACTGGAAACAAGCATCCTAGGACCGGTTTCGGGGTTTCACCCCTCTTCAGCCAGGATAGCTTGATTCCAGTAGCATGGAGAGCATATTGTCTATTTAAAGTAGCCCTTGTTCTTTAAAGGAACTGGTGGTGCTTTAAAACAATAAAGGTTTCCAGCTTTGAAATCTTCAGGATGGAGCAGGTAGTGGTCTCCTGGACAACTGACTACCCCCCTGGGGTTGCCACCTGATTCACAAATAGGAAGAGGTCCCAATTGGATCTCTTCCCTTTGGCGAATCATGAACAACTTACGGGCCCGATTACGATGTCGTTCAGAAACCGTTCTGACCGAATGGGTCTCGGAATCATTTCCGAGTGAATCGGGTTCTGCAAGTCCGAACGACCGATTACGATGATTCCCACCATCGTTCGGTCAAACTAACATTGACTTCAATGGGAGCCTGTGTTCCGAACGAGAACAAAGGCTCCCATTGAAAAAAGGGGTGGGTGGGGAAAACCTTGGACCCTGTGGTGGGCACCCCATGGTGCCTGCTACATTGTGCACGGTTGGAAAGAGCGATCCCTTGGGTACCCCCATGGACCCCATCCGGATGCCTCCTGGTGAAGGGGGGGCTGCAACGGGCCCCCAAAGACATATCCCGACAGCCGTTTTGTGTCGGGCAGACTGATTTGAATGGCTGTCCGAATCGGTCATCGCAATCGCTCACTCGGAAACTGAGTCCATGGAGCTGTACGATTCAGCTCCAAAAGACTTGGGCTGTTCGAATGCCTTTCAGAACCTAATCGGACAGCCCAAAAGGTTTCCTGGCATAGTAATCGGTCATTCGGAACTGTGTACGATTCGGTCGGAAATAAGGCTTCCGAGTCGGATTTGCCGAATTCGAATCCGAATCCTGTTCGTAGTCTTTCCGAACGACATCGTAATCGGGCCCTTTGTTGGGGGTTGGTAACTGATCGATGCTTTGCAACCAGAATTCCGGTTGCAAACCATTGATACATACTATACCGACTTGCAATTTGGAAGGAACTCCCATTATATGCACCTTCCAAATTGCACTTCAGTATGGGCTGGTAATGCTATTTTGCTATTCGGAAAAACTTTAGATAATTGTAAAATGAGGTTACTCTATTAGAAAAAGAGATTTTTAGCTATGCCTTGCTTAAACGGGCCCCTTATATTTACATGTGGCTTAAATATAACAATATATGGAAATTAAAACGGATATGAAATCTCACTTCTTGTCACTGTATATCTCAAATGGTAAGTGCCTCTATTCATAATGATGTTGTGCAATAAAATGATGGACACAGAATGCTGAACAAATCAAACATTCACCCCCAGTCAAGAGATCTGGTTTGAATCCATTGTTTTTTTGCTCACCATGCCACCCCAGTTTGGACCAAGCCATATGCAAATCAGTCTTGACCCCCCCTTTTCATGGGAACAGTTCAGCCCAAACTGCCTTTAGCCCTATGAGATGTTTGAGTGGTGATATTGCTATTTCTACAGGGCGAGTGTTAGCAAAGGTGTATGTAGATGAATGTGTTGCTTTATACACTGTTATGGAATCACAGTTCATGGCATGTTATAATCTAATTGCAAAAATATGAAAATAGACTGGTTGAGGGTGAGGAATTTTTCAGGAGAAAGTAATAACATGTTACTGGTGTACTACATATAAAAATGTGAGTGTGGATACAAAATGTAGTAAACCTTAGACAATATAGTGATGTATCACATTTATGAATTATTGATCAGTATGTAACTTTTATGTTTTTTTAAATTATTTTGTCTTTTTTAGGAGGAAAATGGAAACTTGTCTCTGAGGAAGTAATTACCTGCTTACATAAGCAGCAAAAAAGAGCCTTGTTAACACAAGCAGGATTTTTGTGCAGTTCAGCAATAACTATCTCTTCAGCCACAGTGTATTCAGGTTGGAAGGATGTGGAAGCGCCTGGACAGTTGTGCAGCTCACAGCTCAAGCTAACTCTGTACGAACTAGGCTTTGTGAAATGTAATTTATAGATATTCTGCTTGTCTGAGAGTTTCTTGCCACCTTGTTTACTATGATATACCAGGAAACTGAAAACTGTTTGGGAGGCAAAGTTGCGTACAAGACTGGAAAAGAAGTGCTACATAAATCAAAATCTAGTAGGCAAATAAAGCCAAAAGGGGGGAGACATTAGCTCCAGCATTTTTTATATATTATATACTTGTTTGTATTGTTTGTTTAATAGTTGTTCATATAGTTTGTTAATATAGTTGTATTGATTAATCATTTTGTTGTAATAAAAAAGTTTAAAGTTACTTTGGATTTCTTTGTTCAATACGTATTATGAATTTCGGTTTTATTATAGTATGGTAATATTCACTAAAACTGGCGCTTCTATCTTCAGGGCCTATGAATATGGTGCTATGCATATTTTTTATCCTACAGAGTCTTGGTCATGGAGGAGCAAATTATTTTGTTATACAGCTATGGTGATCTGTCATGCAAGAGTGAGGTGTCAGTAGAGGGATCAGTTCTTGTCTACGATGTAGTATAGGGACCTCTGATACACGTCAGAGGTCTTGGAACAGAGGGCAGTGAATATTTATACTCTAATGCGCACTCCCGTCAGCTGCTCTGCACACAGTATAATGTATGACTTTCACCACTGGGAGATATCTGAAAAAGAGATGAGTATGTCCCCACAATCAAATATGTATACTAGTTGTGAAAGACACAGTTTTCAGCAGTGAGGATACTCCATTGTATAGTTCACTATGAACATTCATCATTATGGAGATATAGATGCGCAGAGACAACAGTTTCTATCCACAGTCTACTTTGTACATACGTTAATCTGGGGAGTAGTCTCAGCTGACAGGGTGGTATATTTCCATAGCAGCAGCGGTTTCTCCTCAGAGGCATAGGAGCCTCGCTCCCCTCTACTCAGCAGTGAGGTACCATAAAATAATTAAAAATATACCAAGGCCCCCAGCGTCCCCCCTTGTCAGTGCCGTTTAAGGCAGGGTGTGGCCTATCCTAGTGATTGAAGAGAAATTCACAAAAATGTCCCTATTCCGAAATGTACTCTGAACAATATAAGGGTATATGCCAAGGGCTTGTCAAACACTGTCTAGATTACTGAGAACACTGTAAGCTATCTGTACAATTAAAGAGGCTTATTGTCAAACGTGTCAATTAAAAACTGGTCATTTATTATAAATCATAAAAATGCTTAGCAACACACATTAAAACCATCTCTGTATACCTCCCTTAGTGGGTTACAATCTATAACTTGTCAACCAAGGGAATGGTCCAGTTCATTCTAGACACAAGGTTAAAAGTCGACGCAGCGTTTCGGTGTTAAAAAGAATTTTCCACCTTCTTCAGGACTAAAAAATCGTTTTTTCAAATCTACAATAAAAAGGAAAATTGACGATATAAACCTTGATGTACAAACAGTACTAATAAACAGTGTTCTCGTTTCTAAAGACAGCTTATGCTTAATTGCAAAACATGGGTGTTGTAGACTGACACCACCATTATGATTAATAATACATATTATTATTCTAACTCACATGATTTATATAGCTACATATCCGCAGGTAAAAATCACTTTATTACTGGAAAAACATTAATCAAAACATAAAAGAACTAAAGAGAAACATTGCACATAAGTAAAATCCTGCACTTCAGAACAGACAAGAGATTGCATACCTCGTCTTTTATAATTGATAAACTTATGAATGGAGGATGACCTTTCCAAGTAGAAATGTAATTTTCAAACCACTGGCTCTATTGCCTATAATATAAGCAAAAAAAACGTTTTTAAATCAACAATTCAATTGCTCTCAAAGATAAAGTGTGGGGCGGACGTTTTAGATAAACCAACAGGCCTACCTTAATGATAATCAAGTTTGTCTACCTATGTTCCGTGAAAGCCACCGTAATTGTTCTCTGAGCTGGAGAGTGCGATCCACTTTTAATCATTAGGAATACGTCTCTCTCTATGGAACAAATGTTAACAGAGGTTCTATTAGTTTAAAAACCTCTCTAAAGAGATAGTTAATTATTAAATAATCCTACCACAGCTCACCATAAGATTAGGTGGAGAGAGGTAGTTGGAGTTCTGTTCGATTTTCAACTCTTGATAAGAGACGCCGCAGTCTTGTCAGCGTTTTCTTCCTTTTAAAATTCCTTAGCGACCTATATAGGAAACATTAGTTTCATATTCTATGTGGTTTCATATTCTTTTAGTTTAGTCACAGGTCCCAGGGTCCATGTCTATTATCTATCTTATTATTATCTTATCGTCACGATGGGTCAGCCAAACATGTGAAGAATTATTATTGAGCATCGAGCAAATTGGAAGGGGGAACGTCTGTACTACTTTAAAAGAAATGAATGCTCGAATAAAGGAAGTTTCTTTAATATAAACATAGCATTGTTGTTACACCCTCATTAATGCTAAAAATGGTACATCTAGTGATAGCAGGTAATGAAACTACGTGGTGCCCAGGGGTCTGGTAGTGATTCCGTCTACAAGTTTGGTGGAGCTGGTTAGAACACGGCTCGACAAAACCCTCTCCCTGCTTACCGTTTTGGAAAAAATCGGCCTCCCTGCTCTCACGGAACGTCTTGGGCTGGTTCTGTAGCGTACTGGGCAATACTTCCCTTTTTGAACCCGTAATCCCGGAAACGTTAATAACGTCATTTCCTGTGTGGGAAATCGCGAGCACCTGGTTGATGTAACTCAGGTAACTATGGCGGCCATCTTGTAATGTGCAAACCTTCGAGAAACAGTGGTTTAAATTAGATAAAGTAAGCCACTGGAGTGTGCTAATTTGATATATATATTTTTTCAAAAATTATTTATTTGTATATCTATCTTATATCATAAACGGCCAATACAACTGTTGTAAAAAATATATCTTTCTTGATATTCATTAATTTAGTATTGGTTAATCGTCGGGGGTCGCGTAACCGAGGGTACATGAACATAAAAATATGTACATAAACATATGTAGACAACAAGCATAGGACATGTTATCCTATATAGATGCATCCCATAGGCAGGACTCATTATATTAAGTATTTACATTTTTCTTCCCAATATTCACTGTGTTTATTTAATTAACATCATGACATAACTTGTGATGTAATACTATCAAGGCTGAGCCTATGTTCAGTATTATGGATGAACAAATATGTCCTAAGTGTGGGTTAAATAATATAATCCCATGCGTAGAATATGGGAAACAAAATGCATACTTTTTTCTACCAAATAGTTTATCCTCATCATCTTGAAAATCTTATTATACACCAGTCTCATTATTAAAAATACACTAAATGACCCTCATCACCACACTATTTGTTCCTAATCTTCTTCAAGTATATATATCCAGCCATAAGGGGATTATCTATCATATATATTGCAGAGTCAAAAATCAATATCTGCGGGGATATGGGAAACGTTCTGGTGAAAAAATTAAAGAAGTCTCTCCCAATCCTCCCTATTGTTCAATCCATTTTTATAAGTGTTGAACCGTGACATGAAGAATTGTTCTCGTTTCTTTCTTTTTAAGTCGATGTCGCCGCCGCGAGTATCGCAAATTATGATTTCAATGCCACACCATTTAAGGTCATCGACTGAATGATTTGCCTCCAGCCAATGATCCACAAGTGGAGCTGTTTTTTTCTTTGTTCTGATGGAGGATTTGTGTTCAGTAATCCTCGTGCGTATCTCACGAGACGTTTCACCTATGTACGCTTTATTGCACGGGCAGACTATCATATATATTATGTTTCGAGTTCTGCAGTTGATCAACCCTCTTATAGAGTGTTTATATCCATTGTGGGTTATTGAGCTGCCATTTATGATGTTATTGCAGCTTTTGCATGAGTTACATGGAAAAGTACCAACAGGGAAGGGAGCATTGTCAATAGTACTCTGTTTGGGGACTCTATTCTCTCTGTATGTGTGTACTAATTTATTTCGAATGGTAGAATTCCTTCGAAAAGAAAACATGGGTTTTATTAGATTAGTATCGTTCTTGTCCTTAAGGAGCGAACAGTTTCTATTAATGATATTTTTTACTTTATTGCTAATGTTACTGAAGTTGGTCACAAAAATTAATGGTAAATTATGTGGTTCAGCGGCGACATCGACTTAAAAAGAAAGAAACGAGAACAATTCTTCATGTCACGGTTCAACACTTATAAAAATGGATTGAACAATAGGGAGGATTGGGAGAGACTTCTTTAATTTTTTCACCAGAACGTTTCCCATATCCCCGCAGATATTGATTTTTGACTCTGCAATATATATGATAGATAATCCCCCTATGGCTGGATATATAAACTTGAAGAAGATTAGGAACAAATAGTGTGGTGATGAGGGTCATTTAGTGTATTTTTAATAATGAGACTGGGGTATAATAAGATTTTCAAGATGATGAGGATAAACTATTTGGTATAAAAAAGTATGCATTTTTTTTCCCATATTCTACGCATGGGATTATATTATTTAACCCACACTTAGGACTTATTTGTTCATCCATAATACTGAACATAGGCTCAGCCTTGATAGTATTACATCACAAGTTATGTCATGATGTTAATTAAATAAACACAGTGAATATTGGGAAGAAAAATGTAAATACTTAATATAATGAGTCCTGCCTATGGGATGCATCTATATAGGATAACATGTCCTATGCTTGTTGTCTACATATTTTTATGTACATATTTTTATGTTCATGTACCCTCGGTTACGCGACCCCCGACGATTAACCAATACTAAATTAATGAATATCAAGAAAGATATATTTTTTACAACAGTTGTATTGGCCGTTTATGATGAGAGGGTTTTGTCGAGTCGTGTTCTAACCAGCTCCACCAAACTTGTAGACGGAATCGCTACCAGACCCCTGAGCACCACGTAGTTTCATTACCTGCTATCACTAGATGTACCATTTTTAGCATTAATGAGGGTGTAACAACAATGCTATGTTTATATTAAAGAAACTTCCTTTATTCGAGCTTTCATTTCTTTTAAAGTAGTACAGACGTTCCCCCTTCCAATTTGCTCGATGCCCAATAATAATTCTTCACATGTTTGGCTGACCCATTGTGACGAGTAATAAAGTGATATTTACCTGCGGATATGTAGCTATATAAATCATGTGAGTTAGAATAATAATATGTATTATTAATCATAATGGTGGTGTCAGTCTACAACACCCATGTTTTGCAATCGAGCATAGGCTGTCTTTAGAAACGAGAACACTGTTTATTAGTACTGTTTGTACATCAAGGTTTATATCGTCAATTTTCCTTTTTATTGTAGATTTGAAAAAACGATTTTTTAGTCCTGAAGAAGGTGGAAAATTCTTTTTAACACCGAAACGCTGCGTCGACTTTTAACCTTGTGTCTAGAATGAACTGGACCATTCCCTTGGTTGACAAGTTATAGATTGTAACCCACTAAGGGAGGTATACAGAGATGGTTTTAATGTGTGTTGCTAAGCATTTTTATGATTTATAATAAATGACCAGTTTTTAATTGACACGTTTGACAATAAGCCTCTTTAATTGTACAGATAGCTTACAGTGTTCTCAGTAATCTAGACAGTGTTTGACAAGCCCTTGGCATATACCCTTATATTGTTCGGGGTACATTTCGGAATAGGGACATTTTTGTGAATTTCTCTTGGATATACCCCCGTCCCTTTGTGTGGTGCACATTGGGGTAACTCCCCTCGTTTCTTTGAACTATCCTAGTGATTGGCAATGCAGTCCTGAGCCTCGTCTGAAGTCCAGTGCGCATGTTGGGTTGGACAGGCCGGAACTGTGGTTCCCAGAGCGCTGCCGGGACGAAATAGGAAGCCAGATTAATTTCTATTTAAAGGATTTCACCTTCCCCATTACAGACAAGAATCTTCATGCACCAGGTCCTGGCCCCGTGCCTCTGGCCAGAGCACCCTGCTGACTGCACCAGTGAGTGCAGAACAAAGCAGGAACGTGGGTTGCCTCAGAGCCTTAGGGGGTATTTGAAGACTGCAGCTCGGAGTCTGAAGCCGTCCGCTCCTGAACTGTGAGTAATGCATAATTAACCAAAAGTCAATTGCACTGATTGTAAGCCTTAATATACTCTCCGTTAATGTTATTGTTGCTTTTCTTATTTACTAGTTATCTAATTTTTTTGTGCAAGTGGGCTGGAGAATCTCACACAAAGAAATTGGCA
Organism: Triturus cristatus; assembly: GCF_964204655.1. Lineage (NCBI taxonomy): Eukaryota > Metazoa > Chordata > Amphibia > Caudata > Salamandridae > Triturus > Triturus cristatus. The sequence goes on along the minus strand of NC_140589.1, from coordinate 346,186,203 downwards.
CGTTTTCGTTGCTCTTTTTAATTTTCTCCACTTTAAATTGGGGGCAGCTGTCACTGCTTTCATGTAATTTTAAGTTGTCCTCCTACAAGCTTGTGAGTAAAGTTCCTTCCTACCTCATTGTTTGCATGTGGCCTTCTATCCCAGACATTATTTACTAAAGACCGAATGCCCCTGAACCCCACACCTATAACAACTCCCATTAAATTTGATGTGTTGACGTTTTTTAGGTTTTTTGGCTTATTGGTTCAACTGCTTCTGTGTGCCTATTCTCTTATTTTATTTCTTCATCACAGGTTAGTCTATGCTCTATTTTCTGTGCAACAGGCGCAGTCGGTACAGGTAAGTGCAGTAGGGCAGTGTGGCAGAGGGGTGCGGGGGGGGAGTCAACAGACAAAAGGATAGGAAAAATAAAATAAATTAATAGATAAAACCACTTACCATGCACTCGCTGATGCAGCGAGCACAAGGTAAGTGTTTTAATTATTTATTTTATTTTTATCTATCCCGTCGTCTGTCGACTTCCTCCCCGCCCGCCGCTCTTACCTGTACCAGCCGCACCTGTTTGTATTATCTGGTACAGAAGATTTTGGTATGAAGGCTGTGTGCAATTTACTAACTGAACAAAAAGCACAACAAAGACGCACATTTTGGAGAATTTCCATACTGATAGTACAGACCACAAATTCGATGGAATAGTTATTCAGCAGGCAAATTCAACCTTTTTTTCTTATCAGTGACATTTTCTAAGGTTGTAACACTATGCATTCCATGTTTTGTCTGTTTTGGAAGCTCTTAGGGTTTCTGGATAGAATGATATCGGGGAGGGGGTTCGAATGGCCGACATTAGAATGAGGTGAGTAGAGGGGTAGGAGCCTAATAGGTGACTCATGGTTTGTGTCAGCAATAAACATTTAATGACTCTAATCGAACCCAGCTTTGTTAATACAATTTCACCTCCAAATCCTTGACTGAAGCATTTAGATTCATTAACAGTTATGCAGTAGAAAAGTTCAGCCATGTATTAATACTAGTAAAGTCTCACCTAAGTAGACTCCAAATTGACTCCCACAAAATTCATCACCTCGCTTGCAAAACAAATAGTGGCTTGGTGGTCTTCTGTTGCTTCTTTACTCATTTAGCTCTGACTCTTCTTCTATTATCCCACAATCATAAGAGTGATCATCAGGCACAACACACAGGAGGTCTATCGTGTTTCAGTGAGTGAATGTTCATCAGGCCCTACGCATGCACACTGAACTGTGCTTCCAGGTCACTGCATTTTTCCTCATGTGAAGTTACCGCAAGTAACACTCTGCCCATAATGCTGTCCTCTCCATTTACACAATACTCTTTAAGGGTGGGTGGGGCTGGCGTAGTGTCTGTACGTGTAGCTCCACGAAGTTTAAAAGCAACTCAGTGGAGCCACACATAGCTACACTCCGCTCCCTGTCCACTTCCCCCCTCTCAAATGCTTTAAAAATAATAAAAAGAAGGCACTTACTTAGTTTCTGCCGCCTCCCCTGCCTAGCCGCTCTACTTTCTGCTCCGCGACGCCTCGCATCCTTCTTCATTGAAAAAAACACTACGTTGTACGTCTTGTGCGTGCGCATGCGCACTCGCAAGACATACACCGTAGTGTTTTTTTTAATGAAAAATGACGCAAGAGATTGGGGGAGGAGCCTAGCGCTTGACCAAGATGGCCGCGTGAGCCTTGAGCTCCCGCTACCCTCGCGCCCTCCTGCAATCATCCTGTCCTAAATCCTGATTTTCATGCACGGAATCCTGCAGATGAGTCACAGCTGGGGCGATTGACGTTGTCCGGGCTAAGATCGCCCACCGGGGACCGAAGTTGTGCATGGCGGAAGATTGCGGCCTACCTCCGAAGGATGCCAGGGGCTTGCGTTGGCAGGATGCCCGGCCACTAATTGAACAACAGCGGCCTTGGGAGGTGTGAACTGACGGACGGATGCCGCTGCACTTTCACTTTCACTTTCCCGCCCTTTGTTTGCTCTGGGTTGGGAGTGCTTCATGCAGATCCTCTGTTGTCTGGAAGACCTCCACTCGGTCCTGACTGGCTGCTGAAGTCCTAGTTGACCCTGTTTCCTCTAGCTGAGTGAGGGACGTCCTTTTGCGACTGACCGTCCTGCTGTTCGAGATGTCGACCAAATCGGAGGCAGACAGGTCGAAGTCTAAGACTACCAGGCGGGGAGGCTATACCCAATCCAACAATATGGATCGTTATGCCCAGCAGAAGGGGTCGCCTGGTGGATCGGGACAGTCGCTGGAAGCACAGAAGGCCGATTCATCCCCAGCCTCGGAGTTTTCATTGCAGGATATCAAGGGGGCGATAGATGGGATGCAATCTTCGATTGGGCGACAGTTCGAGACCCTGGCGCACAAGGTCGACCTGATTTTGGTTGATGTCAACTTGATTCGCGCGGACCTGGGCAAAACCAATGAGCGGGTCAAGTCCCTGGACCTCAAGACTACTGGCCTCGCGGACGATGTTTCGGAACTCCAGGCTGAGGTTCGTAAGTTATTAACCGCGAATGACCTCTCCGCCCGCCGGGCCGAAGACTTTGAAGGTCGGGCCCGGCGCAACAATGTGCGCCTTATTGGGGTCCCGGAAACTTCAGAGGAGCTCTCCGTGGATTTACTCGTCGAGGATTTGGTGGTGAATCATCTTGCGCCTAAGGGCCTCAGCAAGTTTTTTGCGGTGGAGCGGGCTCACCGAGTGCCTGGCGGACGGCCTAAGGTGGGTGACAAACGCTGCCAAGACCCTCCATAGGGAGCAGCCGGGTCGATTGTACGATGTTGGTGATAAGGCCGGGAAATTGCTGGCGTGGTTGGATAAAAACGAGCGTGTTAATCGAGTGGTGCCGGAGTTGTCGACGGATGGGGGAGAGGTTGTCACTGACCCCGACGGTATAGTTCAGTGTTTCTCGGACTATTTTCGTACGGTATACACCTCGGTCTCGGATAGGCCGACTGAGGACTCGTGTGACCTTCTGCGTGATATCGCTCTGCCCTGCCTTTCTGCCATTGATAGGGATGACCTCGATGGAGATATAACTGTAGACGAAGTGGCGTGTGCTATCCGTGCGTTGCGCTCCGGTAAGGCTTCGGGCCCAAATGGTTTGCCGATTGAGCTGTATAAGCTTCGTCCGGATAAGTTGGCTCCTCACCTGCGCACCATGTTCGTGGAGGCGCGGGTGAATGGGTTTCTTCCGCTCGATCAACGGCTGGCGACGATTGTGGTAATACATAAAGACGGTAAGCCCCGGGACAAGTGTGGCTCCTATCGGCCGATATCACTTCTCAACGCCGAGCCGAAAATCCTTGCTAAGATCCTTGCTAACCGCTTGGTCCGGGTGCTTGGCGACTTGATCCACCCGGATCAGTCGGGCTTTATCCCGCATCGTAACACTGCACTGAATCTTAGACGCCTCCATGGAGTGATTGCTAGGACGGGCACGATGCGAGAGCCGGCTATTGTGACGTCCCTCGATGCCACGATGGCCTTCGATACGGTGGAGTGGGCATACCTGTGGGCTGTGCTAGCCAAGTTCGGCTTTGGGCCTGGATTTGTAGGCTGGGTGAGGTTGCTCTATGAGGGGCCTCTTGCTAGCGTCGTGGTGAACGGGCTGGCGTCGGCACCGTTCGAGCTCGGGAGAGGCACCCGGCAGGGCTGTCCCCTGTCGCCGTTGTTGTTCGCCCTTGCTCTTGAGCCGCTGGCGGCGTGGATACGATGGCACCCGGATATACGTGGGATTCGTTGGTCGCCTGACCACGAAGACCGTATTTCACTTTACGCCGACGATATTCTGCTATACCTCACCTCGCCTAAGAAATCTCTGATAGTGGTTTGTGACGTCTTGACTTCTTTCGGCAGGAACTCTGGTCTTGTCATTAATTGGGGGAAGTCATACTTGTATGTCCTGTGTGGGGATGTCCCGCCTGTCCCGCGCAACTGCTCGATCCAGATAGCCCAGCAGGGCTTTTTGTATTTGGGGATCTAAATTTCCACCGACCCCATTTTACGGTACGAGAAGAACTTGCTCCCTCCCTTGGCACGTCTGCGACGGGACGTGGCGGGCTGGCGGCGGTTGCCGCTTTCCCTCCTTGGCCGTGCCGCTCTGTTCAAAATGATGTCTCTTCCCCGTTTCCTCTATGCCCTGCAGAATACCCTTGACTTGGTCCCGGCCAGTTACTTCCGTGAGGTCGAAAGCCACCAGCGCGCGCTATTGTGGGATGGGCGTCCGCGTATAGCGATTGCTAAGTTGACGCTTCCGTGGTACGACGGTGGTATCGCGCTTCCAGACATTCGACGTTATTACTGGGCCACCCAGTTGAGCGCGATTAACCATGGTGTATATGGTCCGGCGCTGAGCCCCGGCTTCGCCATGGACAGATGGTTGCTACGTGGGGGTAATTACCACAGAGCGTTGTATTCGAAGTCGACGGACTTAACCCTTACGGGGCCCACCAGGGTGGCCGTGCATGTATGGAAGGTGGCGACGGATTCACTGGGCTGGAAGGGTAAGCTTACCCTTGCCACCCCTCTGTTTGACTCTGATATTCTGGGAAAGCTTTGGCATACAAAAGGGTTTGAGAAATGGGACCTGATCGGTATATCCAGGGTTGGAGACCTTTTGGTTAAGGGTAGGATAAAGTCATTCGAGGAGCTGCAGAAGGAATATGAGCTAGGGAGCACGGAGTTCTTCCGATACGCTCAAGTGTGCCACGCCTTGCGGTCAGTCCTTGTAGAAGGGGAGAAGGTGCCTGAGTCCTCTCCGTTAGAGGACCGGATCCTGGATGGCCATATGCCAGAGAGTACGATCTCGCTCATTTATAAGAAACTTATTAATGTTCGGGCGGATCTTCTTCTAGGGTTGCGCGATCAATGGACCAGGGATGGCCTTGAGCTAGATGATGAGGATTGGCAGTATGCAGTTTCTTCTCCTAAAGAGGTCACGATCCCCGCGCGCCTGCGGCTGGTGCAGCTTAAAATACTCCATAGGGTCTACGTGACGGGGCCCAGGCTGGTCCATATGGGTTTCTCTGAGGAGGGCTTATGGTATGGTGGGCACCTTCCTACATATTATTTGGGAATGCGGTGCGATTATGGAGTTTTGGAGGCGAGTCCACGAGGTGATGGGGGAGGTGACGGGCATCGTCATGCAGCCTGAGGCGCGGTGTTGTCTCCTGAATGTTTGGGGTCCTACTGACCACGACGCGGCACAGACTCAGTGGGTGACCCTAGGGAACATGGTAGCCAAGCGCGACATCGCTCGTCTGTGGGGCTCTAATAGGCCTCCTACATTGACAGCGTGGATGGAAAACATGGATTGGAGCATGTTTAGGGAGAAGACAGTGTATTGTGCTCGAGGGCGCCCTCGGAAATGGCACGCTGTATGGGGGCGATGGAACCAGTACAGAGGGGGCATATGCCTGCCCCCAGACCCGGACCCGCCTGAGGAGCAGCTCTCCCCTTAGCTTTCTTTCCGGCTTTGAACTCCTTGCTGGTATGTGTTTGTCTTCTTGAGTCTCTGCCTTCCCCTCCTTTCCCTTACTATAGACCTGTGTCTGTTGGACGAAATGGGGCTCGCTCCCCCTGATGGGAACCCCTTTTGGTGCTTACAGTACTTATCGCCTTGCTTGTGTTTTGGTTTGGGTTTGTGTTTATTTAAAACAGAACCTTTGACTCTCCTGTCAGTGAAATGTGGACGCTCGTATGCGTTGTGTTTCTAAAGCTGCCGTACCTCCGGGTTGTCGGCTGAATAGCTGTGTCACTGATTTAAAAGAATAAAGGTTTTTGAAAAAAAAAAAAAAAATGACGCAAGAGGAGCAGGTAGGAGAGCGGCCAGGCAGGGGAGGCGGTAGAAACACAGGTAAGTGCCTTCTTTTTATTATTTTTAAAGTATTTGGAAGGGGGGAGGGAGCGGCTAACTCCGCTCCACCACGGAGGCGGAGTTTTGCCTTTCTCTACATTCGCCACAGAGCGCGGAGTAGGCAAATCTCCGCAAACTCCGCTGGCGGAGCGGAGTTACCCGCGACGGTTATACTCTGTACACAGTGCCATCCAGGGTACAAGTTGAGGGTTTCGGTGGGTAGACAGTTTCTACACACTTTTTTCACAGGGTGGAAGCCGTCTACCTTGCCAAGAGGTTGGGTCTCACTGAAATATTCTAACCCTGTCCAGGTGCAATTTCAGACAACGGGGTACATTCAGCAGCGCTTGCACATTGTCTGCTTTCATTTCAAGCAGCAATGTGCAGGCAGGGGGCTTATCAGATTTCCATTTGGGCCCATAACAGAGGCCATCAGGCCTCCTTTTGTTGGGGTAGTGGCTGGGTGCTATGCGGAGCCTCACACTTAAATGCAATGGAGGGGAAAAAAGGCACACAGCTTATCACTTCACAGGTACTTAAGAGAGGCATGCTTCTGACTTCTTTCAGGCCCTGTATATGAGAGATATGCATGCACTGTAAGAATGTCAAATGTGTTGGCCTGTCCCAGTATTTACACAAATAACAATTTAAATTCCGCTATTTTGTTTTGTTTCTTTTATAGCACTATAGTGCTACTCATTACAATGCAGTTCCAGTCCTTCAAATCACAAGTTCACACTATTATTGACAATAAATCACACAACGTGTCTTCGCTGCCACAATTACACGTGCACACGGCTCGAGCACACGCTACTGCAGATAGAGCGGGAAAGCTTTTGGAATGGCTGATTCGTCAGGAATACACACATGCCCCCATTGGGACACTACGAGGAGGGTCGGGCCAGATGTTATGTACACAACGTGAAATACATGATGCCTTCACACAACACTATACCGACCTATACCGCTCCCGTAGTCAAGACATTGAATACAACCTAGAAGGGTTCCTGAACACACTACAGTTGCTAACACTGAGTCGAGAGCATAGGGAGACACTTAATACGCCGGTTATATTGGAGGAGATTGGGGAGGCCATACAATCGCTTGCTTCTGGTAAAACCCCGGGCCCTTATGGGCTCCAGCAGAGTACTACAAGGCATACCGGGTCTCTCTTGAACAGCGTCTTCACACCCTATACACCACTGCATTAGAATCCCAACAGCTTCCATCCTCCATGCGCGAGGCGCACCTAATATCACTGTTGAAACTTCATAAAGACACTACGGAGATGGGCTCATATAGGCCCTTGGCTCTACTTAATACCGATTACAAAATTCTTGCAAAGATATTGGCAGACAGGCTGGCACAGGCGGTTCCATCATTGGTTCACACGGATCAAAATGGCGTTGTGCCTTCCCGTAGTACCTTCCTCAATCTACGGCGCTTTCTTAGGGTGCCTACATATGCGGAGGAAGCATGGCCACGGGCGAGTTGCCTCGTATTGGAACTAGAGAAGGCCTTTGATTCCCTAGAATGGAGTTATCTATTTATGGTGCTTGAGCAGTTCGACCTGGGCCTGGTCTTTATCCAACTGACGCGCCTACTTTACACCAATCCAATGGTTACAGTCAATTGGGACCCTACCTGTCCGACTCTACTCCAATACAGAGGGGTATGAGACAAGGATGCCCTCTGTCTCCGCTCCTGTTCGCGCTCGCAATGGAGCCATTGGCGGAAGCGTTGCGCACCCAACTAGATGACGGGATATCTTTGGGAGACGCCACTCATCAGGTGTCACTATATGCTGATGACCTCCTTATCTACATTAGAGACATCAACCATGCCCCCGCCCGCCTAGTGTGCCTGTTGGAGGAGTTTGCTAAATTCTATGGACTAACTGTCAATGTAGATAAATCCTGTGTTTACTCATTTAGCGAGGGGCTACTGGACCCTAATCTCATTATGGGCGGGAAACAGGTACGTTGGGCTGCAGACACATATATTTAGGCATCCAAATGTACCGCCATGCGAACGACCTTGTCGAGGGGAACCTAGGCCGAGCGGTAACGTTCCTCAAATCGCAGATGCGGTTCTGGAGCGCTCTACCATTATCTGTAACCGGCAGGGTTGCACTTACCAAAATGGTAGTGCTCCCGAGGCTCTTTACTATTTCGCAAACTTGCCGGTTTACGTCCCAGCCTCTTTCTTTGTCCCATAGAAAAGCAAGTTTGGGATTTTATCTGGGGTAATGCCAGGCATAGGATAGCAGAGTTGAAGTTCTACCTACCGGTAGATCAAGGGGGAATGGCGTCTCTTTGCCTTGAGCATTATTATCTTGCCTCACAACTTCAATGGGTGGTGCGTTGGCTGTCAGACCGCTATTGCGAGGATACCGCCACTACACGTCCGCCCCATCCTTTGCGACATATAATTAGCCTCTTCCACCCGTGTGCACGTTCTAGACCACCAGAGCCCTTACTGCTTGCTGTAGCCCACAGATGCTTTCGCAGGAGCCTATATATCATTTGAGGGGTGACCCCTTATGCACCTGCAATACCTCTGGAGGGATCCCCCGGTGGCCGAGCGATAATCTCCCCACAGGTACTTAGAGGGGGGCAGGAGAATGACATCCAGACGCTTGGGAACTTGTATCGAGATGGGGTGCTACTACCATACACGTCATTGGTCGAGGAAGATGGGTTGCCCCCTGGGCATTTTCTGACTCACCGTGCATTGGTAGCCTCGCTCAAAACCGAATGGGGAGATATGACTACGGAGCCGCAGACTCACCTCACCATGCAATACTTACATGTCATGGGGTCGGTTAGGCACCTGACGAGATGGTTCGCGGCTTCCCTAAGGACCCATGCTGTGATTAGCCTCGACCCATTGCGCCATAAGTGGGAGCACGATCTGGGGAATGGGTACAGGTACTTGAAAGTCCGACACGTATACCCCGCAGTATGCGTTTCCGGCAAATACAGCTCTTCATCACACATAGGGCATATCTTACGCCAGCGAAAATTAACCAATACTTCAACCGGGCAGATGCTGAGTGTTCCACGTGTACTGAACAAGGGGCTGACTTAATTCACATACTGTGGGGTTGTTTCCGGGTGGGTACCTACTGGAACCAAGTAGCCTCTCTTTTGCGCACCTGCACAGACCGAGCGTTGCCACTTGACTGGCCGACCTACCTGTTGCATACGTTTCCCAGGGCTTCCGCTACAAAGGTTACCTCGAGATTCCTAGATCTCGGGCTAATAGTAGCCAAGCGACTCATTGCCAAGAGGTGGAGAGCGCCTGACCCCCCCCCCCCTACCTCAATGGCTTGGCGGTATTCAATGCTTGCCTGGGCAAAGGCAGAAAGCATTTCCATTAGGCGCGAGGAAATACTGGGACTATGCAAGACTCCCATTGCAACATACTGGGACACTCTCTACAAAGAGCTACAACTCACTACGGACATGGAGGGAGGGGATCCTCCTACGCCACACTTTATAGATGCCTAACATTGTCCTGTATCTGGGTGGTAGATACTATGAGTCGCTTCCCTAACATATTGCATGCCGACTGTGCACACGGGCTACTGTAATTTATAACTGAAGGGTATATCAGTAGGCAATCTCTGGTAGTGAATGTACAACACACAACTGATGATATTGGGGAATTCCCCTCCTACCCTGTCTCCGGGTAGCTGGCCCAGTTGCCTGGGAGTGGCTCCCACCCCCAGACAGGAGATCAAGAGTTTGGGGGTGTGGTTGGAGCAGGACCTCACCTTTAAGACTCACGCTAAAAAGACCGCAGGCGTGTGTTTTGGTCTGCTCCGCTCAGCCAGGAAGATTCTACCTCTCCTCCCTGTGGTCTCTAGGAGGTTACTTGTTCAGGGGCTTATCATCTCCCGGCTGGACTTTAGTAATGTGCTGTTTCTGGGGGCCCCAGAGTCCACCTTAAACAAATTACAGCAGGTGCAGAACGCGGCCGCGAGGCTCCTGATGGATCTCCCCAGGCGTCAGTCTGCTCGACCTGCGCTGAAGGCGTTGCACTGGCTTCCCGTTAGGGAGAGGGTGAAATTTAAGGCACTCTGCATGGCCTATAAAATCTTGCAGGGGAAAGGCCCTCCCATCCTACGGGATATGGTGCAACCCTACAAAGCCTCTCGTTCCCTTCGATCGGACCATCAACATCTGCTGCAGGTCACGAGAGTAAGGAAGGCAAGATCTGGGGGCAGAAGATTCTCCTTCAATGTGGCCACTCTGTGGAACTCCCTTCCACTTTATCTACGCTTGGAATCAAGTTTCCTGCGTTTCCGCAAGTTGTTAAAAACTTACTTGTTTCCTGCCTAACTCCTAGTGCCTCATGTTATGACGTCTCTTTCTGGATGAGCGCGGGGATGCCCAAGGGTAACCAGGCGCGTTATAAAACTCATTAATAATAATAATAATAATAATAATAATAATAACTCTCGACAAGATGTCAAAGGCTGAATAACAGTTACTAGGGTTTTAATATGTTCCTTTGTTTTGTAAATTACTGCAATCTGTGCTTTTGATACTACTTAACACAGTGCAATGAATGCTGTTATTATTCATGTAGTGTGCTACCCTATGTGAAAGCCCACACCAGCAGACAGTGCACAGTATGCATTATCATTTTGTATAGCTATGGCCAGAAGTCCATGATTGTTATCCTGAACTGATTACTAGACACAAAACGTGACTATGCTTCTTGAATTGGGACTACTGTTACCTCCCGCTCTAGGCGAACGCTAAGCCTCTGATCATCATACCATGATCATGTCATATTACCATTTATGTACCATACTCATGTCGCATGCTCTAATGTTTACAGCTGCTTGCACGCAGGTGTTATTGATACTGTAATTTCTTTACACAAAAAACCCCCCAATAAAAACAGATTTGCAACAAAAAAAAAATCACTCGACAATAAATCATATATGTGTAATCAATGTACAGGGTGTATTACATAAGACAGTGAGGTTTACAAGGTGTATGACCCACAAGCCCTTCAGCATACTGTGCTATATTAGAAGGATTACAATTTATGGACTGCAAGTAACAAATGGATCTTTGTGTAAAAAAATAGTCCACTTACCCATTTAGATCAAATAAAAATCTGTCATTTGTGTGTTACATAATATGCTCTGCAGGAGACATATTAACCCTCTATGCTACTTTGATTCAAAACTGGAACTAGACAAAACACAGATCTCGCAAGCAAATACGTTAATCTCCATTGTTATTTTACAATTATTATTGTCCTCTGAGATTTAGTTGGCACACAAAGATCTCTACAGCAGGTGCATTAACCCCATAAGTTAATTTAAAATGCAGAATTTGCTTCCAATTAAGCAGAACACATTTACTGCCACATTTCTCCTTGTTGCCAATTTCTTTGTGGGAGGGTTTTTAAAAAAAATTGTATAAAGATGAGGCTCAGATTTTAATTCAGGATAGTGTCACTTTTTGGCACAACCCTGATGTTAAATATTGCAATGCGCTCAAATGTACACATGATGGACTTGCTCAACCTATGTGTGAGGTCTTAAGATCTGAAATCACTTCTTATGATGTCACTTTCTGTGAGGTCATGGGTTGTGATGCCAGTTCCTGTAATGCCACGTGCGATGTCAAGCACTGTGATGTCTTACACTGTGAAGTCATGTGTCATAATGTCACTTGCATACTGCCGAAATTTAATGAAGCTTGAGGTATTCAGCGCATCCGATAATTATCAGATGCGTTAAATACCTTTTAACTCCTAATTCCGACCAGTGTGTAAACAGGAACCAATGTCAGCCATTTAGAAGATCACATGATCAATTATCTAGATAGAGATCAATTAGGATATTAAAACAACAGACATCACTGCAATAGGTGGCATGGGTTACTTGGAAAACCATAAGGAAGATACCCCTAAAATGTATTGTCTCTGCAGCAGTGTTCTAGCACGGATTATTGGAAACGTTTGGTGATCTTATTTCAATAGTATGTCCTAACTGTTTTGGTTCCTAAATACTGCCAGGCTCCCTGCTAACATAAGGACAAGCATTTTGACTGATTCATCATTTAATGCATTTAATTCACAGCACTTAGCTCAATCCGTCATACTTATAAACTCCAACTTGAACTCTTATGCCTTATAGCGGTAATAAAATAATTTATTTCAGGCATACTTTTGCAAATTGCAGGAGCATGTTCATCACTGGCAGCCCGAACAGAACAGGGATGGCGGGGTTGGGGGGAAGGGAGGTTGTAATGAAAAAACAACCCACTTACCTCTGTATAGTCACCGCCTCTCCTCCGTCTTCCTTGACTCCCGGAAGCACACAGGCTCCCAGACTCCCCTAGCAGTAGCATGACAGCAGTGTTGTGATTGGTCTGAGCGGCCTGGTTTGGTGCTCAGAGAGGGACTTGAGAGCCTGTGCATGTTCTTCATCCATGTTGTGCAATATAGCCGGGCAGAGAACACGCTAAGTGCCCAAGACGGCCAGCCAAACTATCATGTGCACTTGAGTGCGCCAACCACTCCTCCCCCTGTTGGCTGTGATGACAGCCCCTCCCCTAAACTGTCTCAGTACGGAAAAATAAAATAACAACATTGTGTGTTTATCATTTTATTTTACCTTTTTTGCACTGCTATGGGGCCATGCTCCTCCACCCTAGGGTGGAGCGATGTGGAGGAGCGTTGATGTTCATCTTCAAGTTCTTAAAGCTTATCTGAAAACTGTTGCAAATGTATTTTTTATATTGTCCCTTTATTCGTAATAAAATTCATAATTACCTCCTCATCCACTTCCTTGCGTCTACTACTCTGACGATGAAACAGACATATTAATCCTCTGCACTACTTTATAGTGAGTCAAAACCTCAACTAGACAAAACTCCAAACTCTCTCCAGGAAGGACATTAATAATAGGAGTTATTCGGACATTTTTATTATTGCCTGGAAATTACTGGGGCAAGGAAAACGGCAGCAGGTGCTTTAAAACCATAATAAACTTGCAAACACGACATCCCCCGGTGTGGTGGCACAGGTTGCACCACCCTGGAGCTGGCCCTAACGCGGTACAGCCTCCCTAAACCGACACCTAATTCCCCCCCACCCCACCCGCCCTCTTTGTAGTTCTAATAGAACCCTTCCTTCCTCTTCGCCTAGGTGGATAAAAAGGTAACTCTTTAATCTGTCTTCTGCGATTGGGATCAGGGCTTTTACTATCAATGTTTAGATTTATTTCTGTGTTTTTCTACTCAATTGGCAGGGCACAAGCTGCATTGCCCATTTTTCATGGAAGGTTCTCTTTGAATTTTGCCTCTGGGCTTGGGTCGAGGATGTGTGGGGAGGATTGCAGTGCGTTCAGCACCTTTAGGTTCACTTTCAGGATGCTGGCAAAGGCCTGTCCAAGTTGCTGCAAATGTAACCACTACGGGGCAGGCTCACTGTGGGGAAAGATACCCACTGGAGCAAAGGTGGGTATTTATTGCTGTGATGGTGAAAAAGAGAAGTATGGTTCTCACACTTGCCTTCTGCTGTTTATCGACTGTGCATAAAGAGGGTTGGCAGAAGACACAGAAAAGGCTCTCTACAGTCACAGGGACTACAGAAAAGAGTAGAAAGGGAACCTGTGTCAAAGTGTTCATGGTAACCTCGATGCATGTTTTTTGAATGAAGTGGGACTTTTAAAATTGAAGACTCTTTTGGTTGTTCAAAGATGTTGATTCGCCCAATAAAAATTGTGATCTCGAATCATTCTTAAGCATAGGTATGAGGGTGTTATTTGGTTTATTCCTCTTTTGTGTGTTACTATTGTGAGGGCATGATGGGGTATTTAGGGCTGGAAACCCAAGCTTAAGGATTGTTTTCCCATTGAGTGAGTTCATTTAGAAGGAATGTATGACGTTACAACACATACATTTACAACGCATGCCTTTACAACGCAGTTTTTACATCGCAACATCCTTTACAACGCATACATGTACATCGCATACCACTGCAACAAATTTTTTAAAACTACATTTACAATGCATTCCATTACATCGCATTATACCTTTACAACGCATACCATTACAGCGCATACCATTACATTGCATTTAAGCTAAGTGTTGAATAGTGTAAGGGTAAGAATTACTATTCTAACTCCTGGGGGTGCAACAGTAGGGTAAGTGTTGGATAGTGTCGGAGTAAAAATTACTTTACTAACTCCAGGGGGTGCAACGGTAGGGTAAGGGGTGGATAGTGTAGGGGTACTATGCGTTGTAATGGTATGCGTTGTAATGACATGCGATGTAATGACTGCGTTGTAGTGACATGGGCTTCCTTCCTTTCGATTTTCTGCAATTATGTTGGAAACTGAATGATCTGATAGCCTTAGTTTTTCAGCAGCTGATGGAGTTGGCTTTGAAGTAGCTGCAGGCACAGTGCTTAAATTGTAAAAGAAAAAGTGGCAGTGCCTGAAACTCTGCTCTGAAGCCCATGGCCGGTGCAACTAAACATCAGCGCGCCAAATACCAAGGCTGGTAGTCTTAAATGCGCCTCATGCCTCTTTAATCCACTACCAGACACTCCCTAGCCCTTTATCTCACTCTTGTAAATTCCTACTTTTTCCCTTTGTGACAGGTTTTCCCTCTTTCTCCTTCCTTGTCTTTCCAATTTATGTGGTTTTTCCTCTCATCCTCTGAAAATATCTGATGCAGCAAAAGAAGTACCAGTCCCCAAAAGTGAGTGCCGATAGCTACACCGTCATCCACCGGCTCAAATTAAGCACTGTGCCGGCAGCTGACAGGGCCATTAGGCAGAAAATAAATAGTGGGCTTGAAAAAAGGCTAGTTATTATTTTTCATCCCTCTTGGCATATAAGACATAGAATCTTTTTAGTAAGAAACAGTCTGGTACACATATTGATACTGGCATTTGTGCAAAGGTACTAGGATAAAGACTCCCCTTGGAAAGATTGTCTCACACACCAGTAATGTTGCAATAACTCACAGCACTCAACCAAGTCATTCCCATATGCCCTCGATTCTTTTCCCTCAACAAGTACCACCAAGATTAAAAGTTGCAAAACCTTTTAATCTCATATATTTGCACTTATAAATACATCATAACAGCATGGAGCATATCCGAATGTCATATCCTAATACAGTTCAAAATAATTACACATCACATTGATCTAAAGGCAGTTTACTACTTTATACCCTTCAATAATACGACGCAGTATAAGACCCACAGGTATTCTAACAAATGAGAGCATCCTACAAAACAGTACTCAAGCATCTGTTATATATGCTGACCGTTATATCTATCAAACACGAATCTCAATAAAGTAGATTTTCTTTCTCTATAGTTCTTTGTTGTCAATGGATTCTGCATAAGAAATACGTTGATGCGTTTCGGTGGGTTAGGACAGAATTCACCCACCTGCTTCAGGACAATGTAATTAGGTATAGGTCTCCCCAGTAGATAGATAATTCATTCAATATCTCACTCTCAGGGAACACTAGGTGTTCCAATTCGAATTTCTTCACAATTTGGAGCTCCACAGTCTGTATGCAGACCCAGAAGTAAAACCTTATATTAGTGCTTGGAGCTTTTCTTACTCTGGATCACATAGTGTATCCGGAGAACTGGAGGAAGTGCGTCTTTCACAATTTGTGAGTTCTTGCTTGGATTAGGGGTACTCCTTCTCCTATTCTCAGACTCTCCACAGTTAGTCTCCGAGTGTTTGAACACAAAATACAGCATACACTTCCTGCATAGGATACTTAATTTTTACGTCTTGCCGTATAGTCTGAGTGGCAAACAAGTCATTCAACGGTCAAAAACTGGAGACTCTTTATGAGACCCCATAGTCATAGAGGTGGTGCAATATCTACTTTATCAGCACTCGCTTTTGATAACTATAGCAGATCAGTATATATAACCGATACATGAGTACTGTTTTGCAGGGTGCTCCCATTTGTTTTAATCTTTTAATCATTGTTTGTATACCTGTGGGTCCCATGTTGTGTTGTATTGTCGGGGGGGGGGGGAGGGGGGGTGGTATAAGCAGTAAACTGCCTTTAGATTTAGATCAATATGATATATAATTATTTTTAACTGTATTAGGATGTGAAATTCGGATATGCTCCATGCTAATATGATGTATTTGTAAGTGAATATATATGAGATTAAGGCTTTGTGTAACTCTTAACCTTGGTGGTACTCTTAGATGGAAAATAATTGAATGCATACAGGAACAATTTGGTTGAGTGCTGTGCGTGATTGCAACATTATTATTGTGTGGGACAATCTCTCCAAGTGGAATCTTTATTCTACTGGTTCGGTAGTGCCCTGTCTCCTTGGTCTCCAGGGACCCCTCTCATTTTCTATTGTTTTGTGCAAAGGTGACACTTGTTGGGGAATACACCCTATCTCTGAAAGTTGTCTTTTTGTGCCCAGTTTCATAGGCAGGGACCTTAAGAGGTTATAGAGAAGCATTATTCTTGCATTTGTGAGCACAAATTTGGAAAGCACACACTGTCCAGTCCCAGTTTGGGAATATTGTTTTTTGGCTGGAGCACTGCAGAAAATGAGACTGCTTGGGTCCTTTTTAACTCAAGTGGAACAGCTGGCTGCATTTTTTATCTACAGTGACGTGATGGTTTTATTGCTTCGGCTATAACCTCTGCCGAGACTGTGGTGACATGTTGTTTCCCTCATGAAGGTTTGGAAGGTGGAAGAAAGAAACTTTCTCTGGGGTTATACTACCCAGAGTTCACCGTCAGGAGATGGTAATGATGTATTTTAATATTAGAGAGCAGTTATTTTTCAATCCCCAGAAGGGAGTTTGTTTTCTGTTCACAACTCTCTACACTACTGATTATCACAGTGGAATGGATCACTAGGGGTGCTTTGGGGGCCATGTGACGGCCGGGTTTGACGAGATCACAGATCTTTTGAGCTATGATTTTTACTCTGAGGAGTTAAGTATGGTCTTCTACTTTATTCATTCAGTTTTGGGTTTCATTTTGTCTCCTTTATGAAACTTTACTGCCAAAGCAAATTGTAGGAATTTTAGACTTAATTCAGAGTAGCGGAGGGATTCCATTTCCACCTAAGGATTAGGACCAAATAGACCATGGATGTTTTTCCAACTGTGCAGAACTTGAAAGTGTATTCTTCGGTAAGAGCAGTTGACTTCTAGGTGGATTATCCACAGAGGATCGTCTCTTTCATTCATCCAGCAGGTTTTCTAGATCGCTAGAACTTTGGCATGCATATGAACCTTTTCCAGTGCACCGATGTCATCAGATGTTTCACCGATTTTCAATTTTAAAAGGTATTTTAATTTTTATACGCAAACAGCACCAAATGCACCACTCAGCTTATATCAAATAAGTTCAAATTCTTAAAGTTGTTCTTTTTCAAAAACTTCTTCTTTATTGTGCAGTTTGTCATGCAATCTTTAAAAACTTCCAAAAACAGCCAAAGCAGCCGACGCGTTTCGTCCACCTTTGGACTTCTTCAGGGCTGCAACGAATTTATACAAAACGATAATATAAATAACACACGTAAAAACTAAGCACAAACAATTATTTCAATATAAATGACACACGTAAGGAATAAGCACAAACAATTATTTCGACACAAATAGGGACATTAAAAACATTTTAGATATATATCCAAAGCAGAACAACACATGAATATCAATATATTCACTTCAATCTAATTGATAGTTAAAGTTCCATATATAATGTCATCAGGGAAATCCATAGTGCATCAGATAGCAATTAATATTTACAGAATCATGTTTTTGACATATTGAACAGTTGAAGTTCCAGATGAATATGTTTAAATAATATATGAAAACTCCTCTCAGCATGTCACATTTTAAAAGGCCTATAAGGGTTAGTATACTAAAACAGGCCAAAAAAAGGGGGACAACGGAAAAAGAAAAGACAACCACTTCACATAAAACTAGGTATAGGATACAATAAACGTATCTAATTGTTAAGAACCATCAGGTTGGAAGACTATGTTAGGTAGTGGGGGCAATGTGGTTAAACCCCAGTCATGATCTTAAAGACACTGGTTTTTTACCTTCTAAAGATGGCGGCGTCCTGCTACATCTTTGACTATCATAATACGCCCTGGCTGAGACCAGAAGTTTTTAAGCGGTGGGCTCTTATTCAGGTTTTACCCTTCCCATCCGCCATCATTCCTGCACTTTCATGAGCATTGGATACTCACTAACGATACCTTTCCAAGATGGCGATCGGTTTCACCATCGATTTCCATACTTGTTTGGAACTGCGAATTATTTTTGAACATAACGTAGGTTTATTTCACCTATCTAGGATGACGATTGGCTTTATCATCGATTTTCCCCATTTGAACTTGACCGCCACGTAGGCTCATCTTACCGTTCTATGATGGCGGCCAGTCCTTTATTCTGTTTTCTCTTCTTTTTTTCTTTTGACGTGTTTGTACAGTTTATGATCACTTGAGACTCCCGCAATTCTAGTGTACCTTAACATGTTCACTTTTATGGACACCTGGGAAACATGTGAATAGGAAAAACCTGTTTCTTACAATTCTTGTATCGCTACATGGACTTTCCTCGCCGCTCTAAGATGGCAGCTGGTAATTTGATTCCCTTCCCTTCCCTTCTGGGGACGTTTGGGCTGTGATTTGAAACCCCCGCGCTTTGGGATTAGAATCAGGTGTTTTCCTTTTCACCTGGTTTGGATGCTATATAAACAGGTACTTTTATCTAGGGGTCCTGTTGCTACCAGACAGGGTCGGTGCCTTCCTTTATCTGAAACGAGATACGGAATCGGGTAAGTCAGGTCTCGCCTCACCCCTTTTATACTGGTTATGTATGAGGTTTGCGGCTATTTTTTGTAAGTAACATGGGACGTTTACCACTCTCGTTGTGCAGTCGGCTGCTATTATTTAGATGTTGTTCTACCCTTGTCTTTATACTTAGATAGTTTTGGTTCACCTCACCCTCTTCTGATAGCAGTTTCAACTTTTTTCTTTTATTTAATGGACGATGGCATGCTGAGTTGGGCACTATATTTGCCCATGTGTGTCTGGTTTTCTCCCTTTCTTGTATTTAGGTATGTGATTATTAGAACTGTGATGCTCTATTTTTTTGTTTATTTAATGGACGATGGCATGCTGAGTTGGGCACTATATTTGCCCATGTGTGTCTGGTTTTCTCCCTTTCTTGCATTTAGGTACGTGATTATTGGAACTGTGATGCTCTATTTTTTTGTTTGAATGTTTTATACGTTGTCCTTTTTTATAGGTATCTCAGTACAGAATATTCTTGTCCTTATCATTGGATGAGTTACCATATAGATCCACCGTCACATTAATATACAACACTGATGTCTCTTGATACCGAACCTTCCTACATTGAAACACATGCTTTGAAGAAATAAGTGAGTAGGATATTGCTATGATCTACAAACTTTGTGGAATTTAGGAATTACCTTTTGTTATCCTTGCACACCCCATGTGATCTTGTCTTTCCCTCAGGGACTTGGATTACCATCCTGAGTTATACTACTAATTGAAGTAGTGAGGGATTTGAAGAACACAAAAGAGAGCCTAAAGACGATGACATTCATCCCACTTTTTTTGGTGGGTATACACTTATCGTTTCCTCTGTAGTTATTACTTCCTTTCCTTGTTCCCCTCGGTTCTAATCAGATCATGACTGGGGTTTAACCACATTCCCCCACTACCTAACATAGTCTTCCAACCTGATGGTTCTTAACAATTAGATACGTTTATTGTATCCTATACCTAGTTTTATGTGAAGTGGTTGTCTTTTCTTTTTCCGTTGTCCCCCTTTTTTGGCCTGTTTTAGTATACTAACCCTTATAGGCCTTTTAAAATGTGACATGCTGAGAGGAGTTTTCATATATTATTTAAACATATTCATCTGGAACTTCAACTGTTCAATATGTCAAAAACATGATGCTGTAAATATTAATTGCTATCTGATGCACTGTGGATTTCCCTGATGACATTATATATGGAACTTTAACTATCAATTAGATTGAAGTGAATATATTGATATTCATGTGTTGTTCTGCTTTGGATATATATCTAAAATGTTTTTAATGTCCCTATTTGTGTCGAAATAATTGTTTGTGCTTAGTCCTTACGTGTGTCATTTATATTGAAATAATTGTTTGTGCTTAGTTTTTACGTGTGTTATTTATATTATCGTTTTGTATAAATTCGTTGCAGCCCTGAAGAAGTCCAAAGGTGGACGAAACGCGTCGGCTGCTTTGGCTGTTTTTGGAAGTTTTTAAAGATTGCATGACAAACTGCACAATAAAGAAGAAGTTTTTGAAAAAGAACAACTTTAAGAATTTGAACTTATTTGATATAAGCTGAGTGGTGCATTTGGTGCTGTTTGCGTATATGTATATTCCGGTAATTGGAACGGCATTGTGCTAGCGGGTGCTAACCAAAATTGCACACTCATGGTGGATAAAACCTCCCACCAGTAGATATATTGAGTCACTCTTAAATCCGGTGCTGTCCTAGTGGGATACCGCTAGCTTTGTGTGTTGCATTCACTGGTATTTTAATTTTTATCTTCTTCCCTGTGGGTATGAATCAATTCCATGAGCTTTATTTAAAGATCTTTGCATGTTGCTGCTGCAACTGGGGACATTGTTCACCCATTCATAGATAATAGGAGGTTTTATTCTCCGTAATGGGAGCAGAGAAGTTTTCAATGTTGGTAAATTCATTAGCTCACTGCAGAAGCATGATTGTTTAAATTACATTTGGTCTGGATTCAGTTCAGAATTTCGGAGTTTATAGGGTCCATGTTGTGGTCAAACAATGGTAAAGAATTCTTCTTTACTAAAGATGGAATGTTACAGGGATAGATCCAGTGGTGTGAATCAGGGCATCCAGTGGATTATTTCAAGGAGGTAGAAGTCATCTGGAGCTAATGTTTCAATTGCCATGTGTCACAGTATTCAAGGCTGGTCTTTCAAGACCTTAATGAGGTGCCACAAAATTAAATCCAGCAACATGGTTAATGTTACTCTGGTAACATCTGAAAGGAAGAAATATAATGTTGTAACCTTCCTCTACTGCAGCAGATACCAGTGGTCTGTGAGGGAGAGCTTTCTGGGTGCAAGGATTTTAAAGGATCTCTAGTCACTAAAGGATGTGACACATTTGCAGACATGAAAGGAGCTGGAAGTTATCACTAGCCCTCTGCTGTTTTTTTCTCTTGTTGAAGTATACAACTGTGATGTTCAAAACAGACAATGTGGCAACCAAGTCATATATCAAGCTGTTAGGAGAGAATCAATATAGGTGTTGGTCCAAGGTTGGGGTGAAGTTCTTCCAATGGAGTGAGCAACATTTGATTTCCCTAAGAACTGTATGAGTATCTGAAATGTTCACAAGGTGATGGCACATTAACTCATCAGGTTGTTTCTCACTTTCCAAGATCTAGGATCATATACGGAAGGTGTTCAGGTTGCTTGGCATGAGAGTAGAAATCCCAGAGATGGATTTTTTTAGATCAAGAAAATTCTCACGCTCCTTAATTTTCTTTCAGAGTTCTAGGAAAAAGTATCCAGGGGTAGACACCCTATCTTCTCCCTAGCCAGTAGTTTTCCTGTATGATTTTTCCACTCATTCCAAGAGGATTGATGAGGTCAAGAAAGAACGAAACCTTTAGTAATTCGGATGCTTTAGCTCTCCCCTGATTATCCTGTTGAGCAACACTTAATTTCCCTAATAGCTATTCTTATTAGGTTCTACTTGTTATTCTCCTATCCAATTACTCAGTTGTTGTCCTGTCTTGCTCCAATTCTGAACCTAAAGGTCAAAAGGATGTGTTTACAAGATTTACACTGTCATGATTCGCCCCCTGCGCTCTAGTGCCCACCACCAGGGGGGTAGATAGTGTGACTTTCCGGTGTTCTAATAAGCTTCCAGACACTCCCCTGCATGCATATACTGACTTCCATCCATTTGGACACTATTTGGGAATTGAAATCCATTCTCAATCCATACCGGGTTTTGTGGAAGCCAGTCTGCTCATGCTGGAAACTCTATTACCTATAATCCCTTGCTCACTGCTCGCTGCCCCATCTCCACCCCTGCAGGCCAAGGATGGGTGGAGGAATTCAGCTCACCTGTGGCTAGTTCCTGCTAGCCTGCTCACACCAGAGGCCGTATTACATAAAGTCCCCTTCGGGTGCAACGGGCGTTTGTGCCCGCTTTGCGTGCCCCAGGGGCACTTTGTTATTACAGTAGGGGCCGCAGACACTTGTGCACACATAAAGCGCCAGCGCTATTTTCAAGGGGGCGTTCCCTCATTTGCATGGGGGCATGCCCCATGTTTCTGAGCTATAGTTTTTCCCTGTTCCTGAACTAGCACGGCCTGCAAAGCTACCGTGACTCCTGAGATTTAGCTAAATTCTTGTTCCTGAACCAGCACTGCCTTCAGTACTGCTTAGTTCCCTTGATTCTCTAACAAGCTCTATTCTAGTGTATCTCTGTAGCCTCTCCTTCTGTATATCCTTTCCCAGTCACTGCCTTTTTTCCCATTTCCTTGGTTCCAGTTCCTAGTTTGTGTCTTTCTATTCCTGCTGTCTTGCTTCTAGTTCCCTTGTATGTTTGTTACTTGCTTTCTGCCAAGTGTGCCCTGTGATTTCCTTCCTTTTCTGTTAAGCACTCCCTCTTGCTAGTTCCTTGTCTATCGGCTTGTGTTTAGTTCTACACCCTTGCTGTTACTGCCTTGTGTGTTCCTGTCTGATTGCCAGACCCATGGGAACAGCTGACAACCTTGGTGGTGTTTCTCGTCCACTGTGAGTATTGTCTTTGAGTTACATTTATGACATCACCATGGGTCCTCTACGTGACAACGGAGGAGAAAGAAAATCACTACCTCTCTCAAACAGATCAGGGATACATCTTTACTATAAAAAAACAAGCACTGGCAAAGCCAATAGGTCTCGCCTTTGGGACCTTAAAAGTGTTTAGCCAGAGCTATTGGCTTTGCTAATGTGTTTAAGCTATGTCGTAGAGCAGTGTAGCTTGTGTGCAGCAAGTTGCAAAGTTATAATAAAAAAAGTGTTATAAGCATTTTTGTTACCTTGCCTATAATTAAAATGAAATTATGCATAATTGAACAACTTTATTAAAAAAAAGAACAACATCAGTATAAAGCAAGAGTCAGCAGTTACTAGCGCTATGAGACCATAACAGTCACAGAAGTGCATTATGCAAAGTAATATCAAGCAGTGCACTTCTACCCCTTTTTTTTACTCCCTTAGTACCATTATCATTTTAAGAGCTACACAAACAACTTGACAATGACATAACGTGAGTATAAAATGTGAGGCCACCCCAGTGGCAGAAGTCCGCTATGCAAGAAACAAATAACATGGCAAAACTGGTGAACTTCACCAAAGGGAAATACAATTTTGCCATTTATTTTCTCCACAATAGTGACTATTCCTTTCCTAACAAGAGGCAGCTGGACGGTAGTGAGAACCTATACAAAAATAAAAAATTAGTCTCGCTTACCTGTTCTCATCTGGTGTTGGAAGACTTCCTGCTGTGCGATACTGGCTGCTGGTGAAGAGCTGATTTCTGCGCCTCCCTCAGTGATCACCGCTTTGCCACAGGATGCTGCAGTACAGGGGCATGTCACAGGGTAGGAAGGAAGGCACTGGGGCCCTATTGCTGTCACTGTAAAATTGCGAAGCCTGCTGGCCCCTTCTCAAACTGCCTCCCCGAGCAGCAATTAAAAACCTCAGTCACATTAATAAACTTTCCTCTTTTTATGAGGAGATGGCAAGGAAATTTTGCAAATTTGAGACGGCCAGTGGTCAGGCTACTGCTACGGAAATGTATTTGCTTTGCACAAAGTTTATGCCTCCATTCAATTTTTGCATTTGCCTTACTTCCCCTTGCTATGTACCAGGTGAGTGTGCTACAGTGAGTGAATGGACCGGGCTGCCCCGCACAACACTGTGACATGGAAGTACCTCTTGAGATAATATTTGAAGAAGGCGTCTTTACTGCTGGTGGCTTCTTAAAGGTAATATTATGATAGCGGCCAAAATTACTTGAAGATAATTTTCCTAGGATTAGTTTGGTGAAAAAATAACATCTGTCTGCAGTAAACAACATTTTCTGTCAGAAAAAACCATTGTGAATGAGTCCCACCAAGAGTGGTATTTTGTAAAGCACGGTTATTAGAAGAGGGAAGATCCTGAAAGGGGCAATGGTCTCTGATTGATAGATAGTCAGAGGTCATCGATCTTCAGGAGACCGCAATCTCCCAAAAGTCATCCTTGCCTTTATTACTGTCTTTTGTTAAGATCTGTCCTTCCATGTTGATATATTGCTTATTGGTTCGTGGGTTTCCAATTTGTTTATATGTTTAGCACAGGTGTCTACACTTACACTATTGAATTATACTGCCTTCCACGCAACCCACAACAGCAGAATGCAAGCTGCCAGAGGGTCAACTAGAGCCAAATTTCGGGGGCGGGGGGGCTAAGAAAAAAATTCGGGGTGGGGCTAATTCTTCAAGCAATAGGCACAGTGGAACTGCAGGGGCTCTAAGAACAGGGTGAAGAAACAACAAAGCCTTATTACCAAGTAAATGACCCTTGAAGTACTCGGGTGTGGCTGTGTGTGCCCGAGAAGCTGTCTCATCCTGGGCTGCCACACACCACGGGGGGAGGGGCAGGGGGCTGAAGCCCTTTGAGCCCAATGGGCATTGCGCGCCTGCAAGCTGCCTACTTACAAACATGGTGTGCGCAGCTCTGAGTCTGAGTCAAAAACAGAAGTGCTAAGGCCAGTGGTGTTTAGTGTTCAACTGGTGTTAAACAAGGTCCAATGGAACTAAACACATGTAAATAGAGGTGGGCTCCGTATGCTGTGCTTGCCGCAAGCCACAGAAAATTATAAGCCGGGGAGACATTTAGCATGAAGAATAGAAATAAACATGCAGGTGTGTGAATAACTCACTGAGTGATAAGGGCCGTTTGAATTGAGTAGCCAGAGTTGGTGAATCACTCCTGCTTCACATTGCAAAGCACAGGTCATAACCGAAAAAGCCTGTTGCACGGCTTGAATCTATTCACTGAAAAATATTTTTGCAGTTAAAGGCCCCAAAGCCTTACCTACCCAGTGTGGTGTTTTCAAGTGAAACCACCCAGAGACCTAGGCGGCAGTCACTTTGCTGCAACCAAGAATACAAGGCCCACATCGGACACTGTTCTATTTCTATGCCTGTTCCAGAAGAGATCACAGTAAGATCTTGAAGAGAGCCAGCACATCGCTCTGAGTGGCGGGAAAGGTAAGGGACACTGATAGCCATAATAACATTATTAACGGTCAGCAAAAGTGACCCAATGCACCGAGCACTGCTGCAAAAAAAAAGTGACCCACAGAAAGGAAAGCGAGCTCCCGCTTCTTGTGCTCGGCTCTCTGCTCTGCCTCTCCCAAGCTTAAAGTTAAAGTGAAAGTGCTCGTTAAAGTGAAAGCGCTTGTTTTGTTACTGGCAGCAGGCGGGAGCCACTTTAGCCTGCCTGCTCTGTTTGCGCCCTGCCTTTCGCGGCAATGACTCTAAAGCATGAGCTCCGGGAGAGACCTTCAGTGTAAAAGGCTGCAGGTGCCATGCAATAAATTTAAAAGCACTTGTGAAAGTGCTTGTTCATGTGCCTGTTCTGTTGCCGGCAGCGAGCAGATGCCATTTAAGGCAGCCTGCTCTATTTGCGCCCAACCTGCTGGGGGTTTCTCAGCGGTGATTCAAAAGCCTGGGCTGCGGCGACGGACCTTCGGTGTCATAGGTACAAGCGGCTGCAGATGCCGTACCGAAAGGCGTGTGGCTGCCATGGTGTGTGATGAAGCACGGGGATGTGAAGCAGACGCTCCACTGAGCACGAGTACAAACTAAAACAAGAGCCCGGAGCTGTAAACAGACACCTTCAAAGCCCCAGCCTGCGCCCCCTGATCCCTCCAAGAAGCGTACATAATCGTAAACAGCTTCCACCCTGCACACCTCCACTGCTCGCTCCCGAGACCCCTAGGCCATGGGAGTGAACGTTTACACAAAAGGTGGGACATGCCCCCATCTTTGGCCATTTGTGTGCTTTCATTACACGCAAAGGCCAATGGGATGTGTGGGAGGAGGCAGACCCTCATGGAAAAGTCTCTTGGAAGTCTGAAGTGATCCCAAGAGGCCCTCTCCTAGGGCCGCGCATGTGCGCTGTGGCTAGGCGGGACCTAAAAAGGGGGGGGAGAAGGTACAAACATATTATCAACTGTGGTACTTTGCAATGAAGGAGGTGCATAACACATAGGGCTGTATATCATGAAACGTTGAATCTAAACAAACAAGATTGTTGAATTAAATGAACATAACGAATTACAGAAATGGATATGTGGGGTAACAGCGACAACACTAACATTTACTTGAGCGCAATAACATAGTCTAGGCCCTAGAGAGAAATCGTTACGATGGATTAAAAAAATCAGAAGGTTGTGCACGAAGAGATATTAGGTATGTGCGAAATATGGTAAGTTAGCCCCCTCTAGTGGAAAGAAAAAGAAAACACTCACCTACAAAGGAGCTGCAAACACCGCTCATTCTCTTGAGACGTACGTACATGAGTGAGCCCCTAAAATAGGGGCAGAACATGACGGTCGCGTCAGCATGCACACTTCGAGTGGTGGAAATCCAACCCAAAAAAGGAGAATTAGCCAAGATAAGGCACACTCAGTCATAACAAAATGATCATAGTGCACAGTAATAAATGTAGAATTTAATCAAGAATATTTCAGACCACCATTGACCTAAGAAGATAGATTTTTGTGGGGTTTTGCTCACCAGGGTATGATGTGTTTTCCAAGAGGTTTCTTGAGATGAATATGCTATGACACATACTTTTTTAACAGGAATTTTGTGACATATCTTTATAAAGTTGCTTATTTTTGATGCCGAAGATTTGCTTACTTGTCAGCTTTATCTTAGCCACTGGCATTATTAGGATTTCTCATAGTAGAAAAGACAGGAGCGAGGAAGTGGATGAGGAGGTATTTACTTGATCGTTATTCTATTACTCTGAGGGCTTTGTTTCTCACTCCAATAATTCGATACACCCTCCCGCCTGGCTGGCTAGCTAAGCAGAGCTGACTAGGGAGGTTTGGGGACAGACTTCCACCTATGGGCGTGTGGAGGCAGTATTTGTTTTTATAAATAGAAACAGGGCTAGGCGTGGCAGCTGTAAAGGAAGGTTGCAGCGCCTCATAGTTGTAAGTGCTGGAGCGAGGGAGAATGGGCTAGGAGTAAGGGGGATTACCAGTAAGTATTTGTAACATTTTTCTCCCGAAAGTATGTTAATTATTTAGAAAAATAAACACTTGCAGCACTATCTTTATGAATGTTAGGAAGGTTTAAGGTCTTAATTAGACTTTGGCAGGCGACCCTTCAAACCATGGTAGTGGTGTGCCAGCAACAGTCTTCCCACTACAACTATAATTTTTACTTTGATTATTCTGCCGAAAGTGCTTCCAGCAACACTGCAGGAGCACTTTCGGTGAAACTGCAGAATGCCATCTTGCCTGATACTGCTAGCAGCATGTCAGACCAGTTCGCATTTGTCAAATTTTTTACATATTACATCAGTGTACTTGCAAAAGCACTTGGGGTGACACTGGCTTTGCTGCTCTGGACTGACATGCCGTGCTGGGACTGGCAGGAGGTGGCATCTTTCCAGTGCTGTGCCAATCAACATATTTATATTTATATATGAGTACTGCTGCTTTGTCTAGAGGTGGCATGGTGGGCAAAAAAATATGGATTGGAATGCGGCTCCGAGCGATTGCCAATGGCTGAGATTAGTTCAAGCATTCCATCCATCACGTTTTGTTGTTGCATTTTTAATAAAAGTAGCATGCAATCTATCAACGAACTGCTGTAAACAGAAGGCTTATCTGCTGGCCATGGGCAGCCATTCTTAAGTGCTGAAATAAATGATATACCTGTAGATACACGTGTTTATCTTTAACTTCCAGAAATTCCTGTACACCCCTTCGTGAGAGTGCTGTACAAGATGTAAAACAAAGATGTGTATTACAACACATTCTCATTAATTTTGATATGGTAATTGTTGCCAAGGCAACTAACTGTTGTTTTAATACTACTGAGTAAGACCCCTGTAAACTATCACTAGATGGCAATATTGCCCCATTTGCATAAAATGTACACTTGGTGAAAATGAAAATCAAATTACGGAATTTAGAAGTTACATCTGCAAAATAAGTGGACTATTTCCGTGGAACAATCTTTCCATTTAGACTTACCCACCGAGTGTAGAAAAATAGACAGCACAAACAAGTAAACTGCAAGGAACAGATTTAAAAGCAAATAAATTATATTGGGGCGTGGTTCCTTGATGAATGTCAGCGAAATGAACAACTTTTTAATTGAATTTTTATACCTGAAGTAACAATGCATTGACACCCAAACAGTTTCGCTCCCTATATGGTCAGTAAAAGTAGAGTTCAAAAGTTCACCAATTTAATTACATTAGTGTAGGAAAGTGCCCCTTTTTACATGGTTAGTCCCCACTTGTTGTCTGCCATCTGATGCATCCAGACTTGATGTGCACTGGGTCCCTGCCAACCAGGTTCCCAGGACCTGTGTTCTTCCCAAGACTATGCCTTGTACCCACAACTGGCATATCTCTGGCCACAGGTAAGCCCCTTGTAAAAGGTGCCATGGGTACCAAGGGCACTGTGACCAGGGAATGTCTCTAAGGGCTGCAGCACCTGCTGTGCCAACCTTAGGGGCCCTGTACCTTCACACCCACACACTGCCTTTGCAGGTTGCATGCTTTGGTGCAGAGAAAAGTGAAGAATCAACATGGCACACATCCTTCTGTGCCATGCCTGCACCCCACTGCCTGAGGCCTAGGCAAGTCAGCCCTCTAGCAGGCTGTACTAGCCCTCAGGTCAGGGTACAGTGGCATGAGCCCTGTACCCCTGTAGTGTCTAATTCCAATCTTAGACATTGTAAGTGTAGTAAAGCCATAAAGAGTATGTGGTCTGGGAGCTGGTCATTACGAACTCCACAGCTCCATAATGGCTTTACTAAGAACTGGGAAGTTTGGTAGCGAACGTCTCATCACATTAAACCCACACTGATGCCAGTGTGGGATGTAATGTAAAATGCACTTAGAGGGCATCTTAGAGATGCCCACTGAATATCGACTAGCCCTGGTGTGGTTTCTGGATGACTGCCCGCCATTTGCCACCACCAGACAGGTTTCTGGACCCCTGGGTAGAGAGCCTCCTTTCTCTGGGTCCAGAAATAAAGCCCATCCCGAGCAGAGGTGTCACGCCTCCTCCCCCAGGATGGGCTGGGTCCACGAAGGGGAAGCTTCAAAGGCCTGCCGCCTTTGGAAGCTGTCGCTGCCTTTTTCTGCCCCAACAACTGGCTCCCACTGATTCTGCCCCCCACTTTGGGCTGGGGAATAAGTGGGGAAACCAAGCTAGGAAGAAAGGTGTGCCCACCTTTGCCAACCCCACCCCTCAGGTGGGGGAGGCAAGGTAAAGCACACATCTCAGTCCCCTCCATCTTGAAGATGAGGGTACTCTGCCAGTTAGGGAGAGGCTCATGCCCCCTCCCACTGGAGGGTGGCATATTAGGAGGCATATCCACCCCAAGGAAGGGAACCATTGGTCCCGACCTGCACACCCCTTTAAATGCCCCTAAATGTAATATTTATGAGCAACCCTGAACCTTGCCGCCTCAGATTTGAGGAAAAAAGAAGAAGGACTGAAGAACTGTGTTGACCCAGGCAGAAGAGGATACTAACTGCTTTGGTCCTAGCCCTACCGCCTGTCCTAACTATGACCTACCTGCAGCAAACAAACCAGCATGTCCAGCAGCCCCTAGAGCCCAGAGGACCTGCTCTGCACTCATCTTACAGACTCTGTCTCCTGTGAGCACCAAATTTGCTCAAGCCAAGACTTAACCACAGAATTCGGATTCCGGCGGCTCTGCGATTCTGCACCACTCTGCACCTGATGCCCACAGCCCATTTTCAAGTGGCCCAACACCATGAGGAGGTCTGCCAAGCGATCCTGACCTGGGATCTGGTGATCCCGATCTCCCTCAAACTTCAAGACGAACCTTGCAGCATCAATCTGAAGGGTCCCCCTGACTGCGACCGGAGCTGGTAAAAAGCTTGACGACAAAAGACACCCCTGCACCTGATGCCCCACGGCCTTGGGTGGTCCAACCGACAGTGTCCAGGAATCCCCCAAGAACCCAGCTTACCTCTACAGCCGGTGGTCACCTTCAGGAAGTCACCCTACCCGAGCCTGCAGCAACTTTGCCGAACTGAAGGTCTCCATCGGAAACAACAGGGTCCCCAATGTCTTCTTGGCTCCCTGCACCAGGTCGCCCCTGTGCCACTGGTGGTGCAGCTCCTGTGCTGATCATTGGCCCCTGCAGTGCGGACCTTAACCACAGGAGCTTTGCTCCCACAGTTGAGTGGCCTGATCATAAGCAGTCCCTAACCAAAGGCCCCCTTAGCCCAATTGGCTAACATCGGGTCCCTGCACTCTGCACCCGGCCGCCCCAAATGCCGCTAGTGGTGCAACTTGAGTGCCTACCTAGACCTTGGGAAACCTTGGTCCTAAACCCTAAAACTCCCTCTTGTGAGACTTTTACTTACCTGTGAAACCGATAACCCTTTTTCTCCCAAAGGAACCCAAGTTATAAGGTTTGGGCCTAAAATGTTCTAAGTGTTGAACTGTTGTTTTGTATGGAGGAAAAAGTCACTATAAATCAAGAAAAATCTTACTTACCTTGTATTGTGAGATCCCTCTGTGTGGTATTTAGGCATACCACCCCCGTAGTCAATGTAATCTGAAAGTGATCCAAAAGTATTCTAAAAGTAATTAATTACTATGTATTTTAATCTGCTTTTTGAAAACACACCTAACTGTATCAATAGCAAATCCATCCCCAATTGCATTTCTGTGTAAAGGTTTACAATTGAACGTACATTTTGCCTCCCTGTGCCAAGTCCTGCTTGGTTCTAGAAATAAAATATAAGTATAAATTTTTTATACTTGCTCAATTGGTCTGGATTCTGTCTCTGAGTGTGTATCATCAGTCTTGATTGAGTAAATACAATGAATGCTTAACACACCCTCTGGATAAGCCTAACTGCTCGCCCACACTACCACAAATAGAGTTGTTAGTACTGACCTAATTCAGCTTCTGCTATACCTCTGGGGAATCCCTGGACTGTGTGCACACTATACCTTACTTTGGCATAGTATATATAGCACCATCTTCCTACAATTAGATATACAAATCGGAATATATTGGTCACATAAGTCCGATATGCTGGATAGGGGAACCAGAAGACCGCGCTCAATGGTCGGGGGTTTGTTCGGGCAGACATTGGCTACTGTGCCCAAAGGGTGGTGGTTGAGGTTGTTTGCAACTGGTGTCTGGGACCCATTATAATAAATACACGTGGGGATGATGAAAGAAGGCCTGGACAAATTGGTATCTTCACCAGCATATCAAGAGTGGCTCATACACATCCAGTGTCACTGCTAGAGGGTGTCGACCACCAATGATCCTCAGGAGCGAAGCTAGGTCTCACCTTCCCCGAGAATACTGTAAGCCTCCAATGTAGATATAACAGGAAGCCTACAGGTACCCCCAGGGAGCGATGAGCAGACTTGGAACTTCCACGAAGGAGACACAGTGCAGGAGTAACCAATGGGCGAGGAAGCAACTAGTAGATACTGTGAATGAAAAAAGTAACCTCAAACAATATATATGACAAACGGTGAGGTGTCACTGCTTGTTTTACAGAACAGTAGAATTGTGTATGGTCTCAACTCACCCTTTGTATATACAACTCGAACCAAAAGGCAAACAAAAGGTAAGAACGTAGTTTCTCCAGGAGTAAATTGTGCACTAATAGTCTCAAAGCAAATTTGGTTTGCTGCTCGTATATATTTTAAGGGTAAAGAATACTCTTGTGCAATCTGCGCAAGGCTGAGTTTGAGATAAACGCTGTGGCAAAAATGAATGTCTTTAGAAAGTTCTCAGGAAGTGGAAGTTCTGGGAAGAGGACAAATGAATTGCAATAAAGTTTTCCGTATTACTAGGCTAAATCTCAGCAGAGAATAGTATTATTCCTGGTTTAGATTAACGTTTGCCACAATGTTCAGTTCACTCGCGAATGTGATGTTTTTTTGAATTGGGGCGAGTAACGAATCTTTCAAAGCAAATGATCCTCCGTTTACCGCCAGGAGGATACGCAAGTAAATTAAGTCTCTCTTGATCTAAGAACCGTGAGTTTGTTCGTAGTAGAATTTCAGAAAGGGTGCACAAATAACCAAGGGTTCAGTCTTGTTCCGTTCAAGAAGGGGAACCGGCGTGATGAACAAAATCACTCGGGGGACTCTTTGTAGATACGGGGATTCCAACCGGAGTCCAATAAGGAAATAGATGTTTAGCTCTCTTTCAGGTGTAACAGGATACTTCAGGAGAACGCCGCAAGTGGCGTGCAGGAGAACGCCGCAAGTGGCGTGCAGGGATCCAAAACTCGAATATCTCCAACGAAAGAATCGTAGCAATCAGGACGGGTAGGATTTCCAACGGATTGAAGAAGCCAAGCAATGAATGAGAGGGGTGGTTCTCTATTCAAAGGACCCGAGTGATTTGATTCGTTGTCAGGCATCACGAGACCACAGGACACGTGTGATCTGATTCGTTGTCAGGCATCATGAGACCACACACAATTACACTAACCATCCCAATGCATTATGGTACTAGTAGTGATATGGGGGGAATGTGTGGCTATTCTAGGTATGGGATGTTTTGCGGGTAACATCCAGTTCCAACCTCTGACTGCCACACCTCGGAACTGGAATGTGGAATAATACTCGATGGAAAATGATCACTTAAATGTATGTGAAGAATCACAAGGCAACAGATTAATAATGAAAAAGAAAGCTTATAACTATATGTCCTACCCAATCTAGCCAATACATAAACGATAATGAAGTATACAAATACATGTTATATGTAGCCTACAGCACCTGTCCTTGCATAGCTCTGGATACTGGGCCAAAATAGAACCCCTTTTTTATATTTAAAATATTTAATACTTTATTTAGCACTTCTACATACAGCATAACCCAAAGACGAATTGATTTAATAAATAGTCAATCCCCAACTAATGTACTGTATTAGGAACCTTGAAGGAAACTTTAAAGTCTTTATAAATTTAGCAATAGAAGGGGAGTGAGGAAAAAAAGGGGTGGGGGTGGGGAGACCTTAAAGGAATGAAAATAGAAACTTCCTACATATGAACATAATAACAAAGAAAAACACCATTCTCGTATACAACTTAGTATAAATAAGTTAAACAGTAACTGTATAATTAGAATCACAAAATTGTACTCCATTGTAAAAGAAGGACAGAGAGATAAAAAAGTTCATGAAGGATAATAGATTTCAGACAATATAGGAATCATATTGAACACAACGCCACCAACCTGTTTAAGATATGTAGTAAGAGGTAATCATAATAGTTGGGCATTGTTGAGAGGATAGACATTGAATATTATACATAGTATCCAACACACCGAATCCCCTCAAACTTTGTATGATAATTTAGATGACGATTTCCAATTAAAAACGATTTACTGAAAAACAGCTGATAGTAAAATATCTCATAATTTATCCTTAGTGAAATCTGAAGTAAGGGAATTTGTTAATGTACTTAAAAAAGATAAATAATGTTAATAGGGTGATGTAGATTTAAAAAAATTTGAACTGGGACCAGACCATACACCAGAAGGAAAGTGTATTGCAGCAACTAAATGACACATGCATAAGGCCTGCCTTAGAAAATTCACAGGACCAACATTCAGCAGAAATATCTGAGGAAAACCTGGAGCATTGTAGAGGGGCAAAATAAAGTGTCTGGTTCTTACCAGCTCTTATTTGCAGGAGTGAAATGGTTATGCAAACAATTCCCAACTTCCCTATAGGCCAAGGGGTCCATTGTATTAACCCTACCTGACCCAAAGGGACAAAGGGACGCAGGCCAGTTGAATCTTCATTGAGTCACTTCAAGGCTTCTATTAGTCTTAGCCTTTTAGTTTCTATAAAACAAATAACAGCTTTTTAGTTTTTAAGCAGTTTTGTTGTAAACTGACTATATAATCTTTGACCTATTCTAATTACCTCATATCCCTTTGCCAGGTATTCTGATATCTTCACGTGTATATTTCTGTATCTGTAAATAAGAACTACAATATAAGTCCTATGATAAGAACTTCTCACCTGTCTGATTAATACATTAATCTAACACTCACGATTCATACCTATATCTCTAGCCTCAAATGACTGCTTGCTTTAAATGTTTCTTTTTCCAAGATGCTCATTTCTCTTAAAGAATTCCTCTTTTTAAGTACATATACTTCCGAAAACTTTAGAGGATTCAAGTCTACTGAAGTAAAGTAATTGCTTCTTATACAGCAGTCTTTTGTTCCAGAATTAAAATCCTCTTTCCAATGCGTTACATAACTGTAGGCAGATATTCATGTCAACCATATGTTCATACATGTCTCATAATTATGTAATTCAGTAATACTGTTCATAAACTGATTACATTTATGGCAATTGTATTTATATTCCCAATGTTTGGTTTCTTTTTAGAGTATTTTTCCAATTTGTTGCCCAGCCACCAGTGTATCACAAATATCAGATAAGTATTTCAGAATGTTAAAAATTAAGCGCCAGCAGAGCGTTAACCAAAAAAAAAGAGTTTGCCGCTTTATTAATCTTCATTGATTACTTTTAGAAGCTGCAGCAGGTTTCTAGCAGAAAACAAAACAAAGACGGCAAGCCCAACGATTTGGGGCTCACACTGACACAGCTGCAGAAAGAAACCGAGACGTGGATCGCCGCAGAACAAGACGCTGCAGCAATGGATGCAGAGGAGCAGGATGTTACCCAGGTAGGTGGGCCAGAAATCAGAAAGACAAGCAGCCGTTCGTGGTGCAGCGCACAGTCTGAAAGGGCTGCACGCTCCACCTATTAAAGGGACCGCTCTGCCAGAATGTCACAATTGGAGAGCGCCCGACAAAAAGTCTATGTTAAGTAAAAAATAAGGATTGAGTAATACTAGCCGATTGGGAAATTTTGTAGAAGCGTGCCCATATCCTATTACAAAATTAAACAGTCCAAGTAACCCCTAACTCCCGCTCCCATAAAAGCTCAGACTTGGATTAGTTTCAAAATGGATTTGGAAGAGACAGATATTTCTAAATAACCAATGCCCTAGGACCTCTTTTTAGTAAAGTACAGAGGAACAAAGAACTAAAGTAGGGGACTGTTGTAAGGAAAAACAAACATCAAGAACCACATTCATCAGTGCTAAAAAACAAGAATAAAAAGATTTGTGGTAAGATATAGGAGGAGAATTATTATGAACATTTTGAGACACCCACGTAAGACCTTTGTCCTTCCAAGTACACCAAACGAAATGTCTATTTGTTTTTTATAACAGATTTTATTTGGTTTTCCAGATGCAAAATGGGCCAGAGCCCTACAAGTACCTGCAAGAAAAAACATAAATCAGGAGTACCATAATATTTTAAGCAATTGTACCTCCCGCAAAACTGCAGGTCCAATAGTGTAAACATAGTGTAGACAATCCCAGATCCCAGCAATTGCATAAAAATTACAAAACTACAGAGGAAAACAATTATATGACATGGAATGAGACGTCTAGTGGACATTGGCAAGAGTGGGGGTCTATCAAGGGTCCAAGGATGGGAGGGGTGGAAGGTCTATCCCTCGGTATGTCGCCCAACGGGTCCATATTTTTCTATGCTTCGGGGGGGCAGCCATGGGCCAGAAACACTGCCACCTCTGCGCCCATTCACCTGTCCAGTTCAGCCTTCCATTTACCCATAGTCAGGGGGGAAGTCCCCTTCCACAGCTGGGCTATGTCTCGTTTGTCAATGGTGAGAGCCAGAAAAAGTAGATGTTGTTTATATTTGTTGCCCCCTATCTCATCAGTGCTATTTAAGAGAAAGAGTCTTGGATCAAGCAGGAGCTCGAATGCAAGTATGTCGCTAAGACAAGAAGCCACCCGCCTCCAAAAGGGCTGCAACACCAAACAACTCCAGACTGTATGTAGGAACGTGCCCTCTTCCCTCTCGCATCTCAAACATGTGGGGGACTGAATTACTCCCATTTTCCAAAGGCGGGATTGAGTGTAATAAGCTCAATGTATATATTTAAATTGAATAAGGCGGTAGCGTGTAGATACCGCAGCACCCTGAGGACTGGCTATGGCTTCGGCCCAGTCATCCTCAGTCAACTCTGGAATATCAGCCTGCCATACTCTTTTAGTTTTATCAAGGGCTGTTTGTGTGTGTGTCGTCAGTGTTTGGTAGATTTGCCTGATTTTATGGAGCCCCCGGTCACCCCTCAGTAGGCGGCCCTCCAGTGGATGGAATTCTGGTAGAGTTTCTAGCGCGCGAATCTGGGGGCCCAGTGCATGACGTAATTGAAGATGTTTGTAAAATGGTATCTTGTGTAGGTGAAATTCCTCTTCATCACGTCTCCCAACATAGATATCCCCACCAAGTCCCATTGATGAAAACCCTGCAGGGCTGTCACGGGGCGTAAATATGTGCCTTGTCACAGAGGGGTTGTCCTAGTCAAGGTCCAACACCATCCCATCTGTCTCACTTTGTACCACCACAGCTGAATCACAGTTCTACTCGCGGGGGGCAATGCATTGAGGTTCCTGGGCTATATAGGAACTGGAGAAGGGGAACCCCTTCCATTGCTGCATGCTCCAGCACGAAGGCGAAGTCAGTTGGGGAGTTATACCACCATTCATTTATAATTAGCAGATGCGATGCAGCATAGTATACATACACATCCGCCGCCACGATCCCCACACAGTACATGGATTGTGTGCATGTATGCAGTGCCACTCGGATCGCCCCCCCCCGTTCCATAGGAATTTATTGTGTATGGCATTGACCTGTGCAAACCAGGT
The DNA here is from genome assembly GCF_964204655.1 of Triturus cristatus. Classification (NCBI taxonomy): domain Eukaryota; kingdom Metazoa; phylum Chordata; class Amphibia; order Caudata; family Salamandridae; genus Triturus; species Triturus cristatus. Next base: position 346,149,170 of record NC_140589.1, on the reverse strand, counting down.
CCTCGGTATATTGTAAGGGAAGTTTTGCAGTGGGTAGAGAATTCTTGGTAGGGACACCATCTTAAAGATGGCGGACCGCCCATATAGAGATAGTGGAAGGGAGGATCATATTGTTGTTTCATTGTTTAAACGTGTAAGGAGCGGGTGACATGAATATGCCTAGATATTTAAACCTCCCAGTCCCACGTAATAGTTGCGTCGCCCAGGTGTCCTGTCCCTGGTCACTACACTACATACTGGAAAGAGCACGGATTTAGCGGGGTTAGTGTGGAGGCCCATGGTTTCCCCGAAAACCCGGAGGATTTGTAAGAGAAGTGGGCCTGAGAACCACGGGTCAGTTAAAAAGAAGAGAAAATCATCCCCGTATAACACGATGCAATCTGATCTCGCTTGAGGCCACTCAAATCCACAGAACACCGGGTCAGTCCGAACCCACACAGCCAGGGGCTCCAAGGCCAGAGCAAATAATAGCGGGGACAGGGGGCACCCCTGCCTCATACCACTGTGTGTAGGGAAGGGGCATGAAAGATGACCTGCTACACGGACTGAAATAGTCAAATCAGTGTATAGTAAACGGATATATGTTATAAAGCGAGGGCCAAAATTAGCCGCTTCAAGTAATTGAAAAAGGTAGACCCAGCTGAGACGATCAAAAGCTTTGTCTATGTCGGCCAGTAGTATAGCTGCCGGGTGCCCTAACTCTGGGGCCAGCGCCGTGGCATTATGTACTCTACGGATGTTGTGACGGGTGGCTCGGAATGGCATGAAGCCCGATTGGTCTGCATGGATTAAGTCCGTCACACAGGTCGTAGATGATCTGCCAGGACCTTCTCTAAGAGTTTTAGCTCAAAATTAATGAGGGAAATTGTGCGATATGAAGAGGGCTTTTCTGGAGGGCAACCGGGTTTGAGGAACAAAACAATGTCTGCGTGGCACCACTCCCGGGGTAGTGTATTCTGGTCGTGGGCTTCTTGTATTGCCGCTAGTAGATATGGGCCAAGTGTATGCATGTTTGGCCACAGGAATTCAATGGGGAATCCATTAGGTTTGGGGGCCCGCCCTGGACGCATGGCCTGTAGGGCCCGTTCAGCTTGTCTAGTGTAAAGGGGGCATCTGATTGTTCTCTTACATGGTCAGCGAGTCTGCAGGGTGGAATATCTCTGAGAAATTCCGCTATTTGGGCTTCTGAGAGCTGCTCTCGGCGTTCGTATAGTGAAGTAAAGTGCCGTGCGAGAAATGTCTACTATCAATTAGGGAATTATACCATACCAGCATTCCCAGGAACACAGACGGAGTCAGGGTAATTGGGAGAAATGCATATTTAATCAATGAAACCGTCTGCTGTGAAATTGGAGAATGAAAAAATTACTTTGTAGCAGAAAGAGACAACCACTCTTTAAAAGTAGAAGGAAGAAGAGAAGCTTTCTCAAGATCTAGCCACAATGGGAAAAAAGATTAGGTCAATTCAGAGGTCCAAAGGGAAGCTTGACGTAAGGCAAAAGCTTTATGATAGCAATAAAAATCTGCAAAATTAAGTCCCCCCTCTGATTTTGGCTTTTGTAAAGTAGCTAAAGCTACTCTTGATTTTTATATTATAATGTAATAAGTATTGACTTAATAAAAAAAAAAAGTATTTTTGAATATGAACTTTCAACATAGAAAGAAGACAAAACAAAAGAGGGGATATCATAATTTTAATAGAATCTTTGCGTCCCCACTAGGCTAGAAATAAGGGATTCCAAGCCGAGAGAGTATTTTTCAACTTTGGTACCGAGGGGTCCATTACGATGACACCGTAACGGCAAAAGGGACCGCCCGCCATATGTGCCGCGGTCTCGCAATTGAAATTAGGCTGCGCCTGCCACACTGGCGGGCGCATCCCGCATTTTTCACATTGCGGCAGGCGGTGCTGTCAGCAGCACCCGCTGCAATGTAAAAAAGGCATGTTGTGCATTTGCATGCACAACGTGACAGGCACCGCCTGGTGCCTGTCATCTTGTGCATGCAAATGCAGGGGGGGTACCATAGGTAACCCCCATGTGCACCCCCCAACACCCTGGGGGCCCGCTACAGGCCCTCAACAGCAAAGTCCACAAGCCTTTCCATGGCAGCAATGCTGCCATGGAAAGGTGAGTGACTGCCTACATCTTAATATGGATGGTGGTGTCTTGCAGACACCGCCACCGTGTTAAGTTCCTTTTCCGCACGGTCGACTTGTCGACTGGCGGAAAACCGGCGGATGGTCTTCCCGTCCGCCGGGGTCTCCCCCGCCATCATAATGTGGTGGGGGAAAAGGTAGGCGGGTGGTGAATGTTGGCGGGTGGATCGCCACCACCATGTGGGCGGTGGCGATCCGCCCGCCAACATAATCGGCCCCTAAGTTCCTTAAAATACATTTTTATGGTATCTGGAATAGAGTTTGTAAACCAAACACACAAATATTACATTTTGGCAAAAGTAGACCATTGATATCCAGTAATAAAATAAGAATGACTCAAAGTATATTCATTAAGCGGAAGAATTTCCATTTTATCTTTATAGATTTTATATCCATAAACACAAGGACATTTCCTACAAAAGAGGAGGCAAATAATTTTTTAGGAGATGAAATAAATAAAAGAATATCATCCACATAAGCAGCAAATTTTAGATGACATTCACCATAAATAAAATCAGAAATAGAACAATGAAGACACATCCGGGGAGAAAGGGTTCAAGCGCCAGAACAAATAATAAGGGAGAGAGTGGGCAACCTTGTCGCACTCCTCTTTGAAGGGGGAAATAGTAAGAGACTATGTCATTAACCAACACTAATGCATGTGGAGCATGATATAAGAGGGAAACAAGAGCCATAAATGTAGGACCAAAACCATGCCAGCTTAGCAACTGAAGCATAAATTCAGAAATAACTCTGTCAAATGCGTTCTCAGCATCTATTGTTATTGCTGCAAGGGGAGATTTTAGTAATGGGGCTTTAGTAAGAACATAAAGAAATACTCAAGTGTTATCTGATATAAGTCTACCCTTGATAAACCCTGATTGTTCTTTCCCTATAAGATGCGGAAGAAAGTACGAGGAGCAGTGGGGTTAACCATCTCTTCAGAAGTAACTGGTTTATCCATCTGTGATTGCTTTGCAGTATAACTAGTACCAGCAGGAGTAGATTGTGGTTTAGGAGTAAAAACAAACTGCAGTTTTCTTAATCTTCCTATATAAAATACAAAGTCTTCACCGTTGTAAACAATTACAATACACTCATAGGCTTTGAGATATTTTGCCCCCAAAAAAGTATCATTATGACACTGCTATATCAGGATACACCTAATTAGCCAAATGCCACAACCATATATTCAGTTACTGCTATACACCTTTCAAATGTCACAGGCACCAGACAAGAAAGCCCACTAAAATTATATGTTTTTCAAACTATGATGGGTTTGTGTCTTAGGTATATATAGAGGTTCCTGGGAAAAACGAACCTAAAGTCTAATGTTGCATTTAAATATTGTTGTTTTGCTTTTATTAATTATAATAAATACAAATAAGCAAGAGAACATCGAACAGCCGAGAAGTGTTTCGCCCGTGTGGCCGGCAGACCTAGGTCTTTCTCAAGGCTTATTCAAGAAAAAGTGGGGGTACATAAAATTTATACAGAACAGAAAATGAAGGGCAACAGAATCACATATAGTTCGACAATAATGTGTTATGATATAAGAGAAATGGTGTTTATGCTAGGGTGTGGTAAAGGCAGAATAAGAATAAAGTAGGTGGGACAGGGAGATCAGGAACCTTTCATTGTTACAGGAAAAGAAAATGTAAGGTGGTCCGTGTCGAAAAGTAGATAATAGGGTGGAGGTACAGAAAAGTCATATGTCGCAAACCAAATTGGTGGCACCGTAGAGGTAGGGGGAGGGTTAAGAGTGATAGGTTTCCAAAGTGGGAAGGGGTAAGGGAGGTGGAGGGAGGAAGAAATGCAAATTGTAGGCATAATAGTAGTTAGGGAGAAACAAAAGGGGAGGAAAAGGGAGGTGAAGTAGGTAAGTCAGCATGAAATCAAATTACATCAATGCAATCACATTTTCAAATCAAACAAGACAAATTAACAGTAACATATTCAGCTGCGATAAGGTATAATCATCAATGCGTACAAAGATTGATAACAGTAAGGGGAGATAGACTTATAGCAAAAGATGTAACATACAAATAGTACAGAGGAGCTCAAGGAGGCGTCCTTGTACCGAACCAACAGTACATTGGAATGTCTGGATGTACCAGGGGAGGGAGGGAGTGTGTCTCCGTAAGAAAAGATGCGATGGTAACTGAACTAATGAAAAAAAGACCAGGGTGAGCGAGAGACTGGACCTGGTCAGAAAAGTATTAATTGAGATGAATCAAAACTTACCAAATTGTCTATAAGGAATAAAAGGAGTCTTGAAATGCAAGGTATATGAAGGAAAGGGGGAAAGGGGATGGGCACATGAAAATGTTATACAAGGATTTTGCATTTGGGCGGTCACAAGAAACCAAAGGAGTAAGGCAAGCAGAAAAAGAAACAAGTGTGCCACAGGTAATAGCAACAAGAGCAGCAAAAAAACAAGAGTTATCCAAGATCAAAACATGTTAAGGTGGCCATCAAAAGTGTAGCCAAAATGGAGATTAGAGGGAAAGGTTGGCCAAAAGGCTATGCGGCTGTATCAAGCTCATTGAGGAAAACCAAGAAATTGGCAAGAATGTACAATGACATGTATGTCCAAAAAGCTACTTGTTGGGGCACTTACGATAAAAGGGACAGTTGAATCCGTGACGAGGCACACCATTCGAAGTACGAGTAATGAAGTAGCAGTCTCTGCGGTCAGAGGGAGTGCGGGTGCTAGCTTCTGAATCTCAACTTATGGGTAGAAGACTTGTGTCAGGAATCTACGTCTGCAGCCTCAGGGCATTCCTGTGCGTGACGGCAGAGTCATAAAACCGAAAGTCCCTGGGGATTCCAAGAGGCTAGAATGCAAACTGTATTCACGTGAAGTGGACGCCGTGTCACGTTGGGAGCGGAAAAACAACTCATAAAGAGCAAAAATAGTGAGGAAAAGAATAAAAGGTATTCCTATGAGTGATAACAGGGAGCCATAAAGAGAAAGTCATGGGGGATTCACAGAGGCTGGGATGCAATCTGTAAATCGTGATGAACAGTTCATGTCACGTTCATGAAAGGGAAAAAGACCCTATAATGCAAGGAAGTGGATGGAAGGATTCGGCTCGAGCAAATGGAGAAGTAACTTAAAAATTGGCAGAGTTATTAATGTTGTCGGCATCTCCCTGGAGAGTAGGGAGGAGTTGGAGGCAGACATCACGGAAAAGGAGATCCAAAATGCCATACAGGATGTTCGATCCGGCAAGGCGATGGGCCCAAACGGGCTACCAATCGAGCTTTTTAAACCCATGACATCAATATTAGCTCCCCATCTGTTGAATAAGGAGTGTTTTGATTCTGGTCTCCTACTGGCGGATATCCGCATGGCCGCTATAATTGTCATACACAAACCAACCGAGCCGATAGAGGACTGTAGATCGTATCGCCCCATCTCCCTTTAAACCGTCGAGGCCAAGATCCTGGCAAAGCTCCAGGCCAATCGGATTCTTCCTTATATAACAGAATTGGTCCACCCGGATCAGTCCGGATTAATACCGGGGAGGAATACGGCGCAAAATTTGCGGAGGGTACATGGGGGCAGATTTATGTTGCACTTGCGCCACTTTTGCGCCGCCATTGCGTCACTTTTGTGACGCAGCAGCGGCGCAAATCCTGCGCCATGGTGCGGGGTATTTACAACGTGACGCATCTGGGAGATGCGTCACGTTGTAAAGCCCTGCGCCACATGTAGGCGTTCCAGGGCAGGTGGGGGCGTTCCGACGCAGGAACGCCTCCTAAAAGTGGCTGAGTGAAATCTACAAGATTTCACTCAGTCACTTTTAGGCCCATGCTGCGTCAAAACCCTGCGCCTGCTTGAAGCAGGCGTAAGGATTGACGCAGCATTGTAGAGATAGGGCCCCCCAGATCATTGCTGGAGCTGCGTCGCGCTTGCGACGCAACTCCAGCAATGCGCCACTTTTCGGCACAGATGCGTCACGCATCTGTGCTGTTTTTGCCCCATGGTGCGCCGCATTATAAATGCGGCGCATCCATGGTGGCGCAGCTGTGGCGCATAATAACTGGCGCATCCCTGCTGATCTGCAGGGATGCGCCAGTCGTCATAAATCTGCCCCAAGGTGCCTTGGGTAGGATCCATACCATCGAGGAAGACGCGTTCCTATTCTTGTTAGAGGGGGCAGATTTATGTTGCACTTGCGCCACTTTTGCGCCGCCATTGCGTCACTTTTGTGACGCAGCAGCGGCGCAAATCCTGCGCCATGGTGCGGGGTATTTACAACGTGACGCATCTGGGAGATGCGTCACGTTGTAAAGCCCTGCGCCACATGTAGGCGTTCCAGGGCAGGTGGGGGCGTTCCGACGCAGGAACGCCTCCTAAAAGTGGCTGAGTGAAATCTACAAGATTTCACTCAGTCACTTTTAGGCCCATGCTGCGTCAAAACCCTGCGCCTGCTTGAAGCAGGCGTAAGGATTGACGCAGCATTGTAGAGATAGGGCCCCCCAGATCATTGCTGGAGCTGCGTCGCGCTTGCGACGCAACTCCAGCAATGCGCCACTTTTCGGCACAGATGCGTCACGCATCTGTGCTGTTTTTGCCCCATGGTGCGCCGCATTATAAATGCGGCGCATCCATGGTGGCGCAGCTGTGGCGCATAATAACTGGCGCATCCCTGCTGATCTGCAGGGATGCGCCAGTCGTCATAAATCTGCCCCAAGGTGCCTTGGGTAGGATCCATACCATCGAGGAAGACGCGTTCCTATTCTTGTTAGATGCTGCCATGGTGTTCGATACTATAGAGTGGGACTTTCTCTTCGCCGTATTGGCTCGAATGGGATTCAGGCCCAAGTTAATAAATTGGATTAGGCTCCTATATATGCAACCCACTGCACATGTCATCAGGGCCGGACTGGGAACCAAAACCGGCCCTGGCAAAGTGCTCGGACGGCCCCTCCAGGGCTTGGGGGGGCCGCCGAGCTCTTTGCCAGGGCTGGTTTTCGGCCGATTTTGTTACAGGGCCGATGTTGCAGCTATGCTGCAAAAACGGCCCTGTAACAAAAACGGCCCCCAGGGGCCCAAACCGGCCCCCACCCGTGCGGCGCACCGGGGGATTGCCTGGTGCCCGCTACGACCAGTCCGGCCCTGCATGTCATCGTCAATAACCACAGCTCTACTGCTTTCCCCCTCCACCAGAGCACAAGACAAGGCTGCCCCCTGTCACCTTTATTATTCGCCCTAGTATTGGATCCTCTGGCGATCCGGGTTCGGGTGATCCCGGGATACGGGGGATCAAACGGACGCTGGATCATGAGGACCGCATCTCGCTATATGGGGATGATATCCTCTCGTATCTAGCGTCTCCGGCACGATCTCTGCGACGGGTGCTACACATTTTTCATATGTTTGGTGCTCACTCGGTTTACAGAATAAACTGGTCCAAGTCCCAAATGTATGCACTATGGGGCGCTCCCCCATTTAGTCCTTGGGGTTACGAGATCCCGGTGGCCAATGGAGGATTCTGTTATCTGGGTATTTTTGTAACCCCGGACGTGGACCTCTTCTATGACCGAAACCTACTTGGACTCCTCCAACGTCTCAAATCGGACGTTGCACATTGGAGATCTCTCCATCTCACTCTCTTGGGGCGTGTGTCCTTGTTCAAGATGCTGGCGCTTCTGTGTTTTCTATACGTGTTGCAAAACACTCCTAATCCTATTCCAGATTCCTATCTCTCTCTCAAATTGATGGCATACTACGGGGCCTGTTATGGGAAGGCCGTGCTCCACGAATTGCAATGAGTAAACTCACTATGGGCTGGTATGACGGGGGCATAGGGCTCCCAGACTTAAGACTATACTATCATGCCTCTCAATTAGCCCCAATTAATAGGTGGGTGTTCGACCCACATGACGAGCCTAATTTTCGCACGGACCACTGGCTTATGGGAAGGGGCGGGTATAATAGCGCGCTCTATACCAACCCCGTAAACTTCATTTGACTGGCCCCACGGCCCGGGCGGTTGAAACATGGCATACGGTCACTAGAAACCTGAGCTGGAAGGGACACCTGACTAAGGCGATGCCATTGTGGGAACCAGACAACATGGGTTGCCTCAGTCGGTGCCGGGATTCGACAAGTGGGACCTAATTGGGATATCCACGGTTGGGGACATGTGGGTTAAGGGAAAGCTGAAAGTGAGGATAGGCTGGGAGACGGACTTGGGAGGTATGGGGGATTACGACTGGGCGTCTCCCAGGGAGATGGCCATTCCAATGCGCCTATGGCTCATTCAGTTGAAAATTCTCCATCGGGTCTACTTTGACGCCAAGCTTCTATTTAGATTGGGTAGACGCCCTAACCCGCTCTGTCTACGACATTGTAACCAAGAGGGTACCTTTGTACATATACTATTGGGCTGTCCACAAATCCAGTCTTATTGGGAAAAGATTATCCGCCAAATTGAGTGGACCTGTGACAAGACCATGGGGGGTGTCTCCTCAGCTTTGTCTCCTCAATATCAGGGGTACTACCGACCTCACGCAGGCAGAGCAGAATTGGGCCTCGATGGGCTTCATTGTAGCCAAATGCAACATAGCCCAGAGACCTCCCTCCCCTCCCACCTAGCATAGGAAGTAATGCCGAGAGTATGTCAGTTGATCTGTTGTGTTATGTAACCGGCTCTTTGACACTACATCTTGTAAATGGCTTGGCTATGTCCAAATGCGGTGAACAACAATCCTCCTTGCATATAACTGATATGTATGTTATTCTATTGATGTGTAAGTTTTTGTACCTCTTAACCGACCTTTCTTACTTTTACTGGTAAATACTCACAAGAATCAAAATAACAACACAACAATGTTCCCCATAAATACAATGTATGCACACAATTATAGCTTTTTTTCTTTGTTTTTTTTATTTAGTAAGAAGCAAAAAGATTTTTTTGTATCAAAAAATATATTCATATTACATTTCCTTTTTTTGTGCTTTACAGAAATTCTAGAGATGAATAAATATAAGTAATCAATAATGTGAATAACAATTACCTTGGTATCAAAAAACACCACTTGAACAATTGAAATTGCCCCTCATCAAGCAAACATAAATATCTTCATTCACAACTTGCTAACTAATCTTGCATCACAACATACATACCATACACAAAGAAATATACAGAAAGGGAATTGTAAAAACACACAACTGGATAGATCTTCTACACATTAATTTTACAATTTGTCGAGTTTTACTTTGATGACATTGACATCAGGCTGGATTTCTTTTCTCATTGAGTTTAAATTAATCCATTTAGTGCTTGTTGTCCAGTTGTGAAGTAGCTGGTCCACAAATTGTAAGATTAGTTAGCAAGTTGTGAATGAAGATATTTATGTTTGCTTGATGAGGGGCAATTTCAATTGTTCAAGTGGTGTTTTTTTAAAAGCAATAATTGTGTGCAGACATTGTATTTATGGGGAACATTGTTGTGTTGTTATTTTGATTCTTGTGAGTATTTACCAGTAAAAGTAAGAAAGGTCGGTTAAGAGGTACAAAAACTTACACATTTGTTCTTTTCCCCCCTCTTGGACCTCAAAGTAACTGGGGAATACCTTTTTTCTATAATCAATCTGTTATTCTATTGATACCTGAAACTAGAAATGTTATTATGTCTCATGTGTATACGATGTACCGATACATTGTTGTTGGAAAATTAATGAAAAGTTAAAAAAAAAAAATGACTGGATTATAAGAGATAAATGTGTTTCCGGCTTCATGAAAGATAGAAATAATTATATTCTCAGCAGCATACAGCACCAGCAATATGTTTTTATTGCCAAATCAAATACCTCTAGCAGATTGAACTGGTGCAACATAGTTGTCAGTGGTTCTAGAGCAAGGGCAAATAGCAATGGGGAGGCAGAGCAGCCCAGGTTCGATTCTCATGCAGTTCCTATCCTTGGCTTGTATGTGCCATTCACAATGACTCGCACCACAAGTTATGTATATAGCAGTTTAACCCAGGCTATTCATTCCTTTTCAAATTCCATTCTCTCTAAGGTAGCAAATAGAAAGATTCATTAAACCAAGTTGAATTCCATAATGGCATCTAGGAATACTGCTGGTGTCTCGACATCTGGCCTAATCTGTAGCATAACACAAAATAGTGTGTGTAGATTATAACGATTTGGGCGTTATGGGAAGATGCTAGATTGGTTATAAAGAGGCAAGTCCGGTGTGAGTAGAAGCACCATGGGGCATATTATCAAGCACGGTGTTACAATTATCGCCGCTTTAGCGGCAGAAAACTGCCGCTAAAGCGGCGATAATGGGCTTGATAATTCCCATAGAAGCCCATGTTGACACCAGAACATGGGCTTCTATGGGAATTCTTCAGGGCATATTATCAAGCCCATTATCGCTGCTTTAGCGGCAGTGTTCTGCCGCTAAAGCGGCGATAATTTTAACGCAGTTTCTTGATAATATGCCCTTAAATTCTCAAGTATCATTGTCAGAATCTTATCAGTGTTAATGAGAGACAATGTAGTTTTATAACATTTTATTGGGTTTCTCTTAATCAGCAATGTGCAAACATGTCAAAAGCATTATTTTTACTTGTTAATAATCTTTTTAAGTATTTTTGCATTCTACATTAGATTTACTCATTTATCTTATGAGAGACAATAGTTGATAAAATTCACAGTGCGAAAGTATTTAATCCAGCTTTAAACTAGTTATACTTAGTGCTTCTATTACTGTGGGAGATATATTAAAGGAGAGCGATCCTGTTCAGGAAATGAGGGTCGGGATCATATTTATTAAAGAACAAACAAGGAGAACCCCTCACACCATAGATACTTCCATTTTTCAAGTAGGCTACATTATATTTCTGAACCTCTCAATTCCAACTTTTATTGGAGATGTATTACTCGATTTTATATTTCTACTAAAACCTCCAATTATTGTACCGCGCTTTATTAATATCAGAACCGCATTAAATATGTGCATAAAAAATGATAGATGTCACAACACTTTAAAAAAAAAAAAAAGAAAATACTTTACACTTTGGACCACATCAAATGCTTTTTTCTCTATGGACTACTTTGTCCTCAAATATTATATTGATACAGAAATACGAAACAATACTCTACAACATATAATTGACATAACTCATAAACAATTTAGAAAAGACAGCACAGTACTCTACATACATATAAATGACATAATTCATAAATGATTAGGGATCACAAATGAATAACAATTACTGAACATAAACAGCCTTATTCAACAATAACATTTATAAGTGTCCAACATATATACTATACTACTTTCTTGTGTATTTATCATACTATTTTCTTAATGATCTCATAACACAAACAAAAGTTAAATTTCTAAACTTATGCTTTTACCTTTATTTATAGAATAGTAGTTAGTATTATATTTATTTCAGGGATAAAATCCCATAAAACATGCAAAACATTCATAAAATAATGTGCATATCATATAAATGTAACTCATAGCAAATCAATATCTATGATAAATGATAATAGTAATTACATTATATACATAATTTCATGTTACCACACTTCTCTACGGAGAATCAATACAGAGTAGAAAGACGGCTGCTAAGCATGACCATTTTGTTTCTGAAAAACATTATTAAACCATGTCTCCATCTGTATTTGCATGAAATAAATTTAAGATTATGGACATCTAACTGCCAAGAATATCAAGAATATCAGACTTAAAATAATCAAAATATTATCAATTAGCATAGATAAGAATAACAGAAACCTCATCCAACTAAATACAAGACATATATTACATGTGATGTGTAAATGTATCCAATTTCACATCTTAAAAATATAAGTAATAAAAACCTTGCCGATGTTGATCATCAATGGTAAACACCCCTTACTACGCACCCGTCATCCACATGTTGTTACAACACGGTCGTTACAACGCATACCATTACCGCGCAAGTCATTACAACGACTTGCGGATGGGGGAGAAGGTGTTGGATTTAAAATCCAACACCTTCCCTACTGTCTGCACAGACTGGAGTTGGAATAGTAAATTATACTATTCCAACATCCAGCGTTCCCCTCTGCAAGTCATTGTTACGACTTGCGGGGTAATGGTATGCGTTGTTACAACGCGGTCATCATAACAACCGTGTTGTAACAACATGCAGGGTGAGGGAAAGCAGAAAAAAGACGCATATTCATCATCAATGCCTTTAAGATTAAAAGGCAACTATAAAAGACGGCAATGGTTAATAAAATAATGACTCTATGTTATGCATGAATTACTGATTTCAAAAGAGGATACTTCAGCTGCTTCCTTACTAGCCATACAACACAAACATATCTGCTTACAGTAAATACAATAAAGGAGGGATTAGTGTTAGTCCTAAGTATCACAGTAAATACAATAAAGGGATGGGTGTTAGTCCTAAGTATTCTGGATGCAGGTAACTAATGCCTGATCCCTAAATTTCTACACAGGAATCTGACCCATTTGCTCCTTGATCTTTTTGTAAACGGGCAGAAGAACAAGAGTTGATCTATATCTTCTATAGTAGTCTTACAAGATAGAGAGCTAGTACACAGGGGTTCTGTTTCCATTGAATGAGGAACATGCCTAGCTGAAGTGTGCCTATTCTCACTTTGATGTACAGGGTTCTGGTTTGATAAGTGGTTATGGCATTCATATAGCGTTCAAATGTTGGGGTTATGGCATCCATATAGGGGGTCAAAAGATAGAGTGGGTTTATATTGTAAAAAGCCGATTTAACAGTATCTCTTGTTCCACCTCGTATGGAGAAGGGGTGCTCCATTGTGTTTCCATGCCTAAGGACTGTAGGTCTGATTTTATGCGACAAAGCCATGGAATAGAGTGCGAGTTAGTTATTTCTAACACCTCAATTAGAACGTTCCTGTATGGTTCTAAATCAGGAGTGGCCCACAGACTTATTCAGAACAATAGCAGTCGTAGGACAGCTAAATTGACTTCTCACTTTAATCCGATATGGAAACATAATGGGACTATGAGAGTGCTTTGAGGTAAGCTAAACAGTGACCTCATAAACACGTTCCCTTTTGCTGTCTGTTATCCAGCGGTAATTACCTGGTAAAAACTGATCCAGTGCGAGACCAGAGAAAAAGGGGAAAAGAAAGGGAGAAATATATTTATACACAACTATCCTCCCTGCGTCGCAGACCCGACGTCACACTAGCTCATTCACACACGCAGTCATTGGTGGGGCCCATAGCACCAACACTCACACGTCTCCACTCACCAGTCTGCACACAGGAGGGATGATGATTTCGTGCTGGACATGTGGGGGGGGTACCTTATTACCTATTGGGAAGAAAAGTTATTTTTACAAAATATACATTTAGCATTCACCACCTATAGATTCCTAATCCCCAACATCAAGGCACTTCACCCACTTGGTCGATGGACCAATTAGTTGGATTGGTTGATGGTGATTTAGAACCAGCTAAAGTACATTTTAAGACTCAGAATCCTTTATTCTCTTCATCGAAAAACCACAAACTCGTAATTTCAGTTAAACAAATATTTGTTTATCTAAATATTGTTTGCAAATAATTTCGACATTTATGATTTATCAAAGTTTTAGAAGTTTAGAAATTTAGTCAAGTAATACAGATTGCAGGACATTTATATTTACCTATTCTTGCTATCTGGATTTTTCTCTAATTCATTTGGCTCTGCATAACCGAATTTAGCCGTTAATTGCCCAAATAAAGCAGGCCAAAGCTCAAAGTCCAAAGTTCTTTGCTCAGCACGTTACAGTTCCAAAGATCTCCAAAGGACTAGAAATCGTGCAAGCATCTGTCATCGCCTGTGGGGTCAAAGAGGGTGTGTAGTCATCATAACAGCCGAATGCATCTTTCCCTCCCTATTCTACTACTCTTTTTATAATAAATTTCGGGATAACATGAAACATTTTTAGGCGACGAAAGTCTGTGATTGGCTGATTGGAAAACGTTCGATTTTTATTCTATGAGGTTCCCATGGATTTTGCTGGTTCATTTCCGTAGCTGATGTAGCCCTTATGCAACAATGTTTTAGGTTTGCTTGCATGTCCCAATTGTTCATTTAAACCAGTTTTTACTGACTGAAGTTTGGCAGTCCACCAAGATCCTATCCTTGACCATGTACATTGGTGAACAGAGGTTGTCAGGAAGTTCACAGAGCCATCCGAGTCTGCGCAGTAGGCATCGCGCTCACGAGACGGTGACCACTTCTGAACTCGATTTCGGACTCCATTTTAGGTAGGCCCAAATGTCAACTTAAGCGAAACAAACACAAAAGAATAATTATTACAAAGAAATGATGATTCTAATGTTAAACCCTCACTAATCCCTTTATATATTAGTATTTTCCTAGCATATAGCAACATTTAAAGCGATAATACTCACCATTAGGATCCAAACAGGAAAGCAAACATCACATAAGCAACATAAATCATGCGATATCTATTACCACATGTACTACTATTAATATGCGTACATATTTTAGTTATTAGAGTTATTTTCCCATGCAAATAGCAATTTCCCACGTGTAATTGGTGTATGCAAATGGTTCGTTTAGTTTCACAACATTCCGTTAGTAAAATTATAATCAGTAGGCTATATAGTTAGTCTTTTCATGCAAAATGGAGGAGGTATACAAATTTTGTTCTACCTGCTCCATCAATCCCCCCTTTGGTGATTTTTAACATCACCACACTACATACATTTTGTAAAATTTGGTAAACAGAAATAAATTCAGTTCTCTTAATATTTTGTTAGATCACATGACTGTCTCTCCTGTCTCTTCTTCTCTTGTCTTTTTATACATATTCTCTTTCCACTCTTCTAATTCTACCTCTTCAAATTCTCTTTCTTTTCTTTCTTTCTCTCTTTTCTTTACAGTTTCTCTTTTTATGTTATTTCGTATTTTCCTTCTTTTGCTACATAGACATCCTAATCTCAGAATTAATACTAAAATAATCACACATGTTACTGGAAATAATATTTTACCAATAAAAGTATTACCTAGTTTTAGTAAAAAGTCTTTAATAGTAGACAACTTTTTCCAATCTTTTCCCAAATACCTTCAACCTCCAGTGGAACAATCTCCTCATGCAAATCAGTTATATTCTTTATGCACGTCTTTAAATCTTGACTTTCGTCAGGAATGTAAGTACAACAATGTTGAACTTTCAGCATTCCACAGACTCCACCCTCTTTTGCCAAAATTATATCAAGGGCAAGTCGATTTTGCATTACCATGGCTCTCATGGCAACCATTTCGGTATTTACCAATAAAAATCCTCCAGCAGTGCTTGCTGACAAGCGATCCACTACTGTTGATAATTTTCTAATTTTATGTGCATTCAGAGATATTCCCACTGCTAGTATCAACGCTCCAAAAATGTCTCCTACAATTTCTGACCAAGATTCTCTTCTCCTACGTGTTAGTTGTCTACCTATCTCATGTGCACCAACCATCTTTTCCTCTTCCCACATGAAATATCTTTGGGAAAACCAGGCCTAGATAACATGTGCCATACCAATGGTCAGGTAATCGATAATAAGCTTTGTTCCCGCAGATAAAATATAATCCAGGAAAAACCGGATCATTTCCTCCTTTAAATCCCCATCCACCCATGATTCTAAAAGTATCATATGCAAAAACAACAATTGATGGACAGAATGCAGAACAATGTCATACATTCACCCCAGTACAGAGATCTGGGCCTAAATCCATCGTTTTTTTGCTCACCATGCCATTCCAGTTTGAACCCTGCCATATGCAAATCAGTCTTGACCCTGTGCCTTATGGGAACAGTCCAGCCCGAACTGCCAAGCCAGGTCCTTCCTGGACTGGAAACAGCATCCTAGGACCGGTTTCGGGGTTTCACCCCTCTTCAGCCAGGATAGCTTGATTCCAGTGGCATGGAGAGCACGGGACTCACGTCTGAGCATACCCGTCCCACTCGGGGTGACAAATGCAAAAGCAACAATTGATGGACAGAATGCAGAACAATGTCATACATTCACCCCAGTACAGAGATCTGGGCCTAAATCCATCGTTTTTTTGCTCACCATGCCATTCCAGTTTGAACCCAGCCATATGCAAATCAGTCTTGACCCTGTGCCTTATGGGAACAGTCCAGCCCGAACTGCCAAGCCAGGTCCTCCCTGGACTGGAAACAGCATCCTAGGACCGGTTTCGGGGTTTCAACCCTCTTCAGCCAGGATAGCTTGATTCCAGTGGCATGGAGAGCATGGGACTCACGTCTGAGCATACCCGTCCCACTCGGGGTGACAAATGCAAAAACAACAATTGATGTACAGAAAGCAGAACAATGTCATACATTCACCCCAGTACAGAGATCTGGGCCTAAATCCATCGTTTTTTGCTCACCATGCCATTCCAGTTTGAACCCAGACATATGCAAATCAGTCTTGACCCTGTGCTTTATGGGAACAGTCCAGCCCGAACTGCCAAGCCAGGTCCTCCCTGGACTGGAAACAGCATCCTAGGACCGGTTTCAGGGTTTCACCCCTCTTCAGCCAGGATAGCTTGATTCCAGTGGCATGGAGAGCACGAGACTCACGTCTGAGCATACCCGTCCCACTCGGGGTGACAAATGCAAAAACAACAATTGATGGACAGAATGCAGAACAATGTCATACATTCACCCCAGTACAGAGATCTGGGCCTAAATCCATCGTTTTTTTGCTCACCATGCCATTCCAGTTTTAACCCAGCCATATGCAAATCAGTCTTGACCCTGTGCCTTATGGGAACAGTCCAGCCCGAACTGCCAAGCCAGGTCCTCCCTGGACTGGAAACAGCATCCTAGGACCGGTTTCGGGGTTTCACCCCTCTTCAGCCACGATAGCTTGATTCCAGTGGCATGGAGAGCACGGGACTCACGTCTGAGCATACCCGTCCCACTCGGGGTGACAAATGCAAAAACAACAATTGATGGACAGAATGCAGAACAATGCCATGCATTCACCCCAGTACAGAGATCTGGACCTAAATCCATCGTTTTTTTGCTCACCATGCCATTCCAGTTTGAACCCAGCCATATGCAAATCAGTCTTGACCCTGTGCCTTATGGGAACAGTCCAGCCCGAACTGCCAAGCCAGGTCCTCCCTGGACTGGAAACAGCATCCTAGGACCGGTTTCGGGGTTTCACCCCTCTTCAGCCAGGATAGCTTGATTCCAGTGGCATGGAGAGCACGGGACTCACGTCTGAGCATACCCGTCCCACTCGGGGTGACAAATGCAAAAACAACAATTGATGGACAGAATGCAGAACAATGTCATACATTCACACCAGTACAGAGATCTGGGCCTAAATCCATCGTTTTTTTGCTCACCATGCCATTCCAGTTTGAACCCAGCCATATGCAAATCAGTCTTGACCCTGTGCCTTTTGGGAGCAGTCCAGCCCGAACTGCCAAGCCAGGTCCTCCCTGGACTGGAAACAGCATCTTAGGACCGGTTTCGGGGTTTCACCCCTCTTCAGGCAGGATAGCTTGATTCCAGTGGCATGGAGAGCACGGGACTCACGTCTGAGCATACCCGTCCCACTCGGGGTGACAAATGCAAAAACAACAATTGATGGACAGAATGCAGAACAATGTCATACATTCACCCCAGTACAGAGATCTGGGCCTAAATCCATCGTTTTTTTGCTCACCATGCCATTCCAGTTTGAACCCAGCCATATGCAAATCAGTCTTGACCCTGTGCCTTATGGGAACAGTCCAGCCCGAACTGCCAAGCCAGGTCCTCCCTGGACTGGAAACAGCATCCTAGGACCGGTTTCGGGGTTTCACCCCTCTTCAGGCAGGATAGCTTGATTCCAGTGGCATGGAGAGCACGGGACTCACGTCTGAGCATACCCGTCCCACTCGGGGTGACAAATGCAAAAACAACAATTGATGGACAGAATGCAGAACAATGTCATACATTCACACCAGTACAGAGATCTGGGCCTAAATCCATCATTTTTTGCTCACCATGCCATTCCAGCTTGAACCCAGACATATGCAAATCAGTCTTGACCCTGTGCCTTATGGGAACAGTCCAGCCCGAACTGCCAAGCCAGGTCCTCCCTGGACTGGAAACAGCATCCTAGGACCGGTTTCGGGGTTTCACCCCTCTTCAGCCAGGATAGCTTGATTCCAGTGGCATGGAGAGCACGGGTCTCACGTCTGAGCATACCCGTCCCACTCGGGGTGACAAATGCAAAAACAACAATTGATGGACAGACTGCAGAACAATGTCATACATTCACCCCAGTACAGAGATCTGTGCCTCAATCCATTGTTTTTTTGCTCACCATGCCATTCCAGTTTGAACCCAGCCATATGCAAATCAGTCTTGACCCTGTGCGTTATGGGAACAGTCCAGCCCGAACTGCCAAGCCAGGTCCTCCCTGGACTGGAAACAGCATCCTAGGACCGGTTTCGGGATTTCGCCCCTCTTCAGCCAGGATAGCTTGATTCCAGTGGCATGGAGAGCACGGGACTCACGTCTGAGCATACCCGTCCCACTCGGGGTGACAAATGCAAAAACAACAATTGATGGACTGAATGCAGAACAATGTCATACATTCACCCCAGTACAGAGATCTGGGCCTAAATCCATCGTTTTTTTGCTCACCATGCCATTCCAGATTGAACCCAGCCATATGCAAATCAGTCTTGACCCTGTGCCTTATGGGAACAGTCCAGCCCGAACTGCCAAGCCAGGTCCTCCCTGGACTGGAAACAGCATCCTAGGACCGGTTTCGGGGTTTCACCCCTCTTCAGCCAGGATAGCTTGATTCCAGTGGCATGGAGAGCACGGGACTCACGTCTGAGCATACCCGTCCCACTCGGGGTGAGAAATGCAAAAACAACAATTGATGGACAGAATGCAGAACAATGTCATACATTCACCCCAGTACAGAGATCTAGGCCTAAATCCATCGTTTTTTTGCTCACCATGCCATTCCAGTTTGAACCCAGCCATATGCAAATCAGTCTTGACCCTGTGCCTTATGGGAACAGTCCAGCCCGAACTGCCAAGCCAGGTCCTCCCTGGACTGGAAACAGCATCCTAGGACCGGTTTCGGGGTTTCACCCCTCTTCAGCCAGGATAGCTTGATTCCAGTGGCATGGAGAGCACGGGACTCACGTCTGAGCATACCCGTCCCACTCGGGGTGACAAATGCAAAAACAACAATTGATGGACAGAATGCAGAACAATGTCATACATTCACCCCAGTACAGAGATCTGGGCCTAAATCCATTGTTTTTTTGCTCACCATGCCATTCCAGTTTGAACCCAGCCATATGCAAATCAGTCTTGACCCTGTGCCTTATGGGAACAGTCCAGCCCGAACTGCCAAGCCAGGTACTCCCTGGACTGGAAACAGCATCCTAGGACCGGTTTCGGGGTTTCACCCCTCTTCAGCAGGATAGCTTGATTCCAGTGGCATGGAGAGCACGGGACTCACGTCTGAGCATACCCGTCCCACTCGGGGTGACAAATGCAAAAACAATTGATGGACAGAATGCAGAACAATGTCATACATTCACCACAGTACAGAGATCTGGGCCTAAATCCATCGTTTTTTTGCTCACCATGTCATTCCAGTTTGAACCCAGCCATATGCAAATCAGTCTTGACCCTGTGCCTTATGGGAACAGTCCAGCCCGAACTGCCAAGCCAGGTCCTCCCTGGACTGGAAACAGCATCCTAGGACCGGTTTCGGGGTTTCACCCCTCTTCAGCCAGAATAGCTTGATTCCAGTGGCATGGAGAGCACGGGACTCACGTCTGAGCATACCCGTCCAACTCGGGGTGACAAATGCAAAAACAACAATTGATGGACAGAATGCAGAACAATGTCATACATTCACCCCAGTACAGAGATCTGGGCCTAAATCCATCGTTTTTTTGCTCATCATGCCATTCTAGTTTGAACCCAGCCATATGCAAATCAGTCTTGACCCTGTGCCTTATGGGAACAGTCCAGCCCGAACTGCCAAGCCAGGTCCTCCCTGGACTGGAAACAGCATCCTAGGACCGGTTTCGGGGTTTCACCCCTCTTCAGCCAGGCTATCTTGATTCCAGTGGCATGGAGAGCACGGGACTCACGTCTGAGCATTCCCGTCCCACTCGGGGTGACAAATGCAAAAACAACAATTGATGGACAGAATGCAGAACAATGTCATACATTCACCTCAGTACAGAGATCTGGGCCTAATTCCATCGTTTTTTTGCTCACCATGCCATTCAAGTTTGAACCCAGCCATATGCAAATCAGTCTTGACCCTGTGCCTTATGGGAACAGTCCAGCCCGAGCTGCCAAGCCAGGTCCTCCGTGGACTGGAAACCGCATCCGAGGACCGGTTTCGGGGTTTCAGCCCTCTTCAGCCAGGATAGCTTGATTCCAGTGGCATGGGGAGCAGGGGACTCACGTCTGAGCATACCCGTCCCACTCAGGGTGACAAATGCAAAAACAACAATTGATGGAGAGAATGCAGAACAATGTCATACATTCAGCCCAGTACAGAGATCTGGGCCTAAATCCATCGTTTTTTTGCTCACCATGCCATTCCAGTTTGAACCCAGCCATAGGCAAATTAGTCTTGACCCTGAGCCTTATAGGAACAGTCCAGCCCGAACTGCCAAGCCAGGTCCTCCCTGGACTGGAAACAGCATCCTAGGACCGGTTTCGGGGTTTCACCCCTCTTCAGCCAGGATAGCTTGATTCCAGTGGCATGGAGAGCACGGGACTCACGTCTGAGCATACCCGTCCCACTCGGGGTGACAAATGCAAAAACAGCAATTGATGGACAGAATGCAGAACAATGTCACACATTCATCCCAGTACAGAGATCTGGGCCTAAATCCATCGTTTTTTTGCTCACCATGCCATTCCAGTTTGAACCCAGCCATATGCAAATCAGTCTTGACCCTGTGCCTTATGGGAACAGTCCAGCCCGAACTGCCAAGCCAGGTCCTCCCTGGACTGGAAACAGCATCCTAGGACCGGTTTCGGGGTTTCACCCCTCTTCAGCCAGGATAGCTTGATTCCAGTGGCATGGAGAGCACGTGACTCACGTCTGAGCATACCCGTCCCACTCGGGGTGACAAATGCAAAAACAACAATTGATGGACAGAATGCAGAACAATGTCATACATTCACCCCAGTACAGAGATCTGGGCCTAAATCCATCGTTTTTTTGCTCACCATGCCATTCCAGTTTGAACCCAGCCATATGCAAATCAGTCTTGACCCCGTGCCTTATGGGAACAGTCCAGCCCGAACTGCCAAGCCAGGTCCTCCCTTGACTGGAAACGGCATCCTAGGACCGGTTTCAGGGTTTCACCCCTCTTCAGCCAGGATAGCTTGATTCCACTGGTATGGAGAGCACGGGACTCATGTCTGAGCATACCCGTCCCACTTGGGGTGACAAATGCAAAAACAACAATTGATGGACAGAATGCAGAACAATGTCATACATTCACCCCAGTACAGAGATCTGGGCCTAAATCCATCGTTTTTTTGCTCACCATGCCATTCCAGTTTGAACCCAGCCATATGCAAATCAGTGTTGATCCTGTGCCTTATGGAAACAGTCCAGCCCAAACTGCCAAGCCAGGTCCTCCCTGGACTGGAAACAGCATCCTAGGACCGGTTTCGGGGTTTCACCCCTCTTCAGCCAGGATAGCTTGATTCCAGTGGCATGGAGAGCACGGGACTCACGTCTGAGCATACCCGTCCCACTCGGGGTGACAAATGCAAAAACAACAATTGATGGACAGAATGCAGAACAATGTCATACATTCACCCCAGTACAGAGATCTGGGCCTAAATCCATCGTTTTGTTGCTCACCATGCCATTCCAGTTTGAACCCAGCCATATGCAAATCAGTCTTGACCCTGTGCCTTATGGGAACAGTCCAGCCCAGCTGCCAAGCCAGGTCCTCCCTGGACTGGAAACAGCAACCTAGGACCGGTTTTGGGGTTTCACCCCTCTTCAGCCAGGATAGCTTGATTCCAGTGGCATGGAGAGCACGGGACTCACGTCTGAGCATACCCGTCCCACTCGGGGTGACAAATGCAAAAACAACAATTGATGGACAGAATGCAGAACAATGTCATACATTCACCCCAGTACAGAGATCTGGGCCTAAATCCATCGTTTTTTTGCTCACCATGCCATTCCAGTTTGAACCCAGCCATATGCAAATCAGTCTTGACCCTGTGCCTTATGGGAACAGTACAGCCCGAACTGCCAAGCCAGGTCCTCCCTGGACTGGAAACAGCATCCTAGGACCGGTTTCGGGGTTTCACCCCTCTTCAGCCCGGATAGCTTGATTCCAGTGGCATGGAGAGCACGGGACTCACGACTGAGCATACCCGTCCCACTCGGGGTGACAAATGCAAAAACAACAATTGATGGACAGAATGCAGAACAATGTCATACATTCACCCCAGTACAGAGATCTGGGCCTAAATCCATCGTTTTTTGCTCACCATGCTATTCCAGTTTGAACCCAGCCATATGCAAATCAGTCTTGACCCTGTGCCTTATGGGAACAGTCCAGCCCGAACGGCCAAGCCAGGTCCTCCCTGGACTGGAAACAGCATCCTAGGACCGGTTTCGGGGTTTCACCCCTCTTCAGCCAGGATAGCTTGATTCCAGTGGCATGGAGAGCACGGGACTCACGTCTGAGCATACCCGTCCCACTCGGGTGACAAATGCAAAAACAACAATTGATGGACAGAATGCAGAACAATGTCATACATTCACCCCAGTACAGAGATCTGGGCCTAAATCCATCGTTTTTTTGCTCACCATGCCATTCCAGTTTGAACCCAGCCATATGCAAATCAGTCTTGACCCTGTGCCTTATGGGAACAGTACAGCCCGAACTGCCAAGCCAGGTCCTCCCTGGACTAGAAACAGCATCCTAGGACCGGTTTCGGGGTTTCACCCCTCTTCAGCCAGGATAGCTTGATTCCAGTGGCATGGAGAGCACGGGACTCACGTCTGAGCATACCCGTCCCACTCGGGGTGACAAATGCAAAAACAACAATTGATGGACAGAATGCAGAACAATGTCATACATTCACCCCAGTACAGAGATCTGGGCCTAAATCCATCGTTTTTTTGCTCACCATGCCATTCCAGTTTGAACCCAGCCATATGCAAATCAGTCTTGACCCTGTGCCTTATGGGAACAGTCCAGCCAGAACTGCCAAGCCAGGTCCTCCCTGGACTGGAAACAGCATCCTAGGACCGGTTTCGGGGTTTCACCCCTTTTCAGCCAGGATAGCTTGATTCCAGTGGCATGGAGAGCACGGGACTCACGTCTGAGCATACCCGTCCCACTCAGGGTGACAAATGCAAAAACAACAATTGATGGACAGAATGCAGAACAATGTCATACATTCACCCCAGTACAGAGATCTGGGCCTAAATCCATCGTTTTTTTGCTCACCATGCCATTCCAGTTTGAACCCAGCCATATGCAAATTAGTCTTGACCCTGTGCCTTATGGGAACAGTCCAGCCCGAACTGCCAAGCCAGGTCCTCCCTGGACTGGAAACAGCATCCTAGGACCGGTTTTGGGGTTTCACCCCTCTTCAGCCAGGATAGCTTGATTCCAGTGGCATGGAGAGCACAGGACTCACGTCTGAGCATATCCGTCCCACTCGGGGTGACAAATGCAAAAACAACAATTGATGGACAGAATGCAGAACAATGTCATACATTCACCCCAGTACAGAGATCTGGGCCTAAATCCATCGTTTTTTTGCTCACCATGCCATTCCAGTTTGAACCCAGCCATATGCAAATCAGTCTTGACCCTGTGCCTTATGGGAACAGTCCAGCCCGAACTGCCAAGCCAGGTCCTCCCTGGACTGGAAACAGCATCCTAGGACCCGTTTCGGGGTTTCACCCCTCTTCAGCCAGGATAGCTTGATTCCAGTGGCATGGAGAGCACGGGACTCACGTCTGAGCATACCCGTCCCACTCGGGGTGACAAATGCAAAAATAACAATTGATGGACCGAATGCAGAACAATGTCATGCATTCACCCTAGTACAGAGATCTGGGCTTAAATCCATCGTTTTTCTGCTCACCATGCCATTCCAGTTTGAACCCAGCCATATGCAAATCAGTCTTGACCCTGTGCCTTATGGGAACAGTCCAGCCCGAACTGCCAAGCCAGGTCCTCCCTGGACTGGAAACAGCATCCTAGGACCGGTTTCGGGGTTTCACCCCTCTTCAGCCAGGATAGCTTGATTCCAGTGGCATGGAGAGCGCGGGACTCACGTCTGAGCATACCCGTCCCACTCGGGGTGACAAATGCAAAAACAACAATTGATGGACAGAATGCAGAACAATGTCATACATTCACCTCAGTACAGAGATCTGGGCCTAAATCTATCATTTTTTGTTTTTTTTGCTCACCATGCCATTCCAGTTTGAAGCCAGCTATATGCAAATCAGTCTTGACCCTGTGCCTTATGGGAACAGTACAGCCCGAACTGCCAAGCCAGGTCCTCCCTGGACCGGAAACAGCATCCTAGGACCGGTTTCGGGGTTTCCCCCCTCTTCAGCCAGGATAGCTTGATTCCAGTGGCATGGAGAGCACGGGACTCACGTCTGAGCATACCCGTCCCACTCGGGGTGACAAATGCAAAAACAACAATTGATGGACAGAATGCAGAACAATGTCATACATTCACCCCAGTACAGAGATCTGGGCCTAAATCCATCGTTTTTTTGCTCACCATGCCATTCCAGTTTGAACCCAGCCATATGCAAATCAGTCTTGACCCTGTGCCTTATGGGAACAGTCCAGCCCGAACTGCCAAGCCAGGTCCTCCCTGGACTGGAAACAGCATCCTAGGACCGGTTTCGGGGTTTCACCCGTCTTCAGCCAGGATAGCTTGATTCCAGTGGCATGGAGAGCACGGGACTCACGTCTGAGCATACCCGGCCCACTCGGGGTGACAAATGCAAAAACAACAATTGATGGACAGAATGCAGAACAATGTCATACATTCACCCCAGTACAGAGATCTGGGCCTAAATCCATCGTTTTTTTGCTCACATGCCATTCCAGTTTGAACCCAGCCATATGCAAATCAGTCTTGACCCTGTGCCTTATGGGAACAGTCCAGCCCGAACTGCCAAGCCAGGTCCTCCCTGGACTGGAAAAAGCATCCTAGGACCGGTTTCGGGATTTCACCCCTCTTCAGCCAGGATAGCTTGATTCCAGTGGCATGGAGAGCACGGGACTCACGTCTGAGCATACCCGTCCCACTCGGGGTGACAAATGCAAAAACAACAATTGATGGACAGAATGCAGAACAATGTCATACATTCACCCCAGTACAGAGGTCTGGGCCTAAATCCATAGTTTTTTGCTCACCATGCCATTCCAGTTTGAACCCAGCCATATGCAAATCAGTCTTGACCCTGTGCCTTATGGGAACAGTCCAGCCCGAGCTGCCAAGCCAGGTCCTCCCTGGACTGGAAACAGCATCCTAGGACCGGTTTCGGGGTTTCACCCCTCTTCAGCCAGGATAGCTTGATTCCAGTGGCATGGAGAGCACGGGACTCACGTCTGAGCATAACCGTCCCACTCGGGGTGACAAATGCAAAAACAACAATTGATGGACAGAATGCAGAACAATGTCATACATTCACCCCAGTACAGAGATCTGGGCCTAAATCCATCGTTTTTTTGCTCACCATGCCATTCCAGTTTGAACCCAGCCATATGCAAATCAGTCTTGACCCTGTGCCTTATGGGAACAGTCGAGCCCGAACTGCCAAGCCAGGTCCTCCCTGGACTGGAAACAGCATCCTAGGACCGGTTTCGGGGTTTCACCCCTCTTCAGCCAGCAGAGCTTGATTCCAGTGGCATGGAGAGCACGGGACTCACGTCTGAGCATACCCGTCCCACTCGGAGTGACAAATGCAAAAACAACAATTGATGGACAGAATGCAGAACAATGTCATACATTCACCCCAGTACAGAGATCTGGGCCTAAATCCATCGTTTTTTGCTCACCATGCCATTCCAGTTTGAACTCAACCATATGCAAATTAGTCTTGACCCTGTGCCTTATGGGAACAGTCCAGCCCGAACTGCCAAGCCAGGTCCTCCCTGGACTGGAAACAGCATCCTAGGACCGGTTTCGGGGTTTCACCCCTCTTCAGCCAGGATAGCTTGATTCCAGTGGCATGGAGAGCATGGGCCTCACGTCTGAGCATACCCGTCCCACTCGGGGTGACAAATGCAAAAACAACAATTGATGGACAGAATGCAGAACAATGTCATGCATTCACCCCAGTACAGAGATCTGGGCCTAAATCCATCGTTTTTTTGCTCACCATGCCATTCCAGTTTTAACCCAGCCATATGCAAATCAGTCTTGACCCTGTGCCTTATGGGAACAGTCCATCCCGAACTGCCAAGCCAGGTCCTCCCTGGACTGGAAACAGCATCCTAGGACCGGTTTCGGGGTTTCACCCCTCTTCAGCCAGGATAGCTTGATTCCAGTGGCATGCAGAGCACGGGACTCACGTCTGAGCATACCCGTCCAACTCGGGGTGACAAATGCAAAAACAACAATTGATGGACAGAATGCAGAACAATGTCATACATTCACCCCAGTACAGAGGTCTGGGCCTAAATCCATCGTTTTTTTGCTCACCATGCCATTCCAGTTTGAACCCAGCCATATGCAAATCAGTCTTGACCCAGTGCCTTATGGGAACAGTCCAGCCCGAACTGCCAAGCCAGGTCCTCCCTGGACTGGAAAAAGCATCCTAGGACCGGTTTCGGGGTTTCACC
Organism: Triturus cristatus; assembly: GCF_964204655.1. Taxonomy (NCBI): domain Eukaryota; kingdom Metazoa; phylum Chordata; class Amphibia; order Caudata; family Salamandridae; genus Triturus; species Triturus cristatus. The sequence goes on along the minus strand of NC_140589.1, from coordinate 346,122,117 downwards.
CCTCTTCAGCCAGGATAGCTTGATTCCAGTGGCATGGAGAGCACGGGACTCACATCTGAGCATACCCGTCCCACTCGGGGTGACAGATGCAAAAACAACAATTGATGGACAGAATGCAGAACAATGTCATACATTCACCCCAGTACAGAGATCTGGGCCTAAATCCATCGTTTTTTTGCTCACCATGCCATTCCAGTTTGAACCCAGCCATATGCAAATCAGTCTTGACCCTGTGCCTTATGGGAACAGTCCAGCCTGAACTGCCAAGCCAGGTCCTCCCTGGACTGGAAACAGTATCCTAGGACCGGTTTCGGGGTTTCAGCCCTCTTCAGCCAGGATAGCTTGATTCCAGTGGCATGGAGAGCACGGGACTCACGTCTGAGCATACCCGTCCCACTCGGGGTGACAAATGCAAAAGCAACAATTGATGGACAGAATGCAGAACAATGTCATACATTCACCCCAGTACAGAGATCTAGGCCTAAATCCATCGTTTTTTTGCTCACCATGCCATTCCAGTTTGAACCCAACCATATGCAAATTAGTCTTGACCCTGTGCCTTATAGGAACAGTCCAGCCCGAACTGCCAAGCCAGGTCCTCCCTGGACTGGAAACAGCATCCTAGGACCGGTTTCAAGGTTTCACCCCTCTTCAGCCAGGATAGCTTGATTCCAGTGGCATGGAGAGCACGGGCCTCACGTCTGAGCATACCCGTCCCACTCGGGGTGACAAATGCAAAAACAACAATTGATGGACAGAATGCAGAACAATGTCATGCATTCACCCCAGTACAGAGATCTGGGCCTAAATCCATCGTTTTTTTGCTCACCATGCCATTCCAGTTTGAACCCAGCCATATGCAAATCAGTCTTGACCCTGTGCCTTATGGGAACAGTCCAGCCCGAACTGCCAAGCAAGGTCCTCCCTGGACTGGAAACAGCATCCTAGGACCGGTTTCAGGGTTTCACCCCTCTTCAGCCAGGATAGCTTGATTCCAGTGGCATGGAGAGCACGGGACTCACGTCTGAGCATACCCGTCCCACTCGGGGTGACAAATGCACAACAACAATTGATGGACAGAATGCAGAACAATGTCATACATTCACCCCAGTACAGAGATCTGGGCCTAAGTCCATCGTTTTTTTGCTCACCATGCCATTCCAGTTTGATCCCAGCCATATGCAAATTAGTCTTGACCCTGTGCCTTATGGGAACAGTCCAGCCCGAACTGCCAAGCCAGGTCCTCCCTGGACTGGAAACAGCATCCTAGGACCGGTTTCAGGGTTCACCCCTCTTCAGCCAGGATACCTTGATTCCAGTGGCATGGAGAGCACGGGACTCACGTCTGAGCATACCCGTCCCACTCGGGGTGACAAATGCAAAAACAACAATTGATGGACAGAATGCAGAACAATGTCATACATTCACCCCAGTACAGAGATCTGGGCCTAAATCCATCGTTTTTTTGCTCACCATGCCATTCCAGTTTGAACCCAGCCATATGCAAATCAGTCTTGACCCTGTGCCTTATGGGAACAGTCCAGCCCGAACTGCCAAGCCAGGTCCTCCCTGGACTGGAAAAAGCATCCTAGGACCGGTTTCGGGGTTTCACCCCTCTTCAGCCAGGATAGCTTGATTCCAGTGGCATGGAGAGCACGGGACTCACATCTGAGCATACCCGTCCCACTCGGGGTAACAAATGCAAAAACAACAATTGATGGACAGAATGCAGAACAAAGTCATACATTCACCCCAGTACAGAGATCTGGGCCTAAATCCATCGTTTTTTTGCTCACCATGCCATTCCAGTTTTAACCTAGCCATATGCAAATCACTCTTGACCCTGTGCCTTATGGGAACAGTCCAGCCCGAACTGCCAAGCCAGGTCCTCCCTGGACTGCAAACAGCATCCTAGGACCGGTTTCGGGGTTTCACCCCTCTTCAGCCAGCAGAGCTTGATTCCAGTGGCATGGAGAGCACGGGACTCACGTCTGAGCATTCCCGTCCCACTTGGGGTGACAAATGCAAAAGCAACAATTGATGTACAGAATGCAGAACAATGTCATACATTCACCCCAGTACAGAGATCTGGGCCTAAATCCATCGTTTTTTTTTTGTTTTTTTTTGCTCACCATGCCATTCCAGTTTGAACCCAGCCATATGCAAATTAGTCTTGACCCTGTGCCTTATGGGAACAGTCCAGCCCGAACTGCCAAGCCAGGTCCTCCCTGGACTGGAAACAGCATCCTAGGACCGGTTTCGGGGTTTCACCCCTCTTCAGCCAGGATAGCTTGATTCCAGTGGCATGGAGAGCATGGGCCTCACGTCTGAGCATACCCGTTCCACTCGGGGTGACAAATGCAAAAACAACAATTGATGGACAGAATGCAGAACAATGTCATGCATTCACCCCAGTACAGAGATCTGGGCCTAAATCCATCGTTTTTTTGCTCACCATGCCATTCCAGTTTTAACCCAGCCATATGCAAATCAGTCTTGACCCTGTGCCTTATGGGAACAGTCCAGCCCGAACTGCCAAGCCAGGTCCTCCCTGGACTGGAAACAGCATCCTAGGACCGGTTTCGGGGTTTCACCCCTCTTCAGCCAGGATAGCTTGATTCCAGTGGCATGCAGAGCACGGGACTCACGTCTGAGCATACCCGTCCAACTCGGGGTGACAAATGCAAAAACAACAATTGATGGACAGAATGCAGAACAATGTCATACATTCACCCCAGTACAGAGGTCTGGGCCTAAATCCATCGTTTTTTTGCTCACCATGCCATTCTAGTTTTAACCCAGCCATATGCAAATCAGTCTTGACCCTGTGCCTTATGGGAACAGTCCAGCCCGAACTGCCAAGCCAGGTCCTCCCTGGACTGGAAAAAGCATCCTAGGACCGGTTTCGGGGTTTCACCCCTCTTCAGCCAGGATAGCTTGATTCCAGTGGCATGGAGAGCACGGGACTCACATCTGAGCATACCCGTCCCACTCGGGGTGACAAATGCAAAAACAACAATTGATGGACAGAATGCAGAACAATGTCATACATTCACCCCAGTACAGAGATCTGGGCCTAAATCCATCGTTTTTTTGCTCACCATGCCATTCCAGTTTGAACCCAGCCATATGCAAATCAGTCTTGACCCTGTGCCTTATGGGAACAGTCCAGCCCGAATTGCCAAGCCAGGTCCTCCCTGGACTGGAAACAGTATCCTAGGACCGGTTTCGGGGTTTCAGCCCTCTTCAGCCAGGATAGCTTGATTCCAGTGGCATGGAGAGCACGGGACTCACGTCTGAGCATACCCTTTCCCACTCGGGGTGACAAATGCAAAAACAACAATTGATGGACAGAATGCAGAACAATGTCATACATTCACCCCAGTACAGAGATCTGGGCCTAAATCCATCGTTTTTTTGCTCACCATGCCATTCCAGTTTGAACCCAGCCATATGCAAATCAGTCTTGACCCTGTGCCTTATGGGAACAGTCCAGCCCGAACTGCCAAGCCAGGTCCTCCCTGGACTGGAAACAGTATCCTAGGACCGGTTTCGGGGTTTCACCCCTCTTCAGCCAGGATAGCTTGATTCCAATGGCATGGAGAGCACGGGACACACATCTGAGCATACCCGTCCCACTCAGGGTGACTAATGCAAAAACAACAATTGATGGACAGAATGCAGAACAATGTCATACATTCACCCCAGTACAGAGATCTAGGCCTAAATCCATCGTTTTTTTGCTCACCATGCCATTCCAGTTTGAACCCAACCATATGCAAATTAGTCTTGACCCTGTGCCTTATGGGAACAGTCCAGCCCGAACTGCCAAGCCAGGTCCTCCCTGGACTGGAAACAGCATCCTAGGACCGGTTTCAAGGTTTCACCCCTCTTCAGCCAGGATAGCTTGATTCCAGTGGCATGGAGAGCACGGGCCTCACGTCTGAGCATACCCGTCCCACTCGGGGTGACAAATGCAAAAACAACAATTGATGGACAGAATGCAGAACAATGTCATGCATTCACCCCAGTACAGAGATCTGGGCCTAAATCCATCGTTTTTTTGCTCACCTTGCCATTCCAGTTTGAACCCAGCCATATGCAAATCAGTCTTGACCCTGTGCCTTATGGGAACAGTCCAGCCCGAACTGCCAAGCAAGGTCCTCCCTGGACTGGAAACAGCATCCTAGGACCGGTTTCAGGGTTTCACCCCTCTTCAGCCAGGATAGCTTGATTCCAGTGGCATGGAGAGCACGGGACTCACGTCTGAGCATACCCGTCCCACTCGGGGTGACAAATGCACAACAACAATTGATGGACAGAATGCAGAACAATGTCATACATTCACCCCAGTACAGAGATCTGGGCCTAAGTCCATCGTTTTTTTGCTCACCATGCCATTCCAGTTTGATCCCAGCCATATGCAAATTAGTCTTGACCCTGTGCCTTATGGGAACAGTCCAGCCCGAACTGCCAAGCCAGGTCCTCCCTGGACTGGAAACAGCATCCTAGGACCGGTTTCAGGGTTCACCCCTCTTCAGCCAGGATACCTTGATTCCAGTGGCATGGAGAGCACGGGACTCACGTCTGAGCATACCCGTCCCACTCGGGGTGACAAATGCAAAAACAACAATTGATGGACAGAATGCAGAACAATGTCATACATTCACCCCAGTACAGAGATCTGGGCCTAAATCCATCGTTTTTTTGCTCACCATGCCATTCCAGTTTGAACCCAGCCATATGCAAATCAGTCTTGACCCTGTGCCTTATGGGAACAGTCCAGCCCGAACTGCCAAGCCAGGTCCTCCCTGGACTGGAAAAAGCATCCTACTACCGGTTTCGGGGTTTCACCCCTCTTCAGCCAGGATAGCTTGATTCCAGTGGCATGGAGAGCACGGGACTCACATCTGAGCATACCCGTCCCACTCGGGGTAACAAATGCAAAAACAACAATTGATGGACAGAATGCAGAACAAAGTCATACATTCACCCCAGTACAGAGATCTGGGCCTAAATCCATCGTTTTTTTGCTCACCATGCCATTCCAGTTTGAACCTAGCCATATGCAAATCACTCTTGACCCTGTGCCTTATGGGAACAGTCCAGCCCGAACTGCCAAGCCAGGTCCTCCCTGGACTGCAAACAGCATCCTAGGACCGGTTTCGGGGTTTCACCCCTCTTCAGCCAGGATAGCTTGATTCCAGTGGCATGGAGAGCACGGGACTCACGTCTGAGCATACCCTTTCCCACTCGGGGTGACAAATGCAAAAACAACAATGGATGGACAGAATGCAGAACAATGTCATACATTCACCCCAGTACAGAGATCTGGGCCTAAATCCATCGTTTTTTTGCTCACCATGCCATTCCAGTTTGAACCCAGCCATATGCAAATCAGTCTTGACCCTGTGCCTTATGGGAACAGTCCAGCCCGAACTGCCAAGCCAGGTCCTCCCTGGACTGGAAACAGTATCCTAGGACCGGTTTCGGGGTTTCACCCCTCTTCAGCCAGGATAGCTTGATTCCAATGGCATGGAGAGCACGGGACACACATCTGAGCATACCCGTCCCACTCAGGGTGACTAATGCAAAAACAACAATTGATGGACAGAATGCAGAACAATGTCATACATTCACCCCAGTACAGAGATCTAGGCCTAAATCCATCGTTTTTTTGCTCACCATGCCATTCCAGTTTGAACCCAACCATATGCAAATTAGTCTTGACCCTGTGCCTTATGGGAACAGTCCAGCCCGAACTGCCAAGCCAGGTCCTCCCTGGACTGGAAACAGCATCCTAGGACCGGTTTCAAGGTTTCACCCCTCTTCAGCCAGGATAGCTTGATTCCAGTGGCATGGAGAGCACGGGCCTCACGTCTGAGCATACCCGTCCCACTCGGGGTGACAAATGCAAAAACAACAATTGATGGACAGAATGCAGAACAATGTCATGCATTCACCCCAGTACAGAGATCTGGGCCTAAATCCATCGTTTTTTTGCTCACCTTGCCATTCCAGTTTGAACCCAGCCATATGCAAATCAGTCTTGACCCTGTGCCTTATGGGAACAGTCCAGCCCGAACTGCCAAGCAAGGTCCTCCCTGGACTGGAAACAGCATCCTAGGACCGGTTTCAGGGTTTCACCCCTCTTCAGCCAGGATAGCTTGATTCCAGTGGCATGGAGAGCACGGGACTCACGTCTGAGCATACCCGTCCCACTCGGGGTGACAAATGCACAACAACAATTGATGGACAGAATGCAGAACAATGTCATACATTCACCCCAGTACAGAGATCTGGGCCTAAGTCCATCGTTTTTTTGCTCACCATGCCATTCCAGTTTGATCCCAGCCATATGCAAATTAGTCTTGACCCTGTGCCTTATGGGAACAGTCCAGCCCGAACTGCCAAGCCAGGTCCTCCCTGGACTGGAAACAGCATCCTAGGACCGGTTTCAGGGTTCACCCCTCTTCAGCCAGGATACCTTGATTCCAGTGGCATGGAGAGCACGGGACTCACGTCTGAGCATACCCGTCCCACTCGGGGTGACAAATGCAAAAACAACAATTGATGGACAGAATGCAGAACAATGTCATACATTCACCCCAGTACAGAGATCTGGGCCTAAATCCATCGTTTTTTTGCTCACCATGCCATTCCAGTTTGAACCCAGCCATATGCAAATCAGTCTTGACCCTGTGCCTTATGGGAACAGTCCAGCCCGAACTGCCAAGCCAGGTCCTCCCTGGACTGGAAAAAGCATCCTACTACCGGTTTCGGGGTTTCACCCCTCTTCAGCCAGGATAGCTTGATTCCAGTGGCATGGAGAGCACGGGACTCACATCTGAGCATACCCGTCCCACTCGGGGTAACAAATGCAAAAACAACAATTGATGGACAGAATGCAGAACAAAGTCATACATTCACCCCAGTACAGAGATCTGGGCCTAAATCCATCGTTTTTTTGCTCACCATGCCATTCCAGTTTGAACCTAGCCATATGCAAATCACTCTTGACCCTGTGCCTTATGGGAACAGTCCAGCCCGAACTGCCAAGCCAGGTCCTCCCTGGACTGCAAACAGCATCCTAGGACCGGTTTCGGGGTTTCACCCCTCTTCAGCCAGCAGAGCTTGATTCCAGTGGCATGGAGAGCACGGGACTCACGTCTGAGCATTCCCGTCCCACTTGGGGTGACAAATGCAAAAGCAACAATTGATGTACAGAATGCAGAACAATGTCATACATTCACCCCAGTACAGAGATCTGGGCCTAAATCCATCGTTTTTTTTTTGTTTTTTTTTGCTCACCATGCCATTCCAGTTTGAACCCAGCCATATGCAAATTAGTCTTGACCCTGTGCCTTATGGGAACAGTCCAGCCCGAACTGCCAAGCCAGGTCCTCCCTGGACTGGAAACAGCATCCTAGGACCGGTTTCGGGGTTTCACCCCTCTTCAGCCAGGATAGCTTGATTCCAGTGGCATGGAGAGCATGGGCCTCACGTCTGAGCATACCCGTTCCACTCGGGGTGACAAATGCAAAAACAACAATTGATGGACAGAATGCAGAACAATGTCATGCATTCACCCCAGTACAGAGATCTGGGCCTAAATCCATCGTTTTTTTGCTCACCATGCCATTCCAGTTTTAACCCAGCCATATGCAAATCAGTCTTGACCCTGTGCCTTATGGGAACAGTCCAGCCCGAACTGCCAAGCCAGGTCCTCCCTGGACTGGAAACAGCATCCTAGGACCGGTTTCGGGGTTTCACCCCTCTTCAGCCAGGATAGCTTGATTCCAGTGGCATGCAGAGCACGGGACTCACGTCTGAGCATACCCGTCCAACTCGGGGTGACAAATGCAAAAACAACAATTGATGGACAGAATGCAGAACAATGTCATACATTCACCCCAGTACAGAGGTCTGGGCCTAAATCCATCGTTTTTTTGCTCACCATGCCATTCTAGTTTGAACCCAGCCATATGCAAATCAGTCTTGACCCTGTGCCTTATGGGAACAGTCCAGCCCGAACTGCCAAGCCAGGTCCTCCCTGGACTGGAAAAAGCATCCTAGGACCGGTTTCGGGGTTTCACCCCTCTTCAGCCAGGATAGCTTGATTCCAGTGGCATGGAGAGCACGGGACTCACATCTGAGCATACCCGTCCCACTCGGGGTGACAAATGCAAAAACAACAATTGATGGACAGAATGCAGAACAATGTCATACATTCACCCCAGTACAGAGATCTGGGCCTAAATCCATCGTTTTTTTTTTGTTTTTTTTTGCTCACCATGCCATTCCAGTTTGAACCCAGCCATATGCAAATTAGTCTTGACCCTGTGCCTTATGGGAACAGTCCAGCCCGAACTGCCAAGCCAGGTCCTCCCTGGACTGGAAACAGCATCCTAGGACCGGTTTCGGGGTTTCACTCCTCTTCAGCCAGGATAGCTTGATTCCAGTGGCATGGAGAGCATGGGCCTCACGTCTGAGCATACCCGTTCCACTCGGGGTGACAAATGCAAAAACAACAATTGATGGACAGAATGCAGAACAATGTCATGCATTCACCCCAGTACAGAGATCTGGGCCTAAATCCATCGTTTTTTTGCTCACCATGCCATTCCAGTTTTAACCCAGCCATGTGCAAATCAGTCTTGACCCTGTGCCTTATGGGAACAGTCCAGCCCGAACTGCCAAGCCAGGTCCTCCCTGGACTGGAAACAGCATCCTAGGACCGGTTTCGGGGTTTCACCCCTCTTCAGCCAGGATAGCTTGATTCCAGTGGCATGCAGAGCACGGGACTCACGTCTGAGCATACCCGTCCAACTCGGGGTGACAAATGCAAAAACAACAATTGATGGACAGAATGCAGAACAATGTCATACATTCACCCCAGTACAGAGGTCTGGGCCTAAATCCATCGTTTTTTTGCTCACCATGCCATTCTAGTTTGAACCCAGCCATATGCAAATCAGTCTTGACCCTGTGCCTTATGGGAACAGTCCAGCCCGAACTGCCAAGCCAGGTCCTCCCTGGACTGGAAAAAGCATCCTAGGACCGGTTTCGGGGTTTCAGCCCTCTTCAGCCAGGATAGCTTGATTCCAGTGGCATGGAGAGCACGGGACTCACGTCTGAGCATACCCGTCCCACTCGGGGTGACAAATGCAAAAACAACAATTGATGGACAGAATGCAGAACAATGTCATACATTCACCCCAGTACAGAGATCTGGGCCTAAATCCATCGTTTTTTTGCTCACCATGCCATTCCAGTTTGAACCCAGCCATATGCAAATCAGTCTTGACCCTGTGCCTTATGGGAACAGTCCAGCCCGAACTGCCAAGCCAGGTCCTCCCTGGACTGGAAACAGTATCCTAGGACCGGTTTCGGGGTTTCACCCCTCTTCAGCCAGGATAGCTTGATTCCAATGGCATGGAGAGCACGGGACACACATCTGAGCATACCCGTCCCACTCAGGGTGACTAATGCAAAAACAACAATTGATGGACAGAATGCAGAACAATGTCATACATTCACCCCAGTACAGAGATCTAGGCCTAAATCCATCGTTTTTTTGCTCACCATGCCATTCCAGTTTGAACCCAACCATATGCAAATTAGTCTTGACCCTGTGCCTTATGGGAACAGTCCAGCCCGAACTGCCAAGCCAGGTCCTCCCTGGACTGGAAACAGCATCCTAGGACCGGTTTCAAGGTTTCACCCCTCTTCAGCCAGGATAGCTTGATTCCAGTGGCATGGAGAGCACGGGCCTCACGTCTGAGCATACCCGTCCCACTCGGGGTGACAAATGCAAAAACAACAATTGATGGACAGAATGCAGAACAATGTCATGCATTCACCCCAGTACAGAGATCTGGGCCTAAATCCATCGTTTTTTTGCTCACCATGCCATTCCAGTTTGAACCCAGCCATATGCAAATCAGTCTTGACCCTGTGCCTTATGGGAACAGTCCAGCCCGAACTGCCAAGCAAGGTCCTCCCTGGACTGGAAACAGCATCCTAGGACCGGTTTCAGGGTTTCACCCCTCTTCAGCCAGGATAGCTTGATTCCAGTGGCATGGAGAGCACGGGACTCACGTCTGAGCATACCCGTCCCACTCGGGGTGACAAATGCACAACAACAATTGATGGACAGAATGCAGAACAATGTCATACATTCACCCCAGTACAGAGATCTGGGCCTAAGTCCATCGTTTTTTTGCTCACCATGCCATTCCAGTTTGATCCCAGCCATATGCAAATTAGTCTTGACCCTGTGCCTTATGGGAACAGTCCAGCCCGAACTGCCAAGCCAGGTCCTCCCTGGACTGGAAACAGCATCCTAGGACCGGTTTCAGGGTTCACCCCTCTTCAGCCAGGATACCTTGATTCCAGTGGCATGGAGAGCACGGGACTCACGTCTGAGCATACCCGTCCCACTCGGGGTGACAAATGCAAAAACAACAATTGATGGACAGAATGCAGAACAATGTCATACATTCACCCCAGTACAGAGATCTGGGCCTAAATCCATCGTTTTTTTGCTCACCATGCCATTCCAGTTTGAACCCAGCCATATGCAAATCAGTCTTGACCCTGTGCCTTATGGGAACAGTCCAGCCCGAACTGCCAAGCCAGGTCCTCCCTGGACTGGAAAAAGCATCCTAGGACCGGTTTCGGGGTTTCACCCCTCTTCAGCCAGGATAGCTTGATTCCAGTGGCATGGAGAGCACGGGACTCACATCTGAGCATACCCGTCCCACTCGGGGTAACAAATGCAAAAACAACAATTGATGGACAGAATGCAGAACAAAGTCATACATTCACCCCAGTACAGAGATCTGGGCCTAAATCCATCGTTTTTTTGCTCACCATGCCATTCCAGTTTGAACCTAGCCATATGCAAATCACTCTTGACCCTGTGCCTTATGGGAACAGTCCAGCCCGAACTGCCAAGCCAGGTCCTCCCTGGACTGCAAACAGCATCCTAGGACCGGTTTCGGGGTTTCACCCCTCTTCAGCCAGCAGAGCTTGATTCGAGTGGCATGGAGAGCACGGGACTCACGTCTGAGCATTCCCGTCCCACTTGGGTTGACAAATGCAAAAGCAACAATTGATGTACAGAATGCAGAACAATGTCATACATTCACCCCAGTACAGAGATCTGGGCCTAAATCCATCGGTTTTTTTTTGGTTTTTTTTGCTCACTATGCCATTCCAGTTTGAACCCAGCCATATGCAAAGCAGTCTTGACCCTGTGCCTTATGGGAACAGTCCAGCCCGAACTGCCAAGCCAAGTCCTCCCTGGACTGGAAAAAGCATCCCAGGACCGGTTTCGGGGTTTCACCCCTCTTCAGCCAGGATAGCTTGATTCCAGTGGCATGGAGAGCACGGGACTCACGTCTGAGCATACCCGTCCCACTCGGGGTGACAAATGCAAAAACAACAACTGATGGACAGAATGCAGAACAATGTCATACATTCACCCCAGTACAGAGGTCTGGGCCTAAATCCATCATTTTTTGCTCACCATGCCATTCCAGTTTGAACCCAGCCATATGCAAATCAGTCTTGACCCTGTGCCTTATGGGAACAGTCCAGCCCGAACTGCCAAGCCAGGTCCTCCCTGGACTGGAAACAGCATCCTAGGACCGGTTTCGGGGTTTCACCCCTCTTCAGCCAGGATAGCTTGATTCCAGTGGCATGGAGAGCACGGGACTCACGTCTGAGCATACCCGTCCCACTCGGGGTGACAAATGCAAAAACAACAATTGATGGACAGAATGCAGAACAATGTCATACATTCACCCCAGTACAGAGATCTGGGCCTAAATCCATCGTTTTTTTGCTCACCATGCCATTCCAGTTTGAACCCAGCCATATGCAAATCAGTCTTGACCCTGTGCCTTATGGGAACAGTACAGCCCGAACTGCCAAGCCAGGTCCTCCCTGGACTGGAAACAGCATCCTAGGACCGGTTTCGGGGTTTCACCCCTCTTCAGCCAGGATAGCTTGATTCCAGTGGCATGGAGAGCACGGGACTCACGTCTGAGCATACCCGTCCCACTCGGGGTGACAAATGCAAAAACAACAATTGATGGACAGAATGCAGAACAATGTCATACATTCACCCCAGTACAGAGATCTGGGCCTAAATCCATCGTTTTTTTGCTCACCATGCTATTCCAGTTTGAACCCAGCCATATGCAAATCAGTCTTGACCCTGTGCCTTATGGGAACAGTCCAGCCCGAACTGCCAAGCCAGGTCCTCCCTGGACTGGAAACAGCATCCTAGGACCGGTTTCGGGGTTTCACCCCTCTTCAGCCAGGATAGCTTGATTCCACTGGCATGGAGAGCAAGGGACTCACGTCTGAGCATACCCGTCCCACTCGGGGTAAAAAATGCAAAAACAACAATTGATGGACAGAATGCAGAACAATGTCATACATTCACCCCAGTACAGAGATCTGGGCCTAAATCCATCGTTTTTTTGCTCACCATGCCATTCCAGTTTGAACCCAGCCATATGCAAATCAGTCTTGACCCTGTGCCTTATGGGAACAGTACAGCCCGAACTGCCAAGCCAGGTCCTCCCTGGACTGGAAACAGCATCCTAGGACCGGTTTCGGGGTTTCACCCCTCTTCAGCCAGGATAGCTTGATTCCAGTGGCATGGAGAGCACGGGACTCACGTCTGAGCATACCCGTCCCACTCGGGGTGACAAATGCAAAAACAACAATTGATGGACAGAATGCAGAACAATGTCATACATTCACCCCAGTACAGAGATCTGGGCCTAAATCCATCGTTTTTTTGCTCACCATGCCATTCCAGTTTGAACCCAGCCATATGCAAATCAGTCTTGACCCTGTGCCTTATGGGAACAGTCCAGCCCGAACTGCCAAGCCAGGTCCTCCCTGGACTGGAAACAGCATCCTAGGACCGGTTTCGGGGTTTCACCCCTCTTCAGCCAGGATAGCTTGATTCCAGTGGCATGGAGAGCACGGGACTCACGTCTGAGCATACCCGTCCCACTCGGGGTGACAAATGCAAAAACAACAATTGATGGACAGAATGCAGAACAATGTCATACATTCACCCCAGTACAGAGATCTGGGCCTAAATCCATCGTTTTTTTGCTCACCATGCCATTCCAGTTTGAACCCAGCCATATGCAAATCAGTCTTGACCCTGTGCCTTATGGGAACAGTCCAGCCCGAACTGCCAAGCCAGGTCCTCCCTGGACTGGAAACAGCATCCTAGGACCGGTTTCGGGGTTTCACCCGTCTCCAGCCAGGATAGCTTGATTCCAGTGGCATGGAGAGCACGGGACTCACGTCTGAGCATACTCGTCCAACTCGGGGTGACAAATGCAAAAACAACAATTGATGGACAGAATGCAGAACAATCTCATACATTCACCCCAGTACAGAGATCTGGGCCTAAATCCATCGTTTTTTTGCTCACCATGCCATTCCAGTTTGAACCCAGCCATATGCAAATCAGTCTTGACCCTGTGCCTTATGGGAACAGTCCAGCCCGAACTGCCAAGCCAGGTCCTCCCTGGACTGGAAACAGCATCCTAGGACCGGTTTCGGGGTTTCACCCGTCTTCAGCCAGGATAGCTTGATTCCAGTGGCATGGAGAGCACGGGACTCACGTCTGAGCATACCCGGCCCACTCGGGGTGACAAATGCAAAAACAACAATTGATGGACAGAATGCAGAACAATGTCATACATTCACCCCAGTACAGAGATCTGGGCCTAAATCCATCGTTTTTTTGCTCACCATGCCATTCCAGTTTGAACCCAGCCATATGCAAATCAGTCTTGACCCTGTGCCTTATGGGAACAGTACAGCCCGAACTGCCAAGCCAGGTCCTCCCTGGACTGGAAACAGCATCCTAGGACCGGTTTCGGGGTTTCACCCGTCTTCAGCCAGGATAGCTTGATTCCAGTGGCATGGAGAGCACGGGACTCACGTGTGAGCATACCCGTCCCACTCGGGGTGACAAATGCAAAAACAACAATTGATGGACAGAATGCAGAACAATGTCATACATTCACCCCAGTACAGAGATCTGGGCCTAAATCCATCGTTTTTTTGCTCACCATGCCATTCCAGTTTGAACCCAGCCATATGCAAATCAGTCTTGACCCTGTGCCTTATGGGAACAGTCCAGCCCGAACTGCCAAGCCAGGTCCTCCCTGGACTGGAAACAGCATCCTAGGACCGGTTTCGGGGTTTCACCCGTCTTCAGCCAGGATAGCTTGATTCCAGTGGCATGGAGAGCACGGGACTCACGTCTGAGCATACCCGGCCCACTCGGGGTGACAAATGCAAAAACAACAATTGATGGACAGAATGCAGAACAATGTCATACATTCACCCCAGTACAGAGATCTGGGCCTAAATCCATCGTTTTTTTGCTCACCATGCCATTCCAGTTTGAACCCAGCCATATGCAAATCAGTCTTGACCCTGTGCCTTATGGGAACAGTCCAGCCCGAACTGCCAAGCCAGGTCCTCCCTGGACTGGAAACAGCATCCTAGGACCGGTTTTGGGGTTTCACCCCTCTTCAGCCAGGATAGCTTGATTCCAGTGGCATGGAGAGCGCGGGACTCACGTCTGAGCATACCCGTCCCACTCGGGGTGACAACTGCAAAAACAACAATTGATGGACAGAATGCAGAACAATGTCATACATTCACCTAAGTATAGAGATCTGGGCCTAAATCTATCATTTTTTGTTTTTTTTGCTCACCATGCCATTCCAGTTTGAAGCCAGCTATATGCAAATCAGTCTTGACCCTGTGCCTTATGGGGACAGTCCAGCCCGAACTGCCAAGCCAGGTCCTCCCTGGACTGGAAACAGCATCCTAGGACCGGTTTCGGTGTTTCACCTCTCTTCAGCCAGGATAGCTTGATTCCAGTGGCATGGAGAGCACGGGACTCACGTCTGAGCATACCCGTCCCACTCAGGGTGACAAATGCAAAAACAACGATTGATGGACAGAATGCAGAACAATGTCATACATTCACCCCAGTACAGAGGTCTGGGCCTAAATCCATCGTTTTTTTGCTCACCATGCCATTCCAGTTTGAACCCAGCCATATGCAAATCAGTCTTGACCCTGTGCCTTATGGGAACAGTCCAGCCCGAACTGCCAAGCCAGGTCCTCCCTGGACTGGAAAAAGCATCCTAGGACCGGTTTCGGGATTTCACCCCTCTTCAGCCAGGATAGCTTGATTCCAGTGGCATGGAGAGCACGGGACTCACGTCTGAGCATACCCGTCCCACTCGGCGTGACAAATGCAAAAACAACAATTGATGGACAGAATGCAGAACAATGTCATACATTCACCCCAGTACAGAGGTCTGGGCCTAAATCCATAGTTTTTTGCTCACCATGCCATTCCAGTTTGAACCCAGCCATATGCAAATCAGTCTTGACCCTGTGCCTTATGGGAACAGTCCAGCCCGAGCTGCCAAGCCAGGTCCTTCCTAGACTGGAAACAGCATCCTAGGACCGGTTTCGGGGTTTCACCCCTCTTCAGCCAGGATAGCTTGATTCCAGTGGCATGGAGAGCACGGGACTCACGTCTGAGCATAACCGTCCCACTCGGGGTGACAAATGCAAAAACAACAATTGATGGACAGAATGCAGAACAATGTCATACATTCACCCCAGTACAGAGATCTGGGCCTAAATCCATCGTTTTTTTGCTCACCATGCCATTCCAGTTTGAACCCAGCCATATGCAAATCAGTCTTGACCCTGTGCCTTATGGGAACAGTCCAGCCCGAACTGCCAGGCCAGGTCCTCCCTGGACTGGAAACAGCATCCTAGGACCGGTTTCGGGGTTTCACCCCTCTTCAGCCAGCAGAGCTTGATTCCAGTGGCATGGAGAGCACGGGACTCACGTCTGAGCATACCCGTCCCACTCGGGGTGACAAATGCAAAAACAACAATTGATGGACAGAATGCAGAACAATGTCAAACATTCACCCCAGTACAGAGATCTGGGCCTAAATCCATCGTTTTTTTGCTCACCATGCCATTCCAGTTTGAACCCAGCCATATGCAAATCAGTCTTGACCCTGTGGCTTATGGGAACAGTCCAGCCCGAACTGCCAAGCCAGGTCCTCCCTGGACTGGAAACAGCATCCTAGGACCGGTTTCGGGGTTACACCCCTCTTCAGCCAGCATAGCTTGATTCCAGTGGCATGGAGAGCACGGGACTCACGCCTGAGCATACCAGTCCCACTCGGGGTGACAAATGCAAAAACAACAATTGATGGACAGAATGCAGAACAATGTCATACATTCACCCCAGTACAGAGATCTGGGCCTAAATCCATCGTTTTTTTGCTCACCATGCCATTCCAGTTTGAACCCAGCCATATGCAAATCAGTCTTGACCCTGTGCCTTAAGGGAACAGTCCAGCCCGAACTGCCAAGCCAGGTCCTCCCTGGACTGGAAACAGCATCCTAGGACCGGTTTCGGGGTTTCACCCCTCTTCAGCCAGGATAGCTTGATTCCAGTGGCATGGAGAGCACGGGACTCACGTCTGAGCATACCCGTCCCACTCGGGGTGACAAATGCAAAACAACAATTGATGGACAGAATGCAGAACAATGTCATACATTCAACCCAGTACAGAGATCTGGGCCTAAGTCCATCGTTTTTTTGCTCACCATGCCATTCCAGTTTGAACCCAGCCATATGCAAATTAGTCTTGACCCTGTGCCTTATGGGAACAGTCCAGCCCGAACTGCCAAGCCAGGTCCTCCCTGGACTGGAAACAGCATCCTAGGACCGGTTTCGGGGTTTCACCCCTCTTCAGCCACGATAGCTTGATTCCAGTGGCATGGAGAGCACGGGACTCACGTCTGAGCATACCCGTCCCACTCGGGGTGACAAATGCAAAAACAACAATTGATGGACAGAATGCAGAACAATGTCATACATTCACCCCAGTACAGAGATCTGGGCCTAAATCCATCGTTTTTTTGCTCACCATGCCATTCCAGTTTGAACCCAGCCATATGCAAATCAGTCTTGACCCTGTGCCTTATGGGAACAGTCCAGCCCGAACTTCCAAGCCAGGTCCTCCCTGGACTGGAAAAAGCATCCTAGGACCGGTTTCGGGGTTTCACCCCTCTTCAGCCAGGATAGCTTGATTCCAGTGGCATGGAGAGCACGGGACTCACATCTGAGCATACCCGTCCCACTCGGGGTGACAGATGCAAAAACAACAATTGATGGACAGAATGCAGAACAATGTCATACATTCACCCCAGTACAGAGATCTGGGCCTAAATCCATCGTTTTTTAGCTCACCATGCCATTCCAGTTTGAACCCAGCCATATGCAAATCACTCTTGACCCTGTGCCTTATGGGAACAGTCCAGCCCGAACTGCCAAGCCAGGTCCTCCCTGGACTGGAAACAGCATCCTAGGACCGGTTTCGGGGTTTCACCCGTCTTCAGCCAGGATAGCTTGATTCCAGTGGCATGGAGAGCACGGGACTCACGTCTGAGCATACCCGTCCCACTCGGGGTGACAAATGCAAAAACAACAATTGATGGACAGAATGCAGAACAATGTCATACATTCACCCCAGTACAGAGATCTGGGCCTAAATCCATCGTTTTTTTGCTCACCATGCCATTCCAGTTTGAACCCAGCCATATGCAAATCAGTCTTGACCCTGTGCCTTATGGGAACAGTACAGCCCGAACTGCCAAGCCAGGTCCTCCCTGGACTAGAAACAGCATCCTAGGACCGGTTTCGGGGTTTCACCCCTCTTCAGCCAGGATAGCTTGATTCCAGTGGCATGGAGAGCACGGGACTCACGTCTGAGCATACCCGTCCCACTCGGGGTGACAAATGCAAAAACAACAATTGATGGACAGAATGCAGAACAATGTCATACATTCACCCCAGTACAGAGATCTGGGCCTAAATCCATCGTTTTTTTGCTCACCATGCCATTCCAGTTTGAACCCAGCCATATGCAAATCAGTCTTGACCCTGTGCCTTATGGGAACAGTCCAGCCAGAACTGCCAAGCCAGGTCCTCCCTGGACTGGAAACAGCATCCTAGGACCGGTTTCGGGGTTTCAGCCCTTTTCAGCCAGGATAGCTTGATTCCAGTGGCATGGAGAGCACGGGACTCACGTCTGAGCATACCCGTCCCACTCAG
Source organism: Triturus cristatus (assembly GCF_964204655.1). Classification (NCBI taxonomy): domain Eukaryota; kingdom Metazoa; phylum Chordata; class Amphibia; order Caudata; family Salamandridae; genus Triturus; species Triturus cristatus. Next base: position 346,103,900 of record NC_140589.1, on the reverse strand, counting down.
GGTGACAAATGCAAAAACAACAATTGATGGACAGAATGCAGAACAATGTCATACATTCACCCCAGTACAGAGATCTGGGCCTAAATCCATCGTTTTTTTGCTCACCATGCCATTCCAGTTTGAACCCAGCCATATGCAAATTAGTCTTGACCCTGTGCCTTATGGGAACAGTCCAGCCCGAACTGCCAAGCCAGGTCCTCCCTGGACTGGAAACAGCATCCTAGGACCGGTTTTGGGGTTTCACCCCTCTTCAGCCAGGATAGCTTGATTCCAGTGGCATGGAGAGCACAGGACTCACGTCTGAGCATATCCGTCCCACTCGGGGTGACAAATGCAAAAACAACAATTGATGGACAGAATGCAGAACAATGTCATACATTCACCCCAGTACAGAGATCTGGGCCTAAATCCATCGTTTTTTTGCTCACCATGCCATTCCAGTTTGAACCCAGCCATATGCAAATCAGTCTTGACCCTGTGCCTTATGGGAACAGTCCAGTCCGAACTGCCAAGCCAGGTCCTCCCTGGACTGGAAACAGCATCCTAGGACACGTTTCGGGGTTTCACCCCTCTTCAGCCAGGATAGCTTGATTCCAGTGGCATGGAGAGCACGGGACTCACGTCTGAGCATACCCGTCCCACTTGGGGTGACAAATGCAAAAACAACAATTGATGGACCGAATGCAGAACAATGTCATGCATTCACCCCAGTACAGAGATCTGGGCCTAAATCCATCGTTTTTCTGCTCACCATGCTATTCCAGTTTGAACCCAGCCATATGCAAATCAGTCTTGACCCTGTGCCTTATGGGAACAGTCCAGCCCGAACTGCCAAGCCAGGTCCTCCCTGGACTGGAAACAGCATCCTAGGACCGGTTTCGGGGTTTCACCCCTCTTCAGCCAGGATAGCTTGATTCCAGTGGCATGGAGAGTGCGGGACTCACGTCTGAGCATACCCGTCCCACTCGGGGTGACAAATGCAAAAACAACAATTGATGGACAGAATGCAGAACAATGTCATACATTCACCTCAGTATAGAGATCTGGGCCTAAATCTATCATTTTTTGTTTTTTTTGCTCACCATGCCATTCCAGTTTGAAGCCAGCTATATGCAAATCAGTCTTGACCCTGTGCCTTATGGGAACAGTCCAGCCCGAACTGCCAAGCCAGGTCCTCCCTGGACTGGAAACAGCATCCTAGGACCGGTTTCGGTGTTTCACCTCTCTTCAGCCAGGATAGCTTGATTCCAGTGGCACGGAGAGCACGGGACTCACGTCTGAGCATACCCGTCCCACTCAGGGTGACAAATGCAAAAACAACGATTGATGGACAGAATGCAGAACAATGTCATACATTCACCCCAGTACAGAGGTCTGGGCCTAAATCCATCGTTTTTTTGCTCACCATGCCATTCCAGTTTGAACCCAGCCATATGCAAATCAGTCTTGACCCTGTGCCTTATGGGAACAGTCCAGCCCGAACTGCCAAGCCAGGTCCTCCCTGGACTGGAAAAAGCATCCTAGGACCGGTTTCGGGATTTCACCCCTCTTCAGCCAGGATAGCTTGATTCCAGTGGCATGGAGAGCACGAGACTCACGTCTGAGCATACCCGTCCCACTCGGGGTGACAAATGCAAAAACAACAATTGATGGACAGAATGCAGAACAATGTCATACATTCACCCCAGTACAGAGGTCTGGGCCTAAATCCATAGTTTTTTGCTCACCATGCCATTCCAGTTTGAACCCAGCCATATGCAAATCAGTCTTGACCCTGTGCCTTATGGGAACAGTCCAGCCCGAGCTGCCAAGCCAGGTCCTTCCTAGACTGGAAACAGCATCCTAGGACCGGTTTCGGGGTTTCACCCCTCTTCAGCCAGGATAGCTTGATTCCAGTGGCATGGAGAGCACGGGACTCACGTCTGAGCATAACCGTCCCACTCGGGGTGACAAATGCAAAAACAACAATTGATGGACAGAATGCAGAACAATGTCATACATTCACCCCAGTACAGAGATCTGGGCCTAAATCCATCGTTTTTTTGCTCACCATGCCATTCCAGTTTGAACCCAGCCATATGCAAATCAGTCTTGACCCTGTGCCTTATGGGAACAGTCCAGCCCGAACTGCCAAGCCAGGTCCTCCCTGGACTGGAAACAGCATCCTAGGACCGGTTTCGGGGTTTCACCCCTCTTCAGCCAGCAGAGCTTGATTCCAGTGGCATGGAGAGCACGGGACTCACGTCTGAGCATACCCGTCCCACTCGGGGTGACAAATGCAAAAACAACAATTGATGGACAGAATGCAGAACAATGTCATACATTCACCCCAGTACAGAGATCTGGGCCTAAATCCATCGTTTTTTTGCTCACCATGCCATTCCAGTTTGAACCCAGCCATATGCAAATCAGTCTTGACCCTGTGGCTTATGGGAACAGTCCAGCCCGAACTGCCAAGCCAGGTCCTCCCTGGACTGGAAACAGCATCCTAGGACAGGTTTCGGGGTTACACCCCTCTTCAGCCAGGATAGCTTGATTCCAGTGGCATGGAGAGCACGGGACTCAAGCCTGAGCATACCAGTCTCACTCGGGGTGACAAATGCAAAAACAACAATTGATGGACAGAATGCAGAACAATGTCATACATTCACCCCAGTACAGAGATCTGGGCCTAAATCCATCGTTTTTTTGCTCACCATGCCATTCCAGTTTGAACCCAGCCATATGCAAATCAGTCTTGACCCTGTGCCTTAAGGGAACAGTCCAGCCCGAACTGCCAAGCCAGGTCCTCCCTGGACTGGAAACAGCATCCTAGGACCGGTTTCGGGGTTTCTCCCCTCTTCCGCCAGGATAGCTTGATTCCAGTGGCATGGAGAGCACGGACTCACGTCTGAGCATACCCGTCCCACTCGGGGTGACAAATGCAAAAACAACAATTGATGGACAGAATGCAGAACGATGTCATACATTCACCTCAGTACAGAGATCTGGGCCTAAATCCATCGTTTTTTTGCTCACCATGCCATTCCAGTTTGAACCTAGCCATATGCAAATCAGTCTTGACCCTGTGCCTTATGGGAACAGTCCAGCCCGAACTGCCAAGCCAGGTCCTCCCTGGACTGGAAACAGTATCCTAGGACCGGTTTCGGGGTTTCACCCCTCTTCAGCCAGGATAGCTTGATTCCAATGGCATGGAGAGCACGGGACTCACATCTGAGCATACCCGTCCCACTCAGGGTGACTAATGCAAAAACAACAATTGATGGACAGAATGCAGAACAATGTCATACATTCACCCCAGTACAGAGATCTGGGCCTAAATCCATCGTTTTTTGCTCACCATGCCATTCCAGTTTGAACCCAACCATATGCAAATTAGTCTTGACCCTGTGCCTTATGGGAACAGTCCAGCCCGAACTGCCAAGCCAGGTCCTCCCTGGACTGGAAACAGCATCCTAGGACCGGTTTCGGGGTTTCACCCCTCTTCAGCCAGGATAGCTTGATTCCAGTGGCATGGAGAGCATGGGCCTCACGTCTGAGCATACCCGTCCCACTCGGGGTGACAAATGCAAAAACAACAATTGATGGACAGAATGCAGAACAATGTCATGCATTCACCCCAGTACAGAGATCTGGGCCTAAATCCATAGTTTTTTTGCTCACCATGCCATTCCAGTTTTAACCCAGCCATATGCAAATCATTCTTGACCTTGTGCCTTATGGGAACAGTCCAGCCCGAACTGCCAAGCCAGGTCCTCCCTGGACTGGAAACAGCATCCTAGGACCGGTTTCGGGGTTTCACCCCTCTTCAGCCAGGATAGCTTGATTCCAGTGGCATGCAGAGCACGGGACTCACGTCTGAGCATACCCGTCCCACTCGGGGTGACAAATGCAAAAACAACAATTGATGGACAGAATGCAGAACAATGTCATACATTCACCCCAGTACAGAGATCTGGGCCTAAATCCATCGTTTTTTTGCTCACCATGCCATTCCAGTTTTAACCCAGCCATATGCAAATCAGTCTTGACCCTGTACCTTATGGGAACAGTCCAGCCCGAACTGCCAAGCCAGGTCCTCCCTGGACTGGAAACAGTATCCTAGGACCGGTTTCGGGGTTTCAGCCCTCTTCAGCCAGGATAGCTTGATTCCAGTGGCATGGAGAGCACGGGACTCACGTCTGAGCATACCCGTCCCACTCGGGGTGACAAATGCAAAAACAACAATTGATGGACAGAATGCAGAACAATGTCATACATTCACCCCAGTACAGAGATCTGGGCCTAAATCCATCGTTTTTTTGCTCACCATGCCATTCCAGTTTGAACCCAGCCATATGCAAATCAGTCTTGACCCTGTGCCGTATGGGAACAGTCCATCCCGAACTGCCAAGCCAGGTCCTCCCTGGACTGGAAACAGTATCCTAGGACCAGTTTCGGGTTTCACCCCTCTTCAGCCAGGATAGCTTGATTCCAATGGCATGGAGAGCACGGGACACACATCTGAGCATACCCGTCCCACTCAGGGTGACTAATGCAAAAACAACAATTGATGGACAGAATGCAGAACAATGTCATACATTCACCCCAGTACAGAGATCTAAGCCTAAATCCATCGTTTTTTTGCTCACCATGCCATTCCAGTTTGAACCCAACCATATGCAAATTAGTCTTGACCCTGTGCCTTATGGGAACAGTCCAGCCCGAACTGCCAAGCCAGGTCCTCCCTGGACTGGAAACAGCATCCTAGGACCGGTTTCAAGGTTTCACCCCTCTTCAGCCAGGATAGCTTGATTCCAGTGGCATGGAGAGCACGGGCCTCACGTCTGAGCATACCTGTCCCACTCGGGGTGACAAATGCAAAAACAACAATTGATGGACAGAATGCAGAACAATGTCATGCATTCACCCCAGTACAGAGATCTGGGCCTAAATCCATCGTTTTTTTGCTCACCATGCCATTCCAGTTTGAACCCAGCCATATGCAAATCAGTCTTGACCCTGTGCCTTATGGGAACAGTCCAGCCCGAACTGCCAAGCAAGGTCCTCCCTGGACTGGAAACAGCATCCTAGGACCGGTTTCAGGGTTTCACCCCTCTTCAGCCAGGATAGCTTGATTCCAGTGGCATGGAGACCACGGGACTCACGTCTGAGCATACCCGTCCCACTCGGGGTGACAAATGCACAACAACAATTGATGGACAGAATGCAGAACAATGTCATACATTCACCCCAGTACAGAGATCTGGGCCTAAGTCCATCGTTTTTTTGCTCACCATGCCATTCCAGTTTGAACCCAGCCATATGCAAATTAGTCTTGACCCTGTGCCTTATGGGAACAGTCCAGCCCGAACTGCCAAGCCAGGTCCTCCCTGGACTGGAAACAGCATCCTAGGACCGGTTTCGGGGTTCACCCCTCTTCAGCCAGGATAGCTTGATTCCAGTGGCATGGAGAGCACGGGACTCACGTCTGAGCATACCCGTCCCACTCGGGGTGACAAATGCAAAAACAACAATTGATGGACAGAATGCAGAACAATGTCATACATTCACCCCAGTACAGAGATCTGGGCCTAAATCCATCGTTTTTTTGCTCACCATGCCATTCCAGTTTGAACCCAGCCATATGCAAATCAGTCTTGACCCTGTGCCTTATGGGAACAGTCCAGCCCGAACTGCCAAGCCAGGTCCTCCCTGGACTGGAAAAAGCATCCTAGGACCAGTTTCGGGGTTTCACCCCTCTTCAGCCAGGATAGCTTGATTCCAGTGGCATGGAGAGCACGGGACTCACATCTGAGCATACCCGTCCCACTCGGGGTAACAAATGCAAAAACAACAATTGATGGACAGAATGCAGAACAAAGTCATACATTCACCCCAGTACAGAGATCTGGGCCTAAATCCATCGTTTTTTTGCTCACCATGCCATTCCAGTTTGAACCTAGCCATATGCAAATCACTCTTGACCCTGTGCCTTATGGGAACAGTCCAGCCCGAACTGCCAAGCCAGGTCCTCCCTGGACTGCAAACAGCATCCTAGGACCGGTTTCGGTGTTTCACCCCTCTTCAGCCAGCAGAGCTTGATTCCAGTGGCATGGAGAGCACGGGACTCACGTCTGAGCATTCCCGTCCCACTTGGGGTGACAAATGCAAAAGCAACAATTGATGTACAGAATGCAGAACAATGTCATACATTCACCCCAGTACAGAGATCTGGGCCTAAATCCATCTGTTTTTTTTTGTTTTTTTTTGCTCACCATGCCATTCCAGTTTGAACCCAGCCATATGCAAATCAGTCTTGACCCTGTGCCTTATGGGAACAGTCCAGCCCGAACTGCCAAGCCAAGTCCCCCCTGGACTGGAAAAAGCATCCCAGGACCGGTTTCGGGGTTTCACCCCTCTTCAGCCAGGATAGCTTGATTCCAGTGGCATGGAGAGCACGGGACTCACGTCTGAGCATACCCGTCCCACTCGGGGTGACAAATGCAAAAACAACAACTGATGGACAGAATGCAGAACAATGTCATACATTCACCCCAGTACAGAGGTCTGGGCCTAAATCCATCGTTTTTTGCTCACCATGCCATTCCAGTTTGAACCCAGCCATATGCAAATCAGTCTTGACCCTGTGCCTTATGGGAACAGTCCAGCCCGAACTGCCAAGCCAGGTCCTCCCTGGACTGGAAACAGCATCCTAGGACCGGTTTCGGGGTTTCACCCCTCTTCAGCCAGGATAGCTTGATTCCAGTGGCATGGAGAGCACGGGACTCACGTCTGAGCATACCCGTCCCACTCGGGGTGACAAATGCAAAAACAACAATTGATGGACAGAATGCAGAACAATGTCATACATTCACCCCAGTACAGAGATCTGGGCCTAAATCCATCGTTTTTTTGCTCACCATGCCATTCCAGTTTGAACCCAGACATATGCAAATCAGTCTTGACCCTGTGCCTTATGGGAACAGTCCAGCCCGAACTGCCAAGCCAGGTCCTCCCTGGACTGGAAACAGCATCCTAGGACCGGTTTCGGGGTTTCACCCCTCTTCAGCCAGGATAGCTTGATTCCAGTGGCATGCAGAGCACGGGACTCACGTCTGAGCATACCCGTCCAACTCGGGGTGACAAATGCAAAAACAACAATTGATGGACAGAATGCAGAACAATGTCATACATTCACCCCAGTACAGAGGTCTGGGCCTAAATCCATCGTTTTTTTGCTCACCATGCCATTCCAGTTTGAACCCAGCCATATGCAAATCAGTCTTGACCCTGTGCCTTATGGGAACAGTCCAGCCCGAACTGCCAAGCCAGGTCCTCCCTGGACTGGAAAAAGCATCCTAGGACCGGATTCGGGGTTTCACCCCTCTTCAGCCAGGATAGCTTGATTCCAGTGGCATGGAGAGCACGGGACTCACATCTGAGCATACCCGTCCCACTCGGGGTGACAAATGCAAAAACAACAATTGATGGACAGAATGCAGAACAATGTCATACATTCACCCCAGTACAGAGATCTGGGCCTAAATCCATCGTTTTTTTGCTCACCATGCCATTCCAGTTTGAACCCAGCCATATGCAAATCAGTCTTGACCCTGTGCCTTATGGGAACAGTCCAGCCCGAACTGCCAAGCCAGGTCCTCCCTGGACTGGAAACAGTATCCTAGGACCGGTTTCGGGGTTTCAGCCCTCTTCAGCCAGGATAGCTTGATTCCAGTGGCATGGAGAGCACGGGACTCACGTCTGAGCATACCCGTCCCACTCGGGGTGACAAATGCAAAAACAACAATTGATGGACAGAATGCAGAACAATGTCATACATTCACCCCAGTACAGAGATCTGGGCCAAAATCCATCGTTTTTTTGCTCACCATGCCATTCCAGTTTGAACCCAGCCATATGCAAATCAGTCTTGACCCTGTGCCTTATGGGAACAGTACAGCCCGAACTGCCAAGCCAGGTCCTCCCTGGACCGGAAACAGCATCCTAGGACCGGTTTCGGGGTTTCACCCCTCTTCAGCCAGGATAGCTTGATTCCAGTGGCATGGAGAGCACGGGACTCACGTCTGAGCATACCCGTCCCACTCGTGGGGACAAATGCAAAAACAACAATTGATGGACAGAATGCAGAACAATGTCATACATTCACCCCAGTACAGAGATCTGGGCCTAAATCCATCGTTTTTTTGCTCACCATGCCATTCCAGTTTGAACCCAGCCATATGCAAATCAGTCTTGACCCTGTGCCTTATGGGAACAGTCCAGCCCGAACTGCCAAGCCAGGTCCTCCCTGGACTGGAAACAGCATCCTAGGACCGGTTTCGGGGTTTCACCCGTCTTCAGCCAGGATAGCTTGATTCCAGTGGCATGGAGAGCACGGGACTCACGTCTGAGCATACCCGTCCCACTCGGGGTGACAAATGCAAAAACAACAATTGATGGACAGAATGCAGAACAATGTCATACATTCACCCCAGTACAGAGATCTGGGCCTAAATCCATCGTTTTTTTGCTCACCATGCCATTCCAGTTTGAACCCAGCCATATGCAAATCAGTCTTGACCCTGTGCCTTATGGGAACAGTACAGCCCGAACTGCCAAGCCAGGTCCTCCCTGGACTGGAAACAGCATCCTAGGACCGGTTTCGGGGTTTCACCCCTCTTCAGCCAGGATAGCTTGATTCCAGTGGCATGGAGAGCACGGGACTCACGTCTGAGCATACCCGTCCCACTCGGGGTGACAAATGCAAAAACAACAATTGATGGACAGAATGCAGAACAATGTCATACATTCACCCCAGTACAGAGATCTGGGCCTAAATCCATCGTTTTTTTGCTCACCATGCCATTCCAGTTTGAACCCAGCCATATGCAAATCAGTCTTGACCCTGTGCCTTATGGGAACAGTCCAGCCCGAACTGCCAAGCCAGGTCCTCCCTGGACTGGAAACAGCATCCTAGGACCGGTTTCGGGGTTTCACCCCTCTTCAGCCAGGATAGCTTGATTCCAGTGGCATGGAGAGCACGGGACTCACGTCTGAGCATACCCGTCCCACTCGGGGTGACAAATGCAAAAACAACAATTGATGGACAGAATGCAGAACAATGTCATACATTCACCCCAGTACAGAGATCTGGGCCTAAATCCATCGTTTTTTTACTCACCATGCCATTCCAGTTTGAACCCAGCCATATGCAAATCAGTCTTGACCCTGTGCCTTATGGGAACAGTCCAGCCCGAACTGCCAAGCCAGGTCCTCCCTGGACTGGAAACAGCATCCTAGGACCGGTTTCGGGGTTTCACCCGTCTTCAGCCAGAATAGCTTAATTCCAGTGGCATGGAGAGCACGGGACTCACGTCTGAGCATACCCGTCCCACTCGGGGTGACAAATGCAAAACAACAATTGATGGACAGAATGCAGAACAATGTCATACATTCACCCCAGTACAGAGATCTGGGCCTAAGTCCATCGTTGTTTTGCTCACCATGCCATTCCAGTTTGAACCCAGCCATATGCAAATTAGTCTTGACCCTGTGCCTTATGGGAACAGTCCAGCCCGAACTGCCAAGCAAGGTCCTCCCTGGACTGGAAACAGCATCCTAGGACCGGTTTCGGGGTTTCACCCCTCTTCAGCCAGGATAGCTTGATTCCAGTGGCATGGAGAGCACGGGACTCACGTCTGAGCATACCCGTCCCACTCGGGGTGACAAATGCAAAAACAACAATTGATGGACAGAATGCAGAACAATGTCATACATTCACCCCAGTTCGGAGATCTGGGCCTAAATCCATCGTTTTTTTGCTCACCATGCCATTCCAGTTTGAACCCAGCCATATGCAAATCAGTCTTGACCCTGTGCCTTATGGGAACAGTCCAGCCCGAACTTCCAAGCCAGGTCCTCCCTGGACTGGAAAAAGCATCCTAGGACCGGTTTCGGGGTTTCACCCCTCTTCAGCCAGGATAGCTTGATTCCAGTGGCATGGAGAGCACGGGACTCACATCTGAGCATACCCGTCCCACTCGGGGTGACAGATGCAAAAACAACAATTGATGGACAGAATGCAGAACAATGTCATACATTCACCCCAGTACAGAGATCTGGGCCTAAATCCATCGTTTTTTTGCTCACCATGCCATTCCAGTTTGAACCCAGCCATATGCAAATCACTCTTGACCCTGTGCCTTATGGGAACAGTCCAGCCCGAACTGCCAAGCCAGGTCCTCCCTGGACTGGAAACAGCATCCTAGGACCGGTTTCGGGGTTTCACCCGTCTTCAGCCAGGATAGCTTGATTCCAGTGGCATGGAGAGCACGGGACTCACGTCTGAGCATACCCGTCCCACTCGGGGTGACAAATGCAAAAACAACAATTGATGGACAGAATGCAGAACAATGTCATACATTCACCCCAGTACAGAGATCTGGGCCTAAATCCATCGTTTTTTTGCTCACCATGCCATTCCAGTTTGAACCCAGCCATATGCAAATCAGTCTTGACCCTGTGCCTTATGGGAACAGTACAGCCCGAACTGCCAAGCCAGGTCCTCCCTGGACTGGAAACAGCATCCTAGGACCGGTTTCGGGGTTTCACCCCTCTTCAGCCAGGCTAGCTTGATTCCAGTGGCATGGAGAGCACGGGACTCACGTCTGAGCATACCCGTCCCACTCGGGGTGACAAATGCAAAAACAACAATTGATGGACAGAATGCAGAACAATGTCATACATTCACCCCAGTACAGAGATCTGGGCCTAAATCCATCGTTTTTTTGCTCACCATGCCATTCCAGTTTGAACCCAGTCATATGCAAATCAGTCTTGACCCTGTGCCTTATGGGAACAGTCCAGCCCGAACTGCCAAGCCAGGTCCTCCCTGGACTGGAAACAGCATCCTAGGACCGGTTTCGGGGTTTCACCCGTCTTCAGCCAGGATAGCTTAATTCCAGTGGCATGGTGAGCACGGGACTCACGTCTGAGCATACCCGTCCCACTCGGGGTGACAAATGCAAAAACAACAATTGATGGACAGAATGAAGAACAATGTCATACATTCACCCCAGTACAGAGATCTGGGCCTAAATCCATCGTTTTTTTGCTCACCATGCCATTCCAGTTTGAACCCAGCCATATGCAAATCAGTCTTGACCCTGTGCCTTATGGGAACAGTCCAGCCCGATCTGCCAAGCCAGGTCCTCCCTGGACTGGAAACAGCATCCTAGGACCCGTTTCGGGGTTTCACCCCTCTTCAGCCAGGATAGCTTGATTCCAGTGGCATGGAGAGCATGGGCCTCACGTCTGAGCATACCCGTCCCACTCGGGGTGACAAATGCAAAAACAACAATTGATGGACAGAATGCAGAACAATGTCATGCATTCACCCCAGTACAGAGATCTGGGCCTAAATCCATCGTTTTTTTGCTCACCATGCCATTCCAGTTTGAACCCAGCCATATGCAAATCAGTCTTGACCCTGTGCCTTATGGGAACAGTCCAGCCCGAACTGCCAAGCAAGGTCCTCCCTGGACTGGAAACAGCATCCTAGGACCGGTTTCGGGGTTTCACCCCTCTTCAGCCAGGATAGCTTGATTCCAGTGGCATGGAGAGCACGGAACTCACGTCTGAGCATACCCGTCCCACTCGGGGTGACAAATGCAAAACAACAATTGATGGACAGAATGCAGAACAATGTCATACATTCACCCCAGTACAGAGATCTGGGCCTAAGTCCATCGTTTTTTTGCTCACCATGCCATTCCAGTTTGAACCCAGCCATATGCAAATTAGTCTTGACCCTGTGCCTTATGGGAACAGTCCAGCCCGAACTGCCAAGCCAGGTCCTCCCTGGACTGGAAACAGCATCCTAGGACCGGTTTCGGGGTTTCACCCCTCTTCAGCCAGGATAGCTTGATTCCAGTGGCATGGAGAGCACGGGACTCACGTCTGAGCATACCCGTCCCACTCGGGGTGACAAATGCAAAAACAACAATTGATGGACAGAATGCAGAACAATGTCATACATTCACCCCAGTACAGAGATCTGGGCCTAAATCCATCGTTTTTTTGCTCACCATGCCATTCCAGTTTGAACCCAGCCATATGCAAATCAGTCTTGACCCTGTGCCTTATGGGAACAGTCCAGCCCGAACTTCCAAGCCAGGTCCTCCCTGGACTGGAAAAAGCATCCTAGGACCGGTTTCGGGGTTTCACCCCTCTTCAGCCAGGATAGCTTGATTCCAGTGGCATGGAGAGCACGGGACTCACATCTGAGCATACCCGTCCCACTCGGGGTGACAGATGCAAAAACAACAATTGATGGACAGAATGCAGAACAATGTCATACATACACCCCAGTACAGAGATCTGGGCCTAAATCCATCGTTTTTTTTTTGTTTTTTTTTGCTCAGCATGCCATTCCAGTTTGAACCCAGCCATATGCAAATCAGTCTTGACCCTGTGCCTTATGGGAACAGTCCAGCCCGAACTGCCAAGCCAGGTCCTCCCTGGACTGGAAACAGTATCCTAGGACCGGTTTCGGGGTTTCAGCCCTCTTCAGCCAGGATAGCTTGATTCCAGTGGCATGGAGAGCACGGGACTCACGTCTGAGCATACCCGTCCCACTCGGGGTGACAAATGCAAAAACAACAATTGATGGACAGAATGCAGAACAATGTCATACATTCACCCCAGTACAGAGATCTAAGCCTAAATCCATCGTTTTTTTGCTCACCATGCCATTCCAGTTTGAACCCAACCATATGCAAATTAGTCTTGACCCTGTGCCTTATGGGAACAGTCCAGCCCGAACTGCCAAGCCAGGTCCTCCCTGGACTGGAAACAGCATCCTAGGACCGGTTTCAAGGTTTCACCCCTCTTCAGCCAGGATAGCTTGATTCCAGTGGCATGGAGAGCACGGGCCTCACGTCTGAGCATACCCGTCCCACTCGGGGTGACAAATGCAAAAACAACAATTGATGGACAGAATGCAGAACAATGTCATGCATTCACCCCAGTACAGAGATCTGGGCCTAAATCCATCGTTTTTTTGCTCACCATGCCATTCCAGTTTGAACCCAGCCATATGCAAATCAGTCTTGACCCTGTGCCTTATGGGAACAGTCCAGCCCGAACTGCCAAGCAAGGTCCTCCCTGGACTGGAAACAGCATCCTAGGACCGGTTTCAGGGTTTCACCCCTCTTCAGCCAGGATAGCTTGATTCCAGTAGCATGGAGAGCACGGGACTCACGTCTGAGCATACCCGTCCCACTCGGGGTGACAAATGCACAACAACAATTGATGGACAGAATGCAGAACAATGTCATACATTCACCCCAGTACAGAGATCTGGGCCTAAGTCCATAGTTTTTTTGCTCACCCTGCCATTCCAGTTTGAACCCAGCCATATGCAAATTAGTCTTGACCCTGTGCCTTATGGGAACAGTCCAGCCCGAACAGCCAAGCCAGGTCCTCCCTGGACTGGAAACAGCATCCTAGGACCGGTTTCGGGGTTCACCCCTCTTCAGCCAGGATAGCTTGATTCCAGTGGCATGGAGAGCACGGGACTCACGTCTGAGCATACCCGTCCCACTCGGGGTGACAAATGCAAAAACAATTGATGGACAGAATGCAGAACAATGTCATACATTCACCCCACTACAGAGATCTGGGCCTAAATCCATCGTTTTTTTGCTCACCATGCCATTCCAGTTTGAACCCAGCCATATGCAAATCAGTCTTGACCCTGTGCCTTATGGGAACAGTCCAGCCCGAACTGCCAAGCCAGGTCCTCCCTGGACTGGAAAAAGCATCCTAGGACCGGTTTCGGGGTTTCACCCCTCTTCAGCCAGGATAGCTTGATTCCAGTGGCATGGAGAGCACGGGACTCACATCTGAGCATACCCGTCCCACTCGGGGTAACAAATGCAAAAACAACAATTGATGGACAGAATGCAGAACAAAGTCATACATTCAACCCAGTACAGAGATCTGGGCCTAAATCCATCGTTTTTTTGCTCACCATGCCATTCCAGTTTGAACCTAGCCATATGCAAATCACTCTTGACCCTGTGCCTTATGGGAACAGTCCAGCCCGAACTGCCAAGCCAGGTCCTCCCTGGACTGCAAACAGCATCCTAGGACCGGTTTCGGGGTTTCACCCCTCTTCAGCCAGCAGAGCTTGATTCCAGTGGCATGGAGAGCACAGGACTCACGTCTGAGCATTCCCGTCCCACTTGGGGTGACAAATGCAAAAGCAACAATTGATGTACAGAATGCAGAACAATGTCATACATTCACCCCAGTACAGAGATCTGGGCCTAAATCCATCGTTTTTTTTGTGTTTTTTTTGCTCACCATGCCATTCCAGTTTGAACCCAGCCATATGCAAATCAGTCTTGACCCTGTGCCTTATGGGAACAGTCCAGCCCGAACTGCCAAGCCAAGTCCTCCCTGGACTGGAAAAAGCATCCCAGGACCGGTTTCGGGGTTTCACCCCTCTTCAGCCAGGATAGCTTGATTCCAGTGGCATGGAGAGCACGGGACTCACGTCTGAGCATACCCGTCCCACTCGGGGTGACAAATGCAAAAACAACAACTGATGGACAGAATGCAGAACAATGTCATACATTCACCCCAGTACAGAGGTCTGGGCCTAAATCCATCGTTTTTTGCTCACCATGCCATTCCAGTTTGAACCCAGCCATATGCAAATCAGTCTTGACCCTGTGCCTTATGGGAACAGTCCAGCCCGAACTGCCAAGCCAGGTCCTCCCTGGACTGGAAACAGCATCCTAGGACCGGTTTCGGGGTTTCACCCCTCTTCAGCCAGGATAGCTTGATTCCAGTGGCATGGAGAGCACGGGACTCACGTCTGAGCATACCCGTCCCACTCGGGGTGACAAATGCAAAAACAACAATTGATGGACAGAATGCAGAACAATGTCATACATTCACCCCAGTACAGAGATCTGGGCCTAAATCCATCGTTTTTTTGCTCACCATGCCATTCCAGTTTGAACCCAGCCATATGCAAATCAGTCTTGACCCTGTGCCTTATGGGAACAGTCCAGCCCGAACTGCCAAGCCAGGTCCTCCCTGGACTGGAAACAGCATCCTAGGACCGGTTTCGGGGTTTCACCCCTCTTCAGCCAGGATAGCTTGATTCCAGTGGCATGGAGAGCACGGGACTCACGTCTGAGCATACCGTCCCACTCAGGGTGACAAATGCAAAAACAATTGATGGACAGAAAGCAGAACAATGTCATACATTCACCCCAGTACAGAGATCTGGGCCTAAATCCATCGTTTTTTTGCTCACCATGCCATTCCAGTTTGAACCCAGCCATATGCAAATCAGTCTTGACCCTGTGCCTTATGGGAACAGTACAGCCCGAACTACCAAGCCAGGTCCTCCCTGGACTGGAAACAGCATCCTAGGACCAGTTTCGGGGTTTCACTCCTCTTCAGCCAGGATAGCTTGATTCCAGTGGCATGGAGAGCACGGGACTCACGTCTGAGCATACCCGTCCCACTCGGGGTGACAAATGCAAAAACAACAATTGATGGACAGAATGCAGAACAATGTCATACATTCACCCCAGTACAGAGATCTGGGCCTAAATCCATCGTTTTTTTGCTCACCATGCTATTCCAGTTTGAACCCAGCCATATGCAAATCAGTCTTGACCCTGTGCCTTATGGGAACAGTCCAGCCCGAACTGCCAAGCCAGGTCCTCCCTGGACTGGAAACAGCATCCTAGGACCGGTTTCGGGGTTTCACCCCTCTTCAGCCAGGATAGCTTGATTCCACTGGCATGGAGAGCAAGGGACTCACGTCTGAGTATACCCGTCCCACTCGGGGTGACAAATGCAAAAACAACAATTGATGGACAGAATGCAGAACAATGTCATACATTCACCCCAGTACAGAGATCTGGGCCTAAATCCATCGTTTTTTTGCTCACCATGCCATTCCAGTTTGAACCCAGCCATATGCAAATCAGTCTTGACCCTGTGCCTTATGGGAACAGTACAGCCCGAACTGCAAAGCCAGGTCCTCCCTGGACTGGAAACAGCATCCTAGGACCGGTTTCGGGGTTTCACCCCTCTTCAGCCAGGATAGCTTGATTCCAGTGGCATGGAGAGCACGGGACTCACGTCTGAGCATACCCGTCCCACTCGGGGTGACAAATGCAAAAACAACAATTGATGGACAGAATGCAGAACAATGTCATACATTCACCCCAGTACAGAGATCTGGGCCTAAATCCATCGTTTTTTTGCTCACCATGCCATTCCAGTTTGAACCCGGCCATATGCAAATCAGTCTTGACCCTGTGCCTTATGGGAACAGTCCAGCCCGAACTGCCAAGCCAGGTCCTCCCTGGACTGGAAACAGCATCCTAGGACCGGTTTCGGGGTTTCACCCCTCTTCAGCCAGGATAGCTTGATTCCAGTGGCATGGAGAGCACGGGACTCACGTCTGAGCATACCCGTCCCACTCGGGGTGACAAATGCAAAAACAACAATTGATGGACAGAATGCAGAACAATGTCATACATTCACCCCAGTACAGAGATCTGGGCCTAAATCCATCGTTTTTTTGCTCACCATGCCATTCCAGTTTGAACCCAGCCATATGCAAATCAGTCTTGACCCTGTGCCTTATGGGAACAGTCCAGCCCGAACTGCCAAGCCAGGTCCTCCCTGGACTGGAAACAGCATCCTAGGACCGGTTTCAGGGTTTCACCCGTCTTCAGCCAGGATAGCTTGATTCCAGTGGCATGGAGAGCACGGGACTCACGTCTGAGCATACCCGTCCCACTCGGGGTGACAAATGCAAAAACAACAATTGATGGACAGAATGCAGAACAATGTCATACATTCACCCCAGTACAGAGATCTGGGCCAAAATCCATCGTTTTTTTGCTCACCATGCCATTCCAGTTTGAACCCAGCCATATGCAAATCAGTCTTGACCCTGTGCCTTATGGGAACAGTACAGCCCGAACTGCCAAGCCAGGTCCTCCCTGGACCGGAAACAGCATCCTAGGACCGGTTTCGGGGTTTCACCCCTCTTCAGCCAGGATAGCTTGATTCCAGTGGCATGGAGAGCACGGGACTCACGTCTGAGCATACCCGTCCCACTCGTGGGGACAAATGCAAAAACAACAATTGATGGACAGAATGCAGAACAATGTCATACATTCACCCCAGTACAGAGATCTGGGCCTAAATCCATCGTTTTTTTGCTCACCATGCCATTCCAGTTTGAACCCAGCCATATGCAAATCAGTCTTGACCCTGTGCCTTATGGGAACAGTCCAGCCCGAACTGCCAAGCCAGGTCCTCCCTGGACTGGAAACAGCATCCTAGGACCGGTTTCGGGGTTTCACCCGTCTTCAGCCAGGATAGCTTGATTCCAGTGGCATGGAGAGCACGGGACTCACGTCTGAGCATACCCGTCCCACTCGGGGTGACAAATGCAAAAACAACAATTGATGGACAGAATGCAGAACAATGTCATACATTCACCCCAGTACAGAGATCTGGGCCTAAATCCATCGTTTTTTTGCTCACCATGCCATTCCAGTTTGAACCCAGCCATATGCAAATCAGTCTTGACCCTGTGCCTTATGGGAACAGTACAGCCCGAACTGCCAAGCCAGGTCCTCCCTGGACTGGAAACAGCATCCTAGGACCGGTTTCGGGGTTTCACCCCTCTTCAGCCAGGATAGCTTGATTCCAGTGGCATGGAGAGCACGGGACTCACGTCTGAGCATACCCGTCCCACTCGGGGTGACAAATGCAAAAACAACAATTGATGGACAGAATGCAGAACAATGTCATACATTCACCCCAGTACAGAGATCTGGGCCTAAATCCATCGTTTTTTTGCTCACCATGCCATTCCAGTTTGAACCCAGCCATATGCAAATCAGTCTTGACCCTGTGCCTTATGGGAACAGTCCAGCCCGAACTGCCAAGCCAGGTCCTCCCTGGACTGGAAACAGCATCCTAGGACCGGTTTCGGGGTTTCACCCCTCTTCAGCCAGGATAGCTTGATTCCAGTGGCATGGAGAGCACGGGACTCACGTCTGAGCATACCCGTCCCACTCGGGGTGACAAATGCAAAAACAACAATTGATGGACAGAATGCAGAACAATGTCATACATTCACCCCAGTACAGAGATCTGGGCCTAAATCCATCGTTTTTTTACTCACCATGCCATTCCAGTTTGAACCCAGCCATATGCAAATCAGTCTTGACCCTGTGCCTTATGGGAACAGTCCAGCCCGAACTGCCAAGCCAGGTCCTCCCTGGACTGGAAACAGCATCCTAGGACCGGTTTCGGGGTTTCACCCGTCTTCAGCCAGAATAGCTTAATTCCAGTGGCATGGAGAGCACGGGACTCACGTCTGAGCATACCCGTCCCACTCGGGGTGACAAATGCAAAAACAACAATTGATGGACAGAATGCAGAACAATGTCATACATTCACCCCAGTACAGAGATCTGGGCCTAAATCCATCGTTTTTTTGCTCACCATGCCATTCCAGTTTGAACCCAGCCATATGCAAATCAGTCTTGACCCTGTGCCTTATGGGAACAGTCCAGCCCGAACTGCCAAGCCAGGTCCTCCCTGGACTGGAAACAGCATCCTAGGACCGGTTTCGGGGTTTCACCCCTCTTCAGCCAGGATAGCTTGATTCCAGTGGCATGGAGAGCACGGGACTCACGTCTGAGCATACCGTCCCACTCAGGGTGACAAATGCAAAAACAATTGATGGACAGAAAGCAGAACAATGTCATACATTCACCCCAGTACAGAGATCTGGGCCTAAATCCATCGTTTTTTTGCTCACCATGCCATTCCAGTTTGAACCCAGCCATATGCAAATCAGTCTTGACCCTGTGCCTTATGGGAACAGTACAGCCCGAACTACCAAGCCAGGTCCTCCCTGGACTGGAAACAGCATCCTAGGACCAGTTTCGGGGTTTCACTCCTCTTCAGCCAGGATAGCTTGATTCCAGTGGCATGGAGAGCACGGGACTCACGTCTGAGCATACCCGTCCCACTCGGGGTGACAAATGCAAAAACAACAATTGATGGACAGAATGCAGAACAATGTCATACATTCACCCCAGTACAGAGATCTGGGCCTAAATCCATCGTTTTTTTGCTCACCATGCTATTCCAGTTTGAACCCAGCCATATGCAAATCAGTCTTGACCCTGTGCCTTATGGGAACAGTCCAGCCCGAACTGCCAAGCCAGGTCCTCCCTGGACTGGAAACAGCATCCTAGGACCGGTTTCGGGGTTTCACCCCTCTTCAGCCAGGATAGCTTGATTCCACTGGCATGGAGAGCAAGGGACTCACGTCTGAGTATACCCGTCCCACTCGGGGTGACAAATGCAAAAACAACAATTGATGGACAGAATGCAGAACAATGTCATACATTCACCCCAGTACAGAGATCTGGGCCTAAATCCATCGTTTTTTTGCTCACCATGCCATTCCAGTTTGAACCCAGCCATATGCAAATCAGTCTTGACCCTGTGCCTTATGGGAACAGTACAGCCCGAACTGCAAAGCCAGGTCCTCCCTGGACTGGAAACAGCATCCTAGGACCGGTTTCGGGGTTTCACCCCTCTTCAGCCAGGATAGCTTGATTCCAGTGGCATGGAGAGCACGGGACTCACGTCTGAGCATACCCGTCCCACTCGGGGTGACAAATGCAAAAACAACAATTGATGGACAGAATGCAGAACAATGTCATACATTCACCCCAGTACAGAGATCTGGGCCTAAATCCATCGTTTTTTTGCTCACCATGCCATTCCAGTTTGAACCCAGCCATATGCAAATCAGTCTTGACCCTGTGCCTTATGGGAACAGTCCAGCCCGAACTGCCAAGCCAGGTCCTCCCTGGACTGGAAACAGCATCCTAGGACCGGTTTCGGGGTTTCACCCCTCTTCAGCCAGGATAGCTTGATTCCAGTGGCATGGAGAGCACGGGACTCACGTCTGAGCATACCCGTCCCACTCGGGGTGACAAATGCAAAAACAACAATTGATGGACAGAATGCAGAACAATGTCATACATTCACCCCAGTACAGAGATCTGGGCCTAAATCCATCGTTTTTTTGCTCACCATGCCATTCCAGTTTGAACCCAGCCATATGCAAATCAGTCTTGACCCTGTGCCTTATGGGAACAGTCCAGCCCGAACTGCCAAGCCAGGTCCTCCCTGGACTGGAAACAGCATCCTAGGACCGGTTTCAGGGTTTCACCCGTCTTCAGCCAGGATAGCTTGATTCCAGTGGCATGGAGAGCACGGGACTCACGTCTGAGCATACCCGTCCCACTCGGGGTGACAAATGCAAAAACAACAATTGATGGACAGAATGCAGAACAATGTCATACATTCACCCCAGTACAGAGATCTGGGCCAAAATCCATCGTTTTTTTGCTCACCATGCCATTCCAGTTTGAACCCAGCCATATGCAAATCAGTCTTGACCCTGTGCCTTATGGGAACAGTACAGCCCGAACTGCCAAGCCAGGTCCTCCCTGGACCGGAAACAGCATCCTAGGACCGGTTTCGGGGTTTCACCCCTCTTCAGCCAGGATAGCTTGATTCCAGTGGCATGGAGAGCACGGGACTCACGTCTGAGCATACCCGTCCCACTCGTGGGGACAAATGCAAAAACAACAATTGATGGACAGAATGCAGAACAATGTCATACATTCACCCCAGTACAGAGATCTGGGCCTAAATCCATCGTTTTTTTGCTCACCATGCCATTCCAGTTTGAACCCAGCCATATGCAAATCAGTCTTGACCCTGTGCCTTATGGGAACAGTCCAGCCCGAACTGCCAAGCCAGGTCCTCCCTGGACTGGAAACAGCATCCTAGGACCGGTTTCGGGGTTTCACCCGTCTTCAGCCAGGATAGCTTGATTCCAGTGGCATGGAGAGCACGGGACTCACGTCTGAGCATACCCGTCCCACTCGGGGTGACAAATGCAAAAACAACAATTGATGGACAGAATGCAGAACAATGTCATACATTCACCCCAGTACAGAGATCTGGGCCTAAATCCATCGTTTTTTTGCTCACCATGCCATTCCAGTTTGAACCCAGCCATATGCAAATCAGTCTTGACCCTGTGCCTTATGGGAACAGTACAGCCCGAACTGCCAAGCCAGGTCCTCCCTGGACTGGAAACAGCATCCTAGGACCGGTTTCGGGGTTTCACCCCTCTTCAGCCAGGATAGCTTGATTCCAGTGGCATGGAGAGCACGGGACTCACGTCTGAGCATACCCGTCCCACTCGGGGTGACAAATGCAAAAACAACAATTGATGGACAGAATGCAGAACAATGTCATACATTCACCCCAGTACAGAGATCTGGGCCTAAATCCATCGTTTTTTTGCTCACCATGCCATTCCAGTTTGAACCCAGCCATATGCAAATCAGTCTTGACCCTGTGCCTTATGGGAACAGTCCAGCCCGAACTGCCAAGCCAGGTCCTCCCTGGACTGGAAACAGCATCCTAGGACCGGTTTCGGGGTTTCACCCCTCTTCAGCCAGGATAGCTTGATTCCAGTGGCATGGAGAGCACGGGACTCACGTCTGAGCATACCCGTCCCACTCGGGGTGACAAATGCAAAAACAACAATTGATGGACAGAATGCAGAACAATGTCATACATTCACCCCAGTACAGAGATCTGGGCCTAAATCCATCGTTTTTTTACTCACCATGCCATTCCAGTTTGAACCCAGCCATATGCAAATCAGTCTTGACCCTGTGCCTTATGGGAACAGTCCAGCCCGAACTGCCAAGCCAGGTCCTCCCTGGACTGGAAACAGCATCCTAGGACCGGTTTCGGGGTTTCACCCGTCTTCAGCCAGAATAGCTTAATTCCAGTGGCATGGAGAGCACGGGACTCACGTCTGAGCATACCCGTCCCACTCGGGGTGACAAATGCAAAAACAACAATTGATGGACAGAATGCAGAACAATGTCATACATTCACCCCAGTACAGAGATCTGGGCCTAAATCCATCGTTTTTTTGCTCACCATGCCATTCCAGTTTGAACCCAGCCATATGCAAATCAGTCTTGACCCTGTGCCTTATGGGAACAGTCCAGCCCGAACTGCCAAGCCAGGTCCTCCCTGGACTGGAAACAGCATCCTAGGACCGGTTTCGGGGTTTCACCCCTCTTCAGCCAGGATAGCTTGATTCCAGTGGCATGGAGAGCAAGGGACTCACGTCTGAGCATACCCGTCCCACTCGGGGTGACAAATGCAAAACAACAATTGATGGACAGAATGCAGAACAATGTCATACATTCACCCCAGTACAGAGATCTGGGCCTAAGTCCATCGTTGTTTTGCTCACCATGCCATTCCAGTTTGAACCCAGCCATATGCAAATTAGTCTTGACCCTGTGCCTTATGGGAACAGTCCAGCCCGAACTGCCAAGCAAGGTCCTCCCTGGACTGGAAACAGCATCCTAGGACCGGTTTCGGGGTTTCACCCCTCTTCAGCCAGGATAGCTTGATTCCAGTGGCATGGAGAGCACGGGACTCACGTCTGAGCATACCCGTCCCACTCGGGGTGACAAATGCAAAAACAACAATTGATGGACAGAATGCAGAACAATGTCATACATTCACCCCAGTTTGGAGATCTGGGCCTAAATCCATCGTTTTTTTGCTCACCATGCCATTCCAGTTTGAACCCAGCCATATGCAAATCAGTCTTGACCCTGTGCCTTATGGGAACAGTCCAGCCCGAACTTCCAAGCCAGGTCCTCCCTGGACTGGAAAAAGCATCCTAGGACCGGTTTCGGGGTTTCACCCCTCTTCAGCCAGGATAGCTTGATTCCAGTGGCATGGAGAGCACGGGACTCACATCTGAGCATACCCGTCCCACTCGGGGTGACAGATGCAAAAACAACAATTGATGGACAGAATGCAGAACAATGTCATACATTCACCCCAGTACAGAGATCTGGGCCTAAATCCATCGTTTTTTTGCTCACCATGCCATTCCAGTTTGAACCCAGCCATATGCAAATCACTCTTGACCCTGTGCCTTATGGGAACAGTCCAGCCCGAACTGCCAAGCCAGGTCCTCCCTGGACTGGAAACAGCATCCTAGGACCGGTTTCGGGGTTTCACCCGTCTTCAGCCAGGATAGCTTGATTCCAGTGGCATGGAGAGCACGGGACTCACGTCTGAGCATACCCGTCCCACTCGGGGTGACAAATGCAAAAACAACAATTGATGGACAGAATGCAGAACAATGTCATACATTCACCCCAGTACAGAGATCTGGGCCTAAATCCATCGTTTTTTTGCTCACCATGCCATTCCAGTTTGAACCCAGCCATATGCAAATCAGTCTTGACCCTGTGCCTTATGGGAACAGTACAGCCCGAACTGCCAAGCCAGGTCCTCCCTGGACTGGAAACAGCATCCTAGGACCGGTTTCGGGGTTTCACCCCTCTTCAGCCAGGCTAGCTTGATTCCAGTGGCATGGAGAGCACGGGACTCACGTCTGAGCATACCCGTCCCACTCGGGGTGACAAATGCAAAAACAACAATTGATGGACAGAATGCAGAACAATGTCATACATTCACCCCAGTACAGAGATCTGGGCCTAAATCCATCGTTTTTTTGCTCACCATGCCATTCCAGTTTGAACCCAGTCATATGCAAATCAGTCTTGACCCTGTGCCTTATGGGAACAGTCCAGCCCGAACTGCCAAGCCAGGTCCTCCCTGGACTGGAAACAGCATCCTAGGACCGGTTTCGGGGTTTCACCCGTCTTCAGCCAGGATAGCTTAATTCCAGTGGCATGGTGAGCACGGGACTCACGTCTGAGCATACCCGTCCCACTCGGGGTGACAAATGCAAAAACAACAATTGATGGACAGAATGAAGAACAATGTCATACATTCACCCCAGTACAGAGATCTGGGCCTAAATCCATCGTTTTTTTGCTCACCATGCCATTCCAGTTTGAACCCAGCCATATGCAAATCAGTCTTGACCCTGTGCCTTATGGGAACAGTCCAGCCCGATCTGCCAAGCCAGGTCCTCCCTGGACTGGAAACAGCATCCTAGGACCGGTTTCGGGGTTTCACCCCTCTTCAGCCAGGATAGCTTGATTCCAGTGGCATGGAGAGCATGGGCCTCACGTCTGAGCATACCCGTCCCACTCGGGGTGACAAATGCAAAAACAACAATTGATGGACAGAATGCAGAACAATGTCATACATTCACCCCAGTACAGAGATCTGGGCCTAAATCCATCGTTTTTTTGCTCACCATGCCATTCCAGTTTGAACCCAGCCATATGCAAATCAGTCTTGACCCTGTGCCTTAAGGGAACAGTCCAGCCCGAACTGCCAAGCCAGGTCCTCCCTGGACTGGAAACAGCATCCTAGGACCGGTTTCGGGGTTTCACCCCTCTTCAGCCAGGATAGCTTGATTCCAGTGGCATGGAGAGCACGGGACTCACGCCTGAGCATACCCCTCCCACTCGGGGTGACAAATGCAAAAACAACAATTGATGGACAGAATGCAGAACAATGTCATACATTCACCCCAGTACAGAGATCTGGGCCTAAATCCATCGTTGTTTTGCTCACCATGCCATTCCAGTTTGAACCCAGCCATATGCAAATCAGTCTTGACCCTGTGCCTTATGGGAACAGTACAGCCCGAACTGCCAATCCAGGTCCTCCCTGGACTGGAAACAGCATCCTAGGACCGGTTTCGGGGTTTCACCCCTCTTCAGCCAGGATAGCTTGATTCCAGTGGCATGGAGAGCACGGGACTCACTTCTGAGCATACCCGTCCCACTCGGGGTGACAAATGCAAAAACAACAATTGATGGACAGAATGCAGAACAATGTCATACATTCACCCCAGTACAGAGATCTGGGCCTAAATCCATCGTTTTTTTGCTCACCATGCCATTCCAGTTTGAACCCAGCCATATGCAAATCAGTCTTGACCCTGTGCCTTATGGGAACAGTCCAGCCCGAACTGCCAAGCCAGGTCCTCCCTGGACTGGAAACAGCATCCTAGGACCGGTTTCGGGGTTTCACCCCTCTTCAGCCAGGATAGCTTGATTCCAGTGGCATGGAGAGCACGGGACTCACGTCTGAGCATACCCGTCCCACTCGGGGTGACAAATGCAAAAACAACATTTGATGGACATAATGCAGAACAATGTCATACATTCACCCCAGTACAGAGATCTGGGCCTAAATCCATCATTTTTTTGCTCACCATGCCATTCCAGTTTGAACCCAGCCATATGCAAATCAGTCTTGACCCTGTGCCTTATGGGAACAGTCCAGCCCGAACTGCCAAGCCAGGTCCTCCCTGGACTGGAAACAGCATCCTAGGACCGGTTTCGGAGTTTCACCCCTCTTCAGCCAGGATAGCTTGATTCCAGTGGCATGGAGAGCACGGGACTCACGTCTGAGCATACCCGTCCCACTCGGGGTGACAAATGCAAAAACAACAATTGATGGAGATAATGCAGAACAATGTCATACATTCACCCCAGTACAGAGATCTGGGCCTAAATCCATCATTTTTTTGCTCACCATGCCATTCCAGTTTGAACCCAGCCATATGCAAATCAGTCTTGACCCTGTGCCTTATGGGAACAGTCCAGCCCGAACTGCCAAGCCAGGTCCTCTCTGGACTGGAAACAGCATCCTAGGACCGGTTTCGGGGTTTCACCCCTCTTCAGCCAGGATAGCTTGATTCCAGTGGCATGGAGAGCACGGGCCTCACGTCTGAGCATACCCGTCCCACTCGGGGTGACAGATGCAAAAACAACAATTGATGGACAGAATGCAGAACAATGTCATACATACACCCCAGTACAGAGATCTGGGCCTAAATCCATCGTTTTTTTGCTCACCATGCCATTCCAGTTTGAACCCAGCCATATGCAAATCACTCTTGACCCTGTGCCTTATGGGAACAGTCCAGCCCGAACTGCCAAGCCAGGTCCTCCCTGGACTGGAAACAGCATCCTAGGACCGGTTTCGGGGTTTCACCCCTCTTCAGCCAGGATAGCTTGATTCCAGTGGCATGGAGAGCACGGGACTCACGTCTGAGCATACCCGTCCCACTCGGGGTGACAAATGCAAAAACAACAATTGATGGACAGAATGCAGAACAATGTCATACATTCACCCTAGTACAGAGATCTGGGCCTAAATCCATCGTTTTTTTGCTCACCATGCCATTCCAGTTTGAACCCAGCCATATGCAAATCAGTCTTGACCCTGTGCCTTAAGGGAACAGTCCAGCCCGAACTGCCAAGCCAGGTCCTCCCTGGACTGGAAACAGCATCCTAGGACCGGTTTCAGGGTTTCACCCCTCTTCAGCCAGGATAGCTTGATTCCAGTGGCATGGAGAGCACGGGACTCACGTCTGAGCATACCCGTCCCACTCGGGGTGACAAATGCAAAAACAACAATTGATGGACAGAATGCAGAACAATGTCATACATTCACCCCAGTACAGAGATCTGGGCCTAAATCCATCGTTTTTTTGCTCACCATGCCATTCCAGTTTGAACCCAGCCATATTCAAATGAGTCTTGACCCTGTGCCTTATGGGAACAGTCCAGCCCGAACTGCCAAGCCAGGTCCTCCCTGGACTGGAAACAGCATCCTAGGACCGGTTTCGGGGTTTCACCCCTCTTCAGCCAGGATAGCTTGATTCCAGTGGCATGGAGAGCACGGGACTCATGTCTGAGCATACCCGTCCCACTCGGGGTGACAAATGCAAAAACAACAATTGATGGACAGAATGCAGAACAATGTCATACATTCACCCCAGTACAGAGATCTGGGCCTAAATCCATCGTTTTTTTGCTCACCATGCCATTCCAGTTTGAACCCAGCCATATGCAAATCAGTCTTGACCCTGTGCCTTATGGGAACAGTCCAGCCCGAACTGCCAAGCCAGGTCCTCCCTGGACTGCAAACAGCATCCTAGGACCGGTTTTGGGGTTTCACCCCTCTTCAGCCAGGATAGCTTGATTCCAGTGGTATGGAGAGCACGGGACTCACGTCTGAGCATACCCGCCCCACTCAGGGTGACAAATGCAAAAACAACAATTGATGGACAGAAAGCAGAACGATGTCATACATTCACCCCAGGACAGAGATCTGGGCCTAAATCCATCGTTTTTTTGCTCACCATACCATTCCAGTTTGAACCCAGCCATATGCAAATCAGTCTTGACCCTGTGCCTTATGGGAACAGTACAGCCTGAACTGCCAAGCCAGGTCCTCCCTGGACTGGAAACAGCATCCTAGGACCGGTTTCGGGGTTTCACCCCTCTTCAGCCAGGATAGCTTGATTCCAGTGGCATGGAGAGCACGGGACTCACGTCTGAGCATACCCGTCCCACTCGGGGTGACAAATGCAAAAACAACAATTGATGGACAGAATGTAGAACAATGTCATACATTCACCCCAGTACAGAGATCTGGGCCTAAATCCATCGTTTTTTTGCTCACCATGCTATTCCAGTTTGAACCCAGCCATATGCAAATCAGTCTTGACCCTGTGCGTTATGGGAACAGTCCAGCCCGAACTGCCAAGCCAGGTCCTCCCTTGACTGGAAACAGCATCCTAGGACCGGTTTCGGGGTTTCACCCCTCTTCAGCCAGGATAGCTTGATTCCAGTGGCATGGAGAGCAAGGGCCTCACGTCTGAGCATACCCGTCCCACTCGGGGTGACAAATGCAAAAACAACAATTGATGGACAGAATGCAGAACAATGTCATACATTAACCCCAGTACAGAGATCTGGGCCTAAATCCATTGTTTTTTTGCTCACCATGCCATTCCAGTTTGAACCCAGCCATATGCAAATCAGTCTTGACCCTGTGCCTTATGGGAACAGTCCAGCCCGAACTGCCAAGCCAGGTCCTCCCTGGACTGGAAACAGCATCCTAGGACCGGTTTCGGGGTTTCACCCCTCTTCAGCCAGGATAGCTTGATTCCAGTGGTATGGAGAGCACGGGACTCACGTCTGAGCATACCCGTCCCACTCAGGGTGACAAATGCAAAAACAACAATTGATGGACAGAAAGCAGAACGATGTCATACATTCACCCCAGGACAGAGATCTGGGCCTAAATCCATCGTTTTTTTGCTCACCATGCCATTCCAGTTTGAACCCAGCCCTATGCAAATCAGTCTTGACCCTGTGCCTTATGGGAACAGTACAGCCCGAACTGCCAAGCCAGGTCCTCCCTGGACTGGAAACAGCATCCTAGGACCGGTTTCGGGGTTTCACCCCTCTTCAGCCAGGATAGCTTGATTCCAGTGGCATGGAGAGCACGGGACTCACGTCTGAGCATACCCCTCCCACTCGGGATGACAAATGCAAAAACAACAATTGATGGACAGAATGCAGAACAATGTCATACATTCACCCCAGTACAGAGATCTGGGCCTAAATCCATCGTTGTTTTGCTCACCATGCCATTCCAGTTTGAACCCAGCCATATGCAAATCAGTCTTTACCCTGTGCCTTATGGTAACAGTACAGCCCGAACTGCCAATCCAGGTCCTCCCTGGACTGGAAACAGCATCCTAGGACCGGTTTCGGGGTTTCACCCCTCTTCAGCCAGGATAGCTTGATTCCAGAGGCATGGAGAGCACGGGACTCACGTCTGAGCATACCCGTCCCACTCGGGGTGACAAATGCAAAAACAACAATTGATGGACAGAATGCAGAACAATGTCATACATTCACCCCAGTACAGAGATCTGGGCCTAAATCCATTGTTTTTTTGCTCACCATGCCATTCCAGTTTGAACCCAGCCATATGCAAATCAGTCTTGACCATGTGCCTTATGGGAACAGTCCAGCCCGAACTGCCAAGCCAGGTCCTCCCTGGACTGGAAACAGCATCCTAGGACCGGTTTCGGGGTTTCACCCCTCTTCAGCCTGGATAGCTTGATTCCAGTGGCATGGAGAGCACGGGACTCACGTCTGAGCATACCCGTCCCACTCGGGGTGACAAATGCAAAAACAACAATTGATGGACATAATGCAGAACAATGTCATACATTCACCCCAGTACAGAGATCTGGGCCTAAATCCATCATTTTTTTGCTCACCATGCCATTCCAGTTTGAACCCAGCCATATGCAAATCAGTCTTGACCCTGTGCCTTATGGGAACAGTCCAGCCCGAACTGCCAAGCCAGGTCCTCCCTGGACTGGAAACAGCATCCTAGGACCGGTTTCGGAGTTTCACCCCTCTTCAGCCAGGATAGCTTGATTCCAGTGGCATGGAGAGCACGGGACTCACGTCTGAGCATACCCGTCCCACTCGGGGTGACAAATGCAAAAACAACAATTGATGGACATAATGCAGAACAATGTCATACATTCACCCCAGTACAGAGATCTGGGCCTAAATCCATCATTTTTTTGCTCACTATGCCATTCCAGTTTGAACCCAGCCATATGCAAATCAGTCTTGACCCTGTGCCTTATGGGAACAGTCCAGCCCGAACTGCCAAGCCGGGTCCTCCCTGGACTGGAAACAGCATCCTAGGACCGGTTTCGGGGTTTCACCCCTCTTCAGCCAGGATAGCTTGATTCCAGTGGCATAGAGAGCACGGGCCTCACGTCTGAGCATACCCGTCCCACTCGGGGTGACAAATGCAAAAACAGCAATTGATGGACAGAATGCAGAACAATGTCATACATTCACCCCAGTACAGAGATCTGGGCCTAAATCCATCGTTTTTTTGCTCACCATGCCATTCCAGTTTGAACCCAGCCATATGCAAATCAGTCTTGACCCTGTGCCTTATGGGAACAGTCCAGCCCGAACTGCCAAGCCAGGTCCTCCCTGGACTGGAAACAGCATCCTAGGACCGGTTTCGGGGTTTCACCCCTCTTCAGCCAGGATAGCTTGATTCCAGTGGCATGGAGAGCATGGGACTCATGTCTGAGCATACCCGTCCCACTCGGGGTGACAAATGCAAAAACATCAATTGATGGACAGAATGCAGAACAATGTCATACATTCACCCCAGTACAGAGATCTGGGCCTAAATCCATCGGGTTTTTTTTGGTTTTTTTGCTTACCATGCCATTCTAGTTTGAACCCAGCCATATGCAAATCAGTCTTGACCCTGTGCCTTATGGGAACAGTCCAGCCCGAACTGCCAAGCCAAGTCCTTCCTGGACTGGAAAAAGCATCCTAGCACCGGTTTCGGGGTTTCACCCCTCTTCAGCCAGGATAGCTTGATTCCAGTGGCATGGAGAGCACGGGACTCATGTCTGAGCATACCCGTCCCACTCGGGGTGACAAATGCAAAAACAACAATTGATGGACAGAATGCAGAACAATGTCATACATTCACCCCAGTACAGAGATCTGGGCCTAAATCCATCGTTTTTTTGCTCACCATGCCATTCCAGTTTGAACCCAGCCATATGCAAATCAGTCTTGACCCTGTGCCTTATGGGAACAGTCCAGCCCGAACTGCCAAGCCAGGTCCTCCCTGGACTGGAAACAGCATCCTAGGACCGGTTTCGGGGTTTCACCCCTCTTCAGCCAGGATAGCTTGATTCCAGTGGCATGGAGAGCACGGGACTCACGTCTGAGCATACCCGTCCCACTCGGGGTGACAAATGCAAAAACAACAATTGATGGACAGAATGCAGAACAATGTCATACATTCACCCCAGTACAGAGGTCTGGGCCTAAATCCATCGTTTTTTGCTCACCATGCCATTCCAGTTTGAACCCAGCCATATGCAAATCAGTCTTGACCCTGTGCCTTATGGGAACAGTCCAGCCCGAACTGCCAAGCCAGGTCCTCCCTGGACTGGAAACAGCATCCTAGGACCGGTTTCGGGTTTTCACCCCTCTTCAGCCAGGATAGCTTGATTCCAGTGGCATGGAGAGCACGGGACTCACGTCTGAGCATACCTGTCCCACTCGGGGTGATAAATGCAAAAACAACAATTGATGGACAGAATGCAGAACAATGTCATACATTCACCCCAGTACAGAGATCTGGGCCTAAATCCATCGTTTTTTTGCTCACCATGCCATTCCAGTTTGAACCCAGCCATATGCAAATCAGTCTTGACCCTGTGCCTTATGGGAACAGTCCAGCCCGAACTGCCAAGCCAGGTCCTCCCTGGACTGGAAACAGCATCCTAGGACCGGTTTCGGGGTTTCACCCCTCTTCAGCCAGGATAGCTTGATTCCAGTGGCATGGAGAGCACGGGACTCACGTCTGAGCATACCCGTCCCCCTCGGGGTGACAAATGCAAAAACAACAATTGATGGACAGAAAGCAGAACAATGTCATAAATTCACCCCAGTACAAAGATCTGGGCCTAAATCCATCGTTTTTTTGTTTTTTGTTTTTTTGCTCACCATGCCATTCCAGTTTGAACCCAGCCATATGCAAATCAGTCTTGACCCTGTGCCTTATGGGAACAGTCCAGCCCGAACTGCCAAGCCAAGTCCTCCCTGGACTGGAAAAAGCATCCTAGGACCGGTTTCGGGGTTTCACCCCTCTTCAGCCAGGATAGCTTGATTCCAGTGGCATGGAGAGCACGGGACTCACGTCTGAGCATACCCGTCCCACTCGGGGTGACAAATGCAAAAACAACAATTGATGGACAGAATGCAGAACAATGTCATACATTCACCCCAGTACAGAGATCTGGGCCTAAATCCATCGTTTTTTTGCTCACCATGCCATTCCAGTTTGAACCCAGCCATATGCAAATCAGTCTTGACCCTGTGCCTTATGGGAACAGTCCAGCCCGAACTGCCAAGCCAGGTCCTCCCTGGACTGGAAACAGCATCCTAGGACCGGTTTCGGGGTTTCACCCCTCTTCAGCCAGGATAGCTTGATTCCAGTGGTATGGAGAGCACGGGACTCACGTCTGAGCATACCCGTCCCACTCGGGGTGACAAATGCAAAAACAACAATTGATGGACAGAATGCAGAACAATGTCATACATTCACACCAGTACAGAGATCTGGGCCTAAATCCATTGTTTTTTTGCTCACCATGCCATTCCAGTTTGAACCCAGCCATATGCAAATCAGTCTTGACCCTGTGCCTTATGGGAACAGTCCAGCCCGAACTGCCAAGCCAGGTCCTCCCTGGACTGGAAACAGCATCCTAGGACCGGTTTCGGGGTTTCACCCCTCTTCAGCCAGGATAGCTTGATTCCAGTGGCATGGAGAGCACGGGACTCACGTCTGAGCATACCCGTCCCACTCGGGGTGACAAATGCAAAAACAACAATTGATGGACAGAATGCAGAACAATGTCATACATTCACCCCAGTACAGAGGTCTGGGCCTAAATCCATCGTTTTTTGCTCACCATGCCATTCCAGTTTGAACCCAGCCATATGCAAATCAGTCTTGACCCTGTGCCTTATGGGAACAGTCCAGCCCGAACTGCCAAGCCAGGTCCTCCCTGGACTGGAAACAGCATCCTAGGACCGGTTTCGGGTTTTCACCCCTCTTCAGCCAGGATAGCTTGATTCCAGTGGCATGGAGAGCACGGGACTCACGTCTGAGCATACCTGTCCCACTCGGGGTGATAAATGCAAAAACAACAATTGATGGACAGAATGCAGAACAATGTCATACATTCACCCCAGTACAGAGATCTGGGCCTAAATCCATCGTTTTTTTGCTCACCATGCCATTCCAGTTTGAACCCAGCCATATGCAAATCAGTCTTGACCCTGTGCCTTATGGGAACAGTCCAGCCCGAACTGCCAAGCCAGGTCCTCCCTGGACTGGAAACAGCATCCTAGGACCGGTTTCGGGGTTTCACCCCTCTTCAGCCAGGATAGCTTGATTCCAGTGGCATGGAGAGCACGGGACTCACGTCTGAGCATACCCGTCCCCCTCGGGGTGACAAATGCAAAAACAACAATTGATGGACAGAAAGCAGAACAATGTCATAAATTCACCCCAGTACAAAGATCTGGGCCTAAATCCATCGTTTTTTTGTTTTTTGTTTTTTTGCTCACCATGCCATTCCAGTTTGAACCCAGCCATATGCAAATCAGTCTTGACCCTGTGCCTTATGGGAACAGTCCAGCCCGAACTGCCAAGCCAAGTCCTCCCTGGACTGGAAAAAGCATCCTAGGACCGGTTTCGGGGTTTCACCCCTCTTCAGCCAGGATAGCTTGATTCCAGTGGCATGGAGAGCACGGGACTCACGTCTGAGCATACCCGTCCCACTCGGGGTGACAAATGCAAAAACAACAATTGATGGGCAGAATGCAGACCAATGTCATACATTCACCCCAGTACAGAGGTCTGGGACTAAATCCATCGTTTTTTGCTCACCATGCCATTCCAGTTTGAACCCAGCCATATGCAAATCAGTCTTGACCCTGTGCCTTATGGGAACAGTCCAGCCCGAACTGCCAAGCCAGGTCCTCCCTGGACTGGAAACAGCATCCTAGGACCGGTTTCGGGGTTTCACCCCTCTTCAGCCAGGATAGCTTGATTCCAGTGGCATGGAGAGCACGTGACTCACGTCTGAGTATACCCGTCCCACTCGGGGTGACAAATGCAAAAACAACAATTGATGGACAGAATGCAGAACAATGTCATACATTCACCCCAGTACAGAGATCTGGGCCTAAATCCATCGTTTTTTTGCTCACCATGCCATTCCTGTTTGAACCCAGCCATATGCAAATCAGTCTTGACCCTGTGCCTTATGGGAACAGTCCAGCCCGAACTGCCAAGCCAGGTCCTCCCTGGACTGGAAACAGCATCCTAGGACCGGTTTCGGGGTTTCACCCCTCTTCAGCCAGGATAGCTTTATTCCAGTGGCATGGAGAGCACGGGACTCACGTCTGAGCATACCCGTCCCACTCGGGGTGACAAATGCAAAAACAACAATTGATGGACAGAATGCAGAACAATGTCATACATTCACCCGAGTACAGAGATCTGGGCCTAAATCCATCGTTTTTTTGCTCACCATGCCATTCCAGTTTGAACCCAGCCATATGCAAATCAGTCTTGACCCTGTGCCTTATGGGAACAGTCCAGCCCGAACTGCCAAGCCAGGTCCTCCCTGGACTGGAAAAAGCATCCTAGGACCGGTTTCGGGGTTTCACCCCTCTTCAGCCAGGATAGCTTGATTCCAGTGGCATGGAGAGCACGGGACTCACATCTGAGCATACCCGTCCCACTCGGGGTGACAAATGCAAAAACAACAATTGATGGACAGAATGCAGAACAATGTCATACATTCACCCCAGTACAGAGATCTGGGCCTAAATCCATCGTTTTTTTTTTTTTGTTTTTTTGCTCACCATGCCATTCCAGTTTGAACCCAGCCATATGCAAATCAGTCTTGACCCTGTGCCTTATGGGAACAGTCCAGCCCGAACTGCCAAGCCAAGTCCTCCCTGGACTGGAAAAAGCATCCTAGGACCGGTTTCGGGGTTTCACCCCTCTTCAGCCAGGATAGCTTGATTCCAGTGGCATGGAGAGCACGGGACTCACGTCTGAGCATACCCGTCCCACTCGGGGTGACAAATGCAAAAACAACAATTGATGGACAGAATGCAGACCAATGTCATACATTCACCCCAGTACAGAGGTCTGGGACTAAATCCACCGTTTTTTGCTCACCATGCCATTCCAGTTTGAACCCAGCCATATGCAAATCAGTCTTGACCCTGTGCCTTATGGGAACAGTCCAGCCCGAACTGCCAAGCCAGGTCCTCCCTGGACTGGAAACAGCATCCTAGGACCGGTTTCGGGGTTTCACCCCTCTTCAGCCAGGATAGCTTGATTCCAGTGGCATGGAGAGCACGTGACTCACGTCTGAGCATACCCGTCCCACTCGGGGTGACAAATGCAAAAACAACAATTGATGGACAGAATGCAGAACAATGTCATACATTCACCCCAGTACAGAGATCTGGGACTAAATCCATCGTTTTTTGCTCACCATGCCATTCCAGTTTGAACCCAGCCATATGCAAATCAGTCTTGACCCTGTGCCTTATGGGAACAGTCCAGCCCGAACTGCCAAGCCAGGTCCTCCCTGGACTGGAAACAGCATCCTAGGACCGGTTTCGGGGTTTCACCCCTCTTCAGCCAGGATAGCTTGATTCCAGTGGCATGGAGAGCACGGGACTCACGTCTGAGCATACCCGTCCCACTCGGGGTGACAAATGCAAAAACAACAATTGATGGACAGAATGCAGACCAATGTCATACATTCACCCCAGTACAGAGGTCTGGGACTAAATCCATCGTTTTTTGCTCACCATGCCATTCCAGTTTGAACCCAGCCATATGCAAATCAGTCTTGACCCTGTGCCTTATGGGAACAGTCCAGCCCGAACTACCAAGCCAGGTCCTCCCTGGACTGGAAACAGCATCCTAGGACCGGTTTCGGGGTTTCACCCCTCTTCAGCCAGGATAGCTTGATTCCAGTGGCATGGAGAGCACGGGACTCACGTCTGAGCATACCCGTCCCACTCGGGGTAACAAATGCAAAAACAACAATTGATGGACAGAATGCAGAACAATGTCATACATTCACCCCAGTACAGAGATCTGGGCCTAAATCCATCGTTTTTTTGCTCACCATGCCATTCCTGTTTGAACCCAGCCATATGCAAATCAGTCTTGACCCTGTGCCTTATGGGAACTGTCCAGCCCGAACTGCCAAGCCAGGTCCTCCCTGGACTGGAAACAGCATCCTAGGACCGGTTTCGGGGTTTCAGCCTTCTTCAGCCAGGATAGCTTTATTCCAGTGGCATGGAGAGCACGGGACTCACGTCTGAGCATACCCGTCCCACCTGGGGTGACAAATGCAAAAACAACAATTGATGGACAGAATGCAGAGCAATGTCATACATTCACCCGAGTACAGAGATCTGGGCCTAAATCCATCGTTTTTTTGCTCACCATGCCATTCCAGTTTGAACCCAGCCATATGCAAATCAGTCTTGACCCTGTGCCTTATGGGAACAGTCCAGCACGAACTGCCAAGCCAGGTCCTCACTGGACTGGAAAAAGCATCCTAGGACCGGTTTCGGGGTTTCACCCCTCTTCAGCCAGGATAGCTTGATTCCAGTGGCATGGAGAGCACGGGACTCACGTCTGAGCATACCCGTCCCACTCGGGGTGACAAATGCAAAAACAACAATTGATGGACAGAATGCAGAACAATGTCATACATTCACCCCAGTACAGAGATCTGGGCCTAAATCCATCGTTTTTTTGCTCACCATGCCATTCCAGTTTGAACCCAGCCATATGCAAATCAGTCTTGACCCTGTGCCTTATGGGAACAGTCCAGCCCGAACTGCCAAGCCAGGTCCTCCCTGGACTGGAAACAGCATCCTAGGACCGGTTTCGGGGTTTCACCCCTCTTCAGCCAGGATAGCTTGATTCCAGTGGCATGGAGAGCACGGGACTCATGTCTGAGCATACCCGTCCCACTCGGGGTGACAAATGCAAAAACAACAATTGATGGACAGAATGCAGAACAATGTCATACATTCACCCCAGTACAGAGATCTGGGCCTAAATCCATCGTTTTTTTTTTGTTGTTTTTTTGCTCACCATGCCATTCCAGTTTGAACCCAGCCATATGCAAATCAGTCTTGACCCTGTGCCTTATGGGAACAGTCCAGCCCGAACTGCCAAGCCAAGTCCTCCCTGGACTGGAAAAAGCATCCTAGGACCGGTTTCGGGGTTTCACCCCTCTTCAGCCAGGATAGCTTGATTCCAGTGGCATGGAGAGCACGGGACTCACGTCTGAGCATACCCGTCCCACTCGGGTGACAAATGCAAAAACAACAATTGATGGACAGAATGCAGACCAATGTCATACATTCACCCCAGTACAGAGGTCTGGGACTAAATCCATCGTTTTTTGCTCACCATGCCATTCCAGTTTGAACCCAGCCATATGCAAATCAGTCTTGACCCTGTGCCTTATGGGAACAGTCCAGCCCGAACTGCCAAGCCAGGTCCTCCCTGGACTAGAAACAGCATCCTAGGACCGGTTTCGGGGTTTCACCCCTCTTCAGCCAGGATAGCTTGATTCCAGTGGCATGGAGAGCACGGGACTCACGTCTGAGCATACCCGTCCCACTCGGGGTGACAAATGCAAAAACAACAATTGATGGACAGAATGCAGAACAATGTCATACATTCACCCCAGTACAGAGATCTGGGCCTAAATCCATCGTTTTTTTGCTCACCATGCCATTCCTGTTTGAACCCAGCCATATGCAAATCAGTCTTGACCCTGTGCCTTATGGGAACAGTCCAGCCCGAACTGCCAAGCCAGGTCCTCCCTGGACTGGAAACAGCATCCTAGGACCCTTTTCGGGGTTTCAGCCTTCTTCAGCCAGGATAGCTTTATTCCAGTGGCATGGAGAGCACGGGACTCACGTCTGAGCATACCCGTCCCACTCGGGGTGGCAAATGCAAAAACAACAATTGATGGACAGAATGCAGAACAATGTCATACATTCACCCGAGTACAGAGATCTGGGCCTAAATCCATCGTTTTTTTGCTCACCATGCCATTCCAGTTTGAACCCAGCCATATGCAAATCAGTCTTGACCCTGTGCCTTATGGGAACAGTCCAGCCCGAACTGCCAAGCCAGGTCCTCCCTGGACTGGAAAAAGCATCCTAGGACCGGTTTCGGGGTTTCACCCCTCTTCAGCCAGGATAGCTTGATTCCAAAGGCATGGAGAGCACGGGACTCACGTCTGAGCATACCCGTCCCACTCGGGGTGACAAATGCAAAAACAACAATTGATGGACAGATTGCAGAACAATGTCATACATTCACCCCAGTACAGAGATCTGGGCCTAAATCCATCGTTTTTTTGCTCACCATGCCATTCCAGTTTGAACCCAGCCATATGCAAATCAGTCTTGACCCTGTGCCTTATGGGAACAGTCCAGCCCGAACTGCCAAGCCAGGTCCTCCCTGGACTGGAAACAGCATCCTAGGACCGGTTTCGGGGTTTCACCCCTCTTCAGCCAGGATAGCTTGATTCCAGTGGCATGGAGAGCACAGGGCTCACGTCTGAGCATACCCGTCCCACTCGGGGTGGCAAATGCAAAAACAACAATTGATGGACAGAATGCAGAACAATGTCATACATTCACCCCAGTACAGAGATCTGGGCCTAAATCCATCGTTTTTTTGCTCACCATGCCATTCCAGTTTGAACCCAGCCATATGCAAATCAGTCTTGACCCTGCGCCTTATGGGAACAGTCCAGCCCGAACTGCCAAGCCAGGTCCTCCCTTGACTGGAAACAGCATCCTAGGACCGGTTTCGGGGTTTCACCCCTCTTCAGCCAGGATAGCTTGATTCCAGTGGCATGGAGAGGACGGGACTCACGTCTGAGCATACCCCTCCCAATCGGGGTGACAAATGCAAAAACAACAATTGATGGACAGAATGCAGAACAATGTCATACATTCACCCCAGTACAGAGATCTGGGCCTAAATCCATCGTTGTTTTGCTCACCATGCCATTCCAGTTTGAACCCAGCCATATGCAAATCAGTCTTGACCCTGTGCCTTATGGGAACAGTACAGCCCGAACTGCCAAGCCAGGTCCTCCCTGGACTGGAAACAGCATCCTAGGACCGGTTTCGGGGTTTCACCCCTCTTCAGCCAGGATAGCTTGATTCCAGTGGCATGGAGAGCACGGGACTCACGTCTGAGCATACCCGTCCCACTCGGGGTGACAAATGCAAAAACAACAATTGATGGACAGAATGCAGAACAATGTCATACATTCACCCCAGTACAGAGCTGGGCCTAAATCCATCGTTTTTTTGCTCACCATGCCATTCCAGTTTGAACCCAGCCATATGAAAATCAGTCTTGACCCTGTGCCTTATGGGAACAGTCCAGCCCGAACTGCCAAGCCAGGTCCTCCCTGGACTGGAAACAGCATCCTAGGACCGGTTTCGGGGTTTCACCCCTCTTCAGCCAGGATAGCTTGATTCCAGTGGCATGGAGAGCACGGGACTCACGTCTGAGCATACCCGTCCCACTCGGGGTGACAAATGCAAAAACAACAATTGATGGACATAATGCAGAACAATGTCATACATTCACCCCAGTACAGAGATCAGGGCCTAAATCCATCATTTTTTTGCTCACCATGCCATTCCAGTTTGAACCCAGCCATATGCAAATCAGTCTTGACCCTGTGCCTTATGGGAACAGTCCAGCCCGAACTGCCAAGCCAGGTCCTCCCTGGACTGGAAACAGCATCCTAGGACCGGTTTCGGAGTTTCACCCCTCTTCAGCCAGGATAGCTTGATTCCAGTGGCATGGAGAGCACGGGACTCACGTCTGAGCATACCCGTCCCACTCGGGGTGACAAATGCAAAAACAACAATTGATGGACATAATGCAGAACAATGTCATACATTCACCCCAGTACAGAGATCTGGGCCTAAATCCATAATTTTTTTGCTCACCATGCCATTCCAGTTTGAACCCAGCCATATGCAAATCAGTCTTGACCCTGTGCCTTATGGGAACAGTCCAGCCCGAACTGCCAAGCCAGGTCCTCCCTGGACTGGAAACAGCATCCTACGACCGGTTTCGGGGTTTCACCCCTCTTCAGCCAGGATAGCTTGATTCCAGTGGCATGGAGAGCACGGGCCTCACGTCTGAGCATACCCATCCCACTCGGGGTGACAAATGCAAAAACAGCAATTGATGGACAGAATGCAGAACAATGTCATACATTCACCCCAGTACAGAGATCTGGGCCTAAATCCATCGTTTTTTTGCTCACCATGCCATTCCAGTTTGAACCCAGCCATATGCAAATCAGTCTTGACCCTGTGCCTTATGGGAACAGTCCAGCCCGAACTGCCAAGCCAGGTCCTCCCTGGACTGGAAACAGCATCCTAGGACCGGTTTCGGGGTTTCACCCCTCTTCAGCCAGGATAGCTTGATTCCAGTGGCATGGAGAGCACGGGACTCATGTCTGAGCATACCCGTCCCACTCGGGGTGACAAATGCAAAAACATCAATTGATGGACAGAATGCAGAACAATGTCATACATTCACCCCAGTACAGAGATCTGGGCCTAAATCCATCGTTTTTTGTGTTTTTTTTGCTTACCATGCCATTCTAGTTTGAACCCAGCCATATGCAAATCAGTCTTGACCCTGTGCCTTATGGGAACAGTCCAGCCCGAACTGCCAAGCCAAGTCCTCCCTGGACTGGAAAAAGCATCCTAGGACCGGTTTCGGGGGTTCACCCCTCTTCAGCCAGGATAGCTTGATTCCAGTGGCATGGAGAGCACGGGACTCATGTCTGAGCATACCCGTCCCACTCGGGGTGACAAATGCAAAAACAACAATTGATAGACAGAATGCAAAACAATGTCATACATTCACCCCAGTACAGAGATCTGGGCCTAAATCCATCGTTTTTTTGCTCACCATGCCATTCCAGTTTGAACCCAGCCATATGCAAATCAGTCTTGACCCTGTGCCTTATGGGAACAGTCCAGCCCGAACTGCCAAGCCAGGTCCTCCCTGGACTGGAAACAGCATCCTAGGACCGGTTTCGGGGTTTCACCCCTCTTCAGCCAGGATAGCTTGATTCCAGTGGTATGGAGAGCACGGGACTCATGTCTGAGCATACCCGTCCCACTCGGGGTGACAAATGCAAAAACAACAATTGATGGACAGAATGCAGAACAATGTCATACATTCACCCCAGTACAGAGATCTGGGCCTAAATCCATTGTTTTTTTGCTCACCATGCCATTCCAGTTTGAACCCAGCCATATGCAAATCAGTCTTGACCCTGTGCCTTATCGGAACAGTCCAGCCCGAACTGCCAAGCCAGGTCCTCCCTGGACTGGAAACAGCATCCTAGGACCGGTTTCGGGGTTTCACCCCTCTTCAGCCAGGATAGCTTGATTCCAGTGGCATGGAGAGCACGGGACTCACGTCTGAGCATACCCGTCCCACTCGGGGTGACAAATGCAAAAACAACAATTGATGGACAGAATGCAGAACAATGTCATACATTCACCCCAGTACAGAGGTCTGGGACTAAATCCATCGTTTTTTGCTCACCATGCCATTCCAGTTTGAACCCAGCCATATGCAAATCAGTCTTGACCCTGTGCCTTATGGGAACAGTCCAGCCCGAACTACCAAGCCAGGTCCTCCCTGGACTGGAAACAGCATCCTAGGACCGGTTTCGGGGTTTCACCCCTCTTCAGCCAGGATAGCTTGATTCCAGTGGCATGGAGAGCACGGGACTCACGTCTGAGCATACCCGTCCCACTCGGGGTGACAAATGCAAAAACAACAATTGATGGACAGAATGCAGAACAATGTCATACATTCACCCCAGTACAGAGATCTGGGCCTAAATCCATCGTTTTTTTGCTCACCATGCCATTCCTGTTTGAACCCAGCCATATGCAAATCAGTCTTGACCCTGTGCCTTATGGGAACTGTCCAGCCCGAACTGCCAAGCCAGGTCCTCCCTGGACTGGAAACAGCATCCTAGGACCGGTTTCGGGGTTTCAGCCTTCTTCAGCCAGGATAGCTTTATTCCAGTGGCATGGAGAGCACGGGACTCACGTCTGAGCATACCCGTCCCACTCGGGGTGACAAATGCAAAAACAACAATTGATGGACAGAATGCAGAGCAATGTCATACATTCATCGAGTACAGAGATCTGGGCCTAAATCCATCGTTTTTTTGCTCACCGTGCCATTCCAGTTTGAACCCAGCCATATGCAAATCAGTCTTGACCCTGTGCCTTATGGGAACAGTCCAGCACGAACTGCCAAGCCAGGTCCTCACTGGACTGGAAAAAGCATCCTAGGACCGGTTTCGGGGTTTCACCCCTCTTCAGCCAGGATAGCTTGATTCCAGTGGCATGGAGAGCACGGGACTCACGTCTGAGCATACCCGTCCCACTCGGGGTGACAAATGCAAAAACAACAATTGATGGACAGAATGCAGAACAATGTCATACATTCACCCCAGTACAGAGATCTGGGCCTAAATCCATCGTTTTTTTGCTCACCATGCCATTCCAGTTTGAACCCAGCCATATGCAAATCAGTCTTGACCCTGTGCCTTATGGGAACAGTCCAGCCCGAACTGCCAAGCCAGGTCCTCCCTGGACTGGAAACAGCATCCTAGGACCGGTTTCGGGGTTTCACCCCTCTTCAGCCAGGATAGCTTGATTCCAGTGGCATGGAGAGCACGGGACTCATGTCTGAGCATACCCGTCCCACTCGGGGTGACAAATGCAAAAACAACAATTGATGGACAGAATGCAGAACAATGTCATACATTCACCCCAGTACAGAGATCTGGGCCTAAATCCATCGTTTTTTTGTTCACCATGCCATTCCAGTTTGAACCCATCCATATGCAAATCAGTCTTGACCCTGTGCCTTATGGGAACAGTCCAGCCCGAACTGCCAAGCCAGGTCCTCCCTGGACTGGAAACAGCATCCTAGGACCGGTTTCGAGGTTTCACCCCTCTTCAGCCAGGATAGCTTGATTCCAGTGGCATGGAGAGCACGGGACTCACGTCTGAGCATACCCGTCCCACTCGGGGTGACAAATGCAAAAACAACAATTAATGGACAGAATGCAGAACAATGTCATACATTCACCCCAGTACAGAGATCTGGGCCTAAATCCATCGTTTTTTTGCTCACCATGCCATTCCAGTTTGAACCCAGCCATATGCAAATCAGTCTTGACCCTGTGCCTTATGGGAACAGGCTAGCCCGAACTGCCAAGCCAGGTCCTCCCTGGACTGGAAACAGCATCCTAGGACCGGTTTCGGGGTTTCACCCCTCTTCAGCCAGGATAGCTTGATTCCAGTGGCATGGAGAGCACGGGACTCACGTCTGAGCATACCCGTCCCACTCGGGGTGACAAATGCAAAAACAACAATTGATGGACAGAAAGCAGAACAATGTCATACATTCACCCCAGTACAGAGATCTGGGCCTAAATCCATCGTTTTTTTGCTCACCATGCCATTCCAGTTTGAACCCAGCCATATGCAAATCAGTCTTGACCCTGTGCCTTATGGGAACAGTCCAGCCCGAACTGCCAAGCCAGATCCTCCCTGGAATGGAAACAGCATCCTAGGACCTGTTTCGGGGTTTCACCCCTCTTCAGCCAGGATAGCTTGATTCCAGTGGCATGGAGAGCACGGGACTCACGTCTGAGCATACCCGTCCCACTCGGGGTGACAAATGCAAAAACAACAATTGATGGACAGAATGCAGAACAATGTCATACATTCACCCCAGTACAGAGATCTGGGCCTAAATCCATCGTTTTTTTGCTCACCATGCCATTCCAGTTTGAACCCAGCCATATGCAAATCAGTCTTGACCCTGTGCCTTATGGGAACAGTCCAGCCCGAACTGCCAAGCCAGGTCCTCCCTGGACTGGAAAAAGCATCCTAGGACCGGTTTCGGGGTTTCACCCCTCTTCAGCCAGGATAGCTTGATTCCAGTGGCATGGAGAGCACGGGACTCACGTCTGAGCATACCCGTCCCACTCGGGGTGACAAATGCAGAAACAACAATTGATGGACAGAATGCAGAACAATGTCATACATTCACCCCAGTACAGATGTGGGCCTAAATCCATCGTTTTTTTGCTCACCATGCCATTCCAGTTTGAACCCAGCCATATGCAAATCAGTCTTGACCCTGTGCCTTATGGGAACAGTCCAGCCCGAACTGCCAAGCCAGGTCCTCCCTTGACTGGAAACAGCATCCTAGGACCGGTTTCGGGGTTTCACCCCTCTTCAGCCAGGATAGCTTGATTCCAGTGGCATGGAGAGGACGGGACTCACGTCTGAGCATACCCCTCCCAATCGGGGTGACAAATGCAAAAACAACAATTGATGGACAGAATGCAGAACAATGTCATACATTCACCCCAGTACAGAGAT
The DNA here is from genome assembly GCF_964204655.1 of Triturus cristatus. Lineage (NCBI taxonomy): Eukaryota > Metazoa > Chordata > Amphibia > Caudata > Salamandridae > Triturus > Triturus cristatus. The sequence continues at coordinate 346,059,810 of NC_140589.1, read as the reverse complement.
CTGGGCCTAAATCCATCGTTGTTTTGCTCACCATGCCATTCCAGTTTGAACCCAGCCATATGCAAATCAGTCTTGACCCTGTGCCTTATGGGAACAGTACAGCCCGAACTGCCAAGCCAGGTCCTCCCTGGACTGGAAACAGCATCCTAGGACCGGTTTCGGGGTTTCACCCCTCTTCAGCCAGGATAGCTTGATTCCAGTGGCATGGAGAGCACGGGACTCACGTCTGAGCATACCCGTCCCACTCGGGGTGACAAATGCAAAAACAACAATTGATGGACAGAATGCAGAACAATGTCATACATTCACCCCAGTACAGAGCTGGGCCTAAATCCATCGTTTTTTTGCTCACCATGCCATTCCAGTTTGAACCCAGCCATATGAAAATCAGTCTTGACCCTGTGCCTTATGGGAACAGTCCAGCCCGAACTGCCAAGCCAGGTCCTCCCTGGACTGGAAACAGCATCCTAGGACCGGTTTCGGGGTTTCACCCCTCTTCAGCCAGGATAGCTTGATTCCAGTGGCATGGAGAGCACGGGACTCACGTCTGAGCATACCCGTCCCACTCGGGGTGACAAATGCAAAAACAACAATTGATGGACATAATGCAGAACAATGTCATACATTCACCCCAGTACAGAGATCAGGGCCTAAATCCATCATTTTTTTGCTCACCATGCCATTCCAGTTTGAACCCAGCCATATGCAAATCAGTCTTGACCCTGTGCCTTATGGGAACAGTCCAGCCCGAACTGCCAAGCCAGGTCCTCCCTGGACTGGAAACAGCATCCTAGGACCGGTTTCGGAGTTTCACCCCTCTTCAGCCAGGATAGCTTGATTCCAGTGGCATGGAGAGCACGGGACTCACGTCTGAGCATACCCGTCCCACTCGGGGTGACAAATGCAAAAACAACAATTGATGGACATAATGCAGAACAATGTCATACATTCACCCCAGTACAGAGATCTGGGCCTAAATCCATAATTTTTTTGCTCACCATGCCATTCCAGTTTGAACCCAGCCATATGCAAATCAGTCTTGACCCTGTGCCTTATGGGAACAGTCCAGCCCGAACTGCCAAGCCAGGTCCTCCCTGGACTGGAAACAGCATCCTACGACCGGTTTCGGGGTTTCACCCCTCTTCAGCCAGGATAGCTTGATTCCAGTGGCATGGAGAGCACGGGCCTCACGTCTGAGCATACCCATCCCACTCGGGGTGACAAATGCAAAAACAGCAATTGATGGACAGAATGCAGAACAATGTCATACATTCACCCCAGTACAGAGATCTGGGCCTAAATCCATCGTTTTTTTGCTCACCATGCCATTCCAGTTTGAACCCAGCCATATGCAAATCAGTCTTGACCCTGTGCCTTATGGGAACAGTCCAGCCCGAACTGCCAAGCCAGGTCCTCCCTGGACTGGAAACAGCATCCTAGGACCGGTTTCGGGGTTTCACCCCTCTTCAGCCAGGATAGCTTGATTCCAGTGGCATGGAGAGCACGGGACTCATGTCTGAGCATACCCGTCCCACTCGGGGTGACAAATGCAAAAACATCAATTGATGGACAGAATGCAGAACAATGTCATACATTCACCCCAGTACAGAGATCTGGGCCTAAATCCATCGTTTTTTGTGTTTTTTTTGCTTACCATGCCATTCTAGTTTGAACCCAGCCATATGCAAATCAGTCTTGACCCTGTGCCTTATGGGAACAGTCCAGCCCGAACTGCCAAGCCAAGTCCTCCCTGGACTGGAAAAAGCATCCTAGGACCGGTTTCGGGGTTTCACCCCTCTTCAGCCAGGATAGCTTGATTCCAGTGGCATGGAGAGCACGGGACTCATGTCTGAGCATACCCGTCCCACTCGGGGTGACAAATGCAAAAACAACAATTGATAGACAGAATGCAGAACAATGTCATACATTCACCCCAGTACAGAGATCTGGGCCTAAATCCATCGTTTTTTTGCTCACCATGCCATTCCAGTTTGAACCCAGCCATATGCAAATCAGTCTTGACCCTGTGCCTTATGGGAACAGTCCAGCCCGAACTGCCAAGCCAGGTCCTCCCTGGACTGGAAACAGCATCCTAGGACCGGTTTCGGGGTTTCACCCCTCTTCAGCCAGGATAGCTTGATTCCAGTGGTATGGAGAGCACGGGACTCATGTCTGAGCATACCCGTCCCACTCGGGGTGACAAATGCAAAAACAACAATTGATGGACAGAATGCAGAACAATGTCATACATTCACCCCAGTACAGAGATCTGGGCCTAAATCCATTGTTTTTTTGCTCACCATGCCATTCCAGTTTGAACCCAGCCATATGCAAATCAGTCTTGACCCTGTGCCTTATCGGAACAGTCCAGCCCGAACTGCCAAGCCAGGTCCTCCCTGGACTGGAAACAGCATCCTAGGACCGGTTTCGGGGTTTCACCCCTCTTCAGCCAGGATAGCTTGATTCCAGTGGCATGGAGAGCACGGGACTCACGTCTGAGCATACCCGTCCCACTCGGGGTGACAAATGCAAAAACAACAATTGATGGACAGAATGCAGAACAATGTCATACATTCACCCCAGTACAGAGGTCTGGGACTAAATCCATCGTTTTTTGCTCACCATGCCATTCCAGTTTGAACCCAGCCATATGCAAATCAGTCTTGACCCTGTGCCTTATGGGAACAGTCCAGCCCGAACTACCAAGCCAGGTCCTCCCTGGACTGGAAACAGAATCCTAGGAACGGTTTCGGGGTTTCACCCCTCTTCAGCCAGGATAGCTTGATTCCAGTGGCATGGAGAGCACGGGACTCACGTCTGAGCATACCCGTCCCACTCGGGGTGACAAATGCAAAAACAACAATTGATGGACAGAATGCAGAACAATGTCATACATTCACCCCAGTACAGAGATCTGGGCCTAAATCCATCGTTTTTTTGCTCACCATGCCATTCCTGTTTGAACCCAGCCATATGCAAATCAGTCTTGACCCTGTGCCTTATGGGAACTGTCCAGCCCGAACTGCCAAGCCAGGTCCTCCCTGGACTGGAAACAGCATCCTAGGACCGGTTTCGGGGTTTCAGCCTTCTTCAGCCAGGATAGCTTTATTCCAGTGGCATGGAGAGCACGGGACTCACGTCTGAGCATACCCGTCCCACTCGGGGTGACAAATGCAAAAACAACAATTGATGGACAGAATGCAGAGCAATGTCATACATTCACCCGAGTACAGAGATCTGGGCCTAAATCCATCGTTTTTTTGCTCACCGTGCCATTCCAGTTTGAACCCAGCCATATGCAAATCAGTCTTGACCCTGTGCCTTATGGGAACAGTCCAGCACGAACTGCCAAGCCAGGTCCTCACTGGACTGGAAAAAGCATCCTAGGACCGGTTTCGGGGTTTCACCCCTCTTCAGCCAGGATAGCTTGATTCCAGTGGCATGGAGAGCACGGGACTCACGTCTGAGCATACCCGTCCCACTCGGGGTGACAAATGCAAAAACAACAATTGATGGACAGAATGCAGAACAATGTCATACATTCACCCCAGTACAGAGATCTGGGCCTAAATCCATCGTTTTTTTGCTCACCATGCCATTCCAGTTTGAACCCAGCCATATGCAAATCAGTCTTGACCCTGTGCCTTATGGGAACAGTCCAGCCCGAACTGCCAAGCCAGGTCCTCCCTGGACTGGAAACAGCATCCTAGGACCGGTTTCGGGGTTTCACCCCACTTCAGCCAGGATAGCTTGATTCCAGTGGCATGGAGAGCACGGGACTCATGTCTGAGCATACCCGTCCCACTCGGGGTGACAAATGCAAAAACAACAATTGATGGACAGAATGCAGAACAATGTCATACATTCACCCCAGTACAGAGATCTGGGCCTAAATCCATCGTTTTTTTGTTCACCATGCCATTCCAGTTTGAACCCATCCATATGCAAATCAGTCTTGACCCTGTGCCTTATGGGAACAGTCCAGCCCGAACTGCCAAGCCAGGTCCTCCCTGGACTGGAAACAGCATCCTAGGACCGGTTTCGAGGTTTCACCCCTCTTCAGCCAGGATAGCTTGATTCCAGTGGCATGGAGAGCACGGGACTCACGTCTGAGCATACCCGTCCCACTCGGGGTGACAAATGCAAAAACAACAATTAATGGACAGAATGCAGAACAATGTCATACATTCACCCCAGTACAGAGATCTGGGCCTAAATCCATCGTTTTTTTGCTCACCATGCCATTCCAGTTTGAACCCAGCCATATGCAAATCAGTCTTGACCCTGTGCCTTATGGGAACAGGCTAGCCCGAACTGCCAAGCCAGGTCCTCCCTGGACTGGAAACAGCATCCTAGGACCGGTTTCGGGGTTTCACCCCTCTTCAGCCAGGATAGCTTGATTCCAGTGGCATGGAGAGCACGGGACTCACGTCTGAGCATACCCGTCCCACTCGGGGTGACAAATGCAAAAACAACAATTGATGGACAGAAAGCAGAACAATGTCATACATTCACCCCAGTACAGAGATCTGGGCCTAAATCCATCGTTTTTTTGCTCACCATGCCATTCCAGTTTGAACCCAGCCATATGCAAATCAGTCTTGACCCTGTGCCTTATGGGAACAGTCCAGCCCGAACTGCCAAGCCAGATCCTCCCTGGAATGGAAACAGCATCCTAGGACCTGTTTCGGGGTTTCACCCCTCTTCAGCCAGGATAGCTTGATTCCAGTGGCATGGAGAGCACGGGACTCACGTCTGAGCATACCCGTCCCACTCGGGGTGACAAATGCAAAAACAACAATTGATGGACAGAATGCAGAACAATGTCATACATTCACCCCAGTACAGAGATCTGGGCCTAAATCCATCGTTTTTTTGCTCACCATGCCATTCCAGTTTGAACCCAGCCATATGCAAATCAGTCTTGACCCTGTGCCTTATGGGAACAGTCCAGCCCGAACTGCCAAGCCAGGTCCTCCCTGGACTGGAAAAAGCATCCTAGGACCGGTTTCGGGGTTTCACCCCTCTTCAGCCAGGATAGCTTGATTCCAGTGGCATGGAGAGCACGGGACTCACGTCTGAGCATACCCGTCCCACTCGGGGTGACAAATGCAGAAACAACAATTGATGGACAGAATGCAGAACAATGTCATACATTCACCCCAGTACAGATGTGGGCCTAAATCCATCGTTTTTTTGCTCACCATGCCATTCCAGTTTGAACCCAGCCATATGCAAATCAGTCTTGACCCTGTGCCTTATGGGAACAGTCCAGCCCGAACTGCCAAGCCAGGTCCTCCCTGGACTGGAAACAGCATCCTAGGACCGGTTTCGGGGTTTCACCCCTCTTCAGCCAGGATAGCTTGATTCCAGTGGCATGGAGAGCACAGGGCTCACGTCTGAGCATACCCGTCCCACTCGGGGTGGCAAATGCAAAAACAACAATTGATGGACAGAATGCAGAACAATGTCATACATTCACCCCAGTACAGAGATCTGGGCCTAAATCCATCGTTTTTTTGCTCACCATGCCATTCCAGTTTGAACCCAGCCATATGCAAATCAGTCTTGACCCTGCGCCTTATGGGAACAGTCCAGCCCGAACTGCCAAGCCAGGTCCTCCCTTGACTGGAAACAGCATCCTAGGACCGGTTTCGGGGTTTCACCCCTCTTCAGCCAGGATAGCTTGATTCCAGTGGCATGGAGAGGACGGGACTCACGTCTGAGCATACCCCTCCCAATCGGGGTGACAAATGCAAAAACAACAATTGATGGACAGAATGCAGAACAATGTCATACATTCACCCCAGTACAGAGATCTGGGCCTAAATCCATCGTTGTTTTGCTCACCATGCCATTCCAGTTTGAACCCAGCCATATGCAAATCAGTCTTGACCCTGTGCCTTATGGGAACAGTACAGCCCGAACTGCCAAGCCAGGTCCTCCCTGGACTGGAAACAGCATCCTAGGACCGGTTTCGGGGTTTCACCCCTCTTCAGCCAGGATAGCTTGATTCCAGTGGCATGGAGAGCACGGGACTCACGTCTGAGCATACCCATCCCACTCGGGGTGACAAATGCAAAAACAACAATTGATGGACAGAATGCAGAACAATGTCATACATTCACCCCAGTACAGAGCTGGGCCTAAATCCATCGTTTTTTTGCTCACCATGCCATTCCAGTTTGAACCCAGCCATATGCAAATCAGTCTTGACCCTGTGCCTTATGGGAACAGTCCAGCCCGAACTGCCAAGCCAGATCCTCCCTGGACTGGAAACAGCATCCTAGGACCGGTTTCGGGGTTTCACCCCTCTTCAGCCAGGATAGCTTGATTCCAGTGGCATGCAGAGCACGGGACTCACGTCTGAGCATACCCGTCCCACTCGGGGTGACAAATGCAAAAACAACAATTGATGGACATAATGCAGAACAATGTCATACATTCACCCCAGTACAGAGATCAGGGCCTAAATCCATCATTTTTTTGCTCACCATGCCATTCCAGTTTGAACCCAGCCATATGCAAATCAGTCTTGACCCTGTGCCTTATGGGAACAGTCCAGCCCGAACTGCCAAGCCAGGTCCTCCCTGGACTGGAAACAGCATCCTAGGACCGGTTTCGGAGTTTCACCCCTCTTCAGCCAGGATAGCTTGATTCCAGTGGCATGGAGAGCACGGGACTCACGTCTGAGCATACCCGTCCCACTCGGGGTGACAAATGCAAAAACAACAATTGATGGACATAATGCAGAACAATGTCATACATTCACCCCAGTACAGAGATCTGGGCCTAAATCCATAATTTTTTTGCTCACCATGCCATTCCAGTTTGAACCCAGCCATATGCAAATCAGTCTTGACCCTGTGCCTTATGGGAACAGTCCAGCCCGAACTGCCAAGCCAGGTCCTCCCTGGACTGGAAACAGCATCCTACGACCGGTTTCGGGGTTTCACCCCTCTTCAGCCAGGATAGCTTGATTCCAGTGGCATGGAGAGCACGGGCCTCACGTCTGAGCATACCCATCCCACTCGTGGTGACAAATGCAAAAACAGCAATTGATGGACAGAATGCAGAACAATGTCATACATTCACCCCAGTACAGAGATCTGGGCCTAAATCCATCATTATTTTGCTCACCATGCCATTCCAGTTTGAACCCAGCCATATGCAAATCAGTCTTGACCCTGTGCCTTATGGGAACAGTCCAGCCGAACTGCCAAGCCAGGTCCTCCCTGGACTGGAAACAGCATCCTAGGACCGGTTTCGGGGTTTCACCCCTCTTCAGCCAGGATAGCTTGATTCCAGTGGCATGGAGAGCACGGGACTCATGTCTGAGCATACCCGTCCCACTCGGGGTGACAAATGCAAAAACATCAATTGATGGACAGAATGCAGAACAATGTCATACATTCACCCCAGTACAGAGATCTGGGCCTAAATCCATCGTTTTTTGTGTTTTTTTTGCTTACCATGCCATTCTAGTTTGAACCCAGCCATATGCAAATCAGTCTTGACCCTGTGCCTTATGGGAACAGTCCAGCCCGAACTGCCAAGCCAAGTCCTCCCTGGACTGGAAAAAGCATCCTAGGACCGGTTTCGGGGTTTCACCCCTCTTCAGCCAGGATAGCTTGATTCCAGTGGCATGGAGAGCACGGGACTCACGTCTGAGCATACCCGTCCCACTCGGTGTGACAAATGCAAAAACAACAATTGATGGACATAATGCAGAACAATGTCATACATTCACCCCAGTACAGAGATCTGGTCCTAAATCCATAATTTTTTTGCTCACCATGCCATTCCAGTTTGAACCCAGCCATATGCAAATCAGTCTTGACCCTGTGCCTTATGGGAACAGTCCAGCCCGAACTGCCAAGCCAGGTCCTCCCTGGACTGGAAACAGCATCCTACGACCGGTTTCGGGGTTTCACCCCTCTTCAGCCAGGATAGCTTGATTCCAGTGGCATGGAGAGCACGGGCCTCACGTCTGAGCATACCCATCCCACTCGGGGTGACAAATGCAAAAACAGCAATTGATGGACAGAATGCAGAACAATGTCATACATTCACCCCAGTACAGAGATCTGGGCCTAAATCCATCGTTTTTTTGCTCACCATGCCATTCCAGTTTGAACCCAGCCATATGCAAATCAGTCTTGACCCTGTGCCTTATGGGAACAGTCCAGCCGAACTGCCAAGCCAGGTCCTCCCTGGACTGGAAACAGCATCCTAGGACCGGTTTCGGGGTTTCACCCCTCTTCAGCCAGGATAGCTTGATTCCAGTGGCATGGAGAGCACGGGACTCATGTCTGAGCATACCCGTCCCACTCGGGGTGACAAATGCAAAAACATCAATTGATGGACAGAATGCAGAACAATGTCATACATTCACCCCAGTACAGAGATCTGGGCCTAAATCCATCGTTTTTTGTGTTTTTTTTGCTTACCATGCCATTCTAGTTTGAACCCAGCCATATGCAAATCAGTCTTGACCCTGTGCCTTATGGGAACAGTCCAGCCCGAACTGCCAAGCCAAGTCCTCCCTGGACTGGAAAAAGCATCCTAGGACCGGTTTCGGGGTTTCACCCCTCTTCAGCCAGGATAGCTTGATTCCAGTGGCATGGAGAGCACGGGACTCATGTCTGAGCATACCCGTCCCACTCGGGGTGACAAATGCAAAAACAACAATTGATGGACAGAATGCAGAACAATGTCATACATTCACCCCAGTACAGAGATCTGGGCCTAAATCCATCGTTTTTTTGCTCACCATGCCATTCCAGTTTGAACCCAGCCATATGCAAATCAGTCTTGACCCTGCGCCTTATGGGAACAGTCCAGCCCGAACTGCCAAGCCAGGTCCTCCCTTGACTGGAAACAGCATCCTAGGACCGGTTTCGGGGTTTCACCCCTCTTCAGCCAGGATAGCTTGATTCCAGTGGCATGGAGAGGACGGGACTCACGTCTGAGCATACCCCTCCCAATCGGGGTGACAAATGCAAAAACAACAATTGATGGACAGAATGCAGAACAATGTCATACATTCACCCCAGTACAGAGATCTGGGCCTAAATCCATCGTTGTTTTGCTCACCATGCCATTCCAGTTTGAACCCAGCCATATGCAAATCAGTCTTGACCCTGTGCCTTATGGGAACAGTACAGCCCGAACTGCCAAGCCAGGTCCTCCCTGGACTGGAAACAGCATCCTAGGACCGGTTTCGGGGTTTCACCCCTCTTCAGCCAGGATAGCTTGATTCCAGTGGCATGGAGAGCACGGGACTCACGTCTGAGCATACCCATCCCACTCGGGGTGACAAATGCAAAAACAACAATTGATGGACAGAATGCAGAACAATGTCATACATTCACCCCAGTACAGAGCTGGGCCTAAATCCATCGTTTTTTTGCTCACCATGCCATTCCAGTTTGAACCCAGCCATATGCAAATCAGTCTTGACCCTGTGCCTTATGGGAACAGTCCAGCCCGAACTGCCAAGCCAGATCCTCCCTGGACTGGAAACAGCATCCTAGGACCGGTTTCGGGGTTTCACCCCTCTTCAGCCAGGATAGCTTGATTCCAGTGGCATGCAGAGCACGGGACTCACGTCTGAGCATACCCGTCCCACTCGGGGTGACAAATGCAAAAACAACAATTGATGGACATAATGCAGAACAATGTCATACATTCACCCCAGTACAGAGATCAGGGCCTAAATCCATCATTTTTTTGCTCACCATGCCATTCCAGTTTGAACCCAGCCATATGCAAATCAGTCTTGACCCTGTGCCTTATGGGAACAGTCCAGCCCGAACTGCCAAGCCAGGTCCTCCCTGGACTGGAAACAGCATCCTAGGACCGGTTTCGGAGTTTCACCCCTCTTCAGCCAGGATAGCTTGATTCCAGTGGCATGGAGAGCACGGGACTCACGTCTGAGCATACCCGTCCCACTCGGGGTGACAAATGCAAAAACAACAATTGATGGACATAATGCAGAACAATGTCATACATTCACCCCAGTACAGAGATCTGGGCCTAAATCCATAATTTTTTTGCTCACCATGCCATTCCAGTTTGAACCCAGCCATATGCAAATCAGTCTTGACCCTGTGCCTTATGGGAACAGTCCAGCCCGAACTGCCAAGCCAGGTCCTCCCTGGACTGGAAACAGCATCCTACGACCGGTTTCGGGGTTTCACCCCTCTTCAGCCAGGATAGCTTGATTCCAGTGGCATGGAGAGCACGGGCCTCACGTCTGAGCATACCCATCCCACTCGTGGTGACAAATGCAAAAACAGCAATTGATGGACAGAATGCAGAACAATGTCATACATTCACCCCAGTACAGAGATCTGGGCCTAAATCCATCATTATTTTGCTCACCATGCCATTCCAGTTTGAACCCAGCCATATGCAAATCAGTCTTGACCCTGTGCCTTATGGGAACAGTCCAGCCGAACTGCCAAGCCAGGTCCTCCCTGGACTGGAAACAGCATCCTAGGACCGGTTTCGGGGTTTCACCCCTCTTCAGCCAGGATAGCTTGATTCCAGTGGCATGGAGAGCACGGGACTCATGTCTGAGCATACCCGTCCCACTCGGGGTGACAAATGCAAAAACATCAATTGATGGACAGAATGCAGAACAATGTCATACATTCACCCCAGTACAGAGATCTGGGCCTAAATCCATCGTTTTTTGTGTTTTTTTTGCTTACCATGCCATTCTAGTTTGAACCCAGCCATATGCAAATCAGTCTTGACCCTGTGCCTTATGGGAACAGTCCAGCCCGAACTGCCAAGCCAAGTCCTCCCTGGACTGGAAAAAGCATCCTAGGACCGGTTTCGGGGTTTCACCCCTCTTCAGCCAGGATAGCTTGATTCCAGTGGCATGGAGAGCACGGGACTCACGTCTGAGCATACCCGTCCCACTCGGTGTGACAAATGCAAAAACAACAATTGATGGACATAATGCAGAACAATGTCATACATTCACCCCAGTACAGAGATCTGGTCCTAAATCCATAATTTTTTTGCTCACCATGCCATTCCAGTTTGAACCCAGCCATATGCAAATCAGTCTTGACCCTGTGCCTTATGGGAACAGTCCAGCCCGAACTGCCAAGCCAGGTCCTCCCTGGACTGGAAACAGCATCCTACGACCGGTTTCGGGGTTTCACCCCTCTTCAGCCAGGATAGCTTGATTCCAGTGGCATGGAGAGCACGGGCCTCACGTCTGAGCATACCCATCCCACTCGGGGTGACAAATGCAAAAACAGCAATTGATGGACAGAATGCAGAACAATGTCATACATTCACCCCAGTACAGAGATCTGGGCCTAAATCCATCGTTTTTTTGCTCACCATGCCATTCCAGTTTGAACCCAGCCATATGCAAATCAGTCTTGACCCTGTGCCTTATGGGAACAGTCCAGCCGAACTGCCAAGCCAGGTCCTCCCTGGACTGGAAACAGCATCCTAGGACCGGTTTCGGGGTTTCACCCCTCTTCAGCCAGGATAGCTTGATTCCAGTGGCATGGAGAGCACGGGACTCATGTCTGAGCATACCCGTCCCACTCGGGGTGACAAATGCAAAAACATCAATTGATGGACAGAATGCAGAACAATGTCATACATTCACCCCAGTACAGAGATCTGGGCCTAAATCCATCGTTTTTTGTGTTTTTTTTGCTTACCATGCCATTCTAGTTTGAACCCAGCCATATGCAAATCAGTCTTGACCCTGTGCCTTATGGGAACAGTCCAGCCCGAACTGCCAAGCCAAGTCCTCCCTGGACTGGAAAAAGCATCCTAGGACCGGTTTCGGGGTTTCACCCCTCTTCAGCCAGGATAGCTTGATTCCAGTGGCATGGAGAGCACGGGACTCATGTCTGAGCATACCCGTCCCACTCGGGGTGACAAATGCAAAAACAACAATTGATAGACAGAATGCAGAACAATGTCATACATTCACCCCAGTACAGAGATCTGGGCCTAAATCCATCGTTTTTTTGCTCACCATGCCATTCCAGTTTGAACCCAGCCATATGCAAATCAGTCTTGACCCTGTGCCTTATGGGAACAGTCCAGCCCGAACTGCCAAGCCAGGTCCTCCCTGGACTGGAAACAGCATCCTAGGACCGGTTTCGGGGTTTCACCCCTCTTCAGCCAGGATAGCTTGATTCCAGTGGTATGGAGAGCACGGGACTCATGTCTGAGCATACCCGTCCCACTCGGGGTGACAAATGCAAAAACAACAATTGATGGACAGAATGCAGAACAATGTCATACATTCACCCCAGTACAGAGATCTGGGCCTAAATCCATTGTTTTTTTGCTCACCATGCCATTCCAGTTTGAACCCAGCCATATGCAAATCAGTCTTGACCCTGTGCCTTATGGGAACAGTCCAGCCCGAACTGCCAAGCCAGGTCCTCCCTGGACTGGAAACAGCATCATAGGACCGGTTTCGGGGTTTCACCCCTCTTCAGCCAGGATAGCTTGATTCCAGTGGCATGGAGAGCACGGGACTCACGTCTGAGCATACCCGTCCCACTCGGGGTGACAAATGCAAAAACAACAATTGATGGACAGAATGCAGAACAATGTCATACATTCACCCCAGTACAGAGGTCTGGGCCTAAATCCATCGTTTTTTGCTCACCATGCCATTCCAGTTTGAACCCAGCCATATGCAAATCAGTCTTGACCCTGTGCCTTATGGGAACAGTCCAGCCCGAACTGCCAAGCCAGGTCCTCCCTGGACTGGAAACAGCATCCTAGGACCGGTTTCGGGGTTTCACCCCTCTTCAGCCAGGATAGCTTGATTCCAGTGGCATGGAGAGCACGGGACTCACGTCTGAGCATACCTGTCCCACTCGGGGTGACAAATGCAAAAACAACAATTGATGGACAGAATGCAGAACAATGTCATACATTCACCCCAGTACAGAGATCTGGGCCTAAATCCATCGTTTTTTTGCTCACCATGCCATTCCAGTTTGAACCCAGCCATATGCAAATCAGTCTTGACCCTGTGCCTTATGGGAACAGTCCAGCCCGAACTGCCAAGCCAAGTCCTCCCTGGACTGGAAAAAGCATCCTAGGACCGGTTTCGGGGTTTCACCCCTCTTCAGCCAGGATAGCTTGATTCCAGTGGCATGGAGAGCACGGGACTCACGTCTGAGCATACCCGTCCCACTCGGGTGACAAATGCAAAAACAACAATTGATGGACAGAATGCAGACCAATGTCATACATTCACCCCAGTACAGAGGTCTGGGACTAAATCCATCGTTTTTTGCTCACCATGCCATTCCAGTTTGAACCCAGCCATATGCAAATCAGTCTTGACCCTGTGCCTTATGGGAACAGTCCAGCCCGAACTGCCAAGCCAGGTCCTCCCTGGACTAGAAACAGCATCCTAGGACCGGTTTCGGGGTTTCACCCCTCTTCAGCCAGGATAGCTTGATTCCAGTGGCATGGAGAGCACGGGACTCACGTCTGAGCATACCCGTCCCACTCGGGGTGACAAATGCAAAAACAACAATTGATGGACAGAATGCAGAACAATGTCATACATTCACCCCAGTACAGAGATCTGGGCCTAAATCCATCGTTTTTTTGCTCACCATGCCATTCCTGTTTGAACCCAGCCATATGCAAATCAGTCTTGACCCTGTGCCTTATGGGAACAGTCCAGCCCGAACTGCCAAGCCAGGTCCTCCCTGGACTGGAAACAGCATCCTAGGACCCTTTTCGGGGTTTCAGCCTTCTTCAGCCAGGATAGCTTTATTCCAGTGGCATGGAGAGCACGGGACTCACGTCTGAGCATACCCGTCCCACTCGGGGTGACAAATGCAAAAACAACAATTGATGGACAGAATGCAGAACAATGTCATACATTCACCCGAGTACAGAGATCTGGGCCTAAATCCATCGTTTTTTTGCTCACCATGCCATTCCAGTTTGAACCCAGCCATATGCAAATCAGTCTTGACCCTGTGCCTTATGGGAACAGTCCAGCCCGAACTGCCAAGCCAGGTCCTCCCTGGACTGAAAAAGCATCCTAGGACCGGTTTTGGGGTTTCACCCCTCTTCAGCCAGGATAGCTTGATTCCAAAGGCATGGAGAGCACGGGACTCACGTCTGAGCATACCCGTCCCACTCGGGGTGACAAATGCAAAAACAACAATTGATGGACAGATTGCAGAACAATGTCATACATTCACCCCAGTACAGAGATCTGGGCCTAAATCCATCGTTTTTTTGCTCACCATGCCATTCCAGTTTGAACCCAGCCATATGCAAATCAGTCTTGACCCTGTGCCTTATGGGAACAGTCCAGCCCGAACTGCCAAGCCAGGTCCTCCCTGGACTGGAAACAGCATCCTAGGACCGGTTTCGGGGTTTCACCCCTCTTCAGCCAGGATAGCTTGATTCCAGTGGCATGGAGAGCACAGGGCTCACGTCTGAGCATACCCGTCCCACTCGGGGTGGCAAATGCAAAAACAACAATTGATGGACAGAATGCAGAACAATGTCATACATTCACCCCAGTACAGAGATCTGGGCCTAAATCCATCGTTTTTTTGCTCACCATGCCATTCCAGTTTGAACCCAGCCATATGCAAATCAGTCTTGACCCTGCGCCTTATGGGAACAGTCCAGCCCGAACTGCCAAGCCAGGTCCTCCCTTGACTGGAAACAGCATCCTAGGACCGGTTTCGGGGTTTCACCCCTCTTCAGCCAGGATAGCTTGATTCCAGTGGCATGGAGAGGACGGGACTCACGTCTGAGCATACCCCTCCCAATCGGGGTGACAAATGCAAAAACAACAATTGATGGACAGAATGCAGAACAATGTCATACATTCACCCCAGTACAGAGATCTGGGCCTAAATCCATCGTTGTTTTGCTCACCATGCCATTCCAGTTTGAACCCAGCCATATGCAAATCAGTCTTGACCCTGTGCCTTATGGGAACAGTACAGCCCGAACTGCCAAGCCAGGTCCTCCCTGGACTGGAAACAGCATCCTAGGACCGGTTTCGGGGTTTCACCCCTCTTCAGCCAGGATAGCTTGATTCCAGTGGCATGGAGAGCACGGGACTCACGTCTGAGCATACCCGTCCCACTCGGGGTGACAAATGCAAAAACAACAATTGATGGACAGAATGCAGAACAATGTCATACATTCACCCCAGTACAGAGCTGGGCCTAAATCCATCGTTTTTTTGCTCACCATGCCATTCCAGTTTGAACCCAGCCATATGAAAATCAGTCTTGACCCTGTGCCTTATGGGAACAGTCCAGCCCGAACTGCCAAGCCAGGTCCTCCCTGGACTGGAAACAGCATCCTAGGACCGGTTTCGGGGTTTCACCCCTCTTCAGCCAGGATAGCTTGATTCCAGTGGCATGGAGAGCACGGGACTCACGTCTGAGCATACCCGTCCCACTCGGGGTGACAAATGCAAAAACAACAATTGATGGACATAATGCAGAACAATGTCATACATTCACCCCAGTACAGAGATCAGGGCCTAAATCCATCATTTTTTTGCTCGCCATGCCATTCCAGTTTGAACCCAGCCATATGCAAATCAGTCTTGACCCTGTGCCTTATGGGAACAGTCCAGCCCGAACTGCCAAGCCAGGTCCTCCCTGGACTGGAAACAGCATCCTAGGACCGGTTTCGGAGTTTCACCCCTCTTCAGCCAGGATAGCTTGATTCCAGTGGCATGGAGAGCACGGGACTCACGTCTGAGCATACCCGTCCCACTCGGGGTGACAAATGCAAAAACAACAATTGATGGACATAATGCAGAACAATGTCATACATTCACCCCAGTACAGAGATCTGGGCCTAAATCCATAATTTTTTTGCTCACCATGCCATTCCAGTTTGAACCCAGCCATATGCAAATCAGTCTTGACCCTGTGCCTTATGGGAACAGTCCAGCCCGAACTGCCAAGCCAGGTCCTCCCTGGACTGGAAACAGCATCCTACGACCGGTTTCGGGGTTTCACCCCTCTTCAGCCAGGATAGCTTGATTCCAGTGGCATGGAGAGCACGGGCCTCACGTCTGAGCATACCCATCCCACTCGGGGTGACAAATGCAAAAACAGCAATTGATGGACAGAATGCAGAACAATGTCATACATTCACCCCAGTACAGAGATCTGGGCCTAAATCCATCGTTTTTTTGCTCACCATGCCATTCCAGTTTGAACCCAGCCATATGCAAATCAGTCTTGACCCTGTGCCTTATGGGAACAGTCCAGCCCGAACTGCCAAGCCAGGTCCTCCCTGGACTGGAAACAGCATCCTAGGACCGGTTTCGGGGTTTCACCCCTCTTCAGCCAGGATAGCTTGATTCCAGTGGCATGGAGAGCACGGGACTCATGTCTGAGCATACCCGTCCCACTCGGGGTGACAAATGCAAAAACATCAATTGATGGACAGAATGCAGAACAATGTCATACATTCACCCCAGTACAGAGATCTGGGCCTAAATCCATCGTTTTTTGTGTTTTTTTTGCTTACCATGCCATTCTAGTTTGAACCCAGCCATATGCAAATCAGTCTTGACCCTGTGCCTTATGGGAACAGTCCAGCCCGAACTGCCAAGCCAAGTCCTCCCTGGACTGGAAAAAGCATCCTAGGACCGGTTTCGGGGTTTCACCCCTCTTCAGCCAGGATAGCTTGATTCCAGTGGCATGGAGAGCACGGGACTCATGTCTGAGCATACCCGTCCCACTCGGGGTGACAAATGCAAAAACAACAATTGATAGACAGAATGCAGAACAATGTCATACATTCACCCCAGTACAGAGATCTGGGCCTAAATCCATCGTTTTTTTGCTCACCATGCCATTCCAGTTTGAACCCAGCCATATGCAAATCAGTCTTGACCCTGTGCCTTATGGGAACAGTCCAGCCCGAACTGCCAAGCCAGGTCCTCCCTGGACTGGAAACAGCATCCTAGGACCGGTTTCGGGGTTTCACCCCTCTTCAGCCAGGATAGCTTGATTCCAGTGGAATGGAGAGCACGGGACTCATGTCTGAGCATACCCGTCCCACTCGGGGTGACAAATGCAAAAACAACAATTGATGGACAGAATGCAGAACAATGTCATACATTCACCCCAGTACAGAGATCTGGGCCTAAATCCATTGTTTTTTTGCTCACCATGCCATTCCAGTTTGAACCCAGCCATATGCAAATCAGTCTTGACCCTGTGCCTTATGGGAACAGTCCAGCCCGAACTGCCAAGCCAGGTCCTCCCTGGACTGGAAACAGCATCCTAGGACCGGTTTCGGGGTTTCACCCCTCTTCAGCCAGGATAGCTTGATTCCAGTGGCATGGAGAGCACGGGACTCACGTCTGAGCATACCCGTCCCACTCGGGGTGACAAATGCAAAAACAACAATTGATGGACAGAATGCAGAACAATGTCATACATTCACCCCAGTACAGAGGTCTGGGACTAAATCCATCGTTTTTTGCTCACCATGCCATTCCAGTTTGAACCCAGCCATATGCAAATCAGTCTTGACCCTGTGCCTTATGGGAACAGTCCAGCCCGAACTACCAAGCCAGGTCCTCCCTGGACTGGAAACAGCATCCTAGGACCGGTTTCGGGGTTTCACCCCTCTTCAGCCAGGATAGCTTGATTCCAGTGGCATGGAGAGCACGGGACTCACGTCTGAGCATACCCGTCCCACTCGGGGTGACAAATGCAAAAACAACAATTGATGGACAGAATGCAGAACAATGTCATACATTCACCCCAGTACAGAGATCTGGGCCTAAATCCATCGTTTTTTTGCTCACCATGCCATTCCTGTTTGAACCCAGCCATATGCAAATCAGTCTTGACCCTGTGCCTTATGGGAACTGTCCAGCCCGAACTGCCAAGCCAGGTCCTCCCTGGACTGGAAACAGCATCCTAGGACCGGTTTCGGGGTTTCACCCCTCTTCAGCCAGGATAGCTTGATTCCAGTGGCATGGAGAGCACGGGACTCACGTCTGAGCATACCCGTCCCACTCGGGGTGACAAATGCAAAAACAACAATTGATGGACAGAATGCAGAACAATGTCATACATTCACCCCAGTACAGAGATCTGGGCCTAAATCCATCGTTTTTTTGCTCACCATGCCATTCCAGTTTGAACCCAGCCATATGCAAATCAGTCTTGACCCTGTGCCTTATGGGAACAGTCCAGCCCGAACTACCAAGCCAGGTCCTCCCTGGACTGGAAACAGCATCCTAGGACCGGTTTCGGGGTTTCACCCCTCTTCAGCCAGGATAGCTTGATTCCAGTGGCATGGAGAGCACGGGACTCACGTCTGAGCATACCCGTCCCACTCGGGGTGACAAATGCAAAAACAACAATTGATGGACAGAATGCAGAACAATGTCATAAATTCACCCCAGTACAGAGATCTGGGCCTAAATCCATCGTTTTTTTGCTCACCATGCCATTCCAGTTTGAACCCAGCCATATGCAAATCAGTCTTGACCCTGTGCCTTATGGGAACAGTCCAGCACGAACTGCCAAGCCAGGTCCTCACTGGACTGGAAAAAGCATCCTAGGACCGGTTTCGGGGTTTCACCCCTCTTCAGCCAGGATAGCTTGATTCCAGTGGCATGGAGAGCACGGGACTCACGTCTGAGCATACCCGTCCCACTCGGGGTGACAAATGCAAAAACAACAATTGATGGACAGAATGCAGAACAATGTCATACATTCACCCCAGTACAGAGATCTGGGCCTAAATCCATCGTTTTTTTGCTCACCATGCCATTCCAGTTTGAACCCAGCCATATGCAAATCAGTCTTGACCCTGTGCCTTATGGGAACAGTCCAGCCCGAACTGCCAAGCCAGGTCCTCCCTGGACTGGAAACAGCATCCTAGGACCGGTTTCGAGGTTTCACCCCTCTTCAGCCAGGATAGCTTGATTCCAGTGGCATGGAGAGCACGGGACTCACGTCTGAGCATACCCGTCCCACTCGGGGTGACAAATGCAAAAACAACAATTAATGGACAGAATGCAGAACAATGTCATACATTCACCCCAGTACAGAGATCTGGGCCTAAATCCATCGTTTTTTTGCTCACCATGCCATTCCAGTTTGAACCCAGCCATATGCAAATCAGTCTTGACCCTGTGCCTTATGGGAACAGGCTAGCCCGAACTGCCAAGCCAGGTCCTCCCTGGACTGGAAACAGCATCCTAGGACCGGTTTCGGGGTTTCACCCCTCTTCAGCCAGGATAGCTTGATTCCAGTGGCATGGAGAGCACGGGACTCACGTCTGAGCATACCCGTCCCACTCGGGGTGACAAATGCAAAAACAACAATTGATGGACAGAAAGCAGAACAATGTCATACATTCACCCCAGTACAGAGATCTGGGCCTAAATCCATCGTTTTTTTGCTCACCATGCCATTCCAGTTTGAACCCAGCCATATGCAAATCAGTCTTGACCCTGTGCCTTATGGGAACAGTCCAGCCCGAACTGCCAAGCCAGATCCTCCCTGGAATGGAAACAGCATCCTAGGACCGGTTTCGGGGTTTCACCCCTCTTCAGCCAGGATAGCTTGATTCCAGTGGCATGGAGAGCACGGGACTCACGTCTGAGCATACCCGTCCCACTCGGGGTGACAAATGCAAAAACAACAATTGATGGACAGAATGCAGAACAATGTCATACATTCACCCCAGTACAGAGATCTGGGCCTAAATCCATCGTTTTTTTGCTCACCATGCCATTCCAGTTTGAACCCAGCCATATGCAAATCAGTCTTGACCCTGTGCCTTATGGGAACAGTCCAGCCCGAACTGCCAAGCCAGGTCTTCCCTGGACTGGAAAAAGCATCCTAGGACCGGTTTCGGGGTTTCACCCCTCTTCAGCCAGGATAGCTTGATTCCAGTGGCATGGAGAGCACGGGACTCACGTCTGAGCATACCCGTCCCACTCGGGGTGACAAATGCAAAAACAACAATTGATGGACAGAATGCAGAACAATGTCATACATTCACCCCAGTACAGATGTGGGCCTAAATCCATCGTTTTTTTGCTCACCATGCCATTCCAGTTTGAACCCAGCCATATGCAAATCAGTCTTGACCCTGTGCCTTATGGGAACAGTCCAGCCCGAACTGCCAAGCCAGGTCCTCCCTGGACTGGAAACAGCATCCTAGGACCGGTTTCGGGGTTTCACCCCTCTTCAGCCAGGATAGCTTGATTCCAGTGGCATGGAGAGCACAGGGCTCACGTCTGAGCATACCCGTCCCACTCGGGGTGGCAAATGCAAAAACAACAATTGATGGACAGAATGCAGAACAATGTCATACATTCACCCCAGTACAGAGATCTGGGCCTAAATCCATCGTTTTTTTGCTCACCATGCCATTCCAGTTTGAACCCAGCCATATGCAAATCAGTCTTGACCCTGCGCCTTATGGGAACAGTCCAGCCCGAACTGCCAAGCCAGGTCCTCCCTTGACTGGAAACAGCATCCTAGGACCGGTTTCGGGGTTTCACCCCTCTTCAGCCAGGATAGCTTGATTCCAGTGGCATGGAGAGGACGGGACTCACGTCTGAGCATACCCCTCCCAATCGGGGTGACAAATGCAAAAACAACAATTGATGGACAGAATGCAGAACAATGTCATACATTCACCCCAGTACAGAGATCTGGGCCTAAATCCATCGTTGTTTTGCTCACCATGCCATTCCAGTTTGAACCCAGCCATATGCAAATCAGTCTTGACCCTGTGCCTTATGGGAACAGTACAGCCCGAACTGCCAAGCCAGGTCCTCCCTGGACTGGAAACAGCATCCTAGGACCGGTTTCGGGGTTTCACCCCTCTTCAGCCAGGATAGCTTGATTCCAGTGGCATGGAGAGCACGGGACTCACGTCTGAGCATACCCGTCCCACTCGGGGTGACAAATGCAAAAACAACAATTGATGGACAGAATGCAGAACAATGTCATACATTCACCCCAGTACAGAGCTGGGCCTAAATCCATCGTTTTTTTGCTCACCATGCCATTCCAGTTTGAACCCAGCCATATGCAAATCAGTCTTGACCCTGTGCCTTATGGGAACAGTCCAGCCCGAACTGCCAAGCCAGGTCCTCCCTGGACTGGAAACAGCATCCTAGGACCGGTTTCGGGGTTTCACCCCTCTTCAGCCAGGATAGCTTGATTCCAGTGGCATGGAGAGCACGGGACTCACGTCTGAGCATACCCGTCCCACTCGGGGTGACAAATGCAAAAACAACAATTGATGGACATAATGCAGAACAATGTCATACATTCACCCCAGTACAGAGATCAGGGCCTAAATCCATCATTTTTTTGCTCACCATGCCATTCCAGTTTGAACCCAGCCATATGCAAATCAGTCTTGACCCTGTGCCTTATGGGAACAGTCCAGCCCGAACTGCCAAGCCAGGTCCTCCCTGGACTGGAAACAGCATCCTAGGACCGGTTTCGGAGTTTCACCCCTCTTCAGCCAGGATAGCTTGATTCCAGTGGCATGGAGAGCACGGGACTCACGTCTGAGCATACCCGTCCCACTCGGGGTGACAAATGCAAAAACAACAATTGATGGACATAATGCAGAACAATGTCATACATTCACCCCAGTACAGAGATCTGGGCCTAAATCCATAATTTTTTTGCTCACCATGCCATTCCAGTTTGAACCCAGCCATATGCAAATCAGTCTTGACCCTGTGCCTTATGGGAACAGTCCAGCCCGAACTGCCAAGCCAGGTCCTCCCTGGACTGGAAACAGCATCCTACGACCGGTTTCGGGGTTTCACCCCTCTTCAGCCAGGATAGCTTGATTCCAGTGGCATGGAGAGCACGGGCCTCACGTCTGAGCATACCCATCCCACTCGGGGTGACAAATGCAAAAACAGCAATTGATGGACAGAATGCAGAACAATGTCATACATTCACCCCAGTACAGAGATCTGGGCCTAAATCCATCGTTTTTTTGCTCACCATGCCATTCCAGTTTGAACCCAGCCATATGCAAATCAGTCTTGACCCTGTGCCTTATGGGAACAGTCCAGCCGAACTGCCAAGCCAGGTCCTCCCTGGACTGGAAACAGCATCCTAGGACCGGTTTCGGGGTTTCACCCCTCTTCAGCCAGGATAGCTTGATTCCAGTGGCATGGAGAGCACGGGACTCATGTCTGAGCATACCCGTCCCACTCGGGGTGACAAATGCAAAAACATCAATTGATGGACAGAATGCAGAACAATGTCATACATTCACCCCAGTACAGAGATCTGGGCCTAAATCCATCGTTTTTTGTGTTTTTTTTGCTTACCATGCCATTCTAGTTTGAACCCAGCCATATGCAAATCAGTCTTGACCCTGTGCCTTATGGGAACAGTCCAGCCCGAACTGCCAAGCCAAGTCCTCCCTGGACTGGAAAAAGCATCCTAGGACCGGTTTCGGGGTTTCACCCCTCTTCAGCCAGGATAGCTTGATTCCAGTGGCATGGAGAGCACGGGACTCACGTCTGAGCATACCCGTCCCACTCGGGGTGACAAATGCAAAAACAACAATTGATGGACATAATGCAGAACAATGTCATACATTCACCCCAGTACAGAGATCTGGGCCTAAATCCATAATTTTTTTGCTCACCATGCCATTCCAGTTTGAACCCAGCCATATGCAAATCAGTCTTGACCCTGTGCCTTATGGGAACAGTCCAGCCCGAACTGCCAAGCCAGGTCCTCCCTGGACTGGAAACAGCATCCTACGACCGGTTTCGGGGTTTCACCCCTCTTCAGCCAGGATAGCTTGATTCCAGTGGCATGGAGAGCACGGGCCTCACGTCTGAGCATACCCATCCCACTCGGGGTGACAAATGCAAAAACAGCAATTGATGGACAGAATGCAGAACAATGTCATACATTCACCCCAGTACAGAGATCTGGGCCTAAATCCATCGTTTTTTTGCTCACCATGCCATTCCAGTTTGAACCCAGCCATATGCAAATCAGTCTTGACCCTGTGCCTTATGGGAACAGTCCAGCCAAACTGCCAAGCCAGGTCCTCCCTGGACTGGAAACAGCATCCTAGGACCGGTTTCGGGGTTTCACCCCTCTTCAGCCAGGATAGCTTGATTCCAGTGGCATGGAGAGCACGGGACTCATGTCTGAGCATACCCGTCCCACTCGGGGTGACAAATGCAAAAACATCAATTGATGGACAGAATGCAGAACAATGTCATACATTCACCCCAGTACAGAGATCTGGGCCTAAATCCATCGTTTTTTGTGTTTTTTTTTGCTTACCATGCCATTCTAGTTTGAACCCAGCCATATGCAAATCAGTCTTGACCCTGTGCCTTATGGGAACAGTCCAGCCCGAACTGCCAAGCCAAGTCCTCCCTGGACTGGAAAAAGCATCCTAGGACCGGTTTCGGGGTTTCACCCCTCTTCAGCCAGGATAGCTTGATTCCAGTGGCATGGAGAGCACGGGACTCATGTCTGAGCATACCCGTCCCACTCGGGGTGACAAATGCAAAAACAACAATTGATAGACAGAATGCAGAACAATGTCATACATTCACCCCAGTACAGAGATCTGGGCCTAAATCCATCGTTTTTTTGCTCACCATGCCATTCCAGTTTGAACCCAGCCATATGCAAATCAGTCTTGACCCTGTGCCTTATGGGAACAGTCCAGCCCGAACTGCCAAGCCAGGTCCTCCCTGGACTGGAAACAGCATCCTAGGACCGGTTTCGGGGTTTCACCCCTCTTCAGCCAGGATAGCTTGATTCCAGTGGTATGGAGAGCACGGGACTCATGTCTGAGCATACCCGTCCCACTCGGGGTGACAAATGCAAAAACAACAATTGATGGACAGAATGCAGAACAATGTCATACATTCACCCCAGTACAGAGATCTGGGCCTAAATCCATTGTTTTTTTGCTCACCATGCCATTCCAGTTTGAACCCAGCCATATGCAAATCAGTCTTGACCCTGTGCCTTATGGGAACAGTCCAGCCCGAACTGCCAAGCCAGGTCCTCCCTGGACTGGAAACAGCATCATAGGACCGGTTTCGGGGTTTCACCCCTCTTCAGCCAGGATAGCTTGATTCCAGTGGCATGGAGAGCACGGGACTCACGTCTGAGCATACCCGTCCCACTCGGGGTGACAAATGCAAAAACAACAATTGATGGACAGAATGCAGAACAATGTCATACATTCACCCCAGTACAGAGGTCTGGGCCTAAATCCATCGTTTTTTGCTCACCATGCCATTCCAGTTTGAACCCAGCCATATGCAAATCAGTCTTGACCCTGTGCCTTATGGGAACAGTCCAGCCCGAACTGCCAAGCCAGGTCCTCCCTGGACTGGAAACAGCATCCTAGGACCGGTTTCGGGGTTTCACCCCTCTTCAGCCAGGATAGCTTGATTCCAGTGGCATGGAGAGCACGGGACTCACGTCTGAGCATACCTGTCCCACTCGGGGTGACAAATGCAAAAACAACAATTGATGGACAGAATGCAGAACAATGTCATACATTCACCCCAGTACAGAGATCTGGGCCTAAATCCATCGTTTTTTTGTTCACCATGCCATTCCAGTTTGAACCCAGCCATATGCAAATCAGTCTTGACCCTGTGCCTTATGGGAACAGTCCAGCCCGAACTGCCAAGCCAGGTCCTCCCTGGACTGGAAACAGCATCCTAGGACCGGTTTCGAGGTTTCACCCCTCTTCAGCCAGGATAGCTTGATTCCAGTGGCATGGAGAGCACGGGACTCACGTCTGAGCATACCCGTCCCACTCGGGGTGACAAATGCAAAAACAACAATTAATGGACAGAATGCAGAACAATGTCATACATTCACCCCAGTACAGAGATCTGGGCCTAAATCCATCGTTTTTTTGCTCACCATGCCATTCCAGTTTGAACCCAGCCATATGCAAATCAGTCTTGACCCTGTGCCTTATGGGAACAGGCTAGCCCGAACTGCCAAGCCAGGTCCTCCCTGGACTGGAAACAGCATCCTAGGACCGGTTTCGGGGTTTCACCCCTCTTCAGCCAGGATAGCTTGATTCCAGTGGCATGGAGAGCACGGGACTCACGTCTGAGCATACCCGTCCCACTCGGGGTGACAAATGCAAAAACAACAATTGATGGACAGAAAGCAGAACAATGTCATACATTCACCCCAGTACAAAATTCTGTGCCTAAATCCATCGTTTTTTTGCTCACCATGCCATTCCAGTTTGAACCCAGCCATATGCAAATCAGTCTTGACCCTGTGCCTTATGGGAACAGTCCAGCCCGAACTGCCAAGCCAGATCCTCCCTGGAATGGAAACAGCATCCTAGGACCGGTTTCGGGGTTTCACCCCTCTTCAGCCAGGATAGCTTGATTCCAGTGGCATGGAGAGCACGGGACTCACGTCTGAGCATACCCGTCCCACTCGGGGTGACAAATGCAAAAACAACAATTGATGGACAGAATGCAGAACAATGTCATACATTCACCCCAGTACAGAGATCTGGGCCTAAATCCATCGTTTTTTTCCTCACCATGCCATTCCAGTTTGAACCCAGCCATATGCAAATCAGTCTTGACCCTGTGCCTTATGGGAACAGTCCAGCCCGAACTGCCAAGCCAGGTCCTCCCTGGACTGGAAACAGCATCCTAGGACCGGTTTCGGGGTTTCACCCCTCTTCAGCCAGGATAGCTTGATTCCAGTGGCATGGAGAGCACAGGACTCATGTCTGAGCATACCCGTCCCACTCGGGGTGACAAATGCAAAAACAACAATTGATGGACAGAATGCAGAACAATGTCATACATTCACCCCAGTACAGAGATCTGGGCCTAAATCCATCGTTTGTTTGTTTTTTGTTTTTTTGCTCACCATGCCATTCCAGTTTGAACCCAGCCATATGCAAATCAGTCTTGACCCTGTGCCTTATGGGAACAGTCCAGCCCGAACTGCCAAGCCAAGTCCTCCCTGGACTGGAAAAAGCATCCTAGGACCGGTTTCGGGGTTTCACCCCTCTTCAGCCAGGATAGCTTGATTCCAGTGGCATGGAGAGCACGGGACTCACGTCTGAGCATACCCGTCCCACTCGGGGTGACAAATGCAAAAACAACAATTGATGGACAGAATGCAGACCAATGTCATACATTCACCCCAGTACAGAGGTCTGGGACTAAATCCATCGTTTTTTGCTCACCATGCCATTCCAGTTTGAACCCAGCCATATGCAAATCAGTCTTGACCCTGTGCCTTATGGGAACAGTCCAGCCCGAACTGCCAAGCCAGGTCCTCCCTGGACTGGAAACAGCATCCTAGGACCGGTTTCGGGGTTTCACCCCTCTTCAGCCAGGATAGCTTGATTCCAGTGGCATGGAGAGCACGGGCCTCACGTCTGAGCATACCCATCCCACTCGGGGTGACAAATGCAAAAACAGCAATTGATGGACAGAATGCAGAACAATGTCATACATTCACCCCAGTACAGAGATCTGGGCCTAAATCCATCGTTTTTTTGCTCACCATGCCATTCCAGTTTGAACCCAGCCATATGCAAATCAGTCTTGACCCTGTGCCTTATGGGAACAGTCCAGCCGAACTGCCAAGCCAGGTCCTCCCTGGACTGGAAACAGCATCCTAGGACCGGTTTCGGGGTTTCACCCCTCTTCAGCCAGGATAGCTTGATTCCAGTGGCATGGAGAGCACGGGACTCATGTCTGAGCATACCCGTCCCACTCGGGGTGACAAATGCAAAAACATCAATTGATGGACAGAATGCAGAACAATGTCATACATTCACCCCAGTACAGAGATCTGGGCCTAAATCCATCGTTTTTTGTGTTTTTTTTGCTTACCATGCCATTCTAGTTTGAACCCAGCCATATGCAAATCAGTCTTGACCCTGTGCCTTATGGGAACAGTCCAGCCCGAACTGCCAAGCCAAGTCCTCCCTGGACTGGAAAAAGCATCCTAGGACCGGTTTCGGGGTTTCACCCCTCTTCAGCCAGGATAGCTTGATTCCAGTGGCATGGAGAGCACGGGACTCACGTCTGAGCATACCCGTCCCACTCGGGGTGACAAATGCAAAAACAACAATTGATGGACATAATGCAGAACAATGTCATACATTCACCCCAGTACAGAGATCTGGGCCTAAATCCATAATTTTTTTGCTCACCATGCCATTCCAGTTTGAACCCAGCCATATGCAAATCAGTCTTGACCCTGTGCCTTATGGGAACAGTCCAGCCCGAACTGCCAAGCCAGGTCCTCCCTGGACTGGAAACAGCATCCTACGACCGGTTTCGGGGTTTCACCCCTCTTCAGCCAGGATAGCTTGATTCCAGTGGCATGGAGAGCACGGGCCTCACGTCTGAGCATACCCATCCCACTCGGGGTGACAAATGCAAAAACAGCAATTGATGGACAGAATGCAGAACAATGTCATACATTCACCCCAGTACAGAGATCTGGGCCTAAATCCATCGTTTTTTTGCTCACCATGCCATTCCAGTTTGAACCCAGCCATATGCAAATCAGTCTTGACCCTGTGCCTTATGGGAACAGTCCAGCCAAACTGCCAAGCCAGGTCCTCCCTGGACTGGAAACAGCATCCTAGGACCGGTTTCGGGGTTTCACCCCTCTTCAGCCAGGATAGCTTGATTCCAGTGGCATGGAGAGCACGGGACTCATGTCTGAGCATACCCGTCCCACTCGGGGTGACAAATGCAAAAACATCAATTGATGGACAGAATGCAGAACAATGTCATACATTCACCCCAGTACAGAGATCTGGGCCTAAATCCATCGTTTTTTGTGTTTTTTTTTGCTTACCATGCCATTCTAGTTTGAACCCAGCCATATGCAAATCAGTCTTGACCCTGTGCCTTATGGGAACAGTCCAGCCCGAACTGCCAAGCCAAGTCCTCCCTGGACTGGAAAAAGCATCCTAGGACCGGTTTCGGGGTTTCACCCCTCTTCAGCCAGGATAGCTTGATTCCAGTGGCATGGAGAGCACGGGACTCATGTCTGAGCATACCCGTCCCACTCGGGGTGACAAATGCAAAAACAACAATTGATAGACAGAATGCAGAACAATGTCATACATTCACCCCAGTACAGAGATCTGGGCCTAAATCCATCGTTTTTTTGCTCACCATGCCATTCCAGTTTGAACCCAGCCATATGCAAATCAGTCTTGACCCTGTGCCTTATGGGAACAGTCCAGCCCGAACTGCCAAGCCAGGTCCTCCCTGGACTGGAAACAGCATCCTAGGACCGGTTTCGGGGTTTCACCCCTCTTCAGCCAGGATAGCTTGATTCCAGTGGTATGGAGAGCACGGGACTCATGTCTGAGCATACCCGTCCCACTCGGGGTGACAAATGCAAAAACAACAATTGATGGACAGAATGCAGAACAATGTCATACATTCACCCCAGTACAGAGATCTGGGCCTAAATCCATTGTTTTTTTGCTCACCATGCCATTCCAGTTTGAACCCAGCCATATGCAAATCAGTCTTGACCCTGTGCCTTATGGGAACAGTCCAGCCCGAACTGCCAAGCCAGGTCCTCCCTGGACTGGAAACAGCATCATAGGACCGGTTTCGGGGTTTCACCCCTCTTCAGCCAGGATAGCTTGATTCCAGTGGCATGGAGAGCACGGGACTCACGTCTGAGCATACCCGTCCCACTCGGGGTGACAAATGCAAAAACAACAATTGATGGACAGAATGCAGAACAATGTCATACATTCACCCCAGTACAGAGGTCTGGGCCTAAATCCATCGTTTTTTGCTCACCATGCCATTCCAGTTTGAACCCAGCCATATGCAAATCAGTCTTGACCCTGTGCCTTATGGGAACAGTCCAGCCCGAACTGCCAAGCCAGGTCCTCCCTGGACTGGAAACAGCATCCTAGGACCGGTTTCGGGGTTTCACCCCTCTTCAGCCAGGATAGCTTGATTCCAGTGGCATGAAGAGCACGGGACTCACGTCTGAGCATACCTGTCCCACTCGGGGTGACAAATGCAAAAACAACAATTGATGGACAGAATGCAGAACAATGTCATACATTCACCCCAGTACAGAGATCTGGGCCTAAATCCATCGTTTTTTTGTTCACCATGCCATTCCAGTTTGAACCCAGCCATATGCAAATCAGTCTTGACCCTGTGCCTTATGGGAACAGTCCAGCCCGAACTGCCAAGCCAGGTCCTCCCTGGACTGGAAACAGCATCCTAGGACCGGTTTCGAGGTTTCACCCCTCTTCAGCCAGGATAGCTTGATTCCAGTGGCATGGAGAGCACGGGACTCACGTCTGAGCATACCCGTCCCACTCGGGGTGACAAATGCAAAAACAACAATTAATGGACAGAATGCAGAACAATGTCATACATTCACCCCAGTACAGAGATCTGGGCCTAAATCCATCGTTTTTTTGCTCACCATGCCATTCCAGTTTGAACCCAGCCATATGCAAATCAGTCTTGACCCTGTGCCTTATGGGAACAGGCTAGCCCGAACTGCCAAGCCAGGTCCTCCCTGGACTGGAAACAGCATCCTAGGACCGGTTTCGGGGTTTCACCCCTCTTCAGCCAGGATAGCTTGATTCCAGTGGCATGGAGAGCACGGGACTCACGTCTGAGCATACCCGTCCCACTCGGGGTGACAAATGCAAAAACAACAATTGATGGACAGAAAGCAGAACAATGTCATACATTCACCCCAGTACAAAATTCTGTGCCTAAATCCATCGTTTTTTTGCTCACCATGCCATTCCAGTTTGAACCCAGCCATATGCAAATCAGTCTTGACCCTGTGCCTTATGGGAACAGTCCAGCCCGAACTGCCAAGCCAGATCCTCCCTGGAATGGAAACAGCATCCTAGGACCGGTTTCGGGGTTTCACCCCTCTTCAGCCAGGATAGCTTGATTCCAGTGGCATGGAGAGCACGGGACTCACGTCTGAGCATACCCGTCCCACTCGGGGTGACAAATGCAAAAACAACAATTGATGGACAGAATGCAGAACAATGTCATACATTCACCCCAGTACAGAGATCTGGGCCTAAATCCATCGTTTTTTTCCTCACCATGCCATTCCAGTTTGAACCCAGCCATATGCAAATCAGTCTTGACCCTGTGCCTTATGGGAACAGTCCAGCCCGAACTGCCAAGCCAGGTCCTCCCTGGACTGGAAACAGCATCCTAGGACCGGTTTCGGGGTTTCACCCCTCTTCAGCCAGGATAGCTTGATTCCAGTGGCATGGAGAGCACAGGACTCATGTCTGAGCATACCCGTCCCACTCGGGGTGACAAATGCAAAAACAACAATTGATGGACAGAATGCAGAACAATGTCATACATTCACCCCAGTACAGAGATCTGGGCCTAAATCCATCGTTTGTTTGTTTTTTGTTTTTTTGCTCACCATGCCATTCCAGTTTGAACCCAGCCATATGCAAATCAGTCTTGACCCTGTGCCTTATGGGAACAGTCCAGCCCGAACTGCCAAGCCAAGTCCTCCCTGGACTGGAAAAAGCATCCTAGGACCGGTTTCGGGGTTTCACCCCTCTTCAGCCAGGATAGCTTGATTCCAGTGGCATGGAGAGCACGGGACTCACGTCTGAGCATACCCGTCCCACTCGGGGTGACAAATGCAAAAACAACAATTGATGGACAGAATGCAGACCAATGTCATACATTCACCCCAGTACAGAGGTCTGGGACTAAATCCATCGTTTTTTGCTCACCATGCCATTCCAGTTTGAACCCAGCCATATGCAAATCAGTCTTGACCCTGTGCCTTATGGGAACAGTCCAGCCCGAACTGCCAAGCCAGGTCCTCCCTGGACTGGAAACAGCATCCTAGGACCGGTTTCGGGGTTTCACCCCTCTTCAGCCAGGATAGCTTGATTCCAGTGGCATGGAGAGCACGTGACTCACGTCTGAGTATACCCGTCCCACTCGGGGTGACAAATGCAAAAACAACAATTGATGGACAGAATGCAGAACAATGTCATACATTCACCCCAGTACAGAGATCTGGGCCTAAATCCATCGTTTTTTTGCTCACCATGCCATTCCTGTTTGAACCCAGCCATATGCAAATCAGTCTTGACCCTGTGCCTTATGGGAACAGTCCAGCCCGAACTGCCAAGCCAGGTCCTCCCTGGACTGGAAACAGCATCCTAGGACCGGTTTCGGGGTTTCACCCCTCCTCAGCCAGGATAGCTTTATTCCAGTGGCATGGAGAGCACGGGACTCACGTCTGAGCATACCCGTCCCACTCGGGGTGACAAATGCAAAAACAACAATTGATGGACAGAATGCAGAACAATGTCATACATTCACCCGAGTACAGAGATCTGGGCCTAAATCCATCGTTTTTTTGCTCACCATGCCATTCCAGTTTGAACCCAGCCATATGCAAATCAGTCTTGACCCTGTGCCTTATGGGAACAGTCCAGCCCGAACTGCCAAGCCAGGTCCTCCCTGGACTGGAAAAAGCATCCTAGGACCGGTTTCGGGTTTCACCCCTCTTCAGCCAGGATAGCTTGATTCCAGTGGCATGGAGAGCACGGGACTCACATCTGAGCATACCCGTCCCACTCGGGGTGACAAATGCAAAAACAACAATTGATGGACAGAATGCAGAACAATGTCATACATTCACCCCAGTACAGAGATCTGGGCCTAAATCCATCGTTTTGTTTTTTTTTGTTTTTTTGCTCACCATGCCATTCCAGTTTGAACCCAGCCATATGCAAATCAGTCTTGACCCTGTGCCTTATGGGAACAGTCCAGCCCGAACTGCCAAGCCAAGTCCTCCCTGGACTGGAAAAAGCATCCTAGGACCGGTTTCGGGGTTTCACCCCTCTTCAGCCAGGATAGCTTGATTCCAGTGGCATGGAGAGCACGGGACTCACGTCTGAGCATACCCGTCCCACTCGGGGTGACAAATGCAAAAACAACAATTGATGGACAGAATGCAGACCAATGTCATACATTCACCCCAGTACAGAGGTCTGGGACTAAATCCACCGTTTTTTGCTCACCATGCCATTCCAGTTTGAACCCAGCCATATGCAAATCAGTCTTGACCCTGTGCCTTATGGGAACAGTCCAGCCCGAACTGCCAAGCCAGGTCCTCCCTGGACTGGAAACAGCATCCTAGGACCGGTTTCGGGGTTTCACCCCTCTTCAGCCAGGATAGCTTGATTCCAGTGGCATGGAGAGCACGTGACTCACGTCTGAGCATACCCGTCCCACTCGGGGTGACAAATGCAAAAACAACAATTGATGGACAGAATGCAGAACAATGTCATACATTCACCCCAGTACAGAGATCTGGGCCTAAATCCATCGTTTTTTTTGCTCACCATGCCATTCCTGTTTGAACCCAGCCATATGCAAATCAGTCTTGACCCTGTGCCTTATGGGAACAGTCCAGCCCGAACTGCCAAGCCAGGTCCTCCCTGGACTGGAAACAGCATCCTAGGACCGGTTTCGGGGTTTCACCCCTCTTCAGCCAGGATAGCTTTATTCCAGTGGCATGGAGAGCACGGGACTCACGTCTGAGCATACCCGTCCCACTCGGGGTGACAAATGCAAAAACAACAATTGATGGACAGAATGCAGAACAATGTCATACATTCACCCGAGTACAGAGATCTGGGCCTAAATCCATCGTTTTTTTGCTCACCATGCCATTCCAGTTTGAACCCAGCCATATGCAAATCAGTCTTGACCCTGTGCCTTATGGGAACAGTCCAGCCCGAACTGCCAAGCCAGGTCCTCCCTGGACTGTAAAAAGCATCCTAGGACCGGTTTCGGGGTTTCACTCCTCTTCAGCCAGGATAGCTTGATTCCAGTGGCATGGAGAGCACGGGACTCACGTCTGAGCATACCCGTCCCACTCGGGGTGACAAATGCAAAAACAACAATTGATGGACAGAATGCAGAACAATGTCATACATTCACCCCAGTACAGAGATCTGGGCCTAAATCCATCGTTTTTTTGCTCACCATGCCATTCCAGTTTGAACCCAGCCATATGCACATCAGTCTTGACCCTGTGCCTTATGGGAACAGTCCAGCCCGAACTGCCAAGCCAAGTCCTCCCTGGACTGGAAAAAGCATCCTAGGACCGGTTTCGGGGTTTCACCCCTCTTCAGCCAGGATAGCTTGATTCCAGTGGCATGGAGAGCACGGGACTCACGTCTGAGCATACCCGTCCCACTCGGGGTGACAAATGCAAAAACAACAATTGATGGACAGAATGCAGACCAATGTCATACATTCACCCCAGTACAGAGGTCTGGGACTAAATCCACCGTTTTTTGCTCACCATGCCATTCCAGTTTGAACCCAGCCATATGCAAATCAGTCTTGACCCTGTGCCTTATGGGAACAGTCCAGCCCGAACTGCCAAGCCAGGTCCTCCCTGGACTGGAAACAGCATCCTAGGACCGGTTTCGGGGTTTCACCCCTCTTCAGCCAGTATAGCTTGATTCCAGTGGCATGGAGAGCACGTGACTCACGTCTGAGCATACCCGTCCCACTCGGGGTGACAAATGCAAAAACAACAATTGATGGACAGAATGCAGAACAATGTCATTCATTCACCCCAGTACAGAGATCTGGGCCTAAATCCATCGTTTTTTTGCTCACCATGCCATTCCTGTTTGAACCCAGCCATATGCAAATCAGTCTTGACCCTGTGCCTTATGGGAACAGTCCAGCCCGAACTGCCAAGCCATGTCCTCCCTGGACTGGAAACAGCATCCTAGGACCGGTTTCGGGGTTTCACCCCTCTTCAGCCAGGATAGCTTTATTCCAGTGGCATGGAGAGCACGGGACTCACGTCTGAGCATACCCGTCCCACTCGGGGTGACAAATGCAAAAACAACAATTGATGGACAGAATGCAGAACAATGTCATACATTCACCCGAGTACAGAGCTCTGGGCCTAAATCCATCGTTTTTTTGCTCACCATGCCATTCCAGTTTGAACCCAGCCATATGCAAATCAGTCTTGACCCTGTGCCTTATGGGAACAGTCCAGCCCGAACTGCCAAGCCAGGTCCTCCCTGGACTGGAAAAAGCATCCTAGGACCGGTTTCGGGGTTTCACCCCTCTTCAGCCAGGATAGCTTGATTCCAGTGGCATGGAGAGCACGGGACTCACGTCTGAGCATACCCGTCCCACTCGGGGTGACAAATGCAAAAACAACAATTGATGGACAGAATGCAGAACAATGTCATACATTCACCCCAGTACAGAGATCTGGGCCTAAATCCATCGTTTTTTTGCTCACCATGCCATTCCAGTTTGAACCCAGCCATATGGAAATCAGTCTTGACCCTGTGCCTTATGGGAACAGTCCAGCCCGAACTGCCAAGCCAGGTCCTCCCTGGACTGGAAACAGCATCCTAGGACCGGTTTCGGGGTTTCACCCCTCTTCAGCCAGGATAGCTTGATTCCAGTGGCATGGAGAGCACAGGGCTCACGTCTGAGCATACCCGTCCCACTCGGGGTGGCAAATGCAAAAACAACAATTGATGGACAGAATGCAGAACAATGTCATACATTCACCCCAGTACAGAGATCTGGGCCTAAATCCATCGTTTTTTTGCTCACCATGCCATTCCAGTTTGAACCCAGCCGTATGCAAATCAGTCTTGACCCTGTGCCTTATGGGAATAGTCCAGCCCGAACTGCCAAGCCAGGTCCTCCCTGGACTGGAAACAGCATCCTAGGACTGGCTTCGGGGTTTCACCCCTCTTCAGCCAGGATAGCTTGATTCCAGTGGCATGGAGTGCACGGGACTCATGTCTGAGCATACCCGTCCCACTCGGGGTGACAAATGCAAAAACAACAATTGATGGACAGAATGCAGAACAATGTCATACATTCACCCCAGTACAGAGATCTGGGCCTAAATCCATTGTTTTTTTGCTCACCATGCCATTCCAGTTTGAACCCAGCCATATGCAAATCAGTCTTGACCCTGTGCCTTATGGGAACAGTCCAGCCCGAACTGCCAAGCCAGGTCCTCCCTGGACTGGAAACAGCATCCTAGGACCGATTTCGGGGTTTCACCCCTCTTCAGCCAGGATAGCTTTATTCCAGTGGCATGGAGAGCACGGGACTCACGTCTGAGCATACCCGTCCCACTCGGGGTGACAAATGCAAAAACAACAATTGATGGACAGAATGCAGAACAATGTCATACATTCACCCCAGTACAGAGATCTGGGCCTAAATCCATCGTTTTTTTGCTCACCATGCCATTCCAGTTTGAACCCAGCCATATGCAAATCAGTCTTGACCCTGTGCCTTATGGGAACAGTACAGCCCGAACTGCCAAGCCAGGTCCTCCCTGGACTGGAAACAGCATCCTAGGACCGGTTTCGGGGTTTCACCCCTCTTCAGCCAGGATAGCTTGATTCCAGTGGCATGGAGAGCACGGGACTCACGTCTGAGCATACCCGTCCCACTCGGGGTGACAAATGCAAAAACAACAATTGATGGACAGAATGCAGAACAATGTCATACATTCACCCCAGTACAGAGATCTGGGCCTAAATCCATCGTTTTTTTGCTCACCATGCCATTCCAGTTTGAACCCAGCCATATGCAAATCAGTCTTGACCCTGTGCCTTATGGGAACAGTCCAGCCCGAACTGCCAAGCCAGGTCCTCCCTGGACTGGAAACAGCATCCTAGGACCGGTTTCGGGGTTTCACCCCTCTTCAGCCAGGATAGCTTGATTCCAGTGGCATGGAGAGCACGGGACTCACGTCTGAGCATACCCGTCCCACTCGGGGTGACAAATGCAAAAACAACAATTGATGGACAGAATGCAGAACAATGTCATACATTCACCCCAGTACAGAGATCTGGGCCTAAATCCATCGTTTTTTTACTCACCATGCCATTCCAGTTTGAACCCAGCCATATGCAAATCAGTCTTGACCCTGTGCCTTATGGGAACAGTCCAGCCCGAACTGCCAAGCCAGGTCCTCCCTGGACTGGAAACAGCATCCTAGGACCGGTTTCGGGGTTTCACCCGTCTTCAGCCAGAATAGCTTAATTCCAGTGGCATGGAGAGCACGGGACTCACGTCTGAGCATACCCGTCCCACTCGGGGTGACAAATGCAAAAACAACAATTGATGGACAGAATGCAGAACAATGTCATACATTCACCCCAGTACAGAGATCTGGGCCTAAATCCATCGTTTTTTTGCTCACCATGCCATTCCAGTTTGAACCCAGCCATATGCAAATCAGTCTTGACCCTGTGCCTTATGGGAACAGTCCAGCCCGAACTGCCAAGCCAGGTCCTCCCTGGACTGGAAACAGCATCCTAGGACCGGTTTCGGGGTTTCACCCCTCTTCAGCCAGGATAGCTTGATTCCAGTGGCATGGAGAGCAAGGGACTCACGTCTGAGCATACCCGTCCCACTCGGGGTGACAAATGCAAAACAACAATTGATGGACAGAATGCAGAACAATGTCATACATTCACCCCAGTACAGAGATCTGGGCCTAAGTCCATCGTTGTTTTGCTCACCATGCCATTCCAGTTTGAACCCAGCCATATGCAAATTAGTCTTGACCCTGTGCCTTATGGGAACAGTCCAGCCCGAACTGCCAAGCAAGGTCCTCCCTGGACTGGAAACAGCATCCTAGGACCGGTTTCGGGGTTTCACCCCTCTTCAGCCAGGATAGCTTGATTCCAGTGGCATGGAGAGCACGGGACTCACGTCTGAGCATACCCGTCCCACTCGGGGTGACAAATGCAAAAACAACAATTGATGGACAGAATGCAGAACAATGTCATACATTCACCCCAGTTTGGAGATCTGGGCCTAAATCCATCGTTTTTTTGCTCACCATGCCATTCCAGTTTGAACCCAGCCATATGCAAATCAGTCTTGACCCTGTGCCTTATGGGAACAGTCCAGCCCGAACTTCCAAGCCAGGTCCTCCCTGGACTGGAAAAAGCATCCTAGGACCGGTTTCGGGGTTTCACCCCTCTTCAGCCAGGATAGCTTGATTCCAGTGGCATGGAGAGCACGGGACTCACATCTGAGCATACCCGTCCCACTCGGGGTGACAGATGCAAAAACAACAATTGATGGACAGAATGCAGAACAATGTCATACATTCACCCCAGTACAGAGATCTGGGCCTAAATCCATCGTTTTTTTGCTCACCATGCCATTCCAGTTTGAACCCAGCCATATGCAAATCACTCTTGACCCTCTGCCTTATGGGAACAGTCCAGCCCGAACTGCCAAGCCAGGTCCTCCCTGGACTGGAAACAGCATCCTAGGACCGGTTTCGGGGTTTCACCCGTCTTCAGCCAGGATAGCTTGATTCCAGTGGCATGGAGAGCACGGGACTCACGTCTGAGCATACCCGTCCCACTCGGGGTGACAAATGCAAAAACAACAATTGATGGACAGAATGCAGAACAATGTCATACATTCACCCCAGTACAGAGATCTGGGCCTAAATCCATCGTTTTTTTGCTCACCATGCCATTCCAGTTTGAACCCAGCCATATGCAAATCAGTCTTGACCCTGTGCCTTATGGGAACAGTACAGCCCGAACTGCCAAGCCAGGTCCTCCCTGGACTGGAAACAGCATCCTAGGACCGGTTTCGGGGTTTCACCCCTCTTCAGCCAGGCTAGCTTGATTCCAGTGGCATGGAGAGCACGGGACTCACGTCTGAGCATACCCGTCCCACTCGGGGTGACAAATGCAAAAACAACAATTGATGGACAGAATGCAGAACAATGTCATACATTCACCCCAGTACAGAGATCTGGGCCTAAATCCATCGTTTTTTTGCTCACCATGCCATTCCAGTTTGAACCCAGTCATATGCAAATCAGTCTTGACCCTGTGCCTTATGGGAACAGTCCAGCCCGAACTGCCAAGCCAGGTCCTCCCTGGACTGGAAACAGCATCCTAGGACCGGTTTCGGGGTTTCACCCGTCTTCAGCCAGGATAGCTTAATTCCAGTGGCATGGTGAGCACGGGACTCACGTCTGAGCATACCCGTCCCACTCGGGGTGACAAATGCAAAAACAACAATTGATGGACAGAATGAAGAACAATGTCATACATTCACCCCAGTACAGAGATCTGGGCCTAAATCCATCGTTTTTTTGCTCACCATGCCATTCCAGTTTGAACCCAGCCATATGCAAATCAGTCTTGACCCTGTGCCTTATGGGAACAGTCCAGCCCGATCTGCCAAGCCAGGTCCTCCCTGGACTGGAAACAGCATCCTAGGACCGGTTTCGGGGTTTCACCCCTCTTCAGCCAGGATAGCTTGATTCCAGTGGCATGGAGAGCATGGGCCTCACGTCTGAGCATACCCGTCCCACTCGGGGTGACAAATGCAAAAACAACAATTGATGGACAGAATGCAGAACAATGTCATGCATTCACCCCAGTACAGAGATCTGGGGCTAAATCCATCGTTTTTTTGCTCACCATGCCATTCCAGTTTGAACCCAGCCATATGCAAATCAGTCTTGACCCTGTGCCTTATGGGAACAGTCCAGCCCGAACTGCCAAGCAAGGTCCTCCCTGGACTGGAAACAGCATCCTAGGACCGGTTTCGGGGTTTCACCCCTCTTCAGCCAGGATAGCTTGATTCCAGTGGCATGGAGAGCACGGAACTCACGTCTGAGCATACCCGTCCCACTCGGGGTGACAAATGCAAAACAACAATTGATGGACAGAATGCAGAACAATGTCATACATTCACCCCAGTACAGAGATCTGGGCCTAAGTCCATCGTTTTTTTGCTCACCATGCCATTCCAGTTTGAACCCAGCCATATGCAAATTAGTCTTGACCCTGTGCCTTATGGGAACAGTCCAGCCCGAACTGCCAAGCCAGGTCCTCCCTGGACTGGAAACAGCATCCTAGGACCGGTTTCGGGGTTTCACCCCTCTTCAGCCAGGATAGCTTGATTCCAGTGGCATGGAGAGCACGGGACTCACGTCTGAGCATACCCGTCCCACTCGGGGTGACAAATGCAAAAACAACAATTGATGGACAGAATGCAGAACAATGTCATACATTCACCCCAGTACAGAGATCTGGGCCTAAATCCATCGTTTTTTTGCTCACCATGCCATTCCAGTTTGAACCCAGCCATATGCAAATCAGTCTTGACCCTGTGCCTTATGGGAACAGTCCAGCCCGAACTTCCAAGCCAGGTCCTCCCTGGACTGGAAAAAGTATCCTAGGACCGGTTTCGGGGTTTCACCCCTCTTCAGCCAGGATAGCTTGATTCCAGTGGCATGGAGAGCACGGGACTCACATCTGAGCATACCCGTCCCACTCGGGGTGACAGATGCAAAAACAACAATTGATGGACAGAATGCAGAACAATGTCATACATACACCCCAGTACAGAGATCTGGGCCTAAATCCATCGTTTTTTTGCTCACCATGCCATTCCAGTTTGAACCCAGCCATATGCAAATCACTCTTGACCCTGTGCCTTATGGGAACAGTCCAGCCCGAACTGCCAAGCCAGGTCCTCCCTGGACTGGAAACAGCATCCTAGGACCGGTTTCGGGGTTTCACCCCTCTTCAGCCAGGATAGCTTGATTCCAGTGGCATGGAGAGCACGGGACTCACGTCTGAGCATACCCATCCCACTCGGGGTGACAAATGCAAAAACAACAATTGATGGACAGAATGCAGAACAATGTCATACATTCACCCCAGTACAGAGATCTGGGCCTAAATCCATCGTTTTTTTGCTCACCATGCCATTCCAGTTTGAACCCAGCCATATGCAAATCAGTCTTGACCCTGTGCCTTAAGGGAACAGTCCAGCCCGAACTGCCAAGCCAGGTCCTCCCTCGACTGTAAACAGCATCCTAGGACCGGTTTCAGGGTTTCACCCCTCTTCAGCCAGGATAGCTTGATTCCAGTGGCATGGAGAGCACGGGACTCACGTCTGAGCATACCCGTCCCACTCGGGGTGACAAATGCAAAAACAACAATTGATGGACAGAATGCAGAACAATGTCATACATTCACCCCAGTACAGAGATCTGGGCCTAAATCCATCGTTTTTTTGCTCACCATGCCATTCCAGTTTGAACCCAGCCATATGCAAATGAGTCTTGACCCTGTGCCTTATGGGAACAGTCCAGCCCGAACTGCCAAGCCAGGTCCTCCCTGGACTGGAAACAGCATCCTAGGACCGGTTTCGGGGTTTCACCCCTCTTCAGCCAGGATAGCTTGATTCCAGTAGCATGGAGAGCACGGGACTCATGTCTGAGCATACCCGTCCCACTCGGGGTGACAAATGCAAAAACAACAATTGATGGACAGAATGCAGAACAATGTCATACATTCACCCCAGTACAGAGATCTGGGCCTAAATCCATCGTTTTTTTGCTCACCATGCCATTTCAGTTTGAACCCAGCCATATGCAAATCAGTCTTGACCCTGTGCCTTATGGGAACAGTCCAGCCCGAACTGCCTAGCCAGGTCCTCCCTGGACTGGAAACAGCATCCTAGGACCGGTTTTGGGGTTTCACCCCTCTTCAGCCAGGATAGCTTGATTCCAGTGGTATGGAGAGCACGGGACTCACGTCTGAGCATACCCGTCCCACTCAGGGTGACAAATGCAAAAACAACAATTGATGGACAGAAAGCAGAACGATGTCATACATTCACCCCAGGACAGAGATCTGGGCCTAAATCCATCGTTTTTTTGCTCACCATACCATTCCAGTTTGAACCCAGCCATATGCAAATCAGTCTTGACCCTGTGCCTTATGGGAACAGTACAGCCCGAACTGCCAAGCCAGGTCCTCCCTGGACTGGAAACAGCATCCTAGGACCGGTTTCGGGGTTTCACCCCTCTTCAGCCAGGATAGCTTGATTCCAGTGGCATGGAGAGCAAGGGCCTCACGTCTGAGCATACCCGTCCCACTCGGGGTGACAAATGCAAAAACAACAATTGATGGACAGAATGCAGAACAATGTCATACATTCACCCCAGTACAGAGATCTGGGCCTAAATCCATCGTTTTTTTGCTCACCATGCCATTCCAGTTTGAACCCAGCCATATGCAAATCAGTCTTGACCCTGTGCCTTATGGGAACAGTCCAGCCCGAACTGCCAAGCCAGGTCCTCCCTGGACTGGAAACAGCATCCTAGGACCGGTTTCGGGGTTTCACCCCTCTTCAGCCAGGATAGCTTGATTCCAGTGGCATGGAGAGCACGGGACTCACGCCTGAGCATACCCCTCCCACTCGGGGTGACAAATGCAAAAACAACAATTGATGGACAGAATGCAGAACAATGTCATACATTCACCCCAGTACAGAGATCTGGGCCTAAATCCATCGTTGTTTTGCTCACCATGCCATTCCAGTTTGAACCCAGCCATATGCAAATCAGTCTTGACCCTGTGCCTTATGGGAACAGTACAGCCCGAACTGCCAATCCAGGTCCTCCCTGGACTGGAAACAGCATCCTAGGACCGGTTTCGGGGTTTCACCCCTCTTCAGCCAGGATAGCTTGATTCCAGTGGCATGGAGAGCACGGGACTCACTTCTGAGCATACCCGTCCCACTCGGGGTGACAAATGCAAAAACAACAATTGATGGACAGAATGCAGAACAATGTCATACATTCACCCCAGTACAGAGATCTGGGCCTAAATCCATCGTTTTTTTGCTCACCATGCCATTCCAGTTTGAACCCAGCCATATGCAAATCAGTCTTGACCCTGTGCCTTATGGGAACAGTCCAGCCCGAACTGCCAAGCCAGGTCCTCCCTGGACTGGAAACAGCATCCTAGGACCGGTTTCGGGGTTTCACCCCTCTTCAGCCAGGATAGCTTGATTCCAGTGGCATGGAGAGCACGGGACTCACGTCTGAGCATACCCGTCCCACTCGGGGTGACAAATGCAAAAACAACATTTGATGGACATAATGCAGAACAATGTCATACATTCACCCCAGTACAGAGATCTGGGCCTAAATCCATCATTTTTTTGCTCACCATGCCATTCCAGTTTGAACCCAGCCATATGCAAATCAGTCTTGACCCTGTGCCTTATGGGAACAGTCCAGCCCGAACTGCCAAGCCAGGTCCTCCCTGGACTGGAAACAGCATCCTAGGACCGGTTTCGGAGTTTCACCCCTCTTCAGCCAGGATAGCTTGATTCCAGTGGCATGGAGAGCACGGGACTCACGTCTGAGCATACCCGTCCCACTCGGGGTGACAAATGCAAAAACAACAATTGATGGAGATAATGCAGAACAATGTCATACATTCACCCCAGTACAGAGATCTGGGCCTAAATCCATCATTTTTTTGCTCACCATGCCATTCCAGTTTGAACCCAGCCATATGCAAATCAGTCTTGACCCTGTGCCTTATGGGAACAGTCCAGCCCGAACTGCCAAGCCAGGTCCTCTCTGGACTGGAAACAGCATCCTAGGACCGGTTTCGGGGTTTCACCCCTCTTCAGCCAGGATAGCTTGATTCCAGTGGCATGGAGAGCACGGGCCTCACGTCTGAGCATACCCGTCCCACTCGGGGTGACAGATGCAAAAACAACAATTGATGGACAGAATGCAGAACAATGTCATACATACACCCCAGTACAGAGATCTGGGCCTAAATCCATCGTTTTTTTGCTCACCATGCCATTCCAGTTTGAACCCAGCCATATGCAAATCACTCTTGACCCTGTGCCTTATGGGAACAGTCCAGCCCGAACTGCCAAGCCAGGTCCTCCCTGGACTGGAAACAGCATCCTAGGACCGGTTTCGGGGTTTCACCCCTCTTCAGCCAGGATAGCTTGATTCCAGTGGCATGGAGAGCACGGGACTCACGTCTGAGCATACCCGTCCCACTCGGGGTGACAAATGCAAAAACAACAATTGATGGACAGAATGCAGAACAATGTCATACATTCACCCTAGTACAGAGATCTGGGCCTAAATCCATCGTTTTTTTGCTCACCATGCCATTCCAGTTTGAACCCAGCCATATGCAAATCAGTCTTGACCCTGTGCCTTAAGGGAACAGTCCAGCCCGAACTGCCAAGCCAGGTCCTCCCTGGACTGGAAACAGCATCCTAGGACCGGTTTCAGGGTTTCACCCCTCTTCAGCCAGGATAGCTTGATTCCAGTGGCATGGAGAGCACGGGACTCACGTCTGAGCATACCCGTCCCACTCGGGGTGACAAATGCAAAAACAACAATTGATGGACAGAATGCAGAACAATGTCATACAT
This sequence comes from Triturus cristatus, assembly GCF_964204655.1. Lineage (NCBI taxonomy): Eukaryota > Metazoa > Chordata > Amphibia > Caudata > Salamandridae > Triturus > Triturus cristatus. The sequence goes on along the minus strand of NC_140589.1, from coordinate 346,016,435 downwards.
TCACCCCAGTACAGAGATCTGGGCCTAAATCCATCGTTTTTTTGCTCACCATGCCATTCCAGTTTGAACCCAGCCATATTCAAATGAGTCTTGACCCTGTGCCTTATGGGAACAGTCCAGCCCGAACTGCCAAGCCAGGTCCTCCCTGGACTGGAAACAGCATCCTAGGACCGGTTTCGGGGTTTCACCCCTCTTCAGCCAGGATAGCTTGATTCCAGTGGCATGGAGAGCACGGGACTCATGTCTGAGCATACCCGTCCCACTCGGGGTGACAAATGCAAAAACAACAATTGATGGACAGAATGCAGAACAATGTCATACATTCACCCCAGTACAGAGATCTGGGCCTAAATCCATCGTTTTTTTGCTCACCATGCCATTCCAGTTTGAACCCAGCCATATGCAAATCAGTCTTGACCCTGTGCCTTATGGGAACAGTCCAGCCCGAACTGCCAAGCCAGGTCCTCCCTGGACTGCAAACAGCATCCTAGGACCGGTTTTGGGGTTTCACCCCTCTTCAGCCAGGATAGCTTGATTCCAGTGGTATGGAGAGCACGGGACTCACGTCTGAGCATACCCGCCCCACTCAGGGTGACAAATGCAAAAACAACAATTGATGGACAGAAAGCAGAACGATGTCATACATTCACCCCAGGACAGAGATCTGGGCCTAAATCCATCGTTTTTTTGCTCACCATACCATTCCAGTTTGAACCCAGCCATATGCAAATCAGTCTTGACCCTGTGCCTTATGGGAACAGTACAGCCTGAACTGCCAAGCCAGGTCCTCCCTGGACTGGAAACAGCATCCTAGGACCGGTTTCGGGGTTTCACCCCTCTTCAGCCAGGATAGCTTGATTCCAGTGGCATGGAGAGCACGGGACTCACGTCTGAGCATACCCGTCCCACTCGGGGTGACAAATGCAAAAACAACAATTGATGGACAGAATGTAGAACAATGTCATACATTCACCCCAGTACAGAGATCTGGGCCTAAATCCATCGTTTTTTTGCTCACCATGCTATTCCAGTTTGAACCCAGCCATATGCAAATCAGTCTTGACCCTGTGCGTTATGGGAACAGTCCAGCCCGAACTGCCAAGCCAGGTCCTCCCTTGACTGGAAACAGCATCCTAGGACCGGTTTCGGGGTTTCACCCCTCTTCAGCCAGGATAGCTTGATTCCAGTGGCATGGAGAGCAAGGGCCTCACGTCTGAGCATACCCGTCCCACTCGGGGTGACAAATGCAAAAACAACAATTGATGGACAGAATGCAGAACAATGTCATACATTAACCCCAGTACAGAGATCTGGGCCTAAATCCATTGTTTTTTTGCTCACCATGCCATTCCAGTTTGAACCCAGCCATATGCAAATCAGTCTTGACCCTGTGCCTTATGGGAACAGTCCAGCCCGAACTGCCAAGCCAGGTCCTCCCTGGACTGGAAACAGCATCCTAGGACCGGTTTCGGGGTTTCACCCCTCTTCAGCCAGGATAGCTTGATTCCAGTGGTATGGAGAGCACGGGACTCACGTCTGAGCATACCCGTCCCACTCAGGGTGACAAATGCAAAAACAACAATTGATGGACAGAAAGCAGAACGATGTCATACATTCACCCCAGGACAGAGATCTGGGCCTAAATCCATCGTTTTTTTGCTCACCATGCCATTCCAGTTTGAACCCAGCCCTATGCAAATCAGTCTTGACCCTGTGCCTTATGGGAACAGTACAGCCCGAACTGCCAAGCCAGGTCCTCCCTGGACTGGAAACAGCATCCTAGGACCGGTTTCGGGGTTTCACCCCTCTTCAGCCAGGATAGCTTGATTCCAGTGGCATGGAGAGCACGGGACTCACGTCTGAGCATACCCCTCCCACTCGGGATGACAAATGCAAAAACAACAATTGATGGACAGAATGCAGAACAATGTCATACATTCACCCCAGTACAGAGATCTGGGCCTAAATCCATCGTTGTTTTGCTCACCATGCCATTCCAGTTTGAACCCAGCCATATGCAAATCAGTCTTTACCCTGTGCCTTATGGTAACAGTACAGCCCGAACTGCCAATCCAGGTCCTCCCTGGACTGGAAACAGCATCCTAGGACCGGTTTCGGGGTTTCACCCCTCTTCAGCCAGGATAGCTTGATTCCAGAGGCATGGAGAGCACGGGACTCACGTCTGAGCATACCCGTCCCACTCGGGGTGACAAATGCAAAAACAACAATTGATGGACAGAATGCAGAACAATGTCATACATTCACCCCAGTACAGAGATCTGGGCCTAAATCCATTGTTTTTTTGCTCACCATGCCATTCCAGTTTGAACCCAGCCATATGCAAATCAGTCTTGACCATGTGCCTTATGGGAACAGTCCAGCCCGAACTGCCAAGCCAGGTCCTCCCTGGACTGGAAACAGCATCCTAGGACCGGTTTCGGGGTTTCACCCCTCTTCAGCCTGGATAGCTTGATTCCAGTGGCATGGAGAGCACGGGACTCACGTCTGAGCATACCCGTCCCACTCGGGGTGACAAATGCAAAAACAACAATTGATGGACATAATGCAGAACAATGTCATACATTCACCCCAGTACAGAGATCTGGGCCTAAATCCATCATTTTTTTGCTCACCATGCCATTCCAGTTTGAACCCAGCCATATGCAAATCAGTCTTGACCCTGTGCCTTATGGGAACAGTCCAGCCCGAACTGCCAAGCCAGGTCCTCCCTGGACTGGAAACAGCATCCTAGGACCGGTTTCGGAGTTTCACCCCTCTTCAGCCAGGATAGCTTGATTCCAGTGGCATGGAGAGCACGGGACTCACGTCTGAGCATACCCGTCCCACTCGGGGTGACAAATGCAAAAACAACAATTGATGGACATAATGCAGAACAATGTCATACATTCACCCCAGTACAGAGATCTGGGCCTAAATCCATCATTTTTTTGCTCACTATGCCATTCCAGTTTGAACCCAGCCATATGCAAATCAGTCTTGACCCTGTGCCTTATGGGAACAGTCCAGCCCGAACTGCCAAGCCGGGTCCTCCCTGGACTGGAAACAGCATCCTAGGACCGGTTTCGGGGTTTCACCCCTCTTCAGCCAGGATAGCTTGATTCCAGTGGCATAGAGAGCACGGGCCTCACGTCTGAGCATACCCGTCCCACTCGGGGTGACAAACGCAAAAACAGCAATTGATGGACAGAATGCAGAACAATGTCATACATTCACCCCAGTACAGAGATCTGGGCCTAAATCCATCGTTTTTTTGCTCACCATGCCATTCCAGTTTGAACCCAGCCATATGCAAATCAGTCTTGACCCTGTGCCTTATGGGAACAGTCCAGCCCGAACTGCCAAGCCAGGTCCTCCCTGGACTGGAAACAGCATCCTAGGACCGGTTTCGGGGTTTCACCCCTCTTCAGCCAGGATAGCTTGATTCCAGTGGCATGGAGAGCATGGGACTCATGTCTGAGCATACCCGTCCCACTCGGGGTGACAAATGCAAAAACATCAATTGATGGACAGAATGCAGAACAATGTCATACATTCACCCCAGTACAGAGATCTGGGCCTAAATCCATCGGGTTTTTTTTGGTTTTTTTGCTTACCATGCCATTCTAGTTTGAACCCAGCCATATGCAAATCAGTCTTGACCCTGTGCCTTATGGGAACAGTCCAGCCCGAACTGCCAAGCCAAGTCCTTCCTGGACTGGAAAAAGCATCCTAGCACCGGTTTCGGGGTTTCACCCCTCTTCAGCCAGGATAGCTTGATTCCAGTGGCATGGAGAGCACGGGACTCATGTCTGAGCATACCCGTCCCACTCGGGGTGACAAATGCAAAAACAACAATTGATGGACAGAATGCAGAACAATGTCATACATTCACCCCAGTACAGAGATCTGGGCCTAAATCCATCGTTTTTTTGCTCACCATGCCATTCCAGTTTGAACCCAGCCATATGCAAATCAGTCTTGACCCTGTGCCTTATGGGAACAGTCCAGCCCGAACTGCCAAGCCAGGTCCTCCCTGGACTGGAAACAGCATCCTAGGACCGGTTTCGGGGTTTCACCCCTCTTCAGCCAGGATAGCTTGATTCCAGTGGTATGGAGAGCACGGGACTCACGTCTGAGCATACCCGTCCCACTCGGGGTGACAAATGCAAAAACAACAATTGATGGACAGAATGCAGAACAATGTCATACATTCACACCAGTACAGAGATCTGGGCCTAAATCCATTGTTTTTTTGCTCACCATGCCATTCCAGTTTGAACCCAGCCATATGCAAATCAGTCTTGACCCTGTGCCTTATGGGAACAGTCCAGCCCGAACTGCCAAGCCAGGTCCTCCCTGGACTGGAAACAGCATCCTAGGACCGGTTTCGGGGTTTCACCCCTCTTCAGCCAGGATAGCTTGATTCCAGTGGCATGGAGAGCACGGGACTCACGTCTGAGCATACCCGTCCCACTCGGGGTGACAAATGCAAAAACAACAATTGATGGACAGAATGCAGAACAATGTCATACATTCACCCCAGTACAGAGGTCTGGGCCTAAATCCATCGTTTTTTGCTCACCATGCCATTCCAGTTTGAACCCAGCCATATGCAAATCAGTCTTGACCCTGTGCCTTATGGGAACAGTCCAGCCCGAACTGCCAAGCCAGGTCCTCCCTGGACTGGAAACAGCATCCTAGGACCGGTTTCGGGTTTTCACCCCTCTTCAGCCAGGATAGCTTGATTCCAGTGGCATGGAGAGCACGGGACTCACGTCTGAGCATACCTGTCCCACTCGGGGTGATAAATGCAAAAACAACAATTGATGGACAGAATGCAGAACAATGTCATACATTCACCCCAGTACAGAGATCTGGGCCTAAATCCATCGTTTTTTTGCTCACCATGCCATTCCAGTTTGAACCCAGCCATATGCAAATCAGTCTTGACCCTGTGCCTTATGGGAACAGTCCAGCCCGAACTGCCAAGCCAGGTCCTCCCTGGACTGGAAACAGCATCCTAGGACCGGTTTCGGGGTTTCACCCCTCTTCAGCCAGGATAGCTTGATTCCAGTGGCATGGAGAGCACGGGACTCACGTCTGAGCATACCCGTCCCCCTCGGGGTGACAAATGCAAAAACAACAATTGATGGACAGAAAGCAGAACAATGTCATAAATTCACCCCAGTACAAAGATCTGGGCCTAAATCCATCGTTTTTTTGTTTTTTGTTTTTTTGCTCACCATGCCATTCCAGTTTGAACCCAGCCATATGCAAATCAGTCTTGACCCTGTGCCTTATGGGAACAGTCCAGCCCGAACTGCCAAGCCAAGTCCTCCCTGGACTGGAAAAAGCATCCTAGGACCGGTTTCGGGGTTTCACCCCTCTTCAGCCAGGATAGCTTGATTCCAGTGGCATGGAGAGCACGGGACTCACGTCTGAGCATACCCGTCCCACTCGGGGTGACAAATGCAAAAACAACAATTGATGGACAGAATGCAGAACAATGTCATACATTCACCCCAGTACAGAGATCTGGGCCTAAATCCATCGTTTTTTTGCTCACCATGCCATTCCAGTTTGAACCCAGCCATATGCAAATCAGTCTTGACCCTGTGCCTTATGGGAACAGTCCAGCCCGAACTGCCAAGCCAGGTCCTCCCTGGACTGGAAACAGCATCCTAGGACCGGTTTCGGGGTTTCACCCCTCTTCAGCCAGGATAGCTTGATTCCAGTGGTATGGAGAGCACGGGACTCACGTCTGAGCATACCCGTCCCACTCGGGGTGACAAATGCAAAAACAACAATTGATGGACAGAATGCAGAACAATGTCATACATTCACACCAGTACAGAGATCTGGGCCTAAATCCATTGTTTTTTTGCTCACCATGCCATTCCAGTTTGAACCCAGCCATATGCAAATCAGTCTTGACCCTGTGCCTTATGGGAACAGTCCAGCCCGAACTGCCAAGCCAGGTCCTCCCTGGACTGGAAACAGCATCCTAGGACCGGTTTCGGGGTTTCACCCCTCTTCAGCCAGGATAGCTTGATTCCAGTGGCATGGAGAGCACGGGACTCACGTCTGAGCATACCCGTCCCACTCGGGGTGACAAATGCAAAAACAACAATTGATGGACAGAATGCAGAACAATGTCATACATTCACCCCAGTACAGAGGTCTGGGCCTAAATCCATCGTTTTTTGCTCACCATGCCATTCCAGTTTGAACCCAGCCATATGCAAATCAGTCTTGACCCTGTGCCTTATGGGAACAGTCCAGCCCGAACTGCCAAGCCAGGTCCTCCCTGGACTGGAAACAGCATCCTAGGACCGGTTTCGGGTTTTCACCCCTCTTCAGCCAGGATAGCTTGATTCCAGTGGCATGGAGAGCACGGGACTCACGTCTGAGCATACCTGTCCCACTCGGGGTGATAAATGCAAAAACAACAATTGATGGACAGAATGCAGAACAATGTCATACATTCACCCCAGTACAGAGATCTGGGCCTAAATCCATCGTTTTTTTGCTCACCATGCCATTCCAGTTTGAACCCAGCCATATGCAAATCAGTCTTGACCCTGTGCCTTATGGGAACAGTCCAGCCCGAACTGCCAAGCCAGGTCCTCCCTGGACTGGAAACAGCATCCTAGGACCGGTTTCGGGGTTTCACCCCTCTTCAGCCAGGATAGCTTGATTCCAGTGGCATGGAGAGCACGGGACTCACGTCTGAGCATACCCGTCCCCCTCGGGGTGACAAATGCAAAAACAACAATTGATGGACAGAAAGCAGAACAATGTCATAAATTCACCCCAGTACAAAGATCTGGGCCTAAATCCATCGTTTTTTTGTTTTTTGTTTTTTTGCTCACCATGCCATTCCAGTTTGAACCCAGCCATATGCAAATCAGTCTTGACCCTGTGCCTTATGGGAACAGTCCAGCCCGAACTGCCAAGCCAAGTCCTCCCTGGACTGGAAAAAGCATCCTAGGACCGGTTTCGGGGTTTCACCCCTCTTCAGCCAGGATAGCTTGATTCCAGTGGCATGGAGAGCACGGGACTCACGTCTGAGCATACCCGTCCCACTCGGGGTGACAAATGCAAAAACAACAATTGATGGGCAGAATGCAGACCAATGTCATACATTCACCCCAGTACAGAGGTCTGGGACTAAATCCATCGTTTTTTGCTCACCATGCCATTCCAGTTTGAACCCAGCCATATGCAAATCAGTCTTGACCCTGTGCCTTATGGGAACAGTCCAGCCCGAACTGCCAAGCCAGGTCCTCCCTGGACTGGAAACAGCATCCTAGGACCGGTTTCGGGGTTTCACCCCTCTTCAGCCAGGATAGCTTGATTCCAGTGGCATGGAGAGCACGTGACTCACGTCTGAGTATACCCGTCCCACTCGGGGTGACAAATGCAAAAACAACAATTGATGGACAGAATGCAGAACAATGTCATACATTCACCCCAGTACAGAGATCTGGGCCTAAATCCATCGTTTTTTTGCTCACCATGCCATTCCTGTTTGAACCCAGCCATATGCAAATCAGTCTTGACCCTGTGCCTTATGGGAACAGTCCAGCCCGAACTGCCAAGCCAGGTCCTCCCTGGACTGGAAACAGCATCCTAGGACCGGTTTCGGGGTTTCACCCCTCTTCAGCCAGGATAGCTTTATTCCAGTGGCATGGAGAGCACGGGACTCACGTCTGAGCATACCCGTCCCACTCGGGGTGACAAATGCAAAAACAACAATTGATGGACAGAATGCAGAACAATGTCATACATTCACCCGAGTACAGAGATCTGGGCCTAAATCCATCGTTTTTTTGCTCACCATGCCATTCCAGTTTGAACCCAGCCATATGCAAATCAGTCTTGACCCTGTGCCTTATGGGAACAGTCCAGCCCGAACTGCCAAGCCAGGTCCTCCCTGGACTGGAAAAAGCATCCTAGGACCGGTTTCGGGGTTTCACCCCTCTTCAGCCAGGATAGCTTGATTCCAGTGGCATGGAGAGCACGGGACTCACATCTGAGCATACCCGTCCCACTCGGGGTGACAAATGCAAAAACAACAATTGATGGACAGAATGCAGAACAATGTCATACATTCACCCCAGTACAGAGATCTGGGCCTAAATCCATCGTTTTTTTTTTTTTGTTTTTTTGCTCACCATGCCATTCCAGTTTGAACCCAGCCATATGCAAATCAGTCTTGACCCTGTGCCTTATGGGAACAGTCCAGCCCGAACTGCCAAGCCAAGTCCTCCCTGGACTGGAAAAAGCATCCTAGGACCGGTTTCGGGGTTTCACCCCTCTTCAGCCAGGATAGCTTGATTCCAGTGGCATGGAGAGCACGGGACTCACGTCTGAGCATACCCGTCCCACTCGGGGTGACAAATGCAAAAACAACAATTGATGGACAGAATGCAGACCAATGTCATACATTCACCCCAGTACAGAGGTCTGGGACTAAATCCACCGTTTTTTGCTCACCATGCCATTCCAGTTTGAACCCAGCCATATGCAAATCAGTCTTGACCCTGTGCCTTATGGGAACAGTCCAGCCCGAACTGCCAAGCCAGGTCCTCCCTGGACTGGAAACAGCATCCTAGGACCGGTTTCGGGGTTTCACCCCTCTTCAGCCAGGATAGCTTGATTCCAGTGGCATGGAGAGCACGTGACTCACGTCTGAGCATACCCGTCCCACTCGGGGTGACAAATGCAAAAACAACAATTGATGGACAGAATGCAGAACAATGTCATACATTCACCCCAGTACAGAGATCTGGGACTAAATCCATCGTTTTTTGCTCACCATGCCATTCCAGTTTGAACCCAGCCATATGCAAATCAGTCTTGACCCTGTGCCTTATGGGAACAGTCCAGCCCGAACTGCCAAGCCAGGTCCTCCCTGGACTGGAAACAGCATCCTAGGACCGGTTTCGGGGTTTCACCCCTCTTCAGCCAGGATAGCTTGATTCCAGTGGCATGGAGAGCACGGGACTCACGTCTGAGCATACCCGTCCCACTCGGGGTGACAAATGCAAAAACAACAATTGATGGACAGAATGCAGACCAATGTCATACATTCACCCCAGTACAGAGGTCTGGGACTAAATCCATCGTTTTTTGCTCACCATGCCATTCCAGTTTGAACCCAGCCATATGCAAATCAGTCTTGACCCTGTGCCTTATGGGAACAGTCCAGCCCGAACTACCAAGCCAGGTCCTCCCTGGACTGGAAACAGCATCCTAGGACCGGTTTCGGGGTTTCACCCCTCTTCAGCCAGGATAGCTTGATTCCAGTGGCATGGAGAGCACGGGACTCACGTCTGAGCATACCCGTCCCACTCGGGGTAACAAATGCAAAAACAACAATTGATGGACAGAATGCAGAACAATGTCATACATTCACCCCAGTACAGAGATCTGGGCCTAAATCCATCGTTTTTTTGCTCACCATGCCATTCCTGTTTGAACCCAGCCATATGCAAATCAGTCTTGACCCTGTGCCTTATGGGAACTGTCCAGCCCGAACTGCCAAGCCAGGTCCTCCCTGGACTGGAAACAGCATCCTAGGACCGGTTTCGGGGTTTCAGCCTTCTTCAGCCAGGATAGCTTTATTCCAGTGGCATGGAGAGCACGGGACTCACGTCTGAGCATACCCGTCCCACCTGGGGTGACAAATGCAAAAACAACAATTGATGGACAGAATGCAGAGCAATGTCATACATTCACCCGAGTACAGAGATCTGGGCCTAAATCCATCGTTTTTTTGCTCACCATGCCATTCCAGTTTGAACCCAGCCATATGCAAATCAGTCTTGACCCTGTGCCTTATGGGAACAGTCCAGCACGAACTGCCAAGCCAGGTCCTCACTGGACTGGAAAAAGCATCCTAGGACCGGTTTCGGGGTTTCACCCCTCTTCAGCCAGGATAGCTTGATTCCAGTGGCATGGAGAGCACGGGACTCACGTCTGAGCATACCCGTCCCACTCGGGGTGACAAATGCAAAAACAACAATTGATGGACAGAATGCAGAACAATGTCATACATTCACCCCAGTACAGAGATCTGGGCCTAAATCCATCGTTTTTTTGCTCACCATGCCATTCCAGTTTGAACCCAGCCATATGCAAATCAGTCTTGACCCTGTGCCTTATGGGAACAGTCCAGCCCGAACTGCCAAGCCAGGTCCTCCCTGGACTGGAAACAGCATCCTAGGACCGGTTTCGGGGTTTCACCCCTCTTCAGCCAGGATAGCTTGATTCCAGTGGCATGGAGAGCACGGGACTCATGTCTGAGCATACCCGTCCCACTCGGGGTGACAAATGCAAAAACAACAATTGATGGACAGAATGCAGAACAATGTCATACATTCACCCCAGTACAGAGATCTGGGCCTAAATCCATCGGTTTTTTTTTGTTGTTTTTTTGCTCACCATGCCATTCCAGTTTGAACCCAGCCATATGCAAATCAGTCTTGACCCTGTGCCTTATGGGAACAGTCCAGCCCGAACTGCCAAGCCAAGTCCTCCCTGGACTGGAAAAAGCATCCTAGGACCGGTTTCGGGGTTTCACCCCTCTTCAGCCAGGATAGCTTGATTCCAGTGGCATGGAGAGCACGGGACTCACGTCTGAGCATACCCGTCCCACTCGGGTGACAAATGCAAAAACAACAATTGATGGACAGAATGCAGACCAATGTCATACATTCACCCCAGTACAGAGGTCTGGGACTAAATCCATCGTTTTTTGCTCACCATGCCATTCCAGTTTGAACCCAGCCATATGCAAATCAGTCTTGACCCTGTGCCTTATGGGAACAGTCCAGCCCGAACTGCCAAGCCAGGTCCTCCCTGGACTAGAAACAGCATCCTAGGACCGGTTTCGGGGTTTCACCCCTCTTCAGCCAGGATAGCTTGATTCCAGTGGCATGGAGAGCACGGGACTCACGTCTGAGCATACCCGTCCCACTCGGGGTGACAAATGCAAAAACAACAATTGATGGACAGAATGCAGAACAATGTCATACATTCACCCCAGTACAGAGATCTGGGCCTAAATCCATCGTTTTTTTGCTCACCATGCCATTCCTGTTTGAACCCAGCCATATGCAAATCAGTCTTGACCCTGTGCCTTATGGGAACAGTCCAGCCCGAACTGCCAAGCCAGGTCCTCCCTGGACTGGAAACAGCATCCTAGGACCCTTTTCGGGGTTTCAGCCTTCTTCAGCCAGGATAGCTTTATTCCAGTGGCATGGAGAGCACGGGACTCACGTCTGAGCATACCCGTCCCACTCGGGGTGGCAAATGCAAAAACAACAATTGATGGACAGAATGCAGAACAATGTCATACATTCACCCGAGTACAGAGATCTGGGCCTAAATCCATCGTTTTTTTGCTCACCATGCCATTCCAGTTTGAACCCAGCCATATGCAAATCAGTCTTGACCCTGTGCCTTATGGGAACAGTCCAGCCCGAACTGCCAAGCCAGGTCCTCCCTGGACTGGAAAAAGCATCCTAGGACCGGTTTCGGGGTTTCACCCCTCTTCAGCCAGGATAGCTTGATTCCAAAGGCATGGAGAGCACGGGACTCACGTCTGAGCATACCCGTCCCACTCGGGGTGACAAATGCAAAAACAACAATTGATGGACAGATTGCAGAACAATGTCATACATTCACCCCAGTACAGAGATCTGGGCCTAAATCCATCGTTTTTTTGCTCACCATGCCATTCCAGTTTGAACCCAGCCATATGCAAATCAGTCTTGACCCTGTGCCTTATGGGAACAGTCCAGCCCGAACTGCCAAGCCAGGTCCTCCCTGGACTGGAAACAGCATCCTAGGACCGGTTTCGGGGTTTCACCCCTCTTCAGCCAGGATAGCTTGATTCCAGTGGCATGGAGAGCACAGGGCTCACGTCTGAGCATACCCGTCCCACTCGGGGTGGCAAATGCAAAAACAACAATTGATGGACAGAATGCAGAACAATGTCATACATTCACCCCAGTACAGAGATCTGGGCCTAAATCCATCGTTTTTTTGCTCACCATGCCATTCCAGTTTGAACCCAGCCATATGCAAATCAGTCTTGACCCTGCGCCTTATGGGAACAGTCCAGCCCGAACTGCCAAGCCAGGTCCTCCCTTGACTGGAAACAGCATCCTAGGACCGGTTTCGGGGTTTCACCCCTCTTCAGCCAGGATAGCTTGATTCCAGTGGCATGGAGAGGACGGGACTCACGTCTGAGCATACCCCTCCCAATCGGGGTGACAAATGCAAAAACAACAATTGATGGACAGAATGCAGAACAATGTCATACATTCACCCCAGTACAGAGATCTGGGCCTAAATCCATCGTTGTTTTGCTCACCATGCCATTCCAGTTTGAACCCAGCCATATGCAAATCAGTCTTGACCCTGTGCCTTATGGGAACAGTACAGCCCGAACTGCCAAGCCAGGTCCTCCCTGGACTGGAAACAGCATCCTAGGACCGGTTTCGGGGTTTCACCCCTCTTCAGCCAGGATAGCTTGATTCCAGTGGCATGGAGAGCACGGGACTCACGTCTGAGCATACCCGTCCCACTCGGGGTGACAAATGCAAAAACAACAATTGATGGACAGAATGCAGAACAATGTCATACATTCACCCCAGTACAGAGCTGGGCCTAAATCCATCGTTTTTTTGCTCACCATGCCATTCCAGTTTGAACCCAGCCATATGAAAATCAGTCTTGACCCTGTGCTTTATGGGAACAGTCCAGCCCGAACTGCCAAGCCAGGTCCTCCCTGGACTGGAAACAGCATCCTAGGACCGGTTTCGGGGTTTCACCCCTCTTCAGCCAGGATAGCTTGATTCCAGTGGCATGGAGAGCACGGGACTCACGTCTGAGCATACCCGTCCCACTCGGGGTGACAAATGCAAAAACAACAATTGATGGACATAATGCAGAACAATGTCATACATTCACCCCAGTACAGAGATCAGGGCCTAAATCCATCATTTTTTTGCTCACCATGCCATTCCAGTTTGAACCCAGCCATATGCAAATCAGTCTTGACCCTGTGCCTTATGGGAACAGTCCAGCCCGAACTGCCAAGCCAGGTCCTCCCTGGACTGGAAACAGCATCCTAGGACCGGTTTCGGAGTTTCACCCCTCTTCAGCCAGGATAGCTTGATTCCAGTGGCATGGAGAGCACGGGACTCACGTCTGAGCATACCCGTCCCACTCGGGGTGACAAATGCAAAAACAACAATTGATGGACATAATGCAGAACAATGTCATACATTCACCCCAGTACAGAGATCTGGGCCTAAATCCATAATTTTTTTGCTCACCATGCCATTCCAGTTTGAACCCAGCCATATGCAAATCAGTCTTGACCCTGTGCCTTATGGGAACAGTCCAGCCCGAACTGCCAAGCCAGGTCCTCCCTGGACTGGAAACAGCATCCTACGACCGGTTTCGGGGTTTCACCCCTCTTCAGCCAGGATAGCTTGATTCCAGTGGCATGGAGAGCACGGGCCTCACGTCTGAGCATACCCATCCCACTCGGGGTGACAAATGCAAAAACAGCAATTGATGGACAGAATGCAGAACAATGTCATACATTCACCCCAGTACAGAGATCTGGGCCTAAATCCATCGTTTTTTTGCTCACCATGCCATTCCAGTTTGAACCCAGCCATATGCAAATCAGTCTTGACCCTGTGCCTTATGGGAACAGTCCAGCCCGAACTGCCAAGCCAGGTCCTCCCTGGACTGGAAACAGCATCCTAGGACCGGTTTCGGGGTTTCACCCCTCTTCAGCCAGGATAGCTTGATTCCAGTGGCATGGAGAGCACGGGACTCATGTCTGAGCATACCCGTCCCACTCGGGGTGACAAATGCAAAAACATCAATTGATGGACAGAATGCAGAACAATGTCATACATTCACCCCAGTACAGAGATCTGGGCCTAAATCCATCGTTTTTTGTGTTTTTTTTGCTTACCATGCCATTCTAGTTTGAACCCAGCCATATGCAAATCAGTCTTGACCCTGTGCCTTATGGGAACAGTCCAGCCCGAACTGCCAAGCCAAGTCCTCCCTGGACTGGAAAAAGCATCCTAGGACCGGTTTCGGGGGTTCACCCCTCTTCAGCCAGGATAGCTTGATTCCAGTGGCATGGAGAGCACGGGACTCATGTCTGAGCATACCCGTCCCACTCGGGGTGACAAATGCAAAAACAACAATTGATAGACAGAATGCAGAACAATGTCATACATTCACCCCAGTACAGAGATCTGGGCCTAAATCCATCGTTTTTTTGCTCACCATGCCATTCCAGTTTGAACCCAGCCATATGCAAATCAGTCTTGACCCTGTGCCTTATGGGAACAGTCCAGCCCGAACTGCCAAGCCAGGTCCTCCCTGGACTGGAAACAGCATCCTAGGACCGGTTTCGGGGTTTCACCCCTCTTCAGCCAGGATAGCTTGATTCCAGTGGTATGGAGAGCACGGGACTCATGTCTGAGCATACCCGTCCCACTCGGGGTGACAAATGCAAAAACAACAATTGATGGACAGAATGCAGAACAATGTCATACATTCACCCCAGTACAGAGATCTGGGCCTAAATCCATTGTTTTTTTGCTCACCATGCCATTCCAGTTTGAACCCAGCCATATGCAAATCAGTCTTGACCCTGTGCCTTATCGGAACAGTCCAGCCCGAACTGCCAAGCCAGGTCCTCCCTGGACTGGAAACAGCATCCTAGGACCGGTTTCGGGGTTTCACCCCTCTTCAGCCAGGATAGCTTGATTCCAGTGGCATGGAGAGCACGGGACTCACGTCTGAGCATACCCGTCCCACTCGGGGTGACAAATGCAAAAACAACAATTGATGGACAGAATGCAGAACAATGTCATACATTCACCCCAGTACAGAGGTCTGGGACTAAATCCATCGTTTTTTGCTCACCATGCCATTCCAGTTTGAACCCAGCCATATGCAAATCAGTCTTGACCCTGTGCCTTATGGGAACAGTCCAGCCCGAACTACCAAGCCAGGTCCTCCCTGGACTGGAAACAGCATCCTAGGACCGGTTTCGGGGTTTCACCCCTCTTCAGCCAGGATAGCTTGATTCCAGTGGCATGGAGAGCACGGGACTCACGTCTGAGCATACCCGTCCCACTCGGGGTGACAAATGCAAAAACAACAATTGATGGACAGAATGCAGAACAATGTCATACATTCACCCCAGTACAGAGATCTGGGCCTAAATCCATCGTTTTTTTGCTCACCATGCCATTCCTGTTTGAACCCAGCCATATGCAAATCAGTCTTGACCCTGTGCCTTATGGGAACTGTCCAGCCCGAACTGCCAAGCCAGGTCCTCCCTGGACTGGAAACAGCATCCTAGGACCGGTTTCGGGGTTTCAGCCTTCTTCAGCCAGGATAGCTTTATTCCAGTGGCATGGAGAGCACGGGACTCACGTCTGAGCATACCCGTCCCACTCGGGGTGACAAATGCAAAAACAACAATTGATGGACAGAATGCAGAGCAATGTCATACATTCATCGAGTACAGAGATCTGGGCCTAAATCCATCGTTTTTTTGCTCACCGTGCCATTCCAGTTTGAACCCAGCCATATGCAAATCAGTCTTGACCCTGTGCCTTATGGGAACAGTCCAGCACGAACTGCCAAGCCAGGTCCTCACTGGACTGGAAAAAGCATCCTAGGACCGGTTTCGGGGTTTCACCCCTCTTCAGCCAGGATAGCTTGATTCCAGTGGCATGGAGAGCACGGGACTCACGTCTGAGCATACCCGTCCCACTCGGGGTGACAAATGCAAAAACAACAATTGATGGACAGAATGCAGAACAATGTCATACATTCACCCCAGTACAGAGATCTGGGCCTAAATCCATCGTTTTTTTGCTCACCATGCCATTCCAGTTTGAACCCAGCCATATGCAAATCAGTCTTGACCCTGTGCCTTATGGGAACAGTCCAGCCCGAACTGCCAAGCCAGGTCCTCCCTGGACTGGAAACAGCATCCTAGGACCGGTTTCGGGGTTTCACCCCTCTTCAGCCAGGATAGCTTGATTCCAGTGGCATGGAGAGCACGGGACTCATGTCTGAGCATACCCGTCCCACTCGGGGTGACAAATGCAAAAACAACAATTGATGGACAGAATGCAGAACAATGTCATACATTCACCCCAGTACAGAGATCTGGGCCTAAATCCATCGTTTTTTTGTTCACCATGCCATTCCAGTTTGAACCCATCCATATGCAAATCAGTCTTGACCCTGTGCCTTATGGGAACAGTCCAGCCCGAACTGCCAAGCCAGGTCCTCCCTGGACTGGAAACAGCATCCTAGGACCGGTTTCGAGGTTTCACCCCTCTTCAGCCAGGATAGCTTGATTCCAGTGGCATGGAGAGCACGGGACTCACGTCTGAGCATACCCGTCCCACTCGGGGTGACAAATGCAAAAACAACAATTAATGGACAGAATGCAGAACAATGTCATACATTCACCCCAGTACAGAGATCTGGGCCTAAATCCATCGTTTTTTTGCTCACCATGCCATTCCAGTTTGAACCCAGCCATATGCAAATCAGTCTTGACCCTGTGCCTTATGGGAACAGGCTAGCCCGAACTGCCAAGCCAGGTCCTCCCTGGACTGGAAACAGCATCCTAGGACCGGTTTCGGGGTTTCACCCCTCTTCAGCCAGGATAGCTTGATTCCAGTGGCATGGAGAGCACGGGACTCACGTCTGAGCATACCCGTCCCACTCGGGGTGACAAATGCAAAAACAACAATTGATGGACAGAAAGCAGAACAATGTCATACATTCACCCCAGTACAGAGATCTGGGCCTAAATCCATCGTTTTTTTGCTCACCATGCCATTCCAGTTTGAACCCAGCCATATGCAAATCAGTCTTGACCCTGTGCCTTATGGGAACAGTCCAGCCCGAACTGCCAAGCCAGATCCTCCCTGGAATGGAAACAGCATCCTAGGACCTGTTTCGGGGTTTCACCCCTCTTCAGCCAGGATAGCTTGATTCCAGTGGCATGGAGAGCACGGGACTCACGTCTGAGCATACCCGTCCCACTCGGGGTGACAAATGCAAAAACAACAATTGATGGACAGAATGCAGAACAATGTCATACATTCACCCCAGTACAGAGATCTGGGCCTAAATCCATCGTTTTTTTGCTCACCATGCCATTCCAGTTTGAACCCAGCCATATGCAAATCAGTCTTGACCCTGTGCCTTATGGGAACAGTCCAGCCCGAACTGCCAAGCCAGGTCCTCCCTGGACTGGAAAAAGCATCCTAGGACCGGTTTCGGGGTTTCACCCCTCTTCAGCCAGGATAGCTTGATTCCAGTGGCATGGAGAGCACGGGACTCACGTCTGAGCATACCCGTCCCACTCGGGGTGACAAATGCAGAAACAACAATTGATGGACAGAATGCAGAACAATGTCATACATTCACCCCAGTACAGATGTGGGCCTAAATCCATCGTTTTTTTGCTCACCATGCCATTCCAGTTTGAACCCAGCCATATGCAAATCAGTCTTGACCCTGTGCCTTATGGGAACAGTCCAGCCCGAACTGCCAAGCCAGGTCCTCCCTTGACTGGAAACAGCATCCTAGGACCGGTTTCGGGGTTTCACCCCTCTTCAGCCAGGATAGCTTGATTCCAGTGGCATGGAGAGGACGGGACTCACGTCTGAGCATACCCCTCCCAATCGGGGTGACAAATGCAAAAACAACAATTGATGGACAGAATGCAGAACAATGTCATACATTCACCCCAGTACAGAGATCTGGGCCTAAATCCATCGTTGTTTTGCTCACCATGCCATTCCAGTTTGAACCCAGCCATATGCAAATCAGTCTTGACCCTGTGCCTTATGGGAACAGTACAGCCCGAACTGCCAAGCCAGGTCCTCCCTGGACTGGAAACAGCATCCTAGGACCGGTTTCGGGGTTTCACCCCTCTTCAGCCAGGATAGCTTGATTCCAGTGGCATGGAGAGCACGGGACTCACGTCTGAGCATACCCGTCCCACTCGGGGTGACAAATGCAAAAACAACAATTGATGGACAGAATGCAGAACAATGTCATACATTCACCCCAGTACAGAGCTGGGCCTAAATCCATCGTTTTTTTGCTCACCATGCCATTCCAGTTTGAACCCAGCCATATGAAAATCAGTCTTGACCCTGTGCCTTATGGGAACAGTCCAGCCCGAACTGCCAAGCCAGGTCCTCCCTGGACTGGAAACAGCATCCTAGGACCGGTTTCGGGGTTTCACCCCTCTTCAGCCAGGATAGCTTGATTCCAGTGGCATGGAGAGCACGGGACTCACGTCTGAGCATACCCGTCCCACTCGGGGTGACAAATGCAAAAACAACAATTGATGGACATAATGCAGAACAATGTCATACATTCACCCCAGTACAGAGATCAGGGCCTAAATCCATCATTTTTTTGCTCACCATGCCATTCCAGTTTGAACCCAGCCATATGCAAATCAGTCTTGACCCTGTGCCTTATGGGAACAGTCCAGCCCGAACTGCCAAGCCAGGTCCTCCCTGGACTGGAAACAGCATCCTAGGACCGGTTTCGGAGTTTCACCCCTCTTCAGCCAGGATAGCTTGATTCCAGTGGCATGGAGAGCACGGGACTCACGTCTGAGCATACCCGTCCCACTCGGGGTGACAAATGCAAAAACAACAATTGATGGACATAATGCAGAACAATGTCATACATTCACCCCAGTACAGAGATCTGGGCCTAAATCCATAATTTTTTTGCTCACCATGCCATTCCAGTTTGAACCCAGCCATATGCAAATCAGTCTTGACCCTGTGCCTTATGGGAACAGTCCAGCCCGAACTGCCAAGCCAGGTCCTCCCTGGACTGGAAACAGCATCCTACGACCGGTTTCGGGGTTTCACCCCTCTTCAGCCAGGATAGCTTGATTCCAGTGGCATGGAGAGCACGGGCCTCACGTCTGAGCATACCCATCCCACTCGGGGTGACAAATGCAAAAACAGCAATTGATGGACAGAATGCAGAACAATGTCATACATTCACCCCAGTACAGAGATCTGGGCCTAAATCCATCGTTTTTTTGCTCACCATGCCATTCCAGTTTGAACCCAGCCATATGCAAATCAGTCTTGACCCTGTGCCTTATGGGAACAGTCCAGCCCGAACTGCCAAGCCAGGTCCTCCCTGGACTGGAAACAGCATCCTAGGACCGGTTTCGGGGTTTCACCCCTCTTCAGCCAGGATAGCTTGATTCCAGTGGCATGGAGAGCACGGGACTCATGTCTGAGCATACCCGTCCCACTCGGGGTGACAAATGCAAAAACATCAATTGATGGACAGAATGCAGAACAATGTCATACATTCACCCCAGTACAGAGATCTGGGCCTAAATCCATCGTTTTTTGTGTTTTTTTTGCTTACCATGCCATTCTAGTTTGAACCCAGCCATATGCAAATCAGTCTTGACCCTGTGCCTTATGGGAACAGTCCAGCCCGAACTGCCAAGCCAAGTCCTCCCTGGACTGGAAAAAGCATCCTAGGACCGGTTTCGGGGTTTCACCCCTCTTCAGCCAGGATAGCTTGATTCCAGTGGCATGGAGAGCACGGGACTCATGTCTGAGCATACCCGTCCCACTCGGGGTGACAAATGCAAAAACAACAATTGATAGACAGAATGCAGAACAATGTCATACATTCACCCCAGTACAGAGATCTGGGCCTAAATCCATCGTTTTTTTGCTCACCATGCCATTCCAGTTTGAACCCAGCCATATGCAAATCAGTCTTGACCCTGTGCCTTATGGGAACAGTCCAGCCCGAACTGCCAAGCCAGGTCCTCCCTGGACTGGAAACAGCATCCTAGGACCGGTTTCGGGGTTTCACCCCTCTTCAGCCAGGATAGCTTGATTCCAGTGGTATGGAGAGCACGGGACTCATGTCTGAGCATACCCGTCCCACTCGGGGTGACAAATGCAAAAACAACAATTGATGGACAGAATGCAGAACAATGTCATACATTCACCCCAGTACAGAGATCTGGGCCTAAATCCATTGTTTTTTTGCTCACCATGCCATTCCAGTTTGAACCCAGCCATATGCAAATCAGTCTTGACCCTGTGCCTTATCGGAACAGTCCAGCCCGAACTGCCAAGCCAGGTCCTCCCTGGACTGGAAACAGCATCCTAGGACCGGTTTCGGGGTTTCACCCCTCTTCAGCCAGGATAGCTTGATTCCAGTGGCATGGAGAGCACGGGACTCACGTCTGAGCATACCCGTCCCACTCGGGGTGACAAATGCAAAAACAACAATTGATGGACAGAATGCAGAACAATGTCATACATTCACCCCAGTACAGAGGTCTGGGACTAAATCCATCGTTTTTTGCTCACCATGCCATTCCAGTTTGAACCCAGCCATATGCAAATCAGTCTTGACCCTGTGCCTTATGGGAACAGTCCAGCCCGAACTACCAAGCCAGGTCCTCCCTGGACTGGAAACAGCATCCTAGGACCGGTTTCGGGGTTTCACCCCTCTTCAGCCAGGATAGCTTGATTCCAGTGGCATGGAGAGCACGGGACTCACGTCTGAGCATACCCGTCCCACTCGGGGTGACAAATGCAAAAACAACAATTGATGGACAGAATGCAGAACAATGTCATACATTCACCCCAGTACAGAGATCTGGGCCTAAATCCATCGTTTTTTTGCTCACCATGCCATTCCTGTTTGAACCCAGCCATATGCAAATCAGTCTTGACCCTGTGCCTTATGGGAACTGTCCAGCCCGAACTGCCAAGCCAGGTCCTCCCTGGACTGGAAACAGCATCCTAGGACCGGTTTCGGGGTTTCAGCCTTCTTCAGCCAGGATAGCTTTATTCCAGTGGCATGGAGAGCACGGGACTCACGTCTGAGCATACCCGTCCCACTCGGGGTGACAAATGCAAAAACAACAATTGATGGACAGAATGCAGAGCAATGTCATACATTCACCCGAGTACAGAGATCTGGGCCTAAATCCATCGTTTTTTTGCTCACCGTGCCATTCCAGTTTGAACCCAGCCATATGCAAATCAGTCTTGACCCTGTGCCTTATGGGAACAGTCCAGCACGAACTGCCAAGCCAGGTCCTCACTGGACTGGAAAAAGCATCCTAGGACCGGTTTCGGGGTTTCACCCCTCTTCAGCCAGGATAGCTTGATTCCAGTGGCATGGAGAGCACGGGACTCACGTCTGAGCATACCCGTCCCACTCGGGGTGACAAATGCAAAAACAACAATTGATGGACAGAATGCAGAACAATGTCATACATTCACCCCAGTACAGAGATCTGGGCCTAAATCCATCGTTTTTTTGCTCACCATGCCATTCCAGTTTGAACCCAGCCATATGCAAATCAGTCTTGACCCTGTGCCTTATGGGAACAGTCCAGCCCGAACTGCCAAGCCAGGTCCTCCCTGGACTGGAAACAGCATCCTAGGACCGGTTTCGGGGTTTCACCCCTCTTCAGCCAGGATAGCTTGATTCCAGTGGCATGGAGAGCACGGGACTCATGTCTGAGCATACCCGTCCCACTCGGGGTGACAAATGCAAAAACAACAATTGATGGACAGAATGCAGAACAATGTCATACATTCACCCCAGTACAGAGATCTGGGCCTAAATCCATCGTTTTTTTGTTCACCATGCCATTCCAGTTTGAACCCATCCATATGCAAATCAGTCTTGACCCTGTGCCTTATGGGAACAGTCCAGCCCGAACTGCCAAGCCAGGTCCTCCCTGGACTGGAAACAGCATCCTAGGACCGGTTTCGAGGTTTCACCCCTCTTCAGCCAGGATAGCTTGATTCCAGTGGCATGGAGAGCACGGGACTCACGTCTGAGCATACCCGTCCCACTCGGGGTGACAAATGCAAAAACAACAATTAATGGACAGAATGCAGAACAATGTCATACATTCACCCCAGTACAGAGATCTGGGCCTAAATCCATCGTTTTTTTGCTCACCATGCCATTCCAGTTTGAACCCAGCCATATGCAAATCAGTCTTGACCCTGTGCCTTATGGGAACAG
Source organism: Triturus cristatus (assembly GCF_964204655.1). Lineage (NCBI taxonomy): Eukaryota > Metazoa > Chordata > Amphibia > Caudata > Salamandridae > Triturus > Triturus cristatus. The sequence goes on along the minus strand of NC_140589.1, from coordinate 345,994,283 downwards.
GCTAGCCCGAACTGCCAAGCCAGGTCCTCCCTGGACTGGAAACAGCATCCTAGGACCGGTTTCGGGGTTTCACCCCTCTTCAGCCAGGATAGCTTGATTCCAGTGGCATGGAGAGCACGGGACTCACGTCTGAGCATACCCGTCCCACTCGGGGTGACAAATGCAAAAACAACAATTGATGGACAGAAAGCAGAACAATGTCATACATTCACCCCAGTACAGAGATCTGGGCCTAAATCCATCGTTTTTTTGCTCACCATGCCATTCCAGTTTGAACCCAGCCATATGCAAATCAGTCTTGACCCTGTGCCTTATGGGAACAGTCCAGCCCGAACTGCCAAGCCAGATCCTCCCTGGAATGGAAACAGCATCCTAGGACCTGTTTCGGGGTTTCACCCCTCTTCAGCCAGGATAGCTTGATTCCAGTGGCATGGAGAGCACGGGACTCACGTCTGAGCATACCCGTCCCACTCGGGGTGACAAATGCAAAAACAACAATTGATGGACAGAATGCAGAACAATGTCATACATTCACCCCAGTACAGAGATCTGGGCCTAAATCCATCGTTTTTTTGCTCACCATGCCATTCCAGTTTGAACCCAGCCATATGCAAATCAGTCTTGACCCTGTGCCTTATGGGAACAGTCCAGCCCGAACTGCCAAGCCAGGTCCTCCCTGGACTGGAAAAAGCATCCTAGGACCGGTTTCGGGGTTTCACCCCTCTTCAGCCAGGATAGCTTGATTCCAGTGGCATGGAGAGCACGGGACTCACGTCTGAGCATACCCGTCCCACTCGGGGTGACAAATGCAGAAACAACAATTGATGGACAGAATGCAGAACAATGTCATACATTCACCCCAGTACAGATGTGGGCCTAAATCCATCGTTTTTTTGCTCACCATGCCATTCCAGTTTGAACCCAGCCATATGCAAATCAGTCTTGACCCTGTGCCTTATGGGAACAGTCCAGCCCGAACTGCCAAGCCAGGTCCTCCCTGGACTGGAAACAGCATCCTAGGACCGGTTTCGGGGTTTCACCCCTCTTCAGCCAGGATAGCTTGATTCCAGTGGCATGGAGAGCACAGGGCTCACGTCTGAGCATACCCGTCCCACTCGGGGTGGCAAATGCAAAAACAACAATTGATGGACAGAATGCAGAACAATGTCATACATTCACCCCAGTACAGAGATCTGGGCCTAAATCCATCGTTTTTTTGCTCACCATGCCATTCCAGTTTGAACCCAGCCATATGCAAATCAGTCTTGACCCTGCGCCTTATGGGAACAGTCCAGCCCGAACTGCCAAGCCAGGTCCTCCCTTGACTGGAAACAGCATCCTAGGACCGGTTTCGGGGTTTCACCCCTCTTCAGCCAGGATAGCTTGATTCCAGTGGCATGGAGAGGACGGGACTCACGTCTGAGCATACCCCTCCCAATCGGGGTGACAAATGCAAAAACAACAATTGATGGACAGAATGCAGAACAATGTCATACATTCACCCCAGTACAGAGATCTGGGCCTAAATCCATCGTTGTTTTGCTCACCATGCCATTCCAGTTTGAACCCAGCCATATGCAAATCAGTCTTGACCCTGTGCCTTATGGGAACAGTACAGCCCGAACTGCCAAGCCAGGTCCTCCCTGGACTGGAAACAGCATCCTAGGACCGGTTTCGGGGTTTCACCCCTCTTCAGCCAGGATAGCTTGATTCCAGTGGCATGGAGAGCACGGGACTCACGTCTGAGCATACCCATCCCACTCGGGGTGACAAATGCAAAAACAACAATTGATGGACAGAATGCAGAACAATGTCATACATTCACCCCAGTACAGAGCTGGGCCTAAATCCATCGTTTTTTTGCTCACCATGCCATTCCAGTTTGAACCCAGCCATATGCAAATCAGTCTTGACCCTGTGCCTTATGGGAACAGTCCAGCCCGAACTGCCAAGCCAGGTCCTCCCTGGACTGGAAACAGCATCCTAGGACCGGTTTCGGGGTTTCACCCCTCTTCAGCCAGGATAGCTTGATTCCAGTGGCATGCAGAGCACGGGACTCACGTCTGAGCATACCCGTCCCACTCGGGGTGACAAATGCAAAAACAACAATTGATGGACATAATGCAGAACAATGTCATACATTCACCCCAGTACAGAGATCAGGGCCTAAATCCATCATTTTTTTGCTCACCATGCCATTCCAGTTTGAACCCAGCCATATGCAAATCAGTCTTGACCCTGTGCCTTATGGGAACAGTCCAGCCCGAACTGCCAAGCCAGGTCCTCCCTGGACTGGAAACAGCATCCTAGGACCGGTTTCGGAGTTTCACCCCTCTTCAGCCAGGATAGCTTGATTCCAGTGGCATGGAGAGCACGGGACTCACGTCTGAGCATACCCGTCCCACTCGGGGTGACAAATGCAAAAACAACAATTGATGGACATAATGCAGAACAATGTCATACATTCACCCCAGTACAGAGATCTGGGCCTAAATCCATAATTTTTTTGCTCACCATGCCATTCCAGTTTGAACCCAGCCATATGCAAATCAGTCTTGACCCTGTGCCTTATGGGAACAGTCCAGCCCGAACTGCCAAGCCAGGTCCTCCCTGGACTGGAAACAGCATCCTACGACCGGTTTCGGGGTTTCACCCCTCTTCAGCCAGGATAGCTTGATTCCAGTGGCATGGAGAGCACGGGCCTCACGTCTGAGCATACCCATCCCACTCGTGGTGACAAATGCAAAAACAGCAATTGATGGACAGAATGCAGAACAATGTCATACATTCACCCCAGTACAGAGATCTGGGCCTAAATCCATCATTATTTTGCTCACCATGCCATTCCAGTTTGAACCCAGCCATATGCAAATCAGTCTTGACCCTGTGCCTTATGGGAACAGTCCAGCCGAACTGCCAAGCCAGGTCCTCCCTGGACTGGAAACAGCATCCTAGGACCGGTTTCGGGGTTTCACCCCTCTTCAGCCAGGATAGCTTGATTCCAGTGGCATGGAGAGCACGGGACTCATGTCTGAGCATACCCGTCCCACTCGGGGTGACAAATGCAAAAACATCAATTGATGGACAGAATGCAGAACAATGTCATACATTCACCCCAGTACAGAGATCTGGGCCTAAATCCATCGTTTTTTGTGTTTTTTTTGCTTACCATGCCATTCTAGTTTGAACCCAGCCATATGCAAATCAGTCTTGACCCTGTGCCTTATGGGAACAGTCCAGCCCGAACTGCCAAGCCAAGTCCTCCCTGGACTGGAAAAAGCATCCTAGGACCGGTTTCGGGGTTTCACCCCTCTTCAGCCAGGATAGCTTGATTCCAGTGGCATGGAGAGCACGGGACTCACGTCTGAGCATACCCGTCCCACTCGGTGTGACAAATGCAAAAACAACAATTGATGGACATAATGCAGAACAATGTCATACATTCACCCCAGTACAGAGATCTGGTCCTAAATCCATAATTTTTTTGCTCACCATGCCATTCCAGTTTGAACCCAGCCATATGCAAATCAGTCTTGACCCTGTGCCTTATGGGAACAGTCCAGCCCGAACTGCCAAGCCAGGTCCTCCCTGGACTGGAAACAGCATCCTACGACCGGTTTCGGGGTTTCACCCCTCTTCAGCCAGGATAGCTTGATTCCAGTGGCATGGAGAGCACGGGCCTCACGTCTGAGCATACCCATCCCACTCGGGGTGACAAATGCAAAAACAGCAATTGATGGACAGAATGCAGAACAATGTCATACATTCACCCCAGTACAGAGATCTGGGCCTAAATCCATCGTTTTTTTGCTCACCATGCCATTCCAGTTTGAACCCAGCCATATGCAAATCAGTCTTGACCCTGTGCCTTATGGGAACAGTCCAGCCGAACTGCCAAGCCAGGTCCTCCCTGGACTGGAAACAGCATCCTAGGACCGGTTTCGGGGTTTCACCCCTCTTCAGCCAGGATAGCTTGATTCCAGTGGCATGGAGAGCACGGGACTCATGTCTGAGCATACCCGTCCCACTCGGGGTGACAAATGCAAAAACATCAATTGATGGACAGAATGCAGAACAATGTCATACATTCACCCCAGTACAGAGATCTGGGCCTAAATCCATCGTTTTTTGTGTTTTTTTTGCTTACCATGCCATTCTAGTTTGAACCCAGCCATATGCAAATCAGTCTTGACCCTGTGCCTTATGGGAACAGTCCAGCCCGAACTGCCAAGCCAAGTCCTCCCTGGACTGGAAAAAGCATCCTAGGACCGGTTTCGGGGTTTCACCCCTCTTCAGCCAGGATAGCTTGATTCCAGTGGCATGGAGAGCACGGGACTCATGTCTGAGCATACCCGTCCCACTCGGGGTGACAAATGCAAAAACAACAATTGATAGACAGAATGCAGAACAATGTCATACATTCACCCCAGTACAGAGATCTGGGCCTAAATCCATCGTTTTTTTGCTCACCATGCCATTCCAGTTTGAACCCAGCCATATGCAAATCAGTCTTGACCCTGTGCCTTATGGGAACAGTCCAGCCCGAACTGCCAAGCCAGGTCCTCCCTGGACTGGAAACAGCATCCTAGGACCGGTTTCGGGGTTTCACCCCTCTTCAGCCAGGATAGCTTGATTCCAGTGGTATGGAGAGCACGGGACTCATGTCTGAGCATACCCGTCCCACTCGGGGTGACAAATGCAAAAACAACAATTGATGGACAGAATGCAGAACAATGTCATACATTCACCCCAGTACAGAGATCTGGGCCTAAATCCATTGTTTTTTTGCTCACCATGCCATTCCAGTTTGAACCCAGCCATATGCAAATCAGTCTTGACCCTGTGCCTTATGGGAACAGTCCAGCCCGAACTGCCAAGCCAGGTCCTCCCTGGACTGGAAACAGCATCATAGGACCGGTTTCGGGGTTTCACCCCTCTTCAGCCAGGATAGCTTGATTCCAGTGGCATGGAGAGCACGGGACTCACGTCTGAGCATACCCGTCCCACTCGGGGTGACAAATGCAAAAACAACAATTGATGGACAGAATGCAGAACAATGTCATACATTCACCCCAGTACAGAGGTCTGGGCCTAAATCCATCGTTTTTTGCTCACCATGCCATTCCAGTTTGAACCCAGCCATATGCAAATCAGTCTTGACCCTGTGCCTTATGGGAACAGTCCAGCCCGAACTGCCAAGCCAGGTCCTCCCTGGACTGGAAACAGCATCCTAGGACCGGTTTCGGGGTTTCACCCCTCTTCAGCCAGGATAGCTTGATTCCAGTGGCATGGAGAGCACGGGACTCACGTCTGAGCATACCTGTCCCACTCGGGGTGACAAATGCAAAAACAACAATTGATGGACAGAATGCAGAACAATGTCATACATTCACCCCAGTACAGAGATCTGGGCCTAAATCCATCGTTTTTTTGCTCACCATGCCATTCCAGTTTGAACCCAGCCATATGCAAATCAGTCTTGACCCTGTGCCTTATGGGAACAGTCCAGCCCGAACTGCCAAGCCAAGTCCTCCCTGGACTGGAAAAAGCATCCTAGGACCGGTTTCGGGGTTTCACCCCTCTTCAGCCAGGATAGCTTGATTCCAGTGGCATGGAGAGCACGGGACTCACGTCTGAGCATACCCGTCCCACTCGGGTGACAAATGCAAAAACAACAATTGATGGACAGAATGCAGACCAATGTCATACATTCACCCCAGTACAGAGGTCTGGGACTAAATCCATCGTTTTTTGCTCACCATGCCATTCCAGTTTGAACCCAGCCATATGCAAATCAGTCTTGACCCTGTGCCTTATGGGAACAGTCCAGCCCGAACTGCCAAGCCAGGTCCTCCCTGGACTAGAAACAGCATCCTAGGACCGGTTTCGGGGTTTCACCCCTCTTCAGCCAGGATAGCTTGATTCCAGTGGCATGGAGAGCACGGGACTCACGTCTGAGCATACCCGTCCCACTCGGGGTGACAAATGCAAAAACAACAATTGATGGACAGAATGCAGAACAATGTCATACATTCACCCCAGTACAGAGATCTGGGCCTAAATCCATCGTTTTTTTGCTCACCATGCCATTCCTGTTTGAACCCAGCCATATGCAAATCAGTCTTGACCCTGTGCCTTATGGGAACAGTCCAGCCCGAACTGCCAAGCCAGGTCCTCCCTGGACTGGAAACAGCATCCTAGGACCCTTTTCGGGGTTTCAGCCTTCTTCAGCCAGGATAGCTTTATTCCAGTGGCATGGAGAGCACGGGACTCACGTCTGAGCATACCCGTCCCACTCGGGGTGACAAATGCAAAAACAACAATTGATGGACAGAATGCAGAACAATGTCATACATTCACCCGAGTACAGAGATCTGGGCCTAAATCCATCGTTTTTTTGCTCACCATGCCATTCCAGTTTGAACCCAGCCATATGCAAATCAGTCTTGACCCTGTGCCTTATGGGAACAGTCCAGCCCGAACTGCCAAGCCAGGTCCTCCCTGGACTGGAAAAAGCATCCTAGGACCGGTTTTGGGGTTTCACCCCTCTTCAGCCAGGATAGCTTGATTCCAAAGGCATGGAGAGCACGGGACTCACGTCTGAGCATACCCGTCCCACTCGGGGTGACAAATGCAAAAACAACAATTGATGGACAGATTGCAGAACAATGTCATACATTCACCCCAGTACAGAGATCTGGGCCTAAATCCATCGTTTTTTTGCTCACCATGCCATTCCAGTTTGAACCCAGCCATATGCAAATCAGTCTTGACCCTGTGCCTTATGGGAACAGTCCAGCCCGAACTGCCAAGCCAGGTCCTCCCTGGACTGGAAACAGCATCCTAGGACCGGTTTCGGGGTTTCACCCCTCTTCAGCCAGGATAGCTTGATTCCAGTGGCATGGAGAGCACAGGGCTCACGTCTGAGCATACCCGTCCCACTCGGGGTGGCAAATGCAAAAACAACAATTGATGGACAGAATGCAGAACAATGTCATACATTCACCCCAGTACAGAGATCTGGGCCTAAATCCATCGTTTTTTTGCTCACCATGCCATTCCAGTTTGAACCCAGCCATATGCAAATCAGTCTTGACCCTGCGCCTTATGGGAACAGTCCAGCCCGAACTGCCAAGCCAGGTCCTCCCTTGACTGGAAACAGCATCCTAGGACCGGTTTCGGGGTTTCACCCCTCTTCAGCCAGGATAGCTTGATTCCAGTGGCATGGAGAGGACGGGACTCACGTCTGAGCATACCCCTCCCAATCGGGGTGACAAATGCAAAAACAACAATTGATGGACAGAATGCAGAACAATGTCATACATTCACCCCAGTACAGAGATCTGGGCCTAAATCCATCGTTGTTTTGCTCACCATGCCATTCCAGTTTGAACCCAGCCATATGCAAATCAGTCTTGACCCTGTGCCTTATGGGAACAGTACAGCCCGAACTGCCAAGCCAGGTCCTCCCTGGACTGGAAACAGCATCCTAGGACCGGTTTCGGGGTTTCACCCCTCTTCAGCCAGGATAGCTTGATTCCAGTGGCATGGAGAGCACGGGACTCACGTCTGAGCATACCCGTCCCACTCGGGGTGACAAATGCAAAAACAACAATTGATGGACAGAATGCAGAACAATGTCATACATTCACCCCAGTACAGAGCTGGGCCTAAATCCATCGTTTTTTTGCTCACCATGCCATTCCAGTTTGAACCCAGCCATATGAAAATCAGTCTTGACCCTGTGCCTTATGGGAACAGTCCAGCCCGAACTGCCAAGCCAGGTCCTCCCTGGACTGGAAACAGCATCCTAGGACCGGTTTCGGGGTTTCACCCCTCTTCAGCCAGGATAGCTTGATTCCAGTGGCATGGAGAGCACGGGACTCACGTCTGAGCATACCCGTCCCACTCGGGGTGACAAATGCAAAAACAACAATTGATGGACATAATGCAGAACAATGTCATACATTCACCCCAGTACAGAGATCAGGGCCTAAATCCATCATTTTTTTGCTCGCCATGCCATTCCAGTTTGAACCCAGCCATATGCAAATCAGTCTTGACCCTGTGCCTTATGGGAACAGTCCAGCCCGAACTGCCAAGCCAGGTCCTCCCTGGACTGGAAACAGCATCCTAGGACCGGTTTCGGAGTTTCACCCCTCTTCAGCCAGGATAGCTTGATTCCAGTGGCATGGAGAGCACGGGACTCACGTCTGAGCATACCCGTCCCACTCGGGGTGACAAATGCAAAAACAACAATTGATGGACATAATGCAGAACAATGTCATACATTCACCCCAGTACAGAGATCTGGGCCTAAATCCATAATTTTTTTGCTCACCATGCCATTCCAGTTTGAACCCAGCCATATGCAAATCAGTCTTGACCCTGTGCCTTATGGGAACAGTCCAGCCCGAACTGCCAAGCCAGGTCCTCCCTGGACTGGAAACAGCATCCTACGACCGGTTTCGGGGTTTCACCCCTCTTCAGCCAGGATAGCTTGATTCCAGTGGCATGGAGAGCACGGGCCTCACGTCTGAGCATACCCATCCCACTCGGGGTGACAAATGCAAAAACAGCAATTGATGGACAGAATGCAGAACAATGTCATACATTCACCCCAGTACAGAGATCTGGGCCTAAATCCATCGTTTTTTTGCTCACCATGCCATTCCAGTTTGAACCCAGCCATATGCAAATCAGTCTTGACCCTGTGCCTTATGGGAACAGTCCAGCCCGAACTGCCAAGCCAGGTCCTCCCTGGACTGGAAACAGCATCCTAGGACCGGTTTCGGGGTTTCACCCCTCTTCAGCCAGGATAGCTTGATTCCAGTGGCATGGAGAGCACGGGACTCATGTCTGAGCATACCCGTCCCACTCGGGGTGACAAATGCAAAAACATCAATTGATGGACAGAATGCAGAACAATGTCATACATTCACCCCAGTACAGAGATCTGGGCCTAAATCCATCGTTTTTTGTGTTTTTTTTGCTTACCATGCCATTCTAGTTTGAACCCAGCCATATGCAAATCAGTCTTGACCCTGTGCCTTATGGGAACAGTCCAGCCCGAACTGCCAAGCCAAGTCCTCCCTGGACTGGAAAAAGCATCCTAGGACCGGTTTCGGGGTTTCACCCCTCTTCAGCCAGGATAGCTTGATTCCAGTGGCATGGAGAGCACGGGACTCATGTCTGAGCATACCCGTCCCACTCGGGGTGACAAATGCAAAAACAACAATTGATAGACAGAATGCAGAACAATGTCATACATTCACCCCAGTACAGAGATCTGGGCCTAAATCCATCGTTTTTTTGCTCACCATGCCATTCCAGTTTGAACCCAGCCATATGCAAATCAGTCTTGACCCTGTGCCTTATGGGAACAGTCCAGCCCGAACTGCCAAGCCAGGTCCTCCCTGGACTGGAAACAGCATCCTAGGACCGGTTTCGGGGTTTCACCCCTCTTCAGCCAGGATAGCTTGATTCCAGTGGAATGGAGAGCACGGGACTCATGTCTGAGCATACCCGTCCCACTCGGGGTGACAAATGCAAAAACAACAATTGATGGACAGAATGCAGAACAATGTCATACATTCACCCCAGTACAGAGATCTGGGCCTAAATCCATTGTTTTTTTGCTCACCATGCCATTCCAGTTTGAACCCAGCCATATGCAAATCAGTCTTGACCCTGTGCCTTATGGGAACAGTCCAGCCCGAACTGCCAAGCCAGGTCCTCCCTGGACTGGAAACAGCATCCTAGGACCGGTTTCGGGGTTTCACCCCTCTTCAGCCAGGATAGCTTGATTCCAGTGGCATGGAGAGCACGGGACTCACGTCTGAGCATACCCGTCCCACTCGGGGTGACAAATGCAAAAACAACAATTGATGGACAGAATGCAGAACAATGTCATACATTCACCCCAGTACAGAGGTCTGGGACTAAATCCATCGTTTTTTGCTCACCATGCCATTCCAGTTTGAACCCAGCCATATGCAAATCAGTCTTGACCCTGTGCCTTATGGGAACAGTCCAGCCCGAACTACCAAGCCAGGTCCTCCCTGGACTGGAAACAGCATCCTAGGACCGGTTTCGGGGTTTCACCCCTCTTCAGCCAGGATAGCTTGATTCCAGTGGCATGGAGAGCACGGGACTCACGTCTGAGCATACCCGTCCCACTCGGGGTGACAAATGCAAAAACAACAATTGATGGACAGAATGCAGAACAATGTCATACATTCACCCCAGTACAGAGATCTGGGCCTAAATCCATCGTTTTTTTGCTCACCATGCCATTCCTGTTTGAACCCAGCCATATGCAAATCAGTCTTGACCCTGTGCCTTATGGGAACTGTCCAGCCCGAACTGCCAAGCCAGGTCCTCCCTGGACTGGAAACAGCATCCTAGGACCGGTTTCGGGGTTTCACCCCTCTTCAGCCAGGATAGCTTGATTCCAGTGGCATGGAGAGCACGGGACTCACGTCTGAGCATACCCGTCCCACTCGGGGTGACAAATGCAAAAACAACAATTGATGGACAGAATGCAGAACAATGTCATACATTCACCCCAGTACAGAGATCTGGGCCTAAATCCATCGTTTTTTTGCTCACCATGCCATTCCAGTTTGAACCCAGCCATATGCAAATCAGTCTTGACCCTGTGCCTTATGGGAACAGTCCAGCCCGAACTACCAAGCCAGGTCCTCCCTGGACTGGAAACAGCATCCTAGGACTGGTTTCGGGGTTTCACCCCTCTTCAGCCAGGATAGCTTGATTCCAGTGGCATGGAGAGCACGGGACTCACGTCTGAGCATACCCGTCCCACTCGGGGTGACAAATGCAAAAACAACAATTGATGGACAGAATGCAGAACAATGTCATACATTCACCCCAGTACAGAGATCTGGGCCTAAATCCATCGTTTTTTTGCTCACCATGCCATTCCTGTTTGAACCCAGCCATATGCAAATCAGTCTTGACCCTGTGCCTTATGGGAACTGTCCAGCCCGAACTGCCAAGCCAGGTCCTCCCTGGACTGGAAACAGCATCCTAGGACCGGTTTCGGGGTTTCAGCCTTCTTCAGCCAGGATAGCTTTATTCCAGTGGCATGGAGAGCACGGGACTCACGTCTGAGCATACCCGTCCCACTCGGGGTGACAAATGCAAAAACAACAATTGATGGACAGAATGCAGAGCAATGTCATACATTCACCCGAGTACAGAGATCTGGGCCTAAATCCATCGTTTTTTTGCTCACCATGCCATTCCAGTTTGAACCCAGCCATATGCAAATCAGTCTTGACCCTGTGCCTTATGGGAACAGTCCAGCACGAACTGCCAAGCCAGGTCCTCACTGGACTGGAAAAAGCATCCTAGGACCGGTTTCGGGGTTTCACCCCTCTTCAGCCAGGATAGCTTGATTCCAGTGGCATGGAGAGCACGGGACTCACGTCTGAGCATACCCGTCCCACTCGGGGTGACAAATGCAAAAACAACAATTGATGGACAGAATGCAGAACAATGTCATACATTCACCCCAGTACAGAGATCTGGGCCTAAATCCATCGTTTTTTTGCTCACCATGCCATTCCAGTTTGAACCCAGCCATATGCAAATCAGTCTTGACCCTGTGCCTTATGGGAACAGTCCAGCCCGAACTGCCAAGCCAGGTCCTCCCTGGACTGGAAACAGCATCCTAGGACCGGTTTCGAGGTTTCACCCCTCTTCAGCCAGGATAGCTTGATTCCAGTGGCATGGAGAGCACGGGACTCACGTCTGAGCATACCCGTCCCACTCGGGGTGACAAATGCAAAAACAACAATTAATGGACAGAATGCAGAACAATGTCATACATTCACCCCAGTACAGAGATCTGGGCCTAAATCCATCGTTTTTTTGCTCACCATGCCATTCCAGTTTGAACCCAGCCATATGCAAATCAGTCTTGACCCTGTGCCTTATGGGAACAGGCTAGCCCGAACTGCCAAGCCAGGTCCTCCCTGGACTGGAAACAGCATCCTAGGACCGGTTTCGGGGTTTCACCCCTCTTCAGCCAGGATAGCTTGATTCCAGTGGCATGGAGAGCACGGGACTCACGTCTGAGCATACCCGTCCCACTCGGGGTGACAAATGCAAAAACAACAATTGATGGACAGAAAGCAGAACAATGTCATACATTCACCCCAGTACAGAGATCTGGGCCTAAATCCATCGTTTTTTTGCTCACCATGCCATTCCAGTTTGAACCCAGCCATATGCAAATCAGTCTTGACCCTGTGCCTTATGGGAACAGTCCAGCCCGAACTGCCAAGCCAGATCCTCCCTGGAATGGAAACAGCATCCTAGGACCGGTTTCGGGGTTTCACCCCTCTTCAGCCAGGATAGCTTGATTCCAGTGGCATGGAGAGCACGGGACTCACGTCTGAGCATACCCGTCCCACTCGGGGTGACAAATGCAAAAACAACAATTGATGGACAGAATGCAGAACAATGTCATACATTCACCCCAGTACAGAGATCTGGGCCTAAATCCATCGTTTTTTTGCTCACCATGCCATTCCAGTTTGAACCCAGCCATATGCAAATCAGTCTTGACCCTGTGCCTTATGGGAACAGTCCAGCCCGAACTGCCAAGCCAGGTCTTCCCTGGACTGGAAAAAGCATCCTAGGACCGGTTTCGGGGTTTCACCCCTCTTCAGCCAGGATAGCTTGATTCCAGTGGCATGGAGAGCACGGGACTCACGTCTGAGCATACCCGTCCCACTCGGGGTGACAAATGCAAAAACAACAATTGATGGACAGAATGCAGAACAATGTCATACATTCACCCCAGTACAGATGTGGGCCTAAATCCATCGTTTTTTTGCTCACCATGCCATTCCAGTTTGAACCCAGCCATATGCAAATCAGTCTTGACCCTGTGCCTTATGGGAACAGTCCAGCCCGAACTGCCAAGCCAGGTCCTCCCTGGACTGGAAACAGCATCCTAGGACCGGTTTCGGGGTTTCACCCCTCTTCAGCCAGGATAGCTTGATTCCAGTGGCATGGAGAGCACAGGGCTCACGTCTGAGCATACCCGTCCCACTCGGGGTGGCAAATGCAAAAACAACAATTGATGGACAGAATGCAGAACAATGTCATACATTCACCCCAGTACAGAGATCTGGGCCTAAATCCATCGTTTTTTTGCTCACCATGCCATTCCAGTTTGAACCCAGCCATATGCAAATCAGTCTTGACCCTGCGCCTTATGGGAACAGTCCAGCCCGAACTGCCAAGCCAGGTCCTCCCTTGACTGGAAACAGCATCCTAGGACCGGTTTCGGGGTTTCACCCCTCTTCAGCCAGGATAGCTTGATTCCAGTGGCATGGAGAGGACGGGACTCACGTCTGAGCATACCCCTCCCAATCGGGGTGACAAATGCAAAAACAACAATTGATGGACAGAATGCAGAACAATGTCATACATTCACCCCAGTACAGAGATCTGGGCCTAAATCCATCGTTGTTTTGCTCACCATGCCATTCCAGTTTGAACCCAGCCATATGCAAATCAGTCTTGACCCTGTGCCTTATGGGAACAGTACAGCCCGAACTGCCAAGCCAGGTCCTCCCTGGACTGGAAACAGCATCCTAGGACCGGTTTCGGGGTTTCACCCCTCTTCAGCCAGGATAGCTTGATTCCAGTGGCATGGAGAGCACGGGACTCACGTCTGAGCATACCCGTCCCACTCGGGGTGACAAATGCAAAAACAACAATTGATGGACAGAATGCAGAACAATGTCATACATTCACCCCAGTACAGAGCTGGGCCTAAATCCATCGTTTTTTTGCTCACCATGCCATTCCAGTTTGAACCCAGCCATATGCAAATCAGTCTTGACCCTGTGCCTTATGGGAACAGTCCAGCCCGAACTGCCAAGCCAGGTCCTCCCTGGACTGGAAACAGCATCCTAGGACCGGTTTCGGGGTTTCACCCCTCTTCAGCCAGGATAGCTTGATTCCAGTGGCATGGAGAGCACGGGACTCACGTCTGAGCATACCCGTCCCACTCGGGGTGACAAATGCAAAAACAACAATTGATGGACATAATGCAGAACAATGTCATACATTCACCCCAGTACAGAGATCAGGGCCTAAATCCATCATTTTTTTGCTCACCATGCCATTCCAGTTTGAACCCAGCCATATGCAAATCAGTCTTGACCCTGTGCCTTATGGGAACAGTCCAGCCCGAACTGCCAAGCCAGGTCCTCCCTGGACTGGAAACAGCATCCTAGGACCGGTTTCGGAGTTTCACCCCTCTTCAGCCAGGATAGCTTGATTCCAGTGGCATGGAGAGCACGGGACTCACGTCTGAGCATACCCGTCCCACTCGGGGTGACAAATGCAAAAACAACAATTGATGGACATAATGCAGAACAATGTCATACATTCACCCCAGTACAGAGATCTGGGCCTAAATCCATAATTTTTTTGCTCACCATGCCATTCCAGTTTGAACCCAGCCATATGCAAATCAGTCTTGACCCTGTGCCTTATGGGAACAGTCCAGCCCGAACTGCCAAGCCAGGTCCTCCCTGGACTGGAAACAGCATCCTACGACCGGTTTCGGGGTTTCACCCCTCTTCAGCCAGGATAGCTTGATTCCAGTGGCATGGAGAGCACGGGCCTCACGTCTGAGCATACCCATCCCACTCGGGGTGACAAATGCAAAAACAGCAATTGATGGACAGAATGCAGAACAATGTCATACATTCACCCCAGTACAGAGATCTGGGCCTAAATCCATCGTTTTTTTGCTCACCATGCCATTCCAGTTTGAACCCAGCCATATGCAAATCAGTCTTGACCCTGTGCCTTATGGGAACAGTCCAGCCGAACTGCCAAGCCAGGTCCTCCCTGGACTGGAAACAGCATCCTAGGACCGGTTTCGGGGTTTCACCCCTCTTCAGCCAGGATAGCTTGATTCCAGTGGCATGGAGAGCACGGGACTCATGTCTGAGCATACCCGTCCCACTCGGGGTGACAAATGCAAAAACATCAATTGATGGACAGAATGCAGAACAATGTCATACATTCACCCCAGTACAGAGATCTGGGCCTAAATCCATCGTTTTTTGTGTTTTTTTTGCTTACCATGCCATTCTAGTTTGAACCCAGCCATATGCAAATCAGTCTTGACCCTGTGCCTTATGGGAACAGTCCAGCCCGAACTGCCAAGCCAAGTCCTCCCTGGACTGGAAAAAGCATCCTAGGACCGGTTTCGGGGTTTCACCCCTCTTCAGCCAGGATAGCTTGATTCCAGTGGCATGGAGAGCACGGGACTCACGTCTGAGCATACCCGTCCCACTCGGGGTGACAAATGCAAAAACAACAATTGATGGACATAATGCAGAACAATGTCATACATTCACCCCAGTACAGAGATCTGGGCCTAAATCCATAATTTTTTTGCTCACCATGCCATTCCAGTTTGAACCCAGCCATATGCAAATCAGTCTTGACCCTGTGCCTTATGGGAACAGTCCAGCCCGAACTGCCAAGCCAGGTCCTCCCTGGACTGGAAACAGCATCCTACGACCGGTTTCGGGGTTTCACCCCTCTTCAGCCAGGATAGCTTGATTCCAGTGGCATGGAGAGCACGGGCCTCACGTCTGAGCATACCCATCCCACTCGGGGTGACAAATGCAAAAACAGCAATTGATGGACAGAATGCAGAACAATGTCATACATTCACCCCAGTACAGAGATCTGGGCCTAAATCCATCGTTTTTTTGCTCACCATGCCATTCCAGTTTGAACCCAGCCATATGCAAATCAGTCTTGACCCTGTGCCTTATGGGAACAGTCCAGCCAAACTGCCAAGCCAGGTCCTCCCTGGACTGGAAACAGCATCCTAGGACCGGTTTCGGGGTTTCACCCCTCTTCAGCCAGGATAGCTTGATTCCAGTGGCATGGAGAGCACGGGACTCATGTCTGAGCATACCCGTCCCACTCGGGGTGACAAATGCAAAAACATCAATTGATGGACAGAATGCAGAACAATGTCATACATTCACCCCAGTACAGAGATCTGGGCCTAAATCCATCGTTTTTTGTGTTTTTTTTTGCTTACCATGCCATTCTAGTTTGAACCCAGCCATATGCAAATCAGTCTTGACCCTGTGCCTTATGGGAACAGTCCAGCCCGAACTGCCAAGCCAAGTCCTCCCTGGACTGGAAAAAGCATCCTAGGACCGGTTTCGGGGTTTCACCCCTCTTCAGCCAGGATAGCTTGATTCCAGTGGCATGGAGAGCACGGGACTCATGTCTGAGCATACCCGTCCCACTCGGGGTGACAAATGCAAAAACAACAATTGATAGACAGAATGCAGAACAATGTCATACATTCACCCCAGTACAGAGATCTGGGCCTAAATCCATCGTTTTTTTGCTCACCATGCCATTCCAGTTTGAACCCAGCCATATGCAAATCAGTCTTGACCCTGTGCCTTATGGGAACAGTCCAGCCCGAACTGCCAAGCCAGGTCCTCCCTGGACTGGAAACAGCATCCTAGGACCGGTTTCGGGGTTTCACCCCTCTTCAGCCAGGATAGCTTGATTCCAGTGGTATGGAGAGCACGGGACTCATGTCTGAGCATACCCGTCCCACTCGGGGTGACAAATGCAAAAACAACAATTGATGGACAGAATGCAGAACAATGTCATACATTCACCCCAGTACAGAGATCTGGGCCTAAATCCATTGTTTTTTTGCTCACCATGCCATTCCAGTTTGAACCCAGCCATATGCAAATCAGTCTTGACCCTGTGCCTTATGGGAACAGTCCAGCCCGAACTGCCAAGCCAGGTCCTCCCTGGACTGGAAACAGCATCATAGGACCGGTTTCGGGGTTTCACCCCTCTTCAGCCAGGATAGCTTGATTCCAGTGGCATGGAGAGCACGGGACTCACGTCTGAGCATACCCGTCCCACTCGGGGTGACAAATGCAAAAACAACAATTGATGGACAGAATGCAGAACAATGTCATACATTCACCCCAGTACAGAGGTCTGGGCCTAAATCCATCGTTTTTTGCTCACCATGCCATTCCAGTTTGAACCCAGCCATATGCAAATCAGTCTTGACCCTGTGCCTTATGGGAACAGTCCAGCCCGAACTGCCAAGCCAGGTCCTCCCTGGACTGGAAACAGCATCCTAGGACCGGTTTCGGGGTTTCACCCCTCTTCAGCCAGGATAGCTTGATTCCAGTGGCATGGAGAGCACGGGACTCACGTCTGAGCATACCTGTCCCACTCGGGGTGACAAATGCAAAAACAACAATTGATGGACAGAATGCAGAACAATGTCATACATTCACCCCAGTACAGAGATCTGGGCCTAAATCCATCGTTTTTTTGTTCACCATGCCATTCCAGTTTGAACCCAGCCATATGCAAATCAGTCTTGACCCTGTGCCTTATGGGAACAGTCCAGCCCGAACTGCCAAGCCAGGTCCTCCCTGGACTGGAAACAGCATCCTAGGACCGGTTTCGAGGTTTCACCCCTCTTCAGCCAGGATAGCTTGATTCCAGTGGCATGGAGAGCACGGGACTCACGTCTGAGCATACCCGTCCCACTCGGGGTGACAAATGCAAAAACAACAATTAATGGACAGAATGCAGAACAATGTCATACATTCACCCCAGTACAGAGATCTGGGCCTAAATCCATCGTTTTTTTGCTCACCATGCCATTCCAGTTTGAACCCAGCCATATGCAAATCAGTCTTGACCCTGTGCCTTATGGGAACAGGCTAGCCCGAACTGCCAAGCCAGGTCCTCCCTGGACTGGAAACAGCATCCTAGGACCGGTTTCGGGGTTTCACCCCTCTTCAGCCAGGATAGCTTGATTCCAGTGGCATGGAGAGCACGGGACTCACGTCTGAGCATACCCGTCCCACTCGGGGTGACAAATGCAAAAACAACAATTGATGGACAGAAAGCAGAACAATGTCATACATTCACCCCAGTACAAAATTCTGTGCCTAAATCCATCGTTTTTTTGCTCACCATGCCATTCCAGTTTGAACCCAGCCATATGCAAATCAGTCTTGACCCTGTGCCTTATGGGAACAGTCCAGCCCGAACTGCCAAGCCAGATCCTCCCTGGAATGGAAACAGCATCCTAGGACCGGTTTCGGGGTTTCACCCCTCTTCAGCCAGGATAGCTTGATTCCAGTGGCATGGAGAGCACGGGACTCACGTCTGAGCATACCCGTCCCACTCGGGGTGACAAATGCAAAAACAACAATTGATGGACAGAATGCAGAACAATGTCATACATTCACCCCAGTACAGAGATCTGGGCCTAAATCCATCGTTTTTTTCCTCACCATGCCATTCCAGTTTGAACCCAGCCATATGCAAATCAGTCTTGACCCTGTGCCTTATGGGAACAGTCCAGCCCGAACTGCCAAGCCAGGTCCTCCCTGGACTGGAAACAGCATCCTAGGACCGGTTTCGGGGTTTCACCCCTCTTCAGCCAGGATAGCTTGATTCCAGTGGCATGGAGAGCACAGGACTCATGTCTGAGCATACCCGTCCCACTCGGGGTGACAAATGCAAAAACAACAATTGATGGACAGAATGCAGAACAATGTCATACATTCACCCCAGTACAGAGATCTGGGCCTAAATCCATCGTTTGTTTGTTTTTTGTTTTTTTGCTCACCATGCCATTCCAGTTTGAACCCAGCCATATGCAAATCAGTCTTGACCCTGTGCCTTATGGGAACAGTCCAGCCCGAACTGCCAAGCCAAGTCCTCCCTGGACTGGAAAAAGCATCCTAGGACCGGTTTCGGGGTTTCACCCCTCTTCAGCCAGGATAGCTTGATTCCAGTGGCATGGAGAGCACGGGACTCACGTCTGAGCATACCCGTCCCACTCGGGGTGACAAATGCAAAAACAACAATTGATGGACAGAATGCAGACCAATGTCATACATTCACCCCAGTACAGAGGTCTGGGACTAAATCCATCGTTTTTTGCTCACCATGCCATTCCAGTTTGAACCCAGCCATATGCAAATCAGTCTTGACCCTGTGCCTTATGGGAACAGTCCAGCCCGAACTGCCAAGCCAGGTCCTCCCTGGACTGGAAACAGCATCCTAGGACCGGTTTCGGGGTTTCACCCCTCTTCAGCCAGGATAGCTTGATTCCAGTGGCATGGAGAGCACGTGACTCACGTCTGAGTATACCCGTCCCACTCGGGGTGACAAATGCAAAAACAACAATTGATGGACAGAATGCAGAACAATGTCATACATTCACCCCAGTACAGAGATCTGGGCCTAAATCCATCGTTTTTTTGCTCACCATGCCATTCCTGTTTGAACCCAGCCATATGCAAATCAGTCTTGACCCTGTGCCTTATGGGAACAGTCCAGCCCGAACTGCCAAGCCAGGTCCTCCCTGGACTGGAAACAGCATCCTAGGACCGGTTTCGGGGTTTCACCCCTCCTCAGCCAGGATAGCTTTATTCCAGTGGCATGGAGAGCACGGGACTCACGTCTGAGCATACCCGTCCCACTCGGGGTGACAAATGCAAAAACAACAATTGATGGACAGAATGCAGAACAATGTCATACATTCACCCGAGTACAGAGATCTGGGCCTAAATCCATCGTTTTTTTGCTCACCATGCCATTCCAGTTTGAACCCAGCCATATGCAAATCAGTCTTGACCCTGTGCCTTATGGGAACAGTCCAGCCCGAACTGCCAAGCCAGGTCCTCCCTGGACTGGAAAAAGCATCCTAGGACCGGTTTCGGGTTTCACCCCTCTTCAGCCAGGATAGCTTGATTCCAGTGGCATGGAGAGCACGGGACTCACATCTGAGCATACCCGTCCCACTCGGGGTGACAAATGCAAAAACAACAATTGATGGACAGAATGCAGAACAATGTCATACATTCACCCCAGTACAGAGATCTGGGCCTAAATCCATCGTTTTGTTTTTTTTTGTTTTTTTGCTCACCATGCCATTCCAGTTTGAACCCAGCCATATGCAAATCAGTCTTGACCCTGTGCCTTATGGGAACAGTCCAGCCCGAACTGCCAAGCCAAGTCCTCCCTGGACTGGAAAAAGCATCCTAGGACCGGTTTCGGGGTTTCACCCCTCTTCAGCCAGGATAGCTTGATTCCAGTGGCATGGAGAGCACGGGACTCACGTCTGAGCATACCCGTCCCACTCGGGGTGACAAATGCAAAAACAACAATTGATGGACAGAATGCAGACCAATGTCATACATTCACCCCAGTACAGAGGTCTGGGACTAAATCCACCGTTTTTTGCTCACCATGCCATTCCAGTTTGAACCCAGCCATATGCAAATCAGTCTTGACCCTGTGCCTTATGGGAACAGTCCAGCCCGAACTGCCAAGCCAGGTCCTCCCTGGACTGGAAACAGCATCCTAGGACCGGTTTCGGGGTTTCACCCCTCTTCAGCCAGGATAGCTTGATTCCAGTGGCATGGAGAGCACGTGACTCACGTCTGAGCATACCCGTCCCACTCGGGGTGACAAATGCAAAAACAACAATTGATGGACAGAATGCAGAACAATGTCATACATTCACCCCAGTACAGAGATCTGGGCCTAAATCCATCGTTTTTTTTGCTCACCATGCCATTCCTGTTTGAACCCAGCCATATGCAAATCAGTCTTGACCCTGTGCCTTATGGGAACAGTCCAGCCCGAACTGCCAAGCCAGGTCCTCCCTGGACTGGAAACAGCATCCTAGGACCGGTTTCGGGGTTTCACCCCTCTTCAGCCAGGATAGCTTTATTCCAGTGGCATGGAGAGCACGGGACTCACGTCTGAGCATACCCGTCCCACTCGGGGTGACAAATGCAAAAACAACAATTGATGGACAGAATGCAGAACAATGTCATACATTCACCCGAGTACAGAGATCTGGGCCTAAATCCATCGTTTTTTTGCTCACCATGCCATTCCAGTTTGAACCCAGCCATATGCAAATCAGTCTTGACCCTGTGCCTTATGGGAACAGTCCAGCCCGAACTGCCAAGCCAGGTCCTCCCTGGACTGTAAAAAGCATCCTAGGACCGGTTTCGGGGTTTCACTCCTCTTCAGCCAGGATAGCTTGATTCCAGTGGCATGGAGAGCACGGGACTCACGTCTGAGCATACCCGTCCCACTCGGGGTGACAAATGCAAAAACAACAATTGATGGACAGAATGCAGAACAATGTCATACATTCACCCCAGTACAGAGATCTGGGCCTAAATCCATCGTTTTTTTGCTCACCATGCCATTCCAGTTTGAACCCAGCCATATGCACATCAGTCTTGACCCTGTGCCTTATGGGAACAGTCCAGCCCGAACTGCCAAGCCAAGTCCTCCCTGGACTGGAAAAAGCATCCTAGGACCGGTTTCGGGGTTTCACCCCTCTTCAGCCAGGATAGCTTGATTCCAGTGGCATGGAGAGCACGGGACTCACGTCTGAGCATACCCGTCCCACTCGGGGTGACAAATGCAAAAACAACAATTGATGGACAGAATGCAGACCAATGTCATACATTCACCCCAGTACAGAGGTCTGGGACTAAATCCACCGTTTTTTGCTCACCATGCCATTCCAGTTTGAACCCAGCCATATGCAAATCAGTCTTGACCCTGTGCCTTATGGGAACAGTCCAGCCCGAACTGCCAAGCCAGGTCCTCCCTGGACTGGAAACAGCATCCTAGGACCGGTTTCGGGGTTTCACCCCTCTTCAGCCAGTATAGCTTGATTCCAGTGGCATGGAGAGCACGTGACTCACGTCTGAGCATACCCGTCCCACTCGGGGTGACAAATGCAAAAACAACAATTGATGGACAGAATGCAGAACAATGTCATTCATTCACCCCAGTACAGAGATCTGGGCCTAAATCCATCGTTTTTTTGCTCACCATGCCATTCCTGTTTGAACCCAGCCATATGCAAATCAGTCTTGACCCTGTGCCTTATGGGAACAGTCCAGCCCGAACTGCCAAGCCAGGTCCTCCCTGGACTGGAAACAGCATCCTAGGACCGGTTTCGGGGTTTCACCCCTCTTCAGCCAGGATAGCTTTATTCCAGTGGCATGGAGAGCACGGGACTCACGTCTGAGCATACCCGTCCCACTCGGGGTGACAAATGCAAAAACAACAATTGATGGACAGAATGCAGAACAATGTCATACATTCACCCGAGTACAGAGCTCTGGGCCTAAATCCATCGTTTTTTTGCTCACCATGCCATTCCAGTTTGAACCCAGCCATATGCAAATCAGTCTTGACCCTGTGCCTTATGGGAACAGTCCAGCCCGAACTGCCAAGCCAGGTCCTCCCTGGACTGGAAAAAGCATCCTAGGACCGGTTTCGGGGTTTCACCCCTCTTCAGCCAGGATAGCTTGATTCCAGTGGCATGGAGAGCACGGGACTCACGTCTGAGCATACCCGTCCCACTCGGGGTGACAAATGCAAAAACAACAATTGATGGACAGAATGCAGAACAATGTCATACATTCACCCCAGTACAGAGATCTGGGCCTAAATCCATCGTTTTTTTGCTCACCATGCCATTCCAGTTTGAACCCAGCCATATGGAAATCAGTCTTGACCCTGTGCCTTATGGGAACAGTCCAGCCCGAACTGCCAAGCCAGGTCCTCCCTGGACTGGAAACAGCATCCTAGGACCGGTTTCGGGGTTTCACCCCTCTTCAGCCAGGATAGCTTGATTCCAGTGGCATGGAGAGCACAGGGCTCACGTCTGAGCATACCCGTCCCACTCGGGGTGGCAAATGCAAAAACAACAATTGATGGACAGAATGCAGAACAATGTCATACATTCACCCCAGTACAGAGATCTGGGCCTAAATCCATCGTTTTTTTGCTCACCATGCCATTCCAGTTTGAACCCAGCCGTATCCAAATCAGTCTTGACCCTGTGCCTTATGGGAATAGTCCAGCCCGAACTGCCAAGCCAGGTCCTCCCTGGACTGGAAACAGCATCCTAGGACTGGCTTCGGGGTTTCACCCCTCTTCAGCCAGGATAGCTTGATTCCAGTGGCATGGAGTGCACGGGACTCATGTCTGAGCATACCCGTCCCACTCGGGGTGACAAATGCAAAAACAACAATTGATGGACAGAATGCAGAACAATGTCATACATTCACCCCAGTACAGAGATCTGGGCCTAAATCCATTGTTTTTTTGCTCACCATGCCATTCCAGTTTGAACCCAGCCATATGCAAATCAGTCTTGACCCTGTGCCTTATGGGAACAGTCCAGCCCGAACTGCCAAGCCAGGTCCTCCCTGGACTGGAAACAGCATCCTAGGACCGATTTCGGGGTTTCACCCCTCTTCAGCCAGGATAGCTTTATTCCAGTGGCATGGAGAGCACGGGACTCACGTCTGAGCATACCCGTCCCACTCGGGGTGACAAATGCAAAAACAACAATTGATATGCAGAACAATGTCATACATTCACCCCAGTACAAAGATCTGGGCCTAAATCCATCGTTTTTTTGCTCACCATGCCATTCCAGTTTGAACCCAGCCATATGCAAATCAGTCTTGACCCTGTGCCTTATGGGAACAGTCCAGCCCGAACTGCCAAGCCAGGTCCTCCCTGGACTGGAAAAAGCATCCCAGGACCGGTTTCAGGGTTTCACCCCTCTTCAGCCAGGATAGCTTGATTCCAGTGGCATGGAGAGCACGGGACTCACGTCTGAGCATACCCGTCCCACTCGGGGTGACAAATGCAAAAACAACAATTGATGGACAGAATGCAGAACAATGTCATACATTCACGCCAGTACAGAGGTCTGGGCCTAAATCCATCGTTTTTTGCTCACCATGCCATTCCAGTTTGAACCCAGCCATATGCAAATCAGTCTTGACCCTGTGCCTTATGGGAACAGTCCAGCCCGAACTGCCAAGCCAGGTCCTCCCTGGACTGGAAACAGCATCCTAGGACCGGTTTCGGGGTTTCACCCCTCTTCAGCCAGGATAGCTTGATTCCAGTGGCATGGAGAGCACGGGACTCACGTCTGAGCATACCCGTCCCACTCGGGGTGACAAATGCAAAAACAACAATTGATGGACAGAATGCAGAACAATGTCATACATTCACCCCAGTACAGAGATCTGGGCCTAAATCCATCGTTGTTTTGCTCACCATGCCATTCCAGTTTGAACCC
Organism: Triturus cristatus; assembly: GCF_964204655.1. Taxonomy (NCBI): domain Eukaryota; kingdom Metazoa; phylum Chordata; class Amphibia; order Caudata; family Salamandridae; genus Triturus; species Triturus cristatus. The sequence continues at coordinate 345,970,051 of NC_140589.1, read as the reverse complement.
AGCCATATGCAAATCAGTCTTGACTCTGTGCCTTATGGGAACAGTCCCACCCGAACTGCCAAGCCAGGTCCTCCCTGGACTGGAAACAGCATCCTAGGACCGGTTTCGGGGTTTCACCCCTCTTCAGCCAGGATAGCTTGATTCCAGTGGCATGGAGAGCACGGGACTCACGTCTGAGCATACCTGTCCCGCTCGGGGTGACAAATGCAAAAACAACAATTGATGGACAAAATGCAGAACAATGTCATACATTCACCCCAGTACAGAGATCTGGGCCTAAATCCATCGTTTTTTTGCTCACCATGCAATTCCAGTTTGAACCCAGCCATATGCAAATCAGTCTTGACCCTGTGCCTTATGGGAACAGTCCAGCCCGAACTGCCAAGCCAGGTCCTCCCTGGACTGGAAACAGCATCCTAGGACCGGTTTCGAGGTTTCACCCCTCTTCAACCAGGATAGCTTGATTCCAGTGGCATGGAAAGCACGGGACTCACGTCTGAGCATACCCGTCCCACTCGGGGTGACAAATGCAAAAACAACAATTGATGGACAGAATGCAGAACAATGTCATACATTCACCCCAGTACAGAGATCTGGGCCTAAATCCATGGTTTTTTTGCTCACCATGCCATTCCAGTTTGAACCCAGCCATATGCAAATCAGTCTTGACCCTGTGCCTTATGGGAACAGTCCAGCCCGAACTGCCAAGCCAGGTCCTCCCTGGACTGGAAACAGCATCCTAGGACCGGTTTCGGGGTTTCACCCATCTTCAGCCAGGATATCTTGATTCCAGTGGCATGGAGAGCACGGGACTCACGTCTGAGCATACCCGTCCCACTCGGGGTGACAAATGCAAAAACAACAATTGATGGACAGAAAGCAGAACAATGTCATACATTCACCCCAGTACAGAGATCGGGGCCTAAATCCGTCGGTTTTTTTTTGGTTTTTTTTGCTCACCATGCCATTCCAGTTTGAACCCAGCCATATGCAAATCAGTCTTGACCCTGTGCCTTATGAGAACAGTCCAGCCCGAACTGCCAAGCCAAGTCCTCCCTGGACTGGAAAAAGCATCCCAGGACCGGTTTCGGGGTTTCACCCCTCTTCAGCCAGGATAGCTTGATTCCAGTGCCATGGAGAGCACGGGACTCACGTCTGAGCATACCCGTCCCACTCGGGGTGACAAATGCAAAAACAACAACTGATGGACAGAATGCAGAACAATGTCATACATTCACCCCAGTACAGAGGTCTGGGCCTAAATCCATCGTTTTTTGCTCACCATGCCATTCCAGTTTGAACCCAGCCATATGCAAATCAGTCTTGACCCTGTGCCTTATGGGAACAGTCCAGCCCGAACTGCCAAGCCAGGTCCTCCCTGGACTGGAAACAGCATCCTAGGACCGGTTTCGGGGTTTCACCCCTCTTCAGCCAGGATAGCTTGATTCCAGTGGCATGGAGAGCACGGGACTCACGTCTGAGCATACCCGTCCCACTCGGGGTGACAAATGCAAAAACAACAATTGATGGACAGAATGCAGAACAATGTCATACATTCACCCCAGTACAGAGATCTGGGCCTAAATCCATCGTTTTTTTGCTCACCATGCCATTCCAGTTTGAACCCAGCCATATGCAAATCAGTCTTGACCCAGTGCCTTATGGGAACAGTCCAGCCCGAACTGCCAAGCCAGGTCCTCCCTGGACTGGAAACAGCATCCTAGGACCGGTTTAGGGGTTTCACCCCTCTTCAGCCAGGATAGCTTTATTCTAGTGGCATGGAGAGCACGGGACTCACGTCTGAGCATACCCGTCCCACTCGGGGTAACAAATGCAAAAACAACAATTGATGGACAGAATGCAGAACAATATCATACATTCACCCCAGTACAGAGATCTGGGCCTAAATCCATCGTTTTTTTGCTCACCATGCCATTCCAGTTTGAACCCAGCCATATGCAAATCAGTCTTGACCCTGTGCCTTATGGGAACAGTCCAGCCCGAACTGCCAAGCCAGGTCCTCCCTGGACTGGAAAAAGCATCCTAGGACCGGTTTCGGGGTTTCACCCCTCTTCAGCCAGGATAGCTTGATTCCAGTGGCATGGAGAGCACGGGACTCATGTGTGAGCATACCCGTCCCACTCGGGGTGACAAATGCAAAAACAACAATTGATGGACAGAATGCAGAACAATGTCATACATTCACCCCAGTACAGAGGTCTGGGCCTAAATCCATCGTTTTTTGCTCACCATGCCATTCCAGTTTGAACCCAGCCATATGCAAATCAGTCTTGACCCTGTGCCTTATGGGAACAGTCCAGCCCGAACTGCCAAGCCAGGTCCTCCCTGGACTGGAAACAGCATCCTAGGACCCTTTTCGGGGTTTCAGCCTTCTTCAGCCAGGATAGCTTTATTCCAGTGGCATGGAGAGCACGGGACTCACGTCTGAGCATACCCGTCCCACTCGGGGTGACAAATGCAAAAACAACAATTGATGGACAGAATGCAGAACAATGTCATACATTCACCCGAGTACAGAGATCTGGGCCTAAATCCATCGTTTTTTTGCTCACCATGCCATTCCAGTTTGAACCCAGCCATATGCAAATCAGTCTTGACCCTGTGCCTTATGGGAACAGTCCAGCCCGAACTGCCAAGCCAGGTCCTCCCTGGACTGGAAACAGCATCCTAGGACCGGTTTCGGGGTTTCACCCCTCTTCAGCCAGGATAGCTTGATTCCAGTGGCATGGAGAGCACAGGGCTCACGTCTGAGCATACCCGTCCCACTCGGGGTGGCAAATGCAAAAACAACAATTGATGGACAGAATGCAGAACAATGTCATACATTCACCCCAGTACAGAGATCTGGGCCTAAATCCATCGTTTTTTTGCTCACCATGCCATTCCAGTTTGAACCCAGCCATATGCAAATCAGTCTTGACCCTGCGCCTTATGGGAACAGTCCAGCCCGAACTGCCAAGCCAGGTCCTCCCTTGACTGGAAACAGCATCCTAGGACCGGTTTCAGGGTTTCACCCCTCTTCAGCCAGGATAGCTTGATTCCAGTGGCATGGAGAGGACGGGACTCACGTCTGAGCATACCCCTCCCACTCGGGGTGACAAATGCAAAAACAACAATTGATGGACAGAATGCAGAACAATGTCATACATTCACCCCAGTACAGAGATCTGGGCCTAAATCCATCGTTGTTTTACTCACCATGCCATTCCAGTTTGAACCCAGCCATATGCAAATCAGTCTTGACCCTGTGCCTTATGGGAACAGTACAGCCCGAACTGCCAAGCCAGGTCCTCCCTGGACTGGAAACAGCATCCTAGGACCGGTTTCGGGGTTTCACCCCTCTTCAGCCAGGATAGCTTGATTCCAGTGGCATGGAGAGCACGGGACTCACGTCTGAGCATACCCGTCCCACTCGGGGTGACAAATGCAAAAACAACAATTGATGGACAGAATGCAGAACAATGTCATACATTCACCCCAGTACAGAGCTGGGCCTAAATCCATCGTTTTTTTGCTCACCATGCCATTCCAGTTTGAACCCAGCCATATGCAAATCAGTCTTGACCCTGTGCCTTATGGGAACAGTCCAGCCCGAACTGCCAAGCCAGGTCCTCCCTGGACTGGAAACAGCATCCTAGGACCGGTTTCGGGGTTTCACCCCTCTTCAGCCAGGATAGCTTGATTCCAGTGGCATGGAGAGCACGGGACTCACGTCTGAGCATACCCGTCCCACTCGGGGTGACAAATGCAAAAACAACAATTGATGGACATAATGCAGAACAATGTCATACATTCACCCCAGTACAGAGATCTGGGCCTAAATCCATCATTTTTTTGCTCACCATGCCATTCCAGTTTGAACCCAGCCATATGCAAATCAGTCTTGACCCTGTGCCTTATGGGAACAGTCCAGCCCGAACTGCCAAGCCAGGTCCTCCCTGGACTGGAAACAGCATCCTAGGACCGGTTTCGGAGTTTCACCCCTCTTCAGCCAGGATAGCTTGATTCCAGTGGCATGGAGAGCACGGGACTCACGTCTGAGCATACCCGTCCCTCTCGGGGTGACAAATGCAAAAACAACAATTGATGGACATAATGCAGAACAATGTCATACATTCACCCCAGTACAGAGATCTGGGCCTAAATCCATAATTTTTTTGCTCACCATGCCATTCCAGTTTGAACCCAGCCATATGCAAATCAGTCTTGACCCTGTGCCTTATGGGAACAGTCCAGCCCGAACTGCCAAGCCAGGTCCTCCCTGGACTGGAAACAGCATCCTACGACCGGTTTCGGGGTTTCACCCCTCTTCAGCCAGGATAGCTTGATTCCAGTGGCATGGAGAGCACGGGACTCACGTCTGAGCATACCCGTCCCACTCGGGGTGACAAATGCAAAAACAACAATTGATGGACAGAATGCAGAACAATGTCATACATTCACGCCAGTACAGAGGTCTGGGCCTAAATCCATCGTTTTTTGCTCACCATGCCATTCCAGTTTGAACCCAGCCATATGCAAATCAGTCTTGACCCTGTGCCTTATGGGAACAGTCCAGCCCGAACTGCCAAGCCAGGTCCTCCCTGGACTGGAAACAGCATCCTAGGACCGGTTTCGGGGTTTCAGCCCTCTTCAGCCAGGATAGCTTGATTCCAGTGGCATGGAGAGCACGGGACTCACGTCTGAGCATACCCGTCCCACTCGGGGTGACAAATGCAAAAACAACAATTGATGGACAGAATGCAGAACAATGTCATACATTCACCCCAGTACAGAGATCTGGGCCTAAATCCATCGTTGTTTTGCTCACCATGCCATTCCAGTTTGAACCCAGCCATATGCAAATCAGTCTTGACTCTGTGCCTTATGGGAACAGTCCAGCCCGAACTGCCAAGCCAGGTCCTCCCTGGACTGGAAACAGCATCCTAGGACCGGTTTCGGGGTTTCATCCCTCTTCAGCCAGGATAGCTTGATTCCAGTGGCATGGAGAGCACGGGACTCACGTCTGAGCATACCTGTCCCGCTCGGGGTGACAAATGCAAAAACAACAATTGATGGACAAAATGCAGAACAATGTCATACATTCACCCCAGTACAGAGATCTGGGCCTAAATCCATCGTTTTTTTGCTCACCATGCCATTCCAGTTTGAACCCAGCCATATGCAAATCAGTCTTGACCCTGTGCCTTATGGGAACAGTCCAGCACGAACTGCCAAGCCAGGTCCTCCCTGGACTGGAAACAGCATCCTAGGACCGGTTTCGAGGTTTCACCCCTCTTCAACCAGGATAGCTTGATTCCAGTGGCATGGAAAGCACGGGACTCACGTCTGAGCATACCCGTCCCACTCGGGGTGACAAATGCAAAAACAACAATTGATGGACAGAATGCAGAACAATGTCATACATTCACCCCAGTACAGAGATCTGGGCCTAAATCCATGGTTTTTTTGCTCACCATGCCATTCCAGTTTGAACCCAGCCATATGCAAATCAGTCTTGACCCTGTGCCTTATGGGAACAGTCCAGCCCGAACTGCCAAGCCAGGTCCTCCCTGGACTGGAAACAGCATCCTAGGACCGGTTTCGGGGTTTCACCCATCTTCAGCCAGGATATCTTGATTCCAGTGGCATGGAGAGCACGGGACTCACGTCTGAGCATACCCGTCCCACTCGGGGTGACAAATGCAAAAACAACAATTGATGGACAGAAAGCAGAACAATGTCATACATTCACCCCAGTACAGAGATCTGGGCCTAAATCCATCGTTTTTTTGCTCACCATGCCATTCCAGTTTGAACCCAGCCATATGCAAATCAGTCTTGACCCTGTGCCTTATGGGAACAGTCCAGCCCGAACTGCCAAGCCAGGTCCTCCCTGGACTGGAAACAGCATCCTAGGACCGGTTTCGGGGTTTCACCCCTCTTCAGCCAGGATAGCTTGAATCCAGTGGCATGGAGAGCACGGGACTCACGTCTGAGCATACCCGTCCCACTCGGGGTGACAAATGCAAAAACAACAATTGATGGACAGAATGCAGAACAATGTCATACATTCACCCCAGTACAGAGATCTGGGCCTAAATCCATCGTTTTTTTGCTCACCATGCCATTCCAGTTTGAACCCAGCCATATGCAAATCAGTCTTGACCCTGTGCCTTATGGGAACAGTCCAGCCCGAACTGCCAAGCCAGGTCCTCCCTGGACTGGAAACAGCATCCTAGGACCGGTTTCGGGGTTTCACCCCTCTTCAGCCAGGATAGCTTGATTCCAGTGGCATGGAGAGCACGGGACTCATGTCTGAGCATACCCGTCCCACTCGGGGTGACAAATGCAAAAACAACAATTGATAGACAGAATGCAGAACAATGTCATACATTCACCCCAGTACAGAGATCGGGGCCTAAATCCGTCGGTTTTTTTTTGGTTTTTTTTGCTCACCATGCCATTCCAGTTTGAACCCAGCCATATGCAAATCAGTCTTGACCCTGTGCCTTATGAGAACAGTCCAGCCCGAACTGCCAAGCCAAGTCCTCCCTGGACTGGAAAAAGCATCCCAGGACCGGTTTCGGGGTTTCACCCCTCTTCAGCCAGGATAGCTTGATTCCAGTGGCATGGAGAGCACGGGACTCACGTCTGAGCATACCCGTCCCACTCGGGGTGACAAATGCAAAAACAACAACTGATGGACAGAATGCAGAACAATGTCATACATTCACCCCAGTACAGAGGTCTGGGCCTAAATCCATCGTTTTTTGCTCACCATGCCATTCCAGTTTGAACCCAGCCATATGCAAATCAGTCTTGACCCTGTGCCTTATGGGAACAGTCCAGCCCGAACTGCCAAGCCAGGTCCTCCCTGGACTGGAAACAGCATCCTAGGACCGGTTTCGGGGTTTCACCCCTCTTCAGCCAGGATAGCTTGATTCCAGTGGCATGGAGAGCACGGGACTCACGTCTGAGCATACCCGTCCCACTCAGGGTGACAAATGCAAAAACAACAATTGATGGACAGAATGCAGAACAATGTCATACATTCACCCCAGTACAGAGATCTGGGCCTAAATCCATCGTTTTTTTGCTCACCATGCCATTCCAGTTTGAACCCAGCCATATGCAAATCAGTCTTGACCCTGTGCCTTATGGGAACAGTCCAGCCCGAACTGCCAAGCCAGGTCCTCCCTGGACTGGAAACAGCATCCTAGGACCGGTTTAGGGGTTTCACCCCTCTTCAGCCAGGATAGCTTTATTCTAGTGGCATGGAGAGCACGGGACTCACGTCTGAGCATGCCCGTCCCACTCGGGGTAACAAATGCAAAAACAACAATTGATGGACAGAATGCAGAACAATATCATACATTCACCCCAGTACAGAGATGTGGGCCTAAATCCATCGTTTTTTTGCTCACCATGCCATTCCAGTTTGAACCCAGCCATATGCAAATCAGTCTTGACCCTGTGCCTTATGGGAACAGTCCAGCCCGAACTGCCAAGCCAGGTCCTCCCTGGACTGGAAAAAGCATCCTAGGACCGGTTTCGGGGTTTCACCCCTCTTCAGCCAGGATAGCTTGATTCCAGTGGCATGGAGAGCACGGGACTCATGTGTGAGCATACCCGTCCCACTCGGGGTGACAAATGCAAAAACAACAATTGATGGACAGAATGCAGAACAATGTCATACATTCACCCCAGTACAGAGGTCTGGGCCTAAATCCATCGTTTTTTGCTCACCATGCCATTCCAGTTTGAACCCAGCCATATGCAAATCAGTCTTGACCCTGTGCCTTATGGGAACAGTCCAGCCCGAACTGCCAAGCCAGGTCCTCCCTGGACTGGAAACAGCATCCTAGGACCCTTTTCGGGGTTTCAGCCTTCTTCAGCCAGGATAGCTTTATTCCAGTGGCATGGAGAGCACGGGACTCACGTCTGAGCATACCCGTCCCACTCGGGGTGACAAATGCAAAAACAACAATTGATGGACAGAATGCAGAACAATGTCATACATTCACCCGAGTACAGAGATCTGGGCCTAAATCCATCGTTTTTTTGCTCACCATGCCATTCCAGTTTGAACCCAGCCATATGCAAATCAGTCTTGACCCTGTGCCTTATGGGAACAGTCCAGCCCGAACTGCCAAGCCAGGTCCTCCCTGGACTGGAAACAGCATCCTAGGACCGGTTTCGGGGTTTCACCCCTCTTCAGCCAGGATAGCTTGATTCCAGTGGCATGGAGAGCACAGGGCTCACGTCTGAGCATACCCGTCCCACTCGGGGTGGCAAATGCAAAAACAACAATTGATGGACAGAATGCAGAACAATGTCATACATTCACCCCAGTACAGAGATCTGGGCCTAAATCCATCGTTTTTTTGCTCACCATGCCATTCCAGTTTGAACCCAGCCATATGCAAATCAGTCTTGACCCTGCGCCTTATGGGAACAGTCCAGCCCGAACTGCCAAGCCAGGTCCTCCCTTGACTGGAAACAGCATCCTAGGACCGGTTTCAGGGTTTCACCCCTCTTCAGCCAGGATAGCTTGATTCCAGTGGCATGGAGAGGACGGGACTCACGTCTGAGCATACCCCTCCCACTCGGGGTGACAAATGCAAAAACAACAATTGATGGACAGAATGCAGAACAATGTCATACATTCACCCCAGTACAGAGATCTGGGCCTAAATCCATCGTTGTTTTGCTCACCATGCCATTCCAGTTTGAACCCAGCCATATGCAAATCAGTCTTGACCCTGTGCCTTATGGGAACAGTACAGCCCGAACTGCCAAGCCAGGTCCTCCCTGGACTGGAAACAGCATCCTAGGACCGGTTTCGGGGTTTCACCCCTCTTCAGCCAGGATAGCTTGATTCCAGTGGCATGGAGAGCACGGGACTCACGTCTGAGCATACCCGTCCCACTCGGGGTGACAAATGCAAAAACAACAATTGATGGACAGAATGCAGAACAATGTCATACATTCACCCCAGTACAGAGCTGGGCCTAAATCCATCGTTTTTTTGCTCACCATGCCATTCCAGTTTGAACCCAGCCATATGCAAATCAGTCTTGACCCTGTGCCTTATGGGAACAGTCCAGCCCGAACTGCCAAGCCAGGTCCTCCCTGGACTGGAAACAGCATCCTAGGACCGGTTTCGGGGTTTCACCCCTCTTCAGCCAGGATAGCTTGATTCCAGTGGCATGGAGAGCACGGGACTCACGTCTGAGCATACCCGTCCCACTCGGGGTGACAAATGCAAAAACAACAATTGATGGACATAATGCAGAACAATGTCATACATTCACCCCAGTACAGAGATCTGGGCCTAAATCCATCATTTTTTTGCTCACCATGCCATTCCAGTTTGAACCCAGCCATATGCAAATCAGTCTTGACCCTGTGCCTTATGGGAACAGTCCAGCCCGAACTGCCAAGCCAGGTCCTCCCTGGACTGGAAACAGCATCCTAGGACCGGTTTCGGAGTTTCACCCCTCTTCAGCCAGGATAGCTTGATTCCAGTGGCATGGAGAGCACGGGACTCACGTCTGAGCATACCCGTCCCACTCGGGGTGACAAATGCAAAAACAACAATTGATGGACATAATGCAGAACAATGTCATACATTCACCCCAGTACAGAGATCTGGGCCTAAATCCATAATTTTTTTGCTCACCATGCCATTCCAGTTTGAACCCAGCCATATGCAAATCAGTCTTGACCCTGTGCCTTATGGGAACAGTCCAGCCCGAACTGCCAAGCCAGGTCCTCCCTGGACTGGAAACAGCATCCTACGACCGGTTTCGGGGTTTCACCCCTCTTCAGCCAGGATAGCTTGATTCCAGTGGCATGGAGAGCACGGGACTCACGTCTGAGCATACCCGTCCCACTCGGGGTGACAAATGCAAAAACAACAATTGATGGACAGAATGCAGAACAATGTCATACATTCACGCCAGTACAGAGGTCTGGGCCTAAATCCATCGTTTTTTGCTCACCATGCCATTCCAGTTTGAACCCAGCCATATGCAAATCAGTCTTGACCCTGTGCCTTATGGGAACAGTCCAGCCCGAACTGCCAAGCCAGGTCCTCCCTGGACTGGAAACAGCATCCTAGGACCGGTTTCGGGGTTTCAGCCCTCTTCAGCCAGGATAGCTTGATTCCAGTGGCATGGAGAGCACGGGACTCACGTCTGAGCATACCCGTCCCACTCGGGGTGACAAATGCAAAAACAACAATTGATGGACAGAATGCAGAACAATGTCATACATTCACCCCAGTACAGAGATCTGGGCCTAAATCCATCGTTGTTTTGCTCACCATGCCATTCCAGTTTGAACCCAGCCATATGCAAATCAGTCTTGACTCTGTGCCTTATGGGAACAGTCCAGCCCGAACTGCCAAGCCAGGTCCTCCCTGGACTGGAAACAGCATCCTAGGACCGGTTTCGGGGTTTCATCCCTCTTCAGCCAGGATAGCTTGATTCCAGTGGCATGGAGAGCACGGGACTCAAGTCTGAGCATACCTGTCCCGCTCGGGGTGACAAATGCAAAAACAACAATTGATGGACAGAATGCAGAACAATGTCATACATTCACCCCAGTACAGAGATCTGGGCCTAAATCCATGGTTTTTTTGCTCACCATGCCATTCCAGTTTGAACCCAGCCATATGCAAATCAGTCTTGACCCTGTGCCTTATGGGAACAGTCCAGCCCGAACTGCCAAGCCAGGTCCTCCCTGGACTGGAAACAGCATCCTAGGACCGGTTTCGGGGTTTCACCCATCTTCAGCCAGGATATCTTGATTCCAGTGGCATGGAGAGCACGGGACTCACGTCTGAGCATACCCGTCCCACTCGGGGTGACAAATGCAAAAACAACAATTGATGGACAGAAAGCAGAACAATGTCATACATTCACCCCAGTACAGAGATCTGGGCCTAAATCCATCGTTTTTTTGCTCACCATGCCATTCCAGTTTGAACCCAGCCATATGCAAATCAGTCTTGACCCTGTGCCTTATGGGAACAGTCCAGCCCGAACTGCCAAGCCAGGTCCTCCCTGGACTGGAAACAGCATCCTAGGACCGGTTTCGGGGTTTCACCCCTCTTCAGCCAGGATAGCTTGAATCCAGTGGCATGGAGAGCACGGGACTCACGTCTGAGCATACCCGTCCCACTCGGGGTGACAAATGCAAAAACAACAATTGATGGACAGAATGCAGAACAATGTCATACATTCACCCCAGTACAGAGATCTGGGCCTAAATCCATCGTTTTTTTGCTCACCATGCCATTCCAGTTTGAACCCAGCCATATGCAAATCAGTCTTGACCCTGTGCCTTATGGGAACAGTCCAGCCCGAACTGCCAAGCCAGGTCCTCCCTGGACTGGAAACAGCATCCTAGGACCGGTTTCGGGGTTTCACCCCTCTTCAGCCAGGATAGCTTGATTCCAGTGGCATGGAGAGCACGGGACTCATGTCTGAGCATACCCGTCCCACTCGGGGTGACAAATGCAAAAACAACAATTGATAGACAGAATGCAGAACAATGTCATACATTCACCCCAGTACAGAGATCGGGGCCTAAATCCGTCGGTTTTTTTTTGGTTTTTTTTTGCTCACCATGCCATTCCAGTTTGAACCCAGCCATATGCAAATCAGTCTTGACCCTGTGCCTTATGAGAACAGTCCAGCCCGAACTGCCAAGCCAAGTCCTCCCTGGACTGGAAAAAGCATCCCAGGACCGGTTTCGGGGTTTCACCCCTCTTCAGCCAGGATAGCTTGATTCCAGTGGCATGGAGAGCACGGGACTCACGTCTGAGCATACCCGTCCCACTCGGGGTGACAAATGCAAAAACAACAACTGATGGACAGAATGCAGAACAATGTCATACATTCACCCCAGTACAGAGGTCTGGGCCTAAATCCATCGTTTTTTGCTCACCATGCCATTCCAGTTTGAACCCAGCCATATGCAAATCAGTCTTGACCCTGTGCCTTATGGGAACAGTCCAGCCCGAACTGCCAAGCCAGGTCCTCCCTGGACTGGAAACAGCATCCTAGGACCGGTTTCGGGGTTTCACCCCTCTTCAGCCAGGATAGCTTGATTCCAGTGGCATGGAGAGCACGGGACTCACGTCTGAGCATACCCGTCCCACTCAGGGTGACAAATGCAAAAACAACAATTGATGGACAGAATGCAGAACAATGTCATACATTCACCCCAGTACAGAGATCTGGGCCTAAATCCATCGTTTTTTTGCTCACCATGCCATTCCAGTTTGAACCCAGCCGTTTGCAAATCAGTCTTGACCCTGTGCCTTATGGGAACAGTCCAGCCCGAACTGCCAAGCCAGGTCCTCCCTGGACTGGAAACAGCATCCTAGGACCGGTTTAGGGGTTTCACCCCTCTTCAGCCAGGATAGCTTTATTCTAGTGGCATGGAGAGCACGGGACTCACGTCTGAGCATGCCCGTCCCACTCGGGGTAACAAATGCAAAAACAACAATTGATGGACAGAATGCAGAACAATATCATACATTCACCCCAGTACAGAGATCTGGGCCTAAATCCATCGTTTTTTTGCTCACCATGCCATTCCAGTTTGAACCCAGCCATATGCAAATCAGTCTTGACCCTGTGCCTTATGGGAACAGTCCAGCCCGAACTGCCAAGCCAGGTCCTCCCTGGACTGGAAAAAGCATCCTAGGACCGGTTTCGGGGTTTCACCCCTCTTCAGCCAGGATAGCTTGATTCCAGTGGCATGGAGAGCACGGGACTCATGTGTGAGCATACCCGTCCCACTCGGGGTGACAAATGCAAAAACAACAATTGATGGACAGAATGCAGAACAATGTCATACATTCACCCCAGTACAGAGGTCTGGGCCTAAATCCATCGTTTTTTGCTCACCATGCCATTCCAGTTTGAACCCAGCCATATGCAAATCAGTCTTGACCCTGTGCCTTATGGGAACAGTCCAGCCCGAACTGCCAAGCCAGGTCCTCCCTGGACTGGAAACAGCATCCTAGGACCCTTTTCGGGGTTTCAGCCTTCTTCAGCCAGGATAGCTTTATTCCAGTGGCATGGAGAGCACGGGACTCACGTCTGAGCATACCCGTCCCACTCGGGGTGACAAATGCAAAAACAACAATTGATGGACAGAATGCAGAACAATGTCATACATTCACCCGAGTACAGAGATCTGGGCCTAAATCCATCGTTTTTTTGCTCACCATGCCATTCCAGTTTGAACCCAGCCATATGCAAATCAGTCTTGACCCTGTGCCTTATGGGAACAGTCCAGCCCGAACTGCCAAGCCAGGTCCTCCCTGGACTGGAAACAGCATCCTAGGACCGGTTTCGGGGTTTCACCCCTCTTCAGCCAGGATAGCTTGATTCCAGTGGCATGGAGAGCACAGGGCTCACGTCTGAGCATACCCGTCCCACTCGGGGTGGCAAATGCAAAAACAACAATTGATGGACAGGATGCAGAACAATGTCATACATTCACCCCAGTACAGAGATCTGGGCCTAAATCCATCGTTTTTTTGCTCACCATGCCATTCCAGTTTGAACCCAGCCATATGCAAATCAGTCTTGACCCTGCGCCTTATGGGAACAGTCCAGCCCGAACTGCCAAGCCAGGTCCTCCCTTGACTGGAAACAGCATCCTAGGACCGGTTTCGGGGTTTCACCCCTCTTCAGCCAGGATAGCTTGATTCCAGTGGCATGGAGAGGACGGGACTCACGTCTGAGCATACCCCTCCCACTCGGGGTGACAAATGCAAAAACAACAATTGATGGACAGAATGCAGAACAATGTCATACATTCACCCCAGTACAGAGATCTGGGCCTAAATCCATCGTTGTTTTGCTCACCATGCCATTCCAGTTTGAACCCAGCCATATGCAAATCAGTCTTGACCCTGTGCCTTATGGGAACAGTACAGCCCGAACTGCCAAGCCAGGTCCTCCCTGGACTGGAAACAGCATCCTAGGACCGGTTTCGGGGTTTCACCCCTCTTCAGCCAGGATAGCTTGATTCCAGTGGCATGGAGAGCACGGGACTCACGTCTGAGCATACCCGTCCCACTCGGGGTGACAAATGCAAAAACAACAATTGATGGACAGAATGCAGAACAATGTCATACATTCACCCCAGTACAGAGCTGGGCCTAAATCCATCGTTTTTTTGCTCACCATGCCATTCCAGTTTGAACCCAGCCATATGCAAATCAGTCTTGACCCTGTGCCTTATGGGAACAGTCCAGCCCGAACTGCCAAGCCAGGTCCTCCCTGGACTGGAAACAGCATCCTAGGACCGGTTTCGGGGTTTCACCCCTCTTCAGCCAGGATAGCTTGATTCCAGTGGCATGGAGAGCACGGGACTCACGTCTGAGCATACCCGTCCCACTCGGGGTGACAAATGCAAAAACAACAATTGATGGACATAATGCAGAACAATGTCATACATTCACCCCAGTACAGAGATCTGGGCCTAAATCCATCATTTTTTTGCTCACCATGCCATTCCAGTTTGAACCCAGCCATATGCAAATCAGTCTTGACCCTGTGCCTTATGGGAACAGTCCAGCCCGAACTGCCAAGCCAGGTCCTCCCTGGACTGGAAACAGCATCCTAGGACCGGTTTCGGGGTTTCACCCCTCTTCAGCCAGGATAGCTTGATTCCAGTGGCATGGAGAGCACGGGACTCATGTCTGAGCATACCCGTCCCACTCGGGGTAACAAATGCAAAAACATCAATTGATGGACAGAATGCAGAACAATGTCATACATTCACCCCAGTACAGAGATCTGGGCCTAAATCCATCGTTTTTTTTGTGGTTTTTTTGCTTACCATGCCATTCTAGTTTGAACCCAGCCATATGCAAATCAGTCTTGACCCTGTGCCTTATGGGAACAGTCCAGCCCGAACTGCCAAGCCAAGTCCTCCCTGGACTGGAAAAAGCATCCTAGGACCGGTTTCGGGGTTTCACCCCTCTTCAGCCAGGATAGCTTGATTCCAGTGGCATGGAGAGCACGGGACTCATGTCTGAGCATACCCGTCCCACTCGGGGTGACAAATGCAAAAACAACAATTGATGGACAGAATGCAGAACAATGTCATACATTCACCCCAGTACAGAGATCTGGGCCTAAATCCATCGTTTTTTTGCTCACCATGCCATTCCAGTTTGAACCCAGCCATATGCAAATCAGTCTTGACCCTGTGCCTTATGGGAACAGTCCAGCCCGAACTGCCAAGCCAGGTCCTCCCTGGACTGGAAACAGCATCCTAGGACCGGTTTCGGGGTTTCACCCCTCTTCAGCCAGGATAGCTTGATTCCAGTGGTATGGAGAGCACGGGACTCATGTGTGAGCATACCCGTCCCACTCGGGGTGACAAATGCAAAAACAACAATTGATGGACAGAATGCAGAACAATGTCATACATTCACCCCAGTACAGAGATCTGGGCCTAAATCCATTGTTTTTTTGCTCACCATGCCATTCCAGTTTGAACCCAGCCATATGCAAATCAGTCTTGACCCTGTGCCTTATGGGAACAGTCCAGCCCGAACTGCCAAGCCAGGTCCTCCCTGGACTGGAAACAGCATCCTAGGACCGGTTTCGGGGTTTCACCCCTCTTCAGCCAGGATAGCTTGATTCCAGTGGCATGGAGAGCACGGGACTCACGTCTGAGCATACCCGTCCCACTCGGGGTGACAAATGCAAAAACAACAATTGATGGACAGAATGCAGAACAATGTCATACATTCACCCCAGTACAGAGGTCTGGGCCTAAATCCATCGTTTTTTGCTCACCATGCCATTCCAGTTTGAACCCAGCCATATGCAAATCAGTCTTGACCCTGTGCCTTATGGGAACAGTCCAGCCCGAACTGCCAAGCCAGGTCCTCCCTGGACTGGAAACAGCATCCTAGGACCGGTTTCGGGGTTTCACCCCTCTTCAGCCAGGATAGCTTGATTCCAGTGGCATGGAGAGCACGGGACTCACGTCTGAGCATACCTGTCCCACTCGGGGTGACAAATGCAAAAACAACAATTGATGGACAGAATGCAGAACAATGTCATACATTCACCCCAGTACAGAGATCTGGGCCTAAATCCATCGTTTTTTTGCTCACCATGCCATTCCAGTTTGAACCCAGCCATATGCAAATCAGTCTTGACCCTGTGCCTTATGGGAACAGTCCAGCCCAAACTGCCAAGCCAGGTCCTCCCTGGACTGGAAACAGCATCCTAGGACCGGTTTCGAGGTTTCACCCCTCTTCAGCCAGGATAGCTTGATTCCAGTGGCATGGAGAGCACGGGACTCACGTCTGAGCATACCCGTCCCACTCGGGGTGACAAATGCAAAAACAACAATTAATGGACAGAATGCAGAACAATGTCATACATTCACCCCAGTACAGAGATCTGGGCCTAAATCCATCGTTTTTTTGCTCACCATGCCATTCCAGTTTGAACCCAGCCATATGCAAATCAGTCTTGACCCTGTGCCTTATGGGAACAGTCTAGCCCGAACTGCCAAGCAAGGTCCTCCCTGGACTGGAAACAGCATCCTAGGACCGGTTTCGGGGTTTCACCCCTCTTCAGCCAGGATAGCTTGATTCCAGTGGCATGGAGAGCACGGGACTCACGTCTGAGCATACCCGTCCCACTCGGGGTGACAAATGCAAAAACAACAATTGATGGACAGAAAGCAGAACAATGTCATACATTCACCCCAGTACAAAGATCTGGGCCTAAATCCATCGTTTTTTTGCTCACCATGCCATTCCAGTTTGAACCCAGCCATATGCAAATCAGTCTTGACCCTGTGCCTTATGGGAACAGTCCAGCCCGAACTGCCAAGCCAGATCCTCCCTGGAATGGAAACAGCATCCTAGGACCGGTTTCGGGGTTTCACCCCTCTTCAGCCAGGATAGCTTGATTCCAGTGGCATGGAGAGCACAGGGCTCACGTCTGAGCATACCCGTCCCACTCGGGGTGGCAAATGCAAAAACAACAATTGATGGACAGGATGCAGAACAATGTCATACATTCACCCCAGTACAGAGATCTGGGCCTAAATCCATCGTTTTTTTGCTCACCATGCCATTCCAGTTTGAACCCAGCCATATGCAAATCAGTCTTGACCCTGCGCCTTATGGGAACAGTCCAGCCCGAACTGCCAAGCCAGGTCCTCCCTTGACTGGAAACAGCATCCTAGGACCGGTTTCGGGGTTTCACCCCTCTTCAGCCAGGATAGCTTGATTCCAGTGGCATGGAGAGGACGGGACTCACGTCTGAGCATACCCCTCCCACTCGGGGTGACAAATGCAAAAACAACAATTGATGGACAGAATGCAGAACAATGTCATACATTCACCCCAGTACAGAGATCTGGGCCTAAATCCATCGTTGTTTTGCTCACCATGCCATTCCAGTTTGAACCCAGCCATATGCAAATCAGTCTTGACCCTGTGCCTTATGGGAACAGTACAGCCCGAACTGCCAAGCCAGGTCCTCCCTGGACTGGAAACAGCATCCTAGGACCGGTTTCGGGGTTTCACCCCTCTTCAGCCAGGATAGCTTGATTCCAGTGGCATGGAGAGCACGGGACTCACGTCTGAGCATACCCGTCCCACTCGGGGTGACAAATGCAAAAACAACAATTGATGGACAGAATGCAGAACAATGTCATACATTCACCCCAGTACAGAGCTGGGCCTAAATCCATCGTTTTTTTGCTCACCATGCCATTCCAGTTTGAACCCAGCCATATGCAAATCAGTCTTGACCCTGTGCCTTATGGGAACAGTCCAGCCCGAACTGCCAAGCCAGGTCCTCCCTGGACTGGAAACAGCATCCTAGGACCGGTTTCGGGGTTTCACCCCTCTTCAGCCAGGATAGCTTGATTCCAGTGGCATGGAGAGCACGGGACTCACGTCTGAGCATACCCGTCCCACTCGGGGTGACAAATGCAAAAACAACAATTGATGGACATAATGCAGAACAATGTCATACATTCACCCCAGTACAGAGATCTGGGCCTAAATCCATCATTTTTTTGCTCACCATGCCATTCCAGTTTGAACCCAGCCATATGCAAATCAGTCTTGACCCTGTGCCTTATGGGAACAGTCCAGCCCGAACTGCCAAGCCAGGTCCTCCCTGGACTGGAAACAGCATCCTAGGACCGGTTTCGGGGTTTCACCCCTCTTCAGCCAGGATAGCTTGATTCCAGTGGCATGGAGAGCACGGGACTCATGTCTGAGCATACCCGTCCCACTCGGGGTAACAAATGCAAAAACATCAATTGATGGACAGAATGCAGAACAATGTCATACATTCACCCCAGTACAGAGATCTGGGCCTAAATCCATCGTTTTTTTTGTGGTTTTTTTGCTTACCATGCCATTCTAGTTTGAACCCAGCCATATGCAAATCAGTCTTGACCCTGTGCCTTATGGGAACAGTCCAGCCCGAACTGCCAAGCCAAGTCCTCCCTGGACTGGAAAAAGCATCCTAGGACCGGTTTCGGGGTTTCACCCCTCTTCAGCCAGGATAGCTTGATTCCAGTGGCATGGAGAGCACGGGACTCATGTCTGAGCATACCCGTCCCACTCGGGGTGACAAATGCAAAAACAACAATTGATGGACAGAATGCAGAACAATGTCATACATTCACCCCAGTACAGAGATCTGGGCCTAAATCCATCGTTTTTTTGCTCACCATGCCATTCCAGTTTGAACCCAGCCATATGCAAATCAGTCTTGACCCTGTGCCTTATGGGAACAGTCCAGCCCGAACTGCCAAGCCAGGTCCTCCCTGGACTGGAAACAGCATCCTAGGACCGGTTTCGGGGTTTCACCCCTCTTCAGCCAGGATAGCTTGATTCCAGTGGTATGGAGAGCACGGGACTCATGTGTGAGCATACCCGTCCCACTCGGGGTGACAAATGCAAAAACAACAATTGATGGACAGAATGCAGAACAATGTCATACATTCACCCCAGTACAGAGATCTGGGCCTAAATCCATTGTTTTTTTGCTCACCATGCCATTCCAGTTTGAACCCAGCCATATGCAAATCAGTCTTGACCCTGTGCCTTATGGGAACAGTCCAGCCCGAACTGCCAAGCCAGGTCCTCCCTGGACTGGAAACAGCATCCTAGGACCGGTTTCGGGGTTTCACCCCTCTTCAGCCAGGATAGCTTGATTCCAGTGGCATGGAGAGCACGGGACTCACGTCTGAGCATACCCGTCCCACTCGGGGTGACAAATGCAAAAACAACAATTGATGGACAGAATGCAGAACAATGTCATACATTCACCCCAGTACAGAGGTCTGGGCCTAAATCCATCGTTTTTTGCTCACCATGCCATTCCAGTTTGAACCCAGCCATATGCAAATCAGTCTTGACCCTGTGCCTTATGGGAACAGTCCAGCCCGAACTGCCAAGCCAGGTCCTCCCTGGACTGGAAACAGCATCCTAGGACCGGTTTCGGGGTTTCACCCCTCTTCAGCCAGGATAGCTTGATTCCAGTGGCATGGAGAGCACGGGACTCACGTCTGAGCATACCTGTCCCACTCGGGGTGACAAATGCAAAAACAACAATTGATGGACAGAATGCAGAACAATGTCATACATTCACCCCAGTACAGAGATCTGGGCCTAAATCCATCGTTTTTTTGCTCACCATGCCATTCCAGTTTGAACCCAGCCATATGCAAATCAGTCTTGACCCTGTGCCTTATGGGAACAGTCCAGCCCAAACTGCCAAGCCAGGTCCTCCCTGGACTGGAAACAGCATCCTAGGACCGGTTTCGAGGTTTCACCCCTCTTCAGCCAGGATAGCTTGATTCCAGTGGCATGGAGAGCACGGGACTCACGTCTGAGCATACCCGTCCCACTCGGGGTGACAAATGCAAAAACAACAATTAATGGACAGAATGCAGAACAATGTCATACATTCACCCCAGTACAGAGATCTGGGCCTAAATCCATCGTTTTTTTGCTCACCATGCCATTCCAGTTTGAACCCAGCCATATGCAAATCAGTCTTGACCCTGTGCCTTATGGGAACAGTCTAGCCCGAACTGCCAAGCCAGGTCCTCCCTGGACTGGAAACAGCATCCTAGGACCGGTTTCGGGGTTTCACCCCTCTTCAGCCAGGATAGCTTGATTCCAGTGGCATGGAGAGCACGGGACTCACGTCTGAGCATACCCGTCCCACTCGGGGTGACAAATGCAAAAACAACAATTGATGGACAGAAAGCAGAACAATGTCATACATTCACCCCAGTACAAAGATCTGGGCCTAAATCCATCGTTTTTTTGCTCACCATGCCATTCCAGTTTGAACCCAGCCATATGCAAATCAGTCTTGACCCTGTGCCTTATGGGAACAGTCCAGCCCGAACTGCCAAGCCAGATCCTCCCTGGAATGGAAACAGCATCCTAGGACCGGTTTCGGGGTTTCACCCCTCTTCAGCTAGGATAGCTTGATTCCAGTGGCATGGAGAGCACGGGACTCACGTCTGAGCATACCCATCCCACTCGGGGTGACAAATGCAAAAACAACAATTGATGGACAGAATGCAGAACAATGTCATACATTCACCCCAGTACAGAGATCTGGGCCTAAATCCATCGTTTTTTTGCTCACCATGCCATTCCAGTTTGAACCCAGCCATATGCAAATCAGTCTTGACCCTGTGCCTTATGGGAACAGTCCAGCCCGAACTGCCAAGCCAGGTCCTCCCTGGACTGGAAACAGCATCCTAGGACCGGTTTCGGGGTTTCACCCCTCTTCAGCCAGGATAGCTTGATTCCAGTGGCATGGAGAGCACAGGACTCATGTCTGAGCATACCCGTCCCACTCGGGGTGACAAATGCAAAAACAACAATTGATGGACAGAATGCAGAACAATCTCATACATTCACCCCAGTACAGAGATCTGGGCCTAAATCCATCGTTTGTTTGTTTTTTGTTTTTTTGCTCACCATGCCATTCCAGTTTGAACCCAGCCATATGCAAATCAGTCTTGACCCTGTGCCTTATGGGAACAGTCCAGCCCGAACTGCCAAGCCAAGTCCTCCCTGGACTGGAAAAAGCATCCTAGGACCGGTTTCGGGGTTTCACCCCTCTTCAGCCAGGATAGCTTGATTCCAGTGGCATGGAGAGCACGGGACTCACGTCTGAGCATACCCGTCCCACTCGGGGTGACAAATGCAAAAACAACAATTGATGGACAGAATGCAGACCAATGTCATACATTCACCCCAGTACAGAGGTCTGGGACTAAATCCATCGTTTTTTGCTCACCATGCCATTCCAGTTTGAACCCAGCCATATGCAAATCAGTCTTGACCCTGTGCCTTATGGGAACAGTCCAGCCCGAACTGCCAAGCCAGGTCCTCCCTGGACTGGAAACAGCATCCTAGGACCGGTTTCGGGGTTTCACCCCTCTTCAGCCAGGATAGCTTGATTCCAGTGGCATGGAGAGCACGTGACTCACGTCTGAGTATACCCGTCCCACTCGGGGTGACAAATGCAAAAACAACAATTGATGGACAGAATGCAGAACAATGTCATACATTCACCCCAGTACAGAGATCTGGGCCTAAATCCATCGTTTTTTTGCTCACCATGCCATTCCTGTTTGAACCCAGCCATATGCAAATCAGTCTTGACCCTGTGCCTTATGGGAACAGTCCAGCCCGAACTGCCAAGCCAGGTCCTCCCTGGACTGGAAACAGCATCCTAGGACCGGTTTCGGGGTTTCACCCCGCTTCAGCCAGGATAGCTTTATTCCAGTGGCATGGAGAGCACGGGACTCACGTCTGAGCATACCCGTCCCACTCGGGGTGACAAATGCAAAAACAACAATTGATGGACAGAATGCAGAACAATGTCATACATTCACCCGAGTACAGAGATCTGGGCCTAAATCCATCGTTTTTTTGCTCACCATGCCATTCCAGTTTGAACCCAGCCATATGCAAATCAGTCTTGACCCTGTGCCTTATGGGAACAGTCCAGCCCGAACTGCCAAGCCAGGTCCTCCCTGGACTGGAAAAAGCATCCTAGGACCGGTTTCGGGGTTTCACCCCTCTTCAGCCAGGATAGCTTGATTCCAGTGGCATGGAGAGCACGGGACTCACATCTGAGCATACCCGTCCCACTCGGGGTGACAAATGCAAAAACAACAATTGATGGACAGAATGCAGAACAATGTCATACATTCACCCCAGTACAGAGATCTGGGCCTAAATCCATCGTTTTTTTTTTGGGGTTTTTTGCTCACCATGCCATTCCAGTTTGAACCCAGCCATATGCAAATCAGTCTTGACCCTGTGCCTTATGGGAACAGTCCAGCCCGAACTGCCAAGCCAAGTCCTCCCTGGACTGGAAAAAGCATCCTAGGACCGGTTTCGGGGTTTCACCCCTCTTCAGCCAGGATAGCTTGATTCCAGTGGCATGGAGAGCACGGGACTCACGTCTGAGCATACCCGTCCCACTCTGGGTGACAAATGCAAAAACAACAATTGATGGACAGAATGCAGACCAATGTCATACATTCACCCCAGTACAGAGGTCTGGGACTAAATCCATCGTTTTATGCTCACCATGCCATTCCAGTTTGAACCCAGCCATATGCAAATCAGTCAGGACCCTGTGCCTTATGGGAACAGTCCAGCCCGAACTGCCAAGCCAGGTCCTCCCTGGACTGGAAACAGCATCCTAGGACCGGTTTCGGGGTTTCACCCCTCTTCAGCCAGGATAGCTTGATTCCAGTGGCATGGAGAGCACGTGACTCACGTCTGAGCATACCCGTCCCACTCGGGGTGACAAATGCAAAAACAACAATTGATGGACAGAATGCAGAACAATGTCATACATTCACCCCAGTACAGAGATCTGGGCCTAAATCCATCGTTTTTTTGCTCACCATGCCATTCCTGTTTGAACCCAGCCATATGCAAATCAGTCTTGACCCTGTGCCTTATGGGAACAGTCCAGCCCGAACTGCCAAGCCAGGTCCTCCCTGGACTGGAAACAGCATCCTAGGACCGGTTTCGGGGTTTCACCCCTCTTCAGCCAGGATAGCTTTATTCCAGTGGCATGGAGAGCACGGGACTCAAGTCTGAGCATACCCGTCCCACTCGGGGTGACAAATGCAAAAACAACAATTGATGGACAGAATGCAGAACAATGTCATACATTCACCCGAGTACAGAGATCTGGGCCTAAATCCATCGTTTTTTTGCTCACCATGCCATTCCAGTTTGAACCCAGCCATATGCAAATCAGTCTTGACCCTGTGCCTTATGGGAACAGTCCAGCCCGAACTGCCAAGCCAGGTCCTCCCTGGACTGGAAAAAGCATCCTAGGACCGGTTTCGGGGTTTCACCCCTCTTCAGCCAGGATAGCTTGATTCCAGTGGCATGGAGAGCACGGGACTCACGTCTGAGCATACCCGTCCCACTCGGGGTGACAAATGCAAAAACAACAATTGATGGACAGAATGCAGAACAATGTCATACATTCACCCCAGTACAGAGATCTGGGCCTAAATCCATCGTTTTTTTGCTCACCATGCCATTCCAGTTTGAACCCAGCCATATGCAAATCAGTCTTGACCCTGTGCCTTATGGGAACAGTCCAGCCCGAACTGCCAAGCCAGGTCCTCCCTGGACTGGAAACAGCATCCTAGGACCGGTTTCGGGGTTTCACCCCTCTTCAGCCAGGATAGCTTGATTCCAGTGGCATGGAGAGCACAGGGCTCACGTCTGAGCATACCCGTCCCACTCGGGGTGGCAAATGCAAAAACAAGAATTGATGGACAGAATGCAGAACAATGTCATACATTCACCCCAGTACAGAGATCTGGGCCTAAATCCATCGTGTTTTTTGCTCACCATGCCATTCCAGTTTGAACCCAGCCATATGCAAATCAGTCTTGACCCTGTGCCTTATGGGAACAGTCCAGCCCAAACTGCCAAGCCAGGTCCTCCCTGGACTGGAAACAGCATCCTAGGACCGGTTTCGAGGTTTCACCCCTCTTCAGCCAGGATAGCTTGATTCCAGTGGCATGGAGAGCACGGGACTCACGTCTGAGCATACCCGTCCCACTCGGGGTGACAAATGCAAAAACAACAATTAATGGACAGAATGCAGAACAATGTCATACATTCACCCCAGTACAGAGATCTGGGCCTAAATCCATCGTTTTTTTGCTCACCATGCCATTCCAGTTTGAACCCAGCCATATGCAAATCAGTCTTGACCCTGTGCCTTATGGGAACAGTCTAGCCCGAACTGCCAAGCAAGGTCCTCCCTGGACTGGAAACAGCATCCTAGGACCGGTTTCGGGGTTTCACCCCTCTTCAGCCAGGATAGCTTGATTCCAGTGGCATGGAGAGCACGGGACTCACGTCTGAGCATACCCGTCCCACTCGGGGTGACAAATGCAAAAACAACAATTGATGGACAGAAAGCAGAACAATGTCATACATTCACCCCAGTACAAAGATCTGGGCCTAAATCCATCGTTTTTTTGCTCACCATGCCATTCCAGTTTGAACCCAGCCATATGCAAATCAGTCTTGACCCTGTGCCTTATGGGAACAGTCCAGCCCGAACTGCCAAGCCAGATCCTCCCTGGAATGGAAACAGCATCCTAGGACCGGTTTCGGGGTTTCACCCCTCTTCAGCCAGGATAGCTTGATTCCAGTGGCATGGAGAGCACAGGGCTCACGTCTGAGCATACCCGTCCCACTCGGGGTGGCAAATGCAAAAACAACAATTGATGGACAGGATGCAGAACAATGTCATACATTCACCCCAGTACAGAGATCTGGGCCTAAATCCATCGTTTTTTTGCTCACCATGCCATTCCAGTTTGAACCCAGCCATATGCAAATCAGTCTTGACCCTGCGCCTTATGGGAACAGTCCAGCCCGAACTGCCAAGCCAGGTCCTCCCTTGACTGGAAACAGCATCCTAGGACCGGTTTCGGGGTTTCACCCCTCTTCAGCCAGGATAGCTTGATTCCAGTGGCATGGAGAGGACGGGACTCACGTCTGAGCATACCCCTCCCACTCGGGGTGACAAATGCAAAAACAACAATTGATGGACAGAATGCAGAACAATGTCATACATTCACCCCAGTACAGAGATCTGGGCCTAAATCCATCGTTGTTTTGCTCACCATGCCATTCCAGTTTGAACCCAGCCATATGCAAATCAGTCTTGACCCTGTGCCTTATGGGAACAGTACAGCCCGAACTGCCAAGCCAGGTCCTCCCTGGACTGGAAACAGCATCCTAGGACCGGTTTCGGGGTTTCACCCCTCTTCAGCCAGGATAGCTTGATTCCAGTGGCATGGAGAGCACGGGACTCACGTCTGAGCATACCCGTCCCACTCGGGGTGACAAATGCAAAAACAACAATTGATGGACAGAATGCAGAACAATGTCATACATTCACCCCAGTACAGAGCTGGGCCTAAATCCATCGTTTTTTTGCTCACCATGCCATTCCAGTTTGAACCCAGCCATATGCAAATCAGTCTTGACCCTGTGCCTTATGGGAACAGTCCAGCCCGAACTGCCAAGCCAGGTCCTCCCTGGACTGGAAACAGCATCCTAGGACCGGTTTCGGGGTTTCACCCCTCTTCAGCCAGGATAGCTTGATTCCAGTGGCATGGAGAGCACGGGACTCACGTCTGAGCATACCCGTCCCACTCGGGGTGACAAATGCAAAAACAACAATTGATGGACATAATGCAGAACAATGTCATACATTCACCCCAGTACAGAGATCTGGGCCTAAATCCATCATTTTTTTGCTCACCATGCCATTCCAGTTTGAACCCAGCCATATGCAAATCAGTCTTGACCCTGTGCCTTATGGGAACAGTCCAGCCCGAACTGCCAAGCCAGGTCCTCCCTGGACTGGAAACAGCATCCTAGGACCGGTTTCGGGGTTTCACCCCTCTTCAGCCAGGATAGCTTGATTCCAGTGGCATGGAGAGCACGGGACTCATGTCTGAGCATACCCGTCCCACTCGGGGTAACAAATGCAAAAACATCAATTGATGGACAGAATGCAGAACAATGTCATACATTCACCCCAGTACAGAGATCTGGGCCTAAATCCATCGTTTTTTTTGTGGTTTTTTTGCTTACCATGCCATTCTAGTTTGAACCCAGCCATATGCAAATCAGTCTTGACCCTGTGCCTTATGGGAACAGTCCAGCCCGAACTGCCAAGCCAAGTCCTCCCTGGACTGGAAAAAGCATCCTAGGACCGGTTTCGGGGTTTCACCCCTCTTCAGCCAGGATAGCTTGATTCCAGTGGCATGGAGAGCACGGGACTCATGTCTGAGCATACCCGTCCCACTCGGGGTGACAAATGCAAAAACAACAATTGATGGACAGAATGCAGAACAATGTCATACATTCACCCCAGTACAGAGATCTGGGCCTAAATCCATCGTTTTTTTGCTCACCATGCCATTCCAGTTTGAACCCAGCCATATGCAAATCAGTCTTGACCCTGTGCCTTATGGGAACAGTCCAGCCCGAACTGCCAAGCCAGGTCCTCCCTGGACTGGAAACAGCATCCTAGGACCGGTTTCGGGGTTTCACCCCTCTTCAGCCAGGATAGCTTGATTCCAGTGGTATGGAGAGCACGGGACTCATGTGTGAGCATACCCGTCCCACTCGGGGTGACAAATGCAAAAACAACAATTGATGGACAGAATGCAGAACAATGTCATACATTCACCCCAGTACAGAGATCTGGGCCTAAATCCATTGTTTTTTTGCTCACCATGCCATTCCAGTTTGAACCCAGCCATATGCAAATCAGTCTTGACCCTGTGCCTTATGGGAACAGTCCAGCCCGAACTGCCAAGCCAGGTCCTCCCTGGACTGGAAACAGCATCCTAGGACCGGTTTCGGGGTTTCACCCCTCTTCAGCCAGGATAGCTTGATTCCAGTGGCATGGAGAGCACGGGACTCACGTCTGAGCATACCCGTCCCACTCGGGGTGACAAATGCAAAAACAACAATTGATGGACAGAATGCAGAACAATGTCATACATTCACCCCAGTACAGAGGTCTGGGCCTAAATCCATCGTTTTTTGCTCACCATGCCATTCCAGTTTGAACCCAGCCATATGCAAATCAGTCTTGACCCTGTGCCTTATGGGAACAGTCCAGCCCGAACTGCCAAGCCAGGTCCTCCCTGGACTGGAAACAGCATCCTAGGACCGGTTTCGGGGTTTCACCCCTCTTCAGCCAGGATAGCTTGATTCCAGTGGCATGGAGAGCACGGGACTCACGTCTGAGCATACCTGTCCCACTCGGGGTGACAAATGCAAAAACAACAATTGATGGACAGAATGCAGAACAATGTCATACATTCACCCCAGTACAGAGATCTGGGCCTAAATCCATCGTTTTTTTGCTCACCATGCCATTCCAGTTTGAACCCAGCCATATGCAAATCAGTCTTGACCCTGTGCCTTATGGGAACAGTCCAGCCCAAACTGCCAAGCCAGGTCCTCCCTGGACTGGAAACAGCATCCTAGGACCGGTTTCGAGGTTTCACCCCTCTTCAGCCAGGATAGCTTGATTCCAGTGGCATGGAGAGCACGGGACTCACGTCTGAGCATACCCGTCCCACTCGGGGTGACAAATGCAAAAACAACAATTAATGGACAGAATGCAGAACAATGTCATACATTCACCCCAGTACAGAGATCTGGGCCTAAATCCATCGTTTTTTTGCTCACCATGCCATTCCAGTTTGAACCCAGCCATATGCAAATCAGTCTTGACCCTGTGCCTTATGGGAACAGTCTAGCCCGAACTGCCAAGCCAGGTCCTCCCTGGACTGGAAACAGCATCCTAGGACCGGTTTCGGGGTTTCACCCCTCTTCAGCCAGGATAGCTTGATTCCAGTGGCATGGAGAGCACGGGACTCACGTCTGAGCATACCCGTCCCACTCGGGGTGACAAATGCAAAAACAACAATTGATGGACAGAAAGCAGAACAATGTCATACATTCACCCCAGTACAAAGATCTGGGCCTAAATCCATCGTTTTTTTGCTCACCATGCCATTCCAGTTTGAACCCAGCCATATGCAAATCAGTCTTGACCCTGTGCCTTATGGGAACAGTCCAGCCCGAACTGCCAAGCCAGATCCTCCCTGGAATGGAAACAGCATCCTAGGACCGGTTTCGGGGTTTCACCCCTCTTCAGCTAGGATAGCTTGATTCCAGTGGCATGGAGAGCACGGGACTCACGTCTGAGCATACCCATCCCACTCGGGGTGACAAATGCAAAAACAACAATTGATGGACAGAATGCAGAACAATGTCATACATTCACCCCAGTACAGAGATCTGGGCCTAAATCCATCGTTTTTTTGCTCACCATGCCATTCCAGTTTGAACCCAGCCATATGCAAATCAGTCTTGACCCTGTGCCTTATGGGAACAGTCCAGCCCGAACTGCCAAGCCAGGTCCTCCCTGGACTGGAAACAGCATCCTAGGACCGGTTTCGGGGTTTCACCCCTCTTCAGCCAGGATAGCTTGATTCCAGTGGCATGGAGAGCACAGGACTCATGTCTGAGCATACCCGTCCCACTCGGGGTGACAAATGCAAAAACAACAATTGATGGACAGAATGCAGAACAATCTCATACATTCACCCCAGTACAGAGATCTGGGCCTAAATCCATCGTTTGTTTGTTTTTTGTTTTTTTGCTCACCATGCCATTCCAGTTTGAACCCAGCCATATGCAAATCAGTCTTGACCCTGTGCCTTATGGGAACAGTCCAGCCCGAACTGCCAAGCCAAGTCCTCCCTGGACTGGAAAAAGCATCCTAGGACCGGTTTCGGGGTTTCACCCCTCTTCAGCCAGGATAGCTTGATTCCAGTGGCATGGAGAGCACGGGACTCACGTCTGAGCATACCCGTCCCACTCGGGGTGACAAATGCAAAAACAACAATTGATGGACAGAATGCAGACCAATGTCATACATTCACCCCAGTACAGAGGTCTGGGACTAAATCCATCGTTTTTTGCTCACCATGCCATTCCAGTTTGAACCCAGCCATATGCAAATCAGTCTTGACCCTGTGCCTTATGGGAACAGTCCAGCCCGAACTGCCAAGCCAGGTCCTCCCTGGACTGGAAACAGCATCCTAGGACCGGTTTCGGGGTTTCACCCCTCTTCAGCCAGGATAGCTTGATTCCAGTGGCATGGAGAGCACGTGACTCACGTCTGAGTATACCCGTCCCACTCGGGGTGACAAATGCAAAAACAACAATTGATGGACAGAATGCAGAACAATGTCATACATTCACCCCAGTACAGAGATCTGGGCCTAAATCCATCGTTTTTTTGCTCACCATGCCATTCCTGTTTGAACCCAGCCATATGCAAATCAGTCTTGACCCTGTGCCTTATGGGAACAGTCCAGCCCGAACTGCCAAGCCAGGTCCTCCCTGGACTGGAAACAGCATCCTAGGACCGGTTTCGGGGTTTCACCCCGCTTCAGCCAGGATAGCTTTATTCCAGTGGCATGGAGAGCACGGGACTCACGTCTGAGCATACCCGTCCCACTCGGGGTGACAAATGCAAAAACAACAATTGATGGACAGAATGCAGAACAATGTCATACATTCACCCGAGTACAGAGATCTGGGCCTAAATCCATCGTTTTTTTGCTCACCATGCCATTCCAGTTTGAACCCAGCCATATGCAAATCAGTCTTGACCCTGTGCCTTATGGGAACAGTCCAGCCCGAACTGCCAAGCCAGGTCCTCCCTGGACTGGAAAAAGCATCCTAGGACCGGTTTCGGGGTTTCACCCCTCTTCAGCCAGGATAGCTTGATTCCAGTGGCATGGAGAGCACGGGACTCACATCTGAGCATACCCGTCCCACTCGGGGTGACAAATGCAAAAACAACAATTGATGGACAGAATGCAGAACAATGTCATACATTCACCCCAGTACAGAGATCTGGGCCTAAATCCATCGTTTTTTTTTTTGGGTTTTTTGCTCACCATGCCATTCCAGTTTGAACCCAGCCATATGCAAATCAGTCTTGACCCTGTGCCTTATGGGAACAGTCCAGCCCGAACTGCCAAGCCAAGTCCTCCCTGGACTGGAAAAAGCATCCTAGGACCGGTTTCGGGGTTTCACCCCTCTTCAGCCAGGATAGCTTGATTCCAGTGGCATGGAGAGCACGGGACTCACGTCTGAGCATACCCGTCCCACTCTGGGTGACAAATGCAAAAACAACAATTGATGGACAGAATGCAGACCAATGTCATACATTCACCCCAGTACAGAGGTCTGGGACTAAATCCATCGTTTTATGCTCACCATGCCATTCCAGTTTGAACCCAGCCATATGCAAATCAGTCAGGACCCTGTGCCTTATGGGAACAGTCCAGCCCGAACTGCCAAGCCAGGTCCTCCCTGGACTGGAAACAGCATCCTAGGACCGGTTTCGGGGTTTCACCCCTCTTCAGCCAGGATAGCTTGATTCCAGTGGCATGGAGAGCACGTGACTCACGTCTGAGCATACCCGTCCCACTCGGGGTGACAAATGCAAAAACAACAATTGATGGACAGAATGCAGAACAATGTCATACATTCACCCCAGTACAGAGATCTGGGCCTAAATCCATCGTTTTTTTGCTCACCATGCCATTCCTGTTTGAACCCAGCCATATGCAAATCAGTCTTGACCCTGTGCCTTATGGGAACAGTCCAGCCCGAACTGCCAAGCCAGGACCTCCCTGGACTGGAAACAGCATCCTAGGACCGGTTTCGGGGTTTCACCCCTCTTCAGCCAGGATAGCTTTATTCCAGTGGCATGGAGAGCACGGGACTCAAGTCTGAGCATACCCGTCCCACTCGGGGTGACAAATGCAAAAACAACAATTGATGGACAGAATGCAGAACAATGTCATACATTCACCCGAGTACAGAGATCTGGGCCTAAATCCATCGTTTTTTTGCTCACCATGCCATTCCAGTTTGAACCCAGCCATATGCAAATCAGTCTTGACCCTGTGCCTTATGGGAACAGTCCAGCCCGAACTGCCAAGCCAGGTCCTCCCTGGACTGGAAAAAGCATCCTAGGACCGGTTTCGGGGTTTCACCCCTCTTCAGCCAGGATAGCTTGATTCCAGTGGCATGGAGAGCACGGGACTCACGTCTGAGCATACCCGTCCCACTCGGGGTGACAAATGCAAAAACAACAATTGATGGACAGAATGCAGAACAATGTCATACATTCACCCCAGTACAGAG
Organism: Triturus cristatus; assembly: GCF_964204655.1. Classification (NCBI taxonomy): domain Eukaryota; kingdom Metazoa; phylum Chordata; class Amphibia; order Caudata; family Salamandridae; genus Triturus; species Triturus cristatus. The sequence continues at coordinate 345,938,667 of NC_140589.1, read as the reverse complement.
ATCTGGGCCTAAATCCATCGTTTTTTTGCTCACCATGCCATTCCAGTTTGAACCCAGCCATATGCAAATCAGTCTTGACCCTGTGCCTTATGGGAACAGTCCAGCCCGAACTGCCAAGCCAGGTCCTCCCTGGACTGGAAACAGCATCCTAGGACCGGTTTCGGGGTTTCACCCCTCTTCAGCCAGGATAGCTTGATTCCAGTGGCATGGAGAGCACAGGGCTCACGTCTGAGCATACCCGTCCCACTCGGGGTGGCAAATGCAAAAACAAGAATTGATGGACAGAATGCAGAACAATGTCATACATTCACCCCAGTACAGAGATCTGGGCCTAAATCCATCGTTTTTTTGCTCACCATGCCATTCCAGTTTGAACCCAGCCATATGCAAATCAGTCTTGACCCTGTGCCTTATGGGAATAGTCCAGCCCGAACTGCCAAGCCAGGTCCTCCCTGGACTGGAAACAGCATCCTAGGACTGGCTTCGGGGTTTCACCCCTCTTCAGCCAGGATAGCTTGATTCCAGTGGCATGGAGTGCACGGGACTCACGTCTGAGCATACCCGTCCCACTCGGGGTGACAAATGCAAAAACAACAATTGATGGACAGAATGCAGAACAATGTCATACATTCACCCCAGTACAGAGATCTGGGCCTAAATCCATTGTTTTTTTGCTCACCATGCCATTCCAGTTTGAACCCAGCCATATGCAAATCAGTCTTGACCCTGTGCCTTATGGGAACAGTCCAGCCCGAACTGCCAAGCCAGGTCCTCCCTGGACTGGAAACAGCATCCTAGGACCGATTTCGGGGTTTCACCCCTCTTCAGCCAGGATAGCTTTATTCCAGTGGCATGGAGAGCACGGGACTCACGTCTGAGCATACCCGTCCCACTCGGGGTGACAAATGCAAAAACAACAATTGATGGACAGAATGCAGAACAATGTCATACATTCACCCCAGTACAAAGATCTGGGCCTAAATCCATCGTTTTTTTGCTCACCATGCCATTCCAGTTTGAACCCAGCCATATGCAAATCAGTCTTGACCCTGTGCCTGATAGGAACAGTCCAGCCCGAACTGCCAAGCCAGGTCCTCCCTGGACTGGAAAAAGCATCCCAGGACCGGTTTCAGGGTTTCACCCCTCTTCAGCCAGGATAGCTTGATTCCAGTGGCATGGAGAGCACGGGACTCACGTCTGAGCATACCCGTCCCACTCGGGGTGACAAATGCAAAAACAACAATTGATGGACAGAATGCAGAACAATGTCATACATTCACGCCAGTACAGAGGTCTGGGCCTAAATCCATCGTTTTTTGCTCACCATGCCATTCCAGTTTGAACCCAGCCATATGCAAATCAGTCTTGACCCTGTGCCTTATGGGAACAGTCCAGCCCGAACTGCCAAGCCAGGTCCTCCCTGGACTGGAAACAGCATCCTAGGACCGGTTTCGGGGTTTCACCCCTCTTCAGCCAGGATAGCTTGATTCCAGTGGCATGGAGAGCACGGGACTCACGTCTGAACATACCCGTCCCACTCGGGGTGACAAATGCAAAAACAACAATTGATGGACAGAATGCAGAACAATGTCATACATTCACCCCAGTACAGAGATCTGGGCCTAAATCCATCGTTGTTTTGCTCACCATGCCATTCCAGTTTGAACCCAGCCATATGCAAATCAGTCTTGACTCTGTGCCTTATGGGAACAGTCCAGCCCGAACTGCCAAGCCAGGTCCTCCCTGGACTGGAAACAGCATCCTAGGACCGGTTTCGGGGTTTCACCCATCTTCAGCCAGGATATCTTGATTCCAGTGGCATGGAGAGCACGGGACTCACGTCTGAGCATACCCGTCCCACTCGGGGTGACAAATGCAAAAACAACAATTGATGGACAGAAAGCAGAACAATGTCATACATTCACCCCAGTACAGAGATCTGGGCCTAAATCCGTCGTTTTTTTTTGTTTTTTTTTGCTCACCATGCCATTCCAGTTTGAACCCAGCCATATGCAAATCAGTCTTGACCCTGTGCCTTATGAGAACAGTCCAGCCCGAACTGCCAAGCCAAGTCCTCCCTGGACTGGAAAAAGCATCCCAGGACCGGTTTCGGGGTTTCACCCCTCTTCAGCCAGGATAGCTTGATTCCAGTGGCATGGAGAGCACGGGACTCACGTCTGAGCATACCCGTCCCACTCGGGGTGACAAATGCAAAAACAACAACTGATGGACAGAATGCAGAACAATGTCATACATTCACCCCAGTACAGAGGTCTGGGTCTAAATCCATCGTTTTTTGCTCACCATGCCATTCCAGTTTGAACCCAGCCATATGCAAATCAGTCTTGACCCTGTGCCTTATGGGAACAGTCCAGCCCGAACTGCCAAGCCAGGTCCTCCCTGGACTGGAAACAGCATCCTAGGACCGGTTTCGGGGTTTCACCCCTCTTCAGCCAGGATAGCTTGATTCCAGTGGCATGGAGAGCACGGGACTCACGTCTGAGCATACCCGTCCCACTCGGGGTGACAAATGCAAAAACAACAATTGATGGACAGAATGCAGAACAATGTCATACATTCACCCCAGTACAGAGATCTGGGCCTAAATCCATCGTTTTTTTGCTCACCATGCCATTCCAGTTTGAACCCAGCCATATGCAAATCAGTCTTGACCCTGTGCCTTATGGGAACAGTCCAGCCCGAACTGCCAAGCCAGGTCCTCCCTGGACTGGAAACAGCATCCTAGGACCGGTTTCGGGGTTTCAACCCTCTTCAGCCAGGATAGCTTGATTCCAGTGGCATGGAGAGCACGGGACTCACGTCTGAGCATACCCGTCCCACTCGGGGTGACAAATGCAAAAACAACAATTGATGGACAGAATGCAGAACAATGTCATACATTCACCCCAGTACAAAGATCTGGGCCTAAATCCATCGTTTTTTTGCTCACCATGCCATTCCAGTTTGAACCCAGCCATATGCAAATCAGTCTTGACCCTGTGCCTTATAGGAACAGTCCAGCCCGAACTGCCAAGCCAGGTCCTCCCTGGACTGGAAAAAGCATCCCAGGACCGGTTTCAGGGTTTCACCCCTCTTCAGCCAGGATAGCTTGATTCCAGTGGCATGGAGAGCACGGGACTCACGTCTGAGCATACCCGTCCCACTCGGGGTGACAAATGCAAAAACAACAATTGATGGACAGAATGCAGAACAATGTCATACATTCACGCCAGTACAGAGGTCTGGGCCTAAATCCATCGTTTTTTGCTCACCATGCCATTCCAGTTTGAACCCAGCCATATGCAAATCAGTCTTGACCCTGTGCCTTATGGGAACAGTCCAGCCCGAACTGCCAAGCCAGGTCCTCCCTGGACTGGAAACAGCATCCTAGGACCGGTTTCGGGGTTTCACCCCTCTTCAGCCAGGATAGCTTGATTCCAGTGGCATGGAGAGCACGGGACTCACGTCTGAGCATACCCGTCCCACTCGGGGTGACAAATGCAAAAACAACAATTGATGGACAGAATGCAGAACAATGTCATACATTCACCCCAGTACAAAGATCTGGGCCTAAATCCATCGTTTTTTTGCTCACCATGCCATTCCAGTTTGAACCCAGCCATATGCAAATCAGTCTTGACCCTGTGCCTTATAGGAACAGTCCAGCCCGAACTGCCAAGCCAGGTCCTCCCTGGACTGGAAAAAGCATCCCAGGACCGGTTTCAGGGTTTCACCCCTCTTCAGCCAGGATAGCTTGATTCCAGTGGCATGGAGAGCACGGGACTCACGTCTGAGCATACCCGTCTCACTCGGGGTGACAAATGCAAAAACAACAATTGATGGACAGAATGCAGAACAATGTCATACATTCACCCCAGTACAGAGATCTGGGCCTAAATCCATCGTTGTTTTGCTCACCATGCCATTCCAGTTTGAACCCAGCCATATGCAAATCAGTCTTGACTCTGTGCCTTATGGGAACAGTCCAGCCCGAACTGCCAAGCCAGGTCCTCCCTGGACTGGAAACAGCATCCTAGGACCGGTTTCGGGGTTTCACCCCTCTTCAGCCAGGATAGCTTGATTCCAGTGGCATAGAGAGCACGGGACTCACCTCTGAGCATACCTGTCCCGCTCGGGGTGACAAATGCAAAAACAACAATTGATGGACAAAATGCAGAACAATGTCATACATTCACCCCAGTACAGAGATCTGGGCCTAAATCCATCGTTTTTTTGCTCACCATGCCATTCCAGTTTGAACCCAGCCATATGCAAATCAGTCTTGACCCTGTGCCTTATGGGAACAGTCCAGCCCGAACTGCCAAGCCAGGTCCTCCCTGGACTGGAAACAGCATCCTAGGACCGGTTTCGAGGTTTCACCCCTCTTCAACCAGGATAGCTTGATTCCAGTGGCATGGAAAGCACGGGACTCACGTCTGAGCATACCCGTCCCACTCGGGGTGACAAACGCAAAAATAACAATTGATGGACAGAATGCAGAACAATGTCATACATTCACCCCAGTACAGAGATCTGGGCCTAAATCCATCGTTTTTTTGCTCACCATGCCATTCCAGTTTGAACCCAGCCATATGCAAATCAGTCTTGACCCTGTGCCTTATGGGAACAGTCCAGCCCGAACTGCCAAGCCAGGTCCTCCCTGGACTGGAAACAGCATCCTAGGACCGGTTTCGGGGTTTCACCCCTCTTCAGCCAGAATAGCTTGATTCCAGTGGCATGGAGAGCACGGGACTCACGTCTGAGCATACCCGTCCCACTCGGGGTGACAAATGCAAAAACAACAATTGATGGACAGAATGCAGAACAATGTCATACATTCACCCCAGTACAGAGATCTGGGCCTAAATCCATCGTTTTTTTGCTCACCATGCCATTCCAGTTTGAACCCAGCCATATGCAAATCAGTCTTGACCCTGTGCCTTATGGGAACAGTCCAGCCCGAACTGCCAAGCCAGGTCCTCCCTGGACTGGAAACAGCATCCTAGGACCGGTTTCGGGGTTTCACCCCTCTTCAGCCAGTATAGCTTGATTCCAGTGGCATGGAGAGCACGGGACTCATGTCTGAGCATACCCGTCCCACTCGGGGTGACAAATGCAAAAACAACAATTGATAGACAGAATGCAGAACAATGTCATACATTCACCCCAGTACAGAGATCTGGGCCTAAATCCGTCGTTTTTTTTTTTTTTTTTTTTGCTCACCATGCCATTCCAGTTTGAACCCAGCCATATGCAAATCAGTCTTGACCCTGTGTCTTATGAGAACAGTCCAGCCCGAACTGCCAAGCCAAGTCCTCCCTGGACTGGAAAAAGCATCCCAGGACCGGTTTCGGGGTTTCACCCCTCTTCAGCCAGGATAGCTTGATTCCAGTGGCATGGAGAGCACGGGACTCACGTCTGAGCATACCCGTTCCACTCGGGGTGACAAATGCAAAAACAACAACTGATGGACAGAATGCAGAACAATGTCATACATTCACCCCAGTACAGAGGTCTGGGCCTAAATCCATCGTTTTTTGCTCACCATGCCATTCCAGTTTGAACCCAGCCATATGCAAATCAGTCTTGACCCTGTGCCTTATGGGAACAGTCCAGCCCGAACTGCCAAGCCAGGTCCTCCCTGGACTGGAAACAGCATCCTAGGACCGGTTTCGGGGTTTCACCCCTCCTCAGCCAGGATAGCTTGATTCCAGTGGCATGGAGAGCACGGGACTCACGTCTGAGCATACCCGTCCCACTGGGGGTGACAAATGCAAAAACAACAATTGATGGACAGAATGCAGAACAATGTCATACATTCACCCCAGTACAGAGATCTGGGCCTAAATCCATCGTTTTTTTGCTCACCATGCCATTCCAGTTTGAACCCAGCCATATGCAAATCAGACTTGACCCTGTGCCTTATGGGAACAGTCCAGCCCGAACTGCCAAGCCAGGTCCTCCCTGGACTGGAAACAGCATCCTAGGACCGGTTTCGGGGTTTCAACCCTCTTCAGCCAGGATAGCTTGATTCCAGTGGCATGGAGAGCATGGGACTCACGTCTGAGCATACCCATCCCACTCGGGGTGACAAATGCAAAAACAACAATTGATGGACAGAATGCAGAACAATGTCATACATTCACCCCAGTACAGAGATCTGGGCCTAAATCCATCGTTTTTTTGTTCACCATGCCATTCCAGTTTGAACCCAGCCATATGCAAATCAGTCTTGACCCTGTGCCTTATGGGAACAGTCCAGCCCGAACTGCCAAGCCAGGTCCTCCCTGGACTGGAAACAGCATCCTAGGACCGGTTTAGGGGTTTCACCCCTCTTCAGCCAGGATAGCTTTATTCTAGTGGCATGGAGAGCACGGGACTCACGTCTGAGCATACCCGTCCCACTCGGGGTGACAAATGCAAAAACAACAATTGATGGACAGAATGCAGAACAATGTCATACATTCACCCCAGTACAGAGGTCTGGGCCTAAATCCATCGTTTTTTGCTCACCATGCCATTCCAGTTTGAACCCAGCCATATGCAAATCAGTCTTGACCCTGTGCCTTATGGGAACAGTCCAGCCCGAACTGCCAAGCCAGGTCCTCCCTGGACTGGAAACAGCATCCTAGGACCGGTTTCGGGGTTTCACCCCTCTTCAGCCAGGATAGCTTGATTCCAGTGGCATGGAGAGCACGGGACTCACGTCTAAGCATACCCGTCCAACTCGGGGTGACAAATGCAAAAACAACAATTGATGGACAGAATGCAGAACAATGTCATACATTCACCCCAGTACAGAGATCTGGGCCTAAATCCATCGTTTTTTTGCTCACCATGCCATTCCAGTTTGAACTCACCCATATGCAAATCAGTCTTGACCCTGTGCCTTATGGGAACAGTCCAGCCCGAACTGCCGAGCCAGGTCCTCCCTGGACTGGAAACAGCATCCTAGGACCGGTTTCGGGGTTTCACCCCTCTTCAGCCAGGATAGCTTGATTCCAGTGGCATGGAGAGCACGGGACTCACGTCTGAGCATACCCGTCCCACTCGGGGTGACAAATGCAAAAACAACAATTGATGGCCAGAATGCAGAACAATGTCATACATTCACCCCAGTACAGAGATCTGGGCCTAAATCCATCGTTTTTTTGCTCACCATGCCATTCCAGTTTGAACCCAGCCATATGCAAATCAGTCTTGACCCTGTGCCTTATGGAACCAGTCCAGCCCGAACTGCCAAGCCAGGTCCTCCCTGGACTGGAAACAGCATCCTAGGACCGGTTTCGGGGTTTCACCCCTCTTCAGCCAGGATAGCTTGATTCCAGTGGCATGGAGAGCACGGGACTCACGTCTGAGCATACCCGTCCCACTCGGGGTGACAAATGCAAAAACAAAAATTGATGGACAGAATGCAGAACAATGTCATACATTCACCCCAGTACAGAGATCTGGGCCTAAATCCATCGTTTTTTTGCTCACCATGCCATTCCAGTTTGAACCCAGCCTTATGCAAATCAGTCTTGACCCTGTGCCTTATGGGAACAGTCCAGCCCGAACTGCCAAGCCAGGCCCTCCCTGGACTGGAAACAGCATCCTAGGACCGGTTTCGGGGTTTCACCCCTCTTCAGCCAGGATAGCTTGATTCCAGTGGCATGGAGAGCACGGGACTCACGTCTGAGCATACCCGTCCCACTCGGGGTGACAAATGCAAAAACAACAATTGATGGACAGAATGCAGAACAATGACATACATTCACCCCAGTACAGAGGTCTGGGCCTAAATCCATTGTTTTTTGCTCACCATGCCATTCCAGTTTGAACCCAGCCATATGCAAATCAGTCTTGACCCTGTGCCTTATAGGAACAGTGCAGCCCGAACTGCCAAGCCAGGTCCTCCCTGGACTGGAAAAAGCATCCCAGGACCGGTTTCAGGGTTTCACCCCTCTTCAGCCAGGATAGCTTGATTCCAGTGGCATGGAGAGCACTGGACTCATGTCTGAGCATACCCGTCCCACTCGGGGTGACAAATGCAAAAACAACAATTGATAGACAGAATGCAGAACAATGTCATACATTCACCCCAGTACAGAGATCTGGGCCTAAATCCGTCGTTTTTTTTTTGTTTTTTTTTTGCTCACCATGCCATTCCAGTTTGAACCCAGCCACATGCAAATCATTCTTGACCCTGTGCCTTATGAGAACAGTCCAGCCCGAACTGCCAAGCCAAGTCCTCCCTGGACTGGAAAAAGCATCCCAGGACCGGTTTCGGGGTTTCACCCCTCTTCAGCCAGGATAGCTTGATTCCAGTGGCATGGAGAGCACGGGACTCACGTCTGAGCATACCCGTCCCACTCGGGGTGACAAATGCAAAAACAACAACTGATGGACAGAATGCAGAACAATGTCATACATTCACCCCAGTACAGAGGTCTGGGCCTAAATCCATCGTTTTTTGCTCACCATGCCATTCCAGTTTGAACCCAGCCATATGCAAATCAGTCTTGACCCTGTGCCTTATGGGAACAGTCCAGCCCGAACTGCCAAGCCAGGTCCTCCCTGGACTGGAAACAGCATCCTAGGACCGGTTTCGGGGTTTCACCCCTCTTCAGCCAGGATAGCTTGATTCCAGTGGCATGGAGAGCACGGGACTCACGTCTGAGCATACCCGTCCCACTCGGGGTGACAAATGCAAAAACAACAATTGATGGACAGAATGCAGAACAATGTCATACATTCACCCCAGTACAGAGATCTGGGCCTAAATCCATCGTTTTTTTGCTCACCATGCCATTCCAGTTTGAACCCAGCCATATGCAAATCAGTCTTGACCCTGTGCCTTATGGGAACAGTCCAGCCCGAACTGCCAAGCCAGGTCCTCCCTGGACTGGAAACAGCATCCTAGGACCGGTTTCGGGGTTTCAACCCTCTTTAGCCAGGATAGCTTGATTCCAGTGGCATGGAGAGCACGGGACTCACGTCTGAGCATACCCGTCCCACTCGGGGTGACAAATGCAAAAACAACAATTGATGGACAGAATGCAGAACAATGTCATACATTCACCCCAGTACAAAGATATGGGCCTAAATCCATCGTTTTTTTGCTCACCATGCCATTCCAGTTTGAACCCAGCCATATGCAAATCAGTCTTGACCCTGTGCCTTATAGGAACAGTCCAGCCCGAACTGCCAAGCCAGGTCCTCCCTGGACTGGAAAAAGCATCCCAGGACCGGTTTCAGGGTTTCACCCCTCTTCAGCCAGGATAGCTTGATTCCAGTGGCATGGAGAGCACGGGACTCACGTCTGAGCATACCCGTCCCACTCGGGGTGACAAATGCAAAAACAACAATTGATGGACAGAATGCAGAACAATGTCATACATTCACGCCAGTACAGAGGTCTGGGCCTAAATCCATCGTTTTTTGCTCACCATGCCATTCCAGTTTGAACCCAGCCATATGCAAATCAGTCTTGACCCTGTGCCTTATGGGAACAGTCCAGCCCGAACTGCCAAGCCAGGTCCTCCCTGGACTGGAAACAGCATCCTAGGACCGGTTTCGGGGTTTCACCCCTCTTCAGCCAGGATAGCTTGATTCCAGTGGCATGGAGAGCACGGGACTCACGTCTGAGCATACCCGTCCCACTCGGGGTGACAAATGCAAAAACAACAATTGATGGACAGAATGCAGAACAATGTCATACATTCACCCCAGTACAGAGATCTGGGCCTAAATCCATCGTTGTTTTGCTCACCATGCCATTCCAGTTTGAACCCAGCCATATGCAAATCAGTCTTGACTCTGTGCCTTATGGGAACAGTCCAGCCCGAACTGCCAAGCCAGGTCCTCCCTGGACTGGAAACAGCATCCTAGGACCGGTTTCGGGGTTTCACCCCTCTTCAGCCAGGATAGCTTGATTCCAGTGGCATGGAGAGCACGGGACTCACGTCTGAGCATACCTGTCCCGCTCGGGGTGACAAATGCAAAAACAACAATTGCTGGACAAAATGCAGAACAATGTCATACATTCACCCCAGTACAGAGATCTGGGCCTAAATCCATCGTTTTTTTGCTCACCATGCCATTCCAGTTTGAACCCAGCCATATGCAAATCAGTCTTGACCCTGTGCCTTATGGGAACAGTCCAGCCCGAACTGCCAAGCCAGGTCCTCCCTGGACTGGAAACAGCATCCTAGGACCGGTTTCGAGGTTTCACCCCTCTTCAACCAGGATAGCTTGATTCCAGTGGCATGGAAAGCACGGGACTCACGTCTGAGCATACCCGTCCCACTCGGGGTGACAAATGCAAAAACAACAATTGATGGACAGAATGCAGAACAATGTCATACATTCACCCCAGTACAGAGATCTGGGCCTAAATCCATGGTTTTTTTGCTCACCATGCCATTCCAGTTTGAACCCAGCCATATGCAAATCAGTCTTGACCCTGTGCCTTATGGGAACAGTCCAGCCCGAACTGCCAAGCCAGGTCCTCCCTGGACTGGAAACAGCATCCTAGGACCGGTTTCGGGGTTTCACCCATCTTCAGCCAGGATATCTTGATTCCAGTGGCATGGAGAGCACGGGACTCACGTCTGAGCATACCCGTCCCACTCGGGGTGACAAATGCAAAAACAACAATTGATGGACAGAAAGCAGAACAATGTCATACATTCACCCCAGTACAGAGATCTGGGCCTAAATCCATCGTTTTTTTGCTCACCATGCCATTCCAGTTTGAACCCAGCCATATGCAAATCAGTCTTGGACCTGTGCCTTATGGGAACAGTCCAGCCCGAACTGCCAAGCCAGGTCCTCCCTGGACTGGAAACAGCATCCTAGGACCGGTTTCGGGGTTTCACCCCTCTTCAGCCAGGATAGCTTGATTCCAGTGGCATGGAGAGCACGGGACTCACGTCTGAGCATACCCGTCGCACTCGGGGTGACAAATGCAAAAACAACAATTGATGGACAGAATGCAGAACAATGTCATACATTCACCCCAGTACAGAGATCTGGGCCTAAATCCGTCGTTTTTTTTTTGTTTTTTTTTGCTCACCATGCCATTCCAGTTTGAACCCAGCCATATGCAAATCAGTCTTGACCCTGTGCCTTATGAGAACAGTCCAGCCCGAACTGCCAAGCCAAGTCCTCCCTGGACTGGAAAAAGCATCCCAGGACCGGTTTCGGGGTTTCACCCCTCTTCAGCCAGGATAGCTTGATTCCAGTGGCATGGAGAGCACGGGACTCACGTCTGAGCATACCCGTCCCACTCGGGGTGACAAATGCAAAAACAACAACTGATGGACAGAATGCAGAACAATGTCATACATTCACCCCAGTACAGAGGTCTGGGCCTAAATCCATCGTTTTTTGCTCACCATGCCATTCCAGTTTGAACCCAGCCATATGCAAATCAGTCTTGACCCTGTGCCTTATGGGAACAGTCCAGCCCGAACTGCCAAGCCAGGTCCTCCCTGGACTGGAAACAGCATCCTAGGACCGGTTTCGGGGTTTCACCCCTCTTCAGCCAGGATAGCTTGATTCCAGTGGCATGGAGAGCACGGGACTCACGTCTGAGCATACCCGTCCCACTCGGGGTGACAAATGCAAAAACAACAATTGATGGACAGAATGCAGAACAATGTCATACATTCACCCCAGTACAGAGATCTGGGCCTAAATCCATCGTTTTTTTGCTCACCATGCCATTCCAGTTTGAACCCAGCCATATGCAAATCAGTCTTGACCCTGTGCCTTATGGGAACAGTCCAGCCCGAACTGCCAAGCCAGGTCCTCCCTGGACTGGAAACAGCATCCTAGGACCGGTTTCGGGGTTTCAACCCTCTTCAGCCAGGATAGCTTGATTCCAGTGGCATGGAGAGCACGGGACTCACGTCTGAGCATACCCATCCCACTCGGGGTGACAAATGCAAAAACAACAATTGATGGACAGAATGCAGAACAATGTCATACATTCACCCCAGTACAGAGATCTGGGCCTAAATCCATCGTTTTTTTGTTCACCATGCCATTCCAGTTTGAACCCAGCCATATGCAAATCAGTCTTGACCCTGTGCCTTATGGGAACAGTCCAGCCCGAACTGCCAAGCCAGGTCCTCCCTGGACTGGAAACAGCATCCTAGGACCGGTTTAGGGGTTTCACCCCTCTTCAGCCAGGATAGCTTTATTCTAGTGGCATGGAGAGCACGGGACTCACGTCTGAGCATACCCGTCCCACTCGGGGTAACAAATGCAAAAACAACAATTGATGGACAGAATGCAGAACAATATCATACATTCACCCCAGTACAGAGATCTGGGCCTAAATCCATCGTTTTTTTGCTCACCATGCCATTCCAGTTTGAACCCAGCCATATGCAAATCAGTCTTGACCCTGTGCCTTATGGGAACAGTCCAGCCCGAACTGCCCAGCCAGGTCCTCCCTGGACTGGAAAAAGCATCCTAGGACCGGTTTCGGGGTTTCACCCCTCTTCAGCCAGGATAGCTTGATTCCAGTGGCATGGAGAGCACGGGACTCATGTGTGAGCATACCCGTCCCACTCGGGGTGACAAATGCAAAAACAACAATTGATGGACAGAATGCAGAACAATGTCATACATTCACCCCAGTACAGAGGTCTGGGCCTAAATCCATCGTTTTTTGCTCACCATGCCATTCCAGTTTGAACCCAGCCATATGCAAATCAGTCTTGACCCTGTGCCTTATGGGAACAGTCCAGCCCGAACTGCCAAGCCAGGTCCTCCCTGGACTGGAAACAGCATCCTACGACCGGTTTCGGGGTTTCACCCCTCTTCAGCCAGGATAGCTTGATTCCAGTGGCATGGAGAGCACGGGACTCACGTCTGAGCATACCCGTCCCACTCGGGGTGACAAATGCAAAAACAACAATTGATGGACAGAATGCAGAACAATGTCATACATTCACCCCAGTACAGAGATCTGGGCCTAAATCCATCGTTTTTTTGCTCACCATGCCATTCCAGTTTGAACTCAGCCATATGCAAATCAGTCTTGACCCTGTGCCTTATGGGAACAGTCCAGCCCGAACTGCCAAGCCAGGTCCTCCCTGGACTGGAAACAGCATCCTAGGACCGGTTTCGGGGTTTCACCCCTCTTCAGCCAGGATAGCTTGATTCCAGTGGCATGGAGAGCACGGGACTCACGTCTGAGCATACCCGTCCCACTCGGGGTGACAAATGCAAAAACAACAATTGATGGCCAGAATGCAGAACAATGTCATACATTCACCCCAGTACAGAGATCTGGGCCTAAATCCATCGTTTTTTTGCTCACCATGCCATTCCAGTTTGAACCCAGCCATATGCAAATCAGTCTTGACCCTGTGCCTTATGGAACCAGTCTAGCCCGAACTGCCAAGCCAGGTCCTCCCTGGACTGGAAACAGCATCCTAGGACCGGTTTCGGGGTTTCACCCCTCTTCAGCCAGGATAGCTTGATTCCAGTGGCATGGAGAGCACGGGACTCACGTCTGAGCATACCCGTCCCACTCGGGGTGACAAATGCAAAAACAAAAATTGATGGACAGAATGCAGAACAATGTCATACATTCACCCCAGTACAGAGATCTGGGCCTAAATCCATCGTTTTTTTGCTCACCATGCCATTCCAGTTTGAACCCAGCCTTATGCAAATCAGTCTTGACCCTGTGCCTTATGGGAACAGTCCAGCCCGAACTGCCAAGCCAGGCCCTCCCTGGACTGGAAACAGCATCCTAGGACCGGTTTCGGGGTTTCACCCCTCTTCAGCCAGGATAGCTTGATTCCAGTGGCATGGAGAGCACGGGACTCACGTCTGAGCATACCCGTCCCACTCGGGGTGACAAATGCAAAAACAACAATTGATGGACAGAATGCAGAACAATGTCATACATTCACCCCAGTACAGAGGTCTGGGCCTAAATCCATCGTTTTTTGCTCACCATGCCATTCCAGTTTGAACCCAGCCATATGCAAATCAGTCTTGACCCTGTGCCTTATGGGAACAGTCCAGCCCGAACTGCCAAGCCAGGTCCTCCCTGGACTGGAAACAGCATCCTAGGACCGGTTTCGGGGTTTCACCCCTCTTCAGCCAGGATAGCTTGATTCCAGTGGCATGGAGAGCACGGGACTCACGTCTGAGCATACCCGTCCCACTCGGGGTGACAAATGCAAAAACAACAATTGATGGACAGAATGCAGAACAATGTCATACATTCACCCCAGTACAGAGATCTGGGCCTAAATCCATCGTTTTTTTGCTCACCATGCCATTCCAGTTTGAACCCAGCCATATGCAAATCAGTCTTGACCCTGTGCCTTATGGGAACAGTCCAGCCCGAACTGCCAAGCCAGGTCCTCCCTGGACTGGCAACAGCATCCTCGGACCGGTTCGGGGTTTCACCCCTCTTCAGCCAGGATAGCTTGATTCCAGTGGTATGGAGAGCACGGGACTCACGTCTAAGCATACCCGTCCCACTCGGGGTGACAAATGCAAAAACAACAATTGATGGACAGAATGCAGAACAATGTCATACATTCACCCCAGTACAGAGATCTGGGCCTAAATCCATTGTTTTTTTGCTCACCATGCCATTCCAGTTTGAACCCAGCCATATGCAAATCAGTCTTGACCCTGTGCCTTATGGGAACAGTCCAGCCCGAACTGCCAAGCCAGGTCCTCCCTGGACTGGAAACAGCATCCTAGGACCGGTTTCGGGGTTTCACCCCTCTTCAGCCAGGATAGCTTGATTCCAGTGGCATGGAGAGCACGGGACTCACGTCTGAGCATACCCGTCCCACTTGGGGTGACAAATGCAAAAACAACAATTGATGGACAGAATGCAGAACAATGTCATACATTCACCCCAGTACAGAGATCTGGGCCTAAATCCATGGTTTTTTTGCTCACCATGCCATTCCAGTTTGAACCCAGCCATATGCAAATCAGTCTTGACCCTGTGCCTTATGGGAACAGTCTAGCCCGAACTGCCAAGCCAGGTCCTCCCTGGACTGGAAACAGCATCCTAGGACCGGTTTCGGGGTTTCACCCATCTTCAGCCAGGATATCTTGATTCCAGTGGCATGGAGAGCACGGGACTCACGTCTGAGCATACCCGTCCCACTCGGGGTGACAAATGCAAAAACAACAATTGATGGACAGAAAGCAGAACAATGTCATACATTCACCCCAGTACAGAGATCTGGGCCTAAATCCATCGTTTTTTTGCTCACCATGCCATTCCAGTTTGAACCCAGCCATATGCAAATCAGTCTTGACCCTGTGCCTTATGGGAACAGTCCAGCCCGAACTGCCAAGCCAGGTCCTCCCTGGACTGGAAACAGCATCCTAGGACCGGTTTCGGGGTTTCACCCCTCTTCAGCCAGGATAGCTTGATTCCAGTGGCATGGAGAGCACGGGACTCACGTCTGAGCATACCCGTCCCACTCGGGGTGACAAATGCAAAAACAACAATTGATGGACAGAATGCAGAACAATGTCATACATTCACCCCAGTACAGAGATCTGGGCCTAAATCCATCGTTTTTTTGCTCACCATGCCATTCCAGTTTGAACCCAGCCATATGCAAATCAGTCTTGACCCTGTGCCTTATGGGAACAGTCCAGCCCGAACTGCCAAGCCAGGTCCTCCCTGGACTGGAAACAGCATCCTAGGACCGGTTTCGGGGTTTCACCCCTCTTCAGCCAGGATAGCTTGATTCCAGTGGCATGGAGAGCACGGGACTCATGTCTGAGCATACCCGTCCCACTCGGGGTGACAAATGCAAAAACAACAATTGATGGACAGAATGCAGAACAATGTCATACATTCACCCCAGTACAGAGATCTGGGCCTAAATCCATCGTTTTTTTGCTCACCATGCCATTCCAGTTTGAACCCAGCCATATGCAAATCAGTCTTGACCCTGTGCCTTATGGGAACAGTCCAGCCCGAACTGCCAAGCCAGGTCGTCCCTGGACTGGAAACAGCATCCTAGGACCGGTTTCGGGGTTTCAACCCTCTTCAGCCAGGATAGCTTGATTCCAGTGGCATGGAGAGCACGGGACTCACGTCTGAGCATACCCATCCCACTCGGGGTGACAAATGCAAAAACAACAATTGATGGACAGAATGCAGAACAATGTCATACATTCACCCCAGTACAGAGATCTGGGCCTAAATCCATCGTTTTTTTGTTCACCATGCCATTCCAGTTTGAACCCAGCCATATGCAAATCAGTCTTGACCCTGTGCCTTATGGGAACAGTCCAGCCCGAACTGCCAAGCCAGGTCCTCCCTGGACTGGAAACAGCATCCTAGGACCGGTTTAGGGGTTTCACCCCTCTTCAGCCAGGATAGCTTTATTCTAGTGGCATGGAGAGCACGGGACTCACGTCTGAGCATACCCGTCCCACTCGGGGTAACAAATGCAAAAACAACAATTGATGGACAGAATGCAGAACAATGTCATACATTCACCCAAGTACAGAGGTCTGGGCCTAAATCCATCGTTTTTTGCTCACCATGCCATTCCAGTTTGAACCCAGCCATATGCAAATCAGTCTTGACCCTGTGCCTTATGGGAACAGTCCAGCCCGAACTGCCAAGCCAGGTCCTCCCTGGACTGGAAACAGCATCCTAGGACCGGTTTCGGGGTTTCACCCCTCTTCAGCCAGGATAGCTTGATTCCAGTGGCATGGAGAGCACGGGACTCACGTCTGAGCATACCCGTCCCACTCGGGGTGACAAATGCAAAAACAACAATTGATGGACAGAATGCAGAACAATGTCATACATTCACCCCAGTACAGAGATCTGGGCCTAAATCCATCGTTTTTTTGCTCACCATGCCATTCCAGTTTGAACTCAGCCATATGCAAATCAGTCTTGACCCTGTGCCTTATGGGAACAGTCCAGCCCGAACTGCCAAGCCAGGTCCTCCCTGGACTGGAAACAGCATCCTAGGACCGGTTTCGGGGTTTCACCCCTCTTCAGCCAGGATAGCTTGATTCCAGTGGCATGGAGAGCACGGGACTCACGTCTGAGCATACCCGTCCCACTCGGGGTGACAAATGCAAAAACAACAATTGATGGCCAGAATGCAGAACAATGTCATACATTCACCCCAGTACAGAGATCTGGGCCTAAATCCATCGTTTTTTTGCTCACCATGCCATTCCAGTTTGAACCCAGCCATATGCAAATCAGTCTTGACCCTGTGCCTTATGGAACCAGTCCAGCCCGAACTGCCAAGCCAGGTCCTCCCTGGACTGGAAACAGCATCCCAAGACCGGTTTCGGGGTTTCACCCCTCTTCAGCCAGGATAGCTTGATTCCAGTGGCATGGAGAGCACGGGACTCACGTCTGAGCATACCCGTCCCACTCGGGGTGACAAATGCAAAAACAAAAATTGATGGACAGAATGCAGAACAATGTCATACATTCACCCCAGTACAGAGATCTGGGCCTAAATCCATCGTTTTTTTGCTCACCATGCCATTCCAGTTTGAACCCAGCCTTATGCAAATCAGTCTTGACCCTGTGCCTTATGGGAACAGTCCAGCCCGAACTGCCAAGCCAGGCCCTCCCTGGACTGGAAACAGCATCCTAGGACCGGTTTCGGGGTTTCACCCCTCTTCAGCCAGGATAGCTTGATTCCAGTGGCATGGAGAGCACGGGACTCACGTCTGAGCATACCCGTCCCACTCGGGGTGACAAATGCAAAAACAACAATTGATGGACAGAATGCAGAACAATGTCATACATTAACCCCAGTACAGAGGTCTGGGCCTAAATCCATCGTTTTTTGCTCACCATGCCATTCCAGTTTGAACCCAGCCATATGCAAATCAGTCTTGACCCTGTGCCTTATGGGAACAGTCCAGCCCGAACTGCCAAGCCAGGTCCTCCCTGGACTGGAAACAGCATCCTAGGACCGGTTTCGGGGTTTCACCCCTCTTCAGCCAGGATAGCTTGATTCCAGTGGCATGGAGAGCACGGGACTCACGTCTGAGCATACCCGTCCCACTCGGGGTGACAAATGCAAAAACAACAATTGATGGACAGAATGCAGAACAATGTCATACATTCACCCCAGTACAGAGATCTGGGCCTAAATCCATCGTTTTTTTGCTCACCATGCCATTCCAGTTTGAACCCAGGCATATGCAAATCAGTCTTGACCCTGTGCCTTATGGGAACAGTCCAGCTCGAACTGCCAAGCCAGGTCCTCCCTGGACTGGAAACAGCATCCTAGGACCGGTTTCGGGGTTTCACCCCTCTTCAGCCAGGATAGCTTGATTCCAGTGGCATGGAGAGCACGGGACTCACGTCTGAGCATACCCGTCCCACTCGGGGTGACAAATGCAAAAACAACAATTGATGGACAGAATGCAGAACAATGTCATACATTCACCCCAGTACAGAGATCTGGGCCTAAATCCATCGTTTTTTTGCTCACCATGCCATTCCAGTTTGAACTCAGCCATATGCAAATCAGTTTTGACCCTGTGCCTTATGGGAACAGTCCAGCCCGAACTGCCAAGCCAGGTCCTCCCTGGACTGGAAACAGCATCCTAGGACCGGTTTCGGGGTTTCACCCCTCTTCAGCCAGGATAGCTTGATTCCAGTGGCATGGAGAGCACGGGACTCACGTCTGAGCATACCCGTCCCACTCGGGGTGACAAATGCAAAAACAACAATTGATGGCCAGAATGCAGAACAATGTCATACATTCACCCCAGTACAGAGATCTGGGCCTAAATCCATCGTTTTTTTGCTCACCATGCCATTCCAGTTTGAACCCAGCCATATGCAAATCAGTCTTGACCCTGTGCCTTATGGAACCAGTCCAGCCCGAACTGCCAAGCCAGGTCCTCCCTGGACTGGAAACAGCATCCTAGGACCGGTTTCGGGGTTTCACCCCTCTTCAGCCAGGATAGCTTGATTCCAGTGGCATGGAGAGCACGGGACTCACGTCTGAGCATACCCGTCCCACTCGGGGTGACAAATGCAAAAACAAAAAATTGATGGACAGAATGCAGAACAATGTCATACATTCACCCCAGTACAGAGATCTGGGCCTAAATCCATCGTTTTTTTGCTCACCATGCCATTCCAGTTTGAACCCAGCCTTATGCAAATCAGTCTTGACCCTGTGCCTTATGGGAACAGTCCAGCCCGAACTGCCAAGCCAGGCCCTCCCTGGACTGGAAACAGCATCCTAGGACCGGTTTCGGGGTTTCACCCCTCTTCAGCCAGGATAGCTTGATTCCAGTGGCATGGAGAGCACGGGACTCACGTCTGAGCATACCCGTCCCACTCGGGGTGACAAATGCAAAAACAACAATTGATGGACAGAATGCAGAACAATGTCATACATTCACCCCAGTACAGAGGTCTGGGCCTAAATCCATCGTTTTTGCTCACCATGCCATTCCAGTTTGAACCCAGCCATATGCAAATCAGTCTTGACCCTGTGCCTTATGGGAACAGTCCAGCCCGAACTGCCAAGCCAGGTCCTCCCTGGACTGGAAACAGCATCCTAGGACCGGTTTCGGGGTTTCACCCCTCTTCAGCCAGGATAGCTTGATTCCAGTGGCATGGAGAGCACGGGACTCACGTCTGAGCATACCCGTCCCACTCGGGGTGACAAATGCAAAAACAACAATTGATGGACAGAATGCAGAACAATGTCATACATTCACCCCAGTACAGAGATCTGGGCCTAAATCCATCGTTTTTTTGCTCACCATGCCATTCCAGTTTGAACCCAGCCATATGCAAATCAGTCTTGACCCTGTGCCTTATGGGAACAGTCCAGCCCGAACTGCCAAGCCAGGTCCTCCCTGGACTGGAAACAGCATCCTCGGACCGGTTCGGGGTTTCACCCCTCTTCAGCCAGGATAGCTTGATTCCAGTGGTATGGAGAGCACGGGACTCACGTCTAAGCATACCCGTCCCACTCGGGGTGACAAATGCAAAAACAACAATTGATGGACAGAATGCAGAACAATGTCATACATTCACCCCAGTACAGAGATCTGGGCCTAAATCCATTGTTTTTTTGCTCACCATGCCATTCCAGTTTGAACCCAGCCATATGCAAATCAGTCTTGACCCTGTGCCTTATGGGAACAGTCCATCCCGAACTGCCAAGCCAGGTCCTTCCTGGACTGGAAACAGCATCCTAGGACCGGTTTCGGGGTTTCACCCCTCTTCAGCCAGGATAGCTTGATTCCAGTGGCATGGAGAGCACGGGACTCACGTCTGAGCATACCCGTCCCACTCGGGGTGACAAATGCAAAAACAACAATTGATGGACAGAATGCAGAACAATGTCATACATTCACCCCAGTACAGAGATCTGGGCCTAAATCCATCGTTTTTTTGCTCACCATGCCATTCAAGTTTGAACCCAGCCATATGCAAATCAGTCTTGACCCTGTGCCTTATGGGAACAGTCCAGCCCGAACTGCCAAGCCAGGTCCTCCCTGGACTGGAAACAGCATCCTAGGACCGGTTTCGGGGTTTCACCCCTCTTCAGCCAGGATAGCTTGATTCCAGTGGCATGGAGAGCACGGGACTCACGTCTGAGCATACCCGTCCCACTCGGGGTGACAAATGCAAAAACAACAATTGAGGGACAGAATGCAGAACAATGTCATACATTCACCCCAGTACAGAGATCTGGGCCTAAATCCATCGTTTTTTTGCTCACCATGCCATTCCAGTTTGAACCCAGCCATATGCAAATCAGTCTTGACCCTGTGCCTTATGGGAACAGTCCAGCCCGAACTGCCAAGCCAGGTCCTCCCTGGACTGGAAACAGCATCCTAGGACCGGTTTCGGGGTTTCACCCCTCTTCAGCCAGGATAGCTTGATTCCAGTGGCATGGAGAGCACCTGACTCACGTCTGAGCATACCCGTCCCACTCGGGGTGACAAATGCAAAAACAACAATTGATGGACAGAATGCAGAACAATGCCATACATTCACCCCAGTACAGAGGTCTGGGCCTAAATCCATCGTTTTTTTCTCACCATGCCATTCCAGTTTGAACCCAGCCATATGCAAATCAGTCTTGACCCTGTGCCTTATGGGAACAGTCCAGCCCGAACTGCCAAGCCAGGTCCTCCCTGGACTGGAAACAGCATCCTAGGACCGGTTTCGGGGTTTCACCCCTCTTCAGCCAGGATAGCTTGATTCCAGTGGCATGGAGAGCACGGGACTCACGTCTGAGTATACCCGTCCCACTCGGGGTGACAAATGCAAAATCAACAATTGATGGACAGAATGCAGAACAATGTCATACATTCACCCCAGTACAGAGATCTGGGCCTAAATCCATCGTTTTTTTGCTCACCATGCCATTCCAGTTTGAACCCAGCCATATGCAAATCAGTCTTGACCCTGTGCCTTATGGGAACAGTCCAGCCCGAACTGCCAAGCCAGGTCCTCCCTGGACTGGAAACAGCATCCTAGGACCGGTTTTGGGGTTTCACCCCTCTTCAGCCAGGATAGCTTGATTCCAGTGGCATGGAGAGCACGGGACTCACGTCTGAGCATACCCGTCCCACTCGGGGTGACAAATGCAAAAACAACAATTGATGGACAGAATGCAGAACAATGTCATACATTCACCCCAGTACAGAGATCTGGGCCTAAATCCATCGTTTTTTTGCTCACCATGCCATTCCAGTTTGAACCCAGCCATATGCAAATCAGTCTTGACCCTGTGCCTTATGGGAACAGTCCAGCCCGAACTGCCAAGCCAGGTCCTCCCTGGACTGGAAACAGCATCCTAGGACCGGTTTCGGGGTTTCACCCCTCTTCAGCCAGGATAGCTTGATTCCAGTGGCATGGAGAGCACGGGACTCACGTCTGAGCATACCCGTTCCACTCGGGGTGACAAATGCAAAAACAACAATTGATGGACAGAATGCAGAACAATGTCATACATTCACCCCGGTACAAAGATATGGGCCTAAATCCATCGTTTTTTTGCTCACCATGCCATTCCAGTTTGAACCCAGCCATATGCAAATCAGTCTTGACCCTGTGCCTTATGGGAACAGTCCAGCCCGAACTGCCAAGCCAGGTCTTCCCTGGACTGGAAACAGCATCCTAGGACCGGTTTCGGGGTTTCACCCCTCTTCAGCCAGGATAGCTTGATTCCAGTGGCATGGAGAGCACGGGACTCACGTCTGAGCATAGCCGTCCCACTCGGGGTGACAAATGCAAAAACAACAATTGATGGACAGAATGCAGAACAATGTCATACATTCACCCCAGTACAGAGATCTGGGCCTAAATCCATCATTTTTTTGCTCACCATGCCATTCCAGTTTGAACCCAGCCATATGCAAATCAGTCTTGACCCTGTGCCTTATGGGAACAGTCCAACCCGAACTGCCAAGCCAGGTCCTCCCTGGACTGGAAACAGCATCCTAGGACCGGTTTCGGGGTTTCACCCCTCTTCAGCCAGGATAGCTTGATTCCAGTGGCATGGAGAGCACGGGACTCACGTCTGAGCATACCCGTCCCATTCGGGGTGACAAATGCAAAAACAACAATTGATGGACAGAATGCAGAACAATGTGATACATTCACCCCAGTACAGAGATCTGGGCCTAAATCCATCGTTTTTTTGCTCACCATGCCATTCCAGTTTGAACCCAGCCATATGCAAATCAGTCTTGACCCTGTGCCTTATGGGAACAGTCCAGCTCGAACTGCCAAGCCAGGTCCTCCCTGGACTGGAAACAGCATCCTAGGACCGGTTTCGGGGTTTCACCCCTCTTCAGCCAGGATAGCATGATTCCAGTGGCATGGAGAGCACGGGACTCACGTCTGAGCATACCCGTCCCACTCGGGGTGACAAATGCAAAAACAACAATTGATGGACAGAATGCAGAACAATGTCATACATTCACCCCAGTACAGAGATCTGGGCCTAAATCCATCGTTTTTTTGCTCGCCATGCCATTCCAGTTTGAACCCAGCCATATGCAAATCAGTCTTGACTCTGTGCCTTATGGGAACAGTCCAGCCCGAACTGCCAAGCCAGGTCCTCCCTGGACTGGAAACAGCATCCTAGGACCGGTTTCGGGGTTTCACCCCTCTTCAGCCAGGATAGCTTGATTCCAGTGGCATGGAGAGCACGGGACTCACGTCTGAGCATACCCGTCCCACTCAGGGTGACAAATGCAAAACCAACAATTGATGTACAGAATGCAGAACAATGTCATACATTCACCTCAGTACAGAGATCTGGGCCTAAATCCATCGTTTTTTTGCTCACCATGCCATTCCAGTTTGAACCCAGCCATATGCAAATCAGTCTTGACCCTGTGCCTTATGGGAACAGTCCAGCTCGAACTGCCAAGCCAGGTCCTCCCTGGACTGGAAACAGCATCCTAGGACCGGTTTCGGGGTTTCACCCCTCTTCAGCCAGGATAGCTTGATTCCAGTGGCATGGAGAGCACGGGACTCAAGTCTGAGCATTACCGTCCTACTCAGGGTGACTAATGCAAAAACAACAATTGATGGACAGAATGCAGAACAATGTCATACATTCACCCCAGTACAGAGATCTGGGCCTAAATCCATCGTTTTTTTACTCACCATGCCATTCCAGTTTGAACCCAGCCATATGCAAATTAGTCTTGACCCTGTGCCTTATGGGAACAGTCCAGCCCGAACTGCCAAGCCAGGTCCTCCCTGGACTGGAAACAGCATCTTAGGACCGGTTTCGGGGTTTCACCCCTCTTCAGCCAGGATAGCTTGATTCCAGTGGCATGGAGAGCACGGGACTCACGTCTGAGCATACCCGTCCCACTCGGGGTGACAAATGCAAAAACAACAATTGATGGACAGAATGCACAACAATGTCATACATTCACCCCAGTACAGAGATCTGGGCCTAAATCCATCGTTTTTTTGCTCACCATGCCATTCCAGTTTGAACCCAGCCATATGCAAATCAGTCTTGACCCTGTGCCTTATGGGAACAGTCCAGCCCGAACTGCCAAGCCAGGTCCTCCCTGGACTGGAAACAGCATCCTAGGACTGGTTTCGGGGTTTCACCCCTCTTCAGCCAGGATAGCTTGATTCCAGTGGCATGGAGAGCACGGGACTCATGTCTGAGCATACCCGTCCCACTCGGGGTGGCAAATGCAAAAACAACAATTGATGGACAGAATGCAGAACAATGTCATACATTCACCCCAGTACAGAGATCTGGGCCTAAATCCATCGTGTTTTTGCTCACCATGCCATTCCAGTTTGAACCCAGCCATATGCAAATCAGTCTTGACCCTGTGCCTTATGGGAACAGTCCAGCCCGAACTGCCAAGCCAGGTCCTCCCTGGACTGGAAACAGCATCCTAGGACCGGTTTCGGGGTTTCACCCCTCTTCAGCCAGGATAGCTTGATTCCAGTGGCAGGGAGAGCACGGGACTCACGTCTGAGCATACCCGTCCCACTCGGGGTGACAAATGCAAAAACAACAATTGATGGACAGAATACAGAACAATGTCATACATTCACCCCAGTACGGAGATCTGGGCCTAAATCCATCATTTTTTTGCTCACCATGCCATTCCAGTTTGAACCCAGCCATATGCAAATCAGTGTTGACCCTGTGCCTTATGGGAACAGTCCAGCCCGAACTGCCAAGCCAGGTCCTCTCTGGACTGGAAACAGCATCCTAGGACCGGTTTCGGGGTTTCACCCCTCTTCAGCCAGGATAGCTTGATTCCAGTGGCAGGGAGAGCACGGGACTCACGTCTGAGCATACCCGTCCCACTCGGGGTGACAAATGCAAAAACAACAATTGATGGACAGAATGCAGAACCATGTCATACATTCACCTCCGTACAGAGATCTGGGCCTAAATCCATCGTTTTTTTTCTCACCATGCCATTCCAGTTTGAACCCAGCCATATGCAAATCAGTCTTGACCCTGTGCCTTATGGGAACAGTCCAGCCCGAACTGCCAAGCCAGGTCCTCCCTGGATTGGAAACAGCATCCTAGGACCGGTTTCGGGGTTTCACCCCTCTTCAGCCAGGATAGCTTGATTCCAGTGGCATGGAGAGCACGGGACTCACGTCTGAGCATACCCGTCCCACTCGGGGTGACAAATGCAAAAACAACAATTGATGGACAGAATGCAGAACAATGTCATACATTCACCCCAGTACAGAGATCTGGGCCTAAATCCATCGTTTCTTTGTTCACCATGCCATTCCAGTTTGAACCCAGCCATATGCAAATCAGTGTTGACCCTGTGCCTTATGGGAACAGTCCAGCCTGAACTGCCAAGCCAGGTCCTCCCTGGACTGGAAACAGCATCCTAGGACCGGTTTCGGGGTTTCACCCCTCTTCAGCCAGGATAGCTTGATTCCAGTGGCAGGGAGAGCACGGGACTCACGTCTGAGCATACCCGTCCCACTCGGGGTGACAAATGCAAAAACAACAATTGATGGACAGAATACAGAACAATGTCATACATTCACCCCAGTACAGAGATCTGGGCCTAAATCCATCATTTTTTTGCTCACCATGCCATTCCAGTTTGAACCCAGCCATATGCAAATCAGTCTTGACCCTGTGCATTATGGGAACAGTCCAGCCCGAACTGCCAAGCCAGGTCCTCCCTGGACTGGAAACAGCATCCTAGGACCGGTTTCGGGGTTTTACCCCTCTTCAGCCAGGATAGCTTGATTCCAGTGGCATGGAGAGCACGGGACTCACGTCTGAGCATACCCGTCCCACTCGGGGTGACAAATGCAAAAACAACAATTGATGGACAGAATACAGAACAATGTCATACATTCACCCCAGTACAGAGATCTGGGCCTAAATCCATCATTTTTTGCTCACCATGCCATTCCAGTTTGAACCCAGCCATATGCAAATCAGTGTTGACCCTGTGCCTTATGGGAACAGTCCAGCCCGAACTGCGAAGCCAGGTCCTCCCTCGACTGGAAACAGCATCCTAGGACCGGTTTCGGGGTTTCACCCCTCTTCAGCCAGGATAGTTTGATTCCAGTGGCATGGAGAGCACGGGACTCACGTCTGAGCATACCCGTCCCACTCGGGGTGACAAATGCAAAAACAACAATTGATGGACAGAATGCAGAACCATGTCATACATTCACCTCCGTACAGAGATCTGGGCCTAAATCTATCGTTTTTTTTCTCACCATGCCATTCCAGTTTGAACCCAGCCATATGCAAATCAGTCTTGACCCTGTGCCTTATGGGAACAGTCCAGCCCGAACTGCCAAGCCAGGTCATCCCTGGACTGGAAACAGCATCCTAGGACCGGTTTCGGGGTTTCACCCCTCTTCAGCCAGGATAGCTTGATTCCAGTGGCATGGAGAGCACAGGGCTCACGTCTGAGCATACCCGTCCCACTCGGGGTGGCAAATGCAAAAACAACAATTGATGGACAGAATGCAGAACAATGTCATATATTCACCCCAGTACAGAGATCTGGGCCTAAATCCATCGTTTTTTTGCTCACCATGCCATTCCAGTTTGAACCCAGCCATATGCAAATCAGTCTTGACCCTGTGCCTTATGGGAACAGTCCAGCCCGAACTGCCAAGCCAGGTCCTCCCTGGACTGGAAACAGCATCCTAGGACCGGTTTCGGGGTTTCACCCCTCTTCAGCCAGGATAGCTTGATTCCAGTGGCATGTAGAGCACGGGACTCACGTCTGAGCATACCCGTCCCACTCGGGGTGACAAATGCAAAAACAACAATTGATGGACAGAATGCAGAACAATTTCATACATTCACCCCAGTACAGAGATCTGGGCCTAAATCCATCGTTTTTTTGCTCACCATGCCATTCCAGTTTGAACCCAGCCATATGCAAATCAGTCTTGACCCTGTGCCTTATGGGAACAGTCCAGCCCGAACTGCCAAGCCAGGTCCTCCCTGGACTGGAAACAGCATCCTAGGACTGGCTTCGGGGTTTCACCCCTCTTCAGCCAGGATAGCTTGATTCCAGTGGCATGGAGAGCAAGGGACTCACGTCTGAGCATACCCGTCCCACTCGGGGTGACAAATGCAAAAACAACAATTGATGGACAGAATGCAGAACAATGTCATACATTCACCCCAGTACAGAGATCTGGGCCTAAATCCATTGTTTTTTTGCTCACCATGCCATTCCAGGTTGAACCCAGCCATATGCAAATCAGTCTTGACCCTGTGCCTTATGGGAACAGTCCAGCCCGAACTGCCAAGCCAAGTCCTCCCTGGACTGGAAACAGCATCCTAGGACCGATTTCGGGGTTTCACCCCTCTTCAGCCAGGATAGCTTTATTCCAGTGGCATGGAGAGCACGGGACTCACGTCTGAGCATACCGGTCCCACTCGGGGTGACAAATGCAAAAACAACAATTGATGGACAGAATGCAGAACAATGTCATACATTCACCCCAGTACAGAGATCTGGGCCTAAATCCATCGTTTTTTTGCTCACCATGCCATTCCAGTTTGAACCCAGCCATATGCAAATCAGTCTTGACCCTGTGCCTTATGGGAACAGTCCAGCCCGAACTGCCAAGCCAGGTCCTCCCTGGACTGGAAAAAGCATCCTAGGACCGGTTTCAGGGTTTCACCCCTCTTCAGCCAGGATAGCTTGATTCCAGTGGCATGGAGAGCAAGGGACTCACGTCTGAGCATACCCGTCCCACTCGGGATGACAAATGCAAAAACAACAATTGATGGACAGAATGCAGAACAATGTCATACATTCACGCCAGTACAGAGGTCTGGGCCTAAATCCATCGTTTTTTGCTCACCATGCCATTCCAGTTTGAACCCAGCCATATGCAAATCAGTCTTGACCCTGTGCCTTATGGGAACAGTCCAGCCCGAACTGCCAAGCCAGGTCCTCCCTGGACTGGAAACAGCATCCTAGGACCGGTTTCGGGGTTTCACCCCTCTTCAGCCAGGATAGCTTGATTCCAGTGGCATGGAGAGCACGGGACTCACGTCTGAGCATACCCGTCCCACTCGGGGTGACAAATGCAAAAACAACAATTGATGGACAGAATGCAGAACAATGTCATACATTCACCCCAGTACAGAGATCTGGGCCTAAATCCATTGTTGTTTTGTTCACCATGCCATTCCAGTTTGAACCCAGCCATATGCAAATCAGTCTTGACTCTGTGCCTTATGGGAACAGTCCAGCCCGAACTGCCAAGCCAGGTCCTCCCTGGACTGGAAACAGCATCCTAGGACCGGTTTCGGGGTTTCACCCCTCTTCAGCCAGGATAGCTTGATTCCAGTGGCATGGAGAGCACGGGACTCACGTCTGAGCATACCTGTCCCGCTCGGGGTGACAAATGCAAAAACAACAATTGATGGACAAAATGCAGAACAATGTCATACATTCACCCCAGTACAGAGATCTGGGCCTAAATCCATCGTTTTTTTGCTCACCATGCCATTACAGTTTGAACCCAGCCATATGCAAATCAGTCTTGACCCTGTGCCTTATGGGAACAGTCCAGCCCGAACTGCCAAGCCAGGTCCTCCCTGGACTGGAAACAGCATCCTAGGACCGGTTTCGAGGTTTCACCCCTCTTCAACCAGGATAGCTTGATTCCAGTGGCATGGAAAGCACGGGACTCACGTCTGAGCATACCCGTCCCACTCGGGGTGACAAATGCAAAAACAACAATTGATGGACAGTGTTAGAAAAACCCACTCCCACACCGGAAGGGTGGTGGTGGTGTTCTCCCAGACACGCTGTGGTAGCTTGGCTCGAGCGGTAAGGAAGGCACCGTGTTAAGCATACGACATACCCACACAATAACCATCCGTGCATCCGTTCCAAAAACGACACTACACCTTAAAAATTATACTGAAAATATATCTCTTTATCTTCTTTTTCTCTTAGTTGCTGATTAAATAAATAATAATACAATCACAGTACACAAGGCTTTTTGTAGGCTTTTTGGAAGGGTACGTCAAATAAATACTGTCTTAACGATTCAATAAATAAGGTAGATCATAAATAATCAAGGCATAAATATAAGTGCATTACATTACAGGCAATTAAATATTATGAGGCAATATATACTGTACGACAATAAATATTGTGAAACAATAAATACTGTGGGGCAATAAATAGGATAAATACAATAAATACAGTGCTCTCAATAAATAATAAAAGCCAACAGTGACACTTGTAAATCAGTTCACATTCCTGAGGTACTATGGGATGATTTGACCCAATCCCAGCTTGTAGAGATTTGGATGGCCTGAGGGGTATACTCCCTGGCTTGGACAAGGCTGAGGCCTAAACTGAGGTAGATCAAGGGGGAATCTAGAGAGCTGGCTCTCCCACACTACACAACCCCTCTGTATTAGTCTCAGCTCACCCCTGGCACACTCAAGCTGGTTCCAGCACCTCTCTAGCCCCTAGGATAGTCTTTTAGGGCTTCACAGGGCCTTAGGCGCCCTCTATTCCACTTACTGCCCTTCTTATGAAGTTCCGACGCCGCTGGAGTCGTGTCGACGCCGTGAGGCGGTTCCGGTTCGATGTCGGCGGCCTCGGCGCAATGTCAGTTCTTGACGACGTCGATAGGCGGTTCCGGTTCGATGTCGACCTCCGGTTCGATGACGTCGGGCAGTCTTGGTTCGATGTCGACTTCGGGAAGCTCCGGTTCGATGTCAGCGGCCTCGGCTCGATGTCGACCTCCGGTTCGATGACGTCGGGCTGTCTTGGCTCGATGTCGACTTCCGTCGGCTCCGGAGTGCGATCTCCACTCCCGACCTCCGGTGCTCCTTTCCTCAGGTTCCGGCGACTCCGGAGTGCGACCTCCACTCCCAACCTCCGGCACGATTCTCTTCAGGTTCCGGCGACTCCGGAGTGCGATCTCCACTCCCGACCTCCGGCACGCTTCACCTCGGTCTCCGGCGACTCCGAGGGGCGGACTTCACTCCCCCGTTGACGCCGCACACTCGACCTCGGATGACTTCCTCCACGACCTCTGGTACTATCCCCGACCTCCGTCGGCGCCCTCTCTCGACCTCTGGCGGCTCCGGGTACGACGTCTGCTTTCCAGTCAGCGCCGCTTCTCCACCTCGGGCTCCAGGTCTCCAGGCTTCTCGACGTCGGATTTCAGGAAGTTACCAGTAACCAGGTCAGGAACTTGCTGTTCTTTATTTCTAAGGCCTGTTCCTGCTGTCCAGGTCCTTAAGATGGTTTTTCTTGCTTTCTCCCACACAGGGCTCCAGGCTGGGCTCAGTCAGTAGGGACTAGTATCAAGGGTGGGTTTATGGACCCCACTCCAAGCACAAGTTTCCACCCCTGCTGCCTCACTCCTTCCTCCTTCAGGTTTCTGCTCCTCTCTCTTCACCAGTCAGGTGCCAACTGCCCACTCCAACTGCCAACCTGGAGATGCCTTCCCAACATTCCAAACCGCCTCCAACTGTCACCGGGTTCCAGAATGTTGCAGAAGGTTCTAGTAGGTTCCAGTGGGTTCTGATGATGTCACAGGTGGCCACCATTTTGTGCTCCAGGCCCTCAGACAGAAGTTCCAGGGGTAGATAAAATGGCTCCCTGAATCTGCATCAATACTAAAAAGTCTGGTGGTTCCCAAAAAGGAAAAATACTAACAGGGTTTGAGGCAAAAGTGGGACAAAATAAATAATGATGAGGAGGGACCACCCAAAGGGCTGACAGGTCTAACACGCGTCCCCCCCAGCTGAAAGTGGGGAGAGCTACCCAACCCCTTGGGAGTTCTCATCACTAAGGCGGAAATACCTTGAGAGACCGTCTGCATTGGCGTGGTCCACTCCAGGCCGATGTTCCACCTGAAAGTCCATTCCCTGTAGGGAAATAGACCACCTCAACAACTTGGGGTTCTCCCCCTTCATCTGCATCAGCCAACGAAGGGGTCTGTGGTCGGTCTGAACCAGGAAGTGCGAGCCAAACAGGTATGGCCGCAACTTCTTCAGAGCCCATACCACTGCAAAGGCTTCACGCTCTATTGCACTCCACTTCTGTTCCCTGGGAAGTAGTCTCCGGGATAGGAAGACCACGGGTTGATCCAGACCCTCTTCATTGAGTTGCGATAACACTGCCCCAATGCCATGTTCTGATGCATCCGTCTGGACAATGAACTCCTTGGAAAAGTCTGGGGCCCTTAAGACCGGGGCCTCGCACATGGCTTTCTTCAGTCTCACAAAGGCCTGCTGACAAGCCTCCGTCCAGACTACCCGTCGAGGTTGTTTCTTGGACGTGAGCTCCGTGAGGGTGGCTACGATGGTACCGTAACCCTTCACGAAGCGGCGGTAGTATCCTGTGAGGCCCAGAAAAGCTCGGACCTCAGTCTGTGTCTTGGGGGGTTCCCAGGCCATGATGGCCTCGATCTTCGCCTGGAGGGGTTGCACCGCTCCCCTACCCACCAAGTGTCCAAGGTACACTACCGACCCCTGCCCGATCTGGCACTTGCTGGCCTTGATCGTCAATCCAGCTTGTCTCAGGGCCTGGAGAACAGCTTGCAGGTGACGCAAATGATCCTCCCAGCTGTTACTGAAGACGGCTATGTCATCCAGATAAGCAGCAGAGAAACTCTCCATTCCGGTGAGGATCTGGTTTACCAGGCGCTGAAACGTGGCAGGGGCGTTCTTGAGCCCAAAGGGCATCACACAGAACTTGTAGTGGCCATTGGGCGTGGAGAAGGCTGACCTTTCCCTTGCTCCATCAGTCAAAGAGATCTGCCAGTACCCCGAAGTAAGGTCAAAGGTACTTAGATACTGGGCAGCTCCCAGCCGGTCAATCAATTCATCCGCCCTGGGGATCGGATGAGCATCAGTTTTGGTTACTGAATTCAGTCCCCGGTAGTCCACACAGAACCTCAGTTCCGGTTGGGCACCCGGTGGTGCAGCTTTTGGTACTAGTACCACCGGACTGGACCAGGGGCTGCTAGAAGGTTCGATCACTCCTAGCTCCAGCATCTTAGTGACTTCACTGTGAATGCTGGCCTTCACCTTGTCTGACATCCGGTAGATCTTGGACTTCACAGGTGGGCTGTCTCCTGTGTCCACGTCATGGACGCACAGGTGAGTCCTACCCGGAACAAGGGAGAACAACGAAGAGTACTGTCCCAGGACCTGGCGGCAGTCCTCCTGCTGTTCAGGAGTTAGAGATGGGGAGAGAATCACTCCCTCCATCGACCCATCCTTCTCTTGAGACGCAAACAAATCGGGGAGAGGCTCGCTTTCCACGTCCTCTCCTCCGTCAGTCACCATCATCAAGATGACTTCGGGCCTCTCGTGGTGGGGTTTGAGGCGGTTGGCGTGCAGCACCCGTAGGGGCTGACGAGGCGTTTTAAGGTCCACCAAATAGGTAGCCTTACCCTTCTTCTCCAATACCTCAAAGGGTCCTGACCAGCGATCCTGGAGGGCGCTAAGCTCTCCTGGTTCGATCACCCACACCTTCTGGCCAGGCTCCAACTCCACCGGGTGAGCGTTGTGGTCATACCACGCCTTCATCACTGCTTGGCTGGCTTCCAAGTTGTCAGAAGCTTGCTTCCACAACTTAGCCATTTGGCTCCGGAAGGCCAGCATGTAGCTCACCACGTCCTGGGGAAGCTTTCTGGGAGTTCTTTCCCATCCGTCTCTCACCAGGTTGAGAGGTCCACGTACAGGGTGCCCATACAAAAGCTCGAAGGGGCTGAAGCCCACTCCCTTCTGTGGCACTTCCCTGTAGGAAAACAATAAACAGGGTAGGAGGACGTCCCATTTCCTCCGCAGGCTTTCAGGCAGACTTCTGATCATGTGTAACGCCCTGAACGTCTCAGGATCGTTTAACAGACACGACAATGAGGACGCAACCACTTGTGAAGGGTTAGTTCTTTTAATGAAGGCAAATAAAATACAAAGAACAAACAAAAGTTATAGTCACTGGAATCCTCCAGGCTAAGTACGTTACCAGCCCACAGCACGGATGGTCCTAACCGTCCTCTGCATATACGCCGATCCCGGCGTATGCCAACAGAGGGCAGAAATGAAATGGCCGACAATGCCAATCGGTAGGCTGTGAGGGGCACGAAGAGTATTGGGGAGAATCGAGGAGTCAGGGAAACACCCAGCCGGGGTCTCTACCTGAAGGGAGCAGCCGCTCAACCTCTTCCTCAGACTGCACCGGGACGCGGAGTCACCTCCTGGTGATGCGTCACCGATACCCCAATCACAAGCAAGAAGACTGAACCGAGAGCAGCCGCTCGATCGATCCTGTGGACTTCCGAGTCTGTAACGCGGCAAACACCTCCTGGTGTGCGTTACAGCTGGCAGTCCCTGTGTCTCTGGTCGGGCTGGGAGTTACGACTCCAACCAGCAAAAGCGCCACTGCGCTTGGACTCAGCCGAGTCAAAAAGCGAAGCTTAATGGTTGACCGGTAGAGCTTCCGGGTCCTTCACAGGTGACGATGGGGCAAGACACGGCCCAGGGAGTAACGACTCGACCTACCTCCGTTCTTGCCTTACTGGAGCACCACT
Source organism: Triturus cristatus (assembly GCF_964204655.1). Classification (NCBI taxonomy): domain Eukaryota; kingdom Metazoa; phylum Chordata; class Amphibia; order Caudata; family Salamandridae; genus Triturus; species Triturus cristatus. The sequence continues at coordinate 345,905,108 of NC_140589.1, read as the reverse complement.
CCGGAACACTGCTCTTCACGAAGCAGGTACGTCGGTGTAAACACAATATCCGACAGCCTTGTACCTCCCGGTTCCTCCCTTTATAGGGCGTGTTTTCCTTGAGTTATGTAACAGCTCTCCTGTTTACATAAGGGCGTGTTTCCCTTGAGTTATGTAACAGCTCTCCTGTTTACATAAGGGCGTGTTTCCCTTGAGTTATGTAACAGCTCTCCTGTTTACATAAGGGCGTGTTTCCCTTGAGTTATGTAACAGCTCTCCTGTTTACATAAGGGCGTGTTTCCCTTGTATGACAGGAATTCTTGACATCATGCCCTTCAAGGTTTTGTTAAACCTCTCCACCAGACCATTGGTCTGGGGGTGGTAAGGAGTTGTGAACCGGTAGGTCACTCCACACTCCTTCCACATCGCCCGCATGTACGCTGACATGAAGTTGGTCCCCCTGTCGGACACAACTTCCTTGGGAAAACCCACTCGGGTAAAGATTCCCATCAGGGCCCTCGCCACAACAGGTGCTGTTATGGTCCTCAGAGGTATTGCCTCTGGGTACCGTGTGGCATGATCCACCAGAACCAGGATAAACCTGTGACCAGCTGTAGTAGGTGGATCTAACGGACCCACAATGTCGATGCCCACCCTTTCAAAGGGGGTGCTAACGTCAGGTAGTGGTTCCAGGGGAGCTTTCAGCTTCACCCCTGTTTTCCCACTGGCTTGGCAAGACACACATGTCCGGCAGTAGGTATCGGACGACACTTTCATTTGAGGCCAATAAAAGTGTGGGACAAGACGGGCGAAGGTCTTGTCTTGCCCCAGGTGTCCTGCCAATGGGATCTCGTGAGCCAACTCCAGAAGGAAGGCTCGATAACGTTGAGGGACTACCAAGGCTCGTGACGATCTATGTAGGGGTGCCTTGGGTTCACTGTAGAGGAGGCCATCCTCCCAGTAAACACTGTAGTTCCCTTCAACGTTCCCTGCTGCCTGGGCTTCGGCCTGTCGCCTCAGTCCCTCAAGGGTAGGGCACTCCCTCTGGCCCTGGCAGAATTCCTCCCTGGTCGGGCCTCCCTCCACGTGCCACTCGGCCGGGATGGGTAGGTCCTCCAGTTTGGTAACATCCCCCACCGCAGACTCCTGGTCCACCACCTCCGGTGGCCTATCCGTCCTACGGGGTGTGGACGCCGAGGCAGGCTCCTCCTGTCCTCGGTTCTTCCCTTGACTGGCAGCTGGCTGGGCCTTTGTTCCAGGCTCAAGCCGAAACGAACTCCCTCTCCGGGTAGTCGCGGACCTTGTGCTCACACAGGCCCAGTCAGGTGTACCCAGCATCTCGGCATGAGTCCGGTATTCCACCTCCTTCCAAGCGTTGTGCTCCATGTCATTCCCCAGCAGACAATCGACTGGCAGGGCTTACGGCAACTCGAAGTGAACCTGCAACCCCCTCCCATTCAAATGGAACCTCGGCCACCGGATAGTGGCTGGTTCTGCCGTCAGCCATCGCGGCTGGGTGGAGTACATCGGGAATTACCTGCTCTGGAGACACCAGTTGGCTACGCACCATAGTCATACTGGCTCCTGTGTCTCTCAGAGCCTCCCCTCTTTGGCCGTTGATGGTGACCCACTGCCCATACTTTACGGTATTTGCGGGCACCTGGATCTTTGGAACCATCTCCCGTTCTCCCAGGGACACTAAAGTGACACCCGCCCACTCCCTTCCCTTAATTAAAGGCATCTCCTCCCCGAGCACTACACTAGCTACTCCGGGGGCCTTTCCTCCAATGGGAGGGGGTGGTCGTTTCGGGCACTTCGCATCTCCCTTATAGTGTCCAACGCCACCGCACTCGAAGCAATGGACAACCCTTGGCTGCTGACTCTGGCCAGGATTAGGGTTTCTGGGTGGGTTAGCCCTAGGGGTGAATCCTGTTCCCTTACCTTGGAAATTATTTTGGGGGCCTTTGGAGAACTCCTTTTTCTTTTCCCCTCCCTCTTTCTTCTGGGGGGCGCCCTGTCCGGCCTTTTGAGTATCCCCTCCAGTCCCCCTTGTGGACACCCGGGTACTAGCCCAAATGTCCGCCTCTTCAGCAAGCTTCCGGGGATTGGTCAGCTTGCTATCCACCAGGTGTTGACGCAGTTCAGGGAAACATTTTTCGAGCAGGTGTTCCTTCAATACTAAATCAAACAACCCCTCGTAGTTCCTCACTTCACTGCCCTGAATCCAACCCTCTAATGCCTTCTTCGCATAGTCCAGGAAATCCACCCAATTCTGTGTGCCCAGTTTGTGGCTACCCCGGAACTTCTGTCTGTATTTCTCGGGTGTTAGTCCAAACTTTCTTACGAGCGCCACTTTCATGGTGGGGTAGTGGGTCTGCTCATCCTGCTCTAGAGCCAATAATGCATCCCTACCAGCTGGAGGCATGTATTTGTACAATCCCCCTCCCCAGTACTTCTCTGGAACCCCATGGGCCCTTAAAGAGACCTCATAGGCCGCTAGCCACTTGGCAATATCATCCCCTGCACTATAGCTAGCTACTATGTCTTTCGGCAGATAGGGTTTGGGTTCCCTAGTGAACTCTTGGTCTTTGCTGCCACCATTAGGAACAGGGTGTGCCCCGACTCTTAAGATCTGAAGATCTATCTCTTTCAGCCTTAACTCATGAGCCATCCTCTGTTCCTCCTTCTCTTTCTCCAGCCTTGCTAAGTCCCATGTGAGCTGTCTTTTCTCCCTCCGGTCAGTTAACTCTACTTCAGATAAGCCACCGCTAGAGACAGTGCTGCCCTTCCTGGAAATGGTTCTGGGCCCCGCTACTAGGTTCCCCACCTCAGGTTGGTACATCCCAGCCCCCTCGCTGTCAGGCTCTCCATCCCTGTCTTCCTGCTCAGCCTTACTCTCTCGTCGTGCCTCCCCCCAAGCCCTCAAGCTGGTCTGGAGTTCAGCCTTCTTGGCACCTGGGGGACAGTACACCCCCTCTCTCTGACAGAACTCTCTGAGTTGGGCCACAGTATAACTTTCCACATTTTCTAAGACAAATTCCATTTTGCCCACTCAGAACAGAAGACAGGTTTTTACAGAAGCAATGCAGGGGGGGACCTTTAATAATACCTCCTCCCACCACCAGAGTAAATTTGGAAAAACAAAAACTCACAATTAGGAAGGCCGCTTTGAGAAAACTCCAGGTGTAGGCCTATGGACTACCCACAGTTATTGTCGAGTATACGTAGGCACAGCTCAATCCCGCCGCTGAACACCAATCATGTTAGAAAAACCCACTCCCACACCGGAAGGGTGGTGGTGGTGTTCTCCCAGACACGCTGTGGTAGCTTGGCTCGAGCGGTAAGGAAGGCACCGTGTTAAGCATACGACATACCCACACAATAACCATGCGTGCATCCGTTCCAAAAACGACACTACACCTTAAAAATTATACTGAAAATATATCTCTTTATCTTCTTTTTCTCTTAGTTGCTGATTAAATAAAGAATAATACAATCACAGTACACAAGGCTTTTTGTAGGCTTTTTGGAAGGGTACGTCAAATAAATACTGTCTTAACGATTCAATAAATAAGGTAGATCATAAATAATCAAGGCATAAATATAAGTGCATTACATTACAGGCAATTAAATATTATGAGGCAATATATACTGTACGACAATAAATATTGTGAAACAATAAATACTGTGGGGCAATAAATAGGATAAATACAATAAATACAGTGCTCTCAATAAATAATAAAAGCCAACAGTGACACTTGTAAATCAGTTCACATTCCTGAGGTACTATGGGATGATTTGACCCAATCCCAGCTTGTAGAGATTTGGATGGCCTGAGGGGTATACTCCCTGGCTTGGACAAGGCTGAGGCCTAAACTGAGGTAGATCAAGGGGGAATCTAGAGATCTGGCTCTCCCACACTACACAACCCCTCTGTATTAGTCTCAGCTCACCCCTGGCACACTCAAGCTGGTTCCAGCACCTCTCTAGCCCCTAGGATAGTCTTTTAGGGCTTCACAGGGTCTTAGGCGCCCTCTATTCCACTTACTGCCCTTCTTATGAAGTTCCGACGCCGCTGGAGTCGTGTCGACGCCGTGAGGCGGTTCCGGTTCGATGTCGGCGGCCTCGGCGCAATGTCAGTTCTTGACGACGTCGATAGGCGGTTCCGGTTCGATGTCGACCTCCGGTTCGATGACGTCGGGCAGTCTTGGTTCGATGAAGACTTCGGGCAGCTCCGGTTCGATGTCGGCGGCCTCGGCTCGATGTCGACCTCCGGTTCGATGACGTCGGGCTGTCTTGGCTCGATGTCGACTTCTGTCGGCTCCGGAGTGCGATCTCCACTCCCGACCTCCGGTGCTCCTTTCCTCAGGTTCCGGCGACTCCGGAGTGCGACCTCCACTCCCGACCTCCGGCACGATTCTCTTCAGGTTCCGGCAACTCCGGAGTGCGATCTCCACTCCCGACCTCCGGCACGCTTCACCTCGGTCTCCGGCGACTCCGAGGGGCGGACTTCACTCCCCCGTTGACGCCGCACACGCGACCTCGGATGACTTCCTCCACGACCTCTGGTACTCTCCCCGACCTCCGTCGGCGCCCTCTCTCGACCTCTGGCGGCTCCGGGTACGACGTCTGCTTTCCAGTCAGCGCCGCTTCTCCACCTCGGGCTCCAGGTCTCCAGGCTTCTCGACGTCGGATTTCAGGAAGTTACCAGTAACCAGGTCAGGAATTTGCTGTTCTTTATTTCTAAGGCCTGTTCCTGCTGTCCAGGTCCTTAAGATGGTTTTTCTTGCTTTCTCCCACACAGGGCTCCAGGCTGGGCTCAGTCAGTAGGGACTAGTATCAAGGGTGGGTTTATGGACCCCACTCCAGGCACAAGTTTCCACCCCTGCTGCCTCACTCCTTCCTCCTTCAGGTTTCTGCTCCTCTCTCTTCACCAGTCAGGTGCCAACTGCCCACTCCAACTGCCAACCTGGAGATGCCTTCCCAACATTCCAAACCGCCTCCAACTGTCACCGGGTTCCAGAATGTTGCAGAAGGTTCTAGTAGGTTCCAGTGGGTTCTGATGATGTCACAGGTGGCCACCATTTTGTGCTCCAGGCCCTCAGACAGAAGTTCCAGGGGTAGATAAAATGGCTCCCTGAATCTGCATCAATACTAAAAAGTCTGGTGGTTCCCAAAAAGGAAAAATACTAACAGGGTTTGAGGCAAAAGTGGGACAAAATAAATAATGATGAGGAGGGACCACCCAAAGGGCTGACAGGTCTAACAGACAGAATGCAGAACAATGTCATACATTCACCCCAGTACAGAGATCTGGGCCTAAATCCATGTTTTTTTTGCTCACCATGCCATTCCAGTTTGAACCCAGCCATATGCAAATCAGTCTTGACCCTGTGCCTTATGGGAACAGTCCAGCCCGAACTGCCAAGCCAGGTCCTCCCTGAACTGGAAACAGCATCCTAGGACCGGTTTCGGGGTTTCACCCATCTTCAGCCAGGATATCTTGATTCCAGTGGCATGGAGAGCACGGGACTCACGTCTGAGCATACCCGTCCCACTCGGGGTGACAAATGCAAAAACAACAATTGATGGACAGAATGCAGAACAATGTCATACATTCACCCCAGTACAGAGGTCTGGGCCTAAATCCATCGTTTTTTTCACACCATGCCATTCCAGTTTGAACCCAGCCATATGCAAATCAGTCTTGACCCTGTGCCTTATGGGAACAGTCCAGCCCGAACTGCCAAGCCAGGTCCTCCCGGGACTGGAAACAGCATCCTAGGACCGGTTTCGGGGTTTCACCCCTCTTCAGCCAGGATAGCTTGATTCCAGTGGCATGGAGAGCACGGGACTCACGTCTCCGTATACCCGTCCCACTCGGGGTGACAAATGCAAAAACAACAATTGATGGACAGAATGCAGAACAATGTCATACATTCACCCCAGTACAGAGATCTGGGCCTAAATCCATCGTTTTTTTGCTCACCATGCCATTCCAGTTTGAACCCAGCCATATGCAAATCAGTCTTGACCCTGTGCCTTATGGGAACAGTCCAGCCCAAACTGCCAAGCCAGGTCCTTCCTGGACTGGAAACAGCATCCTAGGACCGGTTTCGGGGTTTCACCCCTCTTCAGCCAGGATAGCTTGATTACAGTGGCATGGAGAGCACGGGACTCACGTCTGAGCATACCCGTCCCACTCGGGGTGACAAATGCAAAAACAACAATTGATGGACAGAATGCAGAACAATGTCATACATTCACCCCAGTACAGAGATCTGGGCCTAAATCCATCGTTTTTTTGCTCACCATGCCATTCCAGTTTGAACCCAGCCATATGCAAATCAGTCTTGACCCTGTGCCTTATGGGAACAGTCCAGCCCGAACTGCCAAGCCAGGTCCTCCCTGGACTGGAAACAGCATCCTAGGACCGGTTTTGGGGTTTCACCCCTCTTCAGCCAGGATAGCTTGATTCCAGTGGCATGGAGAGCACGGGACTCACGTCTGAGCATACCCGTCCCACTCGGGTTGACAAATGCAAAAACAACAACTGATGGACAGAATGCAGAACAATGTCATACATTCACCCCAGTACAGAGATCTGGGCCTAAATCCATCGTTTTTTTGCTCACCATGCCATTCCAGTTTGAACCCAGCCATATGCAAATCAGTCTTGACCCTGTGCCTTATGGGAACAGTCCAGCCCGAACTGCCAAGCCAGGTCCTCCCTGGACTGGAAACAGCATCCTAGGACCGGTTTTGGGGTTTCACCCCTCTTCAGCCAGGATAGCTTGATTCCAGTGGCATGGAGAGCACGGGACTCACGTCTGAGCATACCCGTCCCACTCGGGGTGACAAATGCAAAAACAACAACTGATGGACAGAATGCAGAACAATGTCATACATTCACCCCAGTACAGAGATCTGGGCCTAAATCCATCGTTTTTTTGCTCACCATGCCATTCCAGTTTGAACCCAGCCATATGCAAATCAGTCTTGACCCTGTGCCTTATGGGAACAGTCCAGCCCGAACTGCCAAGCCAGGTCCTCCCTGGACTGGAAACAGCATCCTAGGACCGGTTTCGGGGTTTCACCCCTCTTCAGCCAGGATAGCTTGATTCCAGTGGCATGGAGAGCACGGGACTCACGTCTGAGCATACCCGTCCCACTCGGGGTGACAAATGCAAAAACAACAATTGATGGACAGAATGCAGAACAATGTCATACATTCACCCCAGTACAGAGATCTGGGCCTAAATCCATCGTTTTTTTGCTCACCATGCCATTCCAGTTTGAACCCAGCCATATGCAAATCAGTCTTGACCCTGTGCCTTATGGGAACAGTCCAGCCCGAACTGCCAAGCCAGGTCCTCCCTGGACTGGAAACAGCATCCTAGGACCGGTTTTGGGGTTTCACCCCTCTTCAGCCAGGATAGCTTGATTCCAGTGGCATGGAGAGCACGGGACTCACGTCTGAGCATACCCGTCCCACTCGGGGTGACAAATGCAAAAACAACAACTGATGGACAGAATGCAGAACAATGTCATACATTCACCCCAGTACAGAGATCTGGGCCTAAATCCATCGTTTTTTTGCTCACCATGCCATTCCAGTTTGAACCCAGCCATATGCAAATCAGTCTTGACCCTGTGCCTTATGGGAACAGTCCAGCCCGAACTGCCAAGCCAGGTCCTCCCTGGACTGGAAACAGCATCCTAGGACCGGTTTCGGGGTTTCACCCCTCTTCAGCCAGGATAGCTTGATTCCAGTGGCATGGAGAGCACGGGACTCACGTCTGAGCATACCCGTCCCACTCGGGGTGACAAATGCAAAAACAACAATTGATGGACAGAAAGCAGAACAATGTCATACATTCACCCCAGTACAGAGATCTGGGCCTAAATCCATCGTTTTTTTGCTCACCATGCCATTCCAGTTTGAACCCAGCCATATGCAAATCAGTCTTGACCCTGTGCCTTATGGGAACAGTCCAGCCCGAACTGCCAAGCCAGGTCCTCCCTGGACTGGAAACAGCATCCTAGGACCGGTTTCGGGGTTTCACCCCTCTTCAGCCAGGATAGCTTCATTCCAGTGGTATGGAGAGCACGGGACTCACGTCTGAGCATACCCGTCCCACTCGGGCTGACAAATGCAAAAACAACAATTGATGGACAGAATGCAGAACAATGTCATATATTCACCCCAGTACAGAGATCTGGGCCTAAATCCATTGTTTTTTTGCTCACCATGCCATTCCAGTTTGAACCCAGCCATATGCAAATCAGTCTTGACCCTGTGCCTTATGGGAACAGTCCAGCCCGAACTGCCAAGCCAGGTCCTCCCTGGACTGGAAACAGCATCCTAGGACCGGTTTCGGGGTTTCACCCCTCTTAAGCCAGGATAGCTTGATTCCAGTGGCATGGAGAGCACGGGACTCACGTCTGAGCATACCCGTCCCACTCGGGGTGACAAATGCAAAAACAACAATTGATGGACAGAATGCAGAACAATGTCATACATTCACCCCAGTACAGAGATCTGGGCCTAAATCCATCGTTTTTTTGCTCACCATGCCATTCCAGTTTGAACCCAGCCATATGCAAATCAGTCTTGACCCTGTGCCTTATGGGAACAGTCCAGCCCGAACTGCCAAGCCAGGTCCTCCCTGGACTGGAAACAGCATCCTAGGACCGGTTTCGGGGTTTCACCCCTCTTCAGCCAGGATAGCTTTATTCCAGTGGCATGGAGAGCACGGGACTCATGTCTGAGCATACCCGTCCCACTCGGGGTGACAAATGCAAAAACAACAATTGATGGACAGAATGCAGAACAATGTCATACATTCACCTCAGTACAGAGATCTGGGCCTAAATCCATCATTTTTTTGCTCACCATGCCATTCCAGTTTGAACCCAGCCATATGCAAATCAGTCTTGACCCTGTGCCTTATGGGAACAGTCCAGCCCGAACTGCCAAGCCAGGTCCTCCCTGGACTGGAAACAGCATCCTAGGACCGGTTTCGGGGTTTCACCCCTCTTCAGCCAGGATAGCTTGATTACAGTGGCATGGAGAGCACGGGACTCACGTCTGAGCATACCCGTCCCACTCGGGGTGACAAATGCAAAAACAACAATTGATGGACAGAATGCAGAACAATGTCATACATTCACCCCAGTACAGAGGTCTGGGCCTAAATCCATAGTTTTTTGCTCACCATGCCATTCCAGTTTGAACCCAGCCATATGCAAATCAGTCTTGACCCTGTGCCTTATGGGAACAGTCCAGCCCGAACTGCCAAGCCAGGTCCTCCCTGGACTGGAAACAGCATCCTAGGACCGGTTTCGGGGTTTCACCCCTCTTCAGCCAGGATAGCTTGATTCCAGTGGCATGGAGAGCACGGGACTCACGTCTGAGCATACCCGTCCCACTCGGGGTGACAAATGCAAAAACAACAATTGATGGACAGAATGCAGAACAATGTCATACATTCACCCCAGTACAGAGATCTGGGCCTAAATCCATCGTTTTTTTGCTCACCATGCCATTCCAGTTTGAACCCAGCCATACGCAAATCAGTCTTGACCCTGTGCCTTATGGGAACAGTCCAGCCCAAACTGCCAAGCCAGGTCCTCCCTGGACTGGAAACAGCATCCTAGGACCGGTTTCGGGGTTTCACCCCTCTTCAGCCAGGATAGCTTGATTCCAGTGGCATGGAGAGCACGGGACTCACGTCTGAGCATACCCGTCCCACTCGGGGTGACAAATGCAAAAACAACAATTGATGGACAGAATGCAGAACAATGTCATACATTCACCCCAGTACAGAGATCTGGGCCTAAATCCATCGTTTTTTTGCTCACCATGCCATTCCAGTTTGAACCCAGCCATATGCAAATCAGTCTTGACCCTGTGCCTTATGGGAACAGTCCAGCCCGAACTGCCAAGCCAGGTCCTCCCTGGACTGGAAACAGCATCCTAGGACCGGTTTTGGGGTTTCACCCCTCTTCAGCCAGGATAGCTTGATTCCAGTGGCATGGAGAGCACGGGACTCACGTCTGAGCATACCCGTCCCACTCGGGTTGACAAATGCAAAAACAACAACTGATGGACAGAATGCAGAACAATGTCATACATTCACCCCAGTACAGAGATCTGGGCCTAAATCCATCGTTTTTTTGCTCACCATGCCATTCCAGTTTGAACCCAGCCATATGCAAATCAGTCTTGACCCTGTGCCTTATGGGAACAGTCCAGCCCGAACTGCCAAGCCAGGTCCTCCCTGGACTGGAAACAGCATCCTAGGACCGGTTTCGGGGTTTCACCCCTCTTCAGCCAGGATAGCTTGATTCCAGTGGCATGGAGAGCACGGGACTCACGTCTGAGCATACCCGTCCCACTCGGGGTGACAAATGCAAAAACAACAACTGATGGACAGAATGCAGAACAATGTCATACATTCACCCCAGTACAGAGATCTGGGCCTAAATCCATCGTTTTTTTGCTCACCATGCCATTCCAGTTTGAACCCAGCCATATGCAAATCAGTCTTGACCCTGTGCCTTATGGGAACAGTCCAGCCCGAACTGCCAAGCCAGGTCCTCCCTGGACTGGAAACAGCATCCTAGGACCGGTTTCGGGGTTTCACCCCTCTTCAGCCAGGATAGCTTGATTCCAGTGGTATGGAGAGCACGGGACTCACGTCTGAGCATACCCGTCCCACTCGGGCTGACAAATGCAAAAACAACAATTGATGGACAGAATGCAGAACAATGTCATATATTCACCCCAGTACAGAGATCTGGGCCTAAATCCATTGTTTTTTTGCTCACCATGCCATTCCAGTTTGAACCCAGCCATATGCAAATCAGTCTTGACCCTGTGCCTTATGGGAACAGTCCAGCCCGAACTGCCAAGCCAGGTCCTCCCTGGACTGGAAACAGCATCCTAGGACCGGTTTCGGGGTTTCACCCCTCTTCAGCCAGGATAGCTTGATTCCAGTGGCATGGAGAGCACGGGACTCACGTCTGAGCATACCCGTCCCACTCGGGGTGACAAATGCAAAAACAACAATTGATGGACAGAATGCAGAACAATGTCATACATTCACCCCAGTACAGAGATCTGGGCCTAAATCCATCGTTTTTTTGCTCACCATGCCATTCCAGTTTGAACCCAGCCATATGCAAATCAGTCTTGACCCTGTGCCTTATGGGAACAGTCCAGCCCGAACTGCCAAGCCAGGTCCTCCCTGGACTGGAAACAGCATCCTAGGACCGGTTTCGGGGTTTCACCCCTCTTCAGCCAGGATAGCTTTATTCCAGTGGCATGGAGAGCACGGGACTCATGTCTGAGCATACCCGTCCCACTCGGGGTGACAAATGCAAAAACAACAATTGATGGACAGAATGCAGAACAATGTCATACATTCACCCCAGTACAGAGATCTGGGCCTAAATCCATCATTTTTTTGCTCACCATGCCATTCCAGTTTGAACCCAGCCATATGCAAATCAGTCTTGACCCTGTGCCTTATGGGAACAGTCCAGCCCGAACTGCCAAGCCAGGTCCTCCCTGGACTGGAAACAGCATCCTAGGACCGGTTTCGGGGTTTCACCCCTCTTCAGCCAGGATAGCTTGATTACAGTGGCATGGAGAGCACGGGACTCACGTCTGAGCATACCCGTCCCACTCGGGGTGACAAATGCAAAAACAACAATTGATGGACAGAATGCAGAACAATGTCATACATTCACCCCAGTACAGAGGTCTGGGCCTAAATCCATAGTTTTTTGCTCACCATGCCATTCCAGTTTGAACCCAGCCATATGCAAATCAGTCTTGACCCTGTGCCTTATGGGAACAGTCCAGCCCGAACTGCCAAGCCAGGTCCTCCCTGGACTGGAAACAGCATCCTAGGACCGGTTTCGGGGTTTCACCCCTCTTCAGCCAGGATAGCTTGACTCCAGTGGCATGGAGAGCACGGGACTCACGTCTGAGTATACCCGTCCCACTCGGGGTGACAAATGCAAAAACAACAATTGATGGACAGAATGCAGAACAATGTCATACATTCACCCCAGTACAGAGATCTGGGCCTAAATCCATCGTTTTTTTGCTCACCATGCCATTCCAGTTTGAACCCAGCCATACGCAAATCAGTCTTGACCCTGTGCCTTATGGGAACAGTCCAGCCCAAACTGCCAAGCCAGGTCCTCCCTGGACTGGAAACAGCATCCTAGGACCGGTTTCGGGGTTTCACCCCTCTTCAGCCAGGATAGCTTGATTCCAGTGGCATGGAGAGCACGGGACTCACGTCTGAGCATACCCGTCCCACTCGGGGTGACAAATGCAAAAACAACAATTGATGGACAGAATGCAGAACAATGTCATACATTCACCCCAGTACAGAGATCTGGGCCTAAATCCATCGTTTTTTTGCTCACCATGCCATTCCAGTTTGAACCCAGCCATATGCAAATCAGTCTTGACCCTGTGCCTTATGGGAACAGTCCAGCCCGAACTGCCAAGCCAGGTCCTCCCTGGACTGGAAACAGCATCCTAGGACCGGTTTTGGGGTTTCACCCCTCTTCAGCCAGGATAGCTTGATTCCAGTGGCATGGAGAGCACGGGACTCACGTCTGAGCATACCCGTCCCACTCGGGGTGACAAATGCAAAAACAACAACTGATGGACAGAATGCAGAACAATGTCATACATTCACCCCAGTACAGAGATCTGGGCCTAAATCCATCGTTTTTTTGCTCACCATGCCATTCCAGTTTGAACCCAGCCATATGCAAATCAGTCTTGACCCTGTGCCTTATGGGAACAGTCCAGCCCGAACTGCCAAGCCAGGTCCTCCCTGGACTGGAAACAGCATCCTAGGACCGGTTTCGGGGTTTCACCCCTCTTCAGCCAGGATAGCTTGATTCCAGTGGCATGGAGAGCACGGGACTCACGTCTGAGCATACCCGTCCCACTCGGGGTGACAAATGCAAAAACAACAATTGATGGACAGAAAGCAGAACAATGTCATACATTCACCCCAGTACAGAGATCTGGGCCTAAATCCATCTTTTTTTTTGCTCACCATGCCATTCCAGTTTGAACCCAGCCATATGCAAATCAGTCTTGACCCTGTGCCTTATGGGAACAGTCCAGCCCGAACTGCCAAGCCAGGTCCTCCCTGGACTGGAAACAGCATCCTAGGACCAGTTTCGGGGTTTCACCCCTCTTCAGCTAGGATAGCTTGATTCCAGTGGCATGGAGAGCACGGGACTCACGTCTGAGCATACCCGTCCCACTCGGGGTGACAAATGCAAAAACAACAATTGATGGACAGAATGCAGAACAATGTCATACATTCACCCCAGTACAGAGATCTGGGCCTAAATCCATCGTTTTTTTGTTGTTTTTTTTGCTCACCATGCCATTCCAGTTTGAACCCAGCCATATGCAAATCAGTCGTGACCCTGTGCCTTATGGGAACAGTCCAGTCCGAACTGCCAAGCCAAGTCCTCCCTGGACTGGAAAAAGCATCCCACGACCGGTTTCGGGGTTTCACCCCTCTTCAGCCAGGATAGCTTGATTCCAGTGGCATGGAGAGCACGGGACTCACGTCTGAGCATACCCGTCCCACTCGGGGTGACAAATGCAAAAACAACAATTGATGGACAGAATGCAGAACAATGTCATACATTCACCCCAGTACAGAGGTCTGGGCCTAAATCCATCGTTTTTTGCTCACCATGCCATTCCAGTTTGAACCCAGCCATATGCAAATCAGTCTTGACCCTGTGCCTTATGGGAACAGTCCAGCCGAACTGCCAAGCCAGGTCCTCCCTGGACTGGAAACAGCATCCTAGGACCGGTTTCGGGGTTTCACCCCTCTTCAGCCCGGATAGCTTGATTCCAGTGGCATGGAGAGCACGGGACTCACGTCTGAGCATACCCGTCCCACTCGGGGTGACAAATGCAAAAACAACAATTGATGGACAGAATGCAGAACAATGTCATACATTCACCCCAGTACAGAGATCTGGGCCTAAATCCATCGTTTTTTTGCTCACCATGCCATTCCAGTTTGAACCCAGCCATATGCAAATCAGTCTTGACCCTGTGCCTTATGGGAACAGTCCAGTCCGAACTGCCAAGCCAAGTCCTCCCTGGACTGGAAAAAGCATCCCACGACCGGTTTCGGGGTTTCACCCCTCTTCAGCCCGGATAGCTTGATTCCAGTGGCATGGAGAGCACGGGACTCACGTCTGAGCATACCCGTCCCACTCGGGGTGACAAATGCAAAAACAACAATTGATGGACAGAATGCAGAACAATGTCATACATTCACCCCAGTACAGAGATCTGGGCCTAAATCCATCGTTTTTTTGCTCACCATGCCATTCCAGTTTGAACCCCGCCATATGCAAATCAGTCTTGACCCTGTGCCTTATGGGAACAGTCCAGCCCGAACTGCCAAGCCAGGTCCTCCCTGGACTGGAAACAGCATCCTAGGACCGGTTTCGGGGTTTCACCCCTCTTCAGCCAGGATAGCTTCATTCCAGTGGTATGGAGAGCACAGGACTCACGTCTGAGCATACCCGTCCCACTGGGGGTGACAAATGCAAAAACAACAATTGATGGACAGAATGCAGAACAATGTCATACATTCACCCCAGTACAGAGATCTGGGCCTAAATCCATCGTTTTTTTGCTCACCATGCCATTCCAGTTTGAACCCAGCCATATGCAAATCAGTCTTGACCCTGTGCCTTATGGGAACAGTCCAGCCCGAACTGCCAAGCCAGGTCCTCCCTGGACTGGAAACAGCATCCTAGGACCGGTTTCGGGGTTTCACCCCTCTTTAGCCAGGATAGCTTGATTCCAGTGGTATGGAGAGCACGGGACTCACGTCTGAGCATATCCGTCCCACTCGGGGTGACAAATGCAAAAACAACAATTGATGGACAGAATGCAGAACAATGTCATACATTCACCCCAGTACAGAGATCTGGGCCTAAATCCATTGTTTTTTTGCTCACCATGCCATTCCAGTTTGAACCCAGCCATATGCAAATCAGTCTTGACCCTGTGCCTTATGGGAACAGTCCAGCCCGAACTGCCAAGCCAGGTCCTCCCTGGACTGGAAACAGCATCCTAGGACCGGTTTCGGGGTTTCACCTCTCTTCAGCCAGGATAGCTTGATTCCAGTGGCATGGAGAGCACGGGACTCACGTCTGAGCATACCCGTCGCACTCGGGGTGACAAATGCAAAAACAACAATTGATGGACAGAATGCAGAACAATGTCATACATTCACCCCAGTACAGAGATCTGGGCCTAAATCCATCGTTTTTTTGCTCACCATGCCATTCCAGTTTGAACCCAGCCATATGCAAATCAGTCTTGACCCTGTGCCTTATGGGAACAGTCCAGCCCGAACTGCCAAGCCAGGTCCTCCCTGGACTGGAAACAGCATCCTAGGACCGGTTTTGGGGTTTCACCCCTCTTCAGCCAGGATAGCTTGATTCCAGTGGCATGGAGAGCACGGGACTCACGTCTGAGCATACCCGTCCCACTCGGGGTGACAAATGCAAAAACAACAACTGATGGACAGAATGCAGAACAATGTCATACATTCACCCCAGTACAGAGATCTGGGCCTAAATCCATCCTTTTTTTGCTCACCATGCCATTCCAGTTTGAACCCAGCCATATGCAAATCAGTCTTGACCCTGTGCCTTATGGGAACAGTCCAGCCCGAACTGCCAAGCCAGGTCCTCCCTGGACTGGAAACAGCATCCTAGGACCGGTTTCGGGGTTTCACCCCTCTTCAGCCAGGATAGCTTGATTCCAGTGGCATGGAGAGCACGGGACTCACGTCTGAGCATACCCGTCCCACTCGGGGTGACAAATGCAAAAACAACAATTGATGGACAGAAAGCAGAACAATGTCATACATTCACCCAAGTACAGAGATCTGGGCCTAAATCCATCGTTTTTTTGCTCACCATGCCATTCCAGTTTGAACCCAGCCATATGCAAATCAGTCTTGACCCTGTGCCTTATGGGAACAGTCCAGCCCGAACTGCCAAGCCAGGTCCTCCCTGGACTGGAAACAGCATCCTAGGACCGGTTTCGGGGTTTCACCCCTCTTCAGCCAGGATAGCTTCATTGCAGTGGTATGGAGAGCACGGGACTCACGTCTGAGCATACCCGTCCCACTCGGGCTGACAAATGCAAAAACAACAATTGATGGACAGAATGCAGAACAATGTCATATATTCACCCCAGTACAGAGATCTGGGCCTAAATCCATTGTTTTTTTGCTCACCATGCCATTCCAGTTTGAACCCAGCCATATGCAAATCAGTCTTGACCCTGTGCCTTATGGGAACAGTCCAGCCCGAACTGCCAAGCCAGGTCCTCCCTGGACTGGAAACAGCATCCTAGGACCGGTTTCGGGGTTTCACCCCTCTTCAGCCAGGATAGCTTGATTCCAGTGGCATGGAGAGCACGGGACTCACGTCTGAGCATACCCTACCCACTCGGGGTGACAAATGCAAAAACAACAATTGATGGACAGAATGCAGAACAATGTCATACATTCACCCCAGTACAGAGATCTGGGCCTAAATCCATCGTTTTTTTGCTCACCATGCCATTCCAGTTTGAACCCAGCCATATGCAAATCAGTCTTGACCCTGTGCCTTATGGGAACAGTCCAGCCCGAACTGCCAAGCCAGGTCCTCCCTGGACTGGAAACAGCATCCTAGGACCGGTTTCGGGGTTTCACCCCTCTTCAGCCAGGATAGCTTTATTCCAGTGGCATGGAGAGCACGGGACTCATGTCTGAGCATACCCGTCCCACTCGGGGTGACAAATGCAAAAACAACAATTGATGGACAGAATGCAGAACAATGTCATACATTCACCTCAGTACAGAGATCTGGGCCTAAATCCATCATTTTTTTGCTCACCATGCCATTCCAGTTTGAACCCAGCCATATGCAAATCAGTCTTGACCCTGTGCCTTATGGGAACAGTCCAGCCCGAACTGCCAAGCCAGGTCCTCCCTGGACTGGAAACAGCATCCTAGGACCGGTTTCGGGGTTTCACCCCTCTTCAGCCAGGATAGCTTGATTACAGTGGCATGGAGAGCACGGGACTCACGTCTGAGCATACCCGTCCCACTCGGGGTGACAAATGCAAAAACAACAATTGATGGACAGAATGCAGAACAATGTCATACATTCACCCCAGTACAGAGGTCTGGGCCTAAATCCATAGTTTTTTGCTCACCATGCCATTCCAGTTTGAACCCAGCCATATGCAAATCAGTCTTGACCCTGTGCCTTATGGGAACAGTCCAGCCCGAACTGCCAAGCCAGGTCCTCCCTGGACTGGAAACAGCATCCTAGGACCGGTTTCGGGGTTTCACCCCTCTTCAGCCAGGATAGCTTCATTCCAGTGGTATGGAGAGCACAGGACTCACGTCTGAGCATACCCGTCCCACTCGGGGTGACAAATGCAAAAACAACAATTGATGGACAGAATGCAGAACAATGTCATACATTCACCCCAGTACAGAGATCTGGGCCTAAATCCATCGTTTTTTTGCTCACCATGCCATTCCAGTTTGAACCCAGCCATATGCAAATCAGTCTTGACCCTGTGCCTTATGGGAACAGTCCAGCCCGAACTGCCAAGCCAGGTCCTCCCTGGACTGGAAACAGCATCCTAGGACCGGTTTCGGGGTTTCACCCCTCTTTAGCCAGGATAGCTTGATTCCAGTGGTATGGAGAGCACGGGACTCACGTCTGAGCATATCCGTCCCACTCGGGGTGACAAATGCAAAAACAACAATTGATGGACAGAATGCAGAACAATGTCATACATTCACCCCAGTACAGAGATCTGGGCCTAAATCCATTGTTTTTTTGCTCACCATGCCATTCCAGTTTGAACCCAGCCATATGCAAATCAGTCTTGACCCTGTGCCTTATGGGAACAGTCCAGCCCGAACTGCCAAGCCAGGTCCTCCCTGGACTGGAAACAGCATCCTAGGACCGGTTTCGAGGTTTCACCTCTCTTCAGCCAGGATAGCTTGATTCCAGTGGCATGGAGAGCACGGGACTCACGTCTGAGCATACCCGTCGCACTCGGGGTGACAAATGCAAAAACAACAATTGATGGACAGAATGCAGAACAATGTCATACATTCACCCCAGTACAGAGATCTGGGCCTAAATCCATCGTTTTTTTGCTCACCATGCCATTCCAGTTTGAACCCAGCCATATGCAAATCAGTCTTGACCCTGTGCCTTATGGGAACAGTCCAGCCCGAACTGCCAAGCCAGGTCCTCCCTGGACTGGAAACAGCATCCTAGGACCGGTTTTGGGGTTTCACCCCTCTTCAGCCAGGATAGCTTGATTCCAGTGGCATGGAGAGCACGGGACTCACGTCTGAGCATACCCGTCCCACTCGGGGTGACAAATGCAAAAACAACAACTGATGGACAGAATGCAGAACAATGTCATACATTCACCCCAGTACAGAGATCTGGGCCTAAATCCATCGTTTTTTTGCTCACCATGCCATTCCAGTTTGAACCCAGCCATATGCAAATCAGTCTTGACCCTGTGCCTTATGGGAACAGTCCAGCCCGAACTGCCAAGCCAGGTCCTCCCTGGACTGGAAACAGCATCCTAGGACCGGTTTCGGGGTTTCACCCCTCTTCAGCCAGGATAGCTTGATTCCAGTGGCATGGAGAGCACGGGACTCACGTCTGAGCATACCCGTCCCACTCGGGGTGACAAATGCAAAAACAACAATTGATGGACAGAAAGCAGAACAATGTCATACATTCACCCCAGTACAGAGATCTGGGCCTAAATCCATCGTTTTTTTGCTCACCATGCCATTCCAGTTTGAACCCAGCCATATGCAAATCAGTCTTGACCCTGTGCCTTATGGGAACAGTCCAGCCCGAACTGCCAAGCCAGGTCCTCCCTGGACTGGAAACAGCATCCTAGGACCGGTTTCGGGGTTTCACCCCTCTTCAGCCAGGATAGCTTCATTCCAGTGGTATGGAGAGCACGGGACTCACGTCTGAGCATACCCGTCCCACTCGGGCTGACAAATGCAAAAACAACAATTGATGGACAGAATGCAGAACAATGTCATATATTCACCCCAGTACAGAGATCTGGGCCTAAATCCATTGTTTTTTTGCTCACCATGCCATTCCAGTTTGAACCCAGCCATATGCAAATCAGTCTTGACCCTGTGCCTTATGGGAACAGTCCAGCCCGAACTGCCAAGCCAGGTCCTCCCTGGACTGGAAACAGCATCCTAGGACCGGTTTCGGGGTTTCACCCCTCTTCAGCCAGGATAGCTTGATTCCAGTGGCATGGAGAGCACGGGACTCACGTCTGAGCATACCCGTCCCACTCGGGGTGACAAATGCAAAAACAACAATTGATGGACAGAATGCAGAACAATGTCATACATTCACCCCAGTACAGAGATCTGGGCCTAAATCCATCGTTTTTTTGCTCACCATGCCATTCCAGTTTGAACCCAGCCATATGCAAATCAGTCTTGACCCTGTGCCTTATGGGAACAGTCCAGCCCGAACTGCCAAGCCAGGTCCTCCCTGGACTGGAAACAGCATCCTAGGACCGGTTTCGGGGTTTCACCCCTCTTCAGCCAGGATAGCTTTATTCCAGTGGCATGGAGAGCACGGGACTCATGTCTGAGCATACCCGTCCCACTCGGGGTGACAAATGCAAAAACAACAATTGATGGACAGAATGCAGAACAATGTCATACATTCACCTCAGTACAGAGATCTGGGCCTAAATCCATCATTTTTTTGCTCACCATGCCATTCCAGTTTGAACCCAGCCATATGCAAATCAGTCTTGACCCTGTGCCTTATGGGAACAGTCCAGCCCGAACTGCCAAGCCAGGTCCTCCCTGGACTGGAAACAGCATCCTAGGACCGGTTTCGGGGTTTCACCCCTCTTCAGCCAGGATAGCTTGATTACAGTGGCATGGAGAGCACGGGACTCACGTCTGAGCATACCCGTCCCACTCGGGGTGACAAATGCAAAAACAACAATTGATGGACAGAATGCAGAACAATGTCATACATTCACCCCAGTACAGAGGTCTGGGCCTAAATCCATAGTTTTTTGCTCACCATGCCATTCCAGTTTGAACCCAGCCATATGCAAATCAGTCTTGACCCTGTGCCTTATGGGAACAGTCCAGCCCGAACTGCCAAGCCAGGTCCTCCCTGGACTGGAAACAGCATCCTAGGACCGGTTTCGGGGTTTCACCCCTCTTCAGCCAGGATAGCTTGATTCCAGTGGCATGGAGAGCACGGGACTCACGTCTGAGTATACCCGTCCCACTCGGGGTGACAAATGCAAAAACAACAATTGATGGACAGAATGCAGAACAATCTCATACATTCACCCCAGTACAGAGATCTGGGCCTAAATCCATCGTTTTTTTGCTCACCATGCCATTCCAGTTTGAACCCAGCCATACGCAAATCAGTCTTGACCCTGTGCCTTATGGGAACAGTCCAGCCCAAACTGCCAAGCCAGGTCCTCCCTGGACTGGAAACAGCATCCTAGGACCGGTTTCGGGGTTTCACCCCTCTTCAGCCAGGATAGCTTGATTCCAGTGGCATGGAGAGCACGGGACTCACGTCTGAGCATACCCGTCCCACTCGGGGTGACAAATGCAAAAACAACAATTGATGGACAGAATGCAGAACAATGTCATACATTCACCCCAGTACAGAGATCTGGGCCTAAATCCATCGTTTTTTTGCTCACCATGCCATTCCAGTTTGAACCCAGCCATATGCAAATCAGTCTTGACCCTGTGCCTTATGGGAACAGTCCAGCCCGAACTGCCAAGCCAGGTCCTCCCTGGACTGGAAACAGCATCCTAGGACCGGTTTTGGGGTTTCACCCCTCTTCAGCCAGGATAGCTTGATTCCAGTGGCATGGAGAGCACGGGACTCACGTCTGAGCATACCCGTCCCACTCGGGTTGACAAATGCAAAAACAACAACTGATGGACAGAATGCAGAACAATGTCATACATTCACCCCAGTACAGAGATCTGGGCCTAAATCCATCGTTTTTTTGCTCACCATGCCATTCCAGTTTGAACCCAGCCATATGCAAATCAGTCTTGACCCTGTGCCTTATGGGAACAGTCCAGCCCGAACTGCCAAGCCAGGTCCTCCCTGGACTGGAAACAGCATCCTAGGACCGGTTTCGGGGTTTCACCCCTCTTCAGCCAGGATAGCTTGATTCCAGTGGCATGGAGAGCACGGGACTCACGTCTGAGCATACCCGTCCCACTCGGGGTGACAAATGCAAAAACAACAACTGATGGACAGAATGCAGAACAATGTCATACATTCACCCCAGTACAGAGATCTGGGCCTAAATCCATTGTTTTTTTGCTCACCATGCCATTCCAGTTTGAACCCAGCCATATGCAAATCAGTCTTGACCCTGTGCCTTATGGGAACAGTCCAGCCCGAACTGCCAAGCCAGGTCCTCCCTGGACTGGAAACAGCATCCTAGGACCGGTTTCGGGGTTTCACCCCTCTTCAGCCAGGATAGCTTGATTCCAGTGGCATGGAGAGCACGGGACTCACGTCTGAGTATACCCGTCCCACTCGGGGTGACAAATGCAAAAACAACAATTGATGGACAGAATGCAGAACAATGTCATACATTCACCCCAGTACAGAGATCTGGGCCTAAATCCATCGTTTTTTTGCTCACCATGCCATTCCAGTTTGAACCCAGCCATACGCAAATCAGTCTTGACCCTGTGCCTTATGGGAACAGTCCAGCCCAAACTGCCAAGCCAGGTCCTCCCTGGACTGGAAACAGCATCCTAGGACCGGTTTCGGGGTTTCACCCCTCTTCAGCCAGGATAGCTTGATTCAATTGGCATGGAGAGCACGGGACTCACGTCTGAGCATACCCGTCCCACTCAGGGTGACAAATGCAAAAACAACAATTGATGGACAGAATGCAGAACAATGTCATACATTCACCCCAGTACAGAGATCTGGGCCTAAATCCATCGTTTTTTTGCTCACCATGCCATTCCAGTTTGAACCCAGCCATATGCAAATCAGTCTTGACCCTGTGCCTTATGGGAACAGTCCAGCCCGAACTGCCAAGCCAGGTCCTCCCTGGACTGGAAACAGCATCCTAGGACCGGTTTTGGGGTTTCACCCCTCTTCAGCCAGGATAGCTTGATTCCAGTGGCATGGAGAGCACGGGACTCACGTCTGAGCATACCCGTCCCACTCGGGGTGACAAATGCAAAAACAACAACTGATGGACTGAATGCAGAACAATGTCATACATTCACCCCAGTACAGAGATCTGGGCCTAAATCCATCGTTTTTTTGCTCACCATGCCATTCCAGTTTGAACCCAGCCATATGCAAATCAGTCTTGACCCTGTGCCTTATGGGAACAGTCCAGCCCGAACTGCCAAGCCAGGTCCTCCCTGGACTGGAAACAGCATCCTAGGACCGGTTTCGGGGTTTCACCCCTCTTCAGCCAGGATAGCTTGATTCCAGTGGCATGGAGAGCACGGGACTCACGTCTGAGCATACCCGTCCCACTCGGGGTGACAAATGCAAAAACAACAATTGATGGACAGAATGCAGAACAATGTCATACATTCACCCCAGTACAGAGATCTGGGCCTAAATCCATCGTTTTTTTGCTCACCATGCCATTCCAGTTTGAACCCAGCCATATGCAAATCAGTCTTGACCCTGTGCCTTATGGGAACAGTCCAGCCCGAACTGCCAAACCAGGTCCTCCCTGGACTGGAAACAGCATCCTAGGACCGGTTTTGGGGTTTCACCCCTCTTCAGCCAGGATAGCTTGATTCCAGTGGCATGGAGAGCACGGGACTCACGTCTGAGCATACCCGTCCCACTCGGGGTGACAAATGCAAAAACAACAACTGATGGACAGAATGCAGAACAATGTCATACATTCACCCCAGTACAGAGATCTGGGCCTAAATCCATCGTTTTTTTGCTCACCATGCCATTCCAGTTTGAACCCAGCCATATGCAAATCAGTCTTGACCCTGTGCCTTATGGGAACAGTCCAGCCCGAACTGCCAAGCCAGGTCCTCCCTGGACTGGAAACAGCATCCTAGGACCGGTTTCGGGGTTTCACCCCTCTTCAGCCAGGATAGCTTGATTCCAGTGGCATGGAGAGCACGGGACTCACGTCTGAGCATACCCGTCCCACTCGGGGTGACAAATGCAAAAACAACAATTGATGGACAGAAAGCAGAACAATGTCATACATTCACCCCAGTACAGAGATCTGGGCCTAAATCCATCGTTTTTTTGCTCACCATGCCATTCCAGTTTGAACCCAGCCATATGCAAATCAGTCTTGACCCTGTGCCTTATGGGAACAGTCCAGCCCGAACTGCCAAGCCAGGTCCTCCCTGGACTGGAAACAGCATCCTAGGACCGGTTTCGGGGTTTCACCCCTCTTCAGCCAGGATAGCTTCATTCCAGTGGTATGGAGAGCACGGGACTCACGTCTGAGCATACCCGTCCCACTCGGGCTGACAAATGCAAAAACAACAATTGATGGACAGAATGCAGAACAATGTCATATATTCACCCCAGTACAGAGATCTGGGCCTAAATCCATTGTTTTTTTGCTCACCATGCCATTCCAGTTTGAACCCAGCCATATGCAAATCAGTCTTGACCCTGTGCCTTATGGGAACAGTCCAGCCCGAACTGCCAAGCCAGGTCCTCCCTGGACTGGAAACAGCATCCTAGGACCGGTTTCGGGGTTTCACCCCTCTTAAGCCAGGATAGCTTGATTCCAGTGGCATGGAGAGCACGGGACTCACGTCTGAGCATACCCGTCCCACTCGGGGTGACAAATGCAAAAACAACAATTGATGGACAGAATGCAGAACAATGTCATACATTCACCCCAGTACAGAGATCTGGGCCTAAATCCATCGTTTTTTTGCTCACCATGCCATTCCAGTTTGAACCCAGCCATATGCAAATCAGTCTTGACCCTGTGCCTTATGGGAACAGTCCAGCCCGAACTGCCAAGCCAGGTCCTCCCTGGACTGGAAACAGCATCCTAGGACCGGTTTCGGGGTTTCACCCCTCTTCAGCCAGGATAGCTTTATTCCAGTGGCATGGAGAGCACGGGACTCATGTCTGAGCATACCCGTCCCACTCGGGGTGACAAATGCAAAAACAACAATTGATGGACAGAATGCAGAACAATGTCATACATTCACCTCAGTACAGAGATCTGGGCCTAAATCCATCATTTTTTTGCTCACCATGCCATTCCAGTTTGAACCCAGCCATATGCAAATCAGTCTTGACCCTGTGCCTTATTGGAACAGTCCAGCCCGAACTGCCAAGCCAGGTCCTCCCTGGACTGGAAACAGCATCCTAGGACCGGTTTCGGGGTTTCACCCCTCTTCAGCCAGGATAGCTTGATTACAGTGGCATGGAGAGCACGGGACTCACGTCTGAGCATACCCGTCCCACTCGGGGTGACAAATGCAAAAACAACAATTGATGGACAGAATGCAGAACAATGTCATACATTCACCCCAGTACAGAGGTCTGGGCCTAAATCCATAGTTTTTTGCTCACCATGCCATTCCAGTTTGAACCCAGCCATATGCAAATCAGTCTTGACCCTGTGCCTTATGGGAACAGTCCAGCCCGAACTGCCAAGCCAGGTCCTCCCTGGACTGGAAACAGCATCCTAGGACCGGTTTCGGGGTTTCACCCCTCTTCAGCCAGGATAGCTTGATTCCAGTGGCATGGAGAGCACGGGACTCACGTCTGAGCATACCCGTCCCACTCGGGGTGACAAATGCAAAAACAACAATTGATGGACAGAATGCAGAACAATGTCATACATTCACCCCAGTACAGAGATCTGGGCCTAAATCCATCGTTTTTTTGCTCACCATGCCATTCCAGTTTGAACCCAGCCATATGCAAATCAGTCTTGACCCTGTGCCTTATGGGAACAGTCCAGCCCGAACTGCCAAGCCAGGTCCTCCCTGGACTGGAAACAGCATCCTAGGACCGGTTTTGGGGTTTCACCCCTCTTCAGCCAGGATAGCTTGATTCCAGTGGCATGGAGAGCACGGGACTCACGTCTGAGCATACCCGTCCCACTCGGGTTGACAAATGCAAAAACAACAACTGATGGACAGAATGCAGAACAATGTCATACATTCACCCCAGTACAGAGATCTGGGCCTAAATCCATCGTTTTTTTGCTCACCATGCCATTCCAGTTTGAACCCAGCCATATGCAAATCAGTCTTGACCCTGTGCCTTATGGGAACAGTCCAGCCCGAACTGCCAAGCCAGGTCCTCCCTGGACTGGAAACAGCATCCTAGGACCGGTTTCGGGGTTTCACCCCTCTTCAGCCAGGATAGCTTGATTCCAGTGGCATGGAGAGCACGGGACTCACGTCTGAGCATACCCGTCCCACTCGGGGTGACAAATGCAAAAACAACAACTGATGGACAGAATGCAGAACAATGTCATACATTCACCCCAGTACAGAGATCTGGGCCTAAATCCATCGTTTTTTTGCTCACCATGCCATTCCAGTTTGAACCCAGCCATATGCAAATCAGTCTTGACCCTGTGCCTTATGGGAACAGTCCAGCCCGAACTGCCAAGCCAGGTCCTCCCTGGACTGGAAACAGCATCCTAGGACCGGTTTCGGGGTTTCACCCCTCTTCAGCCAGGATAGCTTGATTCCAGTGGCATGGAGAGCACGGGACTCACGTCTGAGCATACCCGTCCCACTCGGGGTGACAAATGCAAAAACAACAATTGATGGACAGAAAGCAGAACAATGTCATACATTCACCCCAGTACAGAGATCTGGGCCTAAATCCATCGTTTTTTTGCTCACCATGCCATTCCAGTTTGAACCCAGCCATATG
Organism: Triturus cristatus; assembly: GCF_964204655.1. NCBI lineage: Eukaryota > Metazoa > Chordata > Amphibia > Caudata > Salamandridae > Triturus > Triturus cristatus. The sequence continues at coordinate 345,879,077 of NC_140589.1, read as the reverse complement.
CAAATCAGTCTTGACCCTGTGCCTTATGGGAACAGTCCAGCCCGAACTGCCAAGCCAGGTCCTCCCTGGACTGGAAACAGCATCCTAGGACCGGTTTCGGGGTTTCACCCCTCTTCAGCCAGGATAGCTTGATTCCAGTGGTATGGAGAGCACGGGACTCACGTCTGAGCATACCCGTCCCACTCGGGCTGACAAATGCAAAAACAACAATTGATGGACAGAATGCAGAACAATGTCATATATTCACCCCAGTACAGAGATCTGGGCCTAAATCCATTGTTTTTTTGCTCACCATGCCATTCCAGTTTGAACCCAGCCATATGCAAATCAGTCTTGACCCTGTGCCTTATGGGAACAGTCCAGCCCGAACTGCCAAGCCAGGTCCTCCCTGGACTGGAAACAGCATCCTAGGACCGGTTTCGGGGTTTCACCCCTCTTCAGCCAGGATAGCTTGATTCCAGTGGCATGGAGAGCACGGGACTCACGTCTGAGCATACCCGTCCCACTCGGGGTGACAAATGCAAAAACAACAATTGATGGACAGAATGCAGAACAATGTCATACATTCACCCCAGTACAGAGATCTGGGCCTAAATCCATCGTTTTTTTGCTCACCATGCCATTCCAGTTTGAACCCAGCCATACGCAAATCAGTCTTGACCCTGTGCCTTATGGGAACAGTCCAGCCCAAACTGCCAAGCCAGGTCCTCCCTGGACTGGAAACAGCATCCTAGGACCGGTTTCGGGGTTTCACCCCTCTTCAGCCAGGATAGCTTGATTCAATTGGCATGGAGAGCACGGGACTCACGTCTGAGCATACCCGTCCCACTCAGGGTGACAAATGCAAAAACAACAATTGATGGACAGAATGCAGAACAATGTCATACATTCACCCCAGTACAGAGATCTGGGCCTAAATCCATCGTTTTTTTGCTCACCATGCCATTCCAGTTTGAACCCAGCCATATGCAAATCAGTCTTGACCCTGTGCCTTATGGGAACAGTCCAGCCCGAACTGCCAAGCGAGGTCCTCCCTGGACTGGAAACAATATCCTAGGACCGGTTTCGGGGTTTCACCCCTCTTCAGCCAGGATAGCTTGATTCCAGTGGTATGGAGAGCACGGGACTCACGTCTGAGCATACCCGTCCCACTCGGGGTGACAAATGCAAAAACAACAATTGATGGACAGAATGCAGAACCATGTCATACATTCACCTCAGTACAGAGATCTGGGCCTAAATCCATCGTTTTTTTGCTCACCATGCCATTCCAGTTTGAACCCAGCCATATGCAAATCAGTCTTGACCCTGTGCCTTATGAGAACAGTCCAGCCCGAACTGCCAAGCCAGGTCCTCCCTGGACTGGAAACAGCATCCTAGGACCGGTTTCGGAGTTTCACCCCTCTTCAGCCAGGATAGCTTGATTCCAGTGGCATGGAGAGCACGGGACTCATGTCTGAGCATACCCGTCCCACTCGGGGTGACAAATGCAAAAACAACAATTGATGGACAGAATGCAGAACAATGTCATACATTCACCCCAGTACAGAGATCTGGGCCTAAATCCATCGTTTTTTTTGCTCACCATGCCATTCCAGTTTGAACCCAGCCATATGCAAATCAGTCTTGACCCTGTGCCTTATGGGAACAGTCCAGCCCGAACTGCCAAGCCAGGTCCTCCCTGGACTGGAAACAGCATCCTAGGACCGGTTTTGGGGTTTCACCCCTCTTCAGCCAGGATAGCTTGATTCCAGTGGCATGGAGAGCACGGGACTCACGTCTGAGCATACCCGTCCCACTCGGGGTGACAAATGCAAAAACAACAACTGATGGACAGAATGCAGAACAATGTCATACATTCACCCCAGTACAGAGATCTGGGCCTAAATCCATCGTTTTTTTGCTCACCATGCCATTCCAGTTTGAACCCAGCCATATGCAAATCAGTCTTGACCCTGTGCCTTATGGGAACAGTCCAGCCCGAACTGCCAAGCCAGGTCCTCCCTGGACTGGAAACAGCATCCTAGGACCGGTTTCGGGGTTTCACCCCTCTTCAGCCAGGATAGCTTGATTCCAGTGGCATGGAGAGCACGGGACTCACGTCTGAGCATACCCGTCCCACTCGGGGTAACAAATGCAAAAACAACAATTGATGGACAGAAAGCAGAACAATGTCATACATTCACCCCAGTACAGAGATCTGGGCCTAAATCCATCGTTTTTTTGCTCACCATGCCATTCCAGTTTGAACCCAGCCATATGCAAATCAGTCTTGACCCTGTGCCTTATGGGAACAGTCCAGCCCGAACTGCCAAGCCAGGTCCTCCCTGGACTGGAAACAGCATCCTAGGACCGGTTTTGGGGTTTCACCCCTCTTCAGCCAGGATAGCTTGATTACAGTGGCATGGAGAGCACGGGACTCACGTCTGAGCATACCCGTCCCACTCGGGGTGACAAATGCAAAAACAACAATTGATGGACAGAATGCAGAACAATGTCATACATTCACCCCAGTACAGAGGTCTGGGCCTAAATCCATCGTTTTTTGCTCACCATGCCATTCCAGTTTGAACCCAGCCATATGCAAATCAGTCTTGACCCTGTGCCTTATGGGAACAGTCCAGCCCGAACTGCCAAGCCAGGTCCTCCCTGGACTGGAAACAGCATCCTAGGACCGGTTTCGGGGTTTCACCCCTCTTCAGCCAGGATAGCTTGATTCCAGTGGCATGGAGAGCACGGGACTCACGTCTGAGCATACCCGTCCCACTCGGGGTGACAAATGCAAAAACAACAATTGATGGACAGAATGCAGAACAATGTCATACATTCACCCCAGTACAGAGATCTGGGCCTAAATCCATCGTTTTTTTGCTCACCATGCCATTCCAGTTTGAACCCAGCCATATGCAAATCAGTCTTGACCCTGTGCCTTATGGGAACAGTCCAGCCCGAACTGCCAAGCCAGGTCCTCCCTGGACTGGAAACAGCATCCTAGGACCGGTTTCGGGGTTTCACCCCTCTTCAGCCAGGATAGCTTGATTACAGTGGCATGGAGAGCACGGGACTCACGTCTGAGCATACCCGTCCCACTCGGGGTGACAAATGCAAAAATAACAATTGATGGACAGAATGCAGAACAATGTCATACATTCACCCCAGTACAGAGGTCTGGGCCTAAATCCATCGTTTTTTGCTCACCATGCCATTCCAGTTTGAACCCAGCCATATGCAAATCAGTCTTGACCCTGTGCCTTATGGGAACAGTCCAGCCCGAACTGCCAAGCCAGGTCCTCCCTGGACTGGAAACAGCATCCTAGGACCGGTTTCGGGGTTTCACCCCTCTTCAGCCAGGATAGCTTGATTCCAGTGGCATGGAGAGCACGGGACTCACGTCTGAGTATACCCGTCCCACTCGGGGTGACAAATGCAAAAACAACAATTGATGGACAGAATGCAGAACAATGTCATACATTCACCCCAGTACAGAGATCTGGGCCTAAATCCATCGTTTTTTTGCTCACCATGCCATTCCAGTTTGAACCCAGCCATACGCAAATCAGTCTTGACCCTGTGCCTTATGGGAACAGTCCAGCCCAAACTGCCAAGCCAGGTCCTCCCTGGACTGGAAACAGCATCCTAGGACCGGTTTCGGGGTTTCACCCCTCTTCAGCCAGGATAGCTTGATTCCAGTGGCATGGAGAGCACGGGACTCACGTCTGAGCATACCCGTCCCACTCAGGGTGACAAATGCAAAAACAACAATTGATGGACAGAATGCAGAACAATGTCATACATTCACCCCAGTACAGAGATCTGGGCCTAAATCCATCGTTTTTTTGCTCACCATGCCATTCCAGTTTGAACCCAGCCATATGCAAATCAGTCTTGACCCTGTGCCTTATGGGAACAGTCCAGCCCGAACTGCCAAGCCAGGTCCTCCCTGGACTGGAAACAGCATCCTAGGACCGGTTTTTAGGTTTCACCCCTCTTCAGCCAGGATAGCTTGATTCCAGTGGCATGGAGAGCACGGGACTCACGTCTGAGCATACCCGTCCCACTCGGGGTGACAAATGCAAAAACAACAACTGATGGACAGAATGCAGAACAATGTCATACATTCACCCCAGTACAGAGATCTGGGCCTAAATCCATCGTTTTTTTGCTCACCATGCCATTCCAGTTTGAACCCAGCCATATGCAAATCAGTCTTGACCCTGTGCCTTATGGGAACAGTCCAGCCCGAACTGCCAAGCCAGGTCCTCCCTGGACTGGAAACAGCATCCTAGGACCGGTTTCGGGGTTTCACCCCTCTTCAGCCAGGATAGCTTGATTTCAGTGGCATGGAGAGCACGGGACTCACGTCTGAGCATACCCGTCCCACTCGGGGTGACAAATGCAAAAACAACAATTGATGGACAGAATGCAGAACAATGTCATACATTCACCCCAGTACAGAGATCTGGGCCTAAATCCATCGTTTTTTTGCTCACCATGCCATTCCAGTTTGAACCCAGCCATATGCAAATCAGTCTTGACCCTGTGCCTTATGGGAACAGTCCAGCCCGAACTGCCAAGCCAGGTCCTCCCTGGACTGGAAACAGCATCCTAGGACCGGTTTTGGGGTTTCACCCCTCTTCAGCCAGGATAGCTTTATTCCAGTGGCATGGAGAGCACGGGACTCACGTCTGAGCATACCCGTCCCACTCGGGGTGACAAATGCAAAAACAACAACTGATGGACAGAATGCAGAACAATGTCATACATTCACCCCAGTACAGAGATCTGGGCCTAAATCCATCGTTTTTTTGCTCACCATGCCATTCCAGTTTGAACCCAGCCATATGCAAATCAGTCTTGACCCTGTGCCTTATGGGAACAGTCCAGCCCGAACTGCCAAGCCAGGTCCTCCCTGGACTGGAAACAGCATCCTAGGACCGGTTTCGGGGTTTCACCCCTCTTCAGCCAGGATAGCTTGATTCCAGTGGCATGGAGAGCACGGGACTCACGTCTGAGCATACCCGTCCCACTCGGGGTGACAAATGCAAAAACAACAATTGATGGACAGAAAGCAGAACAATGTCATACATTCACCCCAGTACAGAGATCTGGGCCTAAATCCATCGTTTTTTTGCTCACCATGCCATTCCAGTTTGAACCCAGCCATATGCAAATCAGTCTTGACCCTGTGCCTTATGGGAACAGTCCAGCCCGAACTGCCAAGCCAGGTCCTCCCTGGACTGGAAACAGCATCCTAGGACCGGTTTCGGGGTTTCACCCCTCTTCAGCCAGGATAGCTTCATTCCAGTGGTATGGAGAGCACGGGACTCACGTCTGAGCATACCCGTCCCACTCGGGCTGACAAATGCAAAAACAACAATTGATGGACAGAATGCAGAACAATGTCATATATTCACCCCAGTACAGAGATCTGGGCCTAAATCCATTGTTTTTTTGCTCACCATGCCATTCCAGTTTGAACCCAGCCATATGCAAATCAGTCTTGACCCTGTGCCTTATGGGAACAGTCCAGCCCGAACTGCCAAGCCAGGTCCTCCCTGGACTGGAAACAGCATCCTAGGACCGGTTTCGGGGTTTCACCCCTCTTCAGCCAGGATAGCTTGATTCCAGTGGCATGGAGAGCACGGGACTCACGTCTGAGCATACCCGTCCCACTCGGGGTGACAAATGCAAAAACAACAATTGATGGACAGAATGCAGAACAATGTCATACATTCACCCCAGTACAGAGATCTGGGCCTAAATCCATCGTTTTTTTGCTCACCATGCCATTCCAGTTTGAACCCAGCCATATGCAAATCAGTCTTGACCCTGTGCCTTATGGGAACAGTCCAGCCCGAACTGCCAAGCCAGGTCCTCCCTGGACTGGAAACAGCATCCTAGGACCGGTTTCGGGGTTTCACCCCTCTTCAGCCAGGATAGCTTTATTCCAGTGGCATGGAGAGCACGGGACTCATGTCTGAGCATACCCGTCCCACTCGGGGTGACAAATGCAAAAACAACAATTGATGGACAGAATGCAGAACAATGTCATACATTCACCTCAGTACAGAGATCTGGGCCTAAATCCATCATTTTTTTGCTCACCATGCCATTCCAGTTTGAACCCAGCCATATGCAAATCAGTCTTGACCCTGTGCCTTATGGGAACAGTCCAGCCCGAACTGCCAAGCCAGGTCCTCCCTGGACTGGAAACAGCATCCTAGGACCGGTTTCGGGGTTTCACCCCTCTTCAGCCAGGATAGCTTGATTACAGTGGCATGGAGAGCACGGGACTCACGTCTGAGCATACCCGTCCCACTCGGGGTGACAAATGCAAAAACAACAATTGATGGACAGAATGCAGAACAATGTCATACATTCACCCCAGTACAGAGGTCTGGGCCTAAATCCATAGTTTTTTGCTCACCATGCCATTCCAGTTTGAACCCAGCCATATGCAAATCAGTCTTGACCCTGTGCCTTATGGGAACAGTCCAGCCCGAACTGCCAAGCCAGGTCCTCCCTGGACTGGAAACAGCATCCTAGGACCGGTTTCGGGGTTTCACCCCTCTTCAGCCAGGATAGCTTGATTCCAGTGGCATGGAGAGCACGGGACTCACGTCTGAGCATACCCGTCCCACTCGGGGTGACAAATGCAAAAACAACAATTGATGGACAGAATGCAGAACAATGTCATACATTCACCCCAGTACAGAGATCTGGGCCTAAATCCATCGTTTTTTTGCTCACCATGCCATTCCAGTTTGAACCCAGCCATACGCAAATCAGTCTTGACCCTGTGCCTTATGGGAACAGTCCAGCCCAAACTGCCAAGCCAGGTCCTCCCTGGACTGGAAACAGCATCCTAGGACCGGTTTCGGGGTTTCACCCCTCTTCAGCCAGGATAGCTTGATTCCAGTGGCATGGAGAGCACGGGACTCACGTCTGAGCATACCCGTCCCACTCGGGGTGACAAATGCAAAAACAACAATTGATGGACAGAATGCAGAACAATGTCATACATTCACCCCAGTACAGAGATCTGGGCCTAAATCCATCGTTTTTTTGCTCACCATGCCATTCCAGTTTGAACCCAGCCATATGCAAATCAGTCTTGACCCTGTGCCTTATGGGAACAGTCCAGCCCGAACTGCCAAGCCAGGTCCTCCCTGGACTGGAAACAGCATCCTAGGACCGGTTTTGGGGTTTCACCCCTCTTCAGCCAGGATAGCTTGATTCCAGTGGCATGGAGAGCACGGGACTCACGTCTGAGCATACCCGTCCCACTCGGGTTGACAAATGCAAAAACAACAACTGATGGACAGAATGCAGAACAATGTCATACATTCACCCCAGTACAGAGATCTGGGCCTAAATCCATCGTTTTTTTGCTCACCATGCCATTCCAGTTTGAACCCAGCCATATGCAAATCAGTCTTGACCCTGTGCCTTATGGGAACAGTCCAGCCCGAACTGCCAAGCCAGGTCCTCCCTGGACTGGAAACAGCATCCTAGGACCGGTTTCGGGGTTTCACCCCTCTTCAGCCAGGATAGCTTGATTCCAGTGGCATGGAGAGCACGGGACTCACGTCTGAGCATACCCGTCCCACTCGGGGTGACAAATGCAAAAACAACAACTGATGGACAGAATGCAGAACAATGTCATACATTCACCCCAGTACAGAGATCTGGGCCTAAATCCATTGTTTTTTTGCTCACCATGCCATTCCAGTTTGAACCCAGCCATATGCAAATCAGTCTTGACCCTGTGCCTTATGGGAACAGTCCAGCCCGAACTGCCAAGCCAGGTCCTCCCTGGACTGGAAACAGCATCCTAGGACCGGTTTCGGGGTTTCACCCCTCTTCAGCCAGGATAGCTTGATTCCAGTGGCATGGAGAGCACGAGACTCACGTCTGAGTATACCCGTCCCACTCGGGGTGACAAATGCAAAAACAACAATTGATGGACAGAATGCAGAACAATGTCATACATTCACCCCAGTACAGAGATCTGGGCCTAAATCCATCGTTTTTTTGCTCACCATGCCATTCCAGTTTGAACCCAGCCATACGCAAATCAGTCTTGACCCTGTGCCTTATGGGAACAGTCCAGCCCAAACTGCCAAGCCAGGTCCTCCCTGGACTGGAAACAGCATCCTAGGACCGGTTTCGGGGTTTCACCCCTCTTCAGCCAGGATAGCTTGATTCAATTGGCATGGAGAGCACGGGACTCACGTCTGAGCATACCCGTCCCACTCAGGGTGACAAATGCAAAAACAACAATTGATGGACAGAATGCAGAACAATGTCATACATTCACCCCAGTACAGAGATCTGGGCCTAAATCCATCGTTTTTTTGCTCACCATGCCATTCCAGTTTGAACCCAGCCATATGCAAATCAGTCTTGACCCTGTGCCTTATGGGAACAGTCCAGCCCGAACTGCCAAGCCAGGTCCTCCCTGGACTGGAAACAGCATCCTAGGACCGGTTTTGGGGTTTCACCCCTCTTCAGCCAGGATAGCTTGATTCCAGTGGCATGGAGAGCACGGGACTCACGTCTGAGCATACCCGTCCCACTCGGGGTGACAAATGCAAAAACAACAACTGATGGACTGAATGCAGAACAATGTCATACATTCACCCCAGTACAGAGATCTGGGCCTAAATCCATCGTTTTTTTGCTCACCATGCCATTCCAGTTTGAACCCAGCCATATGCAAATCAGTCTTGACCCTGTGCCTTATGGGAACAGTCCAGCCCGAACTGCCAAGCCAGGTCCTCCCTGGACTGGAAACAGCATCCTAGGACCGGTTTCGGGGTTTCACCCCTCTTCAGCCAGGATAGCTTGATTCCAGTGGCATGGAGAGCACGGGACTCACGTCTGAGCATACCCGTCCCACTCGGGGTGACAAATGCAAAAACAACAATTGATGGACAGAATGCAGAACAATGTCATACATTCACCCCAGTACAGAGATCTGGGCCTAAATCCATCGTTTTTTTGCTCACCATGCCATTCCAGTTTGAACCCAGCCATATGCAAATCAGTCTTGACCCTGTGCCTTATGGGAACAGTCCAGCCCGAACTGCCAAGCCAGGTCCTCCCTGGACTGGAAACAGCATCCTAGGACCGGTTTTGGGGTTTCACCCCTCTTCAGCCAGGATAGCTTGATTCCAGTGGCATGGAGAGCACGGGACTCACGTCTGAGCATACCCGTCCCACTCGGGGTGACAAATGCAAAAACAACAACTGATGGACAGAATGCAGAACAATGTCATACATTCACCCCAGTACAGAGATCTGGGCCTAAATCCATCGTTTTTTTGCTCACCATGCCATTCCAGTTTGAACCCAGCCATATGCAAATCAGTCTTGACCCTGTGCCTTATGGGAACAGTCCAGCCCGAACTGCCAAGCCAGGTCCTCCCTGGACTGGAAACAGCATCCTAGGACCGGTTTCGGGGTTTCACCCCTCTTCAGCCAGGATAGCTTGATTCCAGTGGCATGGAGAGCACGGGACTCACGTCTGAGCATACCCGTCCCACTCGGGGTGACAAATGCAAAAACAACAATTGATGGACAGAAAGCAGAACAATGTCATACATTCACCCCAGTACAGAGATCTGGGCCTAAATCCATCGTTTTTTTGCTCACCATGCCATTCCAGTTTGAACCCAGCCATATGCAAATCAGTCTTGACCCTGTGCCTTATGGGAACAGTCCAGCCCGAACTGCCAAGCCAGGTCCTCCCTGGACTGGAAACAGCATCCTAGGACCGGTTTCGGGGTTTCACCCCTCTTCAGCCAGGATAGCTTCATTCCAGTGGTATGGAGAGCACGGGACTCACGTCTGAGCATACCCGTCCCACTCGGGCTGACAAATGCAAAAACAACAATTGATGGACAGAATGCAGAACAATGTCATATATTCACCCCAGTACAGAGATCTGGGCCTAAATCCATTGTTTTTTTGCTCACCATGCCATTCCAGTTTGAACCCAGCCATATGCAAATCAGTCTTGACCCTGTGCCTTATGGGAACAGTCCAGCCCGAACTGCCAAGCCAGGTCCTCCCTGGACTGGAAACAGCATCCTAGGACCGGTTTCGGGGTTTCACCCCTCTTAAGCCAGGATAGCTTGATTCCAGTGGCATGGAGAGCACGGGACTCACGTCTGAGCATACCCGTCCCACTCGGGGTGACAAATGCAAAAACAACAATTGATGGACAGAATGCAGAACAATGTCATACATTCACCCCAGTACAGAGATCTGGGCCTAAATCCATCGTTTTTTTGCTCACCATGCCATTCCAGTTTGAACCCAGCCATATGCAAATCAGTCTTGACCCTGTGCCTTATGGGAACAGTCCAGCCCGAACTGCCAAGCCAGGTCCTCCCTGGACTGGAAACAGCATCCTAGGACCGGTTTCGGGGTTTCACCCCTCTTCAGCCAGGATAGCTTTATTCCAGTGGCATGGAGAGCACGGGACTCATGTCTGAGCATACCCGTCCCACTCGGGGTGACAAATGCAAAAACAACAATTGATGGACAGAATGCAGAACAATGTCATACATTCACCTCAGTACAGAGATCTGGGCCTAAATCCATCATTTTTTTGCTCACCATGCCATTCCAGTTTGAACCCAGCCATATGCAAATCAGTCTTGACCCTGTGCCTTATTGGAACAGTCCAGCCCGAACTGCCAAGCCAGGTCCTCCCTGGACTGGAAACAGCATCCTAGGACCGGTTTCGGGGTTTCACCCCTCTTCAGCCAGGATAGCTTGATTACAGTGGCATGGAGAGCACGGGACTCACGTCTGAGCATACCCGTCCCACTCGGGGTGACAAATGCAAAAACAACAATTGATGGACAGAATGCAGAACAATGTCATACATTCACCCCAGTACAGAGGTCTGGGCCTAAATCCATAGTTTTTTGCTCACCATGCCATTCCAGTTTGAACCCAGCCATATGCAAATCAGTCTTGACCCTGTGCCTTATGGGAACAGTCCAGCCCGAACTGCCAAGCCAGGTCCTCCCTGGACTGGAAACAGCATCCTAGGACCGGTTTCGGGGTTTCACCCCTCTTCAGCCAGGATAGCTTGATTCCAGTGGCATGGAGAGCACGGGACTCACGTCTGAGCATACCCGTCCCACTCGGGGTGACAAATGCAAAAACAACAATTGATGGACAGAATGCAGAACAATGTCATACATTCACCCCAGTACAGAGATCTGGGCCTAAATCCATCGTTTTTTTGCTCACCATGCCATTCCAGTTTGAACCCAGCCATATGCAAATCAGTCTTGACCCTGTGCCTTATGGGAACAGTCCAGCCCGAACTGCCAAGCCAGGTCCTCCCTGGACTGGAAACAGCATCCTAGGACCGGTTTTGGGGTTTCACCCCTCTTCAGCCAGGATAGCTTGATTCCAGTGGCATGGAGAGCACGGGACTCACGTCTGAGCATACCCGTCCCACTCGGGTTGACAAATGCAAAAACAACAACTGATGGACAGAATGCAGAACAATGTCATACATTCACCCCAGTACAGAGATCTGGGCCTAAATCCATCGTTTTTTTGCTCACCATGCCATTCCAGTTTGAACCCAGCCATATGCAAATCAGTCTTGACCCTGTGCCTTATGGGAACAGTCCAGCCCGAACTGCCAAGCCAGGTCCTCCCTGGACTGGAAACAGCATCCTAGGACCGGTTTCGGGGTTTCACCCCTCTTCAGCCAGGATAGCTTGATTCCAGTGGCATGGAGAGCACGGGACTCACGTCTGAGCATACCCGTCCCACTCGGGGTGACAAATGCAAAAACAACAACTGATGGACAGAATGCAGAACAATGTCATACATTCACCCCAGTACAGAGATCTGGGCCTAAATCCATCGTTTTTTTGCTCACCATGCCATTCCAGTTTGAACCCAGCCATATGCAAATCAGTCTTGACCCTGTGCCTTATGGGAACAGTCCAGCCCGAACTGCCAAGCCAGGTCCTCCCTGGACTGGAAACAGCATCCTAGGACCGGTTTCGGGGTTTCACCCCTCTTCAGCCAGGATAGCTTGATTCCAGTGGCATGGAGAGCACGGGACTCACGTCTGAGCATACCCGTCCCACTCGGGGTGACAAATGCAAAAACAACAATTGATGGACAGAAAGCAGAACAATGTCATACATTCACCCCAGTACAGAGATCTGGGCCTAAATCCATCGTTTTTTTGCTCACCATGCCATTCCAGTTTGAACCCAGCCATATGCAAATCAGTCTTGACCCTGTGCCTTATGGGAACAGTCCAGCCCGAACTGCCAAGCCAGGTCCTCCCTGGACTGGAAACAGCATCCTAGGACCGGTTTCGGGGTTTCACCCCTCTTCAGCCAGGATAGCTTGATTCCAGTGGTATGGAGAGCACGGGACTCACGTCTGAGCATACCCGTCCCACTCGGGCTGACAAATGCAAAAACAACAATTGATGGACAGAATGCAGAACAATGTCATATATTCACCCCAGTACAGAGATCTGGGCCTAAATCCATTGTTTTTTTGCTCACCATGCCATTCCAGTTTGAACCCAGCCATATGCAAATCAGTCTTGACCCTGTGCCTTATGGGAACAGTCCAGCCCGAACTGCCAAGCCAGGTCCTCCCTGGACTGGAAACAGCATCCTAGGACCGGTTTCGGGGTTTCACCCCTCTTCAGCCAGGATAGCTTGATTCCAGTGGCATGGAGAGCACGGGACTCACGTCTGAGCATACCCGTCCCACTCGGGGTGACAAATGCAAAAACAACAATTGATGGACAGAATGCAGAACAATGTCATACATTCACCCCAGTACAGAGATCTGGGCCTAAATCCATCGTTTTTTTGCTCACCATGCCATTCCAGTTTGAACCCAGCCATATGCAAATCAGTCTTGACCCTGTGCCTTATGGGAACAGTCCAGCCCGAACTGCCAAGCCAGGTCCTCCCTGGACTGGAAACAGCATCCTAGGACCGGTTTCGGGGTTTCACCCCTCTTCAGCCAGGATAGCTTTATTCCAGTGGCATGGAGAGCACGGGACTCATGTCTGAGCATACCCGTCCCACTCGGGGTGACAAATGCAAAAACAACAATTGATGGACAGAATGCAGAACAATGTCATACATTCACCCCAGTACAGAGATCTGGGCCTAAATCCATCATTTTTTTGCTCACCATGCCATTCCAGTTTGAACCCAGCCATATGCAAATCAGTCTTGACCCTGTGCCTTATGGGAACAGTCCAGCCCGAACTGCCAAGCCAGGTCCTCCCTGGACTGGAAACAGCATCCTAGGACCGGTTTCGGGGTTTCACCCCTCTTCAGCCAGGATAGCTTGATTACAGTGGCATGGAGAGCACGGGACTCACGTCTGAGCATACCCGTCCCACTCGGGGTGACAAATGCAAAAACAACAATTGATGGACAGAATGCAGAACAATGTCATACATTCACCCCAGTACAGAGGTCTGGGCCTAAATCCATAGTTTTTTGCTCACCATGCCATTCCAGTTTGAACCCAGCCATATGCAAATCAGTCTTGACCCTGTGCCTTATGGGAACAGTCCAGCCCGAACTGCCAAGCCAGGTCCTCCCTGGACTGGAAACAGCATCCTAGGACCGGTTTCGGGGTTTCACCCCTCTTCAGCCAGGATAGCTTGACTCCAGTGGCATGGAGAGCACGGGACTCACGTCTGAGTATACCCGTCCCACTCGGGGTGACAAATGCAAAAACAACAATTGATGGACAGAATGCAGAACAATGTCATACATTCACCCCAGTACAGAGATCTGGGCCTAAATCCATCGTTTTTTTGCTCACCATGCCATTCCAGTTTGAACCCAGCCATACGCAAATCAGTCTTGACCCTGTGCCTTATGGGAACAGTCCAGCCCAAACTGCCAAGCCAGGTCCTCCCTGGACTGGAAACAGCATCCTAGGACCGGTTTCGGGGTTTCACCCCTCTTCAGCCAGGATAGCTTGATTCCAGTGGCATGGAGAGCACGGGACTCACGTCTGAGCATACCCGTCCCACTCGGGGTGACAAATGCAAAAACAACAACTGATGGACAGAATGCAGAACAATGTCATACATTCACCCCAGTACAGAGATCTGGGCCTAAATCCATCGTTTTTTTGCTCACCATGCCATTCCAGTTTGAACCCAGCCATATGCAAATCAGTCTTGACCCTGTGCCTTATGGGAACAGTCCAGCCCGAACTGCCAAGCCAGGTCCTCCCTGGACTGGAAACAGCATCCTAGGACCGGTTTCGGGGTTTCACCCCTCTTCAGCCAGGATAGCTTGATTTCAGTGGCATGGAGAGCACGGGACTCACGTCTGAGCATACCCGTCCCACTCGGGGTGACAAATGCAAAAACAACAATTGATGGACAGAATGCAGAACAATGTCATACATTCACCCCAGTACAGAGATCTGGGCCTAAATCCATCGTTTTTTTGCTCACCATGCCATTCCAGTTTTAACCCAGCCATATGCAAATCAGTCTTGACCCTGTGCCTTATGGGAACAGTCCAGCCCGAACTGCCAAGCCAGGTCCTCCCTGGACTGGAAACAGCATCCTCAGATTTGTCCAGTGGCATGGAGAGCACGGGACTCACGTCTGAGCATACCCGTCCCACTCGGGGTGACAAATGCAAAAACAACAACTGCCGTCCCACTCGGGGTGACAAATGCAAAAACAACAACTGATGGACAGAATGCAGAACAATGTCATACATTCACCCCAGTACAGAGATCTGGGCCTAAATCCATCGTTTTTTTGCTCACCATGCCATTCCAGTTTGAACCCAGCCATATGCAAATCAGTCTTGACCCTGTGCCTTATGGGAACAGTCCAGCCCGAACTGCCAAGCCAGGTCCTCCCTGGACTGGAAACAGCATCCTAGGACCGGTTTCGGGGTTTCACCCCTCTTCAGCCAGGATAGCTTGATTCCAGTGGCATGGAGAGCACGGGACTCACGTCTGAGCATACCCGTCCCACTCGGGGTGACAAATGCAAAAACAACAATTGATGGACAGAAAGCAGAACAATGTCATACATTCACCCCAGTACAGAGATCTGGGCCTAAATCCATCGTTTTTTTGCTCACCATGCCATTCCAGTTTGAACCCAGCCATATGCAAATCAGTCTTGACCCTGTGCCTTATGGGAACAGTCCAGCCCGAACTGCCAAGCCAGGTCCTCCCTGGACTGGAAACAGCATCCTAGGACCGGTTTCGGGGTTTCACCCCTCTTCAGCCAGGATAGCTTCATTCCAGTGGTATGGAGAGCACGGGACTCACGTCTGAGCATACCCGTCCCACTCGGGCTGACAAATGCAAAAACAACAATTGATGGACAGAATGCAGAACAATGTCATATATTCACCCCAGTACAGAGATCTGGGCCTAAATCCATTGTTTTTTTGCTCACCGTGCCATTCCAGTTTGAACCCAGCCATATGCAAATCAGTCTTGACCCTGTGCCTTATGGGAACAGTCCAGCCCGAACTGCCAAGCCAGGTCCTCCCTGGACTGGAAACAGCATCCTAGGACCGGTTTCGGGGTTTCACCCCTCTTCAGCCAGGATAGCTTGATTCCAGTGGCATGGAGAGCACGGGACTCACGTCTGAGCATACCCGTCCCACTCGGGGTGACAAATGCAAAAACAACAATTGATGGACAGAATGCAGAACAATGTCATACATTCACCCCAGTACAGAGATCTGGGCCTAAATCCATCGTTTTTTTGCTCACCATGCCATTCCAGTTTGAACCCAGCCATATGCAAATCAGTCTTGACCCTGTGCCTTATGGGAACAGTCCAGCCCGAACTGCCAAGCCAGGTCCTCCCTGGACTGGAAACAGCATCCTAGGACCGGTTTCGGGGTTTCACCCCTCTTCAGCCAGGATAGCTTTATTCCAGTGGCATGGAGAGCACGGGACTCATGTCTGAGCATACCCGTCCCACTCGGGGTGACAAATGCAAAAACAACAATTGATGGACAGAATGCAGAACAATGTCATACATTCACCTCAGTACAGAGATCTGGGCCTAAATCCATCATTTTTTTGCTCACCATGCCATTCCAGTTTGAACCCAGCCATATGCAAATCAGTCTTGACCCTGTGCCTTATGGGAACAGTCCAGCCCGAACTGCCAAGCCAGGTCCTCCCTGGACTGGAAACAGCATCCTAGGACCGGTTTCGGGGTTTCACCCCTCTTCAGCCAGGATAGCTTGATTACAGTGGCATGGAGAGCACGGGACTCACGTCTGAGCATACCCGTCCCACTCGGGGTGACAAATGCAAAAACAACAATTGATGGACAGAATGCAGAACAATGTCATACATTCACCCCAGTACAGAGGTCTGGGCCTAAATCCATAGTTTTTTGCTCACCATGCCATTCCAGTTTGAACCCAGCCATATGCAAATCAGTCTTGACCCTGTGCCTTATGGGAACAGTCCAGCCCGAACTGCCAAGCCAGGTCCTCCCTGGACTGGAAACAGCATCCTAGGACCGGTTTCGGGGTTTCACCCCTCTTCAGCCAGGATAGCTTGATTCCAGTGGCATGGAGAGCACGGGACTCACGTCTGAGTATACCCGTCCCACTCGGGGTGACAAATGCAAAAACAACAATTGATGGACAGAATGCAGAACAATGTCATACATTCACCCCAGTACAGAGATCTGGGCCTAAATCCATCGTTTTTTTGCTCACCATGCCATTCCAGTTTGAACCCAGCCATACGCAAATCAGTCTTGACCCTGTGCCTTATGGGAACAGTCCAGCCCAAACTGCCAAGCCAGGTCCTCCCTGGACTGGAAACAGCATCCTAGGACCGGTTTCGGGGTTTCACCCCTCTTCAGCCAGGATAGCTTGATTCCAGTGGCATGGAGAGCACGGGACTCACGTCTGAGCATACCCGTCCCACTCGGGGTGACAAATGCAAAAACAACAATTGATGGACAGAATGCAGAACAATGTCATACATTCACCCCAGTACAGAGATCTGGGCCTAAATCCATCGTTTTTTTGCTCACCATGCCATTCCAGTTTGAACCCAGCCATATGCAAATCAGTCTTGACCCTGTGCCTTATGGGAACAGTCCAGCCCGAACTGCCAAGCCAGGTCCTCCCTGGACTGGAAACAGCATCCTAGGACCGGTTTTGGGGTTTCACCCCTCTTCAGCCAGGATAGCTTGATTCCAGTGGCATGGAGAGCACGGGACTCACGTCTGAGCATACCCGTCCCACTCGGGTTGACAAATGCAAAAACAACAACTGATGGACAGAATGCAGAACAATGTCATACATTCACCCCAGTACAGAGATCTGGGCCTAAATCCATCGTTTTTTTGCTCACCATGCCATTCCAGTTTGAACCCAGCCATATGCAAATCAGTCTTGACCCTGTGCCTTATGGGAACAGTCCAGCCCGAACTGCCAAGCCAGGTCCTCCCTGGACTGGAAACAGCATCCTAGGACCGGTTTCGGGGTTTCACCCCTCTTCAGCCAGGATAGCTTGATTCCAGTGGCATGGAGAGCACGGGACTCACGTCTGAGCATACCCGTCCCACTCGGGGTGACAAATGCAAAAACAACAACTGATGGACAGAATGCAGAACAATGTCATACATTCACCCCAGTACAGAGATCTGGGCCTAAATCCATTGTTTTTTTGCTCACCATGCCATTCCAGTTTGAACCCAGCCATATGCAAATCAGTCTTGACCCTGTGCCTTATGGGAACAGTCCAGCCCGAACTGCCAAGCCAGGTCCTCCCTGGACTGGAAACAGCATCCTAGGACCGGTTTCGGGGTTTCACCCCTCTTCAGCCAGGATAGCTTGATTCCAGTGGCATGGAGAGCACGAGACTCACGTCTGAGTATACCCGTCCCACTCGGGGTGACAAATGCAAAAACAACAATTGATGGACAGAATGCAGAACAATGTCATACATTCACCCCAGTACAGAGATCTGGGCCTAAATCCATCGTTTTTTTGCTCACCATGCCATTCCAGTTTGAACCCAGCCATACGCAAATCAGTCTTGACCCTGTGCCTTATGGGAACAGTCCAGCCCAAACTGCCAAGCCAGGTCCTCCCTGGACTGGAAACAGCATCCTAGGACCGGTTTCGGGGTTTCACCCCTCTTCAGCCAGGATAGCTTGATTCAATTGGCATGGAGAGCACGGGACTCACGTCTGAGCATACCCGTCCCACTCAGGGTGACAAATGCAAAAACAACAATTGATGGACAGAATGCAGAACAATGTCATACATTCACCCCAGTACAGAGATCTGGGCCTAAATCCATCGTTTTTTTGCTCACCATGCCATTCCAGTTTGAACCCAGCCATATGCAAATCAGTCTTGACCCTGTGCCTTATGGGAACAGTCCAGCCCGAACTGCCAAGCCAGGTCCTCCCTGGACTGGAAACAGCATCCTAGGACCGGTTTTGGGGTTTCACCCCTCTTCAGCCAGGATAGCTTGATTCCAGTGGCATGGAGAGCACGGGACTCACGTCTGAGCATACCCGTCCCACTCGGGGTGACAAATGCAAAAACAACAACTGATGGACTGAATGCAGAACAATGTCATACATTCACCCCAGTACAGAGATCTGGGCCTAAATCCATCGTTTTTTTGCTCACCATGCCATTCCAGTTTGAACCCAGCCATATGCAAATCAGTCTTGACCCTGTGCCTTATGGGAACAGTCCAGCCCGAACTGCCAAGCCAGGTCCTCCCTGGACTGGAAACAGCATCCTAGGACCGGTTTCGGGGTTTCACCCCTCTTCAGCCAGGATAGCTTGATTCCAGTGGCATGGAGAGCACGGGACTCACGTCTGAGCATACCCGTCCCACTCGGGGTGACAAATGCAAAAACAACAATTGATGGACAGAATGCAGAACAATGTCATACATTCACCCCAGTACAGAGATCTGGGCCTAAATCCATCGTTTTTTTGCTCACCATGCCATTCCAGTTTGAACCCAGCCATATGCAAATCAGTCTTGACCCTGTGCCTTATGGGAACAGTCCAGCCCGAACTGCCAAGCCAGGTCCTCCCTGGACTGGAAACAGCATCCTAGGACCGGTTTTGGGGTTTCACCCCTCTTCAGCCAGGATAGCTTGATTCCAGTGGCATGGAGAGCACGGGACTCACGTCTGAGCATACCCGTCCCACTCGGGGTGACAAATGCAAAAACAACAACTGATGGACAGAATGCAGAACAATGTCATACATTCACCCCAGTACAGAGATCTGGGCCTAAATCCATCGTTTTTTTGCTCACCATGCCATTCCAGTTTGAACCCAGCCATATGCAAATCAGTCTTGACCCTGTGCCTTATGGGAACAGTCCAGCCCGAACTGCCAAGCCAGGTCCTCCCTGGACTGGAAACAGCATCCTAGGACCGGTTTCGGGGTTTCACCCCTCTTCAGCCAGGATAGCTTGATTCCAGTGGCATGGAGAGCACGGGACTCACGTCTGAGCATACCCGTCCCACTCGGGGTGACAAATGCAAAAACAACAATTGATGGACAGAAAGCAGAACAATGTCATACATTCACCCCAGTACAGAGATCTGGGCCTAAATCCATCGTTTTTTTGCTCACCATGCCATTCCAGTTTGAACCCAGCCATATGCAAATCAGTCTTGACCCTGTGCCTTATGGGAACAGTCCAGCCCGAACTGCCAAGCCAGGTCCTCCCTGGACTGGAAACAGCATCCTAGGACCGGTTTCGGGGTTTCACCCCTCTTCAGCCAGGATAGCTTCATTCCAGTGGTATGGAGAGCACGGGACTCACGTCTGAGCATACCCGTCCCACTCGGGCTGACAAATGCAAAAACAACAATTGATGGACAGAATGCAGAACAATGTCATATATTCACCCCAGTACAGAGATCTGGGCCTAAATCCATTGTTTTTTTGCTCACCATGCCATTCCAGTTTGAACCCAGCCATATGCAAATCAGTCTTGACCCTGTGCCTTATGGGAACAGTCCAGCCCGAACTGCCAAGCCAGGTCCTCCCTGGACTGGAAACAGCATCCTAGGACCGGTTTCGGGGTTTCACCCCTCTTAAGCCAGGATAGCTTGATTCCAGTGGCATGGAGAGCACGGGACTCACGTCTGAGCATACCCGTCCCACTCGGGGTGACAAATGCAAAAACAACAATTGATGGACAGAATGCAGAACAATGTCATACATTCACCCCAGTACAGAGATCTGGGCCTAAATCCATCGTTTTTTTGCTCACCATGCCATTCCAGTTTGAACCCAGCCATATGCAAATCAGTCTTGACCCTGTGCCTTATGGGAACAGTCCAGCCCGAACTGCCAAGCCAGGTCCTCCCTGGACTGGAAACAGCATCCTAGGACCGGTTTCGGGGTTTCACCCCTCTTCAGCCAGGATAGCTTTATTCCAGTGGCATGGAGAGCACGGGACTCATGTCTGAGCATACCCGTCCCACTCGGGGTGACAAATGCAAAAACAACAATTGATGGACAGAATGCAGAACAATGTCATACATTCACCTCAGTACAGAGATCTGGGCCTAAATCCATCATTTTTTTGCTCACCATGCCATTCCAGTTTGAACCCAGCCATATGCAAATCAGTCTTGACCCTGTGCCTTATGGGAACAGTCCAGCCCGAACTGCCAAGCCAGGTCCTCCCTGGACTGGAAACAGCATCCTAGGACCGGTTTCGGGGTTTCACCCCTCTTCAGCCAGGATAGCTTGATTCCAGTGGCATGGAGAGCACGGGACTCACGTCTGAGCATACCCGTCCCACTCGGGGTGACAAATGCAAAAACAACAACTGATGGACAGAATGCAGAACAATGTCATACATTCACCCCAGTACAGAGATCTGGGCCTAAATCCATCGTTTTTTTGCTCACCATGCCATTCCAGTTTGAACCCAGCCATATGCAAATCAGTCTTGACCCTGTGCCTTATGGGAACAGTCCAGCCCGAACTGCCAAGCCAGGTCCTCCCTGGACTGGAAACAGCATCCTAGGACCGGTTTCGGGGTTTCACCCCTCTTCAGCCAGGATAGCTTGATTCCAGTGGCATGGAGAGCACGGGACTCACGTCTGAGCATACCCGTCCCACTCGGGGTGACAAATGCAAAAACAACAATTGATGGACAGAATGCAGAACAATGTCATACATTCACCCCAGTACAGAGATCTGGGCCTAAATCCATCGTTTTTTTGCTCACCATGCCATTCCAGTTTGAACCCAGCCATATGCAAATCAGTCTTGACCCTGTGCCTTATGGGAACAGTCCAGCCCGAACTGCCAAGCCAGGTCCTCCCTGGACTGGAAACAGCATCCTAGGACCGGTTTCGGGGTTTCACCCCTCTTCAGCCAGGATAGCTTTATTCCAGTGGCATGGAGAGCACGGGACTCATGTCTGAGCATACCCGTCCCACTCGGGGTGACAAATGCAAAAACAACAATTGATGGACAGAATGCAGAACAATGTCATACATTCACCCCAGTACAGAGATCTGGGCCTAAATCCATCATTTTTTTGCTCACCATGCCATTCCAGTTTGAACCCAGCCATATGCAAATCAGTCTTGACCCTGTGCCTTATGGGAACAGTCCAGCCCGAACTGCCAAGCCAGGTCCTCCCTGGACTGGAAACAGCATCCTAGGACCGGTTTCGGGGTTTCACCCCTCTTCAGCCAGGATAGCTTGATTACAGTGGCATGGAGAGCACGGGACTCACGTCTGAGCATACCCGTCCCACTCGGGGTGACAAATGCAAAAACAACAATTGATGGACAGAATGCAGAACAATGTCATACATTCACCCCAGTACAGAGGTCTGGGCCTAAATCCATAGTTTTTTGCTCACCATGCCATTCCAGTTTGAACCCAGCCATATGCAAATCAGTCTTGACCCTGTGCCTTATGGGAACAGTCCAGCCCGAACTGCCAAGCCAGGTCCTCCCTGGACTGGAAACAGCATCCTAGGACCGGTTTCGGGGTTTCACCCCTCTTCAGCCAGGATAGCTTGACTCCAGTGGCATGGAGAGCACGGGACTCACGTCTGAGTATACCCGTCCCACTCGGGGTGACAAATGCAAAAACAACAATTGATGGACAGAATGCAGAACAATGTCATACATTCACCCCAGTACAGAGATCTGGGCCTAAATCCATCGTTTTTTTGCTCACCATGCCATTCCAGTTTGAACCCAGCCATACGCAAATCAGTCTTGACCCTGTGCCTTATGGGAACAGTCCAGCCCAAACTGCCAAGCCAGGTCCTCCCTGGACTGGAAACAGCATCCTAGGACCGGTTTCGGGGTTTCACCCCTCTTCAGCCAGGATAGCTTGATTCCAGTGGCATGGAGAGCACGGGACTCACGTCTGAGCATACCCGTCCCACTCGGGGTGACAAATGCAAAAACAACAACTGATGGACAGAATGCAGAACAATGTCATACATTCACCCCAGTACAGAGATCTGGGCCTAAATCCATCGTTTTTTTGCTCACCATGCCATTCCAGTTTGAACCCAGCCATATGCAAATCAGTCTTGACCCTGTGCCTTATGGGAACAGTCCAGCCCGAACTGCCAAGCCAGGTCCTCCCTGGACTGGAAACAGCATCCTAGGACCGGTTTCGGGGTTTCACCCCTCTTCAGCCAGGATAGCTTGATTTCAGTGGCATGGAGAGCACGGGACTCACGTCTGAGCATACCCGTCCCACTCGGGGTGACAAATGCAAAAACAACAATTGATGGACAGAATGCAGAACAATGTCATACATTCACCCCAGTACAGAGATCTGGGCCTAAATCCATCGTTTTTTTGCTCACCATGCCATTCCAGTTTGAACCCAGCCATATGCAAATCAGTCTTGACCCTGTGCCTTATGGGAACAGTCCAGCCCGAACTGCCAAGCCAGGTCCTCCCTGGACTGGAAACAGCATCCTAGGACCGGTTTTGGGGTTTCACCCCTCTTCAGCCAGGATAGCTTGATTCCAGTGGCATGGAGAGCACGGGACTCACGTCTGAGCATACCCGTCCCACTCGGGGTGACAAATGCAAAAACAACAACTGATGGACAGAATGCAGAACAATGTCATACATTCACCCCAGTACAGAGATCTGGGCCTAAATCCATCGTTTTTTTGCTCACCATGCCATTCCAGTTTGAACCCAGCCATATGCAAATCAGTCTTGACCCTGTGCCTTATGGGAACAGTCCAGCCCGAACTGCCAAGCCAGGTCCTCCCTGGACTGGAAACAGCATCCTAGGACCGGTTTCGGGGTTTCACCCCTCTTCAGCCAGGATAGCTTGATTCCAGTGGCATGGAGAGCACGGGACTCACGTCTGAGCATACCCGTCCCACTCGGGGTGACAAATGCAAAAACAACAATTGATGGACAGAAAGCAGAACAATGTCATACATTCACCCCAGTACAGAGATCTGGGCCTAAATCCATCGTTTTTTTGCTCACCATGCCATTCCAGTTTGAACCCAGCCATATGCAAATCAGTCTTGACCCTGTGCCTTATGGGAACAGTCCAGCCCGAACTGCCAAGCCAGGTCCTCCCTGGACTGGAAACAGCATCCTAGGACCGGTTTCGGGGTTTCACCCCTCTTCAGCCAGGATAGCTTCATTCCAGTGGTATGGAGAGCACGGGACTCACGTCTGAGCATACCCGTCCCACTCGGGCTGACAAATGCAAAAACAACAATTGATGGACAGAATGCAGAACAATGTCATATATTCACCCCAGTACAGAGATCTGGGCCTAAATCCATTGTTTTTTTGCTCACCATGCCATTCCAGTTTGAACCCAGCCATATGCAAATCAGTCTTGACCCTGTGCCTTATGGGAACAGTCCAGCCCGAACTGCCAAGCCAGGTCCTCCCTGGACTGGAAACAGCATCCTAGGACCGGTTTCGGGGTTTCACCCCTCTTCAGCCAGGATAGCTTGATTCCAGTGGCATGGAGAGCACGGGACTCACGTCTGAGCATACCCGTCCCACTCGGGGTGACAAATGCAAAAACAACAATTGATGGACAGAATGCAGAACAATGTCATACATTCACCCCAGTACAGAGATCTGGGCCTAAATCCATCGTTTTTTTGCTCACCATGCCATTCCAGTTTGAACCCAGCCATATGCAAATCAGTCTTGACCCTGTGCCTTATGGGAACAGTCCAGCCCGAACTGCCAAGCCAGGTCCTCCCTGGACTGGAAACAGCATCCTAGGACCGGTTTCGGGGTTTCACCCCTCTTCAGCCAGGATAGCTTTATTCCAGTGGCATGGAGAGCACGGGACTCATGTCTGAGCATACCCGTCCCACTCGGGGTGACAAATGCAAAAACAACAATTGATGGACAGAATGCAGAACAATGTCATACATTCACCTCAGTACAGAGATCTGGGCCTAAATCCATCATTTTTTTGCTCACCATGCCATTCCAGTTTGAACCCAGCCATATGCAAATCAGTCTTGACCCTGTGCCTTATGGGAACAGTCCAGCCCGAACTGCCAAGCCAGGTCCTCCCTGGACTGGAAACAGCATCCTAGGACCGGTTTCGGGGTTTCACCCCTCTTCAGCCAGGATAGCTTGATTACAGTGGCATGGAGAGCACGGGACTCACGTCTGAGCATACCCGTCCCACTCGGGGTGACAAATGCAAAAACAACAATTGATGGACAGAATGCAGAACAATGTCATACATTCACCCCAGTACAGAGGTCTGGGCCTAAATCCATAGTTTTTTGCTCACCATGCCATTCCAGTTTGAACCCAGCCATATGCAAATCAGTCTTGACCCTGTGCCTTATGGGAACAGTCCAGCCCGAACTGCCAAGCCAGGTCCTCCCTGGACTGGAAACAGCATCCTAGGACCGGTTTCGGGGTTTCACCCCTCTTCAGCCAGGATAGCTTGATTCCAGTGGCATGGAGAGCACGGGACTCACGTCTGAGTATACCCGTCCCACTCGGGGTGACAAATGCAAAAACAACAATTGATGGACAGAATGCAGAACAATGTCATACATTCACCCCAGTACAGAGATCTGGGCCTAAATCCATCGTTTTTTTGCTCACCATGCCATTCCAGTTTGAACCCAGCCATACGCAAATCAGTCTTGACCCTGTGCCTTATGGGAACAGTCCAGCCCAAACTGCCAAGCCAGGTCCTCCCTGGACTGGAAACAGCATCCTAGGACCGGTTTCGGGGTTTCACCCCTCTTCAGCCAGGATAGCTTGATTCCAGTGGCATGGAGAGCACGGGACTCACGTCTGAGCATACCCGTCCCACTCGGGGTGACAAATGCAAAAACAACAATTGATGGACAGAATGCAGAACAATGTCATACATTCACCCCAGTACAGAGATCTGGGCCTAAATCCATCGTTTTTTTGCTCACCATGCCATTCCAGTTTGAACCCAGCCATATGCAAATCAGTCTTGACCCTGTGCCTTATGGGAACAGTCCAGCCCGAACTGCCAAGCCAGGTCCTCCCTGGACTGGAAACAGCATCCTAGGACCGGTTTTGGGGTTTCACCCCTCTTCAGCCAGGATAGCTTGATTCCAGTGGCATGGAGAGCACGGGACTCACGTCTGAGCATACCCGTCCCACTCGGGTTGACAAATGCAAAAACAACAACTGATGGACAGAATGCAGAACAATGTCATACATTCACCCCAGTACAGAGATCTGGGCCTAAATCCATCGTTTTTTTGCTCACCATGCCATTCCAGTTTGAACCCAGCCATATGCAAATCAGTCTTGACCCTGTGCCTTATGGGAACAGTCCAGCCCGAACTGCCAAGCCAGGTCCTCCCTGGACTGGAAACAGCATCCTAGGACCGGTTTCGGGGTTTCACCCCTCTTCAGCCAGGATAGCTTGATTCCAGTGGCATGGAGAGCACGGGACTCACGTCTGAGCATACCCGTCCCACTCGGGGTGACAAATGCAAAAACAACAACTGATGGACAGAATGCAGAACAATGTCATACATTCACCCCAGTACAGAGATCTGGGCCTAAATCCATTGTTTTTTTGCTCACCATGCCATTCCAGTTTGAACCCAGCCATATGCAAATCAGTCTTGACCCTGTGCCTTATGGGAACAGTCCAGCCCGAACTGCCAAGCCAGGTCCTCCCTGGACTGGAAACAGCATCCTAGGACCGGTTTCGGGGTTTCACCCCTCTTCAGCCAGGATAGCTTGATTCCAGTGGCATGGAGAGCACGAGACTCACGTCTGAGTATACCCGTCCCACTCGGGGTGACAAATGCAAAAACAACAATTGATGGACAGAATGCAGAACAATGTCATACATTCACCCCAGTACAGAGATCTGGGCCTAAATCCATCGTTTTTTTGCTCACCATGCCATTCCAGTTTGAACCCAGCCATACGCAAATCAGTCTTGACCCTGTGCCTTATGGGAACAGTCCAGCCCAAACTGCCAAGCCAGGTCCTCCCTGGACTGGAAACAGCATCCTAGGACCGGTTTCGGGGTTTCACCCCTCTTCAGCCAGGATAGCTTGATTCAATTGGCATGGAGAGCACGGGACTCACGTCTGAGCATACCCGTCCCACTCAGGGTGACAAATGCAAAAACAACAATTGATGGACAGAATGCAGAACAATGTCATACATTCACCCCAGTACAGAGATCTGGGCCTAAATCCATCGTTTTTTTGCTCACCATGCCATTCCAGTTTGAACCCAGCCATATGCAAATCAGTCTTGACCCTGTGCCTTATGGGAACAGTCCAGCCCGAACTGCCAAGCCAGGTCCTCCCTGGACTGGAAACAGCATCCTAGGACCGGTTTTGGGGTTTCACCCCTCTTCAGCCAGGATAGCTTGATTCCAGTGGCATGGAGAGCACGGGACTCACGTCTGAGCATACCCGTCCCACTCGGGGTGACAAATGCAAAAACAACAACTGATGGACTGAATGCAGAACAATGTCATACATTCACCCCAGTACAGAGATCTGGGCCTAAATCCATCGTTTTTTTGCTCACCATGCCATTCCAGTTTGAACCCAGCCATATGCAAATCAGTCTTGACCCTGTGCCTTATGGGAACAGTCCAGCCCGAACTGCCAAGCCAGGTCCTCCCTGGACTGGAAACAGCATCCTAGGACCGGTTTCGGGGTTTCACCCCTCTTCAGCCAGGATAGCTTGATTCCAGTGGCATGGAGAGCACGGGACTCACGTCTGAGCATACCCGTCCCACTCGGGGTGACAAATGCAAAAACAACAATTGATGGACAGAATGCAGAACAATGTCATACATTCACCCCAGTACAGAGATCTGGGCCTAAATCCATCGTTTTTTTGCTCACCATGCCATTCCAGTTTGAACCCAGCCATATGCAAATCAGTCTTGACCCTGTGCCTTATGGGAACAGTCCAGCCCGAACTGCCAAGCCAGGTCCTCCCTGGACTGGAAACAGCATCCTAGGACCGGTTTTGGGGTTTCACCCCTCTTCAGCCAGGATAGCTTGATTCCAGTGGCATGGAGAGCACGGGACTCACGTCTGAGCATACCCGTCCCACTCGGGGTGACAAATGCAAAAACAACAACTGATGGACAGAATGCAGAACAATGTCATACATTCACCCCAGTACAGAGATCTGGGCCTAAATCCATCGTTTTTTTGCTCACCATGCCATTCCAGTTTGAACCCAGCCATATGCAAATCAGTCTTGACCCTGTGCCTTATGGGAACAGTCCAGCCCGAACTGCCAAGCCAGGTCCTCCCTGGACTGGAAACAGCATCCTAGGACCGGTTTCGGGGTTTCACCCCTCTTCAGCCAGGATAGCTTGATTCCAGTGGCATGGAGAGCACGGGACTCACGTCTGAGCATACCCGTCCCACTCGGGGTGACAAATGCAAAAACAACAATTGATGGACAGAAAGCAGAACAATGTCATACATTCACCCCAGTACAGAGATCTGGGCCTAAATCCATCGTTTTTTTGCTCACCATGCCATTCCAGTTTGAACCCAGCCATATGCAAATCAGTCTTGACCCTGTGCCTTATGGGAACAGTCCAGCCCGAACTGCCAAGCCAGGTCCTCCCTGGACTGGAAACAGCATCCTAGGACCGGTTTCGGGGTTTCACCCCTCTTCAGCCAGGATAGCTTCATTCCAGTGGTATGGAGAGCACGGGACTCACGTCTGAGCATACCCGTCCCACTCGGGCTGACAAATGCAAAAACAACAATTGATGGACAGAATGCAGAACAATGTCATATATTCACCCCAGTACAGAGATCTGGGCCTAAATCCATTGTTTTTTTGCTCACCATGCCATTCCAGTTTGAACCCAGCCATATGCAAATCAGTCTTGACCCTGTGCCTTATGGGAACAGTCCAGCCCGAACTGCCAAGCCAGGTCCTCCCTGGACTGGAAACAGCATCCTAGGACCGGTTTCGGGGTTTCACCCCTCTTAAGCCAGGATAGCTTGATTCCAGTGGCATGGAGAGCACGGGACTCACGTCTGAGCATACCCGTCCCACTCGGGGTGACAAATGCAAAAACAACAATTGATGGACAGAATGCAGAACAATGTCATACATTCACCCCAGTACAGAGATCTGGGCCTAAATCCATCGTTTTTTTGCTCACCATGCCATTCCAGTTTGAACCCAGCCATATGCAAATCAGTCTTGACCCTGTGCCTTATGGGAACAGTCCAGCCCGAACTGCCAAGCCAGGTCCTCCCTGGACTGGAAACAGCATCCTAGGACCGGTTTCGGGGTTTCACCCCTCTTCAGCCAGGATAGCTTTATTCCAGTGGCATGGAGAGCACGGGACTCATGTCTGAGCATACCCGTCCCACTCGGGGTGACAAATGCAAAAACAACAATTGATGGACAGAATGCAGAACAATGTCATACATTCACCTCAGTACAGAGATCTGGGCCTAAATCCATCATTTTTTTGCTCACCATGCCATTCCAGTTTGAACCCAGCCATATGCAAATCAGTCTTGACCCTGTGCCTTATTGGAACAGTCCAGCCCGAACTGCCAAGCCAGGTCCTCCCTGGACTGGAAACAGCATCCTAGGACCGGTTTCGGGGTTTCACCCCTCTTCAGCCAGGATAGCTTGATTACAGTGGCATGGAGAGCACGGGACTCACGTCTGAGCATACCCGTCCCACTCGGGGTGACAAATGCAAAAACAACAATTGATGGACAGAATGCAGAACAATGTCATACATTCACCCCAGTACAGAGGTCTGGGCCTAAATCCATAGTTTTTTGCTCACCATGCCATTCCAGTTTGAACCCAGCCATATGCAAATCAGTCTTGACCCTGTGCCTTATGGGAACAGTCCAGCCCGAACTGCCAAGCCAGGTCCTCCCTGGACTGGAAACAGCATCCTAGGACCGGTTTCGGGGTTTCACCCCTCTTCAGCCAGGATAGCTTGATTCCAGTGGCATGGAGAGCACGGGACTCACGTCTGAGCATACCCGTCCCACTCGGGGTGACAAATGCAAAAACAACAATTGATGGACAGAATGCAGAACAATGTCATACATTCACCCCAGTACAGAGATCTGGGCCTAAATCCATCGTTTTTTTGCTCACCATGCCATTCCAGTTTGAACCCAGCCATATGCAAATCAGTCTTGACCCTGTGCCTTATGGGAACAGTCCAGCCCGAACTGCCAAGCCAGGTCCTCCCTGGACTGGAAACAGCATCCTAGGACCGGTTTTGGGGTTTCACCCCTCTTCAGCCAGGATAGCTTGATTCCAGTGGCATGGAGAGCACGGGACTCACGTCTGAGCATACCCGTCCCACTCGGGTTGACAAATGCAAAAACAACAACTGATGGACAGAATGCAGAACAATGTCATACATTCACCCCAGTACAGAGATCTGGGCCTAAATCCATCGTTTTTTTGCTCACCATGCCATTCCAGTTTGAACCCAGCCATATGCAAATCAGTCTTGACCCTGTGCCTTATGGGAACAGTCCAGCCCGAACTGCCAAGCCAGGTCCTCCCTGGACTGGAAACAGCATCCTAGGACCGGTTTCGGGGTTTCACCCCTCTTCAGCCAGGATAGCTTGATTCCAGTGGCATGGAGAGCACGGGACTCACGTCTGAGCATACCCGTCCCACTCGGGGTGACAAATGCAAAAACAACAACTGATGGACAGAATGCAGAACAATGTCATACATTCACCCCAGTACAGAGATCTGGGCCTAAATCCATCGTTTTTTTGCTCACCATGCCATTCCAGTTTGAACCCAGCCATATGCAAATCAGTCTTGACCCTGTGCCTTATGGGAACAGTCCAGCCCGAACTGCCAAGCCAGGTCCTCCCTGGACTGGAAACAGCATCCTAGGACCGGTTTCGGGGTTTCACCCCTCTTCAGCCAGGATAGCTTGATTCCAGTGGCATGGAGAGCACGGGACTCACGTCTGAGCATACCCGTCCCACTCGGGGTGACAAATGCAAAAACAACAATTGATGGACAGAAAGCAGAACAATGTCATACATTCACCCCAGTACAGAGATCTGGGCCTAAATCCATCGTTTTTTTGCTCACCATGCCATTCCAGTTTGAACCCAGCCATATGCAAATCAGTCTTGACCCTGTGCCTTATGGGAACAGTCCAGCCCGAACTGCCAAGCCAGGTCCTCCCTGGACTGGAAACAGCATCCTAGGACCGGTTTCGGGGTTTCACCCCTCTTCAGCCAGGATAGCTTGATTCCAGTGGTATGGAGAGCACGGGACTCACGTCTGAGCATACCCGTCCCACTCGGGCTGACAAATGCAAAAACAACAATTGATGGACAGAATGCAGAACAATGTCATATATTCACCCCAGTACAGAGATCTGGGCCTAAATCCATTGTTTTTTTGCTCACCATGCCATTCCAGTTTGAACCCAGCCATATGCAAATCAGTCTTGACCCTGTGCCTTATGGGAACAGTCCAGCCCGAACTGCCAAGCCAGGTCCTCCCTGGACTGGAAACAGCATCCTAGGACCGGTTTCGGGGTTTCACCCCTCTTCAGCCAGGATAGCTTGATTCCAGTGGCATGGAGAGCACGGGACTCACGTCTGAGCATACCCGTCCCACTCGGGGTGACAAATGCAAAAACAACAATTGATGGACAGAATGCAGAACAATGTCATACATTCACCCCAGTACAGAGATCTGGGCCTAAATCCATCGTTTTTTTGCTCACCATGCCATTCCAGTTTGAACCCAGCCATATGCAAATCAGTCTTGACCCTGTGCCTTATGGGAACAGTCCAGCCCGAACTGCCAAGCCAGGTCCTCCCTGGACTGGAAACAGCATCCTAGGACCGGTTTCGGGGTTTCACCCCTCTTCAGCCAGGATAGCTTTATTCCAGTGGCATGGAGAGCACGGGACTCATGTCTGAGCATACCCGTCCCACTCGGGGTGACAAATGCAAAAACAACAATTGATGGACAGAATGCAGAACAATGTCATACATTCACCCCAGTACAGAGATCTGGGCCTAAATCCATCATTTTTTTGCTCACCATGCCATTCCAGTTTGAACCCAGCCATATGCAAATCAGTCTTGACCCTGTGCCTTATGGGAACAGTCCAGCCCGAACTGCCAAGCCAGGTCCTCCCTGGACTGGAAACAGCATCCTAGGACCGGTTTCGGGGTTTCACCCCTCTTCAGCCAGGATAGCTTGACTCCAGTGGCATGGAGAGCACGGGACTCACGTCTGAGTATACCCGTCCCACTCGGGGTGACAAATGCAAAAACAACAATTGATGGACAGAATGCAGAACAATGTCATACATTCACCCCAGTACAGAGATCTGGGCCTAAATCCATCGTTTTTTTGCTCACCATGCCATTCCAGTTTGAACCCAGCCATACGCAAATCAGTCTTGACCCTGTGCCTTATGGGAACAGTCCAGCCCAAACTGCCAAGCCAGGTCCTCCCTGGACTGGAAACAGCATCCTAGGACCGGTTTCGGGGTTTCACCCCTCTTCAGCCAGGATAGCTTGATTCCAGTGGCATGGAGAGCACGGGACTCACGTCTGAGCATACACGTCCCACTCGGGGTGACAAATGCAAAAACAACAACTGATGGACAGAATGCAGAACAATGTCATACATTCACCCCAGTACAGAGATCTGGGCCTAAATCCATCGTTTTTTTGCTCACCATGCCATTCCAGTTTGAACCCAGCCATATGCAAATCAGTCTTGACCCTGTGCCTTATGGGAACAGTCCAGCCCGAACTGCCAAGCCAGGTCCTCCCTGGACTGGAAACAGCATCCTAGGACCGGTTTCGGGGTTTCACCCCTCTTCAGCCAGGATAGCTTGATTCCAGTGGCATGGAGAGCACGGGACTCACGTCTGAGCATACCCGTCCCACTCGGGGTGACAAATGCAAAAACAACAATTGATGGACAGAAAGCAGAACAATGTCATACATTCACCCCAGTACAGAGATCTGGGCCTAAATCCATCTTTTTTTTTGCTCACCATGCCATTCCAGTTTGAACCCAGCCATATGCAAATCAGTCTTGACCCTGTGCCTTATGGGAACAGTCCAGCCCGAACTGCCAAGCCAGGTCCTCCCTGGACTGGAAACAGCATCCTAGGACCAGTTTCGGGGTTTCACCCCTCTTCAGCTAGGATAGCTTGATTCCAGTGGCATGGAGAGCACGGGACTCACGTCTGAGCATACCCGTCCCACTCGGGGTGACAAATGCAAAAACAACAATTGATGGACAGAATGCAGAACAATGTCATACATTCACCCCAGTACAGAGATCTGGGCCTAAATCCATCGTTTTTTTGTTGTTTTTTTTGCTCACCATGCCATTCCAGTTTGAACCCAGCCATATGCAAATCAGTCGTGACCCTGTGCCTTATGGGAACAGTCCAGTCCGAACTGCCAAGCCAAGTCCTCCCTGGACTGGAAAAAGCATCCCACGACCGGTTTCGGGGTTTCACCCCTCTTCAGCCAGGATAGCTTGATTCCAGTGGCATGGAGAGCACGGGACTCACGTCTGAGCATACCCGTCCCACTCGGGGTGACAAATGCAAAAACAACAATTGATGGACAGAATGCAGAACAATGTCATACATTCACCCCAGTACAGAGGTCTGGGCCTAAATCCATCGTTTTTTGCTCACCATGCCATTCCAGTTTGAACCCAGCCATATGCAAATCAGTCTTGACCCTGTGCCTTATGGGAACAGTCCAGCCCGAACTGCCAAGCCAGGTCCTCCCTGGACTGGAAACAGCATCCTAGGACAGGTTTCGGGGTTTCACCCCTCTTCAGCCCGGATAGCTTGATTCCAGTGGCATGGAGAGCACGGGACTCACGTCTGAGCATACCCGTCCCACTCGGGGTGACAAATGCAAAAACAACAATTGATGGACAGAATGCAGAACAATGTCATACATTCACCCCAGTACAGAGATCTGGGCCTAAATCCATCGTTTTTTTGCTCACCATGCCATTCCAGTTTGAACCCAGCCATATGCAAATCAGTCTTGACCCTGTGCCTTATGGGAACAGTCCAGTCCGAACTGCCAAGCCAAGTCCTCCCTGGACTGGAAAAAGCATCCCACGACCGGTTTCGGGGTTTCACCCCTCTTCAGCCCGGATAGCTTGATTCCAGTGGCATGGAGAGCACGGGACTCACGTCTGAGCATACCCGTCCCACTCGGGGTGACAAATGCAAAAACAACAATTGATGGACAGAATGCAGAACAATGTCATACATTCACCCCAGTACAGAGATCTGGGCCTAAATCCATCGTTTTTTTGCTCACCATGCCATTCCAGTTTGAACCCCGCCATATGCAAATCAGTCTTGACCCTGTGCCTTATGGGAACAGTCCAGCCCGAACTGCCAAGCCAGGTCCTCCCTGGACTGGAAACAGCATCCTAGGACCGGTTTCGGGGTTTCACCCCTCTTCAGCCAGGATAGCTTCATTCCAGTGGTATGGAGAGCACAGGACTCACGTCTGAGCATACCCGTCCCACTCGGGGTGACAAATGCAAAAACAACAATTGATGGACAGAATGCAGAACAATGTCATACATTCACCCCAGTACAGAGATCTGGGCCTAAATCCATCGTTTTTTTGCTCACCATGCCATTCCAGTTTGAACCCAGCCATATGCAAATCAGTCTTGACCCTGTGCCTTATGGGAACAGTCCAGCCCGAACTGCCAAGCCAGGTCCTCCCTGGACTGGAAACAGCATCCTAGGACCGGTTTCGGGGTTTCACCCCTCTTTAGCCAGGATAGCTTGATTCCAGTGGTATGGAGAGCACGGGACTCACGTCTGAGCATATCCGTCCCACTCGGGGTGACAAATGCAAAAACAACAATTGATGGACAGAATGCAGAACAATGTCATACATTCACCCCAGTACAGAGATCTGGGCCTAAATCCATTGTTTTTTTGCTCACCATGCCATTCCAGTTTGAACCCAGCCATATGCAAATCAGTCTTGACCCTGTGCCTTATGGGAACAGTCCAGCCCGAACTGCCAAGCCAGGTCCTCCCTGGACTGGAAACAGCATCCTAGGACCGGTTTCGGGGTTTCACCTCTCTTCAGCCAGGATAGCTTGATTCCAGTGGCATGGAGAGCACGGGACTCACGTCTGAGCATACCCGTCGCACTCGGGGTGACAAATGCAAAAACAACAATTGATGGACAGAATGCAGAACAATGTCATACATTCACCCCAGTACAGAGATCTGGGCCTAAATCCATCGTTTTTTTGCTCACCATGCCATTCCAGTTTGAACCCAGCCATATGCAAATCAGTCTTGACCCTGTGCCTTATGGGAACAGTCCAGCCCGAACTGCCAAGCCAGGTCCTCCCTGGACTGGAAACAGCATCCTAGGACCGGTTTTGGGGTTTCACCCCTCTTCAGCCAGGATAGCTTTATTCCAGTGGCATGGAGAGCACGGGACTCACGTCTGAGCATACCCGTCCCACTCGGGGTGACAAATGCAAAAACAACAATTGATGGACAGAATGCAGAACAATGTCATACATTCACCCCAGTACAGAGATCTGGGCCTAAATCCATCGTTTTTTTGCTCACCATGCCATTCCAGTTTGAACCCCGCCATATGCAAATCAGTCTTGACCCTGTGCCTTATGGGAACAGTCCAGCCCGAACTGCCAAGCCAGGTCCTCCCTGGACTGGAAACAGCATCCTAGGACCGGTTTCGGGGTTTCACCCCTCTTCAGCCAGGATAGCTTCATTCCAGTGGTATGGAGAGCACAGGACTCACGTCTGAGCATACCCGTCCCACTCGGGGTGACAAATGCAAAAACAACAATTGATGGACAGAATGCAGAACAATGTCATACATTCACCCCAGTACAGAGATCTGGGCCTAAATCCATCGTTTTTTTGCTCACCATGCCATTCCAGTTTGAACCCAGCCATATGCAAATCAGTCTTGACCCTGTGCCTTATGGGAACAGTCCAGCCCGAACTGCCAAGCCAGGTCCTCCCTGGACTGGAAACAGCATCCTAGGACCGGTTTCGGGGTTTCACCCCTCTTTAGCCAGGATAGCTTGATTCCAGTGGTATGGAGAGCACGGGACTCACGTCTGAGCATATCCGTCCCACTCGGGGTGACAAATGCAAAAACAACAATTGATGGACAGAATGCAGAACAATGTCATACATTCACCCCAGTACAGAGATCTGGGCCTAAATCCATTGTTTTTTTGCTCACCATGCCATTCCAGTTTGAACCCAGCCATATGCAAATCAGTCTTGACCCTGTGCCTTATGGGAACAGTCCAGCCCGAACTGCCAAGCCAGGTCCTCCCTGGACTGGAAACAGCATCCTAGGACCGGTTTCGGGGTTTCACCTCTCTTCAGCCAGGATAGCTTGATTCCAGTGGCATGGAGAGCACGGGACTCACGTCTGAGCATACCCGTCGCACTCGGGGTGACAAATGCAAAAACAACAATTGATGGACAGAATGCAGAACAATGTCATACATTCACCCCAGTACAGAGATCTGGGCCTAAATCCATCGTTTTTTTGCTCACCATGCCATTCCAGTTTGAACCCAGCCATATGCAAATCAGTCTTGACCCTGTGCCTTATGGGAACAGTCCAGCCCGAACTGCCAAGCCAGGTCCTCCCTGGACTGGAAACAGCATCCTAGGACCGGTTTTGGGGTTTCACCCCTCTTCAGCCAGGATAGCTTTATTCCAGTGGCATGGAGAGCACGGGACTCACGTCTGAGCATACCCGTCCCACTCGGGGTGACAAATGCAAAAACAACAATTGATGGACAGAATGCAGAACAATGTCATACATTCACCCCAGTACAGAGATCTGGGCCTAAATCCATCGTTTTTTTGCTCACCATGCCATTCCAGTTTGAACCCAGCCATATGCAAATCAGTCTTGTCCCTGTGCCTTATGGGAACAGTCCAGCCCGAACTGCCAAGCCAGGTCCTCCCTGGACTGGAAACAGCATCCTAGGACCGGTTTCGGGGTTTCACCCCTCTTCAGCCAGGATAGCTTGATTCCAGTGGTATGGAGAGCACGGGACTCACGTCTGAGCATACCCGTCCCACTCGGGGTGACAAATGCAAAAACAACAATTGATGGACAGAATGCAGAACAATGTCATACATTCACCCCAGTACAGAGATCTGGGCCTAAATCCATTGTTTTTTTGCTCACCATGCCATTCCAGTTTGAACCCAGCCATATGCAAATCAGTCTTGACCCTGTGCCTTATGGGAACAGTCCAGCCCGAACTGCCAAGCCAGGTCCTCCCTGGACTGGAAACAGCATCCTAGGACCGGTTTTGGGGTTTCACCCCTCTTCAGCCAGGATAGCTTGATTCCAGTGGCATGGAGAGCACGGGACTCACGTCTGAGCATACCCGTCCCACTCGGGGTGACAAATGCAAAAACAACAACTGATGGACAGAATGCAGAACAATGTCATACATTCACCCCAGTACAGAGATCTGGGCCTAAATCCATCGTTTTTTTGCTCACCATGCCATTCCAGTTTGAACCCAGCCATATGCAAATCAGTCTTGACCCTGTGCCTTATGGGAACAGTCCAGCCCGAACTGCCAAGCCAGGTCCTCCCTGGACTGGAAACAGCATCCTAGGACCGGTTTCGGGGTTTCACCCCTCTTCAGCCAGGATAGCTTGATTCCAGTGGCATGGAGAGCACGGGACTCACGTCTGAGCATACCCGTCCCACTCGGGGTGACAAATGCAAAAACAACAATTGATGGACAGAATGCAGAACAATGTCATACATTCACCCCAGTACAGAGATCTGGGCCTAAATCCATCGTTTTTTTGCTCACCATGCCATTCCAGTTTGAACCCAGCCATATGCAAATCAGTCTTGACCCTGTGCCTTATGGGAACAGTCCAGCCCGAACTGCCAAGCCAGGTCCTCCCTGGAGTGGAAACAGCATCCTAGGACCGGTTTTGGGGTTTCACCCCTCTTCAGCCAGGATAGCTTGATTCCAGTGGCATGGAGAGCACGGGACTCACGTCTGAGCATACCCGTCCCACTCGGGGTGACAAATGCAAAAACAACAACTGATGGACAGAATGCAGAACAATGTCATACATTCACCCCAGTATAGAGATCTGGGCCTAAATCCATCGTTTTTTTGCTCACCATGCCATTCCAGTTTGAACCCAGCCATATGCAAATCAGTCTTGACCCTGTGCCTTATGGGAACAGTCCAGCCCGAACTGCCAAGCCAGGTCCTCCCTGGACTGGAAACAGCATCCTAGGACCGGTTTCGGGGTTTCACCCCTCTTCAGCCAGGATAGCTTGATTCCAGTGGCATGGAGAGCACGGGACTCACGTCTGAGCATACCCGTCCCACTCGGGGTGACAAATGCAAAAACAACAATTGATGGACAGAATGCAGAACAATGTCATACATTCACCCCAGTACAGAGATCTGGGCCTAAATCCATCGTTTTTTTGCTCACCATGCCATTCCAGTTTGAACCCAGCCATATGCAAATCAGTCTTGACCCTGTGCCTTATGGGAACAGTCCAGCCCGAACTGCCAAGCCAGGTCCTCCCTGGAGTGGAAACAGCATCCTAGGACCGGTTTTGGGGTTTCACCCCTCTTCAGCCAGGATAGCTTGATTCCAGTGGCATGGAGAGCACGGGACTCACGTCTGAGCATACCCGTCCCACTCGGGGTGACAAATGCAAAAACAACAACTGATGGACAGAATGCAGAACAATGTCATACATTCACCCCAGTACAGAGATCTGGGCCTAAATCCATCGTTTTTTTGCTCACCATGCCATTCCAGTTTGAACCCAGCCATATGCAAATCAGTCTTGACCCTGTGCCTTATGGGAACAGTCCAGCCCGAACTGCCAAGCCAGGTCCTCCCTGGACTGGAAACAGCATCCTAGGACCGGTTTCGGGGTTTCACCCCTCTTCAGCCAGGATAGCTTGATTCCAGTGGCATGGAGAGCACGGGACTCACGTCTGAGCATACCCGTCCCACTCGGGGTGACAAATGCAAAAACAACAATTGATGGACAGAAAGCAGAACAATGTCATACATTCACCCCAGTACAGAGATCTGGGCCTAAATCCATCGTTTTTTTGCTCACCATGCCATTCCAGTTTGAACCCAGCCATATGCAAATCAGTCTTGACCCTGTGCCTTATGGGAACAGTCCAGCCCGAACTGCCAAGCCAGGTCCTCCCTGGACTGGAAACAGCATCCTAGGACCGGTTTCGGGGTTTCACCCCTCTTCAGCCAGGATAGCTTCATTCCAGTGGTATGGAGAGCACGGGACTCACGTCTGAGCATACCCGTCCCACTCGGGCTGACAAATGCAAAAACAACAATTGATGGACAGAATGCAGAACAATGTCATATATTCACCCCAGTACAGAGATCTGGGCCTAAATCCATTGTTTTTTTGCTCACCATGCCATTCCAGTTTGAACCCAGCCATATGCAAATCAGTCTTGACCCTGTGCCTTATGGGAACAGTCCAGCCCGGACTGCCAAGCCAGGTCCTCCCTGGACTGGAAACAGCATCCTAGGACCGGTTTCGGGGTTTCACCCCTCTTAAGCCAGGATAGCTTGATTCCAGTGGCATGGAGAGCACGGGACTCACGTCTGAGCATACCCGTCCCACTCGGGGTGACAAATGCAAAAACAACAATTGATGGACAGAATGCAGAACAATGTCATACATTCACCCCAGTACAGAGATCTGGGCCTAAATCCATCGTTTTTTTGCTCACCATGCCATTCCAGTTTGAACCCAGCCATATGCAAATCAGTCTTGACCCTGTGCCTTATGGGAACAGTCCAGCCCGAACTGCCAAGCCAGGTCCTCCCTGGACTGGAAACAGCATCCTAGGACCGGTTTCGGGGTTTCACCCCTCTTCAGCCAGGATAGCTTTATTCCAGTGGCATGGAGAGCACGGGACTCATGTCTGAGCATACCCGTCCCACTCGGGGTGACAAATGCAAAAACAACAATTGATGGACAGAATGCAGAACAATGTCATACATTCACCTCAGTACAGAGATCTGGGCCTAAATCCATCATTTTTTTGCTCACCATGCCATTCCAGTTTGAACCCAGCCATATGCAAATCAGTCTTGACCCTGTGCCTTATTGGAACAGTCCAGCCCGAACTGCCAAGCCAGGTCCTCCCTGGACTGGAAACAGCATCCTAGGACCGGTTTCGGGGTTTCACCCCTCTTCAGCCAGGATAGCTTGATTACAGTGGCATGGAGAGCACGGGACTCACGTCTGAGCATACCCGTCCCACTCGGGGTGACAAATGCAAAAACAACAATTGATGGACAGAATGCAGAACAATGTCATACATTCACCCCAGTACAGAGGTCTGGGCCTAAATCCATAGTTTTTTGCTCACCATGCCATTCCAGTTTGAACCCAGCCATATGCAAATCAGTCTTGACCCTGTGCCTTATGGGAACAGTCCAGCCCGAACTGCCAAGCCAGGTCCTCCCTGGACTGGAAACAGCATCCTAGGACCGGTTTCGGGGTTTCACCCCTCTTCAGCCAGGATAGCTTGATTCCAGTGGCATGGAGAGCACGGGACTCACGTCTGAGCATACCCGTCCCACTCGGGGTGACAAATGCAAAAACAACAATTGATGGACAGAATGCAGAACAATGTCATACATTCACCCCAGTACAGAGATCTGGGCCTAAATCCATCGTTTTTTTGCTCACCATGCCATTCCAGTTTGAACCCAGCCATATGCAAATCAGTCTTGACCCTGTGCCTTATGGGAACAGTCCAGCCCGAACTGCCAAGCCAGGTCCTCCCTGGACTGGAAACAGCATCCTAGGACCGGTTTTGGGGTTTCACCCCTCTTCAGCCAGGATAGCTTGATTCCAGTGGCATGGAGAGCACGGGACTCACGTCTGAGCATACCCGTCCCACTCGGGTTGACAAATGCAAAAACAACAACTGATGGACAGAATGCAGAACAATGTCATACATTCACCCCAGTACAGAGATCTGGGCCTAAATCCATCGTTTTTTTGCTCACCATGCCATTCCAGTTTGAACCCAGCCATATGCAAATCAGTCTTGACCCTGTGCCTTATGGGAACAGTCCAGCCCGAACTGCCAAGCCAGGTCCTCCCTGGACTGGAAACAGCATCCTAGGACCGGTTTCGGGGTTTCACCCCTCTTCAGCCAGGATAGCTTGATTCCAGTGGCATGGAGAGCACGGGACTCACGTCTGAGCATACCCGTCCCACTCGGGGTGACAAATGCAAAAACAACAACTGATGGACAGAATGCAGAACAATGTCATACATTCACCCCAGTACAGAGATCTGGGCCTAAATCCATCGTTTTTTTGCTCACCATGCCATTCCAGTTTGAACCCAGCCATATGCAAATCAGTCTTGACCCTGTGCCTTATGGGAACAGTCCAGCCCGAACTGCCAAGCCAGGTCCTCCCTGGACTGGAAACAGCATCCTAGGACCGGTTTCGGGGTTTCACCCCTCTTCAGCCAGGATAGCTTGATTCCAGTGGCATGGAGAGCACGGGACTCACGTCTGAGCATACCCGTCCCACTCGGGGTGACAAATGCAAAAACAACAATTGATGGACAGAAAGCAGAACAATGTCATACATTCACCCCAGTACAGAGATCTGGGCCTAAATCCATCGTTTTTTTGCTCACCATGCCATTCCAGTTTGAACCCAGCCATATGCAAATCAGTCTTGACCCTGTGCCTTATGGGAACAGTCCAGCCCGAACTGCCAAGCCAGGTCCTCCCTGGACTGGAAACAGCATCCTAGGACCGGTTTCGGGGTTTCACCCCTCTTCAGCCAGGATAGCTTGATTCCAGTGGTATGGAGAGCACGGGACTCACGTCTGAGCATACCCGTCCCACTCGGGCTGACAAATGCAAAAACAACAATTGATGGACAGAATGCAGAACAATGTCATATATTCACCCCAGTACAGAGATCTGGGCCTAAATCCATTGTTTTTTTGCTCACCATGCCATTCCAGTTTGAACCCAGCCATATGCAAATCAGTCTTGACCCTGTGCCTTATGGGAACAGTCCAGCCCGAACTGCCAAGCCAGGTCCTCCCTGGACTGGAAACAGCATCCTAGGACCGGTTTCGGGGTTTCACCCCTCTTCAGCCAGGATAGCTTGATTCCAGTGGCATGGAGAGCACGGGACTCACGTCTGAGCATACCCGTCCCACTCGGGGTGACAAATGCAAAAACAACAATTGATGGACAGAATGCAGAACAATGTCATACATTCACCCCAGTACAGAGATCTGGGCCTAAATCCATCGTTTTTTTGCTCACCATGCCATTCCAGTTTGAACCCAGCCATATGCAAATCAGTCTTGACCCTGTGCCTTATGGGAACAGTCCAGCCCGAACTGCCAAGCCAGGTCCTCCCTGGACTGGAAACAGCATCCTAGGACCGGTTTCGGGGTTTCACCCCTCTTCAGCCAGGATAGCTTTATTCCAGTGGCATGGAGAGCACGGGACTCATGTCTGAGCATACCCGTCCCACTCGGGGTGACAAATGCAAAAACAACAATTGATGGACAGAATGCAGAACAATGTCATACATTCACCCCAGTACAGAGATCTGGGCCAAAATCCATCATTTTTTTGCTCACCATGCCATTCCAGTTTGAACCCAGCCATATGCAAATCAGTCTTGACCCTGTGCCTTATGGGAACAGTCCAGCCCGAACTGCCAAGCCAGGTCCTCCCTGGACTGGAAACAGCATCCTAGGACCGGTTTCGGGGTTTCACCCCTCTTCAGCCAGGATAGCTTGATTACAGTGGCATGGAGAGCACGGGACTCACGTCTGAGCATACCCGTCCCACTCGGGGTGACAAATGCAAAAACAACAATTGATGGACAGAATGCAGAACAATGTCATACATTCACCCCAGTACAGAGGTCTGGGCCTAAATCCATAGTTTTTTGCTCACCATGCCATTCCAGTTTGAACCCAGCCATATGCAAATCAGTCTTGACCCTGTGCCTTATGGGAACAGTCCAGCCCGAACTGCCAAGCCAGGTCCTCCCTGGACTGGAAACAGCATCCTAGGACCGGTTTCGGGGTTTCACCCCTCTTCAGCCAGGATAGCTTGACTCCAGTGGCATGGAGAGCACGGGACTCACGTCTGAGTATACCCGTCCCACTCGGGGTGACAAATGCAAAAACAACAATTGATGGACAGAATGCAGAACAATGTCATACATTCACCCCAGTACAGAGATCTGGGCCTAAATCCATCGTTTTTTTGCTCACCATGCCATTCCAGTTTGAACCCAGCCATACGCAAATCAGTCTTGACCCTGTGCCTTATGGGAACAGTCCAGCCCAAACTGCCAAGCCAGGTCCTCCCTGGACTGGAAACAGCATCCTAGGACCGGTTTCGGGGTTTCACCCCTCTTCAGCCAGGATAGCTTGATTCCAGTGGCATGGAGAGCACGGGACTCACGTCTGAGCATACACGTCCCACTCGGGGTGACAAATGCAAAAACAACAACTGATGGACAGAATGCAGAACAATGTCATACATTCACCCCAGTACAGAGATCTGGGCCTAAATCCATCGTTTTTTTGCTCACCATGCCATTCCAGTTTGAACCCAGCCATATGCAAATCAGTCTTGACCCTGTGCCTTATGGGAACAGTCCAGCCCGAACTGCCAAGCCAGGTCCTCCCTGGACTGGAAACAGCATCCTAGGACCGGTTTCGGGGTTTCACCCCTCTTCAGCCAGGATAGCTTGATTCCAGTGGCATGGAGAGCACGGGACTCACGTCTGAGCATACCCGTCCCACTCGGGGTGACAAATGCAAAAACAACAATTGATGGACAGAAAGCAGAACAATGTCATACATTCACCCCAGTACAGAGATCTGGGCCTAAATCCATCTTTTTTTTTGCTCACCATGCCATTCCAGTTTGAACCCAGCCATATGCAAATCAGTCTTGACCCTGTGCCTTATGGGAACAGTCCAGCCCGAACTGCCAAGCCAGGTCCTCCCTGGACTGGAAACAGCATCCTAGGACCAGTTTCGGGGTTTCACCCCTCTTCAGCTAGGATAGCTTGATTCCAGTGGCATGGAGAGCACGGGACTCACGTCTGAGCATACCCGTCCCACTCGGGGTGACAAATGCAAAAACAACAATTGATGGACAGAATGCAGAACAATGTCATACATTCACCCCAGTACAGAGATCTGGGCCTAAATCCATCGTTTTTTTGTTGTTTTTTTTGCTCACCATGCCATTCCAGTTTGAACCCAGCCATATGCAAATCAGTCGTGACCCTGTGCCTTATGGGAACAGTCCAGTCCGAACTGCCAAGCCAAGTCCTCCCTGGACTGGAAAAAGCATCCCACGACCGGTTTCGGGGTTTCACCCCTCTTCAGCCAGGATAGCTTGATTCCAGTGGCATGGAGAGCACGGGACTCACGTCTGAGCATACCCGTCCCACTCGGGGTGACAAATGCAAAAACAACAATTGATGGACAGAATGCAGAACAATGTCATACATTCACCCCAGTACAGAGGTCTGGGCCTAAATCCATCGTTTTTTGCTCACCATGCCATTCCAGTTTGAACCCAGCCATATGCAAATCAGTCTTGACCCTGTGCCTTATGGGAACAGTCCAGCCCGAACTGCCAAGCCAGGTCCTCCCTGGACTGGAAACAGCATCCTAGGACAGGTTTCGGGGTTTCACCCCTCTTCAGCCCGGATAGCTTGATTCCAGTGGCATGGAGAGCACGGGACTCACGTCTGAGCATACCCGTCCCACTCGGGGTGACAAATGCAAAAACAACAATTGATGGACAGAATGCAGAACAATGTCATACATTCACCCCAGTACAGAGATCTGGGCCTAAATCCATC
Source organism: Triturus cristatus (assembly GCF_964204655.1). Taxonomy (NCBI): domain Eukaryota; kingdom Metazoa; phylum Chordata; class Amphibia; order Caudata; family Salamandridae; genus Triturus; species Triturus cristatus. The sequence goes on along the minus strand of NC_140589.1, from coordinate 345,834,534 downwards.
GTTTTTTTGCTCACCATGCCATTCCAGTTTGAACCCAGCCATATGCAAATCAGTCTTGACCCTGTGCCTTATGGGAACAGTCCAGTCCGAACTGCCAAGCCAAGTCCTCCCTGGACTGGAAAAAGCATCCCACGACCGGTTTCGGGGTTTCACCCCTCTTCAGCCCGGATAGCTTGATTCCAGTGGCATGGAGAGCACGGGACTCACGTCTGAGCATACCCGTCCCACTCGGGGTGACAAATGCAAAAACAACAATTGATGGACAGAATGCAGAACAATGTCATACATTCACCCCAGTACAGAGATCTGGGCCTAAATCCATCGTTTTTTTGCTCACCATGCCATTCCAGTTTGAACCCCGCCATATGCAAATCAGTCTTGACCCTGTGCCTTATGGGAACAGTCCAGCCCGAACTGCCAAGCCAGGTCCTCCCTGGACTGGAAACAGCATCCTAGGACCGGTTTCGGGGTTTCACCCCTCTTCAGCCAGGATAGCTTCATTCCAGTGGTATGGAGAGCACAGGACTCACGTCTGAGCATACCCGTCCCACTCGGGGTGACAAATGCAAAAACAACAATTGATGGACAGAATGCAGAACAATGTCATACATTCACCCCAGTACAGAGATCTGGGCCTAAATCCATCGTTTTTTTGCTCACCATGCCATTCCAGTTTGAACCCAGCCATATGCAAATCAGTCTTGACCCTGTGCCTTATGGGAACAGTCCAGCCCGAACTGCCAAGCCAGGTCCTCCCTGGACTGGAAACAGCATCCTAGGACCGGTTTCGGGGTTTCACCCCTCTTTAGCCAGGATAGCTTGATTCCAGTGGTATGGAGAGCACGGGACTCACGTCTGAGCATATCCGTCCCACTCGGGGTGACAAATGCAAAAACAACAATTGATGGACAGAATGCAGAACAATGTCATACATTCACCCCAGTACAGAGATCTGGGCCTAAATCCATTGTTTTTTTGCTCACCATGCCATTCCAGTTTGAACCCAGCCATATGCAAATCAGTCTTGACCCTGTGCCTTATGGGAACAGTCCAGCCCGAACTGCCAAGCCAGGTCCTCCCTGGACTGGAAACAGCATCCTAGGACCGGTTTCGGGGTTTCACCTCTCTTCAGCCAGGATAGCTTGATTCCAGTGGCATGGAGAGCACGGGACTCACGTCTGAGCATACCCGTCGCACTCGGGGTGACAAATGCAAAAACAACAATTGATGGACAGAATGCAGAACAATGTCATACATTCACCCCAGTACAGAGATCTGGGCCTAAATCCATCGTTTTTTTGCTCACCATGCCATTCCAGTTTGAACCCAGCCATATGCAAATCAGTCTTGACCCTGTGCCTTATGGGAACAGTCCAGCCCGAACTGCCAAGCCAGGTCCTCCCTGGACTGGAAACAGCATCCTAGGACCGGTTTTGGGGTTTCACCCCTCTTCAGCCAGGATAGCTTTATTCCAGTGGCATGGAGAGCACGGGACTCACGTCTGAGCATACCCGTCCCACTCGGGGTGACAAATGCAAAAACAACAATTGATGGACAGAATGCAGAACAATGTCATACATTCACCCCAGTACAGAGATCTGGGCCTAAATCCATCGTTTTTTTGCTCACCATGCCATTCCAGTTTGAACCCCGCCATATGCAAATCAGTCTTGACCCTGTGCCTTATGGGAACAGTCCAGCCCGAACTGCCAAGCCAGGTCCTCCCTGGACTGGAAACAGCATCCTAGGACCGGTTTCGGGGTTTCACCCCTCTTCAGCCAGGATAGCTTCATTCCAGTGGTATGGAGAGCACAGGACTCACGTCTGAGCATACCCGTCCCACTCGGGGTGACAAATGCAAAAACAACAATTGATGGACAGAATGCAGAACAATGTCATACATTCACCCCAGTACAGAGATCTGGGCCTAAATCCATCGTTTTTTTGCTCACCATGCCATTCCAGTTTGAACCCAGCCATATGCAAATCAGTCTTGACCCTGTGCCTTATGGGAACAGTCCAGCCCGAACTGCCAAGCCAGGTCCTCCCTGGACTGGAAACAGCATCCTAGGACCGGTTTCGGGGTTTCACCCCTCTTTAGCCAGGATAGCTTGATTCCAGTGGTATGGAGAGCACGGGACTCACGTCTGAGCATATCCGTCCCACTCGGGGTGACAAATGCAAAAACAACAATTGATGGACAGAATGCAGAACAATGTCATACATTCACCCCAGTACAGAGATCTGGGCCTAAATCCATTGTTTTTTTGCTCACCATGCCATTCCAGTTTGAACCCAGCCATATGCAAATCAGTCTTGACCCTGTGCCTTATGGGAACAGTCCAGCCCGAACTGCCAAGCCAGGTCCTCCCTGGACTGGAAACAGCATCCTAGGACCGGTTTCGGGGTTTCACCTCTCTTCAGCCAGGATAGCTTGATTCCAGTGGCATGGAGAGCACGGGACTCACGTCTGAGCATACCCGTCGCACTCGGGGTGACAAATGCAAAAACAACAATTGATGGACAGAATGCAGAACAATGTCATACATTCACCCCAGTACAGAGATCTGGGCCTAAATCCATCGTTTTTTTGCTCACCATGCCATTCCAGTTTGAACCCAGCCATATGCAAATCAGTCTTGACCCTGTGCCTTATGGGAACAGTCCAGCCCGAACTGCCAAGCCAGGTCCTCCCTGGACTGGAAACAGCATCCTAGGACCGGTTTTGGGGTTTCACCCCTCTTCAGCCAGGATAGCTTTATTCCAGTGGCATGGAGAGCACGGGACTCACGTCTGAGCATACCCGTCCCACTCGGGGTGACAAATGCAAAAACAACAATTGATGGACAGAATGCAGAACAATGTCATACATTCACCCCAGTACAGAGATCTGGGCCTAAATCCATCGTTTTTTTGCTCACCATGCCATTCCAGTTTGAACCCAGCCATATGCAAATCAGTCTTGTCCCTGTGCCTTATGGGAACAGTCCAGCCCGAACTGCCAAGCCAGGTCCTCCCTGGACTGGAAACAGCATCCTAGGACCGGTTTCGGGGTTTCACCCCTCTTCAGCCAGGATAGCTTGATTCCAGTGGTATGGAGAGCACGGGACTCACGTCTGAGCATACCCGTCCCACTCGGGGTGACAAATGCAAAAACAACAATTGATGGACAGAATGCAGAACAATGTCATACATTCACCCCAGTACAGAGATCTGGGCCTAAATCCATTGTTTTTTTGCTCACCATGCCATTCCAGTTTGAACCCAGCCATATGCAAATCAGTCTTGACCCTGTGCCTTATGGGAACAGTCCAGCCCGAACTGCCAAGCCAGGTCCTCCCTGGACTGGAAACAGCATCCTAGGACCGGTTTCGGGGTTTCACCCCTCTTCAGCCAGGATAGCTTTATTCCAGTGGCATGGAGAGCACGGGACTCACGTCTGAGCATACCCGTCCCACTCGGGGTGACAAATGCAAAAACAACAATTGATGGACAGAATGCAGAACAATGTCATACATTCACCCCAGTACAGAGATCTGGGCATAAATCCATCGTTTTTTTGCTCACCATGCCATTCCAGTTTGAACCCAGCCATATGCAAATCAGTCTTGACCCTGTGCCTTATGGGAACAGTCCCGCCCGAACTGCCAAGCCAGGTCCTCCCTGGACTGGAAACAGCATCCTAGGACCAGTTTCGGGGTTTCACCCCTCTTCAGCCAGGATAGCTTGATTCTAGTGGCATGGAGAGCACGGGACTCACGTCTGAGTATACCCGTCCCACTCGGGGTGACAAATGCAAAAACAATTGATGGACAGAATGCAGAACAATGTCATACATTCACCCCAGTACAGAGATCTGGGCCTAAATCCATCGTTTTTTTGCTCACCATGCCATTCCAGTTTGAACCCAGCCATATGCAAATCAGACTTGACCCTGTGCCTTATGGGAACAGTCCAGCCCAAACTGCCAAGCCAGGTCCTTCCTGGACTGGAAACAGCATCCTAGGACCGGTTTCGGGGTTTCACCCCTCTTCAGCCAGGATAGCTTTATTCCAGTGGCATGGAGAGCACGGGACTCACGTCTGAGCATACCCGTCCCACTCGGGGTGACAAATGCAAAAACAACAATTGATGGACAGAATGCAGAACAATGTCATACATTCACCCCAGTACAGAGATCTGGGCCTAAATCCATCGTTTTTTTGCTCACCATGCCATTCCAGTTTGAACCCAGCCATATGCAAATCAGTCTTGACCCTGTGCCTTATGGGAACAGTCCAGCTCGAACTGCCAAGCCAGGTCCTCCCTGGACTGGAAACAGCATCCTAGGACCGGTTTCGGGGTTTCACCCCTCTTCAGCCAGGATAGCTTGATTCCAGTGGCATGGAGAGCACGGGACTCACGTCTGAGCATTACCGTCCTACTCAGGGTGACTAATGCAAAAACAACAATTGATGGACAGAATGCAGAACAATGTCATACATTCACCCCAGTACAGAGATCTGGGCCTAAATCCATAGTTTTTTTGTTCACCATGCCATTCCAGTTTGAACCCAGCCATATGCAAATCAGTGTTGACCCTGTGCCTTATGGGAACAGTCCAGCCCGAACTGCCAAGCCAGGTCCTCCCTGGACTGGAAACAGCATCCTAGGACCGGTTTCGGGGTTTCACCCCTCTTCAGCCAGGATAGCTTGATTCCAGTGGCATGGAGAGCACGGGACTCACGTCTGAGCATACCCGTCCCACTCGGGGTGACAAATGCAAAAACAACAATTGATGGACAGAATGCAGAACAATGTCATACATTCACCCCAGTACAGAGATCTGGGCCTAAATCCATCGTTTTTTTGCTCACCATGCCATTCCAGTTTGAACCCAGCCATATGCAAATCAGTCTTGACCCTGTGCCTTATGGGAACAGTCCAGCCCGAACTGCCAAGCCAGGTCCTCCCTGGACTGGAAACAGCATCCTAGGACCGGTTTCGGGGTTTCACCCCTCTTCAGCCAGGATAGCTTGATTCCAGTGGCATGGAGAGCACGGGACTCACGTCTGAGCATACCCGTCCCACTCGGGGTGACAAATGCAAAAACAACGATTGATGGACAGAATGCAGAACAATGTCATACATTCACCTCAGTACAGAGATCTGGGCCTAAATCCATCGTTTTTTTGCTCACCATGCCATTCCAGTTTGAACCCAGCCATATGCAAATCAGTCTTGACCCTGTGCCTTATGGGAACAGTCCAGCTCGAACTGCCAAGCCAGGTCCTCCCTGGACTGGAAACAGCATCCTAGGACCGGTTTCGGGGTTTCACCCCTCTTCAGCCAGGATAGCTTTATTCCAGTGGCATGGAGAGCACGGGACTCACGTCTGAGCATACCCGTCCCACTCGGGGTGACAAATGCAAAAACAACAATTGATGGACAGAATGCAGAACAATGTCATACATTCACCCCAGTACAGAGATCTGGGCATAAATCCATCGTTTTTTTGCTCACCATGCCATTCCAGTTTGAACCCAGCCATATGCAACTCAGTCTTGACCCTGTGCCTTATGGGAACAGTCCCGCCCGAACTGCCAAGCCAGGTCCTCCCTGGACTGGAAACAGCATCCTAGGACCAGTTTCGGGGTTTCACCCCTCTTCAGCCAGGATAGCTTGATTCTAGTGGCATGGAGAGCACGGGACTCACGTCTGAGTATACCCGTCCCACTCGGGGTGACAAATGCAAAAACAACAATTGATGGACAGAATGCAGAACAATGTCATACATTCACCCCAGTACAGAGATCTGGGCCTAAATCCATTGGTTTTTTGCTCACCATGCCATTCCAGTTTGAACCCAGCCATATGCAAATCAGTCTTGACCCTGTGCCTTATGGGAACAGTCCAGCTCGAACTGCCAAGCCAGGTCCTCCCTGGACTGGAAACAGCATCCTAGGACCGGTTTCGGGGTTTCACCCCTCTTCAGCCAGGATAGCTTGATTCCAGTGGCATGGAGAGCACGGGACTCACGTCTGAGCATTACCGTCCTACTCAGGGTGACTAATGCAAAAACAACAATTGATGGACAGAATGCAGAACAATGTCATACATTCACCCCAGTACAGAGATCTGGGCCTAAATCCATCGTTTTTTTGCACACCATGCCATTCCAGTTTGAACCCAGCCATATGCAAATCAGTCTTGACCCTGTGCCTTATGGGAACAGTCCAGCCCGAACTGCCAAGCCAGGTCCTCCCTGGACTGGAAACAGCATCCTAGGACCGGTTTCGGGGTTTCACCCCTCTTCAGCCAGGATAGCTTGATTCCAGTGGCATGGAGAGCACGGGACTCACGTCTGAGCATACCCGTCCCACTCGGGGTGACAAATGCAAAAACAACAATTGATGGACAGAATGCAGAACAATGTCATACATTCACCTCAGTACAGAGATCTGGGCCTAAATCCATCGTTTTTTTGCTCACCATGCCATTCCAGTTTGAACCCAGCCATATGCAAATCAGTCTTGACCCTGTGCCTTATGGGAACAGTCCAGCTCGAACTGCCAAGCCAGGTCCTCCCTGGACTGGAAACAGCATCCTAGGACCAGTTTCGGGGTTTCACCCCTCTTCAGCCAGGATAGCTTGATTCCAGTGGCATGGAGAGCACGGGACTCACGTCTGAGCATTACCGTCCTACTCGGGGTGACTAATGCAAAAACAACAATTGATGGACAGAATGCAGAACAATGTCATACATTCACCCCAGTACAGAGATCTGGGCCTAAATCCATCGTTTTTTTGCTCACCATGCCATTCCAGTTTGAACCCAGCCATATGCAAATTAGTCTAGACCCTGTGCCTTATGGGAACAGTCCAGCCCGAACTGCCAAGCCAGGTCCTCCCTGGACTGGAAACAGCATCCTAGGACCGGTTTCGGGGTTTCACCCCTCTTCAGCCAGGATAGCTTGATTCCAGTGGCATGGAGAGCACGGGACTCACGTCTGAGCATACCCGTCCCACTCGGGGTGACAAATGCAAAAACAACGATTGATGGACAGAATGCAGAACAATGTCATACATTCACCTCAGTACAGAGATCTGGGCCTAAATCCATCGTTTTTTTGCTCACCATGCCATTCCAGTTTGAACCCAGCCATATGCAAATCAGTCTTGACCCTGTGCCTTATGGGAACAGTCCAGCTCGAACTGCCAAGCCAGGTCCTCCCTGGACTGGAAACAGCATCCTAGGACCGGTTTCGGGGTTTCACCCCTCTTCAGCCAGGATAGCTTTATTCCAGTGGCATGGAGAGCACGGGACTCACGTCTGAGCATACCCGTCCCACTCGGGGTGACAAATGCAAAAACAACAATTGATGGACAGAATGCAGAACAATGTCATACATTCACCCCAGTACAGAGATCTGGGCATAAATCCATCGTTTTTTTGCTCACCATGCCATTCCAGTTTGAACCCAGCCATATGCAACTCAGTCTTGACCCTTTGCCTTATGGGAACAGTCCCGCCCGAACTGCCAAGCCAGGTCCTCCCTGGACTGGAAACAGCATCCTAGGACCAGTTTCGGGGTTTCACCCCTCTTCAGCCAGGATAGCTTGATTCTAGTGGCATGGAGAGCACGGGACTCACGTCTGAGTATACCCGTCCCACTCGGGGTGACAAATGCAAAAACAACAATTGATGGACAGAATGCAGAACAATGTCATACATTCACCCCAGTACAGAGATCTGGGCCTAAATCCATTGGTTTTTTGCTCACCATGCCATTCCAGTTTGAACCCAGCCATATGCAAATCAGTCTTGACCCTGTGCCTTATGGGAACAGTCCAGCTCGAACTGCCAAGCCAGGTCCTCCCTGGACTGGAAACAGCATCCTAGGACCGGTTTCGGGGTTTCACCCCTCTTCAGCCAGGATAGCTTGATTCCAGTGGCATGGAGAGCACGGGACTCACGTCTGAGCATTACCGTCCTACTCAGGGTGACTAATGCAAAAACAACAATTGATGGACAGAATGCAGAACAATGTCATACATTCACCCCAGTACAGAGATCTGGGCCTAAATCCATCGTTTTTTTGCTCACCATGCCATTCCAGTTTGAACCCAGCCATATGCAAATCAGTCTTGACCCTGTGCCTTATGGGAACAGTCCAGCTCGAACTGCCAAGCCAGGTCCTCCCTGGACTGGAAACAGCATCCTAGGACCGGTTTCGGGGTTTCACCCCTCTTCAGCCAGGATAGCTTGATTCCAGTGGCATGGAGAGCACGGGACTCACGTCTGAGCATTACCGTCCTACTCAGGGTGACTAATGCAAAAACAACAATTGATGGACAGAATGCAGAACAATGTCATACATTCACCCCAGTACAGAGATCTGGGCCTAAATCCATCGTTTTTTTGTTCACCATGCCATTCCAGTTTGAACCCAGCCATATGCAAATCAGTGTTGACCCTGTGCCTTATGGGAACAGTCCAGCCCGAACTGCCAAGCCAGGTCCTCCCTGGACTGGAAACAGCATCCTAGGACCGGTTTCGGGGTTTCACCCCTCTTCAGCCAGGATAGCTTGATTCCAGTGGCATGGAGAGCACGGGACTCACGTCTGAGCATACCCGTCCCACTCGGGGTGACAAATGCAAAAACAACAATTGATGGACAGAATGCAGAACAATGTCATACATTCACCCCAGTACAGAGATCTGGGCCTAAATCCATCGTTTTTTTGCTCACCATGCCATTCCAGTTTGAACCCAGCCATATGCAAATCAGTCTTGACCCTGTGCCTTATGGGAACAGTCCAGCTCGAACTGCCAAGCCAGGTCCTCCCTGGACTGGAAACAGCATCCTAGGACCAGTTTCGGAGTTTCACCCCTCTTCAGCCAGGATAGCTTGATTCCAGTGGCATGGAGAGCACGGGACTCACGTCTGAGCATATCCGTCCCACTCGGGGTGACAAATGCAAAAACAACAATTGATGGACAGAATGCAGAACAATGTCATACATTCACCCCAGTACAGAGATCTGGGCCTAAATCCATTGTTTTTTTGCTCACCATGCCATTCCAGTTTGAACCCAGCCATATGCAAATCAGTCTTGACCCTGTGCCTTATGGGAACAGTCCAGCCCGAACTGCCAAGCCAGGTCCTCCCTGGACTGGAAACAGCATCCTAGGACCGGTTTCGGGGTTTCACCTCTCTTCAGCCAGGATAGCTTGATTCCAGTGGCATGGAGAGCACGGGACTCACGTCTGAGCATACCCGTCGCACTCGGGGTGACAAATGCAAAAACAACAATTGATGGACAGAATGCAGAACAATGTCATACATTCACCCCAGTACAGAGATCTGGGCCTAAATCCATCGTTTTTTTGCTCACCATGCCATTCCAGTTTGAACCCAGCCATATGCAAATCAGTCTTGACCCTGTGCCTTATGGGAACAGTCCAGCCCGAACTGCCAAGCCAGGTCCTCCCTGGACTGGAAACAGCATCCTAGGACCGGTTTTGGGGTTTCACCCCTCTTCAGCCAGGATAGCTTTATTCCAGTGGCATGGAGAGCACGGGACTCACGTCTGAGCATACCCGTCCCACTCGGGGTGACAAATGCAAAAACAACAATTGATGGACAGAATGCAGAACAATGTCATACATTCACCCCAGTACAGAGATCTGGGCCTAAATCCATCGTTTTTTTGCTCACCATGCCATTCCAGTTTGAACCCAGCCATATGCAAATCAGTCTTGTCCCTGTGCCTTATGGGAACAGTCCAGCCCGAACTGCCAAGCCAGGTCCTCCCTGGACTGGAAACAGCATCCTAGGACCGGTTTCGGGGTTTCACCCCTCTTCAGCCAGGATAGCTTGATTCCAGTGGTATGGAGAGCACGGGACTCACGTCTGAGCATACCCGTCCCACTCGGGGTGACAAATGCAAAAACAACAATTGATGGACAGAATGCAGAACAATGTCATACATTCACCCCAGTACAGAGATCTGGGCCTAAATCCATTGTTTTTTTGCTCACCATGCCATTCCAGTTTGAACCCAGCCATATGCAAATCAGTCTTGACCCTGTGCCTTATGGGAACAGTCCAGCCCGAACTGCCAAGCCAGGTCCTCCCTGGACTGGAAACAGCATCCTAGGACCGGTTTCGGGGTTTCACCCCTCTTCAGCCAGGATAGCTTTATTCCAGTGGCATGGAGAGCACGGGACTCACGTCTGAGCATACCCGTCCCACTCGGGGTGACAAATGCAAAAACAACAATTGATGGACAGAATGCAGAACAATGTCATACATTCACCCCAGTACAGAGATCTGGGCATAAATCCATCGTTTTTTTGCTCACCATGCCATTCCAGTTTGAACCCAGCCATATGCAAATCAGTCTTGACCCTGTGCCTTATGGGAACAGTCCCGCCCGAACTGCCAAGCCAGGTCCTCCCTGGACTGGAAACAGCATCCTAGGACCAGTTTCGGGGTTTCACCCCTCTTCAGCCAGGATAGCTTGATTCTAGTGGCATGGAGAGCACGGGACTCACGTCTGAGTATACCCGTCCCACTCGGGGTGACAAATGCAAAAACAATTGATGGACAGAATGCAGAACAATGTCATACATTCACCCCAGTACAGAGATCTGGGCCTAAATCCATCGTTTTTTTGCTCACCATGCCATTCCAGTTTGAACCCAGCCATATGCAAATCAGACTTGACCCTGTGCCTTATGGGAACAGTCCAGCCCAAACTGCCAAGCCAGGTCCTTCCTGGACTGGAAACAGCATCCTAGGACCGGTTTCGGGGTTTCACCCCTCTTCAGCCAGGATAGCTTTATTCCAGTGGCATGGAGAGCACGGGACTCACGTCTGAGCATACCTGTCCCACTCGGGGTGACAAATGCAAAAACAACAATTGATGGACAGAATGCAGAACAATGTCATACATTCACCCCAGTACAGAGATCTGGGCCTAAATCCATCGTTTTTTTGCTCACCATGCCATTCCAGTTTGAACCCAGCCATATGCAAATCAGTCTTGACCCTGTGCCTTATGGGAACAGTCCAGCTCGAACTGCCAAGCCAGGTCCTCCCTGGACTGGAAACAGCATCCTAGGACCGGTTTCGGGGTTTCACCCCTCTTCAGCCAGGATAGCTTGATTCCAGTGGCATGGAGAGCACGGGACTCACGTCTGAGCATTACCGTCCTACTCAGGGTGACTAATGCAAAAACAACAATTGATGGACAGAATGCAGAACAATGTCATACATTCACCCCAGTACAGAGATCTGGGCCTAAATCCATAGTTTTTTTGTTCACCATGCCATTCCAGTTTGAACCCAGCCATATGCAAATCAGTGTTGACCCTGTGCCTTATGGGAACAGTCCAGCCCGAACTGCCAAGCCAGGTCCTCCCTGGACTGGAAACAGCATCCTAGGACCGGTTTCGGGGTTTCACCCCTCTTCAGCCAGGATAGCTTGATTCCAGTGGCATGGAGAGCACGGGACTCACGTCTGAGCATACCCGTCCCACTCGGGGTGACAAATGCAAAAACAACAATTGATGGACAGAATGCAGAACAATGTCATACATTCACCCCAGTACAGAGATCTGGGCCTAAATCCATCGTTTTTTTGCTCACCATGCCATTCCAGTTTGAACCCAGCCATATGCAAATCAGTCTTGACCCTGTGCCTTATGGGAACAGTCCAGCCCGAACTGCCAAGCCAGGTCCTCCCTGGACTGGAAACAGCATCCTAGGACCGGTTTCGGGGTTTCACCCCTCTTCAGCCAGGATAGCTTGATTCCAGTGGCATGGAGAGCACGGGACTCACGTCTGAGCATACCCGTCCCACTCGGGGTGACAAATGCAAAAACAACGATTGATGGACAGAATGCAGAACAATGTCATACATTCACCTCAGTACAGAGATCTGGGCCTAAATCCATCGTTTTTTTGCTCACCATGCCATTCCAGTTTGAACCCAGCCATATGCAAATCAGTCTTGACCCTGTGCCTTATGGGAACAGTCCAGCTCGAACTGCCAAGCCAGGTCCTCCCTGGACTGGAAACAGCATCCTAGGACCGGTTTCGGGGTTTCACCCCTCTTCAGCCAGGATAGCTTTATTCCAGTGGCATGGAGAGCACGGGACTCACGTCTGAGCATACCCGTCCCACTCGGGGTGACAAATGCAAAAACAACAATTGATGGACAGAATGCAGAACAATGTCATACATTCACCCCAGTACAGAGATCTGGGCATAAATCCATCGTTTTTTTGCTCACCATGCCATTCCAGTTTGAACCCAGCCATATGCAACTCAGTCTTGACCCTGTGCCTTATGGGAACAGTCCCGCCCGAACTGCCAAGCCAGGTCCTCCCTGGACTGGAAACAGCATCCTAGGACCAGTTTCGGGGTTTCACCCCTCTTCAGCCAGGATAGCTTGATTCTAGTGGCATGGAGAGCACGGGACTCACGTCTGAGTATACCCGTCCCACTCGGGGTGACAAATGCAAAAACAACAATTGATGGACAGAATGCAGAACAATGTCATACATTCACCCCAGTACAGAGATCTGGGCCTAAATCCATCGTTTTTTTGCTCACCATGCCATTCCAGTTTGAACCCAGCCATATGCAAATCAGACTTGACCCTGTGCCTTATGGGAACAGTCCAGCCCAAACTGCCAAGCCAGGTCCTTCCTGGACTGGAAACAGCATCCTAGGACCGGTTTCGGGGTTTCACCCCTCTTCAGCCAGGATAGCTTTATTCCAGTGGCATGGAGAGCACGGGACTCACGTCTGAGCATACCCGTCCCACTCGGGGTGACAAATGCAAAAACAACAATTGATGGACAGAATGCAGAACAATGTCATACATTCACCCCAGTACAGAGATCTGGGCCTAAATCCATTGGTTTTTTGCTCACCATGCCATTCCAGTTTGAACCCAGCCATATGCAAATCAGTCTTGACCCTGTGCCTTATGGGAACAGTCCAGCTCGAACTGCCAAGCCAGGTCCTCCCTGGACTGGAAACAGCATCCTAGGACCGGTTTCGGGGTTTCACCCCTCTTCAGCCAGGATAGCTTGATTCCAGTGGCATGGAGAGCACGGGACTCACGTCTGAGCATACCCGTCCCACTCGGGGTGACAAATGCAAAAACAACAATTGATGGACAGAATGCAGAACAATGTCATACATTCACCTCAGTACAGAGATCTGGGCCTAAATCCATCGTTTTTTTGCTCACCATGCCATTCCAGTTTGAACCCAGCCATATGCAAATCAGTCTTGACCCTGTGCCTTATGGGAACAGTCCAGCTCGAACTGCCAAGCCAGGTCCTCCCTGGACTGGAAACAGCATCCTAGGACCAGTTTCGGGGTTTCACCCCTCTTCAGCCAGGATAGCTTGATTCCAGTGGCATGGAGAGCACGGGACTCACGTCTGAGCATTACCGTCCTACTCGGGGTGACTAATGCAAAAACAACAATTGATGGACAGAATGCAGAACAATGTCATACATTCACCCCAGTACAGAGATCTGGGCCTAAATCCATCGTTTTTTTGCTCACCATGCCTTTCCAGTTTGAACCCAGCCATATGCAAATTAGTCTAGACCCTGTGCCTTATGGGAACAGTCCAGCCCGAACTGCCAAGCCAGGTCCTCCCTGGACTGGAAACAGCATCTTAGGACCGGTTTCGGGGTTTCACCCCTCTTCAGCCAGGATAGCTTGATTCCAGTGGCATGGAGAGCACGGGACTCACGTATGAGCATACCCGTCCCACTCGGGGTGACAAATGCAAAAACAACAATTGATGGACAGAATTCAGAACAATGTCATACATTCACCCCAGTACAGAGATCTGGGCCTAAATCCATCGTTTTTTTGCTCACCATGCCATTCCATTTTGAACCCAGCCATATGCAAATCAGTCTTGACCCTGTGCCTTATGGGAACAGTCCAGCCCGAACTGCCAAGCCAGGTCCTCCCTGGACTGGAAACAGCATCCTAGGACTGGTTTCGGGGTTTCACCCCTCTTCAGCCAGGATAGCTTGATTCCAGTGGCATGGAGAGCACGGGACTCATGTCTGAGCATACCCGTCCCACTCGGGTGGCAAATGCAAAAACAACAATTGATCGACAGAATGCAGAACAATGTCATACATTCACCCCAGTACAGAGATCTGGGCCTAAATCCATCGTGTTTTTGCTCACCATGCCATTCCAGTTTGAACCCAGCCATATGCAAATCAGTCTTGACTCTGTGCCTTATGGGAACAGTCCAGCCCGAACTGCCAAGCCAGGTCCTCCCTGGACTGGAAACAGCATCCTAGGACCGGTTTCGGGGTTTCACCCCTCTTCAGCCAGGATAGCTTGATTCCAGTGGCAGGGAGAGCACGGGACTCACGTCTGAGCATACCCGTCCCACTCGGGGTGACAAATGCAAAAACAACAATTGATGGACAGAATGCAGAACAATGTCATACATTCACCCCAGTACAGAGATCTGGGCCTAAATCCATCGTTTTTTTGCTCACCATGCCATTCCATTTTGAACCCAGCCATATGCAAATCAGTCTTGACCCTGTGCCTTATGGGAACAGTCCAGCCCGAACTGCCAAGCCAGGTCCTCCCTGGACTGGAAACAGCATCCTAGGACCAGTTTCGGGGTTTCACCCCTCTTCAGCCAGGATAGCTTGATTCCAGTGGCATGGAGAGCACGGGACTCACGTCTGAGCATTACCGTCCTACTCAGGGTGACTAATGCAAAAACAACAATTGATGGACAGAATGCAGAACAATGTCATACATTCACCCCAGTACAGAGATCTGGGCCTAAATCCATCGTTTTTTTGCTCACCATGCCATTCCAGTTTGAACCCAGCCATATGCAAATCAGTCTTGACCCTGTGCCTTATGGGAACAGTCCAGCTCGAACTGCCAAGCCAGGTCCTCCCTGGACTGGAAACAGCATCCTAGGACCGGTTTCGGGGTTTCACCCCTCTTCAGCCAGGATAGCTTGATTCCAGTGGCATGGAGAGCACGGGACTCACGTCTGAGCATTACCGTCCTACTCAGGGTGACTAATGCAAAAACAACAATTGATGGACAGAATGCAGAACAATGTCATACATTCACCCCAGTACAGAGATCTGGGCCTAAATCCATCGTTTTTTTGTTCACCATGCCATTCCAGTTTGAACCCAGCCATATGCAAATCAGTGTTGACCCTGTGCCTTATGGGAACAGTCCAGCCCGAACTGCCAAGCCAGGTCCTCCCTGGACTGGAAACAGCATCCTAGGACCGGTTTCGGGGTTTCACCCCTCTTCAGCCAGGATAGCTTGATTCCAGTGGCATGGAGAGCACGGGACTCACGTCTGAGCATACCCGTCCCACTCGGGGTGACAAATGCAAAAACAACAATTGATGGACAGAATGCAGAACAATGTCATACATTCACCCCAGTACAGAGATCTGGGCCTAAATCCATCGTTTTTTTGCTCACCATGCCATTCCAGTTTGAACCCAGCCATATGCAAATCAGTCTTGACCCTGTGCCTTATGGGAACAGTCCAGCTCGAACTGCCAAGCCAGGTCCTCCCTGGACTGGAAACAGCATCCTAGGACCAGTTTCGGAGTTTCACCCCTCTTCAGCCAGGATAGCTTGATTCCAGTGGCATGGAGAGCACGGGACTCACGTCTGAGCATTACCGTCCTACTCAGGGTGACTAATGCAAAAACAACAATTGATGGACAGAATGCAGAACAATGTCATACATTCACCCCAGTACAGAGATCTGGGCCTAAATCCATCGTTTTTTTGCTCACCATGCCATTCCAGTTTGAACCCAGCCATATGCAAATCAGTCTTGACCCTGTGCCTTATGGGAACAGTCCAGCTCGAACTGCCAAGCCAGGTCCTCCCTGGACTGGAAACAGCATCCTAGGACCGGTTTCGGGGTTTCACCCCTCTTCAGCCAGGATAGCTTGATTCCAGTGGCATGGAGAGCACGGGACTCACGTCTGAGCATTACCGTCCTACTCAGGGTGACTAATGCAAAAACAACAATTGATGGACAGAATGCAGAACAATGTCATACATTCACCCCAGTACAGAGATCTGGGCCTAAATCCATCGTTTTTTTGCTCACCATGCCATTCCAGTTTGAACCCAGCCATATGCAAATCAGTCTTGACCCTGTGCCTTATGGGAACAGTCCAGCCCGAACTGCCAAGCCAGGTCCTCCCTGGACTGGAAACAGCATCCTAGGACCGGTTTCGGGGTTTCACCCCTCTTCAGCCAGGATAGCTTGATTCCAGTGGCATGGAGAGCACGGGACTCACGTCTGAGCATACCCGTCCCACTCGGGGTGACAAATGCAAAAACAACAATTGATGGACAGAATGCAGAACAATGTCATACATTCACCTCAGTACAGAGATCTGGGCCTAAATCCATCGTTTTTTTGCTCACCATGCCATTCCAGTTTGAACCCAGCCATATGCAAATCAGTCTTGACCCTGTGCCTTATGGGAACAGTCCAGCTCGAACTGCCAAGCCAGGTCCTCCCTGGACTGGAAACAGCATCCTAGGACCAGTTTCGGGGTTTCACCCCTCTTCAGCCAGGATAGCTTGATTCCAGTGGCATGGAGAGCACGGGACTCACGTCTGAGCATTACCATCCTACTCAGGGTGACTAATGCAAAAACAACAATTGATGGACAGAATGCAGAACAATGTCATACATTCACCCCAGTACAGAGATCTGGGCCTAAATCCATCGTTTTTTTGTTCACCATGCCATTCCAGTTTGAACCCAGCCATATGCAAATCAGTGTTGACCCTGTGCCTTATGGGAACAGTCCAGCCCGAACTGCCAAGCCAGGTCCTCCCTGGACTGGAAACAGCATCCTAGGACCGGTTTCGGGGTTTCACCCCTCTTCAGCCAGGATAGCTTGATTCCAGTGGCATGGAGAGCACGGGACTCACGTCTGAGCATACCCGTCCCACTCGGGGTGACAAATGCAAAAACAACAATTGATGGACAGAATGCAGAACAATGTCATACATTCACCCCAGTACAGAGATCTGGGCCTAAATCCATCGTTTTTTTGCTCACCATGCCATTCCAGTTTGAACCCAGCCATATGCAAATCAGTCTTGACCCTGTGCCTTATGGGAACAGTCCAGCCCGAACTGCCAAGCCAGGTCCTCCCTAGACTGAAAACAGCATCCTACGACCGGTTTCGGGGTTTCACCCCTCTTCAGCCAGGATAGCTTGATTCCAGTGGCATGGAGAGCACGGGACTCACGTCTGAGCATACCCGTCCCACTCGGGGTGACAAATGCAAAAACAACAATTGATGGACAGAATGCAGAACAATGTCATACATTCACCTCAGTACAGAGATCTGGGCCTAAAGCCATCGTTTTTTTGCTCACCATGCCATTCCAGTTTGAACCCAGCCATATGCAAATCAGTCTTGACCCTGTGCCTTATGGGAACAGTCCAGCTCGAACTGCCAAGCCAGGTCCTCCCTGGACTGGAAACAGCATCCTAGGACCGGTTTCGGGGTTTCACCCCTCTTCAGCCAGGATAGCTTGATTCCATTGGCATGGAGAGCACGGGACTCACGTCTGAGCATTACCGTCCTACTCAGGGTGACTAATGCAAAAACAACAATTGATGGACAGAATTCAGAACAATGTCATACATTCACCCCAGTACAGAGATCTGGGCCTAAATCCATCGTTTTTTTGCTCACCATGCCATTCCATTTTGAACCCAGCCATATGCAAATCAGTCTTGACCCTGTGCCTTATGGGAACAGTCCAGCCCGAACTGCCAAGCCAGGTCCTCCCTGGACTGGAAACAGCATCCTAGGACTGGTTTCGGGGTTTCACCCCTCTTCAGCCAGGATAGCTTGATTCCAGTGGCCTGGAGAGCACGGGACTCATGTCTGAGCATACCCGTCCCACTCGGGGTGGCAAATGCAAAAACAACAATTGATCGACAGAATGCAGAACAATGTCATACATTCACCCCAGTACAGAGATCTGGGCCTAAATCCATCGTGTTTTTGCTCACCATGCCATTCCAGTTTGAACCCAGCCATATGCAAATCAGTCTTGACTCTGTGCCTTATGGGAACAGTCCAGCCCGAACTGCCAAGCCAGGTCCTCCCTGGACTGGAAACAGCATCCTAGGACCGGTTTCGGGGTTTCACCCCTCTTCAGCCAGGATAGCTTGATTCCAGTGGCAGGGAGAGCACGGGACTCACGTCTGAGCATACCCGTCCCACTCGGGGTGACAAATGCAAAAACAACAATTGATGGACAGAATGCAGAACAATGTCATACATTCACCCCAGTACAGAGATCTGGGCCTAAATCCATCGTTTTTTTGCTCACCATGCCATTCCATTTTGAACGCAGCCATATGCAAATCAGTCTTGACCCTGTGCCTTATGGGAACAGTCCAGCCCGAACTGCCAAGCCAGGTCCTCCCTGGACTGGAAACAGCATCCTAGGACTGGTTTCGGGGTTTCACCCCTCTTCAGCCAGGATAGCTTGATTCCAGTGGCATGGAGAGCACGGGACTCACGTCTGAGCATACCCGTCCCACTCGGGGTGACAAATGCAAAAACAACAATTGATGGACAGAATGCAGAACAATGTCATACATTCACCCCAGTACAGAGATCTGGGCCTAAATCCATCGTTTTTTTGCTCACCATGCCATTCCAGTTTGAACCCAGCCATATGCAAATCAGTCTTGACCCTGTGCCTTATGGGAACAGTCCAGCCCGAACTGCCAAGCCAGGTCCTCCCTGGACTGGAAACAGCATCCTAGGACCGGTTTCGGGGTTTCACCCCTCTTCAGCCAGGATAGCTTGATTCCAGTGGCATGGAGAGCACCGGACTCACGTCTGAGCATACCCGTCCCACTCGGGGTGACAAATGCAAAAACAACAATTGATGGACAGAATGCAGAACAATGTCATACATTCACCTCAGTACAGAGATCTGGGCCTAAATCCATCGTTTTTTTGCTCACCATGCCATTCCAGTTTGAACCCAGCCATATGCAAATCAGTCTTGACCCTGTGCCTTATGGGAACAGTCCAGCTCGAACTGCCAAGCCAGGTCCTCCCTGGACTGGAAACAGCATCCTAGAACCAGTTTCGGGGTTTCACCCCTCTTCAGCCAGGATAGCTTGATTCCAGTGGCATGGAGAGCACGGGACTCACGTCTGAGCATTACCGTCCTACTCAGGGTGACTAATGCAAAAACAACAATTGATGGACAGAATGCAGAACAATGTCATACATTCACCCCAGTACAGAGATCTGGGCCTAAATCCATCGTTTTTTTGCTCACCATGCCATTCCAGTTTGAACCCAGCCATATGCAAATTAGTCTTGACCCTGTGCCTTATGGGAACAGTCCAGCCCGAACTGCCAAGCCAGGTCCTCCCTGGACTGGAAACAGCATCTTAGGACCGGTTTCGGGGTTTCACCCCTCTTCAGCCAGGATAGCTTGATTCCAGTGGCATGGAGAGCACGGGACTCATGTCTGAGCATACCCGTCCCACTCGGGGTGGCAAATGCAAAAACAACAATTGATCGACAGAATGCAGAACAATGTCATACATTCACCCCAGTACAGAGATCTGGGCCTAAATCCATCGTGTTTTTGCTCACCATGCCATTCCAGTTTGAACCCAGCCATATGCAAATCAGTCTTGACTCTGTGCCTTATGGGAACAGTCCAGCCCGAACTGCCAAGCCAGGTCCTCCCTGGACTGGAAACAGCATCCTAGGACCGGTTTCGGGGTTTCACCCCTCTTCAGCCAGGATAGCTTGATTCCAGTGGCAGGGAGAGCACGGGACTCACGTCTGAGCATACCCGTCCCACTCGGGGTGACAAATGCAAAAACAACAATTGATGGACAGAATGCAGAACAATGTCATACATTCACCCCAGTACAGAGATCTGGGCCTAAATCCATCGTTTTTTTGCTCACCATGCCATTCCATTTTGAACGCAGCCATATGCAAATCAGTCTTGACCCTGTGCCTTATGGGAACAGTCCAGCCCGAACTGCCAAGCCAGGTCCTCCCTGGACTGGAAACAGCATCCTAGGACTGGTTTCGGGGTTTCACCCCTCTTCAGCCAGGATAGCTTGATTCCAGTGGCATGGAGAGCACGGGACTCACGTCTGAGCATACCCGTCCCACTCGGGGTGACAAATGCAAAAACAACAATTGATGGACAGAATGCAGAACAATGTCATACATTCACCCCAGTACAGAGATCTGGGCCTAAATCCATCGTTTTTTTGCTCACCATGCCATTCCAGTTTGAACCCAGCCATATGCAAATCAGTCTTGACCCTGTGCCTTATGGGAACAGTCCAGCCCGAACTGCCAAGCCAGGTCCTCCCTGGACTGGAAACAGCATCCTAGGACCGGTTTCGGGGTTTCACCCCTCTTCAGCCAGGATAGCTTGATTCCAGTGGCATGGAGAGCACGGGACTCACGTCTGAGCATACCCGTCCCACTCGGGGTGACAAATGCAAAAACAACAATTGATGGACAGAATGCAGAACAATGTCATACATTCACCTCAGTACAGAGATCTGGGCCTAAATCCATCGTTTTTTTGCTCACCATGCCATTCCAGTTTGAACCCAGCCATATGCAAATCAGTCTTGACCCTGTGCCTTATGGGAACAGTCCAGCTCGAACTGCCAAGCCAGGTCCTCCCTGGACTGGAAACAGCATCCTAGGACCAGTTTCGGGGTTTCACCCCTCTTCAGCCAGGATAGCTTGATTCCAGTGGCATGGAGAGCACGGGACTCACGTCTGAGCATTACCGTCCTACTCAGGGTGACTAATGCAAAAACAACAATTGATGGACAGAATGCAGAACAATGTCATACATTCACCCCAGTACAGAGATCTGGGCCTAAATCCATCGTTTTTTTGCTCACCATGCCATTCCAGTTTGAACCCAGCCATATGCAAATTAGTCTTGACCCTGTGCCTTATGGGAACAGTCCAGCCCGAACTGCCAAGCCAGGTCCTCCCTGGACTGGAAACAGCATCTTAGGACCGGTTTCGGGGTTTCACCCCTCTTCAGCCAGGATAGCTTGATTCCAGTGGCATGGAGAGCACGGGACTCACGTATGAGCATACCCGTCCCACTCGGGGTGACAAATGCAAAAACAACAATTGATGGACAGAATGCAGAACAATGTCATACATTCACCCCAGTACAGAGATCTGGGCCTAAATCCATCGTTTTTTTGCTCACCATGCCATTCCATTTTGAACCCAGCCATATGCAAATCAGTCTTGACCCTGTGCCTTATGGGAACAGTCCAGCCCGAACTGCCAAGCCAGGTCCTCCCTGGACTGGAAACAGCATCCTAGGACTGGTTTCGGGGTTTCACCCCTCTTCAGCCAGGATAGCTTGATTCCAGTGGCATGGAGAGCACGGGACTCATGTCTGAGCATACCCGTCCCACTCGGGGTGGCAAATGCAAAAACAACAATTGATGGACAGAATGCAGAACAATGTCATACATTCACCCCAGTACAGAGATCTGGGCCTAAATCCATCGTGTTTTTGCTCACCATGCCATTCCAGTTTGAACCCAGCCATATGCAAATCAGTCTTGACTCTGTGCCTTATGGGAACAGTCCAGCCCGAACTGCCAAGCCAGGTCCTCCCTGGACTGGAAACAGCATCCTAGGACCGGTTTCGGGGTTTCACCCCTCTTCAGCCAGGATAGCTTGATTCCAGTGGCAGGGAGAGCACGGGACTCACGTCTGAGCATACCCGTCCCACTCGGGGTGACAAATGCAAAAACAACAATTGATGGACAGAATACAGAACAATGTCATACATTCACCCCAGTACAGAGATCTGGGCCTAAATCCATCATTTTTTTGCTCACCATGCCATTCCAGTTTGAACCCAGCCATATGCAAATCAGTCTTGACCCTGTGCCTTATGGGAACAGTCCAGCCCGAACTGCGAAGCCAGGTCCTCCCTCGACTGGAAACAGCATCCTAGGACCGGTTTCGGGGTTTCACCCCTCTTCAGCCAGGATAGCTTGATTCCAGTGGCATGGAGAGCACGGGACTCATGTCTGAGCATACCCGTCCCACTCGGGGTGGCAAATGCAAAAACAACAATTGATCGACAGAAAGCAGAACAATGTCATACATTCACCCCAGTACAGAGATCTGGGCCTAAATCCATCGTGTTTTTGCTCACCATGCCATTCCAGTTTGAACCCAGCCATATGCAAATCAGTCTTGACTCTGTGCCTTATGGGAACAGTCCAGCCCGAACTGCCAAGCCAGGTCCTCCCTGGACTGGAAACAGCATCCTAGGACCGGTTTCGGGGTTTCACCCCTCTTCAGCCAGGATAGCTTGATTCCAGTGGCAGGGAGAGCACGGGACTCACGTCTGAGCATACCCGTCCCACTCGGGGTGACAAATGCAAAAACAACAATTGATGGACAGAATGCAGAACAATGTCATACATTCACCCCAGTACAGAGATCTGGGCCTAAATCCATCGTTTTTTTGCTCACCATGCCATTCCATTTTGAACGCAGCCATATGCAAATCAGTCTTGACCCTGTGCCTTATGGGAACAATCCAGCCCGAACTGCCAAGCCAGGTCCTCCCTGGACTGGAAACAGCATCCTAGGACTGGTTTCGGGGTTTCACCCCTCTTCAGCCAGGATAGCTTGATTCCAGTGGCATGGAGAGCACGGGACTCACGTCTGAGCATACCCGTCCCACTCGGGGTGACAAATGCAAAAACAACAATTGATGGACAGAATGCAGAACAATGTCATACATTCACCCCAGTACAGAGATCTGGGCCTAAATCCATCGTTTTTTTGCTCACCATGCCATTCCAGTTTGAACCCAGCCATATGCAAATCAGTCTTGACCCTGTGCCTTATGGGAACAGTCCAGCCCGAACTGCCAAGCCAGGTCCTCCCTGGACTGGAAACAGCATCCTAGGACCGGTTTCGGGGTTTCACCCCTCTTCAGCCAGGATAGCTTGATTCCAGTGGCATGGAGAGCACGGGACTCACGTCTGAGCATACCCGTCCCACTCGGGGTGACAAATGCAAAAACAACAATTGATGGACAGAATGCAGAACAATGTCATACATTCACCTCAGTACAGAGATCTGGGCCTAAATCCATCGTTTTTTTGCTCACCATGCCATTCCAGTTTGAACCCAGCCATATGCAAATCAGTCTTGACCCTGTGCCTTATGGGAACAGTCCAGCTCGAACTGCCAAGCCAGGTCCTCCCTGGACTGGAAACAGCATCCTAGGACCAGTTTCGGGGTTTCACCCCTCTTCAGCCAGGATAGCTTGATTCCAGTGGCATGGAGAGCACGGGACTCACGTCTGAGCATTACCGTCCTACTCAGGGTGACTAATGCAAAAACAGCAATTGATGGACAGAATGCAGAACAATGTCATACATTCACCCCAGTACAGAGATCTGGGCCTAAATCCATCGTTTTTTTGCTCACCATGCCATTCCAGTTTGAACCCAGCCATATGCAAATTAGTCTTGACCCTGTGCCTTATGGGAACAGTCCAGCCCGAACTGCCAAGCCAGGTCCTCCCTGGACTGGAAACAGCATCTTAGGACCGGTTTCGGGGTTTCACCCCTCTTCAGCCAGGATAGCTTGATTCCAGTGGCATGGAGAGCACGGGACTCACGTATGAGCATACCCGTCCCACTCGGGGTGACAAATGCAAAAACAACAATTGATGGACAGAATGCAGAACAATGTCATACATTCACCCCAGTACAGAGATCTGGGCCTAAATCCATCGTTTTTTTGCTCACCATGCCATTCCATTTTGAACCCAGCCATATGCAAATCAGTCTTGACCCTGTGCCTTATGGGAACAGTCCAGCCCGAACTGCCAAGCCAGGTCCTCCCTGGACTGGAAACAGCATCCTAGGACTGGTTTCGGGGTTTCACCCCTCTTCAGCCAGGATAGCTTGATTCCAGTGGCATGGAGAGCACGGGACTCATGTCTGAGCATACCCGTCCCACTCGGGGTGGCAAATGCAAAAACAACAATTGATGGACAGAATGCAGAACAATGTCATACATTCACCCCAGTACAGAGATCTGGGCCTAAATCCATCGTGTTTTTGCTCACCATGCCATTCCAGTTTGAACCCAGCCATATGCAAATCAGTCTTGACTCTGTGCCTTATGGGAACAGTCCAGCCCGAACTGCCAAGCCAGGTCCTCCCTGGACTGGAAACAGCATCCTACGACCGGTTTCGGGGTTTCACCCCTCTTCAGCCAGGATAGCTTGATTCCAGTGGCAGGGAGAGCACGGGACTCACGTCTGAGCATACCCGTCCCACTCGGGGTGACAAATGCAAAAACAACAATTGATGGACAGAATACAGAACAATGTCATACATTCACCCCAGTACAGAGATCTGGGCCTAAATCCATCATTTTTTTGCTCACCATGCCATTCCAGTTTGAACCCAGCCATATGCAAATCAGTCTTGACCCTGTGCCTTATGGGAACAGTCCAGCCCGAACTGCGAAGCCAGGTCCTCCCTCGACTGGAAACAGCATCCTAGGACCGGTTTCGGGGTTTCACCCCTCTTCAGCCAGGATAGCTTGATTCCAGTGGCATGGAGAGCACGGGACTCACGTCTGAGCATACCCGTCCCACTCGGGGTGACAAATGCAAAAACAACAATTGATGGATAGAATGCAGAACAATGTCATACATTCACCCCAGTACAGAGATCTGGGCCTAAATCCATCGTTTTTTTGCTCACCATGCCATTCCAGTTTGAACCCAGCCATATGCAAATCAGTCTTGACCCTGTGCCTTATGGGAACAGTCCAGCCCGAACTGCCAAGCCAGGTCCTCCCTGGACTGGAAACAGCATCCTAGGACCGGTTTCGGGGTTTCACCCCTCTTCAGCCAGGATAGCTTGATTCCAGTGGCATGGAGAGCACGGGACTCACGTCTGAGCATACCCGTCCCACTCGGGGTGACAAATGCACAAACAACAATTGATGGACAGAATGCAGAACCATGTCATACATTCACCTCCGTACAGAGATCTGGACCTAAATCTATCGTTTTTTTTCTCACCATGCCATTCCAGTTTGAACCCAGCCATATGCAAATCAGTCTTGACCCTGTGCCTTATGGGAACAGTCCAGCCCGAACTGCCAAGCCAGGTCCTCCCTGGATTGGAAACAGCATCCTAGGACCGGTTTCGGGGTTTCACCCCTCTTCAGCCAGGATAGCTTGATTCCAGTGGCATGGAGAGCACAGGACTCACGTCTGAGCATACCCGTCCCACTCGGGGTGACAAATGCAAAAACAACAATTGATGGACAGAATGCAGAACCATGTCATACATTCACCTCAGTACAGAGATCTGGGCCTAAATCTATCGTTTTTTTGCTCACCATGCCATTCCAGTTTGAACCCAGCTATATGCAAATCAGTCTTGACCCTGTGCCTTATGGGAACAGTCCAGCCCGAACTGCCAAGCCAGGTCCTCCCTGGACTGGAAACAGCATCCTACGACCGGTTTCGGGGTTTCACCCCTCTTCAGCCAGGATAGTTTGATTCCAGTGGCATGGAGAGCACGGGACTCACGTCTGAGCATACCCGTCCCACTCGGGGTGACAAATGCAAAAACAACAATTGATGGACAGAATGCAAAACCATGTCATACATTCACCTCCGTACAGAGATCTGGGCCTAAATCCATAGTTTTTTTTCTCACCATGCCATTCCAGTTTGAACCCAGCCATATGCAAATCAGTCTTGACCCTGTGCCTTATGGGAACAGTCCAGCCCGAACTGCCAAGCCAGGTCCTCCCTGGACTGGAAACAGCATCCTAGGACCGGTTTCGGGGTTTCACCCCTCTTCAGCCAGGATAGCTTGATTCCAGTGGCATGGAGAGCACGGGACTCACGTCTGAGCATACCCGTCCCACTCAGGGTGACAAATGCAAAAACAACAATTGATGGACAGAATGCAGAACAATGTCATACATTCACCCCAGTACAGAGATCTGGGCCTAAATCCATCGTTTTTTTGTTCACCATGCCATTCCAGTTTGAACCCAGCCATATGCAAATTAGTCTTGACCCTGTGCCTTATGGGAACAGTCTAGCCCGAACTGCCAAGCCAGGTCCTCCCTGGACTGGAAACAGCATCCTAGGACCAGTTTCGGGGTTTCACCCATCTTCAGCCAGGATAGCTTGATTCCAGTGGCATGGAGAGCACGGGACTCATGTCTGAGCATACCCGTCCCACTCGGGGTGACAAATGCAAAAACAACAATTGATGGACAGAATGCAGAACCATGTCATACATTCACCTCAGTACAGAGATCTGGGCCTAAATCTATCGTTTTTTTGCTCACCATGCCATTCCAGTTTGAACCCAGCTATATGCAAATCAGTCTTGACCCTGTGCCTTATGGGAACAGTCCAGCCCGAACTGCCAAGCCAGGTCCTCCCTGGACTGGAAACAGCATCCTAGGACCGGTTTCGGGGTTTCACCCCTCTTCAGCCAGGATAGCTTGATTCCAGTGGCATGGAGAGCACGGGACTCACGTCTGAGCATACCCGTCCCACTCAGGGTGACAAATGCAAAAACAACAATTGATGGACAGAATGCAGAACAATGTCATACATTCACCCCAGTACAGAGATCTGGGCCTAAATCCATCGTTTTTTTGTTCACCATGCCATTCCAGTTTGAACCCAGCCATATGCAAATTAGTCTTGACCCTGTGCCTTATGGGAACAGTCTAGCCCGAACTGCCAAGCCAGGTCCTCCCTGGACTGGAAACAGCATCCTAGGACCAGTTTCGGGGTTTCACCCATCTTCAGCCAGGATAGCTTGATTCCAGTGGCATGGAGAGCACGGGACTCATGTCTGAGCATACCCGTCGCACTCGGGGTGACAAATGCAAAAACAACAATTGATGGACAGAATGCAGAACAATGTCATACATTCACCCCAGTACAGAGATCTGGGCCCAAATCCATCGTTTTTTTGCTCACCATGCCATTCCAGTTTGAACCCAGCCATATGCAAATTAGTCTTGACCCTGTGCCTCATGGGAACAGTCCAGCCCGAACTGCCAAGCCAGGTCCTCACTGGACTGGAAACAGCATCCTAGGACCGGTTTCGGGGTTTCACCCTACTTCAGCCAGGATAGCTTGATTCCAGTGGCATGGAGAGCACGGGACTCACGTCTGAGCATACCCGTCCCACTCGGGCTGACAAATGCAAAAACAACAATTGATGGACAGAATGCAGAACAATGTCATACATTCACCCCAGTACAGAGATCTGGGCCCAAATCCATCGTTTTTTTGCTCACCATGCCATTCCAGTTTGAACCCAGCCATATGCAAATCAGTCTTGACCCTGTGCCTTATGGGAACAGTCCAGCCCGAACTGCCAAGCCAGGTCCTCCCTGGACTGGAAACAGCATCCTAGGACCGGTTTCAGGGTTTCACCCCTCTTCAGCCAGGATAGCTTGATTCCAGTGGCATGGAGAGCACGGGACTCACGTCTGAGCATACCCGTCCCACTCGGGGTGACAAATGCAAAAACAACAATTGATGGACAGAATGCAGAACGATGTCATACATTCACCCCAGTACAGAGATCTGGGCCTAAATCCATCGTTTTTTTGCTCACCATGCCATTCCAGTTTGAACCCAGCCATATGCAAATCTGTCTTGACCCTGTGCCTTATGGGAATAGTCCAGCCCGAACTGCCAAGCCAGGTCCTCCCTGGACTGGAAACAGCATCCTAGGACCGGTTTCGGGGTTTCACCCATCTTCAGCCAGGATAGCTTGATTCCAGTGGCATGGAGAGCACGGGACTCACGTCTGAGCATACCCGTCCCACTCGGGGTGACAAATGCAAAAACAACAATTGATGGACAGAAAGCAGAACAATGTCATACATTCACCCCAGTACAGAGATCTGGGCCTAAATCCATCGTTTTTTTGCTCACCATGCCATTCCAGTTTGAACCCAGCCATATGCAAATCAGTCTTGACCCTGTGCCTTATGGGAACAGTACAGCCCGAACTGCCAAGCCAGGTCCTCCCTGGACTGGAAACAGCATCCTAGGACCGGTTTCGGGGTTTCACCCCTCTTCAGCCAGGATAGCTTGATTCCAGTGGCATGGAGAGCACGGGACTCATGTCTGAGCATACCCGTCCCACTTGGGGTGACAAATGCAAAAACAACAATTGATGGACAGAATGCAGAACAATGTCATACATTCACCCCAGTACAGAGATCTGGGCCTAAATCCATCGTTTTTTTGATCACCATGCCATTCCAGTTTGAACCCAGCCATATGCAAATCAGTCTTGACCCTGTGCCTTATGGGAACAGTCCAGCCCGAACTGCCAAGCCAGGTCCTCCCTGGACTGGAAACAGCATCCTAGGACCGGTTTTGGGGTTTCACCCCTCTTCAGCCAGGATAGCTTGATTCCAGTGGCATGGAGAGCACGGGACTCACGTCTGAGCATACCCGTCCCACTCGGGGTGACAAATGCAAAAACAACAATTGATGGACAGAATGCAGAACAATGTCATACATTCACCCCAGTACAGAGATCTGGGCCTAAATCCATCGTTTTTTTGCTCACCATGCCATTCCAGTTTGAACCCAGCCATATGCAAATCAGTCTTGACCCTGTGCCTTATGGGAACAGTCCAGCCCGAACTGCCAAGCCAGGTCCTCCCTGGACTGGAAACAGCATCCTAGGACCGGTTTCGGGGTTTCACCCCTCTTCAGCCAGGATAGCTTCATTCCAGTGGCATGGAGAGCACGGGACTCACGTCTGAGCATACCCGTCCCACTCGGGGTGACAAATGCAAAAACAACAATTGATGGACAGAATGCAGAACAATGTCATACATTCACCCCAGTACAGAGGTCTAGGCCTAAATCCATCGTTTTTTTGCTCACCATGCCATTCCAGTTTGAACCCAGCCATATGCAAATCAGTCTTGACCCTGTGCCTTATGGGAACAGTCCAGCCCGAACTGCCAAACCAGGTCCTCCCTGGACTGGAAACAGCATCCTAGGACCGGTTTCGGGGTTTCACCCCTCTTCAGCCAGAATAGCTTGATTCCAGTGGCATGGAGAGCACGGGACTCACGTCTGAGCATACCCGTCCCACTCGGGGTGACAAATGCAAAAACAACAATTGATGGACAGAATGCAGAACAATGTCATACATTCACCCCAGCACAGAGATCTGGGCCTAAATCCATCGTTTTTTTGCTCACCATGCCATTCCAGTTTGAACCCAGCCATATGCAAATCAGTCAGGACCCTGTGCCTTATGGGAACAGTCCAGCCCGAACTGCCAAGCCAGGTCCTCCCTGGAAACAGCCTCCTAGGACCGGTTTCGGGGTTTCACCCCTCTTCAGCCAGGATAGCTTGATTCCAGTGGCATGGAGAGCACGGGACTCACGTCTGAGCATTACCGTCCTACTCAGGGTGACTAATGCAAAAACAACAATTGATGGACAGAATGCAGAACAATGTCATACATTCACCCCAGTACAGAGATCTGGGCCTAAATCCATCGTTTTTTTGCTCACCATGCCATTCCAGTTTGAACCCAGCCATATGCAAATTAGTCTTGACCCTGTACCTCATGGGAACAGTCCAGCCCGAACTGCCAAGCCAGGTCCTCCCTGGACTGGAAACAGCATCTTAGGACCGGTTTCGGGGTTTCACCCCTCTTCAGCCAGGATAGCTTGATTCCAGTGGCATGGAGAGCACGGGACTCACGTCTGAGCATACCCGTCCCACTCGGGGTGACAAATGCAAAAACAACAATTGATGGACAGAATGCAGAACAATGTCATACATTCACCCCAGTACAGAGATCTGGGCCTAAATCCATCGTTTTTTTGCTCACCATGCCATTCCAGTTTGAACCCAGCCATATGCAAATCAGTCTTGACCCTGTGCCTTATGGGAACAGTCCAGCCCGAACTGCCAAGCCAGGTCCTCCCTGGACTGGAAACAGCATCCTAGGACCGGTTTCGGGGTTTCACCCCTCTTCAGCCAGGATAGCTTGATTCCAGTGGTTTGGAGAGCACGGGACTCATGTCTGAGCATACCCGTCCCACTCGGGGTGACAAATGCAAAAACAACAATTGATGGACAGAATGCAGAACAATGTCATACATTCACCCCAGTACAGAGATCTGGGCCTAAATCCATCGTTTTTTTGCTCACCATGCCATTCCAGTTTGAACCCAGCCATATGCAAATCAGTCTTGACCCTGTGCCTCATGGGAACAGTCCAGCCCGAACTGCCAAGCCAGGTCCTCCCTGGACTGGAAACAGCATCCTAGGACCGGTTTCGGGGTTTCACCCCTCTTCAGCCAGGATAGCTTGATTCCAGTGGCAGGGAGAGCACGGGACTCACGTCTGAGCATACCCGTCCCACTCGGGGTGACAAATGCAAACACAACAATTGATGGACAGAATACAGAACAATGTCATACATTCACCCCAGTACAGAGATTTGTGCCTAAATCCATCATTTTTTTGCTCACCATGCCATTCCAGTTTGAACCCAGCCATATGCAAATCAGTCTTGACCCTGTGCCTTATGGGAACAGTCCAGCCCGAACTGCCAAGCCAGGTCCTCCCTGGACTGGAAACAGCATCCTAGGACCGGTTTCGGGGTTTCACCCCTCTTCAGCCAGGATACCTTGATTCCAGTGGCATGGAGAGCACGGGACTCACGTCTGAGCATACCCGTCCCACTCGGGGTGACAAATGCAAAAACAACAATTGATGGACAGAATGCAGAACAATGTCATACATTCACCCCAGTACAGAGATCTGGGCCTAAATCCATAGTTTTTTTGTTCACCATGCCATTCCAGTTTAAACCCAGCCATATGCAAATCAGTGTTGACCCTGTGCCTTATGGGAACAGTCCAGCCTGAACTGCCAAGCCAGGTCCTCCCTGGACTGGAAACAGCATCCTAGGACCGGTTTCGGGGTTTCACCCCTCTTCAGCCAGGATAGCTTGATTCCAGTGGCATGGAGAGCACGGGACTCACGTCTGAGCATACCCGTCCCACTCGGGGTGACAAATGCAAAAACAACAATTGATGGACAGAATGCAGAACCATGTCATACATTCACCTCAGTACAGAGATCTGGGCCTAAATCCATAGTTTTTTTGCTCACCATGCCATTCCAGTTTGAACCCAGCCATATGCAAATCAGTCTTGACCCTGTGCCTTATGGGAACAGTCCAGCCCGAACTGCCAAGCCAGGTCCTCCCTGGACTGAAAACAGCATCCTAGGACCGGTTTCGGGGTTTCACCCCTCTTCAGCCAGGATAGCTTTATTCCAGTGGCATGGAGAGCACGGGACTCACGTCTGAGCATACCCGTCCCACTCGGGGTGACAAATGCAAAAACAACAATTGATGGACAGAATGCAGAACAATGTCATACATTCACCCCAGTACAGAGATCTGGGCCTAAATCCATCGTTTTTTTGCTCACCATGCCATTCCAGTTTGAACCCAGCCATATGCAAATCAGTCTTGACCCTGTGCCTTATGGGAACAGTCCAGCCCGAACTGCCAAGCCAGGTCCTCCCTGGACTGGAAACAGCATCCTAGGACCGGTTTCGGGGTTTCACCCCTCTTCAGCCAGGATAGCTTGATTCCAGTGGTATGGAGAGCACGGGACTCACGTCTGAGCATACCCGTCCCACTCGGGGTGACAAATGCAAAAACAACAATTGATGGACAGAATGCAGAACAATGTCATACATTCACCCCAGTACAGAGATCTGGGCCTAAATCCATTGTTTTTTTGCTCACCATGCCATTCCAGTTTGAACCCAGCCATATGCAAATCAGTCTTGACCCTGTGCCTTATGGGAACAGTCCAGCCCGAACTGCCAAGCCAGGTCCTCCCTGGACTGGAAACAGCATCCTAGGACCGGTTTCGGGGTTTCACCTCTCTTCAGCCAGGATAGCTTTATTCCAGTGGCATGGAGAGCACGGGACTCACGTCTGAGCATACCCGTCCCACTCGGGGTGACAAATGCAAAAACAATAATTGATGGACAGAATGCAGAACAATGTCATACATTCACCCCAGTACAGAGATCTGGGCCTAAATCCATCGTTTTTTTGCTCACCATGCCATTCCGGTTTGAACCCAGCCATATGCAAATCAGTCTTGACCCTGTGCCTTATGGGAACAGTCCAGCCCGAACTGCCAAGCCAGGTCCTCCCTGGACTGGAAACAGCATCCTAGGACCGGTTTCGGGGTTTCACCCCTCTTCAGCCAGGATAGCTTGATTCCAGTGGTATGGAGAGCACGGGACTCACGTCTGAGCATACCCGTCCCACTCGGGGTGACAAATGCAAAAACAACAATTGATGGACAGAATGCAGAACAATGTCATACATTCACCCCAGTACAGAGATCTGGGCCTAAATCCATTGTTTTTTTGCTCACCATGCCATTCCAGTTTGAACCCAGCCATATGCAAATCAGTCTTGACCCTGTGCCTTATGGGAACAGTCCAGCCCGAACTGCCAAGCCAGGTCCTCCCTGGACTGGAAACAGCATCCTAGGACCGGTTTCGGGGTTTCACCCCTCTTCAGCCAGGATAGCTTTATTCCAGTGGCATGGAGAGCACGGGACTCACGTCTGAGCATACCCGTCCCACTCGGGGTGACAAATGCAAAAACAACAATTGATGGACAGAATGCAGAACGATGTCATACATTTACCCCAGTACAGAGATCTGGGCATAAATCCATCGTTTTTTTGCTCACCATGCCATTCCAGTTTGAACCCAGCCATATGCAAATCAGTCTTGACCCTGTGCCTTATGGGAACAGTCCCGCCCGAACTGCCAAGCCAGGTCCTCCCTGGACTGGAAACAGCATCCTAGGACCAGTTTCGGGGTTTCACCCCTCTTCAGCCAGGATAGCTTGATTCTAGTGGCATGGAGAGCACGGGACTCACGTCTGAGTATACCCGTCCCACTCGGGGTGACAAATGCAAAAACAACAATTGATGGACAGAATGCAGAACAATGTCATACATTCACCCCAGTACAGAGATCTGGGCCTAAATCCATCGTTTTTTTGCTCACCATGCCATTCCAGTTTGAACCCAGCCATATGCAAATCAGACTTGACCCTGTGCCTTATGGGAACAGTCCAGCCCAAACTGCCAAGCCAGGTCCTTCCTGGACTGGAAACAGCATCCTAGGACCGGTTTCGGGGTTTCACCCCTCTTCAGCCAGGATAGCTTTATTCCAGTGGCATGGAGAGCACGGGACTCACGTCTGAGCATACCCGTCCCACTCGGGGTGACAAATGCAAAAACAACAATTGATGGACAGAATGCAGAACAATGTCATACATTCACCCCAGTACAGAGATCTGGGCCTAAATCCATCGTTTTTTTGCTCACCATGCCATTCCAGTTTGAACCCAGCCATATGCAAATCAGTCTTGACCCTGTGCCTTATGGGAACAGTCCCGCCCGAACTGCCAAGCCAGGTCCTCCCTGGACTGGAAACAGCATCCTAGGACCGGTTTCGGGGTTTCACCCCTCTTCAGCCAGGATAGCTTGATTCCAGTGGCATGGAGAGCACGGGACTCACGTCTGAGCATACCCGTCCCACTCGGGGTGACAAATGCAAAAACAACAATTGATGGACAGAATGCAGAACAATGTCATACATTCACCCCAGTACAGAGGTCTGGGCCTAAATCCATCGTTTTTTGCTCACCATGCCATTCCAGTTTGAACCCAGCCATATGCAAATCAGTCTTGACCCTGTGCCTTATGGGAACAGTCCAGCCCGAACTGCCAAGCCAGGTCCTCCCTGGACTAGAAACAGCATCCTAGGACCGGTTTCGGGGTTTCACCCCTCTTCAGCCAGGATAGCTTGAATCCAGTGGCATGGAGAGCACGGGACTCACGTCTGAGCATACCCGTCCCACTCGGGGTGACAAATGCAAAAACAACAATTGATGGACAGAATGCAGAACAATGTCATACATTCACCCCGGTACAGAGATCTGGGCCTAAATCCATTGTTTGTTTGCTCACCATGCCATTCCAGTTTGAACCCAGCCATATGCAAATCAGTCTTGACCCTGTGCCTTATGGGAACAGTCCAGCCCGAACTGCCAAGCCAGGTCCTCCCTGGACTGGAAACAGCATCCTAGGACCGGTTTCGGGGTTTCACCCCTCTTCAGCCAGGATAGCTTGATTCCAGTGGCATGGAGAGCAAGGGACTCACGTCTGAGCATACCCGTCCCACTCGGGGTGACAAATGCAAAAACAACAATTGATGGACAGAATGCAGAACAATGTCATACATTCACCCCAGTACAGAGATCTGGGCCTAAATCCATCGTTTTTTTGCTCACCATGCCATTCCAGTTTGAACCCAGCCATATGCAAATCAGTCTTGACCCTGTGCCTTATGGGAACAGTCCAGCCCGAACTGCCAAGCCAGGTCCTCCCTGGACTGGAAACAGCATTCTAGGACCGGTTTCGGGGTTTCACCCCTCTTCAGCCAGGATAGCTTCAT
Organism: Triturus cristatus; assembly: GCF_964204655.1. Classification (NCBI taxonomy): domain Eukaryota; kingdom Metazoa; phylum Chordata; class Amphibia; order Caudata; family Salamandridae; genus Triturus; species Triturus cristatus. Next base: position 345,799,808 of record NC_140589.1, on the reverse strand, counting down.
TCCAGTGGCATGGAGAGCACGGGACTCACGTCTGAGCATACCTGTCCCACTCGGGGTGACAAATGCAAAAACAACAATTGATGGACAGAATGCAGAACAATGTCATACATTCACCCCAGTACAGAGGTCTAGGCCTAAATCCATCGTTTTTTTGCTCACCATGCCATTCCAGTTTGAACCCAGCCATATGCAAATCAGTCTTGACCCTGTGCCTTATGGGAACAGTCCAGCCCGAACTGCCAAGCCAGGTCCTCCCTGGACTGGAAACAGCATCCTAGGACCGGTTTCGGGGTTTCACCCCTCTTCAGCCAGAATAGCTTGATTCCAGTGGCATGGAGAGCACGGGACTCACGTCTGAGCATACCCGTCCCACTCGGGGTGACAAATGCAAAAACAACAATTGATGGACAGAATGCAGAACAATGTCATACATTCACCCCAGTACAGAGATCTGGGCCTAAATCCATCGTTTTTTTGCTCACCATGCCATTCCAGTTTGAACCCAGCCATATGCAAATCAGTCTTGACCCTGTGCCTTATGGGAACAGTCCAGCCCGAACTGCCAAGCCAGGTCCTCCCTGGAAACAGAATCCTAGGACCGGTTTCGGGGTTTCACCCCTCTTCAGCCAGGATAGCTTTATTCCAGTGGCATGGAGAGCACGGGACTCACGTCTGAGCATTACCGTCCTACTCAGGGTGACTAATGCAAAAACAACAATTGATGGACAGAATGCAGAACAATGTCATACATTCACCCCAGTACAGAGATCTGGGCCTAAATCCATCGTTTTTTTGCTCACCATGCCATTCCAGTTTGAACCCAGCCATATGCAAATTAGTCTTGACCCTGTGCCTCATGGGAACAGTCCAGCCCGAACTGCCAAGCCAGGTCCTCCCTGGACTAGAAACAGCATTTTAGGACCGGTTTCGGGGTTTCACCCCTCTTCAGCCAGGATAGCTTGATTCCAGTGGCATGGAGAGCACGGGACTCACGTCTGAGCATACCCGTCCCACTCGGGGTGACAAATGCAAAAACAACAATTGATGGACAGAATGCAGAACAATGTCATACATTCACCCCAGTACAGAGATCTGGGCCTAAATCCATCGTTTTTTTGCTCACCATGCCATTCCAGTTTGAACCCAGCCATATGCAAATCAGTCTTGACCCTGTGCCTTATGGGAACAGTCCAGCCCGAACTGCCAAGCCAGGTCCTCCCTGGACTGGAAACAGCATCCTAGGACCGGTTTCGGGGTTTCACCCCTCTTCAGCCAGGATAGCTTGATTCCAGTGGCATGGAGAGCACGGGACTCATGTCTGAGCATACCCGTCCCACTCGGGGTGACAAATGCAAAAACAACAATTGATGGACAGAATGCAGAACAATGTCATACATTCACCCCAGTACAGAGATCTGGGCCTAAATCCATCGTTTTTTTGCTCACCATGCCATTCCAGTTTGAACCCAGCCATATGCAAATCAGTCTTGACCCTGTGCCTCATGGGAACAGTCCAGCCCGAACTGCCAAGCCAGGTCCTCCCTGGACTGGGAACAGCATCCTAGGACCGGTTTCGGGGTTTCACCCCTCTTCAGCCAGGATAGCTTGATTCCAGTGGCAGGGAGAGCACGGGACTCACGTCTGAGCATACCCGTCCCACTCGGGGTGACAAATGCAAAAACAATTGATGGACAGAATACAGAACAATGTCATACATTCACCCCAGTACAGAGATCTGGGCCTAAATCCATCATTTTTTTGCTCACCATGCCATTCCAGTTTGAACCCAGCCATATGCAAATCAGTGTTGACCCTGTGCCTTATGGGAACAGTCCAGCCCGAACTGCGAAGCCAGGTCCTCCCTCGACTGGAAACAGCATCCTAGGACCGTTTTCGGGGTTTCACCCCTCTTCAGCCAGGATAGTTTGATTCCAGTGGCATGGAGAGCACGGGACTCACGTCTGAGCATACCCGTCCCACTCGGGGTGACAAATGCAAAAACAACAATTGATGGACAGAATGCAAAACCATGTCATACATTCACCTCCGTACAGAGATCTGGGCCTAAATCCATAGTTTTTTTTCTCACCATGCCATTCCAGTTTGAACCCAGCCATATGCAAATCAGTCTTGACCCTGTGCCTTATGGGAACAGTCCAGCCCGAACTGCCAAGCCAGGTCCTCCCTGGACTGGAAACAGCATCCTAGGACCGGTTTCGGGGTTTCACCCCTCTTCAGCCAGGATAGCTTGATTCCAGTGGCATGGAGAGCACGGGACTCACGTCTGAGCATACCTGTCCCACTCGGGGTGACAAATGCAAAAACAACAATTGATGGACAGAATGCAGAACCATGTCATACATTCACCTCAGTACAGAGATCTGGGCCTAAATCTATCGTTTTTTTGCTCACCATGCCATTCCAGTTTGAACCCAGCTATATGCAAATCAGTCTTGACCCTGTGCCTTATGGGAACAGTCCAGCCCGAACTGCCAAGCCAGGTCCTCCCTGGACTGGAAACAGCCTAGGACCGGTTTCGGGGTTTCACCCCTCTTCAGCCAGGATAGCTTGATTCCAGTGGCATGGAGAGCACGGGACTCACGTCTGAGCATACCCGTCCCACTCAGGGTGACAAATGCAAAAACAACAATTGATGGACAGAATGCAGAACAATGTCATACATTCACCCCAGTACAGAGATCTGGGCCTAAATCCATTGTTTTTTTGTTCACCATGCCATTCCACTTTGAACCCAGCCATATGCAAATTAGTCTTGACCCTGTACCTTATGGGAACAGTCTAGCCCGAACTGCCAAGCCAGGTCCTCCCTGGACTGGAAACAGCATCCTAGGACCAGTTTCGGGGTTTCACCCATCTTCAGCCAGGATAGCTTGATTCCAGTGGCATGGAGAGCACGGGACTCATGTCTGAGCATACCCGTCGCACTCGGGGTGACAAATGCAAAAACAACAATTGATGGACAGAATGCAGAACAATATCATACATCCACCCCAGTACAGAGATCTGGGCCTAAATCCATCGTTTTTTTGCTCACCATGCCATTCCAGTTTGAACCCAGCCATATGCAAATCAGTCTTGACCCTGTGCCTTATGGGAACAGTCCAGCCCGAACTGCCAAGCCAGGTCCTCCCTGGACTGGAAACAGCATCCTAGGACCAGTTTCGGGGTTTTACCCCTCTTCAGCCAGGATAGCTTGATTCCAGTGGCATGGAGAGCACGGGACTCACGTCTGAGCATACCCGTCCCACTCGGGGTGACAAATGCAAAAACAACAATTGATGGACAGAATGCAGAACAATGTCATACATTCACCCCAGTACAGAGATCTGGGCCTAAATCCATCGTTTTTTTGCTCACCATGCCATTCCAGTTTGAACCCAGCCATATGCAAATCTGTCTTGACCCTGTGCCTTATGGGAACAGTACAGCCCGAACTGCCAAGCCAGGTCCTCCCTGGACTGGAAACAGCATCCTAGGACCGGTTTCGGGGTTTCACCCCTCTTCAGCCAGGATAGCTTGATTCCAGTGGCATGGAGAGCACGGGACTCACGTCTGAACATACCCGTCCCACTCGGGGTGACAAATGCAAAAACAACAATTGATGGACAGAATGCAGAACAATGTCATACATTCACCCCAGTACAGAGATCTGGGCCTAAATCCATCGTTTTTTTGCTCACCATGCCATTCCAGTTTGAACCCAGCCATATGCAAATCAGTCTTGACCCTGTGCCTTATGGGAACAGTCCAGCCCGAACTGCCAAGCCAGGTCCTCACTGGACTGGAAACAGCATCCTAGGACCGGTTTCGGGGTTTCACCCTACTTCAGCCAGGATAGCTTGATTCCAGTGGCATGGAGAGCACGGGACTCACGTCTGAGCATACCCGTCCCACTCGGGGTGACAAATGCAAAAACAACAATTGATGGACAGAATGCAGAACAATGTCATACATTCACCCCAGTACAGAGATCTGGGCCCAAATCCATCGTTTTTTTGCTCACCATGCCATTCCAGTTTGAACCCAGCCATATGCAAATCAGTCTTGACCCTGTGCCTTATGGGAACAGTCCAGCCCGAACTGCCAAGCCAGGTCTTCCCTGGACTGGAAACAGCATCCTAGGACCGGTTTCAGGGTTTCACCCCTCTTCAGCCAGGATAGCTTGATTCCAGTGGCATGGAGAGCACGGGACTCACGTCTGAGCATTACCGTCCTACTCAGGGTGACTAATGCAAAAACAACAATTGATGGACAGAATGCAGAACAATGTCATACATTCACCCCAGTACAGAGATCTGGGCCTAAATCCATCGTTTTTTTGCTCACCATGCCATTCCAGTTTGAACCCAGCCATATGCAAATTAGTCTTGACCCTGTGCCTCATGGGAACAGTCCAGCCCGAACTGCCAAGCCAGGTCCTCCCTGGACTGGAAACAGCATCCTAGGACCAGTTTCGGGGTTTTACCCCTCTTCAGCCATGATAGCTTGATTCCAGTGGCATGGAGAGCACGGGACTCACGTCTGAGCATACCCGTCCCACTCGGGGTGACAAATGCAAAAACAACAATTGATGGACAGAATGCAGAACAATGTCATACATTCACCCCAGTACAGAGATCTGGGCCTAAATCCATCGTTTTTTTGCTCACCATGCCATTCCAGTTTGAACCCAGCCATATGCAAATCAGTCTTGACCCTGTGCCTTATGGGAACAGTCCAGCCCGAACTGCCAAGCCAGGTCCTCACTGGACTGGAAACAGCATCCTAGGACCGGTTTCGGGGTTTCACCCTACTTCAGCCAGGATAGCTTGATTCCAGTGGCATGGAGAGCACGGGACTCACGTCTGAGCATACCCGTCCCACTCGGGGTGACAAATGCAAAAACAACAATTGATGGACAGAATGCAGAACAATGTCATACATTCACCCCAGTACAGAGATCTGGGCCCAAATCCATCGTTTTTTTGCTCACCATGCCATTCCAGTTTGAACCCAGCCATATGCAAATCAGTCTTGACCCTGTGCCTTATGGGAACAGTCCAGCCCGAACTGCCAAGCCAGGTCCTCCCTGGACTGGAAACAGCATCCTAGGACCGGTTTCAGGGTTTCACCCCTCTTCAGCCAGGATAGCTTGATTCCAGTGGCATGGAGAGCACGGGACTCACGTCTGAGCATTACCGTCCTACTCAGGGTGACTAATGCAAAAACAACAATTGATGGACAGAATGCAGAACAATGTCATACATTCACCCCAGTACAGAGATCTGGGCCTAAATCCATCGTTTTTTTGCTCACCATGCCATTCCAGTTTGAACCCAGCCATATGCAAATTAGTCTTGACCCTGTGCCTCATGGGAACAGTCCAGCCCGAACTGCCAAGCCAGGTCCTCACTGGACTGGAAACAGCATCCTAGGACCGGTTTCGGGGTTTCACCCTACTTCAGCCAGGATAGCTTGATTCCAGTGGCATGGAGAGCACGGGACTCACGTCTGAGCATACCCGTCCCACTCGGGGTGACAAATGCAAAAACAACAATTGATGGACAGAATGCAGAACAATGTCATACATTCACCCCAGTACAGAGATCTGGGCCCAAATCCATCGTTTTTTTGCTCACCATGCCATTCCAGTTTGAACCCAGCCATATGCAAATCAGTCTTGACCCTGTGCCTTATGGGAACAGTCCAGCCCGAACTGCCAAGCCAGGTCCTCCCTGGACTGGAAACAGCATCCTAGGACCGGTTTCAGGGTTTCACCCCTCTTCAGCCAGGATAGCTTGATTCCAGTGGCATGGAGAGCACGGGACTCACGTCTGAGCATACCCGTCCCACTCGGGGTGACAAATGCAAAAACAACAATTGATGGACAGAATGCAGAACAATGTCATACATTCACCCCAGTACAGAGATCTGGGCCTAAATCCATCGTTTTTTTGCTCACCATGCCATTCCAGTTTGAACCCAGCCATATGCAAATCTGTCTTGACCCTGTGCCTTATGGGAACAGTCCAGCCCGAACTGCCAAGCCAGGTCCTCCCTGGACTGGAAACAGCATCCTAGGACCGGTTTCGGGGTTTCACCCCTCTTCAGCCAGGATAGCTTGATTCCAGTGGCATGGAGAGCACGGGACTCACGTCTGAGCATACCCGTCCCACTCGGGGTGACAAATGCAAAAACAACAATTGATGGACAGAAAGCAGAACAATGTCATACATTCACCCCAGTACAGAGATCTGGGCCTAAATCCATCGTTTTTTTGCTCACCATGCCATTCCAGTTTGAACCCAGCCATATGCAAATCAGTCTTGACCCTGTGCCTTATGGGAACAGTACAGCCCGAACTGCCAAGCCAGGTCCTCCCTGGACTGGAAACAGCATCCTAGGACCGGTTTTGGGGTTTCACCCCTCTTCAGCCAGGATAGCTTGATTCCAGTGGCATGGAGAGCACGGGACTCACGTCTGAGCATACCCGTCCCACTCGGGGTGACAAATGCAAAAACAACAATTGATGGACAGAATGCAGAACAATGTCATACATTCACCCCAGTATAGAGATCTGGGCCTAAATCCATCGTTTTTTTGCTCACCATGCCATTCCAGTTTGAACCCAGCCATATGCAAATCAGTCTTGACCCTGTGCCTTATGGGAACAGTCCAGCCCGAACTGCCAAGCCAGGTCCTCCCTGGACTGGAAACAGCATCCTAGGACCGGTTTCGGGGTTTCACCCCTCTTCAGCCAGGATAGCTTCATTCCAGTGGCATGGAGAGCACGGGACTCACGTCTGAGCATACCCGTCCCACGCGGGGTGACAAATGCAAAAACAACAATTGATGGACAGAATGCAGAACAATGTCATACATTCACCCCAGTACAGAGGTCTAGGCCTAAATCCATCGTTTTTTTGCTCACCATGCCATTCCAGTTTGAACCCAGCCATATGCAAATCAGTCTTGACCCTGTGCCTTATGGGAACAGTCCAGCCCGAACTGCCAAGCCAGGTCCTCCCTGGACTGGAAACAGCATCCTAGGACCGGTTTCGGGGTTTCACCCCTCTTCAGCCAGAATAGCTTGATTCCAGTGGCATGGAGAGCACGGGACTCACGTCTGAGCATACCCGTCCCACTCGGGGTGACAAATGCAAAAACAACAATTGATGGACAGAATGCAGAACAATGTCATACATTCACCCCAGTACAGAGATCTGGGCCTAAATCCATCGTTTTTTTGCTCACCATGCCATTCCAGTTTGAACCCAGCCATATGCAAATCAGTCAGGACCCTGTGCCTTATGGGAACAGTCCAGCCCGAACTGCCAAGCCAGGTCCTCCCTGGAAACAGCATCCTAGGACCGGTTTCGGGGTTTCACCCCTCTTCAGCCAGGATAGCTTGATTCCAGTGGCATGGAGAGCACGGGACTCACGTCTGAGCATTACCGTCCTACTCAGGGTGACTAATGCAAAAACAACAATTGAGGGACAGAATGCAGAACAATGTCATACATTCACCCCAGTACAGAGATCTGGGCCTAAATCCATCGTTTTTTTGCTCACCATGCCATTCCAGTTTGAACCCAGCCATATGCAAATTAGTCTTGACCCTGTGCCTCATGGGAACAGTCCAGCCCGAACTGCCAAGCCAGGTCCTCCCTGGACTGGAAACAGCATCTTAGGACCGGTTTCGGGGTTTCACCCCTCTTCAGCCAGGATAGCTTGATTCCAGTGGCATGGAGAGCACGGGACTCACGTCTGAGCATACCCGTCCCACTCGGGGTGACAAATGCAAAAACAACAATTGATGGACAGAATGCAGAACAATGTCATACATTCACCCCAGTACAGAGATCTGGGCCTAAATCCATCGTTTTTTTGCTCACCATGCCATTCCAGTTTGAACCCAGCCATATGCAAATCAGTCTTGACCCTGTGCCTTATGGGAACAGTCCAGCCCGAACTGCCAAGCCAGGTCCTCCCTGGACTGGAAACAGCATCCTAGGACCGGTTTCGGGGTTTCACCCCTCTTCAGCCAGGATAGCTTGATTCCAGTGGTTTGGAGAGCACGGGACTCATGTCTGAGCATACCCGTCCCACTCGGGGTGACAAATGCAAAAACAACAATTGATGGACAGAATGCAGAACAATGTCATACATTCACCCCAGTACAGAGATCTGGGCCTAAATCCATCGTTTTTTTGCTCACCATGCCATTCCAGTTTGAACCCAGCCATATGCAAATCAGTCTTGACCCTGTGCCTCATGGGAACAGTCCAGCCCGAACTGCAAAGCCAGGTCCTCCCTGGACTGGAAACAGCATCCTAGGACCGGTTTCGGGGTTTCACCCCTCTTCAGCCAGGATAGCTTGATTCCAGTGGCAGGGAGAGCACGGGACTCACGTCTGAGCATACCCGTCCCACTCGGGGTGACAAATGCAAACACAACAATTGATGGACAGAATACAGAACAATGTCATACATTCACCCCAGTACAGAGATTTGTGCCTAAATCCATCATTTTTTTGCTCACCATGCCATTCCAGTTTGAACCCAGCCATATGCAAATCAGTGTTGACCCTGTGCCTTATGGGAACAGTCCAGCCCGAACTGCGAAGCCAGGTCCTCCCTCGACTGGAAACAGCATCCTAGGACCGGTTTCGGGGTTTCACCCCTCTTCAGCCAGGATAGTTTGATTCCAGTGGCATGGAGAGCACGGGACTCACGTCTGAGCATACCCGTCCCACTCGGGGTGACAAATGCAAAAACAACAATTGATGGACAGAATGCAAAACCATGTCATACATTCACCTCCGTACAGAGATCTGGGCCTAAATCCATAGTTTTTTTTCTCACCATGCCATTCCAGTTTGAACCCAGCCATATGCAAATCAGTCTTGACCCTGTGCCTTATGGGAACAGTCCAGCCCGAACTGCCAAGCCAGGTCCTCCCTGGACTGGAAACAGCATCCTAGGACCGGTTTCGGGGTTTCACCCCTCTTCAGCTAGGATACCTTGATTCCAGTGGCATGGAGAGCATGGGACTCACGTCTGAGCATACCCGTCCCACTCGGGGTGACAAATGCAAAAACAACAATTGATGGACAGAATGCAGAACAATGTCATACATTCACCCCAGTACAGAGATCTGGGCCTAAATCCATAGTTTTTTTGTTCACCATGCCATTCCAGTTTAAACCCAGCCATATGCAAATCAGTGTTGACCCTGTGCCTTATGGGAACAGTCCAGCCTGAACTGCCAAGCCAGGTCCTCCCTGGACTGGAAATAGCATCCTAGGACCGGTTTCGGGGTTTCACCCCTCTTCAGCCAGGATAGCTTGATTCCAGTGGCATGGAGAGCACGGGACTCACGTCTGAGCATACCCGTCCCACTCGGGGTGACAAATGCAAAAACAACAATTGATGGACAGAATGCAGAACCATGTCATACATTCACCTCAGTACAGAGATCTGGGCCTAAATCCATAGTTTTTTTGCTCACCATGCCATTCCAGTTTGAACCCAGCCATATGCAAATCAGTCAGGACCCTGTGCCTTATGGGAACAGTCCAGCCCGAACTGCCAAGCCAGGTCCTCCCTGGACTGGAAACAGCATCCTAGGACCGGTTTCGGGGTTTCGCCCCTCTTCAGCCAGGATAGCTTGATTCCAGTGGCATGGAGAGCACGGGACTCACGTCTGAGCATACCCGTCCCACTCGGGGTGACAAATGCAAAAACAACAATTGATGGACAGAATGCAGAACAATGTCATACATTCACCCCAGTACAGAGATCTGGGCCTAAATCCATCATTTTTTTGCTCACCATGCCATTCCAGTTTGAACCCAGCCATATGCAAATCAGTCTTGAACCTGTGCCTTATGGGAACAGTACAGCCCGAACTGCCAAGCCAGGTCCACCCTGGACTGGAAACAGCATCCTAGGACCGGTTTCGGGGTTTCACCCCTCTTCAGCCAGGATAGCTTGATTCCAGTGGCATGGAGAGCACGGGTCTCACGTCTGAGCATACCCGTCCCACTCGGGGTGACAAATGCAAAAACAACAATTGATGGACAGAATGCAGAACAATGTCATACATTCACCCCAGTACAGAGATCTGGGCCTAAATCCATCGTTTTTTTGCTCACCATGCCATTCCAGTTTGAACCCAGCCATATGCAAATCAGTCTTGACGCTGTGCCTTATGGGAACAGTCCAGCCCGAACTGCCAAGCCAGGTCCTCCCTGGACTGGAAACAGCATCCTAGGACCGGTTTCGGGGTTTCACCCCTCTTCAGCCAGGATAGCTTGATTCCAGTGGCATGGAGAGCACGGGACTCACGTCTGAGCATACACGTCCCACTCGGGGTGACAAATGCAAAAACAACAATTGATGGACAGAATGCAGAACAATGTCATACATTCACCCCAGTACAGAGATCTGGGCCTAATTCCATCGTTTTTTTGCTCACCATGTGTAGGACCTGGAGTCTCCAGGCCCCATGGGGCGGTAACGTGACACGAGCGGTCGGGCCACCAAAGGTCTGTGTATAAAGCAACCATACAACACGCACCTCACATGGGACGATGAACACACACAATAAGTGACGCCACACTGAAGGAGTTAGGTAAATACTCAAGTTTATCCAAGTAGATCACGTTAGATGCAGTTCATGAGGTAGCAGTACATTTCATAAGCTGATAACACAATTCCTAGCGATATACAGATCAGTCAGGAGTTATCAAAGTTGGTCATACCCTAAATGCAATTAATGAAATATCAGTCCTGCCTGAGGGACAACTACTATTCACGTAGGTGTCCAAGCGCGCTTCACTTGCCTGTAGCGCCTTAGGGGGGGGTGATTACAGCGCTGGGCGCGCTAACTGGTGACGACCTCAGAACGGGGCATCTAGCGCCGAGAGCTACTCGTAATAGATGACATTTAGCACTTCAATATGGAACATGAATAACAGGACGCTACTTGTAGTCAATAGCATGTAGTACTTCAATATGGGCGTGAATAACAGAGCGCTACTCGTAATCAATAGCACGTAACACTTCAATATGGCACATGAATAACAGAGCGCTACTCGTAATCAATAGCACGTAACACTTCAATATGGCACATGAATAACAGAGCGCTACTCGTAATCAATAGCACGTAGCACTTCAATATGGCACATGAATAACAGAGCGCTACTCGTAATCAATAGCACGTAGCACTTCAATATGGCACATGAATAACAGAGCGCTACTCGTAATCAATAGCACGTAGCACTTCGATCTGGAACATGAATAACAGAGCGCTACTCGTAATTACGGGCACTGAGTACTTCAATACGGGGTAGGACAGTCAATGCGCCTCACGGAGCTTTTAGCGGGGAGCGCCCGGGACTGGAGGAGCGAGTCTCTCGGCTCCGGTGCAGTTCGTAGGGCACCACGCGTCAATACAGTCACGGGGACGCCAGGGAGGGATCCCTCGGCGGGGTCTCTCTGTCGCGATGATAGGGGGAACTCCCACGGAGAGGGAACCCAGGCTGAGGGTGCGGTGTGGCTCCCAACCAGTAGGGGGCGCACCGTGGACAATCCCAGCCTCCGGGCTTACCTCGTTCTCGGCGTCAGCAGGCGTCCGCTCCAGCGACGATGGGGAAACTCGGCCCAGGCCTCGCGCACCTTCTCACGCAGCTGCGACGGCAGCGGCGGGGCCCCGGGCTTCTCACGGGCCTCGCGACTCTGCAGGGCACTTCTTCCGGCCTCCGGGCCGCGGCGGTGAGCGCGCTGGCTTCCACGTCACAGGGGGATGCTCAAGTTAAGGATGGGGGTTCCGCGCTCAGTGGTGCACGCTGCTGGGGGTCCCAGGCCAGGTCAGGGAGCGCAGGGGTCACAGCGCTAATACCTGGTCGATCCCCGGTGGCTCTTCAATCCGCTTTGCATACGGCTTCAGGGGTCAGTCTGGACACGCAGTCTCAGCACTTGGCATATAGGTTTAGAGTTCAATCTGGACACGCAGTCTCAGTGCTTGGCATAGAAGTTTAGAGTTCAATCTGGACACGCAGTCTCAGTGCTTGGCATATAGGTTTCTGTTCTTAGATGTTAGGTTAAGTCTTGTTGGCGCAGATGTATCTGGCGCCCTTAAGGGGTTCTGTTACAGGGGGGTAGGGATGGAGAAGGCGACTAGGTCCTTCCTAGTCAGGCTGGGCAGAGGTTCTCTGGGTCCTCCTACTGCTGGGCAAGATCAGGGGGTTTCACAGGGTCCCTCACTCACTTAAGAGGCAGCACCTAAATCCTGTCACTCTCAGAGGCATAAGTCCCTGGCTAGGCCCTACCGCCTACACTCCTGGTGGATTCTTCCAGCTCTGCTTCACCCCACTGGCCAACTCACCACAAAAAGTTCCCTCCCTCACTTAAGTAGCCCTAGGTCAGGTGACCTCTGGCCAAGGCGGCAAAAGAAAAACCACACCTCCCTTCTAGAAGGTTCCAGCACATTCCAGGAGCTTCCCCACTCTACCTATGGGACAAAAAGGCGGGCTGGTGTCGCAACATTTTTGTGGGGTTCCAGCCAGCCCCTGGCAGCTAGGGTGCTACTATGAAAGACCACTCTGCAGTAGCAGGGGCCTGTGGCAGCCATCTTGGGAGAAGGGAGCACCTGCACCTTAACACTGATTGGCAATGAAAAGGCGCCCGGAGACCTAGTCCAACATAAAAATGAGGGTGGAAAAAAATGAGGCACGATCAAAAATGGAAGGGGAGACCACCCTAGGGCTGACAAGTCCAACACCATGCCATTCCAGTTTGAACCCAGCCATATGCAAATCAGTCTTGACCCTGTGCCTTATGGGAACAGTACAGCCCGAACTGCCAAGCCAGGTCCTCCCTGGACTGGAAACAGCATCCTAGGACCGGTTTTGGGGTTTCACCCCTCTTCAGCCAGGATAGCTTGATTCCAGTGGCATGGAGAGCACGGGACTCACGTCTGAGCATACCCGTCCCACTCGGGGTGACAAATGCAAAAACAACAATTGATGGACAGAATGCAGAACAATGTCATACATTCACCCCAGTATAGAGATCTGGGCCTAAATCCATCGTTTTTTTGCTCACCATGCCATTCCAGTTTGAACCCAGCCATATGCAAATCAGTCTTGACCCTGTGCCTTATGGGAACAGTCCAGCCCGAACTGCCAAGCCAGGTCCTCCCTGGACTGGAAACAGCATCCTAGGACCGGTTTCGGGGTTTCACCCCTCTTCAGCCAGGATAGCTTCATTCCAGTGGCATGGAGAGCACGGGACTCACGTCTGAGCATACCCGTCCCACTCGGGGTGACAAATGCAAAAACAACAATTGATGGACAGAATGCAGAACAATGTCATACATTCACCCCAGTACAGAGGTCTAGGCCTAAATCCATCGTTTTTTTGCTCACCATGCCATTCCAGTTTGAACCCAGCCATATGCAAATCAGTCTTGACCCTGTGCCTTATGGGAACAGTCCAGCCCGAACTGCCAAGCCAGGTCCTCCCTGGACTGGAAACAGCATCCTAGGACCGGTTTCGGGGTTTCACCCCTCTTCAGCCAGAATAGCTTGATTCCAGTGGCATGGAGAGCACGGGACTCACGTCTGAGCATACCCGTCCCACTCGGGGTGACAAATGCAAAAACAACAATTGATGGACAGAATGCAGAACAATGTCATACATTCACCCCAGTACAGAGATCTGGGCCTAAATCCATCGTTTTTTTGCTCACCATGCCATTCCAGTTTGAACCCAGCCATATGCAAATCAGTCAGGACCCTGTGCCTTATGGGAACAGTCCAGCCCGAACTGCCAAGCCAGGTCCTCCCTGGAAACAGCATCCTAGGACCGGTTTCGGGGTTTCACCCCTCTTCAGCCAGGATAGCTTGATTCCAGTGGCATGGAGAGCACGGGACTCACGTCTGAGCATTACCGTCCTACTCAGGGTGACTAATGCAAAAACAACAATTGAGGGACAGAATGCAGAACAATGTCATACATTCACCCCAGTACAGAGATCTGGGAATAAATCCATCGTTTTTTTGCTCACCATGCCATTCCAGTTTGAACCCAGCCATATGCAAATTAGTCTTGACCCTGTGCCTCATGGGAACAGTCCAGCCCGAACTGCCAAGCCAGGTCCTCCCTGGACTGGAAACAGCATCTTAGGACCGGTTTCGGGGTTTCACCCCTCTTCAGCCAGGATAGCTTGATTCCAGTGGCATGGAGAGCACGGGACTCACGTCTGAGCATACCCGTCCCACTCGGGGTGACAAATGCAAAAACAACAATTGATGGACAGAATGCAGAACAATGTCATACATTCACCCCAGTACAGAGATCTGGGCCTAAATCCATCGTTTTTTTGCTCACCATGCCATTCCAGTTTGAACCCAGCCATATGCAAATCAGTCTTGACCCTGTGCCTTATGGGAACAGTCCAGCCCGAACTGCCAAGCCAGGTCCTCCCTGGACTGGAAACAGCATCCTAGGACCGGTTTCGGGGTTTCACCCCTCTTCAGCCAGGATAGCTTGATTCCAGTGGTTTGGAGAGCACGGGACTCATGTCTGAGCATACCCGTCCCACTCGGGGTGACAAATGCAAAAACAACAATTGATGGACAGAATGCAGAACAATGTCATACATTCACCCCAGTACAGAGATCTGGGCCTAAATCCATCGTTTTTTTGCTCACCATGCCATTCCAGTTTGAACCCAGCCATATGCAAATCAGTCTTGACCCTGTGCCTCATGGGAACAGTCCAGCCCGAACTGCAAAGCCAGGTCCTCCCTGGACTGGAAACAGCATCCTAGGACCGGTTTCGGGGTTTCACCCCTCTTCAGCCAGGATAGCTTGATTCCAGTGGCAGGGAGAGCACGGGACTCACGTCTGAGCATACCCGTCCCACTCGGGGTGACAAATGCAAACACAACAATTGATGGACAGAATACAGAACAATGTCATACATTCACCCCAGTACAGAGATTTGTGCCTAAATCCATCATTTTTTTGCTCACCATGCCATTCCAGTTTGAACCCAGCCATATGCAAATCAGTGTTGACCCTGTGCCTTATGGGAACAGTCCAGCCCGAACTGCGAAGCCAGGTCCTCCCTCGACTGGAAACAGCATCCTAGGACCGGTTTCGGGGTTTCACCCCTCTTCAGCCAGGATAGTTTGATTCCAGTGGCATGGAGAGCACGGGACTCACGTCTGAGCATACCCGTCCCACTCGGGGTGACAAATGCAAAAACAACAATTGATGGACAGAATGCAAAACCATGTCATACATTCACCTCCGTACAGAGATCTGGGCCTAAATCCATAGTTTTTTTTCTCACCATGCCATTCCAGTTTGAACCCAGCCATATGCAAATCAGTCTTGACCCTGTGCCTTATGGGAACAGTCCAGCCCGAACTGCCAAGCCAGGTCCTCCCTGGACTGGAAACAGCATCCTAGGACCGGTTTCGGGGTTTCACCCCTCTTCAGCTAGGATACCTTGATTCCAGTGGCATGGAGAGCATGGGACTCACGTCTGAGCATACCCGTCCCACTCGGGGTGACAAATGCAAAAACAACAATTGATGGACAGAATGCAGAACAATGTCATACATTCACCCCAGTACAGAGATCTGGGCCTAAATCCATAGTTTTTTTGTTCACCATGCCATTCCAGTTTAAACCCAGCCATATGCAAATCAGTGTTGACCCTGTGCCTTATGGGAACAGTCCAGCCTGAACTGCCAAGCCAGGTCCTCCCTGGACTGGAAATAGCATCCTAGGACCGGTTTCGGGGTTTCACCCCTCTTCAGCCAGGATAGCTTGATTCCAGTGGCATGGAGAGCACGGGACTCACGTCTGAGCATACCCGTCCCACTCGGGGTGACAAATGCAAAAACAACAATTGATGGACAGAATGCAGAACCATGTCATACATTCACCTCAGTACAGAGATCTGGGCCTAAATCCATAGTTTTTTTGCTCACCATGCCATTCCAGTTTGAACCCAGCCATATGCAAATCAGTCAGGACCCTGTGCCTTATGGGAACAGTCCAGCCCGAACTGCCAAGCCAGGTCCTCCCTGGACTGGAAACAGCATCCTAGGACCGGTTTCGGGGTTTCGCCCCTCTTCAGCCAGGATAGCTTGATTCCAGTGGCATGGAGAGCACGGGACTCACGTCTGAGCATACCCGTCCCACTCGGGGTGACAAATGCAAAAACAACAATTGATGGACAGAATGCAGAACAATGTCATACATTCACCCCAGTACAGAGATCTGGGCCTAAATCCATCATTTTTTTGCTCACCATGCCATTCCAGTTTGAACCCAGCCACATGCAAATCAGTCTTGAACCTGTGCCTTATGGGAACAGTACAGCCCGAACTGCCAAGCCAGGTCCACCCTGGACTGGAAACAGCATCCTAGGACCGGTTTCGGGGTTTCACCCCTCTTCAGCCAGGATAGCTTGATTCCAGTGGCATGGAGAGCACGGGTCTCACGTCTGAGCATACCCGTCCCACTCGGGGTGACAAATGCAAAAACAACAATTGATGGACAGAATGCAGAACAATGTCATACATTCACCCCAGTACAGAGATCTGGGCCTAAATCCATCGTTTTTTTGCTCACCATGCCATTCCAGTTTGAACCCAGCCATATGCAAATCAGTCTTGACGCTGTGCCTTATGGGAACAGTCCAGCCCGAACTGCCAAGCCAGGTCCTCCCTGGACTGGAAACAGCATCCTAGGACCGGTTTCGGGGTTTCACCCCTCTTCAGCCAGGATAGCTTGATTCCAGTGGCATGGAGAGCACGGGACTCACGTCTGAGCATACACGTCCCACTCGGGGTGACAAATGCAAAAACAACAATTGATGGACAGAATGCAGAACAATGTCATACATTCACCCCAGTACAGAGATCTGGGCCTAATTCCATCGTTTTTTTGCTCACCATGTGTAGGACCTGGAGTCTCCAGGCCCCATGGGGCGGTAACGTGACACGAGCGGTCGGGCCACCAAAGGTCTGTGTATAAAGCAACCATACAACACGCACCTCACATGGGACGATGAACACACACAATAAGTGACGCCACACTGAAGGAGTTAGGTAAATACTCAAGTTTATCCAAGTAGATCACGTTAGATGCAGTTCATGAGGTAGCAGTACATTTCATAAGCTGATAACACAATTCCTAGCGATATACAGATCAGTCAGGAGTTATCAAAGTTGGTCATACCCTAAATGCAATTAATGAAATATCAGTCCTGCCTGAGGGACAACTACTATTCACGTAGGTGTCCAAGCGCGCTTCACTTGCCTGTAGCGCCTTAGGGGGGGGTGATTACAGCGCTGGGCGCGCTAACTGGTGACGACCTCAGAACGGGGCATCTAGCGCCGAGAGCTACTCGTAATAGATGACATTTAGCACTTCAATATGGAACATGAATAACAGGACGCTACTTGTAGTCAATAGCATGTAGTACTTCAATATGGGCGTGAATAACAGAGCGCTACTCGTAATCAATAGCACGTAACACTTCAATATGGCACATGAATAACAGAGCGCTACTCGTAATCAATAGCACGTAACACTTCAATATGGCACATGAATAACAGAGCGCTACTCGTAATCAATAGCACGTAGCACTTCAATATGGCACATGAATAACAGAGCGCTACTCGTAATCAATAGCACGTAGCACTTCAATATGGCACATGAATAACAGAGCGCTACTCGTAATCAATAGCACGTAGCACTTCGATCTGGAACATGAATAACAGAGCGCTACTCGTAATTACGGGCACTGAGTACTTCAATACGGGGTAGGACAGTCAATGCGCCTCACGGAGCTTTTAGCGGGGAGCGCCCGGGACTGGAGGAGCGAGTCTCTCGGCTCCGGTGCAGTTCGTAGGGCACCACGCGTCAATACAGTCACGGGGACGCCAGGGAGGGATCCCTCGGCGGGGTCTCTCTGTCGCGATGATAGGGGGAACTCCCACGGAGAGGGAACCCAGGCTGAGGGTGCGGTGTGGCTCCCAACCAGTAGGGGGCGCACCGTGGACAATCCCAGCCTCCGGGCTTACCTCGTTCTCGGCGTCAGCAGGCGTCCGCTCCAGCGACGATGGGGAAACTCGGCCCAGGCCTCGCGCACCTTCTCACGCAGCTGCGACGGCAGCGGCGGGGCCCCGGGCTTCTCACGGGCCTCGCGACTCTGCAGGGCACTTCTTCCGGCCTCCGGGCCGCGGCGGTGAGCGCGCTGGCTTCCACGTCACAGGGGGATGCTCAAGTTAAGGATGGGGGTTCCGCGCTCAGTGGTGCACGCTGCTGGGGGTCCCAGGCCAGGTCAGGGAGCGCAGGGGTCACAGCGCTAATACCTGGTCGATCCCCGGTGGCTCTTCAATCCGCTTTGCATACGGCTTCAGGGGTCAGTCTGGACACGCAGTCTCAGCACTTGGCATATAGGTTTAGAGTTCAATCTGGACACGCAGTCTCAGTGCTTGGCATAGAAGTTTAGAGTTCAATCTGGACACGCAGTCTCAGTGCTTGGCATATAGGTTTCTGTTCTTAGATGTTAGGTTAAGTCTTGTTGGCGCAGATGTATCTGGCGCCCTTAAGGGGTTCTGTTACAGGGGGGTAGGGATGGAGAAGGCGACTAGGTCCTTCCTAGTCAGGCTGGGCAGAGGTTCTCTGGGTCCTCCTACTGCTGGGCAAGATCAGGGGGTTTCACAGGGTCCCTCACTCACTTAAGAGGCAGCACCTAAATCCTGTCACTCTCAGAGGCATAAGTCCCTGGCTAGGCCCTACCGCCTACACTCCTGGTGGATTCTTCCAGCTCTGCTTCACCCCACTGGCCAACTCACCACAAAAAGTTCCCTCCCTCACTTAAGTAGCCCTAGGTCAGGTGACCTCTGGCCAAGGCGGCAAAAGAAAAACCACACCTCCCTTCTAGAAGGTTCCAGCACATTCCAGGAGCTTCCCCACTCTACCTATGGGACAAAAAGGCGGGCTGGTGTCGCAACATTTTTGTGGGGTTCCAGCCAGCCCCTGGCAGCTAGGGTGCTACTATGAAAGACCACTCTGCAGTAGCAGGGGCCTGTGGCAGCCATCTTGGGAGAAGGGAGCACCTGCACCTTAACACTGATTGGCAATGAAAAGGCGCCCGGAGACCTAGTCCAACATAAAAATGAGGGTGGAAAAAAATGAGGCACGATCAAAAATGGAAGGGGAGACCACCCTAGGGCTGACAAGTCCAACACCATGCCATTCCAGTTTGAACCCAGCCATATGCAAATCAGTCTTGACCCTGTGCCTTATGGGAACAGTACAGCCCGAACTGCCAAGCCAGGTCCTCCCTGGACAGGAAACAGCATCCTAGGACCGGTTTCGGGGTTTCACCCCTCTTCAGCTAGGATAGCTTGATTCCAGTGGCATGGAGAGCACGGGACTCACGTCTGAGCATACCCGTCCCACTCGGGGTGACAAATCCAAAAACAACAATTGATGGACAGAATGCAGAACAATGTCATATATTCACCCCAGTACAGAGATCTGGGCCTAAATCCATCGTTTTTTTGCTCACCATGCCATTCCAGTTTGAACCCAGCCATATGCAAATCAGTCTTGACCCTGTGCCTTATGGGAACAGTCCAGCCCGAACTGCCAAGCCAGGTCCTCCCTGGACTGGAAACAGCATCCTAGGACCGGTTTCGGGGTTTCACCCCTCTTCAGCCAGGATAGCTTGATTCCAGTGGCATGGAGAGCACGGGACTCACGTCTGAACATACCCGTCCCACTCGGGGTGACAAATGCAAAAACAACAATTGATGGACAGAATGCAGAACAATGTCATACATTCACCCCAGTACAGAGATCTGGGCCTAAATCCATCGTTTTTTTGCTCACCATGCCATTCCAGTTTGAACCCAGCCATATGCAAATCAGTCTTGACCCTGTGCCTTATGGGAACAGTCCAGCCCGAACTGCCAAGCCAGGTCCTCACTGGACTGGAAACAGCATCCTAGGACCGGTTTCAGGGTTTCACCCCTCTTCAGCCAGGATAGCTTGATTCCAGTGGCATGGAGAGCACGGGACTCACATCTGAGCATACCCGTCCCACTCGGGGTGACAAATGCAAAAACAACAATTGATGGACAGAATGCAGAACAATGTCATACATTCACCCCAGTACAGAGATCTGGGCCTATTTCCATCGTTTTTTTGCTCACCATGTGTAGGACCTGGAGTCTCCAGGCCCCATGGGGCGGTAACGTGACACGAGCGGTCGGGCCACCAAAGGTCTAAGTATAAAGCAACCATACAACACGCACCTCACATGGGACGATGAACACACACAATAAGTGACGCCACACTGAAGGAGTTAGGTAAATACTCAAGTTTATCCAAGTAGATCACGTTAGATGCAGTTCATGAGGTAGCAGTACATTTCATAAGCTGATAACACAATTCCTAGCGATATACAGATCAGTCAGGAGTTATCAAAGTTGGTCATACCCTAAATGCAATTAATGAAAATCAGTACTGCCTGAGGGACAACTACTATTCACGTAGGTGTCCAAGCGCGCTTCACTTGCCTGTAGCGCCTTAGGGGGGGGTGATTACAGCGCTGGGCGCGCTAACTGGTGACGACCTCAGAACGGGGCATCTAGCGCCGAGAGCTACTCGTAATAGATGACATTTAGCACTTCAATATGGAACATGAATAACAGGACGCTACTCGTAGTCAATAGCATGTAGTACTTCAATATGGGCGTGAATAACAGAGCGCTACTCGTAATCAATAGCACGTAACACTTCAATATGGCACATGAATTACAGAGCGCTACTCGTAATCAATAGCACGTAACACTTCAATATGGCACATGAATAACAGAGCGCTACTCGTAATCAATAGCACGTAGCACTTCAATATGGCACATGAATAACAGAGCGCTACTCGTAATCAATAGCACGTAGCACTTCGATCTGGAACATAAATAACAGAGCGCTACTCGTAATTACGGGCACTGAGTACTTCAATACGGGGTAGGACAGTCAATGCGCCTCACGGAGCTTTTAGCGGGGAGCGCCCGGGACTGGAGGAGCGAGTCTCTCGGCTCCGGTGCAGTTCGTAGGGCACCACGCGTCAATACAGTCACGGGGACGCCAGGGAGGGATCCCTCGGCGGGGTCTCTCTGTCGCGATGATAGGGGGAACTCCCACAGAGAGGGAACCCGGGCTGAGGGTGCGGTGTGGCTCCCAACCAGTAGGGGGCGCACCGTGGACAATCCCAGCCTCCGGGCTTACCTCGTTCTCGGCGTCAGCAGGCGTCCGCTCCAGCGACGATGGGGAAACTCGGCCCAGGCCTCGCGCACCTTCTCACGCAGCTGCGACGGCAGCGGTGGGGCCCCGGGCTTCTCACGGGCCTCGCGACTCTGCAGGGCACTTCTTCCGGCCTCCGGGCCGCGGCGGTGAGCGCGCTGGCTTCCACGTCACAGGGGGATGCTCAAGTTAAGGATGGGGGTTCCGCGCTCAGCGGAGCACGCTGCCGGGGGTCCCAGGCCAGGTCAGGGAGCGCAGGGGTCACAGCGCTAATACCTGGTCGATCCCCGGTGGCTCTTCAATCCGCTTTGCATACGGCTTCAGGGGTCAGTCTGGACACGCAGTTTCAGCACTTGGCATATAGGTTTAGAGTTCAATCTGGTCACGCAGTCTCAGTGCTTGGCATAGAAGTTTAGAGTTCAATCTGGACACGCAGTCTCAGTGCTTGGCATATAAGTTTCTGTTCTTAGATGTTAGGTTAAGTCTTGTTGGCGCAGATGTATCTGGCGCCCTTAAGGGGTTCTGTTACAGGGGGGTAGGGATGGAGAAGGCGACTAGGTCCTTCCTAGTCAGGCTGGGCAGAGGTTCTCTGGGTCCTCCTACTGCTGGGCAAGATCAGGGGGTTTCAGAGGGTCCCTCACTCACTTAAGAGGCAGCACCTAAATCCTGTCACTCTTAGAGGCATAAGTCCCTGGCTAGGCCCTACCGCCTACACTCCTGGTGGATTCTTCCAGCTCTGCTTCACCCCACTGGCCAACTCACCACAAAAAGTTCCCTCCCTCACTTAAGTAGCCCTAGGTCAGGTGACATCTTACCTAGGCGGCAAAAGAAAAACCACACCTCCCTTATAGAAGGTTCCAGCACATTCCAGGAGCTTCCCCACTCTACCTATGGGACAAAAAGGCGGGCTGGTGTCACAACATTGTTGTGGGGTTCCAGCCAGCTCCTGGCAGCTAGGGTGCTACTATGAAAGACCACTCTGCAGTAGCAGGGGCCTGTGGCAGCCATCTTGGGAGAAGGGAGCACCTGCACCTTAACACTGATTGGCAATGAAAAGGCGCCCGGAGACCTAGTCCAACATAAAAATGAGGGTGGAAAAAAATGAGGCACGATCAAAAATGGAAGGGGAGACCACCCTAGGGCTGACAGGTCCAACACCATGCCATTCCAGTTTGAACCCAGCCATATGCAAATCAGTCTTGACCCTGTGCCTTATGGGAACAGTCCTGCCCGAACTGCCAAGCCAGGTCCTCCCTGGACTGGAAACAGCATCCTAGGACCGGTTTCGGGGTTTCACCCTTCTTCAGCCAGGATAGCTTGATTCCAGTGGCATGGAGAGCCCGGGACTCACGTCTGAGCATACCCGTCCCACTCGGGGTGACAAATGCAAAAACAACAATTGATGGACAGAATGCAGAACAATGTCATATATTCACCCCAGTACAGAGATCTGGGCCTAAATCCATCGTTTTTTTGCTCACCATGCCATTCCAGTTTGAACGCAGCCATATGCAAATCGTCTTGACCCTGTGCCTTATGGGAACAGTCCAGCCCGAACTGCCAAGCCAGGTCCTCCCTGGACTGGAAACAGCATCCTAGGACCGGTTTCGGGGTTTCACCCCTCTTCAGCCAGGATAGCTTGATTCCAGTGGCATGGAGAGCACGGGACTCACGTCTGAGCATACCCGTCCCACTCGGGGTGACAAATGCAAAAACAACAATTGATGGACAGAATGCAGAACAATGTCATACATTCACCCCAGTACAGAGATCTGGGCCTAAATCCATCGTTTTTTTGCTCACCATGCCATTCCAGTTTGAACCCAGCCATATGCAAATCAGTCTTGACCCTGTGCCTTATGGGAACAGTCCAGCCCGAACTGCCAAGCCAGGTCCTCCCTGGACTGGAAACAGCATCCTAGGACCGGTTTCGGGGTTTCACCCCTCTTCAGCCAGGATAGCTTGATTCCAGTGGCATGGAGAGCACGGGACTCACGTCTGAACATACCCGTCCCACTCGGGGTGACAATTGCAAAAACAACAATTGATGGACAGAATGCAGAACAATGTCATACATTCACCCCAGTACAGAGATCTGGGCCTAAATCCATCGTTTTTTTGCTCACCATGCCATTCCAGTTTGAACCCAGCCATATCCAAATCAGTCTTGACCCTGTGCCTTATGGGAACAGTCCAGCCCGAACTGCCAAGCCAGGTCCTCACTGGACTGGAAACAGCATCCTAGGACCGGTTTCGGGGTTTCACCCCTCTTCAGCCAGGATAGCTTGATTCCAGTGGCATGGAGAGCACGGGACTCACGTCTGAGCATACCCGTCCCACTCGGGGTGACAAATGCAAAAACAACAATTGATGGACAGAATGCAGAACAATGTCATACATTCACCCCAGTACAGAGATCTGGGCCCAAATCCATCGTTTTTTTGCTCACCATGCCATTCCAGTTTGAACCCAGCCATATGCAAATCAGTCTTGACGCTTTGCCTTATGGGAACAGTCCAGCCCGAACTGCCAAGCCAGATCCTCCCTGGACTGGAAACAGCATCCTAGGACCGGTTTCGGGGTTTCACCCCTCTTCAGCCAGGATAGCTTGATTCCAGTGGCATGGAGAGCACGGGACTCAAGATGACGGGACCCCGGTTCCTTGAGTGCACTATACAGGGCTTCCCCCCTCTGCTCTTGCGGTACTGTCTGTTGGGATTGCCGGGAGGCGGACCCGACAAGTGGTGACTGAGGTTTTGATGTACATGTACTTCTGATAGGTACGGGCGACATGCTTGGGTGGGTGGGTAGGGAGGAGGGGCTCGTTGGGGGGGATGTTGGGAGATGGGGTGGGGGGTATTTTGGCTGTCTCGCACACTCATGGTGGATTACTCCTGTGGATGCACTACCTAGTAGCACGGACATTATTGGGGTGAATGCTGTACAGATGTAGCTTATGTGCTGGGGTGCTTATTGCAAGATGTCCTGATTTGGCTGGGGGGAGGACTATGGGGGACGGGGATTGACTGCATTTTGTTCTGTGACCTAATAAAGTTTGTTTAAAAAAAAAAATGGAGAGCACGGGACTCACGTCTGAGCATACCCGTCCCACTCGGGGTGACAAATGCAAAAACAACAATTGATGGACAGAATGCAGAACAATGTCATACATTCACCCCAGTACAGAGATCTGGGCCTAAATCCATCGTTTTTTTGCTCACCATGCCATTCCAGTTTGAACCCAGCCATATGCAAATCTGTCTTGACCCTGTGCCTTATGGGAACAGTCTAGCCCGAACTGCCAAGCCAGGTCCTCCCTGGACTGGAAACAGCATCCTAGGACCGGTTTCGGGGTTTCACCCCTCTTCAGCCAGGATAGCTTGATTCCAGTGGCATGGAGAGCACGGGACTCACGTCTGAGCATACCCGTCCCACTCGGGGTGACAAATGCAAAAACAACAATTGATGGACAGAAAGCAGAACAATGTCATACATTCACCCCAGTACAGAGATCTGGGCCTAAATCCATCGTTTTTTTTCTCACCATGCCATTCCAGTTTGAACCCAGCCATATGCAAATCAGTCTTGACCCTGTGCCTTATGGGAACAGTACAGCCCGAACTGCCAAGCCAGGTCCTCCCTGGACTGGAAACAGCATCCTAGGACCGGTTTCGGGGTTTCACCCCTCTTCAGCCAGGATAGCTTGATTCCAGTGGCATGGAGAGCACGGGACTCTCGTCTGAGCATACCCGTCCCACTCGGGGTGACAAATGCAAAAACAACAATTGATGGACAGAATGCAGAACAATGTCATACATTCACCCCAGTACAGAGATCTGGGCCTAAATCCATCGTTTTTTTGCTCACCATGCCATTCCAGTTTGAACCCAGCCATATGCAAATCAGTCTTGACCCTGTGCCTTATGGGAACAGTCCAGCCCGAACTGCCAAGCCAGGTCCTCCCTGGACTGGAAACAGCATCCTAGGATCGGTTTCGGGGTTTCACCCCTCTTCAGCCAGGATAGCTTGATTCCAGTGGCATGGAGAGCACGGGACTCACGTCTGAACATACCCGTCCCACTCGGGGTGACAAATGCAAAAACAACAATTGATGGACAGAATGCAGAACAATGTCATACATTCACCCCAGTACAGAGATCTGGGCCTAATTCCATCATTTTTTTGCTCACCATGTGTAGGACCTGGGGTCTCCAGGCCCTATGGGGCGGTAACGTGACACGAGCGGTCGGGCCACCAAAGGACTTTGTATAAAGCAACCATACAACACGCACCTCACATGGGACGATGAACACACACAATAAGTGACGCCACACTGAAGGAGTTAGGTAAATACTCAAGTTTATCCAAGTAGATCACGTTAGATGCAGTTCATGAGGTAGCAGTACATTTCATAAGCTGATAACACAATTCCTAGCGATATACAGATCAGTCAGGAGTTATCAAAGTTGGTCATACCCTAAATGCAATTAATGAAATATCAGTACTGCCTGAGGAACAACTACTATTCACGTAGGTGTCCAAGCGCGCTTCACTTGCCTGTAGCGCCTTAGGGGGGGTGATTACAGCGCTGGGCGCGCTAACTGGTGACGACCTCAGAACGGGGCATCTAGCGCCGAGAGCTACTCGTAATAGATGACATTTAGCACTTCAATATGGAACATGAATAACAGGACGCTACTCGTATTCAATAGCATGTAGTACTTCAATATGGGCGTGAATAACAGAGCGCTACTCGTAATCAATAGCACGTAACACTTCAATATGGCACATGAATAACAGAGCGCTACTCGTAATCAATAGCACGTAACACTTCAACATGGCACATGAATAACAGAGCGCTACTCGTAATCAATAGCACGTAGCACTTCAATATGGCACATGAATAACAGAGCGCTACTCGTAATCAATAGCACTTAGCACTTCAATATGGCACATGAATAACAGAGCGCTACTCGTAATCAATAGCACGTAGCACTTCGATCTGGAACATGAATAACAGAGCGCTACTCGTAATTACTGACATTTAGCACTTCAATATGGCACAGGAATAACAGAGCGCTACTCGTAATTACGGGCACTGAGTACTTCAATACGTGGTAGGACAGTCAATGCGCCTCACGGAGCTTTTAGCGGGGAGCGCCCGGGACTGGAGGAGCGAGTCTCTCGGCTCCGGTGCAGTTCGTAGGGCACCACGCGTCAATACAGTCACGGGGACGCCAGGGAGGGATCGCTCGGCGGGGTCTCTCTGTCGCGATGATAGGGGGAACTCCCACGGAGAGGGGACCCGGGCTGAGGGTGCGGTGTGGCTCCCAACCAGTAGGGGGCGCACCGTGGACAATCCCAGCCTCCGGGCTTACCTCGTTCTCGGCGTCAGCAGGCGTCCGCTCCAGCGACGATGGGGAAACTCGGCCCAGGCCTCGCGCACCTTCTCACGCAGCTGCAACGGCAGCGGCGGGGCCCCTGGCTTCTCACGGGCCTCGCGACTCTGCAGGGCACTTCTTCCGGCCTCCGGGCCGCGGCGGTGAGCGCGCTGGCTTCCACGTCACAGGGGGATGCTCAAGTTAAGGATGGGGGTTCCGCGCTCAGCGGAGCACGCTGCCGGGGGTCCCAGGCCAGGTCAGGGAGCGCAGGGCTCACAGCGCTGATACCTGGTTGATCCCCGGTGGCTCTTCAATCCGCTTTGCATACGGCTTCAGGGGTCAGTCTGGACACGCAGTCTCAGCACTTGGCATATAGGTTTAGAGTTCAATCTGGACACGCAGTCTCAGTGCTTGGCATAGAAGTTTAGAGTTCAATCTGGACACGCAGTCTCAGTGCTTGGCATATAAGTTTCTGTTCTTAGATGTTAGGTTAAGTCTTGTTGGCGCAGATGTATCTGGCGCCCTTAAGGGGTTCTGTTACAGGGGGGTAGGGATGGAGAAGGCGACTAGGTCCTTCCTAGTCAGGCTGGGCAGAGGTTCTCTGGGTCCTCCTACTGCTGGGCAAGATCAGGGGGTTTCACAGGGTCCCTCACTCACTTAAGAGGCAGCACCTAAATCCTGTCACTCTCAGAGGCATAAGTCCCTGGCTAGGCCCTACCGCCTACACTCCTGGTGGATTCTTCCAGCTCTGCTTCACCCCACTGGCCAACTCACCACAAAAAGTTCCCTCCCTCACTTAAGTAGCCCTAGGTCAGGTGACCTCTGGCCAAGGCGGCAAAAGAAAAACCACACCTCCCTTCTAGAAGGTTCCAGCACATTCCAGGAGCTTCCCCACTCTACCTATGGGACAAAAAGGCGGGCTGGTGTCGCAACATTGTTGTGGGGTTCCAGGGAGCTCCTGGCAGCTAGGGTGCTACTATGAAAGACCACTCTGCAGTAGCAGGGGCCTGTGGCAGCCATCTTGGGAGAAGGGAGCACCTGCAGCTTAACACTGATTGGCAATGAAAAGGCACCCGGAGACCTAGTCCAACATAAAAATGAGGGTGGAAAAAAATGAGGCACGATCAAAAATGGAAGGGGAGACCACCCTAGGGCTGACAGGTCCAACACCATGCCATTCCAGTTTGAACCCAGCCATATGCAAATCAGTCTTGACCCTGTGCCTTATGGGAACAGTCCAGCCCGAACTGCCAAGCCAGGTCCTCCCTGGACTGGAAACAGCATCCTAGGACCGGTTTCGGGGTTTCACCCCTCTTCAGCCAGGATAGCTTGATTCCAGTGGCATGGAGAGCACGGGACTCACGTCTGAGCATACCCGTCCCACTCGGGGTGACAAATGCAAAAACAACAATTGATGGACAGAATGCAGAACAATATCATACATTCACCCCAGTACAGAGATCTGGGCCTAAATCCATCGTTTTTTTGCTCACCATGCCATTCCAGTTTGAACCCAGCCATATGCAAATCAGTCTTGACCCTGTGCCTTATGGGAACAGTCCAGCCCGAACTGCCAAGCCAGGTCCTCACTGGACTGGAAACAGCATCCTAGGACCGGTTTCAGGGTTTCACCCTACTTCAGCCAGGATAGCTTGATTCCAGTGGCATGGAGAGCACGGGACTCACGTCTGAGCATACCCGTCACACTCGGGGTGACAAATGCAAAAACAACAATTGATGGACAGAATGCAGAACAATGTCATACATTCACCCCAGTACAGAGATCTGGGCCCAAATCCATCGTTTTTTTGCTCACCATGCCATTCCAGTTTGAACCCAGCCATATGCAAATCAGTCTTGACCCTGTGCCTTATGGGAACAGTCCAGCCCGAACTGCCAAGCCAGGTCCTCCCTGGACTGGAAACAGCATCCTAGGACCGGTTTCGGGGTTTCACCCCTCTTCAGCCAGGATAGCTTGATTCCAGTGGCATGGAGAGCACGGGACTCACGTCTGAGCATACCCGTCCCGCTCGGGGTGACAAATGCAAAAACAACAATTGATGGACAGAATGCAGAACAATGTCATACATTGACCCCAGTACAGAGATCTGGGCCTAAATCCATTGTTTTTTTGCTCACCATGCCATTCCAGTTTGAACCCAGCCATATGCAAATCTGTCTTGACCCTGTGCCTTATGGGAACAGTCCAGCCCGAACTGCCAAGCCAGGTCCTCCCTGGACTGGAAACAGCTTCCTAGGACCGGTTTCGGGGTTTCACCCCTCTTCAGCCAGGATAGCTTGATTCCAGTGGCATGGAGAGCACGGGACTCACGTCTGAGCATACCCGTCCCACTCGGGGTGACAAATGCAAAAACAACAATTGATGGACAGAAAGCAGAACAATGTCATACATTCACCCCAGTACAGAGATCTGGGCCTAAATCCATAGTTTTTTTGCTCACCATGCCATTCCAGTTTGAACCCAGCCATATGCAAATCAGTCTTGACCCTATGCCTTATGGGAACAGTACAGCCCGAACTGCCAAGCCAGGTCCTCCCTGGACAGGAAACAGCATCCTAGGACCGGTTTCGGGGTTTCACCCCTCTTCAGCTAGGATAGCTTGATTCCAGTGGCATGGAGAGCACGGGACTCACGTCTGAGCATACCCGTCCCACTCGGGGTGACAAATCCAAAAACAACAATTGATGGACAGAATGCAGAACAATGTCATACATTCACCCCAGTACAGAGATCTGGGCCTAAATCCATCGTTTTTTTGCTCACCATGCCATTCCAGTTTGAACCCAGCCATATGCAAATCAGTCTTGACCCTGTGCCTTATGGGAACAGTCCAGCCCGAACTGCCAAGCCAGGTCCTCCCTGGACTGGAAACAGCATCCTAGGACCGGTTTCGGGGTTTCACCCCTCTTCAGCCAGGATAGCTTGATTCCAGTGGCATGGAGAGCACGGGACTCACGTCTGAACATACCCGTCCCACTCGGGGTGACAAATGCAAAAACAACAATTGATGGACAGAATGCAGAACAATGTCATACATTCAGCCCAGTACAGAGATCTGGGCCTAAATCCATCGTTTTTTTGCTCACCATGCCATTCCAGTTTGAACCCAGCCATATGCAAATCAGTCTTGACCCTGTGCCTTATGGGAACAGTCCAGCCCGAACTGCCAAGCCAGGTCCTCACTGGACTGGAAACAGCATCCTAGGACCGGTTTCAGGGTTTCACCCCTCTTCAGCCACGATAGCTTGATTCCAGTGGCATGGAGAGCACGGGACTCACGTCTGAGCATACCCGTCCCACTCGGGGTGACAAATGCAAAAACAACAATTGATGGACAGAATGCAGAACAATGTCATACATTCACCCCAGTACAGAGATCTGGGCCTATTTCCATCGTTTTTTTGCTCACCATGTGTAGGACCTGGAGTCTCCAGGCCCCATGGGGCGGTAACGTGACACGAGCGGTCGGGCCACCAAAAGTCTAAGTATAAAGCAACCATACAACACGCACCTCACATGGGACGATGAACACACACAATAAGTGACGCCACACTGAAGGAGTTAGGTAAATACTCAAGTTTATCCAAGTAGATCACGTTAGATGCAGTTCATGAGGTAGCAGTACATTTCATAAGCTGATAACACAATTCCTAGTGATATACAGATCAGTCAGGAGTTATCAAAGTTGGTCATACCCTAAATGCAATTAATGAAAATCAGTACTGCCTGAGGGACAACTACTATTCACGTAGGTGTCCAAGCGCGCTTCACTTGCCTGTAGCGCCTTAGGGGGGGGTGATTACAGCGCTGGGCGCGCTAACTGGTGACGACCTCAGAACGGGGCATCTAGCGCCGAGAGCTACTCGTAATAGATGACATTTAGCACTTCAATATGGAACATGAATAACAGGACGCTACTCGTAGTCAATAGCATGTAGTACTTCAATATGGGCGTGAATAACAGAGCGCTACTCGTAATCAATAGCACGTAACACTTCAATATGGCACATGAATTACAGAGCGCTACTCGTAATCAATAGCACGTAACACTTCAATATGGCACATTAATAACAGAGCGCTACTCATAATCAATAGCACGTAGCACTTCAATATGGCACATGAATAACAGAGCGCTACTCGTAATCAATAGCACGTAGCACTTCAATATGGCACATGAATAACAGAGCGCTACTCGTAATCAATAGCACGTAGCACTTCGATCTGGAACATAAATAACAGAGCGCTACTCGTAATTACGGGCACTGAGTACTTCAATACGGGGTAGGACAGTCAATGCGCCTCACGGAGCTTTTAGCGGGGAGCGCCCGGGACTGGAGGAGCGAGTCTCTCGGCTCCGGTGCAGTTCGTAGGGCACCACGCGTCAATACAGTCACGGGGACGCCAGGGAGGGATCCCTCGGCGGGGTCTCTCTGTCGCGATGATAGGGGGAACTCCCACGGAGAGGGAACCCGGGCTGAGGGTGCGGTGTGGCTCCCAACCAGTAGGGGGCGCACCGTGGACAATCCCAGCCTCCGGGCTTACCTCGTTCTCGGCGTCAGCAGGCGTCCGCTCCAGCGACGATGGGGAAACTCGGCCCAGGCCTCGCGCACCTTCTCACGCAGCTGCGACGGCAGCGGTGGGGCCCCGGGCTTCTCACGGGCCTCGCGACTCTGCAGGGCACTTCTTCCGGCCTCCGGGCCGCGGCGGTGAGCGCGCTGGCTTCCACGTCACAGGGGGATGCTCAAGTTAAGGATGGGGGTTCCGCGCTCAGCGGAGCACGCTGCCGGGGGTCCCAGGCCAGGTCAGAGAGCGCAGGGGTCACAGCGCTAATACCTGGTCGATCCCCGGTGGCTCTTCAATCCGCTTTGCATACGGCTTCAGGGGTCAGTCTGGACACGCAGTTTCAGCACTTGGCATATAGGTTTAGAGTTCAATCTGGTCACGCAGTCTCAGTGCTTGGCATAGAAGTTTAGAGTTCAATCTGGACACGCAGTCTCAGTGCTTGGCATATAAGTTTCTGTTCTTAGATGTTAGGTTAAGTCTTGTTGGCGCAGATGTATCTGGCGCCCTTAAGGGGTTCTGTTACAGGGGGG
This sequence comes from Triturus cristatus, assembly GCF_964204655.1. Lineage (NCBI taxonomy): Eukaryota > Metazoa > Chordata > Amphibia > Caudata > Salamandridae > Triturus > Triturus cristatus. The sequence continues at coordinate 345,767,963 of NC_140589.1, read as the reverse complement.
TAGGGATGGAGAAGGCGACTAGGTCCTTCCTAGTCAGGCTGGGCAGAGGTTCTCTGGGTCCTCCTACTGCTGGGCAAGATCAGGGGGTTTCACAGGGTCCCTCACTCACTTAAGAGGCAGCACCTAAATCCTGTCACTCTTAGAGGCATAAGTCCATGGCTAGGCCCTACCGCCTACACTCCTGGTGGATTCTTCCAGCTCTGCTTCACCCCACTGGCCAACTCACCACAAAAAGTTCCCTCCCTCACTTAAGTAGCCCTAGGTCAGGTGACATCTTACCTAGGCGGCAAAAGAAAAACCACACCTCCCTTCTAGAAGGTTCCAGCACATTCCAGGAGCTTCCCCACTCTACCTATGGGACAAAAAGGCGGGCTGGTGTCACAACATTGTTGTGGGGTTCCAGCCAGCTCCTGGCAGCTAGGGTGCTACTATGAAAGACCACTCTGCAGTAGCAGGGGCCTGTGGCAGCCATCTTGGGAGAAGGGAGCACCTGCACCTTAACACTGATTGGCAATGAAAAGGCGCCCGGAGACCTAGTCCAACATAAAAATGAGGGTGGAAAAAAATGAGGCACGATCAAAAATGGAAGGGGAGACCACCCTAGGGCTGACAGGTCCAACACCATGCCATTCCAGTTTGAACCCAGCCATATGCAAATCAGTCTTGACCCTGTGCCTTATGGGAACAGTCCAGCCCGAACTGCCAAGCCAGGTCCTCCCTGGACTGGAAACAGCATCCTAGGACCGGTTTCGGGGTTTCACCCCTCTTCAGCCAGGATAGCTTGATTCCAGTGGCATGGAGAGCACGGGACTCACGTCTGAGCATACCCGTCCCACTCGGGGTGACAAATGCAAAAACAACAATTGATGGACAGAATGCAGAACAATGTCATATATTCACCCCAGTACAGAGATCTGGGCCTAAATCCATCGTTTTTTTGCTCACCATGCCATTCCAGTTTGAACCCAGCCATATGCAAATCAGTCTTGACCCTGTGCCTTATGGGAACAGTCCAGCCCGAACTGCCAAGCCAGGTCCTCCCTGGACTGGAAACAGCATCCTAGGACCGGTTTCGGGGTTTCACCCCTCTTCAGCCAGGATAGCTTGATTCCAGTGGCATGGAGAGCACGGGACTCACGTCTGAGCATACCCGTCCCACTCGGGGTGACAAATGCAAAAACAACAATTGATGGACAGAATGCAGAACAATGTCATACCTTCACCCCAGTACAGAGATCTGGGCCTAAATCCATCGTTTTTTTGCTCACCATGCCATTCCAGTTTGAACCCAGCCATATGCAAATCAGTCTTGACCCTGTGCCTTATGGGAACAGTCCAGCCCGAACTGCCAAGCCAGGTCCTCCCTGGACTGGAAACAGCATCCTAGGACCGGTTTCGGGGTTTCACCCCTCTTCAGCCAGGATAGCTTGATTCCAGTGGCATGGAGAGCACGGAACTCACGTCTGAACATACCCGTCCCACTCGGGGTGACAAATGCAAAAACAACAATTGATGGACAGAATGCAGAACAATGTCATACATTCACCCCAGTACAGAGATCTGGGCCTAAATCCATCGTTTTTTTGCTCACCATGCCATTCCAGTTTGAACCCAGCCATATCCAAATCAGTCTTGACCCTGTGCCTTATGGGAACAGTCCAGCCCGAACTGCCAAGCCAGGTCCTCACTGGACTGGAAACAGCATCCTAGGACCGGTTTCGGGGTTTCACCCCTCTTCAGCCAGGATAGCTTGATTCCAGTGGCATGGAGAGCACGGGACTCACGTCTGAGCATACCCGTCCCACTCGGGGTGACAAATGCAAAAACAACAATTGATGGACAGAATGCAGAACAATGTCATACATTCACCCCAGTACAGAGATCTGGGCCCAAATCCATCGTTTTTTTGCTCACCATGCCATTCCAGTTTGAACCCAGCCATATGCAAATCAGTCTTGACGCTTTGCCTTATGGGAACAGTCCAGCCCGAACTGCCAAGCCAGATCCTCCCTGGACTGGAAACAGCGTCCTAGGACCGGTTTCGGGGTTTCACCCCTCTTCAGCCAGGATAGCTTGATTCCAGTGGCATGGAGAGCACGGGACTCAAGATGACGGGACCCCGGTTCCTTGAGTGCACTATACAGGGCTTCCCCCCTCTGCTCTTGCGGTACTGTCTGTTGGGATTGCCGGGAGGCGGACCCGACAAGTGGTGACTGAGGTTTTGATGTACATGTACTTCTGATAGGTACGGGCGACATGCTTGGGTGGGTGGGTAGGGAGGAGGGGCTCGTTGGGGGGGATGTTGGGAGATGGGGTGGGGGGTATTTTGGCTGTCTCGCACACTCATGGTGGATTACTCCTGTGGATGCACTACCTAGTAGCACGGACATTATTGGGGTGAATGCTGTACAGATGTAGCTTATGTGCTGGGGTGCTTATTGCAAGATGTCCTGATTTGGCTGGGGGGAGGACTATGGGGGACGGGGATTGACTGCATTTTGTTCTGTGACCTAATAAAGTTTGTTTAAAAAAAAAATGGAGTACACGGGACTCACGTCTGAGCATACCCGTCCCACTCGGGGTGACAAATGCAAAAACAACAATTGATGGACAGAATGCAGAACAATGTCATACATTCACCCCAGTACAGAGATCTGGGCCTAAATCCATCGTTTTTTTGCTCACCATGCCATTCCAGTTTGAACCCAGCCATATGCAAATCTGTCTTGACCCTGTGCCTTATGGGAACAGTCTAGCCCGAACTGCCAAGCCAGGTCCTCCCTGGACTGGAAACAGCATCCTAGGACCGGTTTCGGGGTTTCACCCCTCTTCAGCCAGGATAGCTTGATTCCAGTGGCATGGAGAGCACGGGACTCACGTCTGAGCATACCCGTCCCACTCGGGGTGACAAATGCAAAAACAACAATTGATGGACAGAAAGCAGAACAATGTCATACATTCACCCCAGTACAGAGATCTGGGCCTAAATCCATCGTTTTTTTGCTCACCATGCCATTCCAGTTTGAACCCAGCCATATGCAAATCAGTCTTGACCCTGTGCCTTATGGGAACAGTACAGCCCGAACTGCCAAGCCAGGTCCTCCCTGGACTGGAAACAGCATCCTAGGACCGGTTTCGGGGTTTCACTCCTCTTCAGCCAGGATAGCTTGATTCCAGTGGCATGGAGAGCACGGGACTCTCGTCTGAGCATACCCGTCCCACTCGGGGTGACAAATGCAAAAACAACAATTGATGGACAGAATGCAGAACAATGTCATACATTCACCCCAGTACAGAGATCTGGGCCTAAATCCATCGTTTTTTTGCTCACCATGCCATTCCAGTTTGAACCCAGCCATATGCAAATCAGTCTTGACCCTGTGCCTTATGGGAACAGTCCAGCCCGAACTGCCAAGCCAGGTCCTCCCTGGACTGGAAACAGCATCCTAGGATCGGTTTCGGGGTTTCACCCCTCTTCAGCCAGGATAGCTTGATTCCAGTGGCATGGAGAGCACGGGACTCACGTCTGAACATACCCGTCCCACTCGGGGTGACAAATGCAAAAACAACAATTGATGGACAGAATGCAGAACAATGTCATACATTCACCCCAGTACAGAGATCTGGGCCTAATTCCATCATTTTTTTGCTCACCATGTGTAGGACCTGGGGTCTCCAGGCCCTATGGGGCGGTAACGTGACACGAGCGGTCGGGCCACCAAAGGACTTTGTATAAAGCAACCATACAACACGCACCTCACATGGGACGATGAACACAAACAATAAGTGACGCCACACTGAAGGAGTTAGGTAAATACTCAAGTTTATCCAAGTAGATCACGTTAGATGCAGTTCATGAGGTAGCAGTACATTTCATAAGCTGATAACACAATTCCTAGCGATATACAGATCAGTCAGGAGTTATCAAAGTTGGTCATACCCTAAATGCAATTAATGAAATATCAGTACTGCCTGAGGGACAACTACTATTCACGTAGGTGTCCAAGCGCGCTTCACTTGCCTGTAGCGCCTTAGGGGGGGTGATTACAGCGCTGGGCGCGCTAACTGGTGACGACCTCAGAACGGGGCATCTAGCGCCGAGAGCTACTCGTAATAGATGACATTTAGCACTTCAATATGGAACATGAATAACAGGACGCTACTCGTATTCAATAGCATGTAGTACTTCAATATGGGCGTGAATAACAGAGCGCTACTCGTAATCAATAGCACGTAACACTTCAATATGGCACATGAATAACAGAGCGCTACTCGTAATCAATAGCACGTAACACTTCAACATGGCACATGAATAACAGAGCGCTACTCGTAATCAATAGCACGTAGCACTTCAATATGGCACATGAATAACAGAGCGCTACTCGTAATCAATAGCACTTAGCACTTCAATATGGCACATGAATAACAGAGCGCTACTCGTAATCAATAGCACGTAGCACTTCGATCTGGAACATGAATAACAGAGCGCTACTCGTAATTACTGACATTTAGCACTTCAATATGGCACAGGAATAACAGAGCGCTACTCGTAATTACGGGCACTGAGTACTTCAATACGGGGTAGGACAGTCAATGCGCCTCACGGAGCTTTTAGCGGGGAGCGCCCGGGACTGGAGGAGCGAGTCTCTCGGCTCCGGTGCAGTTCGTAGGGCACCACGCGTCAATACAGTCACGGGGACGCCAGGGAGGGATCCCTCGGCGGGGTCTCTCTGTCGCGATGATAGGGGGAACTCCCACGGAGAGGGGACCCGGGCTGAGGGTGCGGTGTGGCTCCCAACCAGTAGGGGGCGCACCGTGGACAATACCAGCCTCCGGGCTTACCTCGTTCTCGGCGTCAGCAGGCGTCCGCTCCAGCGACGATGGGGAAACTCGGCCCAGGCCTCGCGCACCTTCTCACGCAGCTGCAACGGCAGCGGCGGGGCCCCTGGCTTCTCACGGGCCTCGCGACTCTGCAGGGCACTTCTTCCGGCCTCCGGGCCGCGGCGGTGAGCGCGCTGGCTTCCACGTCACAGGGGGATGCTCAAGTTAAGGATGGGGGTTCCGCGCTCAGCGGAGCACGCTGCCGGGGGTCCCAGGCCAGGTCAGGGAGCGCAGGGCTCACAGCGCTAATACCTGGTTGATCCCCGGTGGCTCTTCAATCCGCTTTGCATACGGCTTCAGGGGTCAGTCTGGACACGCAGTCTCAGCACTTGGCATATAGGTTTAGAGTTCAATCTGGACACGCAGTCTCAGTGCTTGGCATAGAAGTTTAGAGTTCAATCTGGACACGCAGTCTCAGTGCTTGGCATATAAGTTTCTGTTCTTAGATGTTAGGTTAAGTCTTGTTGGCGCAGATGTATCTGGCGCCCTTAAGGGGTTCTGTTACAGGGGGGTAGGGATGGAGAAGGCGACTAGGTCCTTCCTAGTCAGGCTGGGCAGAGGTTCTCTGGGTCCTCCTACTGCTGGGCAAGATCAGGGGGTTTCACAGGGTCCCTCACTCACTTAAGAGGCAGCACCTAAATCCTGTCACTCTCAGAGGCATAAGTCCCTGGCTAGGCCCTACCGCCTACACTCCTGGTGGATTCTTCCAGCTCTGCTTCACCCCACTGGCCAACTCACCACAAAAAGTTCCCTCCCTCACTTAAGTAGCCCTAGGTCAGGTGACCTCTGGCCAAGGCGGCAAAAGAAAAACCACACCTCCCTTCTAGAAGGTTCCAGCACATGCCAGGAGCTTCCCCACTCTACCTATGGGACAAAAAGGCGGGCTGGTGTCGCAACATTGTTGTGGGGTTCCAGGGAGCTCCTGGCAGCTAGGGTGCTACTATGAAAGACCACTCTGCAGTAGCAGGGGCCTGTGGCAGCCATCTTGGGAGAAGGGAGCACCTGCAGCTTAACACTGATTGGCAATGAAAAGGCACCCGGAGACCTAGTCCAACATAAAAATGAGGGTGGAAAAAAATGAGGCACGATCAAAAATGGAAGGGGAGACCACCCTAGGGCTGACAGGTCCAACACCATGCCATTCCAGTTTGAACCCAGCCATATGCAAATCAGTCTTGACCCTGTGCCTTATGGGAACAGTCCAGCCCGAACTGCCAAGCCAGGTCCTCCCTGGACTGGAAACAGCATCCTAGGACCGGTTTCGGGGTTTCACCCCTCTTCAGCCAGGATAGCTTGATTCCAGTGGCATGGAGAGCACGGGACTCACGTCTGAGCATACCCGTCCCACTCGGGGTGACAAATGCAAAAACAACAATTGATGGACAGAATGCAGAACAATGTCATACATTCACCCCAGTACAGAGATCTGGGCCTAAATCCATCGTTTTTTTGCTCACCGTGCCATTCCAGTTTGAACCCAGCCATATGCAAATCAGTCTTGACCCTGTGCCTTATGGGAACAGTCCAGCCCGAACTGCCAAGCCAGGTCCTCCCTGGACTGGAAACAGCATCCTAGGACCGGTTTCGGGGTTTCACCCCTCTTCAGCCAGGATAGCTTGATTCCAGTGGCATGGAGAGCACGGGACTCACGTCTGAACATACCCGTCCCACTCGGGGTGACAAATGCAAAAACAACAATTGATGGACAGAATGCAGAACAATGTCATACATTCACCCCAGTACAGAGATCTGGGCCTAAATCCATCGTTTTTTTGCTCACCATGCCATTCCAGTTTGAACCCAGCCATATGCAAATCAGTCTTGACCCTGTGCCTTATGGGAACAGTCCAGCCCGAACTGCCAAGCCAGGTCCTCACTGGACTGGAAACAGCATCCTAGGACCGGTTTCGGGGTTTCACCCCTCTTCAGCCAGGATAGCTTGATTCCAGTGGCATGGAGAGCACGGGACTCACGTCTGAGCATGCCCGTCCCACTCGGGGTGACAAATGCAAAAACAACAATTGATGGACAGAATGCAGAACAATGTCATACATTCACCCCAGTACAGAGATCTGGGCCCAAATCCATTGTTTTTTTGCTCACCATGCCATTCCAGTTTGAACCCAGCCATATGCAAATCAGTCTTGACCCTGTGCCTTATGGGAACAGTCCAGCCCGAACTGCCAAGCCAGGTCCTCCCTGGACTGGAAACAGCATCCTAGGACCGGTTTCGGGGTTTCACCCCTCTTCAGCCAGGATAGCTTGATTCCAGTGGCATGGAGAGCACGGGACTCACGTCTGAGCATACCCGTCCCACTCGGGGTGACAAATGCAAAAACAACAATTGATGGACAGAAAGCAGAACAATGTCATACATTCACCCCAGTACAGAGATCTGGGCCTAAATCCATCGTTTTTTGCTCACCATGCCATTCCAGTTTGAACCCAGCCATATGCAAATCAGTCTTGACCCTGTGCCTTATGGGAACAGTACAACCCGAACTGCCAAGCCAGGTCCTCCCTGAACTGGAAACAGCATCCTAGGACCGGTTTCGGGGTTTCACCCCTCTTCAGCCATGATAGCTTGATTCCAGTGGCATGGAGAGCACGGGACTCACGTCTGAGCATACCCGTCCCACTCGGGGTGACAAATGCAAAAACAACAATTGATGGACAGAATGCAGAACAATGTCATACATTCACCCCAGTACAGAGATCTGGGCCTAAATCCATAGTTTTTTTGCTCACCATGCCATTCCAGTTTGAACCCAGCCATATGCAAATCAGTCTTGACCCTGTGCCTTATGGGAACAGTCCAGCCCGAACTGCCAAGCCAGGTCCTCCCTGGACTGGAAACAGCATCCTAGGACCGGTTTCGGGGTTTCACCCCTCTTCAGCCAGGATAGCTTGATTCCAGTGGCATGGAGAGCACGGGACTCACGTCTGAACATACCCGTCCCACTCGGGGTGACAAATGCAAAAACAACAATTGATGGACAGAATGCAGAACAATGTCATACATTCACCCCAGTACAGAGATCTGGGCCCAAATCCATCGTTTTTTTGCTCACCATGCCATTCCAGTTTGAACCCAGCCATATGCAAATCAGTCTTGACCCTGTGCCTTATGGGAACAGTCCAGCCCGAACTGCCAAGCCAGGTCCTCCCTGGACTGGAAACAGCATCCTAGGACCGGTTTCGGGGTTTCACCCCTGTTCAGCCAGGATAGCTTGATTCCAGTGGCATGGAGAGCACGGGATTCACGTCTGAGCATACCCGTCCCACTCGGGGTGACAAATGCAAAAACAACAATTGATGGACAGAATGCAGAACAATGTCATACATTCACCCCAGTACAGAGATCTGGGCCTAAATCCATCGTTTTTTTGCTCACCATGCCATTCCAGTTTGAACCCAGCCATATGCAAATCTGTCTTGACCCTGTGCCTTATGGGAACAGTCCAGCCCGAACTGCCAAGCCAGGTCCTCCCTGGACTGGAAACAGCATCCTAGGACCGGTTTCGGGGTTTCACCCCTCTTCAGCCAGGATAGCTTGATTCCAGTGGCATGGAGAGCACGGGACTCACGTCTGAGCATAACCGTCCCACTCGGGGTGACAAATGCAAAAACAACAATTGATGGACAGAAAGCAGAACAATGTCATACATTCTCCCCAGTACAGAGATCTGGGCCTAAATCCATCGTTTTTTTGCTCACCATGCCATTCCAGTTTGAACCCAGCCATATGCAAATCAGTCTTGACCCTGTGCCTTATGGGAGCAGTCCAGCCCGAACTGCCAAGCCAGGTCCTCCCTGGACTGGAAACAGCATCCTAGGACCGGTTTCGGGGTTTCACCCCTCTTCAGCCAGGATAGCTTGATTCCAGTGGCATGGAGAGCACGGGACTCACGTCTGAGCATACCCGTCCCACTCGGGGTGACAAATGCAAAAACAACAATTGATGGACAGAATGCAGAACAATGTCATACATTCACCCCAGTACAGAGATCTGGGCCTAAATCCATCGTTTTTTTGCTCACCATGCCATTCCAGTTTGAACCCAGCCATATGCAAATTAGTCTTGACCCTGTGCCTTATGGGAACAGTCCAGCCCGAACTGCCAAGCCAGGTCCTCCCTGGACTGGAAACAGCATCCTAGGACCGGTTTCGGAGTTTCACCCCTCTTCAGCCAGGATAGCTTGATTCCAGTGGCATGGAGAGCACGGGACTCATGTCTGAGCATACCCGTCCCACTCGGGGTGACAAATGCAAAAACAACAATTGATGGACAGAATGCAGAACAATGTCATACATCCACCCCAGTACAGAGATCTGGGCCTAAATCCATCGTTTTTTTGGTCACCATGCCATTCCAGTTTGAACCCAGCCATATGCAAATCAGTCTTGACCCTGTGCCTTATGGGAACAGTCCAGCCCAAACTGCCAAGCCAGGTCCTCCCTGGACTGGAAACAGCATCCTAGGACCGGTTTCGGGGTTTCACCCCTCTTCAGCCAGGATAGCTTGATTCCAGTGGCATGGAGAGCACGGGACTCACGTCTGAGCATACTCGTCCCACTCGGGGTGACAAATGCAAAAACAACAATTGATGGACAGAATGCAGAACAATGTCATACATTCACCCTAGTACAGAGATCTGGGCCTAAATCCATCGTTTTTTTGCTCACCATGCCATTCCAGTTTGAACCCAGCCATATGCAAATCAGTCTTGACCCTGTGCCTTATGGGAACAGTCCAGCCCGAACTGCCAAGCCAGGTCCTCCCTGGACTGGAAACAGCATCCTAGGACCGGTTTCGGGGTTTCACCCCTCTTCAGCCAGGATAGCTTTATTCTAGTGGCATGGAGAGCACGGGACTCACGTCTGAGCATACCCGTCCCACTCGGGGTAACAAATGCAAAAACAACAATTGATGGACAGAATGCAGAACAATGTCATACATTCACCCCAGTACAGAGATCTGGGCCTAAATCCATCGTTTTTTTGCTCACCATGCCATTCCAGTTTGAACCCAGCCATATGCAAATCAGTCTTGACCCTGTGCGTTATGGGAACAGTCCAGCCCGAACTGCCAAGCCAGGTCCTCACTGAACTGGAAACAGCATCCTAGGACCGGTTTCGGGGTTTCACCCCTCTTCAGCCAGGATAGCTTGATTCCAGTTGCATGGAGAGCACGGGACTCACGTCTGAGCATACCCGTCCCACTCGGGGTGACAAATGCAAAAACAACAATTGATGGACAGAATGCAGAACAATGTCATACATTCACCCCAGTACCGAGATCTGGGCCTAATTCCATCGTTTTTTTGCTCACCATGTGTAGGACCTGGGGTCTCCAGGCCCTATGGGGCGGTAACGTGACACGAGCGGTCGGGCCACCAAAGGACTGTGTATAAAGCAACCATACAACACGCACCTCACATGGGACGATGAACACACACAATAAGTGACGCCACACTGAAGGAGTTAGGTAAATACTCAAGTTTATCCAAGTAGATCACGTTAGATGCAGTTCATGAGGTAGCAGTACATTTCATAAGCTGATAACACAATTCCTAGCGATATACAGATCAGTCAGGAGTTATCAAAGTTGGTCATACCCTAAATGCAATTAATGAAATATCAGTACTGCCTGAGGGACAACTACTATTCACGTAGGTGTCCAAGCGCGCTTCACTTGCCTGTAGCGCCTTAGGGGGGGTGATTACAGCGCTGGGCGCGCTAACTGGTGACGACCTCAGAACGGGGCATCTAGCGCCGAGAGCTACTCGTAATAGATGACATTTAGCACTTCAATATGGAACATGAATAACAGGACGCTACTCGTATTCAATAGCATGTAGTACTTCAATATGGGCGTGAATAACAGAGCGCTACTCGTAATCAATAGCACGTAACACTTCAATATGGCACATGAATAACAGAGCGCTACTCGTAATCAATAGCACGTAACACTTCAACATGGCACATGAATAACAGAGCGCTACTCGTAATCAATAGCACGTAGCACTTCAATATGGCACATGAATAACAGAGCGCTACTCGTAATCAATAGCACTTAGCACTTCAATATGGCACATGAATAACAGAGCGCTACTCATAATCAATAGCACGTAGCACTTCGATCTGGAACATGAATAACAGAGCGCTACTCGTAATTACTGACATTTAGCACTTCAATATGGCACAGGAATAACAGAGCGCTACTCGTAATTACGGGCACTGAGTACTTCAATACGGGGTAGGACAGTCAATGCGCCTCACGGAGCTTTTAGCGGGGAGCGCCCGGGACTGGAGGAGCGAGTCTCTCGGCTCCGGTGCAGTTCGTAGGGCACCACGCGTCAATACAGTCACGGGGACGCCAGGGAGGGATCCCTCGGCGGGGTCTCTCTGTCGCGATGATAGGGGGAACTCCCACGGAGAGGGGACCCGGGCTGAGGGTGCGGTGTGGCTCCCAACCAGTAGGGGGCGCACCGTGGACAATCCCAGCCTCCGGGCTTACATCGTTCTCGGCGTCAGCAGGCGTCCGCTCCAGCTTCGATGGGGAAACTCGGCCCAGGCCTCGCGCACCTTCTCACGCAGCTGCAACGGCAGCGGCGAGGCCCCTGGCTTCTCACGGGCCTCGCGACTCTGCAGGGCACTTCTTCCGGCCTCCGGGCTGCGGCGGTGAGCGCGCTGGCTTCCACGTCACAGGGGGATGCTCAAGTTAAGGATGGGGGTTCCGCGCTCAGCGGAGCACGCTGCCGGGGGTCCCAGGCCAGGTCAGGGAGCGCAGGGCTCACAGCGCTAATACCTGGTTGATCCCCGGTGGCTCTTCAATCCGCTTTGCATACGGCTTCAGGGGTCAGTCTGGACACGCAGTCTCAGCACTTGGCATATAGGTTTAGAGTTCAATCTGGACACGCAGTCTCAGTGCTTGGCATAGAAGTTTAGAGTTCAATCTGGACACGCAGTCTCAGTGCTTGGCATATAAGTTTCTGTTCTTAGATGTTAGGTTAAGTCTTGTTGGCGCAGATGTATCTGGCGCCCTTAAGGGGTTCTGTTACAGGGGGGTAGGGATGGAGAAGGCGACTAGGTCCTTCCTAGTCAGGCTGGGCAGAGGTTCTCTGGGTCCTCCTACTGCTGGGCAAGATCAGGGGGTTTCACAGGGTCCCTCACTCACTTAAGAGGCAGCACCTAAATCCTGTCACTCTCAGAGGCATAAGTCCCTGGCTAGGCCCTACCGCCTACACTCCTGGTGGATTCTTCCAGCTCTGCTTCACCCCACTGGCCAACTCACCACAAAAAGTTCCCTCCCTCACTTAAGTAGCCCTAGGTCAGGTGACCTCTGGCCAAGGCGGCAAAAGAAAAACCACACCTCCCTTCTAGAAGGTTCCAGCACATTCCAGGAGCTTCCCCACTCTACCTATGGGACAAAAAGGCGGGCTGGTGTCGCAACATTGTTGTGGGGTTCCAGGGAGCTCCTGGCAGCTAGGGTGCTACTATGAAAGACCACTCTGCAGTAGCAGGGGCCTGTGGCAGCCATCTTGGGAGAAGGGAGCACCTGCAGCTTAAGATTGATTGGCAATGAAAAGGCACCCGGAGACCTAGTCCAACATAAAAATGAGGGTGGAAAAAAATGAGGCACGATCAAAAATGGAAGGGGAGACCACCCTAGGGCTGACAGGTCCAACACCATGCCATTCCAGTTTGAACCCAGCCATATGCAAATCAGTCTTGACCCTGTGCCTTATGGGAACAGTCCAGCCCGAACTGCCAAGCCAGGTCCTCACTGGACTGGAAACAGCATCCTAGGACCGGTTTCGGGGTTTCACCCCTCTTCAGCCAGGATAGCTTGATTCCAGTGGCATGGAGAGCACGGGACTCACGTCTGAGCATGCCCGTCCCACTCGGGGTGACAAATGCAAAAACAACAATTGATGGACAGAATGCAGAACAATGTCATACATTCACCCCAGTACAGAGATCTGGGCCCAAATCCATTGTTTTTTTGCTCACCATGCCATTCCAGTTTGAACCCAGCCATATGCAAATCAGTCTTGACCCTGTGCCTTATGGGAACAGTCCAGCCCGAACTGCCAAGCCAGGTCCTCCCTGGACTGGAAACAGCATCCTAGGACCGGTTTCGGGGTTTCACCCCTCTTCAGCCAGGATAGCTTGATTCCAGTGGCATGGAGAGCACGGGACTCACGTCTGAGCATACCCGTCCCACTCGGGGTGACAAATGCAAAAACAACAATTGATGGACAGAAAGCAGAACAATGTCATACATTCACCCCAGTACAGAGATCTGGGCCTAAATCCATCGTTTTTTGCTCACCATGCCATTCCAGTTTGAACCCAGCCATATGCAAATCAGTCTTGACCCTGTGCCTTATGGGAACAGTACAACCCGAACTGCCAAGCCAGGTCCTCCCTGAACTGGAAACAGCATCCTAGGACCGGTTTCGGGGTTTCACCCCTCTTCAGCCATGATAGCTTGATTCCAGTGGCATGGAGAGCACGGGACTCACGTCTGAGCATACCCGTCCCACTCGGGGTGACAAATGCAAAAACAACAATTCATGGACAGAATGCAGAACAATGTCATACATTCACCCCAGTACAGAGATCTGGGCCTAAATCCATCGTTTTTTTGCTCATCATGCCATTCCAGTTTGAACCCAGCCATATGGAAATCAGTCTTGACCCTGTGCCTTATGGGAACAGTCCAGCCCGAACTGCCAAGCCAGGTCCTCCCTGGACTGGAAACAGCATCCTAGGACCGGTTTCGGGGTTTCACCCCTCTTCAGCCAGGATAGCTTGATTCCAGTGGCATGGAGAGCACGGGACTCACGTCTGAACATACCCGTCCCACTCGGGGTGACAAATGCAAAAACAACAATTGGTGGACAGAATGCAGAACAATGTCATACATTCACCCCAGTACAGAGATCTGGGCCTAAATCCATAGTTTTTTTGCTCACCATGCCATTCCAGTTTGAACCCAGCCATATGCAAATCAGTCTTGACCCTGTGCCTTATGGGAACAGTCCAGCCCGAACTGCCAAGCCAGGTCCTCCCTGGACTGGAAACAGCATCCTAGGACCGGTTTCGGGGTTTCACCCCTCTTCAGCCAGGATAGCTTGATTCCAGTGGCATGGAGAGCACGGGACTCACGTCTGAACATACCCGTCCCACTCGGGGTGACAAATGCAAAATCAACAATTGATGGACAGAATGCAGAACAATGTCATACATTCACCCCAGTACAGAGATCTGGGCCTAAATCCATCGTTTTTTTGCTCACCATGCCATTCCAGTTTGAACCCAGCCATATGCAAATCAGTCTTGACCCTGTGCCTTATGGGAACAGTCCAGCCCGAACTGCCAAGCCAGGTCCTCACTGGACTGGAAACAGCATCCTAGGACCGGTTTCGGGGTTTCACCCCTCTTCAGCCAGGATAGCTTGATTCCAGTGGCATGGAGAGCACGGGACTGACGTCTGAGCATACCCGTCCCACTCGGGGTGACAAATGCAAAAACAACAATTGATGGACAGAATGCAGAACAATGTCATACATTCACCCCAGTACAGAGATCTGGGCCCAAATCCATCGTTTTTTTGCTCACCATGCCATTCCAGTTTGAACCCAGCCATATGCAAATCAGTCTTGACCCTGTGCCTTATGGGAACAGTCCAGCCCGAACTGCCAAGCCAGGTCCTCCCTGGACTGGAAACAGCATCCTAGGACCGGTTTCGGGGTTTCACCCCTGTTCAGCCAGGATAGCTTGATTCCAGTGGCATGGAGAGCACGGGACTCACGTCTGAGCATACCCGTCCCACTCGGGGTGACAAATGCAAAAACAACAATTGATGGACAGAATGCAGAACAATGTCATACATTCACCCCAGTACAGAGATCTGGGCCTAAATCCATCGTTTTTTTGCTCACCATGCCATTCCAGTTTGAACCCAGCCATATGCAAATCTGTCTTGACCCTGTGCCTTATGGGAACAGTCCAGCCCGAACTGCCAAGCCAGGTCCTCCCTGGACTGGAAACAGCATCCTAGGACCGGTTTCGGGGTTTCACCCCTCTTCAGCCAGGATAGCATGATTCCAGTGGCATGGAGAGCACGGGACTCACGTCTGAGCATAACCGTCCCACTCGGGGTGACAAATGCAAAAACAACAATTGATGGACAGAAAGCAGAACAATGTCATACATTCACCCCAGTACAGAGATCTGGGCCTAAATCCATCGTTTTTTTGCTCACCATGCCATTCCAGTTTGAACCCAGCCATATGCAAATCAGTCTTGACCCTGTGCCTTATGGGAACAGTCCAGCCCGAACTGCCAAGCCAGGTCCTCCCTGGACTGGAAACAGCATCCTAGGACCGGTTTCGGGGTTTCACCCCTCTTCAGCCAGGATAGCTTGATTCCAGTGGCATGGAGAGCACGGGACTCACGTCTGAGCATACCCGTCCCACTCGGGGTGACAAATGCAAAAACAACAATTGATGGACAGAATGCAGAACAATGTCATACATTCACCCCAGTACAGAGATCTGGGCCTAAATCCATCGTTTTTTTGCTCACCATGCCATTCCAGTTTGAACCCAGCCATATGCAAATTAGTCTTGACCCTGTGCCTTATGGGAACAGTCCAGCCCGAACTGCCAAGCCAGGTCCTCCCTGGACTGGAAACAGCATCCTAGGACCGGTTTCGGAGTTTCACCCCTCTTCAGCCAGGATAGCTTGATTCCAGTGGCATGGAGAGCACGGGACTCATGTCTGAGCATACCCGTCCCACTCGGGGTGACAAATGCAAAAACAACAATTGATGGACAGAATGCAGAACAATGTCATACATCCACCCCAGTACAGAGATCTGGGCCTAAATCCATCGTTTTTTTGGTCACCATGCCATTCCAGTTTGAACCCAGCCATATGCAAATCAGTCTTGACCCTGTGCCTTATGGGAACAGTCCAGCCCAAACTGCCAAGCCAGGTCCTCCCTGGACTGGAAACAGCATCCTAGGACCGGTTTCGGGGTTTCACCCCTCTTCAGCCAGGATAGCTTGATTCCAGTGGCATGGAGAGCACGGGACTCACGTCTGAGCATACTCGTCCCACTCGGGGTGACAAATGCAAAAACAACAATTGATGGACAGAATGCAGAACAATGTCATACATTCACCCTAGTACAGAGATCTGGGCCTAAATCCATCGTTTTTTTGCTCACCATGCCATTCCAGTTTGAACCCAGCCATATGCAAATCAGTCTTGACCCTGTGCCTTATGGGAACAGTCCAGCCCGAACTGCCAAGCCAGGTCCTCCCTGGACTGGAAACAGCATCCTAGGACCGGTTTCGGGGTTTCACCCCTCTTCAGCCAGGATAGCTTGATTCCAGTGGCATGGAGAGCACAGGACTCACGTCTGAACATACCCGTCCCACTCGGGGTGACAAATGCAAAAACAACAATTGATGGACAGAATGCAGAACAATGTCATACATTCACCCCAGTACAGAGATCTGGGCCTAAATCCATCGTTTTTTTGCTCACCATGCCATTCCAGTTTGAACCCAGCCATATGCAAATCAGTCTTGACCCTGTGCCTTATGGGAACAGTCCAGCCCGAACTGCCAAGCCAGGTCCTCACTGAACTGGAAACAGCATCCTAGGACCGGTTTCGGGGTTTCACCCCTCTTCAGCCAGGATAGCTTGATTCCAGTTGCATGGAGAGCACGGGACTCACGTCTGAGCATACCCGTCCCACTCGGGGTGACAAATGCAAAAACAACAATTGATGGACAGAATGCAGAACAATGTCATACATTCACCCCAGTACCGAGATCTGGGCCTAATTCCATCGTTTTTTTGCTCACCATGTGTAGGACCTGGGGTCTCCAGGCCCTATGGGGCGGTAACGTGACACGAGCGGTCGGGCCACCAAAGGACTGTGTATAAAGCAACCATACAGCACGCACCTCACATGGGACGATGAACACACACAATAAGTGACGCCACACTGAAGGAGTTAGGTAAATACTCAAGTTTATCCAAGTAGATCACGTTAGATGCTGTTCATGAGGTAGCAGTACATTTCATAAGCTGATAACACAATTCCTAGCGATATACAGATCAGTCAGGAGTTATCAAAGTTGGTCATACCCTAAATGCAATTAATGAAATATCAGTACTGCCTAAGGGACAACTACTATTCACGTAGGTGTCCAAGCGCGCTTCACTTGCCTGTAGCGCCTTAGGGGGGGTGATTACAGCGCTGGGCGCGCTAACTGGTGACGACCTCAGAACGGGGCATCTAGCGCCGAGAGCTACTCGTAATAGATGACATTTAGCACTTCAATATGGAACATGAATAACAGGACGCTACTCGTAGTCAATAGCATGTAGTACTTCAATATGGGCGTGAATAACAGAGCGCTACTCGTAATCAATAGCACGTAACACTTCAATATGGCACATGAATAACAGAGCGCTACTCGTAATCAATAGCACGTAACACTTCAATATGGCACATGAATAACAGAGCGCTACTCGTAATCAATAGCACGTAGCACTTCAATATGGCACATGAATAACAGAGCGCTACTCGTAATCAATAGCACGTAGCACTTCAATATGGCACATGAATAACAGAGCGCTACTCGTAATCAATAGCACGTAGCACTTCGATCTGGAACATGAATAACAGAGCGCTACTCGTAATTACTGACATTTAGCACTTCAATATGGCACAGGAACAACAGAGCGCTACTCGTAATTACGGGCACTGAGTACTTCAATACGGGGTAGGACAGTCAATGCGCCTCACGGAGCTTTTAGCGGGGAGCGCCCGGGACTGGAGGAGCGAGTCTCTCGGCTCCGGTGCAGTTCGTAGGGCACCACGCGTCAATACAGTCACGGGGACGCCAGGGAGGGATCCCTCGGCGGGGTCTCTCTGTCGCGATGATAGGGGGAACTCCCACGGAGAGGGAACCCGGGCTGAGGGTGCGGTGTGGCTCTCAACCAGTAGGGGGCGCACCGTGGACAATCCCAGCCTCCGGGCTTACCTCGTTCTCGGCGTCAGCAGGCGTCCGCTCCAGCGACGATGGGGAAACTCGGCCCAGGCCTTGCGCACCTTCTCACGCAGCTGCGACGGCAGCGGCGGGGCCCCGCGCTTCTCACGGGCCTTGCGACACTGCAGGGCACTTCTTCCGGCCTCCGGGCCGCGGCGGTGAGTGCGCTGGCTTCCACGTCACAGGGGGATGCTCAAGTTAAGGATGGGGGTTCCGCGCTCAGCGGAGCACGCTGCCGGGGGTCCCAGGCCAGGTCAGGGAGCGCAGGGGTCACAGCGCTAATACCTGGTCGATCCCCGGTGGCTCTTCAATCCGCTTTGCATACGGCTTCAGGGGTCAGTCTGGACACGCAGTCTCAGCACTTGGCATATAGGTTTAGAGTTCAATCTGGACACACAGTCTCAGTGCTTGGCATAGAAGTTTAGAGTTCAATCTGGACACGCAGTCTCAGTGCTTGGCATATAAGTTTCTGTTCTTAGATGTTAGGTTAAGTCTTGTTGGCGCAGATGTATCTGGCGCCCTTAAGGGGTTCTGTTACAGGGGGGTAGGGATGGAGAAGGCGACTAGGTCCTTCCTAGTCAGGCTGGGCAGAGGTTCTCTGGGTCCTCCTACTGCTGGGCAAGATCAGGGGGTTTCACAGGGTCCCTCACTCACTTAAGAGGCAGCACCTAAATCCTGTCACTCTCAGAGGCATAAGTCCCTGGCTAGGCCCTACCGCCTACACTCCTGGTGGATTCTTCCAGCTCTGCTTCACCCCACTGGCCAACTCACCACAAAAAGTTCCCTCCCTCACTTAAGTAGCCCTAGGTCAGGTGACCTCTGGCCAAGGCGGCAAAAGAAAAACCACACCTCCCTTCTAGAAGGTTCCAGCACATTCCAGGAGCTTCCCCACTCTACCTATGGGACAAAAAGGCGGGCTTGTGTCGCAACATTGTTGTGGGGTTCCAGCCAGCTCCTGGCAGCTAGGGTGCTACTATGAAAGACCACTCTGCAGTAGCAGGGGCCTGTGGCAGCCATCTTTGGAGAAGGGAGCACCTGCACCTTAACACTGATTGGCAATGAAAAGGCGCCCGGAGACCTAGTCCAACATAAAAATGCGGGTGGAAAAAAATGAGGCACGATCAAAAATGGAAGGGGAGACCACCCTAGGGCTGACAGGTCCAACACCATGCCATTCCAGTTTGAACCCAGCCATATGCAAATCAGTCTTGACCCTGTGCCTTATGGGAACAGTCCAGCCCGAGCTGCCAAGCCAGGTCCTCCCTGGACTGGAAACAGCATCCTAGGACCGGTTTCGGGGTTTCACCCCTCTTCAGCCAGGATAGCTTGATTCCAGTGGCATGGAGAGCACGGGACTCACGTCTGAGCATACCCGTCCCACTCGGGCTGACAAATGCAAAAACAACAATTGATGGACAGAATGCAGAACAATGTCATATATTCACCCCAGTACAGAGATCTGGGCCTAAATCCATCATTTTTTTGCTCACCATGCCATTCCAGTTTGAACCCAGCCATATGCAAATCAGTCTTGACCCTGTGCCTTATGGGAACAGTCCAGCCCGAACTGCCAAGCCAGGTCCTCCCTGGACTGGAAACAGCATCCTAGGACCGGTTTCGGGGTTTCACCCCTCTTCAGCCAGGATAGCTTGATTCCAGTGGCATGGAGAGCACGGGACTCACGTCTGAGCATACCCGTCCCACTCGGGGTGACAAATGCAAAAACAACAATTCATGGACAGAATGCAGAACAATGTCATACATTCACCCCAGTACAGAGATCTGGGCCTAAATCCATCGTTTTTTTGCTCACCATCCCATTCCAGTTTGAACCCAGCCATATGCAAATCAGTCTTGACCCTGTGCCTTATGGGAGCAGTCCAGCCCGAACTGCCAAGCCAGGTCCTCCCTGGACTGGAAACAGCATCCTAGGACTGGTTTCGGGGTTTCACCCCTCTTCAGCTAGGATAGCTTGATTCCAGTGGCATGGAGAGCACGGGACTCACGTCTGAGCATACCCGTCCCACTCGGGGTGACAAATGCAAAAACAACAATTGATGGACAGAATGCAGAACAATGTCATACATATACCCCAGTACAGATATCTGGGCCTAAATCCATCGTTTTTTTGCTCACCATGATATTCCAGTTTGAACCCAGCCATATGCAAATCAGTCTTGACCCTGTGCCTTATGGGAACAGTCCAGCCCGAACTGCCAAGCCAGGTCCTCCCTGGACTGGAAACAGCATCCTAGGACCGGTTTCGGGGTTTCGCCCCTCTTCAGCCAGGATAGCTTGATTCCAGTGGCATGGAGAGCACGGGACTCACGTCTGAGCATACCCGTCCCACTCGGGGTGACAAATGCAAAAACAACAATTGATGGACAGAATGCAGAACAATGTCATACATTCACCCCAGTACAGAGATCTGGGCCTAAATCCATCGTTTTTTTGCTCACCATCCCATTCCAGTTTGAACCCAGCCATATGCAAATCAGTCTTGACCCTGTGCCTTATGGGAGCAGTCCAGCCCGAACTGCCAAGCCAGGTCCTCCCTGGACTGGAAACAGCATCCTAGGACTGGTTTCGGGGTTTCACCCCTCTTCAGCTAGGATAGCTTGATTCCAGTGGCATGGAGAGCACGGGACTCACGTCTGAGCATACCCGTCCCACTCGGGGTGACAAATGCAAAAACAACAATTGATGGACAGAATGCAGAACAATGTCATACATTCACCCCAGTACAGAGATCTGGGCCTAAATCCATTGTTTTTTTGCTCACCATGCCATTCCAGTTTGAACCCAGCCATATGCAAATGAGTCTTGACCCTGTGCCTTATGGGAACAGTCCAGCCCGAACTGCCAAGCCAGGTCCTCCCTGGACTGGAAACAGCATCCTAGGACCGGTTTCGGGGTTTCACCCCTCTTCAGCCAGGATAGCTTGATTCCAGTGGCATGGAGAGCACGGGACTCACGTCTGAGCATACCTGTTCCACTCGGGGTGACAAATGCAAAAACAACAATTGATGGACAGAATGCAGAACAATGTCATACATTCACCCCAGCACAGAGATCTGGGCCTAAATCCATAGTTTTTTTGCTCACCATGCCATTCCAGTTTGAACCCAGCCATATGCAAATTAGTCTTGACCCTGTGCCTTATGGGAACAGTCCAGCCCGAACTGCCAAGCCAGGTCCTCCCTGGACTGGAAACAGCATCCTAGGACCGGTTTCGGGGTTTCACCCCTCTCCTGCTAGGATAGCTTAATTCCAGTGGCATGTAGAGCACGGGACTCACGTCTGAGCATACCCGTCCCACTCGGGGTGACAAATGCAAAAACAACAATTGATGGACAGAATGCAGAACAATGTCATACATTCCCCCCAGTACAGAGATCTGGGCCTAAATCCATCGTTTTTTTGCTCACCATGATATTCCAGTTTGAACCCAGCCATATGCAAATCAGTCTTGACCCTGTGCCTTATGGGAACAGTCCAGCCCGAACTGCCAAGCCAGGTCCTCCCTGGACTGGAAACAGCATCCTAGGACCGGTTTCGGGGTTTCACCCCTCTTCAGCCAGGATAGCTTGATTCCAGTGGCATGGAGAGCACGTGACTCACGTCTGAGCATACCCGTCCCACTCGGGGTGACAAATGCAAAAACAACAATTGATGGACAGAATGCAGAACAATGTCATACATTCACCCCAGTACAGAGATCTGGGCCTAAATCCATCGTTTTTTTTTTTTTGCTCACGATGCCATTCCAGTTTGAACCCAGCCATATGCAAATCAGTCTTGACCCTGTGCCTTATGGGAACAGTCCAGCCCGAACTGCCAAGCCAGGTCCTCCCTGGACTGGAAACAGCATCCTAGGACCGGTTTCGGGGTTTCACCCCTCTTCAGCCAGGATAGCTTGATTCCAGTGGCATGGAGAGCAC
The DNA here is from genome assembly GCF_964204655.1 of Triturus cristatus. NCBI lineage: Eukaryota > Metazoa > Chordata > Amphibia > Caudata > Salamandridae > Triturus > Triturus cristatus. The sequence goes on along the minus strand of NC_140589.1, from coordinate 345,746,056 downwards.
GGGACTCACGTCTGAGCATACCCGTCCCACTCAGGGTGACAAATGCAAAAACAACAATTGATGGACAGAATGCAGAACAATGTCATACATTCACCCCAGTACAGAGATCTGGGCCTAAATCCATCGTTTTTTTGCTCACCATGCCATTCCAGTTTGAACCCAGCCATATGCAAATCAGTCTTGACCCTGTGCCTTATGGGAACAGTCCAGCCCGAACTGCCAAGCCAGGTCCTCCCTGGACTGGAAACACCATCCTAGCACCGGTTTCGGGGTTTCACCCCTCTTCAGCCAGGATTGCTTGATTCCAGTGGCATGGAGAGCATGGGACTCACGTCTGAGCATACCCGTCCCACTCGGGGTGACAAATGCAAAAACAACAATTGATGGACAGAATGCAGAACAATGTCATACATTCACCCCAGTACAGAGGTCTGGGCCTAAATCCATCGTTTTTTGCTCACCATGCCATTCCAGTTTGAACCCAGCCATATGCAAATCAGTCTTGACCCTGTGCCTTATGGGAACAGTCCAGCCCGAACTGCCAAGCCAGGTCCTCCCTGGACTGGAAACAGCATCCTAGGACCGGTTTCGGGGTATCACCCCTCTTCAGCCAGGATAGCTTGATTCCAGTGGCATGGAGAGCACGGGACTCACGTCTGAGCATACCCGTCCCACTCGGGGTGACAAATGCAAAAACAACAATTGATGGACAGAATGCAGAACAACGTTTTACATTCACCCCAGTACAGAGATCTGGGCCTAAATCCATCGTTTTTTTGCTCACCATGCCATTCCAGTTTGAACCCAGCCATATGCAAATCAGTCTTGACCCTGTGCCTTATGGGAACAGTCCAGCCCGAACTGCCAAGCCAGGTCCTCCCTGGACTGGAAACAGCATCCTAGGACCGGTTTCGGGGTTTCACCCCTCTTCAGCCAGGATAGCTTGATGCCAGTGGCATGGAGAGCACGGGACTCACGTCTGAGCATATCCGTCCCACTCGGGGTGACAAATGCAAAAACAACAATTGATGGACAGAATGCAGAACAATGTCATACATTCACCCCAGTACAGAGATCTGGGCCTAAATCCATCGTTTTTTTGCTCACCATGCCATTCCAGTTTGAACCCAGCCATATGCAAATCAGTCTTGACCCGGTGCCTTATGGGAACAGTCCAGCCCGAACTGACAAGCCAGGTCCTCTCTGGACTGGAAACAGCATCCTAGGACCGGTTTCGGGGTTTCACCCCTCTTCAGCCAGGATAGCTTGATTCCAGTGTCATAGGGAGCACGGGACTCACGTCTGAGCATACCCGTCCCACTCGGGGTGACAAATGCAAAAACAACAATTGATGGACAGAATGCAGAACAATGTCATACATTCACCCCAGTACAGAGATCTGGGCCTAAATCCATCGTTTTTTTGCTCACCATGCCATTCCAGTTTGAACTCAGCCATATGCAAATCAGTCTTGACCCTGTGCCTTATGGGATCGGTCCAGCCCGAACTGCCAAGCCAGGTCCTCCCTGGACTGGAAACAGCATCCTAGGACCGGTTTCGGCCACCCTCTTTTGCACCGCTCTAAAAGTATCATGGCAATCACTTGTGCCTACAAAATAGTTATCATATGCAGTCGTGTTTCTTCTAATACACAACTTCCCTTTCTGAGGCCAATCCAAAGCCATTGTTGGACTAGCTTCTCCTTTCAAATGTTTTTCTTTTTCAACATCCCAAACTGTCTTTTCTTCCTTTTCCTCAGGTACCTTCTTTTGCATTTTCCATCTCCTTTCTTCTACCATATCTAAGAAAGTTTTCTCTTCTCTTTTCAGACTACAAGTTAGATTATTTCTAAAAATTGACTCTAATGTTAATTCTTTAGTTTCTAAGAAAAATTCACCTAATACTTTAGCAGGTTTTACTTTATTCCGTTTATTGACTACAGGTACTTGTAAAAATATGTTATCTACATCTGAAAAATATTATTCTAATCTCCCTATTTTGTAATACAAACTTGCTAATACACTACATGTTATTGCATATGTTACTGGGAGGTGATGATATGTCACTCCCTCAGATACTGATGCAGGCAACTGCATGCAGACATAACAATCCCTCACATCCATTGTCTTCACATACTCGTACAATAATTTTGAAAAAACATTGTTAGAAAAATCAGTAATGGACCTATCTTTGTGTAAATAATTTCTAACTATTTTAGTCGGATAAATATTTTGAATCTTTTCTACATTAGTCTTATTCTCACTATGACCTTCTATTGTTTCTAATGTAACCTTAAATGAGACCATTAAAGCTAACGCACTCCACAGAAGCATTAGTAATCCTGTACAACAACAACAACACATTTTGCACCATCTTCTAAGGAACATACATTTTGATTTTCTACTTTCTGTGTTTGCCATTTCGGAAAATGATCAGTGTCTTTTGACTTAGCCTCTTCTACTTCACAACTAGTTTTGTCTAACCCAAGGCTCTAAGCACCTACTTGGTTCTTTTCAGTTTTCTGTATTTTTCGGTAAATTTCAAGTTTCTCCTTTCAGAGCACTTTTGTTTCTTAAGTTTGGCATTTGATCGCCTTTTACTTTCCTTTCACAATCTTGATTCAGAATTTCCTGAACATCCGTCTCTTCCCCGATGTCGGACAAGATAACTCTCAGGATTTCCGATTCTTCGTCTTCCCCAACCACTTCTGGTATAGTCACCTCTAGATCTCCTTGGCTGTCTGCCTCTTCTCGTACTTCAGGAAGTGCCACATACGACCATTCTGGTGACTTATACTTCTGGTTAGGTTTTCTCGTTCTCTTGCTTTCTTACAATGGTGTCTGTTCAACGTCTTTTGATTTCTCTTGGCTAGACACCTCATTCACTTGTTCAGCTCTAGATGAATTTACTCGTGTCAATCTGTATCTCAATCTCTTTATCTTGTTTGGCCAAATTTCATCCTTTGCTGGCCTTTTTAACTTACTTCCCTTTTCATTTCTCTCAGTTCTCCATGCTCTTTTCCTCAGGACTCGACCTTCTGGTATTTCTTTGTCACTGTCCTCTGATTCAGTTCCAATATGACTCTTACTTTCATTAGTCTTTCTTTCCACCACTTCCTTTTTCTTACCTACTTCTGTCCCTCCTCGTGGCTCTTCCACACAATCTTCCTGCTGACTAGCTGTCCCTTCTTCTACCTGGATGTATGGTTTCCCTACGACTCCTCGGGGGTCTTCCGCAAAAATCTTTCCCTCGCTCTCTGTATCTGGTACCTTACCATCTATTTCTGTTATTTCAGGTGGAATTTCTCCTTAATTTTCATTTGGAACTTCTTTATCAAGAATTTCTTTGACAGTTTCTTCACTGTTTTTATTTTCACTCTTGTGGGCTTGTACTGGTTCAGTGTCTGATTCTGAGCTGGTGTCAAAAATCTGCAATTTTCTTCTTAATGGAAGATTCTCTGGTGCAATAGCTGGACTTGGTTCTGACTCCCCCCTTTCAGGAGTTTGTCTTGTTCTTATTTCTTCAGTATCTGATTTCGAACTTGTATCTGATTCTTCAAAGTATTCTCCTTCCTTGTTATCCACTGGATATGGAATTTGCAAGGTGTGACTAGCATGAATCCAGTTCTTCACTCCTGCACATTTTACAGCTGTTGTCGTGGTCAGGATCAACTGACATGGTTTACCCCACCGTGGGACCAAACAGTTTTGTCTTCTATGCACTTTTATGCTCACCCAGTCACCTGGGCTCAGATCATGAGCTGGCTTCTTTTCAAGAGTGGTGGCATCCGATCCAACCTGATGAAACACAGAATGAATGGAATCAGCTAACCCCTTGCAATAATCCAACACCTAGTCATCAGATATAGGCAATAGCTTGTTGACTGGTAACATGTCGCATTGCTCTCCCCATCACTATCTCGTGAGGACTCAAACCTGTATTCCTGTCTGGAATAGATCTTATAGTCATGAGTACCAGAGTCAAGACATCAGGCCATTTCATTTCCCCTAGTCTGTTTTTAATGGTGCCATTTACCTGTTCCACCACACCAGAAGCCTCTGGCCAATAGGCACAATGTAGTTTCTGTTGTACATTCAATGCTTCACATATTAATTTCATGATTTCATTATGGAAATGTTTTCCTCTATCTGACTCGACTGGAAAACCAAACCTAGGAATGAACTCTCTTAATAATAGCTTGGCTACTGTAATTCCATCACTCCTTCTTGTTGGGTAGGCTTCCACCCATCGAGAGAACAGACAAACCATCACTAGAACATACCTCAACCTGTTGCAGGGAGGAATTTCAATGAAGTCAATCTGCATTCTCGTGAAAGGCCCTCCTTCTCGTCCTATAGTTCCCAGACTTACCACTGTTTTTCTTCCAGGATTGAATTGCTGACATATAAGGCATCTTTGACAAAGGCTTTCAGCTACAAGTCTAAATTTTGCATTATACCATGTCTGTTTGAAAAGTCTGATCATAGCATCTCTTCCTACATGTGCTTGTCCATGATACATCCGTGCCATGGTAGAAACCATGCTATCAGGCATAACTGGTCTTCCATCCCGATAAACCCACACATGATCTGTTTCCCGTGGTGTACATCCTGCTTTTACCCACTGTCTCATTTCCTCATCTCCTGCTTCTTCCTGTAACTGCCTCACTTCTTCCCATGTATTCACGGTGTTAGTAAACAAGGGACATGAATTCATTTCTCTTTCTCTCCCACGATTGACTGAGTTCTGATTACGTGCACAATACTGAGCCATGTCGTTGTCAAACCGGTTGCCCGCTGAAATATAACCATTGGACTTAATATGCACAGCACATTTCACCACTGCTAACTGCTTAGGCAGCTGTATCGCCTCAAGCAATTTTCCAACCACTTCAGCATTCCTTATAGGAGTTCCACTCGATGTCAAAAACCCTCTTTGGGACCAAATTTGCCCAAAGTCATGCACTACACCGAAGCCGTATTGACTATCGGTTATCACAGTCACTCTCACATTCTTTCCCAACTTACATGCTCTCGTTAATGCAAAAAGTTCAGCAACCTGGGCTGATTTTACTCCTTTCAGAAAAGATGCTTCCAGTACAGCTGCTACCGTACATACTGCATACGCTGCACTCAGAATTCCCTCATCCGTTCTCAAGCATGATCCATCCACGAACATCACATAGTCACTTTCTGTCAAAGGTACATCTTTTATATCTGGACGTGGTTTGGTACAGAAATCAAGCACTTCCAAACAGTCATGATCCACATCATCTCTGACTTCCACATTCTCAGCATCAGGTAGTAATGTTGAAGGATTTACATTCAGACATCTCACAAGGCTCACATTCGTTGCACCTAAGATGACTTTTTCATATTTAGTCAGACGACTATGCGTCATGAACTGAGTGCGGCTCCTTGTTAAAAGGATTGCCACATCATGAGGTACAAACACTCTCACAGGATATCCCATCACAATTCCTTCACTTTGTTCCAGACTCTTACAAGTAGCTGCTACAGCTTTCAAACAACCAGGCAATGCTACAGCTACAGGGTCTAATATAGCTGAAAAATATGCAATTGGTCTCCTCAATATTCCGTGTTTCTGTATTAACACAAAAAGTGCACATCCATTTCTTTCGCTGCAATAGAGCTCAAATTATTTTTCATAGTCAGGCATGCCAGGAGCTGGTGCTTCACACAATCCATCTCTCAATTGTTTAAAAGCCTTCAAATCTTCTTTATTTAATTCAATGGGATCTTTTACATCGCTTCTTGTCAAGCGTACCAAAGGTTTTGCAATCAGGGAAAAGTTACTAATCCACTGATGACAATATCCAAGCATTCCAATAAACATTCTCACTTCTCTTTGAATCATTGGGGCTCTCATTCCTTTTATTATCTTGATTTTGTCTGCAGTTACTTTTCTTAATCCTTTTTCAATTTTGTGGCCCAAATATTGTAATTCTTTCTGACAGAATTGCAATTTTGATGGGGATACTTTAAGTCCTCCATCTGCCAAATGATTCAACAATGCAATGGTATCCACTACACATGCTTCTCGAGTTCTCGATGCCACAAGCAGGTCATTGATATATTGAACCAGTACTGAACTCTCAGGCATTTTTAAATCTTCTAAAGACTTTTTCAAACTCTGATTAAATATTGAGGGACTCTCTGTATACACCTGTGGGATTCGGCACCATGCCAAAATACGTTCGCCAAACCGGAACGCAAAAATCTGTTGCCTGTCAGGGTGCAATGGAATGGAAAAGAAAGCATGACACACATCAATCACTGTGTACCATTCTGCATCGTGAGGAATCTGATACAAAATCACAGATGGATTCGGTACAATGGGACAACATGATACAACGATTATATTTATTTTTCTCAGGTCTAGTACTATTCTAAAAGTTCTGTTAGGCTTTTTCAGACCACTGCAATTATCTCTGGTGTCAATTTGTACTGTGGAATATTTGGGTAACTTACTCCTTCCTTTACAGTAAATTTTACGGGATCTACATTTTTCATTAATCCCACATCTTCTCCTGTGAAATCCCATACCTCCGTCTTTGCTGTCTTTTTCAATTCTTGAGGCAATTCCTCGGGGTCAAATACAGCAAATGCCTCGGTAATCTCAGGTTCCATATTAGCTATAGTCCTTTTATACAGTACGTCCTCATCAGGAGTCTCAAAAGCTATACCATCCGGAGTACAGAATATTTTGCAGTTCATTTTGCACAGCAAATCTCTCCCTAACAAATTTACAGGGCTTGAATTGCACACGACAAAACGGTGCATTTCAGAAAATTTCCCTATTTTAATTCTAACTGGTTCCGTGAGATACGTTTTTATCTGTCTGTTGGATTCTCCAACTACTTGGATCGTTTCATCCGAGAGAGGAAGATTTTTGACATCAGCTGACCTAACAGTTGAACGAGTAGCACCAGTGTCTACTAGGAAAGTAATGTTTTCGTCATTAACCTTTCCATCCACAAATGGGCCTGTCTGGTCTACTTCTAGAGTTGCGCCAAGTACGCACTCCTCTTCCTCCCCTCGGCACCGTCAATAACTTTCTTCTGACTCACTCTCATCGCGTTGTAGCCAATACTGCGAAACAGCACTAGCGCGCAGCAGCTTAGTTACCTGTTCTTCGTTCTAGAATCCTGTCTCATTACTGTATTTCTGAGGATTTACTCTCTGTTGAAAAGGCGGGGTTGGCGCCTGATTCTGTTGGGGAACAACCTGCTGCTGTCGCTGCGGTTTACAACTCACCTCATTCTGCACCTGTGGATTCAATGATGCATTATCACCATTAGCACTTGGGGGAAATTTACACTCGGTTCTCCAATGCCCTATCTTCCGCAATTATGACATGGCCATTTCTTTTTGGCTTCATCTAAACTAATCTGTCCTTTCCCTTTCCCAATGTTAGGTTTTTGTCGCATGCCCGTACCATTTGCTTGTTCAATCAATTGAGCTTCCTGTCTCCCTGCCACTTTTACTTGAGCCCACATGGCTTTTTCTTTTAATTTACGCTGCTTTGCTTCAATTGCATCACTAAAATATTTTGCATGTCTCAGTACTTCATCTATCTTTTTATTTTGCCAATCTACTGTATGCTGTTTAATCATTTTACTTACTTCAGGTCGTAACCCATGCACAAATCGATATACAAAATGACTCAAATCCTTCTCACTCAAATTTTCATCACCACTGTATTGCTTAAAGGCAAGTATCAACCTCTCGTAATATGCGTGTACGGATTCCTTCACTTCTTGATGAGTTCTATCAATCTTTACCCAATCAGTTTCTTTAGGAGGTACTTTATTTTTCAGAAAGGTATCTACTTGTTCATATTTTCTCATTACTTCTGGATCAGGGGCATCTGTTTTTGGATCTCTAGGGTATTCTTGAGTAGGCCAACCAATTGTAATTTTACATTCTGCCCATAGATCTGCTGGTACAATTATGTCAAATAAACTATTCAAATCAATCCATAGTACTTTTGATAATTTTACAAACCTGTCTACCTGCCTGTAACATTCAACCGGCTTCTCGCGCACGTGAGGAAAGTCATTGGTGAATGATAAAATATCTTGTCTGGTCCAGGGGACATGTACATAGCCTCCACCTGGAATTTCTCTCATGGGACATTCAGTTATTACCTTCTTTTTCTCTTACCGGATAAACTGCAAACGTTTTGTCTGTTACATCGTCTCGTTTTCGAAACCATCTAATTTTCCATTTGTCTACATTGCCCCATTTTCTCAGTAAAATAATTAAGTCTTTAATCTGAGTTGTTCGTCCTGTAGTATTCAAATTTTCAATATCTTTTTCAGAAAAGTCTACACTGTATGGTTTTTGTAATGACTTTACCCTTTCAAAGTCAATACCCATTTCATTTGCTACTTATTCTAATCTTTCATGTAAATTTCTTGCTCTCCACGTTATACTTTTGCATAGAAACATTAATTCTTCACCCTGATATGCTTTTAATTTTTCGGTTGGAATAGTTCCTACTATTAACTCTTCCAAAACTACTTTCAATTTAGACACATCTAAAGGTCGAGGCTCAGCATCTTTTTGCTGTAAACTCCTTAACCATTCACTTAATTCATCAGAAGTAGGACCTACAGGAATCATTTCATTTCGTGTTTGTTCTAAGCTTTTTGGTGACCCTGGTACTGATTCTGTCGTCATTATTGCTCTATTTGCTAGACTCTGATTTATTGTCAAATTTTTGGGAGTACTTTGTTCAGAAATTCCTACCGCTTGTCCCCATGAATTTTCTCTTGAACAGCTTCTTTGTATTTTTATTTCTTTATTACTGTTATAAGGAATCATCAGACAATGCTCACTATCCTTTTGTTTATCAAAAATCGGCATTACAGGTCCTATTGTTACAGGAACAGTTACAGCTTCCATGTTTTTAGTCAATTCCCTAATCTTTTCAGTTAACTCTAAAGTAGTTCTGGCTAATTCAGGGGTACGGGAAGGGCGCCATCAAACCAAATGCAATGCTGCCGTGCCGTCAATGGAACTTCCAGAGTTCTATATGGCCGATACACAGCAGGAGGGGCGCTATGGCTGTATTTATGCCACAAATTATCCACCCCCTCAACTGCAGGAAACGTCACCCAGGATTGCACCTGTTCTCTGTGGGAGACTAAGAATAGAATTGGTGGCCTTTGAGAACTTGCTCCTGCAATACACCATGTGTTCAGTCCAGGAGCCGTTCGCAGCAAAGATCAACCCAAGATAAGGGAAGGTGCTAGTACTTTTCAATTTATGGTCTCTCACGGATATAAAATTAAGATGACGTTTCCTTGGTCCACTAGACATTATAAAAGATTTTTTTAAATTGGTACTTAAATCCAGGCTAGCCATATGATCAACAAAACCCTGCATTAAGATGAGTAGGGAGTTGGGAGTGTGGCGCATAAGGACCGCATCATTAGCATACAGTAGCACGGGGAGTGATTTGCCATTTATTTTAGGGACATCGTGGATCAATGTTTTGAGTGATTTGTACAGTCCGTTAATGTAAATGATGAAGAGGAGGGGGGCTAGGGCGCATCCCTGTCTGACCCCCATGCTTACTTTGATTGCTTCAGTAACTTCACCCTCGCTGCTAATCCTGACCCGGGCCTTAAGATCTTTATGGAGGTGTGTTAAAAAGTGCACCAAGGGCTCGTCCAAACCATAGGCCAAAAGGATGGACCAAACCTTTGACCTATTAACAAGGTCAAATGCAGAGGTCAAATCCATAAAGGCCAGATAGATTGGCGAGTCCCGAGTTATGGTATATTGGCCCATAATTAGATTTAGATTTAGGCATTGTTTATGTTGTGGTCCCCTTGGCTTGCAGCGATAACTTCTGCTTTCATTAAATAGTCTTCAAGGAGAGGGGAAGTGAAAACAAAATCTATAATAGATGAGCAACCCCTCCCTCTGAATGTTGGCTCAGTATGTTAATCCAAATAGATAAATCCCCCGCGGGACGACCAAACTTAGGGGTAGGAGCTACAATGTTGTAACATTGAAACCCATCAATGTGCAGTTCCTGGGTCACCCAAGTCTCTTGAAGCATGACTATGTCCTGTTTATTTACTAGGTGTAGCCAGTCAGGGTCCCCCAATCTCGACTGAAGGCCTGCTACATTCCAGCTCAAGATACTCAATTCTGTGTTGGCCTGGTCCTTTGATAACACTTGCTGATCGTCTAACTTAGCTACAGGGAGAGGGGGCACAAACACCTGCAGATTATCAAGTGGTCTGGTTGATGTTCCAGTGAGGGTGGTTGTCAATCCTGAGTATCAAGTTCGGATAAAACCTGAAACCTATTATATGAGGTGGGGGATACATGCTCATTTACAATGGGCCTAAGTGTTGGTGTATAAAAATAGCCCAGTGGTAAGGAGCAGATGTTGGTACTTTGGTTAGATGTTAACTTGCAAGCTCTCAATAGGTATCGTACCATATGAGGCTTGCAGAAGTTAATCACAATACAGTCACCATCTATGTTCTTGGGGGACGGGCCAACCCACCCGACTCTGCGAACCATGATGATCTCGTTCATGTCAGATGAGGTGGAACCTTTTGTGCTTTGTTAACCAATCCACACACTTGTTAGGTAGGTCAACCCAGGACTCCCTCTGGTCTCTTTTAAGGGTGGGGACACCGGCCAGAACTAAAACATATGGACAGGTGGCCGGGGGCAAACTCAAAACATTTGTATTAGGCCTCAGATGGTTTTTGTTTGAGGTGTCTATTGAACTCCTGCTTGGGTTGCTAGGCGTGATTCCGGCATGAAAGCATTCAGGGTTGATACTGCGCCTTCGGCTGAGGTTCGAATGCAAGTTTGTGACTAGGTCATCTGCAGGTGATACACTACTCCTTAAGTTAGGATTTAATACCGCATCAGGACTGACTGTGCAGCACTCCCTAACTTGTCTGCATGTGAGACAGGTGCTACTTCTGGGGAGACTAGTAGGTACTGGGGTCGCAGAAGCGGGGTGGGAGCAATAACAATGGTATTTGAGTCTGGGTTTAGACTAGTGTTAACAATGAGACCATCCCCCAGGGCAGCCATAGGTTGTGCTGTCGTCATCGGTGGGCTAAGCTTTCCCACAGCTGTATCAAGGCAATCTAGGCGTTCTAAGAGGGAGGTGAATTTAGAGTCAAGCAAATCATTAAATCGCCTAAGCACAGAATCAATATCAATAACAGAGTTCCTAATTGTGTCTCCGCCCCCCCGTTATCCAAGTGCCTCGGTCTGTGTGCTGATGGAACGATGCGAAGCCCCAATATAGCCTTCCCCGGGGGTACCAGTGCTTATAGATGACTGCATTCATGCGGACAAACAGTTACTGGATGCGCTCATCCTGTATGGTTGTTTCCTCTTGGCACAGACAGGTTTCCCACATTTCCTCTTGCGTTTGGTGACCGGATTTTCCACTATTGTAGAAACATCGATAACTTATTTGTTTCTGTATATTGCCAGATGAACTTATACTGGGGTGCATTATGGTCGTAGTGCCTTAGATATTGGGCTGTGGTGAGACATGTTCGTTTACAGGGCCCAGTACAGAATCAGGATCAGATAAAGCCCCTTTGATAGGTGGATTAATCAATGGACCCTCGTTACCCAAAGACAGGCGGTGCTCAGTTAGTTCAATTTCCCCTGACAAGATGTTAACCACCCTTTCTAACATACTGTTGATGCTGCTGCTGATAGGACATGTGTTTGATTGCCCAATGCGCTTCCTCATGGTATAAATTGGATCAATTCGTATATTTCTGGGAAATCCAAAATATTGGACTTGGAGGCACTCACCTCTGGACGATTGGTAACCCAAAAGGGGGTGGCCTTGCCCCGCCTCTTCCTGTCGCTGACAGGTGCAGACTGGCCCGCCCTTGGCCCGGGCACGCCTGTGTCCGTCCCTCGCTGCGGGAGTGCTGGCGTTAATTTATGTGCCTCCAGGCGCTTTTGGTGCACGTAGGAGGCAGTGGCCGCAAAGAGAGCTGGAGATTGTAGTTCCTGGCCCTACCACGGCTACCTCAGGAGCGTCCTGCGCTGCGGGAGTGCTGGAGTGCTGGAGTTAATTTATGCGCCTCCAGTGCATGTAGGTGGCCCGCACTGTGGGAGTGCTGGCGTTAATTTTCCACGGCTGCCTCAGGAGCGTCTTGTTATGTTATCGGGGTCCTCATTCCTTCTGTTAGTTTGAGAGAACATATATAAGAGGCACCTTTTACTGCTGGGGCAGACATTGGCTAAAAGAGACATAGCAAGGCAGTGAAGTGTGACGGCCCCCCCTTCTCTCTCAGCATGGAAAAATGGGCTGGATTTTAGCATGGGGTTAGAGATCCCGATATTCATGGCCAGGGGTTGCCCGCAAAAGCACCCCAAAATCTGGAAAAGATGGGCAGATTATCGAGGTCTAGACTTGGACCCGGCGCCCCCAGTGGATGCATCTGTGTCTACATTGCTGTGCGGGCCTCTAGGGTAAGGGACTGGAGACGTGGTGAGGGAATCGATTTGTTGGGATGGGTGATGCGGTGGCAACTGAAACGTGGTAATGTGTTAGTGCACCGGGGTTATTTTGTGTTTTATGACTATGATGATCATAATGTATAAACCAATTGTCAAGGACAATAATTTGCAATGTCTGCTGTGGCAGGCGTCTCCTGGGTTAAGGAGCACTGCTCTGTATATGACCATTGACATAATATAAATCTGTTATTAAAAAAAAAAAAAGACGAAAGCCTTGAAGTGTAGGATTACGCTACTATTTATAGAATTTTTTTTGTAAGTCAGAATTCATAGATTTAAATAGATTATTATTTTTTAGAATACAAAATGGCTAAAGCAAAAGTGACTGAACATCCACAATCTAGTCTAAAACGTAGATGTATTAATGCTTGCTTCTATAGTGTCTTTCTATTAACATTCATGTGGTTATTATTGACTGTCCTTGTACCTATTCTAATGGTTATTGAAAATGGAAACAATACTAATGATGTAACAAGTGTAAGAATGGGTGATGTCACTAATGAAACCCCTAATACTAATATAGAACAATTGGATGGAAGCATTCTCCATCATGATAAATCAATTAGTGATTTCTCGTTAAATGTCTTTACTAAATTGCTGTACGAGTACATTAACCTCTTGAGTGCCCATGACGAGATGGTCTCGTCATGGGCCGCGGTTGCGCTGTGCCCATGACGAGACTATCTCGTCATGAACCCCGCCCGCTAATGAAAGGGCCGGCACAGGGCGGGGAAAGAGCGGGGCACTCAAGGGGTTAACACAATGAATGTGAGTGATTGTTATGTGTGCATGCAATTACCTTCGTCTGTCTCAGAGGGGGTGACCTATCACCATCTACCTTTAACATATGGTGTGCCTTGTAGTGTACTAGTTAGCCTGTTCTACGTGACGGGGAAGGTCAAATACCACTATTCCAATATAGATTTAGGGCCCGATTCACAGAACTAACTTAAGACAAAATCCTAAACTTACTACCATTTTGGTATTCACAGAAGGCACTTACTCATTTTGGTATTCACAGAAGGCACTTACTCATTTCGGTATTCACAGAAGTTAGGAGTCCTAACTTTAGGACTCCTAAATGCCTTCTGTGAATACCGAAAGTCTTAAAATTAGGATTTTTCTCAGTTTAGTAGTAGTATAGTTAGGACTCCTAACTTTATGACTCCTAAATGCCTTCTGTGAATACCGAAAGTCTTAAAATTAGGATTTTTCTCAATTTAGTAGTCCTAAGTCTAGGACTACTAAATTGAGAAAAATCCTAATTTTAAGACTTTCGGTATTCACAGAAGGCATTTAGGAGTCACAAAGTAAGGAGTCCTAACTATACTACTACTAAACTGAGAAAAATCCTAATTTTAAGACTTTCGGTATTCACAGAAGGCATTTAGGAGTCCTAAAGTTAGGACTCCTAACTTCTGTGAATACCGAAATGAGTAAGTGCCTTCTGTGAATACCAAAATGAGTAAGTGCCTTCTGTGAATACCAAAATGGTAGTAAGTTTAGGATTTTGTCTTAAGTTAGTTCTGTGAATCGGGCCCTTAGTATTTTCAGAAATACCTGTTATTAAGGAACTGAATAAAGTTTTAAGTAGTAAAAATGCACGCTATATGGGAGAGTTCTTCCATATCACTAAAACTTTGGATGTAGAATATACCTATAGAAATAACATGACTTGCAGATTGCGGGTGGAAGAAAAGATTTTTATAGAAATGGTAGAAGATAGAAGAGAAAGTTTCCAAAGAAAAGCTGCTGAACAGAAGTCACAGGTACCACCATGGGCTTTTAGAGAAGGAAATTATGAGAAAGGCGAGACATACGCTGTAATGTCCCAGGACTGGTCTCAAAAGGGAAACATCTGTTTGCTTAGAATGAAAACTATAACAATTATTTCATTGGTTCTAGTGAATGTGAGCATACTTTCCAAATTACCGGATGTTGGGGATTAAAGGGTGGAACTGATCCTGTCTTTCCAGGAGTCTATTATGTGTCTGGTAAGAAAGCCTACTATAGTTTGCCTGCACATTGGTATGGTAGTTGTTATTTTGCTATTGTCTTTCCAAAGGTCTATCACATGGACCGAAACAACAACAAACTAAATGAAGTAAAACAAGGACTAACACGTAACAAGAGAGCGAGTTTCTCGGAAATAGTAGGTGATCTTTTTGGTGCACGGATACCCTCAGTTGGAGTTGTTCTGAATTCACACAAAATTTGAAAATTTTCCACAGTGGTTGATCATTTATCAACAGATACTGCTGGTGGGTTCTTGATGATTGACATGGAAATGGTTGCAATCAGATCAATGGTTTTGCAAAATCGACTTGCCCTTGATATCTTATTAGTAAAAGAGGATGGGGTTTGTGGGATGTTGAAAATTCAACACTGTGTCATAATCCTGTACCTGGTGCCGAGGTTTTACAACAAATGTAGTCTCTACATAGGGCGCAGTTTTCTTACTCTATACAGAGTAAGTATTCCCCAATTAAAACCCACCCCTATCCCGTGCATCCACCAGTCCAAAAGTATGCCTATGTAAAGAATACTGTGTTGCCAATCTAATGATGTGTACATTACATATGAGGTAGTGGGGCTTGTTTACTTTGGTATTTGTATGTAACTGGACTTTGTCAATGCTTGTTGTTCTCTTGGTTGCCATCCGTGATCGTGTCTTTAGTCGAATTATTTATTGGGACAAAACCGCTGAGAAATGCTTCTGATTGTTTGGAAAACAAAAGAGAACGTTTTGCGCTTTACGCGCGCTTTACCCGCATTGCAGGAAAGAAGGACAAAAGACTTCAATCGGCTGTACGTTGCATTGCGTCAGAACGCATGTGAAAGTAACGCCCGTCTTGGGTGCAGTTCGGGTGTGGCATGCCTATATAATGCCACACCCAAGTTCCAGAAGGCGCTTAGCCTTCCGACCGTTGCCGCGTCGACATCTGCATCTTGCCTGGTGAGCCTCGCCGGTTTCCTGAATCTTCAGAGTTCGTCATCAGCATCACGAATCTTGCAGAAAAGAAGCAGAAGAAGGCTAAGTTATTTCTTTATTCTAATATACAAAAGGTGCCCATCGCAAGACAGCAGTAAAAGCCAGTGCGCATTAGAAAAAGATAAAGAACAATTTTTGGAAACTCTTGTTTACCCTAAAGAAAGGATTTCTTTGAAGAAACAAATGGACATTAAGCAAGAAAGACTTTTAAGAAAAAACAATTATAGTGTTGCATGAATCTGTATTATATTTGTTGTACTATTTTCTCATTTTGAAGTACAGAATCACGTGATGGACCATATACAAAAGATGATGCATAGTAAGTGAAAGATGATAAGAGAACCAATAGAATATAATGTGGTGTACTTCTTGTGGATAATAGAATAAAAGCTCATAATCTGTTTTCTCGCACATAGAAAAGAAAAAACAACAGGAACAGCATCATCATTGTCACTACAGACATCCATACAGTGACTACTCCCTTAGAGGACAACACCCCATCACGCGTTGACTTCAGGACGCCATGCCCAATTCCTGTAGATCGCAGGTAGGACATTTATATCACACATATTCTCAGTGTAATGCAGGAATTGTAGGATTAATAGCACAACCCATTTGATCACGCCCTCAAAATATTTCTTGTTGCCTCGCAGGTCGACAACAGGAATTTGTCAGCGTCCGAACCTGGCCCTCCTCCCTGATTTCTTTTAAGTAGCCATAGTGTATTATATAAATCACTGGTTATTACATAGGGGTTCCGGGAGGTTGGCTTATAGCGTCTCTGCGAAATCCTGCCAAGACACCTTACAGGTAAGAGTACAGATTCTTGCAGGTAAGAGTGTATTGGTTACCCTGACACACTGCTGTACATATATCCCTGATAAGAGTAAAGGAATATATAAAAAATATTACGAAATGACATGAAGACTTGACTCAGCTGGAGGTTGACGGTGTTTGGGAGAGACTTGATAAGAGTTTCTCCTCTGTAGGTAAATGGTTTTCTAACTTTGGAAGAATTTATTAGGGAAAATAATAATGCCAATCGTTTCAGTAGCCACAGTATCCTTAATGATAATAACAGCATATAAATATTGTAAGTGTAGGAGTGGAAGAAAGGAAGCGACAAAATCAATGAAGGGCAAGAAAGAGAAAAGAGAAGAGGTAGAATTAGAAGATATGAAAGGAGAATACTGTGATATGATGAAAGATGTAGATGAAAAGGCCATAAAAAGAGAGAAGAATACTGAGTTTTAAATAATTGAAGATGGCACTCGGAATGGTAGGTATTTTATGGTGGCTCCAGAAAGCAATCAGAGGGGGGATTGATGGAGTAAGGGTTCGCAAAAAGAAACCTGCTCGAATTGACACCCCATAATACGTACTAACAGTAAGTAGTAATAGAAAACGAACGTGCTCCATACACAAACACGAGAGAAATAGCTTTTCGCATGTATGCAATAATGTGAAATAATATATGAAAGAACTAAAACGTATTTGCAGTATGCTTTGAACGAAACGAGAAATAATGCTTGACTAGGCCGCAGGTGCATTTCATAGTTTGCATGATGCATCTTGCTCTGGAATAATAAATATTGCCACTTTTTTACTTAAAGCTTATGTTAGGTAACGTTAACAAGGAATAGTGCAAAGGTGGGTGGTAAACAGTGAAAAGTGCACTATCATATAATTAATGAATGTTCATATTCTATTTGCTATAGTGAGCTGGATGATATGCCATTTTCCTTAAATTAGCCGAATAAGGGAGGGGTAAACAAAGGAGTGAATCTGATCTGCCAGAGGCAAGACAGACGCGCTGTGCACAGCAGAAGAGACGCACGGGTTGAAGGCCAATGTGATGATTGTCTGCCAAGTGATGTGACCCACCGTGGGACCAGAGACTCATTCCACGGACGATGCTAAAATGTATTAATCAAAAATGTTTAAATGTATATTGTGTAGAAATCGTGAGAACGAGTCAAGAACCAAGCTATGGGAAAGGATGTAGAACAATAATATGACTAAATTGTAGGTGAAATCACAGTGATGTGACAACACCACCTCCCAAACCCACCAATCCCGTCAAGTTTCATAAAATGTTTTAAATAATGTAGGACGGACATGTAGGTTTTAGGGTATAACCGGGGTGCCTTTAGGGGTGTGGTTTAGACTTGCGGGGAGGAAGAGAAGACGGGTGGGTGCGTCGCTGATCGTCTGTTTGCAGAGAGGCCTATCTGTTCCTGTCCCTGTCCTGCTCCTGGGTTCTGAAATCTTTGTTCCCTGATTCTATTTCGGGGCACCCCCACCATCACCTAGGCCAAGGGGGTGGTTTTCCACAGACCGTTAGGTTTGTATTATTCTGACTCATTCTTGCAAAGTTACTTGCAAATGTATTTTGTCTCTGAAACTTTTGTCTCTTCACCTATCCACTCCGTCATAGGTACATTGATACGTATTATTTTAGACAAAACTATTGTCTCTTCATCTATCCCCTCCGGTAGGTGTATTTTGTTTTGCATTTAATTTTGCTGACACTTTTGTCTCTTAATCTATCCACTACTTCATGCATAATGTCATTGCTTGTATGATGAGTTTGTAATAATTTGAAGTTGCCGATATTCTCTCTCCCTTTGTGAATGTCATTATTTGCATTTTGTGACTGTATGCATTGAGCATTTGCAATAATTTTGAGATAAAGCTTTATTAACTTTACAGAGAGTCTGTGATGATTTAGCTCACTGAAATAGTTAGTTAGAGGGTATTATCATTACCATCAACTATTCAACTAATTGGTTCATCGACCAAATAGAATGAAAGATGATGTATAAGTTAGATACGTATTTTACAACGTCACACATGGATTTTAGAAGTAAAAGAATTTAACTTATATAAATTGACCCCAACGCATCAGGGATTTGGGTGAATGTGTATGGGCCATTGTTCTGTGATATTAATGAGTATTGATGCCTGATCAGGTATTAGCTTCGCACTGCATCGCTGACATAACTGTGAAATGTAAACACAAATTTGAAAATGCAACTGGTGAAAAGGAAATGCTCTGCTCCTCACAAAACATTATGTCCTGATGCAAGCTACAAGTTTTTTCTTAATTTAAAAATCATAGCTATTTGTATATAGTCAATCTACCCAGTTCACATAATTTCAAAATGTATAGCTATTTTACATAGGGGTCGCCAATAATTTTGACCGGTGGTACTTCCTCATTCGCGATATTTAGGATTGGACGATGGAAGTCGTAAATAAATCCCTGCCGCAGCGCCACAGGGAAGCAATTATGGGAAAAGCCGGCTCAGCTCCCGCTTTAGGAGCAGACTCAAATGAAAACACACCCATCAGTGTGCGCGCCCCCGTTCCTTTCGAAGTGCATGAACTCTATGTCCTGGAAAATACCCGCCCCTTTTCACGGTCACGCGGGAAGAATGATCTCGCTCGCGCTTTCACTTCAGGACGAACAGGCTGCTTAGGAGAAGGAGAGATCGTTGCGCGTTCGCGCTCCTGTTCTGTCTGACAATACCAGTAGCGAACGGCTGCTGTGTGTGGCATACGTCATCTTTGTCACCTTCACGTCGAACCGTCGTCTCCGATTACTTCTTTGAGAGGCGGACAGTTTGGGGTGACAAGATTGTCTGCGGCTCCCACCTGTTTCGTTCAGCAGTCAACGCGCCCGTGGCGCTGTTAGTGACACAGAGCGAGTCGCACATAACCAACCTCGGTTCGACGTCAGTTCAGTAAATAAACCCACGCGTCCCCCCCACCCAATCCCCGTTCAGTTTTTAAATTAATCTCCACCAAAGTTTCACACTCGCTTTTCATCACAGACTTGTGCACGCGCCTTGATTTTCCCTTCATTCAGAAAAGGAAAAAAAAAGCACGGCGAGACGAAGGGGGAGGAGGCTGGAGGGAGGTTGGGAGCGGCCCTGTCTGACACAGAGAGAAAGAGATCCCAGGGAGGACGTGAACTACCGGCAGGAGGTGGAGTGAGTGACCCCCGGCAGGCTCCTCACGGCATGGCTGTCTGAGGCTGATGCACTGTGCCCCTGCGAGCGGGAACTAGGGATTCCCCTCCTGCTTCCAGGTCAAGTTGAGCGAGGGTCTCCTTTCTGTGTGTGGGATCGCGCTGCAGCCGGGGCGATGCCGGATCAGATCCCCGTGTCGGAATTTGTGGCCGAGACCAATGAGGACTACAAGGCGCCCACTGCCTCCAGCTTCACGAGCAGGATGGGTCAGTGCAAGAATACGGTGGCGGCGATCGAAGAGGTAAAGGGGCGTGGGGGACCGAGAGAAGGCACCGCCCTACCTGGGGCTTGGGCTGTTAGTGTGCCCGTCTCCGTCTGGGGGCCTCGGGTCATTGGGTTTGTGGTGGTTACGGGCAATACCTCTGGACCGTGAGATACCAACATCTGTGTGAAGGTTGTGGGGCAGCAGGCGGAGTCGAACATTGGGTTAACTCTGGGGTACTTTTGGATAAAAGGAGAACGGAAGCGATAGTAGCGTGCACTGCTATGGGAAACACTGCTGTGGGAAGCTGGGAGAGAGGGCCAGGGTCATCGAGAGGTGGATGTTGAGGCACATATTATTTAAGTTCCTAGCAGTTGGCCTGTGTGTAGGGTTTGAAAAGGTTTACAGTAAACTGGACGAGGACAACAGAGGCCACTGAATGGTCTGCGGCCATCTGTATATATACTCCGATTTAATTTATCAAGGACTTTTTTTGCTTGGGGCGGAGGCGGGTGGGGGGAGTTGCTAGAGCATTCTCTACTGGAAATTAAAGCTAGGCAGGCTGGCGAAAGGGGTGGAATGAAAGGTATGTGGGAGGTTTGGAAGTAAAGGTGAGCTTGCGAGGCCAATGGGGAGGGAGAGGAGAAAACCGGAAATAGGAAGTGGAGAAGGGAAGGGCAGGTATGGAAGAAAAATGACAAGAGGGAATCCGAGGCTGAGTCCCAGCTCCAGAAACTTAAATTGTTAACTTTTGCGCAAGGAACGGATCATTGTTCCACTTTACGTCTGAGATTATTCGAACAAGTGGCTTGATAGACGGCGGAAGTACATCAGTGCTGTAAAGACCTATAAGCGAGAAGCACTTCCTTCCATATAGCTGGGAAGTTTTGCGCACAAAAAAGTCAGCTGTTACATAGGGACCCAGTATGAGAGAACAGTACATTTTAAAACCTAAGCCTATTTTTTTTGCATCAAGCGTTTACCTTCTAGAAACGGAATAACTAAGCAAGGATAACCTGGTTGGTAGTGACTAAATGTAAACCACATAGAATACTTAATAAGATGATATGAGACACCTCAGAGGATGGCAGTAAGTGCCAACAATTGATCAACATCAGATGTACACGTAGCGAGCACAATTGCCTTACCCCACAGGTAACTGCCAATATTAGAAAGCTTAAACTGTATACATTAGAGCCGGCTGATATAAACAGGAGAACAGACTCTACAATTCTGCAAAAAAATACAAATACATCTTCTCTTTTGGGATGGTGTGAACTGTTGTAATGTATTTAATGTATGGGTTTGTGCTGAAAATCAAATGTAAAAAATCAGCTAACGCATGCCTTAGTTTCTATATTTATTTGTGCATTTGCATCTGCTTTTGGTGTGCAATAGTAAACATAATAAGATGCCTGTTAGATTGGCGGCAGGAACCTTTAAAGCAGTTACTTGCCTATATAGGCGTATGACGCATGAGCCGCTGACTCCGTTGCGGGCACTGCAGCAGAAATGGGAGGAGAACTTGGGCAAAGAGATCCCAGAGAAGTTGTGGGCCGAATTGGTTGAGAGGGCGTGGAAAAGTACTAGAAATGCCCGTTTTCAGCTAGTGCACTTTTTCATAATGCATAGGGCGTACCTCACCCGGCTAAAATTAACACATACTTCGATACGGACACAGCGATGTGCCCACGATGCAACACAGAGGGTGCGGATTTCCGCCATATGCTGTGGGACTGTCCCGGAAGTATTGGGAGGAGGTGGTTTCACTATTGTGTGACATTACAGAGAGGGAGCTAGAACTCGCTATAGGCCCTTGCTTGCTGCACTGGTTTCCTCACACATCCAAGACCAAGATCACTAGCAAATGTTTGGATTTGGGTCGTCTTCTGGCCAAAAGAGACATTACAGCACATTGGAAGTCTAGGCGGGGCCCCAGCGTTCAGAGGTGGAGATCTGACCTCCTTAAATGGGCAGAATGCGAGGGCACATTTAGTTTGCAGCTAGCTAGCCGAGCGAAAAGCGACAAAGCTTTGGAGGCCGCGAGGGCCTGGGAAGCACTGGTGATCTTACTGAAAGCCCCGGACACTGATTTAGATGTGGACTCTACGGCTGGTGACCCGGCTATCTCACCCTAACCAATGTATATTCCATACCTGGCTGTCTGTACCTATCATGTCCCTGATTATACCTATCACTGTCGTTGCAGTGTTCCTTGGTATACATCCCGTGTTACCTGTTTTGCGAACTTTTGTGCCCTATCCTGATGCTCTTACAACAATTACTCTGTGTGACACGCCGTGGAACGGGGAGGTATAAGAGGGTGGGGGGTTTAGGATAGTTTTGTTTTCTTTTGTCCTGTGGCTACGGTATTGCTCTCATGTCTCTCATTGATTGTTGCTGCAATGGTTCTTCCTCATTCATCTGGTTGTCACCTGGTGCTATTATCTTGGGGATTGGCACACTAACCTGTTCCCTGTGAATATGTAACTTGCATTTGGTGTCGATCAGAGACTATTATTGACTAATGAGCTCCTGTTAGCCTTTTCATCCTGATTATGTCTGGATGTGTTTGTTTGGAATTAATAAAAATATATAACCCAAAAAAATAAGATGCCTGTTACATATCCTGATATGTAGAATCGGAATCTGCAAACATTTACCCTCGCAGGTGGAGTTTACTATTTGGGATAATCCAACAAGTGTCCAGATTATTCAGGTTCATGATTTTAGGAAAATTGTGGACAACGGATGTTCATTGATTGAGGTGCTAAATTTAGAAAGTTTTTGCAATACTGTACATATGGAGTAAAAGAATGGTCATGTTACCTTCAGTGGACTGACCCAAAGAGGACAAGTCACAAGTGCAGGAGGAACAGATGTGTAGATCTGTAAGTATATATAAAACTGTAGACTCTTATGCTTTATATTTTTTTGAGAATTGGGTCCTGAAAAGCAGATGAGGGTGGTAGGTAAGAAAATGAGATTTCTTAGTACATAACCCAGGACAAATTAGAATTGCTTTAAAAAATATTTTAATTTTTTTCTGCTGATGTTTTGATTTTGGTACTGTTTGTGTGCGGGCATGTGTTGTCTTGATCGGCGGTACGCAGTATGGGAAGTGCATAAATGTTAGAGCATGCATGACTTGTCGTTCCCAGACAGAGAAAGAACACAAACCTTCTCCTAACTTATGGTTGCCCCTGCACATTGTTTTGTATATCTCCTGCAGAATTTTATCAGGACTGACTGGAAACCTAGCCTTACCTTCCTATGAGGTACAAAGGAAATGACAATTGATCTTTGAGATTAAAAGCATACTTTATTTGAACGGACTGGGACACTAACCAGATGCTTTCAAAATGTAATAGATTTAGTGGTAGTGCCCTGTGATCCCTTGAAGTTGGTTTGCTTGTTAAATATGCCAGTGCCAATTAATTGGGCCTACTTTGCAGGCTCTTGGCTTTGTTTTACGTGTATACTGCTTACTTGATTGGGTCTCCTCATCGCACCCATGTCGGCTCAACATTGACATGCATACTAATTTCAGGAAAGAGCTCAAGAAAACCTTTTCGCTTCGTTATTTAACTCAGCCTTTCAGTTTTTTGTAGTGCCCCTACATCAGTGTACTCCAATATTGTCTTCCTTTCATGTTTTCAACTTTGCTTTTGTTTATTTTATTCAGTATGTGAGCAGTTTCTTTGTATTTTTTGTGAATGGTTGAAACTTGCCATTTTTGTTTCTCTGGCCCAGGGATCTGTCAATTTAGAGACTACTGTTATATTTGTATTGATTCCACTTGGTTCAAAACTACTGTTTGACTAAATTACTAATTCCAGACCACATTCATCACGTTCATGTTTTTACTACGCGTTAAATTTGCTTCATTTGCATCATTAATGTTTCCAAAATCATGGATAATTAATCCCACACATTCTAACTTGCGGATTTTACTCATGAAGAAACATTTTATGGACATAAATCTACACAATTTTCATACATTATTGTATTCTATGAAAATATCTCTGGGAAGGTCGAAATCTAACGTTTTCAATTA
The DNA here is from genome assembly GCF_964204655.1 of Triturus cristatus. NCBI lineage: Eukaryota > Metazoa > Chordata > Amphibia > Caudata > Salamandridae > Triturus > Triturus cristatus. The sequence continues at coordinate 345,722,214 of NC_140589.1, read as the reverse complement.
GTTTATGTTCAGTTCAGCATTTTTATATCTTTGAAAGTCTCGCATCTTTCATTACTGGCATTCCTAACGTTAGGTAAGAGAAAAAGAAAGGGAAAAAGTGCATGTAAAAGTCTTTCTAACTTCATTTATGCAGTTGAAAGGAAGAACAGCGAAAGGAAATAAAAAAGGTGAAAATTAGGATACACGGGTGAAAGAATGAATAGGAGAGTGAATTAATGGAGAGAAGGGGTGAAAGAATGGAGTGAAGGGGTGAAGGATGGAGTGAAAAAGTGAAACAATGGGTAGTTGTATGGGAAAACGTATGTACGTTATGTTATTGGTGTTTTTATAGCTCACCAATCAGCCATGCGGGTATCAGCACATGTAGGAATCAAGGAGTGAAAAGATTGACAGATAAAAGAATGAATGAATGGCGAGATGGAGAATAGACAGATAGTATGTGTGAAAGGATGTATGAAAGGGTGAAAGGATGTATAAACGGGTGAATGCATGGGTGTTGGATGGAAAGGTGGAGGGATTGACAAATGAATGGATGAGTAGATAGAAGGTTCAACGGATTGATAAATAGATGGATCAGAGGAGCACCTGAAGGGTAAAAGGAACCCTTCTATGCAATGTGAGGTTTGCCACTTTGCATCCTCATTGTAGAGTTATGGTTCAAGTGGGGGACGGAGGGGGTGGTGGTATTTTAATTCTGTAGCCACTCCCTTGATGCTTACTATGGTAACTCAGCTGATAATAGAACCAACTTTACCACCAACACTGAAGAATTCTTGCACAGCCCCTCTTTTGCTCCCTTACAGAAAGCAAATGCACCACAGGACCTGTCAGAAAAGCACAAATACTCCATATATTGGGCACAAATTGTTAAAAGCATCATATCGTTCTAAATTATTAAAACTTAAAACACAGTACGAGCAACAGGTTCGGAAAAAACTCTAGCGCTTAATTAAAATGTATTGACAGTGCGCAAGTGATCTGTCAATACTGTTAATAAATGGATGTCCCTTGAAGCCCATCAGCCACAACTACAAGACGCTATAAACAATAACTTAAGTGCCTCCGGGGAAATGCAAACCATAAATCACACTGCAGTGACTCTATAGCTGGAATGAGTCTAGAGAAGTATGCTGGAAGAACAGGGCTATTAACGTAAAAGCTCCCTTACTGGCCTATCAAATAGAAGGGCAATAAGCAGTTATTATTTTAGTTACGTCTCCAAATGCAGAAATTTTGATTTGTTTAAGATCACTGTACCACATCTTCAGTAATCTGTTGTTGAGCAATGTGTGCACAAAACTGAATAAAAAAAATTCATTTCAGGAGAAAAGCGACTTGATGATTACAGACAAATATAAGCATTATGTGCCCAGTACCACTGCCACCTCCCAAAAACGTAGTTTTTTTTTGCAACTGCAATACATCATGACATCACAGGTATGCAGCATAAAACTCTAAAAACAAAATCGTGTCAGAAGTCCATTTAAAAAAAAGAAGCAAGATTTTAAACAATTTAGTTTCATGGTGTTATGTGCTGTGATTTCTGAACATCGCGATTGATCTGATGGAAGAAGCATCTTATGGTCTCTTGCTGGACTCTAAACAAGTTATTCATTTTAATAAATTCCTAAAGTATGAAGTGAATGTAAGGGGGCAAATTCCATGAGTAATAACTTTTGGCAAGTTTTTAATTTGTATAACTCTAACTTTGTGTACCAAACAGGTTCTGCAGGATTACCAATTAGTTTGAGTTGGGCATATTTTACTAATGGTTACAGTCCCTAGAACCTGCTGTTTTTCACACTACATTTATTTATTTATGCGTTTTTATATAGAGCAAACTTTACCCGAAGGTGTCAGATCGCTTTACAATAGAGCCAGTTATATTACATAAGGACTTCAGAGTACATGCATTACAGAAAAGATACGAAACAGATAACCTCTAAACTCAAACAGAATGGTAGTAAGTACATATGTCTACGACAGATAATTGTGGTTAGAGTTACATCTACAAGTTACAAATCCACTCAAGATTACATTTTAAAAAGAGTTAAAGCAATTAGGGTTGGACAATTATATATTAAAACGGGGATGTGGAATTCCTATTGCCCTATGCCCAGGACATATTGTTTGGGGTCAAGGGGTTTTCATGTGTATTTTGTCCTTGGGACAAGTAGGCCCAAACCCCTGCAGCACAAACCCTTTGGCTGCCAGTTTGCAGTCCCACATTATGGATTAGGGAAGGGCACTGTTTGTAGTTAAGGTAATATTTTTGTCCATATGTTAATGCTGTTCAAACTTGCATTTATGGTATGGTTCATTAATTGAAAGCCTTTATTATTAGGGTGAGCGCTCTAAGAAATTGTTGTAAGCTCTGACTGCACTACTGACAGTGGTTCCAGTATAAAAATGCGCACACACGTTTTCAAAGTTTAGCAATATGAGGGTATTTATTATGCTCCCAGAACGCTCTCTGGTTTGATGCAAATATTTGTAGAAGCTTGAAAGCAAGATTGAGGATTATTTGCTTTCAAAGTAAAATGTTCATTAAAAATGAAAGCAGGGAAAAGAACATTTCTCAAAACTACTGTAAAATTTCAGGTACCATTTCTTTGCAGCATCAGTTAGTAACATGTGTTGATGTATGCTAGTATTTCCCAAAAATATTCATAATGGAAAATCAGTGTAACCAGTTTCAATAAGATTATAGGAAACAAAAATAAACCAGCATTAGCAAAACAAGTAGTTCTGAAATTTGTGGTCAGCTTTTTGGTTTTGTCAATGTGTGACTTGTTTTGGCATGGTTTTTGTAAAACCTTATTGGTGTGGGAGCTGCCGGGCCCTCACCATTATAACAAACATTGGCAAAATAAAAATTGGTCTCAAAAAGCACACACTGCTACTGTAGTTACCGGCAATGAACAAAACTTTGTGTGCCAATATGCTCCTTGTGAAAGAGCAGAATGCTGTCACAGTGAAGCCAGCCGATACAGAGAGATAGACAGAATTTTAATAAATGCAAAAAGGTCATGGTCAAAGCCAGACCAAATTAGGGGCCCAATTATTAAAGAAAGTCTCAAAAGTGCACCATGGTATCTGTCCTTGCATTAAGTGCAGCTTTACGGTTTTCGTGACTTCCCAAGAATTTACAGAAGTAGGACAATAAATAGTACTTCTAAAAAATATTTGTGAACTGCATTTTAGCATGAGCAAATATGCATGTGTAGATTTGCTGATGCGAAAATCCGAGTGTTTGCAAGTTCACTTTCCCTCCAACCACTTTTTTCCCAACTCTGGAAGAAGGTTTACGTCTGCCATTGTCAGGAGTAAATTACCAACATTTCTCAGTATGGGATAAGAGTAGAGAAGAGTTGTTGAAAACCCTTAAAACATGCAAGTTAGTAGGCTTGCACAGACTCAAAAGGGCATTCTAACCCTTGAACTATCGCTTACCACTGCCTTCAGCCAGTATGTAGATCTGCGGAAACGTGGCAAAATAAGGGGATTGCAAGTATTCAAACACTACTATGGAAGGAGCCCTGGCATAATCAGAGGCTATATCAGAGCTCTTATATAAGGAGATTGCTGCCATAATTTTTCGCTGTACTACATGGCACCAAAGGGGCAAGTGGATTTTGTTACAGGGCAAGTAGATTTATGAAGCAACCAGCCCCATGGACAAGTAGATATTTTATTAAATTCCACCCCCTGGATAAAACATTAGCGCTCGCATTCCACAACGGAAAGCAGGAAAAACGACTTAACTGTAGGCTGCCAGCAGTGAAGAAAGAGGCGGATCACAGAGAAGGAAGGACTATTACTGCCACAGGAGGAACCGGTTTGGCCACCGTTGTGGACTACTGTTGTATTGTGATTGGTTATTTCAGAAGTATACTCCCAGAGACTCTTGGGACTGTTAGTTATGTGTTTTTTATTTAAAAAAAGAAAGATTAAAACAGATGTTTTAAAAAGGCTGCTATATTAATAAAGCGAAGAGAGTTTAGCAGCATAATCCTCGCCTCCGGTCCTGACTTAGAAGTAGTTTATTTTTGGTAAATTTTGAAATTGATCCGCCTAAGAAACCTATGTGTTTCGATAGCGTTGCTATCCTTCTTTTTTTTAAAATTTTTTTTACAAAGTTCCTTTCTTTAGAAAAAACAATTTTATTATTAAAAAAACCATTTTGTATAGCCTTTTGCTTTCAATACATTGGTAGTAATCACACACCCAGACAATGCACTCTAAATTACAGCCCCATCATCCATTGTTCTCAAGCCCACAGCACCACTTGCCCCAATTCTAGGTATGTTTCTGTGCACAGCCTCTTGCTTGGCAAATTGTTTGTTACATTTTGGCACACCAGTCCAACCCCCAGCTGCCACTCGGCCAAGTTGGGAGCCTGAGCGGATTTCTGTTTGTGGGCAAGGTACCCTCTTGGCAACCACTGTGGCCACTCCCACCGTTATCTGGTCACAACATGGACCACCAAAGTTCTCCAATATACTAAACAGACCCACCCTCTGGGTAAGGTCCACTGATCTGTCAAAGAACTGTGAGAGTGCTCTCTCAGCATATTGCCAGAACCTTATTATCTGGGGGCAGGACCATACTGCTTGAAAATAATCTGCTTCCGCTTAAGTGCAGCGAAAACAGGTGACTTGGGAATTTTTTTCGGCATGCCACAAACTGTTGGATGTAAAATAGGTTGTGTGTAGGTAGTTTAGCTGATCTGCTGCATTTTGTAACCAGCATTTGCAATGCAATAGGTCTCGCATTTGCGAAATTTTAAGCTATTGGCATTGTAAATGACAATGCCTTTTATTTATCTGTTTTTAAAACAAACCAACACATAGATAAAAGGTTTGTCATTTTCAATGCCAGTAGCTCAAAGTCTTGCAAATGCGAGACCTACTGCACTGCAAATGCTTGTTTCCCTAAAGTTTTGAGACCGTGGTGGCCCAGAACGTGATCCCACACATTGTCACACACACACGTGCACAGTTCCCTAGGTGTGCTCACACAAACACATGCATCCCTCCCACACACACAGCTCTCAAACTGATTATTTCACGAACATTCGTCCTCACAGAGGCACGCTCGCATGCAAACTCACATTCATAGGCATTCACATGCATGCATTCTCTCTCCCCCCCCTCTCTTTCCTCCCCTCCCTCTATCCCTCTCTATGCCTCTCTCTCTCCCCCACACAGACAACAAATGCACTTTATCTTTCAAATGCCCTTCCAGCGCTTTGTTGGGGTCATGAGTATGCGGTTATTACCACAAGAAGAATTCGCTGGGAGAACACATTCTTCATGTAGAACCCACTGTGTTTCAAAGCTTAGTCACATGCCTGACTCTATAGTACTCAGTTAGCAGTCATTCATATTTATTGGGGTATTTCTGTACAGCGCATCCCTTTACATGGGGGATTTGTGTGCCTGGCCCTGACTGAAGCTCACCACCGCAGGGGTTAGGGGTCTGTCACTTGGCACCCAAAGCTCTGTGAGGATGAAGGTTCTGCTTTACTCCTGCAGCTGAGTTTGAGAGGGGAAGTGCATGGCATTTGGGGGTCAGTTCCAGAGCCCCTGTGCGTACAAGGAGAAGGCGGGTTTACTTGCCACGTCACGCACATGCTCCTTCATCTCCAGCATGGCTTGGGAAAGGCAGCGTGGGGCTTAAAGGGCACCTGAGACCTCGTGGCCAAAGAACCCAGCCAGGCCGGATGACCAGCGGAGTCAGACTCGCCCTTCTAGCATACCCACGTCACACTGCAGTGCTGGGAAAGTCTTAAAGTTAAAAAATAAAAATAAACTGAACGCGGTATCCCAGAAGTGGGCGCCGCGCTCAGTCTTAAAAGTTTAAAAACAAAACAAAAAACAAGCGCAGTGTCCCAGAAGCGGGTGCCGCGCTCAGCAGCGTTGCAAATACAAAACAAGCGCAGCCCAAGCAGACCGCGCTGAAAATGAAAATAAAGCTGACAGCACACAAGGCGTGTAGAAGTCTGTAGTATGGCGGAACACAGCCAATCAAACCCCCCCAAGTTCAGTTGCACACGTTGCTGTGCGTGTAAGTTTCCAACACAAGTGAGCAATCTGTGGAAAAACTTAGGTATGAGTAACCTACTTCTTCCTCTTAGTAAGCATTGAAGACACAGCTGTTCTGTATGTTGTGTACGGTAAGGGAGTCTGATGTCGCCACACTCTTGTTTATGCTGTGTGTGTTACTGTAAGCGACTGGACTAATTAGGGTTTTATTATTCTACAAAAATTGGCATGATTCTAAAGATCTGATTCTGAAGACCCCAAATTCAATTATTTATAATTTTCTGAGGAATTTAGCCTTGTGCTATTCATGAGTACTCAAGCCATGAAATTGGTTTTATGCTACATTCCAGGACTAAACCAGTGTTTGTCTTCTCAGGGCCCCAAGTTGTGTTTTTGGCTACAAGACTTAAATTCATGGCTTGATTACACTAAGCCTCAGCTCATGTTCATGGGCCTAATCTCTGCTCACGGGTCTCAGGCATTAACTTGTGTTCACTGTTCACAGGACCTTAACTGGTGCTTTTACGCTGAAGGCATCAACCTGTAGTCATCCCTAACATGAATCTAAAATGTGTTCATCCTTCACAAGGCTTAATACTGGGTTTGTCGTTTACAATGCTTCTATCTGTAATCTTAATGTGAAACACCTAAAGTTATGCTGTTTATGTACAAGGCGTTAACATGTGTTCTTCGTTTACAAGGCCTCCACCTGTAATCCTCCTTGGCATGGATTCAAACTGTTCATCATTGTTAATGCCTCAATCTATGTGCTTAATGAACAAAGCATAAACTCATGTTGTTTATGTACAAAGAGTTAACAGGTATTTTGTTTACAAGGCCTCAAACTGCGTTTGTTGTTCACAAGGTCTCAACCTCTTGTTCTTAATCCACAAGGTCTTGATCCGTGTTCTTCACTTACATGATTGCAACCTGTATTATTCAGTTAGATGTCATCAATGGGTGTTGTCCATTCACACGGCCTCAACTTGCCTTCTTCATTTACAAGGCCTCAATCTGTGCTTCACCAACAAGACTTCACCTGTGTCCTTCAGTGACATGTCTTCAGTCTGTACTCTTCCTTCACAGGGCCTAAACCTATGTTCTTCCTTCATATGCTCTCACCAAATGTTCCTCCTTCACAAGTCCTTAACCAGTTTTCTTTCACATGCTTTAGCCTGTGCCCTTCTTCACACTGCCTCAACCTGCTTCAGTCCTTCAGATGGCATCACCCAGCCTGTGTTCTCATTCATGAACCCTCAAACTGTCTTCTTTGCTCACAAGACCTTTGTCTTTTGCTCCCCACACCTCATCCTTCACTCTCACCTTCAATTTCACCTGTTCTCAATCTCTGCCCGTCTATCATATGGCCCATTGTGTGTTGTTTAGTCACATGACCTCAAGCTGTGTTGTTTTCTAAGAAAACATAAACCTCCCTGTTCCTGTTTCAGCACAACCTCGGCCAAGAAGAGGAAAGCATAAAATAGATTAATTTTTTACCGCAACGGTCTCAAAATTAGGTACAAAGGTGTGATGACTCGCTAAAATCATATAGAAAACAAAACGAGGTGGGTGCAATTGAAGATAGAACGTTCTCAGTCAAAATGAAGGAAAACTAATGTGCACAGACAGTTGTAGTTGCTTCTGCTGGTACAATTCTCATAATGCTGTCAGCAACCTACTTAAATTATTTTCATATCCTAACATTATAGCTGTGATCTGAGTAGCTCCAAATGCACAGGTGAAAAACTACACCCCTATCCTACATATTCCTAGTTGCAGTGGTTCACCCTCAAAGCAAGAATGTTGTTGCAGTGGTGCAACCTCAAGGCGCGAGCACTGGTGCATTGGTTTAATCTCAAAGCAAGAATGTGGTAGTAACATTTTAGCCTCAAGGCACAAGTATTGTTGAGAATGTTGTTGCAGTGGTTTAATCTCAAATCAAGAAAGTTGTTACAATAGTTTTGGATCAAGGTAAGTGTTATGCAGCAGTCGTTTAACCTCAAGGTGAGTTATGAGGCTGTCTTTTAGCTCCCAGGTTAGAGTTATGCGGCAGTCGTTTGACCTCTATGTAAGGGTGTCGCTGCACTGGTTTCACCTATTGATAAAGTTGCAACTCCTCAGGGGTGGGCTGCATCCAGGTAGTTATCCTGTGACCAAGTGATGTTCGAAAAACTGCTCCTTGTGGCAGTAGATTTGGGATGGAACCCCACATATCTGGACATGGTGGAGATAGTTTTTGAAGAAAGTCCCTAAACACACTTAAACAGCCAACCTCAAACATTGCATATGATGTGCAATTCTTAAATATCAGTGACTATTCTTGTCTACTGGGAACTCTGAAACCCCTTACAGTGGGAGGCTGAAGGGCATTAATGAGTTTTGCAACCAAGCCAGCAATGAAGAGACGTTTACAAATGTCCATGCTGCACCATAATAGGCAATTCTGCAGCACACCAATATACAACCAAAGTTAACAAACCAGGTACAAAGCAAAAACAACAACAATGTAGAAATGAAAATGTGCTCACTGTGGCAATATTAAGCAATGGTAAAGAAGGAGGGATTTTTGTGCGAACAGTAATTACTTGCACATCTGAGTCATAGTGTAGATTTAGGAGCAAGATATCCGTGTGGTTAGCTTTGCCACAGAGAAATCAGTGGTATGTAGATAAGGCGAGGGAAAAATGAGGGCGTGAGATCAGTGGAAGAGAAGCCGACGGGAGCCTTTACAGAGGCAGGGCGCACAGAGGTCCAGAGAGTTTAGAGGCAGGCAGGTTGAGAGGAAAGGCAGGCTTGAAGAGAGAACAAATGCAAGCCAGAAGCAGCGACCTAGGAGGGGTGTTTGGGCGGGCATGCACTGTTGTGGGAGGGGTGAGGTGATGTTGGCATGGCCACGGAGAGATTAAGAGCAACAGAGCGGGAGGCGAAAAATGAAGCACCCACAAAGGTTTAAAGGCAGGAACATAAGCAGAGGCAGGCCAACCTAAAAAAGAGTGCGCTTGAAGAATGAGAAAGAACGTGAAGCGTAAAAGGTCATGTAACAGGGGCAGTCCTCATGGGAGGATACGAAAATCCAAAAGGAGTGAATACTAAGCCTATTGACTAATCACAAGCGGCCATTTACAAAGAACAGTAAGAGTAAGCAAATTGAAAATATGGGCGGTGCTAAAAGCCCATATCCAGGAACAGCATGCCTCGCAGAGCAGCACATGCGCTGCCCAGGCTCGGCCTAAAAATGGAGGTGATCATGCCAAAAGGGGCAATTTCTCACAAATCATATATCCGAGTTTGAACATGTTATACCTTTGGATTCTAAACTTGTATGTAGTGGCAAACATTCATTCATTTACAGATCCATGCATGGTACTATAAACTGGCAGGTTAAGTATTTGTGCTGCAAGGTATTTGGCTGATTTTTATAGTGGACAAAATAAACATGAAAATGTACTGTACTTGACTGTAAATAACATGTTCTGTGTGCCTGGTTATTAGAATTTCACACCACTGAGTGATTGATATTGTTTTTGAATTGTGTCTGTTGTATCTTCCTCCTTTACTAAGCTTATGTTTTTACATACTGCATGCAAATGATGTATCTGTTCTGATAAGAATAAAATGTATCACTATCCCAGAATGCACATGAAAGAAGCATGAAAGAAGCAAACGTGTGGATACAAGTTCATTCTCCCCAGCCAGGAACTTGACCTACATAGATTTAGGATGATAAAGAAAAGTCAGCAAATCATTGTGAAGTAAAATTTACTAGCTGAACTAAAAATAGCACCGCCTCTGGAAAGAAGAGGGCAGGCTCCCAGGCAGAGGTTTACTAGAATGCTACGTACGCCCCAGCAAGATGCCCTTTGAGGAGGCCAACACAAAAAGAACCTGAGGGCTTGAAAAGTGTCCCACCCCTATACCGTTTACATTACTCTACGATGCTGGCCGCAACTACCAATTGCGTGGAACCATGTTCTGGCAAGTATAAGAGATAGACATATCGAAATTTGAACAAAAGGAGAACAGTCAGGAACTCAGCAGTGGTTATGGGCAAAACTAACAAGTAAGGGGAATCTGACCTGAGCAAGGGTAGGGCAGTTCTAGTGGAGGGGTTTAGTATACACAAGACAGAAACCTTAACTTTGGGAAGAGAAAGGATAAGACCGAATCTGTGGACTGGAACAGGTTGGAATTGGGTCCGTGAAACCGAATAGCGTAAATCCTGCATAGACAAAACTATACAGACAAGATAAAAGTTAAACAATAAACAATGAGAAAGCAAGCTGGCAGTACAAACAGAAGCACGATAAACAAACTATCTGAACTGACTAATTGTATTCTCCGTGTGAAGTGATCTGTCTGTGTGAGCAAAAGAGTCTGGGATCACCTACCTGCTCTTGTGGGAAAAGAGTGCTTGGTGATTTTCTGTGCAAGGGGCACAACGCCTCAGAATCTCACTGGCACCCTCAGTAATAATAATCAAGTCAAACACCACCACAATAAAGGACAAAAGGGAATAGAGCAAGTAGCACTGAAATGGTGAAGTGAGCTCAGGGAAAAGCAAGATTGGATTGAAGGACGAACTGCAGTTAGGGTCTGTGGGTTTAGGACACTGAAAGCCAAGAAAGGGGAGCTACAAACTGGTGACAGGATTTACACAGAAAACACATGGGGCCATATGTAGGAAGCCAAATACCGGTCGGTAACGGACGATTTTCGGTAAATATCCCGTTACCGACCGGTATTTAGGCATTTGCTATGTAGGGGGCATATTTCAGGATTCGGTAATTTACCGAATCGGTAAAATTACCGAATCGGTAATTTTACCGATTCGGTAAATACCGAATCCTGAAATGATGTGTAGGTAACACTCAAATGAGTGATGTCTAGGAAAAAGAATTCGGTATTTACCACCAAATATAGGTTGGTGATAAATACCGAATACCTAGCAAAACGTGATATTTTTCTGATGTCAAAGTGCCATGTGGCAGACATACATGCCCTTAGGGCATGTATGTGCGCCACATGTGCACACATGGACGAATCAGGGATGCAACAGGGTGTCAATGTGACACCCTGGCACCCATGATACTGCCTCCCCCATTACGATTCGGTATTTACCGATTCGGTAATGGTAACTGGCTTCCCATTGATTCCTATGGGCCTCCTGGCCCATAGGAATCAATGGGAAGGTATGCATCATTACCGAATCGGTGAATAGCGATTCTAAATTACCGACCCTTTCCGAATCGGTAAATATTACCGATTGATTACCTACATCACATTTACCGATTCATAAATACCGAATCGGTAAAATTCGGTATTTATGAGTCGGTAAATGTGACCCTACCTACATATGGCCCATGGTAAGGATACAGAATTCAAGGTTATGGGTAAGGAGGAACAAAAGGGCAGAAATAACAAAAACCAGAACCAGGGAAGGTAAGGTAACAAAGCAGAGTGCAAGAAAATATTTGGAAGCCAGGGTACAGACAATAGTCCTGGAATCGCAGCAGCAATACCAAATCGGAACAAGTGGAGATTCATTAGAAAACAATGTTGCAAGCTCTGCACACTGAAGTTGCAGGGATAGAAATGGTGAAGGCAAAGGGAGAGGAGCACTAGTGCAGTGTGATACAGGTGTACGTCCTTCATCTTGAGCAGGGTATCAGGGAACCAGGTATGACTGGAAGGCTAAACGGGAACAGGCAAAAGGGAAGACTGTGGGCACCATAACGCACAAGAGGTGGAAGAGCGAAACCAGATAGGGTGTGCAGAATGGAGTTGAGTGTGTGACAAGTAAAGTAAGCAAGTCTGAAAGTGTCAGTATAACTATAGCGGCTAGTAACAAGATGCTGGACAGAACTCCACCTCATGGACAAGATCTGGTTAATGTTTAACAGCAGAAACTGTCAGGCAATAATGTTTCAGTCATTATACATAAAAATGTTGCATCTCTTATTTATACAGTCTGAATTCTGATAAAGTACTGGAACTACCTGATGTACTATGAGTCTGGAATGGTTGTAATATGTTTGCTGCTGCATCCTTGTTCGTGGTTTATGTAAGCTTGGTGGTAGAGTTCCAGTATGTTAGTCCTGTAAACATTTGGGATGTGTGTGTTAGAAAAATGAACACGTTTTCCCCTCAGTATTCTTCCCTTTCCTTCTGTAGTGACAGAATGTAACCCTGTCTGACCAGTTTTTTTGCTCAATCTTCCTCTATGCCATTTCAGCTGGTCTTTTCTGGGAAGAGTGGATTTTATGTTTTCTTCTATGTTATGATTAGGATTCGACAAGTGTATGCTTCCGAATCTTTCTTTGTGTAAGCAAAACATATCTAATAAATGCTGGCTGCTGGTCTAGCACTTGAGATGTATGTATGCTCTATCTGTACAGACCAAACCTCTCAGAGAGGCAATGGAGCGCTGTAAAGATTCAAATGGCAAAGTGATTGGATGGGTAGGTGGTTCTGAGAGTGGAAGAGGACGCTGCTTCATTGTGATGCTGCTTTCTTTAAAGACGCGTGTCTTCATCTTTGTCTTGAATTGGTGCTGGTTCTGATTGAAAACTGGGATGTTTTTCTAGATTCTGGGATTGGCTTGTTGACTTTCTTTAGGTTGAATGTGTGACCTCGCATGTGCTCTCGCTTGTGAGGTGCTCTTGTTTACAATAAAGGGCTTGGAGCCCGCCCATTACTTAAAATTTGTTGGCTTCAGTGTTACTCTTCTTTGCAGCATCCTAATTAGCTAGCACAGGCCAAGCATCACTTCCGTTCTTTTCTGTGGAGCATGTACCAAGCACAGATTGATTCAACATAATTAGTGTCTGTCTGCTGATCGTGCTGTGATTAAGGTATTATTTCTTCTTCCCCCACTCTACTCCCCTTCCCTATCTGATACTCCCTCCCCCTCCCCTGCACATCACATATCCTTTTCCCCATACCTCCTCCCCTCCTCCTGATCTCCGTTATTGCTTAACCCTCCCCACCCCCTTGTGTTGCTCCAACCCCACCCCATTATTTATTTTATACATTGCTCAGCAGTGCGGGCTGCTGTGCAACATGGCTTAAAAAAGCACTATGATGGTCAACAATGGCTGTGTCATAGTGCTTTCTTTCTTTTTTTCCCACTTTATGCCAGCTCGTGCTGCTGTGCAACATGTCTTAAAAACATTGACAAAACCAATAGATCTTGCAAAAGCAAGACCTATTGGCTTTGCCAATGCTTGTTCTTTTTTGCCCTTTTGTACATCCCCAGTCTGATACTGTCCTGACTATAGATGTGCTGACAGCCACTAGAGGTGTTGAGCCTGGCAGCCAGGTAGATGAGGGTCCCATTTGAAGATGCTGCGTGCTAAGGGGAGCCAGCAGGGTTCCATCAGATTTGCAGTGATGTATGTGGTCATATTTCTTTAACCTTTAATGAAACGCTCTGAAGTGTATAGAAACCACCTAAAGATGCAACTGTGGAGTTTGAGAGCCCATGAAAGAGGGTGTTGCCACCATCCAAATACTAGTGTCCTAGCACTTGAATAGCATTTCTGAAGTTGATCTGTAGGAAACATGGTTTCACTTTTTTTTGGTAGCCTGAACTAATACCAGGCCCTCTTGGTTTTGTTGATTTGTACCTTGAGTGTGAGGACCTTGTCCAAATTGAGTTTGAACTAGTTCATGCTTGTTCTTGTAGAAATTGAGGTAGGTGCTGGATATCCATGTCTGGGAGAGGTTCAGGAAGTGTTTTAAGCAAAGGATGTCTGGAATAGAGGAAATTTTCCAGAAGTGTGTGTAATTGATGTATTGGCGAGTAGAGTTCCAATTGGCTCTATTTACCAGTTGATAATTACAAGCGGATTGAGATAGAAACCTGTGTGACTCTAAAGGAGATGTTATGGTACCTAGAGGTGCTCATGTGAACGAACTGATGTTGTTTTGATAAGTAGGAGGAGAACCAGTGAAAGACAATACCAGGATGTGTATGTGTGAAGATCCACCAAGCAGTATGTAGTTAAATTAGAAGTTTATTCTCCTTCAAGTATACCTCCAGCTTCACTCTTACAGTCTCTCTACTCCAACTCACCTTTCTTCACAAGAAGCAATTCCAATCCCCAGTTCCAAGTTCCACATTACATAGGAACATTCCAGCAACTCTACAATTCTCCGCCCTTTACATACATAAAAGTGCATTAATAATACAGAAAAGGAAACATTTGAAAATATGTTAACAAGATTTATATCACTTCAACATCATAACTTTATATGTCTATGTGGGAGTATTTGTAAAGCGCACTGTTACTCCAAAGAGTGTTCTGGCGACTGTATGGTAGCAACACGGGAGAGTAAGCTAAGGGGCGGGAAAACAGCCATGTTTCTGCTTTTTCCGAAACAGGGGAATGAATTCAATTTGTCTCAGCTGAAGTGGCATTTTATTCCAATGGCATGGTCCTAGGACGGAGAGAGACTTGCCTCTTGACCTAGATTATTTTAAAGCAAGGGACATTGGCCAACAACAGGTCGGCGGAGCGCAACTGTCTACGAGGAGAGTAGAAAGATATTCTACGTTTAATGTAGCTAGGTCCTTTCCCGTAGAGTGCTTTCTGTGTGATAAGCAGAGTTTTAAAAAATATTCTTTTCCTTACAGGGAGCCAATGTAGGCTCCTCAGAAGGTGTGACACCTAGGTGCATTTTCCTCATCCATAACAATGTTTTTTTAAAAAGTTTAATTCCATCCTCGGATATTTCATGCCCCAAGTATGTGACCTGTGTCTTCCTCAATTGACATTTCTCTTTTTTATTGTCAATTTGTGGTCTTTCGGTCGTTTCATCAACTCATCATGTTCTTTTCATTCTTTTTCTCAATCGAAACATCATCCTGAAAACACAGAACCTCTTTGAGTCCATCAAATATCTGTTGCATCATCCTTAAAAACACCACTGAGATCAACACTAACCCAAAAGTAATACTACAATCACTGGACTCCCAGTAGGCCCCCAGCGTTGTGACAAATGAGATAAGGTGTTTGGATTCCTCATGCACATCAATCTGATAATATGTGGCAGACAAGTCAATCACACTAAACATTACTCCACCTCCCAGGTCAGAAATATTTGGTAAAGGTTGTCTGTCCACCCATATGTTTCTATTCAAGTTGCGCAAGTCCACACACAACCAGTGTTTGCCCCCACTATGGGTGCCAACCACTCCGAAGATTCAATAAGTTCTATTATATCTTGCTCTAGTAACTTCAATTCCTTCTGTAAGGGCTCTCTCATTAAATGCAGAATGTTCCTTACCCTGTTTACCACTGGGGTAGCATTGGTTTTAAAAACAATTAGGTGTGAAAAACCATTATTTACCCAAGTTGTCTGTAATACCCCAGGATACATCTTCATTAATATTTTGACCTATTCCCCTTGGGTTTCTCCACCCATTTCCACACTTTGCACCTCCAGTCATGACTAGTTTCTCAGCTTTAGGGTTCGGAATTATGTTAAGATCTCTTTGATGTTGCCATCCCAGTAAACCTGAAGCCTGCTTTAGTTCTATACAATCGACCCAGCACTCTTCTGCCTTAAAATCCTATTACCATCTATTTTATTCCCATGAGCTCTGGTTTTTCCACCATATCCCACAGCTTTGATATCAGATTTGTTTCACACTGGATTCGCCTCCTCCCAATTCTTACAATACATGTCTTTCGATAACAAGGTGTATAAACTTCCAGAGTCGGCTAACATTCTCACATCAGTCATCCAGACTTAAGTTACAACAAGGTTTTTCTAACTTGTCTGTGCTCTCCCTATCAATGCCTTTAACCTGAGAAGTAGTACTCATAGACTGTCCACAAACCCCAAGATCCTCCACAGCAAGTACTATTAGTTCTTATATTCTTTCACAAGTGTCATCTATTTCCTGTACCTACCCCAAGTAATTCTTTGTCCTACAGACCTTAGCAAAATACCCTTTCCTACCACAGCTCCGACATGTAACATTCCTAGCCATACACTTGGTACTACATGCAATGTGTCCAGGGGCACCACAAGGGTAACACTTGATTGCTGTAGGATTCATTATTGGAAGCGTTGATTGAAATTGTGCTTTCCCTTTAGATGTGTCTAGTGACTATGTTTTCTCACTATGTTTCACTTTTTTAACTTAATCTATTGGTATGTACACCTTTGCTACTTTGGCCGAATGCTCTTTAAGGGACTCGCTCCCACCGTTCTTCTCCATCTCCTTTATCCATAATTGTGTGTGTTCTAAACACTAGGCAATTTGTATGGACTCTTCAAGTGTGGGATCCTTAATTAGGAGCTTTTCTTTCACTTTTTTATTATTTGTGCACCTTACTATTTGATCCCGTATGACGGAATCACATATATTTTCAAACTGCCATGTCAAAGATAGACCCCTTTATGCTGACACATAAGATGCAATGTCTTCATCTGCTCTCTGTACACAAAAGAAAAGCGTGTGTTGCTCCAATATAATGTTTACCTTTGCCACAAAAAATATATCTGCAACAAATGATGGACGGAGTGCTGAACAATGAAAACATTCCTCTTCGGTCTCAAAGATCGCGGTTTAATCCATCGTTCTTTTGCTCACCACGCCACCCTAATTTGGACCCAGCCATATGCAAATCAGTTTTGTACCTGCTCCTCATGGGAACAGGCTAGCCCGAACTACCCAGCCAGGTCCTCCCTGGACTGGAAACGAGCATCATGGGTCTGGTTTCAGGGTATCACCCCTCATCAGCCAGGCTAGCTTGAATCCAGTGGCACACTGAGCACGAGACCCTAGTCTGGGCATACTCTTCCCGATGGATTGGAAAGCGGCCCAGAGCAGTTGCCAGTGGCTGAGAGTAATTCAAGCATTCCACCCATCACCTTCTTTTTTAGGTCTCGCCTGAGCCAGCTCATGCGTTACTCTGGCGAGACATTTAGTAAGTGGGCTTTTCAAAGTCCTACCACACGCTTTTGCTGGTCTCAAGCATGCGATTACGCGCGCGGGCACGCGCACAGCCGCCATATGGTGGCTTTTCTCGCTCCGCCACCCCACCACAGAGCGCGTCTCGCGGCCGCGCGTCTTGTTTTCCCTTTCCCTCTGCAACACTTTTCTGCTCCTGTCACTTAAACAGATTCCGTCTCCACCCTCCAGGTCTAAACCGGACAGTCTCCTCCCATCACTGGCATTTTCACATTCTTCTCGAGTCTTGCTGTGCAGGTCCCCGTTTTATTGCGAGGATGGTTTGTTTTCCCACTACTCCTGCAATATCACTCCCAGCGGTGTTTGCTTTTCTGGGTACTGGCCATTAATACGCGTTTGCATACACCACAATAACGTGGGACATCCAGTGTAACACACCATGAAACGTTCCAAATAAACATGCACCGAACAAGTGACTGAAATCCCCTTGGGTTGCTGTTGTGGTTTCAGCCCACCCCTCGACTGACAATGAGCCTATCTTTTCTAGTTTTGGGGTGAGCGGCTGTTGATCTTTCATTTCCACTGATTATGCCCGGATGGAGGGAGAGAGTAGGGGGTGTGGCAGGTGGTCTGGCGTTGCTTGAAAACATTGCCTGTCTGAGGGTTGGCTCTGATGAGCCTTTGTATCCTGCAATAACATTGTGGCTCCTTGTTTGCCCAAGTCCTCGAGCACTGCAGACACATCGCCCTAATTTAGCAGAGCCACAAAGTCCTTTATTGTCCAGGGGGGCAGTTTGGCGCGAGGTCGAGAGTGGAAGGGCGCGGGGTGCTGGTTCCTCGAATAGCTGGCAGGTTATTTGATTTTCAGCAGTTACTTGTGTGACGAACAGTTAGTTCACCCTGTCACCGTAGCAAGTAAACTACGAACACGTAACGCTGTGCGAAGATGAGGCGCCTTAGACCCCAAAAGTGACATGCCATCTCCTATACGACTTGTTCACCGCTTTGCGTTGCAACCTAAATACATACGGTTTCTCACACGTCAAAGCGACAAAACGTGAACGAGTCTGTCTGCAAGAAAGGTGACATTTTATTGTGATGCAATACCCCCCCCCCCCCGTATTTACATGACCACTTTGTTTGAAATAATTGCAGTCAAGCATCGATTTTGATAATTTGAAGGCGTTTTTCAAAATTTCATTGTTGTACATCATGTAATTTTGGGATAATCTACACAAACATTGGACAGCGAGCAACAGGTTTTGGCCAGGAATTCTCGCGCAGGATAAACCATCCCGCAAGAGTAAAGTTTCTTTTAATTTGACTGTGCACAATAGTATTATGATGGTGTTTTTAAATGAAGTTGTTTAATTAAGTTGAATCAAGAGAACACGTGCAGTTCAGTGCCTTTTTGAGTGAATTATGCAGTGTCCCTTGTCCTAGATTAATTGATTAGTATGTGTTGATTGAATCCATATGTTCATATTTAAATACCCTTTTCTAAAACATTAATGACCTAGTTCTGCAGTAGTTGTGTGCTATGCCCGTTCATCTCTGGGTTTGTAAGGCACTCTCAATTCTCATTTTATATTTGCTGTGAAAGCATCATAATGCACCAAGATGTAGGCCTCTATACATTGATTCACATTTCCCTACCACAGGAAGGATATCAACTGGTTATCACTCTTCATACATGTATGTATCATTTTAAGTGGGCTGATATGCTTGCCTAATAAATGCACACACTTCTGCAGGGTGCAATTTACCATTTTTGGTTTGTAAGGATTGGCATTTCTTTGACCTTGGGTGTTTTTTTTCTGTTTAGTTTGTTTGCTTTCATTGACCTAGGACCCCCACAATCAGTTGCAAAAGTTGTAGTGTCCACTATTCCTCTTAGGTGCATCTGCCTTTAAGGGATTGTATCCTTGTGATGGGTGCATTCAAACATGAAATTTGGGTATGAATCTCTTCTATAGTATTCAAATAAAAACGGGGAGCTCAAACAGGCAAAAAATAACAGGTGGCAAAATTGCTTCCATTTCTGTATTCAGAATGATTCACATATACTTACTTTTTGCTTACGTTTTTATGTGTCCATAGAACTTGGGAGTCATGTCTTGGCTTTTGCCCAATTTCTTTGGCTACAGTGAGCCTATTCTCTACTTAAAGGCACATTCTTGATGCTCATTTGGCTTTTCCTCCTTCACAGTGGCCCATATTTACGTGCATTGAGCTTGATATGGTGAATTTTAATTCTTCCTTCTTTATGGCTCATAATTAGGGCTCCCGGTTTTATGGTATTTATTTTTTTGCCATTTCCGTCTGTATTTATCCATATTTATTTTTGGGGCATTTTTTCTGTATTTATCCATCTTTATTTTTGCCACAAGCAAAAGAAGACGCTACAGCTAGTATTTTTCCACATTTATTTAAATTTACAATGCAAACATGCGCTCACTTAAACTAGCAATTTGTTGTGGCTTTAGCAGTGCTTTAAATGGTCCGGTACTGAGTAATTTGAAAAGGAGTACCTGTGCTTCTCAGTTCTGCTATAAAACACTTTAGGATAGAGTTCAAGCACTTATCAGGAGCAAACGTGCCAGCGCTTCTGTATTTCCATCTAAAGCTCTGGGGTGGAGGTTGGTTGCGATGCGTGGAATCCAGGGCGCCTGGGGGGCCAATTCTACCAGCAATCGGCAGAGTGAAGCTACAGGGGCTCTAAGAATGGGTGAAAGAACAATAAAGCCTCGTAAAAGAGTACATGGTCTTTTAAAGACCTGCGAAGTACTCGGGTGTTGGTGCAATAAGACGGACGCCAGACCGTGGGAGTCGCACGTCGTCCATACTCGTAGGCAGTACATTGAAGGAGTGCTGGGTGTGGAGAAGAACAAACTCAGAACTGTATAAGAAACAGCATAGTTGGGAGTTCTCTTGGATAATAAGAATCGATTTCTTCCCAAATTACCCCTTTTGCAACTTTAAGCTATGCTCTAATGTATACTTTGCCGTGGATAGGCAGTTCTACGACGAGAATTAATAGCTCACTGTTTTATATTAAGAATTTTAGAGTTTGTAATGCTTGAGTGGCTAAATTAATGAGAACTGCTTATCAGAAAGCTCCTATCGTGCACGGGTCTGGAGCATTTCCATTCTCAAACTTTAGGGACAAGTGAGCAAAACCATATTACCGATCTCAAAATGCCTGAAATAGGAAAGGTGTCTGCTTTTCATTCTCTCAGTTCAATATCCTCCTAGGCACGAAATGTGATCTATTACCTTCCCGGGGTAAATCAGAATGCTAATGAATACCCTTCAGCAGCCTTTTAACACAATTACCTTCATATTGCGGGTTAGAACCTTTGTGGACAATGGGGAATTACGAATCCACCCCCGTTGCACAATGTCCTCGCATAAGATTGATGGTATCAGGCGCAACTACATAGGACTCTTATGGGCTTCTGCGGGGGGACTTTTTACTCCATGCGGCCCTTGTAGTGAGCCTCCAGAAACATTGGAATGTGGGGCTCTCGGAGCCGCCGATCGCCGCGGGTTGCCAATATGTAGTGATGGCGGCGGGGACGACTAAGGCCATTACTTGCCTCTACCGCAGACTGTCGATGGAGGGCCTGCAGCCTCTGGCCGCCCTGAGGGATAAGTGGGAAACGGACCTTGAGAAGGCGATCTCCGAGACCACATGGTCCACGCTGGTGCGGAGGGCCTGGAAGGGAACGAGGAATGCTCGGTTTCAGTTAGTTCGTTTTTTTACGTTGCACAGGGCGTATCTGACGCCGGCCAAGATATTGCGATATTTCGGGGGGGTTCACTCTCAGTGCCCGCGGTGTGGGGGAGATGGGGCGGATTTTCGTCGTATGTTTTGGTCCTGCGCGCAGTTGGGTGACTATTGGGCAGATGTTGTGGATTGTTTGAATCAGGTGACGGACCGCTCTATTGCCCCGGAAATGGGGGCTTGCTTGTTGCTTTGGTTTCCCCACACCCGCCGGACGAAGGTCACCAGCAAGTTTTACGATTTAGGACTGATAATGGCCAAGAGGGAACTGACTATGCATTGGAAATCCCGGGCGGGGCCTAGCTTCTTGCGGTGGAGGGCGGCGTTTGCGAGATGGGCAGGTGCGAGATGGGCAGGTGCGGAGGGTACGCTTCGGGTGCAATTAGCCCTTCGGAGGGATGATGAGAAGGCACTAGCGACGGCCCGGGCATGGGAGGCGTTGGTGGTGGAACTTCATGGGTTGATGTCTGATGCAGGGGAAGTGGAGAGCACATCTGATAGGCAGGAGGTAGCGGGGAGCGGGGAGTAGGAGGGGAATAGTGGTACGCCCTGGACGCATAAACTTTAGCTCGGCGCGATGGAAGGCCTTGTTTCCTTAAGGAGAGGTTGAGCACCCGTACATACTTCATTGTGGAGGAGGGGTACATCAGAAGAGGGGTAGGTAACGGGGGCACACTGACATGGGGTGGGGGAGGGGGGGAAGGGGACTGTGTGGGAAGGATGTTTCTTCTCCTGGATAATTGGTAGCGACGATAAATGTACAGTACTCCTTTGAGGGGTGGGGGCAGTGGAACGAGTGTTGAGTTGTTGCTATGAAAACAATAAAAAATGTTTCAACAAAAAAAATCGGGCGCAACTACAGCCATATTTCGGGGGCGGGCGGGCTGATAAAAATTTCGTGGGGGGACTGATTATTCCAGCAATATGCAGAGTGGAGAGATGCAGGGGCTCCAAGAAAGGGTGAAAATACAACAAAGCCTCTTTAGCAAGAAAAATGGTCTTTTAAAGACCTGTGAAGTACTCGGGTGCGACTGTGTTGTGTGTTCCCGGGAAGCTGTCTCAGCCGGGCTGACACACACGATGGGGGGGGTGGGTGGGGGGGGGGGCTGCAAAAGCCCTTTGAGCCCTATGTACGTTGCGTGCCTGCTACTTAGTCATCAGCAAACAGGTTATATGGCAGTTGGCACATAGTAACCAAAGACTTTAAATATCAGTGGGAGATGAGTTTCTGTGCTCTTAAAACGTGATGTACCATTTGACAGGGCATGTGTACACTTTGTTGTTTATTGTCTGCTTCTTTAGGGACAGGAGAGAGGACTGTGACACCAGCAGGGAGTGATTCAAAGCATGTTATGGTATGTTGTGCCCCCAGCTTCCTCGTAGTCCCGCATACAGTCCTAAAGCACACAAAGCAGGTATTGGGAAATCGACGAGGGATTATGGGCCGCGCCTCCCCGCCTCGTCTTTGTTTGTCACCAAAAGACCCTGGTTGGGAGGATTAGAAGGAATTTCCAGCAGCAGGAAGGAGGCATGGCGAGATAACTCTGGATTCGAACACGGCAGCGTGGCAAAATTTGCGTCTTTTGCAGTTTTTACATATAAATACAGACAAAGGAAAATTGTTTTCCGTCTGTATTTATATGTAAAAATCAGTTTAAACAGAAAACCGGGAGCCCTACTCATAATTAACGCGTATTGATTTCACTTCCTCCATCATTAGTGGACCTACTTATTGTGAAGCGATTTCTACATGCAGTGATTCTCACATGGCGCTTCTTTACTTGTAGAATCCACTATCCCTCTACCTCTATACCTCTCTCTCTCTCTCTCTCTCGCTCTCTCTCTCTCTCTCTCTCTCTCTCTCTCTCTCTCTCTCTCTCTCTCTACCTCTCTCTACCTCTCTCTCCACCTCTCTCTCCACCTCTCTCTCCACCCATCTCTCTCCACCCATCTCTCTCCACCCATCTCTCTCCACCCATCTCTCTCCACCCTCTCCCTACCCCCTCTCTCTCTCTACACACGTCTCTCTCTTTACACACCTATCTCTCTCTACCTCTAAGTGGCAGCCAGAGCCTGATAGCACTGCTTGTCCTTTAAAAAAAAAAAAAAAAAAAAAAAGCATTGGCATAGCCAATGGGTCTCGCCTTTGGGGCCTTCTAAGTGTTTAACCATGCAACAGTTAATGTTGTTGCACCAAGGATATTGTGCTGCGTAACTAAATACTTATAAGGTCCCAAAAGTGAGACCTATTGGCTATGCCAATGCTTGTTTGCATTTGTTGCTGTAAGTTCGCTGGGTATTCCCAGATGTTGATCCTAGTCTGAGAATACCCGGGATCTTTGTGAGTGGTAGGAACCAGTTCACTGACAACTGGATGTCAAATATTCCAGGCTTATAAAATTTCTGAATAATCAAAGGGATGAGTAGAGAGGTCAAATAACTCGACCTCAATAACTCTTGGTAGCCCTTACAATCACTTTGAGGCCTGCATAGTCTAGCTGGTGATAAGTGATGTTTAGAGTGATAATGATGGAGTGCAAGTTTAGATGTTCAATTGAAGTTCTTAGCAGAAACACTTCTTGGTGCAAATGAAGTTGCATTAAGTGTTATTGCAAAACTACAACCGTAGTTACTTTCCAGTTCTCAAAGTAAAATTTATAGTTCGCTGGTAACAGCTCTTCTATAATATGGTTTGAGTTGTCAGGGATGCATGTGTCTGTGAGGCCAAGTAGATGAAATTCTTGTTCTTTCACTGATGTGGACTTGGCGCTTAATTCCATGTGTTAACGGGCTGCTGGAGGTTTTTGTTGTTTCGATTCATCTGTTTCCGTCTGATGATTATCGCCTAAGGGGCAGTGCCACATTTTTCTTGTCTTTCATTGTTTCTCCCAGATCCTGATAAGGAGGGTGATAAGTACGCACGACCTGTTAAGTGTTACCACGTTGCCAGTGCATTTGTTAAAATGCTGAAGGACTTAAGCGCGCATACAAGTGGCTTTACAGGTGTCTGTGGTTGTCTGCAGGTTCTGCTCACTGTCAGTGGCATAGAGCCGTTGCTAGATTCACTTTTGATTGATGGTCTTTGTGTAATGATATGCTTGAGCAGGTCATAAATTGGATCATCCTTATTTATTCGGGAATTGGAGATTTATTGGTGATTGAGTACAACTGATGAAGTGCATGAAGCCATGGCTCTTAGTGGCCGAAGAGACTGGCATAATTTCTCTGTGCCAGTTTAGATCTTTCTTTCAGTTATTTCAAAACTTACTAGGGCTGTATCGATCTATGTTTAATTTGGCTCATGGACATCATAGTGTAGTATGTTCTTACTGAAGATGGTTGTATGGTGCGGAACTCTTGTTGCCTTTTGGAATATTGTATGCTTGAATTAGAGGCAGATGCTTTGAGCCGGTATATTTTCAGCCTATTGTATCTGTGCTGTAAAGTGAGAGCTTTGTCATCGTTGTAGCAGTTTTGGAAAAATAGAACTAATCGTCAATTCTGAGGTTTAGTTTTTTGTAAGGGGAAGGGCCTATTAGGGCTATCTTTTGGTTTTATCATTTTTATTTGACAGAATGGTATTGCAGGTAAATGCTACTTTCTGTAAGCAGCTGCTGGCTATGTGTGGATGCGTTTTACAATTGTGGTATTATAGATTTTTTGTTGGTGCTGTTTTTTTCTTGTGGCTAGTTTTCAAATTTGATTCTTTTGTTCTAATCATCACGGCGCATCTTATATTTAATTTTACTGAGCTGGTTTATATTCTTCTTACTTTTTTAAGTTGGTGTTGGGGGTTGTCCTGTTCTCCGATTCTACAAGCCTCTGTTTTGAGTGTATAAGATTTTAACACTGATCGTGGTGCCCGTAGAAGGCAAAACGTGAGTTAGCTGACTGGTTAATAATGATTCAAATGTGGTATCAACAATGTTTACTTTTTAATAGTGAACTGGAGATAGAGTAGTAAATCTGCACTACCCTACGTATGTTTCCCTTGGAAGTAATGTACACATTAATATCTAAAAGTCTGTGTTATTCCAGGTCTCTACTTTTATATTCTATAATTTGACATACAACCAACATCAAGCTTATTTCATGTTGTTTCTTTTAAGTTGGTGTGTAGTTATTACCTGTTGGATAGGTGAGGGGTAGATTAAGCAGCGTGGCTATGTGCTGCTGGTCTATTTGTGAGTTTCAGCAGTAGTGCTGCATCTAAATTATTTCCTAACGGAGCACCGCAATTGCATCAGACTTATCCCCGGTACGGGAGAAACTCCTTTTATGATTTTCTCTCCTTTGCTTGTAACATTTGGAGAGAAATGCAGAATGTTTTTTTCTAAATGTTCCATTGCTAGGCGATGTATCTAATGTGTTGTTAAGTGTTTGTAGTGAGCTTTTCAAGAATCTTATTCCCTGATAGTCCGATGCCACTTTCAACAGCACCATATTAGTGTTTTTGGTTCAGGGGTGTAGCGCATGGCGCTGCATCCCATATGACGCAGGGGTGGACGGTGCGGCGGGCAACTGTTCAGGGGCCCCCAAGCCCATCAGAGGGGAACCATTCCGCCCAAGGCCAAATAATATCTGTGAGATATGGGAGACTCGGGGGCCGCTTTTCACTTCTGTAGGGGGGTACCATCATTTTACTTTACGCCAATGTTTTGACTTGCACTTATACTGAAGACTAACCAGTCTGCAAATTGACATTATTTTCTTACTTCCTCTCTGTGGTGTGTTAGGATAGAATTGTTACGTTTCTTTACTCCAGCACCCTTCCTTCGCTCTTTCCTTACATTGGGATACTACTTTAAGAGACAGATATGATGGACCCTTCTGTCCCCTAATAGCACTCTAGCCACCAAGACCGTTTTTGCTGGTTCAATTTAAATGCTTTCTTTGGATATTGCAAGAGGGAACGATTGTGACAATGAGAATCTTCACCCCCACGTCTGTGATGCTATGAAGAAAGAGGAGAGAATGTGCTCTGTCTCAGGTGATGATTGTTGCAGGGAGGTTGGCACAACATATTCGACTTTCTGTCAGTGGTTTTACAATGTAAATATGTCCTCCATAATTGGTGCTGTTGAATGTCCTAAAAGACTTACAAGCTAACAGATACACAATATTATTCATCAAATGTGACCTGGTGGTGGCGGCCAAACAAGGCATAGCACGAACTTCGAGAGCATAAAAATCACTAAGCAGTAAGTGGAAGCTAGCCTGGACCACTGTAGAGTATTTAAAAGCAGCTATGAAGACAAGAGGTGTAACACAAATACGAATGGATGTGGGCAAATTGGCAATACTATTGTGGGAACGACAGTGCAAACGCACTCCTGGTAACAAGTACCAAAGGGAAAAGATAGTAACTATATTTGCCTTTTTTATTGTATTGCACCCCTTACTGAGCTATAGGTTACCTATATCTCTCCATATCACTGCACATGTAAACCTATCAGTCACCCCTATGGCAGGCCTTAACAATCCTGAAGACAGGGTGTTGGGTTTCATGTGAGAGGGTGCCCATGCATAAGCAGAGCCCCTCTGCAGCTTTTGGAATCTTTATTCCAGGGTTGTCTGTGATGCAGCCAAACCATATACTCTTAAGTGCATTATAACCAAACAGTAAATGCTAACTTCGGTATAGCTGCATGGAAACATGTTGTGTTTGGTGTCAAACACCTTGGAATCATACCCCCACACCAGTAAATGGTGTGGGAGTATGATCCCACCCTTCTAGAGGGAGAAACATGATTGCACCGGTATACCCGGTACCAGCTTAACAGTGCCCTGGCATCACAAAATGGATGCTGCAGCCACAGACACGAGTCTGACCTCCTGCTGCTGGACGAAACTCCGGCAGGGGAGGCCTGGACAATAGGTTTCCTGTCACAGGGAGGTGTAACCACCTCCCAGACAGGCTTTAAGTGTATTGGGGCTGGTTGGGTGCACTCCAAGAGTGCTTTGAAGTCTGCACTGGGGGCACATTTGGTGTTCCTGTGCATAGTCCAGCTCAAACCGGTTGCAGGGGCTACCAGCCCCTGTTCTGGCGCGAAACTGGACAAAGTAAATGGGTGTAGCCACCCCTCTTTCCTGACCCTCCCATAGATGGGTCCCTAGAGTTTGTCCCACCCCTTCCTTGGGTATAAAGTAGGAACCCCTGGCAACAGGACTTTAGATTACACCTGGACGAAACTCTGATACTGAATCCTAGAACTTCGACGATCTACATTGAACTAGATGACTGAAGAATCTCCCTTGGAGTAAAGGAGTTACTCCCCTGCAAGGCAGGCACCAAAGACGCATCTGACCGGTTTGCATCTCCGAAGCTCCCCCCGGACTCCGAAGAATTTTGCAACACAGGAGGTAGGTTTCCGTGGTCTTCGAGGTAGGTCAGTGCCCACAGCAAGTCTGAGACCCGTATCCCTCGTGGCGACCGTGCAACCTGAACCCCTGGACACCGCGTCACTTTGCAGAAGCATCAGCTTTCCAACGACTCCTGCAGCTGAGCTTTGGGTTACTTGTAGCCCCGACCCGAGCAGCATTTGCAACGAAGATTGCCTGCCTACACTCTACGAGTGTTCCGTGAGCTGGCCCTTTGTGTTTTTTCTCGAGGTCCCTTCGCGATCCCTGGTCCGTCGACTGGTGGGTCCCTGTGAAGGGAACTCTAGCTTTAATTGGGCTTACCTGGTTGCTCCAGACTTGCCCTGACTCTCCATCACTTGGGGAGTCCCCAGGACCTTGCTGGTCCGCACCGAAGCATCTTTTCTCTTCCTGCATGGGTTGCTGTTGCCAAGGCTTGTTGGGTCCAATCTGGGCACTGACACCGCAGCACACAACATCCTTCATGGGACCGCTCGAATCCAGCTCCTGGTCATCGTCGACGCCTCCTGGTCCTCGTGGCTGCAGAGTCAAGCTTCACCTCTTCGCACCTGAAACACCCGACATCGTTGGGCATTCGTCTGTCGTGCCCCTGGTCACTCTGTAGAACTGAGTCACAAGAAAACCGTCGAAAAAAGATTAAAAAAAGAAGAAAAGGGGTCAGGGTAGAAACACCCTGACCCCCTAGTCCTGCTCAAGGGGTCCCACAAGTACTGGGTGCGCGAATCTGGAAGAAAAATGTTTTAAAAAATAAAGCATGGGCTCCCCCACTTCATTTAAATGGGCCCCCAGGTGGGCCAGGTTCCGGGGGCAATCCTATAATTATATTGCGGGGGCCTGCGGGGCCTCCGCAGCCCCGAGGATCGCCACTTCCCCCGGGACTATGTAAATTAGGTACGGGAGGGCACACGGCCCTCCTGCAGCCCCCGGGACTGCCACCTCCCTGGGGCTTGTGTTGTAATTATTGGGGGGCTTCCGAGGCCCCCCCCAAGCGTCGGGGATCGCCACCCCCGGGCTTTAATTAAATATGCAGGGGAAGCCTCTCAGGCCCCCGAAGCCCCGGGGGAATACCACCTTCCCGGGGCCTTGAAGATGGAGGGAGGGGGGGGCCCCACTCCTGGAGCCCTTGATGGCCCTGGGGACCGCCACCCCCCCAGGGCGGTTCCTGCAATGTCCCGGGGAGCCCACCCCTGGGACATTGTTGTTTGCTATGCCAGGGTGACCAAGGTGGAAGCACGTCTCCCACCCTGTCATAGCAAACCCTGGTTTGCTTCGTTGAGGCGAGACGAGGAAAACCTTCTCTCGCTTCAGTGAAGCAAAGCAGGATTGCTTTTTGGCAAGGGGAGCTGTATGTTAGCAGCTCCACTTGCCCAAAAGCAATGCCGGTTCCCACAGGAGGCGGGTAGCTGGCAGGAGCGTGGGGGCATTGGGTTCCCCCCACGGTCCCCAACGAAGAGGCCAGGCCCCGGGGCCAGAAGTGGACAAGGGAAGGGGGACCAAGCGGGCCCCGTTCCTAATGATTAGTTAAAACGTTCAATAATTGGGCATGCCCCAGGTGATGGGGTCCTCGGGGCGAATATAAATTAATGGAAGTGGACCGTTTTTTTTTTTTTTTTTTAGAAAAGTTTGGAGTGGCGATCCTAACGCGGCGCTCAGCGCAGCCTCCTAGTGTGAACGCGCCGGGTGCGCGGCTCTCAGCGCAGCCCCCAAGTGGGAACGCGCTGGGTGCGCGGCTCTCAGCGCGACCCCCTAGTGTGAACGCGCTGGGTGCACGGCTCTCAGCGCGGCCCCCTAGTGTGAACGTGCTGGGTGCTTGGCTCTCAGCGCGGCACCCGAGTACTTGGCAGTTCTTTAAATGACCATTTACCTGTAAATGAGACTTTGTTGTGGTTTCACCTCTTCTTAGAGTGTAATTGCATCTGCCTGGTTATGTGGAAAGTGCTAAAGCGCTTTTACTTCCTGGTGGACGTTAAAGAAGGCCATAAATAAATATTCAAAAATTCACTAGGGCCATGTGATCTTGGTTAAGTTTAGAGTAAATCAGTTTCAAATAAAAGCAGATCACACGTTCTGTACAGGTCACTAAGGGCCATATTATCAAGGAACGGCGATAACATTATTGCCGCTTTAGCGGCAGGAAAACTGCCTCTAAAGCGGCGATAATGGGCTTGATAATGTTCTGGTGTGAACATGGGCTTCTATGGGAATTCACAAGAGCATATTATCAAGCCCCTTATCGCCACTTTAGCAGCAGTTTCCTGCCGCTAAAGCGGCGATAATGTTCCTTGTTAATATGGCCCTGAGTTTGTTACGTTTTGCTTACCTTTTTTGCTAGTTCATCTTTCTGAAGCTCTCCTTTATTAACTATGCGCTCTTTGACCTTTTCTTCGACCTCTAAAAAATGTGTTCTTTCGCATTGTAATTTGACTCCATTACTATCAATTGCATTTCGAAGATGAGCTCAGCGTTACTAACTGCTTTTAGTGGTTTAGAAAAGTAGAAACTTCCCATTGACTCCTCCACTGATAGGGATTTATAAGGATATCCCTTCTTTGAGTCATCCCAAAACTAATTTTACTACTATGATCTCCCTAATCCATTTATAGAGATTTTTCCTTTTTCCATGTCTCCTTATACTCATCCCAACCCACCTAAACCTCTTCTTACTACTATGATCTCCCAATAAACACTTTCTAGACTCTTCCCTCTTCTATTTCCCTCTTCTATCCTCAATTACCCTTTTCAATCCAGCTAACATAGTCACATGTTCACCGCTCAAATAAACTCCAATTTCTCTATACTAATCCACCACTAATCTATTTTGGGTTCCGTAGTAGTGTGCTACTCGCCTAAAAGCACTTCAACACCTCGTCGGGGGTAGTACGCACTATATATATATATATATATATATATATATATATATATATATTCACTTAAAAAACCATAGGTTTCACACATGTTATAGTTAGCTGTACATTTCACTCGTAAAAAACCAATGAAATTCCACGTTATAGTTAGATCAGGTAACTATAACTTGCGCGACCGCAATCCACAATGTGTAATTTCAGATGTCATCATTGATGTCATGAGTGATGTCACTGACCATGTCATGAGTGATGTAATATGTGACATCATCAGCAGTTTATTGTGGGCGCGCAAGTTATAGTTACCTGATCTAACTATAACGTGGAATTTCATTGGTTTTTTACGAGTGAAATGTACAGCTAACTATAACATGTGTGAAACCTATGGTTTTTTAAGTGAATTTGCAAGGTTTTGTAAATGATAATTCCTAACTATAACGTGTGTGAAACCTATGGTTTTTTCAGTGAATATATATATATATATATATATATATATATATATATATATATATATATATATATATATATTCCCTGAAAAAAAACATAGGTTTCAGAGACGTTAGAGTTAGAAACCTATGTTTTTTTCAGTGAAAAAAAATAAATATATATATATATATATATATATATATACATATATATATTTTTTTTACCGTACGCTTACCGTAAGCTTACCGTACGCGTACCCCGTGATTTTTTTTAAAATCAATAAATGTTTTTTTTGTACTTTTCTGTCCTTCTTTGACCCCCTTACAAATGTTAGGGGGTCTGTAACTCTCCTCATTGCCCCCTTTCCTTGTTTTCACTCTTTTTTTTCAGAGTGAAATACACAAAATGGCGGCCGCCGCTTCCTGGTTTCGGCCGATTCGAATGTTTACTAAGATCTAAGAGCCAATCAGAATCGCGCTCGCGCACGCCACCGTACGCTTACCGTAAGCGTACGGTAAGCGTACCGTAAGCGGGCTCAGATATATATATTGATTTAAAGGCTATTTTCTCAGAATCTACTGAACAGATTTACACCAAACCTACAAAAGGCACTTCCTTGACCTAGGGACTACCTCTCTGCCAAATTTTGAGTAATTCTGTTCAGCCGTTCGGGCTGTAGCTCATTCTAAAGGTCCTATGGAAAAATGCATGGGAAAAACGCGTTTTGGGACCCCCCTTTTATCTCAGCCCCCGCTTGACGGATCCCCCGAGACTTTCAGGGTAGGAGCGGAGCGTAGCGCCCCACCTATTTTGAGAAATTCGCGAGGATTCGTCGACCGGCGCCAAAGTTATTCAAAATAGAATGTTGAGGTTTTCCTATGGAAACGTGGTCCTAACTATAACTACCTACTGGCGACCGCCAGTAGGTAATATATATATATATATATATTCACTGAAAAAACCATAGGTTTCACACACGTTATAGTTGGGAATTAGCATTTAAAAAACCTTGCAAATTCACTTAAAAAACCATAGGTTTCACACATGTTATAGTTAGGTGGATATTTCACTCGTAAAAAAACAATGAAATTCCCTGTTATAGTTAGTTCAGATAACTATAACTCGCGCGCCCGCAATCCACTGCACATGACGTCACATATTACATCACTCATGACATGGTCAGTGGCATCACTCATGACATCACTGATGACATCATCCTTGTGATAGAGTGGCGGTCGCGCGAGTTCTAGTTATCTGAACTAACTATAACAGGGAATTTGCAAGGTTTTTTAAATGCCAATTCCTAACTATAACGTGTGTGAAACCTATGGTTTTTTCAGTGAATTTGTACGGTTTTTTAAATGCTAATTTATTTATGTATTATTATTTTTTTTATATATTTACTTTACAATAAACTACGTATTAAAAATTATGATTTTTTTTTTTTGGTTTTCACCCTGCGATTTAAAAAAAAAAATAAAAAAAAAAATTTTGGGGTTTTTCAGGGTGCGCGCGCTGTGCGCGCACCCCCGCGATTTTAAAAATCGCGGGGGTGACAAAGGCTAGGGGGTCAGGAACTCTCTACCCTGCCCCCTTTTCACGTTCGCCACCTTCCTTTTTCACTCTCGCACTGAAAACAAACAAAATGGCGGCCGACACTTCCTGATTTCGAACGTTGACTAACATGTAACCACCAATCAGAATTACGCTCGCGCACGTTAGGGTGCTCGCACGGTGCGCGCACCCTGCGCGCGTATAGATATATATATGCTTTTAAATGCTATTTTCTCCGGAAATACTGAACAGATTTACACCAGACCTGCAAAAGGCACTTCCTTGACCTAGGGACTACCTCTCTGCCAAATTTCAAGTAATTCTGTTCAGCCGTTCGGGCTGTAGCTGCGACTAAAGGTCCTATGGAAAAATGCATGGGGAAAACGCGTTTTGGGACCCCCCTTTTTTCTCGGCCCCCGCTTGACGAATCACCCCGAGACTTTCAGGGTAGGAGCTGAACGGAGCGCCCCATTAGTTTTGAAAATTTTCGCGAGGATTCGTCAACCGGCGCCAAAGTTATTCAAAATAGAATTTTGAGATTTCCTATGGAAACACGGTCCTAACTATAACTATCTACTGGCGACCGCCAGTAGATAATATATATATATATACAATTACAATATAATGCAATACAATACATAGGTCCTGTTCACTGAAGCGTAAATGTTAAAATACAAGCTCCCTGAGACATGCAGAAGTTGCCCATTGTGCACTGCGTTATGTTCAGCAGCGAACAGCTTAAACATTCAGGCACCAAAGGATTTACCAATCCCATCCTATATCATGGGGCTGCCCCTCCTTAATATTCGTGAGAATGGAACTGGCACCTCGCTGTGCACAAAAACAAAAAAAGGCATCTGGAAGGACAGTCGGCTGTCCCATTGTTCTCTTTAAACGTTTGCAACACTGCCACCATTGCTATCCCTGTTGCTTCAAGTGCGAGCTACAGTAAGGTGTACAGTCTGAGCGTTGTAGTAGAGGGAGCATACGTGGTCGATGGTCCTACAATGTCCACACTTCTCAAAACTAGATGCCAGAAGCTTGCAAATGCACAGTGAAGCTGTCCGAAATGATTATCTCCCATTTTGCTATTGGTTAATGTCTGCTCTTGGCAGTTTGTTAACGTCAGTGCTTTGCAGTCCTTGAAACAGCCACGCAGCAGTTGTGCTTTCCCTTGCAAGTCGGTAGGAATGGGAAGGCCTATTCGCCCCCGTGGGCCAATTCTGTCTCCTCACTATTTGATTTTTGGTGTCATATGACATTAGGGATATCCCTCTTGATAGTTCTCAGAGGTTTAAATATCTAAGTGACATTCTGACACTTCAGAAGGCATAGAATCTGTTTACCAGTCTGAACTCTTTTGCCGTTTATCAGTTGGTGCAAACGAGCACTCACAGAGCAAGTAACTTTCTGGATATGGTGTTTGCTCAATTTTGCTGATGAACTATTGATGATTTTATTGATACCTTAACCTATAGACAACGCTTAAATTGCACCATCCATTACCCCTGCCAGCACTGCCAAACACAGGACATATACAACTGCTAACCATCACATCCTTACAATTGTGATAATACAGACTATTCCAGGCCTCCAAAGCTATAAGAATGGCTTGGGCAGCAGGTATTAGTCATTTATAATACATGTTGAATTAATAAGCAACTGTTATGCTATTCTCTAAATTAGATAAACCTCGCCCCCATGTGGCCGACTATCGTAGGTCTCATTGTTGACAATACAGTGCCAGTGCCGAGCACTGGAAGCCACCGGCTCAAATTAAGCACTGCCTTTAGTTCATTTGATCACCACACTATTGATTTCTCACTCTTTTTGCGCCATCTTGCAGTCACTCCACTGCTTTCTACATTATGTTCTATGAATCGTCTGTGAAATAGACTTCAAGGTGGTGTCCGACTCCAAAACCCTGGTTAATGTAGTCCTCCTACCTCAAAGCTGCTAAATTTGAGTGTCTCTTGATAAATCAAACATTGGCTCCCTTTAAGAAGGAATGAACATAAGAGTATGATACATCCAGTAAAAAGAATGGAAAACAACCCTCTTGGGATACCAAACTATTCATAGAAGGGGAACAGCTAGACCTAATGACACTGGCAGAAGCAGTGTCAACAAAGAAAGGCTTGGACATTTTTACCGGCAAGGTTTGATGCCTGTGGAGGCCTGATTGCAGAGGGCACCAAGAATGCCAACCATAGCCTGAAGAACACCAAACAGTTCAGTTGAAATAAGTGATTTTTAGGTCTCATTGGAGAAAGCGCATATGTATGTGCTCTTGCTTACTGCGATCTATTGTTTTTACTAAACTAAAAAAAAAACTCTAAAAAGGGGCTTTTAGCTGTCCCATTACATACCATTGGTTGACCTCATTGTCACTCTTATTTTCTTCCTTTTCATTGGTGAGCGTGTGTCAGAGCATATGGGCTTCACTTCGTCTCTGGGTTTGTTTTCTTCCCTGGAGCATGGACCAAATACAGATTGATTTCTTGATTAGTGTTCTGCTCTGCTTGTGCTCATATTGTGTTGCTATTTTTTGTGAGTGTATACTGTTTGTATATTTTGTTAACTGCTTCTATGCCACACTATCGTGTTTCTTAGCTGCTTTAATGCCCCTTTATTGCCTTGGGTTCCTGCTTCTCTCGCTTTCTGTTTGCTTTTCAGATTTGTCAAAACTATACTTTCCAATACGTTGCTTTTCTCTGGCCATTCTTTTCTAATCTGCATAACACTCCATTTTATTACATTTTTATAAAATGAAATGATGCAGCATTCTCTGAGGCTGTGTTTGTTTATGAAACAACCTCATTTTGGTCATATTCCGTGTAATGCGGCTTTCCTTCCCAATTTAGGAAAGCCAACCTAAGTTGCATGTTTTTAAATTGTACCACCTGGTGATATTGGCACTTGCTTAAATGCCTGTATATGCATGTTGTTAGCAGTACATAGGTTTGATGCCTCAATAACATGCCGTACCATGTTCATACCATAATATGCTATACAATAATAGACTGACATACCATGCCAAGCTATATAACAAACAATATCATACAATATTACACAATATCATACCATACTATTTTTTTTTTTTGTTGAAACATTTTTATTGTTTTCCAAATCAACAATTACTGTTCATTACACAGCGTGGCCCCGTGTCCAAAAGGAGTATCGTCCCTCCTAACCCCAACTCGTTCCCACCCCTCCCCACCCCCATGACAGTGTGCCCCTGTCCCCTGCCTCTCCCCCGATGTGCCCCCCCTTCCAAGGAAATCATGTATGGACGCTCAATCCCTCTCTGTGCAAGCTGATCTTCCCTCTTGTCCAGGCCTCCGGTATGTGGCCAGGGACCTCCTTCCTTCCCATCACTTCTTATTCCCCAGTCCCCCTCGCCTCTTGCCTCTCCGATGTGCTCCCTCCGTCCCCTACCTCAGATATCAACCCCTGGAGTTCCACCACCAACGCTTCCCATGCCCTGGCCGCCGCTAGCGCCTTCTCATCGTCTCTTCTAAGAGCCAACTGCACTCAGAGCGTACCCTCCGCCCCCGCCCATCTCACTAACGCTGCCCTCCACCGCAAAAAGCTAGGTCCCCCCCTAGACTTCCAGTGCATGGTCAATTCTCTCTTGGCCAGTATCAACCCCAGATCATAGAACTTGCTAGTGACCTTCGTGCGACGGGTGTGGGGAAACCATAGCAACAAGCAAGCCCCCATCTCTGGAGTAATAGAGCGGTCTGTCACCTGATTCAAGCAGTCCACTACCTCAGCCCAATAGTCGCCCAACTGCGAACAGGCCCAAAACATGTGGCGAAAATCTGCCCCCTCTCCTCCACATCGTGGACATGGAGAGTGTGCCCCTCCGAAATATTGCAAGACCTTGGCCGGCGTCAGATACGCCCTGTGTAACGTGAAAAACTGAACTAGCTGAAACCGTGCGTTCCTTGTTCCCTTCCAGGCCCTCCGCACTAGCGTGGACCATGTGGTCTCAGGGATCGCTTTCCCGAGGTCCGCTTCCCACTTTCCCCTCAGAGCATCCAGAGGGTGCAAGCCCTCCGTCGACAATCGTCGATACAGGCAAGTAATGGCCTTGGTCGTCCCCGCTGCCATCATGACATACTGGCAACCCGCTGCAGTCGGCGGTTCCGACAGCCCCATATTCCAGGGTTTCTGGAGGCTCGCCACCAAGGCCGCATGGAGCAAAAAGTCCCCCCGCGGGAGCCCGTAGGCATCCAGCAAGTCCTGGAAGGACAGTAACACACCGTCCCGGAATAGGTCCCCTACCATCTATACTCCCAGCTCCTCCCAAGTCGCTAGCCCGGACCAATCACCCCCATGCGGGAGCGCTGTACACATCCCCAGGGGGATTTCCGGGGCGTACGGGCGGACTATGGCTGCCCGCCTCTGACACCTATTCCAACACTGCCGGAGTGTACGCTCCTCCAGAGTTAGCTGAGTTAAGTCCAGTCGCTGCTGGAGAACCATCAAAGCCAGCACATGCCGAGGGATCAGCCTGTCCTGCGGGCCCTCCGGGCCTCTATACTCCCGGGCCACCGCCTGCGTAAGCCACTGAAGTTGGGCCGCCAAATAGTACCATTCAAAATCGGGGGCTGCCAGGCCCCCCCCCCCTCCTCCGCAACGTGGCGAGCGCCACCCGTCTCCTTCCCGAACCCCAAATGAAGCCCGTCGAAAGCGCCCGCAGTCGCGCAAAATACGACGCCGGGATCCATATAGGAAGTGTGCGGAAAAAATAGAGAAGGCGTGGCAGCACCACCATTTTCAGCAACGCCACCCTCCCGGCACACGAGAGCGGGAGTGTACTCCAAAACCCCATACTACCCCGCAGACCTCGAAGTGCTCTGCCAACATTCCCTTCCAACAAATCTGCCTGTGTATGATAAATGTTAACCCCCAGGTAGCGCAAACAGCTGCCTTCCCACCGGATTCGTCCCCCCGTCTGCGGTGTCCCGCCGCCCTGAGACAACGGAAACAAACACGTCTTACCCCAATTGACCTTCAGTCCGGACATGCGGCCGAACTCCTTCAACAGGGCGACCGCTCCACTTAACGCATCAGTCGCATCCCTCAAAAACAGCAGCAGGTCATCTGCATACAGGGAGATATAATGGGCGTCCCCCCTCAGGGAGACTCCAGAATAGGCACATCCCCGTCGGGCGTGAGCCGCCAGAGGTTCAACAGCCAGCGCGAACAACAAGGGGGAGAGAGAACAGCCCTGCCTCGTCCCCCTCCGCACGTGGTATGAGGCCGAAATAGTAGCCCCCGTCTTCACCCGGGCCGTGGCACCACTATATAGCAAGGTGGTCCAACGTACAAAGTCCTCCCCCAAACCGAACTCCCGCAGCACTCGATACAAATATGGCCACTCCACACTATCCAAGGCCTTTTCTAAGTCGACCGACAGTGTGCAGGCCTCCGGGTATTCATCTCAGTCCAGTTCCATCACCCGCAGCAGCCGCCGAATAGAGGTGGCCGTGCTGCGCCGCGGAATGAAGCCTGCCTGATCCGGGTGAATCAAGGCGGTCATATGAGTCAAGAGGCGCGACGCCAACACTCTGCTCAGAATTTTGTAGTCCACTGTCAGCATAGAGAGCGGGCGGTACGCTGTGCGCGCACCCGCCTCCCCACCGGGTTTCAGCAAAGGTCTCACAATCGCCTCCCGAGCGGAGGCGGGTAACTGCCCCAACCCCCATGCCTCGCTATACAGGGCCTGCAGCTGCTGTGCCAGCAGATCCGGGTAGGCCGCATAAAACTCGACGGGCAAACCATCCGCCCCCGGGGTCTTTCGACGGGCCATATGCCTAATTGCCCCTCGGATCTCGCTCAGCGATATCATGCCCCCAAGGTCTTTCCCAATGTTCGGATCCAATCGAGGCAGGCGGGCTTCCAACAAAAAATCACCCAGGCCTTCAGGTTCCCGCTCCATAATACTATCATATAACCCAGCATAATAGCTGGCAAACCGCATATTAATCCCCACCTGGGAATAGACCGGCACCCCCCCTTCCTCTACCAGGGAAAGTATTGGATCACCGCGCGCCGCCGGGTTCGCCAACCACGCCAGGAGGGATCCAACCTTATCCCTTTCCGCCTGCGCTCGCACAAGATACGTTTTATGATCATAACAACGAAGCTGCTCCATTCGGACCGCCACGCTCTCCCGCGCCTCTACCACCGCAGTCATCTCGCCGTCCCCTTCCTGATGCGCCCGCTCCGCCACCCGCAACCGTGCCTCCGCTCCGTCCACCTCTTTTAGCAAGGCCTTCCGCACCCCGGCCGTGGATGAGATGCAAACCCCCCGGACGACCGCCTTAAACGCGTCCCATTCCGTCGCTCGGCTCGCCGCCGTCCCTGAATTATGCTCAAAGTACTGTACTATACAGTCACTAACCTCAGCCCGGAATACCGGGTCCTCTAGCAGCAAGGGGTTAAGGCGCCAAGTAGGAATCGCCTGCCTCTGCCTGGACCATTGCAGCATCCCCACGCAGGGGTTATGGTCCGATATGGTCCTGGCTAAATATTCACTATGCCGCATCAGAGGCTGAACATCCGGTGAACATAATATGCCATCCAATCGGACGTGCAACTCGTGAGGGGCTGAGTAGAATGAATAATCCCTGTCTTGTGGGTGGTGGGTACGCCACGTGTCCACCAAGCCCCAAGTAGCTTGCCAGGCCTGCCTACTTTTGGCCACCCGACAAACCACCGACTGTGCAAGGGGCGGATGGGACCTGTCCATCTCAACATCCAACACTGAATTGAAATCTCCACCCAACACCACCGCCCCCGTTAAATACTCCGCCAGCTGACCCGACAGTCTGGAAAAGAACGCGGCCTGGTCCACATTAGGGGCATACACACTACACAAAGCTATATCCCTCCCATCCAGCCGCCCCTGCACTGCCACAAACCTGCCCTCCGGGTCCACTATCGTCCTCAAAGGCTGGAAAGGGACCCCCGCCCTCACCCAGATCAGGGCACCCCGGGCAAACTTCGAGAAAGTGGTGTAATACAATTGACCTCTCCAGCGTCTATGCAGCGCCTTGCCCTCCTCTCTATCTAAGTGGGTTTCTTGGAGGAATGCCACCTGGACCCCTCTCCGCACTAAGTACGCGTGGACTTTATGTCTCTTCACCATAGAGGTGAGCCCCCTCACATTCCAAGTCATAAATCGCAATTCAGGTGGGGTCCCCATCCC
This sequence comes from Triturus cristatus, assembly GCF_964204655.1. Lineage (NCBI taxonomy): Eukaryota > Metazoa > Chordata > Amphibia > Caudata > Salamandridae > Triturus > Triturus cristatus. Next base: position 345,683,012 of record NC_140589.1, on the reverse strand, counting down.
ATCGTTGAACCAACCACCCATTTCGGGCCCTCCGAGGCACACTGTCAAACCCCGCAACCACCCAACTCCCCGAACTCCCCCCCCCTCCCCAGAACGGGTGCTAAACCGCAGTAACCCATCCAAATACTACCCCCAACAGCAACCAAACTCTCTGGTAGCCACCAGAGTCTCACTATGTCCGTGAGGTTGAGGTTGCGGCTCACTGCCAGACGGGCTTGACGATAGTCCCCATCAAAGCATCCCTGCCCAGTCTCAACCAGTTCGCCCCCAGCGCTACGCTCCTTTCAGGCCCCCCCACTCTCCCCTCCAGGCCCCTCATGACCAGCCGCAGAGCCCCATCCCATAGCATATCAGTTCCTCCCCTAACCCCGCATGGCCCAGCCCGGCCTCACTTTCAAAACACCCCAGCTCCACACTGTCCGTGCCCTCCAGACCAGGGCCCGAAAGCGCACCAAACCTTCAAGCGTCCAGCAACTCATCAGCAGTCCCAGGAGTAACATCAGGTATCATCTCCGCCTCCTCTTCAGCGCCATCAGAGTGGGAGTCCTCAGTGCCCTTCCGGGAGCCCGAATCCTCGCTGGGCTGGGAGGCCACCGCCCCGGAGATCACGGAGACCGCTCGCAGAGCAGCCCGCCGCTCCAACACCGTCTGGGAGGCACCGGGTGAGCGGACCCTCGTTTGCCGTGCTTTATTACGTCTGCTGCAACGGGGCTTTGCCAGCGCTCCCGGCAGTCTCTCTCCATCCGTGTGCGCCGCTGCGCGGGTCCTGGCCGATTCCAGCCAACTCCAGGCCACTGCGGGGTCAGTGAAGAAGGATGTCGCACCGTCCAGTACCACTCTGAGGCGGGCCGGGAACAACAAGGAGTACTGCAGCCCCTCCTCCCGTAGCGCCTTCTTCACCGCCTGAAAGGAGGAGCGTCTGCGTTGGACCTCCATGGGGTAGTCCGGGTAAATGGAAACCGGGACATTCTGCACCTGGAAGGGGCCCATCGTCCGAGCCCTCTGGAGGATAATGTCTCGATCTCTGTAGTGCAGCAGTCGGGCCACCACCGGCCGGGGCGGACAGCCCGGATCCGGGGGACGAGCAGGCACCCTATGCGCCCTCTCCAAGGTGTAGAACCGCGTGAGCCCCTCCGGCGCCACCACCTCCTGCAGCCAGGTCTTCAGAAAGGTCAGCATGTCACCCCCTTCAATCTTTTCCGGCAGCCCCACCACTCGAATGTTATTGCGGCGGTTACGCCCTTCCGCGTCCTCGGCCCTCTTTTCCAGTACCACTACCCTCCGCAGGAGATCCGCCGTCTGGCCCTCCGTCACCTTCTGGGCTGGAGCCATCGAGTCCAATCTGTCCTCCGTTTGCTTGACCCTATCTGCCAGCTTCCTGTGGTCCGCCCGAAGCAGCCCCAGATCCGTGGACACTTGGGCAATGTCAGCCTGCAACGCCGACTTCGTGTCCGCTATGGCCTGCAGGATTTGATCCAGCTGCCGTTGTTGGAGGCCCACCGCGGCGTCCGCACTCGTTCCGCCCTCCCGGCCAGCGACCGTGTCCCCCGCCGGATCCGCTGGGTTCCCTCCCAGCTTGGGACGCGGTTTGCCCATGTTTCGGAGCCTGACTCTCGTAATCCGGCGTAAGGCCTAGTCCCCGGGGCAGCGGCCAGCACCCGGGCCCAGCGTGCCCCACGACCTCTGCAGGGACCCTCTTCGCACTGCCTCCAGTCAATTCCCCAGCCGGGGTGTCCCCGCCGTCCTCCCTGGGGCACCACGATGTGCCAGGCCCTCACCGCACACCAGTGGCCGCAGTCTCCGCCGGGTCGGGGGATCTATCCTAAAATCAGCTCCTCAGGCCTGCCGCCCCAGGTCAGACCGCTCCGCACCACAGTGTCCCCCGCAGGACCAGTCGTCTCCCTTATGGCCCCGTCCGCCTACCAGATCCGCCGAGTCCGCTGTCTCCTCTCCGGCGCCAGGGTCCTCGCCCCCACCGCAAGCTCAGCTCCTTCCTCCTGTGCGCCACTCCACCACCGTGCAGCCTCCGCTGCCAGTGCCAGCCAGGGATCCGCCGCGCCGAACCTCCCGCTGCGGGTATTCTCCGCCTCCTTCCGCTGCACACCAGCGCTCGACCGGCACTTCCGGATTTGCCAGCCAGGTTCCCCGCACTTCCGGGCGGCCTCCAGTGTACTGTGGGCCGCGGCTGCCCGTCCCCTCGCAGGCCGCCCAAGATGGCCGGCCGCCACCCGCTTCCGCCGCGTTTGTAGTTGCGGCTCCAGCTCTCGGCGCCGCGATCCTTGCTCTCGGTCCGCTCCAGGGGCACAGACCAGGTGGGGGAAGCCCTCCAGGAGCTCCGGAGCGCCGGGGCACCACGCTTCACAGGATTTAGGCCGGGCTGGATGCGGAGCTCTTTGCTCACGCGTCCATGCCCGTCGGCTGCCAAGCCACACCCCCTCATATCATACCATACTATACAATTGTAAACCATATCATACAGTATAATGACAGCTCATAACTTATTATACAGTAACAGACCATACCAAAATGTACCATAAAATAACAGACCATACCATACAATTACAGGCTGTACCATATCATGCTATCCAATCAAGTCACCCTCATCTCATTGTACCTCTGCCCTCCACTGACCCCCTCAAGTCACCCTCCTCTTTCTTTACCTCTACCCACCCATGAGCCCTCATGCCACCCTCGCCTCCCTTTGCCTCTTCCCACCCCTCAAATCACCATTACCTCCCTTTACCTCTACCCACCCTTCAAGTCGCCTTCCCCTCCGTTTACCTCTACCCACCACTGAATCCTCTAGTCACCCTCACCTCACATCACCTCCCTTTACCTCTGCCCACCCCTGAATCCTCTAGTCATCCTTGCCTCTCTTTCCATTTCCTTAACCCTAAAATAATCTTTAATTTTTTTTCAAAAAAACACTTCCCTGCATAGGAAAGTACTGTGCAGTAAAGGTACAAATACTTACCTGGGTGATATTTATGTGTGTGGTAAAGACTGCTGGTAAAGTGTGTGATGTAAAGGTTGTTCCTTCCCAGGCAGGACACAGATGTTTTGGGGCCAGTTTTGGTTGTTTTATTCCCTTCAGTATGTTTGTCGGACACCTTCATCTCTCTGCCCTCTCCTCTCAGACCCTATACTTTAATGCTTGCTTGAACCATTGCTTGCGGTGTTGCTTGAAAGATATTTTCTTTTCTTAGGGGGCTTAGAGCCCACCCTTTGTTTAGAACTGGTTGGCTTCATGGTCACTCAAATTTCCTTGCTTCTCTTTGGTCAGCCAGTGCTGACCTTACTTGTTCGGTGCGTATTTGTCCCTACCTTAGAGCATTCTCCAGGTGCTGCTTCTCTTGACCAGTGTCCTCACACTTCTTCCTGATTTCAGTGGTACTTTTTTAGGTCTTTTGACGTACGCAGCGCATGCGTATCGCCTTTTATTAAGTTAATGCCATTTGCTTTGCTATACAATACCATTAGCAAAGCAAATGGGTTTAACTTAATCAAAAGCGAGACCTATTGCATTTTCAATGCTTGTTTTACTACTCCTTGTACCCACGTCCCCCCCAACCAACCCCCTTTCACAATGTTGCTTTAGTCTGCCCTCCACCATGCTCCTGCATTGTTGCTTGCCCCGTACTCACAGTCACCAGTTGTTGCTTGTCCCGTTTACCTCCCACCCCCTGTCTCTTCATTGCTTGCTTCCTCCTGTCCTGTAAACGGGGGTCAAGATGATACAATGATGCAAATGGAACTGCACTCCCTGCTCTGTATGGCCTTTTTGGTGCTGTTGTAATGTAGGGCCTAAATTGTGAAATTCAACATGGAAGAAAGATAATTAAACGTTTTTTATTGTGAAGGCAGAGCATAATCTCATACTTGTCAGCGCTCGCTGCATCATAGCGCTTTTTTCTAACTTTTGGTTGTGCTTGTGTCCAACATGGCTAAAAGAAATGGACATAGTTATAGCTCTGCCATAGGCAAGACCGATTATCTTTTCCAGTGCTTGTTACACTGTTCTACTCATGTGGTCCACATGACATTCTAAACACAAGTAACATCATGTAAGTCATGAAGGACTTCTCAGATCTAACTCACGTCATCTCAGAAAGTATACAGTCTGAGATGCCTATCTTTGAGGCATTAGGACCTCAAGGAGTCAACATTGGACACCAGGGGTACTGCAACAGTAGGACATGCTGTACTGAGGCGTATACACTCTCTATCCCTAGGGTATAATGGTCACCACAACTAGGCAGGAACTTTACCAGGAAATCCTGGCCACAACAAGTTGATAACACTAATATATTATGGACATGAGAAGAGTAGCTTATAGGTCATTTTGGGGACCGAGCTTAAATTATACCGGAAAGATTGCCAACTTACATGTAAATATGTTGACAATGAACAGCATGAACAAGAAAGACTGCCAGGGAAAGGATGGTTGGGGTGTGCTTGTGCATCACTAGCGAAGCAAAGGATTAGTACAACATAGGGTTTATAAACACATCTCCCTCAAACCAGCATGGCCCTGTTCTAGCCAAAGAAACCTCTCTCCCACTTAGAGGACAAGTGCCGAATATTAAGCTGCTATATAATGCACATTTGAAAAAATCTAGTCTCTAGTGATGGTTTTCTTCGCTTTCAGTGGGGCAAAGTCAGGGGGGAGGATACACTTCTCTTCTGTGCCATTCTTCTCAATCAGGGTGACATTAGATGCACAAGACAGAAAAAGATAATATATTTAACACACATGAAGAACTTGTGCCACATACAGCCGCATAAGCAAACGTGGTACAAACATGGTAGTGGATTTGCGCATCTGATCACCATTGTTTCTCAGGCATTTATTGGGAACCGCACAGACAAGTTTACACCTGATATTTTTCTGTAAATCATACAGTCATCTACACGCACATTGTTGTAAGCACATCTAATTGTCATCGCAAGAGGTGCCCCCGCTCAGGAGACAATGTGAGTGTTAAAAGGATGGTGAATGGATTTTCAGTCCTACTATGTTTGAGGGCTTCTAAATTGAGAAATCGTGCAAAAAAAATGGTTGGCAACAATCTTGACATTAACAGCCGGGAAGATGAAAAGGTCAAATATTCTCTTAGACTAATGTGGTATATCTGTGTAGTGAACAGAGAAGATGCCATCTTTAAAGCAAAAGCCAACCGAAAACAAATGAAGGGTGTGTAAGGGTGTGTGTGTGTGTGGAAGATGTGATTGCGGGCATTCTGCAAATGTATCGTGTGGTAAGTAATAGGAAATCAGTGACCAAGAGAGCTTAAGCAAGATGAAAGGCTCTCAAGAACGCAAGTGTTGTCAAATGTAATTAGGAACTGTTCGTGATAGCTGCCTTTACTATTTCTTGAAAATATAGAAGCAGATGGAACGTATCAACTTTCGCTCTAAGGAATAAATGCATTGCTGTGCGCGCCCTTAATCTTTTAAGGGTGAAACGGTGCATACTTTCAGTGCAAGACGCACTTAGATGCAGAGTTCCCAGCATTGCCTTTTAGTGTAATAGAATTAGAAACAAATTGCCCTGAGAGACTAAAGCATCAGGAAGTAGATTTAGTTCTCACCCTTTCAAGTATGCCCGAGCCTTTTGATGGCAAGCACTCTGCTCGGCTGCTGAGGAGGGAGTGGGCCGTCTGCACCTTCCTGCCGCGACGTCCAAGCACAGCGTCTATGCTCGCCCCTAACCAAGTGTTTACTGGCAAGTAATAACGGCGACGAGACCGGCTCTTGTCCATAGGGGGTTCCGATCTGTGATCGTGGAACATGAGTGTGGGGAATTAAAAATATGCATGTTGCAGTATTTATAACCAATGTGTTGGTTTCAGAACGTGTTGCCGGCTTCTAATTATCACCTCTTCTCGGTGCATGGAACAGAGGAGGTGATGATCTAACTCTTCTTTTTGCCTGGACATTAATGAATAGGCAAATTGACGTTTAGTTAAACTATTGATTAAGAAAATACATTAATGAACGAAAGCCTGCAGACCCCCCAGGGTCCTATCCCAGATTCTGAGTGTGGAAAGACCCAGGATCCTATTTTCCCGGGTCCCGACGGAAGAAAAAAACACGTAATGGATAATTACACTAGATTAAACATTACATATTAGAACTATGAGTGCCTGAGATAAAAACACGGAAAACGATTCAGTTAAAACAAAATCCGGTTGGTTTTGTTTGCCTTAAGCCGGTTTTAGAACCATAGACCGGGACGGCGAAGAGAGAGGGAGCAAAACAACGAAGCACTGCAAAAATATTGAGGCGGTAAGAGGAGTGCAAGCGAGGGGGTGTGAAAGGAATCCCTGGCGGGAAGCAGAGGACCGAAGCCAACAGTAGGTGGCGTGAAGGCTCTCATTGCATGGACCGCGGGCAGAGACCAGGAGTAAAGGGACCTGGGGAACGGATAGAGGTGGGCAGGACTCTTGAAGCTGGAGCCAAGGGCCTGGCTCTGGCTCAGGTAGAGGTCCTTTGGGCCCAAACAAGCCAAGCATTAATGTAGCTTCTGCCCGATACACACACTCTACCATAATGCACCAGCAATGGAAAACCACAGCATAAACCTTTGGTTTTAAGAAAACGAGAATGAGGTAAGTATCTGGAGTGTGAACTGCATAATATGAAACCAGAAAACTTGGGACCAATCCTAGATTCCCTTCTTGACCAAATTGCGCGATCGTAGGCAATTATATAACTTTACGTAGACTCCTTTTTCTCTGTTATCAAATATGAGAGTACATTCCAATACATGAGTTAAAGGGTGTGCACTGTATGCTGTACAAAAATAATGTTATGTATTCAGGTGAAACGCTTCTGCAAGTTAAAGAAATACCATGTTTTAATTTTAAAGATACTATCATATTTTCACATAATGTTTGTTGCAGGATCTATGGGTGCTCGGCGTCTGCATTGGCTCTTAGAGCCCAGCAAACCCTTGGCTCTGTTTTCCCTGTTAATTTGTTCGCTCACCCACCTCTAGGCATGGGGATTTCTGGGGTGGGGGGGGGGGGCTTTCTTCAGGTTAGATTCATCAATGAAAAGAAACTAGGATGACATTTGTCAGCATCACACAGAACCACTCGCACATGCCCCCTCTTTAGTCTATGTGTACACAGTTTTTCTCTTTGGGTTTTTACAGGATTTTTCCATAGGAAATGCTCCGTTTTGAAAGCACCGGTGTTGCTTTTTTTCCCTTTTTTTCTCCTTGAAAACAATCTGCTTACAGGATTGCTGGTCAGAGAAATAACCAGCCAGAGAACATCGAAATTTAAACGTCTAAAGATATCTGTTCCGGTTGCCTGAATTGCTTTGAGATTAAGATGTTGAACATTTTAAATCGTGAAGGGCACTTGCCAAGTGTGCCCTGGTGTAGATATCGACTTGACACACATTTCTGTTTCCAGCAGAAAGTATCACTTTTGTTTTCATTGTGCAAGGCAAAAACGTCCTGCAGAGGTAACGAGTCCTCTGAAAACCTGTTTCACTGATTCACTGAGACGTGCTTCACAGTAGCACTGGCTCCTACGGTTCCACATACCTCAGCATTAGTACTGCTGGAAGACACCTCATCCAAGGTACGAAGAAGAAGAATAACTGGTCCCACCACCCAAGTCTGTCCACGAGGAGCAATTCTATGTGTCCGCTATCTCCTTCCCCTATAAGCCTTTTTTGCACTGTGATATAAACTTCTGGAAGTCCTGTTATTTGTCTGCCTACATAGTTAAAGAATTCGGACCTCTGGAGCAGATTTCTGTAGGTTTTCCCCTGCTGCGCAACTCAGTCTTTGAAGAAGTCCATTATGTGCCATGGAATAATGTCTCGAAATTTAGTTGCAGCGTCCTCTTTGGTGACAGCTTAACATGTAGTTGGGAGTAGTGGTTCTGTGGTCCAAGGTACTCTGTATCAACCTGATGGATGGTGACATTGGCTCTCATCTGCTTACGTTAGGATTTGTTTTCAATGTCCTTCTGACTGCACAATTTCCTGCAAAAGGAAGAGTCTATCCTCCGCTGACACTCATGCACAGTTAGACAGTACTGGTGTTAGCGTAAAGTTAGTCATACTTTTTTTTTTAAGTCATCTAACTCTAAACCAGTTTACTGATGGTGAGTGCAGAGGTTCAGTTCAATAGTCCTTTATAAAGCGTGCAGCTACCTCCATCAGAGGTGTCCCGGCGCTACGCAGACTACAGCAAGAGAACAATAATACTACCCCTGCCTAAAGGGCCAGGTTTTTAGGGTCCTTCTAAACTCATGTTCTGTTTCTATCTGGCATAACTGGGTTGGCAATAGTTCCACAGTCTTGCGGACCTAACCGAAAAGACCTGTCACCTTGTCGGGTCTTGGCGTATTGTGGAACACAGATCAGTCGCTGGTAATTGGATCTCAAGGTCTGCTCCTGTTGATATGGTCTGAGTGTTAGCTTAAGAAAGCCTGGGCCCATGCCGCATATGGCTCGAAAAGCAAAGGTCAATGCCATAAATTCTATCCTAGCCATCGGGAGCAAATGCTACGGTCTCAGGTGTAGGGAGATATGATGACGAAAGGGGACCTGGCGAATTAGCCTCGCTGCCGCATTCTGAAACATCTGAAGTCTATGAATCAGGTAGGTTGCCAACGGCAGGTATAAGCTGTTGGCGTAGTCCAACTGTGAGTTCACCAGATTATGGACCGTGTATCCTGCTGCTCTCCTCCGGCAGCATATGTAAAAATTTCCTAATGATTCTCAGCTTCCCAAAACATGCTGAAGAAATCTGTCGAACTTGTGCCGTAAAAGATAGATCCGTCTCACACCTGATACCAAGATTTCTTGCTGAGTCCATCGGAGCAGGCTGGAGGACCAGCTCTATGGTCCACCAGAGGCACGAAGGGGGAGGAAGTGCCTGACTGCAAAACAAGACCTCAGTCTTATCTGTATTTAATTTCAGGCAGTTACTGTTTATCTATATAGAGATATCTTTCAGGCACTCCTTGATTTGTGGAAGGCAGCATCGGATTGTTCTTTAAAAGAGAACACCAAATGAGATTCATCCGCATAGGAAACCACCTTCACTCCCCATTATACAATGAGAGTGAACAGTGGAGCCAGGTAAATGTTAAAGAGCAGTGGGCTTAGTGCCGAGCCGTGAGGCACTCCACACAGAAGAGGTTTTAGTGCGGATCAGAATGGCAGAAGAAAAACCTGTTGGGAGCGGTCTTCGAGATAGGACCGAATCCAGGTGAGTGTCACCCCCCGCACACCAAGCTAACTTAATCTTTCCAATAGGATCGGTTGGGTGTGCTACCGTGTCAAACGTTGCTGATTGGTCTAACTAGACTATCATGGCAAATGTGCCACCATCAACAGTCATTCTCACTGATTCAGCCACTTCTAGCAAAGCTGTCTCTATGCTGTAGCCAGGTCGAAAGCCCGATTGAGAATTGTAAAGAAGGTCATTCACCTCTAGGATATCGGCTAGCTGTCGCTGAGCCAGTTTCTCTAAAGATTGTGCCGATGCAGACAGCAGGGAAATCGGTCGAACGTTACTGAGAACACCCAGGTCAGCATTAGGTTTCTTCAGCAATGGTAGTAAAAATGCTTGTTTCCAAATGGCAGGGAAGGTGCCTGTTTTAAGAGAGGAGTTCCAGATTTCGTTCAGTACAGGATTTATCAAGAGGGGCATTGTTGTAAAAAGCTGGGAAGGACAAGGGTCCCCAGTAGAACCTGACTTGCATCTTAGAAGTTCAGCCAATGACTCCTCAACTGTTATAGGGAGAAATTCCGAGAAGAAACTAGAGATGTTCGAGGTTGCTAGTTGCTGTGTAGCCAAAGGCCCTTGCCGCAGCCGGAAACGAGTAATACAACTTTAGGATTTTTTTCTTCAAAGAAATTCGACAGGCTCGTACACAGAGAGGGGGATGGATGGATAATACAGCTCTGAATACTGTGGTGAGTGACTCTGTGGTGCATAGTCTTACCTTTAGGTACTAGTGAGCTCATTACAGTGGTGAGTCTGTTGGGTGATCTTTAAGCTAGGATTGTAGACTCCACATTAATTAATTAATGAAATTAATATAATGAATTCGCAACGATCTGGGGACATGTTTGGTTTGGGGGACCGGACCACACTAGTAATTGCTTCCTCCAGTTCCGAGGTAGCTACCATCTTCCCTTAACTTAGTGAACATTGTCATTAGGGGTGGGGCCAGCAGCCCTGTGTAGCAAATAAATAATTTGGCTGGAAATCTGTGTGGGCCATGTGTTTATCCTGATTGCAGATGTGCTATTGCCCATGACAGTTAAGTGCTTGTTGAGTTGATCTTTCTCCCTCCGATAATGTGGCATTTGGGAGACCACATAGAAAATCTTTTCATTAGTCAGAGAGCTCTTCTGGATCCAGAAACTACAGACCTTGGCCCCGTGTGGGCTTAATGATCGTTTAGATCTTTCATGTTTTTTATAAACACAGTACTGGCATGGCCATGCGTAGGTCCCTATGCACCACAGTGATTACTCTCTATTCTTTGTTGACATTCTTCCACAATAAGTTTCTTTGTACATCTGTATTCCAGTTCTCTTTCGATTTCCTTGTGGCCTATGGGTTATCTCAACACCCTTCACCATTCGCTATACCTATGTTAAGTTATTTTATCTGTTTATTTTATTTTTCAATAATTGTTCTATACTAAACGTTTTCTTACAGTTCCACATTTATTTGTTTGTCTGGTTTACCTCACCTTTCATTGTTTTACCCTGTATTTATTTTCCTTCCAGACATAACTTTTTGCATTTACCCCTCACATATATTTCACTCTAGAGGTTAGTAATCACTCATCTACCGGTTCTTTATATTCGTCATATACCAAGTATTAGTCTCGTGAATATGGTCCTGGAGAGCTGCTTTATCACTCAGTCGAAACACTGCATTAATTGAGTAAGTGCTGGCTTCTTTAGTTCCTTTTTTGTCATTGAGTATATTTTCTGGTCTTCTTTGCGTATGTTGTTTCAGATGTTTTTTTTGGTTAGTTTTTCTTGATCTCCATACCTAGCCCTGTTGCTGTTTTAGATTGGTCACTTTACCCTTTCAATCATGGCGCTATATGTAAGTCCCCTTTCAATTGCCATTAGTCTCCTTTCCATGTCGTCATTTCGGTTGGTTTAAATGGAGCGCGCTTTTCTTTAGTAAATATCTTGTTGCGATAACAGGACGCTATCTGCGAGAACCGGACCTGTTTTTTCCGTTGTGCTTCCCATGTAAGTAGTTTTTACCGCATTTAGCCGTGTTCTTGCTATAGTTGCTCGAGCTATTAAGCTCTTTTGTTAGGATGAGTTCGTAATCACACACTGTTATTACTTTGTAGTGCTCGTTTTCGGAGACGCAATAATTTCACTTGGTGCCACATGTTTCCTTCGAGTGATTGATTAAGCATACAGTCCGATTTATTGCTTGGACTACGCGTTGTTAAAAGTACTCAGGTGTCTCAGCACTTTCATAAGTGAGTATGGCTTTTGTTCCGTTGTGTGTTAATTAGCGGCACGGCATATCTTTTACCTTTTCTGATTACATTGTATTCTTATATCTTTTCCAGTCACTTTTACGCTGACTAACCTCCTTTTTTTCGGTAAGTTGTGCTTCTTCGACATTGTTTACACGTGTTATCGTAATACAAGCACCTGCTCTCATCGAGTTGTTTCTCTTGGTTTACAGCAACAGTTAGCCTGTTTTCATCGTTTGCTCCATTCATGGAAGCACACACATAATATTTGAGGTGAGATCTCACAGCCACATTTTCATCAGACTTATCCCATGCATGGTTTTTACTTTCTTTCACTTGGTATGGATTTCCATTTTTTTATGCTTCGCTTCAGAGTCACATTCATCATTTCTATCTTCACGCTATTGGGTGACTGCATTTCTCTTTTATATATTTGTTACCTTTAACCAAACGGAGGGTTTATTCACCGCATGTGTGATTTACGGTTCACTACCATGTACCATGTGAACTATACGATTTGCCACCATGTGACCTTCTTGTATAAATACAATAACCATTTGTTCTACCGATCATATAATATATGTATTTTCTCCACAGAACGCCCCTGATGAAGGGACAGCAAAGTCCCGAAATGCATTGGGCTCATCAAAATCATTTATTTGTGATTTCTTGAAATATTATGTGATATACCTAAATATTGCATTGTTTATGGTAGATGTCTACCGTTTTTTGTAAATGTGTTGATACATTCATGATGCTACAATTTGAAGTTGTTGTTACATATATGCTGAAAATATATGTTCAAACGAATATCATTGTTTGGTGTTTTTTGAAACTTTGTTAATGAGATTAATTGTTTGTAACATAGTTACATTTAGCACAGTGCGCAGCGTCAATCATTAGTTGATTGTCCTTTCTGAACCAGCTATAGTGCACCATATAACTCATGGCAGAAACTTGAGACTATTTGCCCATATCTTGGGTACCTCCAACCAGGCATCCGGTTTGATCATGGAGGCCTTGAATTGGTTCCTCCAGATCTTCTCTCAGACTCTGCTAGTATGCTAGTTTCCCAGTTTTATTGCCTTCCACATCGACTCTTGATTGGGATGTCTGCCATATTAGTCTGCCTTCGTCCATCACGTTTGTGCTAGTGTTGTTTGGAGGTTCCCCATGTGTCAGTGTTTTGTTTTATTGACCCTACAAATACTGGAGCTCGTCCTCCTGGACTTCGGTTGCAAAGTGCTCCATTCCTTCTGTTCTTTTGTGTTTGAGTTAGATATGAAGATAAGCGTTTTTCTTCTGCCACTGGTTTAATGGCTTTCCAAATTAGATTTGGGTAACTCCACTGTTCCTGCTGAGGGTTTATCTGAACTCCGATTTGGTGAGGCAACACACGTTCAGTCGCCACACTGCCTGCAGGTGGGAATTGTCCTAGTGGCCATTTCAACCGGTGAGTCGTTTGATAGATCTCTGTCATGTGTTCGTATACTAGTAACCCTGGTAACCTCTGCTAATTGGGAGAACGTAGCAGTAAAGCAAGGAAAAAGTTCTCTGTACCCCATAAAAGGTGTATGCTTGTGTATTATGGTGCTATTACCACCACATGGTACTCCCTGAAGAGGGCTTCTTGCTTCTGTCTAATGCCCCCAGTATCTGTAAGCCTGTAGTTTGTGGTGGAAGTGGGATATGCAGTCATTAGGATAATTATTGCTGAGCCGTAGACACAGAAACTACTACTAGCTTATGTCGCCATACCCTATCAATTTGAAAATGTAGCGCTTTAAAAAATATATATATTTAGAATTAGAGGCTACCCCTCTTGATCTTGGGCAAATCCAGAGTGCAGCATCGTGGTATACCCCGCTTTGCTCAGGAAATTGGAGCTTGAACCCACTAAGTATTTTTCTTGTCCATATCCCCTTTTTTTAAAGCAGGACAGTAATTTTGTGTGATATGAGCTAAACCCATTGGTTATGCTTCACACTTTAGTCTTGCAAATGTTTTCTACCCTAGGTTGTTTAGATTCCGAGGGTCATGATAATTGCCCACATGCCCTTCCTGGAGCAGTACATTGGAAAATAATAAAAAAGTGCACTTGTACATATTGAGATTAAAGCAGCCCAGTAGTAAATTGCAGCTGTCAGAAGTAAAAAAAATAACTCTATATTTTGAAATTTAAAAAAATCAATACCGGAAGGGTGGTGGTGCATTGATGGAGCACATGTGTGGGAAAATCAAGTCAACATTGCAGATAAGTGACGGTGACCCAGAAAAGGAGGAGGAACAACAACAAAGAAGCCTTGAAGGGTGAAACCTTAAAAGTGGTGGAGGTAGAACAAAAAACCCCAAGCTGTATGCGTAGAGATGAGGAAAACATCGGACGAGCTGAGAGGTGTGTGAGTAACACAGGGTGAGGTGGTGGGGCAGTGATATGAAGAGGGAAACAGCAGGTAGGGGAGAGAGCAAGAAAACATGTGCTCCCAGGATGTGCTGAAAGCGAAAGGAGAAAGTAGTTCCTTGAATATAAGCAATACAAAGACACTAGTCATTTAATCAGAAGGAATGTAATAAAGCTATTCTTCAAGGTAGAGTCAAATACAAGACGAGGAAGGAAAGCCATTTGTCAGACCCTAATTAGGAGGCTGTGAGGGCAGGCAGGGGCTACTGGGCCAAACAAGTGGGTTTTGAGGCATTTTAATACGGCTGCCCTAGGGTCCGTCTTACTGTGACTCTCCAAACTGGGTCAAAGACAACTATTTCTGCACTTGACTGTCACTGGTATTGACAGCGAGCAGTCACATGCTTCTCCAGGTGGTTAAAGTTGGGGTACTAGGGCAAATCACTGCTCCCCCCACACCCCAGAAGCACAGTAAGATAAATGTCCAGCCAAGTGCTTTTTTCTTTCAATAAGAGAAGTACTTTATTACACTGAAAACATAGAATTCTACTGCACATACTATAATACAAGGATACTGATTTATGGGTTTGAGTCTGTATGCCTTTTGCTAGTTGCTCAGCTACACCTCCACCTGTCCCTTGTGAGTCTCCTACTTTTCTGTGGGTTTCCCCCAGGTCCAGAGTATAAGGTACCGCCTGCAGGTGCAGCTTGTGCCCCCCCACCCAACCTTTTGGTCTTAGCACTTAGTCTCCAAGGCCTAGGCCATTTTAGTGTCTCGCAAAGTTCGTACGAGCAGTGGCAGGCTTCTTTCGGCCCTTCTACAACAGCGGGACCTCACCGGTAGATGGGGCAGCCAGACACGCAGTGAGGGTTGTGCCAGAAATGGAGGCTTCTGTCGGTGGCGCTCTTGAGGATGGTGGTAGCTCTGTTCAATGCTTGGCATATTCTGGTCCTCCTTTGAGTACTCTGTGCTTCTTCTGGAGTGCGACGAGAACACGTCCAAAGGTGATAGTTCTTTGGTGGGATGGTTGCTGGCACTATAATCGGCATGTAGTGCCTCGTGGCGAAGACCTCAAGTCTTTACAAGTCATCCCTGGGAGACATCGCCGATCACTTGGTCTTCAGGATTGATTCTAGCCCAGCGGCACACTTGGGCAGTGCAGTGGTCACGCAGTCCATTTGTGGAGCACACAGGCCACTGGCAGGCAGTTATCCCAGATTTGTTTGGGCCTGCCACTCAGGCACACAGCTCCAGGTGCTATAGTAGCTACGATGGGGATAACTGACAAATATCATATTGTCCGGTCCGGCAGTACTGCAGTTGCTTCAGTGCAACTGCTTAGCAAATCTCTGTTGGACAAACACTGCACCGGGGTCAATTATGGTAGTCCTTTCCTCGATCAGCTCCACCTGCGGTGTTGGCGCTTCCTTCCCTCGCTCACAAGCAGGATGTCTTGGCACTCAGAACAGCCCAGTAATTCCACCTTTACATGAGACTCTCTAGGCAATGGTCTCTCGCCTCTGGGAGTAGTCTGCCAGTGTGACAAAAACCCTTGACTGCCTCATAGTCCCAAAGTACTCTGCGGCATACCCTCTCGTTGGTCGACGAGCCCACAACAACAAACCCTGATGTATCTTGGGCTCAAATCTTTATACTGATTTAGCAGACGGAAGATGTGTATTCCAGGTCTGTTTCCCTAGAACCAGTTTGGGTCCGTTCCCCTTTCATGTGCCCTGACCAGGCCACTTTCCAGACCAGTCCTTTATCTGCAATGATGCTCAGCCCAGCAGGTTAGTCTCCAGATGGAGTGCCGAACTTAGAAGTACAAAGAATTGTGAGCTGGCTTCACAGAGATCAGAAAGAGCTGCAAGAATCTGTGCCACTTGAAATGACTCCTTTCCCTAGCCTCAGCCTTCACCCCCTGTTATGTACCCGACGGCAGCTGCAGTCATAGTCATTTACTGCTCAGTGTATCAGGAAGGTCCTTGGTGCTTCTAAAGAAAACCTCTCTTCTCTTTTCTCATTATAGAGCATGGTGTTCCCCTCTCCCATCTAGGAGATGGCAGCAATACACATATGCTGTCTTGGGAAAGCAACTTATTCTCCATCTTGTACTCTGGTTCAGGCTGTGGTCTTCCAAAATGGAACCTGCAAGCCTGTATCACTTGTGCATGGCACACTATCAATACTAGCACGCATAAGTACAATGCGCAGGATGTTGGCATTCAGTATCCCAGGTTCATTGTGAGAAGCAGCACCTAGATGAATGGGTCTGTAATTACACTTTCATGTCTCACTTGTAAAAAAGCCTGTCAATATATTTACCAAGCATGGTATATGGCGCCACCATGAATCAAACCCACAACAGGGAGGGTAGTCATCCGTCACTACGAGGGTGGCACCTCTCCTGGTTCAGGACAAGATCCTGAACCTGTCATCATCAAATACCAAGCTTAGGCAATCACATGCGCACAGGATTTATGTGACCTGATTAAAACTCAAAAACCAGGAACACAGGTATATGCAGGTCGGGCACACAGGGCAGGGGGAGTAATGAGCTGGCCCAGAGCCCACTGTAAGTATTACTATTGTATACAATAGCTCTTTTGATACCGTACAGCTAAAGCTGTCTGTAGGCAAGACTTAAAAAACACAGGCAGCGAATAATATGTGCATGTCTTGTGATAATAGACACATTTGTCACCCATGCACTAATCAGTTAATTGACCGATGTTCATAACCTGTGAACTCTCTGGCCTCAACGTAATGAAGGGAGCTAAATTATTATTCAGAATCCAAATAATTTACTCACTGAGGTAGATGTGTTTTTACGTTAAGGTTTATGTAATAGTTTCCTTTCCGTGACTTGAGGGTTTCTATTTTTTTTTGGCAGGGAGGGAACCCGTTAAGCTTAAAAGGTGATTTGACTACTTGCTCTATTGAAAACTTAGATTCCGGTGGAAGAGCGAATTCATTGACAAGTTTCTATATGGAGTATGCTAATCGATAAATCATTACACTTCTTTTTAGTTAAAAAGAGAATTTTATTAAAAGTAAAAAGATGTCATCGTACAAACGTGAGCAATCAAGAAACAGCATATCATAAATATACTCCAGAATAAATACAAAAATAAGAATAAAAAGCTGAGAACATATTAAAGAAAGTATAGAGAAAATACAATACATAGTAGCATAAAAATAAAGGAATAACCAAAGAGAACTACGGGGTTTTGGGTACCTCCTACTGAGATGGTTTAGGCAAAGAGTATTACCTTGCACAGATATCAAAGAGAAGAGAGGTATTAAATCGCCAACGTTTAGGGGCATTGACTTTAGGCAAAATGTCCAGGTCAATTGAAATGGGAGCATGGTCCGATAATAATATCGGCCCTATCTCTGCAGACATAAGTGTCTGAGACAAACTGTGGGAAACTAAAAAATAATCTATCCGTCATTGGGAGTGATGCACTGGAGAGTAAAAAGTATACTCTCTGGTAATCTGATTACAGAGCCTCCAGGCATCTAAGAGTTTTTGTTGTTTAATAGCATGAATAAAAGCTTTATGAGGTTTATTGGGGACGAATGTAACTTTGGAATTCCGGTCTATAAATGGATCAAAAATTTGATTGCAATCTCCTGCAAAGATAAAATTATCTTCTATGCATAGGGTAATTTGCTTTGCTATCGAGCTCCAAAAAGAGGAATCACCACCAGTGGGTGCATAGACATTAAAAAAGGAGACTGCTTAACATTATGCCAACGACCGTCAGTATCTAAAATTTGAGATATAAATTTGAATTGGAGCGATTTACGACAGAGCATCATAACACCATTACGCTTGCAGTCACCATTAGAATAGAACACCTCCCCCACCCAGCCCCTTTTTAATTTCAGTGACTCGCTTTCCGTTAGGTGGGTTTCTTGTAAGAAAACTATGTCTGCATTTAGTTTAGCCAAATGAGTTAAAACCCTTTGTCGTTTAATGGGTGAATTCAGCCCCCTAACATTCCAAGAAACTAATTTCAGCGACATGGCATGCAAAGAGTAAGGATAAACAGAGATAATAAATAAATAAAGGCAGTACAATTCAATGAAGAGGTCCAGAAAAAGATAAAAGAGGACAGGTAACGTAAACAAACTAGTCAAGGTCAGTATGAAAAGTAAAAGGTAAACAAATGGTAATGAAGATAGAAAATCAAAGTGATGAAAGCAGGAGTACGTGAAGATATAAAACTGGAACTGTAATGCCAGAAAGAGCAATGAAAAAACAATAGTAAGGAGGGCAAGATGGCGCCTGCACGATCGGTCGTGTCGGCTGCTTGAGCTGATCCTTCTCTGAAAACCACAGCTCAAGGATAAGTTGCCGTGTGTTACCTGACGTCAACTACGGTCAAGCGTTGAATATTGCTCCGGAATAAGATACTCGAAAAATTATCCCCAGTACGTGTACACTGTGGTAATTGCACGAGGCCGCTTTTGAAAAAATCTGGGGGGCGCCTGAAGTGCGGACACGGACGCTAACGGGAACGCCAACATCGTTGGCCGGAGGTAGTCCCTGCATTGTATTGCTGAAACTCCGGAGAACTGGGCGGTAACTTCTCACAGGTGCTGCGACTTGACTGCGCGGTGTTCACTCAGTGAGCACTGACTTCGAGTTTTGACCGGCCGGAGGAGAGCAGCAATGGCTCCGAAGCACACACGAAAAATTTGCGGCCAAGAAGCCAAGACGGGACACCCCACTGATTCAATGTCCATTAATGGAGGTGAGAAGGAATCTATCGCGAACTCTAAACTTGGAGCCTCGGGAAAAACTAAACAGGCTATAGCGACTTTGTTCCTTACTGCAGAACAAAAACGTAAAGATATGATGTCTAATGAGCCTCTATCAGACAGCATCTTGGCAACGCCTCGGAGCGCTGCTTTGGCTGTTGTTAGTGCAATGACTGGGGGCACAAGCGATAGTAATATTTTAGAAACTCCGCCTCGTGTCAGACTAGAGGGAAAAGAAAGTAGTCGGCTCACATCTTCTGAGGTGAAAAAAACGAGTGAAAAGTTGATCCAAGAAAAACTCGTCTTAGTTGCATCCTCCGAACTTGAGTCTGGGGACTTTTACTCGGTTTCAGAGAACTCTGCCTCCTCCTGTGAAGAATTGGCTACGCAGTACTCGAAACAAATGGCCATTGAGCGTGAATGTGAGTCAGATGAGGATGAAGTGAATGTTAGCGGCGAGTTCGGGGAGGAGGACACCCCAATCATTGTAAGAGGGGCCGCTGAAACATCTATGGTAGAGGGAGTTATTGATGCGCAAGATGAACAAGTGGGGGATATTACTCTTGCAACAATTTATCAGACTATTTTGAGTCATATGGACAAGACGGCTTTAGAAAGCCAAAAAATCAAAAATTCCTGTCGAAAACTACAAGGATCGATTAGAAGGCTGGTGAAAGCACAGTCGGACTTTGGAGAACGTTTCACGGAAGCTGAATCTAGGACCTCTAATATTGAGGACGAACTGATTAAACAAAAAACGGCCACTGAGACTCTAAGTAGCAATAAAGAGGATGTACTGTGGAAACTGGCCGATATGGAAAATCGCTCACGACGGAATAATTTAAGATTAATGCAAATTCCTGAAGGCAATGAAGGGCAAGATCCACGGAAATTTGTAGTAGATCTTTTTCAGAAGGCGCTTCCAAACTTGAATAAATGGGATTGGGAACGGGAAATTGAAAGGGCTCATAGATTTCCGTTTAATATTCAATCTCGCCCTGGCCAGAATCTAACTAGACCTAGACCACTTCTTGTTGCTTTTAATAGTTTTCGAGCCAGAGAAGACATCTATTTGCAAACTCGGCCAAATACTCAATCTATGGCTGACGGATTTTCTTTTTTCTCTACACCGGATTATTCAAAGCATACAATGGACATTCGGTGGCAGTTGCGACAGTTGGTGGATTCATTTAAAAAAAAAAAGGGCGCTCAGGCGTATGTTATGAATCCCGCAAAACTTAAAGTGACATATAAAGAAAAATCGAGATTCTTTACTAATGTTATGTTAGCTAAGGAATATTTACAACTATTGAAGGATTCTTAAATCTTTACATATATTGTATACTAGTCAGCAACAGTTGATTTGAATGTCCATTATCAGGGTAACTGCATTATATTATTATTACTCTTCTTGTGTATGCTTTGTCTAGGACTATAGGGACTATAGATTAATGATTCAGATTAAGATAACTACAGGGTCTGCACGGCAGGAAGGGCTTTTCTATTATTATTATTTTTTTTTTTTTGAGCTGTGGGGATCGGCAGAGGAGGGTTGATGCTCATCTCCATCTACAGGACTGTGTCCTAAAGCCCGAATTAAGGGAGGGGGGAGGGGGGTCTTGCGGAGGTTGGGGGGAGATAAGGGGATGGGGAGGGGCAAGAGATACTGGGCAGGGTGGAGGGTTTGGGATGGGAGGGGGAGTAAAGTAAGAAATCCCATGATAGTTACACGTGAGAGTGATGGTAATGAAAAGGATATTTTTGTTTAAATTTGCTGAATTATTGTTTAGGCAGTGCTAATGGTGATTTGGGGACTTCAAGAAAAATTTTGTATGGCACGTAGTATTAAGATTTGCTCATTTAATGTATCTGGGCTCAATTGCAGTAATAAAAGGCGGAGAATAGCCGCAGAAATACGGTTTATTCAGCCAGATATTTTATGTTTACAAGAAACTCATTTATCTTGGGATAAAAGGACACTTATAGTAGACCTGGGTTATACGTTGATTGTAGCTTCTCAACAAACTAACAACACTAGAGGTGTCATGATCCTTTCCAGAACTGGATACTGCATGGCGGGTCGTAAATTAGCCAACAAATGGGGTAGGTGGGCCATATCAGAAATCACAGTACGTGGTGCGGTTTTCACAATCTGTTCAATATACGGATCTAATATAGATGAGGCCGAAGTTTTGGAGCAATTAAATATAGAACTTGCCAATTGGAGCACTCCGCTAATTTTATGTGGAGACTTTAATATCAATCTGAATACTAGAGAGTTAATGGCAGGTTTAGAACATTATAAAGGACGTAAACCGCGAGTATTTAAGGCCTTATATAATTTAGTAACTGATCACGGTCTGGTTGATATACGGAGTAAATATTACCCTACCCTTCCGGGATATACTTACTACTCTGCACCACACAAGAAACTTGTCCGGTTAGATTACTTTTTTACGTCCTCGAATATACAAAGTCAGACAAGGATACAAACCTTCCCTAGAGTTACATCGGATCATTCTCCTATACTAATAGAATGCTCAATTTTAAAGGAACCCAGTAGCATAAGAAGCTTCTTATTTGATAGGAAGCTTTGTCTTGACGAACAATATAGAATTTATATGACGGAGTGGATGACAGAGTTTTTTAATATTAATTTAGGCACTGCCAACATTGCAATAGTTTGGGATACTTTTAAGGCCTGCTTTAGAGGAGAAGCGATACATTTTGGTTTATATAATCAAAATAAACTACGATCTCAAATGAGGGAGCTTTATGAACTATTAAAAGCCGCAGAAGTAGATCTTGCTAAAGCAATAATGAAAAAGGATAACTTAACGCAGATTTCCGTAATGGAAGCAAAAATCGCACAATGTAAAGCGACCATAACAGGGGTGTGGACTGAAGAGATTGCTCGGAAATATTTAGTAAATAGAAGACACATCTATGAATATGGAGAATCTATTGGTCGGTCTTTAGCGTTAAGACTGAAAATGAAAGCGACTTCGCGGCTGATTTCGAAATTACAGGATCAATCTGGGGTGATTCGTGAAGCGCCAACGGCAATATTAGATATTTTCCATCAATTTTATTCGGAACTTTACACTCAGCAGTCAGATTCTACTTCAGTTCAGATATCGGAAGCCTGTATATTAAATCAACTAACTAAAACGGAGGCAGAAGCTCTGGATAGTCCTTTTACCATGGAAGAACTAGAGAGTGCTGTTAGAAGTATACCGAATGGCAAAGCTGCTGGTCCTGATTTCATTCCGGGGGAGGTTTATAAATGTTTCTTTAAGTCATTGAAGTTTGTGATGTTAGAAACGTTTAGGATGGCACAAACTGGAATCGCTCCAAATACATGGAACGAAGCGTCAATAGCTGTATTTAGTAAAAAGGGGAAACCACCGGAGTTACCAGGTTCTTACCGACCAATATCTCTGCTTAATTGTGACAGTAAGCTTTATTCTAAAATGATTGCGAATCGCTTATCCAAGGTTATATCGTCATTAGTAACAATTACTCAGCATGGTTTTATACCTAAAAGAGGAACGGTCTCTCATAATAAAGTTATTACTTTATTTGATATAGCAGAAGTGGAAAAGAGGGACTTAGCACTGATATTGCTTGATGCGGAAAAAGCTTTCGACCGTGTAGAGTGGGTTTATCTATGGGAAGTGATGAGAAGGATGAGATTTGGGAAAGCTTTTTTAACCGCAATTCAGGTCTTATATAAAGCACCTAATGCAAGAATTGCTGCTATGGGCCTTAAATCTGAAAAGATCAATATAACTAGAGGTACACGACAAGGGTGCCCCTGCTCCCCTTTGCTTTTTGCGTAGTATATTCATCCTTTTATTATTAGTTTACAGAAATCGCCCTATATTAAACCTTTTTTGGTTACAGGTATTTCACATTCTGTATTTGCATATGCAGATGACATAGCTATAACGACAACTGATCCTAGGGAGGCAATAGGGGAGATTGAATCATTAGCTAGAGCTTTTGGAGCTATATCTGGGTATAAATTAAATTCTGCAAAAACCCAAGTCTTGTGCACAAAAAGCATACAGTTTAATGATTCTCGAGTAACAGAGGAGGTTACGTATCTAGGTTTTAAAATTAAAACTCAAATGCTAGAGATAGTTGATAGTAATTGGAAAGAGATTATACATCAAATTAAGCAATCGTTGGATAGATGGAGTAGACTTCAATTATCAATAATAGGAAGAGGGAATATTATCAAGATGAGTGTTCTTGCTAAGATTTTATACTTATTTCGAAGCATTCCACTCGAATTTTCACTTAAACAAATACAGCAACTACAAATTATCTGCGGGAAATTTTTCTGGGCTCCGGGTAAAGTTCGAAGAGCTATGAAATGGTTGACGCTGCCTGAAGAAAGAGGAGGACGAAGTCTGCCTGACTTCCTAAGCTATTACTACGTTTGTTTTTTGTAAAAGATGAGTTATATCTTGACAGGCGACCCGCCGAAAAATGAAGCGGATGCCCCGTCTATTCTTTTTTTATTGCTGGGAGAACATGCAAAAGGCTGCTTATTAAAGGAACTGGAGGGTCATTATTACAAGCACACCCGTTTTAAGGTATTGGTTTCAGCGTTTAAAGTATGGAGAAATGTTAAGAAACTGATCAAATTTGGTTGAATTACATATTATACTCCTTTTGACGCTGATAAAGTACTTCCCTGTCTTTTGGGATAATAATGCAAAGTTATGGGTTAGAAAAGGGGTCTCCAAAATAGGGGATTTATATGATAATAAAGCAATACTGGTGACCTATGCTGAATTGGTAGATAAATATCAGTTACCACAGTCCTCATTTTTTAAGTATCTTCAAGTCCGAGATTTTTGTTTGAAAAATCAGATTGCGGCTTCTCCTAATAACTTATTAGAAGGGATCCGTCTTCAAAAAAGGATTGCCCCACTTTACTTGGCTTTGATGGAATATAGACATGATGATATCCAAAAATATAATCAGTATTGGATAAATCAGTTGGGAGATTCCCAAATTGATATTTTGGAATCTTTATCTTTGTCAAAAGAGATTTGCTTGGCCGCTAATTTAAAAGCCCAAGTTTATAAGACGGTCTTTAGGCTATACTATACTCCTAAACGTATGGAAAATTGGGGAGATAAATATGATGGGAAATGTTTTCGTTGTGGGGATCCAGAAGCTGATATGGGGCATATGTTTTTTTAATTGCACAAAATTATCTCACTTTTTGAATGGAGTTGAATTATTTTTGTCGCAGGTATTATCATGCCCTCTCAAGATTTCTTCTACACTTATGTTATTGGGAATAGGCCAAAAAACAGATAGACACTTAGTATTAAAAGATCATAAGCATTTTCTATTTCTTGCAATGACTGTGGCACGGTTATGTATTGCTACAGAATGGCTATCACCTGAGGCTCCGACTTTTGAATTTTGGAGAGCTAAGCTGTATCGTATTTATGAAATTGAGTGGAATTTGTATGCATTGAGGGGGGGTCGGAAGAAACGTACTGGACTGTTAATTTGGGGAGTGCTAACAAATTTCCTAGAGACAGGATGAATATTGAAATATTGGATATATTTTGTAACTGATTTATGTATTGCTTCCAATCAACTTTACTTTTCATTGCTAAGATATGTATGTGTTGAATATCTTAAAGGAACTGTCATGGACAATAAAAATATTTGAAAAAAAAAGAAAAAACAATGGTAAAATGAGAAGAGTAAATAACAAAGAGAACTTGAAGTGAACAACTGCAATTAGACAAGTGAAAAAAGCATAAGAAGTAGTAAAGTGAGATACGCTGAGGAGAAGGTGATTAACGACAACCATAAGAGAAGTGAAGAAAAGGTTTAGAAATGAGAAAAGGAATTGAAAAAGAAGTAAAACTTGAACATAGATGTAGGGAGACAACATACCTACAAGAGGAAACACCAAAGAAAGACGAAGGAGGGAGGTGGAGCCACACTGAATGGACAACACGGTCAGGGTCAGCTAAACGAAGCACCGGGAAGACATCATACGAGAAGGATAGCGGATCTGTGCAGACGAAACACAACAGATGTTAAGTGAGAAGTAACGAGTGGGCAAAAACAGTAATTACTAAAAACGTCGGTAAACAAAACCCTAGAAAAAGGTCTCTAGCAAAACCACAATAAATGGAATGAGAACAAGTGAAACCAATCACAAGAAATTGAACACACTAATGAGTGGGAAGAAACCAGAACAGTAAGATCAATAAACAGCAACATCAAGCATTGAAAGAAGTAGAAGGACGAGAAAGGTCCATAGCAGACGGCTTGCAAGAGTTAATGAAACTTTGCAAACGCAGAGGGTCTTCATACGTGGTCGTTCTGTTATTGTAGGTAACCTTAAAAAGGCACGGATGAAAAAGACCATATCTGGCCCCCATTGAGCGGAGATCAGCTTGTAGATCCAAGAAAGCCTTGCGACGATTAGCGGTAGCTTTGGCGTAATCTTGTGCAAAGAACAAAGAGGAGCCAGACCATGTAAGTTTTGGAGATGCCTTGACCGCAGAGGGAACCTTCAACAAATCGGTATATTCCAGGAAATATAAAATATCTCCTCTGGGTCTCTGTGAAGGCGATGCAGTAGATGGAGCACGGCCCAGACGATGCGCCCGTTGAATATTAAGTACTGGACTGTTTGGCATACGAAGTAATTTAGGTAGAAAAGATTTGAAAAAAGCAAGAGAGTCAGTCCCTTCAAGGCTCTCCTCCAGGCCATAAATACGTAAACTATTACGCCTATTTCGATTCTCCAAATCCTCGACCTGTTTCTGAAGCGTAGAAATTTGAGAATGAAGGTGAGAAACACTAGCACAGGTCTCTGTTAGGGAGGAAACATTTCGCTCAACAGACGATACTCTTGTCTCAAGCTGCGATCAATTGTCTGTTAAAACTTGCAATTTATTGTTAGTGTCCTCCATAAAGGGGTTAAGAGCCCTAATTTCCTCGAGTAGTAACTCCATTGACACAGGAGATGTTGATTTTGGTGGTGATGGAGGATCTTTTTTGAGTCGCTTAGTGTTGGATTTCCCCGGAAGTACAGGAGAAGGCTCCATGATTGATTCCAAGGAATGGGGAGAGAGTGCCAGAGAATCCTCTAGTTTAGAAAACTGGGAAAAAACCTTAGAATTATTTACAAAAATGTTATTAGGCTTAGACAGTGAGGAATTTGTCGATTTTATTCTTCCCAAAAATCACGTTCAGCAGACTCCAAACAAAAATGGACGTGTTGAGGGGTAAGTGCGATGAAGTACCCGCAATAAAAAAATTATGAAGAGAACTGCATCTGAAAGAATGTGCATTGCGCCCCCAAAGAAAGTCCTCAGGGGTTGTCTGATGCTCCTAAGTACCTCTGATGCCTTGGTGTGCCCCCATCTGCGATTCAAAACGGCAACGAAGCGCCGAGTCTCCCGGGTGAATCGGGAGCTTCACCCGTGCGCGTCCATCCGACTCGGGTGCCATGTCACGCCCCCAAATCATTACACTTCTAAACTCATTACAGTGCAAGCCTGCGACCTTGTTAGGTATTCGACAAGAGTGCAAGCTCGTCCTGCTCCTAAGGAGTAGTGCTTTGGTGTGGAAGCATGGCCTCCACTGGACTGGTTGGAAATTAGCAATTAAATAAGCTATTATTTACTTTTTCGGATTCCAGCAAAACTTTTACTTGGCTTCTCTTCAGATCTCTTACCAATTTTGGTTATACTTAGTGTTCAAAGACCTTGTCACTCATTCCACCCCCCACCCCCCTTTTTTTTTAAATCGACTAGCCCATTATTCTGTGGCAATATTACTCAAATGACTTGGGAATTTATTAGTTAAAATCAGTAACATAGCATACAATAAGAATATTTAATGTCTGAAAGAAAATGGCTATTGACCTTGTTGTAGAAGAATCTGGGTGATAAACGCCACGTTGTAAACTGAGAGAGTAACTATCTTTTTCTGCGAAAATGTAACTTAATATTGAAACAAATGTGTATCCTATAATATTAATGATGACATATTTCTATTTCCTTAGGCTCTGGACGTGGATCGAACTGTACTGTATAAAATGAAGAAGTCTGTGAAATCAATACATACTTCTGGTCTTGGTAAGAACATCTTTATCTAGTGTATGTGTATTGTGGGCTTGCAAGTAAACCTTGTTATGAGGGACAGCTTTTCCTCTCAAAGTATCAGATATTTGGACAGTTATATTAGACATTTTCATAACTATCATCTTATGTGAGTCAGACCGTGAAGACTGCTCAATGTGGGAGGAAAAAGGGAGAACTCTCAGAAAAGGTGGTGTATGTCATCAAGACTATGGACTAATGCACGTGGACTGTAACCCTGAACGTGATAAATTGATGAGTAAAATATGCTTTTATATTGCTTTTGGTGCCTTTTACAATCAAAAAGCGAGCAGTGAAAATACAACAATTCACAGTATGAATGTGAGCTATGTTCGTACGTAAGAAATTAAATACATGGACGTTGGCTGAGCATTAAATACAGTAAGGTTTAAGGTGGGGAAAATGCACTTGATGATCAGAGTTCTATTTCCAGTCCTCTTCCTGTATGGATTTAGTGGCTGGTGTGGAACAAGGCAGCAAATTCTCTGCTGTTGGAAGCAGAGTCTTCCAACCATTCATTGGTTCATCGAAAGTTTAGCGTTTAGTATCACCATCCGTAACAGGTCATAGAACGTGTTCATTGAAGGACAAGATTTAAGTCAGTGAGGGCGTTGGAGAAGCAAGTCCACAAGACAGAATGGACAAGTATAGGCTCAATATGTCACAAGTACAGAGGTGAAATAGAACATGGACCTGCAAATAATCAGAAGGGTTTAGAAGTATTTGGGATATGCGAGAGAGTTGGAAACAATAGCATCATGAACATAAAGCTCCTTAGTTCCGATTTTGTGCACCCTTCACACCACAAAGGTAGAAATGGCATGGAATGGAAACAAGTAATTGAGAACAGTGCTAAAAAGAAGTCAGCAGGATAAGATAGTTCTCTATGTTCCGTCTTCTGCCGTAGGTTGTTTTTTATTTACCCCAGGATGCTGGGAGCGTAGCCTAGAGTTGGCCTGCATGGTGTCCTGTGTGGCATTATTTGTAAATACAGAGACAACCATGTGGTGGGCTGGATGAAGCACTGTTGACAAATCTATTTAGCCATTTATAAAGGATGGAGAGAACAGAAAACCAGAAGATCCTGTAAGGGTTTCCAGATGGAACTGAAGTCAAACTTTAGTTGAGCTAACCGCTGGGCGTGTCACCCTGTCACCGCTTTATGTGCCTTGGGAAACAGATGCAGTGGCAGACTCTAGGGACCACCTGACCACACTGTAGGCTGTATGGTGTCCCCAGTGCTCATCACACCCTGGAGCTCTTTATGCCCTGGAGCTCTTTGGCCATCCCAATATATGTTGAATCCCTGCAATCATCCACGCTTTTCATTTTGACAAAATGAATACAGTGAAGTTCCGTACTAACCTGTTGTTCAGCACCAAGAAGCAATTCAGTTCTTGATGTGTTCCATGTGAATGATTAATAGTACAGTTATGACCCATACCTTCGTACATATTTGACATAGATAGTATATTTAATGGTTATGTTTAATATATATTTAAAAGAGATGCTATTTTGTCCCTACCTGAAGACACGTTGCAACATATCTTTTATCAGTTTTGGCTGCCCCTATTCCTTTTTTTTTTTTTTGTTTTTTTTTTGTTTTGTTTTATCCCATGGTGGTGGGAGAGAGATTAACACTGGAACCAAAATCATACAAACATATATACATAGAAAATTATACAACTGAAATACATTGTTAATTAAACACTAAAACCAAAGTCATACAGAAATATATACATAGAAAACGATACATTAACTGAAATACATTATTAATTTGTCAACCACTCTTCAAAAGGAGCCCAGTTCTTAGAGGCAATTAAACGTCTGTCTCTTCCCTCTGAACTTTTGTACAGAAGTCTCTAATTTGAACCAGGCCAACATCCTGGCCTGCCAGTGACAGAAGGTGGGCAGTTCAGGATTTATCCAGAGAGACGTGATACAGAGTCTCACCATTGCCATTGCAATAAACAAGAAAGCCTGCATATATCTTGATCTTTCAAGGGCTGTGGAATATTGATAGCAAGTAATTACCATTTCTGCAGAAATTTTAATTGAGGATTGAGTGATCTGCATGAGAAAGGTTTTGATTTGATTGATAAAGAGTGACAACTCAGGGCAGTCATAGAACATGTGAAGGGAATCTGCAGATGGGAATTTGCATCTTGCACAGAATGAGCTTTTACCCCCACTAACAGCCCCCCATCTGACCAGTTTTGCAGGCGTGTAATAAAGATTGAACATAGCCATATAACTTTGGGTGCGAAGAGTACCGGAAACCAGAACAGACCTAGCTAACGTCAGTGGGAATTTTAAATCAACACAAGGTACTCCAAATTTATTCGCCCATTTATTATTATGATCGGCTAAGTCATCTGGAAGTTGAGACAGAAAAGACTGATATAAAAACCCAGTTTTTACTTTCCTTCTTACTAATTCCACAATTGTAATTTTATCAAACAAAGTTGGGTTCAACAGGAGTTTTTTATCGAGGAAACTTCTAAATTGTAAATATTTGAAAAAATGATTAGACTGTAGTTGAAACTTGTCTTTTAAAGACAAAAATGAGGCCATCAGGCCAAAATCAGCCAAATCTCCAATATCCCTCAGACCTTGAGAAGCCCAGATGAAGGCTACCCCCTCTTGAAATATTACTGGGAGTAATCCAGAGGCATTTAATGGCGTGTACTAATTAAGCTTAGGGATATGAAAATGACGCCGCACTTTTTGCCAAATCGCGAATAGTGCCCACGCCACCTTAAATCTGTTTTTTTTAAAATAGCTTGGCTCAAGAATGCGTGTTAGTATTCCTTTTGTGGCATCTCCTAATGCAATTGAATATACTGATGGCACCAAATGCAGCGGAATCTCGGCAGTCTCCCCTAATAGCGGAAGAACGAAATGTTGAATCATAGCTGCCCAATAGTAATATGCTAAGTTCGGGACTGACCACCCCCCACGGTCCTGCGGGAGACAAGTCCATTTGGTGGCCCTTCTTGGCTTACGATACGCCCATAAGAACCTTTGACAGATCCTTTCAGCTCTTATTAAAGTAGAATTAGAAATTAAAAGTGGAATAGATCTAAATAAATATAAAGAATTAGGAAGAACAAACATTTTAAGAATATTACAGCGCCCGAATAAAGAAAGATGTAAATGATCAAGTCTTTCTAGCTTATTGTGGAGCAGATCAGTAACAGAAGAATAGTTCAAATCCGAAATCTGCTCGACATCAGCCGAAATCTGAATACCCAAATACGCTGCCTGTGCACTAATAGGGACTTGGGATATTGGCATGGCCGATGTTTGTAGAATTTGCTTCTTTGCAATATTTAGCTTATAGCCCGAGATTGAATCAAATTGGGCTGCCAGAATCTCCAATGCCGCAAAAGAGCCGGCGACATTATCTGTTAGTACCACTATGTCATCGGCATATGCCAGTGCCTTATATTCAATTCCCTGAACAGTAATTGGAGAAATATTTTGGGATTTTTCTATCAAAGACAAAAAAGGATCATTAAATAAGGCAAAAAGAAGGGGAGAGCAGGGGCATCCTTGTCTGGTGCCCCTGCTAATAGAAAAATAAGATGATTAATTCCCTGAAATACGTATTTTAGCAGTTGGGGATATATACAAAGCTTGTAGAGCCTGAATAAATTCCGGCGCTAGACCCTTCCAGTGCAAAACAGCCCATAGGTACTCCCAGGAGACCCTGTCGAACGCCTTCTCGGCGTCCAACAGGATCACCCAGAGGGGAGAATTTGTCACCTTAGCCCAATCTAGGAGGGCAATAACCCGCCTAATGTGGTCAGTCGTATCCCTGCCAGGAATAAACCTATGCTGGCGAATAGAAACTAAGGGAAGAATTATTTGCGCTAAACGAAAAGCTAAAATCCTTGAATAAATTTTGCTATCAGTATTTATTAGCGCTATGGGCCGATATGATGCAGGGTTTAATTCATCCTTACCCTTCTTCTTGAACAAAACAATTGTCGACTGCCGCCAGGAATCAGAGATAACCCCCGTCTGGGCAAGTTGAAAAACCTCTAGCAACTGCCGCTTAAATAAATGTGAAAAGGTCTTCTAGAATTCAAGATGGCTAAGATCCGGCCCCGCTGCTTTACCATTGGAAAGAGATTTTATAGCAGCCGCAATTTCTTCCCAGCTGATAGGTTCTGCGAGAATTAGATTCTGATCGGCGGTGACCTTCTGAGTATCGAGAGATTCAAGGAATTGCGCCAACCGGGTTTGTTGCTGCTCAATTATATTTGACTCCTCGGTATACAAGATCGAATAAAAATCAACAAAAGTATTTACAACGCCCCTAGGTGAGTCTTGAATAATGCCGGACTGATCCTTGACCCTAAGAATTTGACTAGCTACTGCCCTTTGCTGTAGGCGTTTTGCTAGAACCTTTCCAGCCCTTTCCCCCACCTCGTACATTGAAGATCGAAATTGGAAATACTTTGCTTCTATATCCTCATAGAAAGGCTCCAAAAGATTAGCCTTTGCTAAAGCAACCGATTTCTGACTTATTGTTACATCCTCCCCCCTACGAATGTTGGGGGGCAAGATGGCGGCCGTGACTTCGGCCGAGTGAGGTAGCGTTTGCTCTGCTGGACCGCAACGGACCCCTGAATGATGGTTTTGCCCTGCAGTGCTAATATACGGCGAAATTGAAGATAAACGGAAAGAAAAACGATACGAGCTTATGGCCCTCGTCTCTCACCTGGCTATTATCAGACTTGCTCTATCTTCGAAGCTGCAGTGGTTCTGGCGGGCTGCTCAGTGCTCAAGCCTCCGCGCACCGTGGTCGGCGTCTCAGGTGCAGCTCCTCCCCTCCAAGTCCGGCGTTTCTCCTTCAGTCTTCCCCTTGATTTCGAAGATGCCACCGAAAGCTGCCTCTAAAGCAGCGGTCGCCGCTTTGAAGTCCCGCAGCTCTACACGCAATGCGCAGGACACAGACACGAAAGGCTCTGGGACTGTTTGCCAGAAAGGCCGAGTATCGAGCATGGACAAACTTTCTTCTTTGAATCCTGCAGCCGCAGCCGCCGTGTCTCTGTTGCCCGTTAAGGGGCAGACGCTGTCTGAGATGTTTGACAGGCTTGGAGCCAGAGAAAAGGTTCCGATGCTGAACACAGCTGCCAGCCTATCTGCTGTTACTCCGGGGGGTGCAGCGCTGATTTCTAACGGCTTGGACGGTAAGGAGGGGGCAAAGCCGCAAGTGTCTAAAGATTTAATGCTCCCTCATGCTGAGGCTGGTGTTGTCAATTCTGCTATATCACAGAATTTTTCTTTAAATCCACTTATTCCACCCCTTCATAATGTGATAAGCTCTGTGCATATAATCGTTCCTGGGGATCCACCTGGACTTATGAAATTAAATGATACTCAAGAGGAAGCAACGCGGACTCCAGGTCCTTCTAATGCTGTATCTGCTCCGGCTCAGCACATTTTGGGTAATGTAGTTCAATCTCCTAACATATTTATGCCTGCTACTCTGGAGCTGCTCACAGAACGACCTCATAATGCTAGGGGCTCTGAGGTCAGTGAGTCTACAGACCAATTCTATTCCGTGTCCGACCATTCTGTGTCCGGGGAGGAGGACAATCCTGATTTTCAGTGGTCGGATTATGATAGTGATGCGGCTGACTGGCGACTCAGTGAGGATTCAAAGGATATGATAGTAGACACGGTGCGCAAGGCCCCTGGGTCTAAGGCATCTCTTCAATATATTGAGCAAAATTTGCAGGGCGACTGCCGAGAGGATCAGCCTCAACTCAACCTGCAGGATGCCCCAGGCAATAGTGGAGGGGACTCTTTTGATATTCCGGAGGAGGTCTCTTTGGTAACAATATATCGTACTATAATGTTGCACAGAGAAGCGACAAGGCAAGAAAACATGCGTACTCAAGGGGTTTGTCGCAAAATGCAGAATTCCCTGCGCCGTGTATTCAAGTCCTCCACTGAGACCACCGCAAGGTTTGCAGAAGCTGAAGAACGAATTTCAGCTCTCGAAGATGCCGCAGCTACACAGAAAGATCTAGTCATGGAGGTTAAAGAACAACGCAGAGATATTCTATGGAAACTCTCCGACCTTGAGAACCGGGCCAGAAGGAATAATTTGCGCGTCTTGGGGATAGAGGAAAACAAGGAGGGCGATGATGTTCGAAAGTTCATTGTGGAGCTTTTCGCAGATGCTTTTCCAGAGGTCACCCAATGGGACTGGAATCTTCTGATTCAGAGAGCGCATCGTTTCCCATTCACCAAGAGAAAACAGTCCTCTGCTAGCGCCAATAATCCCTATCCTCGAGCCATTCTGGTGTGCTTTAATAACTTTCTCGCCCGTGAACGCATATTTGACCTAGCCAGACCTATTAAAAAGCGGTCTGCCAAGGGTTGTCAATTCTTTGTCCATCCGGACTTCTATGCAGACACAGTTGACCGTCGCTGGCATTTACGCCAGCAAATCTCTTTGTTTCAGGCGAAGGGGGCCCAGGCGTTTTTGCTCTTTCCGGCAAAATTAAAAGTGATTTTCAAGGGCCAGACAAAGTTCTTTTTGTCAGAGATATCCGCTAACGAATTTTTGGATTCAATGTAGCCGAATTGTCTTATGTTTTTTTTTTCACTTGCAATTGTGGGGCAGGTCTCATCCTATATTGTTTTTTTTTTCTCTTTTAGGTCTTTTGGGGATGACCTGTTTTGTATACATGAATCCTTGAACTTTTTTCTTTTGCTAATGACATTCAGGATCATTCCCATCTCTTTCTGTAAGGGAGAAACTGTTGGTCCAGCGGAGTGTGGGGTGACGCTTACTCAACCATCACAAGGACTCCGGTCCTGTGCTCCGATTGGGGGGAGAGGGGTATGGGGGAGCAACGGATGGGTGGGTGGGTTCAGCAGCGGTGGGGAGGGTGGCAGGGTGGGGCCATCGGGTGGTGTGGTGGTGGTGGGTGGAAGAGCTGGCTAGATTTACTGATACAGATTTTAGTAGGAGTATTTCAAATGCATTTAAGATGTTGTCAACTCACTTACTTTTCAGGATGGATTGCAGTAACATATTCCATAAATGCTCAAATTGTCTGTCAAACCTATCGCTCTTTATTATAATCAATGGGAGGTCCTAGATTGACGTGTGCTACTTGGAATATTTGCGGACTGAATGACCCTAAGAAGCGTAGGATTTTTCATAAGATGTTACAGGTGATGCAGGTAGACCTAATCTGCCTGCAGGAAACCCATATTCCCTGGGGTAGCCGAGGCTATCTCAGATTCTTCGGTTATGATTTAGTGGCTTCCACCCGACAAACTTCTACCATCAGGGGTGTTGCTATCATTCTAAAAACCGGGGCTGGGCGGGTTAAAAGGATAAAGCAGGATAATTCAGGCAGATGGCTAGTCGCAGAATTGTTGGTTAACAATTGTCCGCTCTCTGTATGTTCAATATATGCATCTAAGTTAGATGACCCGCAGGTCCTGAGGGATTTAAACATAGAATTAGCTACATGGCCACACCCATTGATTTTTTGTGGGGACTTCAACATTAATATCCCTAGTCAGCTAGACATTACAAAGCATAGTGCATATGTCGGGCGGAAGCCCCAAGTTTACAAGGCGCTCCGTACTTTGCTTTCTGAACATGGGTTGGTAGATTTATGGCATTATAATCATCCAAATCAAGATGGGTTTACTTTTTATTCAATACCCCACAATAAAATGGTTCGCATTGATTTTGTTTTTATGTCTACTGGAGTTGTGGGGTCTACCAAGATTCAAACCAATCCCCGGACCATATCTGATCACAACCCTATCATTTTTAGTTTTCCATGGGACCGTCCCGCTAATCAAATTAGATCATGGACCTTTGATAGGAAACTATTATTTGATAAATTATATCAGGAACGGTTGTTGGTTTGGATCCCAGAGTTTTTTTAAATTAATAGCTCCACAGCTCCACTTTTAAAGCCGCCTTGCGCGGCGAAACTAAGAGAATTGCGTCCTATCGCTGGCAAATAGAACAACAGACTGTTAAAATTAGAGTAGCAGCGCTTCAACAAGCAGAGTTGGATTTAAGTGCCCCTATTCCTTACGCGATTTATTTACCTTTTTAAAGTGAAATCGTTTCACTTTTCTGGGAACCATCGTCGCATTAGTGTGACTTTGTTTCCTTCGCTGCAAGTGTGGACAGCATCCAGCTTTGCTGTCAAGATACCACCTCTAAAACTTAACCTATTGTCCTTCAAGGGCGATTACCACAATCGCTGTTTGTTCCATGCATTAATAGCAGCAGCATGTGTGTTAATTAAGTGCAGCATCTCACAAGTTATATCCCTCATTTCAGCGTCTGAATCTCCGAATTGATGGGAACACATCCGTTAAAAGCATTGGGTGCATTCGTTTATATTTTTTCTGACTGTTCTACTGCATGATACATACTTGTTAGTTAATACGCACGACAGCTCTGCCTCAGTACTCCAAAACCTGTTCAACGGCTATCGGCCGGCGTCCATGAAAGGCTGTTTCAACTGGCTTCTGCTATGCTACAAAGGGGTTTATCCCAGAGCACAAAGGAAGAGCCCCTATATCATAAAACATGACTAGCAACCTTCATCCGGCAGCTGGCTCAAAACAGCCTTAGCAGGCAAGGTTTAGGCGTAGCCAGCGAGCACGAACAATTCACTCTCAAAAGACCTTCAAAGAGACTTGTCTAGTCCTTGAAATCGGAAATTAGAGCTGCAGTACTACAAATAAAGGACATTATTACAGACTAAATGGGCATTATACGCATTCATGCCATTAAAGAACAACAAAGCAGAGAAAACACGGGCCATACCAAAAGTAAAACTATTTATATTTTTCATTCTCTTTGGATAAGAAAGAAATGATACCCATTCATGTTGGATTAAACCGCATAGGGAGGCATTGTATATTTGCCATTGTTTATTTTAATCCCGGTCTTGTCCATCAGTGCTATGGCTGAATGTCGCTTTGAGGATTTCCATTCCAGTACATAACTTAGGAGAACGAACATCAGAGGCCTCTTTAAAATAAACATAAACTAAGGACTAACAACTGATCTTGAGTAAATTGAAACAGGAACCCCTCTGATAGAAATCCATCATTTAGTTTGTTCAAAAGTACTGTCCTGTAAAGCACCTGCCATATTTTGTAGAAGCCAAAACCATATGGCTCCTGAATGCAAGTAGGTGGTATCATCAGCCTTCATCTTGGTTTAGGCTCACTTCGGTCATGACAACACTGAGCCACATGTAGATGTCACCTCTGTGCGTAGTCAGTCCCATTTCCAGAAAATGAGACACACCCCTGTTTGCTTACAGAAATCCTCTAGCCTTGGCCCTCTACTTCCGAGACTCTTACCTTTCAGTGAGGGATTAGTGGATCCAATTTTGGAAGCTTAGTCTCAGCCCTTTTTCAGCCTCTGCTGTTGACTTCCCAATTGCCCGGCACCACAGACCGGCAACTGAGTACCCAAAGTTTCTAGCATAGCATTTTACACCCAAAAGACTAGTGGACAACCCTATTACGTCTACTCTTCCAGTCAGGGTATCGAAGTGAATTGATGTCATGGGCTAGGACATTTTCTGTTTGGGTATCTTCGCTCTGCTTTCCTTCAACGTGTCTGGCCTTTAGGCCCACTGTTGCCACAGCCTTTTGAAGATGGCACAGGAGATGGTGTTACTTGGGGAACTCTGTTTGTCATTTACTCAAACAGTTCAGGATGGACAGAACACTGCTAAGCAGATCTTGCGTTTTGACCTGGATTCCACAGATTTGGTGGCCCATGCAAAGGGAGCCACTGTTATCACCTACAACCACATCTCAATACTCTGTACAAGATTTTGGGAGATGTCCAAGCTTCCTTGATAGACTGGCCCTTTGACGGCGCTCAGCTCTTTTATGAAAAAGCTGATTCTGCCTTAGAGAAGTTTAAGAGCAAGTGTGTAATGAGGCATTCTCCAAGCCGGCCCTCCCCAGTGCATCAGGTCTAACAGTAATATTAGAAAAATGTTGGTTATTCCTGGGGCATCACCTTTAGTCAACTGCAAACATTGTAGCCTATCCTAAAAGCAAGCTTTCGAGCAAGTCTTGACCGTCTTTGGAGTACAAAATCGCTGGGCTGCTGTACAACTTGAGGTTCTCCATCAGCAAGACAAATTCCTACCTCCAACTTACAGAGAGGCTACTCTTCCTTGGGCCAATCTTGGATAGTGTTGCCTTGCAGCCTGCAGTGAGTCCTGGACATTCAAGCTATGTTCCTGATGTTTTGGACGAGAGCTGGTTCTCCCAGCCGTGACCGTTTTAAGGCTGCTAGGCCTGATAGCCTTCTGCATCCTGCTGGTACTCTTTGCTCCGGCTGTTCAGTAGAACCTGTGCCTACAGTTAGTTGTCCTAAAATTGGACGTTCCTGATGGACAAGATCCTTATTTTGGAAGAGGCCACTTAGGACTTCCAGTGATGGATGATAGACACCAATCTGACAGTTGGCAGGCCATTCTGCTCCATTCCACAAGTGGCCACAGTGGTAGTAGATGCACTGTTCCTTGGTTGGGGCGGTCACCTGGATGAAATTGAAATCTGGGGTCTCTGGCCTCTGTTGGAGCTGGTGGGTACTCTGTGTACCAGTAGATTCATCATCACCCACGCGCCTCTTTGTGCTACGAAGTGGAGTGTAAAGAAATACCATCCCATGGCGGAATCACTCACTGTCGGTTATCACATAAATCTTGTCAGTTACATTTAATTAAACAACTGAGGGCAGGGAAAAAGGAAGAAAATCACATCCGCGCACAGCGGTGTATCCAATGTGTGGCTCTGGGTTTTTATGTCTGGGACTAGCCAAACTGCAATAGAAAGCAATGAGGCCACCTAATGGCGTTCAGGAGTTATTTGCAAGTCTTTTCCACATCATGTCCAATGGCTTGGAGGGTCCATAAAGTGAGAAATTGGCAGGTGGGTTGGAGTAGCCACCAGTAAGAATGGTTTGGAATGAATTAATTCTATTATTTTCAAACATGAAGCCTTGTAAAACGATTTTCATAGATTTGAATGACCAGGCTAAAGAAAAGAGGGCTACTGATATCGAATGTGACAAGAAGTGTTTTTGACTCTTGAGAAATGGTCTGCTACTCTTTCGGTCACACCTACCAGTCGGGGCAAGCTGCCTGGTTGCGAAATACCTATTATGAACTTGCAGTGGGCTTAGAGTCTGCCCATTGCTTCCCATTGGTTGACGTTAACATCACTTATTTGCTTGGTTCTTATTCAATGGCTTGCCTTCCTCTTCTTGTGTTGTCCCTCTCTCGGAGGGTAGCCATTTTATTATACTTTTGATTGGCTGACTTGTATTCTGATGACATCTTGGGAACTACTTCTCTCTTTTTCAATCAATGCTCTATGAGAGTGCATGTGTTTTCTAGCTTTCTCCCTTGTACTCTGCTTCCTCCCTCAATTACTTGCACTCCCCTGTGCGGTGTTGCTCCTCCACTTCTTAGAGCCTGTATGTAAAATGCACAGTAGCAGAGATTTTTTTGCTGGGGTATGGCTGAAGAGCAGACTTTAAGAGTTGTGTTTTCTAACTCCATGCCACATATTGCATGACACTTCTCCTGGAGGCCCATTAATTTTCTCCCTGGGCTAATACGAAGCACCAAATGGTAGAATCTTGTGGAAAGTAAATTAGTCTCTGGCAACTGTCTTCTTTCCTGACGTTTTATTATACTTTATAAAATCTGTTTAGAGGTTCCTGAGTTAACAGTATTTGCAAAATAAACCATGCCATTTATAAAGATTGAAGACCGAATTCAATGTGCAATTTTGAGTTACCATAATGTATGTTTGCTTTTCTCCAGTTGTTTTCCCTTTACTTTTTTTAAACAATACGTTAGAATCTTTGGCTAAGCCAATAGCTCGGCACTAGTATTATATAGGCTGGACCTATTAGCTTTGTAAATACTTGTTTTGCATTACTTTACAGATATGGGCTTAGCCAGACAATGTAATTTTAATGCCTTTGAAATTCCAAAAAAGTAAGTAAATCTCTCAGATCACAGAAACCTACGGATATTATCAGACCTGTTTAGTAACAACGTAAATATAGGGCACTTGCCACCTGCTGCTTGCAGTCCGCATTTGTTTTAAAAACATGGTTATATTTATCACTAGTTGATCTACGGGGCTTACTTTCAGAAACATGAAAGTGTTTAATCTCCACTGTGGCCATAAGCTCTTATTCTAATGTTCAGTGCAGATCTGTACAGCAGTATACATCTAACTGAGCTAATCTTCCACCTTGTGAAAGCATTTATACATTTGTTCCGAACTAGTATGGAAGACCACCGGAAATATTGTAATATTATTAGTGTTTATATAGTAAACAAACATATTTTGACACAGGTATTAATGCTAGTTATTTCTATATTCGCATTAATCTGAGAAAATTGAGATCCTCATTACGAGTAGCCTCTTAACTACGGTGGGGCAACTGTCACTGACTCCACCGAAATTATTGGATCTGTGGGGTCGGTGTGGATCTCTTTACTTTCACAAGGAGATTTAAGCTTGTGAAAGCAGATGAAATTTCTCTGTGAAAGTCCTGAGGGAAATTTAGGAATGATCTTGAGACTCGAACGCAGACATACGATTCTCCTGGTAATTCCTTATCTCATGTCGCCCTGCTCGGTCCAACTCATAATGGCCGAATTATCTCCATTCAAGGAGTTGTAGGTACCTCTGATAACAGTAATTCCAGTCTTGAGTGTCAGAAATTCTATTATTATTGGGGGTAGGTGACTTCCCATTTGAAGGAATAATACAACCCTTGTCAGTGTGAACCCTCAGTCACTAAATTTACTTGAGCTCAGCCCCTTGGTAGATATGCCACAGAGCAGAAGGGTTTAACTTATAGCAACGTGGACCAATGCAGTAATAAAGTCAAAATGCAAAACAATAAAAATCCCAAACTGAATTAGAAAAATAGCGTAAAATCTTATGAAGAAAATGACAAAAGTCCAACAAGTGGGACTGGAAATATGAATTGTTAAAGTTTTAAGTAGGA
Source organism: Triturus cristatus (assembly GCF_964204655.1). NCBI lineage: Eukaryota > Metazoa > Chordata > Amphibia > Caudata > Salamandridae > Triturus > Triturus cristatus. The sequence goes on along the minus strand of NC_140589.1, from coordinate 345,643,111 downwards.
AAAACGCCAAAAAGCACGAAGGGCCAAGATAGTCGAAGATCGCACTAGACCACGACATAGGCGTAATTTGATGTTGACTGAAATGGAGCGTGGGTCGGATACACCAATAAGGTTTTTTCGTGGTCAAAGATTTTATCTTTGGACTTTGGTCTATTAAGTCCCAATCCACCACCGGAATACATTCTAAAGCAGGAATCTGAATTATTAGTTGATGAGTTTATGAGACCCCATCAAGTAATAATCCACAATTTAAGGTCCAGTTATGTCTCAATAAATATAACTTTAGCTCAACCCTTGGTAGCTTGTCAAAGATCAGTCATGCTTAATGTTGGTGAAAAACATGTGTAGAGCATTTAACACCACCATAGCGGTCCAGTATGAGGAAAATAGGATTCCTATAGGAGAGTTTGCTGCTACCTACAAGCTGGCACCTTTTATCCGGAAGGGTAACCGATGCATCTCTTCCAAGACAGGCTTCACTGGGGCTGGCTTACTTCTGTGGTAATTCTCAGTCATAGCCTTTGGTTTTATTGGAGTTCTAAGCTCTTCTGATGCAGGTATTTTGGCACAGTCCTCCATGTTGACAGCCTCGACTTCAGGGGTACAATCTGAGTCAAGTACTCAGTCTAAGCATGCATAAGGGGAGTCCCAGGCGAGTCCAGTTGTGACTGGTCAGCTCCTATGCAGAGCTTCTGGCTAGAACTCCATTGGCACGCCAGAGCCTCATAGAGATGTAAACACGCTTTATGGCTAGCCTGGATTTACACGTTAATGAATCCAAAACATTTGTTCTAATTGCAGGGCCCGGTCTTAAGAAACACCCGACATTCTCCATAGGGAATAGAATCATAGAAGTGGTGGATTGATTCACCTATTAAGGAGTATTATTTGATTGTAAACTAAATTGAAAGGATATGGTGATTAATAGAGCCAATCTCATGGAAAAAAGCATTGCATCAATTTTTAGATTCTCCAGAAAACTAGGTTCAGAACCTATCCTGGAAATGATCAAAATCTCTCTAGCTGAAGCGAAATCTGTTGCCACATATGGAGCATATATCTGGGGTATGGTGAACATTGTAGCAATACAGCGTGTGGCGGATGCCTTTTGTAAAAGACTTCTATCTGTTCCCAGTGCTTGCTTGTTGTGGCATTCATTATGGAAAAGGGACAGTGTCAGACTCAACCAATCAATGTTAAGGGACACCATAAAATGTATTACGCTCTCAGAATGCCATGGCTGAGGTATGTAGAGTCCACCCTGTCATCACTGGAGCTGCATGCTAGTAGAGTCCTTACTAAGCGACTGAGGGTGGGAGAGGATTTAAACTGATAGCACAAGGTACCACTCTGCATTAGACATGTAATTTTTAAAAAAACACTGGGACTGCAAGATTTGTATGAAACCCCATTGCTTTGTGCTAGTTTTGGGAAAGTCTAAGGTTCGAAATGACAGAGTGGGTGTAAATAAAGACAAAAGCACAGTAATTATTTTACCAGAATCTACCTCCTGCGAATTTGGGCGCAATTTCTTATCTGTCATTTGTTCAAAACACACAGCATCGATTTGTTTTGACATGCTTTCGTCTAAATTTTATTCCACTTATGATTGTTTTCCCTGAAAACACTTATGCACTGAATCAGTTGTCCCCCTGGCCTTGTGACGGAAAATCTATCCATTCTAGTATGCACTTTTTCATTCTTAGGCACTTTATATAGCCTAGAGAGAAAGAAATATATAATTCCCCTTTTACTAAAACATGCTTTAAGACCGCATTTACCAGTTTTATATTTCTTTCAACAATTGGCAGATCCTTATGTATGCAAGGCAATCCTAAAACGTTGTTGAGTTTTATAGTCGCTGTGACTGTGATTAGGGTAGTGTTTCTTTTTTGACCTTTTTTTTTATTAAACTATAATTTTAAAAAGGTTGGCTTCTAATTGACAACTTTTAGGGGAGATATGGGGGAGGGTATAAATGTAGGTCGTTCTGGTGCCCCTAAATTACTATTATTTGCTGTGATGGATTTTATCTGTATTCTAGGAATTATAGTGGAATAATTATGTCCGGGTTTTAGAAACGCTCTCGGGCGTCGAACAGTTAAGTATATTTATTGTACTTTTATGTGTTTTAATTGATTCGAAATAAAGTTTTGTGACTGACTGACTGGTCAACTGGTCAGGTCTCCATATGCAGTTTTCTCTCTAGTTTTCCTAGCTTTTACTCAATGGGGCAAGGGAAAGAGTACACTCTAATGACAACTATGAGCACTGGGATTGGTGGGCACCTCGTGAGGGTCAAGACTCCATCTCCAAGCATGCTTAAGCAGAGACTCGACGAATTCTTGGTTGAGGACCAGTTGGGCACTTGAAAAACATCCTCCTTTAGCATTTTGTGGTCCTGTGGCTTAACAGAGAGCTGGACCACTAGCCCTTGGTATCTCTCTGAAATATTTTGGTGGGGGGGGGTTGATTCATCCTTCATTGTCTCCCTCCATGCATTCAACAACAGACTCAATCCTCTTTCTCAAGCTTGTGGGAGAGTAGGACTCGCTAGCCAAAAGGCTACCGCTGCTTTGGCAATCCCACCTGCCTTGTGACTACTTCCTGGGAAGTGTGCCAGCAAGCTATCCCAGAGCACACTCTTCTGCCCTATACTAACATGGCCAGACTCTCCTTTCACCGTTTGGAGCTCTCTAGCCCACTCCAGAGGTGTGACTACCTGGGGACTACATTACCCGCTTCAGGATAACTCCTAATCTAATCAAAGTGCAGCCAGACTACCTGGCCAACAAAGGAAAAGGGGCAGGCACAGGCTCTGTGACATCTGTTTCTGCATAGGCAACCTGCCTTAGAACTGTAATCAGCCCACTGACCCCCTCCCTAGCCATCCTGCTACAGGAGAGGAAAACTCCTACTAGCAGATGGCTCTTTTGGTCTCAGTTCCTGAGAACACTTGACACCTAATTACAGGGCAGTCCTGGCAGCTGTAAGTTGTGGTACCAATTAGATAAGGCTACTAGAAGCAATTTAGGCAACTTAAAAAAGTAAAACTTGTAAAGCTTTTTTGTAAATAGTTGTGTAAAATCAGACTGGCAATAGGTTGGGTTCAATGTAATCATTAATATGACACTTCGAGGGGGGTAGACTGGTGCGGAACTCAAGAGGAACCCCTCTTTGAAGCCCGAGGCTGCCCTGAACTATTTGGAAAGATTTGGGGTAAATGGTTCAACCTATTGTCCTGAGGGGTATGTGTATTCTTATGATGCGTGATAACCTCATGCAAGACTTTACCCTGAAGAATGATTCTCAGGTCTCTGTCATCTCCCTTACGGTTGTATATTATCCAGATACTGTGCCTGATTTCGCTGCCAATGTAAATTTGTGGTTCATTTTAAAATCAATAAACTTGATTATCAAAAAAAACAAAATTGACACTTCGAAATAGCCTTCTGGCTGGTTCCATTGGGAAGTTACAGTTTATTAGAATTAATAAAAAAAAGTCTACCAGTGTTATCCAATGGGTCTACCAGCATTCCGATAGGGAAAATCGACTTTGGTGAGTTCAACTACCAGGGCATATAAAACACAATTTATATATGGCTGGCTATTTAGATACATGCTCCCTAGCCTCTGGACACTTAGGGTAGGCTTTAGGGGTGACTTATAGGTTGTACATAGGGAAGTTTGGGCCTCCACAAAGGGTTAATTTGACAGGTTGAATTGACAGCGCTTCCACTGGCATGTTTTCATTTGCCACTGCAGTGGTGCTTGCTTAAGTGCACTTTCTTCTGCTAGTGACACTTTAACCTACAGGCCCTTTAATTAATTCTATCTTTCTTTCTTCGCACTGCCACCTAACGGGTATCAAGGCGCTGTATTTCTCATGGATTAAAAGAAAGACGTTGCCATACAATGTGTAACTGTTCCATATTATCGAAGTATGTTAAAATCTTGAACTGTGCTCTAGCTACCTGATAGAGACGTCTAGCTGTAGATTCCTTAGCTTAGAATATCCCCAGGCATCAGACTGGTCTGGAAAAGGTTGCGCAGCATCACCTCTGCGCGCCAGGGGGCGGCGCCGTACGGCTCCGCCCTGACGTCGTTCATGGACGTGAAGTCAGCGGAGCCATATATGCCCCGCCCAGGCGCGACGACATCAGTTTTCTTCTTTTCCGCGTCACGACGCAGACCCTGGAAACCAGCAGTTCCTGGCCTTGTTTTGGGCCTTCTCGGCACCGTTGGTGTCATACCGGAACAGTGTGCAATGCCTTCCGGTTTCAAAGCCTGTGAGGCCTGTGCGCGTCAGATGTCGGGCACTGACCCACACGTTATTTGCATGTGGTGCCTTGGTGTGCACCACGATTCCAAACAATGCAGCGACTGTCAACAGATGAAGCCGAAGTCCCTACGGGAACGCGGTATGAAGTTGTTGGTCGCACGGCTGTCTGGCCCAGCTTCTTCTCGTCGCCTCTCTCCCTCTCCAGAGGGAGCGCGTTCTCGAGGCCGCACCCGCGACCGACGCCCTAAAAAAGGTAAGCGGAGCCATGAGCGTCCACTGAGGTCCACCTCTCGTAGGCGTGCCGCTGGCGCCCATTCCTCTCGTAAGGGGTCCGCTACGGGCGCCCGGAGGTCACCTCCTCCATACCCTCCTTTTCCAGGAGTCAGAGCGACACGTGCACAAATGGAGGCCTACTCCCGGGCTCTTCAGGCCTACTTCGAGTCTGCCTCTCTCCCTGGCGTGCTTTCAGGCCCCACAGAGGCGGAGGGTACTCCGGCCGAGCCCTCGTCGGCGGATCCTTCCCCGACCAGGGTTGTGTGCACCGACTCAGACTCCGGAGCCGAGGCGACAACGTTGGGCCGTGGCCCAGACCGTCCTGGTCGCTCTAGCACACTCCGCCAGTCAGCGCATAGCCCTGGGCAGCTTCCTACGCGGACGGCAGAAGCGGCGTCGGTGACGCCGGTGACGCCGGGCACCACGTCGGACCCAATGACGAGCTCGACGTCCAAACCCACACCAAGCTCTAAGCCTGATCCCACGTCTGGGGCAACGCATCATCCGACGTCGAGGTAGCATCCATCGTGGAGGCCGTCGATATCCAGTCGATTCCGACACGGCGCCCGCCGACGCCGCTGTCGACGCATCCCTCGCCGCCGGTATCCATCCGTTCATCGACACCGGCATCCATGCCTGGGGTTGACCTCCCTCCGGATTCCTCGTTTCTGTCCCCTCAGCGGGGTCGGTAACCGCTGCAGCCTTTTCGGAGGCTGCTGCTGCTTCCCCTGGTTGGGGGCCACTGGTGCAGGTCCCTAGTGTGGCATGGCCTTCGGGTAATTCCCCCAGCCCCGCTCTTTATGGAAACCGGGAGAATAAGCCTCCAACCGTCTCCTACAGACGGCCTTTTGTCCCCTCCTAGGGTGACTACTGAACTAGGGGCCGCCTATGCGCGGACTATAAACCGGGCAGCTGCTATCCTCGGCTTTCAGCCTCCTGTAACCCTCATCCCCGATCCCTTAATGGATCTACTCCATCTCGAGCCCATTACCGTGGAGCCCTTGCTACCCCTTGGGGGTGCTTTATTAGAAGTCCTGCGTGGCGCGTGGGCACGGCCCTCTTCCGGAGCCCCGGTTGATCGGGCCATTGCTGGTAGGCACCGTCCCGCCCTGGGGGATCCACTTTGCCTGTCCCTCCACCCTGCCGCTCAGGGCCTGGTAATTCAGGCGGCCTTTGGGTTGCAGGACTCCTCCACTTTGCCCTCGTTTCCTCCCACCCGGGAATCCAGATGGCTGGATGCATGTGGAAAACTGCTTTTTGCTTCTTCTAGCGCCGCCATCCGCACTTTAAACACTACATGCGTGTTTGCACGTGCGTCGTCTGCACTCTGGGACTCCGTGGCTAACCTTCTCCCTTCCCTTCCGGAGGAATTGCGCCCCGAGTTGCTCCGTCTTGTCCTTCACGGCAAGGAAATGGCTCATTTTACAATACTCTCCTCCCTGGATACCACAGACTCTGTGGGCCGAGCTCTTGCACGGTCGGTGGATTTGTGCCATCATGCCTGGATGCGTGACAGTCGCTTCCCTGATAATAAAGACATGCTGTTTAATGGAATAGACCTTTTTGGGTCCCACGCTGACTCTGCGATCTTGAGGCTTCTGTCAGGGCTACCGTAATTCTGCCGTGCCACTGACTGCTTGACTTTTCTTCTTCATTGCGGTCTTCCTTTATGGACCAGTTTTTATCAGAGGCAGGTTGGTGCCTCTGTATTGTCTGTATAGCCGTATGGCTGGGTTGTTTTTGTTTCAAGTCCTCTGACTGTCTGTTTTGCCAAGAGGACTCCCTTCTTGCCACGGTTTGACCCTTATCCTATGTGGGGTATTGGCTGGTGGTAGGTCTCTGCCTTTGCCTTCGTATGCTCCTGTGGAGTTTTCATTATGGGTATCCCTCTGGAGCTCATATACCTCCTTTTACTGCGTCCCACAGGGTCGCATCGCTCTGTTGTCTGTAGTGCTTGGACTCCGGGTCTAGGTCTATGCTGTGTGGTATCTACCTCGCATAGCCTGGCATCTTGCTTTTGTCCTCTGATCCGTGCCTGCCCCTTCTGGGTTGTTCACCCAAGTAGGGAGTTGCCGTGGACCTTTCTGTTGTAGTTTGTTATTGCCTTTTGGCTTATTCCCCAAATGTTTTCTCGACATCCCCGCTGCTTTCGCGCAGGGATTTCTACGTCCCACCAGCATTCTTAAATGTGGCGGACTTGTGGGGACGGTTCTCCTTGAACCCCGCTCTTCCTGGTGTCTAGGACCCGTGAGTTGGTCCTAAGTACTCCCTTGTTAGGCTCGTCTTTTCTTCTAAAATGTCCTGTGAGGGGACTGTTCTCTCTCTCTTGTCTGGACTGCCGGCTGACGTTGCTTGTAGCCTGGCTTAGTTCCACTTTCTGTGTAACTGTGGGTACTTTTGAGCGTACCCTAGTGCCTGGGTTTGGCCGGGTTTCAGCATCTTCTTGAGGCTGTTTCTGTGCCATGTTCTTCCTCATGGCTAGTGCTTCCTGTTACCTTCTTGCTATTGGGTGCATCTCAGCTGCTCCTGCTGTCTTGCTTCTCCTCCTGGCCGCTTATGAGCGTCTTTCGGGCTGTGTAGGGGCATCCTTTCAATGCTCTCCACATGTCTGACTGGCAAGGGTTTCCGCAGTACTCGTCCTCTGTGGTACATGTGAGGGCGCTACGTGTTCTCCCCACCATACCACTTAACCAGTCCTTGGGTTGGCTTGTAGACTGCCGCATCTTGAGGTTCTTTTGCGCCATACGGTTCAGTTCTACTTCCTGCGAGGTGCTGAACTATCTTTTCACTCCAGTTTCTTTGCTGGGTATGTTTTTCTTCCATGTCGGCCCGTGCTGGGCATGGGTCAGTATCCTGCTGCCTTCGTATCTTTACGGGAGCAGGTTTAACAGTGTTTTACGCTGTTCAAGTTATTTAGCTGGGATTAGCTCTGGCTTCTTGTCGACACCTTGGATACTGTGGATCCTTCATGCCTCTTGGTCTTCTTTCGAAGTTCGGCATTTGTTCAATCAGGCACAAGCATTCTGACTTGGTGTTTTCCTTCTCTCATCCCCTCTGCATGAGGAGGTTTCATGTTATTTTGATTGGGCTGTGGTGCCCTTGCCTCCCCCTGATTCACTGCTCTCTTCAGGGCTAAGGGGGGTCTGGTGGTTGGCTGCGCTGTCACTTCTGTCCCCACTGTGTTTCGGCCTTTGATTGACAACACTCTTTTGGTCATGTTATTGACGTCTGGGTTCTCTCTGGACCTTTGTGGGGTTCAGTCGCAGTCCTGCCTCCTCTAGGGGTATGGCTTTGGTATCTATTCTAAGTTAAGGAATCTGCGGCTAGATGTCTCAATCAGATGAACAAGTTACTTGCCTTCGGTAACGATGTATCTGGTAGAGACATGGCTTTATTCCTCTGTGGGGTGACGTCTTTTCTTTATTCCGACTCACGAAGCTACATTCTGTTTCAGGGCTCTGCTGTGTCCATTCTTGTGATTGGACAGTATGCTCTATGCTCATGTGCCATGTGTCCTTTACAACCCCTACCCTGGGTTGTCCGATGTGAGTCTAATTCTTCCCTTCTATCTTCTTCAACCGCTTGAGGTCTCTTGCCTCCCCTGCAATCTAGCGGTTGCAGTCTCTGACAATGCTGCATCTGGCGGTCCATTTTTCGGATCTGACGTCTCCTTTTGGTTGATGCTTTATGGTACTTTGTCTTTGCCCCTGGGTTCTGGACTGGTTGTCCTTCACTGTCCTATATTGTGGTTGCAGCCTTTCTGCCAGCTGCTGTGATGGTTCACCACGGAGCTATGGCTCAATGGGGAGTCTTGTGCCTCTGGTGGCACAGGCTCACACAGGCCAAGGGTTCAATCCTGTCTATGCTCTGTATCTTCTTCTGCCTCCGGGGGAGGTTTTGGACTTAACGATTGAAGGGGTCCCTCCCAGAGTGGTGCTCTGTTCTTTTCCCTCCCTCAGTTTACATATACGGTGCCTGGCACTGTCTTTCTATAGTGATGTTTTTTTTCACCATACCTTGTTTTTTCTTTTCTTTTTCTGCTCACTGTTCCCATATTTTCACAGTTTTTGGTAGAGGCTTTGCGTCCTGACGTGGAAAAGTCTTCTGACGAAAACTAATGTCGGCGCGCCGGGGCGAGGCATATATGGTTTCGCTGACGTCACGTCCATGGACGACGTCAGGGCGGGGCCGCCCCCCGGCGCGCAGAGGTGCTGCTGCGCAAAATTTTCCGGACCAGTCTGACGCCTGGGGATTTTCTAAGTTAAGAAATCTGCAGCTAGACTATGTCTCCAGATACATCGTTACCGAAGGTAAGTAACTTGTTGTTTAGAAAAAAGCCAAGTTTTAAGTCCTTTCCCGAAGTGTATTGGATCAGTAGAAAATCTCCGGGTGGCTGGGAGTTCATTCCACAATCGGGCTGCTTCAATCGTCCCCTTCGTCTAGTTTTTCTAAATCTGGTCACATTGGCCAACTTGGCTGAGGAAGAACGTAAGCTTCTGTCAGGGGCATGACATTTTAGTCTCTTCTTCTACAGGGGGATTGGTCCGGTCCCATGGAGGGCTTTAAAAACAATGCAGAATGATGTAAACATTACTCTTTGCTTTAGTGGTAATCAGTTTATCTCTTTCTAGGACCAGGATGCAGAGACCCTACTCAGCCAACTTAACAACAATGTGGCTGCCACTGCTTGAACTTTCTGGGGTCGCTTGATTAGATAGTTCAGTGCTCCTAACAGTAGGGCATTGCAATAATCCAATCTACTCAGAATCACACTACGTACCACCAGTGCCCTAAAAGAAGTAGGGAGCAAAAAGAGAATCTTTCAACATTCTCTAATTAAGGAAAAGTAAGTCCCCGTTGTTTTGTTAACATCAGCTTCCAGACAAAGCTTCCTATCAAAAGCCGTTGGTACTTTGAGTACCATATAGTTGGGACTTCCAGGTAAGTTAAACTTTCCAATTAGCATTTCCAATTGGGATATCTTGTTACTTGCCATATATGCGGCAGAACAGGTCTACCACCAAATATTTACCATTTTAGTCTACTAAAGGCACCTTTACATACAGGTCCTAGGTACTCTGTGTACCTTTTTCTAGGAACTTGCTCGTAAATTAACCTGACCAATCCGGGATTAGACAGTTTGTCCCACTAGTTCACACTTTTAGGGGTCAGAGCATATGCTTTGGGCCCTGGACGTCAGCGCCCCTATGTTTAGAGTCATTACAACAGTAGTTAAAGTTATCAAAAAGTGGGAGTGAACCTGGTAAACCATATTTCCCTACAGCCCACAGGACCTCTGTGAAGGCACATAGAAACTCACAGGGGGTCAGGCAGAGGCAATTTCAGAGTCCAGTTGGGGTCCATTTGCCACTGCTAAACGTGGCAATTGCAGGAGAGGCCTCATTGTGACTTGTTGTATCCCTGTAGTTTAACCAGGGTGTCAGCCTCATGACCTTTGGAATTCACTGTAGCTAAGTTGCAGGGGAAGATTGGTAGCTTTATCTGGTCCTTCAAGGGATCAAGGATATCCTGGAAAAAGCTGAGGAGGGGGCTGGAGAAGGGGGTGGCTGGCTTTCCCTGATCATATGAAATATTGGTATGCATTCCATTTCAAGAACTTTCATGTGCTGTTAAATAATGTGTACAGGTCTCCCTTAGGAATACTTTTTGGGGCAATGTCAAGTGTACTGAGGGAGGGACAGGGTCCGTTTATTTTTAAATATGGAGATCCATAGTACTTTAAAAAAGTGAGGCTGAAGATTTTGTAGGGGGCCTTAAGAACCTGGGTGTTTATTCAGAAAAAAATAGAAGTTCCGTACTATTCTTCCAGGGTGCCGATTTGGGATTCACCAGGAACCCCCAAGTGTCTAAGAGATCTGCTCAGTCTTCCCTTAAAATCTGCAGGGCTGTCCCGGTGGGGGGACCTCAAATCAGCATCCTCTTTGGCCAGCTGGTAAGTCCTGAGTCATTGTACCAGGGGTCAATTAACTAGGTTTAAATACTATCAAGTCTCCTCTTGGTGGGCAAGACAGGTTTGGGAGGAGGAGGAAGAGGACTCCTGGCTAGACCAGGCGATTAGAACAGGCCCTATTAAAAAGGAAGTTTCTTTGTGGTATCTCACTCTGCTAGAGGTGGATGATGACATAGACACAGACATTTTAAAGCTCTGGGCAGAAGACTTAGTCGATCTAAATGTTAAGGAGGTCTGGCTTGATTCTTTTGTGATACTCCGAGCGGTGGTGAAACCCGCTTTTGTCAAGTGTAATCACCTTTTTACTATGTACAGAGTATATTGCTCTCCAGCAAAGTGAACAAAATTCACAGGAACTCAGCACGCATGCCCAAGATGTATGTACCCTCTGGCGAATGATATGCATGTGTTTATGACATGCCCCAGGATCACTGACTATTGGACCGAGCTGTGTAAGTTTTTGACTGAAGTAAAGGACCTGCAAGTCAAGGTAAGTCCCATGCTTATATTCCTTTGGCTTCGTCAGGACTGTCCCACCTGACCTAACACTTTCATCTCCAGATTTATTTTCTAAACGATCCTATTGGGGAGATGAGAGATTTGCAGGTCTTCGAAGTCTGGAGTCTCTCCCCGCTTTTCTGACTGTGTTAAAAATATAATTTCTACAAGACAGTTTGATATGGCCTGTGATCCCAGTAGTCAGGAGAAAGTGTGGACAACGCTGTTTGATTGGAGCCAAATAATTGCTCTTGGTCCTGGTCCCCTCTCCGCTACGGGCACACTGGTGAAGGGTTGGAAGAGGAAACCGTTTCAAGTTTCTTTATTTCCTGCATAATCACTTAAAACCATTGCAATATTACTGCATAAAATACAAAAGTATATGTTCGAGGCATATGAGCTGCAGATTATACACTGTGCATAGATCGCCATCTGGTGTTGGGCCCGGATGTTTGCAGTTTGTTTTTCTTCTTGGACAGTGTTTGGAAGTCACGAGTTCGGTGACTCCTCCTTCGGTCCGTACTGCGCATTGGCTTCGGCTCCATCCTCAGATTGTTTTTTTTCCGCCATCGGGCTCGGATGTAATACTTCGTGCTCCGGCTTCGAACCTTTCCAGTTCGACCTTCGACAAAAAATCCTCGTCCATCGAGATTCTTCAGACAAAATCATCTTCTTTATCTCTCTCTTCGGCACTTCTTCGATTCCAGGCATCGGCGGCGGCCTTCGGGCCTATCTCGACTCCGGTCTCGGCCGATGGAAAGGACTCCCTTTAAGAAGTGCCCTAAATGTGGGTCTAAATTTCCCCACACCGATTTACATCAGGTGTGCAACCTCTGCCTCTCTCCCGAACACGAGGCCCGAGACTGCCCCGCCTGCAAGTCTTTTCGATCGAAAAAGACTATTCGGGATCGAAGAGCTAGACGCACCATGGCGCACTCCTCGACCTCGGCTCCACCTGACATCTTCGGAGAAGACATCGAAGCTTCGGGACAGCAGCACACCGAACAGGAAGACGACCTCGTCAGCGCTTCCGAGGCCGACGACTCCGACGTGGAGGAGATCACACCGGCGCAGAGGGTCATGAGTACTCTACCCCCTCCCACTCCCGCGCCCACACCGAAAGAGACTCCGGTTACACCTTCGCCTCCGGGCCTAGGCAAAACCAAATATACCGCTTCCATCACCCCACCTTCGGGCCCGGTGAAGAAGCATCATAAGTCTTCCGGCGGCTCGGGCTCGAGCAAGCCTACTAGCGGTGCCGAAAAACACCCTTCGGCACCGAAGAAAACCACACCAAGCTCCGTTGCGAAGCCATCGGTGTCGAAACCTGGCCCCTCGGTGCCGACCAAACCTAAATCCCTCGGCGCCAAAACTCCCGTGCCGAAACCTGCCTCTGCACCGAACAAAAAATCGGAGGCCCCGAAAAAGCATGGCACAGATAAACCAAAGAAGCCGTCGGCCCCGAAAACATCGGCGCCAACAGATCAATCGGTGCCGGAGGAACTATTCACGCCAGATCCTCTACAAAAGACTTTAACAAAGGATCCAAAGACTGGACATTTGACTTTGTCTTCAAAGAAAAGACATTTAGACAAACCAGCTCCTCCTCCACCGCCAAAACGGAAGGACTCTGCCACATCCCCTTTCAGAGTACCTTCCCCACCTCCTCCACCCTCTCCATCTCCGCCCCCTCCACCTTCTCCACCCTTGCCTCATCGCTCTCCAACCCCGTCTCCAGACCCTGATGACCAAGGGGATCCATACTATGATCCAACAGATGCCCCACAAGACCCCACCCCTCCGGGAACACCAGACCCATGGGAGGATTATCATAATCCAGATGTCCCAGATGTACCTCAGGATGATCTTTATCCATCCAGGCCATCTCCACCAGAGGACTCCTTGGGGTTCCACCACTTGTTACAACGGGCGGCACATTATCATGGGGTGGAGTTACACACCGATCCAGTTGAGGAAGACTTCCTACTTGATACCTTTGACATCGCAGATAAATCTACTGCCATACTATCCATGCTTAAAGAGGCGACCAAACATGCGGCAGAGATTTTCAAAGACCCAGTCAGGGCTAGGGTCTTAAACCCCAGAATAGAGAAAAAATATAAGGCCGCCCCCACAGATCCTGCCTATATTAAAGGACCTGCACCCTTAGACTCATTAGTGGTATCCACAGCTAGGAAGCGGTCCAATTCTCAGTCATCGGGTGAAGCTCGACCACCCGATAAGGAGTCCAAGCTCCTAGACGCGTCAGGCAAACCCACTGCCTCGCAAGCTGCCAATATGTGGCGTATCGCCAACACGCAAGCGCTGTTGGCAAGGTACGACAGAGCGCACTATGATGAGCTGGAGACTATCATGCAACATCTCCCAGAAAAATATAAAAATAGGGCTCATGAACTAATACAAGAGGGAAAGACCATTACCAACACCTCTATTAAATGTGCACTTGACGCAGCAGACACAGCTTCCAGGGCTATAAACACCAGTGTTCTGCTTCGCCGCCACGCCTGGCTCAGAATCTCAGGTTTTAAGCCAGAGGTACAAGCATCTATACTAAACCACTTTTTTGACCAGCAACACTTATTTGGCCCAAAAGTAGACGAAGCCCTGGAAAAAATGAAAAAAGATACAGATACGGCGAAGTCTATGGGAGCATTACAGTCCCACCCTCCTAGACGCTCTTCTCGCCGCTCCTCCTTTCGAGGCACTGGCAGGGGCTACTCTGTCGATAACGCCTCCACATCCTACAAGTCCCCTCCTCAGACTACCTTCACAAAGGGCTATCAAAGAGGTGGATAATAAGGGCAGGGGCAAAACCAACACCGCCCGTTCTGCCACACCGCCCACACAATGACTTTCCCCCGCTCCCCCCAGACCATTCCACTCCAGTCGGGGGCAGACTACAAAACTTCTTTCAAACCTGGGAGACCAGAACATCAGACAAATGGGTGACCCAAATTATTCGGTCAGGGTACTGTCTCGAATTAACATCCACCCCCCCAAATATTCCACCCAGGCACCGTACAATGTCGCAAGAACATACCACATTGCTCAAACAAGAGGTAATCTCCCTCCTGCAAAAACAGGCTATAGAGCAGGTCCCCATCAATCAACAAAATTTAGGGGTCTACTCTCTGTACTTTTTTTTTTTTTTTTTTGAAACCGTTTATTGCAGTTTATAGAAGTTACAGGTATGGGCCTACAACCACACGGCCGGCCGCTAGAGCATCAAAAGCATATTACATACGTACAGCAAAAAATTTTCTCAGCGGTGCACAGTAGAAAGACAGGAGTGATCAATGGTGCAGGCCTCACAGCTCCATGCCCACAGTACGGTTCCATTTTCTTAATACAAAACAACATAAACAAACCACAACCGCAAGGCAACCCTCGATCCAAAGTGACAACACGTGCTCCATAAGTGGGGGATCCAAACCAGCAGCCAAAATTCTGAAGAGGGGGACGGGAGTAGATCAGGGACTGGGGGACCGCGCGCCCGCGGCCAAGGGAGGGGCGCCATCTAGGGAGACGGAGCCGGCGAGGCCGCTGGTAGCAGCGGCGGCTCACAAATACCCCCGCGGTAGGCGTTCCAGGGGCCCCAGAGTTTCATCCACGCCCCCGGCTTACCCCTCGCCACATACACCACCTTTTCACGAAACATACACCAATCCATATGTTCTTTCCAGGCAGACACCGCAGGGGGCCTCTGGGATCCCCACAATTGGGCAATATCACGTTTGGCTATCATGTATCCCAGCGTCACCCACCGCGCCTGCGGGACCGAGTAGTCATTTGGTTCCCAGACATTCAGCAAGCATCTCCTCGCTTCAGGCAGCAGCGCGACACGCGTAACCATTCGTTGAACCTCATGCACACCACGCCAGAATCGCTCCACCTTCGGGCACTCCCACAGTATATGCATGAAAGTCGCCAACGCACCACAGCCACGCTTACACATTCCATCACCGGCAAAACCCATACGTAAAAGCCTTGGCCCCGTCACATAGACCCGGTGAAGGATCTTGAGCTGGACGAAACGAAGGCGAGCCGGGATGGCCACCTCTTTCGGAGAGGCCACCGCGGAAATCCAATCCTCGTCGTCCAGCTCCAGCCCGTCGGCAACCCACGCCTCGCGGAGACTAGTCAGCAGACACGATCTATCGTTAATCAATTTTTTGTATATGAGGGAGATCGTGCTGTCCGGGACATGGCCATCTAGCACTCTGTCCTCCAGGGGGGAAGACTCCGGAATGGATGCAACATCCGGGAAGACGGAGCCCAGCGCATGGCGGACCTGTAGGTACCGAAAGTACTCACTGCCCTGCAGCTGAAACTCCGCCTGCAGCGTCTCAAAAGTTTTGAATCCCCCCCTCGTCCAGAGATCTCCCACCGTGCTGATTCCGATCGTGTCCCACTTTTCGAAGCCCTTCGACGTCCACAGGGAGCCCAACCTCTCAGATGCATACAGCGGAGACGCTCGGGTCAAACGGTCCTTCCACCCCATAGCTGCATTGGCCGCGTGCCAGACACGCACCATGACACGCGTCGGTCCCGTCAAACGGGAGTCGGGCGCGCCAGAGTAGAGCGCTCGATTATAATCGCCACCGGGCAGAAGCGTCCTGTCCATCTCAAATGCCGGGTTCAAGGCGGGCCCGTAAAGGCCATGGTTAATTGCAGCTAGTTGGGAGGCCCAGTAATACCGTTTGATGTCCGGGAGGGCGACCCCTCCATCGTACCACGGGAGCGTCAATTTAGCAAGAGCAATACGCGGCCTCCCGTCCCAGAACAGGCGCCGCTGGAGGCCCTCCACCTCGCGAAAGTAGCGTGCCGGGACCAAGTCCATGGTATTCTGGAGGGCGTAGAGGAAGCGCGGCAGGGACATCATTTTAAATAAGGCCGCTCGGCCGAGCGGCGAGAGCGGCAGACGCCGCCAGCGCACCACGTCCTCCCGCAGACGCTGGAGGGGGGGCAACAAGTTCCGCTCATAACGGGCCTCCGGGTCAAGAGTGATATATATACCCAGGTACCGGAAACCCTGGGAGGCAATCTGGATCGGACAGTCCCGTGGCAGGACCGGGGCCTCCCCGGAGAGCACATAGACACAGGATTTCGCCCAGTTGATGACCAGGCCTGAGTTGCGACCGAAGGAGCGCAAAACATCAACCAGGACGATCAGTGACTTGCGCGGGGAGGCGAGATACAAAAGGATATCGTCAGCATAGAGGGACACTCGGTCCTCATGCTCGGGGGTCCAGCGGAGACCACGGATAGAAGGGTGCCACCGCAGCCACTCCGCCAGGGGCTCCATGGCCAGGGCAAACAGGAGAGGCGACAGGGGACAACCCTGTCGCGTGCCCCGCCCCAGCGCAAATGGGGCAGATACTCGCCCATTCACCACCACCTGCGCCAACGGGCCCGAATATAGCAATTTGACCCAGCTGACGAAGCCCGGGCCAAACCCAAACCTCGCCAGCATCGCCCAAATATAGGGCCATTCGAGCGTATCAAACGCCATGGTGGCGTCCAAGGACGCCAAGATGGCCGGCTCCCGCACAAACGGGACACGTGCGAGCACCCCGTGTAAGCGCCGCAGATTAAGCGCCGTGTTGCGATGTGGTATAAAGCCCGATTGGTCTTGGTGGACCAAATCGCCCACCACGCCAACCAACCGGTTGGCCAACACCTTGGCGAGGATTTTGGGCTCCGCGTTCAGAAGCGAAATCGGCCTATAGGATGTGACCCGCTCACGGGGCTTCCCCTCCTTATGGATCACCACAATTGTAGCCAGACGCTGGTCCGGCGGGAGGGAGCCCTGCGAGTGGGCCGCAAGGAACATCGCGCGCAGGTGGGGCGCCAGCACATCCGGGCGTAGCTTGTATAGCTCAATGGGAATACCATTGGGGCCCATGGCCTTGCCGGATGCAACCGAGCGAATAGCCGAGGCAATTTCGTCCGAAGTGGGCGGGGCATCCAGCGAATCCCTGTCCTCCACCGTAAGGGACGGCAGTGCGATGTCCCGAAGCAAGGCATGGGAATCTTCCTCCGAGCAGGGAGAAACCGGGGAGTAGACTTCGCGGAAATAATCCGCGAAGCAGGAGACAATGGCTTCCGGCTCAGTGACGCACACACCATCCACGCTCTCAATCAAAGGCACCACACGGCTCGCTCTTTCCCTCTTGTCCAACCACGCAATCAATTTGCCAGCCTTGTCACCCACATCATACAATCGCCCCTGCTGCTCTCTACTGAGGCCCCTGGCCGCCTCCGTGACGAGGGCCCGATAGGCCGCCTGCTTTAAGTGCAAAACATGTAACTTAGCATCTGTTACCCCGCTCCCCAGGTCACCCTCCAGTTCTGCAATCTCGGCCTCAACCCGGGTCACCTCCTCCCGCTCGCGCCGCCGGGCATTGGAGATAAAGGAGAGGGCCTCCCCTCTAAGAACCACCTTGAAAGCCTCCCACAGGGAGATGGCAGACGGGACCGACCCCACATTCTCATCGAAATAGCGCTGTAAGGATTTGATCAAGTCGGCACGAATGGTGGGGTCGCGCAAATACCATGCATTGATCGGGGCCACCCTGCCATCCCCCCTCGGGAAGACATCGAAATGCAACAACAATGGGGAGTGGTCTGAGATACCCCGTGCCAGATGGCGCACCTCCCCCACCCTCCCCGCATGGGCCGCCGGGACAAGGATGTAATCAAGCCGCGAGAGGCTACCATGGGCCCCCGAGTGGAAGGTGTACTGTTGCAATACGGGATGCTTTAAGCGCCAGCAATCCACCAGGCCCAGCGTGTCTAAAAGGCCGGGCAGCCACGCCTGTGCCCGGGGGAGGTCCCTAGGGGGATGGCGATCCATAGACCCAGAGGCAACCGCGTTAAAGTCCCCTCCAACCACCAATAGGCCACCCGGAAGGTCCAGAAGGAGGCGCCCCAGGTCCGCAAATGTAGTGGCTTGTAACCCAGGCAGGACGTACACTGATATAAAGATAAACACTCTACCCTCCATTCGTCCCACCAGAACAGTGTAACGTCCCCTCTCATCATGGCGCACCTCGTCAATCTCCAACGGGAGCGAGTTCTTGACCATAATACCCACCCCCCGCGAGCCCGAAGTGAAGCCGGAGTGGGCCGCCAAACGATATCCCCGCCGATTCATTGCATGAAAGGTGTTACCTATAAGGTGTGTCTCCTGCAGGAAGACAACATCTGGTGAAATACGTTTTAAATACTGCAGGACCACACCACGCTTAATCCTATCCCCCAGGCCGTTGACATTCCATGACAACACAATCAAATCCCTACCCCCCATCATACGTCAAAACAATCGGTCGCCCCCCACCGAGCATCTTAAAAACAACAAAACAGTTGCGGGTTTGCCTTGCGGTGTTAACAAACAACACACCCCCCCCCACCCCCCGGTCCCAACAAAACTCCCCCCTCCCTGCACCCCTGCATGAGCCCAGACAGCCCCCCCAAAGTGCAGTGTGCCTGTCGCCCCATAGCTAAGTACTAACTAGTCCCCCAGAGGAGGAGGGAAGCCCCCAGCAGACCCCACCCGACCTCCATGAGAGGGGAACATACGAAAGCAATATATGGTAAAGGAACAATATCCCGAGCAAGGCCTATACAGTCACCCCTCAATTCTGATCCGGCGGGCCCTCCCCGCCAGCCGCGCCCCCCCCACCCCGATCTCCAGGCAAAGTATCTAACCAGTCTCCAGCCGCCTCGGGCCGGTCGAAGAAGTGCGTACGGCCATCCACCTCCACCCTCAGCTTAGCCGGAAAGAGCATTGAGTACTTGAGGTTTAGGTCCCTTAGGCGACGTTTAATACCAAGAAAGCTCTGCCGCTGCTTCTGGACCGCCGGAGTAAAGTCTGGGTAGAAGTGTACATCCATATTGTCCAGCCTGACCGGTCCCTGTTGCCTGGAGGTCTGGAGGATGGCGTCTCTGTCCCGAAAATTAAAGATCCGGGCAATAATAGGCCGCGGCGGGGCACCGGTCTTAGGGCGGCCCCCAGGGACCCGGTGGGCACGCTCCACCGCAAAAAGCTTACTCAGCCCCCGGGGCTGGAGATGGGTCAGGATCAATTCTTCCACGAAGAGATCGGCCGCCTCCGCCTCTCGGCCCTCCGGCACACCAATAATGCGAACATTGTTCCTCCGGGCCCGACCCTCGGAATCCTCCAGTCGCCGGTCCATCAGGGCGCTCGCCTGGCCAAGCCGGCGCACCTCCTTCTGGAGGGCCACCACGTCCGTCGTGAGGCTCGTTGTGGTGTGGGCCAGGGAGTCAACTCGGTCGTTCGTTTTTGACAAGTCTGCCCTCACAAGGCCCACATCCACCAGGACCGAGTCAATTTTTTGCGCCAGGGTATCGAAACGCTGGTCCACTGAGGCCTTCATCTCTGCGATGGCGCCCATGACGTCCCGGAGGGTCAGATCCACCGGTTGGGCAGGCGCCTCCGTCGGGCCCACCAGGGATGACCGCGATGTCTCCGGAGAACCCTTCTGGAGCGTATAGCGATCCATACTATTGGCCTGGTGCGCCGTGCCACGGCGGGTTGTCTTCATCTTCGTCCGGTCGCCATCTTGTTTGGTGGACATGCTGGCCCTTCCACCGTCGTGCCAAGATCCCAAAACGGGCCGCCACACCAAATCACGGGTGTCAGGGGGGGGGGCGGGGGCGACCACCGGGCCGCGGGTCAACCCACCGCCGGCGGGTCAGCCGGGCACCTGGACAAGGCAACACCACCGCACCCCGCTCCGCAGCCCGACCCCGCCTGAGGCAAGGAGGGTGCAAAAGCGAAAGTGAAAGTGCGGGGTACGCGAGTCGCCCAGCCCCGCTCGCCGCTGTTATTCACTTCGTCCCCGGATCGCCCCACTACTCCAATCCGGGGGGCCGGCGAGGAGAAGGCCGCAACCTTCAATCGACGCTCCCACCGGTGTTCGGGGTCCGATTCGAGCCCAAAAAACGGGTGGCGCCTCAGCTCGGGTTCACCGACACAGTCCCCTCAACAAGGACAGGATATCGCCAGGATTAATTCAGGAGGTCGCGGAGGTCCTCGGGAGCCTCGCACCTACGCGGCCATCTTGGTTGCGCGCTAGGCTCCTCCCCCCCTCTCTGTACTTTCTGATACCAAAACGAGACGAGACTCTACGACCCATTCTAGACCTCCGGCCTCTCAATACATACATACATTCAGCCCATTTTCACATGGTAACTCTCCAACAAGTTCTTCCACTCCTCTGCCAGAACGATCTTCTCACCACACTGGACTTGAAAGACGCATACTTTCAGTACCTCAGATTTGTAGTGGACGGCCAACATTATCAGTTCAAGGTTCTCCCCTTCGGGGTCACAACCGCACCAAGAGTGTTCACCAAATGCCTAGCAGTAGTGGCGGCACACCTCAGAAGATAACACATTCACGTCTTCCCTTACTTGGACGACTGGCTAATAAAAGCCACGTCCTACAACCAATGTGTGCAACATACAAACACTACCATCCAACTACTTCACCAGCTAGGTTTCACGGTGAACCACCAAAAGTCCCAGCTGATACCGTCTCACACAAAGCAATACCTCGGTGCCACTATAGACACCTCAAAAGCTATAGCCTATCCCAATCCAGCCAGAATCGTAAGCATACAAGCCTTGCGTCAGAGATTCATTCCTCGGCACTCTCTCCCAGCAAGAGTGTTTATGAAGCTAATAGGGATGATGGCATCTTGCATTTTCATAGTGCCTCATGCAAGACTCCACATGCGTCCACTCCAAGAGTGCCTAGCACGCCAGTGGAACCAGGCCCAGGGGCAACTGACGGATCTGGTGTTGGTGGACGGTCGCACCCATCGCTCTCTGCAGTGGTGGAACACCACAAATCTTTCCAAAGGGCGACCGTTCCTGGACCCGGTTCCTCAGGTAATTCTAACAACGGACGCATCACTCTCCGGTTGGGGAGCGCATCTATTACACCTCACAGTGCAAGGTATATGGACGCCACAACAAAAGTTACTCCACATAAACCATCTGGAGTTATTGGCGATCTTGCTAGCCCTGAAATCATTTCAGAAACAAATCTCAGCCAAAGCAGTCCTCATTCGCACAGACAATATGACTGCAATGTACTACATTCAAAAACAGGGGGGACACACTCTCCACAGCTCTCTCGATTAGCACAGAGTGGAGATGGGCAATCCCGCAAAAAGTCTTTCTCCTGGCACAACATGTCCCAGGGATACAAAACACCATGGCAGATCTGCTCAGCAGACAAACGCAGCAAATGCACGAATGGGAAATCATCCACAAGTTCTTCACCCATTCTTTCACAAGTGGGGGCATCCTCAGATAGACCTCTTCGCCACCCACGAAAACAAAAAATGCCCAAGCTTCGCCGCCAGATACCCACACCCATTGTCCAAAGGCAATGCGATATGGATGAACTGGTCAGGCAAATTTGCATACGCCTTTCCGCCTCTCCCGCTAATTCCATTAGTGGTAAGGAAGCTACAACAGCACTCCCTCACACTCATTCTGGTAGCTCCAACATGGGCCAGGCAGCCGTGGTACACCACACTACTACAGCTCTCAGTGGTACCACACCAAAAATTACACCTGTCCCCATGCCTCCTAGCCCAGAACCATGGAGAGATCAGGCACCCGGGCCCAGCTCAGCTCAACATTGCGATCTGGCTCCTGAAATCTTAGAATTTGGATACCTTAACCTTCCCCCTGATTGCATGAACATTATCAGGGAAGCCAGACGTCCTACCACTCGAGCATGCTATACCGCAAAGTGGAAAAGATTTGTTATTTACTGCCGTAACAATACAATCAACCCTTTAGATGTATCCATACAGCACATCATATGTTACCTGCTCCATCTACAAAGGTGTAACCTGGCATACACATCCATCCGTTTACACCTAGCAGCGATTGCTGCTTACCTGCAAAACAGACAGCATTTATCACTTTTCAGAGTGCCTGCTATTAAAGCTTTCATGGAAGGCCTTAAAAGAGTAATTCCACCCAGAGCACCACACTCACCTGTGTGGAATCTAAACGTAGTTCTTACAAGGCTGATGGGACCGCCTTTCGAACCAATGCATAAATGTGAGCTACAGTTCCTTACTTGGAAAACAGCTTTTCTCGTAGCTATCACTTCCCTTAGAAGGGTTAGTGAAATACAAGCGTTCACTACACAAGAACCTTTTCTACAGATACATCACAATAAGGTGATACTTCGCACAAATCCAAAATTTCTGCCCAAGGTCATTTCCCCCTTCCATCTCAATCAATCGGTGGAATTACCGTTTTTTTTCTCGCAACCTCAATCTGTTGCAGAGAGGGCTCTACATACACTTGATGTTAAAAGGGCGTTACTTTACTATATACAAAGAACACAATCTTTTAGAAAGACTAAACAGCTGTTTGTCTCGTTCTCTCCACCACATAAAGGCAACCCCATCTCAAAATCAGGGATAGCTAGGTGGATTGTAAAATGCATACAAATTTGCTATCACAAAGCAAAAAGAACATTATCTGTTCCACCTAAAGCCCACTCTACAAGAAAGATAGGGGCTTCTATGGCGTTTCTAGGGAACATACCCTTAGATGACATCTGCAAAGCAGCCACATGGTCAACAACGCACACCTTCACAAAACATTACTGTGTAGATGTGCACACCAAACAACAAGCTAGTGTGGGCCAGGCTGTATTAAAGACACTGTTTCAAACCTCTGCAACGGATACCGGTGGTCGCTGCTAGGGTTGGGTACTGCTATATAATCTATGCACAGTGTATAATCTGCAGCTCATATGCCTCGAACGTAATATGCTACTTACCAGTATGCATCTGTTCTTGGCATGTAGAGCTGCAGATCTATGCACGCCCACCCGCCTCCCCGGCTACCTGTATCCGTTCCAGTCTATCTTATTTAGATACAACACACATGGGTTTCCTTACTATTATCACTACGCTTCATCTTTCCCTGCTGGTGGGAAAACAATCTGAGGATGGAGCCGAAGCCCATGCGCAGTACGGACCGAAGGAGGAGTCACCGAACTCGTGACTTCCAAACACTGTCCAAGAAGAAAAACAAACTGCAAACATCCGGGCCCAACACCAGATGGCGATCTATGCACAGTGTATAGATCTGCAGCTCTACATGCCAAGAACAGATGCATACTGGTAAGTAAGTAGCATATTCCTTAAAATTTCAACAGTGTGTGTATAATTTCCTCCAAATTCCCTTCATTCTTTTTTTTTATGTTAGTTTATAAACAGGAATCTTCAAATTAAAACCCAGTGTTGTATAAATCTCTGCAAATATAAAATCAGAGTTGATTTTAGACATATGTGTCCTTCTAAGTCTGAATGCTATAATTTGCAAACTCGTGATTCTTTTGGACCAGCCATGAATTTCTTTAGCAGGTCATCGTGTTTGTATTGGTCAGGCTTTCTCCACTTATTAAGAGGGTTATCCCTTTACTTCTGGCAGTATGTTGTTATTGTGGTCTGGTTAGGGACATGTTCCTGTTAGCAGTGTGCTGCCCAAGTCTGGTTCAGTTTTTGTTGTCTTGGGCATTTTTTGTTCCGCCAGCATAAGGAATTTGACCAATCTACAGTTTAGTTGTGTATTTTCTGGGTTTAAGCATGCTAGCACCGCTTGCCTCCTGGTGCGAATGCCTTTCTGTCTGAAGGGTTCTTTGAGAAGCTGTTTCCGTGCTTGGTGTACGTCCTTGCATAAGCAGATTAGGTGTAGTATGTCGCCTCGTTTGGTGTTGCACAACCTGCACGGCTCTTGTGCTAGTGACCTTTGCCATGGTGGAAGATGCTGAGCGCACAGAAAGATTCCCATCCTGTGCCTCCGAAAGTTCATTTTTATGGACTTCGGGTAACCCTGGTTGAAATATGATTGTGGAGCCAGTGATTTGTAAGAGTTAAGGGTCATCCAGGCGTGCGATCTGTTTGAGAAGCTTGCTTTGTCTTCCACCAAAGATTTGTTTTATGGTTTTCCAGACCAGTTTTTT
Source organism: Triturus cristatus (assembly GCF_964204655.1). Lineage (NCBI taxonomy): Eukaryota > Metazoa > Chordata > Amphibia > Caudata > Salamandridae > Triturus > Triturus cristatus. The sequence continues at coordinate 345,619,036 of NC_140589.1, read as the reverse complement.
GAAGTTGGGATAGCCAATTTGTGCATCCCAAAGTTCTGTAAGTTTGGTAGATTCTAGGGCTAGCTGTAGGTAGCTTCTGGCTTTGGAGTGCTCCCTATGCTGTATGTCCTGCCACAGCAGATAGTTTAGCGTGTTTGTGGTGGCACTTCTGATCCTGTGCAAGCAGATGATGTAAGCACCGTGTCTAGCTATATCTTGTCGTAGGAGGCCAAACTCCAGCCTTATTTGGGCAGGTGATGTGTAGGACGGAAGGCTAAATATGATTCTGTAGGCCTTGACCTGTGTGTTTTCCAGCTCCTTTGCATCTCTTCCTCGCATTGCCTCACTGCCATAGGTAATTGAGGGGAGTAGTTTAACCCGGACTACCGTCAAAAGCAGAGTCAGGGTAGACCCCATCAGATTGTTTGCAAGATTTCTCATTGTTAGTGCAATCAGCAGACCTTTCCTTCTGGCTTCCTCTTTCTGGTGCCAGAACGACCCTTCCTTGTCGAATGTGACTCCAAGGTACTTGTATTCCTGAACTGGGTCAAGTTTTGTGCCACCAAGGAACCAGCTTTTATGGTGGTTGTTTTTGTAGTTTATTGACATTGTCCGTGTCTTGCTCAGGTTTATTTTTAGGTTGTTTTCTGTGGCGTAGTTCTGCATTTCCGTCAGTAGATGCTAGAGACCAACATAGGTGTGACTGAGCAAAACTATGTCATCTACAAAGCTTAAAGGGGTACTTCATCAGGGCTTAAATTGGTGTTTCATATTTCATCGAGGAACACGCCGAAGGACTTAGGATACTTTTGAAGCAACAACCGGAAGCTAAGGTGCATGTGAAATAGACTTCACCCCGTGAATCTTTTTGAAATACTACGGAAATATGAAACACCAATTTAAGCCCTGATGAAGTTCCCCTTGAGGGAATGAAATGCGTTGGCTGATCATTTTTAGATGGAATTCAATCACAATTGAAATCAAGAAGACACCTTGGTTATAATACTTTGGGATATGTGGACTCTTTGACTCGTGCACCCCAGTTTATCTTTTAAGCTTTGGTGATCTGGAACACAGGAACGCTGCTCAACGTCTGGCGTTTGGGGTTGATTGCACGACTATTATTTTGCCTGGAACTGGTGTCAGGTGCGGCAAGAAGGGCCCGCCGTTGTTGCGATTAGAATAAAACTATGTCATCTGCGTACATGAGATTGGACAATGTTTTCGCTCCTATCCTTGGTGAATGGGAGTTACAGGCATCGAGCGCCTATGGGAGGTCCGCCATGTACAGATTAAACAGGGTCGGTGCAAGCACACAACCCTGTTTCAGACCCTTTGTTGTGGGCACTTTCGAGGAGATGTGGGTACCGCCACCTAGTTTAACCTGCACCCAGGTATCTGTATGAAGAAGTTTCAACATGCTTAAAATATGCTGTGGTATGCCTCATTGTGCCAATTTCCCCCACCGTCTGCTCCTCTGTAGGTTATCGAAGGCAGCGCTGAAGTCGATGTAGCATAAATGTAAAGGTAGTTTTGAAGCTTTGACTGCATCGATTACTAGTGAGATTGTAAGGATGTTAGTGGATGTGCTGGCCGTTTTGCGGAAGCCGGTCTGATTCAGCTGTATTATCGAATTCACCTCCACCCAGTTCGTCAGTAGTATAAGTATTTTGCTTCGTTGTCTATTAGAGCCACTAAGCGATAATAGTTGGGCTCCGCTTTGTCACCTTTTTTATGGATTGGCACTATTGTTGAGCCCTTCCATGATTCCGGCACTCTGTTTAGCCGCCTAACTTCCAGAAATAGAAATTGCAGGATGTCAGCCCAGTCTTCACTCTTTGCTTTAAACAGGGCAGGTGGAATTCAGTTCGGACCCGGAGCCCCATCCTTCCTCCCTTTGGCTATCTGCTTTTTGATTAAGAGGGGCAAAGAGCGGTTATCTGCGCTTAGTGCTCTGTTTTCTTTGTGTGACTGCTCTTGATCCCTCATCTCTGTTTTGCTTGCTCCAGCTTGTTCTCCAGATGTCCCACTATTGGCCATTTGGGTTCCAGCACTGTCTGTTTGGTTGTTGAAGTGGATGGTAAGGAAATTTACCCAGTTTGCTTCCGAAATATGTGACCCAATGCCCTTATGGTGTGGGTGAATAATCCCGTTCACCGTCTTCCAGAAGCTGGCACTATTGTTACTGTTTGTATCGTGTAGAAGTTTTTCCCAATACACATTCTCACACTCACTGTTGGTGTTCCATTTCATACTTTTTAGTTTTGCCCTTTGCTCATTCAAGGAGGCTCGTACAGTGGTGTTCTCTGGGAATCTTTTCAGCCTGCGCAGAGTTGCATTTATTTATTTTTTTGGAATGTTTCAACTGTTGTCTTTGGTCCTTAGAAATTTTGTTTTTCTCCCATGCTTTCTGGGAGTTATTTTTTGTGACCAAAGTTTCTGCATGACGATCTAGTAGCTTGGCCGTGAACTGTTCCCAGTGATCTATTTTATCTTCTGGGCTGAGTGCTGACGAGTTGAAGAGTTGAATTGCTGCTTCGGCCTTAGAGTTTGTATTGTTTGTTGTACATTTTATCCTTCTTAGGTTGGACATAGAAATACACCCCAGAACTGCGTCCGTGCTGATTGGTCTTGCTACAGTTGCTGTTATTTGGAATTCTTCGGGGCGATGGTCGCTATCGCCCTTGTCCCCATCTATACCCAGGTATATATGGGAAGAGTTCAAGACTTACAAAGGTGTAGTCCAGTATGGAACTTGTTGTAGGAGAATAGTAAGAGTCAACTGGTGGAGTATCGTCTGAAAATCTTCCATTTAAGGCTCGAAGATTTAGATGTTCTAGATCTGCAAGTAGGCGACTGTTGCAGTACTTCTTCTTTCTGTACGGTGGATGACTTTGTATTGCGATATTGTGAATTCTTTTTTGTATAGCTACTTCCTCTCCTTGTGAGGAACCTATAAGATACTGGTTTAGGTCCCCTGTCAAAATGAAGATCGGGTTTTTCATCACTCTAGCATACTTTGCTGTTTGATTTGCAATTGCTGTGGAGTCTTTCGCTTTACGTTTAGGGTGGACGTACAAATTGATCAGGCACACCTCCATTTCTTCGTCCTCGATGAGGATTGAGATTATGACTGCTTTTATTGCGTTTGACGTTAAATCCATAAGAGTTGATGAAGGTATGCTTGTTGTAGAGACATAGGTTGCGAGCCCGCCAGAGCAGTGGACAAATCTGCCCATCCTTATTGCTGGACTAGCAAAGCAGGTGTAGCCCTCAATATGCTGGGGAGCCGATAGCCAGGTTTCCTGTTGGAAAATTATATCAAAAGTTGTTACATACTGCAGGAAATCTGGGTCCTCAATTTTAGTTGCTAAGCAGTTTATGTTCCACAAGCATAATCTGAGAAGGGATTCCTGTGCTCTACTATGGCTTCTGTGTCGCTGATCGTGTCAGTGCTCCTCTGTGCGTAAGATGATAGTACGCGATATTGATTCCTTGTTCAGACCTTGGCTTGTTCTAACAGCTGCTCATGGCGCCGTTTCTTGTTGGTCCCAATCCGTGTTGGCACTCTGTTGATGGGATCTACCCCCTGCTCCTCTGAGTACACAGTTTAGGTGTGGTTGGTGGGTTTTTGGTTCTGGGCTTACATCACTTAGTAATGGCGATGGATAAGCTGGTGTTTGGAAGGGGGCAATATCAATGCCCCAGCTTTGAAATATGCCCAATTCGGCTAAGATTCCCTCTGTAGTTTCGCTTTTGGTCCACGTTGTTTTTGTGGCCTCTGGACATTGTGGGTTGGTGGTATGTATGAGCTCTATGGAGAGTAGATTCGTTGACCTTACGCCAGCAAGATTAGGTATTGATGCCGTTAGTCTTAGGATGTTACCTCAGTTTAGTAGTGAGCGTGAGCGTGAGCGCTATACCTGGAGCGCTGCTCTTGGCAGTTCCTTGATTTTAAAATACCTGTTTTTTGCCTTTTATTTAGCTTGTTTCTGAACACTTATCCCCTGTTCTTAATCAGCCTGGCCTCGCATACCCCCACCTCTGTCACCATACTTGCACTATAATAGTGAAATCACCGCTCTTTGTGGGTCCTCTGCCCCTGTCCCGTGGCGCCCATCTTAGGTGAGTGGGTCCTAGCGCGTGTTGAAGTCCTCTCTCTACCTCGCTAGGAGAGTATTTAGGTAGGCAAATCCTGCAGCGCCGCCCTATTCCAGCGTGAGCGCTATACCTGGAGCGCTGCGCTTGGCAGTTCCTTGATTTTAAAATACCCGTTTTTTGCCTTTTATTTAGCTTGTTTCTGAACACTTATCCCCTGTTCTTAATCAGCCTGGCCTCGCATACCCCCACCTCTGTCACCATACTTGCACTATAATAGTGAAATCACCGCTCTTTGTGGGTCCTCCGCGCCTGTCCTGTGGCGGCCATCTTAGGTGAGTGGGTCCTAGCGCGTGTTGAAGTCCTCTCTCTACCTCGCTAGGAGAGTATTTAGGTAGCCATGTTGACGCGCAGCGGCCACGCGCAGCGGGGACGCCGGACTGACGCCGGAGTTACGCCAGAGTTCAGCCCGTCTGGGCCCGTCCGGGCTCAGGGCTGGTCCCCCTGCCTGTCTCACAGGAGCCACCTCCTACATGTATTAGGTATAGGAGGGATGACCTTCTTTCTTGGCGGTCCCCTGTTGGATCTACTTGTAGCTTTGCTCACGCGGACGGATACCCGTTCCTCCCTTGTGGGGCCTGCAATCCGGATTTGGATAACTCTGTGTTATCACTAGCTTTGCTGAACTGCCGCACTTTACCCAACCACGCGACGGAAATTAACTCTCTCATCCTTGACCATAAATTGGATGTCTTGTTCCTAACGGAGACCTGGATTTCCTCATGCTCCGGCCCGGACATGGTTAGAGCACTTCCACCAGGCTTCCTCATATTCCATCTAGACAGACCGGCAGGCCGGGGCGGGGGAATTGCCATCCTTTACAGGGATACGTTAGTGTGTTAGGCTCAAGATGGAGGGTTGAGCGACTGCGAGAGCTGTCAGTTCTCCCTACCTCTGTCGCCTACGGCGTCCCTGGCTGGCCTTTTGATTTACCGCCCCCCTGGGACTATGGGCAATTTTATCAACTCCTTTCTCGAAACGGTCGCGCTCCTTGCCTCCTCTACTGCCAACTTTGTGGCATTGGGTGATTTCAACATTCACTTTGACGACCCCTCTTGCTCTCTGGGTGCAGATCTGCAGTTCGACATCAAGGCGTTTGAGATCAGCCTGGCCAACTCGGGTGCAACACATGCAAAGGGACATCTGCTTGATCCCATATTTTCAAACTCGGATCGCCTCAAAATATTGCCCGCGCTGGCTCTGCCCTGGACAGACCATTTTATGGTCCCGGCCCAATGGCAGCTTGATGTCGCAGTGGCATCAACTCCCAGGGTATTTACGGTTGGAAGAGCCTGGTCTAGGCTTCCAGTGGACATCTGGGCAACACATTAGGAGTCGTCCCGGCCCCTTCTTGGGTCCGATCCGCTGGTAGCCGATGTGTACCTTAGCACCTGGTTGACCAATTCGCTCGATGCCATTCTACCTAAGAAAAGATTACTTACCAGGGGTAGAAGAGTGGGATCAGCCCCCTGGTATTCACCAGAGCTGAGAACACTCAGGAAGGGCTGAAAGAGGATGGAGCGGACTTGGAGGAAGGTCTGGAGTAAAAACAGCTGGACAGAATATCGGGTGGCTCTCGGTACCTATAAATCTGCCATCAAGGCAGCGAAGGCTGTGTTTTTCGAGGAGAGAATAGGTCTCTCTTCCAACTCTTCAAATGAATCCTTCAGGGTTATCAGAGAACTCCTGCAAACTCCTGAACCCCTGGTTACTCACGACAACCCACGTGAGAAATGTTCCGAACTTGCTTCTTTCTTCAAGACCAAAGTTGAAAATATCTTGGCATCCCTTCCTCAGCTAGCTCAGGAGACACACTCGGGTGGCAGCCCAGGGCTTTTTCCTGGGCCGCGGGCAGTGGAGCTGGATTCCTTTGGTCTAGTTACGGTGGAGGAAGTTCTCGGGGTTCTGGCGACTGTGAAGAGTGGGTCACCGAGAGACCCTGTACCGATGAAATACCTGAAGCAGGTCGCCTCTATCATCGGCGGCTCTGTGACTGACCTTATAAATCTTTCTTTCTCCAAAGGAGTGGTGCCCCCCAGTTGGAAGGGAGCGGCTGTCAAGGCCCTTTTGAAGAAGCCTAGCCTGGACCCCGCCGACCTTGCTAATTTTAGGCCTATATCTTTGCTCCCCGGCATTAGCAAGGTGGCGGAGAAACTCGTGAACAGGCGTCTATCGGGTTTTTTGGAATCCAATTCCCTCCTGGGTGATTCCCAAACTGGTTTTCGCCCTGGTCAGGGGACGGACACTGCCCTGCTCGCAGTCGTGGAGAATGCCAGGAGCATTTTGGATTCAGGGGGATCGGTGGCAGTGATCCTCCTTGACCTTAGTGCGGCATTTGACACCGTAGACCATCAGGTATTACTCCAACGGCTGGCGGGGGTGGGGGTCTCCGGGATGGCCCTGAAATGGTTCGCGTCATTTTTGGAGGGCCGGACGTTTGAGGTCTGGGAAGGCCAGGAGAAATCAACATCTGTCCCTCTCCAGTGTGGTGTGCCACAGGGCTCATCGTTGAGCCCTACATTGTTTAACATCTATATGGCCCCACTGGAGAGTGTGGTGCTGCCACTGGGTATCAAGATCATCAGCTACGCCGATGATACCCAGTTGGTGGTAGGGCTCTCCCAGTCGGCTAACCAACCCGACCGGCTGCACACCTGCTTATCTCAGATCTTTACGTGGATGTGCAGCTCAGCACTCAAACTTAACGGTTCGAAAACCGAATTGATGATGCTGGGGAATTCCCCTCCCTCCCTCTCACCGAGCAGCTGGCCCAGCTGCCTGGGAGTGGCACCCACCCCCAAACAGGAGATTAAGAGCTTGGGGGTGTGGCTGGAGCAGGACCTCTCTTTTAGGACACACGCCAAAATAACAGCAGGCGTGTGCTTTGGTCTGCTCCGGGCTGCCCGGAAGATCTTACCTCTTCTCCCGATGGTTTCGAGGAGGCTGCTAATTCAGGGACTCATCATCTCACGGTTGGATTTCAGCAACGCGCTGTTTCTGGGGGCCCCAGAAACAACCCTAAACAAACTGCAGCAAGTACAAAATGCTGCTGCTAGGCTCCTGACGGATCTTTCCAGGCGTCAATCTGCCCGCCCGGCGCTTAAGGCGCTTCACTGGCTTCCTATCAGAGAGAGGGTGAATTTTAAAGCACTCTGCATAGCCCACAAAATCTTGCAGGGTAAAGGGCCACCCATCCTACGGGAGATGGTTCAACCCTACAAGGCCCCTCGTACACTGCGCTCGGATCACCAACATCTGCTGCAAGTCGCGAGAGTGAGGAAGGCCAGGACTGGCGGCAGAAGATTTTCCATAAACGTTGCAACTCTGTGGAACTCCCTTCCGTTATTTCTTCGCTCTGAAACGAGTACTTTACGTTTCCGAAAACTTTTAAAGACCTACCTGTTCCCTGCTTAATGCCGCTGTCTTGTGTTATGGTGCCTTTTTTTCTGGAAGAGCGCGGGGATGCCCAAGGGTAACCAGGCGCGATACAAAACTCAGTAATAATAATAATAATAATAGTATGTCGAGAGAGTCCTTGGAGGTATATAGAGGGTAAAATACCAGAACCTCTGCTGCCTGGTGTCTTCTTTGTTTTGCTGGCGGCAATGGATTTGCTGTGTCCAGCGGTTCAGATTGGAGTATACTGCTGGTTGATTGTTTGGGCTGTGTTTCCAATTTAATGCTTAATACTTCGGCCATGGAGTTTCTAAGGATTTGCTTGACGTGGGGGAGATTTGTTTTGTGACTTGCCCCCCGTGCTGAACCCCTCTGTCCGGGAACCTCCAGCTGGAGCTACAATTGAGGAATGCGATAGGCCCTTTTGGATCTTTGAGCAATGGCTCCTGGTTTGGCCTAGCTGGCCAATCTGTTGATCCCCGAGCTTCTTGGCTAGGCCCGTTGTTTGAGCTCAAGTTGGTGTTGCTTTTAATGTTTGTGTTGGTTAGCTTTTGGGCCTTGATTTTGCACGCTTCTCCCCTTATTTCTTGTGAGTATTCTGCTATGTAATGTGGAACCCTTGTCTCTTCCCTCATGTCCTGGCATTGTGTTTGCTGATTATTATGACCGCTGTCCAGGTTTGTTGTTAATGGAGTAATAGTGAAGTCTTGTTTTTTTTGTGATCCACAAAAGCCCTAGATGTAACTCTTTGGCCGTTATCTTCTCCAATTTCTCCATGTGCCCTAATTACCGAAGCCTGATGTAGGGCTTCTTTTTGATCCGTGGGATGTTTGGGGATATATGGAGACAGTTTTGATTGTTTCGCAGAGCTTACGTCAACTGGGTTGATCTCACATTAGTTGGCTGGATCTGAGAATATGGGGAAGTAAGCTTTTGCAATTGTATGGGGCTTTTGGTTACGCCCCTTCCTTTGCAATTGGCGGTGTTGCTTTGCATTAAGTTTTGGAGATCCTCCATTTCTGGGGCTGCCCTTTTTCTCAATAACCGCATTGCCGTTTCCTCTGTGCATATTGCTGGGTGTTTGATCATTGGGTGGTGGTCCCTCCAAAGTGGTAGGATTGCCCTGGCTTTTTGTTGTTTTCCCTGCTGTTACGCTTTTGATGTCCTTTACCAGGCTGCTTAGAATTGAGGGCAGAGTAGATAATTTATCGATGACCTGGTCGCAATTGCATCTGAGTTGGGAGCTGGATTGTGCTCTTGTTATTAGACAATTCAAATTTCCCAATTTTTCATCAATACCGGCAGTAAAAACTGCCAGTGTATTCAGTAATGTTAGTTGGATCTCCATCTTATCAGATTGGAAATGCATTGTGTTGACAGCCAATTGTATTGTATTTAGCAGTGAAGCCCAAACGCCAGCATTTTGTTTGTTTGTTTGCACAAGCTTTTCTTCACCCTTTTTAGGTTGTTCTGTGGGGTGTGCATTCCCAGAGGTTCTGTGTTGGTGACCTCCCTTTGTTCCTATTCCTGTTCATGATTTGGTGAGTAGGTTGCGAGCATGTCTTCCCATTCTTGTGTGTTCAGATAGGACATAAACACCCTCCCCTCTTCTTTCTTGTTTAGTTCCTGTGTCTATGCTTCCACTCCTGTTGCTCCATTTTGTGCAAGTAAACACCCTTGGTCAAGGGTTGGTATGGTTGTAGGTGATTTTGTGTTTGAAAAGCCCATTCTTTTGATGGGGGTGCTGTGGTTGCTGGACACGGTATAATTTCTGAGACTAACGTTGGTTACGCTGACTTGTTCAACGTCTATTCTCCTTGAAACTTCTTTGGTGTCACTCGCAGCCTTTGTTTTTTTTATACCACCGTCATCCCTAGCATCTGATTGTGGTTGTGGTGTGGGGGTCTCTTGAAACTTATATTCCTTGGTAGGGGTCTCTTGAGGGCTGCACTGTTAGCTGATTTTTGTTGGGGAAGGTCCTAAATTCCCAGACGCACCCACAAGAGGAGCAGTTTCTGACACTTGCGCCTCTAGAGGTAGTAGCATGGTTCGGAGTTGGTGGATTGGTTGGTCTGCTGCCCTGTCTTCGTCGTTGGATTCTTTAAGCGCTGCGCTTTGGGTGGAAGCTTGGGTCTGCAAAGGTAACAGCGGGGATTGCAGACCTTTTAGGGTTGTGGTGCTTGAAAAGAGAGCTGACCCTTCGTCCCTTAGAAAGTTGAATTTTATATATATATTTTAGGTTGACTGGAGCTTATATCCCTACTGGGTCCCGTCCGTGCTGTAATTTCACACTGTCGCTGATCTGTTGTAGCTAGTATTGGATCTGCACTTTGCTCAGCTCTATGTTTTTTTTTTCTTGCCTTTTCTGCCCTTTGTTCTGAGTGGCAGTGCCTCTCTTGTTCTGCTGGACCTCATTTAGCCTGTGTGCAGCAGGTCAGCAGATCGCTAGCTGCTTTCGCACAGCCTCTCCTCTGCTACCGCTCACGTGCTCACTCCGGTCTCCTACAGGTCTCCTACAGGAGCTGGACTGGTCTGGACTGGGCTGAACTGGACACAGCCAGTTTTGGTGTCTTTGCAGCCTTTACTCTCCTTGCCGCTTGCTCTGTGCTGTTTGCTATTTCGGTGCTTACTTTTGTTGATGCACCGTTGCTGCCACCGCCCCCAGGCCTGATGCTACAAGTGAGGCGGCGAAATGGAAGTGCTGAGATAGCTTAATGGAGCCCCAAATCCCCAGGGTGAAAGTCGGGTGCAACTGTAACGGAGCTCTGTACTACCTACTGACCGCTCTGTGCTCCCGCGTGATCTAGTATGTTCTGGTGTCACAGGCCACGTCGAAGCGGGTGCTCTGGAGCGGAGGGGAGTGGAAGAAGAGTGGAAGAAGAGCCGCAGTGCTGTGAGGTCGAGGAACTGGGCTGAGCGATGAGCGAGCGAGGAACTGGGGAGCGGGTAGTTAGCACAGCTGCCAATCCAGCCTGCTCCGCCTGGCTCAACCCGTCTCAACCCGCTGTTGCCACTGGTGCCCCTGATGCTATTCCGCCCCCCGGACCTCCAACCCTCCAGCCGGTCGCCGGTGTCTGTCACTCACCACGCCGGACCTGACCTCCTGCTCGCTCCTGCAGCTCGCCTGCTCACTGGCCCACACAGCCTCGCCTCGCTTACTCCGCTGTGCTCCGTGTACCACGCCAGTAGCAGTTAGGCAGGAATCGCGGATACCGGGAAAGCCGCGGGCCACGGGCACCTTGGAAGTTCAAGTGGCAGCTCTTTGCTGAGTAGTCTGCGTACAGAGTGGCAGAGAGCAGCGACGTCCGCCTGGTTCTCTCGCTCAGGCTCCACTGGTGCTCTGGTGCTCCGCAAAACCTGGAAGAGGAAAACGCTTTTTTTCTTGCTTGGATGGAGTGGCGCAACCCCATGCTTTAGCAATTGGGGAAAAGAGTGCTACCAACAAGAGAATTGGCAGAATGAGGACAAAAAAAAAATTTCCGAAGGGGATCAGGAGAGTTAATAATCAGGAAATTGCTTTATGCCTTATGGTCAATGTAGTCTGTTAATAATCTGTCCTCTAGTGGGCTTGCCTCAGGTAGCACAGTTCCTCGTGGTATGGCCGCTCTTAAAGCGTGTGTAATTTGAAGGTATCAAAATATTTCTGTGGGTGCAAGGACGTATTCTCGTTGCAATTCTACGAATGGGACAACGTCTCCTTCGGATCACAGGCCCTTCATGGCGGATATACCGATCTGATCCCATCTCTCAAAGCTGGACCGTTAAGCAGTGTTCGGAGTGCCTCCATGTCTCAGAGTGGTATCGCCTGTGTTTTTTTTGCGTGCCTTCCCAATCTTCTGTGTACCTGGTGCCATTACTGTAACAGTGTGGTATGTGGTTCCTATGGTGCGTTGATGTTTGGGGTTGGTATAGAGTGCTCGAGTGTAACCCCCCTGTCACAGTATATATCTATCCATCCGATATGCAGGTTCATTATGGGTGCGATGGACCCAGTGATTGATTACCACCAAGTATGCCACCCAGTAATAATCTTAGATGTTAGGTAGCGCTATGCCACCATGGTACCACCTCTCACAAGTTTTCACATGGCTATCCTCTGAGGTTTTCTATCGCAGAGGAGGGTTCTGATCTCACAGGCTAATCCTTGAAAGTAGCATTCTTGTACCCGGTATGGTGTATTTTGCAGCACGTAGAGTAATCTCAGTAGTGCCATCATTTTGAAAAGAGCAGTGCGCCCCAGTTAAGAGAGGGTTAGTGATTTCCATTGTTTGACATCTCCTTGAAGTCGTCGCAATGGAGTGAGTAGATTCCACTTGTAAAAGAGCACAGGGTCAGTGGTCACGTATATGCCGAGATACTTAAGCCTTCAGTTACAAACGCTGCTGCTAAATGTACCGGCAGCACTGGGGCTGTCCCCATTAGTACATAAATATTTAATTTGGACGAGTTGATTTTATATCTGAAGTATTGTCTGAAGTTTGTGAAGATATTAAGAACTCTGTGGATGGAGGGATGTGAGGTATAATACGTCGTCAGCGTAGAGAGATATCCTGTCGTCCCATTAGAGAGTCCCCAAATTAATGTATCCCCCCTAACCCATGTGGTATATGGCTCAAGGATTGATGCAAAGATTAGTGGCGATAGGGGGAAGGAGCATGAAACTCGCCCATTCACCACCACCTGTGCCAATGGGTGTGCATATAATAGTCGGATCTATGTCAAAAATGTATGGCCCAATTCCAGTCTCTCCAGGACTGCAAATAAATAAGGCCATTCAATGGTGTTGAAGGCCTTTTGGGCGTCTAGAGACATTATTGCCATATCTTCACTGATTGTGTCTCTTACCAATGACTCCGTGGAGCCGACTTGAGTTGAGTGCAGTGTTTTGGCCCGGAATAAATCCAGATTGATCAGGGTGTACTAATGTTGTTATAATGGATTTAATTTAATTTTTAGTAACTAGGTAGCCCAATCCCAAGCAACACTATTAGGATTGTAATCTGCACTCTGGTTTTCTCCATAGGATATCTAGGCCTGCAACAGTGAAAAATAGCTTTTAGGTGTTAATCACTGTAAGAACATTTTAACATTCAATTTCTACATGTCCTACTTTTTAAATACCATGTACCTTGCCTTTTGGGCTACACAGCCTACATGTGGGTAACTTATTAATATTTAAAAGGGAGGTTTTAACCTGTCAAACTGGTTTATTTTAACTGTTGAATTATAGTTTTTACACTGCTACTGTCAGGCTACAATGGATGGCCTGAAGCCATGTTTCCACTACCACTGTAATGGATGACGCAATAGGAGCTGTAGTCCACTAATGGCATTTCACTTTCAATCTTAGGTACATTTAGTTCCAAATATTAGAGACTGCTAGGGAAGTTAAATATTCCAATTAGGAGTATGCTAATTTGACCACGTTTAAAGGGGTAGCACAGTCACGTTATGACTGGTTAGCAGAGGTGAAGTGCACAGAGTTCTAAAGCCAGAAACAATATAAGTTCCAGGCAAAGGTGAAAAATATGGGATGACAACGCAGAAAAGGCAAATTTCCTACACAGGCTTCCCCCAGCTAAGAACTAGGGTAGACAAACCATTTTCTGGACTGCGCGTAGAGAGGGCTGAAGTCTGATGTACTGGGATCAGAATCTGTGACACACATAGGCGGCCAATCACTGTGCCTTACCATTCGAAATGAAACCAACTTAACTGGAGTAGCATAATAACAACTTACCGCATTTCTGTAACCTAGAAAAGAGTAGGAATGAACCTGCACAGCATGATCCCAAATCTCAACAGACATCATAAGGGTTTCAACTAATAGATGCTCTAAATAATGGAGGAGCAGGAGATTTGAATCCGCGCAGCCGAGTCTTACCTCTCTGTGTTAAAACATAAACGTCTGTTCTCGTACACTGTAGAAAGGCTTTGCATAATGCTAAGCAGCTTTATACCTTTTACTCCGGCCCATCCACTTATCCTGAAGAATAGATAATCTTGATAAAGGAGAGGGGACAGAACAGATTATTATTCCCTGCACAGTAAACATCTTGCTGACTGTAAAACAGAAAACACGGGACTGTAAAACAATTGTCAAAAGCCTAGCTCAGCTAGAAGAGCCCTTGGAATGCAATCTCAAGAGATCAACAGCAAACATGCAAAGTTAACAATAATGAAAGAAAGGCAATTTGTGCAGATACAGAACAGCATCTTTGTGATGCTAGAATCCGAAATGAGAAAACCATGGTGTAACATAAGAGACAGCAGTAACTGGCTCATATGTCTGACACTTGGTAGCAAGAGTTTTGAACTGCTCTGCTCGCAGTGATTAGTAATGGAGTCGATATATTGGTAGAGGGGTAGTATACCAGTTGGTGTATTGATGATTATTAGTTTTCGTAGCATTACTTATCCTAAGTGATCTTAAGGCAGTTCAGCATAATTAGCACCTCTATAAAGAGGGAAAATATATTTACTCTCAATACATAGATGTCTTTCAGTATTAGATGAAACTCTTCAATTTAAAGCACAAAATGTCCAGCAATGTGGTTTAAATCTAAATGCCGCTCGATGAGCATCATGTTCCCTCCCATGTTGGCCATAGCTTTTTCCCTGTATCAGAAGGCTCTTTGGAAAAGGTGTGAAGTAAGAGTGTACAAATGTTCTATTAACCAAACAAAGCAGTGTGTAAATTCTGATTATTGTCTTATTCATAGCTAGCATGGTTATCTGATTTTGTTATGTTTAGGCCCTGATGTAGTTTTTCACTGCTTTCCTTCTGACTTTGAAACTGTGGATGTTGGTAACCTGTTTTTTCTCAGAATATCTTAAAGGGGGTGTACAATTCCCTATTGTTATATGAAAAGACAGCTGCAGGAAGAATTGTTATAATCTTTTTTAAAATGTTTTTCTTTTTTTATTGAGTTTATCATAAAACATAACAGAAAAGGAAAGAAACAATCCATGCAAAACAATGCTGAGTACGTCTCAGTAGGACTATTACATCCAACCCACAGCACAATCGTTTAATCACTACAATACAATTACATGTAGGTCTTAGGAGGCATAAAGAACATACATTTAGTATGATACGATGATGAATCTGGGACATTTCCCAATTTCTCGGTGAAAACAGGAGAGTATCCATCCTCACACTTGGTCATCACTATTCATACATGGCATAAACCTTCCATTTAGAAATCTCACTCCTCCGAGCCCTCCCCCGACGAGCGTCAGCATTTGCATTGAAGTTATTCAGTACCAAGACACCTAGGTCATAATTTCATCTTCAGCTTTCTCATCCTACTGGTTGTAATCTTACTATATAGGAGTTGTGGGAAGTTCAGAAGAGAAACATTTTGCAAATTAGCCCATCACTGCTGCAAACAAGTGCCTCGTGTCGTAATTTCTACCCTTTTCTCATTGTGCATTTTTGTTGTGCATTGCCTAATACTTGATCCACAATCACTATTGAATTATATCTCCCTTATTATACTTCCCTATGTGATTGTTTAATTTGTCGTTTAGTTGGCATTCTTAAAAAGAGAGGACATATTCTTTCGTGTGTCATCAGTAGCCCAGACGAGGTCCTTGACAGCGATTAGAACATGACATTATGTGAAAAGTGTGGTGTTTGGGAGGGATGCTGTTGAGGTTACAAAAAAATTCAGTCAAGACTGGATAGAATTCTGTTGTGACAATAAAAAGGACAGTAGTCATTTGGTTCCACACTAGTAAACAAGAAATATAAAGCACAACCATGGGGTTTGAGTGAATGTTTGATGTAAAAGGACCGGGTGCTGTAAACATACTACTGATATGTTTTTGTTCAGTTAATATATTTTGGGTCTAAAGCAAAATTATGAAGCTATACAAGCTGTACAATGACTTCTGACACCGTAAAAGCTATTCGGTAGCTCTGCAGATGTTTGGAGAGATTGTGTCCTATGGATTAGAACCCTCTTTAGTACCAGATCCCAAAAGCAAGCTAAATAATGGTCATAATAGTTTTAAAAAGATTAAAGTTGGCCACATCAAAAACTACTCACAAACACTGTTGCAGACCACCCCGGTGCTACCATGCAGCAGCACTAAATCCTCATCTCTGTTTATGGTCACCTATGTTGTTTGCCACTCCTCGGGATATCTAGGTAATGCACAGGGAAAGAAGATGATGGTACATATGAAAACAAGCATTGGTAAATGCATTAGGTTTCGCCTATGTGTTTATTAATAAGCTTTCTTTTAAAAAAGTTTTAGTTTGGGGAGCAGTTGAGCAATATAAATAAAAGAATGTGTG
Organism: Triturus cristatus; assembly: GCF_964204655.1. Classification (NCBI taxonomy): domain Eukaryota; kingdom Metazoa; phylum Chordata; class Amphibia; order Caudata; family Salamandridae; genus Triturus; species Triturus cristatus. Next base: position 345,603,198 of record NC_140589.1, on the reverse strand, counting down.
ACTGAGGTGGAAGTGAGGTGGTTAGAAACACCAGAGAGCAGGAAGGGGGTGGGAGGAGGGTGTGGTGAGTTGAAAACAACAGCGGAGGTTATCGAAAGAGACTGCAGGGACATGCACTCTCTATGAGTGCAAGGTAGAAATTAAAATGTAAATAAAGAGTACCTGCTGGCAGTAATTGAATGAAACCACACATAGGAACACCTCCCACGCTACCTCTAGTTATCTGACAGGGAGTGCTTAAATATGTGAAACACGGACGCAGATGTCTGCGGCAATGCCCGACTTGTGTACAGTGAGCTGGATTCCAACTACTAGAGCGTGTCGTACCAAAACGGTGGCTCTGTTATGGAATCAGTAAAATTAAGTACAACACAAGCACTGTGCACTAGAGAGCAGGAACAGGGGTGGGCGGAGGTCAACAAAAGAGACTGCAGGGACATGCACTATCTACAAGTGCAGGGCTGAAATGTAAATAATTAAAAAAGAGTTTCTGGTGCCAGTAATTCAGTAAAATTACACACATGAATGCCTTCTGTGCAACCTTTACTTATCGGGCTGTGAGTGCTTAAATATGTGTAGCACGGGTGCGGCATGTAGACGTGCCAGGGAAAGATAACTGAATGTAAACAGACCTTAAAGGGTATGCAACATTAACCAAAAGAAAGAAGTTTGAATCACTAACGTGGATGGGAATGAGTAGTTAGGCCATGGAAAACTGATAAGAAAGACACAGAAGGGAGAACAGACTACAACCAATGGAAACAAAGGAAAGCAAACTGACAAACACAGAGCCCAATAAGAAGTGAAGGCAGGATGTAAGTATATTAAAAACAATAGCTATCAGAAGCACAGTGCAAGCGCTGTTCAGGCAAAATCTAAAAATAACTATCTCAAAAGCCATAGATTTTGTGGATTAGCGCCACTAGAGGCAAACTTTTCCATTAATATTACAGCAGTGGGGTCCTGAGAAAAAAGCGTAGCTTTTATTTGTTCTAAATTTTTATCTTTGTTTTGCTAGAGCAAACACATTTTACATTCTTTGTATAGACACCGGTGTGTAGGCCAACATCCTCATCACAGTACACTTTACTTTGTGGAAAAAAACCATTGTGCTTTTATTCAGTATTATTTTAAACTTCATGGAAAAGTAATTCAACATTCTGGCTCCTATCAATTCTATAGTAACATATTATATACATACCATATTAGGACTGAATAAAGCCGCAGTAGACCTGTATCTTGATTTCCAAACCGCCAACAAAGTCGGAAGTCACAACTCCTAGACAAAACATTCATTTGCATCCCTACTCGACATCAGGAGAGGGAACCCAAGCTTCCCATCTGCAACAAGTATGTGTGGAAAGGGCCCCATTTGCTCCTAGGACATGCTGTGCTCAGGTAGAGGGCTGCAAAGGCTTCCACATTGGACCCAGCCCTTCACTGCCTCATCCACTACAGGCACCAGGACTCTCGTCGAGCACATCCCCACACTCCTGTTCACCAAAATAAGCACTAACACAGTAAAATTCCCAATCAACTGCAGATCAACTTGTATATATCTCAGAAAAACAAGCAGCAGGGAAGAGGTCCGCCAATGAACAATCATCAACCATGGTTCTGCATAGATATCTTGGCATTATCAATTGGGAGAGTCTGCATCTGGTAGCTAAATCACAAGCACCTGGTGTTCACTTGTTGGCTGAAGGACTGGAGCCCTACAGGGGTATAGTAAATACTGTACATGATTTTATATTTCAACAGCCTATATGTGCAATTATGTGAGATCATTCTCATGAAGGTAAAACTTGCATCCACTGTTAATCCAACAGTTGGGAGGTGAGATAGTAGTTCCATCACCAGTAACCCCTCTATCTCGTTAGCCTGCATCAACAAGCTGTAGGTGAGCGAAACCAGACATGCCTGCTTAATAAAGCCACCAGCAAAAATAGAACGCTCATCAATCACTGCACCAACCCACTGCATGACCCTTCTATCCCACACTCCACAGACAAGTGCAATGCCATTAACCCCTGTTTCTGTGAAAAAGTACAGAAGATTCAACAGCACAATAACAACACTAAGCCTGCTTCTCCTCTTACATCCATCCCTTCTCATAGAATCCCACAATGGTCATCCCTCAAAGTGCCATATTTCAGTAACATTCTCGACTCCGCAAAGCTGCTTCCTATGAAAAACTCTTACCCTTTCTCATCAAAGCTCTCTTCGGGCACACTCTCTCTAATCTGCTCACCATTGTCAACTCCTTCTTTAACCAAGGCATCTTTCCGGAAGCTGTCCCTTGAGGCCAAATTCTCTAACTCACAAAAAGACCTACACCAGACCCCGTTGACTTCAACTACGGCCCATCACTCACCTACCCTTCATCGGCAAGATCATCGAGAAAGCAGTCTACACTCAACTCCAAGATCACATCAGTGTCACCATCTTCTGTACGGCTATTAGTCTGGCTTCCATTCACGCTGTAGCCAGCGACTGCTATCTTCTGCATCGTAGGATTGTTACTACATACGGAAACCTCAGAACATTTTTTAATGATGCAGTATCAAGTCTTTAGCTGGAGCTAGTAACCTCAATGTTAAAGAATTTCACTGAATTTTTCTTTCTCTTCATTGAAATAGTTCATATTCACAGTACAGTGGCACCTAGAAGCACCCAGCTTAAAAAAGAGCTCCATCACTAAAAACAATTCCTGTAATTTTCCATGAGAGATGAAGGAAGGAAAAGGTGCCTGTCCGTACAAGTGTGAACAAGGTTGAAAACAATACACTGCATTGGCAGTTTAACTCACAGATTCAGATCTGTTTTCCGGCTATTGCTTAGTAGATCTCGGAACACTTCGAGGATTTCTCCCTCTTTTATTGTTGTTGAAGATTTCTCTTCAGATTTCCAACTTTTCCAACTTTTATTTAACATTTTGAGCACCAGTGAAGAGTTTCCCTTCTTTTTATACCTCTCTGAAGGAATTTCTTTCTTCACAAATTCTTCAGTGTTTACGATATGCCTCTTCTGTGAGAGAAAGAAGGTATTGCCTTTGAATGTGTGTGTGTGTGTGTGTGTGTGCATGTGTGTGCGCGCTCGCGTGTGTGCGTGCATGTGTGTGTTTTTTTGATTGAGCGGGGATTAGTCTGGGTGAAAAACAAAAGGAAATGTGGGCAGAAGAGGAGAGGAAGAAAATGCAAAAGCAAGCCAGAGAGTGAGCTCCCTCTTCGGAGTCTGTGCACTCTCTTGAGAAGAACTCCCTGAGAAGAATATTCAGACAAAGGGAAAGTTGGAGACACTATCATTAAAGTAGAAGACATCATCATTGTCACTCCAGGTACTCCCACCACGCCCGAGAACACTATTCAACATCGAGGCATTTTTTGACTTCCAGATGTTGATCTTCAAAGTCAAGTAGGAGTACCAGTGGCAATGCTGAGAGAACAGGTACCAACAGGCATGTCCCTGGTCCTCACTCGCTTGATGACAACACCAGCAGCGTCAAAGTCTTCTCCGTCAATCCTAACTGTGAGACATATGACATTGAAGAATTCTTTGTCAGAGACCCCCCAAAGCAATTTTGAAATTGACGTAAAAAAAAGATCGACATAGAAGCAATCATTATAAAAGCTGCCCAATTCGAGGTTGAGGACAACCCTCTTTAAGGTTCTGGTATCTCCTTTACCAACTGTGATGCAGAAGATGGTTATCCCAGAAGAGAACCCTTTTCAGTGCTACTTGCAATTTTAGTGTTAACACCAGGGCCAGTCATGGTACCGAAGAGTACCTCAATGTTGCCCCTCAGAAACATGCCTGTATTAGCACAGCCTTTTTTGTCAATTGCTCCATCTTCTCATGGTTCTCAGTGTTTGCTAAAGAGACAAAAAAGGTAGAGCTTACCATCCATTTCTTTCATCTTCAAGATATCAATTGCCGCATCTCCTTTATGATCTTCACCAGTAGATGGTATAACAGCATTTGATGAAGTATTGTTAAGTGGAACAGCAAATGTAATATTCAGGTGTAGGGAACCCAATCCAATGACTCAATAATGGTGGAGACATGTAAAGCAAGTGCACCTCCTAGATCTCTCTTGCACTTGGCACTGGGCCTTGCCTAGCTAGCTGAGGAAAAGTTCCATTCACAACTAAAATGGCAATCTTGAGACCTTTGAGGAAGTATAGGCCGTCAGAACAGTATCCAAAATCTGACTCTGCCCTTGTCTTGATAGTTAAGATAAGGCACACTTTCACACCAGGAATTTTAGTACTGCCTAAGAGAGAAAGGAAGACTGCAAACATGTCATTACATCATTACAGAGCACTGTGGGAATTTCTGACTTCCTTTGCAGACAGTCTTCCAATAAACTGAATCAAGACTTTGTGGTGATAATACAAAAAGGACAATTGGTGTCTAACCAAGTCATAAGTGAGGCCAGTGATTCAGCATATCAAGCAGTCACAGGAATCTCCCTCCATCGTGCATCTTGGCTTCGTCTAACATCTCTGAAGCCTGGCGCACCATCTACATCAATAGCCTACTGTTCACTGGTCACTCCTCTTTGGATCTCATGTGAGATGGTACTAATGAAAAAAGGCTATCTTGAAAGCCGAACATTTGGAAGAAAGAGTGAGATATTACTGTGCTAAATACAGGTATAGGGATATCGTATACGAACAGAGACAGGGTTCAATACTCTGTGTTCCTTCTCTCTGCAGTCGCAAAATCGGCAGCATCAGTCCCAGTACTATCTATGACCTAGCAGGGATAGAAGTCAGCAGCAACAATAGCAACACTCCTTCATGGGGAACTCCTGTTCCCACTCCAAACACTGAGTCCTCTACCTCTATTCTGTTTTCCACATCGTCGGGTGGGAAGTGTGTTAAATCACCTGGCCTGAATGGATATCCGTAATCACCGACAAGTGGTGGAAAACACTTGATTCCTTCAGTTAAATATCCTTCATCAATCTTTCCCAAACTAGTGCTGAAATTGAACTGCATTTAAAAAGAATTATTGTCCCATCTCTTATTTAAAAACATGTGATAGTTTCTCAGTAGAAGAGGCAAAGGCATCTATTCTAAATACTTTCTGGTTAACGAGAAAGGTCTGCAGCAAAAATTCAGACCACTTCTTGACCTGAAACAAATCACAAATGGATCATTAAAGAAAAGTTCAGGATGTTGGCTTTACAAAGGACTGAGAATGTACTCTGTGTATCTACAAGATGCTTATTTCCACATCCAGTTGGCTGTGAGGCAGAGAAAGTTTCGCAGATTCGTAAAAGGCAAGACTTATTACCAGTACTTGGTCCTTCCCTTCAATTTGAAATCTGCTTCAATGGCTTTTTCAAAGTGCATGAGTGCTGTGGTAACTACCCTTTGCAAAAGGTTTACTTCTACCCTTACCTCAATGACTGGTTGATGAAAGTGTACTCTGAAAAACAGGCACATCAACACCACTGTACTGTAATTGAATTGTCTGGGTCTACATATCAACCGAGAGAAGACAATGAAAACCTGTATAAGAGTTCATGACTACATTTGAGCAAAACTGAGCACAGCAATAGGAGAAGTGTATACTTTGGAGGATAGAGTATCTACAATTTTGCAGAAAAGTAATTAGCTACTGCAAAAATAATTTCCAGAAGTACGTTGGATCCTATCCCTTCTGGGATCAATGGCTTTGTGCGTTTACCTTGGTACCCAGATTAGAGCTTCACATGAGGCCTCTCAAACAGTGCATGGAAGACCTGTGGTCTCAGTGGAAAGTCAATTGGGAAGACAAATTGCCTTCTCTGTCCAGGCCAAAAAGTTTCTCGTGATAGGGTCAATGATTCTAATCTTCTGACAGTTGTACCTTTTTCATCACAGACCATTGTGATTGATACTTTATTTGGGGTCCATCTATAGGATCTTACTGTTCAAGGATTGTGTTCGTAGAAACAGCTGCATCATATACAGTGTTCTGGAATTTAAATCAGTCTACCTGGCACTGAATACTTCCCTGTCAATCTTTTTTTAATTTTTTTTTTTTAAACAAATGTTATTCAAGTTTATGCATGGTACAGCATTGGCCAGAAGGCCCATACATCAACAGGATTTGATTAGAGTTTTACAGTGTACCAGTTTGGAGTAGAGAGAAAAACAATAAACCAGTGTAAAACTTGGCACACACTAGGTACCCCTTACCTCTCCCGGCCCCACCTGAGTGTTAAAGCATAGTGTCGGGCTGATTAGCAGTGTCAGTTTTAGGTGAGACTACGTCGGTTAGATTGCATTTCCTGTTCGATGAATTCTTGTCATTCTTAACGTCTGCATCTGAGCCAGATAGCAAGCACATCAACAATGCAGTAAGTACCTCAACAAGCAGGACAACACCGGAACCAAGATACTATCTCTGGAAGTCCCTTACATTCCAAGTAACAGATAAACAGAAAGGCCACACATCGTAACTAGTTGGGTAATTTAAGGTAGTAAAGGAACGCAAGAGGGAGGCATTACTGGGTGAACTGTTTAGAGTGGAATAAGATTGTGATCTTCCATAAGCCATACACAAACAGCTTGTTCCTAATATCTGAACAATAAATGTTCCTCGACAGCTAATTCATCCCCTTCCCACACCGAACATCCGAACCTTCACAGAATGTCACACCCATATTCCCTTAAAAAACAAAAAGATACTGCTCAAATGAGGGGTGCGGTAAGAGACCAGTAATTGCTCAGTTACGATAGAGCGTTAACTATTTGCATTTTAAGTTTGAGGCACCTAAATGCAGCCTCCAGTTATTGCTCCACACAGGCGACAGAACCACTCACATAAAAGCTTAAATATACCTGTCTCGATTCCTAAAGCAGGTAATGGCTTCATTTGTAGACCACCCATCTCGGGAGGAAGGTGGTATGTACACAAGCTCCTATATTAAGGCCGGTGGATTGGGAAATGCCCATCAAAGCAGTGTAGAACTCCAATCTGAGGTGGCATGGAGTGCAAAAGAATGATGGGTTAGAATGCTACCCCAAGTTATTGTCAGTGGTTAGAGAAATCGAAAGCATTCCTCCCATTACCTTTTGTCAGTTTAAGATATTGTGGCAAGTCTCCATTACAAGGCTAAGATGCAGCTATTGCTTCTGACTGCTCTTCATCGCTCCTCATTACATTATGTGATAGATTTTCGAGTGAAAACTAAAATCCCTTTCTAATCTGCGACTTTCCTTTCAGGTATTAGTTAAACCTGTTAATCCATCTAAGGCATACCCTGCTATATTCGCTAAGAACAGCATGTTGCACACTGGCTGACCTATCTTCAGAGAAGCCATTTTAGAAACCTTTATGAATCTGAAGCCAAGTTAAGAAGTGTGTGTGCGTCCATTTATTTTACTCTGGTGGTCCCCACTGTGTAGTTATGGTTCAGCTGCACTTTCATAGAAAAGGAGATCTTTTACTTTTATACTTATTTAGTAAAACAATACTAAAGCGAATTTATGGTGAGCGTTGGCTATATAACATGTTAAAATATATTTTAAAAAGTTCAACATTTTACTTAAAGAGCACAGTTAAAGTGCAATTATAGTTACGAATTAAAATTGGAAAAGAAGTGAAATTCTGAAGCTGCTGTTAGTTTCACAATCCTAAGTCATTCAACAGCCATGAATTCCATACCTCAAACACCAAAAACAGTCGTCATGAACTCACCATTGATGTGACCAATGCAATTTCAAATGTAAATAAATTTACCGATGCGATTACATATTCCACTACTTTTTAATCTAAAAAAATTGTTTTTTGTTTGTGTATGTGTTATTTAACTATTTCACTGCTGAGCCTTTCCCCATGAATACTAAGCTCTCTTTTTGCTATACCTTTGCGCTTCAACTTAATAACTTTTTTCTGCATAAGGTATCAACCCCAAATTTGTGTCCTTTTTACCCACCATCCTGGGTATTCTAAAAGTACCTAGGATTTGTAGATTCCCCTTGGGGGGGGGGGCGAGAAAATAGCCAAAATATAGCACATTTTTAGTGTAAATTGAGAAACTGCTGTGCAAGAAAGCATATGTTTTTATTTTCGAAAAATGGCATAGATGAAAGGTTTTCTGTGCTTGGACAGTTCGCTGTTTGTAGTAGAAACAAGGGCGAAACCCATGAGTGATCCTCGAAAGCTATACATTACTGAAAAGAAGTCAACATTCTGAGTTCAGCAAGGGGTTATTTGTGCAGACTAGATCCCTCAATGTTTTCCCAAAGAAAATAACTGTTGCGATAAAAAAAAAAAAGTGAAACTGAGTAGAAAAAAAACAGCCATTTGTGACAATAATTTCATCTGTATCTTCTTGGCATGATGATTGATTTACAGGAGCAATACACCGATATGTCCAACAGACCATTCTGGTCATAGCAATATATAGGATTTGTAGATACCCCTCAAACATGCAATACTCACAGCCAATAACTGAGCAGCATGTTACAATGCTTTTTCTCGAGGACTCCAGCTCACTCTCCCTGGTTTGATCTACTCCTTTTAAAGTGACTAGGCCTGGCCATATGTGTGGGGTAACATTTTTATAGGGACAGGCGGGGTAACGTTGGATGGTAGGTATTTTGTGGATCCCTGTAGATTTTGTATGTTGACAACATAGAAATACCAGGAAAATACACCATTTTAGACATAGTTGGAGGTTTACAGGGCATTGTCGGTACAAAAAAGTCCTGGGGTCTAAGTGAAGCACACCACCTGGGACTTTCCCGGGCGTCTAGTTTTCATAAATGTCTTGGTTTGATAGGTTTGCCTAGGTGGCTGCTGAGCCTCGACTAAAATACCTCGCCTACCCCTTTTGTCCATGTCACCGCATTGCATTTTGTCCCCCTTCATGTCCCAGGCGCTAGGCCCACCCACACAGGTGAGGTACCATATTTATATGAAGATGTGGGAGAACGCTGGGTGGCAGGAAATTTCAGGATCCCTGCAAATTCCAGAACTTTACCTTGGACAAATGAGAGGAAAGTGCATGATGTTAGGCAAAGTTAGAGATTCATAGGGCACTGTGGGTAAGACAACATTGTGTAATTGAGACAAGGCACATCACACTTGAATCCCCTAATGCCTAGTTTATAAAAATGTCAGCAGTTGGTAGGTTTTCCCTAGAGATAATGTACATGCTGGAAGTGAAAATCGGAATAGACAAGTATTGCACACCCATCCACTGCTCAAGTACTCAGCCAATACTGGTTGGATTAAGTACGAGGGTGAGTGAAAAGTTCAAAATGCTAATTTTATTAACAAATGAATTCACACAAAAAAGGCAGAAATCATGTTAATAAGATTATTCTAATGTCAGAACACTGTATGCAGGAATTACAGTTCTTGAGTATAATGCAATGTCAAGGCACCAACCAGAACAACCATTCAGGTGCCTTTCATGCCCCACACACACACACCAAGCCACTCGCACCACCAACTGTTATCCCAACATGATAGAACACTCACATCAACAAACATTGCCATAGAAACGCACTTTTATACACCCACAGAACTAACACCTCCAGCGAACCACGACTGTATGCACATCACCAGTAAAACAAAAACTCTATCTATCTATCTATCTATCTATCTATCTATCTATCTATCTATCTATCTATCTATCTATCTATCTATCTATCTATCTATCTATCTATCTATCTATCTATCTATCATCTATCTATCTATCTATCTTATAGAGAATCACCCAAAATTTGCTCAGCAAATCGAAGCCGCACTCCCAAGCAGATTAGGAACATCCTTTATTAAATAAAAGACAGCCAGCTTCACATCCCTTATGGTAGTCCTTTGGCCGACGCGTTTCGGAGACTTCTTTCTCCTTCTTCTCGGGCCAATGCGAGCATTTGAAAACATTAACTGCTGAAACTGCAGACCCTGTGTGCTATTCAAATATCACTAATTGGCCTCCGGTGTGCCATCGATCTTCGTATCAGTCCCATTGCAAGCTGGTTAACGTAGTTCCCAATTTTTGTGCATAGCACGCAGGGTCTGTAGTTTCAGCAGTTAATGTTTTCAAGTGCTCGCATCGGCCGGAGAAGAATATATGGGAGAGCCGGGGCTATCCCAGATGGGGGCTAAAAAACTGTGGTAAGAAATTTTCAATGTTCTTCTCACATTGTACCAAGTCTCTGCAAACCCCCTCAGGATCTTCAACCTAACCTTTTTAAAGAATATGGGGTCTGCATACTTAAAAATAAACCGCTCCTTACCTCCCGGCTCTAAATTCGCTAATGTGGACCACAAGCCTCCTGCAATTGAGGGATTTAGCGAGCTAAAAAGATACTTTCCATTCTTTAAAAGAAAAGCCCATGAATACAAGAGAAGATCGGGTAAGGCAATTCCTCCTTTCTCAATCCTTCTTCGTAGCTTCTTCCAAGGTATTCTTGGCCCTTTACTTTCCCATATAAACAAACCCAGATCCCCTTGTAATTTCTTAAGCCAAACCGTTTTAAAAGGTAGGGGTATTGCATCGAAGAGAAAAGTCAACTTTGGAAGAATTACCATTTTAATCAAGTTACTTCTTCCAAAAATTGATAATTGGAGGTGAGACCAGGATTTCAAAAGTTTAGTAATCTCCTTCCAAATTTTGTCGAAATTGAGTTTCGGACTTATCTTCATTAACCTCGTAACCTGAGGCCATCCCAAAGTCAGTCATTAAGGCCATTAAACGAGGCCAGGTTATTCTTGTATTTGTGGAAAGGATCACTATTTCGTCGGCGTAGAGCCCCATTTTTTTCTCCCAACTAGCAAATTTAAAAGGCTGAATTTCTGGATCTACCCTGATCTTCCTTGCCAGTGGCTCTATATATAAATTGAAAAGCAGAGGCGATAGAGGGCACCCCTGCCTCGTTCCCCTTGATATTTTCACTGGTTGAGACAAGGAGCCATTAATTAAAATCCTAGCCTGAGGAGCTTGATAGAGACCGGCCAAAGCGTTACAGAAATTTGTACGTAGGTTCAGGGACATAGTGACTTCCTTCAGATATACCATATTTAATCGGTCAAAGGCCTTGGTAGCATCCAAGGCTACCAAGGCAAAAGGAAGATGGTAAGTGGACGCTAGGTCAATCGTGGCAATCAGTGAGAAGGTCAGATCTTTCAAAAACCTTCCCCGAGTAAAGCCTTTTTGGTCGTCGTGAGTTAAATCAAACATCAGCCCGTTTAACCTGTCCGACAGGATCTTTGTGTAGATCTTATAGTCACTATTTAGCAAGGAAATAGGACGATATGAGTCACATTTTTTTGAGCATTTTCCTGGTTTCAATATCAGTGCTATCGTGGCTTCATTCCAAGAGGCTGGCATGACCTTATGATCGATGTATAGCTGATTAAACATTTTAACTAAGATGGGGGCTAAAGTGTCCGCCAAGATTTTATAAACCTCTTGTGGAATGCCATCTGGCCCTGGGGCCTTCCCCTTCTTTAAATGCTCCATTATAGTACCCACTTCCTGAACCTTTATTTTTCCATTAGAAGATCTGCTTTTTCCCTTGACAAAGGGTTTCCCATATCTGATTTTACCCAATTACTAAGAGTATCTTTCGATGGCATAAGATCTTCTTGGTATACTCTGCTAAAGTGATTTTGGAAAGCTTGCTCAATCTCTTCGCTATCCTCAACTAGGCTACCTGTTTGTTCCACAAATAATTTCCTCAACCCTATTTCTCAGTTGTTCTTTCTTTGCCTTCCATGCTAGAAGTTTGCCACACCCTTCACTATAGTCAAAATGTGCCATTTGGCTGGCTTCCCATCTCTTTCTCACCCTCTCTTGCATTACCGTGGACAAATTAACCTTCCCTTGTAGCAAATCTTGAAGCATTCTTATCCTCCCCTGCTCATCTATGCTAGGATCCATTAATTTTTTTTTCTAAGGAACGGATCTTTTCCTCCTGTGTTGTTACTGCTTTATAGTAGTTCCTCCTTTTCTCAGCCGCTAGAGCCCCACGCCTGCCCCTCAGAAACGCCTTATAGGCCTCCCAAGCAACCCCAGGGGCCACTGATCCCCAATTGATCTAAAAAAAACTCTTCTGTATCTTTTTTAAGGGCTTGTACCACCTCCTCCTCCAATAGTATTGTGCGATCTAAAGTCCATCTGGACTGGACCGCGGCTCCCCTGACCTCTAATTTAAGCATTACCGCTGAGTGGTCTGACAAATGGGCTCCTATATGCTCAACCTGTTGTACCTCATCTTAAACTTTACAGTCCACCAAAAAATAATCTATTCTAGACTGGTGTCTATACTTTTTGTTGAAGAAAGTAAAGGCTTTTTGTTCCCCAGCTTTTCGTCTCCAGATCTCAAGCAACCCTAGTTGTTCCATCATTTGTTTAATTAATCTAAGCATATTAGGGTTGGTCTGAGCTCTACTGCATATAGACTTATCTAATACATTATTCAGTACAACATTAAAATCACCAGCCAGAATGATTGGATCGGATGAGTTTAAAAGCTCTGCCCAGAGATCTTGCAAGGGTGTTACATCATCATGATTTGGCCCATAGTAGCCTGCTATCGTAAATAACCTAGCTGCGATCTTACCTTTAGCTACTATCCATCTGGCCGCTTTATCAGATGTAAAGGAATCTAGGCTAACTTGAGCCCCATGCTTGATTAAAATGTCCACCCCTTTAGTCACTGCTGTTTGAGCTGTGCATGCAAACTGTGCCACCCATTTCATGGTCTTAAAAAGCTCTACCGCCTCCTTCTCAGTCAGATGGGTTTCCTGGAGTATAATAATGCGAGCTGGAGAGTCCTTCAGGTACTGAAGTATTTTCATCCTCCTACTCCTGACCCGTAGGCCATTTAAATTCCAGGACAATATTTTTATGCTTCCTCCTTTCTTACTACCCATCAGCTACTATTATTAAAAAACCAAGTTCTGTAAAGATTAAAAGAGGTTATGAAGGACTTATTTTTTAATTTTTTTCCCCACTGCTCCCCACCCTGTGCACTTCCCTCCCATAGAGAACCCCCCCCCTAAAACCTCCATGACCGATAGGCCATATGGATTTACCCCCAAAGCGTATAACTACCAAAAATGAAATAGTGTTTTACCATGTCCTATAAGAAACCCTAAGAGGAGGGAAAATGTATTCATTTATTTGTTGTTTATTTCTTTTTATTTTTTTTACCCAAATTCTCCTATAGTAGTTTTTTTTTTCATTTATTTTCCAACCTAGATTTTATACATAGTTTTCTTCCTATATATATATATATATATATATATATATATATATATATCAACAACGCCGGTCCCGATAATGATGAAGGCTGTCTGTAGGGCGGTCCGTGTCGGGGTAATCGGAAACCCCAATTATGCAACTCGATACACTTCTTCTCCAGAAAGTATACACGGACACCAGGGAGATTTGCAGTTTCAAATCGGTTTTAATGAACTGCACTCGCTACGCGTTTCAGCTTTCGCCTTGTTCACGCTGAAGCAGTATTTTTTTGAATAAAGTTATATAAAGTTCATAAACGCAGAAACAGCAGTGACTGCATGGAGGTACAATTCTCTAGCATGAAACTGCAAATCTCCCTGGTGTCCGTGTATACTTTCTGGAGAAGAAGTGTATCGAGTTGCATATATATATATATATATATATATATATATATATATATATATATTCACTGAAAAAAACCATAGGTTTCACACACGTTATAGTTAGCTGGACATTTCTCTCGTAAAAAACCATTGAAATTCCCCCGTTATAGTTAGTTCAGCTAACTATAACTCGGGCACCCGCAATCCACTGCTGATGACGTCACATATTACATCACTCATGACATGGTCAGTGACATCACTCATGACATCACTGATGACATCTCAAATGACATCACTGATAACATCACTGATGTCATCATCCATTGAGTATGTGTTTCTGAACAATTTTAATATGTGTAATATACATAGGGAAAGGCCTGTTGAAGAATGAGTGGCTGTAGAAGTGTGTAAATGGATTATTTTCTTTGGTGCGTAACTGACTCCTATAAGTGAGTCATTAAATGTATCTTGCTGTAGACTAGTGACTAATCTGTGTGAATGTCTGTATGTTTCTGTATGTTGGTGTACAAGTGGCTGCATGGTTTTGTGAATAGCTATATGAGTGTCTATATGGGTTATCGATTGGTTGTCTGAGTATCTGTATGGGTGCCTGAGTGTTTGTGTGGGTAGGCTGTATGTGACTCTGTGCATAGATGTGTGAGTGGGTGATTCTATGGGTGCATGGTTTTAAGAGTGCATCTGTGATGGACTGTATGGTTGAGCGAGTGTATGTATGGGTGTGTTAGGGATTGAATGTATATCTCAGTGGTACATTTGTGACTAACAACATATGTGAAAGGCAGTATATATGTGTGTAAGAGTATATAAGTGGCTAGATGTGAGAATGTGTGATTGTGACAGTGACTGTATGGATGAGTGTGTGCTTTTGTCAATGATTCTAATAGAGCATAAAAATGTGATACTATTTTTGTGAGCAAGGGAACTTGAGTGTGTATAACTGCATAGGTGAGTAAATGGCAGTGTGATTATTTGTATGAATGACTAGGTGTGAGAGTACCTCTCTGGAGGATTGGTAGTGTGTGAGTGTCTATATAGGTGTGTGTATAAATTCATATGATACTTTTTTATGGAGTGACTGTAACTATGAGTGACTTTACAGGTGAGTGTGTGGAGGTGTATGAAGACCTAAAAGTTAATATGTGGGTATGCAGTTATTGGTATTGCATTATTTATGGATTTGAGAATGGAACTCTGTAATTTTGAGTTGGTATATCAAAGGCTTTATAAGGGTGTGAGAAGATGTGGTAATATATCACATTGATGACGTCATTAGTGATGTCATCAGTGATGTCATTTGAGATGTCATCAGTGATGTCATGAGTGATGTCACTGACCATGTCATGAGTGATGTAATATGTGACGTCATCAGCAGTAGATTGTGGGTGCGCGAGTTATAGTTAGCTGAACTAACTATAACGGGAGAATTTCAATGGTTTTTTACGAGAGAAATGTCCAGCTAACTATAACGTGTGTGAAACCTATGTTTTTTTCAGTGAATTTGCAAGGTTTTTTAAATGCTAATTTCTAAATATAACGTGTGTGAAACCTATGTTTTTTTCTGTGTTTTTGCATGGTTTTTTGAATTCTAATTCCTAACTATAATGTGTGTGAAACCTATGGTTTTTTCATTGAATTTGTTTATTTTTTTTACATCATTTTTTTTCTTTTTCTTTTTTCCTTTAAACACTATTCTACCTATGTATATATTCATGGTTTTAATGCATTCTTCAATATAGAAAGATTCACCTTTTTTAAATAAATGGTTAGATATAGTTGTATAACATAGTTAATATCTTCAAGAAACCTTTATCTTTTTTGTATTTTATTTTTTTAAATTTTTTTACCGTGTGCGTACGGTAAGCTTACCGTAAGCGCACGCTGCGCTTTATGTACGGTGAGCGTACGTAATATTTATACTCCGTTTGCGCATGCTTACGCAATTTGCGTACGCGTCCGTACTTCCTACGCGACGCGTAAGCGCATGCTTCACACGCGCGCGCACGTTACGCGGAAGTGTACGAGTGTGCCTGTAATGCGCATGCGCGCGTGTCTTTCGTACGCGCATGCGTACTTTTACCGTATGCGCTCGGTAAGCTTAACGTGCGCGTACGGTTGGTCATGTGATCAAGAAACAACACTTTTGATTGGTTTAAACTACTTTCAGTTCCAGAATCTTCCTACACCACACCCATTCCCCTCATTACTGCTTGTGATTCTCTAGGAGAAGGAGCTGAATTGTCTTTGGGATACAATGGCAGAGCAGCAGACCTCTTGTCATGCCTCGCGATTCAGCCCCTACAGGTGACAAGTATATAAGGGGCAAAGAGCGTGTACACGCCGCTTCGCGTTCTTGCATTGAGCCCCATTTCCGTCACTAGTGCTGTTGCCTGACTTCCTGTGGTGTTAGTTCCGGTTTCCTGTTTTGAGTCGGGGACGTTCCTCGGCGCCGGTGGTTGTAGCGTGAGGATCCTGTTGTTACGGAGAGTGGAAGGTGTCCTCTCTCTCCAGGATATTCGCGAGGGTTTCTCCTGGTTGTGGCTTCTTCATCCAAGTAAGGTCTGCTGGGTGTTTGGAGGTCCAGGGGTTTCCTGTCTCGCGTCTCTTCGTGCTGAGAGGTAGTCTGACTTTGACGGAGCGTTTTCTCCATTCCCAGCGCTGCCTGGCGTGGTGTCTTCAGTCTATCGCCTCGCTGATCCATGTGTTATACCTGAATATTATTAAGTATAGTTTTGCCTGCTGTTAAGGTACTCCAAGTTTGGATTAGTTGGAGTCTTTTCCTTTGTCCGGTTGTCACGCTCCCAGTATCCTTTCCTCCCGTCACCATTATATCCATCCCCTTCATCATCCTGAGCAGCTATCAGGAATTCGGTGGTGATATATTGCGAGGACCATTGAGCAGGGGGGTTAGGTTTCCCGCTCTTCTAAATATTAAGCCAGGTACTTGATCTTCCCCACCTTACTCAGGTATTAAAGGAATACTCTACCTTCCCAGGAGTATAATCTTGGTATACTTATTCCCTGCAGCTGCACACTAAGGAACTACTACTTAGAACACACCTACTGGTTCATACAGATTTATACTTAGCAGCAGACAATATACCGGTAGGTGTTGGGGACATACAGAAGTAAGGGACACAGGGAGGGCGATACAGAGGTATACCACTAACCACCTTTATATTACAGCTGGGAGACCTACTTGTTTGCTTTGTGGAGATCTCTTACGCTCCTGTTGTTCCTCCTGACGACATCACCTATCAAGACCTACCGGATCCCCCCACCTATCCTTGTTTTGTTTCCCTGTTTTCCCCAGTGGGTTCTCCGCACTCTAGAGTTTGATAGAGTCGGGGAAACACGGGGGACGGCTGTGGACTCATCTTCACGACTCCAGACGCTCCTGCAGAACATCCGCGATCCTTACACCTCTTCTGAGAGTGAGCAGGGCAGCAGCATCATCAGACAGAGAAGGAGGAAACAAAAGAATTCTTTTGTTTGGGAGTATTTCACTTTTCCAGAGGGGCAGAAAAAGGTAAATGCTCCATTAGTCACCTGCTCACTTTGTGAGCGTGTCTTATCTAGAGGTAACCCAAGGAAGAAGTATTCCTTTGGTAATCATACTATGGTGAGACACATTAGGGATGTACATCCCAGGACTTTTGCTCGACATACTGAAGCAAACCCTTCAGTAAGTCACCCGAGCACACCCGCAGAAGCTCAGCCGAGTACATCTTCGGCAGCTCAGCCGAGCCCTTCCTCTGCGGTGGGAGCATCACCCTCTTCTGCTCCTCTGGAAACGAACCCTCGATTTCAGAGGGTACAAATGAGGTGCACCAGATGTTATGGTCTAATTGTTCATGGGGAGACCAGTGTTTCCCTAATAAACAATAAGATAGACCAGCACATCTGTGGTCCTTGTTAATATTCCCATTCTTTCTTTCCTCTGTCCCTGTATTAACACAACAACTCTTTTAAGAGCCAACCTTACCTCACAACTTTTTTTTAAATTTTGTAATTAATTTTTTTTTTTTTAAACTAAAAATTTTTTTTTACCCTACAAGGTCCTTGAGGGAGTACAACGGAAATGAGAAAAGCAGACAGAGGAGAAGTGAAATAAAAGGGAGCATGAAACTAAATGTGTGATAAATACAGAAATTTCACACTTACCTGACCAACAAAATAACTTATTTATTAATAAAACCATCATATTTATAAAAAAAAAGCTGACCCTTTCCTACAAATGCCATTCTTACAGAACCGGACCAACACAAATAAAATCTCTGACAACAATTCCTGTGTGCACACAGACTCATGGTTTGATTCTAGGCAGAAAACAGTATTCCTCAGTGATACCAGTACACCTATGATGAAAACATACTCCATAATATTTTACAAGTTCAAGACAGTTAAATATCTCCCAAACCACAAAATGTAAAACATAACTTTTAAAGAAGAATCACAATTCTAATATTTATATCAAAAATCACCACATACATCCCCTCTCAAACTCATATCTCACCTTTAAAATTAGTTAGTTGAGAAAGAAGTGTGGCACTCAAACAGCAGATTATCAGGGTCAGAATCTCAGAGCTGTATACCTCTCTCCTCCCACCAGAACCAGTAAATGGCAATGTTTCCCTCACTTTTTTCACACATATACATGTTAATTACAAATCTCCATGCTTCCCACATTTTTTCAAATGAAATCACACATTTCTATTGGTTGAAAACTTCAACCCCTTTCCAAATGAACCCTTCCCCCAACTTCACTTCTGCCTGCTACCATAGCAACAGCTCATGGAACACTGGTGTGAGCAGAGAGGTCAGAAGATCAGCACACAATGTTTCTATTCCAAAGAGCAAGAGTGCTTCACCTGTCAAACCTAACAGCAAATCCAAATTAATCTTCTGTGGGAACACAATTTTCTGAACCAATACAAAACATGCTTCTAAAAATGTACACATACAGCCTAGTTTTAACTGTAAAATGGTGTGAAACAGCCAATGAGTTCTTTTTATAAAAAAAAAGTATGTAAGCCTCCATTTTACAACTGTCTTTCTTTTCATACTGCCATTCTACTGAAAGACACCTCCTGAGTGCATCCAGATCTCCTTGAAAGATGTTCACCGTGTGGATCGTAGGTCACAGCTATGTCTTCTGGAGTGAAAAGTATGCAGAAAAAAGAGGTATGGTGAGAGACCTTGCTTTGCCAAATGTAGACATTAAATGGATTGGTCAGAGAGGGTTAAAGTGGCACCAATTATTGCCTTTGGTGAAAACCTTTCTACATCTCCCACAGCCTAACTTTATTATTGTGCACTGTGGTGGAAATGACCTAGGCACTTTAACTGGGGTAGGTCTGGAAATGCTTGTTACGGACACCTTTGTGCAATTGATGTCGCTTTTTCCTCAATCTGCCTTTGTATATTCTAATATATGCCAAAGGCAAAAGTGGAACTGGTCTAACCAATTTTGTCCACAGATTGACAAAGCAAGAAAGCACGTCAACAAATCTATTTCTGCTTTCCTCAGAGACTATGGTATGGGTTCTATATACCACAACAACTTGCGTTACAACATGCAAGGCATTTATAGAGGAGTCGGTGTACATTTCACTGATGAAGGCAACAGAGTCTTCCTCTTGAACTTTAGACTCTGCATCGGTACTTACTTGTAGGTACCACAAAAAAAACACTTCATAAACACAACGGCTCTTTTTAGAGCCCCCTAATATCTAAACACTTAAATTTGATTCTTACTTCTATTTTTTTTATTGTTTTTTTTCTGCCGTGCGCGTACGGTAAGCTTACCGTACGCGCACCCCGCGATTTTTAAAAAAAAAATGTAAATGTATTTTTCATACTTTTGGGACCTTCTTGTACCCCCTGACAAACGCTAGGGGGTCTGCAACTCTCTTCGTTGCCCCCTTTTCACGTTCTCCACCTTTGTTTATCAGTGTGAGACACACAAAATGGCGGCCGACACTTCCTGATTTCGACCGATTCGAATGTTTACAGTCATGTAACCACCATTCAGAATTCAGCTCGCGCACGGCAGCGTGCGCGTACGCGTACGGTAAGCTTACCGTACGCGCTCGGAGCGCGCTTATGGATATATATTGATTTAAATGCTATTTTCTCAGGAAATACTGAACAGATTTACACCAGACCTGAGGACTACATCTCTGCCAAATTTCAAGTAATTCTGTTCAGCCATTCGGGCTGTAGCTTGGACTAAAGGTCCTATGGAAAAATGCATGGGAAAAACACGTTTTGGGACCCCCCCTTTTTCTCAGCCCCCGCTTGACGAATCCCCCCGAGCCTTTCAGGGTAGGAGCGGAGCGGAGCGCCCCACCTATTATGAAAATTTCGCGAGGATTCGTCAATCGGCGCCAAAGTTATTCAAAATAGAATGTTGCGGATTTCCTATGGAAACACGGTCCTAACTATAACTATCTACCGGCGACCGCCAGTAGATTATATATATATATATATATATATATACATATATATATATATATATATATATATATATATATATATATATATACACATATACACACATCTTTATTTATTTATTTTCTAATTAATTTTCTCCTCCATCCCCAAAACCATTACCCTTTCTATTTTCCCTCTCCAGCATCATTCTTTGCTTATAGTTATTCGTAGACTAACAAAAATGTTATATATATATATATATTTTTTTTTTTTTTTTTTTTTTTACAGATGTAAACAAACGTTATATGTTAGAAAATTTGATTATTTTCTGTTCGTCTGAAAATCCTTTAAGAACTCATCTACTTTTTCGCCAGAGTGGAAAATGAACAGTTTGTTATTTATCATCACTTTTAAATAGACCGGAAATCTTAGCTGAACTACAGCCCCCTAGGCCTCTCAATTGATCCATCCTTTTTCCATTGCCTGTTTGAAGTGGCAGCTGAGACATCCGAACGGAATTCATATTTTACCCCTTCCACTTCCACCGATTTCAGGTTCAGTGCTCTAGAGAGTATTTTCTCCTTTAGTGAAAATGTTAGAAAATTAATCAAAATTTTTCTATGCTTTATCCTATTTGTATTTAGCCTAAACGGATCCCCATTTACACGGTGGATGTCCTTGCTTATTTCTTCTTCAGACTCGTCCAATTGTAGTACTTTCTTCATCATGCGTACTACAAAGGTTTTAATATCATCTCCCTCTCTACCTTCAGGGACTTTCAAAATTTTTACATTACTCCTTCTCTGTAAGTTTTCTAACCTCTCAACCCTCTCCAGATACTCTGACTCTGAGGACTTTAACTTCGTAATCTCAGCTGCATTCAAACCAACTTGCTCTTTAATCTCCTTTACTTCCCCCTCCAATTGGGCCGTTCTGCTGCTGTGATCGTCTATATTTTTTTTCCAAATTGTCGCAAGCTTGTCTTATTTCTTTTTGGTTCCCTTCTGATGTCTCAAACCTAGACCTCATCTCAGCTGTGAGAGCTTTTATTAACCCACTCAGCAGCGTCTCCTCACTCCCCGTCTCCCCTGTCGCCCCTGAGGCTCCTAGCTCCTAAACCAGGACTTATGCAGTTAACAATTGCTGTTACTTATTTTGGGACACCTGGGGCATCTGAGTACTCATAATTTCGTTTTCATTAGCAGGAAATTCAGCCAGGATTTGATATCTATTAGGAGAAATATTTTCCCTCCAATCGCTGATCTCTGTAGGCATATTGGCGGATTTTGCACTTCCTACGATCTTCTTATTGTTTGTTTCCTTCTCTCCCTCCATCCTACTCTCTGCTAAGAAAACTGTTTGAGGTACAACCTTAATGAAAGTCTTGAGGGAGGGGTAACCTTTAATTCCTGTCTAACCTTCCTCTTTTGAACAACAGTCTTCCCTTCCTTTGTTCTAATTACGTTACCCCCTTCCTCCTCCTCCTCCCTTTCAGCCCCTTTTACAGTCTTGGTTTCTCTTCCCTTACCTCCCTTATCTCTCTTGATCTTTGTTAAAAGATATCGAAAATGTGGGTGTGAAGGCAAAACTGGGGAGATTTTACCTTATCTGTACACCCGGTACTGGAGCAGGGACTCACACTCTCAGACAGAGCCCCCTGGGACCGGCCTACGTTCGACTCACCCGGCTCAGGTACGATTGCGTCCAAAGCCTCTCCTGCACGTTGTGAAACTCCTCTCCCGGGCAGAACTTTCAGCCCGTTGGCTCTGTGACCCCCCCAACCCCCGGAAGGGGATTCTGGCTGCTGTGCCTCTTTCCTTTTGGAGCTCCAGGGCCGCCCTCCCCCACGGCCACTCCGCTGCCTCCTCCACCTTGA